>NC_133537.1:50887318-53743985 GCF_048544455.1 Silene latifolia | reverse complement strand
TATAACCACATCTCTCAAACACATCCTATAGGTGTGACCTTTAGGGACCAGTTGATCACCGCCATCTGTATGATAATAACGTCAAACTTTCTAGCAAGCCAACCGTTATTAGGTAATCGTTAATCAACTGATTAAAATACGAAGTATACCCATGTGAACCTTTAAGAGATTTATTAATGTTATCACACTAATTTGTGGAGGACACAAGCTCCAACAAACTCCCACTTGTCCTCACAAGTGTATGTGCGATAACCGATTCTCATATCCTAAAATTTCTCCTACTCAATGTAAAACAATTTGCAAATCCGTATTCACAAAGGTCGTATTTTACAAGCGATCATCATCAAGAGTGGTTTCCCCGACTAGAGAGTTACTTTAACTGATAAACGAATCATCATTCGAGCATGGCCATGCATTTCAGTTACAACTCCTCGAGTGGCCCTGAGAAATAACTATACCTGATAAGGGTTGGATATTTTGCTCAATTCGAATCCTGCAGATGTAAGCACGATGAAATGACCCAGAAAAATCTACTTAGCCTCCGATTCGGCAGACCGTGAGAAAGAAACCAAAGTCACCCAAAATTGCCTTAATCTCAAGAGACAAACGATAGTCAAAAGAATCGACTCTAGGAACACAATGGATGTCCTATCCACGACCTGGCACCGAATGTTTTTAAACATTTAGGACTCCATTACGTTGTCACAAAAAGTTGTCCTACGAGGTATCGTTATAATCTCGCATCTGTGATCGATCAGTCAACCGTTTCACTTATGGCTCGTTGAACCCACCATAAATCGACTGCATAATATAATAGCCGGAGTTATCAGCTCACATTGGCGATTACGGACCAAAAAAAATATAATGTAATTCAGTTCACTTTGTGGCGTTCAATGTTGTCAGTACAATCCACATGAAAAACAAAATATTATAAAAACGATGAAGTTATAAATAGTTTATTAAAAAGATAACGTATCGAATTCATAATCAACTACTATAACTCAGGTACACGTTTAATTCTCATGGAAATAAAGTGCCCTCCATGCTTATCATATTTCAATGGCTCAGTAGTAGAATCTGCTACAACTTCCTGTTTGGAACTATTCCAGCTGACCGCATCACCATTAAGAGTATTAACAAATCTAGACTGAGATTTCTAATCATCTCGATCCGTTTGGAAGCTAGCATCTGCGTAACCGATTGCGCATAGCTTAGTATCTCCTCCATAAGTCAATACCATATCCTTACTCCTCCGTAGGTACTTGAGGATATTTTTAACAGCTATCCAATGTGTTTCACCTGGATTCTTTTGGTACCGACTCGTAATACTCAATGCATATGCGACGTCTGGATGTAACACCCCGTATTTTATTAAGTTGGATAAAATTCTTTTAATTGCTATTTTGAATTTAATTACATCATTTAACGATTTATATATATATGCTTAGCTAATTAATTAATTTCATCATAATTCGATACGTTAATTTTAATAATCATTAATAAGTTTATTTAAAGTTAGTTCGAGTTTATTGAAGTTAGTTCGAGTTTATTTATTTAATAATTTCCGTTTCTTTACGAGTCCTTATGAAAGTTGTTTTAAGTGAACCCGAGATGGATTTTGGGAACAAAACCGTCCAATTAGCTATTTTGAGCTTATTTCACTAAATTAGCAATTTTTATTAATATCCGTTAGTTTCGTAAAAATCGCTAATAATTCCGTTTCAAGCCGATTTCTTATTATTTCCGTTAACTATCTGAGTTTATTTTATTTTTCATTCTTTAAACTTATTTATTATTGATTCCGTTTCATTTATGAGACTCTTTCTTAAACCGGTTAAATTTAACTCGAAACGGTTTTAATAACTATCGAAGTTTCTTAACGACGAAGAAACGTCGTATAATAAATAGCAGTCACAGTGTCTTTGCCTCATTTTTGATTTCCCACATCTCTTTCTTCTTTTCCTCTTCTTCGCCCTTCTTTTTCCTTCTCGTCATTACTTCTTCAATTTTTGTCTATAATCCGTCCTGGTGCTCCGTTTGTCATCCGTTTTCAACAGTTTTCATTCCACAGTGGTCCTCTTATCGTTTCCGTCAATCCGTTGTAAGTAAAATTCTTTTTCGTCATGTATTTTTACAAACCCATTTATATTTTCAGCTTTATTTATTATAAGACGGTTGTATGTACTAAAATAGACGGTCTGGTAGAAGATTAAAAAGGTAACGATAACGGATTACTCGATATTACTTGTAAAATATGTTTATTTCGAATCTTTGGTTAGTCTGTTTTATAATTGAGACGGTGTATAATTATATATAGGGATCCTTATGGATGTTAATTAGTCAGTTGTATAGTTGAGACGGTGTATCTTGATATGTGGAGATGATTGAGACGGTGTATCTTGACTGTAGGGATCATTTGGGATGCTAGCTAGTAAGTGGTATATTTGAGACGGTGTATACTGACATGTAGGGATTGTTTTGGGATGCTATTTGGGATAAAGATGATTGTGTTAGAATAATAAAAGGAGTTACGGATGGTTGCCATGGTAAGTGTAACTAATTTATAAATGGAAGAGGAGGTGGGATATGTGAGACGAAAGAGATCATGATGGATATATAAGCTTTATACGTTGAATTGCAGAGAGATATTCATAGCCCTTGTACCGTAAGTTGATTAATGGCTTTGAGGTTCAGATTTGGACTATGGATTTGGGGTATTGTATATTAATTTGTGTTGCTGGCCGTGGCCTAGGCGTTAACCTAGCTAAGTCACGAGTTTGAGGCCATGTGTAGTTGGTGGTTAGGCCGAGTTTGAGGTTGTCATAATAACTTTTGAGCCGTGTCTATAAATTGTTTTGACGCTAGTTTGGTTTATTTAAAATATGATTAAATTAATTTCCGTCTCATATTTTATATAAAGATAATTCGTTAATATCGTCCTTTCACATAATTATTTTAGGTGGCTCATATGTGGTTGAAGATGAAGAGTAATTTTGGGTTTTAGAAGCTTTCTCAAGTTTATTGCTTGTCTCTTTGCTAGCTTAAGGTAACTATTCCGAGTTACTCGACGAATTAATGTCACATTAGTAGTTGATGTTGTGTTTGGTGTTTGTTAAGTGTTTAGGTGATTGATAATGTGTTACTTTCGTTTTTAACATGATAGAAATTGGAAATAGCATGAGAATGACATTGTGATAAATTTTGTAATTTGGGCCAAAGTAGGCCAAGACTCTGAGCTGGGCCAGATTGACCGAACGAGTTTGGTCAAACTAGGTTTAAACCAGTCAGCCTCGATTTGACCGATGACCCGTCGCGGGACTCGGGTCGAGGGTTTGTCTTTGAGGTGAGATTGAATGTTATTGGATGTTTTACGTTGATGCCTTAATATTTGTGACTATCATTTCACATGTTGGTTGTTGGATGAATTGGTTGCCTTATACTTGAATCTTCTTGTCTTGTTGCCTCTTTGCCATTTTAGCTTATTCTCATGAATTATGAGATTAACGGTTAGCTGGAATTTGGATTATTATTGATATTGGAGATATTGTTGGATTGTCAGCTAAATATGCTCTTGCGTAACCTTTCATATGCTAGGGTGTGTATGATCATTTGATTGTGCAAGTTTGGACTCTTTGCCTCTCTTATGGTTAATTGGGTGTCCTACTTGTCTTGTGTGGTGTGGGCTAAAGTATTCAAGTTGGGACTAGCTGGGACTAGGTCCTAGGTGAGTATTTCGGCCTTCATCATAGATAGGTCTTTATAGTCTTTGACGAGTGTATGTTCACTGCTCAATAGCCTTTGTGTTCCTGACTTGGTGGGTTTATATCCAAGTTGGGGCATGACCTCGTTACTTATTTTGAGAGTAAGTGGTCAGCTTAAGTACTAGCCAACCCTTTGGTGGACTCCTTAGGGTACTCACATGGTTTTATAAAATTGTGGGTCTTGGGTGCGGTGGTGTGTATCCGCATGTCTAGGTCTGCGCAGATTTAGGACTAGGGTTGTGTTGTGTCTTGGCCATGTTTTTATAGAACCTCTGAGCCAGGATACCGGTTCGATTACCTTCCCTACCTCGTGGTATAGACTCGAGTTACAAAGTGAATATTGACCGTGCTAAGAACTTATGCCTGTCTTTGATATATTGTCCTTTCTTGTTTGATGACTCTATGAATCATAGAAGGTGAGATGCAAGCCGGCTATGGTTGATAGAGTTTGGATTCCTGGATGTTATGTGATTCACATGATAGTGTAGTATGAGTCGGTCTAGTATTCGCATGCTAGGACTATGTGTTATTATATTGTTGTTCACATGATAAGCACGATTGTCTAGCATCTATATGCTAAGGCTATGTGTGATTCGTATTCATATTCTTATGTTTACATGTTATATTAATTATGACATTTCGTGGTCGGGAGAACTCGGAGTTACTCCCCACTGACGGTGGCTTTCGTATTTGTATAAAATGCGAATGACAAGTAGGTGATGCATATATGGGGTACATAGACGAGCTAGCGAGCAAAGTAACCTTGGAACCTAGATTGGCTTTATTTTATTGTGACCCTTAAACACTTTTTTATGTCACATACATTTTAGGGACATATGTCTCCCTCTTTACATTTGGTTGTATAATTTGCTATTCGCGACTTTAGCGATGGTTATGTTATGACACTTCTAGTTAGACCTTGTATGTTTGACACCTTCCAATTTGGATATCTTTATAACAGTTCAGTTTTAAAATTACAGTTTTTACCCAATTGAACCTATTACAAACATATCCATGCAGTTTTATTCTAGAATTACGTGTTTACTTTTCCGCGATAAGTGAGGGTGTCACAGTTGGTATCAGAGCATATTTGCTCCCGACGCTCGTTTGTGCACCCCAATATAAATAACTTGACCTTGAAATAATAAACTTGAGAGATGGGTAAGATAGGTAGACTTAGGACCTTATGTTGTAGTCTCTTTGTGTTTGCTCTTTGTTAGGTACTAACCTGTTTGTTGATTGTCATTTAATAATTGTTGCGTTCTTGGATCGATGACCGTGAGCTTATCTATAGCTAATGGAGTTATTACCCTTATTATAAAAAAATTTGAACTAAAGGTTTTGAAAATATTTTAATGTTTTTCACCGGGTTTAACGTCAATTAGTGTTAAAGCTTGTTATTGGAGACGCTCGATAATTAGTTTTATCATTTGTTGGTGTAAAAATGTATTTTTATGTCTTTGAATTGGAATATTGATGTTCTTGAGGGATCGCCAAGAGTATCTCCGTTCCATTGAAAGGACACTTATATTTTACGAAGATCAAGATTTAGTGCCTATTGCTGAGGATTGAAGATTTGTTCAACCTTTGAAGAATGCTTCTACTTCCTTGAAGATGTTTCTCGTTCTTTTTGTATCTCGCCTTATTCCTAATATCTTGGTGCTTATCCTCCTTCTAAACTCCCTTCTGTTTTACTTTAAAAGCTACGCTTGTACTCCTAACTTGTCTTTTGTTCCTTGCTTATCCTCCCTTAACGCCATTTGATAGTACTCTTTCTTGTGAGGAATGTTGACCTGGGTTGGAAAATTCGACTTTTGAGGAGATTGTTTGTGTCTGACCCTTAACCCTGGCTTTGAGAAGTCGTGATCTTAGAAAGACTTAGGTAATGTGATGAGACATACTTAGTGATTCTTATACCTAGTTCCTTGACAAAGTGAGTATAATCGATTGGTGGATTCTTTGTGTTAGGAATGAGTTGCCTATGTAATTTAAGTTATAGAACTTGGCTTTGTTGTTTATGTTTGGGATTTGAAAGCTTAGTAGGTTGAGCGTCGTCGCCTTAGGAGTAAACATGAGATAAGTTTAGAATATAAATTTGGAAGAAAACCCATTTTTAGTTGTTAACAATCCCGTATAGATTGGGAATGTAATTTGATGTTAGTTGTTCCTTGAGAACTTTGTTGAGAAGTCTTTGTCAACTCATTCTTTGGTTTTAAAAACAATGAGGTTGTGTCGAGTGCTTGAGATACAGAGATGCTTTTATACTTGAGTGGTAGATTTGCTTTAGGGAAATCCTAATATGTGATAAGATAGGTGGAAGAAGTATCTAACCGATTTATCACCCCTTAAGCGAGCATTTATTTTACCTTGACTCTTGTTTTGGGATTTGGTCGTTGTGTTATGAAGGTACAATACCCTAATAGGCGTGACCTTGTTAGAGAGAACCTTAAGTTTTAGGAAGTATATGGATTAAGCCTTAAAATCCTCTTTCATACCATTAATCGTTTTCCTCCCTTTCGTTCATACCTTGATTGGATTTGATTCTTAAGTATAAAAGTTCACACGTTATTTCCTTGTCTTGAATACCTTCCTAATTCTAATATCTCTTACTGGTTGGTAACTAGTTATCTTTATGATTCGACTCTTTTAGTCTCACATCTTGACATGTTCATATATCCCTTTTTAAATTTCCTATCATTTCCTGACCTGGTTATCACCCTTTGTTTCCTTAGTGGAGTGATGACATTGTTGTTTGAGATTTGAGTATCTGGCGTTTCCTTGTTGTCTAATTTCCCTTTCTCCTTGATCATGAGCGTTACCGTTCATACCTCATTTCCTCGCTTCATCTTGCTCCTCCTTTAAGTTGGACACTCGTATCTTGTGAAACTCTATCCTTGACATCCTTGTAAATTTGACTTCAATTCTTATCCCTAGGAAGTTCATCATACCTCTTTTGTTGGTTAAACTTGAACCCTCTTAGCATACTTGTATCTATGATGTCTAACTTACTTTTCATTTCGCACAATTTCTAAATATTTCAAGCTACCATTTTTGGTTTGTTGTTAAAAATTTTATGTTACTATTACAAAATTTTCCCTACTTGTAATGATTTGGAAAATGAAAATTCGATTTAATTCTCTAATTGCTCTTTGAGTATAGACTTCTTTATCATGGTTTTGAGTTGCTAAACCTGAGATTTTTGTAAATTTTATCCAATTTCTATTCACTTTGATCTAATTATGATGCTTTTGTCAAAGTTTAATATTATATTTTCAGGAATTTGATTCCCCTTTGAGTTTAAAGGTGAAACATTTATTTCTATTTTGGCTTTTTGCAAAAGAAAATTTGAGTAAATTACCTTTTCTTTTGATTTTAACGTTGATCGGATGTTAGAACTCGTTATTAGAAACGTTTAATAACTTGTTCTACTCTTGTCGACGAGTGATTTTCGGTTTTAAATTTGTCTTTGACTTGGAAGGTTAGCGTTCTTGTGTGCACAACAAGAGCAATTTCGTTCCATGAATGAGACTATACTTTTGAAGACTCTTCATTAATGTTTTCGAAAGTATTTTGATTTTTGATTTATACAAATGATTTGCCTTTGACCTTATCTTGGATTTGGAATGTGATGTTCTTGAATGCGCAACGAGAGCACTTCCGTTCCTTTGATGAGAATCGTTCTATTTTAAAATTTTATTTGAAACTTTTGAAAGAATTTTGATTCTTACGATAAGTGACCTTTTAAATGTTTTGGTTACCGATTCCAATTTCAGTTTTATTTTTATAACCTTTCATTTATACTTTCAAGTTTCGAGGACGAAACTTTTTAAAAGATGGGGTGATTGTAACACCCGTATTTTATTAAGTTGGATAAAATTCTTTTAATTGCTATTTTGAATTTAATTACATCATTTAACGATTTATATATATATGCTTAGCTAATTAATTAATTTCATCATAATTCGATACGTTAATTTTAATAATCATTAATAAGTTTATTTAAAGTTAGTTCGAGTTTATTGAAGTTAGTTCGAGTTTATTTATTTAATAATTTCCGTTTCTTTACGAGTCCTTATGAAAGTTGTTTTAAGTGAACCCGAGATGGATTTTGGGAACAAAACCGTCCAATTAGCTATTTTGAGCTTATTTCACTAAATTAGCAATTTTTATTAATATCCGTTAGTTTCGTAAAAATCGCTAATAATTCCGTTTCAAGCCGATTTCTTATTATTTCCATTAACTATATGAGTTTATTTTATTTTTCATTCTTTAAACTTATTTATTATTGATTCCGTTTCATTTATGAGACTCTTTCTTAAACCGGTTAAATTTAACTCGAAACGGTTTTAATAACTATCGAAGTTTCTTAACGACGAAGAAACGTACGTATAATAAATAGCAGTCGGTGGTCACGCTTTGCATTTTTTTGATTTCCCACGTCTCTTTCTTCTTTTCCTCTTCTTCGCCCTTCTTTTTCCTTCTCGTCATTACTTCTTCAATTTTTGTCTATAATCCGTCCCGGTGCTCCGTTTGTCATCCGTTTTCAACGCTTTTTCATTCCACAAAGGTCCTCTTATCGTTTCCGTCAATCCGTTGTAAGTAAAATTCTTTTTCGTCATGTATTTTTACAAACCCATTTATATTTTCAGCTTTATTTATTATAAGACGGTTGTATGTACTAAAATAGACGGTCTGGTAGAAGATTAAAAAGGTAACGATAACGGATTACTCGATATTACTTGTAAAATATGTTTATTTCGAATGCTGGTTAGTCTGTTTTATAATTGAGACGGTGTATAATTATATATAGGGATCCTTATGGATGTTAATTAGTCAGTTGTATAGTTGAGACGGTGTATACTGATATGTGGAGATGATTGAGACGGTGTATACTGACCTGTAGGGATCATTTGGGATGCTAGCTAGTAAGTGGTATATTTGAGACGGTGTATACTGACATGTAGGGATTGTTTTGGGATGCTATTTGGGATAAAGATGATTGTGTTAGAATAATAAAAGGAATTACGGATGGTTGCCATGTTAAGTGTAACTAATTTATAAATGGAAGAGGAGGTGGGATATGTGAGACGAAAGAGATCATGATGGATATATAAGCTTTATACGTTGAATTGCAGAGAGATATTCATAGCCCTTGTACCGTAAGTTGATTAATGGCTTTGAGGTTCAGATTTGGACTATGAATTTGGGGTATTGTATATTAATTTGTGTTCCTGGCCGTGGCCTAGGCAGTGGCCTAGCTAAGTCACGAGTTTGAGGCCATGTGTAGTTGGTGGTTAGGCCGAGTTTGAGGTTGTCATAATAACTTTTGAGCCGTGTCTATAAATTGTTTTGACGCTAGTTTGGTTTATTTAAAATATGATTAAATTAATTTCCGTCTCATATTTTATATAAAGATAATTCGTTAATATCGTCCTTTCACATAATTATTTTAGGTGGCTCATATGTGGTTGAAGATGAAGAGTAATTTTGGGTTTTAGAAGCTTTCTCAAGTTTATTGCTTGTCTCTTTGCTAGCTTAAGGTAACTATTCCGAGTTACTCGACGAATTAATGTCACATTAGTAGTTGATGTTGTGTTTGGTGTTTGTTAAGTGTTTAGGTGATTGATAATGTGTTACTTTCGTTTTTAACATGATAGAAATTGGAAATAGCATGAGAATGACATTGTGATACATTTTGTAATTTGGGCCAAAGTAGGCCAAGACTCTGAGCTGGGCCAGATTGACCGAACGAGTTTGGTCAAACTAGGTTTAAACCAATCGACCTCGATTTGACCGATGACCCGTCGCGGGACTCGGGTCGAGGGTTTGTCTTTGAGGTGAGATTGGTTGTTATTGGATGTTTTACGTTGATGCCTTAATATTTGTGACTATCATTTCACATGTTGGTTGTTGGATGAATTGGTTGCCTTATACTTGAATCTTCTTGTCTTGTTGCCTCTTTGCCATTTTAGCTTATTCTCATGAATTATGAGATTAACGGTTAGCTGAATTTGGATTATTATTGATATTGGAGATATTGTTGGATTGTCAGCTAAATATGCTCTTGCGTAACCTTTCATATGCTAGGGTGTGTATGATCATTTGATTGTGCAAGTTTGGACTCTTTGCCTCTCTTATGGTTAATTGGGTGTCCTACTTGTCTTGTGTGGTGTGGGCTAAAGTATTCAAGTCAGGACTAGTGGACTAGGTCCTAGGTGAGTATTTCGGCCTTCATCATAGATAGGTCTTTATAGTCTTTGACGAGTGTATGTTCACTGCTCAATAGCCTTTGTGTTCCTGACTTGGTGGGTTTATATCCAAGTTGGGGCATGACCTCGTTACTTATTTTGAGAGTAAGTGGTCAGCTTAAGTACTAGCCAACCCTTTGGTGGACTCCTTAGGGTACTCACATGGTTTTATAAAATTGTGGGTCTTGGGTGCGGTGGTGTGTATCCGCATGTCTAGGTCTGTGCAGATTTAGGACTAGGGTTGTGTTGTGTCTTGGCCATGTTTTTATAGAACCTCTGAGCCAGGATACCGGTTCGATTACCTTCCCTACCTCGTGGTATAGACTCGAGTTACAAAGTGAATATTGACCGTGCTAAGAACTTATGCCTGTCTTTGATATATTGTCCTTTCTTGTTTGATGACTCTATGAATCATAGAAGGTGAGATGCAAGCCGGCTATGGTTGATAGAGTTTGGATTCCTGGATGTTATGTGATTCACATGATAGTGTAGTATGAGTCGGTCTAGTATTCGCATGCTAGGACTATGTGTTATTATATTGTTGTTCACATGATAAGCACGATTGTCTAGCATCTATATGCTAAGGCTATGTGTGATTCGTATTCATATTCTTATGTTTACATGTTATATTAATTATGACATTTCGTGGCTGGGAGAACTCGGAGTTACTCCCCACTGACTGTGGCTTTCGTATTTGTATAAAATGCAAATGACAGGTAGGTGATGCATATATGGGGTACATAGACGAGCTAGCGAGCAAAGTAACCTTGGAACCTAGATTGGCTTTATTTTATTGTGACCCTTAAACACTTTTTATGTCACATACATTTTAGGGACATATGTCTCCCTCTTTACATTTGGTTGTATAATTTGCTATTCGCGACTTTAGCGATGGTTATGTTATGACACTTCTAGTTAGACCTTGTATGTTTGACACCTTCCAATTTGGATATCTTTATAACAGTTCGTTTTTAAAATTACAGGTTTTTACCCAATTGAACCTATTACAAACATATCCATGCAGTTTTATTCTAGAATTACGTGTTTACTTTTCCGCGATAAGTGAGGGTGTCACAGTTGGTATCAGAGCATATTTGCTCCCGACGCTCGTTTGTGCACCCCAATATAAATAACTTGACCTTGAAATAATAAACTTGAGAGATGGGTAAGATAGGTAGACTTAGGACCTTATGTTGTAGTCTCTTTGTGTTTGCTCTTTGTTAGGTACTAACCTGTTTGTTGATTGTCATTTAATAATTGTTGCGTTCTTGGATCGATGACCGTGAGCTTATCTATAGCTAATGGAGTTATTACCCTTATTATAAAAAAATTTGAACTAAAGGTTTTGAAAATATTTTAATGTTTTTCACTGGTTTTAACGTCAATTAGTGTTAAAGCTTGTTATTGGAGACGTCTGATAATTAGTTTTATCATTTGTTGGTGTAAAAATGTATTTTTATGTCTTTGAATTGGAATATTGATGTTCTTGAGGGATCGCCAAGAGTATCTCCGTTCCATTGAAAGGACACTTATATTTTACGAAGATCAAGATTTAGTGCCTATTGCTGAGGATTGAAGATTTGTTCAACCTTTGAAGAATGCTTCTACTTCCTTGAAGATGTTTCTCGTTCTTTTTGTATCTCGCCTTATTCCTAATATCTTGGTGCTTATCCTCCTTCTAAACTCCCTTCTGTTTTACTTTAAAAGCTACGCTTGTACTCCTAACTTGTCTTTTGTTCCTTGCTTATCCTCCCTTAACGCCATTTGATAGTACTCTTTCTTGTGAGGAATGTTGACCTGGGTTGGAAAATTCGACTTTTGAGGAGATTGTTTGTGTCTGACCCTTAACCCTGGCTTTGAGAAGTCGTGATCTTAGAAAGACTTAGGTAATGTGATGAGACATACTTAGTGATTCTTATACCTAGTTCCTTGACAAAGTGAGTATAATCGATTGGTGGATTCTTTGTGTTAGGAATGAGTTGCCTATGTAATTTAAGTTATAGAACTTGGCTTTGTTGTTTATGTTTGGGATTTGAAAGCTTAGTAGGTTGAGCGTCGTCGCCTTAGGAGTAAACATGAGATAAGTTTAGAATATAAATTTGGAAGAAAACCCATTTTTAGTTGTTAACAATCCCGTATAGATTGGGAATGTAATTTGATGTTAGTTGTTCCTTGAGAACTTTGTTGAGAAGTCTTTGTCAACTCATTCTTTGGTTTTAAAAACAATGAGGTTGTGTCGAGTGCTTGAGATACAGAGATGCTTTTATACTTGAGTGGTAGATTTGCTTTAGGGAAATCCTAATATGTGATAAGATAGGTGGAAGAAGTATCTAACCGATTTATCACCCTTGCTTAGCGAGCATTTATTTTACCTTGACCCTTGTTTTGGGATTTGGTCGTTGTGTTATGAAGGTACAATACCCTAATAGGCGTGACCTTGTTAGAGAGAACCTTAAGTTTTAGGAAGTGTATGGATTAAGCCTTAAAATCCTCTTTCATACCATTAATCGTTTTCCTCCCTTTCGTTCATACCTTGATTGGATTTGATTCTTAAGTATAAAAGTTCACACGTTATTTCCTTGTCTTGAATACCTTCCTAATTCTAATATCTCTTCTTTGGTTGGTAACTAGTTATCTTTATGATTCGACTCTTTTAGTCTCACATCTTGACATGTTCATATATCCCTTTTTAAATTTCCTATCATTTCCTGACCTGGTTATTACCCTTTGTTTCCTTAGTGGAGTGATGACATTGTTGTTTGAGATTTGAGTATCTGGCGTTTCCTTGTTGTCTAATTTCCCTTTCTCCTTGATCATGAGCGTTACCGTTCATACCTCATTTCCTCGCTTCATCTTGCTCCTCCTTTAAGTTGGACACTCGTATCTTGTGAAACTCTATCCTTGACATCCTTGTAAATTTGACTTCAATTCTTATCCCTAGGAAGTTCATCATACCTCTTTTGTTGGTTAAACTTGAACCCTCTTAGCATACTTGTATCTATGATGTCTAACTTACTTTTCATTTCGCACAATTTCTAAATATTTCAAGCTACCATTTTTGGTTTGTTGTTAAAAATTTTATGTTACTATTACAAAATTTTCCCTACTTGTAAAGATTTGGAAAATGAAAATTCGATTTAATTCTCTAATTGCTCTTTGAGTATAGACTTCTTTATCATGGTTTTGAGTTGCTAAACCTGAGATTTTTGTAAATTTTATCCAATTTCTATTCACTTTGATCTAATTATGATGCTTTTGTCAAAGTTTAATATTATATTTTCAGGAATTTGATTCCCCTTTGAGTTTAAAGGTGAAACCTTTATTTCTATTTTGGCTTTTTGCAAAAGAAAATTTGAGTAAATTACCTTTTCTTTTGATTTTAACGTTGATCGGATGTTAGAACTCGTTATTAGAAACGTTTAATAACTTGTTCTACTCTTGTCGACGAGTGATTTTCGGTTTTAAATTTGTCTTTGACTTGGAAGGTTAGCGTTCTTGTGTGCATAACAAGAGCAATTTCGTTCCATGAATGAGACTATACTTTTGAAGACTCTTCATTAATGTTTTCGAAAGTATTTTGATTTTTGATTTATACAAATGATTTGCCTTTGACCTTATCTTGGATTTGGAATGTGATGTTCTTGAATGCGCAACGAGAGCACTTCCGTTCCTTTGATGAGAATCGTTCTGTTTAAAATTTTATTTGAAACTTTTGAAAGAATTTTGATTCTTACGATAAGTGACCTTTTAAATGTTTTGGTTACCGATTCCAATTTCAGTTTTATTTTTATAACCTTTCATTTATACTTTCAAGTTTCGAGGACGAAACTTTTTAAAAGATGGGGTGATTGTAACACCCCGTATTTTATTAAGTTGGATAAAATTCTTTTAATTGCTATTTTGAATTTAATTACATCATTTAACGATTTATATATATATGCTTAGCTAATTAATTAATTTCATCATAATTCGATACGTTAATTTTAATAATCATTAATAAGTTTATTTAAAGTTAGTTCGAGTTTATTGAAGTTAGTTCGAGTTTATTTATTTAATAATTTCCGTTTCTTTACGAGTCCTTATGAAAGTTGTTTTAAGTGAACCCGAGATGGATTTTGGGAACAAAACCGTCCAATTAGCTATTTTGAGCTTATTTCACTAAATTAGCAATTTTTATTAATATCCGTTAGTTTCGTAAAAATCGCTAATAATTCCGTTTCACGCCGATTTCTTATTATTTCCGTTAACTATATGAGTTTATTTTATTTTTCATTCTTTAAACTTATTTATTATTGATTCCGTTTCATTTATGAGACTCTTTCTTAAACCGGTTAAATTTAACTCGAAACGGTTTTAATAACTATCGAAGTTTCTTAACGACGAAGAAACGTCACGTATAATAAATAGCAAATTGGCAGCTGTCTTGTCTCATTTTTGATTTCCCACGTCTCTTTCTTCTTTTCCTCTTCTTCGCCCTTCTTTTTCCTTCATCGTCATTACTTCTTCAATTTTTGTCTATAATCCGTCCTGGTGCTCCGTTTGTCATCCGTTTTCAACAGTTTTCATTCCACAGTGGTCCTCTTATCGTTTCCGTCAATCCGTTGTAAGTAAAATTCTTTTTCGTCATGTATTTTTACAAACCCATTTATATTTTCAGCTTTATTTATTATAAGACGGTTGTATGTACTAAAATAGACGGTCTGGTAGAAGATTAAAAAGGTAACAATAACGGATTACTCGATATTACTTGTAAAATATGTTTATTTCGAATCTTTGGTTAGTCTGTTTTATAATTGAGACGGTGTATAATTATATATAGGGATCCTTATAGATGTTAATTAGTCAACAGATATAGTTGAGACGGTGTATACCGATATGTGGAGATGATTGAGACGGTGTATACCGACTGTAGGGATCATTTGGGATGCTAGCTAGTAAGTGGTATATTTGAGACGGTGTATCTTGACATGTAGGGATTGTTTTGGGATGCTATTTGGGATAAAGATGATTGTGTTAGAATAATAAAAGGAATTACGGATGGTTGCCATGTTAAGTGTAACTAATTTATAAATGGAAGAGGAGGTGGGATATGTGAGACGAAAGAGATCATGATGGATATATAAGCTTTATACGTTGAATTGCAGAGAGATATTCATAGCCCTTGTACCGTAAGTTGATTAATGGCTTTGAGGTTCAGATTTGGACTATGGATTTGGGGTATTGTATATTAATTTGTGTTGCTGGCCGTGGCCTAGGCAGTGGCCTAGCTAAGTCACGAGTTTGAGGCCATGTGTAGTTGGTGGTTAGGCCGAGTTTGAGGTTGTCATAATAACTTTTGAGCCGTGTCTATAAATTGTTTTGACGCTAGTTTGGTTTATTTAAAATATGATTAAATTAATTTCCGTCTCATATTTTATATAAAGATAATTCGTTAATATCGTCCTTTCACATAATTATTTTAGGTGGCTCATATGTGGTTGAAGATGAAGAGTAATTTTGGGTTTTAGAAGCTTTCTCAAGTTTATTGCTTGTCTCTTTGCTAGCTTAAGGTAACTATTCCGAGTTACTCGACGAATTAATGTCACATTAGTAGTTGATGTTGTGTTTGGTGTTTGTTAAGTGTTTAGGTGATTGATAATGTGTTACTTTCGTTTTTCACATGATAGAAGATGGAAATAGCATGAGAATGACATTGTGATACATTTTGTAATTTGGGCCAAAGTAGGCCAAGACTCTGAGCTGGGCCAGATTGACCGAACGAGTTTGGTCAAACTAGGTTTAAACCAGTCAGCCTCGATTTGACCGATGCCCGTCGCGGGACTCGGGTCGAGGGTTTGTCTTTGAGGTGAGATTGGTTGTTATTGGATGTTTTACGTTGATGCCTTAATATTTGTGACTATCATTTCACATGTTGGTTGTTGGATGAGTTGGTTGCCTTATACTTGAATCTTTTTGTCTTGTTGCCTCTTTGCCATTTTAGCTTATTCTCATGAATTATGAGATTAACGGTTAGCTGGAATTTGGATTATTATTGATATTGGAGATATTGTTGGATTGTCAGCTAAATATGCTCTTGCGTAACCTTTCATATGCTAGGGTATGTATGATCATTTGAGTGTGCAAGTTTGGACTCTTTGCCTCTCTTATGGTTAATTGGGTGTCCTACTTGTCTTGTGTGGTGTGGGCTAAAGTATTCAAGCTGGGACTAGCTGGGACTAGGTCCTAGGTGAGTATTTCGGCCTTCATCATAGATAGGTCTTTATAGTCTTTGACGAGTGTATGTTCACTGCTCAATAGCCTTTGTGTTCCTGGCTTGGTGGGTTTATATCCAAGTTGGGGCATGACCTCGTTACTTATTTTGAGAGTAAGTGGTCAGCTTAAGTACTAGCCAACCCTTTGGTGGACTCCTTAGGGTACTCACATGGTTTTATAAAATTGTGGGTCTTGGGTGCGGTGGTGTGTATCCGCATGTCTAGGTCTCAAGTGATTTAGAACTAGGGTTGTGTTGTGTCTTGGCCATGTTTTTATAGAACCTCTGAGCCAGGATACCGGTTCGATTACCTTCCCTACCTCGTGGTATAGACTCGAGTTACAAAGTGACTATTGACCGTGCTAAGAACTTATGCCTGTCTTTGATATATTGTCCTTTCTTGTTTGATGATTCTATGAATCATAGAAGGTGAGATGCAAGCCGACTATGGTTGATAGAGTTTGGATTCCTGGATGTTATGTGATTCACATGATAGTGTAGTATGAGTCGGTCTAGTATTCGCATGCTAGGACTATGTGTTGTTATATTGTTGTTCACATGATAAGCACGATTGTCTAGCATCTATATGCTAAGGCTATGTGTGATTCGTATTCATATTCTTATGTTTACATGTTATATTAATTATGACATTTCGTGGCTGGGAGAACTCGGAGTTACTCCCCACTAACTGTGGCTTTCGTATTTGTATAAAATGTGAATGACAGGTAGGTGATGCATATATGGGGTACATGGACGAGCTAGCGAGCAAAGTAACCTTGGAACCTAGATTGGCTTTATTTTATTGTGACCCTTAAACACTTTTTATGTCACATACATTTTAGGGACATATGTCTCCCTCTTTACATTTGGTTGTATAATTTGCTATTCGCGACTTTAGCGATGGTTATGTTATGACACTTCTAGTTAGACCTTGTATGTTTGACACCTTCCAATTTGGATATCTTTATAACAGGTTCAGGTTTTAAAATTACAGGTTTTTACCCAATTGAACCTATTACAAACATATCCATGCAGTTTTATTCTAGAATTACGTGTTTACTTTTCCGCGATAAGTGAGGGTGTCACACTGGACGTGTGCATATCATGGCATACATGATTGATCCTATTGCAGATGCATAAGGAACACGACTCATGCGCTCAATCCCTTCAGGCGTCGTGGGTGACTGAGACTTGCTCAACTGCATCCCAGACGTCATTGGAAGGTTCCCCTTCTTGGAGTTGGTCATGCTGAACCTCTCAAGAATCTTATCCAAATAAGACTCCTGACTAAGTGATAACGTCCGTCGTGATCTATCTCGGTAGATACGGATTCCCAAAATGCGTTGTGCCTCACCCAGATCTTTCATCTTGAAATGGTTCTTCAACCATCTTTTAACCGAAGATAGGAGAGGAATGTCATTCCCAATCAAGAGTATGTCATTGACATACAATATCAAGAATACAATCTTACTCCCACTCGACTTGGTATATAAGCATGGTTCCTCGACCGATCGAGTAAAACCATACTCTTTTATCACCTGGTCGAAACGATGATTCCAACTCCGAGAAGCTTGCTTAAGTCCATAAATGGAACGCTTAAGCTTGCATACTTTCTTAGGATGTTCAGGATCTATGAAACCTTCGAGTTGCACCATGTACAACTCTTCCTCCAAATAACCGTTTAAGAAGGCGGTTTTTACATCCATTTGCCAAATTTCATAGTCATGAAAGGCGGCAATCGCTAAGATTGTCCGAATGGAACGTAGCATGACTACAGGTGCAAAAATCTCATCATAATTCAATCCGTGCACTTGAGTGATACCTTTTGCCACTAGTCGTGCCTTATAGGTATCTGGTTGCGCGTCTACAGAACGCTTTATTTTGTAAAGCCATTTGCACTGTAGAGGTTTTACCTTATTAGGTAAATCAACTAGATTCCATACGTTATTCTCATACATGGAGTCCATCTCGGATTGCATGGCTTCGAGCCATAGCTTTGAGTCAGAACAGGTCATGACACCTTTAGAGGTAGCGGGTTTATTACTCTCCAGGAGTAAAACGTCATTCTCCTCGACCATACCAAGGTATCTGTCCGGAGGATTAGAGACTCTACCCGACCTCCTAGGTTCCTCAGGAATATTAACTGTATCATCAGTTGGAGGAACAACTTCCTCTATCTGTTCCTCGGTTGTTGGTTCTGGAACCTCCGACAGCTCGAAGGTTCTATTACTTGTCTTGTTCTCGAGAAATTCTTTCTCTAAGAACGTCGCACTAGCCGCAACAAAAACTCGATGTTTGGTAGGCGAATAGAAGTAATGACCAAATGTTCCTTTTGGATAACCTATAAAGTATGTCTTGACCGATCGCGGGCCGAGCTTATCCTCGTGTCTTCCTTGACATAAGCCTTGCAGCCCCAAACCCAAATAAAGGACAAGTTAGGGACCGTTCCCCTCCACATTTCATATGGAGTCTTGTCGACAGCTTTAGTCGGACTTTGGTTAAGTATAAGAGCAGCTGACAAAAGAGCTTAACCCCATAATGAATCAGGCACTACCGTGTGACTCATCATGGATCGAACCATATCCAGTAAGGTTCGATTTCTCCGTTCGAACACACCATTTAATTGAGGTGTTCCAGGTGGAGTTAACTGTAGTACGATTCCACAGTCTTTAAGGTGTTGATCAAACTCATTTGAAAGATATTCGCCACCCCGATCTGAACGGAGTGCTTTAACCTTTCTACCCAGTTGGTTCTGAACCCTGTTCTTGTATTCCTTGAATTTCTCAAAGGACTCACTTTTATGCTTCATTAAGTAGACATATCCGTATCTACTCAAATCGTTCGTGAAAGTGATAAAATATCTATAGCCATCTCTAGCGGTAATTGACATAGGTCCACAAACATCAGTATGTATGAGTCCTAATAGGTCACTAGCGCGCATTCCAACACCTTTGAAGGAAATTCGAGTCATATTGCCAATGAGACATGATTCACACATGCCATATGTAGAAAATTCGAATGCGGGAATAGTCCCATTATCGACGAGTTTTTTTACGCGTTTCTCATTTATGTGTCCCATTCGACAATGCCATAGATAGGTTTGATCTTTGTCACCAACCTTTAATTTCTTATTATTCATGTGTAATTCTTCTGTAGTTTGATCTAAGATGTAAATTCCATTCATGGAAACTGATACCCTCGTTTAGTATCAAAAATAATATTTATAATTCCGAGCTAAACTAACAGAAGCTAGTGGTAGCACGAGTCGAACCACAGGGAGGAAGGGAATTTCAATTGTCTAAATCTGGTCTAAGGTAACAGTTGTGTGGGGGTTTGATTGATTTGGTCTATAGCTAATAATAATAAAAGAAAAGTAAATTAATGAAATATCAAGAATAAAAGAGGTACTAGGATGGTCGGTTCGTTATAGTTTCAAGAAAGATACTAAACAGTCTAAATCAAAACACATGAGACGGGAAATAAAGAGGTCCTCTCGGTCCACTCTTAACAAATAGCATCTTTCGATCTCGCTATAAGTCCCTAATATCACTAATACGACTCTCGTCTCGAAAAGTGACTAATCATCTAAACTTTACCTATCTTTCGATCTCAAAGATAGTTTAGTCATTTTAATTGGTGATCTAACAACTGTCCCTATCTCTCGATCTAATGGGTCAGTCATATCCTAAACATTCAACTGGTCGTGTGCACTCGATTCGTCGAATAAAGAATTAAAACAATTAAAACGAAAGGAAAACCTCACGTGGTCAGTCGATCGACCAAGCATAGCAATGATCGATCGACATGCGATTCATTCAGATCGAATTTATTCTACGCCGCCTACACTATAATTCGCCTACATCCTAGCACTAACTATTTAGCTACTCATTCTAAGGGTAAAAACAATAACATCAATGATAAATCTAACTATTGAATTCATGTTTAAAACGGCGGAAGAAACAATTAACATAAAACAACAGTTCGGCTTTGGGGAAACTGATCTAGCAATTCTAACACTATAAGCAAAGTACTTTGAAATAGAAACAAGAGAATACCGTGTAGAAGTGTGAAGGAAAAGAACAAGGCCGAATTATCCAAGCAAATTGTACTCAAAACCGAAGCAAACCTTGAACCCTAATTATTCTAAACTGAATGTAAAACTGAAATAAAACTTGATGTAAAATTATCCCTAAAAGACTTCATAATCAAACAGAAAGTTGTGTTACGTTATATAGAAAATAAGCGCAACAACCCTTTCCTAAACCTAAACTTCACGGGCTTTGAGTTCCAAATCTCGTCTGGAATCGAAGTCTGGTCGATCGACTATTCAGACTGGTCGATCGATCTCCTCAAAGAACAGTAGCTTCGGGATCCGATAGGTGGTCGATCGAACGATGATAACTGGTCGATCGACCGGATTAGCTGCTACTCGACTTCTTTAAACTCGTGGATTCGTCTTTCGGGCCTTGGATTGCGCACCAAGCTTGTTCCTTAAGCGGTTCCTTAACGTCATTTGCAATGCAGCTTACTCGGGGACGGATTCGGCTTGATTTCCCGCTAAATTCTCCACATTTCTGCAATAAAGTACAAAAGTACGAAAGTAGAGGAAAATAGAGAAATATGGGCATATATAGCACAGTTGAGCTCTGAAATGCGTGTAAAAAGAGATGTAAAACATCATATAAATGACACGCATCAAATCTCCCCAAACCAAACCTTGCTTGTCCCCAAGCAAGAACTAGACTCGATCTAATGACCCAATGGAACGAGTTCAAACTCAGAGCGAAACGCAAACTGTAGGGCCTGAACCAATTTAATGCACAACCAACAATCAACTAGTAATGCGAATCATGCAAACGAATTATAAGGTCGTCAAAATCAACTGAACCATCAACCGCATGACTTATCAAATTGGACTCTCGCGGGTCGCTCAATTCGCTCAATTAAGCACAGGTGATATATTTGTAAGATAGAAAGAATTAATATTGTAGTGACTCTCACCTAACTACGACCTATGAAAACATGCCAGCAATAAATTATGAAGACGACCTCTATGACCGTACATATGCATTCCAACCGAACAGATGACCATGACACATGCCGAGGTATATATGGATATGTGAGGTAAAGGGTAAGAAGGGGCTAAAATGAATTTGGATATGAGGAGTAATAAGCCAAGCTAGTACTACAATCCAAACTATAAACGAATCCCAACTTCAAGCTCAATATAAATGATACAATACGGTGCCAATTCAAGGCACAAAACTCACAATCTCCACAAAATTTGACTCCCCAAAGAATACAAATGATAATATGGGAGTGAAAATCACCAAATCATAACAATTGCAACATGTGATTTTTTCGAACTTTTCTTTCTCTCGGGATGCAGTCGATCGACCAATATGGTCAGTCGATCGACCGGATTCTACATTACTCGTCTTTCTTTTTTTTTTTTCTTCTTTTTCGAGTCATTTTTCTTCCTTTTTTTTTTCTTTTCAATTCTATTCTTTTCTTTTTTTTTTTTCTTTCCTTCCACCCTTTCACCCAACATCTCGAAATGAGCATATAACCAAACCGCAAATAAACACATTCCCAAAATTAATACTACTAGCTTGACAAAGGCAGGCTAAATACAGGATGTAGTTAAGGGACAAAAAGGCTATTTTTGGCTATGAGGGGTTCATGGGTAAAATGAATAAAGGGAAACCTCTACCACATGTGTCAACAAACCACAAACCGAATGCATACAGGTATTAAGTAGATCAAGTTCATAATTATGCAAATTAAGGAAACATGTCTCATAAGGAGTACTACTCACATTCCTAGATAAACTGGTCATAGATGTCACCAGTTATAGGCTCTAATACTCAGAATATATGATGTAGCTTGCCAATTATTAAAAGTCAAGTCTCAGGCTCAGCAAATAGTTTAACGAAAACTCGTAGATATGCACTAACGATTCTACTAATAACATGTAGGTCAAGCAAGGCTCAGGCAAAACAGCTGCAAATGCTAAATCATCATAGAAATACTACCGTTCCGACTCGACCTATATGCTAAAATAAACGTGCATTTTATGGAAATTTTTGAAATTTTTCAATTTTTTTGAATTTTGTATATATATGAAATGAAATAAACAATGCAAAACAAAAGTAAACGTGAATGCAAAACAATGATATGCGACGCAAAACCCTTCCCCAAACCAAATCGCACAATGTTCCCATTGTGCAAAATCATGTAATGAAGAAAAGAGAAATGGGAATTTGCGATAAAAGAGAAATAAAAACACAATGACATAAAGTAAAGACTTGGGAACTCACAAGACTTTTAAGCGCAAAAAGGAAACCTCCCAAACCAGCGTGAGCTAGGGGTTTCAAAGAGCTGGCAATGATGCTACCAAAGAAGAGTGCCCGAAAGATAGAAAATACCACGCATAAGACCGAAGAAAACAATTTTAAAGCGGAAAAATTGTGCACAGTGAGACAATAGAAGAAATAGAGAATTAACGGAAAAATAAAGTGAAGTAGAAGACTCCCTTAAGTCCGCATATCGACCAAACACAACAGGGGAGAGGTCGTGAACGAATATAGCAAGACAGCGATGGTCGATCGACCTAAAGAGGCGATCGATCGACTGGTGTGGCATGAACAAGAGCTCTGTAGAAACTGCAATTGATCGATCGACCATGATGGCCGATCGATCGATGAAATCATCGCAGCGTCTTATTTCTTCGTAATTTCTCAATGATTTGAGCTAACAAGCTCGAAATACCTGCAAATGCACAATAATACGCGCCCAAAATTGCGCAAAACCCAGAACGAAGTCTAAAGTACTTAAAATCCTAAGCAAATAAAGTAAAAGCGAAGTTTTCGCACACAAAAAATAAAAAAATAGTTCGAAAGCAATAAAATGAAGTTTATAACGAACTTGATCAACTAATAGTTGATCAAGAAGGACCACGGTATGGCCCACTTCGTCGGCTTCTGGCTACATGAGGTAGCCTCGGCAGTGCTCATCTTCTCACCGCACTCTTCTCGGCTTCAATATCCGTATGGCTAAACGGATCAATACTCTCATCATCTCCCCACCAATGACCTCTTTGGAATCGTCGAATCTAAATCGAGACTTCGTTGCTTTGACCGCTCGTCATCCACTTCCTCATCGCCCATAGCTCGTGCAACCAAGACCACCCCTTGAAATGATTGGCTTCTTTGCACTGGAGCAACTTGCGACTCACCCTTCCCAAACCAGGCTCTGCAATATCGAAATAGACAGATCTTCCTCCAATTTGCTCCCAATTTGGGGCGGAGGTGTTACAACGAGAGTAGAAATAGAGACAGGTAATTCAGGAAGCACAAAGTACGATTTCTTTTCAGAAACCGTATTACAAGTAACCGCCACATGGGGTCTTTCTTCTTAGCAGTGAGTAAAACGATGGACTGTTTCCCCACTTTAAAGGTCAACGTCCCCGAGCCTACATCTATAATCGCACCAGCGGTGTGCGAAATGGTCTACCCAAAATAATAGGAATATGAGCATCCTCGGGTATATCAAGTACAACGAAGTCAATAGGGAAGAAAAACTTCCCTATTTGGACAGAATGTCCTCTAAGACTCCTATAGGCTGGACCGCGAACGATCAGCCCATCATCATCGCTCATGCTAGTAATCGCAAACCTAGTCAATTTCAATTTCCTAGCTAGATTCAAGGGCATGACACTTATATCGCTCCTAGGTCACACAATGCCCTCTCAATTGAGAAGGTACCTATGTTGCAAGGAACAGAGAAACTGCCTGGGTCCTTTAACTTAAGGGGCGCAGTGTGAGACAGATAGGAGCAAGACTCCTCAGTAAGTGCGACAGTGTGCACTGTTTCAAGTGACCGCTTTTTGGACAACAATTGTTTCATGAATTTCGTGTAAGCAGGCACTTGTTTAATTAATTCAAGAAAAGGAACTTGTACATTTAAGCTACGGATAACATTTTCGAACTTATTAAATGATACCTGTTCCTTGGTCGGCACTAACCTCTCCGGGTAAGGGGTCAAAGAAGAACCTTAGCCCTCTCCTCTAAATCACGCGTGCCAGCATCCTTGGACTTTGGCTGGAAGTCCGTCACCTTCTCTTTGTTGCAGCTCGACCCTTCTTCAGACCGTCTCAAATGTGAGCCATTAACCGTCATCGGATCGAACTTCGGAGCCGGGACTGACCCATCAGCACTCGGGTCTGCCCCCAATATTTTCGGGACCGTGGTACCCCGAAACAAGTGGTCTCTTAGATTAGTTGGCATTAAAGGACGAAATTCCTCATTATCAGCAGTGATCTTGGTCGATCGACCAACCTCCTCAGTCGATCGACTGGTCTGTACACTTCCAGAAGCTCCTGTGACCCGTGATTCAGTCGATCGACTGGGTACTTCAGTCGATCGACTGAATTGCCTGGCAGACGTCTTTTTTTTCTTCTTTTCAGACCCGTCTTTCGCCACAGTGGACCCGGCAATAGTAGACCCGCTCCTCAATGTTATGGCATTCAAAGTCTCCTTTTGCCCGGTCTCATCTTTATCAACAATACCAGCAGTAGGCGATGTCGATTGACTTTCAAACGCAGCAATTCTACTCCTAACGCTATTCTTCTGCTCCGAGAGTTCAGCCTCTTCTCTTCCCAATTCATCTTTATTCGGCCTTACCCTTTCCATAGCAGGCTTTTCAGGGGTCGACCCATTATGGGCGCGCATAGCATGCACGGTCTCCAACTGTTGAAGAGAAGAAAGGTCGGCCATTCGGGAGTGAGTTGATTTAAACCATGCTGCAGTTTTGGCTGAAATCTCTTCTATCATAGCCTTGAGATCCGCTATCTCGTTAGAGGGAAGAGGGATTTGCGAAGGTGGTGCAAAAGAATATGAAGGCTCTTGAAAGCCTTGATGATAGTACGGATGTGGCGGCGTATAATGACCTTGTTTATATTGCTTGTAAGCATAAACTTGGTCCATAGTTGCTCGGCAGATAGCAGAATCATGCCCCTCGGCACCACATCTCTCACAAAATTCCACCTGCTGCTCCCAAGAACGGAACATGGTGAATCCTCCTGAAGTACTGCGAATAGGACCTGTAGGACCTATCGAAACAACACTAAAAAGGAAGATCAAAACTGCCTCAAGGTACTCAGTCTTCCCTTGAGGCTAAAGACAGACCAAAATGAAAACAACTAAAACTAGCGCTACCTCCCCGGCAACGGCGCCAAAATTTGATACCCTCGTTTAGTATCAAAAATAATATTTATAATTCCGAGCTAAACTAACAGAAGCTAGTGGTAGCACGAGTCGAACCACAGGGAGGAAGGGAATTTCAATTGTCTAAATCGGTCTAAGGTAACAATTGTGTGGGGTTTGATTGATTTGGTCTATAGCTAATAATAATAAAAGAAAAGTAAATTAATGAAATATCAAGAATAAAAGAGGTACTAGGATGGTCGGTTCGTTATAGTTTCGGGCGAAGATACTAAACAGTCTAAATCAAAACACATGAGACGGGAAATAAAGAGGTCCTCTCGGTCCACTCTTAACAAATAGCATCTTTCGATCTCGCTATAAGTCCCTAATATCACTAATACGACTCTCGTCCTGAAAAGTGACTAATCATCTAAACTTTACCTATCTTTCGATCTCAGCATAGTTTAGTCATTTTAATTGGTGATCTAACAACTGTCCCTATCTCTCGATCTAATGGGTCAGTCATATCCTAAACATTCAACTGGTCGTGTGCACTCGATTCGTCGAATAAAGAATTAAAACAATTAAAACGAAAGGAAAACCTCACGTGGTCAGTCGATCGACCAAGCATAGCAGTCGATCGACTGACATGCGATTCAGTCCGAATTTATTCTACGCCGCCTACACTATAATTCGCCTACATCCTAGCACTAACTATTTAGCTACTCATTCTAAGGGTAAAAACAATAACATCAATGATAAATCTAACTATTGAATTCATGTTTAAAACGGCGGAAGAAACAATTAACATAAAACAACAGTTCGGCTTTGGGGAAACTGATCTAGCAATTCTAACACTATAAGCAAAGTACTGAAATAGAAACAGTAGAATACCGTGTAGAAGTGTGAAGGAAAAGAACAAGGCCGAATTATCCAAGCAAATTGTACTCAAAACCGAAGCAAACCTTGAACCCTAATTATTCTAAACTGAATGTAAAACTGAAATAAAACTTGATGTAAAATTATCCCTAAAAGACTTCATAATCAAACAGAAAGTTGTGTTACGTTATATAGAAAATAAGCGCAACAACCCTTTCCTAAACCTAAACTTCACGGGCTTTGAGTTCCAAATCTCGTCTGGAATCGAAGTCTGGTCGATCGACTATTCAGACTGGTCGATCGATCGCTCCTCAAAGAACAAATGTAGCTTCGGGATCCGATAGGTGGTCGATCGACTGATGATACTGGTCGATCGACCGGATTAGCTGCTACTCGACTTCTTTAAACTCGTGGATTCGTCTTTCGGGCCTTGGATTGCGCACCAAGCTTGTTCCTTAAGCGGTTCCTTAACGTCATTTGCAATGCAGCTTACTCGGGGACGGATTCGGCTTGATTTCCCGCTAAATTCTCCACATTTCTGCAATAAAGTACAAAAGTACGAAAGTAGAGGAAAATAGAGAAATATGGGCATATATAGCACAGTTGAGCTCTGAAATGCGTGTAAAAAGAGATGTAAAACATCATATAAATGACACGCATCAGAAACTGCTTTGCCATATATCATTTCATAAAAAGAAAATACAGCTATTATCCTTTATTGAAAATGCAAAATCGTCTTTAGCAAGTACGGAAACTGAAATAATGTTCTTAGATAAACTGGGTACATAGTAACAGTTATAAAAATAACTCAAAACCACTAGGGAGTTGGATTACGTATGTTCCCTTCGAGACTGCAGCAACTCGTGCTCCATTTCTGACTCGCAGGTCCACATCACCCTTTTCGAGAGGCATGATGTTCTTTAGGTCCTGCAAATAATTACACAGATGAGAACCACAACCAGTATCAAGTACCCAAGTTCCGAAACTTGCATGGTTTATCTCAATCATATGAATATAAGATGACATACCAACAGGAACGACGCGGCCTGTTTTTATTTCCTCACGGTACACGGGACAGTTCCTCCTCCAATGTCCAGTCTTGTGACAATGGTGGCACTCAATGTCACCGCCCTTGCTCTTTGTCTTGCCCTGTGACCCACTAGTCTCACCAGGCCCACTCTTACCATTTCCTGGCTTCTTGAACTTTGGCTTACCTACAGCTAGGTCGCCATGAGCCTTGCCCTTACCTTTACTTTTATTGGAAATCATGAGAACATCCTGCTTCATGCTCCCACTCAATTTCATATCCTTCTCGGTCTGTACAAGAAGGGAGTGTAGCTCATGAGGACTCTTTTTCAAGTCATTCATGTAGTAGTTCACCCTGAAAAGGGCAAAACCATCATGAAGAGAATGAAGCATTCGGTCAATGACAATGCTCTCACTGATTTTGCAATTAAGTGCCTCCAATTTCTCGACATTCTCAATCATGTTAAGAATTTGTGGGCTAACCGATTGGCCCTTTTGGAGTTTCGCATCAAAGAAGCGACATGTACGCTCATAAGTAACGATTCTCGGTGCCTTTGAGAATTCGTTAGTGAGCGTGGTGAAAATCTTGTTTGCACCTTGGGCAATGAAGCGTCTCTGCAAATTGGTTTCCATTGCAAAGATGAGTACGTTCTTTATCGCACCCGCTGTAACACCCCCTCATACCAAGGTGCCTTACCAGGACCACCCCACCATGAGAGTGTGTTACCATCTCGGTTGCCCGAGGTTAGTACATACCAAAAGCGTCTGAATTGAGCACAATTATTAAAATACTGAGAAATGTAAAGTTTACAATATCCAAAACCAAATACTGTTTAACAAAATATAACTTCAAAGTCTTAACATTAATGAAAACCCACTAAGACTCAGACGGTGATGCTATGACTCGTGGTGGCAAATCTCCCAAGACAATCACCAAGCTCTCACTAGCAATACCTGTCAAGCCTGCTCACCATCCCCGAATGGATCACCGCAGATTCCACAAATAACAACGGGGTCAGTAATACTCAACTAATAAGACAAACAAATGCAATAATTGTCTGATCATCACCAATTCCCAATCATCCAAACTCACACAGTAACCGACTACACACCAAAGTGTGTAGCCCTGCCAGATTACCCATCGCAACAGGTAATCCTCGCCGCCAGTGGGTGACCGCAGCCAATCCCACCTAGTCCAGCTCCTCAACGAGCGACAACGATCCCTGTCCCTTAATGTGCACATCCCCTCCCGTGGCGGGTTCCACGGAGGGCGAACTAGGGTGTGAAGCCACTCCCGCAAGTGACTCCACCACAATCACAATAACATGACATCGCAGTCATCTCAATCCCCTCACACCAACATTGTCACAAAAACCTCCATACTCTGATGATCAACAGACAACGATAATTACAACAACATGTCATACAAAGCACAGTAAACTGAGTAGGGAAACCCTACCTTAGCAAGAAACAGCAGTATGCAACACGGACAATAAAAAAGGCTCCTCTACGAAGTCTTCTCCTATACAATGATCATGCAACACGATTACACTTTGTACAATTCCCAAAATCCCCTTCTCATATAAATGTACAGTAACCCAAAAAGGTACAAATAATCACGAAGATAAAACTTACCAACAGTGCAACGAGAACTTATACGCAAGCATCACGACGATTACCCACACAATGACGCTACGAAATGCTTAAGAGAAGGATTAGGGAATGATTTGGGTGTGATTAGGGTAACGTAGAAATGATAAAGCTTTTAAAATGATATTAGAAACTGACGCGGAAATATAAAATGCCCTAAACATTCCCTAATCAAACCGTCGAAATAACACTCCGCCAAACCGGACACTCGGTCGAGTAAGTGCATACTCGGCCGAGTGTCCAATACTCGGTCGAGTATTCACTATACTCGGTCGAGTATTCCTCGGCAGAACCAAAATAACACACAACCATAGCACTACTCGGCCGAGTAGGCTCTACTCGGTCGAGTAGTCACCAAGGAAAATCCGTAGTGTTACAATCTTCCCCCCTTAAAAAGAACTTCGTCCCGAAGTTCACACTCTACTATACAAGCAAGCGCAACACTACGTCACAAGACTATACCAACTACATAAGACAACTCCAAGGAACTATACAAGCACCACAACAAGTTACCACAAAATCATTTCCCGACTCGAACCAAAACAAAGAAAAACAAAACAAAACACCATCGCGACCATCTCCTACCCCCCTAAAAAGACAACGGTTACGTCCCCGTAACCAAACATACCTGATCAAAAAGGTTAGGAAAACGTTCTCGCATAGCTTCCTCAGGTTCCCATGTGGCTTCCTCCACATTATGATTAGACCAAAGGACCTTGAGTAAGACCGTCTCACCATTCCGGGTCTTACGAACCTTGCGATCAAGAATTTCCTTAGGAATCTCGGCATAGGACAAGGATTCATCAAGTTCGATGTTCTCCATCTCAAGGATATGCGACGGATCACTCACATACTTCCGGAGTTGAGATACGTGAAAAACATTGTGCACTCTATCCAAAGCTGGTGGTAAAGCTAACCTGTAGGCTACCTCGCCAACACGGTCCAAAATTTCGTAAGGACCTATAAACTTTTGGCTTAGCTTACCCTTTTTCCCAAACCTCATAACACCTCGCATAGGTGACACTTTCAAAAGAACCTTGTCACCTACCGCAAACTCAATGTCCCTGCGGTGTAAGTCGGCGTAGCTCTTCTGCGCGATCTTGAGTCGCTCTCATCTTTTGGCGAATCAACTGGATTTGCTCAACCATATCTTGAACCAGTTGTGGCCCTAAAACCACTGCCTCGGAACTATCATCCCAACAAACTGGACTTCGACATTTTCGGCCATACAAAGCTTCAAAAGGTGCCATCCCAATGCTTGTATGATAACTATTATTGTATGAAAACTCGATCAAATCAAGTCTGTCTTCCCAACTGCCCCCAAAGTCCATAACACATGCCCTTAGCATGTCTTCTAAGGTCTTGATGGTCCGTTCTGTCTGACCATCGGTTGCCGGATGAAAAGCTGTACTCATTTTGAACGTTGTACCCATCAACTCTTGCAGTTCTTGCCAAAACTTTGATATGAACCTCGCATCACGATCAGAAACGATATCTTTCGGTATACCATGTAACCGAACCACATGCCTTCTGTAACCCAATGCCAGCTGCATCTTAGACCAAGTATCCTTCATGGGAACGAAATGGGCTGACTTGGTTAACCGATCCACAATCACCCAAATCATGTTGTTACCTTGTTGTGACCTAGGTAGCCCCACAATGAAGTCCATGGAGATCGACTCCCACTTCCACTCGGAGTCATGTCAAAGACCGAATCTTACCTTGTGGTCTCCTTTGTTCACCTTTGACGCTTTGGCAGGTCAAACATCTAGCCACAAACTCAGCTACATCCCTCTTTATGTTCGGCCACCAAAAAGTCTTCTTAAGGTCTCTGTAAATCTTGTCACCACCCGGGTGAACTGAATAAGGAGTGCAATGAGCCTTTGACAAGATCATTCTCCTTAACTCGCATCGTCAGAACACACCATCTCCCATCAAAACGAACACTCCCATCCGGATGTATAGAAAACCCGGAAGTCGCTCCACTCTCTACCTTTGACTTCCACTCCTGGATCTTAGGATCAAGCTCTTGCTTACTTTTGATGTTTTCATACAACTCTGGCTCGATCGTCAAATCCCCGATGGTATCCCCCTCTCGAATCATAAAGATCCCCAAACTAGACATCTCATCTCTCAACTTCAAAGAAGGACATAGCTATACACATAGCGAATGAACGCTCTTCCTACTCAATGCATCTGCAACAACATTAGCCTTACCCTCGTGATAGATGATCTCCATATCATAATCTCCAATCAGCTCCATCCACCGTCTCTGTCGCATGTTAAGCTCCTTCTGAGTGTAGATATACTTTAGACTCTTATGATCGGAGAACACCTTAAAAGTTGCGCCATAAAGGTAGTGCCTCCAAATCTTAAGAGCGAACACAATCGCACCCACTCCGCATCATGAGTAGGGTAATTCTCCTCATATTGCTTCACCGCCCTCGAAGCATAGGCTATCACTTTCCTCCCCGCATCAAGACACGACCAAGACCATTCTTTGAAGCGTCGGTATAGACCTCAAAGTTCTCACAACCCTCCGGCAAGGCTAGGATAGGAGCGTGGTCAAGCGTTCCTTTAAGGTCTCAAAACGCCGTTTCACAACTCTCATCCCAAACAAATCTAACTTCCTTCCTCATCAAGGATGTCATAGGCCGCGCTATGGTAGAGAAATCTTTCACAAATCTCCTGTAGTAGCCGGCAAGGCCTAAGAAACTCCGAATCTCAGCAACATTCTTCGGCGATTCCCACTTGGTAACGGCCTCAATCTTACTAGGATCCACAGATACCCCCTTCTTAGATATTACATGGCCCAAAAAAGCCACTTCCTCTAACCAGAACTCACACTTGGATAACTTGGCATAGAGCTGATTTTCTCTCAAGGTCTGCAGAACTATCCTCAAGTGCTCTTCATGCTCTTCCTTAGTCTTAGAATAAACTAAGATATCGTCGATGAAAACAACCACAAACCTATCCAAAAACGGTGTAAAGATCCGGTTCATCAAATCCATAAAAGCTGCTGGCGCATTGGTCAACCCAAAAGGCATTACCACATACTCGTAGTGACCATAACGAGATCGGAATGCTGTTTTAGGAATATCCTCATCTGCTATCCTTAGCTGATGATACCCCGACCTCAGATCAATCTTAGAAAACACACAGCTCCACTTAGGCGATCGAACAAATCATCAATCCTCGGAACGGATACTTATTCTTCACCGTGACCCGATTGAGCTCTCGTAATCAATCAATGCACAGTCTCAAACTCCCATCTTTCTTCTTTACAAAAAGGACTGGAGCTCCCCACGGTGACACACTAGGCCTGATATAACCCTTGCCTAACAACTCATGTATCTGCTTTTTCAACTCTGCCAACTCCTTAGGTGCCATACGGTAAGGTGCCTTAGATATAGGACCCGTTCCCGGCTTAAGCTCCACGCTGAAATCAATATCCCTCTTGGGAGGCAAACTCGGTATTTCCTCAGGAAAGACATCTTCGAATTCTCTCACCACGGATATCTCAGAAGCTGTCGGCGGCTCTACTCGGTGATCTCTCACATGACAAAGAATCAAGGGACACTTCTTCCTTAAACATGACTTTAAGGTCATCACAGCTATGAACCTACACTTAGGCTTTACTACAAACCCTCTATAGGACACCCTAACACCCTTAGGCCCCTTTAAGGACACTCTCTTTTGTCGACAATCTATCCTGGCATCATACTTACCTAGCCAATCCATCCCGACAATCACCTCAAACCCATCCATAGGAAACTCTAACAGTCTCTTCGGTAAATCTACCCCTCCAATCACCATGGATATACCCTTATATAACTTGAGACACGACACGACTCCCCGAAGGTATGAACACATCATCTTTTACAACCTCAAACTTCCCCAAACCCATAGACACAAAGATGACTTTTAGATACAAAAGAATGTGTAGCCCCTAATCAAACAAAACAAAGGACGGTACATTATGAACAAGAAAGGTACCGGTAACTACATGAGCATCATCTTGTGCTTCCCGCTTGTCCATCATGAAGAGCTTTCCACTTTGTTTTTCCGTCCTCCACCCCGAATCAAGCATTGGAGGTACTTGGCTTAGCTTGTCGAATCCTGAGTGACGCCGTTGTTCGCGCCGATAAGATCCACCACCACCGCGTTGTAACCGCCCCCGGTTACCCTGTCCACCTCTGTTGCCCCATGAACCTCCCGGTCGGTTACTAGCAAAACTCTGAGTCGGCCCCTGAGAAAAATTCCCTGATCGAGCTCCTGAACCATTGTCGGGCTTGTAGCTCGTGCATTCCCATCTTTTGTGGCCTATCCCACCACAGTTGAAGCACGTAAGGTTGGTGTTGTCACTTACAGCCCGACCCCCATTATTTCCCCAGCCACGAGAACCTCCGGAGAAACCAGCTCCACTAGAAAAAGCCTTGGCATGGTTGAAATTCCCTTTCTTGTTGGTTGGCTGACTATTGTTTCCACCATCACCCTTCCTCTTTTCTACAGCGAGTTCTCTCCGATCTCTCTTGAGAGATCCACCATTCTCTCAGCTTGACCCGCTCTCAGATACACTTCCTTGAGGTCAGTAGCAACCCCAGCTGGCATATGACTCACGATCTTAGCAGATAAACCCCTCTCAAAACGGAGAGCCAAACCTCTTTGCCCGAGCTGCATATCTTCAACATAACGAGATAGCTCCAAAAACCGATGGTAGTAATCAGTGACTGTCATCTCCTCAGTCATGGTGAAATAATCAAAGTCGGATCTCATCTTGTGTCGGATATGCTCCGGGACAAACTGCTCCCTCATAGCACTCTTCAACCCAGACCACGGAATAGCCCCTTCCGCCTGGTGGTAAGCTCTAGCATCATCCTTGACATTCTGCCACCAAACTGCAGCTTCACCTCTTAGGTAGTACACTACCTGCTCAACAATCATGTCCTCGGGGCACTTAACCATTTCCATGAGAGCTTCAATCTGACGGTGCCACTTCTCGAGCAGCTTTGGTTCACCTACCCCATCATATGTGGGAGGGTGGAAACGAGCAATGTTGATGCTAAGCTGGGTTGCATCCATCGACTTCTCGTTCCCTTTTCCCACATTTTTGAGAGCTTCAAGGAGAGCCTCTTGTTGCTCAATCATGCGAGCAACCTCGTCAAGAGTCATCTCCGAAGCTTGGATCTCCGCAGGAGTTCTTTTGTTCGGCATATCGAGCTGATAAGAATTAAAGAAACGTAAACACATGCTCAAAATTTAACACTCTTCCGCCATAAGAACACTCGGCCGAGTATACATCATACTCTGTCGAGTAAAGCCAACTCGGTCGAGTATCCCCCCAGATACTCGGTCGAGTATCGACTCCAGAGGCAAACGTCAAAACACAAAAACAACACTCGGTCGAGTGTAACAACACTCGGCCGAGTGGACACTACTCGGTCGAGTATACGTTCATACTCGGTCGAGTTATCACAAACAGTAGCGACTGCTACTTTCCGTCAAACAACACTCGGTCGAATTCTTGGTTACTCGGCCGAGTACTCCATACTCGGTCGAGTACCTGCCCTGCTCGGCCGAGTTACGCTATAAACAGGTTTACAGATTACAATTCCCCTATCATGCTCACTATTCCCGTAGCAAATATATAATCTTAAGAACTTAAAAGCCATGTTATAATCACATCAGCATACAATGCATATATTAAAACTTTAATGCCACATTGTAATCATATCAGCATACAGTTCATGCTTATTTGAGTTCTAACATGACAACCATTCACAACCCGTCTCATCTACCATCTTCTCCCATCACCGCATTCACAACTTTAACACATATACTTTCCACTATCAACCTTTACCAACCTTCATCATCACATACATGTACATACAAAACCTAACTCTCACCACTTTTCCCATGTTACCGGGTCGAGTTAGTGACGGCCAATTTGCGACTCCGGGACGTCTCCCGAGTCTTTGCGGTAGCTCCAAACAACTCTCCCCGGGTTCATTTTATTTAGACTCCCTAAGTTCATTAACTTCATTTGTTTAGGTGCCGGAATCTTCAGCTCTGATACCACTTTGTAACACCCCCTCATACCAAGGTGCCTTACCAGGACCACCCCACCATGAGAGTGTGTTACCATCTCGGTTGCCCGAGGTTAGTACATACCAAAAGCGTCTGAATTGAGCACAATTATTAAAGTGCTGAGAAATGTAAAGTTTACAATATCCAAAACCAAATACTGTTTAACAAAATATAACTTCAAAGTCTTAACATTAATTGAAAACCCACTAAGACTCAGACGGTGATGCTATGACTCGTGGTGGCAAATCTCCCAAGACAATCCCCAAGCTCTCACTAGCAATACTTGTCAAGCCTGCTCACCATCCCCGAATGGATCACCGCAGATTCCACAAATAACAACGGGGTCAGTAATACTCAACTAATAAGACAAACAAATGTAATAATTGTCTGATCATCACCAATTCCCAATCATCCAAACTCACACAGTAACCGACTACACACCAAAGTGTGTAGCCCTGCCAGATTACCCATCGCAATAGGTAATCCTCACCGCCAGTGGGTGACCGCAGCCGATCCCACCTAGTCCAGCTCCTCAACGAGCGACAACGATCCATGTCCCTTAATGTGCACATCCCCTCCCGTGGCGGGTTCCACGGAGGGCGAACTAGGGTGTGAAGCCACTCCCGCAAGTGACTCCACCACAATCACAATCACATGACATCGCAGTCATCTCAATCCCCTCACACCAACATTGTCACAAAAACCTCCATACTCTGATGATCAACAGACAACGATAATTACAACAACATGTCATACAAAGCACAGTAAACTGAGTAGGGAAACCCTACCTTAGCAAGAAACAGCAGTATGCAACACGGACAATCAAAAAGGCTCCTCTACGAAGTCTTCTCCTATACAATGATCATGCAACACGATTACACTTTGTACAATTCCCAAAATCCCCTTCTCATATAAATGTACAGTAACCCAAAAAGGTACAAATAATCACGAAGATAAAACTTACCAACAGTGCGACGAGAACTTATACGCAAGAATCACGACGATTACCCACACAATGACGCTACGAAATGCTTAAGAGAAGGATTAGGGAATGATTTGGGTGTGATTAGGGTAACGTAGAAATGATAAAGCTTTTAAAATGATATTAGAAACTGACGCGGAAATGTAAAATACCCTAAACATTCCCTAATCGAACCGTCGAAATAACACTCCGCCAAACCGGACACTCGGTCGAGTAAGTGCATACTCGGCCGAGTGTCCAATACTCGGTCGAGTATTCACTATACTCGGCCGAGTATTCCTCTGCAGAACCAAAATAACACACAACCATAGCACTACTCGGCCGAGTAGGCTCTACTCGGTCGAGTAGTCACCAAGGAAAATCCGTAGTGTTACACCCGCTTCCATAACGAAATCACTATAAGAGAGTGACTCGTTGACTCCTGCATTGGGGCCTGGGTTTACCGGTATTGGCTCAGTTAAGTACCTGAGCTTACCGTCAGCAATGGCAGCATTCCGTAGTGCTGCCTCCCAGTCCGCAAAGTTGGACCCGTCATTTTTCAGATGTGTGAACTGATTCATGTTGTCCATAAAAACTTTCAGCCATGACGCGCGATCAAGTGTGGCACTTGGCATTGGGATTTCGTTATTTCCAGCCATTTGTTGTAACAGTAAAATTAACGTGTTCTACACCGCGAAAAGAAAATTGAATAATAAGCCTATGCATCGATTTGATTTTTAAGTCTAATGCAATACTGTTATAACGCGAAGACTCATGCATTTATACAATTGACCTTCCTCAAGAATTATATAAATGATCCCAAGACTCAATTTCTGTAAATTGATAAGCCCACCTCTTGGCTAATTCTACCTTTAGAATTCTTGGTCGATAAATTTCTGTAAATTCTATCTTTAGTCCATTATAATCACGAGAAACTCTTCGGACTATAATGTTGAGATAAACTAAGTCAACACAAACTACTTACCCAACGTAGAAGGGGTCATTGTAATACCCCGTATTTTATATAATCGATTAAACGGATATTATTATATAATTAGTTATTATACATTTTATATTGGTTGCATCGTAATATCGTGAATGTTATTAAGTCGGGTTTATATCGTATATGTTGAGTCGGGTTACATCACATTTTGTCTTTTGGGTCAAGAATCGTATCACCCATTTACCCATCTACAATTGTAATACTCCGTATTTTAGTTGGAGTACTCGGTCGAGTACTTGGATGGTACTCGGTCGAGTGTGTGTTACTCGGCCGAGTGCACTTGACCGAGTAAACCGGTTCAGCGAGTTGACGGTTTCTTTTATGTTTTGGCCAAGGTTTTTATTTTTAACAGTTGAGTCATTTCTAATTTCATTTTATCATTCATAAAACCATTTCTAAACCTAGCGAGAGGGAGAGGAAGAAGAATTGTCGAGCCTTTCATTTGATTGAAGATTTCTCATCGATTTCAACCTAATTCGATTTCCCTGTTTGTAAGTCGATTTCATTCAATTGTTTATACTGTTTTAAATTCGTCTTCTTCGAAAAGTTTGAAAAGAGAGTCCTGTTTATTTGATGTCTAGTTTATGCATATAAAATCTCGTAGTCAAATTCTTTATGGTTTGTCCTAGGTAAATTATTTATGAACATGTCGATGAAAAGTCCGCGAATCTGATTTGGTTGTGGAAAATGAATTGAAACCCTAATTTTTATGTCGATTCAGTTATGAGGCTTCTTCATACATCATCTTGGTATAGTCTAGATGATAATAGGATTTGGAATTTCTGATAAATAATGCTTTAAACTCGTTTTATGAATCAATACGTTTTACGCGACGGTTTCTGTCAGTTTTTGGAAATCAGTCTGAATACCCGTGATAAGTTTGGAATTTGAGAAAAACACGTTAGATATAATTTGTAGCTAAGACTCATGGGGTTCCAATTCAATTGGCCTTGCATCAATTCGAATTTTCTGGAATTAGTTATTCATTTTATACCGAGTCTGCCATGTGCAGGAAAATCAGGAAAAGTCGTGTTTGTTCTTTAAGTTGATATTCCTATTAAATTATGATGAGTCTAGGTTATGTGAATGATTAATTGACTGAGTAGGTGGTAATTATACATAATTATGTTATGTAGGTGATGGATATGTGAAGGATCATAATTGATTGCTTGTGTGTGCTTGGATTGCGAAAAGGTAGGGAAATACACTTGACTTATCAGCGTTGTTGTTAAATCGTGTTGACTTGTTGTGTTTCATATGACCAAGCTGTGAACATTGACTTGTTACGTAGTTGTTGATTTATGTTATGATTCATATACTGGAATGTGGATGACTGAATTGATCGTGTTGAGTATGTTATCACAACATTTGGTAGCTGGCATGATTTCATTCATTGATATACATATTGTGTTGCATTGATTACTGTTGAGCATTTCATATGCATTGGAGTTGGAGGATGGTGTGGTAGTGACGATGTTGAGATACGATGTGATGTTGTGATAAGGCCCAGTGGTTCTGCAGACTTGCCCTGTCCTGTCCTCAACCTGAAAGCCGGTATATCGACGACGGTCGATTGTTGTGCCTACCGGGGATCGGTATGGTCGGGCGTTCCGGGTTATGAGATATGAGTTGAGATGGAGATGGAGGTGACGGAGGAGCATGCATATCATATTTTGTTGTTTCATTGTATTCCCTACTCAACCTCGTGGTTGACCCTGTGTATTCGTGAACACCTGTGATGATCCAAATATTGGTGAGCAGACTTGACAGGTTTATGAGATAGGATGGGAGCTTGATGGGCGCGAGACACTGGATCAGAAGACTTAGCAGCTAGATCATTATTTAGAAGACTTTCACTTTTATTTATGTTAGTTCTTTGTAATTTGATGTAAAAGAGGTTTTGTAATAATTAAGTTAAAGTAATTATATAATTTGCCTTGGAGTTTAATTTGTTATTCACTACCTCGGGAAACCGAGATGGTAACAGTCTGGTTTATTAGGGAATGTCTTGCTAAAGGCTCCTTTATAAATCGGGGTGTTACAGTCATATTATACCTACCGACGAAGAAGGGATTCATAGTTGTTTGCCCTTATAAAGACTAATCTCAATTTCCGTTTTAGAGGAAGATCCCATCAACTTTATTTTAATTCATTTTAAGTGAACTAATATCTAGCATGCGTGAATGAATAAACTAAGGTGATGGCTTAATAAGTATGTGACATCCGTATGTCCATGAAAACTAACATACAATCTATATGAGTCAATTTTCATGCATTTTAGTAGTAGGTGGTTTGGTTTAGGCGGAATATAGATGCATTAACTAGCATGTGAATGAAAAACAATAAGAATAGTAAAATGTAAAAACAATAATAGAGTCCTAGTGTGGCCTATCCTATCAAAATGAACATAAATACAAGTTTGGAATCCATCCTTGGACCCGAGAAGCTTGTCTTGATGTTCCATCTTGATACATGTAGCGGGAATGAGCTCCAACCTCCATCTTTAGTCTTCTTTGAAATTACAATAAATAAAATTACATAATAAACCTATTTATTACATTCTAATTTCAAAAACCCAAAACAAAAGAAATAAAAAAAGGAGATTCGAGATCTCATAATTACATAAAAATTATGTTTCCTTCATTACGAAAACATAATTTGACTAATGCCACACTAAGTATTACAAATTACAGCCGATTGCAAAAATACGTAAATTAAACCATTCAAACGATTCATTCAACTAAATAAAATGCATCAACTAAAAAAAATTAAACATGCAAGACATAATTCTTTAATTATGTAGATTAATTTTATCCAAACCACCCATTTAAATTATCAAATTAAGTGACAATTCCTCAATTAATCACATTAATTTCAATCTTAATTCATATTAAACTTGTAATATGAATTTAATCCGTCAAAATTTTAAACTGCTTTAAAATGATTAGGTATCCATGAATTATGAACCGCTTCACAATAATTAATTGTCCACAACAAATCCAAAAAGATTTTCTTTAAAATTTATCTCGGTAAAAACCGAAACAACCCAAAGAAAACTTTTCTCGATTTTACAGCTAAAACCGAAAAAAAAAACAAATTTTTTTTTTTTAAAATCATCGAAGACGTGAACGAATTAAAACCAAAAAAAATTTTTTTTTTTTACTTTTCTCTCTACTGGATAGACAAAACAACAAAAACAAATTTTATTTTATTTCTTTCTTCTTCCGGTTTTTCTGTAAAAACCATAACAAAACAAAAAATATTTTTTTTATTCTGGCCACTGTGAACAGTAACCACGTGAACAGTAACAGGAAAAAAAATTTTCTTTTCTCCGATGCTTTTCAAATCGGCATAAACAAAAACAACCGTAAAAAACATTAATCGGTTTTTCAGGAGAAACCGAAAGGAAAAAACAGAATTTTTTTTTTAGAAGTACTGTTCATCCGTGAACAGTAACGGAAACGAAAAAAAATTCCACGGCCCAAAAAAAAATATCCAGCCGATTACCTTTTTTTTTCCCAAACCCTAATTATTGTTTACAAACAATTTTTTGAAAATCATCAAAATTAAAATTATGGCCTTGGCTCTGATACCACTTGTGGGATTTATCTGTATGCATCCCTTTAAATATAAGGACTATAACGAATTAATCATGATGAAAGCATGTCATAAAATAAATTGCATAAACAAAAAGGGTAAAGAGATGACGAAATAACCTTCGGTCCTAGCTAATTCGGCCTATGAACAATATCGCAATGATATTCTCCTATCAGTTGCACCCAAGATGCTCCGAGAAAAGCCCTTTGATTTTGCTAGAATCGATTCCTAAATTTTCTGAAAAATTTTAGGTTATTTTTGTGTTTTTTCTGATGAGAGAAGGCAAGAAGCAGTGAAAAATTAGGTTAGGATTATTAGGGTAGAACAATGAGCTCCCTCTTCCTCTTATTCTAACCGAAAAAGAGGAGTGAATGGGGAGATATTTTTACCCTCCTAATTTTGGGCTCAATGCTAACCAAAATAAGAGAAATCCATTTCTCTTTTTTTTCGGTTTTTCCAAAAATGTATAAAATGTGTTAAATTGTCATCTAGTGAGGATCGAACCCATGACCTCTTGGTTTGAGTACCCTCACTATTACCACTATGACACATTCATCTTGTTGATATTAAATATAACCGATTACATTTAATTACGAATTAACAGATTAATTCGTCCAAGCTAACATTACATACATTTAATTAAATATAACTTATTATATTCAATTTACGAATTAACAGTTAATTCGTCTCAACTAATATTATTTAATCTTCATTAAATAATTGTCTCATCAACACATTGACTAACTGTTTAGTCATATAAGGCATCAATGTGATTATATTTCTATAACCACATCTCTCAAACACATCCTATAGGTGTGACCTTTAGGGACCAGTTGATCACCGCCATCTGTATGATAATAACGTCAAACTTTCTAGCAAGCCAACCGTTATTAGGTAATCGTTAATCAACTGATTAAAATACGACGTATTCCCTTGTGAACCTTTAAGAGATTTATTAATGTTATCACACTAATTTGTGGAGGACACAAGCTCCAACAATGATTCGTCTGGAAGAGCAAATACCACAGATATTGTGTAAGATTGAAATGATCTTTCCTCCTGCATTTTTTAACTCCATGGAGCATCTACCGGTTCATTTGCCATATGAAGCCAAAGTTGGGGGACCCGTCCAATATAGGTGATTGTATCCATTTGAAAGGTAATTAAGATAATCTAGCTACTTTTAAATTAAAATTAATAATAATAACTAATCTATTTATTATATGTTAACTTTATTATTAATAAAACTCATCATTAACTTTTATAGGTTTCTTAATCATTTGAAGAAAAAAATTGGTAATAAAGCTAGGGTGGAAGGTTCTATATGCAATGCTTATATAACGGAAGAGATTGCAAACTTTTGTTCTCTTTACTTTGAAAAACATATAGAAACCAAAGCAAAAAAACTTGAATGTTGAGAAACCGGATGAAATAGACGGAAGTTTACCCGAATTTTTTCAAACTCAAGATGATGAAGGGTGTTCATCAAAGGGGCAAACAAGATATTTGGATGATAAGGAGTATAATCGTGCCCACCTTTACGTGCTATCTAATTGTGACCTCTTGAAGTCATACGAAACACAGTTTGTTAATGATTTCATTGAGAGGAATCCTAATATAAGTAAGGATGATGTTTGGGACAAACATGAGGACCAATTTCCAACATGGTTTTAGAAACATGTAATTGAGTTGAATATTCAAGATGATTTGATAAGAAGTTTGGCTTTTGGTCCTTCAAAAATGGTAAGAACGTGGAATCGATACTCGGTTAATGGGGTTAATTTTCAAACATTCAACCACGGTAAAGGTAAGGCTAGGTGCAATTGGGGGGTTACTATTTCTTCTCTTGATGACAACGAATACTATGATGATGATGATGACGATGATGAGGATGAGGATGAGGAGGAGGACGACGACGACGATGATGAGTATGATTAAATTGGTATAATTTTGTATTCCTCAAGAGTAAATAATTAAAATTTAGAAGTCCGTATAATTTTCATTTATCATTATTTGTGTTAATTTTTATTTGTTTTACTGCAGATGGCTGGAGCAGGTCGAGGTAGGAAGCGTGGAGGCGGCTCAGGTTCTGGACAGAGTACGCGTGCGGAGGAGGAGGAGTTTGTGCATGAATATTCGATGCAGACAGACGGTGAGGGTGACGAGACTGACGCTACCGACGAGCCAGTACAGGTGCCGATACGGTACACTTCGGATCATCGGATGATTCTTGAGCCGACGGGATTATGGTAAGTCTTATTATTTATTAGTCTACTATTATTATTATTATTATTATTATTATTATTATTATTATTATTATTATTTTTTGTAAAATAATAATTGTTTCTAATTTTACATGTTCAAAATAAATGCAGGTTTATGGACGATTGCGTGATACGAGGTGTCACGAAAAGCATGAAGACTAATTTCCTGGGTCCAATTCCTACATCGTGGACACAAGCTTCTAATGCACAAAAAGAGGCGTGGTTCAATAACTTTCGGGTATATATTTTCCGTAGTTCTTTGTTTTAGAAACCAAATAATTAATTTTGATAATTTTTTTAAGAACCAAGGTTAGACTTTTATTTTATACTGATATGAAATTTTGTCGGCTTTTTTTTGTAGCTATCAGTTGCTTGGTCACCGTCTCAAGAACAGAATGTCCGTAACAGGTACAATGAAGTCGGTACTCGACGATATCGGGACGTGATCTGGAAGACGGTCAGGCGCCCGAAGGAGCCAGAGAACATGAAAGGTATTTAATTAACTTGTTTTGTTATTTGTATTAATTAGCATATACTCTCTTATATTATAAATAATATCAGTAGCTTATTAGTTATGATTTCATATGTGTAATTGCAGGTGAGAAGTATGAAGGCTTAATAAAGCATACCAAAAGTAAAGCTTTTCAGAAGAAGTCTAAGCAAGCATCCCTCAACAAAAAAGGAGGAAAGGAAGATGTCGTGGTCAAGCCTAGTCATTACGGGGGATCACGATCGTTCTGGGATCGTGTATTGGGTGTAAGTTTGTCTATTATTTCACACTTTTTTTGGTTCTCAATGCAACATGTTTATTTTATGTTAGATTTTTTGTTGATTTTCTAACATGTATGTTTTTTTTTTCATTCAGAAAGGAAAGAAGAAGTCAAAGCCGATTGCAATGGTACCGGAACTGTTTCTGGACACGCATTCCAGGGTTGACCACAAAGGGGTTAGAAGTTGGACTAAGCCAAAAGATAAGGAATTATATGTAAGTTTTCCCTAACACTTAATTTTTGTTAATTTATTCTCTTTTAAAATGTCGTATATAAGGTGGTTACCATATTAACTTACTACCATTTGTTTAATATTGTAGGATGCATTTGAACATGAAAAAGCCGCCAATCCAGAAAAACCGGATAATGACATATGGTATGAGTTGGTGAATGGCTTCAAGAAAGGGCACGTGTATCGTACCGGAAGTTCAACACCGGCTTTCTATGAGAACACGCGTAGGAGATCGACTTCAACAATTCCCAGCACCACGTATCAACCGGGAATTATTAGTCAACTTCAAGCTCAAGTAAGAGAGCGTGATGAACGTGAAGCCAAACGTGATGAAGAATTCCGCCAAATAAAGGAAAAAATGGCAATGTTTGAGACTTGGTGGCAAGGTTGTAACCCCGGACCTAGACCCGACTACGATCCTTTTGATCCGCATGGTCCACAAGGGGGGAGTGGAGCCGGTGTTGGCTTCCAAGTAAGATGATTTTAGCATGTAAGCTTGTAAAACTTGAACTTTAGACTTGAACTTTAGAATATCTTAGCTTGTAAAACTTTCATTTTCAATATATGAAATGAAGTTTGGGAAAATGTGTGGTGTTGGGTTGAAATGTATGGTGTTGTGTGTGTTAAAGTTTGGGATGTATGGCGTTGTGGAACATCTGTTTGTATGCAGGTTGTAAATATTTGGCTAGCAATGAAAACGAAAAAAACCACCAAAACATACGATGGCTTTGGGCGATCGAAAAAGAGATTTGGCGGCGAAATTCGATCGCCAAATTGGCGACTGATTTAGGGTAGTCGCCAAAATGGCGACTGAATTTCAGTTGCCAAATCCCCTTTCAGTCGCCAAATTTGACTCACTGATATTGGCCTAGTCACCCAAATTTGGCGACTAAAAAGGATTTTGGCGACTGAAATTCAGTCGCCATTTTGGCGACTACCCTAAATCAGTCGCCAATTTGGCGACTACCATTTCAGTCGCTATTTTAGTCATTTGGCGACTGATTTGTCAGTCGCCAAATTTGGCGACCGATATTAGTCGCCAAAATTAGAAAATGCGACTAAAGACTGCGACTGGCGTTTGGCGACTGAAATCAGTCGCCAAATTGATTTTAGCGACTGATTTCAGTTGCCAAAATCGGTCGCCTGTTTTATTTCTTTTTGTAGTGAACATTGAACGGAATTTCTCCTTGTAGCACAACTGAGTCGGAGGAAGCACCGGAACACAACCCGGCCACCCACCAATGGCTTCAACTTCTTCGGCAAGAGGACAAATTTCACCTTTCGGGAAAACGAAAACATGGTGTTTTGAATCCCAAAACCGAGAGCATGCTTCGAGAAAGGAGGATTGCACCTTGACTTGACGGAGCACCAACAATTGACTAACTCCCATGAAAATGAGTTGATACTTCTCGGGAGGCGACAAATCCCGGCACCATTGTCGCAACGCATTCTCAAAGGCATCCATGAAATATTTTTGTGGAAAAGGAAGAAGAGGTTTTGTAGAGATGATATTAAGTTTCGGATGATGAAACAATGAAGCACAAACATCACTATTTATGCAAAAACAATTAGCGCGTTTTTCAGAAAAAAGGGAGAGCTGGCTTCTATCGCCCAATAGCTCGCGCCTCTTTAGGCCTATTCCCAGGATTCCCGCCTTGAATTGTCCCTTTCAAGTTGTGTTTTCTCCTGACACCTCAAACCTACCGCCGGAATGCTCGTGCCTCTTCGGGATGGTCCAGGACATTTTGTGTTTCCTCACACTCTCATTTCCAGTTTTCGCGTTTTACGAAATCCGACACGGTTTCCTTGACGCAGCTTTAAACATACGGATTTTTCTTTCTTTTTTTAAAAGGGGGAAGGGCTAGTCGCCCCGATCCGCGATGGATCGTTTCCATGTCAATCAAAATTACGAAATTTTTTCGCTTTTTCGCAATTTCCCAGTAAAAATAAAAATTGAAAATTGATAACACGACGTCAGTTTTCCTCAAAATTTCAAGCACTCACAAATTCGAGTCTTGATCTCACAAAAAATCAAATCAAATACACTCGTAAAAATCTTTTCTAAAATTCATCCCTGACGGTTTGAGTTTGAATTTTTTCCGAGTCACAAATCAATTTCAATAATTTCGATGCAATTTAATTCAAGACACGAATTAGTTGCTCAAAAATGTTCAAATCAATTCCTTTTGGAGTCCAAACGCGACGACTTGTCGCAAATTTTCAAAAAATCATTTCAAATTTCAAATTTCAAATTTTAACTTCGAGTTATCGCAGTTAAATTTTGTTTTCAATCAAGTGCTTGTTACGTGTTTACGTTTATGCATATGTGCTACCTGTTGCCTGTTTTCTACACTAACGATGCAGGAACTGATGCAAAGCAAAAGGGGAAATGACAGCCGACATCGCTTCTCCGAAACACAACACAACACAAAAAAGCCAAAAATCACAAAATGAACCACAATCCAAAAAGACATATATACAAACCGCCTCACGCAAATATAAATGTGTACAAGTAAGAGGGTTAAGACACGGACAAACTACTACTACTCGGCGCCTCCCGTCGGACCAGTCCCGGTCTCACGAGGAGTCGCAGCCAAGGCAGACACTAGCATCTGCTCAGACTCCCTCTCTGGGGAACTCTCCAGCGTCTCGTGCTCCATCACAATGCGAAGCTCCTCCGCCGCGGCCAACTGAGCCTTGAGAGAGGCAATCTCTGCATCTCGGCTCCGTAACTCGTCCTCATGACGCCTCAGCTCCTGGTCTCGACGGGTGATCCCCAACCCCTGGGCCTCGATCATCGACATGGCTGTATCTAACTCAGCATGGACCCGAGCAAACTCCGCCGGATCCACAGTACCCTACAAAACAAAAAAACAGATCGTCAAGATCTAAAAAACGTGAAATACAACACAAAATACACAAAAAACAACACACAAAAGTACCTGAGAAAGCCGACCCTCCCTCACAGCCAGGTCACCAGCAAGCGCCCTCCGGCGGTTAGCCATCCGCCACAGAGCCTGATGAATAGTGGTCTTCACCTACAGCCAAGAAGGTCCTTCAGTACAATGCAAGGCGAAACATAAATGAGGATAACTGTTCGGGTCAAGAATTCACCCTCAGAACGACCAGCCTCCACTCCATGCCAACGTCGGTCACCTCAGCAATCGCAGGCTCTGGCAAATGCAGTTGTAGCTCCTCGCCGCCCGGCCCCTGAAAGGTGGTCTCCGCCGGGAAAACTGGGGGCTGAGTCCTCATCAGCATGTCGACTCCCTGCAATTTGGGTCCACATAAAAGGTAACAAACCCTCCTATTAAAAGAAATAATGAAAACAAAGGAATAGAGGAAAACATACCTCGATCGGGTACCAGGCATTCCTCGACAACCGGAAGGTGTCGTAGTCGACCTCCCGCAGCAACAGCTCCTCACCCCCCAAACCGTGAAGGTGCTCCTCAACCTCGTTGGGAGTCGACTCCTGGAACAATACCCTAAGCGGGTCGACCGGTACAACGAAGATCTCAGTAAGGCACTGACGAGCTAAGCGCTCGCCCAGGTACCAAACCGGCTTGATCGTCGTCTCCAGGTACAAACGCTGGGAGCTGTGAGGCTGCAGACGCTCCCTGACAACGGTCGGCACCTCCGTGTAGTGCTCCCAAAACCACCCGACAAACTGCATTCAAGACAAAGATACTCAACCGACTCGGGGCTTCCTAAGCTACCTAGTCATCCTATCTCTATCTATTTTTATAAACAAGGAGTAAGGAACAGCAACTTACGCCAGCAACTCGAAAGGCGTTCACACAACGCCTGCAGTCCCCATAAGTCGACTTAGTCGACTTCTTCCGAGCCACCGTCCAAGCCCTCACAACAGGGTAAGTCGAGGGGACACCACATGTAGTCCCCAGACGCAGGGGGACGAAGTAAGCATACAACCAAGCCTATAACCAAACACAGCAAAAACAAACCAGCCAATCTTTTCAAAAAATTGCCAAAATCAAAATTAAAATCAAAATCAAACTCAAAACTACAAAAAACGCTCGTACCTCCAAGATGAGGCCGGGACCAACCAAAGCAGGGGCACTACCATCCCCTACTGCCTCCGGACGCACTGCCGCGTGCGTATACCGGGTAAAACTCGCAAAAGCTGGCGTGAACCAGTCAAACTGACCCAAAGTGTCGAGGTCATCAAGGAGGGGAAGTACCTTAGTCGACAAGTGCTCACCATTGTCACCAAAGTACGTGGCACCCAAGAAGTACCACAACCACAACCGCGCCTCCTGCGCGTCAACTCTAGCCTCAGCCGCCGAGCTCGCCAATGGTGCCGGAGCAGCACCCACCACTCTCCCTCGGAAGTGGTCTCTCACGTACGAGCTCACGATCAGGTACGGAGTAACGTTGGAAGGCTCAGGCAAAACGGTACCTATCAGACGAGTAACCGCATGAGAAGACACCCTCTCCGGTGTCTCTGTGAACTCAACAGGTGTCTCGCCACAAGGGAGGCCGGATATCATGGCAAAATCCTCTAAGGTCACACCGACCTCCCCGAACTCCATGTGGAATGATGACGTCGTGTCCCAGTACCGATCCAACATGGCGCGGATCAGACACAGGTTCGACCTAATCGATGACCTGTGAATGTCCCGCCAAGCGGCCACCAACGGCCCAAAAACCGACCTCTCTATCAATGCCCTCGTACCGGCTCGGAGATAGTCGTAAAAACCCAGGCAGGTAGTGAAGCCCGAGAAAGTCCTCATGGTGCCGATCTCCTGAAATCAAAAACAAACAACGTCAGAACATCTATTCAGGTCTGATACATCGAAAAGTGATGAAAGTTCGATCAGGTGACACGACTCACCAAGACCTCATGAGCACGGTAGGAGATGTGCCTGTCCAGTCGAAGCAGCAACTGGCTACCGTCGAAACCCTCGGCCCAAGCAGGGCACGCCCCAAGGTTCAGCCCCTGTGGGGCTGTAACCCGTCTGGCCTCCCAACCCGCGACGTGAGCATCGTCCTCAACCTTCTCCGCCCTCTGTCTCTTCTGACCACGGGACTCAACGTGACGGATGGGAGGCATCTCAACGACCCTAGTGACGTTCTGCAATGTCCGTCTGGTCGGTCGCGGAGCCCGCCTTCTCCAGGTAACCCTCCTCCCAGAGGTACCAGCCTCAGACCTTGTCTGAGCTCTCTCAGCGTGAGCGGCCACAACAACAGGCTCCTCCCTCAGCACTAGCAGCCCCAAAAACGGCTCCCTCAGCACTAGCAGCCCCAACAACGGGCTCCTCAACGGCCCTCTCAGCCCCAATAGTCTCCGCAGGGGGTCCCTCCTCCTTGGAGGCGTCTTCTACTGTCACGGCAGGCCAAGGGCAATCCCACCCTAACCCAACCAAACAAAACAATTTACAAAAACGCACAAAAAAAAAAAACGACTCGCCCTTCTTTTCAAGCAAAAGACAAGTCAAATCAACCACAACAAAAATGGCACCTCAAGACCCACACAAGGTCCGCCAACAAACCAAAATACATTCCCGATACAATGGGGTATTTTCCTACCACTCAAAAAGGCAATTCCTACGCCAATTTGAGCACAAACCGGTCAAAATTTCAAAATACGACCACGACAAGGCAACGTGATTTTATCACGCCTCAAAGCGACCTAAACTACCAATGAGGTCCATTTTAAGGCAAACTGACTCAATTCAAGCCCAAACAGGCGCTTATTTTGTCAGACATAAAACCATCACAAAAGGCAAAAATTCCAATTTTGCCCACAATACCCAACAAAGGTCCATAATGACAAATACGGTCTTTCCCGATTATAATGAAACCTAGTGGGACCCACTATCCAAGCAAATAAACTTAGCATTGTGAAATGAGACGGTTTCTTCGCCTCGCTCATGTTTTTCGGGCATAGGGGACGCAAACGGGGACCAAAATGCAAACTAAAAGCACCTCTATACTCCTAAACAAGTTTCTAGCCTAATGCAATCATCAATTTCACTCGAAATGGGTTTAATCAAAAACTCCCAAATCGATTTTCTAGGGTAAATATTTCGCGCTAATTCAATCTATCAAAAAGACCAACAAATTCAAATGGATTCAAGGGGAAATACATACCTTGAGATGACATGTTGATAATGGCACGAATGAGAGCAAGCAAGAACCTAACAATGGCGGTTTTTTTGTTTGTTTTGTCGAAAGGTTGAAGACGATGGAATGAGAATGGTATGCAAACCATTCTCGCGTCTTTTACAGAGAAATAGGGAAGCACCCTTATCTTGCCAGGTTGCTCGCGCCTCAATGGGGTTCCCTGCCTTCTTTTCAGCGAAATTTTGGGATTTGGCCCAATTTCCCATAACAAACTTCAAATTTTCAATAAGGACCGTCATTTTTCAAAAACAAAAACAAATAGTGAAATCAAAATTCACTATTTTCCTCCAAATTTCAAGCGACGGTAATTAAAACCGTCATTTCCAAACGTAATAGTAAAAATTCAAATTCACTATTTCTGCAAATTTTCAAGCGACAACAATTAAAACCGTCATTTTCAAAATAATAGTGAAAATTCAAAATTCACTATTTCTTCAAATTTCGAACAACGGAAATTAAAACCGTCATTTTCAAAATAATAGTTGGAAATTAAGTTCCACTATTTTCACCACACAGGTCAACGGCGGTAACATAAACTGTCACTTCAAAAGTAATAGTGAAGATTCAAAATTCACTATTTTCTTCACATGTCAACGGCAGCAACATAAACCGTCACTTCAAAAGTAATAGTGAAGATTCAAAATTCACTATTTCCTTCACATGTCAATGCGGCAACATAAACCGTCAATTCAAACGTAATAGTGAAAATTCAAAATTCGCTACTTCCTTCAAAACTCAAACAAACGACGATTAAAACCGCCACTTCAAGTTCAAAAACGAGTAGTGAAGATTTAAAATTCGCTATTCCTTCAAATGTCAACAGGAGACTTCCTCTCGGAACCCGCTTTTTTCGAAAACAATAATAGTGAAATTCAAAATTCACTATTTCCACGGCGGCATCAAGAGTCCGCTATTTCCAAAACAAGCCCATCCAAAGCGGCTATTCTCACGGTTGATCAACCAACCACCTCCATGGCTGGCGAGCCTTACAACGCATCGCGGCTGGCGAGCCCTCCTCATATACGCCCCATGGCTGGCGAGCCTTACAACGCATCGCGGCTGGCGAGCCCTCCTCAAATACACCCCATGACTGGCGAGCCTTACTACGCATGGCGGCTGGTGAGCCCTCCTCATATACGCCCCATGGCTGGCGAGCCTTACAACGCGCCGCGGGTGGCGAGCCCTCCTCATGTTCGCGCCTTGGCTGGCGAACCTTACAACGCACCGCGACTGGCGAGCCCTCCTCATGTACGCACTATAGCTGGCGAGCCTTTGTCTGCAAACACGCAAGGACATATCCGAAGATGCCTCAGGTATGACTCCTTCTTATGGTTGGCGAGCCTTTGTACGTAGTCTAACGGACTTTAAATGACCTGTACGGACAGTCGACAGACTCTAAACTATTCCCGACAACTGGTCCTTGGCTTGTACCCCCGAGTCGCCTTGGCGTCGCCCTTCCCGACGGCAGGTCCTTGGCATGAATCCTTTCGAGCCGCCTTGACGTCGCTTGGGTCTCCAGGTTGTAATCAACGATTGACCTGGGGCTCTACTTTGACTTTCGCCCTGTCCAAGCCTCAGTCAAAGTGGGGGCTCTGTAGATACCCAGTATCTGCTGAGACTCCAACAAACACCCGATGATTATCGAACTATAACATGCTTTGGAATCGCGGCGTTTGATCGACAGTTCGTGTACAACTTTACGTCGGAAAACTTAAAATGATTTCGAAAATAAAACATTTCAAAACTTTTCGAAAGTACCCTGGAGTGTTTAATGCATGGCGACGGGGTCGCAATGACACTAACTAGAGTAAAAACCGACACCGGACCAAAAATCGACTCAAAAATTCAAATCCCGACTCCAACAACGAGTCAAACACAAAAAAAAAACAAAACCATTCAAATGCTTCTATGTTAAGATTTCCAGGAATCTTACATAGTCAAGTACCAAACATGTTCATCCAAATCCTACGATAGAACAAATGATGATTTCCTTGTGTGATAGTGACAAGACACCTCGAAGACCCGCGACGTGGCTCGTGCCTCTTTGAGCAGCCCAGGTGGCCACGTTGCTCAAAACTCACACAACCACTCATTCTCCTATAAATAGCCCTCAAATGCCCCCATTTGAGAATTTACACGAGTGTCCGTCCCCTCTTTTCTGCCTTAAAATTCTCGACTCGACTTCCTAAGTCACAATCCGGCGCGTATTTACAACCTACCGATCGTAAATACAAGCCTTACACATTGTTTGGTACCGTCATCGTGCATTAAATCACTTGACTGACCATCTCGACCACTACACCATCACTAAACTTAATAAGACACTCTTTTTACTTACTAAAACGGTTTTAAACCGAGTCTTTTCCGACCAAACGAGTTGATACACTTACATCGGTTTCTCGCCATAAACCAAGCATGTAAGTATGAGGGTGTAAAAATCTTTCTTTTGTCATGTCTTTACTTGTTTCATGACTATAACATGCTAAATCATGTATAACATGGCCCAAAACATGGGAAGAATGAGCCAAAACCGGACTTTTTGGTTGAGGCAGAGGCTACTTACGTAGCATACAGGCTCGCGCCTAAAGCAGCCTGCCCAGCCTTAAGTCAAGTCCGCGTTTGGTCTCTTCTTTTCCTCTATTTTTCATTTTCATATTTGTAACCGGTTTTACCATTTCAAGTATTTTCAAACCCATTTTATTTTCTTTTACAAGTTTATAACCATAAACATTTTTCACCCTTGGTTCTTAATACCATGACGGTTTAATCCATGTTTCGGTGATAATATTTGGTTAATTACATTTAAAAGGTATTTTAAAGCCTTTTATTTCATTTCTTTACATTTTGGAAGGTATTTTAAAGCCTTTCATCATTTCTTTACATTTTCAAAATAAATGTATTACTCACCAACACAAAGTCATCCTTGGGTCTACATACTATGTCGGATTTTAATCCGAGTACGATGATGAGTATCGACTAATTATATTCAAATGAACTTAAAACAATTAGTTCATATTCATTTTCAAAAACTATTCATGTCAAGCTTGCAAGGTCGAACCCGACATCGAGTATCGTCAAAACAATGACGATTATTCAAGTCTCCTTCTACAAATCAACACAAATACGGCCTAAATGGGCCTTTCAAACCAAAACAGGTTCAAATACCCATTTTTCAACACGTTTTACAAACGTTTTTCAATGGTCAGAACTCGTCATATACCGTTGACTTACCCGCGCCTAAACAGGCCACTTCTTTTCTTATTTTCAAACTAGGGGAGACCCCCTTACATCGCCAACAGCCTCGCGCCTCATCTAGCTGCCTGGCGCAGGCTCTGTTCCCTTTCCAGCATTAGTCTAGGACGATCCCGACTCCGGTTAACCGGGATATAGGACGGATGAGACGACTAACTTGCCCATTCAAAAATTGTATTTGCAAAATGCTTTATCAAGACAAATGGATCACGTTATACACCATAAACCTAATTCGGTAAATGGATGTTTAATTTCCGTCTTGCATGCAAATCAACCATAAGTCCGACTCGACATCTTATACTTGATACTTGGATTAAATAAACCGACTTAGAAAGCTCTCACATGTTAGGTTTAAATTATTGGATGCGCATTTATGCATTTAAACCGTTTTATCAACTTTTGCATTCAACCAACCAAGATCGATCAGTAGAGGCCGCTACCGCGGGCGGGATTCGGTGTCTGATTAAAGGGCTTCCCAATACATATTTCACCTCTTACTCAAAAACTTTGGATAGTGGATGACCTTATCCAGAGCGTACGAGAGTCATTCTAGAGATAGGATGCTAAAAGAGGGACGATTCCTTATCTTTAGTACCTTTGTCAAACACTGCTTTGTGCTTCGTTTGACCAAGGTATAAAGTGGATTCGAACGGGTTCCAAGCATCCCACAAATGATTGGTGGGGACTGCGAACATCTATAATCGTTTCGAGACCCTTACCGAGACGAAACCGACCGATCTAAAACGATCCGGTCGAAAGCATTTATACGCCGCCGAGCGTGGCTTTCAAAAGACTGGTGGCATTGTCCACAGATCAGCTGGGCATACGCAGGTGGGCGCACATCCACAAATGGTGCCTAATTTCAATATGTTTGGTACGTGAATGTTGTGCGGGGTTTTTTGAAATAATTATTGCACTCGTATTATCACACAAAATAGGAATGCATCCTACGTCAACACCATAATCATGTAATAATGCAAGGTCCAACGAACGTGGCAACACTTGACATGCTTTTTCTGTCTAGAGAACATCCAGCGTAGTCGGCATCAGAATAACCAACTAGGTCGAAATTACATTCCATCGGATACCATAAATAAAGTTTAACCGTGCCGATAAGATATCGTAAAATTCTTTTTACGGCCGCCATATGCGATTCTTTGGGTGATGATTGATATCTCGCACAAACGCATACGCTAAACATGATATCTGGTCTACTTGCAGTCAAATATAACAATGACTCAATCATACCTCGGTAAGTTGTTTCGTCAACTGACTTACCGTCTTCATCTAAAGTTAATTTCTTGTCTACGACCATTGAAGTAGACATAGCAAGGGAATTTTCCATTCCGAACTTTCGAATCAATTCCTTGATATATTTTTGTTGATGGATTTTAATGCCTTCCTCAGTTTGTTGAATTTGCAGACCTAAGAAGAATTTCAATTCTCCCATCATACTCATCTCGAACTCCGAAGTCATCAACTCAGAAAAATATTTGCACAGGCTTCGGTTGGTCGATCCAAAGATGATATCGTCAATGTAGATTTGAACAACCAAAAGGTCAGAACCCTCGGATTTTAGAAATAGGGTTTTATCAACAGATCCTCTATTGAATCCACTGTCAAGTAGAAACTTTGATAATCTGTCATACCACGCCCTTGGTGCTTGCTTTAATCCATATAGGGCTTTGTCTAATTTAAAGACATGGTCTTCAAATTTGTTATTCTTAAATCAAGGGGGTTGTTCTACGAAGACTTCTTCCTATAGATACCCATTTAGAAATGTTGTCTTAACATCCATCTGGAAGAGCTTCATACCTTTATGAGCTGTGAATGCTATTAGAAGTCTAATAGCTTCAAGACGAGCAACAGGTGCGAAAGTCTCGTCATAATCTATTCCTTCTTGTTGATTATAGCCTTGGACCACCAATCTTGCTTTGTTTCTAATAATGACTCCAGCATCATCTAATTTGTTCCTAAAAACCCATCTTGTACCAATGACAGATCGATCCTTAGGTCTAGGAACTAAGTGCTAAACCTTATTTCGTTCAAACTGTTGAAGTTCTTCTTGCATGGCTATAATCCAATCTGATTCTGCAAGAGCTTTATTGATATTTGTTTGTTCGATCATGGACAGAAATGAGTAGAATGAGAAGTTATTCAGGGATCGCCTTATCTGTACACCCTTCTTAATATTTCCAAGAATATTGTCCATTGGGTGTGAGCTCTTGTATTTCTATTTGGTTGAGGTACTTGGTTCTTCATCATTATTTGAGCTTGACCCAACTTCATTTGGCTCAGAATTAAAGGAAGTTCCCTCTGAATCCAATCCAGGTGTTGTATTAGAGCCGTCTATAACTTCGGACTCTACACCTTGATTTGGATTCAATGTTATAGTAACATCACCTATAACATTAGGTTGGGAGTCCTTATTTTGAGTCAATGTTATAGTATCATCAAGTATAACTTTCGGTTTCTCCTTTTTATCTTTTGAGGAACGATCAAGTTCATCACTTGTTCCTTCAATCTCATTGTCCTCCAATTCCAATTCCGGGGGATCATCTCTAGAAAGACGAAAGTCGGGTTCATCCAAGTCTTCTTCCTCATCCTGTAAAGGCTTATCATGTTTGAAATCATATTTTAAATATCACATATTTTGGTTTAAAGTTTTAGTCATAAAACTTAAAGATCTTATGCATGCAAAACAAATGCAAGAGTAAGGAGAAAAACGGTTCCTTACATGTGAGTATTTCGGATATTTTTGGGCACAAGTGAAGTCTCCTACCTCACTTGTTCTTGAGCTTTCCATATGTTACGATGACCCTCCAAAGACCTCAAGTATAGAAGCCACTCCTCTTGATTTCACCCAAGATTCTCCCTTATCCCCACTAAATAATATTAGCTAGATATTAGTTTAGTAGTTTACCTTAAAATTGATTACTAATACTCATATATTACACTAATAATATTAGTAATCTTATTGAACAATATTAATGTAATCTAAAACAAACTTTTAGAGAGAAAAAGAGAGAGATGATAAAAATTGCGTGTGTAAAATGAATGAATAATGGAGTAGTAAAAAATGAGAACAAAATTCTCATTATGATGGAGGAAGTGGACGGGTGGGAGAGGCCAAATAATGGCATCTTCTTTTTGCTTGTTCACTTCTCCAAATTGTAGGCATGTGAGTCTACTTAGTGTAGGTGTGTAGGCTAGTTTTAGGCTAGGCATGATTATATTATTTTATCTCATAAAATAATTCACCCACTAACTACTTCCATACCAATATTTCGGTCCATATACATAAAATGGACTCTCATTTTATTTTTGTTAATTTGTCACTTGTCACACAATATGTCACATGTAGTATGATACATGTTATTAATTAATTTAATGCATATTTATCACATAAATATCATTTTATGAATTAATTAAATTACATACAACAAATTGACTAGTAATACTTGATCACATAAATAAAATGGGTCATTTAATTATAATTCACAACATCTTGTAATTATAATTAACCATTCATTCTCTTCTCTATTATTTCACAAACAATAAACAATTTTAGTAATAAAATATTTCAATTACTAAAATAAATCTTATTTAATCCCATTATAATAAGATATCAATATTCTCTCTCACAAATTGAATTGTTCAATTTTAAGGAATTGATTAACTTGTATCATCATACAATTAATCAACTTTACAGATTAGGGCATCATCCGTTAGGTGTGACCTTAAGGGATAAACTGACCACCACCGTCCCACGACAGTAACGTCAAACTCTAGCAAGCCAATCGTTACCGATTAATGTTGATCAGTTGACTATAAAATGAATCATCCCTTACGTATTCTTAAAAATGAGATTTAAACATGTGATCATAATGATCGACAATTGTGATCGTATTGTTGTCGGGGACACTCCGACAATCTCCCACTTGTCCTCGACAAGTGTGCGTCACCAATTCTCTTGTCCTATTACTATCTCCCACTCAATGCAAGGTGTCTTTCAGGTCGTACTTGCAAGTGATCATATCGAGAGTGGTTTCCTCGATCTGGAGAATAACTGATTTGACCGGAATTATCTACCATAGATACCTTCCGAGCGTGGCCACGCATTTCCAGTTCATTACTCCTCGAGTGGCCCTGAGATATTGTTATAACCCTGACAAGGGGGTGGACAATTCCTATCGCACTATTCCCTTCGACTAGCCACAACCATCATAACCCAAAATATGCCCATTTGACCCCATTTACAAAGGTCATAGTAACATAAATCAAAGTTAATCTGAAACCATGCCACCTTAGGCGAACAGTCTTTAGTTAAAAGAATTGACTCATTAGAATACTATAGTAGCTCTCGCCACGACCAGGCTTTATAATTTTGCCAGAACTCTATAAGCGGTCACCGCCCGACAAAGTGTTCCTAACAGTCTACCTATGTGATCGACTAGTCATCTCATATGACTCTATGGCACTTGAACTTGCCATCAATCGCATCACACTCTAGTCACTTCGAGACGTCACCTCATACAAGTGACTATGGGCAAATACCATGTTAATCCGAGTTCACTTTAACGGGGTTCAATATTGTCTCTACAACCCGTTTGGATGTAACAAAGTATAAAAGGAGTTTTTAGATTTAAAAACTCGAACGACAAATGTGATTATCTCATATGAATAGTCAATACTTGATTACTACTTCATATTTTTATAATCAATTTTCATCTTATATGTAGTTGTTCATCTCAATGCAATTGAAATGACATATGACATGACTCATCATGTTAAGCCTATGAGAAGGCTTTGGTTAGTAGGTTTTATCAACTTCTTGTACCTTACTCAACCTTACCACATACTTGTTTTCCTTTCGTAATGTATACATTTGCATTACAAAACTTTCTGAGTACGTGTCTAGATCCAATCTAGACATAGGCTTTCTTGCCTTAAAATAGCTCCCACTGTTTTCACAGTGTGCGGGACTCATCCCTCTTCCACATCCCATGATTGCAAGTGTACTCAATTTCCGTTGTAAATATTTCTCATTGTTCTTTATTGCCTAGAACGATTCTAGAAAATCTATTTTTTAAATAACATAGCCACAATGGTATCTTAACCATCCTAATGTGTTTTGATTATGGTTTTGTCGGAAACCATGCACAATCTCAATTGTCAATTATCATTTGTGTAACACCCTTACTCAAAATTGCATCAAAAACACTTTGCTTTACATCCTTAATGCTTCTACAAGGACTTAAGGGTAATCTTTATGGCTTACTTGGTAACTATTACTTAAATTCGATTTGAAACAATTCATCATACTCAAAGTATATGAAGTGTTATACATCATTTCCTATTTAATTCATCCGGCAGCGGAAGCAAATGGAATCAATCAAATATGTTCAACTTGATTGAACTAGTCATGGATCTTATCAACATAAGACTTCTTATTTGACGCTAATATCATGTGGATTTATCTACATAAATCTGGATATTAAAGATGTATTATATTACTCCAAGTCTTAAATCATTCTCAATGATCAATATGTCTATCCACATATAAGACTAATTAAAATTTCCGTAACTCCCACTAAACTTCATGTATAAACACAACTTCTCGACTTATCGGGAAAATTTTTATACCATGATCAAATCATTGATTCCAACTCATTAATGTCCTACTCAAGACCATCTCTTAAGTTGCACATTATCTTAGGATTGCAAAAAACTCATAACGTGTATCGAATACATTTCTTCTTTGAAGAAGTGGGTTTTTGGATTCACTTGCTATATATCTCATAATGAAACACAATCCCTAAGAAGATCCAAATAGACTTAAGCATTTCAACTAGTGCAAAACCCTTTGCCACCAATCAAGCTTTGATATCTCTCTTTGATATTCAACAATTCCACTTGGAATTTATTTCGTATTTTCATGGCTCTAAGCCTTGTATTAAGTTGTGACTTAAACACTCTCATGTAAGTTATATGTTTATAACTTTCCAGAAGTAATTAACTTGAATCAAATAATTTCTTTGTAAGTTGAAAGCTCTTTACTTTCTTAAAAGTAACATGAATTCATCATCTTCAACAAGTGATGACTTTAACCTCCTAGGTTTTGAAGAAACAACGTCTTACATAAAACGTCTCATGTAGCCAAGAAAGACCAGTTTCTTGCGATATACAATTCTTTTGTGGCTCTTGAATATTTTCTCCCACTCTGTCTTCTAGAAATAAACTTGTATTCTAGAAAGACAGCTTCACGAGCCACAAACCCATTGTACTCGTGATTATTGTAAAAGGAGCGCTTGTTTCTTCTGAAAAACTTACGAGCATGGTACACTACCATTCCATATCTCATATGAATAGTTTAGATTTAGTGAAAAAACACCTTTAGACAAAATGATAATATCCCCAAAATAAGATCAAGTAACTCAAAGTAACTTGATCAATGTCCAAACCATATCGAATAGAGTTTGTCAAACCTTATCCCATAATGCGTGTTAAGAGAGATTAATTTGTGATACTATATCACACTTCCTTTGCCTTATATCAAAGTTATCACTTAGATATTCCCATTATGATCAAATCGTGCGTCTTTGAACTCTTTGTACTTATTCATAGACTTCTCTTTGCACCTTATCAAGTGAACACTATCAACTTAATCGTCGGTAAAAGAAAATGATCAACATTTCTGGATTAATGATTTGCATCCTCAATCTCCTTTTCTACCAAAAGGCACGAGAAATATTTCTTTGAATACAAGATACGCATATACCATAAGATTAATAATCTAATGGTTCAAAGAGTACTCGGTAACTCTTTGCGTTTATCATTCCAGAATTTAGATTAAATCTGGGTTACCAATATGAGTCTTGCATCATCTACATGATATATCATTCTAGCTTGGTTTAGATTACAATCACCTTGATTTTGGGCTAACCATAAATCAAATCGCGGTGTATTGGGTCACAAAAAGTGAAACATCTTTTGTATCTTAACAAAATTATATTCTTATTTAGGGTCCATGTACTTACTATTCCTAATTAAGGTACAACTTTAAACCCAAAACTAGATTGAGTACACAATTACTCTATCTCTCAACATTATTTAATGCTAGCCGTCATATTCTAATCATCCTATGTATCGCATACAATGATGAAAACCACCATCGGTTTCTAATATTGACGAAATGGTACTAGCAAAACTTATGTCAATCAAATAAATAAAGAACTAAGTCTTATTAGATGATCCACAAATAACTTGCTTATTCTTTAACAACTTGGGGTAGTTTTCTTTCTAGTGTCCAACACTTCCAAAATGGGAACTTTTATCGTTCGAAATTGATAGATTTAATAAAGTTATTCCCAATAACTTTACTTCTGCCTTTATCTTGTCAATTCCTTTCCAATCTTTACTTCCTTAACCTCGTCCTTTCTTAACGATTAAGAGAATGCTCCCACTCATTTCAATGAATCTTTGCTTAGAGAAGCAAAAATTTAATTTCATGAAGACTACCCTTCAATTTTTTCGTTTAGTCTTAAAACTTTCATTGAAGTGGTTGCGTTATTTTGGTCAATTACGATTTCTTACAAATCTGATTACCAAAACAATTTAACGTTTCAAAGTACTTAATTCAATTAAGTATATGAATAAGTATCCATTGTAATTAGACATGTTAGTCAATAATCAAAAGCCTTTTTGATAATGAATAACTTCTATCTACACCTTTCACAAAAAAAAGATCTTTAGCAATGGTTCATATGAGGTTTTAGAAGCAAATTCATATTTGTCTTTAGTTACGATGCTTTAATGGAGATTTGAATCAAAAATCGAAATGATATCGTATATGAATTGTGGTAAAGAAATAGAACAATATGATAACGGAATAGTGGAAAACTTAACATTTATCGTTTTATTAATACTTGTAAATAACAAGTAAAGTATTTACATAGTGACCTCTACCCAACTATGATAAATGATTCCAAGATCCAAATTCATATTAACTTGGGCATCGGTAAAGCCGAATACAACTCTCATCAATATAACTCGGTGGATTAACTCTTTAATCGATTCTACTTTTAGAACTCTTGGTCGATAAAATTACATTAATATTTATCTTTAGCCCGAAACACATCCGGCAACCGTCGAGAATACTTTCGTTAAGTTCAACCCAAATTCCGAATAAATGTGTCCATGATCCAAATTTACATCAACTTGGGCATCGGTAAAGCCGAATACATCCCTTATCTTTATAAATTCGGTGGATAGACATTTATCACCCACTTCTCCTACGTAACAAGGTTTGTACCCCGGTAAGGCCAAATGCACTCCCTCATGAAATAGGTTTTTATAGTTTCTACTTTTTGGTAAGGCTAAGTCTCAATTATTTATTTTAGCGAGAGGTCATGTCAATTTATTATCTATCACGTTTTAAGTGAACTAAAGCGGTGAACTACGATAATTGTAATTGACATGGTCGATAAACTCGATTAAAATGCATGTTTAGTTATGGCGATTTAGCGATGCATGCAACATATAAATAAAATGCAAAGCATAAAAATAAAATCCTAGTATGGCCTTCCTAAAATAGAAAATCTAATAAACTATTACAAATTCGGAAACCAACTCCTTTGGTCCCTTGAACTTCGGTCTTGGCACACATTTCAAGGCAACACTTTCTTTGATGGATCGCCTTCTCGAATGGCACCGTCTTCAAGGAACTCCGGGATAATTAAATTACATAACTTCCTATTATACATTTGTAATTAAAGTAAAAATAAATCTATTAAATTACAAAACGATGATACGAGATCACAATAATTACAACCGAATCGATATTCCCATACATTTCCGGTAATACCAATTAAAACTAAGGCCATACTAAGTAAAATTACATAATTCAAAAATTACATAAAATTAAAATATGACAATCATAAATAAAATGCAGCATTATAATATGTATGAACATGCTTAATTTTATGCTAAATCGCCTTTAAAGAGCCAATATCGTATATTTTATCGGTTTTTACGGATTTGTGTGATTTAACTTATTAAAATCACAATAATTACATAAATTCATATTTATGTACAAGTTAATTACCCTAAACATCTTAGGACTCAAAATTAGTCTCCACTAACATTTTGACAATAATTAAACTTGGTTTCTTTATATTGTTCATAAATGGACCCAAAAATACAAAATTATGTTATAAACTTCAAATTAAATCATAAAAATTTTAAATAATTTCAAAATTTGAAATTTAAACTCATTAACATTCTGGAAAAATTACCATGACACTCATAATGTTCAAAACTTAGGTTAAAAATTCGAAAATGTATCGAGAAAAACAATGTTGCGGTTTATCGGTTTTAACAATTATGACCATAAAAATATGAGAAAAATTATATTCATCAACTTTTCACTTTTAGATCTAAAATATATGATAAAATGAAACATGTGACGTTTTTCCTTTAGTCATGAAGTATGTTTTAGCATTATTACTAATTATAGTCATTATTTATGTGATTTTTCATCAAAAATTCATAAATCATGCATAAAGACTTCATTATAGCCAAATATTTTACACACATCTTGTAAAATTGCATGTGACAACATACTAAATTTCCATGACTATATTCGAAATATAACTCATATTAACCTATTTACCCATTTAAATACGATTTTAACTTAAAAAATCCATATTTCGAGCAATACAACTCATTTTATTATGAACCTATACAGGCCATCATTAGATAATATATGTGAAAACATATCCAAAAACCACTTAAAAATTCAAAGTTTAGCTATTTTTCGTCCAAAAATGACATTTTTATCATAAAAATCACATTTTAATGCCAATAATATATAAAATGAACAATAAAAATCCATAAAAAGTCCCATATGACCTAAAATCCATTTAGGACCAGAAACTTTTAACATGAAAAATTATTTCGTGATTTATCAACATAAAACACAAATTTCAAGTTTTATTCGTTAATCGTATTATCTCGGAAAAACGATCCCGGTCTTGCATGCAACAACCATAATGCTCCGATACCACTTGTTTGAAATCATATTTTAAATATCACATATTTTGGTTTAAAGTTTTAGTCATAAAACTTAAAGATCTTATGCATGCAAAACAAATGCAAGAGTAAGGAGAAAAACGGTTCCTTACATGTGAGTATTTCGGATATTTTGGGCACAAGTGAAGTCTCCTACCTCACTTATTCTTGAGCTTTCCATATGTTAGGATGATCCTCCAAAGACCTCAAGTATAGAAGCCACTCCTCTTGATTGCACCCAAGATTATCCCTTATCCCCATTAAATAATATTAGCTAGATATTAGTTTAGTAGTTTACCTTAAAATTGATTACTAATACTCATATATTACACTAATAATATTAGTAATCTTATTGAACAATATTCATGTAATCTAAAACAAACTTTTAGAGAGAAAAAGAGAGAGATGATAAAAATTGCATGCGTAAAATGAATGAATAATGGAGTAGTCAAAAATGAGAACAAAATTCTCATTATGATGGAGGAAGTGGACGGGTGGTAGAGGCCAAATAATGGCATCTTCTTTTTGCTTTTTCACTTCTCCAAATTGTAGGCATGTGAGTCTACTTAGTGTAGGTGTGTAAGCTAGTTTTAGGCTAGGCATGATTACATTATTTTATCTCATAAAATAATTCACCCACTAACTACTTCCATACCAATATTTCGGTCCATATACATAAAATGGACTACCATTTTATTTTTGTCAATTTGTCACTTGTCACACAATATGTCACATGTAGTATGATACATGTTATTAATTAATTTAATGCATATTTATCACATAAATATCATTTTATGAATTAATTAAATTACATACAACAAATTGACTAGTAATACTTGATCACATAAATAAAATGGGTCATTTAATTATAATTCACAACATCTTGTAATTATAATTAATCATTCATTCTCATCTCTATTGTTTCACAAACAATAAACAATTTTAGTAATAAAATATTTCAATTACTAAAATAAATCTTATTTAATCCCATTATAATAAGATATCAATATTCTCTCTCACAAATTGAATTGTTCAATTTTAAGGAATTGATTAACTTGTATCATCATACAATTAATCAACTTTACAGATTAGGGCATTATCCTTTAGGTGTGACCTTAAGGGATAAACTAACGACCACCGTCCCACGACAGTAACGTCAAACTCTAGCAAGCTAATCGTTACCGATTAATGTTGATCAGTTGACTATAAAATGAATCATCCCTTACGTATTCTTAAAAATGAGATTTAAACATATGATCATCATGATCGACAATTGTGATCGCATTATTGTCGGGGACACTCCAACATATCAAACACGTTATTTTCATCAAAAATAACGTGGACACTTTCTTCAATACAAAGAGTTCTCTTATTGAAGACTTTGTAAGCCTTGCTATGATTTGAGTATCCTATGAAAATCGTGTCATCACTCCTAGGGTCGAATTTTCTTAACCTATTTTTACCGTTATTGTGAACGAAACATTTACTCCGAAAACAACGAAGATGGGAGATATTAGGTTTGCGACCTCTAAGGAGTTCATAGGGGGTTTTCTTAAGAATAGGTCTAATCATAGCATGATTATGGATACAACAAGAAGTACTAATGGCTTCAGCCCAAAAATTACGGGGTAAACCACTACATAGAAGCATTGTGTGAGCCATATCTTTTAGTGTTCTATTCATGCGTTCCACAACAACGTTTTGTTGAGGAGTTCTTGGTGCAGAAAAGTTATGTCCTACACCATTAACTCTACAATATTCTATAAATGCTTGGTTATCAAACTCGGTGCCATGATCCGTACGAATGGATACACGATTAGTCTTATATTTATTTTGAACACGTTTCATAAGACAATCAAATTCATCAAATGTTTCATCTTTTGAATGAAGAAAGATAGGCCATACATACCTCGTGTAATCGTCTACAAGAACAAAGACGTACCTGGATCCTCCTCTACTCCTTACCTTCATAGGACCACATAGATCCATGTGTACTAATTCCAAGGCTTGATTCGTGCTTACTACTCTTTTAGGTTTGAACGATGATCTAACTTGTTTGCACCTAGCACATGTGTCACACATCTTTTCTTGGTCGAACTTGATCTTAGGTAACCCCTCAACCAAGTCCCACTTCTTGAGTTTGTTCAAGGTTAGTGAGCTAATGTGACCGAACCGTTTATGCCACAAATAAGGATCATCAAGTGTAACTTTCATACATGAAAAAGAGTTAGTAGGCACAGCATTTAAATCTACCATGTATACATTCCTTTTCCTGTGACCTTCAAGAATAACCTTCAATGATAATGCGACAGCTATCAGTATGAAAAACAACTTTATTACCTTTGTCGCATAATTGAGATATACTAAGCAAGTTATGCTTTAGACCATCCACTAGATAGACATAACTGATCGCATGTGACTTCAAAATTACAATCTTACCAACGCCGATTACTTTTCCCTTTTTGTTGTCCCCGAACGTCATTTTTCCTCCATTAAACGGCTTGAGTGAAAGAAACAAATTTCTATCTCTAGTCATGTGTCTTGAGCATCCACTGTCAAGATACCATTGATTGTTTTCTTTCACTACTACCTGCAGAAAGGATTAGATACAGTTTTTAGGTACTCAAGCTAGGTTGGGTCCCTTATGATTAGTTACTCTATATACCAAATCCTTTCGTACCCAAACTTGTCTAATAGTTGTTTTTCTAAACCTTGGGTTGTTTTGTCTAGGAGGAATTATAGGTTTAGGGATTTTTTTAGATCTAGGGTTTTCTTTAGGTCTTGGAATTTCTCTAGGTCTACCATTACTATTTTCCTTGTGAGTAGGTTTGCTTGGTTTAGATCGACAAGGGGTTTGTAAAGTGCTAGGTTTCTTGGTGTAGTCAAAAGCCATGTCATTGAACCAACGAAATTTATTATTCCTTTCTTCATTAGGTTCATCTACGGGAGATTCATCGTCCTCGACAGTTGTGTCAACCGTTTTAACATGGTCAGTATTTTTCCGTATATCATGTGTTCTTTTGACACAATTGTTTTGGATGTGACCCGTATGACCACAGTAATTGCAAATCAGATATTCAGGAAGGTCAGCATACTTCCTTTTTCTGAAATCAAAGCCCGAAGGTGTTGATTTGCATTTAGCGTGATCTCTACGGCTGTAGCACTCAAATCCTAACCCCATCTTCATATTATTGTCAGATTGTTCGGTTAGGAAGTTTATGACTTTTGTACTACCCTCCCACTTATCATTGACATTCCTAGCATGTAAGAGTAGATCCTTTAGGGTTTTGATTTCTTCTTGACATTTCGTGTGATCAATGTCGTTCTCCTTCTTATAATTGTCACGAAAGTCTTGGAATCTTTTGTTAAGAATGAGTACAATGTCTGAATATTGTTTATTAACATTGATCATGTCGGTCCTAGATTCCTTTAATTGCTTTGTGAGTGTTGGATCATATTTATATAAGTTTTGATAATGACAAGTATTATTATTTGTAATATATTATACACTTGTGCTTGTAATTGTTTGTTGAGTTGTGCATATCTTAGTTGACAATTACCTGGAAAGCATGGTTGTGGTTATAGCATATGATGGAATTATCATGAATAAATTGGAGCTTTGTAATCAAGTTCGGTTGTGGTTGTTTTGCCTATAACCATAGAAGATTAAATCAAGCAAAACAATATGTTATTTGATGGGAGCTCGAGATGAAGAGTTTCTAGATCAAGATGAAGAAAAGAACCTATATTTGAAGATCTCATGAAGATTAGAGATATAGGATTTCATCCTACAAATGGTATGAACAAAATGGTTTTTGAGAAAGTATGGTTATAGCTATTTCATCTCTAACCTTACCTATCAAAGTTCATGGTTATAACCATTTGACCTATAACCATGAACGACTTATAAGAGAGCACAATCTAAGCTTTAGATTTATTTTTTTATTTCGAAAAAAAATCAAGTGATATTTATAATATATCTTTTATAGATGAAATTAGTAATATAGATTATATTAATCCTACTGATTTGTCATACAACTTATGGGTTATTATGTAATCTAGGGTTTCTAATCATATTATCTTAATTTTATGCTTTAAGATTATTTATTATTAGGATTTCAATTAGAGTGAATTGGATTATGGCCATATCACCTTCTAGTCGAAAATATCCTAGTAGTAATTAGGGTTTTTAAATCAAAGGTACTTTGTAGATAAAAATAAGAGATTTAACCTAGCCCACTTGAAGGGATTTCGAACCAAAGAGGACGGCTAGGGTTTCGTCTCTTTTAACCTAGTTTTAGGGTTTTTCTACTCCTATAAATACCAAATTATTTAATTAGAAAAGATAAGACACTTATTTTGAGAAAAACCATTGCAAAAATCCTAAGCATATTTCGAATTTAATTTCTTCAAATTTGCAATTGTTTTCAAAACCCTAATTGTGTCTAAAGCAAAAAACGTGTGCCTCTCTTATTCGTCAATCATTCTCGTTCATCTCATTAATAGGATAATAGTACTCATTGTATTCATACTCGTTCATTAACGTGAACACTAGTAGAATCTAGTAGTACTTTCTTATTAACGTAAGATAGAAAACGAGTATTTAACGATATCCAAATTGAGTTACAACTATAGTTAGTTGTACGAGTTAGATTGATAATTTTGTAGTCCGTAGGAAGGTACTAAATTTATTAATCGAGAATAGTGGACGTAGGTTTCGACTTGTGAAACTGAACCACTTCACAATTTCGTGTGTCTCCTTTATTTACGCATTTATTGTTTCATTATCACACATACGATAAATTAATTAGTCGAGTTTAATTAATAAACATCGAGTAATTAATAAACTATCAATAAATCGAAAAAGTGGGTAAGAGTTCTATATACTCAATTCACCCCCCCCCCCCCCCTCTTGAGTATATCTTTATATAGACTCTACAATTGGTATCAGAGCCTCGTGCTCTTGATAGCCTAATAGCTAGGGGTTGATCTACTTTTTCGTTACTTTATTTTTGCGCTGCTATATACGTGTGAAATGGATTCCAAATACCTCAAATGTCCCGTCTTTGATGGGAAGAATTATGGTTTATGGAAAAATATGATGACACACTACATTAAAGGTATTGATTGGGAATGTTGGAGAATTGTTCAGAATGGTCCTATCAAAAGTTTGGTAGGAACAACTGAAGGTCCTTCCTATGAGAAAAAGGAAGAAGACTATATCGAGGCTGACTACAAGAAGGCAGAAAAAAATTCAAAAGCGATAAGTCTACTACAAAATGGTATGACTTCAACTAAATTTGATCGCTTTTCTTCTTGTACGACTGCCAAGGAGATATGGGATGGATTGGAATTGGCCTATGAAGGAACGTCCATTGTTAAGAAAAATCGTATTGATCTTTTAATACAAAAATACGAACTATTTTCTATGGAGCCTAATGAGACACTTGATAGCATGTCAACATGATTTTTAAGTATTATAAATGAACTAAAAAATCTAGGTCGCACTTTTCCGACTGAAGACATAGCTAGAAAATTTCTTAGGAGCTTAACAAAAAAATGGCGTCCCAAGGTCACTGTTATGGAGGAATGTCGTGATCTCACTAACCTCTCATATCAAGAACTCATTGGAGCCCTAATGGCTCATGAACTCACTTTAAATGCTGATGAAGCAGAAACGAGCACTCGAAAGAGCATGGCGCTCGCAAGTGAAAACAATGAGTCTGATCTAGAAGATGAAACTGTGTTGTTTGCCAAACGTTTTAGAAAGAAATTTTTCAATTTTAAACAAAATAAAACGCTCAACAACAATAAGTCTTCTAACAAAAAGTTTTCTGATTCGAAAAAATCTTTTGCAAATAGTGGTTGCTTCAAGTGTGGTAATACTGATCACATGATCAAAGATTGCCCCACATGGAAGAAAATAAAAGACAAAACCCAGAGAGACAAAACAAAGAAAGAATTCAAGCAAGTCATGATGGCTTCATGCTGGGGAGATCTAGATACATAAGATGATGAGGAATCGAAGATGAAGAAGTCGCAAATCTATGCTTAAGCAATATAAGTTTAGATATTGATAATGACTCAAGTTCAGAATTCTGTTTCATGGGAGAATCCGAATCTGATGAAGATGAAGATGAGGTACGTTATCTTGAACTTAAGAAACAAGTTAAGAAATGATCCAAAAGTGCGTTAGTTAAGTATTTTGAACAACAATTGGATCATTGTCATGAGCAAAGTCTTGAGTTAAAAGATTTAAAAGAGCAAATAATGGACATTGCTGAAGAAAATCAATTGCTTAAAGCAAAGGCCAAGAAATTGAAATCTAAAGCTACCGTTGATGATACTGAAGCTTTGAATTCAATGGCTAATGAGAAGAAGGCTCTTGAATCTAAGGTTATAGCTAATGAAGCTATAACCAAAGAGCAGAAACTCAACATTAAGCAACTTCAAGCCAAGGTTATAGCTAATGAAGCTATAACCACAGAATTGAAGAAACTTAATGAACTTCAAAAAACCGAGATTTCAGCCAAGAATGGTACAATCTCAGATCATAAAAAGGAAATTGATTTTCTTAATAAGCAACAAAATGAAAAGGAGATTAATCAAGTAAATATCTCAAAACAATATGAAGAGAAAATTGCTAAATTAAATAAGCAATTAAATAATCTCTGTGAAGGTAGTTCCTCTAAGGAAATTAAGATTGATCATACAAAATGCAATGAAGAAATTCAATCTTTAAAAGAACTACTTCTTCATGCACGTAAGGTTCACGATAAATGGGAAGGAAGTACAAAGGTATTAAACTTCTTAACCGAACAATCCGATAACAACATGAAAATGGGAGTAGGGCATGAATGCTATGGTCGTAGGGATCATTCTAAATGCACGGCTACTCCCTCAGATCGAGATTTTAGAAAACGAAAGTATGTTGATTTACCTGAGTACTTAATTTGCACTTACTGTGGTGATAAAGGTCATATAAAGGTTAATTGTGTAAAACATGCACACGATATTCGAAAAAATGTTGAAACCTACAAAGCATGTGAAGTAGTAGTTGAAGACGATTACTCTACCGTTGATGAACCAAACGATAATGAAGAACGAAATAATGAGTTTCAATGGTTTTATGATATGAGTTTTGATTTTCAAAGCAAAAAGAATGTTTCCAAACAAAACACAAATGAAACATCTAAAACTCAAACGAATTATGTTAAGAAGTCTAGATCTTATCATAAAATGCCTCAAAAGTAAAGAATCATTAGACAAATTTGGGTTCGGAGAGACTTAATTAATTTATAGAGTAACTAACATCAAAGGACCCGACTTAGCTTGGGTACCTAAAAATTGCCTTTAAATTATTTTGCAGATCGTGGTGAAAGAAAACAATCAGTGGTATCTTGACAGTGGATGCTCAAGACATATGACTGAAGATAAAAAATTATTTCTTTCACTCAAACCTTTTGATGGAGGCAAGGTTACCTTTGGAGATGATAAGAAAGGTAAAGTAGTAGGAATTGGCAAAATAGGTATTTCGCCTTCTCATGCAATTAGTGAAGTATACCTTGTAGAGGGTCTAAAACATAACTTGCTAAGTATCTCACAATTATGTGATAAAGGCAACAAAGTCGTATTTCATTCATATGGTTGTCGAATCATAATTGAGGGAACTAGTAATGTTATCCTTGAAGGACAAAGAAAGAGAAATGTATACATGATTGATTTAAATGCTATTCCTACTAACTCTTTTACATGTATGAAAGCAACTTTATATGATCCATGTTTATTGCATAAGAGGTTTGCACACATAAGTTCAACCATTTTAAACAAACTCAAAAGATGGGACTTGGTAGAGGGATTACCCACAATCAAGTTCGATCAAGAAAGCTTATGTGACTCTTGTGCTCTTTGTAAACATGTAAGATCATCTTTTAAGCCTAAAAGAGTAATTAGCATAAACAATCCTTTGGAACTGGTGCACATGGATCTATGTGGACCAATGAAAGTAAGAAGTAGAGGCGGATCAAGGTACGTATTTGTTTTGGTAGATGATTACTCGAGGTACGCTTGGCCTATCTTCTTAAGCTCTAAAGATGAGACTTTTGATGAATTTGTTGTACTAATGAAGCTTGCTCAAAACAAATATAAACACAATCTGGGCTCTATTCGTACGGATCATGGCACTGAATTTGATAACAAAGCATTTATTGAATATTGTAGGGAGAATGGGGTAGAACACAATTTTTCTGCACCACGAATCCCACAACAAAATGGTGTTATTGAACGTATGAATAGAACACTGGAAGATATGGCACGAACCATGTTATTATGTAGTGGTTTGCCTAGAAGCTTTTGGGCAGAAGTTGTTAGTACTGCATGTTATGTACACAACCGTGCTATAATTAGACCAATCATTAAGAAAACTCCTTATGAATTACTCAGAGGACGTAAGCCAAACATATCACATCTTCGTTGCTTTGGGAGCAAATGTTATGTCCACAATAATGGCAAAAATCGTTTAACTAAATTTGATCCTAGAAGCGATGAAGCGATATATGTTGGTTACTCTAATCATAGCAAAGCATACAAAGTTTTCAACAAAAGAACTCTATGCATAGAAGAAAGTCTACATGTTATTTTTGATGAAAATAATATGTTTGATAAGGCTGAACAGGATGAGGAAGAAGATATGAATGAACCTGACTTTCATCTTTCTAGAGATGATCATCCAGAGCTAGAAGACGAAGAAAAAGAAATCGAAGGTACAAATGATAAATTAGGGAATCCTTCAAATGAGAAAAATAAGAGAACTGAAACAATAGTTGATGATACTATTGATTCTTCTCAAAAAGAAAAATTGGAATCTACGGTTATAACTAATGAAGCTATAACCACAAATATAGATCCCATGGTTGTAACTAAATCTACTATAACCCAAGGTTGGATTCAGAGGGAACCAATTCTAACTCATTTGAAGAAGGAGAACCAAGTTCACATGATGATGTACCTGAAAATTCCAAAAAGTGGAGATACAAGGGATCACACCCTATGGAAAGTATACTTGGAAGTTTGTACCAAGGAGTTCAAACTCGAAATAAGTTGAACAACTTTTGTTCATTCTACTCCTTCCTATCTACTATTGAACCTTCCAATATTAAAGAAGCTCTTGCAGAATCTCAATGGGTTATAGCAATGCAAGAAGAACTTCAACAATTTGAACGTAATAAAGTCGGGCACTTAGTGCCAAGACCAAAAAATCGTTCAATTATTGGAACAAGATGGGTTTTTAGAAACAAATTGGATGATACAGGAGTCATAGTTCGAAATAAAGCCAGATTGGTGGTACAAGGTTACAACCAACAAGATGGAATCGACTATGATGAGACATTTGCTCCAATGGCAAGGCTAGAAGCAATTCGTCTCTTAATTGCCTTTGCAGCACATAAGAAGATGAAGTTATTTCAAATGGACGTTAATACTGCATTTCTTTACAGTTATTTGGATGAAGAGGTTTTTGTAGAGCAACCTCCTGGCTTTCTAGATCACAATTTTCAAAATCATGTATATAAGCTTGACAAAGCTTTATATGGTTTGAAACAAGCCCCAAGGGCTTGGTACGACAGACTATCCAAATTTTTGCTTCAAAGTAATTTTAAAAGAGGGTCAGTCGATAAAACCTTGTTTCTAAAGTCAGAAGGTTCTGATTTATTAGTTGTTCAAATCTATGTTGATGAGATCATTTTTTGGTTCAACTAACAATAAGATTTGTAAGTATTTTTCAGATTTAATGACATCAGAATTTGAGATGAGCATGTTGGGTGAATTAAAGTTCTTTTTAGGACTTCAGATTCAACAAACAGCTGAAGGTATCATAATACATCAATAAAAATACATCAAAATTAATAAAAAAAAATTGGTATGCAAGATGCCAATCCCATGGACACTCCAATGGTTGATGATAAGAAACTAACCTTGGACAAAGATGGTAAGTGTGTAGATGAAACCACTTTCCGAGGTATGATTTGTAACACCCCGTATTTTATTAAGTTGGATAAAATTCTTTTAATTACTATTTTGAATTTAATTACATCATTCAACGATTTATATATATATGCTTAGCTAATTAATTAATTTCATCATAATTCGATACGTTAATTTTAATAATCATTAATAAGTTTATTTAAAGTTAGTTCGAGTTTATTGAAGTTAGTTCGAGTTTATTTATTTAATAATTTCCGTTTCTTTACGAGTCCTTATGAAAGTTGTTTTAAGTGAACCCGAGATGGATTTTGGGAACAAAACCGTCCAATTAGCTATTTTGAGCTTATTTCACTAAATTAGCAATTTTTATTAATATCCGTTAGTTTTTTAAAAATCGCTAATAATTCCGATTCAAGCTGATATTGTATTATTTACGTTAACTAGCTGAGTTTATTTTATTTTCACTCATTAAATTTATTTATTATTGATTCCGTTTTATTACTGAAACTTTTACTAAAACCGATTTTATTAACTCGAGACGGTTTTAAAAACGAGCGAAATTACTTAACGATGAAGAAAGATACGTATAATAAATAGCAGGCTAGCAGGCTGCTGTGTCATTTCACGAACTCACGTCTGTTTTCTTCTTCTTCGTTCTTTTTTTTTCTTCTTCTGGCGAGTTCTTTTTCCTTTTCAAAATTTGATCTGTTAATCGACGTCGGTGCTTCGTTCCTTATCCGTTTTCAACTATTTTTGTTCCATAGCGCTCCTTTCGTCGTTCTCGTCATTCCGATGTAAGTAACATTCATTTTCGTCATGTATTTTTACAAACCCAATTTATACTTTCAGCTTTATTTATTATAAGACGGTTGTAGATGCTGAGATAGACGGTCTTGTATAAGATTTGTTAGTCTGTTTTATAGTTGAGACGGTGTATAATTATATATAGGGATCCTTATGGATGTTAATTAGTCAGTTGTATAGTTGAGATGGTGTATACTGATATGTGGAGATGATTGAGACGGTGTATACTTGACTTTGTAGGGATCATTTGGGATGCTAGCTAGTGAGTGGTATATTTAAGACGGTGTATCTTTGACATGTATGGATTGTTTTGGGTGCTTATTGTTGTCTTTTATAGTTGAGACGGTGTATACTGACATGTAGGGATTGTTTTGGGTCTGCTAGATGGTACTCGAATAGGCTGCTTTAGATGGCTAAAATGAATGCTTGGATCGGGTTTTTAAGAACCCAAAACTGGCTATTTTGAGGAAAAAGCGTGGCTGGAATGGGTGATATAGGCGGCTGATTGTTGGATCGTGAATAGGGCTGCCCAATGGTTCTTTGAGTCGTGTTCACGGATGCTTTTGGCCCTAGTTTAATTTATTTTGAAATTATTTAATTTCCGTCTCGTGTTTTTTATAAAACGCAATTCGTTAAATTCGTTTATTTTAATACCTTTTTTTTATGGTTTATACTTATAAAATCCCACCATTTAATTGTTTAAATGACCGTCTCAAAAATGCTCATGTTTCCGTCTCATGGTTACTCATTGTGGTTTGTTGGGGCAGTGGCCTAGATGTGGCCTGGCAGTGGCCTAGCAGTGGCCTGGCCGTGGCCTAGGCAGTGGCCTAGCTAAGTCACGAGTTTGAGGCCATGTGTAGTTGGTGGTTAGGCCGAGTTTGAGGTTGTCATAATAACTTTTGAGCCGTGTCTATAAATTGTTTTGACGCTAGTTTGGTTTATTTAAAATATAATTAAATTAATTTCCGTCTCATATTTTATATAAAGATAATTCGTTAATATCGTCCTTTCACATAATTATTTTAGGTGCCTCATATGTGGTTGAAGATGAAGAGTAATTTTGGGTTTTAGAAGCTTTCTCAAGTTATTACTTGTCTCTTTGCTAGCGTAAGGTAACTATTCCGAGTTACTCGACGAATTAATGTCACATTAGTAGTTGATGTTGTGTTTGTTGTTTGATAAGTGTTTAGGTGATTGATAATGTTTTACTTTCGTTTTTCACATGATAGAAATTGGAAATAGCATGAGAATAATATTGCGATAAAATTTGTGATTTGGGCCAAAGTAGGCTAAGACTCGAGGGGCCGTTGACCGAACGAGTTTGGTCAAACTAGGTTTAAACCGGTCAGCCTCGATTTGACCGATGACCCGTCGCGGGACTCGGGTCGAGGGTTTGTCTTTGAGGTGAGATTGGTTGTTATTGGAAGTTTTATGTTATGCCTTGATATTTGTAATTATCATTTCACATGTTGGTTGTTGGATGCTTTGGATGCCTTATGCTTGAGTCTTCTTGCCTTGTTGCCATTTTAGCTTGTTCTCATGAATTATAAGATTAACGTTAGTGGAATTTGGATTATTATTGATATTGGAGATATTGTTGGATTGTCAGCTGAATATGCTCTTGCGTAGCCTTTCATATACTAGGGTGTGTATGATCATATGAGTGTGCAAGCTTGGACTCTTTGCCTCTCTTATGGTTAATTGGGTGTCCTACTTGTCTTGTGTGGTGTGGGCTAAAGTATTCAAGCTGGGACCTAGATTGGTTTTATTTAGGTCCTAGGTGAGTATTTCGGCCTTCATCATAGATAGGCCATTATAGTCTTTGACAAGTACATGTTTGCGGCTTAATAGCCTTTGTGTTCCCCGGCTTGGTGGGTTTATATCCAAGTCCGGGGCATGACCTTTCGCCTATTTTGTGAGGAAATGGTCGAAGTACTAGCCAACCCATTGGTGGACTCCTTAGGGTACTCATGTGGTTTTATCATGAGTCTTGGGTGCGGTGGTTTTATCCGCATTTCTCTAGGTCTGCTTGAGTCTAGGATTAGGGTTGAGTCGTATCTTGGCCATGTTTTATTCATATTAACCTCTGAGCCAAAATACTAGCTTCCCTACCTCGTGGTATAGACTCGAGTTACAAAGTGACTATTGACTGTACTAGTAACTTATGCTTGTCTCTAGATATATTGTCCTTTCTTGTTTGATGATTCTATGAATCATAGAAGGTGAGATGCAAGCCGGCTATGGTTGATAGAGTTTGGATTCCTGGATGTTATGTGATTCACATGATAGTGTAGTATGAGTCGGTCTAGTATTCGCATGCTAGGACTATGTGTTGTTATATTGTTGTTCACATGATAAGCACGATTGTCTAGCATCTATATGCTAAGGCTATGTGTTATTCATATTCATATTTTTATGTTTACATGTTATATTAATTATGACATTTCGTGGCTGGGAGAACTCGGAGTTACTCCCCACTGACTGTGGCTTTCATATTTGTATAAAATGCGAATGACAGGTAGGTGATGCATATATGGGGTACATGGACGAGCTAGCGAGCAAAGTAACCTTTGGACCTAGATTGGCTTTATTTTATTGTGACCCTTAAACACTTTTTATGTCACATACATTTTAGGGACATATGTCTCCCTCTTTACATTTGGTTGTATAATTTGCTATTCGCGACTTTAGCGATGGTTATGTTATGAAACTTCTAGTTAGACCTTGTATGTTTGACACCTTCCAATTTGGATATCTTTATAACAGGTTCAGGTTTTAAAAATTACAGGTTTTTACCCAAATGAACCTATTACAAACATATCCATGCAGTTTTATTCTAGAATTACGTGTTTACTTTTCCGCAATAAATGAGGGTGTCACAGTTGGTATCAGAGCATATTTGCTCCCGACGCACGTTTGTGCACCCCAATATAAATAACTTGACCTTAAAATAATAAACTTGAGAGATGGGTAAGATGGGTAGACTTAGGACCTTATGTTGTAGTCTCTTTGTGTTTGCTCTTTGTTAGGTACTAACCTGTTTGTTGATTGTCATTTAATAATTGTTGCGTTCTTGGATCAATGACCGTGAGCTTATCTATAGCTAATGGAGTTATTACCCTTATTATAAAAAAAAATTTGAACTAAAGGTTTTGAAAATATTTTAATGTTTTTCACTCGTTTTAACGTCAATTAGTGTTAAAGCTTGTTATTGGAGACGTCTGATAATTAGTTTTATCATTTGTTGGTGTAAAAATGTATTTTTATGTCTTTGAATTGGAATATTGATGTTCTTGAGTGATCGCCAAGAGTATCTCCGTTCCATTGAAAGGACACTTATATTTTAAGAAGATCAAGATTTAGTGCCTATTGCCAGAAATTGAAGATTTGTTCAACTTTGAAGAATGCTTCTACTTCCTCGAAGATGTTTCTCATTCTTTGTGTACCTTGCCCTGTTCTTTAGTTCTTAATGCTTATTCCTTCTTCTATATCCTCTTTTCTTTCTCCTTGTGAGTCACTCTTGTATTTCCTAACTTGTCTTTTGTTCCTTGCTTATCCTTCCTTAACACCTTTTGATAGTACTATTTCTTTTGAGAAATGTTGACCTTGGTTGGAAATTATGACCTTTGAGGAGATTGTTTGTGTTTGACCCTTTCCTGGTTTTGAGAGGATTTGATGTTGGAAAGACTTAGGTAATGTGATGAGACATACTTAGTGATTCTTATACCTAGTTCCTTGACAAAGTGAGTATAATCGATTGGTGGATTCTTTGTGTTAGGAATGAGTTGCCTATGTAATTAAAGTTATAGAACTTGGCTTTGTTGTTTATGTTTGGGATTGAAAGCTTGGTAGGTTGAGCGTCGTCACCTTAGGAGTAAACATGAGAAAAGTTTAGGATATGAATTTGGAAGAAAACCCATTTTTAGATGTTAACAACCCCGTATAGATTGGTGATGTGATTTGATGTTAGTTGTTCCTTGAGAACTTTGTTGAGAAGTCTTTGTCATTTCATTCTTTGGTTTTTAAAACATTGAGGTTGTGTCGAGTGCTTGAGATAAAGAGATGCTTTTATACTTGAGTGGTAGATTTGCTTTAGGGAAATCCTAATATGTGATAAGATAGGTGGAAGAAGTATCTAACCGATTTATCACCTCTTAAGCGAGCGTTTATTTTACCTTGACCCTTGTTTTTGGATTTGGTCGTTTTGTTATGAAGGTTCAATACCCTAATAGACGTGACCTTGTTAGAGAGAACCTTAAGTTTTAGGAAGCGTATGGATTAAGCCTTAAAATCCTCTTTCGTACCATTAATCGTTTTCCTCCCTTTCGTTCATACCTTGGTTGGATTTGATTCTTAAGTATAAAAGTTTACTCGTTATTTCCTTGTCTTGAATACCTCCCTAATTCTAATATCTCTTACTGGTTGTTAACTAGTTATCTTTATGATTCGACTCTTTTAGTCTCACATCTTGACATGTTCATATATCCCTTTTTAAATTTCCTATCATTTCCTGATCTGGTTATTACCCTTTGTTTCCTTAGTGGAGTGATGACATTGTTGTTTGAGATTTGAGCATCTGGCGTTTCCTTGTTGTCTAATTTCCCATTCTCCTCGATCATAAGCGTTACCGTTCATACCTCATTTCCTCGCTTCATCTTGCTTCTCCTTTAAGTTTGACACTCGTATCTTGTGAAACTCTATCTTTGACATCCTTGTAATTTTGACTTCAATTTTTACCCTATGAAATTCATTATAGCTCTCTTGTTGGTTAAGTTTGAGCTCTCTTAACATACTTTGTTTTTATGCTATCTAAGTTACTTTCCTTTTTGTACAACTTCTAAACTTTCAAGCTACCAGTTTCGATTCATTCTTAAAAGTTTATGTTACTTTTGCAAACCTTACCTATTTTAAACATTTGGAAAATGAAAATTCGATTTAATTCTCTAATTGTTCTTTGAGTATAGATTTTTTTTATCATGGTTTTGAGTTGCTAAACCTGAGATTTTTGTAAATTTTATCCAATTTCTATTCATTTTGATCTAATCATGATGCCTTTGTTAAAGTTTAATATTATATTTCAGAAATTTAACTCCCCTTTTAGTTTAAAGGTGAAACCTTTATTTCTATTTTGGCTTTTTGCAAAAGAAAATTTGAGTAGATTACCTTTCTCTTATTTTGATTTTAACGTTGATCGGATGTTAGAACTAGTTATTGGAGACGTTTGATAACTTGTTCTACGCTTGTCGGCGAATAGTTTTTGTTTTAAATTTGTCTCTGACTTGGAAAGTTAGCGTTCTTGTACTGTGTGCACGACAAGAGCAATTCCGTTCCATGAATGAGACTTATATTTTTGAAAACTCTTCATTAATGTTTTTGAAGGTATTTTGATTTTTGATTTATACAAATGATTTGCCTTTTGACCTTATCTTTGATTTGGAATGTGATGTTCTTGAATACGTAACGAGAACACTTTCGTTCCCTTGATGAGAATCGGTTACGGAAAATTTTATTTGAAACTTTTGAAAGAATTTTGATTCTTACGATAAATAACCTTTAAAATGTTTTGGTTACCGATTCCAATTCCAGTTTTATTTTTATAACCTTTCATTTATACTTTCAAGTTTCGAGGACGAAACTTTTTAAAAGATGGGGTGATTGTAACACCCCGTATTTTATTAAGTTGGATAAAATTCTTTTAATTGCTATTTTGAATTTAATTACATCATTCAACGATTTATATATATATGCTTAGCTAATTAATAAATTTCATCATAATTCGATACGTTAATTTTAATAATCATTAATAAGTTTATTTAAAGTTAGTTCGAGTTTATTGAAGTTAGTTCGAGTTTATTTATTTAATAATTTCCGTTTCTTTACGAGTCCTTATGAAAGTTGTTTTAAGTGAACCCGAGATGGATTTTGGGAACAAAACCGTCCAATTAGCTATTTTGAGCTTATTTCACTAAATTAGCAATTTTTATTAATATCCGTTAGTTTTGTAAAAATCGCTAATAATTCCGATTCAAGGCGATATTGTATTATTTACGTTAACTAGCCGAGTTTATTTTATTTTCACTCATTAAATTTATTTATTATTGATTCCGTTTTATTATCAAACTTTTACTAAAACCGATTTTATTAACTCGAGACGGTTTTAAAAACGAACGAAATTACTTAACGATGAAGAAAGATACGTATAATAAATAGCAAAGCTAGCAGTTCATTGTCTCATTTCACGAACTCACGTCTGTTTTCTTCTTCTTCGTTCTTTTTTTTTCTTCTTCTGGCGAGTTCTTTTTCCTTTTCAAAATTTGATCTGTTAATCGACGTCGGTGCTTCGTTCCTTATCCGTTTTCAACTATTTTTGTTCCATAGCGCTCCTTTCGTCGTTCTCGTCATTCCGATGTAAGTAACATTCATTTTCGTCATGTATTTTTACAAACCCAATTTATACTTTCAGCTTTATTTATTATAAGACGGTTGTAGATCTTTGAGATAGACGGTCTTGTATAAGATTTGTTAGTCTGTTTTATAGTTGAGACGGTGTATAATTATATATAGGGATCCTTATGGATGTTAATTAGTCAGTTGTATAGTTGAGATGGTGTATACTGATATGTGGAGATGATTGAGACGGTGTATACTGACCTGTAGGGATCATTTGGGATGCTAGCTAGTGAGTGGTATATTTAAGACGGTGTATGCTGACATGTATGGATTGTTTTGGGTGCTTATTGTTGTCTTTTATAGTTGAGACGGTGTATACTGACATGTAGGGATTGTTTTGGGTCTGCTAGATGGTACTCGAATAGGCTGCTTTAGATGGCTAAAATGAATGCTTGGATCGGGTTTTTAAGAACCCAAAACTGGCTGTTTTGAGGAAAAAGCGTGGCTGGAATGGGTGATATAGGCGGCTGATTGTTGGATCGTGAATAGGGCTGCCCAATGGTTCTTTGAGTCGTGTTCATGGATGCTTTTGGCCCTAGTATAATTTATTTTGAAATTATTTAATTTTCGTCTCGTGTTTTTTATAAAACGCAATTCGTTAAATTCGTTCATTTTAATACCTTTCTTTTATGGTTTATACTTATAAAATCCCACCATTTAATTATTTAAATGACCGTCTAAAAAATGCTCATGTTTCCGTCTCATGGTTACTCGTTGTGGTTTGTTGAGGCAGTGGCCTAGATGTGGCCTGGCTGTAGCCTGGCAGTGGCCTAGCAGTGGCCTGGTCGTGGCCTAGGCAGTGGCCTAGCTAAGTCACGAGTTTGAGGCCATGTGTAGTTGGTGGTTAGGCCGAGTTTGAGGTTGTCATAATAACTTTTGAGCCGTGTCTATAAATTTTTTTGACGCTAGTTTGGTTTATTTAAAATATAATTAAATTAATTTTCGTCTCATATTTTATATAAAGATAATTCGTTAATATCGTCCTTTCACATAATTATTTTAGGTGCCTCATATGTGGTTGAAGATGAAGAGTAATTTTAGGTTTTAGAAGCTTTCTCAAGTTATTACTTGTCTCTTTGCTAGCGTAAGGTAACTATTCCGAGTTACTCGACGAATTAATGTCACATTAGTAGTTGATGTTGTGTTTGTTGTTTGATAAGTGTTTAGGTGATTGATAATGTTTTACTTTCGTTTTTCACATGATAGAAATTGGAAATAGCATGAGAATAATATTGCGATAAAATTTGTGATTTGGGCCAAAGTAGGCCAAGACTCGAGTGGGCCGTTTGACCGAACGAGTTTGGTCAAACTAGGTTTAAACCGGTCAGCCTCGATTTGACCGATGACCCGTCGCGGGACTCGGGTCGAGGGTTTGTCTTTGAGGTGAGATTGGTTGTTACTGGAAGTTTTATGTTATGCCTTGATATTTGTAATTATCATTTCACATGTTGGTTGTTGGATGCTTTGGATGCCTTATGCTTGAGTCTTCTTGCCTTGTTGCCATTTTAGCTTGTTCTCATGAATTATGAGATTAACGGTTAGCTGGAATTTGGATTATTATTGATATTGGAGATATTGTTGGATTGTCAGCTGAATATGCTCTTGCGTAGCCTTTCATATACTAGGGTGTGTATGATCATAAGAGTGTGCAAGCTTGGACTCTTTGCCTCTCTTATGGTTAATTGGGTGTCCTACTTGTCTTGTGTGGTGTGGGCTAAAGTATTCAAGCTGGGACCTAGATTGGTTTTATTTAGGTCCTAGGTGAGTATTTCGGCCTTCATCATAGATAGGCCATTATAGTCTTTGACAAGTATATGTTTGCGGCTTAATAGCCTTTGTGTTCCCGGCTTGGTGGGTTTATATCCAAGTCGGGGCATGACCTTCTGCCTATTTTGTGAGGAGATGGTCAGCTTAAGTACTAGCCAACCCTTTGGTGGACTCCTTAGGGTACTCATGTGGTTTTATCATGAGTCTTGGGTGCGGTGGTTTTATCCGCATTTCTCTAGGTCTGCGCAGTCTAGGATTAGGGTTGAGTCGTATCTTGGCCATGTTTTATTCATATTAACCTCTGAGCCAAAATACTAGCTTCCCTACCTCGTGGTATAGACTCGAGTTACAAAGTGACTATTGACTGTACTAGTAACTTATGCCTGTCTCTAGATATATTGTCCTTTCTTGTTTGATGATTCTATGAATCATAGAAGGTGAGATGCAAGCCGGCTATGGTTGATAGAGTTTGGATTCCTGGATGTTATGTGATTCACATGATAGTGTAGTATGAGTCGGTCTAGTATTCGCATGCTTGGACTATGTGTTGTTATATTGTTGTTCACATGATAAGCACGATTGTCTAACATCTATATGTTAAGGCTATGTGTTATTCATATTCATATTTTTATGTTTACATGTTATATTAATTATGACATTTCGTGGTGGAGAACTCGGAGTTACTCCCCACCTCGATCGTGGCTTTCGTATTTGTATAAAATGCGAATGACAGTAGGTTATGCATATATGGGGTACATGGACGAGCTATTGAGCAAAGTAACCTTGGGACCTAGATTGGCTTTATTTTATTGTGACCCTTAAACACTTTTTATGTCACATACATTTTAGGGACATATGTCTCCCTCTTTACATTTGGTTGTATAATTTGCTATTCGCGACTTTAGCGATGGTTATGTTATGAAACTTCTAGTTAGACCTAGTATGTTTGACACCTTCCAATTTGGATATCTTTATAACAGGTTCAGGTTTTAAAAATTACAGGTTTTTACCCAAATGAACCTATTACAAACATATCCATGCAGTTTTATTCTAGAATTACGTGTTTACTTTTCCGCAATAAATGAGGGTGTCACAGTTGGTATCAGAGCATATTTGCTCCCGACGCACGTTTGTGCACCCCAATATAAATAACTTGACCTTAAAATAATAAACTTGAGAGATGGGTAAGATGGGTAGACTTAGGACCTTATGTTGTAGTCTCTTTGTGTTTGCTCTTTGTTAGGTACTAACCTGTTTGTTGATTGTCATTTAATAATTGTTGCGTTCTTGTATCAATGACCGTGAGCTTATCTATAGCTAATGGAGTTATTACCCTTATTATAAAAAAAAATTTGAACTAAAGGTTTTGAAAATATTTTAATGTTTTTCACTCGTTTTAACGTCAATTAGTGTTAAAGCTTGTTATTGGAGACGTCTGATAATTAGTTTTATCATTTGTTGGTGTAAAAATGTATTTTTATGTCTTTGAATTGGAATATTGATGTTCTTGAGTGATCGCCAAGAGTATCTCCGTTCCATTGAAAGGACACTTATATTTTAAGAAGATCAAGATTTAGTGCCTATTGCCAGAAATTGAAGATTTGTTCAACTTTGAAGAATGCTTCTACTTCCTCGAAGATGTTTCTCATTCTTTGTGTACCTTGCCCTGTTCTTTAGTTCTTAATGCTTATTCCTTCTTCTAAATCCTCTTTTCTTTCTCCTTGTGAGTCACTCTTGTATTTCCTAACTTGTCTTTTCTTCCTTGCTTATCCTTCCTTAACACCTTTTGATAGTACTATTTCTTTTGAGAAATGTTGACCTTGGTTGGAAATTATGACCTTTGAGGAGATTGTTTGTGTTTGACCCTTTCCTGGTTTTGAGAGGATTTGATGTTGGAAAGACTTAGGTAATGTGATGAGACATACTTAGTGATTCTTATACCTAGTTCCTTGACAAAGTGAGTATAATCGATTGGTGGATTCTTTGTGTTAGGAATGAGTTGCCTATGTAATTAAAGTTATAGAACTTGGCTTTGTTGTTTATGTTTGGGATTGAAAGCTTGGTAGGTTGAGCGTCGTCACCTTAGGAGTAAACATGAGAAAAGTTTAGGATATGAATTTGGAAGAAAACCCATTTTTAGATGTTAACAACCCCGTATAGATTGGTGATGTGATTTGATGTTAGTTGTTCCTTGAGAACTTTGTTGAGAAGTCTTTGTCATTTCATTCTTTGGTTTTTAAAACATTGAGGTTGTGTCGAGTGCTTGAGATAAAGAGATGCTTTTATACTTGAGTGGTAGATTTGCTTTAGGGAAATCCTAATATGTGATAAGATAGGTGGAAGAAGTATCTAACCGATTTATCACCCCTTAAGCGAGCGTTTATTTTACTTTGACCCTTGTTTTGGGATTTGGTCGTTTTGTTATGAAGGTACAATACCCTAATAGACGTGACCTTGTTAGAGAGAACCTTAAGTTTTAGGAAGCGTATGGATTAAGCCTTAAAATCCTCTTTCGTACCATTAATCGTTTTCCTCCCTTTCGTTCATACCTTGGTTGGATTTGATTCTTAAGTATAAAAGTTTACTCGTTATTTCCTTGTCTTGAATACCTCCCTAATTCTAATATCTCTTACTGGTTGTTAACTAGTTATCTTTATGATTCGACTCTTTTAGTCTCACATCTTGACATGTTCATATATCCCTTTTTAAATTTCCTATCATTTCCGATCCGGTTATTACCCTTTGTTTCCTTAGTGGAGTGATGACATTGTTGTTTGAGATTTGAGCATCCGCGTTTCCTTCTTTGTCTAATTTCCCTTTCTCCTCGATCATAAGCGTTACCGTTCATACCTCATTTCCTCGCTTCATCTTGCTTCTCCTTTAAGTTTGACACTCGTATCTTGTGAAACTCTATCTTTGACATCCTTGTAATTTTGACTTCAATTTTTACCCTATGAAATTCATTATAGCTCTCTTGTTGGTTAAGTTTGAGCTCTCTTAACATACTTTGTTTTTATGCTATCTAAGTTACTTTCCTTTTTGTACAACTTCTAAACTTTCAAGCTACCAGTTTCGATTCATTCTTAAAAGTTTATGTTACTTTTGCAAACCTTACCTATTTTAAACATTTGGAAAATGAAAATTCGATTTAATTCTCTAATTGTTCTTTGAGTATAGATTTTTTTTATCATGGTTTTGAGTTGCTAAACCTGAGATTTTTGTAAATTTTATCCAATTTCTATTCACTTTGATCTAATCATGATGCCTTTGTTAAAGTTTAATATTATATTTCAGGAATTTAACTCCCCTTTTAGTTTAAAGGTGAAACCTTTATTTCTATTTTGGCTTTTTGCAAAAGAAAATTTGAGTAGATTACCTTTCTCTTATTTTGATTTTAACGTTGATCGGATGTTAGAACTAGTTATTGGAGACGTTTGATAACTTGTTCTACGCTTGTCGGCGAATAGTTTTTGTTTTAAATTTGTCTCTGACTTGGAAAGTTAGCGTTCTTGTGTGCACGACAAGAGCAATTCCGTTCCATGAATGATACTTATATTTTTGAAAACTCTTCATTAATGTTTTTGAAGGTATTTTGATTTTTGATTTATACAAATGATTTGCCTTTTGACCTTATCTTTGATTTGGAATGTGATGTTCTTGAATACGTAACGAGAACACTTTCGTTCCCTTGATGAGAATCGTTACTGTTTTAAAATTTTATTTGAAACTTTTGAAAGAATTTTGATTCTTACGATAAATAACCTTTAAAATGTTTTGGTTACCGATTCCAATTCCAGTTTTATTTTTATAACCTTTCATTTATACTTTCAAGTTTCGAGGACGAAACTTTTTAAAAGATGGGGTGATTGTAATACCCCGTATTTTATTAAGTTGGATAAAATTCTTTTAATTGCTATTTTGAATTTAATTACATCATTCAACGATTTATATATATATGCTTAGCTAATTAATTAATTTCATCATAATTCGATACGTTAATTTTAATAATCATTAATAAGTTTATTTAAAGTTAGTTCGAGTTTATTGAAGTTAGTTCGAGTTTATTTATTTAATAATTTCCGTTTCTTTACGAGTCCTTATGAAAGTTGTTTTAAGTGAACCCGAGATGGATTTTGGGAACAAAACTGTCCAATTAGCTATTTTGAGCTTATTTCACTAAATTAGCAATTTTTATTAATATCCGTTAGTTTTGTAAAAATCGCTAATAATTCCGATTCAAGCTGATATTGTATTATTTACGTTAACTAGCTGAGTTTATTTTATTTTCACTCATTAAATTTATTTATTATTGATTCCGTTTTATTACTGAAACTTTTACTAAAACCGATTTTATTAACTCGAGACGGTTTTAAAAACGAGCGAAATTACTTAACGATGAAGAAAGATACGTATAATAAATAGCAGGCTAGCAGGCTGCTGTCTCATTTCACGAACTCACGTCTGTTTTCTTCTTCTTCGTTCTTTTTTTCTTCTTCCGCGAGTTCTTTTTCCTTTTCAAAATTTGATCTGTTAATCGACGTCGGTGCTTCGTTCCTTATCCGTTTTCAACTATTTTTGTTCCATAGCGCTCCTTTCGTCGTTCTCGTCATTCCGATGTAAGTAACATTCATTTTCGTCATGTATTTTTACAAACCCAATTTATACTTTCAGCTTTATTTATTATAAGACGGTTGTAGATCTTTGAGATAGACGGTCTTGTATAAGATTTGTTAGTCTGTTTTATAGTTGAGACGGTGTATAATTATATATAGGGATCCTTATGGATGTTAATTAGTCAGTTGTATAGTTGAGATGGTGTATACTGATATGTGGAGATGATTGAGACGGTGTATACTGACCTGTAGGGATTATTTGGGATGCTAGCTAGTGAGTGGTATATTTAAGACGGTGTATGCTGACATGTATGGATTGTTTTGGGTGCTTATTGTTGTCTTTTATAGTTGAGACGGTGTATACATGTAGGGATTGTTTTGGGTCCTAGATGGTACTCGAATAGGCTCGCTTTAGATGGCTAAAATGAATGCTTGGATCGGGTTTTAAGAACCCAAAATCGGTCATTTTTGAGGAAAAAGCGTGGCTGGAATGGGTGATATAGGCGGCTGATTGTTGGATCGTGAATAGGGCTGCCCAATGGTTCTTTGAGTCGTGTTCACGGATGCTTTTGGCCCTAGTTTAATTTATTTTGAAATTATTTAATTTCCGTCTCGTGTTTTTTATAAAACGCAATTCGTTAAATTCGTTCATTTTAATACCTTTCTTTTATGGTTTATACTTATAAAATCCCACCATTTAATTATTTAAATGACCGTCTCAAAAATGCTCATGTTTCCGTCTCATGGTTACTCGTTGTGGTTTGTTGGGGCGTGGCTTTGTAGCCCTGGCAAAGCGTGCCTAGCGATGGCCTGGCCGTGGCCTAGCAAAGGGCTGGCCTAGCTAAGTCACGAGTTTGAGGCCATGTGTAGTTGGTGGTTAGGCCGAGTTTGAGGTTGTCATAATAACTTTTGAGCCGTGTCTATAAATTGTTTTGACGCTAGTTTGGTTTATTTAAAATATAATTAAATTAATTTCCGTCTCATATTTTATATAAAGATAATTCGTTAATATCGTCCTTTCACATAATTATTTTAGGTGCCTCATATGTGGTTGAAGATGAAGAGTAATTTTGGGTTTTAGAAGCTTTCTCAAGTTATTACTTGTCTCTTTGCTAGCGTAAGGTAACTATTCCGAGTTACTCGACGAATTAATGTCACATTAGTAGTTGATGTTGTGTTTGTTGTTTGATAAGTGTTTAGGTGATTGATAATGTTTTACTTTCGTTTTTCACATGATAGAAATTGGAAATAGCATGAGAATAATATTGCGATAAAATTTGTGATTTGGGCCAAAGTAGGCCAAGACTCTGAGCTGGGCCAGATTGACCGAACGAGTTTGGTCAAACTAGGTTTAAACCGGTCAGCCTCGATTTGACCGATGACCCGTCGCGGGACTCGGGTCGAGGGTTTGTCTTTTAGGTGAGATTGGTTGTTATTGGAAGTTTTATGTTATGCCTTGATATTTGTAATTATCATTTCACATGTTGGTTGTTGGATGCTTTGGATGCCTTATGCTTGAGTCTTCTTGCCTTGTTGCCATTTTAGCTTGTTCTCATGAATTATGAGATTAACGGTTAGCTGGAATTTGGACTATTATTGATATTGGAGATATTGTTGGATTGTCAGCTGAATATGCTCTTGTGTAGCCTTTCATATACTAGGGTGTGTATGATCATATGAGTGTGCAAGCTTGGACTCTTTGCCTCTCTTATGGTTAATTGGGTGTCCTACTTGTCTTGTGTGGTGTGGGCTAAAGTATTCAAGCTGGGACCTAGATTGGTTTTATTTAGGTCCTAGGTGAGTATTTCGGCCTTCATCATAGATAGGCCATTATAGTCTTTGACGAGTATATGTTTGCGGCTTAATAGCCTTTGTGTTCCTGGCTTGGTGGGTTTATATCCAAGCTGGGGCATGACCTTTCTGCCTATTTTGTGAGGAGATGGTCAGCTTAAGTACTAGCCAGCCCTTTGGTGGACTCCTTAGGGTACTCATGTGGTTTTATCATGAGTCTTGGGTGCGGTGGTTTTATCCGCATTTCTCTAGGTCTGCGCAGTCTAGGATTAGGGTTGAGTCGTATCTTGGCCATGTTTTATTCATATTAACCTCTGAGCCAAAATACTAGCTTCCCTACCTCGTGGTATAGACTCGAGTTACAAAGTGACTATTGACTGTACTAGTAACTTATGCCTGTCTCTAGATATATTGTCCTTTCTTGTTTGATGATTCTATGAATCATAGAAGGTGAGATGCAAGCCGGCTATGGTTGATAGAGTTTGGATTCTGGATGTTATGTGATTCACATGATAGTGTAGTATGAGTCGGTCTAGTATTCGCATGCTAGGACTATGTGTTGTTATATTGTTGTTCACATGATAAGCACGATTGTCTAGCATCTATATGCTAAGGCTATGTGTTATTCATATTCATATTTTTATGTTTACATGTTATATTAATTATGACATTTCGTGGCTGGGAGAACTCGGAGTTACTCCCCACTGACTGTGGCTTTCGTATTTGTATAAAATGCGAATGACAGGTAGGTTATGCATATATGGGGTACATGGACGAGCTAGCGAGCAAAGTAACCTTGGGACCTAGATTGGCTTTATTTTATTGTGACCCTTAAACACTTTTTATGTCACATACATTTTAGGGACATATGTCTCCCTCTTTACATTTGGTTGTATAATTTGCTATTCGCGACTTTAGCGATGGTTATGTTATGAAACTTCTAGTTAGACCTAGTATGTTTGACACCTTCCAATTTGGATATCTTTATAACAGGTTCAGGTTTTAAAAATTACAGGTTTTTACCCAAATGAACCTATTACAAACATATCCATGCAGTTTTATTCTAGAATTACGTGTTTACTTTTCCGCAATAAATGAGGGTGTCACAGTTGGTATCAGAGCATATTTGCTCCCGACGCACGTTTGTGCACCCCAATATAAATAACTTGACCTTAAAATAATAAACTTGAGAGATGGGTAAGATGGGTAGACTTAGGACCTTATGTTGTAGTCTCTTTGTGTTTGCTCTTTGTTAGGTACTAACCTGTTTGTTGATTGTCATTTAATAATTGTTGCGTTCTTGTATCAATGACCGTGAGCTTATCTATAGCTAATGGAGTTATTACCCTTATTATAAAAAAAATTTGAACTAAAGGTTTTGAAAATATTTTAATGTTTTTCACTCGTTTTAACGTCAATTAGTGTTAAAGCTTGTTATTGGAGACGTCTGATAATTAGTTTTATCATTTGTTGGTGTAAAAATGTATTTTTATGTCTTTGAATTGGAATATTGATGTTCTTGAGTGATCGCCAAGAGTATCTCCGTTCCATTGAAAGGACACTTATATTTTAAGAAGATCAAGATTTAGTGCCTATTGCCAGAAATTGAAGATTTGTTCAACTTTGAAGAATGCTTCTACTTCCTCGAAGATGTTTCTCATTCTTTGTGTACCTTGCCCTGTTCTTTAGTTCTTAATGCTTATTCCTTCTTCTAAATCCTCTTTTCTTTCTCCTTGTGAGTCACTCTTGTATTTCCTAACTTGTCTTTTCTTCCTTGCTTATCCTTCCTTAACACCTTTTGATAGTACTATTTCTTTTGAGAAATGTTGACCTTGGTTGGAAATTATGACCTTTGAGGAGATTGTTTGTGTTTGACCCTTTCCTGGTTTTGAGAGGATTTGATGTTGGAAAGACTTAGGTAATGTGATGAGACATACTTAGTGATTCTTATACCTAGTTCCTTGACAAAGTGAGTATAATCGATTGGTGGATTCTTTGTGTTAGGAATGAGTTGCCTATGTAATTAAAGTTATAGAACTTGGCTTTGTTGTTTATGTTTGGGATTGAAAGCTTGGTAGGTTGAGCGTCGTCACCTTAGGAGTAAACATGAGAAAAGTTTAGGATATGAATTTGGAAGAAAACCCATTTTTAGATGTTAACAACCCCGTATAGATTGGTGATGTGATTTGATGTTAGTTGTTCCTTGAGAACTTTGTTGAGAAGTCTTTGTCATTTCATTCTTTGGTTTTTAAAACATTGAGGTTGTGTCGAGTGCTTGAGATAAAGAGATGCTTTTATACTTGAGTGGTAGATTTGCTTTAGGGAAATCCTAATATGTGATAAGATAGGTGGAAGAAGTATCTAACCGATTTATCACCCCTTAAGCGAGCGTTTATTTTACCTTGACCCTTGTTTTGGGATTTGGTCGTTTTGTTATGAAGGTACAATACCCTAATAGACGTGACCTTGTTAGAGAGAACCTTAAGTTTTAGGAAGCGTATGGATTAAGCCTTAAAATCCTCTTTCGTACCATTAATCGTTTTCCTCCCTTTCGTTCATACCTTGGTTGGATTTGATTCTTAAGTATAAAAGTTTACTCGTTATTTCCTTGTCTTGAATACCTCCCTAATTCTAATATCTCTTATCAAGGTTGTTAACTAGTTATCTTTATGATTCGACTCTTTTAGTCTCACATCTTGACATGTTCATATATCCCTTTTTAAATTTCCTATCATTTCCTGATCTGGTTATTACCCTTTGTTTCCTTAGTGGAGTGATGACATTGTTGTTTGAGATTTGAGCATCTGGCGTTTCCTTGCTGTCTAATTTCCCTTTCTCCTCGATCATAAGCGTTACCGTTCATACCTCATTTCCTCGCTTCATCTTGCTTCTCCTTTAAGTTTGACACTCGTATCTTGTGAAACTCTATCTTTGACATCCTTGTAATTTTGACTTCAATTTTTACCCTATGAAATTCATTATAGCTCTCTTGTTGGTTAAGTTTGAGCTCTCTTAACATACTTTGTTTTTATGCTATCTAAGTTACTTTCCTTTTTGTACAACTTCTAAACTTTCAAGCTACCAGTTTCGATTCATTCTTAAAAGTTTATGTTACTTTTGCAAACCTTACCTATTTTAAACATTTGGAAAATGAAAATTCGATTTAATTCTCTAATTGTTCTTTGAGTATAGATTTTTTTTATCATGGTTTTGAGTTGCTAAACCTGAGATTTTTGTAAATTTTATCCAATTTCTATTCACTTTGATCTAATCATGATGCCTTTGTTAAAGTTTAATATTATATTTCAGGAATTTAACTCCCCTTTTAGTTTAAAGGTGAAACCTTTATTTCTATTTTGGCTTTTTGCAAAAGAAAATTTGAGTAGATTACCTTTCTCTTATTTTGATTTTAACGTTGATCGGATGTTAGAACTAGTTATTGGAGACGTTTGATAACTTGTTCTACGCTTGTCGGCGAATAGTTTTTGTTTTAAATTTGTCTCTGACTTGGAAAGTTAGCGTTCTTGTGTGCACGACAAGAGCAATTCCGTTCCATGAATGATACTTATATTTTTGAAAACTCTTCATTAATGTTTTTGAAGGTATTTTGATTTTTGATTTATACAAATGATTTGCCTTTTGACCTTATCTTTGATTTGGAATGTGATGTTCTTGAATACGTAACGAGAACACTTTCGTTCCCTTGATGAGAATCGTTCATTTTAAAATTTTATTTGAAACTTTTGAAAGAATTTTGATTCTTACGATAAATAACCTTTAAAATGTTTTGGTTACCGATTCCAATTCCAGTTTTATTTTTATAACCTTTCATTTATACTTTCAAGTTTCGAGGACGAAACTTTTTAAAAGATGGGGTGATTGTAACACCCCGTATTTTATTAAGTTGGATAAAATTCTTTTAATTGCTATTTTGAATTTAATTACATCATTCAACGATTTATATATATATATGCTTAGCTAATTAATTAATTTCATCATAATTCGATACGTTAATTTTAATAATCATTAATAAGTTTATTTAAAGTTAGTTCGAGTTTATTGAAGTTAGTTCGAGTTTATTTATTTAATAATTTCCGTTTCTTTACGAGTCCTTATGAAAGTTGTTTTAAGTGAACCCGAGATGGATTTTGGGAACAAAACTGTCCAATTAGCTATTTTGAGCTTATTTCACTAAATTAGCAATTTTTATTAATATCCGTTAGTTTTGTAAAAATCGCTAATAATTCCGATTCAAGCTGATATTGTATTATTTACGTTAACTAGCTGAGTTTATTTTATTTTCACTCATTAAATTTATTTATTATTGATTCCGTTTTATTATCAAACTTTTACTAAAACCGATTTTATTAACTCGAGACGGTTTTAAAACGAGCGAAATTACTTAACGATGAAGAAAGATACGTATAATAAATAGCAAAGGCTAGCAGTCATTGTCTCATTTCACGAACTCACGTCCTGTTTTCTTCTTCTTCGTTCTTTTTTTCTTCTTCGCGAGTTCTTTTTCCTTTTCAAAATTTGATCCGTTAATCGACGTCTTGCTTCGTTCCTTATCCGTTTTCAACTATTTTTGTTCCATAGCGCTCCTTTCGTCGTTCTCGTCATTCCGATGTAAGTAACATTCATTTTCGTCATGTATTTTTACAAACCCAATTTATACTTTCAGCTTTATTTATTATAAGACGGTTGTAGATGCTGAGATAGACGGTCTTGTATAAGATTTGTTAGTCTGTTTTATAGTTGAGACGGTGTATAATTATATATAGGGATCCTTATGGATGTTAATTAGTCAGTTGTATAGTTGAGATGGTGTATACTGATATGTGGAGATGATTGAGACGGTGTATACTGACCTGTAGGGATTATTTGGGATGCTAGCTAGTGAGTGGTATATTTAAGACGGTGTATGCTGACATGTATGGATTGTTTTGGGTGCTTATTGTTGTCTTTTATAGTTGAGACGGTGTATACTGACATGTAGGGATTGTTTTGGGTCTGCTAGATGGTACTCGAATAGGCTGCTTTAGATGGCTAAAATGAATGCTTGGATCGGGTTTTTAAGAACCCAAAACTGGCTGTTTTGAGGAAAAAGCGTGGCTGGAATGGGTGATATAGGCGGCTGATTGTTGGATCGTGAATAGGGCTGCCCAATGGTTCTTTGAGTCGTGTTCACGGATGCTTTTGGCCCTAGTTTAATTTATTTTGAAATTATTTAATTTCCGTCTCGTGTTTTTTATAAAACGCAATTCGTTAAATTCGTTCATTTTAATACCTTTCTTTTATGGTTTATACTTATAAAATCCCACCATTTAATTATTTAAATGACCGTCTCAAAAATGCTCATGTTTCCGTCTCATGGTTACTCGTTGTGGTTTGTTGGGGCAGTGGCCTGGGCCGTAGCCCAGCAAAGGCCTAGCATGGCCCGGCCGTGGCCTGGGCAAAGGGCCTAGCTAAGTCACGAGTTTGAGGCCATGTGTAGTTGGTGGTTAGGCCGAGTTTGAGGTTGTCATAATAACTTTTGAGCCGTGTCTATAAATTGTTTTGACGCTAGTTTGGTTTATTTAAAATATAATTAAATTAATTTCCGTCTCATATTTTATATAAAGATAATTCGTTAATATCGTCCTTTCACATAATTATTTTAGGTGCCTCATATGTGGTTGAAGATGAAGAGTAATTTTGGGTTTTAGAAGCTTTCTCAAGTTATTACTTGTCTCTTTGCTAGCGTAAGGTAACTATTCCGAGTTACTCGACGAATTAATGTCACATTAGTAGTTGATGTTGTGTTTGTTGTTTGATAAGTGTTTAGGTGATTGATAATGTTTTACTTTCGTTTTTCACATGATAGAAATTGGAAATAGCATGAGAATAATATTGCGATAAAATTTGTGATTTGGGCCAAAGTAGGCCAAGACTCTGAGCTGGGCCAGATTGACCGAACGAGTTTGGTCAAACTAGGTTTAAACCGGTCAGCCTCGATTTGACCGATGACCCGTCGCGGGACTCGGGTCGAGGGTTTGTCTTTTAGGTGAGATTGGTTGTTATTGGAAGTTTTATGTTATGCCTTGATATTTGTAATTATCATTTCACATGTTGGTTGTTGGATGCTTTGGATGCCTTATGCTTGAGTCTTCTTGCCTTGTTGCCATTTTAGCTTGTTCTCATGAATTATGAGATTAACGGTTAAGCAATGGAATTTGGACTATTATTGATATTGGAGATATTGTTGGATTGTCAGCTGAATATGCTCTTGTGTAGCCTTTCATATACTAGGGTGTGTATGATCATATGAGTGTGCAAGCTTGGACTCTTTGCCTCTCTTATGGTTAATTGGGTGTCCTACTTGTCTTGTGTGGTGTGGGCTAAAGTATTCAAGCTGGGACCTAGATTGGTTTTATTTAGGTCCTAGGTGAGTATTTCGGCCTTTATCATAGGTAGGCCATTATAGTCTTTGTTTAGTATATGTTTGCGGCTTAATAGCCTTTGTGTTCCCGGCTTGGTGGGTTTATATCCAAGGCTCGGGCATGACCTTTCTGCCTATTTTGTGAGGAGATGGTCAGCTTAAGTACTAGCCCACCCTTTGGTGGACTCCTTAGGGTACTCATGTGGTTTTATCATGAGTCTTGGGTGCGGTGGTTTTATCCGCATTTCTCTAGGTCTCAAGCAGATCTAGGATTAGGGTTGAGTCGTATCTTGGCCATGTTTTATTCATATTAACCTCTCGAGCCAAAATACTAGCTTCCCTACCTCGTGGTATAGACTCGAGTTACAAAGTGACTATTGACGTACTAGTAACTTATGCCCGTCTCTAGATATATTGTCCTTTCTTGTTTGATGATTCTATGAATCATAGAAGGTGAGATGCAAGCCGGCTATGGTTGATAGAGTTTGATTCCTGGATGTTATGTGATTCACATGATAGTGTAGTATGAGTCGGTCTAGTATTCGCATGCTAGGACTATGTGTTGTTATATTGTTGTTCACATGATAAGCACGATTGTCTAGCATCTATATGCTAAGGCTATGTGTTATTCATATTCATATTTTTATGTTTACATGTTATATTAATTATGACATTTCGTGGCTGGGAGAACTCGGAGTTACTCCCCACTGACTGTGGCTTTCGTATTTGTATAAAATGCGAATGACAGGTAGGTGATGCATATATGGGGTACATGGACGAGCTAGCGAGCAAAGTAACCTTGGGACCTAGATTGGCTTTATTTTATTGTGACCCTTAAACACTTTTTATGTCACATACATTTTAGGGACATATGTCTCCCTCTTTACATTTGGTTGTATAATTTGCTATTCGCGACTTTAGCGATGGTTATGTTATGAAACTTCTAGTTAGACCTTGTATGTTTGACACCTTCCAATTTGGATATCTTTATAACAGGTTCAGGTTTTAAAAATTACAGGTTTTTACCCAAATGAACCTATTACAAACATATCCATGCAGTTTTATTCTAGAATTACGTGTTTACTTTTCCGCAATAAATGAGGGTGTCACATGATTGGCTCACTTCTCTATTTAACTGCAAGTCGCCCGAATATAATGTTTAGTGTATGTGTGTGTGCACGATTTCAGTCATGTCCCAAAGAATCACATATGGTTGCAGTTAAAAGAATTTTAAGATATTTATTTGGCACACAAAATCTGTATTTATGGTATCCACTCGAATACAATTTCAATTTAATTGGATATTCAGACGCAGATTATAACATGGGGATCAAAGAAACAAAATTCAGTTGCCTTATCTACTGCTGAAGCCGAATATATTTCTGCCGGACTGGTATGTTCTCAATTATTATGGCTTAAGCAACAATTATGTGATTATGGTGTAGATGTAGGATGTATTCCTATTTTATGTGATAATACGAGTGCTATTATTATATCTAAAAATCCCGCGTAGCACTCTCGTACTAAACATATTGATATTAGACACCATTTTCTACGCGACCATGTTGAAAAGGGCAACATAAAACTAGAATTTGTAGTACAGAAAATCAATGGGCGGATATTTTGACAAAGGCTTTAGATAGAAAGCGTTTTGAGATTTTACGATTGGAAATTGGTTTAATTGGTGGCAGTTAAATTCGTCATAACTACTTTATTATCTCAAATGACTGACTAGAAATAGACAAGATTGTATGACTGTGTCCGTATATTTTGTTTCAAGGGTATTTATGTTAAATATCTTATTATATTACGTGAATTTTCTATCTTTGTATATAATATATTTTTATCCATATGCAAACCATGAAATATCGTCACAATATTCTTCTGTTTTAATTTTGGCCGAAAAATCAAGCATATTCCTTTTAGCCAAAATACTTTTATCTTGTGACTTGGTAAATCTCACTATATCTTACCATATCTTCATCAAACGATTTACCTTACCATATCTTCACCTAAACCTGGATTCCTTTTACCATATTTCTTTTCAAAAAAAAAAAAAAAAAAGGAAAAACCGACTTCACACGGCACTCAATTACCCTAACCTACCAAAACTCCTCTTAATCAAACTTTATAAAAAACCCAACTCCCTCATCTCACATCACCATCACCTTTCACAAATATCTATACACTCAACCTCTCTCACAAACATCATCACCTTCATCTCCCTCTTTTCGGTCATTACCATCACCATTTATGAAACCCACAACTCGATCAAACACCAAAACACATTCATCCAAACCCACATGCAACATCTATAATGCACAATCCCCTCACCCATCTCCCTCTGCCAACCCGAAACCAAACAATCCCAACCATAACCGGAGTCCGCCGGAGGTCGAGAGCAAGAAACGACGATTAAGTAAGGGTAAAAATAAAGCAAATGTTGAGGAGGATGATGTAGTAGAAATTAAAGAGATAATCGCTCGTGACGGTGCTAAGAGGACTCTATTTCGGCACTCTATGCCGAAGGCTACTATTACGGGTTTTGATCGTCTTCGTCTTACCAAGGAGGAACGGGAATTGGTTCATCGTGTGTTCGGTTACGATATTCATGTCGGGCATTCGTATCCCAAGAAGTGGTATGGTAAGTATGAAGCTTTAAAGTTCTTTGATACTTTCTTGAATTTTCAAGGGTGGGTTATGATTAGTGAGTTTTCGGGTCCTGTTTGTCCTACTAAAGTGATTCAGTTTTATGCCACTGTGTCGATTAAGGATGGGTGTTTGTGTGCTGTTGTGAGTGGGACCGAAGTTAAGATCTCCATTGATGATTTCTGTGCTCTATTTTCGGTTCCTGGTGATGGGGCCAAAATTAACCCGAGTGTAGAATGGGGTACCTTGACCGAGGGTGAGAAGGAGGTTGTTAATAATTATTTTGAGGTTGATGCTAAGGGTGGTAGTCGTTTATTGGTGGGCAATTTATCGCCCAAATTAAAGTTATTTCTTAATTTTTTATGGAATAATATTGTGCCTCGCCGTGGTGGTCGAGACAAATTATCGACTTATGAGATGGTTGTGGTTTACAATTGGATGGAGGGAAAGAAAGTTAGCCTTCCACAGTTAGTCTTTCACCGTATAATACAAACCGCGATACTAGTAACTGAGGACAAGGTTTATACCACTATAGACTTGCCGTATGGTATGTGGGTGTCTCGGCTTTTGGAACATAAGGGAATTATTAGTCCTCCAAGTTATGGTGTGAGTGCTAAGGACGAAATGAGCGATACTCATTTCAAATTGATGAAAATTTCAGCTTGTGGTCTAGAATTGGTATTTCAAACCAAGGGTAACTCAGAGGATAAGTCGGAGGGTTTAGAGGCCATGGAGAAAAAGCTCGATGCTTTTATGGTGTCGGTTAATGAGAAGCTAGAGGCTCAATCAAAGTTGGTTGAGAGATTGATCTCGGGTATGGCGACGGGAAAAGGTGTGGGATCGTCTAGCTCGGGTGTTAGTAATGAGGAATTGGTAGCTCGACTTACGGCCTTTGAAGCAAAATTGGCCATGAATCTCTAAGCTACGGATCGACAATCGAATACGGTTGCGAATTTTGCAACTCAAGGAGGAGCCTTGTTGCAGGTTGGACGTGAGATGCGAGAAGAGATGGGACAGATTTATGAAGCTACTCGGGCTTTGGCATTGAAAATTACTAACTTCGACATTTGTTTGGTGTGCGCAAGCAAATAATGTTCGCTCGTGCCTTGATCGTCTTGACTCTCTCGAGTATCGGACTAGACCCGGTTATGTTGATCCTACCCAAGTCCAACACCCATAAGCCCATCTCCCTTTCCCTTGTTTTTCTAGGCTTAGTACTTTATTTTGAATAACACATCATTTGGCCCATTTTGGCTTTTGTCTATTCGGCCCATGTGGCTTTTCTATATTCGGCCCATATGGTTTGTTCTTGGATAATTTTATCTTGTGTGCTTAGATTAACTATTTTCGTTTTATTAATTCGTATTTGCATGACTATTTCTTTCCTCAACTTATATTATTCTAGTTGTTTTATGTCTTGTTCTTGTCTTTTCGATGATGTCAAGAGGGGGAAGAAATCGTGTGACTTGAATTATTGCCTAAGCTTGCTCCTTGTCAAGATCTTTAATCTCTTAAGGGGTTCCATGCTATAACTTTGAATATAAATAGTTTGTTCTTGCGATCGACTTACTATAACTTTGGTAGTAGTATGTTGAGGGGGGACTTGACCTTAGTCACAAATCATAGGCGACTTGCCTGATAGATTCGAATATCTCTTATTAGACTCTTCTAATAACTAAGTGTTTATAAGTTTAGTCATAAAACTTAAAGGAACTTATGCATGCATAACTATTAAAATAAAGAGAAGAGTTTAGTCATTCTTACAAGGAAGCCGAAAATGGTTTATACTAAATTGGTCTCCTACCAAGTTAGTCTTCTTAAGAATAATCCAAATGCCCCAAAAACCCTAGATCTAATTGCAAGATCTACTCCTCAAGGACTGTACCAAGGAAATCCTTCTTAATTCATATATTAATTTTGTTACTAGATATTAATATTTGTGTCTTTAAAAATACTAATGTTATGAGATTACTACTTCTAGTAATATCTAAATAATATTAGAGATTTATATGAGAGTTTAGGATTTTGTTCAACAACAAAACTAGAGAGATGAATTTTTCTCAAGTGGTAAAACTAATTTGAATGAATTGGGGAGAGGAGAAAATACACTACTTGAGTGTATAAAGGAGGAGGCCACCGGTTTTAGGGTGGGTAGAGTGCCCAATACATTTTCATTTTTCTCTTCTCAAGAGTATAGGTATGTAAACCTATTATTAGTAGGTAATCATTATGTTACCCGCTAATTAAAATGATTAAAGCTTAACTAACCCTCTCCCCTTTCATTTACACGGTCCATATGTGTAAAATGGATCCATTTTAACTTTGTCAATTTGTTAATTTGTATTGTGTGACAAATTGGACATGTTACTAGACATGTCATTTAAATAATGCATTTTTAACAAATTAAAAATCATTACATAAATGAAATAAATCACACACAAAAATTAACTAGTAATTCACAATTACAATTACTTAAAATGGGTCATAAAATTATAAATCAAAACTACTTGTATTTATAATGAGCAATTCATTCTTTCATCAATTGTTTCATAAACAATTACTAACCTAAGTAATAAAACAATTTAATTACTTAGTACGAATCTTATTTAATCGAATTACAATAAGATACGTATTATTTCTCACAAAATCATTTATTCAATTTTAAGGAATTAATTAACTTGTATCGTCATAGAATTAATTAATTAGTCAATTAAGAATGTTTCCCTAGAGGTATGACCTTAAGGGATCAACTGATCACCACCGTCATACGACATTAATGTCAAACTCTAGTCAGCCAATCATTACCGATTAATGTGGATCAGTTGACAATAAAATGTTACTTTCCCTTTAGTATTCTTAATACGAGATTTAATCATGTGATCGCATTATTGTCAAGGACACATACTCCAACAATCTCCCACTTGTCCGCGACAAGTGTGCGTCACCAATTCTCTTGACCTATTACTATCTCCCACTCAATGCAAGGTGTCTTGCAGGTCGTATTTGCATTTGATCATATCTAGAGTGGTTTCCTCGATCTAGAGAACAACTGTCTGACCGGAATTATCTACCATAGATACCTTCTGATTGTGGCCACGCATTTCCAGTTCATTGCTCCTCAAGTGGCCTTGAGATATAAGATAACCCTGACGAAGATGGACAATTCCTATTGCACTCTTCCCTTCGATTAGCCACAGCTCATCATGACCCAAAACATGCCCATTTGACCCCAATTACGAAGGTCGCCGGACATAAATCAAAGTCACTCTGAAACTGTGCCATCTTAGGCGAACAGTCATTAGTCAAAGAATCGACTCATAAGAATACCATAGTAGCTCTTGCCACGACCAGGCTATAAAAATTGCCAGAACTCTATAAGCGGTCATAAGCCCGACAGAGTGTCCCTTACAGTCTGCCGATGTGATCGACTAGTCATCCCTTATGACTCTATGGAATTTGAACTTGCCATCAATCGCATCACACTCTAGTTGCTTCGAGATGTCACCTCATATAAATAACTAGGGGCCAATACTATGTTAATCCAGTTCACTTTAATGGGGTTCAATACTGTCTCAACAATCCCATTTGGATATAACAAAGTACAAGATGAGTTAACGATAACTCAAACAATAAATGTGATTATCACACATAAGTAGTCAATACCATATTACTACTCTGTGTCTTATAATCATAAGTGTACTCATGCACTTGTATAACGCAATAACAGTTTAGCTTGTGAACATACCATGTGTCCAAGTGTTCAAACTTTGTGAATTGCGATTTCCTTCAATTTCATGTTATCCCTTATAGCATGAATTTTACTAAGTACATGTCTAGACTTCATACTAGACTTAGGTTATTTAACTTGAAAGAAGCTCTTGCTATTATCACACAACTTGTGATGTGGGTTTTGGTGGACTACACTATTTATAGTTTTTAAAGTTCACCACCCAATCACAACGTACTTAGGTTCATTTCGTAGAATCTTGCAATGGATGACAATAAAATACACTTTTCTAGTCTCTTACTCCTTTTGTCAATAATTGCCTAGGATTTTCACAAATCCAAATGAGTTCGGAAACTTGAGTTTGTGTAACCTCTTAACATACAACTAAGTATCCTTCCAAACTCCAGAACAGACCACTAGTTCTCCTTGAGAATTCATGATGATTTCTGGAAGCTTACCAATGACTCTCATATGGGTTAACTTGTTATCGACTTATCATGCTCCAAGCATTTAATTCATCTAGGACATGTGCATAATGGCATTACATCACTATACCAATGGCGGAATCATTGGTTATCGAATTCATGTAGACAACAGTTCTTACGTTCTTTAAATAACCATGACTCTATCATGGTAATTCAATATTCATCGACATGAATAACCTACTTAACTGATTGATTTCTTTAAGATGAAGAATCATTATCAGCATAAGATACTTATCTAAGTGTCAATCCCACATCCCATATTTTAATAGATTCACATGATGTCCTATATCATCCAGAATTGAAAACCTAAATACTTCTTTATAAAAGATAGTATATGCTCATCATTCCCAATGAGTAATATGTTATGCAATTCATGAAGGATGATTGCTCCCACTAAACTTCATGTCTAAACATGACTGTCACTGACTCCCACTCAATTCCACATGTTTCGTTTTTGACAACTCATTCGAAATATTTCATGAATTGAAATAATCATTGCTTTTCTAAGTGTTAGTTAAAACCATATATGTCATTCACATATCCTTTTCAAAATACCCATTTTGGAAAGTGGTCTTAATAACTTACTTATTTCCATAATCAAGCATAGCAATGATTTTGAGTTTTTAGCATAGCTGACAATTAACTCAGCTTTCTCTCTAAGCAACTCTTAGTCATAAATTTCCATTTACCTTGGATTGGTCTCAACAATCCCAAACAATGTTGTCAGGATCGGGATTCTACTTTGGATCGATGGGGAGGATAGGATCGAATCGGTAGAATCGGATCGTAGAATCGCAAGATTCTACAAACTCACTAAATATAATTTTTTATTTGGTAAAAACATATAATTGAAAATCAAAACACTTATTTATTAATATTTATTCATAAAATATTGGTAATTAATGATTTTACTATTATTGTATGAACAACTTTCGAAATTTGAGTTTTACGGTGTCATTATAAAAATATATATTAATTTTTTTTATTATGGAATCGGATCGTACGATCGTAAAATCGTAGGATCGTATTATGATCCCATCTCTAGAAATTTTCATATTAATAGGATCGTAAGATTCTACAACTATGATAGAATCGTATGATCCAGGATCGGTCAAGCATTTTTGGATCGTAAAATCGTAAAATCGTTGGATCGAATCACGATTCTGACAACAATGATCCCAAATAAATCCATTTACTTGCATAGATACCATTTTAGTTTCATCAGGCTCTTAAGTAAAATGTCGAATTTTAAAATCTCTAGTCATATCCCTCCATCGATCAAAATCTTACAATCCAAGAACATCTTCTTTTAATCTCCTCACGTAGTTCCCCCAAGAACATCTTCTTTTGGTCTCCTCACTTAGTTCCCTTAAGAACATCTTCTTTTGGTCTCCTCACGTAGTTTCCCTCAAGAACATCTTCTTTTGGTCTCTTCTAGGCGAAGAGTTTGTGGCTAAAATCACTCCCACTCTATCTTTAGGAAAAAATGTCCTTTTTCTTTCAAAGATAGCTTTTGAGCCACAAAACAACTTAATAGTGATGGAGAAGGAGGAAAAACGTAGCACAAATCAACATAATGATGATTTAAACGAAACAATTGAAAGCATATCATAGACTAGATGATTTAAATTTTGATAGGTGTAACAAATAAGGTTGGCAATGTTCCCTTGTGTGAGTTCAACAACTCAATCATAACTTCATAATTGATCTTTCATTAGTAAGTTGTGACTTTAGTCACCAAGGCATGAGGAGAATCGAATTCATAGCTCATGGACATATAATGACTCAATCATTATAATTGTCTATTTGATCAATTTAAGTTGATAAACTCTTAATGTTTCTCGAAGCAAGTAGTGTATGATGACAAATTTTAGAACAAACGATACGATAAAATAAGTGACTTGGGTTGCAAACCAAGTCACCAATATCCAAAATACAACCATTGTTTAAGGAAACAAACAAATTTCCAAGTCGAACGAGGAAATCAAAATAGTTCTAAAGTTTTAAAATACAACATGAAATAAAGACAAAACAAAATAAAGCCAAGCTTCCATCGATATAGCATCATGGGCGGCTACATCTAGCTTCCCTCAAGATCTTCTAGGCTTGCTTTTCTTTGCCCTTGTCCTTGCTAGGATGCCCTTATTACAATAAAAAGGGGTAAATATGACAACTTGTATCAAAATACCAAAGTTGAGATTTGAAACATAAAAGATAGGGATAGTAATTTACCTACTGGAATAACTTTTCCAGCTTTGATGTTGCCTAGGTACTTAGGACAATTCCTCTTCCAATGCCCAACGCCATTACAATAGTTGCATTTGTCCCCGGACGGGGCACCTTTCTTGGGCTTAGAGGAGCTAGCTTCACAAGCTTTTCCTTTGTTCTTGTAGGGAGTTTGCTTCTTTCCCGTGTGACCACCTTTCTTGAAATTCCCTTTGCTCTTTTGGTTAATGTTGAGCACATCCTTGGTGGTGCTAGCATTTAGCCCCATGTCCCTCTCGGCTTGCACAAGCATTTTGTGCAATTCATCGAGGGATACTTTCAAGTTTTGCATATTAAAATTCACCCTGAATTGGACATATGCTTTAACCTTGTCCAAGGAATGAAGAATTCGATCAATGATGAGTTCCTCGGGAATCTATACCTTTTGCATTTTTAAGGTCTCAACATGCTCCATCAACTTGAGCACATGAGGGCTAAATTTTTGGCCCTCCTTGATGTTGATATTAAAGAATGAGGAAGCCGCTTCATATTGAATGATCCTCGGAGCTTGTGAAAACATGGTCACAAGCTTCGTATAGAACTCATAGGCGGTTCTAATCTTTATAGCACTCCTTTGGAGTTCGGCCTCCATTGAGAAGATCAACACATTTTTGATCGCGGCCGACTCCTTTTGGTAAGTCTCATTGGCTTGCCTAGCGGCGGGAGTAGACCTAGCGGTAGGTGCGGCGGGAGAGGCCTCGGTAAGGTAACGAATCTTATCATCACCCTCCGCGGCCAAGCGAAGTTGTGCATCCCAATCGGCGAAATTTGACCCATTCTTTTCTAATTTACAACGATCCATGAAGGATCGGAGCCATGAAACATTGGTGAGAGTGTTCCAGCTAGTGGTTGTGTTTGAATTTGGAGTTGCCATTGCAATTGAGAAAACAAATATGACTACAAAAATAAAAGTGAAGGAATTAATAAACATCTATTGTTTTAATAATACTTGTAAACATTTTAAACAAGATTTTAAGCATTTATATAGTGACCTCTACCCAACTATTATAAATGATCCCGAGATCCAAATTCATATTAATTCGGGCACGGTGATCTGATTCATCCCTTATCAATATAACTCGATGGATTAACTCTTTAATCGATTATACTTCTAGAACTCTCGGTCGATAAAATTACTCTAATATTTATCTTTAGCCCGGAACACATGCGACTACGGTCACGAATACTTCCGTTTAGCTCAATCCAAATTTCGATGTAATAACATTTTACTACCCACTTACCCAACGTAACAAGTTTAGCACCCCGGTGAGTCGAGCCTACTTCATTATGAAATTGGGATTCATGGTTTCTACTATTTGGTAAGGCTAATTCTCAATTATTATTATTAAGTGAGAGGTCTTGTTAATTTATTATCTATCACGTTTTAAGTGAACTAAAGCGATGAACTACGATAATTTTAATTGACACGATCGATGACTCGATAAAAAGATATGCATGTGTAGTTATGTCGATTTGGCTATGCATGCAAACATATAAAACAAATGCAAAGCATAAAGATAAAATCCTAGTATGGCCTTCCTAAAAAAGTAAATCAAATAAACTATTTACAAATTCGAAAACCAACTCCTTTGGTCCCTTGAACTTCATTTGGCACGCTCTTCAAGGTAACACCGTCTTTGTCGGACCACCTTCTCGAATTGCACCGTCTTCAAGGAACTCTGATATAAATAAATTACAAAGCTTTTCTACTTTATACAATATAAAAAGAAAAACAAAACTAAATAAAATAAAAGTGATACGAGATCACAATAATTACAACCGAATCGATATTCCCATACATTTCGGGAAATACCAATTGAAAACTAAGGCCATACTAAGTACAAATTACATAATTCAAAATTATATATATTAAAAACAAATATGACAATCATACTAAAAATTCAGCATTAATATATTTATGAAACATGCCATGTGAAGTGTCAAATCGCTCTATTTAAGCTAATATCGTATATATGGTCCGGTTTTATGGATTATTGTGACAATTAACCTATTAAAATCACCAAATATTACATAAATCACATCTATGTCCAAGTTAATTACCCCAACCTCTTAGGACTCAAAATTTATTCTTCACTAAACATTTGACAATAATTCAACTTGATATTATACAATTGCTCTTTAATCACTATTATTCATAATAATAAGGAAATAATTCCCAAAAGGTCATAAAAAATTCGAAAAATTCGAAATCATAATTTTGTATATTCTGGAAAATTCCCAACATCCCAAAATTTTAATAAATTTTGCCCTTTAAATTATTTTAATTTATTTCACAAATAAATCGTATAGAACATAATTATAACCCTTTAATTCCAAATTGAACATAAAATTATGCAATAAATTAAAATTAAAATTTTGAATATTTTAAACAAGTTTCTAGAACCTGAAAATGACAAATTTTAAGCCCAAAAGTCGAATTTTTATTTTAATGACTATTAATGTTGCTATTTATCAATTTATATCCCATAAAAATTAATAACCATTAAAATCATACAAAAATTAACATGCAACTTTAGATCTGAAGTTCATATCATATATACAACATTGGGAAAAAATTTCATGCCATAAAATTTATTTTAGTTATTTTTGCCAAAATAGTCACTATTTATTCGATTTTTACATCTAAAAATCATAAATCATGCAAAATTAAATCATTTGATCTAAAAATTTACATACAGTGTGTAAATATTACATGTGACAAGATACTAAATTTTCATGGGCAGGAACAAGGTCTAACCATTTTTAACATAAATACCTCTATCAAATCGACTTTTAACATGTAAAAATCATAAATCATGCTATATAAGACCATTTTATATGAAATTTTACATACAACTTGTAAAATATTCATGTGAGTTCGTGTAAAAATTTCAAGGTCAGAATCATAGTCTTACTATTTTTAGCATTTTAATTGTCATTTTACTCAATAAAATATAATAAAAATACTAATAATCATTTTAAAGAGCAATAAATTACCATAATTCATTAAAATGACCTAAAATCAATTTAGGACCAGAAGTTTTAACATGCAAAATTTTTGTGGCATTTATCTTCATAAATCACAAATTCTAAGTTTTATATGTTAACATATTAACTCGGAAAAACAAAACCGATTATGCATGCAACAACTCTTGCTCTGATACCAATTGATAGATTCGAATATCTCTTATTAGACTCTTCTAATAACTAAGTGTTTATAAGTTTAGTCATAAAACTTAAAGGAACTTATGCATGCATAACTATTAGAATAAAGAGAAGAATTTAGTCATTCTTACAAGGAAGCCGAAAATGGTTTATACAAAATTGGTCTCTTACCAAGTTAGCCTTCTTAAGAATAATCCAAATGCCCCAAAAACCCTAGATCTAATTGCAAGATCTACTCCTCAAGGATTGTACCAAGGAAATCCTTCTTAATATAAATATTAATTTTGTTACTAGAAATTAATATTTGTGTCCTTAAAAATACTAATATTATGAGATTACTATTTCTAGTAATATGTAAATAATATTAGAGATTTATGTGAGAGTTTAGGATTTTGTTCAACAACAAAACTAGAGAGATGAATTTTTCTCAAGTGGTAAAACTAATTTGAATGAATTGGGGAGAGGAGAAAATACACTACTTGAGTGTATAAAGGGGGAGGCCACCGGTTTTAGGGTGGCTAGAGTGCCCAATACATTTTCATTTTTCTCTTCTCAAGAGTATAGGTATGTAAACCTATTATTAGTAGGTAATCATTATGTTACCCACTAATTAAAATGATTAAAGCTCAACTAACCCTCTCCCCTTTTATTTACACGGTCCATATGTGTAAAATGGATCCATTTTAACTTTGCCAATTTGTTAATTTGTGTTGTGTGACAAATTGGACATGTTACTAGACATGTCATTTAAATAATGCATTTTTAACAAATTAAAAATTATTACATAAATGAAATAAATCACACACAAAAATTAACTAGTAATTCACAATTACAATTACTTAAAATGGGTCATAAAATTATAAATCACAACTACTTGTATTTATAATGAGCAATTCATTCTTTCTTCAATTGTTTCATAAACAATTACTAACCTAAGTAATAAAACAATTAAATTACTTAGTACGAATCTTATTTAATCGAATTACAATAAGATACGTATTATTTCTCACAAAATCATTTGTTCAATTTTAAGGAATTAATTAACTTGTATCGTCATTGAATTAATTAATTAGTCAATTAAGAATGTTTCCCTAGAGGTATGACCTTAAGGGATCAACTGATCACCACCGTCATACGACAGTAATGTCAAACTCTAGTTAGCTAATCATTACCGATTAATGTGGATCAGTCTACAATAAAATGTTACTTTCCCTTTAGTATTCTTAATACGAGATTTAATCATGTCATCGCATTATTGTCGAGGACACATACTCCAACATTGCCATCATCAAAAAGGGGGAATTTGTTGGATCATATTTATATAAGTTTTGATAATGACAAGTATTATGATTTGTAATATATTATACACTTGTGCTTGTAATTGTTTGTTGAGTTGTGCATATCTTAGTTGACAATTACCTGGAAAGCATGGTTGTGGTTATAGCATATGATGGAATTATCATGAAGAAATTGGAGCTTTGTAATCAAGTTTGGTTATGGTTGTTTTGCCTACACTAGTAGAAAAACCCGCTACAGTGGCGGTTATAAATGACCTTTTATGGCGGTTTTTAGAGATTTAGGGTGCGTCGTTTATCACGGCGTCGTATAAACTTTACGGCGGTTGTGGGCAGATTTATAACCGCCGCTCTAGCTCTCTTTTAGTGACGGTTGTTATACAAAACCACCATTATAAGCTTATATAATACGACGGTTGTTAGACAAGAACCGCCACTATAACTAATCTATAGTGGCGGTTATTGTTTGAAAACCGCCATTATGGGTATTTCAATTATAGTTGTGTACCACAACCCGCCACTACATGTTCTCTATAACGTTGGTTGTTGTTAAAGAACCGCCACTAAAGCTATTATGACGTCGGTTGTTGATAAAGAACCACCATTAATGGTGAACTAATAGTGGTGTTTCATACTTAGGAACCGCCACCATAGATAGATATTTTTTAAAAAAAAAATTATTTGCTACCAAATTTTCGGTAACAATGTCCTATAGAATTGGCAAGCCAAATAGGAGCGAAATAAACAAACAATACATACAGAAAAATGCCAACCAACGAACTTGCATATCATCCGCAAAACAATAATGTTGATGTTCAAAATTATACATCCAAGTGTATAAATAATCACATACACATCTCAGTTAATAAACTAATCAACATTTGATGTTCTGTTAACAATTAATAGCCCACACCTCTTTAACATCTTTCATCTCCTCAAGTAAGATAAGATTGAATTGTTGAATCTGCAATAATACATTTAGCAAACCAATAGTTAGAAAACAACCTAAATATTATTAAAATCAACATAAGACACTATATATAGAACACTCCTAGGTTTGATCGAAAGCTTTTGCACGAGGGAGACAAAACCAACATAAGTAATAAATAATAAGACCTTAAAAAGCATGAGCAAATAGTATATAAAAATAGAACAGCAAATTATCAGAGCCCGTACAATCCAAAGACCAATTTACTCAAAATTTCAATTCATATTAGCATGTTTTAAAGAGATATGAACGTTATTAGCCGTGGCCTCGGAACTCTGGCCGCAATTAAGCCTAACTCGACTAGAGGCAAAATCCTATTTAAAAATCAAGCTAGTTGCTAGTGTTGGTTGCGGTATAAGTATTGTTCAACCACCGGAAATGGTTGCAATGGTTAAACATGTTATGACAGTTGAGTGGTTGACAATATTTTTTTTAATTAGTTGGTTATAATGTGAGGGGGCACTCCCAAAGAACCATTCAGAAGAGAATGACAACTTAACTTTTGATCACATACTTGTTCGGAAGAGTTTTTTAGAGTTTTTTTGTAAACCTGCATCTACTAAGTCTTTATTTATCTGCATAAAACCAAATATTCGTGGAGATGTGTCGTAGTAAGAGGCATCCAGAAACCAAGTTATGATTATAGCATAAAAGAACAGAAGATGAGAGCCAGTAATCTGCTACCTTTTTAAGGCACGTAAAGGCCTGTATACCATGAAAGGACTCATATCACAACGTTTAGACATCAAAGTGGGTTTTACATTGCATGTATATAGACAAGGTTTATCGTTAAATGGGTTAGTCTCACACTATATTAACCTGAGACGTCTTTCAAGAGACTAATTGACTACCAATTACAAATGAGGACACTCACCAGCTAATTGAACGTTGATGTAAACTTGCAAAGCATGGCCAGCAGACATTACAGGGAGAACTGGCTAATTTCCACCATTCAAAAATCCCTTATTGTGACCAATTACAACACTGTCACGAGAAATAAACACATAAGAAACAAAACCAAAAACCTCTGAAAAGTTACAAACTAAAGAAACTCGAGGGTGCTATGAACTCACTCAGTCATATATACCACAAGTAGTCAGTCATACCTCTCTAGTGGTGTTTATTTGTTCAACTAGTCCCACAGTTGTAAATGTACTGTCATCAATGGAAGCTATCTCTTCATTGTATGATTGCCAAGAGAAGTCAAATGATAACAAAATGTATGAGAAGGAGGCGAGTACAAACAAGTTCACATTGTTGATAATAATATAATGATTAAAAGAAAAAATATAAGTAAAAGGGATATTGAGCATTTACTTCTGCCAGTTTAGAAGGATTTGCTGCAACAAGATGGCCACAATGCTACCTATGGATATATTGATGATGTTGACAATATCAGACATACGACGCTACACTTGTTCTGTTTCAGTTGAGACAGACAGTCTCCTTCTGAACTTCTCATCCGTACATGTACTTTTCACATTACAGTTACCCTGGTAATGTCAAGAAAGAAACTATAGGTCATCTATTTGGTTTCTTAATTCCTATTAGTCTCAGTGTCCGTGTTTAAATGTCATTTTCTGCGAGGGTCATCGTCGAAGATAATGTCACAGAGAGAATATCATTGGAATGCTGCAACCTGTACGCAGTCGGATAACTCGCAACAGTATAAGCATAAAAAGTTTCTTCAACTATTTGTGACCTACTTTCCAAGAAACCGTTACAAGCCAAACATAGTGAGAAGGAATCAAATGTATTACCGATAAATCATTTATTTAGGCTCGATGTTGATCACATAACCAGCAATCAGTACATATAGAATCAGAGTTGCATGGAAAAGGCGCTTCAGCTGACGAGAAATCCGCAATCTTGGATGCACATGGAGCAGCCATGGCTTGAGACTGGTCTTTTATATTAATTCATTTGCTCACATAAATTATCAAGCTTTTGCTGCATACTCATCAAAATTTGATCCTGCATAAACAATGACGAAACAACCATTCACCATCTTATAGTCGCGGAATTTGTCACAGACCGTTCAATTACATAAAATTAACACATATCACATTTCTTCCATTCATAAGGGCTCGCTCAAGATGTGAGTAAAAACTGTAACTCCCTCCGTCCCAATCAATTTTTTATTTACTTTTTATTCTTTCTAAAAAGTACTTTAATCAAATGTAAACAAATGATTAAGACCGAGTACCTACATTCCAACTCTAACTTTTTAAAAAGCATTACATTTGCACAACTTAATTACTACCGAAAAAATGAATTAATCAAACTTTATTTATGAGAAAAAAGAAAAAAAAAACATAAAATGTCACAAACCCTGAGTTCAACGCAATTCTTAAGTTGGCGAATTTGACAGTTCTTCTCACACTTTCACTTTGGTTGCACTCTGACAAGACACAAGAAGTCACTTTGACAGTTCATTTTAGGCCAAAAGCATGAAACTTTTCGTCAAAATAGCCATGTCCAACAATCTGAAACCGTGTTGCGTTCAACAGTGGCAGCTATGTCGAAGTAACATAAGTTAGCCCATTAATCTCAAACCATCTCCTCCACCAGATAACAATCATAGTTAAGGTGTAGAAAATCGACTAAGGACAACAGTAAAATATCAGGTACAACTAAGACAGCTTCAGAGGACTACAAGAAGGGGAAAAACTAACAAAAACTTTAAGACATACCGCACACTAAGAACTTTTCCGAACAATAACAAAGTTTCACAAAAACATGTTGCTAGGTAATTATTGGCCAAATTATCGACATTATGTTACAATGTCACAGTGAAAGTATGGCATATGTTCATTAGAAGTTAGCTTAGTGAAAGTATGGGAAATGCTCAGACCACCTACCCTCGCTTCAATCGCATCAATAAATTTGGGACGATATTCTAACATGTGGGTTTACATCAAACAAGTTGATGAATTAATGAAAAACATATGAAACTTAAGAGATATAAATAATATCATAGGAAATTCATGTACTAGTAAATTGATTGATAAGTCAAGCCAGGTCATGTGGTCCCAAGAACTACATCTCATTTGGGGTTTGTATGGAATTGTGAGCTGGTCCAATTAACTTAACATCACCATCATTAATGATTAAACATACAGATTATGGAAGCATGGCGTGAGCACCGATAACACTTTCACCAAAATTAGCTATATGCGAAGCTATTACACATACAGTGGCGCACACCATCATTAATGATTAAACATACAGATTATGGAAGCATGGCGTGAGCACCGATAACACTTTCACCAAAATTAGCTATATGCGAAGCTATTACACATACAGTTGCTTGCGCCGTATTTATCTGCATCAAATTACACACATTTTAACAACAGGACATAAGTCATCCATCCCGAGTATAAGGATGATGAATTGGGATTTGAATTAGATTAAAAATAAATTATTAATTTAGGGTTTCGAATTATACCAGCGGTGTGTTTGGGAGCAGTGGCAGCGTTGAATGGAAGCATCAATGATAGGGATGATGAGAGTGCACGGCGTAAGGCAAAATCGAATAAACCCTAAACCATAAAATCGATGAAATAAAGTCTGTGACTAACCTCATGACAAAGAGTTGACGACGGCTTGAGTAATGGGATTTCACGGTTGTCGACGGCGACTGAAGTGATGGGATATCACGGTGATTAATGATGATTGAGGGTTTCAAGCGCTGTCTTTGGCGAATTTGAAGACGATATAATGAATATTGAAGATGGTAATGACTAATGATCAGTTAATCAAAATGTGAATTCCAAAGGGTTTTAGGTTTATTTTTCGTAATTTATTTTCGCAGTACAAATTTTACTCATTATAGTACTTTTTGTATCATTTTTTCCATTTACCTGCCCTCAACTAAAAGTTCATCAAACGAAATTCTCTCCAGCCCTAACTCCTATCAAACTAAACAAATTTCTTGAATCATGGATTATATTTTAGGTGTTAAACATACATTTAATTTGCTAATTGCAACATGATTAATCAAATTAATATCTTTGTGACAATTTTATTGACTTTTATTTTACTGTATCAATTTAGGGTTCATATAGAAATTGATTTTGGGTTGGTGCTAATTAGGGATAGAGGGATATTTGCATATGGAGGCTGCCTGGCAAGAGGGGTATCACCGGCGAGAGGGGCGGTAGAGGGATGACTATGGGCGGCACAAAATTAATTTAATCAGGAAAGGACGACAAGACAGCCGATGTTAGGCTTCCGGTGGGCTGGGATCTCCATCGCCAGTGGTCAGCGGCCGGCGGTAGATGACGTACATAGTAGGGGTTAACATCATAGGTTGTGGCTAGTAGGCATGTACGTTGTTTTTGCTATTTTGCTTTTTTTTTTTGTTTTTTCTTTCTTGATGTAGTACGGAATTCATTTATTTACACGTATTATGTAGTACTTGTATAAGGGTGGCTGTTGACAGTGGCAGCGGGTGTTTGACGGTCGTATGATTGATGATGATGATGATGTTGGTGGCGGTGATTAGTATGAAATTAAAGGAGAGGAGAAAAGTTAGAGAGAAGCAAGAGAAAAATATGGGGGATAACTGAGAAGGATATAATGGTCAACTGTGTACTGCGATGAGTAAAATGTGTACTGCGAAAATCAATCCTTTTTTTTATGTAAATTAAAGACGGTTATCGTTAAAACCTCCACAAAATCATATGATGGCGGTTTTTTATTAAAAGTATTGTCAATTATTATTACTTTTCGCATTGTTATTAACGTCGGTTGTTAATACAACCGCCACAATTGACTTATGGTGGCGTTTCCTATATGAAACCGCCATAAATAGTTTCTACTATCACGTCGGTTCTTAATTTAAACCGCCGTAATAGACCTCCTATAACATGAAATTTTCGCTCCCGCCAATTTTTTGGACTTTTTGCGGCATTTCTATTAGAACCGCAACGATAAAGGCGTCACGATAGGGGGTTTTTCTACTAGTGCTATAACCATAGAATATTAAATCAAGCAAAACAATATGTTATTTGATGGGAGCTCAAGATGAAGAGTTTCTAGATCAAGATGAAGAAAAGAACCTATATTTGAAGATCTCATGAAGATTAGAGATATAGGATTTCATTCTATAAATGGTATGAGCAAAATGGTTTTTGAGAAAGTATGGTTATAGCTATTTCATCTCTAACCTTACCTATCAAAGTTCATGGTTATAGCCATTTGACCTATAACCATGAACGACTTATAAGAGAGCACAATCGAAGCTTTAGATTTATTTTTTATTTCGAAAAAAAAATCAAGTGATATTTATACTATATCTTTTCTAGATGAAATTAGTAATATTGATTATATTAATCCTACTGATTTATCATAGAACTTATTGGTTGTTATGTAATCTAGGGTTTCTAATCATATTATCTTAATTTTATGTTTTAAGACTATTTATTATTAGGATTTCAATTAGAGTGAATTGGATTATGGCCATATCACCTTCTAGTCGAAAATATCCTAGTAGCAATTAGGGTTTTTAAATAAAAGGTACTTTGTAGATAAAAATAAGAGATTTAACCTAGCCCACTTGAAGGGATTTCGAACCAAAGAGGACGACTAGGGTTTCGTCTCTTTTAACCTAGTTTTAGGGTTTTTCTACTCCTTTAAATACCAAAGTATTTCATTGGAAAAGGTAAGACACTTATTTTGAGAAAAACCTTTGCAAAAACCCTAAGCATATTTCGAATTTAATTTCTTCAAATTTGCAGCTGTTTTCAAAACCCTAATTGTGTCTAAAGCAAAAAAACGTGTGCCTCTCTTATTCGTCAATCATTCTCGTTCATCTCATTAATAGGATTAGTACTCATTGTATTCATAATCGTTCATTAACGTGAACACTAGTAGAATCTAGTAGTACTTTCTTATTAACGTAAGATAGAAATAGAGTATTTAATGATACTCAAATTGAGTTACAACTATAGTTAGTTGTACGAGTTAGATTGATAATTTTGTAATCCGTAGAAAGGTACTAAAGTTATTAATCGAGAATAGTGGACGTAGGTTTCGACTTATGAAACTGAACCACTTCAAAATTTCGTGTGTCTCCTTTTTTTACGCATTTATTGTTTCATTATCACACATACGATAAATTGATTAGTCGAGTTTAATTAATAAATATCGAGTAATTAATAAACTATCAATAAATCGAAAAAGTGGGCAAGAGTTCTATATACTCAATTCACCCCCCCCCCCCCCGGGGTATATCTTTATATAGACTCTACAGTGAGGGAATCTATCTCTCTCTTTTGGTCTAAGATCACTGCTTCATTAGATGTGACCTTAGTCTCTAAATGTTCTTTGCCTTTTCTAAGTTCTAAAGTTATAGCTTCATTAGCTATAACTTTGGCTTGAAGGTGCTTAATGTTAAGCTTTAGATCTGAAGTTATAGCTTCATTAGCTATAACCTTGGACTCTAATTCCTTCTTTTCAGCCATAGCAGAATCTAATGTTGTAGCTTTATCAGTTATAACCTTAGATTTCAACTTCTTAGCTTTAGCCTTTAGAGTATGATTCTCCTTTGCAATATCAAGAATCTGTTCCTTCAGATCTTTTAATTCCAAGTCCTGTTCATGACATTTATCAAGGGATTGCTCAAAGAATTCTATTAAAGCACTTTTAGAAAGTTTCTTAACACGTTTTTTTTAGTTCAAGATAACTTACCTCTTCATCGTCATCTTCGTCTGATTCTCCAAGAAAGCAATAGTTTGAATGAGAGTTGGTGCTTTCATCGTCGGTGTCGGAGATTAGGTCAAGACTAACACTGCTGAGACAAAGGTTGGCTACTTCGTCATCTTCAGATCCCTCGTCATCTTCTGAGTCAAGGTCTCCCCAGCACGAAGCCATCATAACTTGTTTGAACTCTTTCTTTGTCTTTTCGTGTTTCGCCTTGTCCTTGATTTTCTCCCATGTTGGACAATCCTTTATCATATGGTCAGATTCTCCACTCTTGAAACAACCTCTGTTTGCGAATGATGACTTTGATTCAGTAACTTTCTTGTTAGACGACTTGTTGTTGTTGTTGTAAGATGATTTTGCTTGTTTGTTTCGAAAGATTCTATTTTTGAAACGGCGTGCAAATAAGACGGTTTCATCCTCTATGTCGGAGTCGACATCTTCGCTTTTTAAGGCCATACTCTTATTTCTGCTTGGTTCAGCGTCATCTTTGTTAAGAGTAATTTCATGGGCCATGAGAGCACCAATAAGTTCTTGGTAGGATAGGTTTTCAAGATCTCGTGATTCCTCCATTGTTGTGACTTTGGCACGCCATTTTTTAGTCAGGCTCCTAAGAACCTTCCTTGCAATGTCCTCGGTACTGAACTTCCTACCTAGGTTTTTAAGTTCATTTATAATGCTTGAAAACCTTGCGGACATACTATCCAATGACTCATTAGGCTCCATTATGAAAAGCTCATATTTTTGCATTAGCAAATCTATATGGTGCTTCCTAACAATGGAAGTACCTTCATAAGCTAGTTCAAGCCCATCCCATATCTCCTTGGCCGTTGAACATGAAGAAAACCGATCAAACTCTGTAGAAGTTATGCCGTTTTGCAATAGACTTATTGCTTTAGAGTTCTTTTCGGCTTTCTTGTAGTCGGCCTCGACATAGTCGTCTTCCTTCTTCTCATAGGTAGTGCCTTCCTCGGATGCGATTAGAATTTTGTGCGGTCTGTTTTCGATAATCCTCCAGCACTCCCAATCATGACCTTTCAAATAGTGAGTCATCGTGTTTCTCCATAACCCATAATTATTCCCATCAAAGATGGGACACTTGTGGCATTTGGAATCCATTTATTATGTGATAGACAGCGGAATATAAAACGATAAGATAAATAACCAAAAGATAGATCAGCCTCTTTGCGGTTAGGCAATCAAGAGCACGAGTCTTTGATACCAATTGAAGAGTCTATAAATCCAAAACACTCAAGAGGGGGGGTGAATTGAGGATTTAAAACTTTTAAATCTTTTTCGATTGTATGAGTATAATTAATTATTTTTATTGATTAAACTTTAACTAATCAAATAATGAACAAGTAAGAACGAAGTAAACAAACAAACGAAAGAGAAGGAGACACACAGTTTTTGAAGTGGTTCAGTTTCACAAATCGAAACCTACGTCCACTATTCTCGATTAATAAATTTAGTACCTTTCTACGGATTACAAATTTACTAACCCAACTCATACAACTAACTCTAGCTGTAACTTGTGGACATGGGCCCACCTGCTTATGCCCAGCCGATCTGTGGACAACGGCAGCGGTCTTTTTGAAAGCCACGCTCGGCGGCGTAAAGGTGCTTTCGACCGGATCGTTTTAGATCGGTCGGTTTCGTCTCGGTAAGGGTCTCGAAACGATTAGAGATGTTCGGAGTCGCCACCAAGCATTTGTGGGATGCCTGGAACCCATTCAAATTCCACTTTATACCTCGGTCAAATCGAAGCACAAAGCAGCGTTTTGACATAGGTACTAAAGATAAGGAAATCGTCCCTCTTTAGCATCCTATCTCTAGAATGACTCTCGTACGCCCTGGATAAGGTCGTCCACTATCCAAAGTTTCTGAGTAAGAGGTGAAGGTACGTATTGGGAAGCCCTTTAATCAGACACCCAATCCCGCCCGCGTTTAGCGGCCTCTACTGATCGATCCTGGTTGGTTGAATGCAAAAGTTGATAAAACGGTTTAAATGCATGAATGCGCATCCAATGATTTAAACCTAACATGTGAGCTTTCTAAGTCGGTTGATTTAATCCAAGTATCAAGTATAAGATGTCGAGTTGGATTAATGATTGATTTGCATGCAAGATGAAAATTAAACATCCATTTATCGTATTAGGTTTAGGGTGCATAACATGATCCATTTGTCTTAGTAAGACATTTGGCAAATATGGTTTGAATAGTCATCTGATCCGTCCTATATCCGGGTTAACCGGAGTCGGGATCATCCTAGACTAATGCTGGAAGGGAACAGGCCCTGTACCAGACGGCTATAAGAGGCGCGAGCCAGCCGGCGGTGTAAGGGGCCTCCCTCTGGTTTTGAAAATGAGAAATAAAAGGCCTGCTTGAGGCGCGGGTTAGCCAACGGCTGTATGCTGTGTTCTGGTTGTTTAGAAAACGTTATAAAAAGTGTTGAAACTGGGTATTTGGACCCGATTTGATTTTGAAAGGGTCGTTTAGGCCGTATTTGTTGATTTGAAGAACTAGACTCGAATAATCATCATTGTTTGATAATATTCGATGTCGGGTTCGATTTGACAAGCTTGACATGAATAGTTTTGAAAATGATTATGGACTAATTGTCTTAAGTCCATTTTGAATGTAATTAGTCGTTACTCATCATCGTACCCGGGTTAAAATCCGGCATGGTATATGGAACCAAGGATGATTTCGTGTTGGTGACTAATATGCATGTTTTACAAATGTAAAGAAATGAAATAAAAGGCTTTAAAATACCTCTTAAATGTCATTAACCAAATATTATCACCGAAACACGGATTTTAGCCGTCATGGTATGAAGAACCAAGGGTGAAAAATGCTTTATGGTTAAAACATGTGAAATGAAACAAAAAGGTTTCGAAAATACTTGAAATGGTAAAAACCGATTACAAATATGAAAATGGATTAAGGGAAATGACGAGAACAAACACGGTTGATCTCTGGTCTGAACACCCCATTTAGGCACAAGCCAGTTGGCGACCTAAGGGGTTCTGTCTCAGACCAAAAATCAGTTTTGGCTCGTTTATTCCATGTTTTGGTTCATGTTATGCATGTTTTAGCATGTTAAAGTCATGAAACGAATGAAAACATAATAAAAGAGGATTTTTACACCCTCATATTTACATGTTTGGTTATGGCGAGTGACCGACGTAAGTGTAACAACTTGTTTGATTGGAAAAAAACTCGGTTTAAAACCGTTTTGGTAAGTAAAAGAGTGTTTTAAAAGTTTAGTGATGGTGTAGTGGTCAAAGTGGTCGGACAAATAGTTTAATGCACGATGACGGTACCAAACAATGTGTAAGGCTCGTGTTTACGATCGGTAGGTCGTAAACACGCGTGGATTGTGACTTTAGAAGTCGAGTCGAGAATTTTAAGGGAGAAAAGAGGGGGCGGACACTCGCGTAAGTCTCAAATGGGAGACATTTGAGGGGTATTTATAGGAGAATGAGTGGTTGTGTGAGTTTTGAGCGACGTGGCCACCTGGGCTGGTAAAAGAGGCGCGAGCCAAGTCGCGGCACTTCGAGTTGTGTTGTCACTATCACAACAAATGCAATCATGATTTGTTCTATCCTAGGTTTTGTAGTCACATGTTTGGTACTTGACCATTCATGAATCCGGGAAAACTTAGTATAGAAGGCTTGAGATATTTTGTTTTTGTGGTTAACTCGGTTTGACTCGTTGTTGGAGTCGGGATTTGAATTTTCGAGTCGGTTTTTGGCTTGGTGTCGGTTTTGACTCTAGATAGTGTCATCGCGACCCCGTTGTTGTGCATTAAACACTCCAGGTATTTTTGAAATGTTTTGTTTTCGAAATCGTTTTAAGTTTTCTGACGTAAAGTTGTACACAAACTGTCGATCAAACGCTGCGATCCCAAAACATGTTGTAGTCCGATAATCATCGGGTGTTTGTTGGAGTCTCCGTAGATACTGGGTATCTACCGAGCCCCCACTTTGACTGAGGCTTGGACAAGGCGAAAGTCAAAGTAGAGTCCCCAGGTCAATCGAAGATTACAACCTGAAGACCCAAGCGACGTCGAGGCGGCTCGAAAGGATTCGGGCCAAGGACCTGCCGTCGGGAAGGGCGACGCCAAGGCGACTCGAGGGTACGAGTCAAGGACCTGTCGTCGGGAACAGTTTAGAGTCTGTCGACTGTCCGTGCGGATCGTTTAAAGTCCGTTAGACTACGTGCAAAGGCTCGCCAACCATAAGAAGGAGTCATACCTGAGGCATCTTCGGATATGTCCTTGCATGGTTGCGGGTAAATGCTCGCCAACTGTGGTGCGTATATGAGGAGGTCTCGCCAGCCGCGGTGCGTTGTAAGGCTCACCAGCCGCGGTGCGTTGTAAGGCTCGCCAGCTGCGGTGCGTTTGTAAGGCTCGCCAGCCGCGGTGCGTTGTAAGGCTCGCCAGCCGCGGTGCGTTGTAAGGCTCGCCAGCCGCGGTGCGTTGTGAGGCTCGCCAGCCGCGACATGGAAATGTACCCGAGGCATCTTCGGGATGTATCCCTGAAAAGGTTGCGGACAAATGCTCGCCAGCTGTGGTGCGTTGTAAGGCTCGCCAGCCGTGGTGCGTTGTAAGGCTCGCCAGCCGAGACAAGGAAATGTACCCGAGGCATCTTCGGGATGTATCCCTGAAAAGGTTATGGACAAATGCTCGCCAGCTGCGGTGCGTTGTAAGGCTCGCTAGCCGCGGTGCGTTGTGAGGCTCGCCAACCGAGATGCGTTGCAAGGCTCGCCAGCCGCGGTGAGGAAATGTACCCGAGGCATCTTCTGGATCTGTACTTGAAAAAGGTAAGGAAATGTACCCGAGGCATCTTCTGGATCTGTACTTGAAAAAGGTAAGGAAATGTACCCGAGGCATCTTCGGGATGTGTCCTTGAAAAAGGTAAGGAAATGTACCCGAGGCACCTTCGGGATCTTTCCTTGAAAAAGGTAAGGAAATGTACCCGAGGCATCTTCGGGATGTGTCCTTGAAAGGTTGCGGACAAAGGCTCGCCAGCCATGGTGAGGTCGGTTAATGGACCATGGGAGTAGCCGCGTCGAGTGGGCTTGCTTTGAAAGTAGCGAACTCATGATGTCGCTGTGGAAATAGTGAGTATGGATCCTCACTATCACTGCTTTTGGAATGAGCGGGTTCCACGAGGAAGCCCCCCTGCTGGCATTTGAAGGAATAGTTAATTTGGAATTTTCACCATTCGGTTTGAATTCGTAGTGGCGGTTTTGATCGCCGTTTGTCTGAATTTTGAAAGTAAATAACAAATTTCAAATCTGCTATTATATTTGAAGTGACGGTTTATGTGCCGCCGTTGACATTTGAAAGAAATAGTGAATATGGAATCTTCACTATTGATTGAAGTGACGGTTTATATATGTGCCGTTGTTGACATTTGAAAGAAATAGTGAATTTGGAATCTTCACTATTGATTGAAGTGACGGTTTATGTGCCGCCGTTGACATTTGAAAGAAATAGTGAATTTGGGATCTTCACTATTAATCGAAGTGACGGTTTATGTGCCACCCCATTGACATTTGAAAGAAATAGTGAATTTGGGATCTTCACTATTGATTGAAGTGACGGTTTATGTGCCGCCGTTGACATTTGAAAGAAATAGTGAATTTGGGATCTTCACTATTGATTGAAGTGACGATAGGCTTCTATCTGGATTGGATCATTGGGTGCCGCCGTTGACATTTGAAAGAAATAGTGAATTTGGGATCTTCACTATTGATTGAAGTGACGGTTTATGTGCCGCCGTTGACATTTGAAAGAAATAGTGAATTTGGGATCTTCACTATTGATTGAAGTGACGGTTTATGTGCCGCCGTTGCTTGAAATTGCGATTTTTGAATTTTCGCCATTATTTTGAAATTGGCGGTTTTGATCGTCGTTTGCTTGAAAATAGCGAGTTTTGAATTTTCACTATTTGTTTTTGTTTGTTTTCGAGGAAATGACAATATTTGATATCGTCAATGAAAATTTTGAAGTCTTGTTGTGGGAAATTGGGCCAAAGTCCAAATTTCGCTGAAAACGAAAAGGGAGGCCTGGTTTAGGCGCGAGCCACCTGGCGATACAAGCCGGCTTCCCTATTTTTTTGTTAAAAAGACGCGAGGTCGAGTTGCGGATGAACATTCATCTTCAACCTCGAAATTTCGCCCAAAATCGCCATTGACGGACCTTCAAGCTTGCTTTCATCCGTGCCATTGTCAACAAATGTCATCTCAAGGTAAGTACTCCCTCTTGAATCCTTTCAAATTTGCTGATTGTTAGCTAGATTGAATTAGGGCGGATTTTGCCCTAAAAAATCGAATTGGGCGTTTTTGCTTGAGCCAATTTCGTGTGAAATTGATGTTTGCATTAGGTTAGAAACCTGTTTAGGAGTATAGGGGTGCTTTTAGTTTGCATTTTGGTCCCCGTTCCCGCTCCCCATGCTCGAAAAACGTGATTGAGGCGAGAAACCGTCTCATTTCACAATGCCAAGTTTATTTGCTTGGGTAGTGGGTCCCACTAGGTTGCATTGTAGTTGGGAAAACCCGTGTTTGCCATTTAAGGACCTTCTTTGGATGTTTGTGGGCAAAATTAGATTTTTGCCTTTTGCGACGGTCTTACGTCTGACAAAATAAGTGCTTGTCTGGGCTTAAATTGAGTCAGTCCGCCTTGAAATGGACCTTATGGGTATTTTAGGTCACCTTGAGGCGTGATAAAATCACGTTTGCCTTTTTGCGGTCGTTTTCGAATTTTTGACCGGCTCGGGCTCAAATTAGCGTATAAATTGCCTTTTTGAACCGTAGAAAAATCCCCATTGTGTCGGGAATGTATTTTGGGTTGTTGGCAGACCTTGTACGGGTCTTGAAATGCCATTTTTGTGGTTTTGACTCGTCTTTTGCTTGAAAAGAGGGGCGAGTCGTTTTTGTGCTTTTTTATTGTGAATGGTTTGGGGGCGGGATTGCCCCTTGTTTTTTGTATTGCAGGTTGTTGTTGTTTTTGGATCTATCCATTTTATGCCGTCGTAATGCCGAAGATTCGGCTGACGTTTTTTTTCTTGTAGGAGAGTGTTCGGAGCAGGCCGGGTTCATGGCTGCGACTTTCGAGGAGTTGTTCGGGCCTGGCCCGGTTGGTACTCCGGTTAGCACGCCCGCCGTGGTCGTGGAGGACGTCACTGAGGAGGAGAGACCTCCTGAGCAGACTGTTGGGGCCTCTGGGCCCGTTGAGGAGAGTGGAGAGCCCGTTGTTGGGGCTGTTAGTGCTGGTAGAGCTCAAACTGGGGCTGAGGGAGGTACCTCCGGGAGGAGGGTTACCTCGAGGGAGCGACGTCCTCGGGGGACTAGGCGGACGTTGCGGGACGTCAACAGGGTTGTTGACTTGGGCCCTGTCCACCACGTCGAGTCTCGCGGTCACAAGAGGCGGAGAACTGAGACAGCTCAGGACGATGCTGACGTCGCGAGTTTCCGTGCCAGGCGAGTCATGGCCCCGCGGGGGTTGCTTTTACGGGCGGCGCCAGAGTGGGCCGAGGGTTTTGACGGTAGCCAGTTGTTGCTTCGACTGGACCGACACCTTTCCCACCGTGCTCACGAGGGCATGGTGAGTCACGTTCCCGGTTGAAATTTGTCATTCATTTTTTAAGTGTCGAGCCTAAACAGGCATTTTGACGTTTGTTTGTTTTTGATTTCAGGAGATCGGCACCATGAGGACTTTCTCGGGCTTCTCTACCTACTTGGGCCTCTACGACGTTCTCCGAGCTGGGTCGAGAGCGTTGATAGAGAGGTCGGCGTTTGGGCCGTTGGTGGCCGCTTGGCGGGATATTCATGGGTCCTCGATTAGGTCGAACCTTTGTTTGATCCGCGCTATGTTGGACCGGTACTGGGACACGACGTCGTCGTTCCACATGGAGTTTGGGGAGGTTGGTGTGACTTTAGAGTACTTTGCCATGGTGTCCGGCCTTCCCTGTGGCGAGCTGCCCATTGAGTTTACCGCGACTCCGGAGAGAGTGTCCTCTCCTGCGGTCATTGCTTTGATTGGTACTGCTTTGCCGGAGCCTTCCGACGTCACTCCGTACCTGATTGCGAGTTCCTACGTGAAGGACCACTTCACTGAGAGGGTGGCGGGTGTTGTTCCGGCGCCGTTGGTGAGCCCGGAGGCAGAGGCTGAGGCCGACGCGAGGGAGGCGCGGTTGTGGTTGTGGTACTTCTTGCGTGCCACGTACTTTGGCGACAAGGGCGAGCGCTTGTCGACCAAGGTGCTTCCTCTTCTTGCTGACCTTGATGCTTTGGGTTGGTTTGACTGGGTTACGCCGGCTTTGGCGAGTTTCACCCGGTACTTGCACGCGGCGGTGCGTCCGGAGACAGTGGGAGCGGGCAGTGCCCCAGCTTTGGTTGGTCCCGGCCTCATCCTTGAGGTACGAGTTTTTTGGTGGTTTTTTTTATTTTGATTTTGATTTTGGCAATTTTTGAGAAATTGGCTAATTTGTGTTTGCTGTGTTTGATTACAGGCTTGGTTGTACGCTTACTTCACTCCTCTGCGTCCGGGGACTGCAGACGGTGTTCCCTCGGCTTACCCTGCTGTGAGGGGTTGGACGGTTGGTCGGAAGAAGTCGACTAAGTCGACTTACGAGGACTGCAGGCGCCGCGTGAACAAGCTTCGGGTTGCTGATGTAAATTTCTGCTTTCCCTTCTCCTTTATAGCAGTAGTTAGAGATAGGATGACTAGGTAGCTTAGGAAGCCCCCAGTTAGCTGAGCAGCTTGGTTTCGAATGCAGTTTGTTGGGCGGCCTTGGGAGCACTACACGGGTGTGCCGGCTGCCGTCACGGAGCGTTTGCGACCTCGCAGCTCCCTGCGCCTGTACTTAGAGACGACGATCGAGCCGGTTTGGTACTTGGGCGAGCGTCTAGTTCGCCAGTGCCTTACCGAGACTTTCGTCATGCCGGTTGACCCGCCTAGGGTGTTGTTCCAGGAGTCGACTCCTGATGAGGTTGAAGAGCACCTTCACGGTCGAGGAGGTGAGGAGTTGTTGATGCGGGACGCTGACTACGACACCTTCCGGTTGTCGAGGCTCGCTTGGTACCCGATCGAGGTATATTTTCCTCTTTTCTTTGTTTTCATTGCCTCCCTTGATAGGAGGGTTCGTCATTTTTGATGTGGATCCAAATGGCAGGGAGTCGACCCGCTGATGAGGACTCAGCCCCCAGCTTTCCCGACGGAGACCACTTTTCAGGGGCCGAGTGGCGAGGAGCTTCAGTTGCGCTTACCGGAGCCTGCGGTGGCCGAGGTGGCCGACACTGGCATGGAGTGGAGGTTGACTGTTCTGAGGGTGAGTTCCTGTTTTGAACATTTTCTCCATTTATACTTTTCCTTACATTGTTTTGAAGGACATTTTTGTTTTGTAGGTGACGACTGTTAGTCACCAGAACTTGTGGCGGATGGCTAACCGCTGGAGGGCGCTGGCTAGTGACATGGCTGCGAGTGAGGCTCGGCTTTCTCAGGTACGTTTGTGTGTTGTTTTTGTATATTTGGTGTTGTATTTCACGTTTTTAGATCTTGAGGATCTGTTAATGTGTTTGACAGGGCACAGCGGATCCGCCGGAGCTTCCTCGGGTCCGTGTTGAGTTGGAGGCGGCCATGTCGATGATCGAGGCCCAGGGGTTGGGGATTACCCGTCGAGACCAGGAGTTGAGGCGTCACGAGGACGAGCTGCGGAGTCGAGACGCGGAGATTGCCTCTCTGAAGGCTCAGTTGGCTGCAGCGGAGGAGCTTCACGTCGAGATGGAGTGTGAGACGCTGGAGAGTTCCTCGGAGAGGGAGTCTGAGCTGGTGGTGGTGTCTGCGTTGGCGGCGACTCCTAGTGAGACCAGGACTGGTCCGACGGGAGACGTCGAGTAGTTGTTGTAGCTTGTCCTTGTCTTGGACTCTTGTCTGTACATATTTACATTTTGCGTGAGGCGGTTTGTATATATGTGTTTTTGGATTGTGGTTTGTTTTGTGATTTTTGGCTTTTTTGTGTTGTGTTTCGGAGGAGCGTTGTTGGCTGTTGACTCTCCTTTTGCTTTGCACCAGTTCCTGCATCGTTAGTGTAGAAAAACAGGCAACAGATAGCATGTAAACACGTAGAAGCATTTGATCACGTAAAGCATTTCTTTGAAAAATCAAAATTAACCAAGATGACTTGAAGTTAAAATTGAAATTTTGAAAATTCCGTGACAAAATCGCCACGTTCGGAATTCAAAAGGAATTGATTTGAAAATTTGAGCAATTAACTCGTGTCGTGAATTAAATTGCATCGAAATTTTTAAAAATTGACTCGAAAAAATATAAAAACTCGAACCGTCAGGAAAGAATTTCGGAAATGATTTTTTGCGAGTACATTTGGCTTTTGAGGTCAAGACTCGAATTTGTGAGTGCTTGAATTTTGGAGGAAAATTGATGTCGTGTTATCAATTTTCGATTTTGATTTTTGATTTGCGAAAAAGCGAAAAAATTTCGGAATTTCGACTGACATGGAAACGATCCGTCGCGGATCGGGGCGACTAGCCCTTCCCCCCTAGAAAAAGAAAGAAAAATCCGTATGTTTAAAGCTGCATCATGGAAACCGTGTTGGATTTCGTAAAACGCGAAAACAAGGAAATGTGAGTGTGAAGAAACACAAAAATTTCTGGATCATCCCGAAGAGGCGCGAGGTTCCTGGCGGGAGGTTTGAGGTGTCAGGAGAAAATACATGTTGAAAGAGACAAGTCAACAGCGGGAATCCTGGGGAAGCCTCAAAGAGGCGCGAGCGTCTTGGCGATGGAAGTCGGCTCTCCTCTTTTTCTGAAAAATGCGCTGATCATTTTGTATAAATAGGGACGTTTGCGCTTCATTGTTTCAGCATCCGAAACACAAAAACATCTCTACAAAACCTCCTCTTCTTCCACAAAAATATTTTATGGATGCTTTGGAGAATGCATTGCGACAATGGTGCCGGGATTTGTCGCCTTCCTAGAAGTATCAACTCGATTGCATGGGAGTTGGTCAATTGTTGGTGCTTCATCAAGTCAAGGTGCAACCCTCATTTCTTGAAGCATGTTCTCGGTTTTGGGATTCGAAACATCATGTTTTCGTTTTCCCGAAAGGCGAGATTTGTCCTCTTGCCGAAGAAGTTGGAGTCATTGGTGGGTGGCCGGGTTGTACTCCGGTGCTTCCTCCGACTCGGTTGTGCTACAAGGAGAAATTCCGCTCCATGTTGGGCTTATCAACAAGCCAAGTCAACTTTCTTCTTGCTCCACATGGTGTGGATATGTTGGCTCTTATTAACATCTTCTCGAATCGGTTAGATGCTAATGTCTCGGAGGTTGCTAGGAGAAGGGCTCTTGCATTTTGCCTTGTCCATGTGTACCTCTTTGTTGATGTCTTGAAGAAGGAGGGGCCAAGATGTCATGGTAGCATGACCCTTATCCATGTGATTGAGCAAACGGAGCATGGTAGAGATCCATCATGGTTGGTGCTTGGAGAGATTATCCAAGCTTTGGACAAGGAAGGCTCTTGTGGAGAAGATCCCTCTTTTGGATCGCCAAGGATCCTCCAAGTGTGGCTATTGGAGAGGCTAAGGTATGTAGAGCCTCCGGTTAATCCTTCTTCTTACTCCTTCCATCACCTCACTATGAGGAAGAAGTTGTATCCGGATAGTTTTGCTTCCACCGAGGCCTATTGGGCCGCAAGATTGGCGGAGGAGGGTGGTCCTCATATCCGTTGGGTGGTGTCGTGGTGGCACTTGAGGTCCTTCACGGGGTTGCCCGCTTCGGGTGCTAGTCCCCGTTCTTTGATGGTGGTGGGTTTGAAGGTTGTTTCCTTCATTTATCCCGAAAGGCTCATGAGGCAAATGGGGCGTCAACAAAAGGTGCCCGCTCAAGTTACTCTTGTCCAAGAGAATGTTTTTCGGAACTCCGAGCTTGTGGAATTCTTTGAAAGATTGTTGGGCCACTCGGCCGCTTTGGGAGGTGACAAACCCCGTTGCCACGACATGGGTGACTCCCGCTTATGTCAAGTGGTCACGTGCTCCATCCTTGGAAGAGAGATCCAAATTCCGTAAGGACGAGGTTGTCGACTTGAAGTACCTAGAGGTCGGCAAGGCTAACTGTGCCTTCTTTGAAGAGTATGTTGAGGGAGATACTCCCGATGTGATGAGACCACCGAAGAGGAGGAGTTCCGGCCCCAAGAGTATGGTGGGCCGTGCATTGGCTCGTCTTGGGTCAAACATGGGGTCTTGTGCTAGACCGGAGGCCGTCGCCGTCTTAGATCCGTTGAGGATCCGTTCCGAGGAGGAAGTCCATGCTAGGCGGGCCAACAAGAAGAACAAGGGGAGGATGTACCCCGAGGGAAAAGGCAAGGGTAGATTGGAAGAGTGAAGACTTCCATTACCTGCTTTATTATTATGTTGTATTATTGTTGTGAGTTTTTATTATGTTGTACTAGCTAGTTATTGTGTGTTTTGTGCTAGTTTTACTATGTGAGGTGTGTTAGTAGACACCTTAGCTTTGACAAGTTATAGACTCGTCGAGCTTTATTTGTCGAAATTGTAATCCCTTCCATTATTAATTAAATAAGAGGATTGCTCGTGTCGAAAAGTTGTGAACGCTTGTTTCTTCCATCCGTTTGGTAAAGGCAATTCGATTTGAATCGTCCTAAACAATTGCACTTGGGAAAGTGGTATTTTGTGGAAAGGGAGAAAGGCTCATTTTTTGTATTTTTGTGGGGAAAAGCGAATGGTTTTCCCTTTTCTCTTTTTTATGGGGATGTTTTGCATGTGGGGATGGTTGTATCCTTCTTGTGTAAGAAAGGACTGCCTACGTATCCACCTGAAGAGGTGAAATCAAACCATGATCGTAGTTCGAAATGTTTTGTGAACTTGAATTGGGTTTTGTGGTTGTATCCCTCAAGCATAAGAGGGACTGCCTACGTATTCACCTGAAGAGGTGAAATCAGACCATGCTCGTAGTTCAGGGGTTTGGTTTTTGTAGTGCAAAAATGGACGTTGCCTTTGACGGATCAAAGGACATTCGAAACGGGCAAGGTGCCGCAGCTTAGACTCGATAAAACATGCAATTTCAAATCAGAACATATTGAGGAACTTGACTTGAAAGGGGTGAGGTTGGTGCTAGTTGTAAAACTAGGCTAGGCTGTTTGTTGATAGGGTTCAAGGGTAGTATTTCTTGAGTTGGTCTAGGTTGGTTGGGTTTGTAAAGTCCTCCCCGTCTAGGTCACTCAGTCTCACTGCGCCCCCCGAAAGTATTTTCTTGACCAGGTATGGCAAAGCCCAGTTGGGTTTGAATTTTCCCCTCGGATCGACGGGTAATGGTGCTCGGGCTGACTTGAGGACCAAGTCGCCCTCCCGGATGTTTCGGGGTTTGACCTTCTTGTTGAATGCCCATTGTATACGTCGTTGGTATAGCTGGACGTTGTGCAGGGCGTTGAGTCGCCGTTCATCTAGAAGAGTGAGCTGTTCGTACCTTCGACGGGTCCATTCCGCCTCAGGGACTTGACTCTCCAATAGAATGCGTAGAGATGGGACCTCTAACTCTACCGGTTGAACCGCCTCCATACCGTATGCTAGGTAGAAGGGTGTGGCGCCTGTCGGTGTTCGAATGGAGGTTCGGTATCCCCAGAGTGCGAATGGGAGTTTTCTCGGCCAAGCGCGGTAGTTATCTTGCATTTTCTTGATGATGGTAACAAGAGTTTTGTTCGCTGCCTCCACCGCTCCGTTGGTTTGGGGACGTTAGGGGGATGATCGATGTCGTTTGATCTTGTACTTGTCCAGCAAAGCTTGAGTTTCCGCCCGGAAGTGAGAGCCTTGATCGCTGATGATTTCATGGGGTACCCCATATCGGCATATGATGTTGTTTTGAATGAACTTGGCCACTTGTTTGGCGGTCAAGACTGCATATGACTGTGCTTCCACCCATTTGGTGAAGTAGTCGATGGCGACGAGGACAAAGCAATGCCCCTTGGTGCTTATCGGGTTGACTTTTTCGATGATGTCGATGCCCCAGGTTGAGAATGGCCAGGGTGATGTCATGGTGTATAAAAGGGATGGTGGTATGTGTTGTATGTTGGCGAAGATTTGGCAGTTGTGGCAATGTTTGACGTAGTTACGGCAATCGGCTTCCATGGTTGTCCAATAGTAACCTAGCCGCATGATTTTCCGCGTAAGCGTCATTGCACTCATGTGAGGGCCACATTCTCCGTCGTGAACTTCTCCCATAACTTTCTTGTCTTTGTGATGGTCAATGCAAAGGAGGAGAATTCCTTGGGGTGTTTTTTTGTAGAGTTGATTTTGGTTTATCACGAATTGTGATGCAAGTAAACGGATGGCTCTTTGTCCTCTTTGATCAGAGTTGGGAGGAAATTCGTTTTTGGTTTTGTAATTGAGGATGGCTTGGTACCAAGGTTCATTATGGCTTTCCTCGTCGTTGATAATGGCACAAATGTGAGCTGGCTCGCTCCGTCTCTCGACACATAGGGGCATCGACGCCATGTCGTCAGGTATGTTGACGAGCGCGGCAAGTTTTGCCAGGGCATCAGCAAATTGATTTTCCTCTCGCGGCAAGTGGAAGTAGTCGATTTGGTCGAAGAACTCGGCCTCTTGACTGATCTTTGCTTGGTAGGGAGCTAAGCTGTCAGATCGGATTTTCCATGATCCGGATACCTGATTGATGATGAGTGAGGAATCGCCATGGACCCTCAGTCTCTTGATGCCAAGTGTGATGGCTGCTTGTAGGCCGATGAGACACGCTTCATATTCAGCGGCATTGTTGGTGACGGCGAAGTCTAGCTTGACCGAGATCGGAACATGTTCTCCCTCTGGTGATATTAGAAGGATTCCTACTCCGAAGCCTCTCAGATTAGATGCACCATCAAAGTATAGGTCCCATGCGTCGGAGTCGGCACAAAGGATGTCCTCGTCAGGAACTGACCACGTGTCGGTCGTTGGATCCTCGTTGACGGGATTTTCTGCTAGGAAATCGGCGACTGCTCTTCCCTTGATAACCTTGAGGGGTACAAACTTGAGATCAAATTCGGACATCATGAGAGTCCACCTAGACAGCCTTCCGTTTAGTACGGGTTTTTCGAAGATGTATTTAACCGGGTCCATCTTGGAGTAGATGTGGACCGAGTAGCTGAGCATGTAATGCTGCAGCTTCTTTGTTGACCATACTAGGGCAAGGCATGTCTTTTCCAGTTGGGTATACCTCGTCTCGTACTCAATGAACTTTTTGCTGATGTAGTAGATGGCTCGCTCCTCGTTGCCACAGTTTGTGCTAGCATCGCTCCCATGGCTGTGTTGGTTACGATCAGTGTGGGGAGAGGAATCCCCGGTTGAGGTGGCATGAGAACAGGAGGTTTGGATAGGATTTCCTTTATCCTGTCGAATGCCTTCTGACAGTCGTCGTCCCAATCGGTGTGATCGGAGACGCGAAGCTTCTTGAATATCGGTTCACAAATCATAGTGAGCTTGGCGATGAACCGGCTGATGTACTGGACCTGACCGAGAAATCCCCGAATCTCCTTCTCGTTCTTAGGCCGAGGCATTTGTTGAAGGGCTTTGATTTTGGTTGGATCAATCTCAATGCCTCTTTTGCTGACGACATGCCCCAAGAGTATTCCGGAGGTGACCCCGAATGCACACTTCTGACAATTTAGTCTCATGTTATATTTCCGCAGACGAGCGAAGAATTTCCGGAGGGCATTGATGTGGCCGTCTCGTTCTTTTGATTTGACGATCATGTCATCGACATATACCTCTACCTCCTTGTGCATCATGTCGTGTAGGAGAGTGGTAGCGGTTCTTTGATTGGTTGCTCCGGCGTTGATGAGGCCGAAAGGCATGACCGTGTAGCAATATGTCCCCCACTGTGTAGTGAACGCTGTTTTGTGCATGTCTTCCTCAGCCATTTTAATCTGGTTGTACCCGGCATACCCGTCCATGAATGATAGGAGAGCATGCTCGGCGGTGTTGTCTACCAGAATGTCAACATGTGGCAAAGGGAAGTCGTCTTTTGGACTTGCCTTGTTCAGATCCCTGAAGTCGACACAAACCTGAATTCGTCCGTCTTTCTTTGGTACCGGCACAATGTTGGTCACCCAATCCGAGTATTCAGACACTTTGATGAACCCAGCCTTGAACTGTTTGTCCACCTCTTCTTTGATTTTTAAGGCCCACTCAGGACGCATCCGGCGTAGCTTCGTTTCACAGTTTAGCCCCGGTTTGATGGGTATCCGGTGCTCTGCAATTTCTCTGTCAATCCCGGGCATATCTCTCGTAAGACCCGGTGCGAACACGTCCTTGTATTCGTGGAGGAGGTCAATGAACTGATGTCTTTCCGAGGGGTCCAGGGTTGTCCCTATCCTAAGTTCTTGAGGTGTATTGTCGGTTCCTACGTTAATAGGCTCGGTTTCCTCAATGATGGGGGTTCTGGTTTCCCGTTTGTCAATTTTTTGGCTGAGTGAGGTGTGTAGTTACTCAAGTCAAATTCCTCATGATCATTCAGAATTGCATTGCAGTTAAAATGAGACGAGTCATAAGCAAACTTAGCGTTCATTAAGTTGACACGAGCGAAAAGCTCGGAAAGGACAGACATCTCGTGGTCAGTCAGAGGCGACACAACCGAGGAAGTGGCCCCTGGAACAGGCTCCAGGTTGTCACCTTTCATTGGAGAGGGGGTGACCATAGTAGACTCAGCCTCTGAATCAGCCACGACTTTGTGATAAAACAGTGGGAAGGGGACCTTGACTGGGACTTCCGGAGTGTTAGGAGCTATAACGGACTCGACTCCGACTCAGACTCAGACTCAGATCCTTCTTCACTTTCCTTCTTGAACATAGGGCCTTCTCCAGTTGTGATCTTGAGAATGCGGCCTTGGCGATCGTTCCACTTGATGGTCTTCCTCCAGCCCTGGGTGGTTTTCTCTGGGTCAGTATCGGAGATCAAGGCGGTCGGATCAAACTGATTGTCTTTCAGGGCGATGTTAATGATGTCCTCATAGTCGAGGCGTTTGATGTTATCTTCCCCAAAGAGTAGTGTGACAGCTTGTCCGTCGAGGCATGGTGACGGTTTGGACTCAGTTGATGCAACTTCGATGTTGTCGGGAATAAAGTAGCAGTCCTGGAAGACTTCCACTCCCGGGTATCTAGCCTTTGCCACAGAGTCATAGATAGGCTCCGGAAAGCCGTGGTAAAGTTCGGACTCTCCCTCGGGGACAAAGTATCCGTTGAGAGTCAGGTGGTATGGACGGAGGATGACTCCGTGCTTCTTGCGTTTTCGGATTAGGAGGTTCATCTCCTGGATGTCTTCATTGGTAGGTTCGTATCCCAGCCCAAAGGGAATGTTGGGGACCTTAGCCTGCTTCAAGGGAGGCAATGGGTCCTTTAGCGGATTGAGCGGCAAACCCGGGAAATAACCCTGACGCATCATGATACGGTTGATCGTGAGGCTGGCGAACGGGTCACATTCAGAGGTTGTAAGCTCATCGGTTATGGCGTTCACGGCTTGGAAACCCCACATTTCATTGTCGTCCTCCTCAATGGCTTGGGAGGATACCCCCCTTCTCATGACTGCTTTGATTGGGGAAGCGGGGATCGTGATCGTTTTCCCGTTGAAGGGGACCCTGATCTTTTGGTGAAGCGTTGATGTGACTGCCTTGACGACGTGAATCCAGGGACGTCCCAGGAGCATGTTGAAGGATGCGTCGATGTCGACCACTTGGAAACTGGTTTGTCTTTCTAGTGGCCTAGTTGCGACGACTATAGTGATAAGCCCAGCGACCTTGCGACGAGTGCCGTCGTAGGCGCGTACTCTTTGATTCGTTGGGATTCAATCAGATTCCTTGATACCCAGCCTATGGGCAGTTTTGAGAGGAATGACATTCACGGTGGAACCGTCATCCACAAGGACCATTGGTATGTTCTTCTGGAGGCATTGCACAGTGATGTACAGGGCCAGGTTATGGTTGGCTCCGAACAGGGGGATATCCTCGACGGAGAAGATGACCGAATTGCTCAGATCAGGGGCGTCTCTCGTCATGTGCGCCACTATTTCTTCTGGGGAAGAGGTGGAGGGCACGGTTAATTTTCCCAAGGCATGCAGCAAGGCCTGTCGATGCTCAAAAGACGTTGCGATCAGTTGCCAGATAGAGATCTCAGCTTTTGCTTTCTCGGAGTCGTTTCGGATTGAATTCTCGGAGCCTTTGGTTGAGTGTCCACCGTGGGACGATTTGGTCATTCGTTGTTGGAACGACCGCTGGGTTGCTCGGATTCTGATTGGGACGTCCAGACCGGGTGAGATGTCCGATTTCCTTTGTCCGCTTCTCCTTTCCTGGGACGACATAGACATCCTCAACATCATCCCGCCATATGCCGTTAATTTCAGGGTCTCGAGGATACCTCGGAGGGGTATTCCTCGGTGGGTAGTTCTTGTGGGGAATATTTTTGTGAGGGCGATTTTTGTGAGGATAGTTATTTTGAGGGTAGTTCTCATGAAGGTGGTTATTTTGAAGGTGGTTTTTGTGGGGTCTATGCCAGAATGGTCGCGGGAGCAATCCATCCTGGGGTGGGTAGTTTTGAATGCTTGGGGAATTCTCCCGCGGACGTGGTGCCGGGGGATTGAAGATGAGTCGACGGTAGGCGTCATCGAGTCGGGTGATTCTCTCAGAAAGGCTGGCAATGGCCTCCTCAACTTGCTGAAACATAGTGAGCATAGTGGCAGCACTGAACACGAACACTCCGTCTGAAGGGTCCTTTTCCAGAGCATTTACCTCATCGTCAATTGGCAAGATGAGATGAGAGCAGTCTAGGGTCGGCTCATCGTCAGAGATGGTGTGAATTCCCAGAGGATTCGTCTTGTTGTTTGGCTTAGTTGGTGGGGGTATAGGCAAGTCTCCCTTCTCAATCATGTCTTGAATGAGGTGCTTGAGTTTGAAGCAATTTTCGGTATCATGCCCTTTCCCTCGATGATACTTGGCGATGGCGTTGGGGTTCCAAAATCGGGATTTCTTAGCGTCGGCCGGGTCCGGGGTGGGCCCGATCGGTTGTAGCTTCCCTTGGTCCATGAGCCTTTTCAAGGCACTTGCATAAGTTGACCCTATGTTGGTGAACACTTTCTGGGGGCGTTCAATTTTCTTGGCAGATGGTTCGACGAGGTTGACCTCATCAATCTTGTTTGTCTGACCGTAAGGGCGAGAGCCGGTTGAGGTGGATCCTTGATAACCCCTGCCTGTGGTCTTTGCTAAGACACCCTTTCGGAGGTCGTCCTCAATAAGTGTCCCCATAATCTGCAGATCTTGAAAAGTTTTGATATTCTGATAACTCAGCAGGTTGGCATAAACCGGGCGGAGGTTGTTGACAAATTTTTCCACCAGAGTTGATTCACTCGGCTTACTAACCAACTGAGTACTCACCCTCCTCCAACGGGTTAGGAACTCAGTGAATCCTTCCTTGTCGTTTTGGGTTAGCACCTCGAGAGTACGGGTGTTGGCCTGGATCTCGACATTGTCGGCATACTGTTTGGCAAACTCAACTGCGATTTCATCCCAAGTGGTAAGGTTTTTCGGATCCAAGGAGTAGTACCATTGGCGAGGTATTGGCTCCAAAGAGGATGGGAAGATCCTGGTAAAAAGTTCCTGTTTGACCCCCTTAATGGCCATGTAGTCTTTGAAAGCACGGATGTGGTTGAGTGGGTCCTCCACTCCCTTGAACTTAGGTACATCAGTCAGGGTGAAGTTGTCGGGTAACTGGTCCCCAACAGGTTCGAACTTTCGGTTATTTTCAAGGTGGATGTTGTTACCCCGGGCTAGGAGTTGCTCTTCCAAAAGTTTCAACCTCTTCTCAGTCTCAGTCAAAGGTGGGGTATTATGTTCCCCAATTTCCTTGTTCTCCAAGGCGTCGATACAGGTCTCGACGCGATCCAGGGTGACCTTAAGAGCGGTAAGTAGGCTGGCTAGTTGATTAGTTGTGACATCTCTGTTGTTATCATTGTTGTTGTTGGACGAAGCTGAAGACGGGGCCATGGCTCTGAGGCAGAAAAACGGCTCACATTACAACTCAATCCGACATGGTTCCAAGACTGAACGCAGACGACACAGAGGATGAGACCACGATCGACTCAACATGACGGGGTAACTGTGTGTGGTCCCTCGGTGCTGACTCGATTTATGACGTGACGGTGTTTGACCGAACCTTTAACACGGGTCCGACATGACGGCGTGACGCCATTGGACGGGTCTCGTGGCGAGACGACTCATAAGTAAAGACCCATAAGTAAGTTTGCTTTGACTCGATAGACACGAGGCGGAATTGGAATGGTGGACTGAAGTTTTCGGAAATAGAAATTTTCAAAAAATTCATTTGTCGCTTTAATGGGCGGCTTCCGAAGATAGAAATCTCCGCAAGTCGATCAGTTGAAAAGGGTTGTCTTAAGTTTATTTGCAAACGACGGTTTGAGTTTGAGTCGGCTCGGAAAACGGCGTGTTGCTTCTCAAGACGGTTTTGAAATTCAAAATTGTATGTTTTGAAAATCGGGTTTGAAATGTTTGAAGAGGTCTCGGGGACGGTGTATGGTCCTCGGGATCCCGAAAGTGTCTCGAGAAAAGGGTGTGTGCTTTGATACGTGCCTAATGTATAGTCTTTTTGGCTTATTTCAGCACGTATTTCTATGCATTTCTATGCTATTTTTATAGTATTTTGCCCCGAATTGGCTACTTTGGTGTATTTGGTCCTTTTTGTAGGAATGATCGCGAAAGTAGCGGAACCATGCTCTTTTCTGTCCTTTTGCATGCATTTAGAGGAGACGGGACCATCCCAGAGTGAGATGTTGCACTTAGAAGTGTCGTTGCACGCTTTACGAGGCATTTTGGTGAAGACGCGAGCTGAATTGAAGACCCAGGTGGTCTATCGAGCTGTTTGATGGTCTATCGAGTGATTCCTAAGCTTCCCAAGACTCGATCGAGCTACTGCTTACTCGATCGAGTGATCCACACATGACCAGTCCTCGATCGAGTTCCCTGAAGGTCGATCGAGGAGTTTCTGCTGAGCTGATGGTCGATCGAGTAGTCTAATCTACTCGATCGAGAGGCTTTTGACTTCGTGGGCTTAATTAGTCCGTGTTTTAGTATTTCCGCATAAACACTTAGGGGTTTTGGCTATTTAACCTATGTTTACTAGGTTAATTAGGCATCTATCTTTTACTTAATCTTTTGATCTATCTTTTTACCTTCCTTCACTGGAGAACTAGTTACGTTGCTTAAACCTTCTCTTTACTTTCGTTTTTCGGATTGCTTGGTCGGATTTCGAGTTCTTTACGCCGGAAATTGCTGGATTGTAATTCTCTTTCCCTTTTAATAATAATTAACCTTCCTTTGTTGTTTAATTCTTGTTTTATGTTATTGTCTCTTTCTGCCCTAATTTCTATTAGCAATTTTTGTTATCATTTCATTATGTCATCTGCTGGAAATCTACATGCTGTTAGTTTATCAATAGACATGAGTAGCTAATCTCCCTTCATGTTGGGATTAGGGGATCTGCGGTAGAATAATGACGACGTAGTAAATGAATTAGACGAATTGATTAAAGAGATCCTGTCACTATAGCAATATAACTGTAATTCCCGACCTAGTTGAGTGCACGCTTCTATGTCACCCATTAATCTGGCTACAATTAACCCTGGATCGAAAGATTGGATTAAATAGGCCTGCTATAAACAGTAGACTACCCTAATGAGGACGAAAGTTAAGTTAGTGGTATTTTAGGGTGGGAAGTGGACCGAAAGGACCTTCTAATATCCGTCTCACATTAGTTCGTCTGAGTCATTTACTGCCGAGTTGTTGTACTACCGTAGTGAACCGAATTCCCGACATGTCCCTCTCTATTTGATAGTTTAAAATCATTTTCTTGCCTTCTTTACTCTCTCTTATTTCTCTTCCTTTTACTCCGTAGTTTAGAACCAAAAATTAATCAAACCCAATTGTTACCTTAGAATTAGAAATAGATAGCTGTAGTTACATTCCTCCCTGTGGATTCGATACTCGACTGCCTCTACTACATATTTAGTTGAGACCGTTAGGTTTTATTTTTGACAGGTACGCGACAGACGTGTCAAATTTTGGCGCCGTTGCCGGGGAGGCAATTGTTCAATTTACTAGCTGTTTAGTTTTAATTCCTTTTTTCGGTCTAAGGGACATCAGTTCCTTGGACTATTCTCATTCTTGTCTGTAGTTTCTTCTTATGCGCAGGTCGCAAGGTGGTCCACTACTACCTTTTGATCCCGAGATTGAGAGATCTCTACGCGTAAAAAGGAGACTTTTATTCGAACAACAGGCAGAGGAAGAGCCTAGTTCTCGTGGTAACTTTTACGAGAACGAGCTTTTCGAAGACAATCCACCATCTTCTCCAGTTTCCAATTCATCACTTGAGTCTATCACTTTCCCAGAATTTCCCGAAATGGCCGAGGAAGCTACCATTGCTAGTCACTCCGAGCCCACCGCTGACAATCTTTATAAAGGGTTCGAACTGCCCGAGATGCTAGGAAGTTCGAGCCTAAGCCTTCTTACATTAGCATGGTCGAGAAAAATCGTTCGGGAGCTGCGAAGGAAGATGCAGCTCAACATATGGAGACTTTCATTGATTATCGCTTGCTCCATACCACCTCCCAGGCGTGACAATGCCACCAAATCAAAGAAACTATGTTCATCTTCTCACTCCGCGATGCTTGCGAGGGAGTGGTACAGGATTTAGACAAAGCTGCTCACGGCATAACCGATTGGAATTCGCTAGCATTGGCGTTTTATAAGAAGTATTTCTCGCTTCGAGAACCATTGCCATTAGAGCTCGGATAACCAGTTTCAAACAGGGTCCCGACGAGAACTTCCACGAGGCATGGCTGCGATTTAAGAAATTGGTGCGGACCATACCGCATCACGGTTTCGAAAAATGGAGTCTGTGCAACCATTTTTATAATGGTTTATATGATGATCAGAGGGCTATATTAGATGCAGCGGCCAACGGTCGATTTTCTGACAACTTGGGGCCGACGAAGGGCTGGAAAATCATAGATGATTTAGCCACTCATAGGGCTGAATACGGGAATTCAAGAGGAAACCAAAGGAGAGCTGCTGAATCATCATCAGTAGCCGCATTAGAAGCCCTTACTGCTAGGTTCGACAAGTACGAACTAGGGGGAGCTTTCAAGCCAGGGATGTACCAGGTTAATGCTATGACAGACGGTCCTTTCGTCTGTACGAGGTGCGGGGTAGACGGACATGTCTCTGATTTCTGTCCTAGTCCTTATGAGCAATGTGCTGCCTTTCAACACTATAGGCAAAACAACAACCAGTACGAGCCGAATATCCACCCCAATTTGAGGTGGAGTAACCAGAGCAACGTACTCAATCCCACCGCTCCTCCAAATCAGCAGCAGCAGCCTTATATTCCGCCACATCAGAAGCAACAAGGCTATCAGAAGCCTCCGTCTTTCAACCCTCCTAACCACGGTTCATCTTCAAGTGGGGTGAGTGAAATGGGCGAGTTAAAGTCTATGATGCAAGCCATTACAAAGCAGCTTCATGCGAGTGATCAACAAAGAAGTGCAAGTGATCAACAACGAGACGCGACCATAAAGGCACTTGAGACTCAAGTTGCCCAACTCGCCGCGAATCAATCCTCGAGGAAGCCCGGTCATTTGCCAACTCAAAATGACAAGAATCCAAATGAGACGGTGCATTTGATAGAGTTGAGAAGCGGTCTTTCTTATGAGGGACCAGAAATGAAGAAATCAGACCTGGGTATAGCTGCAAATGATGATGAACAGTGTTCTGTTAAGAAGAAGGGACTCACGACACAACAGTTACTCGATCGACTGAAATCAGGTGTTCGATCGAGTGGAAATGGTGAAGAATCTGGTCGATCGAGTAGTCTTCCTACTCGATCGAGTGAACTGGAAGCTGAAGATGGTCGATCGAGTGGGACTGTTGCTCGATCGACTGAAGTTGCTAAAGAAGGAGCTCGATCGAGTGACCACACTGCTCGATCGAGCAACATTGATGACGGGAAGCTTATTCGAGAGCCTGCTAGTGCTCGTTTAAGCGATGAATTACCAGAAAGACCTCGTTCGAGAGGTAAGAAGCGTCCGAAGAATACTGAGCTCGCTCCGGAAGACACTTTGGAGGCGAGAAACAAGGGACTTGAGATTCCAATTACAGTTCCCTTCCCGAGGCGGCTGCAGAATACCAAGATTAATCAACAGTTTAGCAAATTTGTTGAGCTTTTGAAGAGTTTGGAGGTTTCCGTGCCGTTCACTGAATTGCTTACTAAGGTACCTTCTTATTTACGATTTATGAAAGAAATTTTAGGTCGTAAGAGGAATATAAATGATAATGAAACCGTAGCTTTGACGGAGGTGGGGTCACCCCTATCTCAAAATAAGCTACCTCTTAAGCAATCAGACCCGGGTAGTTTTTCGATCCCTTGTCACATAGGAATGCAATTGATTGATAATGCGCTATGCGATTTAGGCGCTAGCGTAAGTGTCTTACCTTTGTCTCTAGCTAAGAGACTTGGTGTAACAAAACTGAGTTGCACCAATATGACTGTACAGATGGCCGACCGTAGTTTATCACGGCCACTAGGTGTAGCGGAAGACGTACCTGTTCGGATCGGGAAGTTCTTTATTCCCGTCGATTTTGTCGTCCTAGACATCCCCGAAGATATGCACACCCCTATCATTTTAGGGAGACCATTTTTGTCCACCGCCTGCAAAGTGATAGATGTCGGGGAAGACTTTGACCTTCCGGTAGGGGATGAGGAGCCGACTTTTCGTCGGTCCCAATTCCCGGAGGGCTCCCATGCAAGCTCACCGCAATGCCCTCTCTTCTCGTTGACCCTATTATTGACACTCCGGATGAAAGTCCGGAGAATATTGCTATTATTGCGACCCTCCGCCTCGGTTGAGAGCAACAAGGAGGAAAATTCATCTGTTGTCCTTGCTGCGCAGTGCAGATGAAGGCAAGAAAGGAGCGATCAAAGGACAGGTGGAACCATTGTCAATCAAACTAGAGCCAAGAAGGCTAAGGAAGCTGACAGAGCGACGAGAACAAGGACAGTTCGAACCTACATAGATTTGAACTATGTTCCTCCTCCTCTTGGAAACAGTAATTCAAGCTCATGGAAATCAAAGAGGACGGCCGATCGCCAAGTGACGTCCTCCAGTCAGAAGCCCACGAAGGGGCTACTGAAGGCTAATGGGAATTAAACGGGGAAATGCCCCGTGTAACAAAGTGTAATAGACAAGTTTTGAATTTCCTTTGAATTGATTTTATTGCATTTTTATTAGGACAATTAGTTTAGACATTCTTTTTAGCGTAGAATAAGACTATAGACTGTGTTGCTGCATATTTTGTATTTTTGGGATGCGTTTGGATATGTTTTATGCAGGTTTGGGGAAATGTCGCGCATTTCGAGGAAATAAAGACGGAAATCCAAGAGTCAACGAGAAGAAACCCTCGATCGCGTACTTTTTGTACTCGATCGAATGGTAATTGGGTTGATCGAGCTAGCTGGTTACTCGATCGAGGAAGACCAAAAGGAAACAGATCGATCGAGGGGTCCTTTACTCGATCGAGCAAGGGGAACAGAAAAGACCTCGATCGAGTGACTTAAAATCACTCGATCGAGTGAAATGAACAGGGACACGGGAGTTTTTCTTTCTTAAACTCTTTATTTCCCTAATCTTTTTCATTTCACTTCTAAATCCCCTTAACACTCCCCTTATTGCGATTTCCTCTTCCCCCAAATCCCCAATTTTTGCCCAAAATTATCAAATCCACCACCTACATTCTACTACTAGCTCTTAATTCTTCAATAGCCCCTTATAATTCCCTTCTTTTGTGCTCGTTTTTGCGGTCTTTAAGAGGAATTAGGGTTTGCGGTTTTTCAATTGAAAACCCGCCTTTGTTGCTTGTTTTTGAAGATTAATTGCTTGTTTTAGGATAATCATCATCAAGTAAGTGTTTCTATCACACTCTTTGCAATTTCTCTTGATTTAATTCGAATTTCTTTGAGGTGATTGCATTAGGGTTCGAAAATTCCATGTATAGTCGAATTTATTCGATTAATTTGTGTTTAAATTGCCCTTGATTAGCTTGATGATGATATTTGCGCAATTCCTTACTGTTTCTACATATTAAATTCGAATCTTGCGCGATTTTCGCGATTAGGGTTCCTGTGAGTCGAAATTTCGACTGTCAGACGGTTGTCTTGCTGTCATGCTTTGTTATTTGCGGTTATCGCCTACTTGTCATCATTGTTAACCGTGAATCGTTTCCCGTCCCTATCGCCATTACATGCTTTGAATTATTAGGAATCTCGCGCTGTGAATGGTTATTCTCGACTGCCCGGAGTGATACATGCCCCATTTTCGGTTTTCATGCTGTATTCACCCTTTTGCAGTCATTATTTTATCATATTATCACCACTCACATGCTGTAATTCGAAATGTTTGAAGAATTGCTGGGTTTTGCATTCTGGAAGTCGAATTTTTCGACTGATAGGGCCTCATATTTGCTGTCACATGTTGGTTAGCGGGTTGTTTTAACCACGGTTAGCAGCATCGTCTCTTATTCATGCCCTTTTGACACTTTGCAGGATGGACGCGAGCTCTCTTTCTTCTACTAGTACGTCCTCCAGCCCTTCTTCGAGCGAGCCAGTGGTCCCTGCTGTTGCCACCACTCCGCCTTAGTCACCACCGCAAAGACCAGTTCTACTTGTCTCACGCAGGGACATTTACTCCGCACTAGCACAGTGGGAGCTCGGTTCAGCTTCACAGCCATCACCCTCACTCCCACCAGGCCTTTCTCTTTCTTTGGATCGTGGACGGACGCCCCGTTTCCAGCGACTGGTATCTGCCACCGAGACCACACCGAAGAAAGGCTAGCCCTAGCCCTCACTTCCCGGCCCGTCCGAGGTCATTGTTACGGGAGAGGGCGCTATCGCACCTATACCGAAAATGCCCACGGTACGTTTCACTTCAGAGGCTCACCGGACACGGTTAGTTTCTTTACTTCGTTGCCCCCTCTCCTCCACCCGTTTCCTTGCGCGGACTGACCTAGAGACCTTAGGCATTTACGAGGAGGTCTGTAGTTTGTTGAACGGGACGGGTATGTCGGGTTTGATCACCATGCAGGAGGCTACCATTCGTACCCTTACGTACGAATTCTTTAGCTCCTATTCCTTTGACACCGACTCTTACGCCGCCGACCACTCCGCTCCCGCATTCACTTTCGACTCCGCAATGAGTCGCACAGCTGGTCTTTGGCCAAGTTTGGCCAGGTTTTAGGCCTAGTCAGTGACGGTCCCACCGCCCCACCTCGAGACCTCCTTCAGCCACTTTGGGCTGCGCTTACTCACACTCCCTTCCACTCACGGAAGGGAGCTCACATTCACTTACCTGCGCCCCGTTACTACTTGCGTCTGTTAGGAGAGACCATTTTTGGGCGCCCTGAGCCCAATAACTTGACCAACACTGAGCTAGCGATTCTCGCGGGGTACCTCAACATTGACTACGGTACCCCGTTTGTTCTAAACATTGCCTATCTGGTAGCTCAGCATTGGAACGGGATTGGGACTCGGGTCAAGACCGCTATTGTCTGTGGCGGGCTAGTGACTAGGATCGCCCGCGACCTTTACCCCACTGACCCTTCACTCACTGCACCTGCTGAGGTGGATCAGCTTGACCTGGATGCCATGGCTGTCTTGACCTGGTTCCCAAAGGCGAAGGGGAGTGCGAGGACGTGGAAGATCTGTGGTTCCACGTCTGTTACCTTGCCGTGCTCTACCCTTCCGCCACTTCTACCGCTCTCTACTGCTGCTGAGGGAGTGAGGCCACCTCCACCTACCTACCACCTTACCTTCACCCCTCCTCCTTCTTCTAGGAAGAGGAAGAGGGAGGCCGGAGCGTCTTCTAGCTCCCAGGCCCCGACTCAGGCCCAGGCTGGACCGACACCCACGCCTCAGCCTACACCTTCACTCACTCCACCCCCACTTGACCCTCCTTCTGGTTCGGCTTTTCCGGCCAATTTTGTCCGCCCTCCCCCGCTTTAGAGGCGCCCGAGGATATGTGCAGGTACCTTACTGAGATGAGGCGGGATATGGCTTTAGCTGTATTCCCGCTTTACGAGTTCCATATCCGAGCCCGGCGACCGATTCCAGAGGGGTGGCCGCATCCTTCCTTCTACCGATACCCAGCGGACGGGTACCCTCCGTTTTCTTCTGACTCAGAGGAGGAGCCGGAGGAGACAGCGGTAGCACGAGAGGTGCGATTCTGGCGGAGAGCGATCGGCAGCGAGAGCTGCGCTGCAGAGAGGAGCAGAGTGACCCTCCGTTCGTACCCGGTCCGGAGGATCAGTGGAGATGACGACCGAGTCTCCCCCTTGTTTGTTCTTTGGTTTGGGGAGACCGTTTTGTTGAGTCGGAGTACTGAGAGACGGCGGTGCCGACGACGAGTAGCTATCGGTCTACTCACTTCCCGATTTTTACGCTGGTTTGGGAAGTTCGTGCTTTGTATGTTTTCTTACTCTTTTTATTTCGTCTCCTTTATTTTTATTTTATTGGTTGTATACCCCCATCCCCCATTTTTCTGCTGGTGTATGCTGGAGGACAACGAGGGCGTTGTCCGTTTTGGTTTGGGGAGGGTATTGCATCCTTTTGAGTCTGCATCTGCATTTGTATTTGTTGTTTATTTTCATAAAAATCAAAAAAAAAAAAATTTAGAAAATGTTAAAAAATTCAAAAAATTTCACGTTTATTTTTGCATTTAGGTTGAGTCGGAACGGTAGATTCCCGTGATGAAATTGCACTATAGCTTGTCATATTACTTGAGCCTTGCACTTCAATTGATGGTTTTAGCTTTGTCATACGCATAGTCTACGAATTTCTGTTCAAATAATAGCTGACTGTTTAGACTTGACCTAATAAACTGGCAAACTACTTAAAAATTCTGAGTTTTAGAACCATAACTGGTGACATTCATGACCAGTTCATTAGGAATTTTGAGAGTAGTACTCCTTGCATAGCATGTTTGTCTCATTTGCACATTAATGACATTCAATTTCTCGTCAAATGCACATATTCGGGTTTGTGGTTGGTGTCACATGCAGGGAGGGTCTTGCAATTCCCCTTTCTTTACATCTTACACCCATTTAGCTCCACATTGACCAAAACTTGCCTTTTGACCCATTAGCCACATTCCAAACTAAGCCTGCCTAGTCAAGCTAGTTAGTCTGTTCTTTTGTGGTATGTTTTCCATTGCAGTTTGGTCCGTAATTTCTGTTTGGAGTTGGTGTTCGTGATAAGAAAGGAGGAAGAAAGAAAAAAAAAAAAAAAAAAAAAAAAAAAGAAAGGAAAAACGTGAAAGAAGAAGAAAAAAAAAAAAAAGGAAAATGAAAAGAAAAAGATGATGAGATTCACGTACAAAAAAAAGAAAAAAAAGTTGTGAAAAAAAAAAAGTTGGACCCTCTTGTCAGAGTTGAGAAGATGTTCGAAGATGTACAATCGACAAGAGGGTTGATTGTTTCAGTTAAGTTGTTTCAGACGATGTGTTTAAAAAAGGGAACTTTGTGACCGTCTGACTCCTCCACTCTTATTCCACATTTTTTGAGGAGATTGTGCTTCCAGTCTAGTGAGTTTTGTGCCAAGTGATGGGCACCTGTGTTAGTCTTTCAGTCAGTTTGAGATCCGGATGGTTTATTATGGTCCTGTTAGGAACTAGCTTGACGCTTTTACCTCCACATTTCCATAACTTGTTTTGCCTTTTCTCACCTGAACCTCACTATTCCCATACTATTTGCAAACCCTCGGCTGTGACGGACATTATTGGTTGGAGTGTGTGCATTAGTACTTGAATTGTCTTTCATTTTTGTTGCATGCATGCTATGTAGGTCGCAGTTAGGTGAGTGACTGTCTTTCTTCTCTCTTTTACATATAACATTTGCCCTTTGCTTCATGAGAGAAGAGTGACCACGTGAGAGTCCGGTTTTGTTGGTCTTGCAAGGTCGATAGGTCAGCTTTATTTCTGAACAGCTTATAATTCGTTTGCGTATTGACTGCCTAGCTTTAACTGTTGATTTCTGTTGCATTAAAGTGGTTCAAGTAGACAGGTTAAGTTAGCTCTGAGTTATCATTTCCGTTCCATTAGTTTAGTTTTGAGTTTACTCGAGGGCGAGTAAAGGTTTGGTTTGGGGAGATTTGATACGTGCCTAATGTATAGTCTTTTTGGCCTATTTCAGCACGTATTTCTATGCATTTCTATGCTATTTTTATAGTATTTTGCCCCGAATTGGCTACTTTGGTGTATTTGGTCCTTTTTGTAGGAATGATCGCGAAAGTAGCGGAACCATGCTCTTTTCTGTCCTTTTGCATGCATTTAGAGGAGACGGGACCATCCCAGAGTGAGATGTTGCACTTAGAAGTGTCGTTGCACGCTTTACGAGGCATTTTGGTGAAGACGCGAGCTGAATTGAAGACCCAGGTGGTCTATCGAGCTGTTTGATGGTCTATCGAGTGATTCCTAAGCTTCCCAAGACTCGATCGAGCTACTGCTTACTCGATCGAGTGATCCACACATGACCAGTCCTCGATCGAGTTCCCTGAAGGTCGATCGAGGAGTTTCTGCTGAGCTGATGGTCGATCGAGTAGTCTAATCTACTCGATCGAGAGGCTTTTGACTTCGTGGGCTTAATTAGTCCGTGTTTTAGTATTTCCGCATAAACACTTAGGGGTTTTGGCTATTTAACCTATGTTTACTAGGTTAATTAGGCATCTATCTTTTACTTAATCTTTTGATCTATCTTTTTACCTTCCTTCACTGGAGAACTAGTTACGTTGCTTAAACCTTCTACTGTTACTTTCGTTTTCGGATTGCTTGGTCGGATTTCGAGTTCTTTACGCCGGAAATTGCTGGATTGTAATTCTCTTTCCCTTTTAATAATAATTAACCTTGTTTTATGTTATTGTCTCTTTCTGCCCTAATTTCTATTAGCAATTTTTGTTATCATTTCATTATGTCATCTGCTGGAAATCTACATGCTGTTAGTTTATCAATAGACATGAGTAGCTAATCTCCCTTCATGTTGGGATTAGGGGATCTGCGGTAGAATAATGACGACGTAGTAAATGAATTAGACGAATTGATTAAAGAGATCCTGTCACTATAGCAATATAACTGTAATTCCCGACCTAGTTGAGTGCACGCTTCTATGTCACCCATTAATCTGGCTACAATTAACCCTGGATCGAAAGATTGGATTAAATAGGCCTGCTATAAACAGTAGACTACCCTAATGAGGACGAAAGTTAAGTTAGTGGTATTTTAGGGTGGGAAGTGGACCGAAAGGACCTTCTAATATCCGTCTCACATTAGTTCGTCTGAGTCATTTATTGCCGAGTTGTTGTACTACCGTAGTGAACCGAATTCCCGACATGTCCCTCTCTATTTGATAGTTTAAAATCATTTTCTTGCCTTACTGCTCTGCCCTTATTTCTCTTCCTTTTACTCCGTAGTTTAGAACCAAAAATTAATCAAACCCAATTGTTACCTTAGAATTAGAAATAGATAGCTGTAGTTACATTCCTCCCTGTGGATTCGATACTCGACTGCCTCTACTACATATTTAGTTGAGACCGTTAGGTTTTATTTTTGACAGGTACGCGACAGACGTGTCATGCTTTTCTCGGGTTTTGAAAGAGCCATTGTCGGCGCGAAACGAGTTAAAATCCGTGTCTAGATGCGGCGATTATAACGGCGTCAAAAGGTGATTTTGAAATGGTTGTACAAAACCGGGTTTGAAAATCGTCATTACGACGGCCTAGAAAGGCGTGTTGAAATGGTTATACAAAACCGAGTTTGAAAATCATCATTACGACGGCCTAGAAAGGCGTGTTGAAATGGTTATACAAAAAAGGGTTTGAAAATCGTCATTACGACGGCCTAGAAAGGCGTGCAACGGTCGGCGAAAGACCGAGGTTTGAAATGGCCATATAACGGCGCAAAAAGGTGTTTTGAAAGCTTGCAAAATGACACAGAAGGACTTATGATCAATAGCACATAAGCACTCAGAGTTTCATTATATTATGCATCATGCTGACACGGGTTTTGGCTTAAAAGGGTGGGTTACACACCAAGCAATCAAACCCCGATTTGCGAGAGGGATACCAATCCAAACAAAATGTGTAAGGAGGGTGCCCTAGCCTCGTGCTCGAAAGTGATGAAAGCTCATTGACGAAAAAGAAATGTGTAACGTCAATGGTATGCTTGACTCAATCGGGATTCGAACCGCGGGGATGAGAAAACTCACGCCGACGAGACGAACCAATTGGTCGAAAAGGGTTAGGTTGTGGGCCCGGACAAGGAACCCGACCGTGACCGTAATATCAATTAATGCATTCCAACCAAGACCTCGTTCGAGTCTCACCATCTAGGGATCACAAAGACGTAAGTGTCCTAGTTTTCCCCAGCGGAGTCGCCAATCTGTGGACATGGGCCCACCTGCGTATGCCCAGCCGATCTGTGGACAACGGCAGCGGTCTTTTTGAAAGCCACGCTCGGCGGCGTAAAGGTGCTTTCGACCGGATCGTTTTAGATCGGTCGGTTTCGTCTCGGTAAGGGTCTCGAAACGATTAGAGATGTTCGGAGTCGCCACCAAGCATTTGTGGGATGCCTGGAACCCGTTCGAATTCCACTTTATACCTCGGTCAAATCGAAGCACAAAGCAGCGTTTTGACATAGGTACTAAAGATAAGGAAATCGTCCCTCTTTAGCATCCTATCTCTAGAATGACTCTCGTACGCCCTGGATAAGGTCGTCCACTATCCAAAGTTTCTGAGTAAGAGGTGAAGGTACGTATTGGGAAGCCCTTTAATCAGACACCCAATCCCGCCCGCGTTTAGCGGCCTCTACTGATCGATCTTGGTTGGTTGAATGCAAAAGTTGATAAAACGGTTTAAATGCATGAATGCGCATCCAATGATTTAAACCTAACATGTGAGCTTTCTAAGTCGGTTGATTTAATCCAAGTATCAAGTATAAGATGTCGAGTTGGATTAATGATTGATTTTCATGCAAGACGGAAATTAAACATCCATTTACCGTATTAGGTTTTGGGTGCATAACATGATCCATTTGTCTTAGTAAGGCATTTGGCAAATATGGTTTGAATAGTCATCTGATCCGCCCTATATCCGGGTTAACCGGAGTCGGGATCGTCCTAGTCTAATGCTGGAAGGGAACAGGCCCTGTACCAGACGGCTATAAGAGGCGCGAGCCAGCCGGCGGTGTAAGGGGCCTCCCTCTGGTTTTGAAAATGAGAAAGAAAAGGCCTGCTTGAGGCGCGGGTTAGCCAACGGTTGTATGCTGTGTTCTGGTTGTTTAGAAAACGTTATAAAACGTGTTGAAACTGGGTATTTGGACCCGATTTGATTTTGAAAGGGTCGTTTAGGCCGTATTTGTTGATTTGAAGAAATAGACTCGAATAATCATCATTGTTTGATAATATTCGATGTCGGGTTCGATTTGACAAGCTTGACATTAATAGTTTTGAAAATGATTATGGACTAATTGTCTTAAGTCCATTTTGAATGTAATTAGTCGTTACTCATCATCGTACCCGGGTTAAAATCCGGCATGGTATATGGAACCAAGGATGATTTCGTGTTGGTGACTAATATGCATGTTTTGCAAATGTAAAGAAATGAAATAAAAGGCTTTAAAATACCTCTTAAATGTCATTAACCAAATATTATCACCGAAACACGGATTTTAGCCGTCATGGTATGAAGAACCAAGGGTGAAAAATGCTTTATGGTTAAAACATGTGAAATGAAACAAAAAGGTTTCGAAAATACTTGAAATGGTAAAAACCGATTACAAATATGAAAATGGATTAAGGGAAATGACGAGAACAAACACGGTTGATCTCTCAGTCCGAACACCCCATTTAGGCGCAAAGCCGTTGGCGACCTAAGGGGCTTCTGTCTCGGACAAAAATCGATTTTGCTCGTTTATTCCATGTTTTGGTTCATGTTATGCATGTTTTAGCATGTTAAAGTCATGAAACGAATGAAAACATAATAAAAGAGGATTTTTACACCCTCATACTTACATGTTTGGTTATGGCGAGTGACCGACGTAAGTGTAACAACTTGTTTGATCGGAAAAAAACTCGGTTTAAAACCGTTTTGGTAAGTAAAAGAGTGTTTTAAAAGTTTAGTGATGGTGTAGTGGTCAAAGTGGTCGGACAAGTAGTTTAATGCACGATGACGATACCAAACAATGTGTAAGGCTCGTGTTTACGATCGGTAGGTCGTAAACACGCGTCGGATTGTGACTTTAGAAGTCGAGTCGAGAATTTTAAGGGAGAAAAGAGGGGGCGGACACTCGCGTAAGTCTCAAATGGGCGACATTTGAGGGGTATTTATAGGAGAATGAGTGGTTGTGTGAGTTTTGAGCGACGTGGCCACCTGGGCTGGTCAAAAGGGCGCGAGCCAAGTCGCGGCACTTCGAGTTGTGTTGTCACTATCACAACAAACGCAATCATGATTTGTTCTATCCTAGGTTTTGTAGTAACATGTTTGGTACTTGACCATTCATGAATCCGGGAAAACTTAGTATAGAAGGCTTGAGATATTTTGTTTTTGTGGTTGACTCGGTTTGACTCGTTGTTGGAGTCGGGATTTGAATTTTCGAGTCGGTTTTTGGCTTGGTGTCGGTTTTGACTCTAGTTAGTGTCATCGCGACCCCGTCGTTGTGCATTAAACACTCCAGGTATTTTTGAAATGTTTTGAAATGTTTTGTTTTCGAAATCGGTTTAAGCTTTCCGACGTAAAGTTGTACACAAACTGTCGTTCAAACGCTGCGATCCCAAAACATGTTGTAGTCCGATAATCATCGGGTGTTTGTTGGAGTCTCCGTAGATACTGGGTATCTACATAACTCAATGAGTACCGTTAAATACTCAAGTGACTTATGCTAATAAGAAAGCACTAATGATTCTTGCAAAGGTTCACGTTAATGAACAAGTAAGAAATCTATTGAGCACTATTATCTTATAACGATAACTATCAAATGAACATACGAGTTTAAAACACACGACATTTTAAAAATAGCAAATTGGTTTTCTTGCTTGAAACACACGGTTTTGCTTCGAAATATTAAATCAATTTTATGCTTTAGGTCTCTGATTTAAATGTTGCAAAAGCAAAGTATTTATAGAAGAGCAGAGAGCAAGGCTAGTCGGTTTTCACGAAACCCTAATAGCCGAAATAAGAGATATGTAAACAAATCATATCTTCTCTTTTTTCTTTCCTTAAAGCCTTAAAGATAATAAAGAATATTCCAAAAGATAGAATATAAATTATTCTATTATTATCTTTTCCATAAATTCTAAGATATGATAATATTTTCCATAACAAGAATATCTTTATCATAAATAATAATATCAAGTAAGATATAAAAGATATGTAAAGATATTCCTAAGGAATAAAATCTTCACAAAATATACCTTAGGTCACACGAGATATCACGGCTCATATGCCTCGTGACTCGTGTAAACCCTAGCTTAATATTAGGTTAGAATTTAGGTTTTAGGAGTAGCTACATCAACACCCTAATTAGTAATATGGTCCAACTCATAAGTTGACCCAAAACGATTACTAACTAACGTTTAACATATAACCGAACTCCGCACTAAACCGGGCTTTATTTAATAAATACTTTTACTAAAACATTTAAAATAAATAAAAACGTTTTTCAAAAACAATTTTGAAATAATTCAAGTCGTGTAATAAAAACTTAGCATCTCAATGTTATAGTAGAAGAGTTATAACATTGAGCTCTTTTACTAGTAATGTTATAGCTGCAAAGCTATAACTTTACAAATACAAGAAGTTCACTCTTAGTTACCATTACGAGATAATCACCTATACTATTCTAATCTTCATAGGAGATCTTCGAGCATAGGCTACTTCATCATCCAAGCTTGATTAATCTTTAGATGGACTTGTCTTCTTATAATACTTAAATGATTCTTAGAAAATCTTGATCTTCAATTGAGGCTTGATCACGATATACTTCCATCACAATTCTTCTCTATTGCTTGTAATGAATAAGTTTAATCTAAAAGACTTAAACAAACGATTACGCGCAACGAGTATATAAAATATAAAGCACACTTGACATCATCAAAACATAAACATATATTCTATATGGTTCAACAAGGAGATTACGGTTTTTTTTTGTAACCGTTTAGTCAATAAATGGCAAGGGAATTCAAAAGCGAAATAACATGGGTATAAGATTCATTCAACTTTCGCAGAAGATTTGTCCTTTGAAGAGGACACTCTTATTTCTGCACCAGTTACTCCAACAACATCAAAGATGCCAACATTAGCCAGTCACTCCGAACCCACGGTTGCTTCCATTCTTAAAGGCTTCAAGCTCCCTACCAGTGATAAAGGGACTTTTGAGATCAAGCCTTCCTATATAAGCTTCGTAGAGAGAAATATGTTTGGAGGAAAATCAGGAGAGGACCCCGCAAAGCATATGGAGAAGTTTGTTACTTATTGTTGTTCTATTCCTTTGACAGTTGGGGTGACTCAAGATCAGGTGAAACAAACTCTCTTTCCTTTCTCTTTGAGAGATGATGCAGCTGAGTGGTTACGGGACTTAGACATGGAGACCGACGCAGTTACTAATTGGACTTCTCTAGCTCTTGCATTCTACAAGAGGTATTTCCCACCACAGAAAACTAATGCTCTTAGAAGTCAGATTACAAGTTTCAAGCAAGGTCCCACCGAAGACTTTAATGAAGCTTGGATTCGCTTCAAACGGCTCGTGCGGTCCGTCCCCCACCATGGTTTTGAAATTTGGTTCCTTTGCAACCAGTTTTACAACGGTTTGTATGATGATCATAGAGCCTAGCTTGATTCAGCTGCTAATGGGAGATTCTAAGATAACACTAATGACGGTAATGCTTAGAAGTTGATTGATCAGATAGCTACTCACACAGCTGAGTATGGTAACCCTAGAGGAAGTAAGAGAGGAAGCGGTTTATATACTGCGGTTGTGGCACAGTTGGAGGCCATACTTGCTCAAATAGCCGAATTAAAGATTACTCAGTCTTTGGGTAATAAGCAAAACACGGTTCACATGGTTCAACAAGAAGTGTCCTGCGAGAGATGTGGGATAGATGGCCACACTGCGGCCAAGTGTATGAGTACCATTGAGCAAGTCCATGCCTTCCAATCTTTTAAGCAAGGTACTTCTTATTCTAATTTCTTCCCTGAAAGGAGTCAGAATGCTTATGCTTAAGCCTCGGCGCAAAATACTTATATTATTCCTCCAAATCGTGGTAACCAACCACAAGGAAGCTTTGTTCGGCAAAATCAAGGAGGTTTTCAACAAATGCAACCACCTCCTCAAGCTCCAAGTAATGAGATGTCGGCGTTGAAAGCTCTATTGCAACAAACTTTGATGATTCAACAAAAGCAAACGGCTCAAATCACCAAACTTATGGCTCACAATAAGATGTTGGATACTCAAGTTGCTCAAATGGCGGCTCAAAATCCTTCAAAACAGTCTGGTCTTCCTCCTCAAGGTAAACAAGCTCATGAGCAAGTCAATTCTATTTCTTTGAGGAGTGGTACTTCTTATCAAGGTCCGGACATGCCCATTAATGATGATGAAGTTCCCTACATGCATCCTAAGGGATTGGGAAATTTGGAGGTAAGCGACGATGAAAAAGAAATTGACAAAACTGAAACACGGGATTTGAAGAAAAGCAAAAAGACGAAGCAAAGCATGGTTCCTCGATCGAGTAAGCATGGGCTCGATCGAGGATCACCCGTACTCGAACGAGTGCACCCCATGCTCGATCGAGGCACCCCCTCTGACAGTGATTTTTTGCGTGTTTCAGCTACGGTACTGGTGGTCGGACTAAATCTTTTCGGTAACTTGTCGTTAGGAGCACCTAGGCCAAAACACAATTTATAGCTTCACAAACAACTCTACAATTAGTAAAGAGGCAAGTAAAGGTCGGATCCCAAGGGACGGGAATTGAGATGAGATTTCTATTGAAACTAGTGGTGTCTTAGGGGTGTCACAATTTGGGTTGATGTAGAAGGTCAATAAACTAAATAGCAATGAAAATAAACAAGCAAGATGAACTAAAAGGGTTGTAAACAATTGATAAAAAGCACTAGGGTGTCATGGGATCATAGGGGATTCATGGGAATTGATCATACAAACATGTTCTCAAATTATAAGCAAGCAATTATTGTTGTGATGGATTGAGTTGGGTTATATCTTACAATCCTAGGAAAGTTTGGGTCCCGGGGCCGAATTGATTAGATTATACAACACCTACAAGTCGACTTAGTCTTCCCTACTCAACAACATGCATGGTCTAATGAGACTCGAGTTGGTTTATCTCTTACAAGTCTCATTGAAAAGGTAGGTGATGGGTAAAAAATGCAAGGATTCATAGGCTCGCTTTTCATCAAACATAATATGTGCATGAGTTGAGATCAAAACAAGCAAGCAAATAAACCATGAAAGCATATTAATTTAAGCATGAATCATTCCCCATGTTGGTTTCCCCTAATTACCCATTAACCCTAGCTATGGAACTACTCACTCATTATCATGTTGAACATGCTAGCAAGGTTGTCAATCATACCAACAACGTGAAACATGATGAACAAATGAAAGTAATTAGCAATAATTAAAAAGGGATTAAGAGAATTATACCTACTAATGATTCCAATAATAAAGCAAAGAATAAAAGAAGTACTTGATGCTTGATTGAGAGGTTGTCAATCTCCCAATAATAACCCAAATAATCTTCAATTACCCAAAATAAAGGATGAACAAAAGAGAGATTAAGGAAATAAAACTTGTATTAAAACTTGATTAATTGTTGATTACAAATTAAAGAGAGATTTGATTGGTATTAACTACTCTAAGGATTGATAAGAAGAACATGCTCTTCCAATTAGACTAATGGGGTATTTATAGTGGAAATTAGGTGGATGCATTAGGGTTAGCTAAGGGCTTAAATGACGATTAAGTCCCTACTTAGGGAAACGCCGGTATTTTCTGAAGGATGGGCATCTTTCTTGAAGCTTGAAGAAACGAATCTGCGCTGTCTTGGAATCCGTGCGTCTTAGGCTCGGGACAACCGGATTCTATTGTCTCTGCCCGGGCGTCTTTGGGAGAAGACGGGCGTCTTCTGGGGTTGCTGCCCGGGCGTCTTGTATGGAAGACGCACGAATTGTGGTGCTGGGGACGGGCGTCTTCAGGACAATCCGCACGGATTGCTGCTCAGCCTTGTTTCTTCTTCTTTTCTTCCCTTTTCTTCATAAAATTCTTGGGGATTTCCTTGGGGATGCAAGGATCTTTTCTCATCATTGCCCATCTACTATAATATGTACAAAGGCCTTCTAATCTTGTCTCTCCTTGATGCTTGGTCATTGAATTCAATCAATTTAGTCTCATTTTGCCATGAAAATGCAAGGTTTGCACTCCTTTCCTACCAAGGACACAAAACCTCAAAGAATATGAAAAACAAAGAACTAAAGACAATAAATGACCCAAATATGCACTAAAAAGCATGGGAGTAAGGCTAATTCGGGGGCTAAATATGCTCTAATTATGGTCACATCAAATATCCCCAAACCGAACCTTTGCTCGTCCCGAGTAAAGAGGTGACAAAGACTAGGACCATTATTTAAACTAACCTAATAACATAGCCGACATGAGACAATTAGCGGGTCTCACTCCGCCTCTTCAACTCACAACAAGACAACCATGAGGTAGAATGCCTTCTTGCAAGGCAAGGTGGGTCTTGCCAAAATGGCGACACATCCAAACATTAAGCACACAAAATCAAATAATGGATGCATCTACAAAAGGAATAGCCACTTCCTCGTCAAGTGGCGGAGTCAACTAAAGAGAACAAATTTAAGAGCATATATTCCGTCACAAATACTAGTTCAACAAATTACTAAGGCTAAGAGGATGGCACTAAATCACCTCCAAATGGTGTTAAACTAGACTACTTTCGTCCTCAATTTCCAAATACTTTCGTCAAGAGCGATCGGATGGCGTGGAATGATGATCCCCATGATGCTAGTAGCATATGACATGACAAGTCTCGAGTTCTCTACAAAAGTAAAGGTCGTGGATCGTCCCAAGCTCGACAAAGTGGCTTGACAAAAAGGCTTTTTGGGAATGAAATGCTCAAATCGTTGTAAACAAGGGTGGATATGACTAGCATTCAAAAATTGACCTCATTCAACTTTCACATTTAAAAAAATTAGAGATGGGGTTTGTCCCTTCCGTGCTAATGTCCTTTGCTTTCGCCAATCGCTTATTAGCCAACCGGTTAACCTCTAGATAATAGCTTTTCGGGGTGATAGTCACTCTGTCTTTGGGCAGTTGAATTCACAACCGTGTGGGGGCCCAATTCAATGGATCCCTCTCCAAAGCACATCGAAGTGGTACGCCTCCATCAAAACAACTAAAATTCTCAATATTTCAACATTTCATAACATTTGAGGTTTCCTTGGCAATAAAACGTTTCCACATACAAAATCTTTGAAATGAGCACTTCAAACTTATTAATAGAAAGTATTTTTGGGTTGCCATACCACAAGGTCAATCAAGGTCACCTAGACAAGTTAACCAAGTCCACATCGCATCACGGGGTTGGATAGGTGACTCACATGCAAACCCTTGACTAGGCTTTGGGTCATGGGTCGAAAGACACTAGTATGACACAATCTAGGGTGTTTTACATCCATTCTAGTAGGCAAAGTCTTAAGTTGAAAAAGTATTTGTAATGGCTTAATTGCTCTTGTCAAAGTTCCCAATTAGGCACTTTTCAAAATATTTCATCTAAATGCAACTATATGCCATGATGCATCTATTATATACATCCTAATGCAAGTGATTCTACCAACTAATATGACATATAAACTAAATACAAGTCCTAAGTTCACATTGTTATACCGCATCAATCAAAATAAAGCCACATAGTCATTAACATAAAGAGGAAAAAGGGGATTGGAAAGATCATACCATGCGGTCTTCATTATCCTCATGTCTCGGATGTGGCGTAGTCGGTCAATGTGAACAAGGATAGAACAAACACAATATATACAATAATATATACATGACTACACTACAAAGGAAATGAACATGTTTTTGGTTTTTCAAATTTCAAATTTTTATGGTTTTTCAAAAAATTTCAATTTTTTTTGGATTTTTTTGAATAAAAGTTAAGTTAGAATTCCCCATCCCCACACTAATATGGGCATTGTCCTCAATGGCCAAAATGATGGGAAATTATGCAAACATGATGCATGAATTCTACACTAAATGCAAGCTACACTAATCTACACTACATGATGCATGGTTTTTGTTTATGACGGAGAGGATAATTTAGATTACCTCCCGTTGTGTATGTATGTACTTCCCCAAACCGAGTTAGACATTATTGCTAATGTCCTAAGGTTGGGTGTAGTTCATGCACACACTATGCAATGCATGAAACTAAATTTGTCATTTTGGATTATCAAAAGGTGGGAGCAATAAAATGAGAACACCTCAATGGGGCCGAGGTGTTAGTCCTCTATGGTCCTAGGACTACTCCAACAATGATCAAGATAAATAAATAAAACAAAGAGAGAAATAGACAAACCTCAAGAGGGTAGGAGCCTCCAAAGCTTGCTAATCTTCCATCATATCATCACTATCATCATCTTCCTCACTAGAAGTGGACTCATCACCACTTCCCTCTTCACTTTGTTGTCCACCTTGCTCATCATCCTCTTCTCCTTCTTCACTAGCTTCTTCATCAATGTTATCATCAACCTCTTCATCACCGTCAACCTCATTATCACCCGGAAACTCACCCCTAGATGCACTCGGAAAGAAGACTTCCCTATCCGCCCAACTAGGCAAAGGACATGAAGGGTCAAGTAGTCCTTGCCTAGCTAAGTGAAGGAGGGGTGGATATTGGGCTAAGTAAGCATCTTCCCGGTCCTTGAAGGCTTGCTTGTGCATCTCTTGCATAAGAAGAGTCATATAATCTTTGCTTGCTTCAACACCTTCGGGTTTGAACTCTTGGTACTCGAAAGGATAGGGTGGTGTGATAATGGAAGAGGAGGGCATTTCAATTTCACCCTTTTGTTGTCGGATAATGTATTCGGCCTCTTTTGAAAAGGGAAGGAGATAGTTGGTCCGGTGGACACTTAAACGACAAATCTTCGAAGGCAAAGTAAAAGATCTAGCCTCACTAGTGAGCCACCCATACTTGGTGTCAAGAGGGTTATGAGAGACCCACTTGTACTTGTTTATCATAGTATCAATATCAATGAGATGACCGCCCTTTTTCGCCACATACTTGCTATCCTTGTTGAAGTTCGGATCAAAGTATTTAGCTAAAATAGTGACTAGACCTCCATTCACAATAACGGTAGTGCCTTGCTTCCCACAATCGACATTTAGCCATATATCCACCAAAAGCCTTAGAGAGTTAAAAGGCTTGGTGAATTCCCTTCCAATGTTCAAGGCCGACTCAAGAAGAACAAAATCGAGTTTGGTGAAATGGTTGGTGTCTTTTCTTGCAATGATGATGTTCCCTATGACCTTGTGCCACATTCTAATGCCCGGATGGTGGACTAATAGAACGCGACTATCATGATAGTTCTCAAATTTCCTTCCGGAAATCGCCTCCCAAAGAGGGTCGGGGTCATATTTGCCAACATTCTTGAAATAACTCGGTGAATCACTAAGACCCAATGCTTTGCCCATTTCCTCAAAGGATATGCGCCTACTAACATTAGCTAGGCGGAACTCGATGGTTTCCATAGTCTCTACCTTATTGACTTTCAAAGAACTCAAGAATTCTAAGGTAAGGGAGGGGTATGTCAATTATTTTGTTGTAAACAATTTCTCCAACCCCATGACTTTAAAGAAGGCTCTAGTTTGCTCAAGGACACCCAACTTATCTAAGGCATCTTCACAAATAAACTTGGTGGATAGAAATGATTTTCTAGAAAACTTGGCAAAAGTGTCCCTATGGGATTTGGAAATGAAAATTACCTCCGGATAGTTCGAAAGTTGAGCAATTTCCGGAGTAGTAGATGTTGTTGCTTCCATGGGAGGTTGTTCTTGTTGCACTTCCAAGTTTGGGCTAGCTACCACCATAGCCAATGCTTTCTTTGCTTGAAGACTCTTTTGTCTTGATGAGAGTGTCTTTGCCTTTGGTGCCTTTGTTGCTCCCTTTGTCCTTGCCATTGATGAATAAACCAAGAAAAGAGTGAAAATCTTCAATTCTCTAGTGTACCCAAATCGATTTAAAGATGAAAGGCTTTGCCTTTATGAATTCAAAAATCGACTCAAAGGTTGAAGATTTTGTGCTTGGTTTTGATTTTTGTTGAAAGAGGAGTGATTAATGTTTGTTAAAAGGATGTTTTGATTTGATTTTGATGAATGTATTGGAGGAAATCTTGTTTTTGTGATGGAGAGGATGAGGGTTTTGAGTTATGGGGTTTATGAGTAGTGTTTTTGAATGAAGAAATGAAGAAATGAATGTGGGATGAGGTTTATAATAAACCCGAAAAATTTGAAATGCAGGGGGGAGACGGGCGGCTTTCCTTCGGGACGCCCGGATTCTGTCTGGATGGGCTTCAGGAATTCTCGCCTAAAGACGGGCGGATTGCAGCAAAGACGGACGGATTTGAAAATGCGGGACGGGCGTCTTTCAGAGAAGATGGGCGGATTCCTTTCCAGGGATTTTTCTGTTGGAATATGTGTCCTCCGACAATAATGCGATCACGACTGTTGATCATGATGATCACATGTTTAAGTCTCATTATAAAGAATACAATTGGGAAGTAATATTTACTGTCAACTGATCAACATATATCGGTAATGATTGGCTGACTAGAGTTTGACATTACTGTCGTGCGACGGTGGTGATCAGTTGATCCCCTAGGTCATACCTATAGGGCAACACTCTTAATTGATCATTTAATTAATCGTATAACGTTACGAGTTAATTAAATTACTTGAAAATTGACGGACGATTTTGGAAGTAAAATTTACGTATTGCATTGAAATTTGATTAAATGAGATACGATCTGAGTAATCGAATTGTATTATTACTCAGATGAAATTATTGTTTAAAAAAACAATTGAAATTGAATGAATTATTATAAATACAATTTATTGTGATTTATAATTGGTAAAATATTTTGGTACAAGTAATTATGAATTACTAAGTCGGTTTTTGTATATGACGTATTTTTATTAATACGTTGATTTTTAATATGTTAAAAATACATAGCAATTTTATGTGACATGTGACATGTGACATATTGACAAATTGACAAAAATAAAATGGATCCCATTTTACATATATGTACCGAAATTAAGGGAGAATTAAGGATAATATTGTGTTTATTATTTGAGTTGTAAACATGATGATTACCCTAGTCACTAGCCATGCAACCCTAATGCTCATTGTAAAGAACAATTCAAGCATGCATTGGCTCCCTCTAATCCCCCCTTCCACACGGTTTTATGAGATGAAAAACCACTTTGGTTTTTCATCTTATTTTACCTAAAAATACACTAATATGTAGTTAGTGCATTATTTATTCTTTATCATTCTAAAATTTGAGTTTTAGAGAGATAAAAAGCTTCCTTCTTCCTCCTCCTATAAACCGAAAATATTAAGTGTCCTATAATACTTTTGGGTCAATTTTTACAAGATTAATATTGTACTAGTATTTATAATATTAATTTTAATCAAGAGTGTGCTTTGGGTATAAAGCTTTGGGAGAGATCCTATACTTGGATCTTAGTTCTTCCACTAAGGAAAGCACAAGAACAAGAGAGAAAGGTGATCTCTCTTGTGCCCATTTAAACCGAAAATCCAATGTAAGAATGGATGTTTCTTCCTTATTTTGTTTGTAAGTTTGCATGCATAAGATCATAAAATTAATTTTATGACAAATTAAAATAAAACATATATGAGTATGTTAAGTATATAGATCTACTTTTCCTTCAATCGGTATCAAGAGCCATGGTTGTTTGCATGCAAATCGGTTAAAAGTTTTTCCGAGTTATAAAGATTAACATATAAAACTTGTATAATTTGTGTTATTATGATATATCACGAAATTAATTTATGCATGTTAAAATTTCTGGTCCTAAAATGTTTTTAGGATAATTTGGTTAATTTACGGATTTTTATTGTTCATATTATACAATAATGGCATTAAAATATGATTTTATGAGTAAAAATGTCATTTTCGGACTACAATTAGCTATACTTCGTATTTTCCAGTGATTTTTGGATATGTTGTCACATATATTATTTTGAGATAACCTGTAAATTTTCATAATTTTTGGACTTCTTATGCTCGAAAAATGGATTTTTCATTATTAAATTCGGATTTAGGTGAAAAATAGGTTAATATGAGATAAATTTCGAATCTGGTCATAGAAATTTATTATGTTGTCACATGAAATTTTACAAGATGTGTGTAAAATAATAGGCTATAGTGAAGTCTCTTTGCATGATTTATGGATTTTTGAAGAAAAATAGCATGAATAGTGACTTTATTAGTGAAATATTGATAAAACATACTCTATGACTAAGGAAAAACATCATATGTTGCATTTTATTATCTTTTTCAGATCTAAAATTGAAAAGTTGATGAATATAATTTTTCACATGTTTTTTTGATTATTTAGTTAAAACCGATAAACCGCAACATTGTTTTTCGGGATACATTTCGAAATTTTTAACCTAAGGTTTTGAACATTATGAGTGTCATGGTATTTTTCCAGAATGTTCATGAGTTTAAATTTCAAATTTTGAATTTATTTGAAATTTTGTGATATATTTGAAGTTTATAGTTTTTTATTATAATTTTAAGTCCATTTATGAACAAATTTTAGTAATATGAGTTAATTATGGTCAAATAATTAGTGAAGACTAAATTTTGAGTCCTAAGAGGTTAGGGTAATTAACTTATGCATAAATATGAATTTATGTAATTTTTGTGATTATAAAATGTTGAAATCACGCAAATCCGTAAAAACCGAGTAATATACGATATTGGCTAATTAAAGGCGATTTAGCATAAAATTGGGCATGTTCATACATATTATAATGCTGCATTTTCTTTATGATTGTCATAATTTTAATTTATGTAATTTTTTGAATTATGTAATTTTTACTTAGTATGGCCTTAGTTTTTAATTGGTATTTCCCGAAATGTATGGGAATATCGATTCGGTTGTAATTTTATTGTGATCTCGTATCACCGTTTTGTAATTTAATAGATTTATTTTATTTTAGTTACAAATGTATAATAAGAAATTGTGTAATTTATTATGTAATTTTATTCATTTCGGAGTTCCCAAAGACGGATTTCTTCAAGATGGCGATACATAAAGACGGTGTTACCTCGAGATGCGTGCCACAACCGAAGTTTAAGGGACCAATGGAGTTGGTTTCCGAATATGTAATAGTTAAATAGTTTTTCTATTTTAGGAAGGCCATACTAGGATTTATTTTTATGTTTTGCATTTTATTTATATGTCACATGCATCGCTAAATCGCCATAACTAAAACATGCATCATCATCTAATCGAGTTCATCGACCGTGTCAATTATAATTATCGTAGTTCACCGCTTTAGTTCACTTAAAACGTGATAGATAATAAATTGACATGACCTCTCGCTAAAACAATTAATTGAGACATAGCCTTACCAAATAGTAGAAACCACGAAAACCTATTTCGCGAGGGAGTGCACTCGGCTCTACCGGGGTACAAAACTTGTTACGTAGGGGAAGTGGGTGATAAATGTCTATCCACCGAATTCATGTTGATAAGGGATAAATCGGCCCTACCGTGCCCGAGTTGATGTGGATTTGGATCATGGACACATTTATTCGAAATTTGGATTGAGCTCAACGGAAGTATTCGTGACCGTAGTTGCATGTGTTCCGGGCTATAGATAAACATTAGAGTAATTTTATCGACCAAGAGTTCTAAAAGTAGAATCGATTAAACGTTAATCCACCGAGTTATATTGATAAAGGATGAATCGGCCCTACCGTGCCTAAGTCGATATGAATTTGGGTCTTGGAATCATTTATCTAGTTGGGTAGAGGTCACTAGAAAAATGCATAAAACTTGTTTAAATTATAAATTTTTACGAGTATTATTATTAAAACGACATTTGTTTTACTCCTTCTATTTTGTTTTGTAGACCACTTCTTTTTCTCATAACAAATGGCAACACCAACCCCTATTGCCACGCCTCTCGTTAATTCATCATGGCTCCGATCCTTCATGGATCGATGTAAACTTGAAAAGAATGGGTCAAATTTCTCCGATTGGGATGCCCAACTCAAATTAGCCGCCCAAGGTGACGACAAGCTTCGTTACCTTACCGAGGCCTCTCCACCCGAACCTACTACTGGTCGACCGCCGCCACTAGGGAAGCATATGAGGCTTACCAAAAGGAGTCCGCTGCAATGAAAAATGCCTTGATATTTGCGATGGAGGTGGATCTCTAAAGGAGAGCCTTTAAAATGGGCAATGCTAATGAGATTTACTCCAAGCTTGTGACAATGTTTTCACAAACTCCGCGGATCGTCCAATATGAGGCGGCCGCGGCATTCTTTGATCTCGACTTCAAAGAGGGCCAAAAGGTTAGCCCTCATGTGCTCAAACTTATGGAGCTTGTCGAGACCTTGAAAATTCAAAAGGTTGAAATCCCCAAAGAACTTGTTGTAGATAGGATTCTACACTCCTTGTCCAAAGTCAAAGCGTATGTTCAATTCCGGGTGAATTTTAACATGCAAGACAAGGATGTGTCTCTTGAAGAATTGCACAAGTTACTTGTGCAAGCCGAAAGGGACATGGGGTTAAATGTGAACCCACCCAAGGATGTGCTTAACATAAGCACTAAGAGTAAGGGGAAGTTCAAGAAGAATGGGAGGAAGGGTATGAAGCAAGCTCCCACTTTCACCAAAGCTAGGACTTGTGAAGCTAGCACTTCAAAAATCAAGAAGGGTCCTCTTGATAAATGCCATTATTGTAATGGTATGGGACATTGGAAAAGAAATTGTTCCAAATACGTTGGTGATATTAAGGCTGGAAAGATCACTCCAATAGGTAAATGACTATCCTTTCTTTTATGTTTCTAATTCAACTAAGGTATTGTGATACAAAGTTGTGATAATGTATCCCCCTTTTTATTGTAAATAGGGCCTCCACCAAGCAAAGACAAGGGAAAAGAAAAGCAAGCATAAGATACCATCAAGAAGCTAGGAATAGCTTTCATGGAGCTTTGCTTTTTATTGTCTTATTTTATTCATGTTTTGGATTTTAGAACCTTAAGTTTCCGTGTTTGACATGGGAAGGTATTTTGGATAATTTGTTGTATTTTGGATAATGGTTACTTGGTTTGCAACCCAAGTCACCCGTTTTATCATTTTATCCTTTGTTCTAAAATTCGTGTTTAAATGCTTACTCTTAGAAACATATAACTTAAAGTGATCTAATAGACAAATATAATGACAGGTTTCATTATATGTCCACATGCTTAAGGCTTGTGTATGATCATTTATAAAGTGATTTTGAGTCTATGAACTCTATCAAAAGAATGTCACTCACCAAGTACACTTACGAAATCTAAAACTATTAGTCAACCTATGAGATAGTTCTCCTTATACTTCAAATTCATTATTTGTGTCTCATATGCTATCTTTGAATCTCTAGTGTATTTATTCTAAAGATAGAGTGGGAGAAAAGTGAGGACACAACACACGAGGCAAGATATATTGTGTACTTGTGTAAATGAGATCTACGCAAGGTAGAATGATTTGAATGAAGGGTATATCTATTCACATAGTATACCCAATAGATGAGATCTATGGTCTCAAGTAAGTTCTATATGACTATAGAGACCAAGTGAAGTAATCATAAGAGTATGTTCTCAAGATAACTACACGAGGAGACCAAAAGAAAGTTTTGGAAGAAAAATGACTAATGTAAAGTCTTAACAAGAGTTTTGACTAGTTTATGAAAATTTTGACCAATATTTTCAACCTTGATATTTAATTAAGAGCCTAAAATGAATCAATGTAACATCCTAGTAATAAGCGATATTTATGACTAGAGGTTGCAAGGATTGATATACCGATATCTTCAATAGCCAAAGTTTTAAACCACGCAGATGTCATTACTTAACCTCATTATGAAAAGGAATTGGTTAAACCTCCTTCTAAAAGGGATATTTTGAAGGACGTGTATTAGATATTACTTATATTTAAACAATGACATTGCTACGAATCATTATGACATGATCGAGTTAGAGATTGAAATCTCTTTCCATAAGGTTAAGATGAGACCTCTTCGAAACAGGAATTTTGAAAGGATATGATGGGAACATATATGGCTTCATCTTAATAACTTTGCAAAGCATCATACAATCCAATTTTGAAATGTTTTCGATTAAGTAATCAATTTCGAAACATGTGGAATTAAGTGGGAGTGTAGAAATTATCATGTGAAGACATGGAATTTAGTGGGAGCTATCATCCTTTGAATGTTTACAACTCATCACTCATTAGGAATGACGAGCTAATATCTTCTTTCAAAGAAGTATTTGAGTTTTCAATTCTGGATGAATATGGACTATGATGAATCCAATTACATCAAGAGATATTGGATTAGTATTAAGAAATACACATCGTATCAACATACACATAGGTTATTCATGTGAATTAAAATGGGATTGCCATTAGCAGTCATGGTCGTTCCTTGAACCTAAATATAGTTGATGACATGATTAAAAGTCACTAATGTTTCCGCGATTAGAATAATCATGCAAATGTCCAATTATAAATCATATGCATAAGAGCATGATGAATCATTGGTAAGCCATAAAAGAAACATCATGAATTCTCGAGTAGAATCCGATGAGCGATTTCGGTGTTTGATAGAATGCTCTATTATGTGACAAGAGGTTGCCCATATTAATGAAAATCCGAGCACATGTAAGGATTTATGAGAATCCTAAGCCTTTAAAGCTAAAAACAGAAATAAGAAGATTGGAAAGATACTTAGTTGAATAAGAAGTTGCTCAAAACTAATCTTTCCTTAATATGCTAGGACTTGTGAGAAGTGCTAGGCTAATCATCTTGACAAATTGTTGCAAGACTCTACAAAACACATACCTAGTGCATTGTACGTGAATGGAGTACTTGATCAGTACAAGTTATATCATTCACCACAAATTCGTTCGTTATGTGATAATCGATAAGGAAGTTCTTTCAAGATAAAGAACTGAAACCAAGGTCGGGAACCTTGATGTGTACTTGGTAAAGTCCATGCTATGAGAAGATAACATGAACATAAAGTAAAATGCGATTATAAGAAGTTTGAACACATGGACACATGACATGTTAAACTTCTATTGCAATCAACAAGTGTTTACACACTTACTGTTGGGGCTGGTGTCCTCTACAAGTAGTGCAATAACATTTAAATCTCTAAAAGGATCAAAGGGTATACTTTTGTATTATAATCAATTGGTCCACGTTTATCAATAACGGTTGGCTTGCTAGATAAGTTTGACGTTATTGTCATACAGATGGCGGTGATCAACTGGTCCCTAAAAGTCACACCTATAGGATACGTTTGAGAGATGTGACGGTATGAAAATACAGTCATGTTGATGCCAAAGTTGACTAAGCAGTTAGTCGGAGTCATTGACTAATAATTAGTCAAACGCGATATTGACATGATTATTTAATACGGATTAAATAATAATGGCTAAGGCGAATTAAGCAGTTAATTCGTAAATTAAATATAAACGATTATATTTGATTAATGTATATTGAATTAATTATACAATATTGTCTTTGTCGGACACGTATTATTATATCGACTAATTCATGTTGTTAGACGATATTTTAATAACCGATAACCGATGACGATTTATAATCGCGTCATATACATTTAGCGAAAATGATGTCGGATCACGAGTTAAAAATAAGGAGAAAGTGGAAAGCCCACTCCCTCCTCTTGAAGCTCACGGCCGAACCAAACAAAAAGGAGAGCCTCTCTCATTTTTGACCTAAGCATTCATTTTTACACAAACTAGGGTTTTGGAAAACATTTTCCTCTGAAACCTAGATCTCACATCTAAAGAAAACTCACAACAATTCTCTCAATATTGCAAGGCAATTAGAGAATACATTTCTAGCACAAGGGCATAGTCTCAGACGGTCTTGGGTGTATCGATTAGGAGGAAATCTACTTTGATTTCTGCTCTTAGGCCACATCTCAAAGGACCCGAGGTTATTTCTAATGCTTTATCGTTTCTTTGTTGTTTTTCGTTTATGACCATAAATCGCATATTAAATTTACGTTATAGTCCTATAATTTAAGGGTTTTATACGGATATTACCCCACAAGTGGTATTAGAGCGAGGCCACGTAAATTTTTCTATGTGATTTTCATCAAACGAATTTGAATCGATAATTTTGTTTGCATAAAATTTCGTGCGGCACAATTTTTTTTTGGTCTCGGCAATTTTTTTTTTTTTGAAACCGTGCGGCCTTTGTTCATCACGGCCTGTTTTCTATTTTTTTTGCCTTGAATTGCGTGCCTCACGGTTCTTGCTAGATCAGACGATCTTTTGTTTTTCGATTTGTTCTTTGCATATTGTTATTTTAATCGATAATTATAACAATGTGTTAAGATCATGTCAATTGTAATTTTGTTTTAATACGGATTATGTTCAAATTGCAATTGGGTTTTGTCAAATCGATTTGGTGATTGAATGTTGTTGCTCACGGTTTGAGCAGCTTAATTTTTTTTTTTTTGTTTTTTTTTGTTTTTGCTCACGTTTTGAGCAGCTATAATAAAAAAAAAAAAAAAAAAAAAAAAAATTCATGGCTGTCACGGTTCAGCCGTGAATAGAAAAGAAAAAAAAAATTGTTTTGTTTTTTTTTTCGGCCATAACTTGTGCACAATACGGATTTTGTGCATTCGCTTGATAGTGAAACGGTTCACTCACGTACCATTTAGTTATTTTAAAACGATTTAAAGTAACGGATTATCACGGATTAAAATTAAGTTGATTAAAGCGGTTTTGTCACATAATTTTAATCATTAAAGGTGGTTTGGATAAATTTAACATAATTACGGAATTATGTCACGAATAAATTTGTTTTAGTTGATGCATTTTATTTATCGTTATTTTGAATATTTTGAATGCTTTTATTACGTATTTATTTATTTTTACAAACGGTTGTAACTTAGTGTGGCCTTAGTAGAACGTGTTACCGTAATGATGGAACACGGTCTTAGTTGTATTTTGAGATCTCGTATCTCCATTTTGTTTTTTTTGTAATTACAGTTTTATTTAGAATGTAAATAGGTTTATATTTTGTAAATTTTAATTGTAATTTTGAGAAGACCAAAGATGGAGATTGGATGCTCACTCCCGCTGCATGGAAAAGATGGAACATCAAGACAAGCTTCTCGGGTCCAACGGTGGATTCCAAAGTTGTATTATGTTCTTTTTACTAGGATAGGCCACACTAGGAATTTTTATTTACGTTTTGCAGTCTTTTATTTATTTTATCGTAACGATAGATTGCATCATATTCCGCCTAAAAACCAAACCACCTAATATTTGCATGAAAACTGACTCATATAGAGGTCACGCGTTAGTTTTCTATGACATTTTTATGTCACACGATCATTTTTAAGCCATCACCTAAGTTAATTCATTCACGTAATACTAGTTATTCGTTCACTTAAAATGAATTAAAACTAAGTTGATGGGATCTTCCTCGGATAACCAAAAATTGAGAATAGTCTTTATAGGTCAAACTCCAATGAATCCCTTCTTCGTCAGTAGGCATAATATGACCCCTTCTACGTCGGATAAGTTGGAACTGATTGACTTATTTTATCTCAACACTATGGTCACTCGTACGATCCTGTGATTATGGTGGACTATAGATAGGATTTACGGAAATCTATCGACCAAGAGTTCTTACGGAAGAACTAGCTAAACAGTTGGCTTATCAATTTACGGAAATTGAGTCTTGGGATCACTTGTATTATTCTTGAGGGAGATCAATTATGCAAGTGCAATGAGTCTACACGATTAAAATGAATTTTAAATAGACTTAAATCACCTCGATGAGTTGCTTATTTCGTTTTTGTTTTCCTTTCTTTTTCAGTGTAGATCACGAACTTTTAAACTGCTAATAACAATATGGCTGGTCCTACTAACGACCCAATGCCAAGTGCCACATTGGACCGTGAGTCCTGGCTTCGGATCTTCATGAATCAGATGAATCAGTCTACTCGACTGAAGAATGATGGATCAAACTTCGCGGACTGGGAGGCGGCATTACGGAATGCTGCCACTGCTGACGGGAAGCTCAAATATCTAATAGAGCCCATCCCGCCAAACCCAGGTCCCACGGCTAGAGCTAACGAGATCGCCAAGTTTAACGATTTCTGTATGGAAGCGGGTGCGGTAAAGAATGTACTCATTTTTGCAATGGAACCCAATTTGCAGAAACGCTTCATAGCCCAAGGTGCAAACAAGATTTTCACCACGCTCACTAAGGAATTCTCGAAAGCACCGAGAATCGTGACCTATGAGCATACCACTCGCTTCTTTGATGCGAGACTCCAGAAGGGCCAACCGGTTAGCCCACACATTCTCAGCATGATTGAGAATGTTGAGAGACTGGAGGCGCTTGATTGTAAAATCAGCGAGAACATTGTTATTGACCGCATGCTTCATTCACTCCACGATAGTTTTGCGCTCTTTAGAGCCAATTACTATATGAATGATTTGAAGAAAAGTCCCCATGAACTGCACTCCCTTCTCGTACAGACCGAGAAGGACATGAAGTTCAGTGGGAGCATGAAACAAGATGTTCTCGTTGTGACAAACAAGGGGAAGGGTAAGGGCAAAGCTCAAGCAGACCTAGCGAGTAGGCAAACCGAAGTTCAAGAAGTCGAGGTCGGGTAAGAGTGGGCCTGGTGAGGCAAGTAACTCATCGGAGCACGACAAAGAGCAAAACCGATAACATGGAATGCCATCATTGCCACAAGACTGGGCATTGGAGGCGTACATGTCCTGTTTACCATGAGGACATAAAAGCAGGTCGCGTTAAACCTGTTGGTATGTCTTCATCCTTTTCTACTTTTATTCATATGATTGAGATTAACCACGCAAGTTACGGAACTTGGGTACTAGATACTTGCTTGTGGTTCTCATCTCCTGTAATCATGTGCGGGGGCTCGGAACATCGAACCCCTCGTAAAGGGTAAGGTGGACCTGCGTATCGGGAATGGAGCACGATTGGCTGCCGTCTCGAGGGGAACATACGTGATCCAGCTTCCTAGCGGATTTGAGTTATTTTTATATAACTGCTATTATGTACCCAGTCTTTCTAAAATGTTATTTCAGTTTCTGCACTTGACAAACTTGGTTTTTCATTTGTAATAGAGAATAATAATTGCATTTTCTCATTACACGATATGATTTTTGGCAAGGCAGTCTCCATGAATGGAATTTATGTTTTAGATCAGACCACCGAAATCTTACACGTAATGAATAAAAAGTTAAAGGTTGGTGACAAAGATCAAACGTATCTATGGCACTGCCGTATGGGACACATTAATGAGAAACGCGTAAAACAACTCATAAAGAATGGAGCTATCTCGGCCTTTGATTTTCAATCATTTGGCACGTGTGAATCATGTCTCATCGGTAAGATGACTCGAATTTCCTTCAAAGGTGTTGGAATGCGCGCTGCTGACCTATTAGGACTCATACACATGGATGTATGTGGCCCTATGTCAATCACCGCACGAGAAGGCTATAGGTATTTCATCACTTTCACGGACGATTTAAGTAGATATGGCTATGTCTACTTAATGAAGCATAAAAGTGAGTCCTTTGAGAAATTCAAAGAATACCAGAATCGGGTACAGAACCAACTGGGTAGAAAGATTAAAACACTACGTTCAGATCGTGGTGGCGAGTATCTTTCTCACGAGTTTGATCAACACCTTAAAGACTGTGGGATTGCCTTACGATTAACTCCACCTGAACACCTCGGTTGAATGGTGTGTCCGAACGGAGAAATCGAACACTACTTGATATGGTTCGATCTATGATGAGTCACACGGTATTACGATTCATTATAGGGTTATGCTCTTCCGTCACCGCTCTAATACTTAACCGAAGTCCGTCTAAAGCTGTTGACAAGACTACATATGAACTATGGAAGGGAACGGTCACTGACTTGTCCTTTATACGGGTTTGGGGCTGCGAGGTTTATGTCAAGTGGAGACACGAGGATAAGCTCAGCCCGCGATCGGTCAAGACATACTTTATAGGTTATCCTAAAGGAACACTTGGTCATTACTTCTATTCGCCAACCGAACAACGTGTATTTGTTGCGGCTAGTGCGACATTCTTAGAGAAGGAGTTTCTCGGGAATGCAAAGAGTGATAGAACCTTCGACACATCGGAGATTCCCGAACCAAATACCGAGCGACCATTGGAGGAACCAGTTCCTTCAATCCCTATTGCATGTTAATATTCTGGGAACCTAGGAGGTCGGGTAGAGTCTCTATTCCTCCGGACATATACATTGGTATGGTCGAGGAACATGACATAGATGACATTCTACTCTTAACGAGTAGTGAACCCGCAACCTATAAAGGTGCCATGACTAGTTCCGACTCAAAGCTTTGGCTTGAGGCCATGAAATCCGAGGTGGACTCCATTTATGGACTTAAGCAAGCTTCTAGGAGTTGGAATCATCGTTTCGACCAAGTGATAAAAGACAATGGATTTACTCGATCAGTCGAGGAACCATGTCTATATATCAAGTCAAGTGGGAGAAAGATTGTCTTCCTAATATTGTATGTCGATGACATACTCCTGATTGGGAATGACATACCTCTCTTAACTTCGGTAAAAGTATGGTTGAAGAACCATTTCCAGATGAAAGATCGGGTGAGGCACAAAGAATTTTGGGCATCCGTATCTATCGAGATAGATCACGTCGGATGTTATCTCTCGATCGAGTCTTACATAGACAAGATCCTAGAGAGATTCAGCATGACTAACTCCAAAAAGGGGTTTCTTCCTATGGCTCCAGGGGTGCATTTGAGCAAGTCTCAGGCACCAGAGACACCGGAAGAGAAAGAGCGCATGACACGGATTCCTTATGCCTCAGCTATAGGATCAATCATGTATGCCATGATATGCACACGTCCCGACGTGGCATATGCATTGAGTATGACAAGTCGATTCCAACAAAGATCCGGTGTATCACATTGGATGGTCATCAAGAACATTCTTAAGTACCTACGGAGGACTAAAGATTGGGCATTGACTTATGGATCGAGATGACTCGAAATCTCAATCTGGATTCGTTTTTACTCTTAATGGCGCTACAGTCAGCTGGAAGAGTTCCAAACAAAGTGTTACAGCAGATTCTACGACTGAGTCCGAGTACTATGTCGCGTCTAGACATGTACAACGGAAAGCTCATCTAATCCGAGATTACGTGGAGCAAAAGGAAGTAGTGATAGAAAAGATTGCTACAGATGATAATATAGCAGATCCTCTCACTAAACCATTACGACAAGATAAGCATGAAGGGCATGTTAATTCCATGGGAATTAAACGTGTTCCTGAGTTGTAGTACTCTTTTATGGATTAGATTCATTTTCTTGTGTACTCTATACGACATCATCGTTTTGATATTTATATATTTTGTTTTTCATGTGGAATTGTACGACAATTTTGAACACCACAAAGTGAACTGAACAAACATTATAATTTTAGTCCTTAATTGCCCACGTGAGCTGATAACTCAAGGTAATTATTTTGTGACGTTGGTTGATGGTGGGTTCAACGAGCCATAAGTCAAAAGGTTGACTGACCAATCACAGAGGCGATTTATACGGATATTTCGTAGGACAAAATTGTGACATCGACGTGGAGTCCTAAATGTTTTATAACATTCGGTGCCAGGTCGTGGATAGGACCTCCATGGTGATCCTAAGAGTCGATTCTTTTGACTATCGACTGTCTCTTGAGACTAAGGCAGATTTTGGGTGACTTTGGTTTCTTTCTCACGGTCATCCGTAACAGGGGGCCAAGTAGATTTTTTCTGGGTCATTTCATGCTGTGCTTAGATCGGAAGGAGTCGAGTTGAAGGAAATATTCAGCCTTTATCAGGTACTCGATATTTCTCGGGGCCACTCGAGGAGTCAGAATCGAAATGCATGGCCATGCTCGAATACGAATTCGTTTTATCAGTTGAGTTACTCTCTAGTCGGGGAAACCACTCTTGATACAGATCGATTGTAAAATACGACCTTTGCGGATCCGGATCTGCAAATTGTTTTACATTGAGTGGGAGAAATTTTAAATGAATATGAGAATCGGTTATTGCACATACACTTGTACGGACAAGTGGGAGTTTGTTGGAGCTGTGTCCTCCAGTTAGTGCGGATAACGTCATTGCACATACACTTGTACGGACAAGTGGGAGCTTGTTGGGGCTGGTGTCCTCTACAAGTAGTGCAATAACATTTAAATCTCTAAAAGGATCAAAGGGTATACTTTTGTATTATAATCAATTGGTCCACGTTTATCAATAACGGTTGGCTTGCTAGATAAGTTTGACGTTATTGTCATACAGATGGCGGTGATCAACTGGTCCCTAAAAGTCACACCTATAGGATACGTTTGAGAGATGTGACGGTATGAAAATACAGTCATGTTGATGCCAAAGTTGACTAAGCAGTTAGTCGGAGTCATTGACTAATAATTAGTCAAACGCGATATTGACATGATTATTTAATACGGATTAAATAATAATGGCTAAGGCGAATTAAGCAGTTAATCCGTAAATTAAATATAAACGATTATATTTGATTAATGTATATTGAATTAATTATACAATATTGTCTTTGTCGGACACGTATTATTATATCGACTAATTCATGTTGTTAGACGATATTTTAATAACCGATAACCGATGACGATTTATAATCGCGTCATATACATTTAGCGAAAATGATGTCGGATCACGAGTTAAAAATAAGGAGAAAGTGGAAAGCCCACTCCCTCCTCTTGAAGCTCACGGCCGAACCAAACAAAAAGGAGAGCCTCTCTCATTTTTGACCTAAGCATTCATTTTTACACAAACTAGGGTTTTGGAAAACATTTTCCTCTGAAACCTAGATCTCACATCTAAAGAAAACTCACAACAATTCTCTCAATATTGCAAGGCAATTAGAGAATACATTTCTAGCACAAGGGCATAGTCTCAGACGGTCTTGGGTGTATCGATTAGGAGGAAATCTACTTTGATTTCTGTTCTTAGGCCACATCTCAAAGGACCCGAGGTTATTTCTAATGCTTTATCGTTTCTTTGTTGTTTTTCGTTTATGACCATAAATCGCATATTAAATTTACGTTATAGTCCTATAATTTAAGGGTTTTATACGGATATTACCCCACACTTACGATGTGCATCACAAGGTTGTAATATGGTATTGACAGCCCAAGTGTGATGTCGACATTTGTCGTTTGAGTTGTTATTAACTCACTGTATACTTTGTTACATCCAATGGGTTGTAGAGACAATTGAACCCCGTTTAAGTGAACACGGATTAACATAGTATTTGCCCATAGTCACTTGTATGAGGTGACGTCTCGAAGTGACTAGAATGTGATGCGATTGATGGCAAGTTCAAGTGCCATAGAGTCATATGAGAATGACTAGTCGATCACATAGGCAGACTGTTAGGAACATTTTGTCGGGCCTAATGACCGCTTATAGAGTTCTGGCAAATTTATATAGCCTGGTCGTGGCGAGAGCTGCTATAGTATTCAAATGAGTCGATTCTTTTGACTAAAGACTATTCGCCTAAGATGGCACAGTTTCAGATTAACTTTGATTTGTGTTACTACGACCTTCGTAAATGGGGTCAAATGGGCATATTTTGGGTTATGATGGTTGTGGCTAGTTGAAGGGAATAAGTGCGATAGGAATTGTCCACCCCTAGTCAGGGTTATAAAAATATCTCATGGCCACTCGAGGAGTAATGAACTGGAAATGCGTGGCCACGCTCGGAATGTATCCATGGTGGATAAATCCGGTCAATCAGTTATTCTCCAGATCGAGGAAACCACTCTCGGTATGATCACTTGCAAGTACGACCTGAAAGACACCTTGCATTGAGTGGGAGATAGTAATAGGATAAGAGAATTGGTGACGCAAACTTGTCGAGGACAAGTGGGAGATTGTTGGAATATGTGTCCTCCAACAATAATGCGATCACGACTGTTGATCATGATGATCACATGTTTAAGTCTCATTATAAAGAATACAATTGGGAAGTAATATTTACTGTCAACTGATCAACATATATCGGTAATGTTTGGCTGACTAGAGTTTGACATTACTGTCGTGCGACGGTGGTGATCAGTTGATCCCCTAGGTCATACCTATAGGGCAACACTCTTAATTGATCATTTAATTAATCGTATAACGTTACGAGTTAATTAAATTACTTGAAAATTGACGGACGATTTTGGAAGTAAAATTTACGTATCGCATTGAAATTTGATTAAATGAGATACGATCTGAGTAATCGAATTGTATTATTACTCAGATGAAATTATTGTTTAAAGAAACAATTGAAATTGAATGAATTATTATAAATACAATTTATTGTGATTTATAATTGGTAAATTATTTTGGTACAAGTAATTATGAATTACTAAGTCGGTTTTTGTATATGACGTATTTTTATTAATACGTTGATTTTTAATATGTTAAAAATACATAGCAATTTTATGTGACATGTGACATGGGACATATTGACAAATTGACAAAAATAAAATGGATCCCATTTTACATATATGTACCGAAATTAAGGGAGGATTAAGGATAATATTGTGTTTATTATTTGAGTGGTAAACATGATGATTACCCTAGTCACTAGCCATGCAACCCTAATGCTCATTGTAAAGAACAAATCAAGCATGCATTGGCTCCCTCTAATCCCCCCTTCCACCCGGTTTTATGAGATGAAAAACCACTTTGGTTTTTCATCTTATTTTACCTAAAAATACACTAATATGTAGTTAGTGCATTATTCATTCTTTATCATTCTAAAATTTGAGTTTTAGAGAGATAAAAAGCTTCCTTCTTCCTCCTCCCATAAACCGAAAATATTAAGTGTCCTATAATACTTTTGGGTCAATTTTTACAAGATTAATATTGTACTAGTATTTATAATATTAATTTTAATCAAGAGTGTGCTTTGGGTATAAAGCTTTGGGAGAGATCCCATACTTGTATCTTAGTTCTTCCACTAAGGAAAGCACAAGAACAAGAGAGAAAGGTGATCTCTCTTGTGCCCATTTAAACCGAAAATCCAATGTAAGAATGGATGTTTCTTCCTTATTTTGTTTGTAAGTTTGCATGCATAAGATCATTTAATTAATTTTATGACAAATTAAAATAAAACATATATGAGTATGTTAAGTATATAGATCTACTTTTCCTTCATTTTCTTGTTTTCCTCAGCCAAAAAGACGGGCGTCTTCTCTTACAGGACGGGCGTCTTTTTGAAGACGGGCGGATTCTACTGCAGGACGCCCGGATTCGTTAACAGTCACAAAATTTCAAAAATTCAGCTCATAAGGACGGGCTTCTTCTGCCCAATATGCTCGGATTTCCTGAAGACGGGCGGATTCTCTTGAAATCGCTCGGATTCTACCCCTTTTACCCGGATTCAGTTCCATCCGTGTACCTTGCATATCCCTTGTCACTTTTCATTCTTCAAAATCTCGTATTCTTCATTGTGGGGGCACTACTAAGGCATGAATAGCCTAGGCAATTGCTATCTCCACACTAAGCTAAAGCACTACACATCAATTGAAATCATTAGTCCCTCCCTCACTTCTCTCAAACATGATAATTATCTTGATCAAGGCATAAAAATCCAAAATCACAAAAATGCAAATTAAGAATTAAAATGCGAGTTAGGGAGTTAGAAATATTTACAAATGGTGGTTTAGGGAGCACTCCACCAAACTCTCATTCTTGATGAGATGTCAAGGGGGCATGTCCAAGGTGTTGTTGATGTTGCTCAACACCTTGAAAAAGTAATCAAAAGCTTGTTCATTGTCGTGATAAAGTTCTTCAATAGATCTTTGCCCTTGTTGTCGGTCTTGATCGATAGCATTACCAATATAAGGATTGAAAATCCGTTCAAACTCATCGTCCCAAAAACCACACACTTCATCTACTTGATCACTAAAGGTCTCTTGAGTTGATAGAGACAACTCTCCCATTATCTTGTTTTGGCCAATGGGGCCATCTTCTTCATTGCTTGACTTTGGTGAGCATTGCAAGCTCTCTTTGTTACAATTCACTTGCTCTTTGAATGGAGCATCTTCAATTTTCTTCTTCCATTGAAGTTCCGACTTCTTCCTATCATCCTTCCGGCTATAATGATCAATCATAAAACATGGTTCATGCAAACGGGGAGCTCTCATAGTCTTGTCAAGATTGAAAGTTATACTCTCATCTCCCACTTCTAGAGTGAGCTCTCCATGTTTTACATCAATCACTGCACCCGCGGTGTGTAAGAAAGGTCTTCCTAGAATGATTGGAATGTTGGAATCTTCTTCCATATCAACAATGACAAAGTCCACCGGGATGAAAAATTTCCCAATTCGCACGGGAACATCTTCCCATATCGCTAATGGTGTCTTCGTCGATCTATCGGCCATTTGGAGTGTAATATTGGTGCATTTAAGCTCTCCCATCCCCAACCTTTTACTCACCGAGTACGGCATAACACTCACACTAGCCCCTAGATCACATAAGGCTTTGTTGATCGTGGTGTCACCAATGGTACACAGTATTGAGAAGCTTCCCGGATCCTTGAGTTTTGGAGGTGAACTCCCTTGAAGTATTGCACTACTCACCTTAGTGAAGGCGATAGTCTCAAGCATCCGGATCGACTTCTTCTTTGTGAGGATGTCTTTCATGTATTTCGCATAGGCCGGCACGTGATTGATTAATTCCGTGAAAGGAATTGAGACTTCCAAATTCTTCACAATTTCCATAAACTTTCCAAGTTGGTCATCAAATTTGGGCTTGGCTTGACGACTTGGAAAAGGAAGTATAATCACAATGGGCTCCTTCTCCTTGACCTTGTCTTCATCTTTCTTTGAAATTTCTTCTTTTGATGGTTCTCCATCCTTGGAGTTTTGCACAATTTCTTCCTTATCACTAGCTTCCACGACTTCATCCTCAACTTGCTTCTTCGGTGCTTCATACCTTGTACCACTTCTCAAGTGAATGGCACTAACCGTTTCATGTCTTGGGGGATTACTTTGAGGTGGTAATTGCCCCTTTTGTCTTTGTGAGCTTGAAGATGCTAGTTGAGTCAATTGGGTTTCCAACATTTTAGTGTGAGCTAGGATGTTGTTGATGGTGGTTTCCTTTGCTTGACTATCTTTTTGCATTTGAGTGAAAAATTCTTGTTGATTCTTTTGCATTTGAAGGACCGCTTTTTGAACATCAAAACCTTGGTCATTTTGTTGATTGTATGGAGATTGATTTTGGTAACCTTGGTTTTGGTTGTAAAAGGGTCTTTGATTTTGGTTTCTCATGGGAGGTAGGGTGTATGTTGTTTGAGGGTTTTGAACATTTTGGCTTTTGTATGAGAGATTTGGATGGAATTTGGTGTTTTCATTGTAATAGTTGGAATAAGGGGTACCACTCTTTTATGCTTGGAAAGCATTCACTTGTTCATTTGTTCCTCTACATTCACTTTGGTCATATCCCAAAGTTCCACAATTCTCACATATCCCACTTGGGATTGATGAATATGTCGTCATGGCATTAACATGATGCTTTGGTGATTTTGAGGCTTCTTCAAGTCTAGCCATAGCTTTTTCAAACTTCAAATTGATTGTATCAATGTGAGCACTAAGTTGAGCACCCAATTGAGTAACGGAGTCCACTTCATGCTTTCCTCCTCTAGTAGCCTTGCGAGGTCTACTATATTGTGAGTTATGGACCGCCATTTCCTCAATTTTGTTCCAAGTTTGATTGTCATCAACTTCGGTGAACATTCCATTTGATCCCATGTTGAGAATGTTCCTTGAATCTTCATATAGACCGTTCCAAAATTGTTGTACCAAGAACCACTCGCCAAGTCCATGGTGAGGACATGAGCGACAAATTCCTTTGAACCGCTCCCAAGCTTCATACAAAGATTCTTCATCCCTTTGCTTAAAACCCGTAATTTGAGCTCTTAGCATGTTAGTCTTTTCCGGTGGGTAGAATTTTTTGTAGAAAGCTAGAGCCAACTTCTTCCAAGAATCAATTCCGATAGTGGCCTTGTCAAGGCCCTTCAACCATTGTTTCGCGGTGCCAATTAGAGAAAAACGAAATAAGACCCATCGAATTTGGTCTTGAGTTACACCGGTTTGAGAAATCGTATCACAATAGTCACAAAAGGTCTCCATATGAGAGTGAGGGTCTTCACTAGGCATCCCCCCAAATTGGCTCCTTTCGACTAATTGGATAAATGCGGATTTAGCAATGAAATTTCCGGTCAAATGTTGTGGTGTGGGAGTACCATTGGGTAGGTTCTCCTCGGTGGGTACGGAATGTGATGAAAACTTAGGCATTGTGGGTTGATTTTGTGTTGTATTTTGTGTTGGGTTCTCCTCACCTTCTCTTGCAAAAGGGTTGATGAACTCAATAGTTGGTTGAATATCTACAACCTCACTAATACCTCTCAAATTTCTCCTAGCAAGTCTTCTATTGGTTGTCAAAGTTCTTTCAATTTCATGATCAAAAGGTAACAAAACACCTTGTGACCTTCTAGACATGCAAAATATCAAACAACTCGAAAACAATTAGAACAAACCTTGAGGAGTTTTACTTCCCCAAGGCAAAGAAAGACACAACTAATAACAATATAAGAAAATCTAAATCAAGATAACACCGTCCCCGGCAACGGCGCCATTTTTGGTCGGACTAAATCTTTTCGGTAACTTGTCGTTAGGAGCACCTAGACCAAAACACAATTTATAGCTTCACAAACAACTCTACAATTAGTAAAGAGGCAAGTAAAAGTCGGATCCCAAGGGACGGGAATTGAGATGAGATTTCTATTGAAACTAGTGGTGTCTTAGGGGTGTCACAATTTGGGTTGATGTAGAAGGTCACTAAACTAAATAGCAATGAAAATAAACAAGCAAGATGAACTAAAAGGGTTGTAAACAATTGATAAAAAGCACTAGGGTGTCATGGGGTCATAGGGGATTCATGGGAATTGATCATACAAACATGTTCTCAAATTATAAGCAAGCAATTATTGTTGTGATGGATTGAGTTTGGTTATATCTTACAATCCTAGGAAAGTTTGGGTCCCGGAGCCGAATTGATTAGATTGTGCAACACCTACAAGTCGACTTAGTCTTCCCTACTCAACAACATGCATGGTCTAATGAGACTCGAGTTGGTTTATCTCTTACAAGTCTCATTGAAAAGGTAGGTGATGGGTAAAAAATGCAAGGATTCATAGGCTCGCATTTCATCAAACATAATATGTGCATGAGTTGAGATCAAAACAAGCAAGCAAATAAACCATGAAAGCATATTAATTTAAGCATGAATCATTCCCCATGTTGGTTTCCCCTAATTACCCATTAACCCTAGCTATGGAACTAATCACTCATTATCATGTTGAACATGCTAGCAAGGTTGTCAATCATACCAACAAAGTGAAACATGATGAACAAATGAAAGTAATTAGCAATAATTAAAAAGGGATTAAGAGAATTATACCTACTAATGCTTCCAATAATAAAGCAAAGAATAAAAGAAGTACTTGATGCTTGATTGAGAGGTTGTCAATCTCCCAATAATAACCCAAATAATCTTCAATTACCCAAAATAAAGGATGAACAAAAGAGAGATTAAGGAAATAAAACTTGTATTAAATCTTGATTAATTGTTGATTACAAACTAAAGAGAGATTTGATTGGTATTAACTACTCTAAGGATTGATAAGAAGAACATGCTCTTCCAATTAGACTAATGGGGTATTTATAGTGGAAATTAGGTGGATGCATTAGGGTTAGCTAAGGGCTTAAATGACGATTAAGTCCCTACTTAGGGAAACGCCTGGTATTTTTACGAAGGATGGGCATCTTTCTTGAAGCTTGAAGAAACGAATCTGCCTCTTGGAATCCGTGCGTCTTAGGCTCGGGACAGATGGATTCTATTGTCTCTGCCGGGTGTCTTTGGGAGAAGACGGCGTCTTAAGGGGTTCTTTGCCCGGGCGTCTTGTATGGAAGACGCACGGATTGTGGTCTTTGGGGACGGGCGTCTTGGGACAATCCGCACGGATTCTTTGCTCACCTTGTTTCTTCTTCTTTTCTTCCCTTTTCTTCATAAAATCCTTGGGGATTTCCTTGGGGATGCAAGGATCTTTTCTCATCATTGCCCATCTACTATAATATGTACAAAGGCCTTCTAATATTGTCTCTCCTTGATGCTTGGTCATTGAATTCAATCAATTTAGTTTCATTTTGCCATGAAAATGCAAGGTTTGCACTCCTTTCCTACCAAGGACACAAAACCTCAAAGAATATGCAAAACAAAGAACTAAAGACAATAAATGACCCAAATATGCACTAAAAAACATGGAAGCAAGGCTAATTCGGGGGCTAAATATGCTCTAATTATGGTCACATCAACTGGAAAAAAATAGGTTCCTCGATCGAGTGACTACTGGACTCGATCGAGTCACTCCTGTAACTAATGATAATACTTCCAAACGTCCTCCTAATGCAAAAGAAGCCGAGCAAATCAAAATTCAACTACCTTTTCCTCAAAGATTGCGAAAATCTAAACTTGAACAACAGTTTGGAAGGTTCGTGGAGGTAGTGAAGAATCTTCAAGTGACAGTGCCCTTTACTGAATTGGTAACTCAAGTGCCGGCCTATGCCAAGTTTTTGAGAGAGATTTTGTTAAAGAAGCTGTCTTTTGATGAAGTGGAGACTGTTGCGTTCACTCATGAATGTTACGCCGTATTACAAGCCAACTCTCCGCCTAAGCTTAATGATCCAGGGAGTTTTTCTATTCCTTGTACTATAGGCCCTTTATCTATTGACAATGATTTATGTGATTTAGGAGCGAGCGTCAGTGTCATGCCGTATAAAATTTGCAATCAATTAAACACGACTAAGCTTAAATGTACTAACATGACTATTCAATTGGTTGACAAGTCTATTAAGCACCCTATGGATATCTTAGAGGATGTGCCAGTTAAGATAGGGAAATTTTTCATTCCAATCGACTTTTTAGTGACAGATATAGCTGAAGATTCTCGTGTTCCTATTATTCTAGGATGGCCATTCTTGCATACTGCAGGGGCGGTTATAGATGTTAGACATGGGAGTCTTACGTTCAACATTGGAGATGATACTATCACTTTTGGTCTTGACAAAGCATCACGTCCTCCTGATTTAAAAGCTTCTTGTCATATGATTAATACTCTTGATCCTACTTTTGATGATTGTCTTGCTTTATGTTTTGACACGAATCCACATGACGCCCCTGCTGCTGCGTCATATCCATGGAGCAAGAAATTTGATGAGGTTGAGAGGTTGATTTATGGAGATGAACCTCCTCCTGAGATCGTTTACATCTGTGATGAGAGTATGGACATAGAAGCCGAGTTGGATCCTTTGGAAACTGAGATTTTCAGAGAGGAGTCAGTCAAAGTTTTTGATAAAGCTCCTATGACGGATGAAGTGCCCTATCTTCTACCAAGTGAAGATGACATGAAGAACGATGAACATTGCTCATATTTTACATTAGACTTTGAGTTTGATGAGCAAGAACTTTATTTGTCATTTATTTTCTCTTGGACTATTTATTGGTGCTACTTATGCTTGTGTGTAGCACATGCGCTACTTTTTTATTTACTGTTACGAGCTTTAAGTTGTATTGATTGTGTGCGCATTTGTTTTAAATGCAGATATATACTCTCCAAATGGTTCCTCGAGCGAGTGTTGGTAGGCTCGATCGAGTAACTGTAACAACCCGGATTATAAAACAAAGGAAAAACGTAGTATAAAGTAAATATCAGAGTATAATACTGATAAAAGGGTCAAGGTGGTGGAAACACCTGACCAATCCGGTTCGCTACTAAATCCAAAACAAACTAATACATTATTCAAAGGTTCTCAAAACATGAAAATAAACTCCTAATTTATTATTCATCTCGCCGCACAGTACTTCCCAGCAAGATATCATCCAAAACAGCGATCATCTGAACAACCTGAGAATAGGGGTCGACAATCAGTCGGGAGTAACTAGATGCTCTCCCAGTCATGTTTACAACAATTGAATATAACTAACAATCATTATCAATTGAAATGCAAAACCAGTAAACATGCGAGATCATCTACACTCATTAAAATCAGACCCAGACTTACTACTCATGATATTCTTAACACTAGACGAATGAGACTACCATATGCAACCACTAGACCATGGACAACTACAAACCAAAGTAGACACGATCCACAACACATAAGGCACAAAGCTAGCAACAAAGCATAGCGAATAGAGCGAACACCGCTAGAACATTTAACTGATGATCTAGCAGATGGAACGTTTAACTGACGAACCATCGGTTGTGAAGTATTTAACTGATACTCCACGGTATTATGTATAGCGTATCACCACTGCATATATGCGTTTAACTGACGAATCTGGCCATCCCCAAAACATAGACCAATAAACCTCCGAAGAGCAGCTCTTGATTCATTCCGATAGTATTTAACTGATACTGCCGTCGTCTATTCGACCAGCCAACAAATAAATATATAGTTTAACTGACTGCACACGACATGCGTGAACCACATCACGACTCAACTCAGAAGAACAGTTTAACTGACTGTCCAACTCATGCAAATGCACATTTTAACTGACTGTATAACTCATGCCTGAATAACATCACGACTCAACACAGTAGAACAGTTTAACTAACTGTCCTACAAACATATGAACAAGAGTAACCAACGACACATGCACACATTGTCATATAATAACTGAACACAACACAACATATGAAGCAAGTATAAACAACCAAGGTTATAGTAACCTTAGTCATAACCTGAACTCTGGATGTGAGGATATACTAACCTCGACTATAAATTCAATATATATAACTTGAAGTTATACTCACCTCAACCATAACCTTAACACTAAACTCAAAGTTATACTAGCTCCAACCATAACCTTGAGCCATAAATCTCAGGGTACGTACTTTAACTCGTATCCAATGTTATAGTAGATTCAGCTATAACCTTGAATTCATATTTCCAAGGTTATAACTCAAACAGCCATAACTAGAGCAACAACCCAAAGTTGTACTAACTTCAGCTATAACACTCGAATCATCATCAAGGTTATACTAGCTTTAGCTATAACTTTGGAGAGCACTCTTGGCCGCCTATCATGCTGCCACTAGGGTTTATTCGTAAACCCTAATTACGCTCATGACACCCATCTTTAGCACATAAACAACATATGATATATAATTAAAACATTAAAATATATACAAACATGCGAAAAACATGATTAACATGATAATAAACAATCAAACATGTACCAATCATACAAATCAATCATTAATCACATTAATTACATCAATTGGCATAAACACAATTAAAATAGAAACACCTAGTTACCTTATTAGCAATTAATGATGCACAATAATGAAAACTTTCATGAAGAACACGATCAACAAAACCCTTGCCTCCAACACACATGTCAACTATCCAAAACCGCCTTTAAGGACGCACGAACCCATGTGCAAGATGTCGTGCATGCAGATCCTCTTTTAAAACGTCAAAGGAATGACATAAAACGAACCCTTGAAAACACCGTGAAAAGATATTCTTTTTTACCCATAAAATAAGAGACCAAAACGTAGGTCTAAAAGTCCATACAAATAATCCCCATAAAATTATTTGGAGATAAATATGACGTAGAGGTAAGAGCAAGGATTGTGAAAATATAATTTGTGTATGAGTTTGGAAGATGAAAAGATATTCAACAATGGAGTCAAATGGAGAAAAAAAGAACAAAAGAGAGAAAGAGGGGAGGGCTGCCGAGCGGGACTTCACGCAAAAGAAAAGAGGATGACCTAGTTGCTAGCTAGGTTAGATTTTCTATTTATATAGGAGGGTTAACAAGTGGGCTTTGGGTCCATTAGCTCATACAATGGATTATCTGATTATAAATCGGATTGGACCATATTAAAACGCAAGGAGGCCTTATAATAGAAAAGTAGCAATTACATTAAAATAATCAAATCGTGCTCGGACATTTTAACCCTTCCTAAAGTATATTAAAATGAGAAATAATAAATAGAGAACGAAGACGATAAATATAAATATTTCCAAAATACATTATTAAAATCCGAAATAATCAATTTAATAAAATACTTTTATAATAAAATATTATTATAAAATAACGGGTGTTACAATCCAACCCCCTAAAAAGAAGTTTCGTCCTCGAAACTTGAATTTCAAAGATAAGATAAAAAAAAGGGTAAGAATTATAAGTGATCATCAACAAAAGTCATCTCAGAATCCTAACCGATGCGCGCACTCTGATCCATATCCAAACTCAAGCCAAAGATAAAGATATCCCAAATCCTCAATGTTATTATCAACTTCACACACGCTACAACCTCAAAAGTCCAATCAAACTCATATTATCGCAACCGAAAATGATCGATAAGCTAACTCCTTCCCAAATGATCTCTCTTATCTCGATATGACCTATTCATCTGAAAACCACAAGCCAAAATGATCATTAAACCAACATCTAGTCCTCATATTTCAAACACCCATCCAACTACCATTAACCTTCATTAAACAACATATACAACCTCTTAAAATTGTGAACTCGTTACTATTACACCAAATCCACATATCCTTTTACAAATACTCTAATTCTAGTTTACCGTTCACCACAAGGTCTGACATTAACCAAAACCCCAGACAGATAATCTCTAAACCAAAGTATATTTCGAATGAGAAAACTATTTCATTCACGAGTGCCATTGGAATTATCGCTACCTTAACATCCTCAAAGTCGGTAGTGCTCACTACTATCAACAACTCTAAAGCTCAAAAAGACCTCAACAAATCTCGATGATTCTCGATATATATCTAGTTCCCAAAGTCATCAATCTCCAACCTCAAACTCTGACTAAACTGTCAAAATCCTATCCAACCTCAATCTCATGGCAACTGATACGTGCATTTTATATAGTCTTTGTAAGCCTCTTTATGCACGTATTTCTATGCTATTCTCGTAGTTTTATGCTTCGAAATGCCCCAAATATTCTACTTTGGTCTGTTTTGCTTTATTTGCAGGAATGGACCCGAAAGTGGTGGAATCAAGCCTTTTATTATCCACTTTGCTTGCATTTAGAGGATGATTGGATTTGGAGCGGGAATACTGCTGTTACGGGATACGTGAAGTGATTTTGGAAGCTAAATCACCAAGTCAATGCTGAAATTAACGAAACAAGTAGTCGGCTGAGTCAAAGTCACTCGATCGAAGGTTTTTATGGTCGATCGAGTAGTTTTGGATAGCATAAGACTTTGATCGGGTGAAATCCATGCTCGATCGAATTGCGCATAATTAGAGTCCCTCGATCAAGTAGGTTTTCTATTCGATCGAGAGGTTTTGCTATGATTTTGTTCGATCGAGCCGTTTAAAATGGCTCAATCGAGTAGTTATCTATTGGGCTCGGGCTTTTCAGTTTTATTTCGTTTTTAGGTCTAATAATTATCTTTCCTATAAATAGGAAAGATGACAGACGACTTAGGGTATCACTTTTACATCACAATATACGTTACTTTTCTCCCTTTCTCAATGGAACATTGTTTTTCTCTCTATTTTCCGGATCTTATTCTGTAACTTTCTCTTTCCCTTACTCTCTTATTTAATGCTTATTATTCTTCTATCCCTTGTTCTTGTTCTTTTCTTTTTTTATGTCTAGCTATATATCCTGCTAAGGTTTAGGGGAGTCAATGGATTGTGGTTAATTGCTAATTAGGTTATGGATCTTTCGCTGTTGTTATGTCTGTGTTGTTAATCACTGCTATTAACTGTAATCAGCTACTTGAATCGATGCATTTAGCTCAATTAACCTTGGTAAGCCTCGACCTAGACCGGAAGGTTGGAAAGGGTGAGACCCGCAGTGAACAATAGGATGCTTTAGTGAGGGCGGAAGCTAAGCTAATAGTATTTTAGGGTGAATTGAGACCGGAAGGAGATATTCGTTGCCCCTTAGACTGACACATGCGGTCGATCTGCGACCTTAGCTGCAATTAACTGACATTCATTGATAACCCGACAATCCTAGTTTTCTCTCTCTTGTTAATCCCTCTTATCTTTAATTCTCTTCCTTTAATTTTGATTAGTTTAGTTCAAACAATTAAAACCCCCATTGTAACACCCCCATATAACGAGGAGCCTTAACCAGACCTTCCTTAGCATATAAGGGCACTACCATCTCGGTTGCCCGAGTTAAGTAATCATCAAAAGTCGATAAAAGAACAGTTATAGTTAAATTTACATGTGTTACAACCAACTAACAAAATAAAGATACAACTCGTCAGCTACGCACTGTCTCTATCAGAACTCATGACGACTCATCCCTACCGAGACTCCAGCTATCAACCACATTAACACCTGCTAAGACTGACTGCTCACCATAAGGGATCACGGCAGACACATAAACAAACAAGACAACCACACAAGGTCAGTACTGAGATAAGATGCAACATTAACCAACATCAACCGTCAACACAAAACAAAACACAACCAGTCACACACAATCATACCCACTCCAATCAATCTCCATCACCGACTGTCCACTGGACCAGCCCTGCCAGTGAGGGACCGCAGCCGTTCCTACCTAAGCCCCGCTCATCATACCGAGCGATAACCCTGTCCCATTAATGTGCACATCCCCTCCCGTGGCGGGTTCCACGGAGGGCGAAACTAGGGCGTAAAGCCACTCCCGCAAGTGACTCCACTCAGCCGAGGACGCACCTCGAGAACCAGAGACAATCAATCATAGACAGCTGCAATACAACAACAACCAACAAACTATATACACCAACCGATTACCGCATATACTCTGCCACACAAACACAACAACCACGACACAACAACCGACATACTAGACCATCCACAGAGACTGAGTAGGCGAACCTACCTTTAAGCGGCTGCAACGATTCCATGCCCATACACGCAATACCCAGCAATCAAGTAACACCTATATTCGCAATGCAAACATCTATCACTACTAAGCTAACCCTAACTGCAAGGACAAAGATACGGATGATGATGACGACATACCTACATGAGGAAACCTGGCAAAGGACCACTACCCGACTCAAGCTATGCACTCCTAAGGCACAAGGACCTTCAAAGGCTCCCAAGGAAGGTATATGGTGAAGGGAAGGGAAGGAGGCGACCTAAAGATCTGAAGAAATGAGGTGGAAATAATTTGCAGTTATAACAAAACACGATTATAAACCCTCGCTGAAAAGACGCTACTCGATCGAGTGGCCCACCTACTCGATCTAGTGGCCCCTACTCGATCGAGTATCCAAGCTACTCGATCGAGTAGCCTCTACTCTATCGAGTACCACCCATAACTCAAAACACAGGATAACTTTGGTACGCACTTCTAAGGACTATTACTGCTCCCAAGGTCGGTCAACGCTGGTCAACTGGTCTCTAAAAAGGGCGGGTATTACACCCATCCTGTGACCTCAGATAGACTAGAATTGACAAGTACATAGTGACCGCCTCCCTGTGGAGATCGACCCTACTTACCGCTAGCTTCTGTTAGTTGTATCTAGGTATTTATTTTTGGTACATGACAACGGTATCAAATTTTTTGCGCCGTTGCCGGGGAGGCAACTATTTTATTTGCGTGTTTATTTTTATCTATCTTTAGCCTCAAGGGATTTATTCCTTGAGGCAGTTCTTATCTTTTTCCTTGAGTGTTATTTTGATAGGCCCTACAGGTCCTACCTAGACAATTCTAGGTAAAAGATCGTCAAAGGGAAGGCTTGAGTACCTTTGAGCTCCACTTATGTTCCATCCTATGGCGCAGCAGGTGGTTTACTATAAGAGATATGGTGCTGCTGGGCACAATGCCACTGTTTGTTTGACAGGGAACGATGAAGTTTGCGCGTTTAAGCAGCGTAGACAAGCCAGTCAACCTTTTGCAATTGTGCCGCCACATCCGCTTTATCAACGGGGCTATCAAAAGCCTCCATTCATTTGGCCACCGCAACAACAAGCTCCTCCTCCTGATAGATATAAAGAAGAGATTGCGGAACTGAAATCTTTGATCAAGACACTTGCATTTAAAATGCAAGAGTATAATAGATATACGTACGCTTAAATCGATGAGCTTGAGTCTCAAATAGCTCAGTTAGCCGCTGAGACGACCTTTAGGCACGCAGAGAGTGGTCTTATCCATGAAGGACCCGAGTTGCCTATCGATGTTGATGATTTGTATGACTCGGAATGTGATTATCTATCTGAAAGTGAAGCAAGCTACGAAGATTTATGCGCTGCACTAGAATAATCACTCGATCGAGCTAGTAATAGTGTTCGATCGAGTGAAATATCTGAGGTAAGTGTTCGATCGAACAGAAAATTTTACTCGATCGAACAGTAACTATACGGAAGATCTCGATCGAGCATGTTCTTGTGTTCGATCGAGTAAAAATCAAGACGAAAGCTCTTGATCGGGTTCTGTCTTTACTTGATCGACTACTTTGGCCATGGAGAGCGTTGATTTGTCACTTGGGTCCATTTTGGATAACGATTTTAATGAAGACAATGGTTACGGTGAATCTCCCCTTTTCAAAGCCGAGCTAGACGCGCTAAAGGCTGCGGTATATGGGACAGAACCCACAGAGGAGGGTAACGAGAAGACAGCTGAGTCAGTGATTGCTCCTAGCACGGAAGAGGTAATATATTCGTTTGTCAATGATTCCGACATTGAGAGCGACCAACCTGAGGTAGTTAACGATAATTTCATTATTGTTAGTATTAATAGTACGTTATCTCATTTGACTCATGTTTTCTCTTTTGATGCTCTACCCCCTCCCAGATGGACAAATAATTTAACAATTGTTTACCATACTTGTCATCAGAAATTCGTTAAACTGAAACGGTGCCTTAGCTTATTTTTAAATGCTCCCAAGCTCTCAAATTTTCCACTGACGGATAATTTGATCTTTTATATTCCGCGCGTAGCTGGAGGGCGGGATTACTTTGTGGATAAATTTGGGAGCTGTCATAGGAAATTCGTTAGGCTCAAATGGTTACATGTTTTAATTTCCTATTTTATTTTTATATTATGGTGCTAATTACAATTTTGTGTAGCACATGCGCAGTTATTTGATCGATTGTTGCGCGCCTTGAGCTGTTTTGACTGGGCTCAATTGGATTTGCTGACTGAAAGAAAAGAAGGTCGAGCAGGGACCTATCTGAAACTAGCGCTACCCGGGAGGCAACTCGGAATTTGAATTTTTAGCTGTTTTACATTTCAGTTGTGTGTGTAATAATTGGTTTTTAAACCATAGACTAGAACTGTTAAGCTTGTTTAGTTAGTTTCGCGGACTGTTTGTTGCATCTTTGCAGGAATTTATCGTGAATATCTCGATCGAGTACTTTATATATTCGATCAAACTATTTTGCTTCTAATTTCACTCGATCGAGCATCTGCTACTTTCAATCAAGTACCTATAAATGAGCGCATTTCGATCGAGTAACCTTTCTCTTCGATCGAACAGTTTTGCAGCCTAATATACTCGAGCGAGTACTAAATCCTCTCGATCGAGTACTATCGAGTAACTTGGCTTGATTTGCTTCCAATGACGCTGCTATAGAGCTGTTTAGCGACCTCCCATGTTGCTGGCTGGTTTGGGGGAGGTCCCTACTTCGCGTAATCTTGTGAGTTTTCCGCACCTCCACTCTCTCCTTTTTAGTTTGTATTTTCTTTCCCTATTTTTGAGTACAATGAAGGCATTGTACGGTTTGGTTTGGGGAGGTTATGCATCCATATCTGTGTCTGCATTTATGTTTTTATTGCATTTCTGTTGTCACGTTTAATTTCTGTATGCATTGTTGTTTATTTTTATAAAATTCATAAATCTCATAAAAATTAGAAAAATTTCAAAAAATCAAAAAATTTCACGTTTATTTTAGCATATAGGTTGAGTCGGAATGGTAGTTTTCGATGATGAAATTGCACTATTATTTGTCTTTTTGCTTAAGCCTTGCATAAAACTATTATCTTTTAGCTTTGTCTTGTTGCATATCTACTAGTTAATGTTTAAATTTAGCTGAACGAATAGACTTGACCTGAAATTTTGGCAAACTACTTATAATTTCTAAGATTTAGAGCCTTATAAACTAGTGTCATTTGTGACCGGTTTCATGTAGGATTGTGAGTAGTTACTCCTTGCATAACATGTATCATCAATTTGCACGTATATGAAATTCAATTGCTTTTTGTCTACATACATTCGGGTTAGTGGTTGGTGTCACATGCAGGGAGGTGCTTACAATTTCCTTTTCTTCCATTTTTACCCATTTAACTCCACATTAGCCAAATTTGCCTGTTGACCCTTAGCTACATCCAAATTTAGCCTGCCTTGTCAAGCTAGTTTAGATTGTTTTGTGGTATATATTTCATTGTGCCAAGTTTGGCTTGTATCTGATGATTTGGAGTTGGTAATTTATGGAGGAAGGATGATAATACTTATGAAAGAAAAAGAAGTTGAAGAAAAAAGATTTGAAAAAAGAAGAAAAAAAACGTGATGAAAAGAAAAAGAAAAATAAGATGTTTGATTATAAGATCGGTTTCTGCTCCTATACTTTACTTATATCTATTGAGGAGTATGTTCGATTCGGTTTGGTGAGAGTTGATGCCAATTAAGGGCATTGTGCTTAATTTTGATGGATGAGAAATGGATATGTTCCATTTGGTTATGTTTAGGTACTAGCTTGGCTGCCTATACCCTCACATTTCCAAAAATGTTTTGGCTTTTCTTACCCATTGCCTCGCTTAACCATAACTTTTGTAAGCCCTCGGCTGTGACAGACCTTGTTTGGTTGGAATGTATGTTTGGAGCTAGAATTGTCTATCATATTAGTTGTATTCATGTTTATGTGGGTCGTAGTTTATGTGAGCGACTATTTTTCTTTCTTTCTTACACTCATATGCTTACCCTTTGCTTCATGAGAGAAGAGTGGCCCATGAGAGTCCGATTTTAAAGGTCTTGCAAGGTCGACAGTTCAGCTCTATTATAAACATCTTATAACTCGTTTGCATTTGACAGTTTTTGCTATAAGTGTTAGTTCGCTTACATTAAATCGGTTTAAGTGGGCATTTGTAGCTAGATCTGAGCTTTCTTTTCCGTTCCATTAGTTTGCATTTAGTTTACTCAAGGACGAGTAAAGGTTTGGTTTGGGGAGATTTGATACGTGCATTTTATATAGTCTTTTTAAGCCTCTTTATGCATGTGTTTCTATGCTATTCTCGTAGTTTTATGCTACGAAATACCCCGAATATTCTACTTTGGTCTGTTTTGCTTTATTTGCAGGAATGGACCTGAAAGTGGTGGAATCAAGCCTTTTATCGTCCACTTTGCTTGCATTTAGAGGATGATTGGATTTGGAGCGGGAAATACTGCTGTTACGGGATGCGTGAAGTGATTTCGGAAGCTAAATCACCAAGTCAATGCTGAAATTAACGAAACAAGTAGCCGGCTGAGTCAAAGTCACTCGATCGAAGGTTTTTATGGTCGATCGAGTAGTTTTGGATAGCAGAAGACTTCGATCGAGTGAAATCCATGCTCGATCGAATTGCGCATAATTGGAGTCCCTCGATCGAGTAGGTTTTCTATTCGATCGAGAGGTTTTGCTATGATTCTGTTCGATCGAGGCGTTTAAAATGGCTCGATCGAGTAGTTATCTATTGGGCTCGGGCTTTTTCAGTTTTATTTCGTTTTTAGTTCAAATAATTATCTTTCCTATTAATAGGAAAGACGACAAACGACTTAGGGTATCACTTTTACATCACAATATACGTTACTTTTCTCCCTTTCTCAATGGAACATTGTTTTTCTCTCTATTTTCCGGATCTTATTCTGTAAATTTCTCTTTCCTTTACTCTCTTATTTAATGCTTATTATTCTTTTATCCCTTGTTCTTGCTTTTTTCTTATTTATGTCTAGCTAAATATCCTGCTAGGGTTTAGGGGAGTCAATGGATTGTTGTTAATTGCTAATTAGGTTATGAATCTTTCGCTGTTGTTATGTCTGTGTTGTTAATCACTGCTATTAACTGTAATCAGCTACTTGAATCGATGCATTTAGCTCAATTAACCTTGGTAAGCCTCGACCTAGACCAGAAGGTTGGAAGGGGTGAGACCTGCAGTGAACAATAGGATGCTTTAGTGAGGGCGGAAGCTAAGCTAATAGTATTTTAGGGCAAATTGAGATCGGAAGGAGATATTCGTTGCCCCTTAGACTGACACATGCGGCCGATCTGCGACCTTAGCTGCAATTAACTGACATTCATTGATAACCCGAAAATCCTAGTTTTCTCTCTCTTGTTAATCCCTCTTGTCTTTAATTCTATTCCTTTAATTTTGATTAGTTTAGTTCAAACAATTAAAACCCCCATCCTGTGACCTCAGATAAACTAGAATTGACAAGTAGATAGTGACCGCCTCCCTGTGGAGATCGAACCTACTTACCGCTAGCTTCTGTTAGTTGTATCTAAGTATTTATTTTTGGTACTTGATGACGGTATTAGCAACATCATCAGTCGCACTCGCAAGACCCAATCATTCCCTTTGAACACTTATGACCACGGCTTCCCTAAGCACCCAAGGAACTACATACCTTTAGTTAAGATAGTACCTATTGTACCACAACACACTTATGCACCGATAACGCAATACCATCACCGCTCTTAAAATGATGTCACCGTACAAATCTTATCATATGTGTCCATACAACAACAACGCTTATAACCGCAATTTCTAATCATGGTTTACTATCCATGATTATTATCATGACATCATAAATCCACGACAAGACTGTATGAACTTATGTCCTTCAATTAATCACTCATACTCTTAATGAAACACTTTATCTCAGGTAGAACAAACAAACATCTATATACCCTCAATATAAAAACACCCTCAAACTTTCTTAGCTTAGAATAAGACCTTTAATACTCATTCTCCAAAACTCTATACATTGCCCCACCTCATACTCGTATTCAACTATGTTACAAAGTTCTCAACCTCAAATAACCAAACATCAAACTCAAAGTATCTAACATCGCTCACTAAAGGATCCAAGTTTCCACTACGAGATGATCACAAGTAGCTCTAAAGAGATTTCAAAAAATTTCAAGTTACCATGAAAGAATAAAACACTTGAAAACCAAAACAAAGCATTTCCGTGCAATACCACAAGGCAAAAGAACACATTCCTTTCGGAAGTAAAAGCTTAAAGAGAAACCAATGTGAAAAGGGTAGTTACAAAAGTTCAAATAAGAAGGAACTGGAGTTGAAATAAGAACAAATAGAGAGTAACAATAGATAAAACAGACAGAGGACAAAGATACAAAGGAACTTTTGGTCCAAAGGTTCACATAAAAGAGGTATGGTTAACACGTGCAAGGATGACAAGGATAGACGACTCCAGAACAAGTTTATCTACGCGAAGATGATATTTTAAGATAAAATAAATAAAGCAGATAACCAAAGTCTTACAATTCTCGTACAATCATCACTTAAGGTAACAACATATCGTAACATCCTCTCATCACATTTCCATAATACCTCAGAACCAACAAATCCCTATATAACTGCCCCTTTTACATTCACTATTTCCTCAGATTTTCAAATCTCAAGATCACAAACACTCACAACCCTCCACTCTCAAGTCCTTCACTCTCAAGAACTCCATCTAATCACACTTAATGAATCAATCCATAGCAATATCTATACTCTCAAAAGATGAACACCACTATCCATTATAATCATCGTCAACATGGCCGTTCACTAAGGCAACGCTAGAACACTTTAACATTAACATCTCCCAAGTCCATAAATTACAGTTCGTCTCTCTCAAACAATCCTTTAAAAGGTACGATCAGGAAATAAACCCTCAACGGATAAATCATGAAATCTTTCATAACTCACTAATAGACATTAACGATTCTTACTCCTCAAATATGGTATTCCAATTAAAGACGAGCATAGTGCTTCAAAATTCCCAACATGCTCAATCTAAACTCCACGATAACATTCAATTCATTCCCCTTAATACTCTCGTTCCATAAATAACTCGCATAATTGTTCCCTTAACACAAGACAAAAATCCAACAATTCTAACCATTAAGAGCATAAGCCACAATATTCCCAAATATTACCACAAGATAAATCCACCTTTCATGTCTCTCACTTCTAGTGAAACTGTCAAACCACAATCATACATCTTATGCCAAATATCACCACCCTTTATCATCAAAAGGATTTCCTCAAGCACATAAAAGAACTTAACAACCACTTATCCCAAAGGAAACATCGTCATAACAACTTCTATTTCCAAAGTAAAGTTATTCGTTACCAAACTCATAATAATAAATGCTCTTCCTTTCATACCCGAACATCCACAACTACCATCAAACCTAACTTGTTGCCCCAAAATCCAAACCACAAGGAATCAACTTCAAAATTACCTCAAACAAGGACAACACCAACAAATGATCCAAAAGGATGAAAGTACGATAAGAGTAAGTCTCAGGTTATCAAGGATTAAAAGCTTTGACCGACATATAACCAAAATGTTGTAGGGTTTTGTACACCCTATGAGCCCGGATCTAATCGCAAGTATTATACAAATTAACATAGGAAATAAGATGAATCACATACCTCTTAGCACAGCGGAATAATAACGATAATAAGAAGTATATTTGATGTAGAAATCCGAAACCCCAGACGAATAATAAGCACCCCACTTGTGATGCTTCTATCGGTATCCACACAGGTACTAATCTGCGCCTCGTATGCTAGTACTGAAGGGAAGAAATCTAACTTGGAGAAAACTCCTTTTCTCTCTCTTAGTGTATCTCTCTTTATGTCAGACAAAAGAATAAAAACGCTCCTTAGGTTTGTCACACAAACCCTCTTTATATAGATGAGATACATATGTTAGTTTCCTAAACCCTATCAGATAAGCGCAGCTGGGCCTAATCATTATTAGAGCCCGGTTAGTATTAATTATAAGTCCGACTTATAATTATACTAATCCCGTACCTTTTGTGTGTGACCCAATAGGCCCATTTAAGACTACCAGATATGTAAACCACCTTACGCGCCAAACCGACATTGGCCTCTAGCAAGGCATATCGATTACATAGACTTAAGTGAGTTAATTCGTATAAGACAGTGGACATAACTCCTTCAGTCTCCCACTTGTACATGTCCTTATAAGAACCATTATAAGTCTTTTTGCTACTATTGTCTCCAACTGAGAATGAGGTAGGAAAAGTGTCAACCTCATATATCCCAATCGTTTTTTCTCGAATCTCTGAGTTGACTTGTAAAAGAGCAGATGGATGACAATCATCCCATCTGAGCGCGGCCACGCATTTACACAAGTCACACTTTTCGAGAGGCCAAGAAACAATAAACTCCCTTCACAAGGGAGGAGCAAATCCCGTCTTATCTAACCACATCCTATCACACGCTCCATGCACACCCAATGATCAACCATGATCCCCATTTACAGCAGACTAGGAATGATTTCAAAGTATACACTTCACATGTACAGAATAGTCAAAGACTCAGGTCTAAAGACCAAAACAAGTCAACAGCTTGCAAAGAGCTTTACTGACACTAAGCGAATCCTTAGTAAAGTCCTTTTAGGCGGGTCTGTCTAATGTGTATTCTCCAACACACATCCATGCACCTGGCTTAGTATCCCCATACCTATGACTTATGGAACATAGCCATCAACCAGCGTACATACTAGCCATTTATGAGTATTCAAATGTCCCAACATAATACTCTGACTAGAGACAAAAAATAACAACATCATCCAAATGGAGTTCCACAACCAAGTCACGCACTTGGTGATCCATTTCATCAATGTATGTTATTTAGGGAAAAATAATCCAATCAATATTGAATAAAATGCGCTTATATTAAATAAATGTGATATGTCATACATATATATATCAATCATCGAAAATAACTCCCACTAAGGCAAACATCTCGTGGTAGTACTATGACCACTCGTGATTTGTGTATGTTATTTAGTATTCACATTGAAGGCCCATCAATTACAAAGTCTATACTTTGATATGGTACATGGAGTTATGTAGGATTTGTGATTTTATACCACCTTTTAGAGTTGCGGTCCATCACTTCTTCCATATAGGTTAAACCTATGTAGGGCTTTCAGGTAGAACATTCATGACTCTACTTGGATAAAACCTAAATCCTTTTCAACATTTGTAGAGCATTTTGTTAATCTTGAACACTTCAACATTTACTCTACTCCCACTGTTTCTTTTAGCGACCGCATCTCTTTAATAGAAACCACAACATTCCACATAACAAAACTTCTTTTGTTCATGAGATGGGTTGTCAAATAAACTTCCTTCTTAAGGCCAGGATACCCCCACAAAAGCATATGCCAGAATCGAAACTAAGTTTCAAGAAACATTTTCTTAAAACTTTCAAAGTCTCAAGTCTTAAGAAAAGGCAGTTTAGGAACACTTTCAATGCTTATCAGATATGCTATCTTTCTACGACTTTAGATGGACACTTTCATTAATCATGTACGCAAACATTATAGTGCAACATTAGCCTCTAAAAGAATCAATAAGATCTGTGTGACTCATCATATATGGAACCAAATCACATAGGGTTCGAGATAGTTTGAACGATTTCATTTATCTCTAAGATGATCACATGCATTAAGCCCAAATTATCCCAGTCTTCTTCAAATTAAACGGTACTAAATCAACTTCTCAAGTTGATATTATACTTTCAACTGAAATTATCCCTTAGCAAAACAACTTATTGAACCCACATATATCTGTATATGTGTGATCAAACAAGCCAGACATACTCCCATTGAAATCAGTAGGAGACCTCTTATGTCCCTTCATCATCTAAACAAAAGTGACATACCTTATGTTTTTCATGTTTAATGATTTAAGGACAATGCCGTAAATGGATAAGAACTGAGCCGTAAAACTTGAACTCTAATAATCATTATGTTATGGATAAAGTTGTTCATTAGTAAGAATAACAACTTGGCTAGCCTCACTGTACCTAATCTTCTGACAATGTCTTAGAACAACATTTGTTCTTCATAAAAGCAGTATATGTCCAAACATGAACTAGAAGTCTAGAATTACCAACCTTGAATATGACATGTACATGAATAACCTTTATTCAATTTTAGTATGAAGCAATAAGGTAAGCTTAAGTAAACCATTTCTACATATGAAATAACAACAATTGTTAAAAACATTTCACTTCAGATATTGTTCTACCCTTCTGGATAAATTACATTTATAATGTAACAGTTACATTTGGTATCTTATACCAAAATAGCAGAACAATAGTAACGCTTACCTCCATAACATACACACTTGAAGTCATACTTCAATTGCATCTGCAGATCTTTTAGACACTTCTAGGAGTTACCTTTCCAATGGTATCATTACATTAATGCTCTAAATTATTTACGTACCCTTTTCAGACTTGGCCTCAGCTTTGAGTCTGACAACCCCCTTTCACTCACCTTTACCACCGTCTAAGTCAATATCTCAAGTCTTCTTTTAAGAAACTCAAAGATAATTGATATTAGACTTTCTTGATACGACATTCAATCGTCTTTAACATCTCATGTTATTTGGTGAGAAAGCTAATGGTCAAGTTACATCATAATGAACTCACTTTAACTTGATGCATGACTGAAACAATTTTAGTTGCTAATTTTATCTAGCACAAGAAGTATCCAATCATTCCAGATTATCAGTATAACTATGTCATCAAATGACATATGGACTAACCGGACCATCTTAGCTTTACCTTTCTCACTTAACGGGAACGTTTCCCTTAATTTAGACGGTTGAATTACAGGGTACATCTAGTCATCTTCATGACTCTAGCCATACAGTCCAAACTGTATGTTAGCATTGATTTTAGTTTATAAGAGATTCCCTTCGTAAGGATAAATCAATCTTTTCTCTATCACTGAGAACAATTCTCAAGATACCAATCTATGAATTTGAACAATTCAAACTCATCTTTATAATAATGTGATAATGTAGACAAAATATAACCAAAATGTACATGCAAAATGAAACGATAATTAATAATTAATCTTAAAAAATTTAAGATGATAAATTGAACATGTAACCCTCCTACGTGAACAATATTCCAAGATCCTAAACACTTTGTGATTTAAGTGAGCTTTGGCTCATCGTCCAAACCACAAATGTCTAGATAGACATCACCATGTCAATTATATCTCCATGTAACTCTCGGTTTGTCGGTTAGTCATCATATGACACCAACTCCTTGCCTCAAATCCCAAGTCTGACTTGACAGCCACGTTAAGCGAACCAAATTGCACCGTATGAGTAACAACTCAATTCACATAATTGACGAAGCACTGCTTTGGCAGTCACTTTAACCAACGATGCAAACTGTTACCCATCTACTCAATTCACATATTCGGCAAAGCACTGTTTTGGCAGTCACTTTAACCAATGATGCAAACTTATTGTAGTGGCCAGTAATGGAAAGGCAATGCTTAATATTTATGAGGGATAAAATGCAATATGAATCCTAACTATGGCACTAGGTCAACAACATTAGTCCAATGTTGTACTAGCTTTAGCTATAACATTGACATGTGACTTAAGTTGTATTAGTTTCAGTTATAACATTGAGCCATAATCTCAAAGTTATACCAACTTCAACTATAACTTTATCACCACCTCAGAGTTGTACCAATTCCAGCTATAACATTGAGCCATAATTTCAAAGTTATACTAGTTTTAGCCATACAAGTTTAAAATAATAATCATTCATACATCACATGTCTTAATGAAAAAATTTAAAAAGACTCATAATATGATGTATAATCAAGAGAAAATTCATAATTGCTATTTAATTGAGAATATTTCTCATTTTCCCGACCCAAAAGAACATTTCCCGACCCGGAAAATTGAGAAAAAACATATCTTAAATTTGATTCACAATCATTAGGCAATTCATAATTGTAATAATTTAGATGAACAATTCATCAATATACACAAAAGAGGCATGACAACTTTATCCCAACCAAAGAAACGATTTTCTTAATTCGAGATACAAAAGTAAATGCCCAAAATGATTCATAATTGTAAAACAATTCTCAATCATAACCAATCATTGTGCAATTCATAATTGTAATTTAATTGAACAATTCATCCAAAACAAACGAGACTTGATATCTTAAAGGATTGCTTTAATATCCCGACCAAAGAAACCATTTCCCTTACTCTAGATATAAAGCAAGTGTCTAAAATGATTCGTAATTGTAAAACAATTCATAATCATAATCAATTCAATATTGTGACAAAATACAACAAAACCAAGGCCAAACAAAGCGATTTTCAAATAAAATCAATAGGTTTTGATAGAAAAAAGGCGGACACAACCATAATATAACTGGTTCCCAACCGGACTTGGCCTGCCCAACTCGGAACCGGAAAGAAGACAGTTAAACCAATCCTTTTAAATCAAAAACCGAGCTAAAACATGCTAAACGTGCTATAATGTTAAACAAAACGGTTCGCTTTGAAATAAACCGGTTTTTAAAAACATTAAACCGGTTCCCTGACAATTAGGTCCAATTCACTTGGAACCGGTCTGTTTAACAGGAAAAACAGACCACAGCTAGTCGAAAAAATTTCGACAACTGTTATCATGCTAAACCGATTTGTTCAACCATTTAAACCAATCAATTAAGCCATGTTTTTCGACTCTTAGCTTATGGTTTTGGCCTCCCTTCATCTTATTTCATTCGAGTATTGCCTTAATAATATTAGGGCTCATCATCAATCATGAAATAGCATCTTAGAGTTTTAGAAAAACGATTTTAGGGCAAATATATACTCTAATTCAAAATTAGGGTTTATATAAAATCCAATTTCATAATTTACAATATTAAATTCGCAAATTGAAACTACCCTAAACATGTTTCTAATAGATCTACAAATATTCGTATTCATCATATCAATTGAATCTCCCATATCCAATTATGGGGCAAGATTCAAGTCGATTGGAATAATACTACGGGACAAGGTCTCTGATACCACTATAGGGTTTTGTACACCCTATGAGCCCGGATCTAATTGCAAGTATTATACAAATTAACATAGGAAATAACATGAACCACATACCTCTTAGCGCAGCGGAATAATAACGATAATAAGAAGTATATTTGATGTAGAAATCCGAAACCCCAGACGAATAATAAGCACCCCACTTGTGATACCTCTATCGGTATCCACACAGGTACTAATCTGCGCCTCGTATGCTAGTACTAAAGGTAAGAAATCTAACTTGGAGAAAACTCCTTTTCTCTCTCTTAGTGTATCTCTCTTTATATCAGACAAAAGAATAAAAACGCTCCTTAGGTTTGTCACATAAACCCTCTTTATATAGATGAGATACATATGTTAGTTTCCTATACCCTATCAGATAAGCGCAGCTGGGCCCAATCATTATTAGAGCCCGGTTAGTATTAATTATAAGTCCGACTTATAATTATACTAATCCCGTACCTTTTGTGTGTGACCCAATAGGCCCATTTAAGACTACCAGATACGTAAACCTACTTACGCGTCAAACCGACATTGGCCTCTATCAAGGCATATCGATTACATAGACTTAAGTAAGTTAATTCGTATAGGACAGTGGACATAACTCCTTCAAATACACAACACGTAACATGCAAAGGACATTTTCAAAATTGAACGTCTTTAAAATCAACAAAGCATGCTCGAAAAAGTCATAGATGAACAACACATTTTATACAATTAATGACGAAACAAAACATCAAGTCATAAACAACACAATATAATACATGAACTATACATTAAATAAAATTAATAACGATAAACATTAACACATAAACATACAAATACATGAACCAAAATAGGTAATACAAATAATAACGATGTGAAACATTAAAGCATAAAAAGTAAGTACATGAACAACACATGTGATACAATTAATAATTCGAACATTAACTCATAAACAAACAAGTACATGACTGACAAAAAAAAATGTAATAAAATTAATAACGATAAGAAACATTAAGACTTAAACAAACAAGTCCTTTATTCTTTCTACCCCATTTACTCTCACTCATTTACTAAATCATTTATTAGTCATTAACTACGCGAGAGTTGGGAGCGTGTTCGCTTTGATACCAACTGTAACAACCCGGATTATAAAACAAAGGGAAAACGTAGTATAAAGTAAATATCAGAGTATAATACTGATAAAAGGGTAAAGGTGGCGGAAACACCTGACCAATCCGGTTCGCTACTAAATCCAAAACAAACTAATACATTATTCAAAGGTTCTCAAAACATGAAAACAAACTCCTAATTTATTATTCATCTCACCGCACAGTACTTCTTAGCAAGATATCATCCAAAACAGTGATCATCTGAACAAACTGAGAATGGGGGTCGACAATCAGTCGGGAGTAACTAGATGCTCTCCCAGTCATGTTTACAACAATTGAATATAACTAACAATCATTAACAATTGAAATGCAAAACCAGTAAACATGCGAGATCATCTACACTCATGAAAATCAGACCCAGACTTACTACTCATGATATTCTTAACACTAGACGAATGAGACTATATGAACTTAGACCATATGCAACCACTAGACCATGGACAACTACAAACCAAAGTAGACACGATCCACAGCACATAAGGCACAAAGCTAGCAACAAAGCATAGCGAATAGAGCGAACGCCGCTAGAACATTTAATTGATGATCTAGCAGATGGAGCGTTTAACTGACGAACCATCGATTGTGAAGTATATAACTGATACTCCACGGTACTATGTATAGCGTATCACCACTGCCTATATGCCTAAGACCTGGTCAGACCTCTTGATGCATTGACTGTACATCGAACGACACTCGGACCTTAACGTTTAATCGACGAATCTGCCACCCCGAACATAGACCAATAAACCTCCGAAGAGCAGCTCTTGATTCATTCCGATATTATTTAACTGATACTATCGTCATCTATTCGACCAGCCAACAAATAAATATACAGTTTAACTGACTGCACACGACATGCGTGAACCACATCACGACTCAACTCAGAAGAATAATTTAACTGACTGTCCAACTCATGCAAATGCACAGTTTAACTGACTGTACAACTCATGCGTAAATAACATCACGACTCAACACAATAGAACAGTTTAACTAACTGTCGTACAAACATATGAACAAGAGTAACCAACGACACATGCACATATTGTCATATAATAACTGAACACAACACAACATGTACAAACATGCGAAAAACATGATTAACATGATAATAAACAATCAAAATTGTACCAATCATATAAATCAATCATTAAATCACATTAATTACATCAATTGGCATTAACACAATTAAAAGAGAAACACCTAGTTACCTTATTAGCAATTAATGATGCACAATAATAAAAACTTTCATGAAGAACACGATTAACAAAACCCTTGCCTCTAACACACATGTCAACTATCCAAAACCGCCTTAAAGGACGCACGAACCCATGTGCAAGAAGTCGTGCATACAGATCCTCTTTTAAAACGTCAAAGGAATGACACAAAACGAATCCTTGAAAACACCGTGAAAAGATATTCTTCTTTACCCATAAAATAAGAGACCCAAAACGTAGGTCTAAAGGTCCATACAAATAATCCCCATAAAATTATTTGGAGATAAATACGATGTAGAGATAAGAGCAAGGATTGTGAAAGTGTATGAGTTTGGACGAAGAAAAGATATTCAACAATGGAGTCAAAGGGAGCAAAGAAGAACAAAAGAGAGAAAGAGAGGAGGGCTGCCGTGCGGGACTTCACGCAAAAGAAAAGAGGATGACCTAGTTGCTAGCTAGGTTAGATTTTCTATTTATATAGGAAGGTTAACAAGTGGGCTTTGGGTCCATTAGCTCATACAATGGATTATCTGATTATAAATCGGATTGGACCATATTAAAACGCAAGGAGGCCTTATAATAGAAAAGTAGCTATTACATTAAAATAATCAAATCGTGCTCGAACGTTTTAACCCTTCCAAAAGTATATTAAAATGAGAAATAATAAATAGAGAACGAAGACGATAAATATAAATATTTCCAAAATACATTATTAAAATCCGAAATAATCAATTTAATAAAATACTTTTATAATAAAATATTATTATAAAATACGGGGTGTTACAGTAACCTTGCTCGTTGGGTTTAATTCGTGGCCAGACGATGATAGGAATTGCGCGGTTGATTAATTTCCCTTATTTTTGCAACTGGTTTGGGGGAATCATACGCTCTTACTCGGTATTCTCTTCCCTTGTACCTTCTTTTATTATATTATCTATTTCTTTTCCATTCCTTTTGTTAGTTGTGTCCTTTAGGTTGCTGGAGATTTTTATGTTATTGTTATGCTGTAGGCGTCACAATGAGGACACTGTGACATTTAGGTTTGGGGGGGGGGAGTCTTTATTTATTGTTGTGTGCTTTATTTATTGTTGTGTGATTTTATATCAAAAATCCATAAAAATTAAAAAAAAATGCAAAATAGAAAAACATGTTTTTCCTTTGTTTTTGAGTCGAGTCTTGGTGAACTAAATAACAATGATGTTAAATTGCATTGTTTTTGCATTTGAATCCCATATAGTTATCTATGTACATTGTTTTGACCCGTTATTCATGGAAACAAAGCTCATAATTCGAGTCTTAACCGTATTGACATGCCTTATGCTAATTAGATTTGACACAATTATGTTGGTAAACTACTTAAATTCTAAGGTCTATAGAGCTTCTTGTGCCAGGAACATCAATAAACCGGTCTCATTGTCAATTATGCTTGAGTGTGTTTCTCCTTGTGGAATATGTAATATCAAACTGCATAAGTGTGACATTGATTTCTTGATGCTTTTATTGCTTTCATTTGACTAAGTACATATGGATAGGCGGTTCTTACCGTTCAAATAAGCCATACATTAACTTGTTTTGTTAGCCCGTTTGAACCTTGTAGCCATTTTATATCCTATTTCATAGCTACAATCTAGAATTTGCCTACCTTATCGGGACAGTCGCAGTTGCTTGTTTGTCTTGTCTATTTTGCTACTATGGTTGGGTTTGGGACTATTATTGTCAATTGTGGGTGTAGTAGGATTATTTAGCAATTGTGTTGTATCCTTGTGTTGGAAAAAGAAAAATATGAAGCAAAAGAAAAAGAGAAAGAAAAGAAAAAGAAAAAAAAAAGAGAAAAAAATCGAAAAGAAAAGAGAAAGAATTGAAAAGAAAGAAAAAAAATGATTGCTTCATTTGGTTTTGTCAAGGATCAGAAGGATGGTTGTTAGAGTTTAATGCATATTTGGAGAGTACTTTGTTAGCTCTCTTGTGTTCTAAAGTTAAGATTATTTCTCTAAGGTGGGTTCATTTGTATTTATTATCATAGATTTGATTTTGGTTTAGCGTTGCGACTACCATCTTAGCTCCACATATCCATAACGTGCTTTGGCACAAACCATTTCTATCCCTTTAACCCATTTGCCACCCTTATTGTCCTTGATACATGTACTTTTGTCTACATTTGGTGACTGCATATTAGTTGGGGAAATCTCTATCACATTAGAGTGTATGCATGTTTCATAATTCGAGTGAGTGTTTCTACTTCTTTCTATCTTCACGTATAACTCACCCTTACATACTTATGAGGGCATGGGTGAAATCTGCGAGAATCCGACTAATTTGTCTTGCAAGGTCGAAAGGTATTTGGCATTTGTCTATAGTATGGTGACTTGAGACTTGAGCTGCGTTTTCTATTTCCCGTACCTTTGAATTTGTTTTATTGGTACACTTTGGTCATCGCTTTGTTACAAATATGGATAGCTTGGGATTTTTATGTGCATTAACATTAGCTCTAAGTTGTTTATTCACCATTTGTATGATTGCCTTTTGTATTGTGTGTTGCTTTGCTTGAGGACAAGCAAAGAGATGGTTTGGGGGAGTTTGATGAGTCATAATTATATACATATTTATGCCTCCTCTTAATTGTTTTTGATACGCTTTTCGTGCTAAATTATATCGTTTACATGCCTTTTATGTTAGAATGTTGATACTTCCACTTTTTTATGTTTAATGCAGAAATGATACATTTGAGGAGCAAAGGAATGAAATGGGCATCGCGGAGTAGGCATGAAGGAATACGCGGAGCATGGAACGGGAATCCATAATAATAAAGGAAGAGAAATTAAGAAGACAACACGAAGAAAGGAGCAGAAACAGAGTGATTCCTCGATCAACTGAGCATGGGCTCGATCGAGGAAGTTGGTGACTAGATCGAGTAAGGCCAGGTTCGATCGAGGAACCACTTTATTCTATATTTTCCGCAATTTTCTTTAAGTCGGTTATGTTTTATTATAAATACCCAAAGTCGCACCCTAATTTATTTACGTCTTATTTTCCGTAGTTTCCGTAGAATTACTCTAAAACTCTCTTATAATACTTTTAGTTTAGTTTTATTTATTATTCGCATCGAATCTATTGTTCTTCATTACGGTATTGTTCTAATCTTTCTTCAATTATTATTTCAATTGCTTGTTCATCTTTTATGCTTTTAATCATGTTATTCATTAATCTTATTGGTGTTATTCCCTTTATCATGAGTAGCTAAATCTATTATCTAGGGTGAAAGGGGATCTAGGTTGTTAGAAAATGGTTGACTTATGAATTGATTGTTAAACTGCTTTTGATTGTTATTCAGTTATTGTCTTACTTCTAATTAGTTAATTACTGGTCAGAATTGATTAATTAGTCTTGCATAAACTAGGATTTTCACTGACCGGGTTAAGACTAGTATAGGCCACGATAATTGAATTAGACCGACTTAATAATAGCGATTGCATGTTAAGTGAGATCTAAAAAGACATATTAGAATCGACCGATCATATGACTTTCAACAATATAAATTGCTCAATCAATGAATTAAAACTTACCCTTTGATCACTACCTAGTGAATTGAACCCGATCCCTAGACTCTTCAATATTATTGTTATTCATCTTTATTTACATTGCAATTAGTTGTTAGATACCAAACAATCAAAACCCCCATAAATTGTTACTTTAAGACAGACTTAAATATTAACAAACTAGAATAATTACCTCACCTCTCTGTGGATTCGACCCTTGTTACCGCTAACTATTGTTAGTAGTAATTTAGGTTTATTTTGATTAAGGCCAAACGACTGAAAATAACCTTATCAACTGACTAGACTTGTGAGTGTGAACAATGGTGCTGAAGTTATAAGAATATACTCGTCAGGCTATCAGGCTGGGTTGGAGCAATTTTACAACATTCCCGTGTCCATGTGAACTTACAACATTCCCATGTCCATTCATTTTAATTTGTATCTTCTCACAATTTAAACACGACTAGCATGGAACCTACAAACAAGTGCATAGTATTTTTTGGTATATAATGATATTACAATCTTTCGAGATAGGGTATATGCATGTTTAAATCAATATTTTCTTGGGTGGTAATTTATTTACCATTAATACTTTTTTTTTTAATAAAGGGGGCTATAAGAATGGTTTTAGTGTTGACGGGGCTCGAACCGAGCTCACCATTCATACTATTAAATAGAATTTTATGTTAGATGGGCAATAAAATGTTACCTTGAATAATTTTACTTTTCTCCCTTAATTATCTTTTTTTATTCTTTATAAGGGATATTTTAATAAAAATTAAACAAATGTTTGAGACAACGGGAACAATAGTATATTTGAGTCAAGCCAACGAACATGTCTTATGACAATATATAGCTAAGGATGAGAGAGTGAACATAACACGCACAAAATTACCATTTTACTCCACCCTCCGCGACTAAGCGCTTTTAGATCGATTATTTCACTCCACCCTCTATGACTGAGCGCTTTAATTAGTCCAATGATTATTACAAGTTGATTTCCTAAAAAGGTCTCTAAATTACTTTTGATAAAAATGTCATGGTATGCAAAGTAATAAAATAAGTACGTATTATTTGAAAAAGTTTAACCATAACCAATTGGTTAAATTATGTATAAAATGAATAATTTTGAGTAACAACCAATAGTAAAAGAGCTATAAATAAAACATTAAGGAGCACAAAAAAAGGTCTCGTAATTTAGTGTTAGGTCGACTCTCACAAATCTTTGTGCATTATGCATAGTGGTTCTCATTCTTTGCGTGTTTTTGTTGTATCTTATAAAAGAGTCGCCTTATTTTTACAATAATAGATAATAATTAAATTGTTTTTAAGGGAAGTATTCATATTTAATAATTGTTGTAAACTAAATATATATACTGAAATGAACAAAATATTCCCTTAATAATTACCCATCAAGAAAAAAAAGTTTGGAGATCCAAATTGACGAATGTGTGGAATTCGCCCCCTCTCAAATATGCTATTTTGTTTTCGTACGCGAAGAATCTTCCAATCATCTACAATCTTTAAATGTACTATGTGTAATTGTACGCGTACGTCCTAAGATTTCTATATCCAACACATAAAATGAGTACATGCATTAGAAAATGGGGTACTAATAAAAATGATTACAATACATGATAAAATAGGTACAACTTTAAAAAAACATGTATCAAATAAAAGAGACTTTGAGTCAAAACAGTAATAAAAGGGCTACGAAAAACATATACAAGGGTACGACAAAAGTAGTCTCTCAATAACTTAGTGAGAGACTGTGTCCCCAGGATTATAATGGTTTCTTATATTATGGTTATGTCATCCAATCCCCAACATAAATAATACTAGTTTTCTTGCCTGTGCGTTGCACGGATATTAAAATAATGTGTGATAAATTTCATAATAAAATGGAATATAGACATATAGTACATCATTCATGTCTAAGATTTTATGTATGCCGCATGACCAACAAATAATTCCCGTTAACATAATATTGACATAAGAATAAAAGAGTATTTGATTAATAAAATACTTTTTTTTAGGAAAATAAAACCAATATGAAGTTTATATATATGATACTTGGACTGATAGTTTTTAGAATTTGTTCATTAATACTTGTTTGTTTGTTTTTCAATTAGTCAAGGAAAACAATAATATCTACTCTGCATAATCAACTCAATGATGCAACAAATCTCCTTCTTTCGAATAACAACCATAATTTAATCATTGCTGGATCAAATTGTAATTATGTAAAACCATTTAGAGGTAGTTAGAATGTTATATCTCCCGGTCAAACTAGCTATAGAAGTACGTTTGAATGTGAACCAAATTCCGACACAATACTACATGGCTAGTTAGGAATACTTATGCCCCCCCCCCCTATAGCAATAGTATTGGCCCCCATCTTCTCATTTGAAACAAAATCTTTCACGCAGATCTCTATTTTTATCCCCTATTCACACACATGATCTAAAACAATCGCATCCCTTGAAAGATCGATCCTTGTTTCCGAAACTTATCTCAAATTTATGCAACAAGTGAAACACTAAACCCCTACTTCTAGAAAAATCAACAATCCAATGGAAACTAACCCTTGCTCTCGACAATGTTGTTAGAATTAAGATTTTACTTTAATTTGAATTGATGGGGTCAAGATTAAGTTTATCAGTATGATGTTTTGATATTTTTTGTTATTATTCATGTTACCTATATGTTTTAATGCAAGCGATATTTTGCTGATAAATTGTAACACCCGCGAATTTTCCCCTTTTAACATTTATAATTAAATTGACCATTCTATTGTTTTATCTATAAAATCTTATTAAAAGGCTAGCCTCAAAAGGCCACGCAGACAATGCCACGTAGGATAAGGAAAAGTCACGTATGCATTTGCAATGCCACATCTTAATCCGCATGTCACTCTAATCTATAAAATTTTATTAAAAGGCTACTTGAAACACGTATTAAATGTCACGTAGACATCGACTAAAAGCATCTAGGATTATAAATGTCACGTAGACATCGACTAAAAGTCACCTAGCAATAAATTATTTTTTTAATCCACTCTTTTTTCCTTCTTTAAAAAAACAAAATTGGATTAGTAATCTCCTGTTCTTTTACTCCACCCACATATGAATCAACTACATATATAATTTTCAAAATATCATCTTCCCCAATTTTTTTTGCCAAAATGCCTTTAGATTGTCGATGTCCGCGTTGAAATATATTTCTATCTATACAATATAGTTAAATGACTAGCTAAATCATCTATAAAATACCATTAAAAGACTAACCTGATTAGTATTTAATTGCCATGTGACAACTCTCAAAAACCTCCTAATATGCTATAATATTTCATGTCTAATTAAGTTCTAATAATAATAATAATAATAATAATAATAATAATAATAATAATAATAATAATAATAATAATAATAATAATAATAATAATAATAATAATAATAATAATAATAATAATAATAATAATAATAATAATAATAATAATAATAATAATAATAATAATAATAATAATAATAATAATAATAATAATAATAATAATAATAATAATAATAATAATAATAATAATAATAATAATAATAATAATAATAATAATAATAATAATAATAATAATAATAATAATAATAATAATAATAATAATAATAATAATAATAATAATAATAATAATAACACATTCAAGATGTTTTATTATACATTTACTCCACTTGTTTTTCCTCTTCTCCCATTCATTGTAAGTTCGTAACCTAATTTCAACCTTTTATCTTACTCTTGAATTCTTAATCTTAATGAATGTTATAGCATTTATATATATATATATATATATATATATATATATATATATATATATATATATATATATATATATATATATATATATATATATATATATATATATATATACTTCATCTCTTTAAGTGAAATTACATATCTTTTGTGTATATCTTGGTATTGACTTTTTTTTTTATGATTTTTTTTTAACATTTCTAATATTAAATTAAGTATAACCTCTTTATTTTGTTGTGTTTTATTATAGGATTCAATGTCATGATCTTCTTTGATGTGAACGCTTTATTGTTATATGTTGTAAGTTACTATTTTCGCCTATTGTTTTTTTTTATTTTTTTTATTTGTTTAACCCTTTAATTTTCATATATGTATAGTTTCTATTCTTACCAGCTTTGAGTTCAACATGACAAACAAAACCTTATATTTCACTCATTCATAAATTTAAAAAAAAATTAAAAAATATAAGTTGCAAACACAAAAAAATAAAAAAAAATTGATGCAAACCTTTTATCTCCCTCCCATAACTTTGATTATCAATTTACCCTATTTATTTAACTTTATTATCTTCTTAATGATGATCTTTTTGCTTTCCCCTCCCCATTATATAACAATAATCGTAATTTCCATGTTATTCAAAAACTTGGTAAGTAAAGTACAATATTATAAAAAGGCAAGACTAAATATTTCACCAAGTCATCTCACTAAGCCATGTGTCATAAAAAAAATTATTTTATTATTATCATGTGTCACATGCTTATTAGTAAAAAAATTTAAAAATATAAAGTCTCAAACATACAAAATAAATTAAAAAAAATTGATTCAACCTTTTTATCACCCTCTCATAACTTTAGCCAATCTACCCTATTTATTTAACTTTATTACTTTTATTTAATGATGATCTTTTTGCTTTCCCCTCACCATTATATTACAATCAAAATTTCCATTTTATTCCAAAAATTGGTATGTAAAGTTTACATAGATAACTAGAATATTTTTTTGCTTTTTTTCTTTATTGTATATTGAATTAATTAGAATCTTATTTTTTATTATTTTTGTGTTTTCAAATTGCAGGAGGATGATGCATACTCACATAATTTAAAAATATTACCTTAAGCAACTTTTTATTATATGCAACACTTTTCACTATGAAGTTTCATGCGGCGGCCCTAAAACCCCTCTATAATCTATACAATCTAATTAAAGGGGTACTTAAAATGACAAATTTAATTAAATGTAACATGAAAATTTTAATGTGCCGTGGATTATCAATTTATAGTTACATGGCACTGATTTCATTCACTCATCTATAAATAAATCTATACAATTTAATTAAATGGTACCTAAAATGACAAATTTTAATGTGACAAAAGAATGTAAATGTAATAATCTTTTTAGTTTCCTCTCATCTTTATACCTATTAATAATTAATACATTCTACTAATTTAGCATATCACTTTTTTCTTAAATGATGAATTTCATTGCCATATTTTTGTCTACGATTATCATCTCTTGTGTTATCACAATATCTCTACTTGTCTACCTTAAACACCTTTGAGATTTAATTTTGTCGGTCTAAACACTCTAATTCATTCAATCAATAAAGAGAACTTAAAATAACGCCTAAATATTTGTTGGAAGATAATCATTCATAGTCCATAATCTTTAAGCTGATTAAAACAATAAATTATTAACGATCCCGTGATTTTCACGGGCTCCAAAACTAGTTTATATTTTAAATTATCTAATTTAATTAATTTTATTTTTAAACACGATTTTTATAAAAACTATATTTTTACAAGCTTGTTTATATAAAATACGTATTTTAGTCGGATAATAATAATAGTGACAGTAATAATAATAATAGTTTTCCGTCTTAAGTTAATATGGACTTGAGACATTTTCCCGTCTAGCATAAGACCGTCACAACTTACTTATAAGGCTAAGTTTAATTTTGGACCAATCGAATCTTGAAGCCACTCGTACCACTCACCTCACACACTCTACATTTATTATTATTGTTATTATTATTATTATTATTATTATTATTATTATTATTATTATTATTATTATTATTATTATTATTATTATTATTATTATTATTATTATTATTATTATTATTATTAAACCCCATTCCTACTCCCTCACGTGTCCTCAATCCACCTGACACCCTTCCCTTTTCTTTTTCGTTTTCACCAGCAACAAACACAAACCCAACACAGACCAATGACGCCATTTTTGGCCGAGCTACAAACTGAGATTTCGTCTTCATCTGTCAACCTTTTTCCTCTAATTTTTGTACCATTCTCTTCCTCCTTCCTTCCTCCTTCTTTCTAGGTAAGAAAGTCTCATTTTTGTGGTGGTTTCGTTTAAGGTAACAATGATAGGCCACTCGACAAAAACGTCGAACTTTCGTCTTATGGGTCATTTTATATGCTCTTGTTCAATAAAGTTTGGTTCTTTGTGTCTTTTTCTCCTTTGTACGTTAATTTCCGTCTTACTTGTGCTCAAAATTCCGTCTTAAATTGTTGTTGGAAGTGGCTGTTTTGGGACGAAAATTCTGAGTTTTGTCTGAGTGAAAGTTGGTGGCCTTGGTTTTGAACTATCGTTTTTAGTTTGTATGGTAATTTCCATCTCAACATGCTCTTAAATTAGACTGTTTTCAGGCATAAAACGAGACTTCTTTGGGCGTGCTTTTGGTGTTGAAATGAGTCAATTAATTTTCTCCCATCTTCGTTCGAGACCAAATAAACCTTCATCACTGATGATTGCGTTCTTTTGTCTGATCAATTGCTCAGTAGTCTGCTGTGTTTTGCGTAAAGGCTTCCCCGCCCCTTTTCCTTTATTTATCCTCTTATTTTCTAGATCAAGCCAAAATAATTTTTTGTTAATGTACTGGGCTAGAACCGTGGAAATGGGTTGCTTTGGGTCAGTTTTGGACGCGATTTCTAGACTAAAATTGTTGTTGGTACGAGTCAATTTGATAGCTCATGTCATGTGTACATGTACAGGTATGACTTGGGTTGATTGTATGTAAGAAATTCCGTTCATTTTATGCTTAAAATTTTGTCTTAAGACGGCTTCACAAAATGTCTAGAAACCATCACTACTACAGATACAGGCTATAACAACGGCTAAAAACCGTTGTTATATAAAATAGCGGACGTTGTTAAAGCGTCCGTTGTAAAAGGTTTTAACAACGGTTGGTTTTCTTAAGCAACCCGTTGTTAAAACTATTAACAACGGTTTTAAGTATCAAAACCCGTTGTGGAAAGTGTGACTCAATTTTGGTGGGAAAGTTATAACAACGGTTAATTTACAAAGAACCGTCGTTATAACTAAAGACAACGGGTTGTATCTACATAACCGTTGTTGTTTGTTTTTACAAAATAAAATAAAAAATTAAATTAAATATTACTAGATGCATGCATAATTACGGGGCCCGTTATAATTCCGATGCATGCATTATTACTGCCATCCCCCGTCTTGTGCATATGAATGGACAATATATAGAATGAGAAGGGTTTACATTAGATTTGAAGCAGGGAGATATGATGATTATGGCACAACTTCCTAAACATGCATATATTATATTAATTAAAAAACAACTCAAAGGACACATTACTTAGTATAAATACATACATTATCTCAACCACCATTCCATTATCTCACTATCTTCAAACCCTAACTGCTAAAACAATCTCCAACCCCTAATTAATCTTTCAAACAACTCCAAAGTTCATCAACAAAATGAACGATTACATCCTTAAAACTCTTACTATGACCGAGAACAACAACAGCTTCATCCGCCGGTTGCTCCACATCGAGGACAGTTTTATGAGCTATCTTGTGGATGCTCAAGCCGCACTCAAGGACGCCAAAAGAAATGGCTTGACGAGATCGGCGAGTTGTTGCCGCTATATGACGATATAGCAAAAGAATCAACGAAACCTCCAAATAGCTAAGGAGGAGAGGAGGGATATCATAGAAGAGAATAAGACTCTCTATGAAAATATAAGAATTGCATTTTTAGAAATGTAATTATTTTTTTAATTTATGTATTTATATATATATATATATATATATATATATATATATATATATATATATATATATATATATATATATATATATATATATATATATATTAATGAATTATTAATTAAGTTTATCATGCATTCCTCTCTATCATCTTGCTTCTTCTTTGTTTTATTTTATTTAATTTGTTTTACGAGCTAATTAAGCGAATAATAACATAATAATGATCGATAAAAACCCATCATATATACATGCAAATGAAATAATTAAAAAAAAGAAAACAATGACGATGAAAGACGATGAAACCAACAGTGACGGCGAGATTTACCTGATAATTAGAGAAAGTAAGAGACGATGAAACCAACAGTGACGGCGAGATGATAAAGCGACGATGAGAAAGAGAGAAAGAGAGAAAGAGACGATGAGAAAGTGTGTTTTGTGTTTGTGTTTGTGTTTGTCCGTGTTTGTGTTTGTGTTAGGTTATGTATGTGTTTTGTGGGCGTCAGAAATCTGTGTTTGTGTGGTTTATAGTATTGAAAGTTTTGACAACGGTTGTTAAACAACAACCGTTGTTAAATAAGTTTTAACAACGGTTGTAAATCACCAACCGTTGTCAAATAAGTATTAACAACGGGTTTAAAAATACCCGTTGTGATTACTTTTCACTAACTTTGCGCCAATTTTGCGCCAAATTATTAACAACGGTTGTGCAAATTTAACCCGTTGTTCAAACTTATAACAACGGTTATATAACCATACCCATTATAATTAAGTTTAGTAAAAATCGCGCCATACATTCTACAACATCTATTGTGATTTTCGTGCATAAACGTTGTTAAAGGGGCGTTGTAGTTGCCTGGATTTGTAGTAGTGCATGTATATAGGTCGTCAATGGGTGATTTTCTTGGACTGTTTTGAGTCGATTTCGCGGACGATTTGAGCCAATTAGTTAGTTTTCGTCTCATGTGTAAATCCATGTATGTAATAGGTTGGTTGTATGTAAGAAATTCCACTCTTATCATGCTTAAAATTTGGTCTTAAGATGGTCACAAGTGAGCCTCTTGAAACCTTGAAAATGGGTTTTGTTGGGCAGTTTTCACGGACTGTTTTGACGAGTTTCTTGATGCTAAATTGAACCATTTTCTTTGCTTACATCTCAAGTATATGTACATGTTTGGATTGGGTTTTTTGTATGGGTGAAACCCGCCTTGTTTAGGCTTAGAAAACTTGTCCTAAGACGGTTGTAAGAAGAGGAATTGATGCGTTTTCATTTGGTAATGCTGCCGTGGCTGGGTAGTGCCGGGGGTGCGGCCAGGCTGTGGCTGGGCAGGTGTTGGCCATGGCTAGGTCGTAGCCCCGGTTGGGTTAATTTTTTATCCGTGAATTATTTTTGTCCGGGTTTAATTAATTTGAATTTCCGTCACATGATTTACGTATCTTAAATTCATTATTTGTCGTTTATTTATATATTTCTCACATGAATCATAAATGTGGAACTTATTGTTTATTCATGTCATAATTATATGGAATGTCTTCATTTATCTAAAATATGAGCTTTAATTCATTTATTCCCATTTATTTATCGTATTTCAAATACGAGTGATTTATTCCTCATAATTAATTGAAATGAGTCGTATTCTTGTAGAAATATCATAATACTATCATATATGCTTGATTTACATTTACGCCCTACTTGTGCTGTTCTGGCAAGTACGGTTTTTGGCCACTTGTGCTGTTCTGCAAGTGAGTCTTATCTTAGTCTTTCCGCCACTTTCGTGATGTTCTGGCGATTGGGGTACTCGGTCTCCATTAGTAGTCGAGTCTTGGGTGCGTGCTGTGCTGGCGCACGTCGAATCGGGTTGTACACCCGAGAATCTGCAGATTTAGACTAGGACCGTATTATTATCGTAGTCCTACCCGAAGAAATTATAGTCTAAGAGTAGAAAATGTTTGAATTTTGGATGGTTACATTGGTCATATCCCCTTGAAATACGTACTCATGGTTAGGTGGTCTTTGTTTGCTCCCTTTATATTCCTTCTCCATTATTTAATGATGCTCATGCCTTGCTTACTTACCTATCTCATTTCCTTTCCTTTATTCATGTTAACTTAACCATGTGTGATCCCATGTTTAGTTGTAATTCAATTCATTCATGTCTTATTTAATATGATTATCGGTTTACGTTTGTTTTGATGTTTTGTGGCTGGGAGAACCTTGAGTTACTCCCCACTGACTGTGGCTTTCATGTTTAGATGAATGACAGGTTTGTAAAGATGCATTCGTGGGGTTTAGACGTGTGAGCTAGCGAGCACCTTGGACTAGTAGTCGTTTTATTAGGATTGCTTAGACTCACCTTTTATTGTATTGTCATTCGAGGGATATATTTTCCCTCATCTTTGACTATCACGTTTGTATGAACTTAACTTTATTTCCACACTCGTTATTTGGTTTTTAGATTTTAATGCACCCGTGCTTTAAACTTTAAAGGTTTCAAAACTTTCCTAAGTTCCGCTTGAATTTATAACTTATACTTTCCACTTTAATACGGGGTGTCACAGTTGGTATCAGAGCCTTTGTTGCTCCCGACGCACACACGTGTACCCCAAACTTAAATTTGAACTTGACCTTAAAAAAATAAATGAGAGATGGGTAGAATTAAGGACCTAAGTTGGTAGTCTCTTTGTGTATGCTTCGTGATAGGTTCTAACATGTTTGTTGATTGTCAATTATTTTTGAACCCTTGGATCAATGACCGTGAGCTTACCTATGTGGAGATCAAGTTTTGGTGCCTAGTGCCGGAAACTGAAGATTTGTTTAACCTTTGAATAATGCTTCTTTTTCCTCGAAAATATTCCTCCTTCTTTGTGAACCTTGCCTTATTCTTTACCTCTTGGTGCCTATCCTTCTTCTAAACTCTCTTTTCTTTTCCTTGGAAGTTACTTTTGTACCCTTCCAACTTGTCCTTTGTTCCTTGCTTGTCCTCCCTTAACGCCTTGTAGATAATTCTCTTTCTTTTGTGGAATGTTAACCTTGGTTGAAAAATTTGGCTTTGTGGAGTTTGTTTGTGGTTGACCCATAACCCTGGTTTTGAGAGGTTGTGATGTTGGAAAGACTTAGGTGGTGTGATGAGACATACTTAGTGATTCTTATACCTAGTTCCTTGATAAAGTGAGTATATTTGATTGGTGGATTATGTGTGTTAAGTGTGAATTGCCTATGATACTAAGGTTATGGAACTTGACCTTGTTGTTTATACTTGAAAGTTTGAGTTGAGCTCGAGGTTAGCATAGTCGGTATATTTTCGTGAGTGTTGTGATGGTTACATAGGAACCATGTTGGGTGAGAGTTGTTGCTAGTTTTGGAATCTCATTTGGGTATCCACTTTGCGGTAATGAGGATTAGTAGGCAGAGTTTTTGAGATGTGATTATATGTTGGGATCGATAGAGGTTGAGCTGAGATGAGTTAGATGTTTTGGGTGGTTGTCTCGTGATTTGGAGAATGTCACCATCTATGCTTTAGGTTTCGAGAGTATAACAAGATCTCATTGGGATGATAGAATGTGCAAAAGAACTTTTGAATTTGGATTTTGATCGAGGGTTGTACCATTTTGAGAAATTCATAGTTGACACTAGTTAGATATGAGTATAACATTGACCTTGATCTCGTGGAGGTTGTTTGTGGATGTTTGAGGATTTGGAGTGGTCAAATCACACTTATAGTGAAGTACCTTGTTTCAAGGAATAGCTTAGGATGAAGTAACGTAAGTGTTTTGAGGAACTCCTTGGGAGTGATGTGGTTATGAGTTTTGTTGTTAGGAAGTTTTCGGAACCGTTTAGGATGATGTTGTTATTTGAGGTTTGAGTACCTGGCGTTTCCTTGTTGTCTAATTCCCTTTCTTCTTTGACCATAAGCATTACCGTTCATACCTCTCTTCCTCACTTCATCATGCTCCTCCTTTAAATTTGATGTTGGTAACCTATAAAACTCTACCTTTGACATCCTTGTTCACCTAACTTCGACTCTTACACTACTACAAATTTAGGCAACTACAACGCCCCTTTAACAACGATTATTCACGAAAATCACAATAGACGTTGTAGAATGTATGGCGCGAATTTTACTAAAATCAATTACAACGGGTATGGTTATAAAAACCGTTGTTATTATTTTTAACAACGGGTCACACATGCGGAACCGTTGTTAATAATTTGGCGCAAAATTGGCGCAAAGTTAGTGAAAAGTAATCACAACGGTTACTTTTGAAACCCGTTGTTAAAACATATTTGACAACGGGTGTTTTTTACAACCGTTGTTAAAACATATTTCACAACGGTTGTTGTTTAATAACCGTTGTCAATACCTTCCATAGTATAAACCACACAAACAAAGTCTGCTGCGACCACAAAACACAACCCTTAATACACAAACACAAAAACAGCAGACAAACAAACACAAAACACATACACACTCTCTTTCTCTCTTTCTCTATTTCTCTCTTTCTCATCGCCGCTTTATCTTCTCGCCACACCGTGATTTCATCGTCTATTACGTTCGTATTTATCGGGTAAATCTCGCCGTCTTTGTTAGTTTCATCGTCATTATTTTCTTTTTCTATTTATTTCTTTTCCATATATGTGTTTTTATCGACCATTATGTTATTTGTTTAAGTATTGTTCGCATAATTAGTTACTAAAACAATGAAGAAGCAAGATGAAGAAGTAAGATAAACATAATTAATATATATATATATATATATATATATTTATAAATACATAAATTAAAAAAAAAAATTACATATGTAAAAATGCAATTCTTATATTTTCATGGAGGATCTTATTGTGCTCTATCGTATCCATCCTCTCCTCCTTGGCTATTTGGAGGTTCCGTTCGCCAGCTGCTATATCGTCATATAGCCGCAATCGCTCGCCTTCTCCGTCAAGCCATCTTCTTTGGCGTGCTTCAGTGCGGATCGAGCTTCCGCAAGGTAGCTCCTGAAACTTTCCTCAATATGGAGGAACCGGCGGATGAAGTTGTTGTTGTTCTCGATCATGGTAAGAGTCTTTAGGATGAAATCATTCATTTTGTTAGAGTTTTTTGAGTTTGATTTGAAAGATTAAGTAGAGTTTGTTTTAACAGTTAGAGTTTGGAGATGAATATATGAGATAATGGAAATGTTAGTTGAGATATGCAATGTATTTATACTAAGCAATGTGTGGGTTGAGTTAATTGCTTTTTAATTAATATATATGTTAGGAAGTTGTGCCATAATCATCATCATATCTCTCAATAATGCTGCTTCAAATCCTATTACTAACCCTTCTCATTCCATATTATCCGTTCATATGTACAGTGATGTCAGTAATAATGCATGCATCGGAATTCTAACAGGCCGTAATTATGCATGCATCTAGTAATATTTAATTTAATTTTTTTTTATTTTTTAAGAACAAACAACAACGGTTATTTTATAACAACCCGTTGTCTTTAGTTATAACAACGGTTTTGTATATTAAAACCCGTTGTTATAACTTTCCCCCCAAAATTGTGTCACACTTTCCACAACGGGTTTTTATACATAAAACCGTGGTTAATAGTTTTAACAACGGTTTCCTTAAGTAAACCAACCGTTGTTAAAACCTTCTACAACGGACGCTTTAACAACGTCCGCTTTTTTATATAACAACGGTTTTTGACCGTTGTTATAGCCTGTATCTGTAGTAGTGTTACCCCTAGGGAAGCTCGTCATAGTTCTTTTGTTGGTTAAGTTTGGATCCTGTTAGCGTACTATGCATTTATGACGTCTAACTTACTTTTCATTTCGTACAATTTCTAAACATTTCAAGTTACCATTCTTGGTTCGTTGTTAAAAAAAAATTATGTTACTTTTACAAAACTTTACCTATTTTAAAGGTTTGAAAATGAAAATTTGATTTAGTTTCCTATTTGTTCCTTGAGTATAGACTTCTTTGTCGTGATTTTTGATTGCTAAACCCGAGTTACTTTTAATTTTGCTCAATTTCTAACTAACTTTGATTTATTTATGATTCTTTGTAAAAGTTTAATGTTATATTTTTAAGAATTTGACTCCTTTTTGAATTTAACAGTGGGTATTTTAATTTTCATTTGGCTTTTGCAAAAGAAAATTTTGAGTGGATTATCTTTTTCTTTTGGTTTTAAAGTTGATGGGATGTTAGGACTCGTTATTAAAGGCGTCTAATAACTTATCCTACGCATATCGGCGAATGATTTTTATTTTAAATTTATCTTTGACTTGGAAAGTTAGCGCTCTTGTGTGCACGACAAGAGCAATTTCGATCCATGAAAGAGACTTATCCTTTTGAAAACTCCCCATAAATATTTTTGGAAGTATTTTGATTTTCGATTTTCGCAAATGAATTGGTATTTGACCTTATCTTTGATTTGGAATGTTGATGTTCTTGAATGCGCAAAGAAAGCACTTCCGTTCCTTTGACGAGAATTTAGTTCTGTTGGAAAATTCTACTTGAAACTTTTGAAACAATTTTAGTTCTCACAAAGAGTAACCTTTTAATGTTTTAGTTACCGATTTCAAAAGGTCTGGCTTTATCTTTATAACCTTTCATTCTCTACTTTCAAGTTTCGAGGACGAAACTTTTTAAAAGATGGGGTGATTGTAACACCCGCGAATTTTCCCTTTTTAACATTTGTAATTAAATTGACCATTCTATTGTTTTATTTATATTTTAAATTATCTAATTTTATTAATTTTATTTTTAAACACGATTTTTATAAAAACTATATTTTTATAAGTTTGTTTATATAAAATACGTATTTTAGTCGGATAGTAATAATACTGACAGTAAAAATAATAGTTTTCCGTCTTAAGTTAATATGGACTTGAGACATTTTTCTGTCTAGCATAAGACCATCACAACTTACTTATAAGGCTAAGTATAATTTTGGACCAATCGAATCTTGACACCACTCATAACACTCACCTCACACACTCTACATTTATATATATAACCTTTCTATTATTATTATTATTATTATTATTATTGTTATTATTATTATTATTATTATTATTATTATTATTATTATTATTATTATTATTATTATTATTATTATTATTATTATTATTATTATTATTATACCCCCATTCCTACTCCCTCACGTGTTCTCACTCCACCTGACACCCTTCCCTTTTCTTTTTCGTTTTCACCAGCAACAAACACAAACCCAGCACAGACCAATGACGCCATTTTTGGCCGAGCTACAGACTGAGATTTCGTCTTCCTCTCTCAACCTTTTCCTCTAATTTTTGTACCATTCTCTTCCTCCTTCCTTCCTCCTTCTTTCTAGGTATGAAAGTCTCATTTTTGTGGTGGTTTCGTATTTCGTTGTCTTATAAAAGTGTCGTCTTTTAGCATCTTTATCCCGTTTTCTTGTCCTTTGATGAAGGATTCGAAGACCCGGAGTGAGGCTCGTGGCTTGTGGACCATTTATTCGAAGAATTAGGAGCATTTAAGGTGACGGTGATAGGTCACTCGACAAAAACGTCGAACATTCGTCTTATGGGTCATTTTATATGCTCTTGTTCAATAAAGTTTGGTTCTTTGTGTCTTTTTCTCCTTTGTACGTTAATTTCTGTCTTACTTGTACTCAAAATTCCGTCTTAAATTGCTGATGGAAGTGGCTGTTTTGGGACGAAAATTCTGAGTTTTGTCTGAGTGAAAGTTGGTGGCCTTGTTTTTGAACTATCGTTTTTAGTTTGTATGGTAATTTCCGTCTCAATATGCTCTTAAATTAGACTGTTTTGGGGCGTGAAATGAGACTGCTTTGGGCGTGCTTTTGGTGTTGAAATGAGTCAATTAATTTTCTCCCATCTTCGTTCGAGACCAAATAAACCTTTATCACTGATGATTGCGTTCTTTTGTCTAATCAATTGCTCAGTAGTCTGCTGTGTTTTGCGTAAAGGCTTCCCCACACCTTTTCTTTTATTTATCCTCTTATTTCCTAGATCCAGCCAAAATAATTTTTTGTTACTTAATGTACTGGGCTAGAACCGTGGAAATGGGTTGCTTTGGGTCAGTTTTGGACGCGATTTCTAGACTGAAATTGTTGTTGGTACGAGTCAATTTGATAGCTCATGTCATGTGTACATGTATAGGTATGACTTGGATCGATTGTACGTAAGAAATTCCGTTCATTTCATGCTTAAAATTTTGTCTTCAGACGGCTTCACAAATTGTCTAGAAACCATGTATATAGGTCGTGAATGGGTGATTTTCTTGAACTGTTTTGAGTCGATTTCGCGGACGATTTGAGCTAATTAGTTAATTTTCGTCTCATGTGTAAATACATGTATGTAATAGGTTGGTTGTATGTAAGAAATTCCACTCTTTTCATGCTTAAAATTTGGTCTTAAGATGGTCACAAGTGAGCCTCTTGAAACCTTGAAAATGGGTTTTGTTGGGCAGTTTTCACGGACTGTTTTGACGAGTTTATTGATGCTAAATTGAACCATTTTCTATGCTTACATCTCAAGTATATGTACATATTTGGATTGGGTCTGTTGTACGGGTGAAACCCGCCTTGTTTAGGCTTAGAAAACTTGTCCTAAGACGGTTGTAAGAAGAGGAATGGCTGCGTTTTCATTTGGTAATGTTGTTGCCGTGTTATTGTTGCTGTGCAGGAGCTGCGGCCAGACCGTGCAGGCCGTGGCTGGGTAGTGCCAGGGGTGCGGCCAGGCTGTGGCTTGGCAGGTGCCGGTCATGGTTAGGCCATAGCCCCGGTTGGGTTAATTTTTTATCCGTGAATTATTTTTGTTCGGGTTTAATTAATTTGAATTTTTGTCACATGAGTTACGTATCTTAAATTCATTATTTGTCGTTAATTTATATATTTCTCACATGAATCATAAATGTGGAACTTATTGCTTATTCATGTCATAATTATATAGAATGTCTTCATTTATTTAAAATATGAGCTTTAATTCATTTATTCTCATTTATTTATCGTATTTCAAATACGAGTGATTTATTCCTCATGATTAATTGAAATGAGTCGTATTTTTGTAGAAATGCCATAATACTATCATATATGCTTGATTTACATTTACGCCCTACTTGTGCTGTTCTGGCAAGTACGGGTTTGGCCTACTTGTGCTGTTCTGGCAAGTACGATTTTTGGCCACTTATACTGTTCTGGAAAGTGAGTCTTATCTTAGTCTTTCCGCCACTTTCGTGTTGTTATGGTGATTAAGGTACTCGGTCTCCATTAGTAGTCGAGTCTTGGGTGTGTGCTGTGCTGGGGCACGTCGAATCGGGATGTACACCCGAGAATCTGCAGATTTAGACTAGGACCGTATTATTATCGTAGTCCTAACCGGGGAAATTATAGTCTAAGAGTAGTAAATGTTTGAATTTTGGATGGTTACATTGGTCATATCCCCTTGAAATACCTACTCATGGTTAGGTGGTCTTTGTTTTCTCCCTTTACATTCCTTCTCCATTATTTAATGATGCTCATGCCTTTCTTACTTGCCTATCTCATTTCCTTTCCTTTATTCATGTTAACTTAACCATGTGTGATCTCATGTTTAGTTATAATTTAATTCATTCATGTCTTATTTAATATGATTATCGGTTTATGTTTCTTGTTATGTTCGTTTTGACGTTTTGTGGGTGGGAGAACCTTGACTTACTCCCCACTGACTGTGGCTTTCATATTTACATGAATGACAGGTTTGTGAAGATGTATTCATGGGGTTTAGACGTGTGAGCTAGTGAGCACCTTGGACTAGTAGTCGTTTTATTCGGATTGCTTAAACTCACCTTTTATTGTATTGTCATTCGAGGGATATATTTTCCCTCATCTTTGACTATCACGTTTGTATGAACTTAACTTTATTTCCGCACTCATTATTTGGTTTTTAGATTTTAATGCACCCGCGCTTTAAACTTTAAAGGTTTCAAAAATTTCCTAATTTCCGCTTGAATTTATAACTTATATTTTCCGCTTTAACCTGGGGTGTCACATAAATAACCTTATTTATTATCACTATGCTCGTTAAACTCATCACCCTCCACAAATGCACCCTCCCTCCATTCCACTAATTTACCCGCAAAATAAAACATCAGCCACGGTGATTAGTTCTTACTACTTGAAACAACCTCCAATCCACTACCACTATCACTACCTTTCTGCCACGTTTTACATCTAAGAAGTCATAAATCACATTCAGCTCCATAAAACACCAATCTTTACTCTAGATGATATGGATCCTCGTCTCCCTTATCGAAGACAATTTATTTCTCCTTCAAAGCTTCAACAAAGAAAAATTTAAGAAGCAATCTTCGCTCTTATCTCTCTCCCTTTCCCTTCCTAGTCTTTTTCTCGTCCCCTCCCCTACCTCCATTCCAGATACTCAAATAAAGTGTTTGGGTACTATGTTTGCAAACTAAATAAGTTTGAATATTATATATATATACACGAACTTTGCTATTTATTTCATTTTGCATAAATAAATCTTACTACCTTCATCTCGTTTTTATTGTCCTTTTTTATTCAAATTGTATTATCTCATAATTATTATCCCCTTTCTAGATCTAGTAAGGAAAAACTTTAGTCAACCAACTTGTCGCAATCAACCTCATTCCCACTCGTAACAACCTTGAGCCCACTACTTAATCCCTTTGGTTCACACATAAAACGGTCTAATATGCAAAGCTTTCATCTCTCTCTTGAAAACTCCATCTAACTAACAGAAAACTAACCGCTACTTTCTGAACTTCATCATTTTTACTTCCCGTAAAGATCAAGTTGAACATGACAAAAAAAATGCAGAAACTTAGGTTTTCTCTGATAAAGACATATTGAACATTGTTTTTTAGCATTTTGAGAGTTTTTACACTATTTAAATAACAAACGTGCTATTTTGAGTTGATCATCGACATATTGAAATAGTAGATTGTGGTGTAATTTCCTGTTTTACATTATGACCTTTAATTAGTACATTATAAGAAAATAAAAATTGAGTTTTTTTATCTCTGAGGAAATTAAAGATCAAACTTTATCTTTATCATATTTATAATTAATATTCTTCACTTAAAATATATAAATTTAAGCAAGTTCAAATAAGTTAGCTAAAAATTATAAATCACAAATTGTACGAAGCAGTATAATCATTTTTTTTTATTAATATAAAATAAATGTCATAAACTTCATGAAAATATTAATGCCGTAGAGAACTATAGAAGAGTTGGCAAGTACGTGACCCCCTTTTAGGTTTAAATTTTTTCATTTATTTTTAAATTTTTGCCTAAAGGTGGTTAAAGCATCGTATTATGCATGACGAATATGTCTCACCCTTCCCCAATTCGTATCTCTCCCTAAATTATAGTGATGATGTGCTCAATTTACACACAAAAAAAAATTTATAGCATCAACAATAATTAGTTTGCTCCATATAATTGAATAGTACCGTTTTTTATGCATGTAAATTTTTCAGAAGAAAAGCTCGAGAGAGACGGTCTTCACTATGTTAGGGAAAGACTACTCTTACCCTTCTATGTGTTTATCATGACTTTTTTTTAATGTTGATCGTTGTTTTAATTGAATCTTAACCTTATACATATTTCTATAATAAGTGTATTTAATTTACCTTCAAGCCTTATTCAAATCTATTTTATTACTCATGGTACCATTTTTAGTTTAAATTGTAAAACAATCGCACAATAAAGTTTTTCAAAACATTTACTCATTTGTCATAATATGATATTTCGATTCGCATATTAGCAGCAACTTTCTTTGTCTTTTAATACTCCTTGAAAAATAGATATCAGACTTTGTACTTATCAATAATTTGTGAATATCTTATTTAAATTTTGATTAATATACTTTTATATAATGATAAATGAATGTAAATAAGATAATAATAAATTATCAATAGAAGTTGAAGTGTATTGTGAGGGAAATAACTTTAAAATTAGTAGGAGAAATACACATGACATTTGAAAAATAAACTTCGTATTATGTATAATTAAATATGACATTAGCAATAACAAAAGACGTAGGGGCATATTTCAGCGTTCTTTTTACTCTTTACATGAGTAAATTCCATGTAGTACGTATTATGCATGCACATTTGTCACAACCCAGTTCGGCCTAGGGCCTTTTAGCCTCATAATACCTCATTTTTGTAATCGGAAGTTGTCATAAAATTGGATATTATAAATATATCAAAGGTTTTTTTTCCTTCTAATTTTATAAAAAGTGAACAGATACTAATGAATAATTTTTTAGTATTAATAAATTATAGATAATTAATTTATTTCGTGTTTCTAATAATAAAATTGTAAAATAATTAATATTCATTCCTAATAGGAAAATCATATTCCTAATTATAATTGAAAAATTTTAAATAATTATTATCTCCTAATTCTAATAGTATAATTAGGGAAAAAAAGCCTTAATAAATTATTAATTTATTTCCTATTTCTAATAAGAAAATTATAAAATAATTAATTAATTCTCATTTCTAATAGGAAAATTATATTCCTAATTATAATAGAAAAATTGTAAATAATTAATTATCTCCTAATTCTAATGCTAATAGTATAATTAGAAAAAAAAAGCCTCCTTTAGTTATATACTAGATTTAATGCCTGTGCGATGCACGAGCCACTTGTAATATCCTGTCTCTTAAACCACCGTTTAACTCCAAGTTTTAAAATAACCACTACAAATTTCAAGTACCGTTTGCAAATAAGCTTGATGCAAACTCCAACTTCAAGCTGACTACTCATCCTATTACCACTCCAAAATGACCGAATTACGCACCCCAATACATTTTCACTGACAACACTTGAATAGTTCAGACTAATCTTACACAGTAAAGTATCGTTTGGTTGATAAAGAAGTTGAACCAAAATGACTTTATAAAAAAACAAATAAGCTCAAAATAATACTTTCTTTGTCCCGGTCATTTGTTGACCTATTACATTTTAAGGTGTTTCAGTCAATTGTACAGTCATTCGAAAATTTGAATATGTTTCAATTCATTAAATATAAGGGTTAACTTTCCATTATACGACACTCCTAACTCCACAAATGTCAAATGATACCAATGACATGCACATACGTAATAGTAAACACCACAAATTCTTGCTTTAATACGACAAATTCGTCTTAAACTTCAAATTAGCAACTATGTACAGTTGATCATGGGCTGGACCTACCTTTCAAAATCAGCCCATTTGAGCGGGCCGGGTTGGGTCAAGCCAACAGGATTAAATGGTCGGCCTAACCCGGTCCTATCGGGCTAATGTGGGCTTTTCGGGCTTTATAATTTTATCAACTAAGAACACATGTTATTGTTATATAATCTACTGTCAAATGATTAATTAACATGATGCAATATATAATGTACACCTGTAGCAAACTTGCAAATGAAATCCAATTAGGAATTAATAAAACATCACATTAAATGAAATAGTGGATATATGGGGTACGTAATTATGTACAGGTAGTACAACAATAGGGAGTTAAGTTGTGATGGTCTTTTTATCTTAAATCTTAGTCTTGTTTGGATGGCAATTTTAAGTTAGGTACTGGATAATAAAAAGCTTCGTGTTCTACTATTTTTGGGCCGGATTGTGCTAAAAAATGGGCCTAAAGCTCGGCCCATACTGGCCCTAAATGTATATCGGGCCTTTATTGGGAAGGGCATGGGCTTTTTTGGGCCTAATCTTAGCAATAGAATAATTAAAGTACAAAAATATATTTGTTATCTCTAAAATTTGATACTTTTAGATGAAGAGTCTGATGATCCAAATACTCAAGAGGGGGGAGTGAATTGAGGATTTAAAACTTTTGAAAGCTTTTTCGATTATGTGTGTGTAATTGATTATTTAAAGTTTATTGATTAAACTTTAACTAATCAACTAATGGAAGTAAACGAAATAAACGAAGCAAGCGAAAGAACGAAGAGACACACGGTTTTTGAAGTGGTTCAGTTTCACAAGTCGAAACCTACGTCCACTATTCTCGATTAATAAATTTAGTACCTTTCTACGGATTACAAATTTACTAACCCAACTCGTACAACTAACTCTAGCTGCAACTCAATGAGTACCGTTAAATACTCGAGTGACTAACTTACGCTAATAAGAAAGCACTAATGATTCTAACAAAGGTTCACGTTAATGAACAAGTTAAGAAATCAACTAAGCACTATTATCTTATAACGATAAAATAAGAACAAGTATGCGAGTTTTAAAATACACGACCTTTCAAAATAACAAAACGGTTTTTCTTGGAAAACATACGGTTTGCTTTGCAAAGTTAAAATCAATTTTTATGCTTAAGGTCTCTCTTTTAGATGTCATAAATAACAAAGTATTTATAGGGAAGGAAGGAGTAGGCTACACGATTTTACACAAACCCTAATAGCCGAAATAATAAGATATAAAAACAAATCATATCTTCTTATTATCTCTTTCCTAAAAGCCTTAAAAGACAATGAAGAATATTCCAAAAGATAGAATACAATCTATTCAAATATTATCTTTACTATAAATTCTAAGATCATAATAAGATTTCCTAAAACAAGAACATCTTTTTATCATAAACAAATATATTAAGTAAGATATATAAGATATGTAAAGATATTATTATAGAATAAAATCTTTACCTAATATACCCTAGGTAACACGAGATGTCACAGCACATATGCCTCGTGACTCGTGCAAACCCTAGCCTTAACATACGATTTAGAATTTAGGTTTTAAGAGAGGCTATGTTGAAACCCTAATTAGTAGCAAAGTCCAACTCATAAGTTGATCCATTACAACTACTAATTAACGTCCAATACAAAGCCGAACTCTTCACTAAACCGGGCTATATTATATAAATACTTTCATTAAAACATTTAAAATAAACTTTAAACAATTATAAAACAATTTTCGAAACAATTATAAGTCGTGTATAAAAACTCAGCATCTCAATGTTATAGTAGGGGAGCTGTAACATTGAGCTCTTTTACTAGTAATGTTATAGCTCCAAAGCTATAACTTTACCAAATCAAGAAACTCATTCTTTATTATCATTACGAGATAATCACCTATATTATTCTAATCTTCAAGGAGATCTTCCAGTATAGGCTACGTCATCATCCAAGTTTGATTAATCTTTAGACGAACTCCGTCTTCACATACTTCTTGAATGAATCTTAAATCGTTTGATCTTTGAATAGAGGCTTAAACTTTACATGCAATTGTCACAATCTTCTTTGTTGCTCACAATAGGTTAATTCTAAAACACTTGACAAACGATTATACGCAACAAGTATATAAAATGTAAAGCACCTTGACATCATCAAAACATAAACATATAAGGTATATGGTTCAACAAATTCCCCTTTTTTGATGATGGCAAGTCTCCTAAAATTGTGACTAAGTATATAGTAGTTCCCCATCAATATAATACCGTTATCTTGATAATAAAGATTAACTCAAGATCAAAACGATTTTTCAAAAACCGAAACTGTAAGGACTTTAAGAGACAATTGGTCTTGACAAGGAGCAAGCTTAGGTAGATGCTTACTATAGACGTTCTTTCCCCCTCTTGACATCATCGAAAAGCTAAGAACAAATCAAAAATGACTAGAATAATATAAGACGAGACAAGAGATAAAACGTCAGAAGAAATAAAAATAACACGCAAAATGATAAGCATCCAAAAGATAAGTACCATACAAACTTAGGAATTAAACATGTTTAAGCCAAAATGGGCCGAATGAACACATGTCTAATGAAACACTTGGGCCATAACCACAAGTGCATTGCCAATATGGGCCGAATGATAATGTTTAAACACACCAACAGAAAAGAAAAAGAAAGCTAAATAAGGTAAGGTCTAGATATGGTAAGGCGAGAGGAAATCAAATGTTACGGGTCTTATACGGGTTCACGTAGTCGGGCCTAGTACGATGCTCTAAGGCATCAAGACGGTCAAACGAGCTCCGAACCAGCTGAGAAAGAGTACCAATGCTCCTTTCAAAGTTAAGCACTTTCAAGGAGAGAGCTTTTGTGGCCTCCAACGTGAACGCTTGATCACCCGCCATGGCTTTCCCGTGCATAACCAACGCTCCACCTTGACTTGTAAGGAAAGTGAGACGATCACCGTGTGGGAACACTTCCCCACGAATTGCCTTCAACTCCCTCTCAAAACCCGCTAACCTTTTGTCCACTTTCTCCATCCAAGAGTACACCCGAGTAGCATCCAAGCCCGAGTCTAAAGACCGAGATGGTCCAACCCGTGACAACACCGTAGCCAAATTAGTTGAATGCTCCTCAAATTTCTCCATTAAACCACTCATAAACCCTTCCAATTTCGACTCCATAGCTCCCAAACCCGAATCTCCCGGGGTTTTCTCAACATCTTTAACAAGAAGCAACTCGGGTCCATCAACAACAAGACCCATAAGCTTGATCAACTTGTCACCCATACAATCCCGAGCACTAACACCGTAACTATCTTGTCCCACCACACGCTTAATCTCCAACAACCGAGACACCCACATCCCATATGGTAAGTCGATTGTGGTGCTCAACTTCTCTTTTGTCACCGTGAGACTTGTTTGAATTATACGGTGCAACACGACACTACCCAAATTCACTTTCTGACCTTCCAACCAAGAATAGACCATTATAGCTTCATAACTCGACACCTTATCACGGCCTCCTCTCCTCGGCACCACTGTGTTCCACAAAAAGTTCAAGAGGAACTTGATTTTTGCCGAGAGAGGACGAACCACGATATTACCTCCTTCCGTCATCTCCTCAAAATACTTTTTCACTAACAACTCCTTTTCACTCACCACATTAGACCATTCAAGACTCGGATTTAATTCAATTCCGTCATCGGGAACCGAAAAGGCAGAGCAAAAATCCGAAACAGAGACCGTCACATCAACTCCATTAACAACTGTATGCAAGACTCCTTTCTTAATTGAGACACTAGCAAAGAATTGAACCACCTCAACTGGATAAATAGGACCCGAAAACTGACTAATGTGACTCCACCCTTGAAAATCAAGAAAATTAACAAAGAAAGCAAGAGCGGGAACATTAACCAACCAAGATTTGGATAATACCTTCCACCATGAATGGAATACCTCAAAACTCGATTAACTAGGATGCTTTCGTCATGAGTAAGCCGAACACGATTTAACCCTTCCTTGGTCGCGGCTTTCGAAACATCCCTAAGCAAGGTACGAGCAACACCATTCCGAACTATAACCTCAGGTTCCTCCAAAGCTTCACTTTCATCGACAACTACCTTATTTTTTCCTTTGAAAAGACGACGTCTTTTGCCTTCGGACACCGACTCGTCCCGACCACGAAACAGGGGTGTAGTTTGGTTTAGTTGTGGTGAAGGACAATTAGTTGAACTAGGATCATGTGGTGATAGTGGTGATGTTTGGTTATGAAAGGGGCGGTTTTGGTGGTGACGGGTTGAAGATCGGGTATTTTTTGCATGGGTTGGATTCATGATGATGATGATGATGATAGTTTGAAAAAGGAGGTGATGGTGATGGGTTGTGTAAAGAAGATGAGTTGTGATAATGGTAAAATTTTGAGAAGAAGAAAAGTATGCAAGTAGGGTTAGTTGGACGGGTAACACGCAAGGGGGGAAGAAATAGGTGTAGGCTAGGTATAGGGTTAACAAGTGGAGATGAATTATGGTAAGTGTTTAATTAGGAATAGGAATTATGGTAGGTATAGGAATTTAAGGGATAGATTTATTATGGTAAAAGATAAGAATAAGGAAATTGAGTTTGTATAGGAAGTGTGAGCCGTGTACCAAGAGAGCAATTTGGAAAGATTTTTGTGAATTGGAAAGGTAAAAGATTTGGTGTGTTTGTTTATTGTGATAAGGAATAAGTTTGCATAATAATTAAATTCTAAAATACAAATAGAATTTTATGATAAAAATATTTCTACAAACGAATTTATTCATGCAACGCAATATACTAACACAGTCATACAATCTCAACTTAACTAGTCAATCATAAGGAAATTGAACAAATATAGAAGCTTAGGTACCACCGATTAAACCAATTTCCAACCGTAAAGTCTCAAAACGTTCTCTAGCTAATGATTTTGTCAAAATGTCTGCCCATTGTTTTTCAGTACTACAAAATTCAAGTTTTATATTCCCCTTCTCAACATGGTCTCGAATAAAATGATGTCTTATTTCAATGTGTTTAGTACGTGAATGTTGTGCGGGATTTTTAGAAATTATAATTGCACTAGTATTATCACATAAAATAGGAATACATCCTACGTCAACACCATAATCACGTAATTGTTGCTTAAGCCATAAGAGTTAAGTACATACCAGTCCTGCAGCAATATATTCGGCTTCAGTAGTTGAGAGAGCAACCGAATTTTGTTTCTTCGAACCCCACGTAATAATACACGGTCCGACAAATGTGGCGACACCCGACGTACTTTTTCTGTCTAGAGAACATCCTGCGTAGTCAGCATCAGAATAACAGACTAGATCAAAATTGCACTCCATTGGATACCATAGGTATAAGTTGGCCGTTCAAATCAAGTAATGTAAAATTCGTTTTACGGCTGTCATATGCGATTCTTTGGGAGATGATTGATATCTCGCACAAACGCATACGCTAAACATAATATCGGGTCTACTTGCGGTCAAATATAACAGTGACCCAATCATCCCACGGTAAGTAGTTTCATCAACTGATTTACCATTTTCATCCAATGTCAATTTCTTGTTTTCGACCATTGGAGTAGGCATAGCATGTGAATTTTCCATTCCGAATTTCCGAATCAACTCCTTGATGTATTTCTGTTGATGGAGTTTAATGCCTTCATCATTTTGTTGTATTTGCAGCCCTAAGAAGAATTTTAATTCTCCCATCATACTCATCTCGAACTCGGAAGTCATCAACTCAGAAAAATATTTGCACAAGCTTCGGTTGGTCGATCCAAAGATGATATCATCGACGTATATTTGAACAACCAAAAGGTCAGAACCCTCAGTTTTTAGAAATAGGGTTTTGTCGACGGATCCTCTACTGAATCCACTGTCAAGTAGAAACTTAGATAATCGATCGTACCAAGCCCTAGGTGCTTGTTTTAATCCATATAGGGCTTTATCCAATTTGAACACGTGATCCTCAAATTTGATATTCTTAAAACCAGAGGGCTGTTCAATGAAGACTTCCTCTAGTAAATAACCGTTTAAGAATGCCGTCTTGACATCCATTTGGAAGAGGTTCATTCCCTTGTGTGCGGCGAATGCTATCAGAAGTCTAATAGCTTCAAGGCGAGCAACAGGTGCGAAAGTCTCGTCATAATCTATTCCTTCTTGTTGATTATACCCTTGGACCACCAATCTTGCTTTGTTTCTGACAATGACTTCGGCATCATCTAATTTATTCCTGAAGACCCACCTAGTTCCAATGACTGAATGATCTTTTGGTCTAGGAACTAAATGCCAAACCTTGTTTCTTTCGAACTGTTGTAGCTCTTCTTGTATAGCTATAATCCAATCTTATTCAACAAGAGATTCATTGATATTCTTTGGTTCGATCATGGATAGAAAAGAGTAGAAAGAATAGAAGTTGTTTAAGGAACGTCTTGTTTGAACAACCTTCTTAATTTTTCCAAGAATATTGTCCATGGGGTGTGAGTTCTTGTATTTCCATTTTGTTGAAGTGCTTGGTTCTTCATCGTTATTTGAGCTTGACCCGACTTCATTTGGTTCGGAATTAGAGGAAGTTCCCCCTGAATCCAATCCGGGTGTTTTATTTGAGCCGATTATAACCTCGGACTCTACACTTTGATTTGGATTCAATGTTATAGTAACATCATCTATAACATTGGTTTGGGAGTTCTTGTCTTGAGTCAATGTTATAGCATCATCAACTATAACTTTGCCTTTCTCCTTTTTATCTTTTGAGGAACGAGTAAGTTCATCACTTATTCCCTCAATTTCATTGTTCTCTAATTCCAACTCCGAGGGATCGCCTCTTGAAAGATGAAAGTCGGGTTCATCCAAGTCTTCTTCCTCATCCTGTAAAGGCTTATCGAACACGTTATCTTCATCAAAAATAACGTGGATACTTTCTTCAATACAAAGAGTTCTTTTATTGAAGACTTTGTAAGCCTTGCTATGATCTGAGTATCCTATGAAAATCGCCTCATCACTTCTAGGGTCGAATTTGCTTAAACGGTTTTTACCGTTATTATGCACAAAGCACTTGCTCCCAAAGCAACGAAGATGGTAGATATTAGGTTTTCGACCTCTAAGGAGTTCGTAGGGGGTTTTCTTAAGAATAGGTCGGATCATAGCACGATTATGGATGTAGCAAGAAGTACTAATGGCTTCAGCCCAAAAGTTACGAGGTAAACCACTACACAAGAGCATTGTACGTGCCATATCTTCTAAAGTTCTATTCATACGTTCAACGACACCGTTTTATTGAGGAGTTCTTGGTGCAGAAACGTTATGCCCTACACCATTAACTCCACAATATTCTATAAAAGTTTGATTATCAAATTCGGTGCCATGATCCGTACGAATAGATACAAGATTAGTCTTATATTTATTTTGAACACGTTTCATAAGACAATCAAATTCATCAAAGGTTTCGTCTTTTGAATGTAGAAAGATAGGCCATACATACCTTGAGTAGTCATCTACAAGAACGAAGACGTACCTGGATCCTCCTCTACTCCTTACCTTCATTGGTCCACATAAATCCATGTGTACTAATTCCAAGGCTTGATTTGTGCTTACTACTCTTTTTGGTTTGAATGATGATCTTACTTGTTTACACCTTGCACACGTGTCACACATCTTTTCTTGGTCAAACTTGATCTTAGGTAACCCTTCAAACAAGTCCCACTTGTTGAGTTTATTCAAGGTTAGTGAGCTAATATGACCAAAACGTTTATGCCATAGACAGGGATTATCGAGAGTAACTTTCATGCATGAGAAAGAGTTAGTAGGCACAGCATTTAAATCTACCATATAAACATTCCTTTTTCTGTGGCCTTCAAGAATAACATTGCTAGTTCCTTCAATAATAATGCGACAACTATCAGTATGAAAAACTACTTTGTTACCTTTGTCGCATAGTTGAGATATGCTTAGCAAGTTATGTTTTAGACCGTCCATGAGATAAACATCACTGATCGCGTGAGACTTAGAGATTCCGATTTTGCCAACGCCGATTACTTTTCCCTTTTTGTTGTCCCTGAACGTCACTTTTCCTCCGTTGAAGGGATTGAGTGAAAGAAATAGATTCTTATCTCCGGTCATGTGTCTTGAACATCCACTGTCAAGATACCATTGATTGTTTTCTTTCACTTCTTCATGCAGAAAGGATTAGATACAGTTTTTAGGTACCCAAGCTAAGTTGGGTCCCTTATGATTAGTTACTCTATAAACTAAGTCCTTTCGAATCCAAACTTGTCTAATAACCGTTTTTCTAACCGTTGGTTTATTTGGCTTAGGAGGAGTTCTAGGGTTAGGGTTTTCTCTAGATCTAGGAATTTATCTAGGTCTTTCACGACAATTTCCCTTGTAAGTAGGTTTACTAGGTTGAGATCGACAAGGGTTTTGTGAGGTGCTAGGTTTCTTAGCGTAGTCAAAGGCCATGTTATAGAACCAACGAAATTTATTGTTCTTTTATTCGTTAGGTTCGTTAGTGGGGGTTTCCTTATCCTCGACAATTGTGTCAACAGTTTTAGCATGTTCGGCATTTTTTCGTATACCATGAGCCTTTTTGACACAATTGATTTGGATGTGACCTGTATGACCACAGTAATTGCAAATCGTATTCGGAAAGATCAAGATACTTCCTTTTTCTTAAATCAAAATCTGAAGGTGTTGATTTGCATTTAGAGTGATCTCTACGGCTGTAGCACTCATGTCCTAACCCCATCTTCATATTATTGTCTGATTGTTCGGTTAGAAAGTTTAGGACTTTTGTGCTACCTTCCCACTTATCATGGACCGTTCTAGCGTGTAGAAGTAGGTCTTTTAGGGTTTTAATTTCCTCTTGACATTTCGTGTGATCTACATCATTGTCCTTTTTAAAGTTATCACGAAAGTCTTGGAATCGTTTGTTAAGAATGAACACAACATCGGTGTGTTGTTTCTTAACATTGATCATATCGGACTTAGTTTCCTTCAATTGCTTTAGAAGAGAATCTATCTCTTTCTTTTGGTCTAAGATCACTGCTTCATCAGATGTGACCTTAGTTTCCAAAAGTTCTCTGGCTTTTCTAAGTTCTAAAGTTATAGCTTCATTAGCTATAACTTTGGCTTGAAGGTGCTTGATGTTAAGCTTTAGGTCGGAAGTTGTAGCTTCATTAGCTATAACTTTAGACTCTAATTCCTTCTTTTCAGCCATAGTAGAATCTAGTGTTGTAGCTTTCTCAGCTATAACTTTAGATTTCAACTTCTTAGCTTTAGCCTTGAGAGTATGATTTTCTTCCGCGATTTCGAGAATCTGCTCCTTTAGATCTTTCAATTCCAAATCCTGTTCGTGACACTTATCAAGAGATTGTTCAAAGAAGTTAACTAAAGCACTTTTAGACAATTTTTTAACGCGTTTTTTAAGCTCAAGATAACTTACCTCTTCATCGTCATCTTCATCTGATTCTCCGAGAAAGCAATAGTTTGATTGAGAATTTGTGCTTTCATCGTCACTGTCGGAGATAAGGTCAAGACTAACACTGCTGAGACAAAGGTTGGTCACTTCGTCGTCTTCAGATTCCTCGTCATCTTCTAAGTCAAGGTCTCCCCAACACGAAGCCATCATAACTTGTTTGAATTCTCTCTTTGTCTTCTCACGTTTTGTCTTGTCCTTTATCTTCTCCCATGTTGGAAAATCTTTGATCATATGACCAGATTCTCCACACTTGAAGCATCCCCTATTTGCGAAAGATGACTTTGAATCAGTAACCTTCTTATTAGACGTTTTGTTGTTGTTGTTGTAGGATGATTTTGTTTGTTTGTTTCGAAATATCCTATTTTTAAAACGGCGTGCAAACAGAACAGTTTCATCCTCTATTTCAGAGTCAACTTATTCACTCTTTAAGTCCATACTCTTATTGCGACTTGGTTCAGCGTCATCCTTGTTAAGAGTAATTTTATGGGCCATGAGAGCACCAATGAGTTCTTGATAGGAAAGGGTTTCAAGATCTTGTGATTCCTCCATTGCAGTGACCTTAGCATGCCACTTCTTAGTAAGGCTCCTAAGAACCTTTCTAGCAATGTCCTCAGTACTGAATTTCCTACCTAGGTTTTTCAGTTCGTTTATGATGCTCGAAAACCTTGCAGACATGCTATCTAAGGACTCATTAGGCTCCATAATGAATAGCTCATATTTTTGCATAAGCAAATCTATTCGGTGCTTCCTAACGATGGAATTACCCTCATAAGCTAATTCGAGCCCATCCTATATCTCCTTGGCCGTGGAACATGAAGAGAACCGATCAAACTCAGTAGAAGTCATTCCGTTTTGCAGGAGACTTATCGCTTTGGAGTTCTTTTCGGCCTTCTTGTAGTCGGCCTCTACATAGTCCTCTTCTTTCTTTTCATAGGTAGTGCCTTCCTCGGATGTCACAAGAATTTTGAGCGGTCCGTTTTGAATAATCCTCCAGCACTCCCAATCGTGTCCTTTCACATAGTGAGTCATCATGTTTTTCAACAATCCGTAATTCTTCCCATCAAAGACGGGACACTTGAGATATTTGGAATCCATTTATCACGTGATAGGCAGCGGAATATAAAACGATAAGATAAATGAAAAACAAGATAGATCAGCCTCTTTGCGGTTAGGCAATCAAGAGCACGAGGCTCTGATACCAATTGAAGAGTCTATTGATCCAAAATACTCAAGAGGGGGGGTGAATTGAGGATTTAAAACTTTTGAAAGCTTTTTCGATTATGTGTGTGTAATTGATTATTTAAAGTTTATTGATTAAACTTTAACTAATCAACTAATGGAAGTAAACGAAATAAACGAAGCAAGCGAAAGAACGAAGAGACACACGGTTTTTGAAGTGGTTCAGTTTCACAAGTCGAAACCTACGTCCACTTTTCTCGATTAATAAATTTAGTACCTTTCTACGGATTACAAATTTACTAACCCAACTCGTACAACTAACTCTAGCTGTAACTCAATGAGTACCGTTAAATACTCGAGTGACTAACTTACGCTAATAAGAAAGCACTAATGATTCTAACAAAGGTTCACGTTAATGAACAAGTTAAGAAATCAACTAAGCACTATTATCTTATAACGATAAAATAAGAACAAGTATGCGAGTTTTAAAACACACGACCTTTCAAAATAACAAAACGGTTTTTCTTGGAAAACACACGGTTTGCTTTGCAAAGTTAAAATCAATTTTTATGCTTAAGGTCTCTCTTTTAGATGTCATAAATAACAAAGTATTTATAGGGAATGAAGGAGTAGGCTACACGGTTTTACACAAACCCTAATAGCCGAAATAATAAGATATAAAAACAAATCATATCTTCTTATTATCTCTTTCCTAAAAGCCTTAAAAGACAATGAAGAATATTCCAAAAGATAGAATATAATCTATTCAAATATTATCTTTACTATAAATTCTAAGATCATGATAAGATTTCCTAAAACAAGAACATCTTTTTATCATAAACAAATATATTAAGTAAGATATATAAGATATGTAAAGATATTATTATAGAATAAAATCTTTACCTAATATACCCTAGGTAACACGAGATGTCACGGCTCATATGCCTCGTGACTCGTGCAAACCCTAGCCTTAACATACGATTTAGAATTTAGGTTTTAAGAGAGGCTATGTTGAAACCCTAATTAGTAGCAAAGTCCAACTCATAAGTTGATCCATTACAACTACTAATTAACGTCCAATACAAAGCCGAACTCCTCACTAAACCGGGCTATATTATATAAATACTTTCATTAAAACATTTAAAATAAACTTTAAACAATTATAAAACAATTTTCGAAACAATTATAAGTCGTGTATAAAAACTCAGCATCTCAATGTTATAGTAGGGGAGCTATAACATTGAGCTCTTTTACTAGTAATGTTATAGCTCCAAAGCTATAACTTTACCAAATCAAGAAACTCATTCTTTATTATCATTACGAGATAATCACCTATACTATTCTAATCTTCAAGGAGATCTTCGAGTATAGGCTACGTCATCATCCAAGTTTGATTAATCTTTAGACGAACTCCGTCTTCACATACTTCTTGAAGGAATCTTAAATCGTTTGATCTTTGAATAGAGGCTTAAACTTTACATGCAATTGTCACAATCTTCTTTGTTGCTCACAATTGGTTAATTCTAAAACACTTGACAAACGATTATACGCAACAAGTATATAAAATGTAAAGCACCTTGACATCATCAAAACATAAACATATAAGGTATATGGTTCAACAAATTCCCCCTTTTTGATGATGGCAAGTCTCCTAAAATTGTGACTAAATATATAATAGTTCCCCCTCAATATAATACCGTTATCTTGATAATAAAGATTAACGCAAGATCAAAACGATTTTTCAAAAACCGAAACTGTAAGGACTTTAAGAGACAATTGGTCTTGACAAGGAGCAAGCTTAGGTAGATGCTTACTATAGACGTTCTTTCCCCCTCTTGACATCATCGAAAAGCTAAGAACAAATCAAAAATGACTAGAATAATATAAGACGAGACAAGAGATAAAACGTCAGAAGAAATAAAAATAACACGCAAAACGATAAGCATCCAAAAGATAGTACCATACAAACTTAGGAATTAAACATTTTTAAGCCAAAATGGGCCGAATGAACACATTTCTAATGAAACACTTGGGCCATAACCACAAGTGCATTGCCAATATGGGCCGAATGATAATGTTTAAACACACCAACAGAAAAGAAAAAGAAAGCTAAATAAGGTAAGGGCTAGATATGGTAAGGCGAGAGGAAATCAAATGTTACGGGTCTTATATGGGTTCACGAAGTCGGGCCTAGTACGATGCTCTAAGGCATCAAGACGATCAAACGAGCTCCGAACCAGCTGAGAAAGAGTACCAATGCTCCTTTCAAAGTTAAGCACTTTCTGTAACACCCTCATACTCCAAGTGCCTTAATAGGACCACTTAAGGTATGGAAGTGCTACCATCTCGGTTACCCGAGGCAATGATAATCATAAGACAATAAAGAAAGTACTTTAAAAGTAAACATAGTTTAGGTGATTACATGATCAAAACCAAAACTAATAAACTGAAATACAAGGTTCTCAGACGGTCTACTGCTAAAACTATCAAAGCTACAAAATACCGTCTGACACAGCGGAAGACTCCTAACTGCCACGTGATTACTCATCCCAGCTATCCCATACGCGTCATATCATACCTGCTCACCACCCCCAAATGGATCACCACAGTTTTTAAAACATTAACCGGGGTCAGTACTAATCACACAATTTATATAACCAACAAGATAAGAAAACAACACAACAAACAATCACACAATCACCCACACCAATCAATCTCCATCACCGACTGTCCACTGGACCAGCCCTGCCAGTGGGGGACCGCGGCCGTACCCACCAAATCCCCGCCCATCATACCGAGCGATAACCTTGTCCCATTAATGTGCACATCCCCTCCAGTGGCAGGTTCCACGGAGGGCGAAACTAGGGCGTGAAGCCACTCCCGCAAGTGACTCCACTCAGCCGAGAACGCATCTCGAGAACCAGAGACAAACAATCACAACCATCAACAACAATCAATCAACAACCGTCATAAAACCAATACGATAATAATCAGCAATTACACAACACCAACAATGCATTATGGGACTAATACTGAGTAGGGAAACCCTACCTGAAATGCAACACAAACATCGACGATCTAGCAAATTGTCTCAAAACCTTTCCTCTACGAACCCTTCTCCTATACACATAATCATACAATCACTACCACATCAACATAAACATAGAAAACCCCCAATCCCAAAATTAGGGTTTAACGAAACTTAACGAAATACTATAAAATTGGTATGTAGATCTTACCCTTGACGCAAGGAACACTATGATGCAAAGAACGAGATGATCCGACACTCCTAGCCTTGGGGATTTGCCAACAACGCAACGAGAGAGAACTACGTAACTCCTTTTTCTTTTGAAAGGTTTAGAAAGGTTAAAAGTGATTAAAGAAACTGACGGAAACCTTTTATATTAAACTCGCGTTATTAGCAAAACCCGACAAAACAACCCCGTAAAACACACTTACTCGATCGAGTAATCGCGTACTCGATCGAGTGCCGCCTACTCGATCGAGTACCAAGGCTACTCGATCGAGTACCCTACAGGTCAGAAACTATTTTAAACTGCAACTCACCCTTACTCGACAGAGTAAGGCCTACTCGATAGAGTACCCAGAGACTCATAAAACCGTAGTATTACAGTCTTCCCTCCTTAAAAAGAACTTCGTCCCCGAAGTTCAACCCTTACATAAAAACAAACATACTAACTTGGTCAAGATGCAACAAAGCTACTAAGAACTCAAAACAAAACCCCAACTTATAAAACATGAAACCATGAACCCTTAACACCAACTCCACCAACTATTCCTACCTCCCCACATCGCTCACGATGTCGTATCAACTACATCATAAACTCTCCTGACACTAACTCCATACACTACCAACTACCATCCTCTAACGCTGCTAGCTCCATAATATATCATCCACTACCAAATCCAAAATCAAGACACTCATAGACATCAAATGGAATGTTACATTTTACCACCTTTAAAAGGAACTTCGTCCTCGAAGTTTACTCACACTCATAACCTCATCATCCAACTGTCAACACTAGTGAAATATTCTCACACTCCTAAACATCACACTACTACAAGCACGGCCATGGCCTTTTAACAACATCAATCACAAAATATACAACTTCATTCTTTATGCTACACCAACACTCTACTGTGAATATACTACCATATGCACAACTATCAAAATCTCTTTTATCGCATCCTACTCCTCTTAAGATAAATGTTACGTCCTCGTAACTCACTAATACTATATCCTTAGTTATATCTTCTCATTATTCTCATCACCATCACATGTCATAGATAACCACCTATACTCTAAGCACTCGCCATGCATATATCCAAGGCTCTCTTACTTAAACAATTCTCATACTTCAATTCACTCGTCACACCCCTAACCTGTACCTCAAAATCTTTAGCTTAACCCAAAACTTCAACTTTTCCACATTACCGCAATACGAAATACCTCTCTATATAAACTATATAAAACTCCCATCGTCAAAAGCATAACTCACGATCCACGCTTGTTACGTACACTCACACTAGCTCCTCAAGTTCTTTTCTTTCATTACCACAAAACTCATACATAACTTAACATGACACCAAAACCCAATACCCTGCACTCACTATCTCAACAAAATATTATGAACCACCTGCCGCTTTCAGATCATTATAACACATGTTCCACGAATCATTTGTCATGACTATGACTACCGATGCCTCATCTTAAAATAAGATCAAAATTACTGTAACAACTTCTCACAACTATGTCCCATCAACAGAATGTCACTATACCATGACAACAACGAAAACATATACAACTCTCTTTCATATCATACTCTACCCTCATTCCAAAACTTAACTGGTAAGAAACATCAATAAACAAAATAACTCGTCTATCTCCGTACAAACCGAAACTCACAGAAGCCACATCGATAAAACAACACTTTATGTGTAACTGGTATGTACTTTCGAAACTCGAATCATAAATATCCCGCCTACTCCACCACAACCGGTGACGGCATCGCAACACCGCCACCAACAGCCACACCGCAGTGCGAAAATACCCGCATCACAACACTAAATATCGTGCCCGGATCACCACCCGAGGCACCACAACCACATCGATAGTCATCACAACTTACACTATCCCATAAGCACTGACTCAACATAACTTCTCGGACAAGAAAAACTTACTCAAATCCACTTTACTAAATCACAAGGCAACATATTATATGAATTAAACAGATAATAACCTCATGAACATCACCCCCTTACCACATCACGGAATAACATATATCATGAATACATACAAGTATAACCAGTCATGCCAGATCAATCAAATGATTACTTTTTGAATATAATTCAATTAAATTACCGTGTCCAACATATATCATAGAACATTCAGATAACAGCTTTATAACTATCACACCATACCACTTCCCGTGAGGTCAGAACCTCGCACAAACATTTATACACATCATAGACCCGTAATCACATCCACCTAGTCAGTCCTGATCACGTAAGTTACCACTCGATAAAGGTTACCTGTTGCCCGAGCTTAACTCATATGCCCCTCATAACATATTCCCCCATTCGCATAACCATCACCTCATGCCAAGTATAACCATACCATTACTATTCAACTATTAGCACCCGCCTCATCTGACCACATCTTATACTTCCTTACAACCATACATATCAATCCGGCCTCTACAAAATCAACCTCATTAGAATTGCTACCTTTCTAATATACCATCACCCTTAACCACTAGTCACAAACCATAACACTACCACTATCCGGGCATCAAACCTCTTACACTCATCTCTAAACATCACGATTTCTTTCCTATCTGTGGTTAACATCCCAAATAACGAACATCAAATCCATCAACAACATTACCTCAACATTCTTCCCAATACTATCCTTAATTGTATAGTCACCCGACTCACCACCAAAATCTCATATCATGCAGATATTCTACCAACTTCTTACTCCCTTAATTCCTCGAAACTCATGATTAATCATGTTGTCCTGAAACTTCTGTATAACCATTAATTTACTTACTCTTGATAGTATCATACATCTCGACGATTCCTTACTTTTATGTCACATAACTCCGGTCGACATTTTCCTAGTTTTACTCCCCTCATTCTTTTCTTTTACACTTGATAAAATCAATTAACTATTCAACTCCTTATCACTTCTACCTAACTCTTTAGTGTTCCGGTTACTTTCCCATTGCTCCAAGACTCACATCTCATTATTTTATATCGATATCATCTCACTCTTTCTTACCATGGATCTTCTCTTATAATGCTATCACTCACACTTGCCACTAATCTATCCATAAAATCAACGTTTAATGTTCAACAATTGCATCTCCCTTTTTACATCTCTAGAAATCAAAATTCCTCTGATACCGCTAATTGTCCAAGGAAATCCCACAATAGTTTCACCTCTTAATATACCAAATCTCCCAAACTCACTCACTGTCTACAAATCCACCTCGTGACATGTCTCCACAAAGTTCACTATATACCACTCTTCTCAACCCCTTTAAAACGAACATTCACTATGTATATTCTTAACCCACACGACTCCTAACCATCTCCCTCCATAATTCTTTACACATCTCAAGTTGCCACTATCCACATCCTTACTCTCAATCCTTTCATTCTCACGTTCCTTAGACTCACATCATCCCTTGCCCATATTCACTTACTTTTACGTTACTCAATACACAATCATATCACTCATCTCATCTCATCTCAGAAAACATGCTCTATGTCTCAATTAAGCCATAACGATCTTCCTTTTCTTTTTCCACTATCTATCGCAACCACATATAACTCATGTCCTCCCACCGAATTCATACTCACCACAGGTGCCACTCACTACACCACAAGATTCGGTAACTTACGCGTCAAGACCAACATACATGTAAAACAATGCATAAAGAAACAAAATAACACCTTTGAATTAAACATAATATGCAACGAAGTCAAAAGATAGGCATATGACCCAAAACAGGGGTCACTAGATCGAGTCTGAGCCACCACTCGATCGAGTAAGGGACTTACTCGATCGAGTAGGTGAAGATCGAAGCACGTAAACAAATCACCAGGGGCTACTCGATCGAGTAACTAACGTACTCGATCGAGTTCCGCCTTACTCGATCGAGTACCAAGGCTACTCGATCGAGTACCTACGCATTCTCGCCTTTAAGACTTTCCGTTTTCAAACCCATAACTCACTCATTTCTTGGTCGTTTTGGGCGTGTGACCTATCGTTAGTATCGTAAAAGAACAAGCTATCACCTCCAATTGGAATCACATTAAAATCATTTATAAATATCAAGTTATAACAGTTTAAAGACAACCTCTTTATAATCGAAAAACATAACTACTTAATTTTACCTCCAAACAACTTAAACGACAACATGGTAAACAAAAACAACCCAATACTCATAAAACCAGTAGTCCCAATCACATGTTACTATTTTCGAAAGCAAAGCAACAACATTCATCATGCAAATAATTTATTTAACTTGCCAATCATGACTTACCCACATGCTTTTATTCTATCACTTTTCGTAAACAAAACATACTCATACATTACAAATCCTATTTCCATGTTACTAATACAACAATATTACAAATACACTTCGTCACCTAAACATATTCATAATCACAAAATTCATATTCTCGTGCAATTGCCACTCCATCTTTTCCAATCAATTCATCAATTTCCACCACATTCTTCATACAACATATACATATGAACAATAGTAGACATGTATAAGAAATCGTTATATAAAATTACACAAACAAAATTATATATAATCATATCACATATGAACTACTTCCTTTTTCCACCACATTACTCATCATTCTCATTCACTTTTCTAACAATTCCAACCAACATTGTAAACCAAATATCATGCAACATGCTTTCAATCAACAACATACGAAATCACATCATCACCATCTTTTCTACACATTCCCCATTATCCACATACGTACACCCACTGATTCATGTCACACATCACTATATAGATACACAATTCACAAGATAAACACATAGCGATCCCGACTCATATCCCATGGTGACCGGTTCAAAATTGTAGGGCGAGTTCGCGACTTTAGGACGTCTCCCAAGTCTTTGCATTAGCTCCTACAACTTCTACCCCGGGTTCATTTTAATTGACTCCCTATGTTCATTGGATTCATTGGTTACAGGTTTCGGGATCGTCGCTCTGATACCATTTTGTAACACCCCCATACTCCAAGTGCCTTACTAGGACAACTTAAGGCATGGAAGTGCTACCATCTCGGTTACCCGAGGCAATGATAATCATAAGACAATAAAGAAAGTACTTTAAAAGTAAACATAGTTTAGGTGATTACATGATCAAAACCAAAACGATAAATCAAATACAAGGTTCTCGAGGCTCTCATCGCTAAAACTATCAAAGCTACAAAACACCGTCGACACAAATGAAGACTTCTAACGCCACGTGATGACTCATCCCGCTATCCCATACGCGTCATATCATACCGCTAAATAATCGCTCACCACCCCGAATGGATCACCACATTTTAAAACATTAACCGGGTTAGTACTAATCACACAATTTATATAACCAACAAGATACAAGAAACAACACAGCTCAAACAAATCACACACAATCACCCACACCAATCAAACTCCATCACCGATCGTCCACCGGACCCACCACGCCAGATGGGGGACCGCAGCCGTACCCACCAAATCCCCGCTCATCATACCGAGCGATAACCCTGTCCCATTAATATGCACATCCCCTCCCGTGGCGGGTTCCACGGAGGGCAAAACTAGAGCGTGAAGCCACTCCCGCAAGTGACTCCACTCAGCCAAGAACGCATCTCGAGAACCAGAGACAAACAATCACAACCATCAACAACAATCAATCAACAACCATCATAAAACCAATACGATAATAATCAGCAATTACACAACACCAACAATGCATTATGGGACTAATCCTGAGTAGGGAAACCCTACCTGAAATGCAACACAAACATCAGACGATCTAGCAGCTGTCTCAAAACCTTTCCTCTACGAACCCTTCTCCTATACACATAATCATACAATCACTACCACATCAACATAAACATAGAAAACCCCCAATCCCAAAATTAGGGTTTAACGAAACTTAACGAAATACTATAAAATTGGTATGTAGATCTTACCCTTGACGCAAGGAACACTATGATGCAAAGAACGAGATGATCCGACATTCCTAGCCTTGGGGATTTGCCAACAACGCAACGAGAGAGAACTGCGTAACTTCTTTTTCTTTTGAAAGGTTTAGAAATGATAAAACTGATTAAAGGAACTGACGGAAACCTTTTATATTAAACTCGCGTTATTAGCAAAACCCGACAAAACAACCCCGTAAAACACACTTACTCGATCGAGTAACTGACGTACTCGATCAAGTGCCGCCTACTCGATCGAGTACCAAGGCTACTCGATCGAGTACCCTACAGGTCAGAAACTATTTTAAACTGCAACTCACCCTTACTCGACAGGGTAAGGCCTACTCGATAGAGTACCCAGAGACTCATAAAACCGTAGTATTACACTTTCAAGGAGAGAGCTTTTGTGGCCTCCAACGTGAGCGCTTGATCACCCGACATGGCTTTCCCGTGCATAACCAACGCTCCACCTTGACTTGTAAGGAAAGTGAGACGATCACCATGTGGGAACACTTCCCCACGAATTGCCTTCAACTCCCTCTCAAAACCCGCTAACCTTTTGTCCACTTCCTCCATCCAAGAGTACACCCAAGTAGCATCCAAGCCCGAGTCTAAAGACCGAGATGGTCCAACCCGTGACAACACCGTAGCCAAATTAGTTGAATGCTCCTCAAATTTCTCCATTAAACCACTCATAAACCCTTCCAATTTCGACTCCATAGCTCCCAAACCCGAATCTCCCGGGGTTTTCTCAACATCTTTAACAAGAAGCAACTCGGGTCCATCAACAACAAGACCCATAAGCTTGATCAACTTGTCACCCATACAATCCCGAGCACTAACACCGTAACTATCTTGTCCTACCACACGCTTAATCTCCAACAACTGAGACACTCACATCCCATATGGTAAGTCGATTGTGGTGCTCAACTTCTCTTTTGTCACAGTGAGACTTGTTTGAATTATACGGTGCAACACGACACTACCCAAATTCACTTTTTGACCTTCCAACCAAGAATAGACCATTATAGCTTCATAACTCGACACCTTATCACGGCCTCCTCTCCTCGGGACCACTGTGTTCCACAAAAAGTTCAAGAGGAACTTGATTTTTGCCGAGAGAGGACGAACCACGATATTACCTCCTTCCGTCATCTCCACAAAATACTTTTTCACTAACAACTCCTTTTCACTCACCACATTAGACCATTCAAGACTCGGATTTAATTCAATTGCGTCATCGGGAACCAGAAAGGCAGAGCAAAAATCCGAAACAGAGACCGTCACATCAACTCCATTAACAACTGTATGCAAGACTCCTTTCTTAATTGAGACACTAGCAAAGAATTGAACCACCTCAACTGGATAAATAGGACCCGAAAACTGACTAATGTGACTCCACCCTTGAAAATCAAGAAAATTAATAAAGAAAGCAAGAGCGGAAACATTAACCAACCAAGATTTCGGATAATACCTTCCACCATGAATGGAATACCTCAAAACTCGATTAACTAGGATGCTTTCGTCATGAGTAAGCCGAACACGATTTAACCCTTCCTTGGTCGCGGCTTTCGAAACATCCCTAAGCAAGGTACGAGCAACACCATTCCGAACTATAACCTCAGGTTTCTCCAAAGCTTCACTTTCATCGACAACTACCTTATTTTTTCCTTTGAAAAGACGACGTCTTTTGCCTTCGGACACCGACTCGTCCCGACCACGAAACAGGGGTGTAGTTTGGTTTAGTTGTGGTGAAGGACAATTAGTTGAACTAGGATCATGTGGTGGTAGTGGTGATGTTTGGTTATGAAAGGGGCGGTTTTGGTGGTGACGGGTTGAAAATCGGGTATTTTTTGCATGGGTTGGATTCATGATGATGATGATAGTTTGAAAAAGGAGGTGATGGTGATGGGTTGTGTAAAGAAGATGAGTTGTGATGATGGTAAAATTTTGAGAAGAAGAAAAGTATGCAAGTGGGGTTGGTTGGACGGGTAACACGCAAGGGGGTAGAAATAGGTGTAGGCTAGGTATAGGGTTAACAAGTGGAGATGAATTATGGTAAGTGTTTAATTAGGAATAGGATTTATGGTACGTATAGGAATTTAAGGGATAGATTTATTATGGTAAAAGATAAGAATAAGGAAATTGAGTTTGTATAGGAAGTGTGAGCCATGTACCAAGAGAGCAATTTGGAAAGATTTTTGTGAATTGAAAAGGTAAAAGATTTGGTGTGTTTGTTTATTGTGATAAGGAATAAGTTTTCATAATAATTAAATTCTAAAATACAAATAGAATTTTATGATAAAAATATTTCTACAAACGAAATTATTCATGCAACGCAATATACGGACACAGTCATACAATCTCAACTTAACTAGTCAGTCATAAGGAAATTGAACAAATATAGAAGCTTAGGTACCACCGATTAAACCAATTTCCAACCGTAAAGTCTCAAAACGTTCTCTAGCTAATGATTTTGTCAAAATGTCTGCCCATTGTTTTTCAGTACTACAAAATTCAAGTTTTATATTCCCCTTCTCAACATGGTCTCGAATAAAATGATGTCTTATTTCAATGTGTTTAGCACGTGAATGTTGTGCGGGATTTTTAGAAATTATAATTACACTAGTATTATCACATAAAATAGGAATACATCCTACGTCAACACCATAATCACGTAATTGTTGCTTAAGCCATAAGAGTTGAGTACATACCGATCTGCAAAGAATATATTCGGCCAGCAGCTTCGAGAGAAACCGAATTTTGTTTCTTCGAACCCCACGTAATAATACACGGTCCGACAAATGTGGCGACACCCGACGTACTTTTTCTGTCTAGAGAACATCCTGCGTAGTCGGCATCAGAATAAACGACTAGATCAAAATTGCACTCCATTGGATACCATAGGTATAAGTTGGCCGTTCCAATCAAGTAATGTAAAATTCGTTTTACGGCCGTCATATGCGATTCTTTGGGAGATTATTGATATCTCGCAGAAACGCATACGCTGAACATAATATCGGGTCTACTTGCGGTCAAATATAACAGTGACCCAATCATCCCACGGTAAGTAATTTCATCAACTGATTTACCGTTTTCATCCAATGTCAATTTCTTGTTTTCGACCATTGGAGTAGGCATAGCATGTGAATTTTCCATTCCGAATTTCCGAATCAACTCCTTGATGTATTTCTGTTGATGGATTTTAATGCCTTTATTAGTTTGTTGTATTTGCAGCCCTAAGAAGAATTTTAATTCTCCCATCATACTCATCTCGAACTCGGAAGTCATCAACTCAGAAAAATATTTGCACAAGCTTCGGTTGGTCGATCCAAAGATGATATCATCGACGTATATTTGAACAACCAAAAGGTCAGAACCCTCAGTTTTTAGAAATAGGGTTTTGTCGACGGATCCTCTACTAAATCCACTGTCAAGTAGAAACTTAGATAATCGATCGTACCAAGCCCTAGGTGCTTGTTTTAATCCAAATAGGGCTTTATCCAATTTGAACACGTGATCCTCAAATTTGATATTCTTAAAACCAGGGGGCTGTTCAACAAAGACTTCCTCTAGTAAATAATCGTTTAAGAATGCCGTCTTGACATCCATTTGGAAGAGCTTCATTCCCTTGTGTGCGGCGAATGCTATCAGAAGTCTAATAGCTTCAAGGCGAGCAGCAGGTGCGAAAGTCTCGTCATAATCTATTCCTTCTTGTTTATTATACCCTTGGACCACCAATCTTGCTTTGTTTCTGACAATGACTCCGGCGTCATCTAATTTATTCCTGAAGACCCACCTAGTTCCAATGACTGAACGATCTTTTGGTCTAGGAACTAAATGCCAAACCTTGTTTCTTTCGAACTGTTGTAGCTCTTCTTGCATAGCTATAATCCAATCTTATTCAACAAGAGCTTCATTGATATTCTTTGGTTCGATCATGGATAGAAAAAAAGTAGAAAGAACAGAAGTTGTTTAAGGAACGTCTTGTTTGAACACCCTTCTTAATATTTCCAAGAATATTGTCCATGGGGTGTGAGTTCTTGTATTTCCATTTTGTTGAAGTGCTTGGTTCTTCATCGTTATTTGAGCTTGACCCGACTTCATTTGGTTCGGAATTAGAGGAAGTTCCCCCTGAATCCAATCCGGGTGTTGTATTTGAGCCGATTATAACCTCGGACTCTACACTTTGATTTGGATTCAATGTTATAGTAACATCATCTATAACATTGGTTTGGGAGTTCTTGTCTTGAGTCAATGATATAGTATCATCAACTATAACTTTGCCTTTCTCCTTTTTATCTTTTGAGGAACGAGTAAGTTCATCACTTATTCCCTCAATTTCATTGTTCTCTAATTCCAACTCCGGGGGATCGTCTCTTGAAAGACGAAAGTCGGGTTCATCCAAGTCTTCTTCCTCATCCTGTAAAGGCTTATCGAACACGTTATCTTCATCAAAAATAACGTGGATACTTTCTTCAATACAAAGAGTTCTTTTATTGAAGACTTTGTAAGCCTTGCTATGATCTGAGTATCCTATGAAAATTGCCTCATCACTTCTAGGGTGAATTTGCTTAAACGGTTTTTACCGTTATTATGCACAAAGCACTTGCTCCCAAAGCAACGAAGATGGGAGATATTAGGTTTTCGACCTCTAAGGAGTTCGTAGGGGGATTTCTTAAGAATAGGTCGGATCATAGCACGATTATGGATGTAGCAAGAAGTACTGATAGCTTCAGCCCAAAAGTTACGAGGTAAACCACTACACAAGAGCATTGTACGTGCTATATATTCTAAATTTCTATTCATACGTTCAACGACACCGTTTTGTTGAGGAGTTCTTGGTGCAGAAAAGTTATGCCCTACACCATTAACTCTACAATATTCTATAAAAGTTTGATTATCAAATTCGGTGCCATGATCCGTACGAATAGATACAAGATTAGTCTTATATTTGTTTTGAACACGTTTCATAAGACAATCAAATTCATCAAAGGTTTCGTCTTTTGAATGAAGAAAGATAGGCCATACATACCTTGAGTAGTCGTCTACAAGAACGAAGACGTACCTGGATCCTCCTCTACTCCTTACCTTCATTGGTCCACATAAATCCATGTGTACTAATTCCAAGGCTTGATTTGTGCTTACTACTCTTTTTGGTTTGAATGATGATCTTACTTGTTTACATCTTGCACACGTGTCACACATCTTTTCTTGGTCGAACTTGATCTTAGGTAACCCTTCAACCAAGTCCCACTTCTAAAGTTTATTCAAGGTTAGTGAGCTAATGTGACCAAAACGTTTATGCCATAGACAGGGATCATCAAGAGTAACTTTCATGCATGAGAAAGAGTTAGTAGGCACAGCATTTAAATCTACCATATAAACATTCCTTTTTCTGTGGCCTTCAAAAATAACATTGCTAGTTCCTTCAATAATAATGCGACACCTATCAGTATGAAAAACTACTTCGTTACCTTTGTCGCATAGTTGAGATATGCTTAGCAAGTTATGTTTTAGACCGTCCACGAGATAAACATCACTGATCGCGTGAGACTTAGAGATTCCGATTTTGCCAACGCCAATTACTTTTCCTTTTTTGTTGTCCCCGAACGTCACTTTTCCTCCGTTGAAGGGCTTGAGTGAAAGAAATAGATTCTTATCTCCGGTCATGTGTCTTGAACATCCACTGTAAAGATACCATTGATTGTTTTCTTTCACTTATTCCTGCAGAAAGGATTAGATACAGTTTTTAGGTACCCAAGCTAAGTTGGGTCCCTTATGATTAGTTACTCTATAAACTAAGTCCTTTCGAATCCAAACTTGTCTAATAACCGTTTTTCTAACCCTTGGTTTATTTGTCTTAGGAGGAGTTCTAGGGTTAGGGTTTTCTCTAGATCTAGGAATTTCTCTAGGTCTTTCACGACTATTTCCCTTGTAAGTAGGTTTACTAGGTTGAGATCGACAAGGGTTTTGTGAGGTGCTAGGTTTCTTAGCGTAGTCAAAGGCCATGTCATAGAACCAACGAAATTTATTGTTCCTTTCTTCGTTAGGTTCGTTAGTGGGGGTTTCCTTATCCTCGACAACTGTGTCAACAGTTTTAGCATGTTCGGCATTTTTTCGTATATCATGAGCCTTTTTGACACAATTGATTTGGATGTGACCTGTATGACCATAGTAATTGCAAATCAGGTATTCGGAAGATCAAGATACTTCCTTTTTACAAATCAAAATCCGAAGGTGTTGATTTGAATTTAGAGTGATCTCTACAGCTGTAGCACTCATGTCCTAACCCCATCTTCATATTATTGTCTGATTGTTCGGTTAGGAAGTTTAGGACTTTTGTGCTACCTTCCCACTTATCATGGATCTTTCTAGCGTATAGAAGTAGGTCTTTTAGGGTTTTAATTTCCTCTTGACATTTCGTGTGATCTACATCATTGTCCTTTTTAAAGTTATCACGAAAGTCTTGGAATCGTTTGTTAAGAATGAACACAACATCGATGTGTTGTTTCTTAACATTGATCATATCGGACTTAGTTTCCTTCAATTGCTTTAGAAGAGAATTTATCTCTTTCTTTTGGTCTAAGATCACTGCTTCATCCGATGTGACCTTAGTTTCCAAAAGTTCTCTGGCTTTTCTAAGTTCTAAAGTTATAGCTTCATTAGCTATAACTTTGGCTTGAAGGTGCTTGATGTTAAGCTTTAGGTCGGAAGTTATAGCTTCATTAGCTATAACTTTAGACTCTAATTCCTTCTTTTCAGCCATAGTAGAATCTAGTGTTGTAGCTTTCTCAGCTATAACTTTAGATTTCAACTTCTTAGCTTTAGCCTTGAGAGTATGATTTTCTTCCGCGATTTCGAGAATCTGCTCCTTTAGATCTTTCAATTCCAAATCCTGTTCGTGACACTTATCAAGAGATTGTTCAAAGAAGTTAACTAAAGCACTTTTAGAAAATTTCTTAACGCGTTTTTTAAGCTCAAGATAACTTACCTCTTCATCGTCATCTTCATCTGATTCTCCGAGAAAGCAATAGTTTGATTGAGAATTTGTGCTTTCATCGTCACTGTCGGAGATTAGGTCAAGACTAACACTGCTGAGACAAAGGTTGGCCACTTCGTCGTCTTCAGATTCCTCGTCATCTTCTGAGTCAAGGTCTCCCCAACACGAAGCCATCATAACTTGTTTGAATTCTCTCTTTGTCTTCTCACGTTTTGTCTTGTCCTTTATCTTCTCCCATATTGGACAATCTTTGTTCATATGACCAGATTCTCCACACTTGAAGCACCCTCTATTTGCGAAAGATGACTTTGAATCAGTAACCTTCTTATTGGACGTTTTGTTGTTGTTGTTGTAGGATGATTTTGTTTGTTTGTTTCGAAATATCCTATTTTTAAAACGGCGTGCAAACAGAACAGTTTCATCCTCTATTTCAGAGTCAACTTATTCACTCTTTAAGGCCATACTCTTATTGCGACTTGGTTCAACGTCATCCTTGTTAAGAGTAATTTCATGGGCCATGAGAGCACCAATGAGTTCTTGATAGGAAAGGGTTTCAAGATCTCGTGATTCCTCCATTGCAGTGACCTTAGCACGCCACTTCTTAGTAAGGCTCCTAAGAACCTTTCTAGCAATGTCCTCAGTACTGAATTTCCTACCTAGGTTTTTCAGTTCGTTTATGATGCTCGAAAACCTTGCAGACATGCTATCTAAGGACTCATTAGGCTCATAATGAATAGCTCATATTTTTGCATAAGCAAATCTATTCGGTGCTTCCTAACGATGGAAGTACCCTCATAAGCTAATTCGAGCCCATCCCATATCTCCTTGGTCGTGGAACATGAAGAGAACCGATCAAACTCAGTAGAAGTCATTCCGTTTTGCAGGAGACTTATCGCTTTGGAGTTCTTTTCGGCCTTCTTGTAGTCGGCCTCTACATAGTCTTCTTTCTTTTCATAGGTAGTGCCTTCCTCGGATGCCACAAGAATTTTATGCGGTCCGTTTTGAATAATCCTCCAGCACTCCCAATCGTGTCCTTTCACATAGTGAGTCATCATGTTTTTCCACAATCCGTAATTCTTCCCATCAAAGACGGGACACATGAGATATTTAGATTCCATTTATCACGTGATAGGCAGCAGAATATAAAACGATAAGATAAATGAAAAACAAGATAGATCAGCCTCTTTGCGGTTAGGCAATCAAGAGCACGAGGCTCTGATACCAATTGAAGAGTCTATTGATCCAAAATACTCAAGAGGGGGGGGTGAATTGAGGATTTAAAACTTTTGAAAGCTTTTTCGATTATGTGTGTGTAATTGATTATTTAAAGTTTATTGATTAAACTTTAACTAATCAACTAATGGAAGTAAACGAAGCAAGCGAAAGAACGAAGAGACACACGGTTTTTGAAGTGGTTCAGTTTCACAAGTCGAAACCTACGTCCACTATTCTCGATTAATAAATTTAGTACCTTTCTACGAATTACAAATTTACTAACCCAACTCGTACAACTAACTCTAGCTGTAACTCAATGAGTACCGTTAAATACCCGAGTGACTAACTTACGCTAATAAGAAAGCACTAATGATTCTAACAAAGGTTCACGTTAATGAACAAGTTAAGAAATCAACTAAGCACTATTATCTTATAACGATAAAATAAGAACAAGTATGCGAATTTTAAAACACACGACCTTTCAAAATAACAAAACGGTTTTCTTGGAAAACACACGGTTTGCTTTGCAAAGTTAAAATCAATTTTTATGCTTAAGGTCTCTCTTTTAGATGTCATAAATAACAAAGTATTTATAGGGAAGGAAGGAGTAGGCTACACGGTTTTACACAAACCCTAATAGCCGAAATAATAAGATATAAAAACAAATCATATCTTCTTATTATCTCTTTCCTAAAAGCCTTAAAAGATAATGAATAATATTCCAAAAGATAGAATATAATCTATTTAAATATTATCTTTACTATAAATTCTAAGATCATGATAAGATTTCCTAAAACAAGAATATCTTTTATCATAAACAAATATATTAAGTAAGATATATAAGATATGTAAAGATATTATTATAGAATAAAATCTTTACCTAATATACCCTAGGTAACACGAGATGTCACGGCTCATATGCCTCGTGACTCGTGCAAACCCTAGCCTTAACATACGATTTAGAATTTAGGTTTTAAGAGAGGCTATGTTGAAACCCTAATTAGTAGCAAAGTCCAACTCATAAGTTGATCCATTACAACTACTAATTAACGTCCAATACAAAGCCGAACTCCTCACTAAACAGGGCTATATTATATAAATACTTTCATTAAAACATTTAAAATAAACTTTAAACAATTATAAAACAATTTTCAAAACAATTATAAGTCGCGTATAAAAACTCAGCATCTCAATGTTATAGTAGGGGAGCTATAACATTGAGCTCTTTTACTAGTAATGTTATAGCTCCAAAGCTATAACTTTACCAAATCAAGAAACTCATTCTTTATTATCATTACGAGATAATCACCTATACTATTCTAATCTTCAAGGAGATCTTCGAGTATAGGCTACGTCATCATCCAAGTTTGATTAATCTTTAGACGAACTCCGTCTTCGCATACATCTTGAATGAATCTTGAATCGTTTGATCTTTGAATAGAGGCTTAAACTTTACATGCAATTGTCACAATCTTCTTTGTTGCTCGCAATAGGTTAATTCTAAAACACTTGACAAACGATTATACGCAACAAGTATATAAAATGTAAAGCACCTTGACATCATCAAAACATAAACATATAAGCTATATGGTTCAACAAATCAGCCCATTTGAGCGGGCCGGGTTGGGTCAAGCCAACAGGATTAAATGGCTGGCCTAACCCGGTCCTATCGGGCTAATATGGGCTTTTCGGGCTTTATAATTTTATCAACTAAGAACACATGTTATCGTTATATAATCTACTGTCAAATGATTAATTAACATGATGCAATATATAATGTACACCTGTAGCAAACTTGCAAATGAAATCCAATTAGGAATTAATAAAACATCACATTAAATGAAATAGTGGATATATGGGGTACGTAATTATGTACAGGTAGTACAACAATAGGGGGTTAAGTTGTGATGGTCTTTTTATCTTAAATCTTAGTCTTGTTTGGATGGCAATTTTAAGTTAGGTACTGGATAATAAAAAGCTTCGTGTTCTACTATTTTCGGGCCGGATTGTGCTAAAAAATGGGCCTAAAGCTTGGCCCATACTGGCCCTAAATGTATATCGGGCCTTTATTGGGATGGGCATGGGCTTTTTTGGGCCTAATCTTAGCAATAGAATAATTAAAGTACAAAAATAAATTTGTTATCTCTAAAATTTGATACTTTTAGATCTTGACACATCATATTTTAGATAATAGAGATGGTAATAATATATATGAGTGCTTATGTGTAAATATGAGAAGTGATGGGACATGAAATGGGACAGAGGATCTGCACAGTTAACTTTGTCAGATGTGTATGAAGTGGGGCGCAGAATGAGACAGAGGATCCTTACTATAACTTTTGTACCTCAATTTTTGAGTTTACATTTGTAGATAGGATTACGATGATAATAACTTGGTCTTCTTAACATAATTATCCATTTATAAAGAAGGAAAATAATCTTAACACAAGTATATTGACATCTATAATTAAGCATAACTATATCAGTCGGTTGTAGAAATTTCTAGCACGATAATCGATGTTCATTAAAAAAAATAAGTTATTGATTGTTGCATGGAGTCGTAAACTTGACTAAAGTCTACAATCTCTCATAATCTCCCTTTAGTATGCAATTATACCATGGCATTTTTAATTGCTATGATCTTTGTCTTGATAAATTTTAATTCCGTACATTTACTACTAATCTACTATTGTATTACGGGATCCAATTGCTTATCTAATTTTTAACACCCCCGTATACCGAGGAGCCTTAACTAGACCTTCCTTAGCATATAAGGGCGTTACCATCTCGGTTGCCCGAGGTAAGTAATCATCAAAAGTCGATAAAAGAACAATTATAGTTAAATTTACAAGTGTTACATCCAACTAACAAAATAAAGATACAACTCGTCAGCTACACACTATCTCTATCAGAACTCGTGATGACTCATCCCTGCCAGGACTCCAGCTATCAACCACATCAACACCTGCTAAGACTGACTGCTCACCATAAGGGATCACGGCAGACACATAAACAAAAAAGACAACCACACAAGGTCAGTACTGAGACAAGACACAACATAAACCAACAACAAATGTCAACACAACACAAATACAACCAGTCACACAATCATACCCACTCCAATAAATCTCAGTCACCGACTGTCCACTGGACCAGCCCTGCCAATGGGGGACCGCAGCCGTTCCCACCTAAGCCCCGCTCATCATACCCAGCGATAACCCTGTCCCATTAATGTGCACATCTCCTCCCGTGGCGGGTTCCACGGAGGGCGAAACTAGGGCGTGAAGCCACTCCCGCAAGTGACTCCACTCAGCCGAGGACGCACCTCGAGAACCAGAGACAATCAATCACAGACAGCTGCAATACAACAACAACCAACAAACTGCATACACCAACCGATTACCGCATACACTCTGCCACACAAACACAACAACCACGACACAACAACCACGACACACTAGACCATCCACAGAAACTGAGTAGGCGAACCTACCTCTAAGCGGCTGCAATGATTCCATGCCCATACACACAATACCCAACAATCAAGCAACACCTATATACACAATACAATCATCCATTACTACCATACTAAACCTAACTGAAAAGACAGAGATACGGATGATGATGACGACCTACCTACAAGAGGAAACCTGGCAAAGGACCGCTACCCGACTCAAGCTTTGTACTCCTAAGGCACAAGGACCTTCAAAGGCTACCATGGAAGGTATATGGTGAAGGGAAGGGAAGGAGACGACCTAAAGATCTGAAGAAATGAGGCGGAAATGATTTGCGGTTCTAACAAAACACGATTATAAACCCTCGCTGAAAACACGATACTCGATCGAGTGGCCCACCCACTCGATCGAGTGGCCCTTACTCGATCGAACACCCAAGTTACTCGATCGAGTGCCCAAGCTACTCGATCGAGTAGCCTCTACTCTATCGAGTACCACTCAAAACTCAAAGCACAGGATAACTTTGGTACGCACTTCTAAGGACTATTACTGCTTCCAAGGTCGGTCAAAGCTGGTCAACGGGTCTCTAAAAGGGCGGGTATTACAGTCTTCCCCCCTTCAAAAGAACTTCGTCCCCGAATTTTAACTCACCTATCCCAAGGCACAAGATACGGAAACAAAACGACATCACTACTCTTCCGACATAGGTCACTACTCCCCAGAAATACTATCCTCCATGTCATCATCATCAACTGTCTAACACTCTATATAGATCGACCTCTACCAACTACCACTTGAAATTCTAACCTCACCACATGGACCAACACAACCAACGACTACACGTCCACTAATAACAACCATTAACACGAAACATGTCACATTAACACAACTATGTTATCCAACGATACGGTTCTATTCCAACACATGACATCATAACTATCTCTTTATGACCGTCTCTTAAGCACACTATTCAACTTTTGACTTCAACATACAAATCACTCAACGAACAAGTGAAAACAATTATAGTTTCGTACAAGAAATGTAACCGAAGTAATAGAAAACATTACAAACAAACAACCAAATGATTGCAATATCGGCCTTTTTATTTTGCGACATTACTCTTCCCCTCTAAAAAGGAACTTCGTCCCCGAAGTTCACCACCGAATTACTACACATATTACGTAAAACTTAACTCTTGACATGTATCCAACCCATATGATTCGTTATTGACATTACGCATTACTCATACAACCATTAATTCATAAAAACATATGCAACTTTATTCGAATATCTAGCCACAGTCACGAATGCATGTACATATCATTTGTATATGTATATGAAAAGACACAACTCCGGTGAAATATAATTAGTAGACATTACGGATGCAAAATGAATGCAATAAGAACCAACTACTACTTGCCCTGTTCATTACGAATACGCATCCAAAACACAAACACGACTCCTAACATATGAAATTAACGGTCCAAGCATGTTACTAATCAGAAACAACCATATTAAACCACAAAACTTGAAATGATATGATCGTTAAAACAATTTAATTAACGAAAAGGTCTTGTAACAGTGTTACTCGATCGATTATATAGGGTACTCGATCGAGTGTCTTGGCTACTCGATCGAGTAGCCTGAGATCAGAATACTCCCTCCTCGTCACACCTGCAACTACTCGACCGAGTGAGGGGCACTCTGTCAAGTAGCCACAGGTCAAAACCCTCAAAGTTTTCCCATCATAACAATATATATATAAGATGTCAGATAAACGTGAGTCGGGATGACAACCCGACTCCTCAAAATCCTGCAACAAGTCTAAATCAAGCAAATTCGGCCTTATGGCCATCCATACAAACCAACGTAAAAAAAAGTACTAACTAACAACAACTACTATCATCCAACACAACCAAATCATAAACAAGGAGAAAGAAAAGGAGTATCACACCTGCTGCTGCTGCTCATCCATCATCTCATCTCCACCACCATCTCCTCCCGAGGTGCCTGCTCCTGATGACCCGAGACCCGCATCGACCCCTGCCCCAGCTCCTGGACTCTCATACCATGGGGTCAAACCACCAAAAGCAAAGGACTGAGGTGTCCCCCATGCTGCCATGTCCACTCCATAGGAGTGGAAAACCCCACTATAGTCCCCAACTCCGCTCCACCACACTGGATGTGGTCCCTCGGTCCCAATACCTTGAGCATACGCCATCTCATGCATGTTCCAGAGTGTCAAAGTAGATGACACTCTCTCTGCCAAGTAGCTCGAACGTGTCTCCGGGGTATCGAGGTAGGGGTAACAAGGAAAAGGGTGTCTTTCTTGTGTCTTCTTTGGCCGTGGTCTGGTCTCAGCTGTCCTCTCCCTCACACGACGAGGTCCTCTCCCCAACCTGGGCCTATCCTCCGCCGCTCTCACATTCTCCCCCTTCTTCGACTCAGGCATCACCCAAAAGATTGTGTCGTCAATGAGGTATGTCTGTAACTGTCGAGGTGCATCGTCGTCCTCCTCATCAGAATTAACCGCATCCAAGGGCTCGGTCGGTGGAAGGTGCTCAGGAGCCGGGATCCTCATCCAGCTCATACCCCACACCCTCCACGCTAGGCTACCATCCTCCAAGGTTCTCAACCATTTCAGGTCGAGGTAGTAGTCTCTGTCCATTGTAGGCACCGGTGTGGATAGGGGAACGTACTTAGAAGAAGCCTCAAAGGAGGCTAGCTTTTCAGCTAACCGGGTGGCAAGAGAACCACAACTCAAGTACCGAGTGGTAGAAGTAGCCATCAAGGCAAGGCTAGCACAGACCATGGCAGGAGCATTGAAGACCACCGTCTCAGACCGCTCCGGGTTAAGATAAGACATCAAAAGCAACAACTCGTGATTGTTCAGCTTACTCATATCCGGCCTCTTATAAAGAAGATTCGAAATTGAACGAAGGAAGATCCTCAAAGTAACATGTTGAACATCATTAATCAACATGTTACTGGAGGTGGGAGCTGACTTCCCAGAAAAACAAGGCATAAGGCGGCAAACCCCGCACTCAGATGGAATCTCATTGATGGAATCCTTGAGAGGCTTGGCCAAACCAAGGTGAGAAGCAAAGAGGTCCATGGTCAAAAACTCGTGTTCATAAGACGGAACTCAACAAAGTCAGGCAAAATGCTCGTATTTAAACGAGCTCATGAACTCCAAGGTCAGAAAAGGATAGGTATGCTTCCTCAAACGATACAGCCCCGTGAACCCCAAGGTCTCAAAGATATGACAGACATCCGTCTCAATCCCCAGGTCATCAAGAAGTATGGTGTCCACAAAACGGGTGGGTCTCATCTTGCATTTCTGTAACGCTACAAATCTCTCTCTCTGTTTGAAGTCCACAAAGACTACCGAAGGATACTCGGGTACAGACGGTACGACCGGTCCGCTACCCTCCCCAATTTCGGGCTGAGAAGCCCTCCCCCTCTTGCTTTGACGGGTCCCCAGGTTTAGTCTCGGCATCTGTTTCAACATAAAATTTACACATACTTGCATAGGCACTTAAAACATGTAATTTACGCACATTGAACATTGAATCATCATCCATGTACCCAATTTCACCAACCAATTCCCAAATTATATATATATATATATATATATATATATATATATATATATATATATATATATATATATATAAAATTCGATTTATAGCATTTCGACGGTCTCTTTAGCTGCGAAAATTTTTACATGGATAAATCTGATTTACTCGACTACTTCAACTGTCATGACATGGCTCAAACGCTACTCCATATATACTTGATAACATGTGAAACATTCATATATGTTCATAGAAAGGCAACTTAATACATGCCATCACTGACATTCAACATTATGAGCAACTTCCCAATTCAAATAGTCAGACGGTCTCTATAGCTATAACAAATTGACATATTTAGCAAAATTAACATCACCACTACTATATTAAATGTTTAGCTCTTACATACATCCTCATATTCAACACAAAATCCCAATTATAGAAAACGAATTTCAATTTGGGGCACTTTTAAGACGGAGTTTTAAGGCAAATTTTAAGGTGAAAATCACAAAATTCAACTTTCAACATGTTATAGGCAACATATACTACTCAATTTCATCATCTAACATGTAGAGAACACCCAAAAATCAATTTGATTTCAGAAACCCTAGAAAAATTCGCCCCCAAAATTTGCAATTTCTAATCTATTTTTAGCGCAATAAACATCAACAATCATGAAAGGGAAGCATGCGAATCATATTACAACCATTACAAGCAATTTTTCGTCCATATGAATCGAAATTTCAGATTATTCTATCATTCAAATAGATTCTAAGTGATGAAAACATGAAATTAGGAAAGAAATTCATACCTTTATCAAATAGGAAGTTAAAGAACGAATTAAAGCAAAGAAAACTACCCAAATTAATCATCCCAACACAAAGATATAAGAGTTTTTGAGAGGTTTGAGAGGTTAGGGTTTCAAAAGAAGAGGAAAGAATAAGAAGAATGAGGAAAAACAAGGGTTTTATGAAACCCGTAAAAGCCATTGTACTGTAGCCTACTCGATCGAGTGCCTAGGGTACTCGATCGAGTGCCCTCTACTCGATCGAGTAGGCGCTATTTCGTCGAGTATCCGCAGAAAATTCCTACATCTCGACGTCATAGCTTCCTAACTAGATCGAGTGAGGTCTACTCGGTCTAGTAAGCACTCGCACTCGGTCAAGTAAGGTTGAGTACACGGTCAGAATTACAAAATTAGCTTAAGTTTCCTGCAAAACAACATTACGTGTCGATTCCAAACCAAGTTCGGAAATCGTCACTGGTTATCGTACTCACTCATATATTATCATTACTACTCAAATATATCATACCGTCTCATCAGATAGCTTTCATATCACATTACGCTACAACAAACTTCACACAACATGGTTTACCTGCTACCGAGTCATCCGTATACGCAATTATGTCATTGTATCATGTCTAAACTCGTCTTACCACATTGCTAGCAACTTATACTTACGTTAATCAAAACACATAATTAGCGACAAATTTTCCATACGTCATCCAAGTGCATTACTAACATGTTCAAACTTCAACATAAACAAATTTTTCTACACAAATTAATCACCACACAGCGAAAACTTTCACCCATTTAAACATTACATATACCCATTACTATATTGATAATTCTCATACTATAACTCAACACTTCTTTAGCTATCACTCTTATGGCCACTGTAAGACTTCTAAACTCGTATAGGATCACCATCACTATCAGCCTGAAACAAACACCAACATTACCACATTTCATATCACAGTACACTTCTCTACCCCTTTTCACACACTTCTAACACATAGAACCTTTTACGTCTCTCATTATCATCACATATACTCACTAATTCTACCAAAACTTCACCATACACGATCCGGATGCAACTATCATGCCTATATCAACTTCAACAAAGACTCAACCACAGGTAGTTCCAACGTAATCAACGTACACATTAAGCACATACTTATGGACTCCACATTCCCATACCCAGTGACTGGCTTAAGTACAATGGGGCCAAGATTTTGAAATGAGGGCGCCTACTTACCCAAAATCTAGCATCAGCTGGGGCTCCCATTACATATACACCAGGTTCATTTTATTAGACCCTCTACGTTCATAAGGTTCATTTGTTACAGGTTCCAAAATCGTCGCTCTGATACCACTTTGTAACACCCCCATATACCGATGATGTGGCGTGTGATGTCGTCGGGTCACATCCAATCAAACACATTTATAATACTCAACAAATAACTAGTTAGTGGTTAAGTCGAGGTCGATCTATGGGACGGTGTGCTTTGGGTTCTAAGTCTATCTATCTCAATTTATGCTAGTGTCACAATTTGTTTGGGTTTGTAGTTGTGTTCTAGACTAATAAAAGCAATAAAGTAAAGCAAGCAATAAAAGGAAAGATGTAAACAATTGGCTAAAAGTGCTAGGATGTCGTGGGGTCATAGGGGATTTATGGTGTTGATCATACAAACATGTTTACAATCATAAGGAAGCAATTAGTGTTGTGGAGGATCCGAGTTGGTTTATATCTTACGGTTCTTAGGAAGAGTTGGGTCCCGGAGCCGAATCGATTAGATTGTACAACACCTACAAGTCGACTTACTTTCCTCCTAATCAACTTCTATGCATGGTCTAAAAAGACTCGAGTTGGTTTATATCTTACAAGTCAAGTTGAATAGATAAGAGATGGTTGTAAATGCAAGGATTCATAGGCTTAGCATTTCATCAAACATAATATGTGCATAAAGTTGACATCACAACAAGCAAGCAAATTAATTATGTGAACATATTAGATTAAGCATGAATCATTCCCATGTTTGGTTTCCCTTAATTACCCACTAATCCTAGCTAAGAGACTACTCACTCATTATCAAGTTTAACATGCTAACAAGGTTGTCAATCATATTAACAAGATAAAATATGATGAATAAGTAAGAAAGATTAACAATAATTAAAACAAGGATTGAGAGAATTATATCTATGGGGATTCCAAAATAATAATGCAAAGAATAAAAGAAGAAACTTGATTGATTGATGAAGGGTTGTCAATCCTCCAATAATAACCCAATAATCTTCAATTACCCAGAAGTGACAAACTTGAACAATAATTAAGGAGAGATCAATGTGAGATTTGTGGAAAGATTAAAGAGTAATCTATTCTAATCTACTCCTAATTGAATCTAAAAGGAATTTCTAACGTGGAGGCTTAATCCAATCTAAAACTCCATACCATGATTATTTACAAATGGGGTGTATATAGTAGAGCTTCATTAGGTTAACTAAGGCTAAATTAGTAATTACATTTTTGAGTTTTAAGCAGGGAAATGCTAGTCTTTTTGGAGGGATGAGCATCTCGGCAGAAGACGTTGCGGTCCGTCCGTCCAGGAAGGGAAGACGCTCGGATTCTTGTGGGGGTGCACGGGCGTCTTTTTGCAAATCCGCTCGGATTGTAGTAGAGGAATCCGAGCGTCTTTGTTGCTTGGACGCTCGGATTGTCATTCTGGACGGGCGTCTTGCCTGTTTGGCCGCTCGGGTTACTCGCCAATCCTTTTCTTCACTTTCTTTATATTTTTATAGGATTGGTCTTTAGTTCTTGATTCCTCTTCATACTAGTCCATCAAATATCGTCAATAAGCTTCCAAATATGCACGAAAGACGGGAATTTCCGCCTAATTATCTTCTTTCCTACAAAACATACGAAATGCACTAGGAAAGCAAATAGGAAGGTTTTGACGGATAAAATGGCCATGAAATGATATAATAGTATGAAAAATAGGCTCAATTAGGGGACTAAATATGCTCAAATAATGGTCACAACAAATATCCCCAAACCGAACCTTTACTCGTCCCGAGTAAAGAGGTGACAAAAACTAGACCTTTATTTAAACTATCCTAATAATATAGCCGATATGAGACAATTAGCGGGTCTCACTCCGCCCCTTCAACTCACAACAAGACAACCATGAGGTAGGATGCCTTCTTGCAAGGCAAGGTGGGTCTTGCCAAAATGGCGACACATCCAAACATTAAAGCACACAAAATCAAGTAATGGATGCATCTACAAAAGAATAACCACTTTCCTCATCTAAGTGGCGGAAATTATCTATAAGGGAAGCAATTCAAGGGTACACACTCCTTCATAGATGCAATTTCTTCAAACTACTAAGCCTAGAAGGATACCAATAAATCACCTCCAAGTTGCATCAAGCTAGGGTACCTTTGTCCTCAATCGTTAAATGCTTTTGTCAAGAGTAGACTCCATATGGTGTTAGAAACACTGGAGGATCGCGGAATTCCCCTTATTGCCTAGACAAGAAGAAGGGTCGTCCCCTCTCTACCATGCACAAAAATGGATATGATGGATAAAGGGATCAATAGATATTTGAGTTTCACTTTGGGGGTTTGCTTTGTTGATGTTTTTCCCCCCAATTTCTTGTGGCATATAACATTTGAGAACACTTTCTTGCCATTTCTTTTGAACATTTTCAAAGTCACCCCAATTAGTAACGAGGGTGCCTTATATTTGAAGCATAGGAGTTTTCATTTTTGCTCCTCTTTTCATTTGATGCAATTTGCAAACTTTCTTTCACTTTTCATTTCATTGAACTCAAATTTTTGAACAATTTCTTTTTGTGCCCATTCCCTTTTTGATGACAAAATGTATGGTAGAACATGGATGAATGATGGTTGCATGGTTTCAAGGGTCACCTTGGAATAAACGGTAGCCAAGGAGTTATCACACCACAAGGTACTCTTGACTAGGCCTTAATCCATGGGTCAAAGGATACTAGCATGACACATCCTAGGGTATTTTACAAGTATTCTAATAAGCAAAGTCTTAAGAAGAAAAAGTATCTACTAGGGCCTATATACACTTGTCAAGTTTTCCAAGTAGACGGTTTCGCAAAATTTTTCTAACATGCAACTATATGCCATGATGCAACTAACATATATACATCCTAATGCATATGCTTCTACCAACTAGTATGTCATATAAACTAAATGCAACTCTTAACAACACATAGATACACAAACCGCAACAACAAAATAAACCACATCCTCTTTGACATGTAAGCCCATCCTCCTCATATGAATAATTAAAAAGAAATGGAAGGGAAATAGAGATTAGAACGATCATACCAAGCGGTCTTTATTTTCCCTTGCTAATGCCTCAAATGTAGTGTTGTATCTATGTGAGAAGAGAACAAAAGCACAAGTATATACAATTCTACACTACTAAATTAAAGAACATGTTTTTGGTTTATGAAATTAAAAGACATATTTTTGTGATTTTTCGAAGTTTTTCAATTTTTATGCATTTCTGGAATATAAATTCCCATCCCCCACTTTATTTTGGACATTGTCCTCAATGTACATGTAGGAGTAGGAATAAAAAGGAAAACACGTTTTTGGATTTTTGATTTTATGGAAATTGAAGTACAAATGCAATGATATGATATGAATGAATGCATGCTCTAACTAAATGCAATTCTATATGACATATATAACAAATGAATGTAAACTAATCTACACTAGATGATGCATGTTTTCTAGTAAGCTATGGTCACCTATGATCAAACCTCCCCAACCGATTTAAACACTATTTCTAGTGTAGAAATGAATAGGTTTGGCCATTAGTAACTATGCATGAATCCTAGTCTATATGGAACTAACTACATGAATCGTGTGAGATATATTACAATCCAACTATACTATATGAACTAAATAATGTAAATGCAATATGAAATATAATACAAATGCAAGCTAAATGTATATGTATATACAAAAGAGAGAGAGGAGTATCATACAAATAGAGGCGATGAGGTAGGCCTCTTTCACTCGTCATCATCCTCATCTTGGGGTTAGCCATACCGGTGAGAACTCCCGCCTTGGTCATACCCTCCTTCTTGGCCCCAGTACCCTCCTTGGTCATACCCTCCTTTATGGCCCGAGTACCCTCCACCACCGAGATTACAAGCTTGGTCCCCTTGATTAGGGAACAAATGTTGTGGTTGGGCCCAAGAGGGCTTAGGACCATTGGGGTCAATATACCCTTATTGAGTCATGTTATAGTATTGGGGATAAAGGGCCAAGTAGTTGTCGACCCTCCCTTCATGTACCCCGAGGTCCACTCTATTCATGAGTTTCATCAAATCATTAATACCCGGGGTATTGGGGATTTCCGGTCGGAATTCGGTATAAGGAGTAGGGTATAGTGGGATAGGCACATAGGAAGGTGGGCGAGTAGACCTTACTGGTACCCCACGAGGTACTTGTTGTTGGCGGGGTGCCTCTTCCCTTTGAGGGGGATTGTCGAGGATTTGGATATCAAGAAGGTAGCTTGGCGTAGGCGAATATGGGCTCAATCTTGGGTCGGTGCCCGGTATATTCCAACCCGAAAGGATGATGGAGGTGCACCCTTTTGTGAGCCATTCTACACTCCCTTCTTGAGTGTAGTTACACCACCGGTGGTGGGTGAAGACGGCGTGTTCATCAATTAAAGTACTCCCCTCAAGAGGAGCATAAATCCCTTGGGAGTTGAACCCGGGGCAAAGGTAGTTGGCCAAAATAGTAACTAGACCTCCCATTACGAAGGTCTTGAGTTGGGTGGTCTCTTGAGCAAAATCATGAAACCTTGTAAGTATCTCAAGGGGGTTGTTGAAGTTATAGCGCCTCGTCCCCCGAACATTTAAATAGGACTCAAGAAATGTTAAATCAATGAGAGTACACCTATCTTGTTCGTACCTCCCATTGATGGTACCGGCCACAAAGCGTTCGGTGATCCGAATCACCGGATGTTGGATGGCGAAGGTATAGCATTGCTTTAAATTGGTAAAATTCCTCCCGGAAATAGCCTTCCAAAGTTGGTCCACATCGAAATCAGCAGGTTTTTCGGTATAGTTGGTGGGCACAACAAGACCGAAAATGTGGGCAAATTGATCAAGTGTAAGGCTATGGTCTAGGTTGCACAACCTAAACTCCATAACCACATTGGTTCGAGTATTCGTGACAATACGAAGGTTACTCAAAAATTCCAGGGTGAGACTAAGGTACGTCTCCTCATGGGCATGGAAAAGTTTTCCAATCCCTAAGCCATCAAAGAACATCTCGATGTGGTACCTTATCCCAAGGACTTCCAACATCTTAGTATCTATGAATTGAGTGGGTTCATAGTTCTTACCTAGCAATTTGATGAACTCCTTGCGGTGGGCATCGGATTCGAAAAGTGCCTCCGGGTAGTACTCAAGTTGCTCTATTCCTCCTCTTATGATGGGACGGAAATTCCTTGGTGGCACTACCTCTCGCGGGGTTGAAGAGGATGATCCCTTGCGTTTCCTTCCGGCGGATTCAACAAACTTCTTAGCCTTGCCCTTGAGGTTCATCATCTTGAAGTTGAGGAAATGGGGTTTTTGTTGGCTTTTGATGTGAGGGGAGTGTTTTTGGGAATGAAGATGAGAGTTTTAGGGTTAGATAAGGTGAAGAAATGAGGGAGAAAGGGGGTGATTTTATAGAAGAAAAGGGGAAGCCGAGCGGATAAGAGTAGGGCCTGGCCGGATGGTTCGAGAAAAGGACCCCAATCCGAGCGTCTTTCAAGCAGGACGGGCGTCTTTGGTCTGTAGAATCCGAGCGTCTTTGTTTAAATCCGCTCGGATTTTGAGACAGGACCTCAGCAATTTCAGGAGCAGGCAGAAGACGAGCGTCTTCTGTTTTGGACGGGCGTCTTACTCGGGACGGGCGTTTCCTCAAGAATCCGCTCGGATTTCCTGACAGTTTCAAAACTTTATCTCAGGTATCTTCCAAGACTGGCGTCCCGCAGAGAATACGAGCGTCTTGAGGGGAAGACGGGCGTCTTGTGCTGAATCCGCTCGGATTCTAAGACAGTGCTAGACAGTAAGGCGGTGAGGGCCCTGGACGGGCGTCCAGCCCTCGGGACGGCCGTCTTTGGCTGCTTTTCTTCTTTTTCTTTCTTTTCCTTGCACAATCATACCCTTTCACCGATTTGTTATTCCTCCTTATCTTTTTCTGAAATTTGCTCAATAAAAATGTAAGATGACTCTCTCTCACTACTCTCATGCAAGAAATCAAATACAAATGCAAAAATGTACAATATTATACAAAGTAAGGAATCCAAGAAATATCTTACAAATGGTGGTTTAAGATAGGACTCCACCAAACTAGTTCAAATTGTAGAAATTCTTGTCCATAGAGCTCAAGGCTCTTAATAGGAGATCAAAAGCTTGTGAACAAGCTCTAAATAAACACAAGTATGGGTTGCTCCATTTGAACATGAAATTTGGCCAAGGAAGCTTGTAATATATTCTTCTTTCGCTTTGTCCTCGGCACTAGAGCTTTCCCAATGCTTCCAATAAACGAGCCCATGATTCTTGTCAATATTAGGCATGAAGCATGGTTCATTTTCATCCGTAGATTTCCACTCACCAACTTCTTCTTCAATTTTGGTAATGATGATAGCATTTGAACTTGTCAATCCTTCAAGAGTAGAAGGATAATTCTCATGGCATTGATGATCGAGTTCCTTAGAAGTTGTCATTGTGGGTGCCAAATTTCCACAAGTAGCTTCACGAGCAAGTTTCTCTTTGAGCTTTTTCACCAAGTAGCTTTTGTACGATGCCTTGGCCTTTTGAAGAAGGTCCACCATATCCTCTTCAACGATCATTGGCTCCATGATAGGTGTCAAGTAGTCTTCATGAGGAATAGGGAAAGGATGTTCTTCTTCATGATAGGGTATCTCAAATGTCTCAAGGATAGGCTCCTCAAGCAAGGTGATATTACAAGTCCATCCTTTAGGCTCATCATCATTGTTGCTATCTTCATACGAATCATAAATGGGGGCTTCATTCTTCTTCATTATTTCTTCCTCCAACATCTCAATACTCACTTCAAAGGACACACCCTCATACTCACAAAGGCTAAGAATATTTAGCTTACTCAACCTCATGTCTTCCTTATCTAACACAACACTTTCATACTCACAAGAGCTCAAAGAGATTGGCTCTTCCCACTTCTCATCTTCCATGTCAAAAGTTACTACTTCAAATTCACATCCATGATCAATGTCCAAAGAAGGGTGGGGAGTGATTGCTTGGGATTCTTTCATTTGGGCAATTTGAATCTCCAATTCCTCACCTTGGGCAACAATGCCTTGAAGAACATTGTCCCTCTTTTGGCTCTCCTCTAGCATTTGTTTGAAGAAGTTTTGTTGATCTCCCACCATTTGGAGAATCACATTTTGAATGGGTTCATTTTCTTGTTGTGGGTAGGTGTGAAAGTGGTTGTATTGTGGCAATTGAAACTCATTATGAAGTGGATATTGGGTGTGAGTGTTTTGGTTGGAAAATTTGGGGTAGTAGTTAGGATGTTCATTGTATGAGTAGTAAGGTAGGCTTGTGTTGACTTGCTTCTCAAACTCCCCATACCCATAGTCATACTCAAAAGATCCACCACATACTCCATATGTCAAGTCTTGAGCCATCATAGCTAAGACAAGGAAACAACTACAAGCATGGAAACTACAATAGAATGGTAAGAACAATCCTTGAGGAACAAGTTCCTCAAGGTGAAAGCAAAATCAAAATAGACAAACAAGTAAGAACTTAATCACATAGCACCATCCCCGGCAACGGCGCCATTATTGATGTGGCGTGTGATGTCGTCATGTCACATCCAATCAAACACATTTATAATACTCAACAAATAACTAGTTAGTGGTTAAGTCGAGGTCGATCCATGGGACGGTGTGCTTTGGGTTCTAAGTCTATCTATCTCAATTTATGCTAGTATCACAATTTGTTTGGGTTTGTAGTTGTGTTCTAGACTAATAAAAGCAATAAAGTAAAGCAAGCAATAAAAGGAAAGATGTAAACAATTGGCTAAAAGTGCTAGGATCTCGTGGGGTCATAGGGGATTCATGGTGTTGATCATACAAACATGTTTACAATCATAAGCAAGCAATTAGTGTTGTGGAGGATCCGAGTTGGTTTATATCTTACGGTTCTTAGGAAGAGTTGGGTCCCAGATCCGAATCGATTAGATTGTACAACACCTACAAGTCGACTTACTTTCCTCCTAATCAACTTCTATGCATGGTCTAACAAGACTCGAGTTGGTTTATATCTTACAAGTCAAGTTGAATAGATAAGAGATGGTTGTAAATGTAAGGATTCATAGGCTTAGCATTTCATCAAACATAATATGTGCATAAAGTTGACATCACAACAAGCAAGCAAATTAATTATGTGAACATATTAGATTAAGCATGAATCATTCCCATGTTTGGTTTCCCTTAATTACCCACTAATCCTAGCTAAGAGACTACTCACTCATTATCAAGTTTAACATGCTAACAAGGTTGTTAATCATATTAACAAGGTAAAATATGATGAATAAGTAAGAAAGATTAACAATAATTAAAACAAGGATTGAGAGAATTATACCTATGGGGATTCCAAAATAATAATGCAAAGAAGAAAAGAAGAAACTTGATTGATTGATGAAGGGTTGTCAATCCTCCAATAATAACCCAATAATCTTCAATTACCCAGAAGTGACAAACTTGAACAATAATTAAGGAGAGATCAATGTGAGATTTGTGGAAAGATTAAAGAGTAATCTATTCTATTCTACTCCTAATTGAATCTAAAAGGAATTTCTAATGTGGAGGCTTAATCTAATCTAAAACTCCATACCATGATTATTTACAAATGGGGTATATATAGTAGAGCTTCATTAGGTTAACTAAGGTTAAATTAGTAATTACATTTTTGAGTTTTAAGCAGAGAAATGTTGGTCTTTTTAGAGGGATGAGCATCTCGGCTGAAGACGTTGCGGTCCGTCCGTCCAGGAAGGGAAGACGCTCGGATTCTTGAGGGGCTGTACGGGCGTCTTTCGGCAAATCCGCTCGGATTGTAGTAGAGGAATCCGAGCGTCTTTGTTGCTTGGACGCTCGGATTGTCATTCTGGACGGGCGTCTTGCCTGTTTGGCCGGTCGGGTTCTGCTTCAGAATCCTTTTCTTCACTTTCTTTATATTCTTATAGGATTGGTCTTTAGTTCTTGCTTCCTCTTCATACTAGTCCATCAAATATCGTCAATAAGCTTCCAAATATGCACGAAAGACGGGAATTTCCGCCTAATTATCTTCTTTCCTACAAAACATACGAAATGCACTAGGAAAGCAAATAGGAAGGTTTTGACGGATAAAATGGCCATGAAATGATATAATAGTATGCAAAATAGGCTCAATTAGGGGACTAAATATGCTCAAATAATGGTCACATCAACCGAGGAGCCTTAACTAGACCTTCCTTAGCATATAAGGGCGTTACCATCTCGGTTGCCCGAGGTAAGTAATCATCAAAAGTCGATAAAAGAACAATTATAGTTAAGTTTACAAGTGTTACATCCAACCAACAAAATAAAGATACAACTCGTCAGCTACACACTATCTCTATCAGAACTCGTGATGACTCATCCCTGCCAGGACTCCAGCTATCAACCACATCAACACCTGCTAAGACTGACTGCTCACCATAAGGAATCAAGGCAGACACATAAACAAACAAGACAACCACACAAGGTCAGTACTGAGACAAGACACAACATAAACCAACAACAAATGTCAACACAACACAAATACAACCAGTCACACAATCATACCCACTCCAATAAATCTCCGTCACCGACTGTCCACTGGACCAGCCCTGCCAGTGGGGGACCGCAGCCGTTCCCACCTAAGCCCCGCTCATCATACCGAGCGATAACCCTGTCCCATTAATGTGCACATCCCCTCCCGTGGCGGGTTCCACGGAGGGCGAAACTAGGGCGTGAAGCCACTCCCGCAAGTGACTCCACTCAGCCGAGGACGCACCTCGAGAACCAGAGACAATCAATCACAGACAACTGCAATACAACAACAACCAACAAACTGCATACACCAACCGATTACCGCATACACTCTGCCACACAAACACAACAACCACGACACAACAACCACGACACACTAGACCATCCACAGAAACTGAGTAGTCGAACCTACCTCTAAGCGGCTGCAATGATTCCATGCCCATACACGCAATACCCAACAATTAAGCAACACCTATATACACAATACAATCATCCATTACTACCATACTAACCCTAACTGAAAAGACAGAGATACGGATGATGATGACGACCTACCTACAAGAGGAAACCTAGCAAAGGACCGCTACCTGACTCAAGCTTTGCACTCCTAAGGCACAAGGACCTTCAAAGGCTACCATGGAAGGTATATGGTGAAGGGAAGGGAAGGAGACGACCTAAATATCTGAAGAAATGAGGCGGAAATGATTTGTGGTTCTAACAAAACACGATTATAAACCCTCGCTGAAAACACGATACTCGATCGAGTGGCCCTTACTCGATCGAGTACCCAAGCTACTCGATCGAGTAGCCTCTACTCTATCGAGTACTACTCATAACTCAAAGCACAGGATAACTTTGGTACGCACTTCTAAGGACTATTACTGCTTCCAAGGTCGGTCAAAGCTGGTCAACGGGTCTCTAAAAGGGCGGGTATTACATAATTGATATTTTATCGTACTGCTTGGGCGACTTCATGTAGTGTTTGGTATTTTAGCCCGTCTCAAAAGTTGTCTAAATAAATAATTTACTCCCTCTGTCCCGGTCATTTGTTGTCCTTTTACATTTTTGGGTGTCTCAGTCATTTGTTGTCCTTTCTATTTTAGGATTGCATTTGATGAACAATTTTGTCATTCACACTCAATTTGGTCCACATGTCATTTACTAACTGGTCCTCTCCTCTTTCCTTGGTTTTGTGCCTAAACCAAATGACAACAAATGACCGGGACGGAGGGAGTAGAAAAATAGTTCGTAAAAACTGAACTCGGTAATATTACTGGAATTCAACTCAAAACGTTTTTTATGATTATTAACAAACCCGTAGTAGTATTGGACGTTTGATAAAACCCATCTTCGAGGTTTTTTTTTTTTTTTATGTATAAGATGCTAATTCTTTATCTACATCTCAGTCGATATCAAATACGTATTTTCAATAATAGTTTGATTCTCTCTCCTTATCATGACAATTTTATTGGATGACCTCATTACTATAAGGTAATTAACCTGCAAAACACCCGAAAAAAATAACGTAAATATTATAATAATACTAAAAAAATTAGATCTATAACAAAACGCTATTTTAGAAAAACATGTAAGTAGAAGAGAAAGTCGGAAGCCTTTTGCGTATTGTTAATGGGTATGAATCATGAATGTATGATGATATAAAAAAATTTTGTGTATGCATAGGATGCTAATTCTTTTTGCACAAATTCTCATTTGTGACGGACATATCCGTCGCAAACTTGCGATGGGTCAAGTATTACCTACTTGAGTAGGAAAAGACAAGCTATTTGGATTCCCTATGCTTTGTCTTATCTATCCAAGTGGGAGAACTTGGCCCATTAAAAGCTTGCGACGGATATATCCGTCACAAGGGAGACTTACTGTTCTTTTTGTGATGATACAATATGAATAGTCTCAAATAGGAGCTAATGATATAAAAATTATATTAATAAATTTAATAATCGATCTACTATTCTACTTAATCCACTCACAAAAACTCCGGAGAGACGGTCTCTTAATAGCATTATTGAGAGACCTCTCACATGATGGGGTAAGGGACCCACTAAATTTCTTTTTTCCATATTATGTCTCCCACTAAATTAATGAGAGACGGTCTCTCATGAGACCTACAGGAATCCACTACTTCAAATGAATAAAGAGAATAACCTATTTACCTTGGCCAAGAAATTTTCAAGTTCATCAAAGGACCATTAAATGCAAAAGTCCTATATTTACACCACATAATCAATGCACTTGCTCTCACAATTACCAAATTATTGAAAGGCAATATAAAGTCCTAAATATCCATGAAATTTGTTCATTGAATAAAAATAAAATAATTTATTACCTAACTATATAATTTTATCATTGTCGCATCCTTTTGTCGATTGATGTCTCGAAATCCTGCCAATAAAATAAAAGAAACAGTTAATTCTGAAATTAAACATTAATAACATAATCACATACTACATTAAAAATTTAAGACTAACGAAAAGTAATCATAAGCTATGTAAAATATGTCATGTCATGTACGTATGATTAGGGCCATTAGGTGTACAATAAACTTTGAAATTGGTGTCTACTTATGTACTCCTGGTTGGATGTTAGCTAGAAGTTGACCATTGCTAATCTTCTACCCATGATAGAATTTTTGTTCGGAAAAATAATCTCATTTAATCAAACTAATATATATTTATTATTACTATTTATTATTTATATGTATTTATTATTGGTAAGAGTTTTACTAATGTTGGAGTCTCTAATATCGCTCGAAAAAAGTTTTCTCTAATAATATAAATAGATATTGATTCAAAAGACGAAGAATATGAGTAGCCCGTGCATTTGCACGGGTACAAAAACTAGTTTATATTTATTATAACTTAGCAAAACCTAACCAAACATCAAAATCTTACAAACTAACACCACGCTACAATAATAAAAATAGAAAACTAACCTAATAAATTGTAATCGAGTTCGTTTATGATGAATAGATGCGGCACATGCAAAATAAGCAAACATTATGGATAAATATTGATTTTAAAGCAGATGATGAACACCCAAATGATGATGTTTGCGTGTTTAAACCAATTTGTTTTATTACTTAACACTTGCCTGGAATCCACGGAATAATTTGGAGGTAAATTTTAATTGGGTGATAGTTACGGGAGAAATTAATTACTTGGGTAATGAGTTCATTAATGATAGGTTTGACATAAGGGTAATGATTACTGAGTAGATATTTTACTCCCTTAATCATTACCCAGGGGGATGGTGGGTAATGTATTACCCTTTTATGAGGGTAATAGATTCAGGTGGTGAATAATTACTCTCATGCCAAACATGGAAAATGCACCTTAACTATTACTCCCATATTCATTCCCCTCCTTTTATTTTCACAGTACACATATTACTCAATACAGTACATTTTGCACGATATTTTCCATTGCATATCCTTGGCTAAAATAAACTCTTTGATCTCTTTAAGCCTAACTAGTATAGATCCCGCGCAAATGCGCGGTTTTTTAGATAGGGATATTAGAGAATGTAACAATTATACTATTGGTATTTAATAGTGTAAATCCCGTACATTTGCGGTATATATAGAGGTTTTATTTTTAGTTATTATTTAAATATTTTAAATTGATACATTATTAATTTTTCATATTTTTCATATACCTCATCGTATTTCGATATGAGAAAAAAATGAATTATGAACTAATCAAGAGAATTTAGTAAAGTTATAAAATATGTTTAATGATTTTTTTTCTTTAACATAAAACTAATGATTACAAATAATAAATTTTCTAAAATTATGTTAATGATTTTTTATTTATTTATTGTGATGAAGCTAATTATATTAGTTTAATATTTTGTTTTATACAAAATGTGTCAAGTCATTCTCTCATATATAATAATACATAACAAAAATTTAGAAATTTACAGTTTATAAAATTATAGTGAATTTATCTTCTTTAATTAAAGGATTATTTCCACTTTGGTGCCCTGAGGTTTGGCTTAATTCCACTTTAGTTCCCTGAGGTTTGTATAATTTCACTTTAGTGCCCTGAGTTTTAAACTATTTCCCACTTTGGTGACCTGAGGTTTGCCTTAATTCCACTTTAGTGCCCTGAGGTTTGAGAAATGCCACTTTAGTGCCCTGAGTTTTGGCTTAATTCCATTTTAATGCCTTGAGATTTGCCTTAATTCCACTTTAATGTCATATAAGGTTTGTGAAATTTTACTTTAATGCCCTTAAATTTGTAATGTTTCCACTTTAGTGCCTTAGACTCACATCACAGTTTTTTTTGTCTATATATTAAACATGTTAAGGATAATTACGTAATTTAAACAAAACGTAATTTTTTACACTTGAATAACTTAAAATTAATAATAACTTTAAAATAATCAGTAGAAAAATGTAACCAACACGTCCAAAAATATTAATTTGAACAGTCCGTCTTGCTTCAGACCGCTTTATTTTAGATCGTAATAAAACCTCTCACAAGTGAGAAGCACATGGGTGGTGGGACACCCCCATGTGCTTTCCCACTCACACCCTAAATGAGTTTTTTGTGAGAGGAAATGGTATCCGTCTGACCATTTCAGACGAACATGGCGGTCTGAAATAAAAATTTGTGTAATTTGAAAGCTTATGTCATACAAATGATAAAGCCAATATACTAATCCCCACATTGTGCTAAACCATCTGTCATCCAAAAATATTCTAATCCTGTCATCCAATCTTCACATTTGTGTTAAATCAACTGTCCAAAAATAAAAATATAGCATCATCATCTAACACAACAATAAGTGCTTAAAGATAATTTTCTTCGCTGACTCAGGTTCTTGTGTAAAGCACTCTGTAGACTGTGACAATAACTGAGTCGAGGTTGTTTTTTTTTTTTTTTTCCTTTGCCTTTCATTTTGGCTTTGTGTCTTCTGCTTCTTTGTATCACCACCTTGACAACCCCTTTTGTTATGTCCAAAACATTTACATGTAGAGCATCTAACCTGTGTGGACCTTTTTGTTTTTGGGTGCTCCCCTATTTCTTTACGCCTTTGAGTTCTAGGCCGGCCAGATCTTCTAGTTAGGTGAGGAGGTTGTAGAAAAGGTAAATCATCTTCGGCCCACGTTGTTGAGTCAGGTATCGGATGAATGATTCCTCCATAAGTTTGCAAATATATATCCTTAGTGTAATAAGGATGCACAAAATCTCTTATTTTTTTTTTCGAGATGTCTCGATGGCACTTGCGGATGCTTACAAGGGATCCCTATATTTTGCCATGCTTGACAATCACAAGTACCCTTGACAAGGTTCACATTGAAAAATATAGTACCATCTTTTACATCGTATAATCCCTTTCCCCGCCATCTTGAATACGATACCCATCATCCCAATTCAACTGCACCATTTTGTCCACCCTTGGACATATCTCGGTATTCCATTTACGTGCTGCCCTCATTTTCTTTTGCAACTTTTTCATTGATCTTCTCCTTATTCCTTCGAGCATACTAAGGATTGGCAATGCTCTAATCTCCCTAATTTTTCCATTGAAAGACTCAACAAAATTGTTGGTCACATCAAATGACCTTTAGAGTTTTATCAAACTTATGTCTTGCCCACAATTCAAGTGGCACATCCATCAAATAACCATATGCATCAGTGCTATATTTTTTTATTTGGTTCATAGCTTTAGTAAAAACAAATTCAGAGTGAGCCTTAGAAGCGGTCCAAAAGTGTTTTTTCATCAAGTCTCCGGGCCACTCTTGCTTGAAATTGGCATAAAAGTGTCTGGCGCAAATTCTCCTACTAACTTCCGGAAGTTGTTCATCTAATGCTGCCTCAACTCCCTACATCAACCAATGATATGAAATAATAAGGTTATGTATTGGGTAAAAATATATGTATTGAAGTAATAGAAAAAACAAAAAAGAAACACAATACCTTTTGTCTATCACTCATTATTACCCATTTGCTCCTTGTCTCTGTATTCGCCATTCTCTTTAGATGATAGAAAAAAAAAGACCATGTTTCCTTTGTTTCTTTGTCCACAACGGCATATGCAATAGGAAGAATTCCATTATTACCATCAAGGGTAGCAGCAACTAACAAAGTCCCTCCATACTTTCCTCTTAGATGTGAACCATCAACTCCAATGAACGGTCTACAGCCCTTTAAAAATCCTTGATACAAGCCCTCAAAGCTTATATACAACTTTGTGAAGACATGAATTGACCGAGGTACTTCAGTAGTGTTCCATGTTATCCCGCAAATTGAGTGGGGTGCTCTCTCAAGAATCAGTTGAATGTATGTTGGTAGCCTGCCATAGGATAATTTATGAGAGCTTCAATAAGGTCTTTCAATAGACTCCTTGCCCTATACAACATGCTTTTTTTACATCTCACGCCAAACTTGTGAACAAGTAAATCTTTCATTTCCGTAACATTCATGCTAGTGTTTTCCTTAAAATCATCCTTTAAGACCTCAGCAATCCATGGATATTTTACAGTTGGGTTTTTATCAAGTCTTGTGCAAGTGTGCTGGTTATTCAAGGTCTTGATTTGGAAGGTTATACCATCAGGTAATAACGAAGCATACACTCTCCATGGGCATGACTTTGCCTCAGAAGCTGCCAACATAGCTTTCCCAATATATTTTGAGCTCCCTACATTTTCATTCATGCTCTTCACTTTAGAAGGTAGTGTTTCCTCTTCATGAGTCCTAATAAAACAACCTTTTACAAGTGGCCCCAAATTTTTCCTTGGTACTTCTTTGTTTATCAAGGCTAAAACCCTCTTGAATTGCATATGATTGAAGCACACTTAGAAATCTAGGCTTATTCTCAAACATTAAACCCACCTCTAACTTAATCTTTCCAGTCTCCTAATACGAAAACCATTTACCATTAGTGAGATACTTAGGTATCTCATTCTCATCCCCCGAATCTAATACATAATAGGTATTGACATCCATTAATGCATCATCCATGTCAACCTTATAACTACAACTATCATCTTCGAAGGAGGAAGAATTATCAGAATCAAACCCATCATCAAGTTCTGTATCGCTAGGTGCAAAGTTATCTTCACATTCTACATCCTAATCATCATCAGTGGATGGAGAATCAGACGTTTTCCAATTTTTCAGATTACTTGCCTCACTCCCTGGCTATCCCATACATGTACCATTATCGTTCATAGCCAACATCTCGTCTCCAATAGTATTGCGCCCACTCTCACCCCGATTGGTGATAATGTTATGATTCTGATTTAAAAAAAAACGAGGATGGCTAGAAAATTGAATATGTAGCAATTATACTAAATAATTTAACTGTTACAATTTTTTTGTTTAAGACAAGCAAAATAATAGCATACTACGTCATTTATACACACTTTCGTTTAAAAAATGAAGTAAAATTAAAGAAAAAGACTAAAATTAAAAAAGGGAACTAAGGCACTTACCACCATGGATAATGCTTCGTGAGTTTCTTTGATTTGATAAAAATGAGTTTTGGGGAAAATAATTGCAGGAGTAGAATAGGAGAAGCAGCACTCCACTAGGGTTGAAAAGAGTTTGGAAATATTTTAATTATTATGTATTTTTATATGATTACAATAATACCCCTTGAAATTATTAGTTATTTTTTACAGATCATTGTTTCCGTGGTTTAATTTTAGGTCACTAAAATGGTATATTTATCAAACCTTGGGGCACTAAAGCGACATTTTTCAAACCTCGGGGCACTAAAGTGGAATTAAGACAAATCTCAGGTCACCAAAGTGGGAAATAGTTCAAAGCTCAGGACACTAAAATGAAATTATACAAACGTCGGGGCACTAAAGTGGAGTTAGGCCAAACCTCAGGGCACCAGGGCACCAAAGTGGAAATAATCCTTAATTAAAATACTATAATTTAGATTTTCAAAGAAAATATTATTATTTGATTAAAAGGTTATATTTTGATGAAGTGATAATAATTTAAAGAAAGAAGTATTTTTGTTTTCTTATTTAGCTTGATACCTTTTGGAGGAAAACTTTGGAGAATTTTATTCTCTTAGTATATAGGAGGATTCATTCTAAATTTTATACTTTCAAATTTTTATATTTCACCTATTTTATTTTAATATGAGAAAAAAAACGTAGTATGTCATGAATTTTTTTTTTAACATAAAGTTAATGATTTTATTTTATAACTTTGCTTAAATTATCTTAATGAGTTTTTTCACGTAGCTAATAATATTATTTTATTGTTTAATATAGTTTAAGTATGTATTAAGTCATTTTCGAAGAAAAATTAACAATTCTGTATTTTATAATTTTATACTCCTTTTATTTTATTTTGATTAAAATATTATATAATTATAATTTAGAATTTAATAAAAAAAATCATGCTTTAAGAAAAAAATTATAGTTTAATGGGAATTTTTTTTTTTCCTTATATAAGTAGGTGGAGTTTGGAGGAAAAACTTTTGAGAATTTTTATTCTCTTAGTAGTAGAGGGGATCCCTTAACACCTCAAATCTATCAAATTTATTTAATAACAATCCTAATTTGATTGAAGAACAATTACGTGATTCATAAATTACAATTAATTGATAAAATTAATCTTTCGTTTACATAATTCTAAAACTTTGGATTTTATTTTGTTAGGGTTTGTAATTTCTTAGGGGAAATGGTTGGTTGTGGTGGTGGCAGTGGTGGTGAAGTGGTTGTGTATATTTGGGGCGGCACGGAGGAGAAAGTCAAGTGGAAAGGGCGGTGTAAGTAGCAGCATGGGGATGTGTAAGTGGTAGCGGTTGGTTGTAGCACGACATTGGTAATGGGGCCTTCTAGTGATTCATCTGTGACCGGCGGCCGATGAGAGTGGGTGGATGGTATAGTAGGCTAGTTGTAGGGTGGTAGGGAGAAGTTGGTGTATGAGAACATCGTTATGCGTGAGGGTAGCTTGGGTGGTGGCTGAGGACGTCAAGGCAAGTGGGTCGACCGGCGCCGAAGGTGGCTGACGGTGGGAGATGGACGGTACATGGGTAGTATTATGGTAGGGTTGACTAGTGGGATGGGGTGGTTGGGTGTTGGGATGAATGGATGGTGGATGGTGGATGGTGGATAGTGGTGGTTTTGGTTTTGGTTTTGATTTTGGTTTGTGCAGTACATTGTTTTCGAAGGGAGTAAAAATCGATGAGAGGAAGCGAGAGCGATAATTTGGAAATGGTGTACTTGAAAAAAATTCGTACTGCGAAAATCAACAAGAAAAAATAGAAAAATGAGAAAGTAAAAAGGGCGTTTTAGTAAGGGCAAATTGATCATTTAACACTTTATTTTCCGAAAAAGGGACTTAGTAGCAATTTATGATTTTCCACAATAATAAGGAGTAACAAGTTTATAGTTTAATCTTAGCTGAACTAAACGGATTTAAAGTGAATCCTTTTTTTTTCTGTTCAAAAAAGCCTACTTATGTCGAGGATGAGATCGAACCCCCTACTTTATAATTGGAGTAAGAGAGTTCTTACAACTTGAGCTCACTCTTATTCTCATTTAAAGCGAACCTATAAAAACTGAATTATGCTAAGTAGGGCCCTAATAAACTCAATGAAATTTAATTTAATTCACAAATTGTTAGATGAGACGGTCTATGCTATAAACCAACCCATTTGACAAAGCCCAAAACAACAAATAAAAAAACGATTGAATAATGCAAGTTAAGTTGCTGTAACTGTCTTCTCTTGACCAAATTTCAATCACCCCTCCTCTCTATGATCTCCTCCTTGGCTTCCATCCTTAAGCCACCAATGATCAGACCTTCGCGTGCGTTACCGCCCCAATAATATTCATCTCAAAGCTATAATTTTTAGTTTAAGCAGTAAGTTGTCAAGCTAAAATCGAAAGTTATAAAACTAAAAACCATATTTTACAAAAAAAAAATAAAATAGAACTTAAAAGATGAAGTTTTCAATATAATATTTCAAATTTTCGAGGTAAAATCATGAGTTTAAAAGGTTAAATTTGTTAAATGACAAGGTTTGTATGAAGATTTTGAAATAATGTAAAACTTAATTTTTAGCTTAAAGTTCAAAGTTTTTTTCCATAAACCATGAATTTTTACTTGAAAACAAAGATAGAGTTCTTAATATAAAAACACAAGTATTCAAGTTAAAACAATAAGTTAAGGTAGTATTGAAGTTTAATTTTAAAACCTTAGCTTTTAAGATCAATTTAAACCAGGTAATTGTAGTTGTAGTTGGCGGCGGCAGCTATCAGGTGGGTGAGACTTGAGAGTAGAAAAAGGGCATAGTTGGTGAAGACAATCGTAACAATGTTGAATTGGGGATGAAGGTGATGAGGATGTACATTGTAGAGGCGGCGGATTATGTGGTGATGGTGAGGACGTGGACTGTAGAGGCGGCGCAAAGTAAGCGTTGAAGATGTGGATTGAAATTGTGGTTGAGGGGGTGGATTGTAGTGGAAGTATGGTTACTGGGTTTTAGTTTCATTTTTATAACCTTTTCTTATTGGACTCCTCTCTTTTATTGGGCCGATTCTATTAAGAGTCGTTTGGTTCACCATTGGAAGATAGAATTCTCGGGAAGATTAAATTCATATGAACTTGAAAATTATGTGAATTGTATAAATGTTGTTTGGTTGGATGTGGGAATTTCAATTCATGTGGGTATTTTCACTTACCTAGGGGGGGCTAGACAAGTGACTTCCTACATCACGTAGGAATTGGAGTTCCATAGGAAATTCCATTTCCCATAAATTGGAGATTAGCTATTTCCCATAATTTTCCATTTCTCATAAATTTAGGGGGCGTTTGATTCAGTAGTATGGAATGGATTGGAATATGAATCTAAAATGGTATGAGCTTCTAAATCAATTCTCTCATAAACTTGTTTGGTTCATCTCAAAACTGTAGAAGAAAGGAATGAAGTTTGATACCGAGGAGAGAGAAGTTGGGTATGAGATTTTAGGGGGTTTGAATGGAGTTAGAATCCATTGGGTATCTAACTCCATTCCAAAAGACTCCAACCAAACATTAGAATGAGCAAATCCATTCTAATCCATTCCAAAAGAGCCAATCAAATACCCACCCCCTTAATGAATCAAAAATTTAAAAAAGGGATTATTAAAGCAAAATAGAGAGAGTACTCCCTTCCCTTCCCTTCCCTTCCCTTCATCTTTCCTTTCCCTTTTCATCCCTCCAAATAAAATTAGGGTTTTTGGCTACACTCTCAAACTCATTGTCCTCCATAACGACAACGCAGCAAGTCTACAGCAACAGCAAGGTCAGCAACAATGGCGAGCGCCAAAGTTCAGCGGATTATGACTCAGCCTATCGTATTTTCCTTCACACACTTTTTTTTTTCAATTTCTTGTTAATATTTATGATTATATCTCACTCATACTTTTGTTCCTTGTCATGGATTTCGATTCCTCCAGAACTTGATTTTCAGGTTTCTTCAGAGTGTACGTTATTCCTCTCACTCTTCTTAATTTCTCTATTTTTTATGCTGAGTTTGTTTTACAATATACAAACCCTAATTTGTTGATTTTGAATGTGTGTAATTTATAATGCAGAAAGCTAAGATTCAGATCTGGTTGTTTGAGCAGAAGGATTTGAGGATTGAAGGCCGTATTATTGTAAGCTTTTTCCTCTTTTTACGCTTCGTTTGATTTCCATTTCTTGTTTATATATTTGCGCTTGTTTTTGTGTTAATTTCCTTGACGATAGTATGCTATAGCTTGTGACGATTTTGTGATGAAGTCGGGTATGTTTGTTGTATTTCAAACTGTGTTATAAATTCGTTGGCAACTCTATGAAAAACTGTTAGGATGGGAGCTTCTTACGGGTGAATGACTAGCTCAAGTCTCATTCATGTGCGTAGCGCACTTAGACAGTCATAGGTAACATACATAGGCGACTGTTTGTGACTTGCCTGTATGCTATGTCTATGCAAGTCTCTTACGGGTGAATGACTAGTTCAAGTCTCATTCAAAACTTCATTTAGCAGATCTGACACTGATGTTTTAGCTTGAGCTCTACATGAACATGTTTTGAGTACCTATGACTCTGAGGGTGTGTTTGGATTGAGTGATTTGGAGGGAAAAGAAAGGGAGGGGAAATAGGGGATTTAAAATCCTTTGTTTGGATAGGAAATGAGGGTGGAGGGAAATGGAGGGGGAGAGATTTGAAGGGATTCAATTTCCCTCCTCTAAGCCTAATCAAAATCTCTCCACAATAGGCAAGATTCGGAGGGAAATTGTATCCAAACACCCACACCTCATTCCCCCTCCCCTCCCCTTCTCTCCCTTTCCCTTCCATCCTTCTCCCTCCCCTCCCTTTCCCTCCACTTTTGCTATCCAAATACACCCTGAGTGGATTTCAAAAGTGGAGGGAAGGGGAGGGAGAGATTTTGATTTGGCTTGGAGGATGGAAAATGGATCCCTCCAAATCCCTCCAAATCCCTCCGTTTCCCTCCACCTTCATTTGCTATCCAAACAAGGGATTTTAAATCCCCTATTCTCCCTACCTTTCCTTTCCCTCCAATTCCCTCAATCCAAACACACCTTCAGGAAACCACAAAATATGTGAGATGATTGTATTAGCCGAGTGTTATAACTTGGTTCAGCTGCAGATTTTCGTTATGCCGCTCTTTCAATCTAGTTATGGTACATGCCGTACATCTAGTGAAGCGCTCTACTATGCAATTTTCATATTTTTTTCCGTCTAGTTTTCCTAGTACCCACTTCTCTTTGCCACATTATGCCCAGTTTTTACTCCTTTGCCTTTTAGCCTTTTTTAAAACCCAATAACATGTTGGTCGCACAAATTTTGTTTTTGAAAGAAAAAATAACGCGCCTCGTCACTTGTGTATATGAGGTGCGCGCCATTGCCTCGGCGTATTTGTCACCTTGGTATGCCTCGTGACTTCTTAAACTAAGCCCCTCTCATCTTTTTCTCCAATATGCACCACTACCACTAAGCCTGTGTGTTGGAACAGAGCTACATGGTCTCAAAAGTATACAGTTATAGGGGTTTGGTAAATATGATTTTTAGAACATTGTACAGTGTAGACTATCTCTCACATTTGAAGTGAAGCTCAATGCCATTGTATATGTAACTGACATTTTTTTAGTTATTTGTGTTCTTTGAAGTTAGTGCCTCTTTAGCAAATACCTCGTGTCAGTCAATTCTGCCAAGAAAATGGAAAAGTGGATGACTAGATAAAAGAATTAAAAAAACTGAAATGCGAAGATAAAATTTTAAGAGTTTAATAAATTGGTTGGAAACTGAATCTCCAACTTTTTTTTTGCTTAATTGCTTCTTAAATCCACTTAAACTCCGAATACTTGCTACACTTCTTGCACCCAATGTTACCTCTTGGAGGCATGCTTCAGTGATTGTTCCCACTCTGTACAAGCACTGCCACTTGATTTATGTAGGCACACATCACAAAATGACAGCTCTAGTTGCTCTCTCACCACATTTACCTAGACCATCATTGCTTCTTGTTTTTTTGTTATCATCTTGCGCAATCAAGAATATATGCACCTCATTGTTTACTAAGACATCCTTGGGATAACTTGATCTCTAAACTTACGACTGGGCCAGCTACTGGCTTCCCCCAATTCTTCATGATAGGGGAGTGGGAAGTTAATTACCTAAATGTTGCATTTCTGATTTCTGTTGTGTTTAATTTGATTTGAAACTATAGTTGGCTACTTGGCTTCTTCTAAACAACTGTTTTTCTTGGCTGTGCTGTAATCTCATCCGCCCACTCACTAAGTCACTAGTCTCTGGAGTCAGTGTGGAGAATGCTATCTTATTCATCCAATTAGTATGTAGTATATCGTCTTTGGTTATAAAAATACTAGCTAGTCATTTGGGATTCTTTGCTACCAAAACATTGTTTCGTTGGTGTTAACTTTATTACTGTTTTGATGGGCGAGGGATGCGAGGACATGTGGTTATAAGCACACTTGGCTAGCACTTGGTTTTTCTTGGTTGATACTCTTGATAGTATCTCTCTAGAGTCCAGAACCACAAGTAGACCTTACCAAATTGGTCATTCCGGTCTGTTGTGGCCTTGTGGGTCAGGTCGGGTGGTTTCGGATATTTTTTGCGCTTGAAGTCATGTCATTTTGGGTCTGCATCATTTCAGGGCCTGTGCATTTAGGTTGTTATCGTTTGTTGTGGTTATTTCAAATTAGTAATTTTGGAGAGATGCATATTTGGAGTGGGTGGTTCAGGCGGCTCATTACGGATTGCGTGATGATTATGGTTGTTTTAGTGATTTTTGGTAGTTTCTTTATTGTTCTTTGTTGATGCTGATTGCTGGTAATAGCTGTATGGCAGTTTTTTAGTTGCCGACCACCGATGAACTGATTGTGTTAAACCATTATTATTTATAAAATGATCAAGTTATTAATGACGGGACAAAACCAAGAAATAACCCCTCACCTGCGAAATTATAGAAGATCCCCTTTAAGATCAAAGAGATCCGAATAAACTGAACAAGCTGATACAAATGGAATTGCATAATTAGCTTTGACGGAAAGCAATTTTTGTCGCTGATGTTTTAAGTATCTTGTATATCAGTCTTCATGTTGTATTATTTCCATGCTGTGAATGTGTTCTTTAACTGTGTAGGGTTTTGACGAGTACATGAACTTGGTTTTGGATGATGCTGAAGAAGTCAATGTCAAAAAGAAGACCCGGAAATCGCTAGGTAAGATATGACATGCAATGCTAAAGTTGGATTGTTGATTGTTATTCTATGCCCCATCGAGTTTAATCCTCTAATTTGTTATTGGCTCAGGGAGGATCCTTCTGAAAGGAGACAACATTACTCTGATGATGAACACGTAAGTGATCTATTCTTTTCCTTTTACCTTTCTTTTCAACTCTTGTTTCTTACACGTTTCAGTGTAATTTGCTCGTCTTTGACCTTGCCCTTTTCTTTCTTTACTTCTGTAAATTCATTGCTTCCTTGGTATGTGTTTTTGTGCAGGAGTAAATGAGCCTCAGTGGATGGACTTCAACAGGTCAAACTCTCAAAGCAGTATCAAATTTCATGCTTATTGTAGAGATTTTATGTGAAAACTTGCGGATTAATTTAGTATCAACTCAAGTGTCTGTTTCCCTCCCAATACGTTGGACACTGTATTGAGTTCTTGACTATTATTATAGTGCAATAGTATTAAGTTTAATGGCTGGTGTTTTTGGATGCGTCAATCTAGAGACTACTTACCTTGAACTGTCATATTTGTGTCGAATTTGTTTTCAAAGGATGTACATCTTTTGGAATTTCGATAGGTACTGCTTATGATGTTACTACTTGCATTATTTCTATAAAGTTTAGTGATAAGCCAATTTACTAGGTCGCTAAAAACTAGAATTAGACTACCAAATTAACAATTTATAGGCCCAACTAAACTTTACTAACTTCAAGCAATAAGGTAGTAAATTGGCAAGCTAGGGTCGAATCCAAGGGAAGGTCTTTTAAGCTAATTACTTGAATTGTAAACTATTGAATACTAATGACAAGTGTATAAACAAACAATGGTTATCAACAATGACAAACAATAGATGAACATAGATAAAGGGGGGGTTTTGAGTTGATTGGTAACATGAAAACAAAGTAAAGTTGCAATCTTTTTCTAACAAACAATATGACAAACACTTGGTGAGTAAGAAAAAATTGAATATTAAAGAGACTGACAGGTGTAACAAGGCTCAACAACTACTTCCTAAGATAAAGATCCTCTTTTCCTTCCCTCAACAATTACTCAACTACTAATGTAAGATAATGACTACTTACTCCTAAGCTAGAGTAGTTGGTCCTACTAATATGGTCAGCCAATTGAAAACCACAACAAGGTTTGCATAAAAGAGCATTAAGAACAAAAGCCAAACAAAAGTGCCAAGATTAATCCTTTAGGAGGCTTAATCCAACTATCCCAAGGAGCAACATACAAGTTCCACTCACAAAGATACAAACTTTAATCCAACTTCATAAAGATGCAAGCTTGCTACAAGGATTGCAATAGTAAGATGATTAACATGCAAGGTTCATGACTCCTAACATAGTAACATCCAACATAAACAATGAAATCAAGGAAACATGTAATAATTATTGAGGAAAGATTAAGAGGTTCTTACAAACTTAAGGAGAGTAGTGTCTCACCAAATTACACCAAGAAAAAGGTCTAGCCTTCCATAACCATGGATGAATCCAAGAGTTGTGGAAAGATTGACATGAAAATCCAATAAAAGCTTACAACTTTTACCCAAATACTAAATATTCTTCTCATACAAGTCTTTTGTGAATTGCTAATAATTAGGAGATTAGATGATAATAGGAGAGTTCAAAACATGGGGTATATATATGGCTGCACTCCTTTCTAGGTTAAAGACCGAGATGGGCCTTCAACTTCCACAAAACATGGTTCTTAAATTTCGCGAGACAGACCAAACCGCAGGCCGACCGCAGGCTCCGGCTGGTACCGCATGCTCCGGTGTGGACCGCAGGCTGCGGTTGGGGTCTGATGCTTTTTTCCTCATTTGCTTGTCATCACCTTGATCCCCCTTTGTCTTGGTTCCGTTGATAAAGGGTTCTAAACGATGAATCTATCTCGTTCCTTTGAGCTTGGGTCGGGACTTTGGAAGCTTGTCTCGACCTTGACTTGTTGACCGCTCGGCTTTGACTTTGGTTGACTTTTTAAGTTGACTTCGCACCTTTGTATCCTATAAATCATAGCTAACTCAAGCAAGCAATCAAACCAAAACTTCCTTATTTCAATGACAAAACACTCCATTTGGCCACTTAGATTACCTAACAACACTTAATTGACTCGACTCTATTTGACGCTATCAAATACCCCCACACTTAGACTTTTACTCGTCCCGAGTAAAACCCGAAACAAGCAATTGCCGAAGTCCAAGAACTAGTGTAGGTGCAATTGACCACTCTTCCCTCACTACAACCTTCTTATAACTCCCTCTTAAACAATCCACCAATTGAACCGAAAAATCTAGACTCAAAGTTTTACACACTCTCTTCTCTCACTCCCCCTCCTTATTACTCCCTCTTACAAAGACACGACATACCACCAACTCCGACTCATTACTCAACTCCACCCTTCTTATATCACCAACAAGAGGTGGCCACTCTCACCTTATCCCAAGGTGGAAGCAAAGTGGCCTAAGCAACTCCTAAATCATCCTATTACACCACTTATATCACCCCCTTATCACTCCAAGCAAAGTATGATCATGCTACTTGGTTGGCCACACTCCTATGCAAATCAACAACCAAAGTAGCCAAAACAAAAATCCACCAATTTGGGACAAGTATTTGTGACTCAAAAGAAATTAAATCCTAGACCTAACCTCCTTCCAAGACCCTCCTTATCACTCCCTTCTTATCCCTCCATCTTTTTGGTGGTTCATTTTCAATTTTTCAATTTTTTTTTTTTTTTTTTTTTGGTGAAAATCCCTCATTTTGCCTAAGGTGCCCTTTCGGGTTTTCACCTTAGCTTTACCTTTCCTCTCATGGTGGCTCGCAACTCAATTTTTCATTTTGCCCGGAACGCCCTTTCGGGTTTTCATTCCGTCCTCGGCCACCTTCCCAATCTTGCCTTAGGTGCCCACCCTTGTGGGTTTTCACCTAGCCGGGATTTTCGTTTTTTTTTTTTTTTTTTTTTTTTTTTTTTTTGCATTAAACAACAAGAAAATTTACATATGTTACAATTCAAAATCCTCCCCCACACTTACATTCCACATTGTCCTCAATGTGGAGGAGTCACAAACTTTTTCTTCAAGAATGAGAACCCGAGGCACCCCCTTGATCATAGGTGCCTTGGTTCTCCCATCTTCTTTCTCGTCTTTCTCTTTCTCTTGTCGCCCGGGCATAGCTTTGGTCCACAAATTCTTGGGTGATGGAGAGTGGGGTTGGTGGTTGAAGAGACATGCCAAATAGTCCACTAACTATCCCAAGGGTGTCCTCTTGGGTCTTTGCATCGTGGTATGAATCTTGGACATATTCATGATATCTTGCATTTTGGACCTCAAATTGGTGGTCCATTTGGCCTCTCCACTCATTTTGCTCTTTCCACATGTTCGCATTGGCCGTCATTGTTTGGTCAAGTTGTTGTTGCCAAAGACGGTTAGCTTCTTGATTGGCAATCATTTCTCTCATCAAGACCGTTTGAGTCGATGCGGCCTCCTCTAACAACTTTCCCCTTTCCTCAACCACCCTTCTCCATTGATCTAGGTTCTCTAATCTTGGGGTTTGTTGTTGTTGCCAAGCCCGGTTCTCTTCCACCCTTCCACTAATAGTGGTAAAAACCTCCCTTGTATCTTTGAAGTAGTCATACATAGTTTGTTGCCAAGGGGCAACCGGGGTGGAGCTTCCCCCCGCTTCAAACATAGGGGTGTCTTGATGGGTGGTGTGAGTAGAGAAGGGGGGTTGGTGGGAGGTACTCTCAAGGTGGTGAACCTCATGCGCCCCTTCTCCTCTTTCTTCTTCTCTTCCTTTTTGACTTTGAGCTAACAAGTTGGGTGCCTCCGGATCGGGATGGCAAAAGAATTCACGTGCCATGTGCCCGCTTGGTAGTGGGGAGCGTGGTGGCCTAGGGAGAATTAGGTAGCCTTGTTCATGTGCTCCCAACCATATTCCTCTCAAGGGTCTTGTACTAAGAGTGTGGAACATCTTGTATTTCTCAAGAGCCATGCGATGGTACACATTAAAGCCCCCACACTTGTTCACCTTTTGATTGTCGGGGACACCCCCATCATAGTAATCCACAAAGAAAGATATTAACCCACCTTGGTTAATTTTTCCACCCCCTTGCTTGGTGCGATGTTTGATGCAAGAATCAATGAAGAGCTTAGCCCAATCCGGGCATCCAACTCCTCCCCGGCAACAGCGCCAAAATTTGATAAGCCAATTTACTAGGTCGCTAAAAACTAGAATTAGACTACCAAATTAACAATTTATAGGCCCAACTAAACTTTACTAACTTCAAGCAATAAGGTAGTAAATTGGCAAGCTAGGGTCGAATCCAAGGGAAGGTCTTTTAAGCTAATTACTTGAATTGTAAACTATTGAATACTAATGACAAGTGTATAAACAAACAATGGTTATCAACAATGACAAACAATAGATGAACATAGATAAAGGGGGGGTTTTGAGTTGATTGGTAACATGAAAACAAAGTAAAGTTGCAATCTTTTTCTAACAAACAATATGACAAACACTTGGTGAGTAAGAAAATTCAATATTAAAGAGGACTTGGTGTAACAAGGCTCAACAACTACTTCCTAAGCATAAAGATCCTCTCTTTTCCTTCCCTCAACAATTACTCAACTACTAATGTAAGATAATGACTACTTACTCCTAACCTAGAGTAGTTGGTCCTACTAATATGGTCAGCCAATTGAAAACCACAACAAGGTTTGCATAAAAGAGCATTAAGAACAAAAGCCAAACAAAAGTGCCAAGATTAATCCTTTAGGAGGCTTAATCCAACTATCCCAAGGAGCAACATACAAGTTCCACTCACAAAGATACAAACTTTAATCCAACTTCATAAAGATGCAAGCTTGCTACAAGGATTGCAATAGTAAGATGATTAACATGCAAGGTTCATGACTCCTAACATAGTAACATCCAACATAAACAATGAAATCAAGGAAACATGTAATAATTATTGAGGAAAGATTAAGAGGTTCTTACAAACTTAAGGAGAGTAGTGTCTCACCAAATTACACCAAGAAAAAGGTCTAGCCTTCCATAACCATGGATGAATCCAAGAGTTGTGGAAAGATTGACATGAAAATCCAATAAAAGCTTACAACTTTTACTCAAATACTAAATATTCTTCTCATACAAGTCTTTTGTGAATTGCTAATAATTAGGAGATTAGATGATAATAGGAGAGTTCAAAACATGGGGTATATATATGGCTGCACTCCTTTCTAGGTTAAAGACCGAGATGGGCCTTCAACTTCCACAAAACATGGTTCTTAAATTTCGCGAGACAGACCAAACCGCAGGCTCCGGCCTGGACCGCAGGCTCCGGCTGGTACCGCATGCTCCGGTGTGGACCGCAGGCTGCGGTTGGGGTCTGATGCTTTTTTCCTCATTTGCTTGTCATCACCTTGATCCCCCTTTGTCTTGGTTCCGTTGATAAAGGGTTCTAAACGATGAATCTATCTCGTTCCTTTGAGCTTGGGTCGGGACTTTGGAAGCTTGTCTCGACCTTGACTTGTTGACCGCTCGGCTTTGACTTTGGTTGACTTTTTAAGTTGACTTCGCACCTTTGTATCCTATAAATCATAGCTAACTCAAGCAAGCAATCAAACCAAAACTTCTTTATTTCAATGACAAAACACTCCATTTGGCCACTTAGATTACCTAACAACACTTAATTGACTCGACTCTATTTGACGCTATCATTTAGCCATGACTGAAAAAAGTGAGATTATTGAGACCAACGTGCAAGATGTAACTGTATACCTAGTTAGTTAGAACCCTTTTTCTTCACGGCAATTAATCAATTATACATCTTTCGCTAGTCAAGGCAGCAGCCTGAAGGACTATATAGTAATCAAAGCCGAAAATTCCTGTTAACATCTAAATCCTTGGCAAATCTCTCATCAGTTGCAGAACAATTCCGGCCAAAACAGAAAGTTTATCATCACAAATGGCAAAAGTAATTTGTTCTACTTGCCTGAAGGACTCTGGATTTATAGTTATGTAAGAATGAAGCTGTTTGCATCATTAAAATTTAAAAAGAATAAATCTACAACAAGACTACAACCATCATCGCAAAGGCACCTGCGAATGCATTTAGTGAACATACAGTACTGGCTATCTGAAAAATCCACTAAGACTGAGACTTTCATCTTTGGTCATTTGTCGCGGTATCAATGGAATATCAAAAGGTCCCAACGAATCATTCTGAAATAAGCCACGCAAAAACAAGATTCATTAGTGACACCTGGTTAATGTTGAGGTCAAATTAATATCAAAAAAAGAAAAAGTAGATACCCATTTAATGCTGGATAATCCTAGGCTGTTTTCGTTGTTATAAACTCCTGCCGAGCATGGCAGGGGTTCTGCACTCGGTTTCTGAACTGCATTGCACCCATTTTCACCATTTTGCACGTTGGCCTGTGAGGAAACAAAATCTCAGATTTATTGCCGTTCCTTTCACAGTCAAAACAGTAGATTCTGCAAATGTATGATCCTGTAACAATTCATATGACTCATATCCAGGCAATGTTAAAAATTTGGATAGAAGTATCAGGCATATACAAGATCAATTGGTCTCCCTTGTGACGGGTTACCATTTGTGACGGATATTTTGTGAGATAAAATGGTAACAAAATGGGTTAGTGGAGAAAGGGGACCACATGAATAGTGTTGCAGAGAGAGAAAAAGTGGATACATTGTGAGGTCAAATGGTATCCGTCACAAGCTTGTGACGGATATGTCATGTCTTCAATGAGAATTTGTGATACAAGATTCCAAGTTGTGTACCACGTGTTGTACTCCACTATTTTATACATATAACTCATGTGTTTGCTTAAAATGAAGTGCCTAAGTGTCATATTCATGTCATAAGGTCGAATGCCAAACAAGAGTACGAGAGATTTATGAAGAGTCAGAGTAACATAGTATTCATATCTTAACTTGCCGAGAGCAAATCAAACGTGCACAAAAAAAAAAAAAAAAAAAAGTGTCGACAAACCTCTAACTTGAAGAATCTCGATGGCCTGGAAGCAGCGTCGTGGCTGGATAACCCAGAAAACGCACCTCGACCAAGAGACAAAAAATCTTTGGTCGACGAGGGTTTTGACAATAAAAAAGAATGGCATGTGTCATCCGCATCCAAAATTGAGGAGGGCATATCAATAGTAGTTGAAACATTGGAGGAGTTTATTTTGTTGATGAAAGCATCCATCGAGTCTACCGCGGGCTGAAAGTTCAATCTGCTACTGCCTGCTGCATTAAATCTACCCTCCAGAGATGCTTCTGATAGAAGACCTCCAATGCTTATGTTACTTAAATCAGACAACAGTATCGACGGTTGTGAAAGCTCTCTTCCAGTCCGCGCTTCCTGAACGAAAACAAGAAATGAAGCATCTTCAAGTTTGTACGAAGACAACAAGGCACCTTACCTTCAGATAATATCAAAGCACTGTTAACGGCAGGGTGTAAGAGCTAGGGGGGAAGGGAAGGGAGTAGGAATAGAGCCTTTCTTATAAATCTTTCCGATGTTGGAAGCATTTTGATTTGGCTTGGAGGATGGAAAATGAATCCCTCCATTTCCCTTCCTCTAACCAAACTTGTACCCCAAACTAGGGTAAATGAACCTTAGTTTGAAAATGCGCAAGGCGCACCGAGGCGCTAAAGGGGCGAGGCGCAAAGCGCAAAGCGCAAGGCGAAGACGCACGCCTTTTGGACGCGAGGCGCCCTATTTTTGAAAACAAATTTGTAATTTCCAAGTAAATTTTTGGGAAACAATAGTCTTTTTAGTAGTTTTCAAGTTGGCTAACATGTCAATGAGTAAAGTTAGGAATAATGGGGAGAAGAAATGCTGAGCATTGTCTAAAAGATATGGAAATTGGAAAGTGCGTACTAGTTAGCATTGTGAGGTGAGCCTTGTCTAAAAGGCGCACCGAAGCGCTTTGGCTAGTGCCTCGTCCAAGGCGCGCTTTTTTAAACTAAGAAATGAACCCCCTCCCTTTCTCTTCCCTCTTTCTTAATATCCCTCCATCCAAAAAAAAGACCTAACAACAATTAAATTGAAAGCTACGTAGCATCTCATCGGACGACATGTGAGCATAGGAATACGAATGTCATAACACAACTTTCGAACAATTTTCTGTAATTGCCAGAACCGCTTAATATCCCAATCCCAACACCACAAACATGACTACCCTTGTAGCAAACGAAAAGAGGTGGAGAATCATTGAGATTAAAAGATCATCAAAACTTGAATAAAGTTTGGAGGAGGGATGTTGAAACTCTTAATGCAATATAAAATGTAACACAGGGTGAAGTTAACTGAACTGCAAAGTCGACCATTCAGGAACTAGGAGGGTACCAATCAGCATCGATTTGAATTTTAAAATATAAGAGAGAAAATAGGAACTAGGAGGGTACCAATCAGCATCGATTTAGATTTTAAAATATAAGGCAGAAAATCCGACCTCAAAACAGAATTGAGTCAATTCCGCAATGGGGATTGGAAATTATTCAAGTTAGCCAGCCACATAAAGGCTAGCAGAATGACATTTAAAAAAACTAGTATAAAAAACAAGCACGAACAAAACCATGGCTAACCTCAAGTCTGACTGGTTCAATTGAATAGTGTCTTTCCTCTATAGAATCATGTTCTATTTCTGTAGTCTGGCTTGGTTTCAACACTTCACTGTTAACCAAAGCTTGATCCGTTTGAATTTCCGAGTTGGATGGCTTATTAGACAAAGCTGTCATCCTAACTGATTTATTTAATTTCCCGTTCATAATTCTTGGTACCAGCTCTTTGTTTTTTGCACTAGTCTGATTCTCAAGACCAGATGCAGCTTCCACTGCACCGCTACCAGCACACTCCAAACGACTGCAAACTGTAGGAGAGGTAAAGCTATTGAGATGCGAGGAAATCCAGCCATACCTTCAATGAGAGCACAATATTAGAAACTAGAAAGCTAAGCTATAATATCAACGACGCAATAAATATTTCCACAATTCCTCAAGGGCTCCCAGCCTCCCACTAATGCGAGGTTAGGGGGTTGCAAAAAGGTAGTTTCGTGGAGACCCATACGAATTTTGCGTCAATTATTGCATCGAATGATTGCCATATAATAATAAAACAAAGCGCATCCAGTTTATTGAGCCATTATCCTTTATTCCATCATAAATCCCAAGAACAATGAGTCTGGCTTCACAGGAAATGTAAACAGCTATACCAACAGTGATTATCAGAGGAAAATATTAGAAAAATCATACCTCAAGCGAAAGAGTTCAGGACTGCCAACTGCTGAATGAACATCTCCTACGGTAATTCCAGAGTCACGTGAACTCCAGCTTTCAAAGGTGGTCAAATTCTCAACCACAGCATTGAAAGGGAAAAGTGTCAGCTCTCCTAGAGCAATGCTTGAATTTCCCCATTTATTGAAAAGGTGTGTAAGTACAGATGAAATCTTCTTCCTTGCACTAAGGGTCAACTCTAGGAATGGATTCCGACCATCCTGAAACACGCAAGCCTGATATTGATGTTTGAATTGGAAGAGGAACTCTACAGTCTACACTACAAAGTAACGCACTCAACAATTGGTACTCACCTTCTCTAATCCTGCGTGAGTTCTTTCATCCAGAGGGAACAACTGCAGCTTGATTTTAGAGGGATGATGCACTTTTTTATCTCTTTGATTGATGTCTAAAGGCACTTTGCTAATATTTTCCAGATTTAAGCTTTTATCTGAATTGTATTCACCTTGTTCTGAAGGACACTCCGATTGTGTAGAAACATCTTTCCGACGAGAATACATAAAATACAGAAGATATCTATAAGAATTCGAGATGATAAGCATTGCTTATAGAAAATAGATAATAAATAAATAAAACATGAACAAATGTATTAAGCTTACAAACTTGAACTTTAAAACATATTTTTGGTGATGTAGAAGATACAGCCAATAGAGCTGAGTATCTAATTAGGCTGCACTTCCGGAGTGTGTTTAAACTTTAGTGTACACTCTGAATGTACAAATACTACAAACATCAATAACTAACAGAATATCAACAATAAAATAGGTTTAGGCTTCGAAATTATATGTTCTTTGGTGAAATAAAATAGAACCCATGATGTCCAGCACTACAGCATACTTCACTAAGTTCGAAGGAACCTCAAATCATCAGTCAACTTCACTTCAGACTTGATATACTAGAGTTTTCTGGATATGAACTACACATGAAAGAGAGAAGCACCATACCTGACTTTCTCTTGGGCTGGCCTCGAAAGCTCTTCTGGGATTTCTTAACAACTGCACTCTTCTTAATGCTTCCCTGTAATGATGCCCGTACTTTAATCCCGCTTAGCTGTTTGGCAGATTTCATGTCTTCTGCCCTAAAAAAAAGAGAGCGAATATTAAGAAGATATATAATCAAGAAATCAGGCTGTGTATAGATGCTAGACATTTTTCATACCAGGATTACAAAAGAGAGAAACCTTGTAACATTCACATGATATTACTAAAAATCTAAAAATCATGGCGGATACTTGATCCAAAAACTGTGATATAATCAGAAATTCTAGTGATTGTAAGGAAAAGATAGTTTTTGGGGAAAACCTCATATGGATCTCTAAAACTAAATATTGATGGCTTTAACTTAGCTTATAATAAAGAGGCTTCCGGCTATTGCATTAAAGATCATGATGGTAAATTCATATTTTTAAGGGGTAAAACATGTGGTTTAAATAGCATTCTAGTTGCAGAAGCTCTCAGCCTCTCTAATCAAAGGTAGGTAGTATTCTAACAGCTGAGTCCTTAGCAATTCCTAAACTAATCACCCAAGGTGACAATGTGTGTGTTATGACTTATCAACGCTATTCGCCAAGATTGGCATATTCGTTGGGAAATTGTTAGTATCATTATAAGTGGTGTCCTATAAGTGGTCTTTACACACCTTTTACATGTTACATCCAACTGTGGCATTCTTGTCCAACCTTTCGAGGTTGTTTGAAAGTCAGTGACTTCTACTTACGTTCCTCAACCAAAAGGATTAAGTTGGTCCTAATTCAACGGCCATTTTAGTTTTCTTTCCTCGTCCAACACACTTTTTAGCATCAAGATTAAAAATTATAACTTCAACAACAACAATTTAAGATTCTATATAGGCTGGAAAAAAGCTAGTAAAATGCTCCACCAACAATAGTAAAGCAGAAGCAACATATCATTCAAAGCAAATTTGCCTTTAATTTCATGACTTCTATCTTAGTACAAAAGAAAGTATAATCACCAACTCTAAAAATGACAAACAACCGATCATGTATACAAGAGTGTGGCACTTGTCATTTAGTCATACAACTTGATTTACCATAGTTATTAAAATTTACAGAAATCCAGCTGAATCTCCCCAAAAAAATTACTTCCGAACAACTGAAATTACGATTACTAGATATCAAATCGGAGAAAATTAATCGATAACATCGATTAGGTTTACGAAGGATAATGCGTGAGCAAAACAATCACCAAAAGAAACACAAAAACTTGTATCGAGAGTTAATCAAACTGAATTTGTAAATGTATAAACATCCAAATTGTACAGATAATCAATAAAACTACATTAATTCAACTCAGTAGTCAAAATTAGGGTTTACAAACGCGCAAAAAAAATCACAGAAGAAAAAATTGAGGAATTTGTAAATGTATAAAGATGATTAGCGTAGAAACGATTCAGATAAACATAAAATCGAAATTAGAAAGATGATAAACATACCGTGAGCCGGAATCAGGAGAAATCGTCAGAAATTAGCGGTCGGCGAAATTGGGAGAATTGAAATTGTGTGAAGAAAAAAATAAGAGGAGAGAGAAAATTTGAGAAGTGAAATGGGGAAAAGTATGGCGGGATGGAGTTAAATATGACGAAATGTTGAAATTTTTGTGGGAAATTATTTAATTAATAAAATATATGGCGATTAAGGCGGTTTATTTTGAATTTTTTGGATGATTATTATTGGGCTTTTGTTTAGTGAATTGGGTGGACCCTTTTTGTTTATTTGGGCTATGCTAGGCCACTATATAATGTCACGGTTCAGTTTCGGTTCAATGGAGTCAGTGGTGGAGCGAGAGAAGGCTAGCAGGACGCTCGCCCTCGCTGAAAATGGAAAAATTCGAAGTTTTAGTTAAATTTTTGAACTTTTTTCAAATTTACAGTGTGAAATTAATGGTTCGCATCCGTTGAAATTTTTTGCCCCTAACGGGGAATCCTGGCTCCGCCACTGACCGTAGTGATGAAATTTCGAAATGAAATCGAACAGACTTTGGAGAAATTGAACCGTTTTGGCAAATGAAACCAGTTTTGATACCTAAGAAAAGACACAAATTCTCATTTGTGACGGACATATCCGTCGCAAGCTTGCGACGGGTCAAGTATTACCCATGTGGGATAGATAAGACAAAAGCAGAATGCCTAGGTAGTAGCAATTTGTTTTGTCTTATCTAGCCACATGGGTATTATTTGACCCGTCGCAAACTTGTGACGGATATGTCCCTCACAAAAGAGACTTCTTGAAGAAAAGAATTCTCATAATCGATTAAAACAAAAGTAGGAGAGAGGGTTATTATAACTTTGGACGCAAGGAAATATGGAATTCTGAATTAGGACCAATCTCATGTTGCACGGTCATGTACACAAATAAGATCCTACATCCTGTTGTACAGGAAGCATGGTACATCAGGCCCATATAATATAAACATATTTAAACATGTAATTCTCTCTTTAACGACGCTCCCAACAAACCCTTCTTTCTTTAATTCTCTCTTGAACGACACTCACAACAAACCTCCCTTTCCCCTAATTTTAATTCTAAAATGGTTGAAGGGAAGCAATTGGCAACATCATCGAGGAGAAAAAATGCATCGAACAATGTTTCGGTGACTCAGAAGCAATTTACATCGGTATCAAGAAGAAAAATGCATCGACCAACACTACTTTGAGGTAAACTTCTACACCAATCATAACCCTAATTTTGTGATTTAGGTCTATTATCGAAATTCAGTATATAATTGTCGACAAGAAAGACGTTTCCGAGCATTTACTTCCTATTTAATTCCAATATTTTGCATTTTTACGATTTGATTTTGTTCGAAACCTAATTTTATTATTTCAGTTCCCAGACTATTTGATCATTTGCCCGTTTTTTTTTATTAGATTATAAATCATAATAACATCCATCATACTTAATTCATCACACGATAAACAATCCCTCAAGTCGAAACATAAACATTCTCATAAAACACCCCATGTGTTGTGAAAACAAAGTATTACGAGCAACACCTGTTCTTGACCATTTTCGTACCACCTCCGACCACCCTTGACCACCTCTCTGACTATATTCACAAAATTGGGAGTCCGACGATTCCAAAACACTAAAGAACACAAAAATTCGTCATCATTTGCTCCTTCAATTATCTCAGCAAAGACCGTCGCACATAAGCATCCCAATTTCGAAAGTACCAATAGAATTATTTAGGAAATGAGGGCAGTGCGTAACCATCAGAATGCATGCCCGTCATCATTAATATTTGTTTTATTTTTGAAGAATTTCAACTTTTTTTGTAATTTAGCTCGTTTTCTTTATCATTAGCTCGAGTAGTTTTGTATATAGCTCGACTTCTTTTGTGAAAATAAAGTATTACGAGCAGGGCCTGTTCTTGACCATTTTCGTACCACATCCGATCACCCTTGACCACTTCTCTGATTGTATTCAAAAAATTCGGAGTCCGACGATTCCGAAACAATAAAGAACACAAAAATCCCTCATCATTTAATCCTTCAATTGTCTCAGCAAAGACCGTTGCACATGCATCCCAATTTCGAAAATATCTACTTTTTTTTGAAAATTAGTTTAGTATCTTTGTGTATTAACTCACTTTCTTTGTTTATTAGCTCATTTTCTTTGGTTATTAGCTCATTTTTCTCTGTTTACTTTTTTTTTTTTGTAAATTAGCTCATCATCTTTGTGTATTAGCTCATTTTCTTTGGTTACTAGCTCATTTTTTCTCTGTTTAACTTTTTTGTGTATTAGCTCACTTTCTTTGTGTATTAGCTCATTTTCTTTGATTATTAGCTCATTTTATTTACATAGTAACTCATATAGGTAATTGTGTACAAACCCCATCAATAGTAAAAGTTTAAGCTTTTAAACTTCATTTATATGTGCAGCTACACTTTGTGGACACCGTCGTCGATTCGAGAAGGGATGTGGACAGAACTAGCCCTATACTTATTGGTTGGACTACCGAAGATCTGAGCTTTCTTGTAAATTTTTGAGCTTAGAGTTACTTTCTTGTAAATTTTTGAGTTACTTTCTTGTAAATTTTTGAGCTTTTTATAATAACATTAGCTTATAAGTAGATTTATAGAGCTTTTTACGATAAATCCTGAGTACACGATCAGTTTGTCGAGTTCTGTATGAAATATTTTATGCTTACAAGTGAAGTTTTTCGACATTTTTTTGTATCAAATCCTGAGTACGTAATATTCCGAGCTAACAATTAAATTTGAGTTTTCAAGCTTAGTAAGAAATATTCCGAGCTAACAATTAAAGCTTTCAAGCATCTCATTGTATTTTCCGAGCTAACAAATAAAGTTCTCGAGCTTAGTACGAAATAATCCGAGCTAAAAATTTAATTTGAGTTTTCGAGCATATTAATAAATATTCCGAGCTAACAATTAAAGTTTTCGAGCATCGCATAGAATATGCTGATATTGCAAATAAACCATCGAAAATCTTAGCTTACCTTAATACGTACGAGTTACAAAAGACATGATTTTTTGAGCATTGTACGGAATATTTCGAGCTAACAATTAAAGTTTCCGACCATTGCAAAGAATATATTCAGATTACAAATAAAAGACCACAATTGCTCTCAATAATTATTAAGTGTTAATCAAAATACTTTAATACCACGTAAATGAGCAGCACTACTACAAAACCAGTTTAAAATGCAACTAATCAATAGTTAAAACATTTATCAGTGATAATCTTCCGGCGTCATCAGAATTTCGCGAAGACCCACATGGCTAGTAGGAGTCACAACTCCAACTCTATCTCCCTCTTTCTCTGCAATATTTTCTACGCGTTTACGTGCACGAGTCCTAGCGGCCTTGAATTTCCCACGAGCTTGACTAGTTTGAATATAGATCAAACTCCTCTTCCTAGTAAATCTCTCTCCCCTTCTTTGTCTTCCCCTTTAGACAATGCATCTTTGCTTCAACCTATGCATCTTTGGTACCTAGAAGCATATCAAATACACATTCAACCCATGCTACAAATATTAAACTAGATTTGTAAGAGTTCATGTAAAAATAATACGAGAACACAATTTAAGCGCTTAAAAATACGAGCTATTACTAAAAGAACAGAAGCTTTAAAATACCAACACTTAAGAATACGAGCTATTGTAACAAGAATACGAGCTAATGTTAAAATAATACGAGAACACGAGCTAATTGAAACACTTCTCGAGCTTAAAATATTGAACCAAATTTGTAAGACGCTAAAATTTGGTGATATATTAAGCTCTTAAAAATACGAGCCTTTATAAATAGACCACGAGCTTAAAATACAAGCACATAAGAATACTAGCTATTGGAATAAGAATAAGAGCTAAATCAGCTAATGTTAAAATAATACGAGAACACAAATTAAGCGCTTAAAAATACGAGCTTTTATAAATAGAACACGAGCTTAAAATACAAGCACATAAGAATACGAGCTATTTTAATACGAATACGAGCTAATGTTAAAATAATACGAGAACACAAATTAAACGCTTAAAAACACGAGCTTTTATAAATAGAACACGAGCTTAAAATACAAGCACATAAGAATACGAGCTATTGTAATAAGAATACGAGCTAAGGTTAAAATAATACGAGAACACAAATTAAGCGCTTAAAAGTATGAGCTTTTATAAATAGAACACGAGCTTAAAATACAATCACATAAGAATACGAGCTATCGTAATAAGAATAAGAGCTAATATTAAAATAATATGAGAACACTAGCTAATTGAGACACTTATCGAGCTTAAAGTATTAAACCAGACTTGTAAGACGCTAAAGTTTGATAACATATTAATCGCTTAAAAATACGAGCTATATATTACTAAAAGAACACGAGCATAAAAAAACAAGCACATAAGAATACGACTTACTTAGATAAGAGTACGAGCTATTGTTAAAACAATACAAGAACATAAATTAATCGCTTAAAAATACGAGCTTTTATAAAAAGAATACGAGCTTAAAAATTTACCTTGACAGGGAGACGTAATATCTATTTGTCTTACCAACACCATTGAATCAGAGGTAAATGTTTCAGTTTCCATTAAAGTTTCATGCTCCTTCGAAGTTTCATGTTCCATTGATGACGATACAATTGAAGTTTTATCCGCTATCGAAGCTTCATCCGCCATTGATTGAAGAAAGAGAGATATAATGGTCGATATAATAATTTTAGGGAGAAGATGATTCATTTACTGGAGATGGAGGAAAGATGGGGAGGAGTTAGAAAAATGTGGAAGCAGTTAGAGAGAGAAGGGGGATTGGGATTACGTTACTCTTGTTTCTTTTTTTTGTCAAAAGTAATTGAAAAAGACTAAATTACCCCTGGATGTACAATAGCATAGTACATCCAGTTGTATAGTCTTGGAACTGGGTCATGTACGCCTGTGAGTTGGAGATACGAGTTGCTATTTTCATTGGGATGAATGCGAGTTGGTAGGTAAAGAAGAAGCGAAACAATCACAAATTCTTATTTCAGACGGGCTGTTTTCCCGTCTGAAATAAGACGGATAAAATGTCATTTTTTAAGAAAACATAATCATTTAATTCACAAAATGTTATGATTAGAGGTGCCACTTTTTATCCTGAAAATGGTGTGAAAAATAATGGTAACATGTTATCAGAAAATAATATTTTTTTGTAAAATGACAATATGTTACCTGTTTTATTTCAGACGGAAAACAGTCGTCTGAAGCAAGACGCGCTGACAAGCAAGAGATGGTCCTAAAAACTGTATGCATTAATTGTTGAAAGATATCACTCTGATTGTGCCAAGATATTGTTTTGGATTTTGTTATTGGTACGTTTCCTTTGTGGAAATTCATTATCTTCCTAATTGTTTATGTCATGATATATTGGGCATTTTCATGTGGATAAATAACGGTTTTTTTATTTAAAACAAATTCCTAAATTGTTTGGATTATGAAGTACTCTCTCTATTCCGGTTATTTGTTGTCCTTTTACATTTTGGATGTCTCAATTAATTGTTATCCTTTCTATTTTAGGAATGTATTTGATGAATAATTTGATCATTCACACTTAATTTGGTTCACTTGTCATCTAATAATTTATTATCTCCTCTTTTCTTGGTGTTTGTGCCAAAACCAAAGGATAACAATTGACCGAGACGGAGGGAGTATTAAATTTGCACATGGGCCATGGGTCTCGACCGAACCCATCGAGAAAGAAAAAGTGTCTATTTCATAAACCTAAAGATGTTTTATCTCGAAACCAATTGACAATGTTACCGTTCTTCGCCTCACAATCCAAGTCACATAACCAATTGGCAATATGCCCGTGCACTCTAGTACACTTTATAAATGCACATGGATCTGTGTCGTGCTCATCAAGAAAGAGAGAGTATCCGCTTTACAATTCTAAAGAGTTTTGTAAAGCTATCATTCTCTTCTCTTTTGTGTTTCTTCAATATGAAGCATAAGCCATAATGGATATCTTTATTATTAGTGTGTCTGTGAAATTGACACTAGGATATCTTCCCTTTCTCGTATCAATAAAAGGTGCATTTTATATTAGAAAGCGTCTTGCGTTTGATGGACACTATTCGTCACAAGCATAATCCCTTTACCCCTCGGAAAGGGGTTTACCCTTCTTCTTTTAGGGCTCAGTTAATTGTTCCCGTCTCGCTTTAGGATACCCGGTGTAACACCCCCATACTCCAAGTGCCTTACAAGGACCACTTAAGGTATGAGAACATCACCATCTCGGTTACCCGAGGCAATGATAACCAAATGACAATAACGAAACGTACTTTATTAAATAAGTTTAAGTGATTACATAACAAAACCAACTGTAAAGTAAAAATACAACTATTCTCAACTATAAACCAACTGAATGAAACTGTCTTAACAAACACAGCGGAAGACTAAAGACTGATATGTGATGACTCCATCCCCAGCTAGATCCCTCGCGTATCCAAGATATACCTGTCAAACAACTGCTCACCACCCTCGAATGGATCACCACAGTTTTTAAAACATTTAAACGGGGTCAGTACTAATTACACGATACAAACCAACATGAAGCAAATACTAAGCAGCTCAATCAACACATCAATCCCCAGTCTCCATCATCAATCTCCACACAAATGACTACACACTAAAGTGTGTAGCCCTGCCAGAGTACATATCGCAACAGATACTCCACACCGCCAGTGGGGGACCGCAGTCGTTCCCACCTAAGCCCTGCTCATCTCATCCGAGCGATAAACCCATGTTCCTTAATGTGCACATCCCTTCTGTGGCGGGTTCCACAGAAGGCGAATCAAGGGCGTGAAGCCACTCCCGCAAGTGACTCCACTCAGCCAGAGACGCACCCCGAAGATCACAGAAAGTTAAACAGTAATCAACACAACCTCAACAACCGTCTGAAACATTCAACAATACAATATCACAACCGTTTGAAACAATCAACAATACAATATCACAACCGTCTGAAACAATCTACAATTACTATCTACAACATAATCACCACACACATCATGTAACTAATACTGAGTAGGGAAACCCTACCTGGAAAAGCAATCACCACAGACGGTCTAGCAGCTAATCAAAATCGTTCTTCAATACAATCACCTCCTATCAAACACACAATCATACAATCAACATCTAATAAACACAATACTCCCAAAACCCCCAAATTACCCAACTAAGGTTTCAATTAAAATCAATGAAACAACATAAAAACTGTATAAGGATCTTACCCTCGACACGACGAACTCAATGACGTAAAGAACGTGACAATCCGACAACAATGGCCCTTGGGATTCGATGGTAACGCGACGACGTAGACAACGTAACTTCTTTTCTCTTTTGAAATGTTTTTATAAAAAGTACAAATGATGAAGAAAGTGTTGGAAAGCTTAATATATCTATCACGCGTTACTAACAAAACCCGATTAAAACAACCCGTAAAAGTAACTTACTCGATCGAGTAAGTAACTTACTCGATCGAGTGCCCCTTACTCGATCGAGTGCCATACATACTTGATCGAGTACTCATCAGACAGACTACTGTTTCGTATAAAAACATACTTACTCGACAGAGTACCCAAAGACTCGTAAAACCGTAGTATTACAGTTTTCCCTCCTTAAAAAGAACTTCGTCCCCGAACTTCGTCCCCGAAGTTCAACCCATACTAAAAAACAAACATACTAGCTCGATCAAGACACAACAACGTAACTAAGAACTCAAAACAAAACTCCAACCAAACATGAACTCGTAACACCAACTCCACTAACTATTCCTACCTCCACAACATGGCTCACGATATCGTATCAACTCCATTATATCTCTCTCAACACTAACTCCCTACACTACCAACTACCGTCCACAAACGCTGCTAGCTCCGTAATATATCATCCACTAGCAAATCCAATATCAAGACACTCACAGACATCAAACGGAATGTTACATTCTACCACCCTTAAAAGAAACTTCATCCTCGAAGTTTACTCACACTCATAACATCATCTTCCAACTGTCAAAACTATCGAACTCATAATCATCATCATCATTCAACTGTCAACACTATTGAAATATTCTCGCACTCCTAGACATCACACTACTACAAGCACGGTCATGACCTTTAACAAAATCAACCACAACAGAAAACCATCCTTTATTCTCCATTAAGACTCAAACTTCCGAATATACTAAAACATCTACAACCATCAAACTCTCTTTGCCGCATCCTTCTACTCTTAAGATAAATGTTACGTCCTCGTAACTCACTAATACTAAATCCTAGCTATATCTTCTCGTTATCCTCATCACCACCGCATGTCAAAGATAACCACCTATAATCTAAACACTCGTCATGCATATATCTAAGGCTCTCTTACTTAAACAATTCTCATACTTCAATTCACTCGTCACACCACCTAACCTATACCTCAAAATCTTTAGCTTAACCCAGTGCCTTACCAGGACCACTTAAGGTATGAGAACGTCACCATCTCGGTTACCCGAGGCAATGATAACCAAATGACAATAACGAAACGTACTTTATTAAATAAGTTTAAGTGATTACATAACAAAACCAACTGTAAAGTAAAAATACAACTATTCTCAACTATAAACCAACAGAATGAAACTGTCTTAACAAACACAGCGGAAGACTAAAGACTCTGATATGTGATGTCTCCATCCCCAGCTAGATCCCTCGCGTATCCAAGATATACCTGTCAAACAACTGCTCACCACAACCGAATGGATCACCACAGTTTTTAAAACATTTAAACGGGGTCAATACTAATTACACGATACAAACCAATATGAATCAAATACCAAGCAGCTCAATCAACACATCAATCCCTAGTCTCCATCATCAATCTCCACACAAATGACTACACACTAAAGTGTGTAGCCCTGCCAGAGTACATATCGCAACAGATACTCCACACCGCCAGTGGGGGACCGCAGTCGTTCCCACCTAAGCCCCGCTCATCTCATCCGAGCGATAAACCCATGTTCCTTAATGTGCACATCTCTTCGTGGGCGGGTTCCACGTATATGAATCAAGGGCGTGAAGCCACTCCCGCAAGTGACTCCACTCACCAGGGACGCACCCCAAGATCACGATAGTTAAACAAAGAATCAACACAACCTCAACAACCGTCTCAAACATTCAACAATACAATATCACAACCGTCTCAAAACAATCAACAATACAATATCACAACCGTCTCAAACAATCAACAATTACTATCTACAAGACAATCACCACACACATCATGTAACTAATACGAGTAGGGAAACCCTACCTGGAAAAGCAATCACCACGAGACGGTCTAGCAGCTAATCAAAATTATTCTTCAATACAATCACCTCCTATCAAACACACAATCATACAATCAACATCTAATAAACACAATACTCCCAAAACCCCCAAATTACCCAATTAGGGTTTCAACTAAAATCAATGAAACAACATAAAAATTGTACAAGGATCTTACCCTCGACACGACGAACTCAATGGCGTAAAGAACGTGACGATCCGACAACAATAGCCCTTGGGATTCGATGGTAACGCGACGGCGTAGACAACGTAACTTCTTTTCTCTTTTGAAAGGTTTTTATAAAAAGTACAAATGATGAAGAAAGTGACGGAAAGCTTAATATATCTATCACGCGTTACTAACAGGACCCGACTAAAACAACCCGTAAAAGTAACTTACTCGATCGAGTAAGTAACTTACTCGATCGAGTACCATACATACTTGATCGAGTACCCATCAGACAGACTACTGTTTCGTATAAAACATACTTACTCGACAGAGTAAGCCTCACTCGATAGAGTACCCAAAGACTCGTAAAACCGTAGTATTACAGTCTTCCCTCCTTAAAAAGAACTTCGTCCCCGAAGTTCAACCCATACTCAAAAACAAACATACTAACTCGATCAAGACACAACAACGTAACTAAGAACTCAAAACAAAACTCCAACCAAACATGAACTCGTAACACCAACTCCACTAACTATTCCTTCCTCCACAACATGGCTCAGGATATCGTATCAACTCCATTATATCTCTCTCAACACTAACTCCATATACTACCAACTACCGTCCACAAACGCTGCTAGCTCCGTAATATATCTTCCACTTGCAAATCCAATATCAAGATACTCATAGACATCAAACGGAATGTTACATTCTACCACCCTTAAAAGAAACTTCGTCCTCGAAGTTTACTCACACTCATAACATCATCTTCCAACTGTTAAAACTATCGAACTCATAATCATCATCATTCAACTGTCAACACTATTGAAATATTCTCGCACTCCTAGACATCACACAACCACAAGCACGGTTATGACCTTTAACAAAATCAACCACAACAGAAAACCATCCTTTATTCTCCATTAAGACTCAAACTTCCAAATATACTACAACATCTACAACTATCAAACTCTCTTTACCGCATCCTTCTGCTCTTAAGATAAATGTTACGTCCGCGTAACTCACTAATACTAAATCCTAGCTATATCTTCTCATTATCCTCATCACCACCGCATGTCAAAGATAACCACCTATAATCTAAACACTCGTCATGCATATATCTAAGGCTCTCTTACTTAAAAAATTCTCATACTTCAATTCACTAGTCACACCACCTAACCTATACCTCAAAATCTTTAGCTTAACCCAGTGCCTTACCAGGACCACTTAAGGTATGAGAACGTCACCATCTCGGTTACCCGAGGCAATGATAACCAAATGACAATAACGAAACGTACTTTATTAAATAAGTTTAAGTGATTACATAACAAAACCAACTGTAAAGTAAAAATACAACTATTCTTAAATATAAACCAACAGAATGAAACTGTCTTAACAAACACAGCGGAAGACTAAAGACTCTGATATGTGATGTCTCCATCCCCAGCTAGATCCCTCGCGTATCCATGATATACCTGTCAAACAACTGCTCACCACCCCCGAATGGATCACCACAGTTTTTAAAACATTTAAATTGGGTCAGTACTAATTACACGATACAAACCAACATGAAGCAAATACCAAGCAACTCAATCAACACATCAATCCCTAGTCTCCATCATCAATCTCCACACAACTGACTACACACTAAAGTGTGTAGCCCTGCCAGAGTACATATCGCAACAGATACTCCACACCGCCAGTGGGGGACCGCAGTCGTTACTACCTAAGCCCCACTCATCTCATCCGAGCGATAAACCCATGTTCCTTAATGTGCACATCCCTTCTGTGGCGGGTTCCACAGAAGGCGAATCATGGGCGTGAAGCAACTCCCGCAAGTGACTCCACTCAGCCAGAGACGCACCCCGAAGATCAGAGACTGTTAAACAGTAATCAACACAACCTCAACAACCGTCTGAAACATTCAACAATACAATATCACAACCGTCTGAAACAATCAACAATACAATATCACAACCGTCTGAAACAATCAACAATTACTATCTACAACACAATAACCACACACATCATGTAACTAATACTGAGTAGGGAAACCCTACCTGGAAAAGCAATCACCACAGATGGTCTAGCAGCTAATCAAAATCGTTCTTCAATACAATCACCTCCTATCAAACACACAATCATACAATCAACATCTAATAAACACAATACTCCCAAAACCCCAAAATTACCCAATTAGGGTTTCAATTAAAATCAATGAAACAACATAAAAATTGTACAAGGATCTTACCCTCGACACGACGAACTCAATGACGTAAAGAACGTGACGATCCGACAACAATAGCCCTTGGGATTCGATGGTAACGCGACGACGTAGACAACGTAACTTCTTTTCTCTTTTGAAAGGTTTTTATAAAAAGTACAAATGATGAAGAAAGTGACGGAAAGCTTAATATATCTATCACGCGTTACTAACAAAACCCGACTAAAACAACCCGTAAAAGTAACTTACTCGATCGAGTAAGTAACTTACTCGATGGAGTGCCCCTTACTCGATCGAGTGCCATACATACTTGATCGAGTACCCATCAGACAGACTACTGTTTCGTATAAAAACATACTTACTCGACAGAGTACCCAAAGACTCGTAAAACCGTAGTATTACAGTCTTCCCTCCTTAAAAAGAACTTCGTCCCCGAAGTTCAACCCATACTCAAAAACAAACATACTAACTCGATCAAGACACAACAACGTAACTAAGAACTCAAAACAAAACTCCAACCAAACATGAACTCGTAACACCAACTCCACTAACTATTCCTACCTCCACAACATGGCTCACGATATCGTATCAACTCCATTATATCTCTCTCAACACTAACTCCATACACTACCAACTACCGTCCACAAACGCTGCTAGCTCCGTAATATATAATCCACTAGCAAATCCAATATCAAGACACTCATAGAAATCAAACGGAATGTTACATTCTACCACCCTTAAAAGAAACTTCGTCCTCGAAGTTTACTCACACTCATAACATCATCTTCAACTGTCAAAACTATCGAACTCATAATCATCATCATCATTCAACTGTCAACACTATTGAAATATTCTCGCCCTCCTAGACATCACACTACTACAAGCACGGTCATGACCTTTAACAAAATCAACCACAACAGAAAACCATCCTTTATTCTCCATTAAGACTCAAACTTCCAAATATACTAAAACATATACAACCATCAAACTCTCTTTGCCGCATCCTTCAACTCTTAAGATAAATGTAACGTCCTCGTAACTCACTAATACTAAATCCTAGCTATATCTTCTCATTATCCTCATCACCACCGCATGTCAAAGATAACCACCTATAATCTAAACACTCGTCATGCATATATCTAAGGCTCTCTTACTTAAACAATTATCATACTTCAATTCACTCGTCACACCACCTAACCTATACCTCAAAATCTTTAGCTTACCCCAGTGTCTTACCAGGACCACTTAAGGTATGAAAACGTCACCATCTCGGTTACCCGAGGCAATGATAACCAAATGACAATAACGAAACGTACTTTATTAAATAAGTTTAAGTGATTACATAACAAAACCAATCAAAGTAAAAATACAACTATTCTCAACTATAGACCAAATGAGAATGAAACTGTCTTAACAAACACAAATGGGAGACTAAAGACTCGATATGTGATGTCTCCATCCCCACTAGATCCCTCGCGTATCCAAGATATACCTGTCAAACAACTGCTCACCACCCCCGAATGGATCACCACAGTTTTTAAAACATTAAAACGGGGTCAATACTAATTACACGATACAAACCAACATGAAGCAAATACCAAGCAACTCAATCAACACATCAATCCCTAGTCTCCAACATCAATCTCCACACAAATGACTACACACTAAAGTGTGTAGCCCCGCCAGAGTACATATCGCAACAGATACTCCACACCGCCACTGGAAGACCGCAGTCGTTCCCACCTAAGCCCCGCTCATCTCATCCGAGCGATAAACCCATGTTCCTTAATGTGCACATCCCTTCTGTGACAGGTTCCACAGAAGGCGAATCAAGGGCGTGAAGCCACTCCCGCAAGTGACTCCACTCGGCCAGGGACGCACCCGAAGATCACAGAGGGTTAAACGAATCAACACAACCTCAACAACCGTCCGAAACATTCAACAATACAATATCACAAATGTCTCAAAACAATCAACAATACAATATCACAACCGTCCAAAACAATCAACAATTACTATCTACAAGACAATCACCACACACATCATGTAACTAATACTTGAGTAGGGAAACCCTACCGGAAAAGCAATCACCACGAGACGGTCTAGCACTAATCAAAATCGTTCTTCAATACAATCACCTCCTATCAAACACACAATCATACAATCAACATCTAATAAACACAATACTCCCAAAACCCCCAAATTACCCAATTAGGGTTTCAACTAAAATCAATGAAACAACATAAAAATTGTACAAGGATCTTACCCTCGACACGACGAACTCAATGGGGTAAAGAACGTGACGATCCGACAACAATAGCCCTTGGGATTCGATGGTAACGCGACGACGTAGACAACGTAACTTCTTTTCTCTTTTGAAAGGTTTTTATAAAAAGTACAAATGATGAAGAAAGTGACGGAAAGCTTAATATATCTATCACGCGTTACTAACAAGACCCGACTAAAACAACCCGTAAAAGTAACTTACTCGATCGAGTAAGTAACTTACTCGATCGAGTACCATACATACTTGATCGAGTACCCATCAGACAGACTACTGTTTCGTATAAAACATACTTACTCGACAGAGTAAGCCTCACTCGATAGAGTACCCAAAGACTCGTAAAACCGTAGTATTACAGTCTTCCCTCCTTAAAAAGAATTTCGTCCCCGAAGTTCAACCCATACTCAAAAACAAACATACTAACTCGATCAAGACACAACAACGTAACTAAGAACTCAAAACAAAACTCCAACCAAACATGAACTCGTAACACCAACTCCACTAACTATTCCTACCTCCACAACATGGCTCACGATATCGTATCAACTCCATTATATCTCTCTCAACACTAACTCCATATACTACCAACTACCGTCCACAAACGCTGCTAGCTCCGTAATATATCTTCCACTAGAAAATCCAATATCAAGATACTCATAGACATCAAACGGAATGTTACATTCTACCACCCTTAAAAGAAACTTCGTCCTCGAAGTTTACTCAAACTCATAACATCATCTTCCAACTGTCAAAACTATCGAACTCATAATCATCATCATTCAACTGTCAACACTATTGAAATATTCTCGCACTCCTAGACATCACACAACTACAAGCACGGTCATGACCTTTAACAAAATCAACCACAACAGAAAACCATCCTTTATTCTCCATTAAGACTCAAACTTCCAAATATACTACAACATCTACAACTATCAAACTCTCTTTACCGCATCCTTCTGCTCTTAAGATAAATGTTACGTCCTTGTAACTCACTAATACTAAATCCTAGCAATATCTTCTCATTATCCTCATCACCACCGCATGTCAAAGATAACCACCTATAATCTAAACACTCGTCATGCATATATCTAAGGCTCTCTTACTTAAACCATTCTCATAACTCAATTCACTCGTCACACCACCTAACCTATACCCCAAAATCTTTAGCTTAACCCAATGCCTTACCAGGACCACTTAAGGTATGAAAACGTCACCATCTCGGTTACCCGAGGCAATGATAACCAAATGACAATAACGAAACGTACTTTATTAAATAAGTTTAAGTGATTACATAACAAAACCAATCAGTAAAGTAAAAATACAACTATTCTCAACTATAAACCAACCGAATGAAATCTGTCTTAACAAACACAATGGAAGACTAAAGACTCGATATGTGATGTCTCCATCCCCAGCTAGATCCCTCGCGTATCCAAGATATACCTGTCAAACAACTGCTCACCACCCCCAAATGGATCACCACAGTTTTTAAAACATTTAAACGGGGTCAATACTAATTACACGATACAAACCAACATGAAAAAATACCAAGCAGGTCAATCAACACATCAATCCCTAGTCTCCATCATCAATCTCCACACAAATGACTACACACTAAAGTGTGTAGCCCCGCCAGAGTACATATCGCAACAGATACTCCACACCGCCAGTGGGAGACCGCAGTCGTTCCCACCTAAGCCCCGCTCATCTCATCCGAGCGATAAACCCATGTTCCTTAATGTGCATATACCTTCTGTGGCGGGTTCCACGATAAAAGCGAATCAAGGGCGTGAAGCCACTCCCGCAAGTGACTCCACTCGGCCAGGGACGCACCCAAAGATCACGAGACGGTTAAACAAGAATCAACACAACCTCAACAACCGTCTCAAACATTCAACAATACAATATCACAAACGCTGAAACAATCAACAATACAATATCACAACCGTCTGAAACAATCAACAATTACTATCTACAGCACAATCACCACACACATCATGTAACTAATACTGAGTAGGGAAACCCTACCTGGAAAAGCAATCACCACAGACGGTCTAGCAGCTAATCAAAATCGTTCTTCAATACAATCACCTCCTATCAAACACACAATCATACAATCAACATCTAATAAACACAATACTCCCAAAATCCCCAAATTACCCAATTAGGGTTTCAACTAAAATCAATGAAACAACATAAAAATTGTACAAGGATCTTACCCTCGACACGACGAACTCAATGGCGTAAAGAACGTGACGATCCGACAACAATAGCCCTTGGGATTCGATGGTAACGCGACGACGTAGACAACGTAACTTCTTTTCTCTTTTGAAAGGTTTTTATAAAAAGTACAAATGATGAAGAAAGTGACGGAAAGCTTAATATATCTATCACGCGTTACTAACAAGACCCGACTAAAACAACCCGTAAAAGTAACTTACTCGATCGAGTAAGTAACTTACTCGATCGAGTACCATACATACTTGATCGAGTACCCATCAGACAGACTACTGTTTCGTATAAAACATACTTACTCGACAGAGTAAGCCCCACTCGATAGAGTACCTAAAGACTCGTAAAACCGTAGTATTACAGTCTTCCCTCCTTAAAAAGAATTTCGTCCCCGAAGTTCAACCCATACTCAAAAACAAACATACTAACTCGATCAAGACACAACAACGTAACTAAGAACTCAAAACAAAACTCCAACCAAACATGAACTCGTAACACCAACTCCACTAACTATTCCTACCTCCACAACATGGCTCACGATATCGTATCAACTCCATTATATCTCTCTCAACACTAACTCCATATACTACCAACTACCGTCCACAAACGCTGCTAGCTCCGTAATATATCTTCCACTAGCAAATCCAATATCAAGATACTCATAGACATCAAACGGAATGTTACATTCTACCACCCTTAAAAGAAACTTCGTCCTCGAAGTTTACTCACACTCATAACATCATCTTCCAACTGTCAAAACTATCGAACTCATAATCATCATCATTCAACTGTCAACACTATTGAAATATTCTCGCACTCCTAGACATCACACAACTACAAGCACGGTCATGACCTTTAACAAAATCAACCACAACAGAAAACCATCCTTTATTCTCCATTAAGACTCAAACTTCCAAATATACTACAACATCTACAACTATCAAACTCTCTTTACCGCATCCTTCTGCTCTTAAGATAAATGTTACGTCCTCGTAACTCACTAATACTAAATCCTAGCTAAATCTTCTCATTATCCTCATCACCACCGCATGTCAAAGATAACCACTTATAATCTAAACACTCGTCATGCATATATCTAAGGCTCTCTTACTTAAACAATTCTCATACTTCAATTCACTCGTCATACCACCTAACCTATACCTCAAAATCTTTAGCTTAACCCAGTGCCTTACTAGGACCACTTAAGGTATGAGAACGTCACCATCTCGGTTACCCGAGGCAATGATAACCAAATGACAATAACAAAACGTACTTTATTAAATAAGTTTAAGTGATTACATAACAAAACCAACTGTAAAGTAAAAATACAACTATTCTTAACTATAAACCAACAGAATGAAACTGTCTTAACAAACACAGCGGAAGACTAAAGACTCTGATATGTGATGACTCCATCCCCAGCTAGATCCCTCGCGTATCCAAGATATACCTGTCAAACAACTGCTCACCACCCCCAAATGGATCACCACAGTTTTTAAAACATTTAAACGGGGTCAATACTAATTACACGATACAAACCAACATGAAAAAATACCAAGCAGGTCAATCAACACATCAATCCCTAGTCTCCATCATCAATCTCCACACAAATGACTACACACTAAAGTGTGTAGCCCCGCCAGAGTACATATCGCAACAGATACTCCACACCGCCAGTGGGAGACCGCAGTCGTTCCCACCTAAGCCCCGCTCATCTCATCCGAGCGATAAACCCATGTTCCTTAATGTGCATATACCTTCTGTGGCGGGTTCCACAGAAGGCGAATCAAGGGCGTGAAGCCACTCCCGCAAGTGACTCCACTCAGCCAGGGACGCACCCCGAAGATCACGAGGCGTTAAACAAGAATCAACACAACCTCAACAATCGTCTCGAAACATTCAACAATATAATATCACAACCGTCAAAACAATCAACAATACAATATCACAACCGTCTCGAAACAATCAACAATTACTATCTACAAGACAATCACCACACACATCATGTAACTAATACGAGTAGGAAACCCTACCGGAAAAGCAATCACCACAGAGGCGGTCTAGCGGCTAATCAAAATCGTTCTTCAATACAATCACCTCATATCAAACACACAATCATACAATCAACATCTAATAAACACAATACTCCCAAAACCCCCAAATTACCCAATTAGGGTTTCAACTAAAATCAATGAAACAACATAAAAATTGTACAAGGATCTTACCCTCGACACGACGAACTCAATGGCGTAAAGAACGTGACGATCCGACAACAATAGCCCTTGGGATTCGATGGTAACGCGACGACGTAGACAACGTAACTTCTTTTCTCTTTTGAAAGGTTTTTATAAAAAGTACAAATGATGAAGAAAGTGACGAAAAGCTTAATATATCTATCACGCGTTACTAACAAAACCCGACTAAAACAACCCGTAAAAGTAACTTACTCGATCGAGTAAGTAACTTACTCGATCGAGTGCCCCTTACTCGATCGAGTACCATACATACTTGATCGAGTACCCATCGTACGGACTCATCAAGTTTTCGTATAAAACATACTTACTCGACAGAGTAAGCCCACTCGATAGAGTACCCAAAGACTCGTAAAACCGTAGTATTACGCCTCTTCCTCCTTAAAAAGAATTTCGTCCCCGAAGTTCAACCCATACTCAAAAACAAACATACTAACTCGATCAAGACACAACAACGTAACTAAGAACTCAAAACAAAACTCCAACCAAACATGAACTCGTAACACCAACTCCACTAACTATTCCTACCTCCACAACATGGCTCACGATATCGTATCAACTCCATTATATCTCTCTCAACACTAACTCCATATACTACCAACTACCGTCCACAAACGCTGCTAGCTCCGTAATATATCTTCCACTAGAAAATCCAATATCAAGATACTCATAGACATCAAACGGAATGTTACATTCTACCACCCTTAAAAGAAACTTCGTCCTCGAAGTTTACTCACACTCATAACATCATCTTCCAACTGTCAAAACTATCGAACTCATAATCATCATCATTCAACTGTCAACACTATTGAAATATTCTCGCACTCCTAGACATCACACAACTACAAGCACGGTCATGACCTTTAACAAAATCAACCACAACAGAAAACCATCCTTTATTCTCCATTAAGACTCAAACTTCCAAATATACTACAACATCTACAACTATCAAACTCTCTTTACCGCATCCTTCTGCTCTTAAGATAAATGTTACGTCCTTGTAACTCACTAATACTAAATCCTAGCAATATCTTCTCATTATCCTCATCACCACCGCATGTCAAAGATAACCACCTATAATCTAAACACTCGTCATGCATATATCTAAGGCTCTCTTACTTAAACAATTCTCATACTTCAATTCACTCGTCACACCACCTAACCTATACCTCAAAATCTTTAGCTTAACCCAGTGCCTTACCAGGACCACTTAAGGTATGAAAACGTCACCATCTCGGTTACCCGAGGCAATGATAACCAAATGACAATAACGAAACGTACTTTATTAAATAAGTTGAAGTGATTACATAACAAAACCAACTGTAAAGTAAAAATACAACTATTCTCAACTATAAACCAACCGAATGAAACTGTCTTAACAAACACAGCGGAAGACTAAAGACTCTGATATGTGATGTCTCCATCCCCAGCTAGATCCCTCGCGTATCCAAGATATACCTGTCAAACAACTGCTCACCACCCCCAAATGGATCACCACAGTTTTTAAAACATTTAAACGGGGTCAATACTAATTACACGATACAAACCAACATGAAAAAATACCAAGCAGGTCAATCAACACATCAATCCCTAGTCTCCATCATCAATCTCCACACAAATGACTACACACTAAAGTGTGTAGCCCCGCCAGAGTACATATCGCAACAGATACTCCACACCGCCAGTGGGAGACCGCAGTCGTTCCCACCTAAGCCCCGCTCATCTCATCCGAGCGATAAACCCATGTTCCTTAATGTGCATATACCTTCTGTGGCGGGTTCCACAGAAGGCGAATCAAGGGCGTGAAGCCACTCCCGCAAGTGACTCCACTCAGCCAGGGACGCACCCCGAAGATCACAGACAGTTAAACAGTAATCAACACAACCTCAACAATCGTCTGAAACATTCAACAATATAATATCACAACCGTCTGAAACAATCAACAATACAATATCACAACCGTCTGAAACAATCAACAATTACTATCTACAGCACAATCACCACACACATCATGTAACTAATACTGAGTAGGGAAACCCTACCTGGAAAAGCAATCACCACAGACGGTCTAGCAGCTAATCAAAATCGTTCTTCAATACAATCACCTCATATCAAACACACAATCATACAATCAACATCTAATAAACACAATACTCCCAAAACCCCCAAATTACCCAATTAGGGTTTCAACTAAAATCAATGAAACAACATAAAAATTGTACAAGGATCTTACCCTCGACACGACGAACTCAATGGCGTAAAGAACGTGACGATCCGACAACAATAGCCCTTGGGATTCGATGGTAACGCGACGACGTAGACAACGTAACTTCTTTTCTCTTTTGAAAGGTTTTTATAAAAAGTACAAATGATGAAGAAAGTGACGAAAAGCTTAATATATCTATCACGCGTTACTAACAAAACCCGACTAAAACAACCCGTAAAAGTAACTTACTCGAACGAGTAAGTAACTTACTCGATCGAGTGCCCCTTACTCGATCGAGTACCATACATACTTGATCGAGTACCCATCAGACAGACTACTGTTTCGTATAAAACATACTTACTCGACAGAGTAAGCCCACTCGATAGAGTACCCAAAGACTCGTAAAACCGTAGTATTACAGTCTTCCCTCCTTAAAAAGAATTTCGTCCCCGAAGTTCAACCCATACTCAAAAACAAACATACTAACTCGATCAAGACACAACAACGTAACTAAGAACTCAAAACAAAACTCCAACCAAACATGAACTCGTAACACCAACTCCACTAACTATTCCTACCTCCACAACATGGCTCACGATATCGTATCAACTCCATTATATCTCTCTCAACACTAACTCCATATACTACCAACTACCGTCCACAAACGCTGCTAGCTCCGTAATATATCTTCCACTAGAAAATCCAATATCAAGATACTCATAGACATCAAACGGAATGTTACATTCTACCACTCTTAAAAGAAACTTCGTCCTCGAAGTTTACTCAAACTCATAACATCATCTTCCAACTGTCAAAACTATCGAACTCATAATCATCATCATTCAACTGTCAACACTATTGAAATATTCTCGCACTCCTAGACATCACACAACTACAAGCACGGTCATGACCTTTAACAAAATCAACCACAACAGAAAACCATCCTTTATTCTCCATTAAGACTCAAACTTCCAAATATACTACAACATCTACAACTATCAAACTCTCTTTACCGCATCCTTCTGCTCTTAAGATAAATGTTACGTCCTTGTAACTCACTAATACTAAATCCTAGCAATATCTTCTCATTATCCTCATCACCACCGCATGTCAAAGATAACCACCTATAATCTAAACACTCGTCATGCATATATCTAAGGCTCTCTTACTTAAACAATTCTCATACTTCAATTCACTCGTCACACCACCTAACCTATACCTCAAAATCTTTAGCTTAACCCAGTGCCTTACCAGGACCACTTAAGGTATGAAAACGTCACCATCTCGGTTACCCGAGGCAATGATAACCAAATGACAATAACGAAACGTACTTTATTAAATAAGTTTAAGTGATTACATAACAAAACCAACTGTAAAGTAAAAATACAACTATTCTCAACTATAAACCAACCGAATGAAACTGTCTTAACAAACACAGCGGAAGACTAAAGACTCTGATATGTGATGTCTCCATCCCCAGCTAGATCCCTCGCGTATCCAAGATATACATGTCAAACAACTGCTCACCACCCCCAAATGGATCACCACAGTTTTTAAAACATTTAAACGGGGTCAATACTAATTACACGATACAAACCAACATGAAAAAATACCAAGCAGGTCAATCAACACATTAATCCCTAGTCTCCATCATCAATCTCCACACAAATGACTACACACTAAAGTGTGTAGCCCCGCCAGAGTACATATCGCAACAGATACTCCACACCGCCAGTGGGAGACCGCAGTCGTTCCCACCTAAGCCCCACTCATCTCATCCGAGCGATAAACCCATGTTCCTTAATGTGCACATACCTTCTGTGGCGGGTTCCACAGAAGGCGAATCAAGGGCGTGAAGCCACTCCCGCAAGTGATTCCACTCAGCCAGGGACGCACCCCGAAGATCACAGACAGTTAAACAGTAATCAACACAACCTCAACAACCGTCTGAAACATTCAACAATACAATATCACAACCGTCTGAAACAATCAACAATACAATATCACAACCGTCTGAAACAATCAACAATTACTATCTACAGCACAATCACCACACACATCATGTAACTAATACTGAGTAGGGAAACCCTACCTGGAAAAGCAATCACCACAGACGGTCTAGCAGCTAATCAAAATCGTTCTTCAATACAATCACCTCCTATCAAACACACAATCATACAATCAACATCTAATAAACACAATACTCCCAAAATCCCCAAATTACCCAATTAGGGTTTCAACTAAAATCAATGAAACAACATAAAAATTGTACAAGGATCTTACCCTCGACACGACGAACTCAATGGCGTAAAGAACGTGACGATCCGACAACAATAGCCCTTGGGATTCGATGGTAACGCGACGACGTAGACAACGTAACTTCTTTTCTCTTTTGAAAGGTTTTTATAAAAAGTACAAATGATGAAGAAAGTGACAGAAAGCTTAATATATCTATCACGCGTTACTAACAAGACCCGACTAAAACAACCCGTAAAAGTAACTTACTCGATCGAGTAAGTAACTTACTCGATCGAGTACCATACATACTTGATCGAGTACCCATCAGACAGACTACTGTTTCGTATAAAACATACTTACTCGACAGAGTAAGCCCCACTCGATAGAGTACCCAAAGACTCGTAAAACCGTAGTATTACAGTCTTCCCTCCTTAAAAAGAATTTCGTCCCCGAAGTTCAACCCATACTCAAAAACAAACATACTAACTCGATCAAGACACAACAACGTAACTAAGAACTCAAAACAAAACTCCAACCAAACATGAACTCGTAACACCAACTCCACTAACTATTCCTACCTCCACAACATGGCTCACGATATCGTATCAACTCCATTATATCTCTCTCAACACTAACTCCATATACTACCAACTACCGTCCACAAACGCTGCTAGCTCCGTAATATATCTTCCACTAGCAAATCCAATATCAAGATACTCATAGACATCAAACGGAATGTTACATTGTACCACCCTTAAAAGAAACTTCGTCCTCGAAGTTTACTCACACTCATAACATCATCTTCCAACTGTCAAAACTATCGAACTCATAATCATCATCATTCAACTGTCAACACTATTGAAATATTCTCGCACTCCTAGACATCACACAACTACAAGCACGGTCATGACCTTTAACAAAATCAACCACAACAGAAAACCATCCTTTATTCTCCATTAAGACTCAAACTTCCAAATATACTACAACATCTACAACTATCAAACTCTCTTTACCGCATCCTTCTGCTCTTAAGATAAATGTTACGTCCTCGTAACTCACTAATACTAAATCCTAGCTAAATCTTCTCATTATCCTCATCACCACCGCATGTCAAAGATAACCACTTATAATCTAAACACTCGTCATGCATATATCTAAGGCTCTCTTACTTAAACAATTCTCATACTTCAATTCACTCGTCACACCACCTAACCTATACCTCAAAATCTTTAGCTTAACCCAGTGCCTTACTAGGACCACTTAAGGTATGAGAACGTCACCATCTCGGTTACCCGAGGCAATGATAACCAAATGACAATAACAAAACGTACTTTATTAAATAAGTTTAAGTGATTACATAACAAAACCAATCAGAAAGTAAAAATACAACTATTCTTAACTATAAACCAACAGAATGAAACTGTCTTAACAAACACAGCGGAAGACTAAAGACTCTGATATGTGATGACTCCATCCCCAACTAGATCCCTCGCGTATCCAAGATATACCTGTCAAACAATTGCTCACCACCCCCGAATGGATCACCACAGTTTTTAAAACATTTAAACGGGGTCAGTACTAATTACACGATACAAACCAACATGAAGCAAATACCAAGCAGTTTAATCAACACATCAATCCCCAGTCTCCATCATCAATCTCCACACAACTGACTACACACTAAAGTGTGTAGCCCTGCCAGAGTACCCATCGCAACAGATACTCCACACCGCCAGTGGGGGACCGCAGTCGTTCCCACCTAAGCCCCGCTCATCTCATCCGAGCGATAAACCCATGTTCCTTAATGTGCACATCCCTTCTGTGACAGGTTCCACAGAAGGCGAATCAAGGGCGTGAAGCCACTCCCGCAAGTGACTCCACTCAGCCAGGGACGCACCCCGAAGATCACAGACAGTTAAACAGTAATCAACACAACCTCAACAATCGTCTGAAACATTCAACAATATAATATCACAACTGTCTGAAACAATCAACAATACAATATCACAACCGTCTGAAACAATCAACAATTACTATCTACAGCACAATCACCACACACATCATGTAACTAATACTGAGTAGGGAAACCCTACCTGGAAAAGCAATCACCACAGACGGTCTAGCAGCTAATCAAAATCGTTCTTCAATACAATCACCTCATATCAAACACACAATCATACAATCAACATCTAATAAACACAATACTCCCAAAACCCCCAAATTACCCAATTAGGGTTTCAACTAAAATCAATGAAACAACATAAAAATTGTACAAGGATCTTACCCTCGACACGACGAACTCAATGGCGTAAAGAACGTGACGATCCGACAACAATAGCCCTTGGGATTCGATGGTAACGCGACGACGTAGACAACGTAACTTCTTTTCTCTTTTGAAAGGTTTTTATAAAAAGTACAAATGATGAAGAAAGTGACGAAAAGCTTAATATATCTATCACGCGTTACTAACAAAACCCGACTAAAACAACCCGTAAAAGTAACTTACTCGATCGAGTAAGTAACTTACTCGATCGAGTGCCCCTTACTCGATCGAGTACCATACATACTTGATCGAGTACCCATCAGACAGACTACTGTTTCGTATAAAACATACTTACTCGACAGAGTAAGCCCACTCGATAGAGTACCCAAAGACTCGTAAAACCGTAGTATTACAGTCTTCCCTCCTTAAAAAGAATTTCGTCCCCGAAGTTCAACCCATACTCAAAAACAAACATACTAACTCGATCAAGACACAACAACGTAACTAAGAACTCAAAACAAAACTCCAACCAAACATGAACTCGTAACACCAACTCCACTAACTATTCCTACCTCCACAACATGGCTCACGATATCGTATCAACTCCATTATATCTCTCTCAACACTAACTCCATATACTACCAACTACCGTCCACAAACGCTGCTAGCTCCGTAATATATCTTCCACTAGAAAATCCAATATCAAGATACTCATAGACATCAAACGGAATGTTACATTCTACCACCCTTAAAAGAAACTTCGTCCTCGAAGTTTACTCAAACTCATAACATCATCTTCCAATCACAAAACTATCGAACTCATAATCATCATCATTCAACTTTCAACACTATTGAAATATTCTCGCACTCCTAGACATCACACAACTACAAGCACGGTCATGACCTTTAACAAAATCAACCACAACAGAAAACCATCCTTTATTCTCCATTAAGACTCAAACTTCCAAATATACTACAACATCTACAACTATCAAACTCTCTTTACCGCATCCTTCTGCTCTTAAGATAAATGTTACGTCCTTGTAACTCACTAATACTAAATCCTAGCAATATCTTCTCATTATCCTCATCACCACCGCATGTCAAAGATAACCACCTATAATCTAAACACTCGTCATGCATATATCTAAGGCTCTCTTACTTAAACAATTCTCATACTTCAATTCACTCGTCACACCACCTAACCTATACCTCAAAATCTTTAGCTTAACCCAGTGCCTTACCAGGACCACTTAAGGTATGAAAACGTCACCATCTCGGTTACCCGAGGCAATGATAACCAAATGACAATAACGAAACGTACTTTATTAAATAAGTTTAAGTGATTACATAACAAAACCAACTGTAAAGTAAAAATACAACTATTCTCAACTATAAACCAACCGAATGAAACTGTCTTAACAAACACAGCGGAAGACTAAAGACTCTGATATGTGATGTCTCCATCCCCAGCTAGATCCCTCGCGTATCCAAGATATACATGTCAAACAACTGCTCACCACCCCCAAATGGATCACCACAGTTTTTAAAACATTTAATCGGGGTCAATACTAATTACACGATACAAACCAACATGAAAAAATACCAAGCAGGTCAATCAACACATCAATCCCTAGTCTCCATCATCAATCTCCACACAAATGACTACACACTAAAGTGTGTAGCCCCGATACATATCGCAAACAGATATTCCACACCGCCAGTGGGAGACTGCAGTCGTTCCCACCGAAGCCCCACTCATCTCATCCGAGCGATAAACCCATGTTCCTTAATGTGCACATACCTTCTGTGGCGGGTTCCACAGAAGGCGAATCAAGGGCGTGAAGCCACTCCCGCAAGTGACTCCACTCAGCTGGGGACGCACCCCGAAGATCACGATGCTTAAACAAAGAATCAACACAACCTCAACAACCGTCTCAAACATTCAACAATACAATATCACAACCGTCTCAAACAATCAACAATACAATATCACAACCGTCAAAACAATCAACAATTACTATCTACAGCACAATCACCACACACATCATGTAACTAATACTGAGTAGGGAAACCCTACCTGGAAAAGCAATCACCACAGACGGTCTAGCAGCTAATCAAAATCGTTCTTCAATACAATCACCTCCTATCAAACACACAATCATACAATCAACATCTAATAAACACAATACTCCCAAAATCCCCAAATTACCCAATTAGGGTTTCAACTAAAATCAATGAAACAACATAAAAATTGTACAAGGATCTTACCCTCGACACGACGAACTCAATGGCGTAAAGAACGTGACGATCCGACAACAATAGCCCTTGGGATTCGATGGTAACGCGACGACGTAGACAACGTAACTTCTTTTCTCTTTTGAAAGGTTTTTATAAAAAGTACAAATGATGAAGAAAGTGACAGAAAGCTTAATATATCTATCACGCGTTACTAACAAGACCCGACTAAAACAACCCGTAAAAGTAACTTACTCGATCGAGTAAGTAACTTACTCGATCGAGTACCATACATACTTGATCGAGTACCCATCGACACTCATCAAGTTTCGTATAAAACATACTTACTCGACAGAGTAAGCCCCACTCGATAGAGTACCCAAAGACTCGTAAACCGTAGTATTACAGTCTTCCCTCCTTAAAAAGAATTTCGTCCCCGAAGTTCAACCCATACTCAAAAACAAACATACTAACTCGATCAAGACACAACAACGTAACTAAGAACTCAAAACAAAACTCCAACCAAACATGAACTCGTAACACCAACTCCACTAACTATTCCTACCTCCACAACATGGCTCACGATATCGTATCAACTCCATTATATCTCTCTCAACACTAACTCCATATACTACCAACTACCGTCCACAAACGCTGCTAGCTCCGTAATATATCTTCCACTAGCAAATCCAATATCAAGATACTCATAGACATCAAACGGAATGTTACATTCTACCACCCTTAAAAGAAACTTCGTCCTCGAAGTTTACTCACACTCATAACATCATCTTCCAACTGTCAAAACTATCGAACTCATAATCATCATCATTCAACTGTCAACACTATTGAAATATTCTCGCACTCCTAGACATCACACAACTACAAGCACGGTCATGACCTTTAACAAAATCAACCACAACAGAAAACCATCCTTTATTCTCCATTAAGACTCAAACTTCCAAATATACTACAACATCTACAACTATCAAACTCTCTTTACCGCATCCTTCTGCTCTTAAGATAAATGTTACGTCCTCGTAACTCACTAATACTAAATCCTAGCTAAATCTTCTCATTATCCTCATCACCACCGCATGTCAAAGATAACCACTTATAATCTAAACACTCGTCATGCATATATCTAAGGCTCTCTTACTTAAACAATTCTCATACTTCAATTCACTCGTCACACCACCTAACCTATACCTCAAAATCTTTAGCTTAACCCAAAGGCCTTACTAGGACCACTTAAGGTATGAGAACGTCACCATCTCGGTTACCCGAGGCAATGATAACCAAATGACAATAACAAAACGTACTTTATTAAATAAGTTTAAGTGATTACATAACAAAACCAATCAGTAAAGTAAAAATACAACTATTCTTAACTATAAACCAACAGAATGAAACTTGTCTTAACAAACACAAATGGAAGACTAAAGACTCTGATATGTGATGACTCCATCCCCAACTAGATCCCTCGCGTATCCAAGATATACCTGTCAAACAATTGCTCACCACCCCGAATAGATCACCACAATTTTTAAAACATTTAAACGGGGTCGGTACTAATTACACGATACAAACCAACATGAAGCAAATACCAAGCGGTTTAATCAACACATCAATCCCAGTCTCCATCATCAATCTCCACACAATCGACTACACACTAAAGTGTGTAGCCCTGCTAGAGTACCCATCGCAACAGATACTCCACACCGCCAGTGGGGGACCGCAGTCGTTCCCACCTAAGCCCCGCTCATCTCATCCGAGCGATAAACCCATGTTCCTTAATGTGCACATCCCTTCTGTGACAGGTTCCACAGAAGGCGAATCAAGGGCGTGAAGCCACTCAAGTGACTCCACTCAGCCAGGGACGCACCCCAAGATCACGGCGCTTAAACAAAGAATCAACACAACCTCAACAACCGTCTGAAACATTCAACAATATAATATCACAACCGTCTGAAACAATCAACAATACAATATCACAACCGTCTGAAACAATCAACAATTACTATCTACAGCACAATCACCACACACATCATGTAACTAATACTGAGTAGGGAAACCCTACCTGGAAAAGCAATCACCACAGACGGTCTAGCAGCTAATCAAAATCGTTCTTCAATACAATCACCTCATATCAAACACACAATCATACAATCAACATCTAATAAACACAATACTCCCAAAACCCCCAAATTACCCAATTAGGGTTTCAACTAAAATCAATGAAACAACATAAAAATTGTACAAGGATCTTACCCTCGACACGACGAACTCAATGGCGTAAAGAACGTGACGATCCGACAACAATAGCCCTTGGGATTCGATGGTAACGCGACGACGTAGACAACGTAACTTCTTTTCTCTTTTGAAAGGTTTTTATAAAAAGTACAAATGATGAAGAAAGTGACGAAAAGCTTAATATATCTATCACGCGTTACTAACAAAACCCGACTAAAACAACCTGTAAAAGTAACTTACTCGATCGAGTAAGTAACTTACTCGATCGAGTGCCCCTTACTCGATCGAGTACCATACTGAAGGAAATGTAGATCTATATACATATTTAACATACTCATATATGTCTAATTAATTTGTCATAAAATTAAAACGGATTTTATGCATGCAAACATTAATAAAAGAGAAGAGAAATAATGTCCTTACATAGTAGATTTCGGCTATTAGGGCACAAGAGAGATCACCTATCTCTTCTTGTTCTTGAGCTATTCCAATGGAAGAACAAAGATCTAAGGGTAAGATCTCTCCCTAAGCTTTATACCCAAGGCTTTCTCTTAATTAGAATTAATATTATGAGTACTAGATAATATTAATTCTTGTGGAAAAATGACCCAAAAATATTGTTTGTGCTCTTGAATATTCGGTCAAGAGTAAGGGGATTTTGGAGTTTATTTCTCTAGAATTCTCATAAATTGTAGAGAATATTTGTAATTTTCTTACACTAGAAAATTCTCTTGTTGTATGAATGAATTAATTAGGAAAGGAAAACTCATTCTTTTCTCTTCTTGGTGGCCGAAATTGTGGCATTGGGTAGGTTGCCCAATAGCTTTTATTTTTGCTCTTCACAAGAGACCAAGCATGCAAAGCCTACTACCCTAGTGTTATCATTGTGTTTCCATTAAAATAAATAACACAATATATACTCTAAACACACCCATAATTTCGGTTTTATGTATAAAATGGAGAAACCATTTTATCTTGTCATTTGTCAAATTTGTCACATGTAACATGTTACATGACATGTTACAATGAAATGTATTTTTATCATATTAAAAATCAACATACTCATAAAATATGTCATTTACAAAATTGACTAGTAATTCGTAATTACTCGTACCAAAAATGTTTCCAGATTATAAACTACAACATTCTGTATTTATAATAATTTATTCATTCCGTTTCAATTGTTTCTTTAAACAATAATTTCATCCGAGTAATGATACAATTCGATTACTCGGACCGTATCTCATTTAATCACATTTCAATTTGATACGTAAATTTTACTTCCAAAATCGTCCGTCAATTTTCAAGTAATTTAATTAACTCGCAACATTATACGATTAATTAAATAATCAATTAAGAGTGTTGCCCTTTAGGTATGACCTAGGGGGTCAACTGATCACCACCGTCACACGACAAAGAATGTCAAACTCTAGTCACCAATCATTACCGATATATGTTGACCAGATTGACAAGAAACAATATTACTTCCCAATTGTATTCTTAAAATGAGATTTAATAATGATATTTAAATCATATGATCGCACTATTGTTGAGGACACATTTCCCAACAATCTCCCACTTGTCCTCGACAAGTGTGCGTCACCTAATTCTCTTGTCCTATTACTATCTCCCACTCAATGCAAGGTGTCTTTCAGGTCGTACTTGCAAGTGATCATATCGAGAGTGGTTTCCTCGATCTGGAGAATAACTGATTGACCGGATTTATCCACTCTGGATACCTTCCGAGCGTGGCCACGCATTTCCAGTTCATTACTCCTCGAGTGGCCCTGAGATATTGTTTTAACCCTGACAAGGGGGTGGACAATTCCTATCGCACTCATTCCCTTCGACTAGCCACAGCCATCATAACCCAAAATATGCCCATTTGACCCCATTTACGAAGGTCGTAGTAACACAAATCAAAGTTAATCTGAAACTGTGCCATCTTAGGTGAATAGTCTTTAGTCAAAAGAATCGACTCATTAGAATACTATAGCAGCTCTCGCCACGACCAGGCTATATAAATTTGCCAGAACTCTATAAGCGGTCATAAGGCCCGACAAGGTGTTCCTAACATCTGCCTATGTGATCGACTAGTCATCTCACATGACTGTATGGCACTTGAACTTGCCATCAATCGCATCACACTCTAGTCACTTCGAGACGTCACCTCATACAAGTGACTATGGGCGAATACAATGTTAATCCATGTTCACTTTAACGGGGTTCAATTGTCTCTACAACCCGTTTGGATGTGACAAAGTATAATAAAAGAGTTTTAAAAATAAAACTCGAACGACAAATGCGATTATCACACATGAATAGTCAATGCCTGATTACTATTTCATGTTCTATAATCTGATTTGATCTTGTACGTAGTTGTTTATTTCAATTCAATTGAAATGACATGACTCATCATGTTTAGCCTTTGAGAAGGCTTTGGTTAGTAGGTTTTATCAACTTCTTGTACCTTACTCAACCTTACTACATATTCGTTTTCCTTTGTAATGTATACATTTGCATCACAACACTTTCGAGTACGTGTCGAGATCCAATCAAGACATAGGCCCTCTTAGCCTAAGAATAGCTCCCACTTTTTTTCACAAAGTGCGGGACTCATCCTCTTGCACATCTCATGATTGCAAGTGTACTCAATTTCCGTTATATATATATATCTCTCATTGTTCTTTATTGCCTAGAACGATTCTAGAAAATCTACTTCTTAATTATCATAGCCACAATGGTATCTTAACCATCCTAATGTGTTTTGATTATGGTTTTGTCGGAAACCATGCGCAACCTCAATTGTCAATTGTCACTTGTGTAACACCCTTACACAAAATTGCATCATAAACACTTTGCTTTACTTCCTTAATGCTTCTGCAAGCACTTAAGGGTAATCTTTATATACTAGGTAAAGATTACTTAAATTCGATTTTGAAAACAATTCATCATACTCAAAGTATATGAAGTGTTATACATCATTACTCATTTAATTGATCCGGCAGCGGAAGCAAATGGAATCAATCAAATATGTTCGATTTAATTGAACTAGTCATGAATCTTATCAACATAAGACTTCTTACTGACGCTAATATCATGTGGATTTATCTTCATAAATCGGGATATTCAAGATGTATTATAATACTCCAAAAGTCTTAAATCATTCTCGATGATCAATATGTCATCCACATATCGGACTAATTAAAATTTCCGTAACTCCCACTAAACTTCATGTATAAACACAACTTCTCGACATATCGAGAAATGTTTTATCACATGATCCAAAAATGTTGATTCCAACTCATTGATGTCCTACTTAAGACCCTCTCTTAAGTTTCACATTATCTTAGGATTGCAAGAATCTTCAAAACTTAAGACATGTATTGAATACATTCCTTCTTTTGAAGAAGTGGATTTTATCACTTGCTTCGTATTTCATAACCTCATAATGAAACACAATCCCTAAGAAGATCCAAATAGACTTAAGCATTTCAATTAGTGCAAAACCCTTTGCAACCAATCTTGCTTTGAAATATCTCTTTATTAGTGCAAAACTCTTTGTCACTAATCAAGCCTTTTATTTCGGATTTTCATGGCTCTAAGCCTTATATTGAGTTGTGACTTAATCACTCTTATGTAAGTCATATGTTCATTACTTTCCAGAAGTAATCAATCTTGAATCAAACAATTTCTTTGTAAGTTATAAGCTCTTTACTTTCTTAAAAGTAACATGAATTCATCATTTTTAACAAGTGACGAATTTTAACCTCCTAGGTTTTGAAGAAACAATGTTTTACACAAAACGTCTCATGTAGCCAAGAAGGACCAGTTTCTTGTGACATAACATCTTTGTGGCTCTTTTGTGGCTCTTTGAATAATTTCTCCCACTCTGTCTTCTAAAAATAAACTTGTATTTTAGAAAGACAGCTTCATGAGCCGCAAACCCGTCGTGCTCGTGATTTTTGAAAGGGAAAAATGAGCATCTGTTTCGTGTGAAAACTTACAAACATGGTACTTTTACCATTTCATATCTCATATGATTCGTTTTAGTGGAAAAATAATTTAGACAAAAATGATAAAATCCCCAAAAGGATCAAGTAACTCAAAGTAACTTGATTGAAATCCAAACCATATCGAATAGAGTTTGATTTCTTATCTAATCACACATTATTCCATGATGCGTGCTAAGAGAGATTAACTTGTGATACTATATCACATTTCCTTTGGCTTATATCAAAGTCTTCACTTTGATAATCCCATCACGACTAAATCGTGATTCCTTGATCTTTTGAACTTCTTCAAAGATTTCTCAATTTACCTTATTAAGTGAACACACTAGTGTCAACTCAAATCGTTGGTAAAAGAAAATGATCAACCTATTTTGGATCAATGATTTACAATCTCGATCTCCTTTTTCAAACAAAAGGCACGAGACATCTTGCTTTGAATACAAGATACGCATATACCATTAACAATCTAATGGTTTCAAGAGTACTCGATAACTCTTTGCGTTCATCATTTCAAAATTTAAGGTTTAATCTTGGGTTACCAGTTTGAATCTTACATCATCTACATGATATGTCATTCTAGTTTGGTTTAGAATATAATCACCTTGATAATGGCCTAGCCATTCATCAAATCGTGGTGTATAGGGTCACAAAAGTGAAAACCTCTTTTGTCTCTTAACAAGTTTATATTCTTATTTAGAGTTTATGCACTTAATAGTCACAATTAAGTACTACTTTAAATCCAAAAACTAGATTGAGTACACAATTACTCTATCTCTCAACTTCATTGTTGCTAGTCGTCATATTCTAATCATCCTATGTATCAAGTACAATGATGAAAACCTCCATTGGTTTCTAATATTGACGAAGTAGTATTAGCAAAATTTATGTTTAATCAAATAAACATTTTTAAAGAAGAAGCTCCCATTAGATGTCCCACAACTAACTTGTTGATTCTTCAATAATTTGGGGTAGTTTCCTTTCTCGTGTCCAACATTTTAAGACAATGGAAACTTTATCGGTCGGGATTGATAGGTTTAGTATCGTTATTCTCAACAACTTTACCTTTAACATTACCTTGTATCAATTCCATTATTATCATTACTTCTTGAACCTCGTTATCATCTTAACGGTTTAAGAGAATGCTCCCACTCATTTCAATGAGTCTTTGCTTTGAGAAGCAAAATTGAATTCATGAAGATTACTCTTCATTTGTTCGTTTTAGTCTTAAAAACTTTCATTGAAGTGGTTGCGTTATTTTGGTCAATTACGAATTCTTGACAAAACTAATTACCAAAACAATTTTATCGCTTCGATGTACTTAATGCTTTTAAGTACATGGAAAAACAATCCATTGCAAGTAGATGTGTTAGTCAAGAATCAAAAACCTGTTTGATAATGAATAACTTTAATCTATACTCTATACAAGAGATCCTTAGCAATGGTTCATTCGAGGTCTTTAGAAGAAAATTCATATTTTGTCTTTAGTTACGATATTTTAATGGAGATTTGAATCAAAAACGAAATGATATCGTATATGAATTGTGGTAAAGAAATAGAACAATATAATAACGGAATAGTGGAAAACTTAACATTCATCGTTTTATTAATACTTGTAAATAACAAGTAAAGCATTTACATAGTGACCTCTACCCAACTATGATAAATGATTCCAAGACCCAAATTCATATTAACTTGGGCACGGTATGGCCGATGAAACCCTTATCAATATAACTCGGTGGATTAACGCTTTAATCGATTCTACTTTTAGAACTCTTGGTCGATAAAATTACTCTAATATTTATCTATAGCCCTGAACACATGCAACTACGGTCGCGAATACTTCCGTTGAGCTCAATCCAAATTTCGAATAAGTGTGTCCATGATCCAAATCCACATCAACTTGGGCACGGTATGGCCGATGAAACCCTCATTAACATGAACTCGGTGGATTAACACTCATCACCCACTTCCCCTACGTAACAAGGTTTGTACCCAGGTAGGGCCGAGTGCACTCCCTCACGAAATAGGTTTTCATGGTTTCTACTATTTGGTAAGGCTATGTCTCAATTAATTGTTTTAGCGAGAGGTCATGTCAATTTATTATCTATCACGTTTTAAGTGAACTAAAGCGGTGAACTACGATAATTTGAATTGACACGGTCGATAAACTCGATAAGATAAAAAATGCATGTTTTAGTTATGGCGATTTAGCGATGCATGTGACATAAAATAAAATGCAAGCATAAAGATAAATAAATCCTAGTATGGCCTTTCCTAAAATAGAAAACTATTTATCTATTACATATTCGGAAACCAACTCCATTGGTCCCTTGAACTTCGGTTGTTTCACGCATCTCGAGGTAACACCGTCTTTATGTATCGCCATTCTTGAAGAAATCCGTCTTTGGGAACTCCTAATGAATAAAATTACATAATAAATTACATAATTTCCTATTATACATTTGTAACTAAAATAAAATAAATCTATTAAATTACAAAACGGTGATACGAGATCACAATAAAAATTACAACCGAATCGATATTCCCATACATTTCGGGAAATACCAATTAAAATCTAAGGCCATACTAAGTAAAATTACATAATTCAAAATTACATAAATTAAAATTATGACAATCATAAAGAAAAATGCAGCATTATAATATGTATGAACATGCTCAATTTTTATGCTAAATCGCCTTTAATTAGCCAATATCGTATATTACTCGGTTTTTACGGATTTGCGTGATTTCAACATTTTATAATCACAAAAATACATAAACTCATATTTATGCATGAGTTAATTACCCTAACCTCTTAGGACTCAAAATATAGTCTTCACTAATAATTTGACCATAATTAACTTTTATTTACAAAATTGTTCATAAATGGGCCAAAAATACAAAATTAAGCTATTAAACTTCAAATAAATCCAAAAATTTCAAATAAATTCAAAATTTGAAATTTAAATTCATGAACATTCTGGAAAAATTCCATGACACTCATAATGTTCAAAATCGTAGGTTAAAAATTTCGAAAATTTTCCGGAAAAACAATGTTGCGGTTTATCGATATTTAATAAAATAATCATAAAAACATGGAAAAATTATTTTCATTAACTTTTCAATTTTAGATCTGAAAAATACAATAAAATGCAACATTAGACGTTTTTCCTAAGTCATAGAATATATTTTATTAATTTTCACTAATAATGTCACTATTTATGTCATTTTTCTTCAAAAATTCATAAATCATGCTAAAGGACTTCTTTATAGCCAATTATTTTACACACATATTGTAAAATTGCATGTGACAACATATAAATTTTCTATGACCAGATTCGAAATTTAACTCATATTAACCTATTTTTCTCTTAAATCCATATTTAATAATGAAAAATTCATTTTTCGAGCATAACAAGTGCAAAAATTATGAAAAATTACAGGTTATCTCAAAATAATATGTGTGACAACATGTCCAAAAACCAACTTAAAATTCGAAGTATAGCTAATTTTCGACCAAAAATGACATTTTTACTCATAAAATCACATTTAAATGCCATTTTAGTAAATTATGAACAATAAAAATCCGAAAAATTAACCAAAATATCCTAAAACACTTTAGGACCAGAAATATTAACATGCATGTAATGATTTCGTGATATATCATAATAACACAAAATTTACAAGTTTTATTTTGTTATTCATATAACTCGGAAAAACTTTTAACCAATTTGCATGCAAACAACCGTGGCTCTGATACCAATTGAAGGAAATGTAGATCTATATACATATTTAACATACTCATATATGTCTAATTAATTTGTCATAAAATTAAAACGGATTTTATGCATGCAAACATTAATAAAAGAGAAGAGAAATAATGTCCTTACATAGTAGATTTCGGCTATTAGGGCACAAGAGAGATCACCTATCTCTTCTTGTTCTTGAGCTATTCCAATGGAAGAACAAAGATCTAAGGGTAAGATCTCTCCCTAAGCTTTATACCCAAGGCTTTCTCTTAATTAGAATTAATATTATGAGTACTAGATAATATTAATTCTTGTGGAAAAATGACCCAAAAATATTGTTTGTGCTCTTGAATATTCGGTCAAGAGTAAGGGGATTTTGGAGTTTATTTCTCTAGAATTCTCATAAATTGTAGAGAATATTTGTAATTTTCTTACACTAGAAAATTCTCTTGTTGTATGAATGAATTAATTAGGAAAGGAAAACTCATTCTTTTCTCTTCTTGGTGGCCGAAATTGTGGCATTGGGTAGGTTGCCCAATAGCTTTTATTTTTGCTCTTCACAAGAGACCAAGCATGCAAAGCCTACTACCCTAGTGTTATCATTGTGTTTCCATTAAAATAAATAACACAATATATACTCTAAACACACCCATAATTTCGGTTTTATGTATAAAATGGAGAAACCATTTTATCTTGTCATTTGTCAAATTTGTCACATGTAACATGTTACATGACATGTTACAATGAAATGTATTTTTATCATATTAAAAATCAACATACTCATAAAATATGTCATTTACAAAATTGACTAGTAATTCGTAATTACTCGTACCAAAAATGTTTCCAGATTATAAACTACAACATTCTGTATTTATAATAATTTATTCATTCCGTTTCAATTGTTTCTTTAAACAATAATTTCATCCGAGTAATGATACAATTCGATTACTCAGACCGTATCTCATTTAATCACATTTCAATTTGATACGTAAATTTTACTTCCAAAATCGTCCGTCAATTTTCAAGTAATTTAATTAACTCGCAACATTATACGATTAATTAAATAATCAATTAAGAGTGTTGCCCTTTAGGTATGACCTAGGGGGTCAACTGATCACCACCGTCACACGACAGTAATGTCAAACTCTAGTCAGCCAATCATTACCGATATATGTTGACCATTGATAACAATAATATTACTTCCCAATTGTATTCTTAAAATGAGATTTAATAATGATATTTAAATCATATGATCGCACTATTGTTGAGGACACATTTCCCAACACATACATACTTGATCGAGTACCCATCAGACAGACTACTGTTTCGTATAAAACATACTTACTCGACAGAGTAAGCCCACTCGATAGAGTACCCAAAGACTCGTAAAACCGTAGTATTACAGTCTTCCCTCCTTAAAAAGAATTTCGTCCCCGAAGTTCAACCCATACTCAAAAACAAACATACTAACTCGATCAAGACACAACAACGTAACTAAGAACTCAAAACAAAACTCCAACCAAACATGAACTCGTAACACCAACTCCACTAACTATTCCTACCTCCACAACATGGCTCACGATATCGTATCAACTCCATTATATCTCTCTCAACATTAACTCCATATACTACCAACTACCGTCCACAAACGCTGCTAGCTCCGTAATATATCTTCCACTAGAAAATCCAATATCAAGATACTCATAGACATCAAACGGAATGTTACATTCTACCACCCTTAAAAGAAACTTCGTCCTCGAAGTTTACTCAAACTCATAACATCATCTTCCAACTGTCAAAACTATCGAACTCATAATCATCATCATTCAACTGTCAACACTATTGAAATATTCTCGCACTCCTAGACATCACACAACTACAAGCACGGTCATGACCTTTAACAAAATCAACCACAACAGAAAACCATCCTTTATTCTCCATTAAGACTCAAACTTCCAAATATACTACAACATCTACAACTATCAAACTCTCTTTACCGCATCCTTCTGCTCTTAAGATAAATGTTACGTCCTTGTAACTCACTAATACTAAATCCTAGCAATATCTTCTCATTATCCTCATAGCCACCGCATGTCAAAGATAACCACCTATAATCTAAACACTCGTCATGCATATATCTAAGGCTCTCTTACTTAAACAATTCTCATACTTCAATTCACTCGTCACACCACCTAACCTATACCTCAAAATCTTTAGCTTAACCCAGTGCCTTACTAGGACCACTTAAGGTATGAGAACGTCACCATCTCGGTTACCCGAGGCAATGATAACCAAATGACAATAACAAAACGTACTTTATTAAATAAGTTTAAGTGATTACATAACAAAACCAACTGTAAAGTAAAAATACAACTATTCTTAACTATAAACCAACAGAATGAAACTGTCTTAACAAACACAGCGGAAGACTAAAGACTCTGATATGTGATGACTCCATCCCCAACTAGATCCCTCGTGTATCCAAGATATACCTGTCAAACAATTGCTCACCACCCCCGAATGGATCACCACAGTTTTTAAAACATTTAAACGGGGTCAGTACTAATTACACGATACAAACCAACATGAAGCAAATACCAAGCAGTTTAATCAACACATCAATCCCCAGTCTCCATCATCAATCTCCACACAACTGACTACACACTAAAGTGTGTAGCCCTGCCAGAGTACCCATCGCAACAGATACTCCACACCGCCAGTGGGGGACCGCAATCGTTCCCACCTAAGCCCCGCTCATCTCATCCGAGCGATAAACCCATGTTCCTTAATGTGCACATCCCTTCGTGACAGGTTCCACCAGAAGGCGAATCAAGGGCGTGAAGCCACTCCCGCAAGTGACTCCACTCAGCCAGGGACGCACCCCGAAGATCACAGACAGTTAAACAGTAATCAACACAACCTCAACAATCGTCTCGAAACATTCAACAATATAATATCACAAACTGCGTCCGAAACAATCAACAATACAATATCACAACCGTGCAAAACAATCAACAATTACTATCTACAAAGACAATCACCACACACATCATGTAACTACTACTGAGTAGGGAAACCCTACCTGGAAAAGCAATCACCACAGACGGTCTAGCAGCTAATCAAAATCGTTCTTCAATACAATCACCTCATATCAAACACACAATCATACAATCAACATCTAATAAACACAATACTCCCAAAACCCCCAAATTACCCAATTAGGGTTTCAACTAAAATCAATGAAACAACATAAAAATTGTACAAGGATCTTACCCTCGACACGACGAACTCAATGGCGTAAAGAACGTGACGATCCGACAACAATAGCCCTTGGGATTCGATGGTAACGCGACGACGTAGACAACGTAACTTCTTTTCTCTTTTGAAAGGTTTTTATAAAAAGTACAAATGATGAAGAAAGTGACGAAAAGCTTAATATATCTATCACGCGTTACTAACAAAACCCGACTAAAACAACCCGTAAAAGTAACTTACTCGATCGAGTAAGTAACTTACTCGATCGAGTGCCCCTTACTCGATCGAGTACCATACATACTTGATCGAGTACCCATCAGACAGACTACTGTTTCGTATAAAACATATTTACTCGACAGAGTAAGCCCCACTCGATAGAGTACCCAAAGACTCGTAAAACCGTAGTATTACAGTCTTCCCTCCTTAAAAAGAACTTCGTCCCCGAAGTTCAACCCATACTCAAAAACAAACATACTAACTCGATCAAGACACAACAACGTAACTAAGAACTCAAAATAAAACTCCAACCAAACATGAACTCGTAACACCAACTCCACTAACTATTCCTACCTCCACAACATGGCTCACGATATCGTATCAACTCCATTATATCTCTCTCAACACTAACTCCATATACTACCAACTACCGTACACAAACGCTGCTAGCTCCGTAATATATCTTCCACTAGCAAATCCAATATCAAGATACTCATAGACATCAAACGGAATGTTACATTCTACCACCCTTAAAAGAAACTTCGTCCTCGAAGTTTACTCACACTCATAACATCATCTTGCAACTGTCAAAACTATCGAACTCATAATCATCATCATTCAACTGTCAACACTATTGAAATATTCTCGCACTCCTAGACATCACACAACTACAAGCACGGTCATGACCTTTAACAAAATCAACCACAACAGAAAACCATCCTTTATTCTCTATTAAGACTCAAACTTCCAAATATACTACAACATCTACAACTATCAAACTCTCTTTACCGCATCCTTCTGCTCTTTAGATAAATGTTACATCCTCGTAACTCACTAATACTAAATCCTAGCTATATCTTCTCATTATCCTCATCACCACCGCATGGCAAAGATAACCACCTATAATCTAAACACTCGTCATGCATATATCTAAGGCTCTCTTACTTAAACAATTCTCATACTTCAATTCACTCCTCACACCACCTAACCTATACCTCAAAATCTTTAGCTTAACCCAGTGCCTTACTAGGACCACTAAGGTATGAGAACGTCACCATCTCGGTTACCCGAGCCAATGATAACCAAATGACAATAACGAAATGTACTTTATTAAATAAGTTTAAGTGATTACATAACAAAACCAACTGTAAAGTAAAAATACAACTATTCTCAACTATAAACCAACAGAAAGAAACTGTCTTAACAAACACAGCGGAAGACTAAAGACTCTGATATGTGATGACTCCATCCCCAACTAGATCCCTCGCGTATCCAAGATATACCTGTCAAACAACTGCTCACCACCCCCGAATGGATCACCACAGTTTTTAAAACATTTAAACGGGGTCAGTACTAATTACACGATACAAACCAACATGAAGCAAATACCAAGCAGTTTAATCAACACATCAATCCCCAGTCTCCATCATCAATCTCCACACAACTGACTACACACTAAAGTGTGTAGCCCTGCCAGAGTACCCATCGCAACAGATACTCCACACCGCCAGTGGGGGATCGCAGTCGTTCCCACCTAAGCCCCGCTTATCTCATCCGAGCGATAAACCCATGTTCCTTAATGTGCACATCCCTTCTGTTGCGGGTTCCACAGAAGGCGAATCAAGGGCGTGAAGCCACTCCCGCAAGTGACTCCACTCAGCCAGGGACGCACCCCGAAGATCACAGACAGTTAGACAGTAATCAACACAACCTCAACAACCGTCTGAAACATTCAACAATACAATATCACAACCGCCTGAAACAATCAACAATACAATATCACAACCGTCTGAAACAATCAACAATTACTATCTACAACACAATCACACATCATGTAACTAATACTGAGTAGGGAAACCCTACCTGGAAAAGCAATCACCACAGACGGTCTAGCAGCTAATCAAAATCGTTCTTCAATACAATCACCTCCTATCAAACACACAATCATACAATCAACATCTAATAAACACAATACTCCCAAAACCCCCAAATTACCCAATTAAGGTTTCAACTAAAATCAATGAAACAACATAAAAATTGTACAAGGATCTTACTCTCGACACGACGAACTCAATGGCGTAAAGAACGTAGCGATCCGACAATAATAACCCTTCGGATTCGATGGTAACGCGACGACGTAGACAACGTAAGTTCTTTTATCTTTTGAAAGGTTTTTATAAAAAGTACAAATGATGAAGAAAGTGACGGAAAGCTTAATATATCTATCACGCGTTACTAACAAAACCCGACTAAAAAAACCCGTAAAAGTAACTTACTCGATCGAGTAAGTAACTTACTCGATCGAGTGCCCCTTACTCGATCGAGTGCCATACATACTCGATCGAGTAACCATCAGACAGACTACTGTTTCGTATAAAAACATACTTACTTGACAGAGTAAGCCCCACTCAATATAGTACCCAAAGACTCGTAAAACCGTAGTATTACACCCGGCCCCCTCGTTTAATCCTTTTACATACTAGGCACGTTTCAAAAGAGTCCTAGGTTCATTTTTAATCTATAGTAGGTACGTTTCTTCTGAATAACCCCGCTCCGATAATAAGGGAAATTGTTTAGGGTTAGATTAGGCGGCTCCGCAATAGCGGGCTGCCTAATCCAACCCTAAACCCATTCCCGTCCCGCTTTAAGATAATCGGCCCCCTCGTTTAATCCCTTTACCTACTAGGTACGTTTCAAAAGAGTCCTAGGTTTATTTTTAATCTATAGTAGGTACGTTTCTTCTGAATAACCCCGTTCCGATAATAAGGGAAATGGTTTAGGGTTAGATTAAACAGCTCCGCGGCAGCGGGGCACCTAATCCAACCCTAAACCCTTTTTCGTACCGCTTTAGGATACCCGGCCCATTCGGAAAGGGGTTAAGCTTTCCACTTTTAGCGCTCAGTTTATAGTTCTCGTTCGAATAATAAGGGAATGGGTTTAGGGTTGAATTAGACGGCTCCGCGGTAGCGGGCCGCCTAATCCAACCCTATACCCTTTCCCGTCCCGCGTTAGGATACCTGGCCCCCTCGGAAAGGGGTTCACCCTTCCCCTTTTAGGGCTATGTTTATGGTTCCCGTTCCGATAATAAGGGAAATTGGGTTTAAGATTAGATTAGGCGGCTCCGCAGTAGCGGGCCGCCTAATCCAACTCTAAACCCTTTCCCGTCCCGCTTTAGGATACCCGACCCCCTCGTTTAATCCACTTACCTACTAGGTACGTTTCAAAAGAGTCCTAGGTTCATTTTTAATCTATAGTAGGTAGATTTCTTCCGAATGACCACTTTCCGATAATAAGGTAAATGGTTTAGGGTTGGATTACGTGGCTCCGCGGTAGCGGGCCACCTAATCTAACCCTAAACCCTTTTCCGTCCCGCTTTAGGATACCCGGCCCCCTCGGAAAGGGGTTCACCCTTCCCCCTTTAAGGCTTAATTTATGGTTCTCGCTTCGACAATAAATGAATGGGTATAGGGTTGGATTAGGCAGCTCCGCGGTAGGGGGCCACCTAATACAACCCTAAACCATTTCCTGTCCCGCTTTAGGATACCTGGCCCCTCATTTAATCCCTTTACCCCATAGAAAGGGGTTCACCGTTTCCCTTTTAGGGCACAGTTTATGGTTCCCGTCCCGCTTTAGGATAACAGCCCCCCTCGTTTAATCCCTTTACCTACTAGGTACGTTTTAAAACAGTCCCAGGTTCATTTTTAATCTATAGTAGGTACGTTTCTTCTGAATAAACCCGTTCTTCTAATAAGGGAAAGGGTTTAGGTTTGGATTAGGCGGCTCCATGGTAGCGGGCCGGCTAATCCAACCCTAAACCCTTTCCCGTCCTGCTTTAGGATACCCGGCCCTCTCGGAAAGGGGTTCACCCTTCCCCTTTTAGGGCTCGGTTGATGGTTCCCGTTCGGATAATAAGGGAAAAAGTTTAGGGTTGGATTAGGTAGCTTTACGGTAGCGGGCCGCCTAATCCAACCCTAAACTCTTTCCCGTCCCGCTTTAGGATACCCGACCCCCTCGGAAAGGGGTTCAACCTTCCCTTTTTAGGGCCCAGTTTATGGTTCCCGTTCAGATAATAAGGGAAAGGGTTTAGAGTTGGATTAGGCGGCTCCGCGGTAGCGGGCCGCCTAATACAACCCTAAACATTTTTCGTCCCGTTTTAGAATACTTAGCCCTCTCGTTTAATCCCTTTACCTACTAGGTACGTTTCAATAAAGTCCTAGGTTCATTTTTAATCAATATAGGTACGTTTCTTTCGAATGACTACTTTTCGATAATAAGATAAAGGGTTTAGAGTTGGATTTGGCGGTTCCGCGGTAGCGTGCCACCTAATCCAAACCTAAACCTTTTCCCGTCCCGATTTAGGAAACCCGACCCCCTCAGAAAGGGATTCACCCTTCCACTTTTAGGAATTAGTTTATGGTTCTCATTCAGCTAATTAGGGAAAGGGTTTAGGGTTGGATAGGACGGCTCCGCGGTACCAGGCGTCCTAATCCAACCCTAAACCCTTTGTCGTCCCGCGTTAGGATACCCGGCCCCATCGGAAAGAGGTTCACCCTTACCCATTTAGGGCTCAGTTTTTGGTTCTAGTTCCGATAATAAGGGAATGGGTTTAGGGTTGGATTAGGCAGCTCCGCGGTAGCGGGCCGCCTAATCGAATCCTAAACGCTTTCCCGTCCCGCTTTATGATACCTGGCCCCCTCGTTTAATCCCTTTACCCCTCGAAAAGGTATTCACCCTTCTTCTTTTAGGGCTCAGTTTATGGTTCCTGTCTCGCTTTAGGATACCCGACCCCCTTGTTTAATAATTTTATCTACTAGGCACGTATCAAAAGTGTCCTAGGTTCATTTTTAACCTATAGTAGGTACGTTTCGCCTGAATAACCCCGCTCCGATAATAAGGGAAAGAGTTTAGGGTTGGATTAGGCAGCTCCGCAGTAGCGGGTCGCCTAATAAACTGCGGAGCTGCCTAATAAACCGCTAAACCCTTTCCCGTCCCGCTTTAGGATACCCGCCCCCCTCGTTTAATCCCTTTATCTACTAGGTATGTTTCAAAAGAGTCCTAGGTTCATTTTTAATCTATAGTAGGTACGTTTCTTCCGAATGACCACTTTTCGATAATAAGACAAATGGTTTAGGGTTGGATTAGGCGGCTCCGCGGTAGAGGGCCACCTAATCTAACCCAAAACCCTTTATCGTCCCGCTTTAGGATACCCGGCCCCCTCGGAAAAGGGTTTACCCTTCCCTTTTTAAGGCTCAATTTATGGTTCACGCTTCGACAATAAGGGAATGGGTTATAGGGTTGGATTAGGCGGCTACGCGGTAGCGGGCCGCCTAATCCAACCCTAAACCATTTCCTGTCCCGCTTTAGGATACCTGGCCCCTCGTTTAATTCCTTTACCCCTCGGAAATGGGTTCACCCTTCCCCTTTTAGGGCTCAGTTTATGGTTCCCGTCCCGGTTTAGGATACCCGACCCCCTCGTTTAATCCCTTTACTTACTAGGTACGTTTTAAAACAGTCCTAGGTTCATTTTTAATCTATAGTAGGTACGTTTCTTCTAAATAACCTCGTTCTGCTAATAAGGGAAAGGGTTTAGGGTTGGATTAGGTGGCTCAATGGTAGCAGGCCGCCTAATCCAACCCTAAACTCTTTCCCGTCCTGCTTTAGGACACCCGACCCACTTGGAAAGGGGTTCACCCTTCCCCTTTTAGGGTTCGGTTTATGTTTCCCGTTCGGATAACAAAGGAAAAAGTTTAGGGTTGGATTAGGCAGCTCTGCGGTAGCGGGCCGCCTAATCCAACCCTAAACCCTTTCCCGTCCCGCTTTAGGATACCCAGCCCCCTCGCAAAGGGGTTCGCCCTTCCCTTTTTAGGGCTCAGTTTATGATTCCCGTTCCGATAATAAGGGAAAGGGTTTAGGGTTTGTTTAGGCGGCTCCGCGGTAGCGGGCCGCCTAATCCAAGCCTAAACCATTTCCCGTCCCGTTTTAGAATACCCAGCCCTCTCGTTTAATCCCTTTACCTACTGGGTCTGTTTCAATAGAGTCCTAGGTTCATTTTTAATCAATATAGGTACGTTTCTTCCGAATGACTACTTTCCTGAAGAGTCTATCACACCCGAAATACTCGAGGGGGGGGGGGGGGTGAATTGAGTATTTAAAAAATTATGCCTACTTTTTATTTTATATCAAGGTAATTAATTACTTAAAGTTTATTGATTAAACTTTAACTAATTAACTAATTGATTATGAACGTAATGAAATGACTGAAATGAAAGATGCAAGGACACACGATATTTGAAGTGGTTCAGCTTCACACGTCGAAGCCTACGTCCACTATTCTCGATTAATAATTTTAGTACCTTACTCCGGATTACAAAATTATCAACCCAACTCGTATAGTTAACTCTAACTATAACTCGATTTGAATATCACTAGATATTCGATTTAACTATCTTAAGTTACTAAGAAAGCACTTGATTGTTCTTCTAAGTGTTCACACAATTGAACGAGTAAGAAACAATATGAAGTACTATTATCTTATGACGTAATCTTAAGAAAGATAAGCAATTTAAAGAGCACGACTTTTCGCAATATTTTCAAAAACAAAACAATAAGACAATTAAGATTTAAACTCAAAATATGTTTTGCAAGGATTGTTGTATTTCGAAAAACTTGCTTAAATAAGGAATGATCAAGTGTATTTATAGTAGAAGAGAGAACTAGGGTTTGCACGAAACCCTAGGATGCCGTGAGATAGGCGGCAAGGATTATAAGAGATAATTCTTTATGTCTTTCCTAATTTAATCCAAGATATTATAGTTTAGGTAAATAAGATAAAAGCAAATCTTATTTGTTTTCTAAAACTATATCTTTAAGATGTTTGGATAAGTAAACAAATCAAATCATATATTATAAAGATAGGAAAATATCTTATATAAATATCAGCTAGATTTGATTAGATAGGTTACTTATGCACAACAACTTCACACGTCCCAACGGTTTACAACTCATGGCCGAAACCCTAGGCCCGTGCCCATCTTGGATGAATATCTCTCTTCTTGAATTAGGGTTAGGTTAAATAGACTAGCAAACCCTAGGTAGCATGACGACCCATAAGTCGTTTTACTAACCAATAGAGATAAGCAGTTTACTCATTATAACAACCCATATATTATCTTTACTATAGATACAAATGATTTCGAAATATGTTTAAAGAATTTTATCCTTTGAAAAATGATTTTAAAACTATTAAAATCGTGCTATTAAAATGCTACCTAAAGTTATAGTAGAAACAGCTATAACTTTAAGTTTGGTGAGTAAAGTTATAGGTGAAATAGCTATAACTTTACTTTCCCAATATTCTTATCTTAAGATACCGTCATCAGATGAAGACCTATACTAACTAATCTTCTTGGAGATCTTCAGTAAAGGATCTTCTCTTTATCTTGACCAAAAGCTCTTCATCTTGAGCTTTGTTAAAGACTTGATCTAGCCTTTTGCTTGAATGATCATCATAGTTGAAACTTGTTACAGTTGCTTATGATGCATGCTTTAAGAATCTTCAATGTTATAGCTCAAGCTGCTATAACATTACTTGAATGATGCCTCACAAATCTTTAATGTTATAGCTAGGAATGCTATAACATTACTTACTAACTTGTAAACCTAAGTTAATCTGACAAAGACTAAACAAAAGATTACGAGCAAGAGTTTATACAACATGAGGCACACACTTGTCATTATCAAAACTTAATCATATATCTATATGGTCCAACAAATTCCCCCTTTTTGATGATGACAAGTCTTACGATTTTTGACTAAGTGTAAGTTCCCCCTCAACATAATACTATAAAAGTCATAGACAGTTGAACGCAAGAACAATCACTTATATACAAAGTATAGCATCTAAGGACTTTAAGAGATTAAAGGTTCTGACAAGGAGCAAGCTTAGGCAAATACTTAAGTCACGATAACTTCTTCCCCCTCTTGACATCATCGAAAAGACGAGAAAAGACATAAAACAACTAGAATGATATGGTTTGAGACACGTATTAAGCATGCAAGGAAATATTATAAAACGAGAAAGTAATCTACATAAACATGCCAAATAGAAAATAAGTGTACTACAAACCAAGATAGTCTAATTGCCAATTGGGCCGAATAAGAAACAAGTGTTTAAGCCAAATGGGCCGAATGAAAAGCAAGCCAAAATGGGCCGAATTAGACAATTATTCAAAATTTAAAGTCTAACAAAATAAAGGCAAGGAAAAGAGGAGGACGGGTTTAAGGATTGTCACGTTTCACAACATTGGGGTTGACATAACCGGGACGGGTCCTAAACTCAAGAGAGTCAAGACGATCAAAGCATGAACGGACATGGTTAGCTTGTGCCGTGAGACACCGCTCAAAATTAAGCACTTTCAATGACAAGGCTTAGGTAGCCTCGTAAACAACCCGCATATCCTCATGCATAGCCTTCCCTTCACGCCATAAAGCCCCACCTTGACTAGCTAAGTTAGCCAATGAACTAGAATGATGAAAAAACTCCTTGGCCGCCCTAGCCGCATCCTTAGACATAGCATCAACCCGTGCTTCCAACCCATGCAAATAAGACAAGACTTCACCAAGATCCGAACCCTTCGAACCCGAAGCCCCATTCCTGTCTTTTCCCAAACCCGAGACCAACTCCGCAACCATCTTATTTTGCGCATCCATTTTTTCACAAATACTTGCCAGAAATGACTCCAATTTTTGTTCAACAACCGAGACTACATCCGACGATTTCTCCACCACATTCCCTTTTGCCAAAAACACCAAATCGGGTCCAATGGCACCCATCTTCATCAATTTAAGATGAGTGTCACACATATCATCTTTCACCTTTATACCATAGCTAGAAATCCCAATCACTCCTTTTTGTTCCAAAAGCCGAGAAACCCACATTCCATATGGTAAATCCAAAGTAGTATAAAACTTTTCCTCAGTGACACAAACACTTGTTTGAACGATTTTATGAAACACAAGACGAGGAAGACTAACTTTGGATCCTTCAAGCCACTTAGACAACAACACCATCTCATAACTCGACAATTTATCACGACCACCCCTCCTTGGAACAACCGTGTTCCAAATGAAATTAAGAAAGAATTTCAATTTTGGGGTAAACGACCCCGCAAGCATGTTACTTGACCCCGTAGCATCAACATCAAACGACTTCTTAATTTTAAGCTTTTCTTCCTCCGTCACATCTCCCCACTCCGCACTCGGATTTATTTCGATCCCATCATCAGGGACCGAAAACAGAGTACAAAAATCGTCAAGGGATATTTTGACTTCGGAATCATTCACCACCGCATGCAACACATTATTTTTGACGGAAACGGAAGAATAAAATTGGATTACCTCAATAGGATAAACCGGACCAACAAAGGAACAAACTTTCTTCCATTCTTGAAAGTTCAAGAAATCCTTAAAAAATTGCAAAGATTCGATTTTTCCATACCACTTTTCGGAATAGAGACGACCACCATGAATACCGTACCGCATTACATAATTGACACAGGTTCTTTAATCCGCGGTGAGTCGAAGCTTATCAAGCCCCATTGATGTTGCATTCGGCATGTACTCTCGAAACATTGTCCTTTGATGACCTTCTTGAGTAGCTACAACCTCGGTCTCTTCCATAGAATCTTCAAACCCTACGGCCTTCTTTTTCCCTTTATTTAACTTTCGTCTTTTTCCTTCTAAGTTAGGATCAACCCGGTTATGATCGGGGTTAGTTGGTTTTTGGTTTGATGAAGGTGAGGGAGTTTTGATAGGGACATAGGTTTTGTTTCATGAAGGTTTGGAGGACCCGGTCCGAGTTGTGGACCGAGTTGAGGGCGAGTGGAAACGAGTTGAGGGAGGAGTCATAATGATTATTGGATTTTTGGAGGTTGAGTGTGTAGAAGAGTCTAAAGGAAGGTCTTTGGGTTTTGTATGTGTGATTGTGACGGTAGGAGGGGAGTATTTATGGGAATAGGAGATCAATTATGGTAAAAGAGGTTTAAGGGAAATAGGAAAGTGGAGGTGACGAGTGGAGAGGGAGTTAGGTAAGTTTTTTTTTTTTTTTTAAAGATACTTACCATAGACAAGTGGTTAGGGTAAATTATTTAAGAGATATGACAAGATATGATAAGATATGGTAAGAGATAAAGTTTGTAGGGAATTTTCGGTTTAGGCAAGAAATTGGAATAATTGGTTACGACTTTTGGTTCATAATAAAACTTAAAATATATATGACTAGAAAATGGAATATTCTCATAATATAATATAACATTTGACATAAATAAACTTGCAATGAAAAATACGGACACAGTCATACAATCTCGTCAAATCTAGTCAGTCATACAGAGAATAAAATATTTGTGACAAGTTTAATTGCCACCGATTAAACCAATTTCCAACCGTAAAATCTCAAAACGTTCTCTAGCCAATGCTTTGGTAAAAATGTCAGCCCATTGTTTTTCTGTACTACAAAATTCCAGTCTTATGTTGCCCTTATCTACATGATCCCGTAGAAAATGGTGTTTAATGTCTATGTGCTTAGTTCGTGAGTGCTGTGCAGGATTTTTAGATATAATTATAGCACTTGTGTTGTCACATAAAATAGGTATACACCCTACATTAACACCGTAACACATAGTTGTTGCTTAAGCTATAAAAGTTGAGAACATACCAGTCCAGCAGCAATGTATTCGGCTTCAGCAGTAGATAATGCAACGAAATATTGCTTCTTTGACCCCCACGTGATGATACACGGTCCAACAAATGTGGCTATGCCGGAAGTACTTTTTCTGTCAAGTGAACAACCTGCATAATCTGCATCTGAATACCCTATGAGATCGAAATTATACTCAAGAGGATACCACAGATATAATTTAGATGTACCAATTAAATACTTCAAGATTCTCTTAACTGCGATCATATGCGATTCTTTAGGGCACGATTGAAATCGAGCACATACGCATACACTAAACATAATATCCGGACGACTTGCAGTTAAATAAAGAAGTGAGCCAATCATACCTCGATAAGTCGTCTCATCGACAGACTTACCGTTTTCATCCAATGTCAACTTCTTCTCAGTGCCCATAGGAGTTGGCTTAGAGTTAGAATTTTCCATACCAAATTTCTTGATTAGCTCATTGATGTATTTTTGTTGGTGTATCATAATCCCTTCAGGAGTTTGTTGGATTTGGAGTCCAAGGAAGAACTTGAGCTCTCCCATCATGCTTATTTCGAATTCTGAGGTCATTAAATCTGAAAAGTACTTACATAAACGATTATTAGTTGAACTAAAAATAATATCGTCAACGTATATTTGTACGACTAATAGATCGGAAACCTCAGTTTTCAGGAATAGGGTTTTATCGACAGATCCTCTTTTCAAACTACTTTCTAGAAGATATTTTGACAATCTGTCGTACCACGATCTCGGAGCTTGTTTCAAACCATACAGAGCTTTATCTAATTTGAAAACATGGTTTTGAAACTTGCTATCGAGAAATCCTGGGGGTTGTTCAACAAAAACCTCCTCATTCAAATAACCGTTAAGAAAAGTTTGTTTTTAACGTCCATTTGAAAAAGTTTAATTCCTTTATGAGCAAAAATGCTATTAATAGTCTAATAGCTTCAAGTCTGGCTACGGGAGCGAAGGTCTCATCATAATCAATTCCTTCTTTTTGATTATACCCTTGTACAACCAATCTAGCTTTATTTCGAACAATAACTCCCGTATCGTCCAGCTTGTTTCTAAAAACCCATCTCGTACCGATAACCGTTCGGTCTTTAAGTCTTGGAACCAAATGCCACACTTTGTTTCGTTCGAACTGTTGAAGCTCTTCTTGCATAGCAACGATCCAATCTGGTTCGGAAAGTGCTTCTTTGATATTTGTTGGCTCAATGGTTGACAGAAAGGAGTAGAAAGAGCAGAAGTTGTTAAGTCTTCTCCGAGTTCGAACGCCTTCATTCAGACTTCCTAGGATGGTTTCCATTGGATGGGAATCCTTATATTTCCATTTCTTTGAAACATGAGGCACATCTTCATCTGAACTAGTTTCATCATCTTCGAATGATCAGGGTTCATGACTTGTTCCCCCTAAATCCAAGCCTAGAGTTATAGCAGAATCAGTTATAACATTGGACTTAGTTTGTTGATTTGGAGTTAAAGTTATAGCTTCATCAGTTATAACCTTATTCTCTAAATTCTTAGATTGAGAAGAGGTTTTAGTATCATCAACTAAATTCTCAGTTCTCTTTCCTTTATCATTCGAAGGGCTTCTTTGTTCATCATTTGTGCCCTCAATTTCTTTATCTTCGTCATCCAATTCTTGAAGTTCATCCCTGGATAGTCGGAAATCAGGTTCGTTCAAATCTTCTTCCTCATCCTGTTCAGCTTTGTCAAACATATTATTTTCATCAAAAACAACATGGATACTTTCTTCGATGCATAAGGTTCTCTTATTAAAAACCTTATATGCTTTACTATGATTAGAATAACCTACAAACACCGCTTCGTCGCTTCTGGGATCGAATTTGCTTAATCTATTTTTGCCATTATTATGAACAAAATATTTGCTCCCAAAGCAACGTAGATGTGATACGTTAGGTTTACGTCCCCTAAGAAGCTCATAAGGAGTCTTCTTGAGAATCGGTCTAATCAAAGCTCGATTATGAACATAGCATGCAGTACTAATAGCTTGACCCGATTTAAATTTCGAGGTAGTCCACTACACAATAACATTGTGCGTGCCATATCCTCCAATGTTCTATTTATACGTTCAACAACACCGTTTTGTTGTGGGGTTCGTGGTGCCGAAAAGTTATGCCCAACACCATTCTCCCTACAATATTCTATAAACGCATGATTATCAAATTCGGTGCCATGATCCGCATTTAATGGAAACTAATTTTGATTTATACTTATTTTGGGCAAGCTTCATTAGAACTGCAAATTCTTCGAAAGTCTCATCTTTTGAATTGAGAAAGATTGGCCAAACAAATCTAGAATAGTCATCAACTAGAACAAAGACATACCTGGATCCACCTCTACTTCTTACCTTATTTAGGCCACAGAGTGTTGGAATATGTGTCCTCCGACAATAATGCGATCACGACTGTTGATCATGATGATCACGTGTTTAAATCTCATTATAAAGAATACAATTGGGAAGTAATATTGTTATCACAACCGGTCAACATATATCGGTAATGATTGGCTGACTAGAGTTTGACATTACCGTCGTGCGACGGTGGTGATCGATTGACCCCTAGGTCATACCTATAGGGCAACACTCTTAATTGATTATTTAATTAATCGTATAATGTTACGAGTTAATTAAATTACTTGAAAATTGACGGATGATTTTGGAAGTAAAAATTTACGTATCATATTAAAATGTGATTAAATGGGATACGGTCTGAGTAATTGAATCGTATCATTACTCGGATGAAATTATTGTTTACAGAAACAATTAAATTTGAATGAATTATTATGAATACGATTTATAAATGGAAAAATATTTTGGTGCAAGTAATTATGAAATTACTAAGTCAATTATTGTATATGACGTATTTTTATTAATACGTTGATTTTTAATATGTTAAAAATACATAACAAATTTATGTTACATATGACATGTGACATATTGACAATTGACAAAAATAATATGGATTCCATATTATCCATTGTGCCGAAAATTAGAGGAGGATTAGGATAATATTGTGTTTGATTAAGTTAATGGAAAACACAATGATTACCTACATTCCTAGCCATGCAACCCTAATGCTCATTGTAAAGAACAATCCATGCATGCATTGGCTCCCCTTTATCCCTCCTCCCACCCGGTTTTCCACTAAGAAAGGCAAAGGTTTTTGCCTTATATTTTTCATATACACTACATTCATTGAGTTGGTGTATTCATTCATTCTAACACTCATCCAAAATTAATTCTAGAGAGAAAAATAATTCTCCTCTTCTTCTCTCCATAAAACCGAAAATATTAAGTGTGTTGTAATATTTTTGGGTCATTTTTCTACTACATTAATATTATACTAGTTCATGTAATATTAATTAAATTAAGGGTAAGCTTTGGGTATTAATCCTAAGGAGAGATCCTACACTTGGATCTTGGTTCTTCCATCATAGGAAAGCACAAGAACAAAAGAAAAGGAGATTTCTTTTGTGCCCATAAAACCGAAATCACCAATGTAAGAACATGATTTCTCCTCTATTTTATCATTTGTTTGCATGCATAAAATCCATATTTAATTTTATGACAAATTAATATAACATATATGAGTATGTTTGTGTATAAAGATCTACATTTCCTTCAATTGGTATCAGAGCCACGGTTGTTTGCATGCAAATCGGTTAAAAGTTTTTCCGAGTTATAAGAATAACATATAAAACTTGTAAAATTTGTGTTATTATGAGATATCACGAAATTAATCCATGCATGTTAATATTTCTAGTCCTAAAATGTTTTAGGGTATTTTGGTTAATTTTACGGATTTTTATTGTTCATATAATACAATAATGGCATTTAAATATGATTTTATGAGTAAAAATGTCATTTTCGGTCTAAAATTAGCTATACTTCGAATTTTCAGTTGATTTTTGGATATGTTGTCATATATATTATTTTGAGATAACCTGTAAATTTTCATAATTTTTGGACTTGTTATGCTCGAAAAATGGATTTTTCATTATTAAATTCGGATTTAAGTGAAAAATAGGTTAATATGAGTTAAATTTCGAATCTGGTCATAGAAAATTAATATGTTGTCACATGCAATTTTACAAGATGTGTGTAAAATAATTGGCTATAAAGAAGTCTTTTTGCATGATTTATGGATTTTTGAAGAAAAATAGCATAAATAGTGACATTATTAGTGTAAAATTAATAAAAACATAATCTATGACTTAGGAAAAACGTCTAATGTTGCATTTTATTATCTTTTTCAGATCTAAAATTGAAAATTTAATGAATATAATTTTTCTATGTTTTATGATTATTTTATTAAAAACCGATAAACCGCAACATTGTTTTTCCGGAAAAATTTCGAAATTTTTAACCTAAGATTTTGAACATTATGAGTGTCATGGTATTTTTCCAGAATGTTCATGAGTTTAAATTTCAAATTTTGAATTTATTTGAAATTTTGTGATTTATTTGAAGTTTATAGCTTATTTTTGTAATTTTTAGTCCATTAATGAACAATTTTGCAAATATGAGTTAATTATGGTCAAATTATTAGTGAAGACTAAATTTTGAGTCCTAAGAGGTTAGGGTAATTAACTTATGCATAAATATAAATTTATGTAATTTTTGTGATTGTAAAATGTTGAAATCACGCAAATCCGTAAAAACCGAGTAATATACGATATTGGCTAATTAAAGGCGATTTAGCATAAAATTGAGCATGTTCATACATATTATAATGCTGCATTTTTCTTTATGATTGTCATAATTTTAATTTATGTAATTTTGAATTATGTAATTTTACTTAGTATGGCCTTAGATTTTAATTGGTATTTCCGAAATGTATGGGAATATCGATTTGATTGTAATTTTATTGTGATCTCGTATCACCGTTTTGTAATTTAATAAATTTATTTTATTTTAGTTACAAATGTATAATAGGAAATTATGTAATTTATTATGTAATTTTATTCATTCCGGAGTTCCCAAAGACGGATTTCTTCAAGAATGGCGATACATAAAGACGGTGTTACCTCGAGATGCGTGCCACAACCAAAGTTCAAGGGACCAATGGAGTTGGTTTCCGAATATGTAATAGTTAAATAGTTTTTCTATTTTAGGAAGGCCATACTAGGATTTATTTATTTATTTTTATGCTTGCATTTTATTTTATGTCGCATGCATCGCTAAATCGCCATAACTAAAACATGCATCCTATTTTATCGAGTTTATCGACCGTGTCAATTCGAATTATCGTACTTCACCGCTTTAGTTCACTTAAAACGTGATAGATAATAAATTGACATGACCTCTCGCTAAAACAATCAATTGAGACATAGCCTTACCAAATAGTAGAAACCATGAAAACCTATTTCGCGAGGGAGTGCACTCGGCCCTACCGGGGTACAAACCTTGTTACGTATGGGAAATGGGTGATGAATGTTAATCCACCGAATTCGTGTTGATAAGGGATGAATCGGCCCTACCGTGCCCAAGTTGATATGGATTTGGATCATGGACACATTTATTCGAAATTTGGATTGAACTCAACAAAAGTTTTTGATAAGGGATGTATCGGCCCTACCGTGCCCTTGTCAAATGTGTTTTGGGCTAAAGATAATTGTTAATGTAATATTATCGACCAAGAGTTCTAAAAGTAGAATCGATTAAACGTTAATCCACCGAGTTATATTGATAAAGGATGAATCGGCCCTACCGTGCCTAAGTCGATATGAATTTGGGTCTTGGAATCATTTATCTAGTTGGGTAGAGGTCACTAGAAAAATGCATAAAACTTGTTTAAATCATACATTTTTACGAGTATTATTAAAACGACAATTGTTTTACTCCTTATATTTTGTTTTGTAGACCACTTCTTTTTCATAACAAATGGCAACACCAACACCAACTCTTAACGCCACACCTCTCGCTAGTTCATCTTGGCTCCGATCCTTTATGGATCGATGTAAACTTGAAAAGAATGGGTCAAATTTCTCCGATTGGGATGCCCAACTCAAATTGGCCGCCCAAGGTGACGACAAGCTTCGTTACCTTACCGAGGCCTCTCCACCCGAACCTACTACTAGGTCGACCGCCGCCACTAGGGAAGCATATGAGGCTTACCAAAAGGAGTCCGCCGCAATGAAAAATGTCTTGATATTTGCGATGGAGGCGGACCTCCAAAGGAGAGCCTTTAAAATGGGCAATGCTAATGAGATTTACTCCAAACTTGTGACCATGTTTTCACAAACTCCGCGGATCGTCCAATATGAGGCGGCCAAGAAGATTCTTTGATCTCGACTTCAAAGAGGGCCAAAAGGTTAGCCCTCATGTGCTCAAACTATTGGAGCTTGTCGAGACCTTGAAAATTCAAAAGGTTGAAATCCCCAAATAACTCATTGTAGATAGGATTCTACACTCCTTGTCTAAAGTGAACGCGTATGTTCAATTCCGGGTGAATTTTAACATGCAAGACAAGGATGTGTCTCTTGAGGAGTTGCACAAGTTACTTGTGCAAGCCGAGAGGGACATGGGGTTAAATGTGAACCCTCCCAAGGATGTGCTTAACATAAGCACTAAGAGTAAGGGGAAGTTCAAGAAGAATGGGAGAAAGGGCAAGAAGCAAGCTCCCACATTCACCAAAGCTAAGACTTGTGAAGCTAGCACCTCAAAGATCAAGAAGGGTCCTCTTGATAAATGCCATTATTGTAATGGTATGGGACATTGAAAAAGAAATTGTTCCAAATACCTTGGTGATATTAAGGCTGGAAAGATCACTCCAGTAGGTAAATGACTATCCTTCTTTTATGTTTCTAATTCAACTATGGTATTATGATGCAAAGTTGTGATAATGTATCTCCCTTTTTATTGTAAATAGGACCTCCACCAAGCAAAGACAAGGGAAAGGAAAAGCAAGCATAAGAAACCATCGAGAAGCTAGGGATAGCTTTTATGGAGCTTTGCTTTTCATTGTCTTATTTTAAGTTATGTTTTGGATTGTTAGAACTTTAAGTTTCCGTGTTCGACATGGAAAGGTATTTTGGATAATGGTTTGTATTTTGGATGATGGTGACTTGGTTTGCAACCCAAGTCCCCCGTTTTATCATTTATCCTTTTCGTTCTAAAAATTCATGTTTAAATGCTTGTTCTTAGAAACATAAGATTATTCACTTAAAGTGATCTAATAGACAAATATAATGACGGGTTTCATTATATGTCCACATGCTAAAGGCTTGTGTATGATCATTTATAAAACGATTTTGAGTCTATGAACTCTCTTAAAGGAATGTCAATCACCAACGACACATATGAAATCAATAACCATTAGTCTATCTATGAGATAGTTCTCCTTATATTTCAACATCATTAATTTGTGTCTCATATGCTATCTTTGAATCTATAGTGTATTTATTCTAAAGATAGAGTGGGAGAAAAATGAGGACACAACACACAAGGCAAGATAAAATTGTGTACTTGTGCAAATGAAGATCTACGCAAGAGAGAATGATTTGAATGAAGGTATATCTATTTACATAGTATGCCGAATAGATGAGATCTTGTAGGGTAATATCCGTATAAGACCCTTAAAATTTAGGACTATAACGTAAATTTAACATGTAATATATGGTCATAAACGAAATACAATAGAAAACGATAAAGATTAGGAATCAACCTCGGGTCCTTTGATGTGCGGCGTAAAGAACAGAAATCAAAGTAGATTTCCTCCTAATCGTTGCACCCAAGACCGTCTGAGACTATGCCCTTGTGCTAGAAATGCTCTCTAATTGACTTACAATATTGAGAGAGCTATTGTGAGGTTATTCGATGTGAGATCTAGAAATTTCAGAGAAAAATACTCTGAAACCCTAATATTTTTGTCAAAATGAATGATCAGGTTAGAAAGGTGGAGAAGCTCTCCTTTTGATCCTTTCATTCGGCCAAACCGAGATCCACATGGGGAAGTGGGCTTCCACTTCCTCTTATGTTTAACTCGTGGTCCGACTCGAAATTTGCTAAATGTATACGACGGGTTTTTAATTATAAATCGTCATCGGTTATCGGTTATTAAAACATTAACTAGTAACATGACTTAGTTGAATTATTAATACATGTCCGACAAAGACGATATTGTATAATTAATTCAATATACATTAATCAAATATAATCGTTTATATTTAATTTACTGAATTAATCACTTAATTCGCCTTAGCCATTATTATTTAATCCGTATTAAATAAAATATCTCAACATCACATTTGACTAATTATTAGTCAATAACTCCGACTAACTGGTTAGTCAAATTTGGCATCAACATGATCGTATTTTCATCTTTGTCACATCTCTCAAACGTATCCTATAGGTGTGACTTTTAGGGACCAGTTGATCACCGCCATCTGTATGACAATAACGTCAAACTTATCTAGGAAGCCAACCGTTATTGACAAACGTGGACCAACTGATTATAATACAAAAGTATACCCTTTGATCCTTTTAGAGATTTATAAGTCCTTGCACTAACTGTAAAGGACACCAGCCCTAACAAGTTCCCACTTGTCCGTACAAGTGTATGTGCAATGACGTTATCCGCACTAACTGGAGGACACAGCTCCAACAAACTCCCACTTGTCCGTACAAGTGTATGTGCGATAACCGATTCTCATATTCATTTAAAATTTCTCCCACTCAATGTAAAACAATTTGCAGATCCGGATCCGCAAAGGTCGTATTTTACAATCAATCTGTATCTAGAGTGGTTTCCCCGACTAGAGAGTAACTCAACTGATAAAACGAATTTGTATTCGAGCATGGCCATGTATTTCAGTTACAGCTCCTCGAGTGGCCCTGAGAAATATCGAGTACCTGATAAAGGCTGAATATTTCCTTCAACTCGACTCCTTCCGATCTAAGCACAACATGAAATGACCCAGAAAAATTCTACTTGGCCCCCTGTTACGGATGACCGTGAGAAAGAAACCAAAGTCACCCAAAATATGCCTTAGTCTCAAGAGACAGTCGATAGTCAAAAGAATCGACTCTTAGGATCACCATGGAGGTCCTATCCACGACCGGGCACCGAATGTTATAAAACATTTAGGACTCCACGTCGATGTCACAATTGTGTCCTACGAGATATCCGTATAAATCGCCTCTGTGATTGGTCAGTCAACCTTTTGACTTATGGCTCGTTGAACCCACCATCAACCAACGTCACAAAATAATTACCTTGAGTTATCAGCTCACGTGGGCAATTAAGGACCAAAATTATAATGTTTGTTCAGTTCACTTTGTGGTGTTCAAAATTGTCGTACAATACCACATGAAAAACAAAATATATAAATATCAAAATGATGATGTCGTATAGAGTACATAAGGGAATGAATCTAATCCATAAAAGAGTACTACAACTTAGGAACACATTTAATTCCCATGGAATTAACGTGCCCTTCATGCTTATCTTGTCGTAATGGTTTAGTGAGAGGATCTGCTATGTTATCATCTGTAGCAATATTTTCTATCACTACTTCCTTTTGCTCCACGTAATCTCGGATTAGATGAGCTTTCCGTTGTACATGTCTAGACTTGTTGCTAGACTTTGGCTCCTTAGCTTGGAAGATGGCACCTCTATTGTCGCAATAGATGGTGATCGGGTCATTCGAACTAGGCACTACAGATAGTCCTTGTAAGAATTGACGCATCCATATCGCTTCCTTTGCGGCTTCGGACGCGGCATAGTACTCGGACTCGATCGTAGAATCTGTTTGTAACACTTTGTTAGGAACTCTTCCAGTGATCGCAGACACCATTAAGAGTAAAAACGAATCCAGACTGAGATTTTGAGTCATCTCGATCCGTTTGGAAGCTAGCATCTGCGTAGCCGGTTGCGCATAGCTTTTGATCGCCTCCATAAGTCAATGCCCAATCTTTAGTCCTCCGTAGGTACTTAAGAATGTTCTTGACAGCCATCCAATGTGATTCACCTGGATGCTGTTGGAATCGACTTATCATACTCAATCCAAATAACCGTTTAAGAAGGCGGTTTTCACATCCATCTGCCAAATTTCATAGTCATAAAAAGCGGCGATCGCTAAGATAATCCGAATGGAACGCAACATGACTACGGGTGCAAAAATTTCATCGTAGTGCAAACCTGGCACTTGGGTGAAACTTTTAGCAACTAGTCGTGCTTTATAGATATCTTGTTGACCTTCCACAGAATGCTTTATCTTGTAAAGCCATTTGCATTGAAGGGGACGAACCTTAGCAGGTAAGTCAACAAGTTCCCATACGTTGTTCTCATACATGGAGTCCATCTCGGATTGCATGGCCTCAAGCCATAGCTTTGAGTCGAATCGGTCATGGCACCTTTATAGGTTGCGGGTTCACTACTCGTTAAGAGTAGAATGTCATCTATGTCATGTTCCTCGACCATACCAATGTATCGGTCCAGAGGAATAGAGACTCTTCCCGACCTCCTAGGTTCCTCAGGAATATTCACCGCAGCCGGGATTGTAGGAATTGGTTCCTCCAATGGTTGCTCGGTATTTGGTTCTGGAACCTCCGAAACTGACTCGAAGGTTCTATCACTCTTTTCATTCTCGAGAAATTCCTTCTCTAAGAATGTCGCACTAGCCGCAACAAATACACGTTGTTCGGTTGGCGAATAGAAGTAATGACCAAGTGTTCCTTTAGGATAACCTATAAAGTATGTCTTGACCGATCGCGGGCCGAGCTTATCCTCGTGTCTCCACTTGACATAAGCCTCGCAGCCCCAAACCCGTATAAAGGACAAGTTAGGGACCGTTCCCTTCCATAGTTCATATGGAGTCTTGTCAACAGACTTTAGACGGACTTCGGTTAAGTATTAGAGCAAAATGACGAAGAGCATAACCCCATAATGAGTCGGGCAACACGGTGTGACTCATCATGGATCGAACCATATCAAGTAGTGTTCGATTTCTCCGTTCGGACACACCATTCAACCGAGGTGTTCCGGTGGAGTTAAGCGTAGGGCAATCCCACAGTCCTTAAGGGTTGATCAAACTCGTGAGAAAGATACTCGCCACCACGGTCGAGCGCAGTGTTTTAATCTTTCGCCCGAGGTTCTGTGCCCTATTCTCAGTATTCCTTGAATTTCTCAAAGGATTCACTTTTGTGCTTCATTAAGTAGACATAGCCATATCTACTTAAATCGTCCGTGAAAGTGATGAAATACCTATAGCCTTCTCGTGCGGTGATTGACATAGGTCCACACACATCCGTATGTATGAGTCCTAATAGGTCAGCAGCGCGTATTCCAACACCTTTGAAGGAAATTCGAGTCATCTTACCGATGAGACATGATTCACACGTGCCAAATGATTGAAAATCAAAGGCCGAGATAGCTCCAGTCTTTATGAGCTTTGTTTTATGCGTTTCTCATTAATGTGTCCCATACGGCAGTGCCATAGATACGTTTGATCTTTGTCACCAACCTTTAACTTTTTATTCATTACGTGTAATATTTCGGTGGTCTGATCTAAAACATAAATTCCGTTCATGGAGACTGCCTTGCCATAAATCATATCGTGTAATGAGAAAATGCAAGAATTATTCTCTATTACAAATGAAAAACCAAGTTTGTCAAGTGCGTAAACCGAAATAATGTTTTTCGAAAGACTGGGTACATAATAGCCGTTATATAAAAATAACTCAAATCCGCTAGGAAGCTGGATCACATATGTTCCCCTTGAGACGGCAGCCACTCGTGCTCCATTCCCAACACGCAGTCCACCTCACCTTTTACGAGGGGTTCGATGTTTGAGCCCCCGCACATGATTACACAGATGAGAACCACGGCCATATCTAGTACCCAAGTTCCGTAACTTGCGTGGTTAATCTCAATCATATGAATAAAAGTAGAAGAAGAAGACATACAAACAGGTTTAACGCGACCTGCTTTTACGTCCTCATGATAAACAGGACATGTACGCCTCCAATGCCCAGTCTTGTGGCAATGATGGCATTCCATGTTTTCAGTCTTGCTCTTTGTCGCGCCTGATGAGTTACTTGCCTCACCAGGCCCACTCTTACCTGTCCCTGACTTCTTGAACTTCGGTTTGCCTACTGCTAGGTCTGCTTGAGCTTTGCCCTTACCCTTGCCCTTGTTTGTCACAACGAGAACATCTTGTTTCATGCTCCCACTGAACTTCATGTCCTTCTCGGTCTGTACGAGGAGGGAGTGCAGTTCATGGGGACTTTTCTTCAAATCATTCATATAGTAATTGGCTCTAAAGAGCGCAAAACCATCGTGGAGTGAATGAAGCATGCGGTCAATCACAATGTTCTCGCTGATTTTACAATCAAGTTGGCCCTTCTGGAGTCTCGCATCAAAGAAGCGAGTGGTATGCTCATAGGTCACGATTCTCGGTGCTTTCGAGAATTCCTTAGTGAGCGTGGTGAAAATCTTGTTTGCACCTTGGGCTATGAAGCGTTTCTTCAAATTGGATTCCATTGCAAAAATGAGTACGTTTTTAATCGCACCCGCTTCCATGATGAAGTCGCTATACGTGGAGACCTCGTTAACTCGAGCCGTGGGGCCTGGGGCTGGCGGGAGGGGCTCAGTCAAATACTTGAGCTTCCGTCGGCGGTGGCGGCATTCCGTAATGCCGCCTCCCATTCCGCGAAGTTTGATCCATCATTCTTGATCTAGTGGACTGATTCATCGATTCATGAAGATTCGAAGCCAGGACTCACGGTCCAATGTGGCACTTGGCATTGGGTCATCGAGGATGCCAGCCATTAAGTTATTAGCAGTTTAAAAACGTGATCTACGCTGAAAAAGAAAGAAAAACAAAAACGAAATAAGCAACTCATTGAGGTGATTTAAGTCTATTTAAAATTCATTTTTACATGTAGACTCATAGCACTTGCATAATTGATCTCCCTCAAGAATAATACAAGTGATCCCAAGACTCAATTTCCGTAAATTGATAAGCCAACTGTTTAGCTAGTTCTTCCGTAAGAACTCTTGGTCGATAGATTTCCGTAAATCCTATCTATAGTCCACCATAATCACAGGATCGTACGAGTGACCATAGTGTTGAGATAAAATAAGTCAATCAGTTCCAACTTACCCGACGTAGAAGGGGTCATATTATGCCTACCGACGAAGAAGGGATTCATTGGAGTTTGACCTATAAAGACTGTTCTCAATTTTTGTTTATACGAGGAAGATCCCATCAACTTAGTTTTAATTCATTTTAAGTGAACGAATAACTAGCATTACGTGAATGAATTAACTTAGGTGATGGCTTAAATTGATCGTGTGACATGAGAATGTCATAGAAAACTAACGCGCGACCTCTATATGAGTCAGTTTTCATGCAATAATTAGGTGGTTTGGTTTTAGGCGGAAAATGATGCATATTATCGTTACGAAAAATAAATAAAAGAATGCAATACGTAAATAAAATTCCTAGTGTGGCCTATCCTAATAAAAAGAACATAAAACAACTTTGGAATCCACCGTTGGACCCGAGAAGCTTGTCTTGATGTTCCATCTTGATCCAAGTAGCGGGAGTGAGCATCCGATTCTCCATCTTTGGTCTTCTCAAAAATTACAATTAAAAATTACAAAATATAAACCTATTTACATTCTAAATAAAAACTGTAATTACAAGTGAAAAATCCAAAACGGAGATACGAGATCTCAAAATACAACCAAGACCGTGTTCCATCATTACGGTAACACGTTCTACTAAGGCCACACTAAGTTACAACCGTTTGTAAAAATGAATAAAAACGTAATTAAAAGCATTCAAGGTATTCAACAATAACGATAAAAATAAAATGCATCAACTAAAATAAATTCATTCGTGACATAATTCCGTAATTATGTTAAATTTATCCAAACCACCTTTTAACGATTAAAATTATGTGATAAAACCGTTCTATCTGTTTAATTTTAATCGATTACAATCCGTTACTTTAAATACGCTTTAAAATAACTATATGTTACGTGAGTGAACCGTTTCACTATCAAGCGAGTGTACAACATCCGTATGATGTACATTTTATGGCCAAAAGAGAATTTTTGAACAATAAGAGTAAAATTCAAAGCTGCCAAAACAAAATCCCTCGATCCAGGGACAAAAGTTCTCGATTGAGGAACAAAAGGGCTCGATCGACTGAACTGCTAGTCGATCGAGAGGTATGCCAAACAGTAAGTACTCGATCGACAGAACTAGAGGTCGATCGAGGACTTTAGTCAGCAAAACTGTTCGATCGAGTACGAGGACCTCTCGATCGAACATAGGGGTTTTAAAAAGTGGTCGATCGAGCAAAGCAAGTACTCGATCGATCAAAAACAACACTGAAAAGCTCTCGATCGAGTATAAATATGTTCGATCAAGGGCAAAAAACATGCTGAAACATAAAACCCTCGTGAAAAGAGTTTGACATAGCAAAACAATTGTAATTTTTGATCTAAAACGCGGAAAATCAAAACAACAATTGTCAATATTTAACATACTGCTATAATCTCCGTATAAAATAACAATATGCAAAAGAACAAAACGGAAAAACAATCAAAAACAGCCGTGTGATACATGTGACGGCACGGTTTTCAAGACAAAAACAACAACAAGTGCAACCGTGTAAACTGGACACGGTTCCCAAGACAAAAAAAACGCAAAACAGCCGTGTGCAAAACAAAAAATTGCCGAGAGGCTGCCGCACGATTTTTAAGAAGAAAAATTATCGATTCAAAATCGTTTGATGAAAATCACATAGAAAAATTTATGTGGCCTCGCTCTGATACCACTTGTAGGGTAATATCCGTATAAGACCCTTAAAATTTAGGACTATAACGTAAATTTAACATGTAATATATGGTCATAAACGAAATACAATAGAAAACGATAAAGATTAGGAATCAACCTCGGGTCCTTTGATGTGCGGCGTAAAGAACAGAAATCAAAGTAGATTTCCTCCTAATCGTTGCACCCAAGACCGTCTGAGACTATGCCCTTGTGCTAGAAATGCTCTCTAATTGACTTGCAATATTGAGAGAGCTATTGTGAGGTTATTCGATGTGAGATCTAGAAATTTCAGAGAAAAATACTCTGAAACCCTAATATTTTTGTCAAAATGAATGATCAGGTTAGAAAGGTGGAGAAGCTCTCCTTTTGATCCTTTCATTCGGCCAAACCGAGATCCACATGGGGAAGTGGGCTTCCACTTCCTCTTATGTTTAACTCGTGGTCCGACTCGAAATTTGCCAAATGTATACGACGGGTTTTTAATTATAAATCGTCATCGGTTATCGGTTATTAAAACATTAACTAGTAACATGACTTAGTTGAATTATTAATACATGTCCGACAAAGACGATATTGTATAATTAATTCAATATACATTAATCAAATATAATCGTTTATATTTAATTTACGAATTAACTGCTTAATTCGCCTTAGCCACTATTATTTAATCCGTATTAAATAAAATATCTCAACATCACATTTGACTAATTATTAGTCAATAACTCCGACTAACTGGTTAGTCAAATTTGGCATCAACATGACTGTATTTTCATACTGTCACATCTCTCAAACGTATCCTATAGGTGTGACTTTTAGGGACCAGTTGATCACCGCCATCTGTATGACAATAACGTCAAACTTATCTAGCAAGCCAACCGTTATTGATAAACGTGGACCAACTGATTATAATACAAAAGTATACCCTTTGATCCTTTTAGAGATTTATAAGTCCTTGCACTAACTGTAAAGGACACCAGCCCCAACAGATCTATGGTCTCAAGTTAGTTCTATATGACTAAAGAGACCAAGTGAAGTAATCATAAGAGTATATTCTCAAGATAACTACACGAGGAGACCAAAAGAAAGTTTTGGAAGAAAAATGACTAATGTAAAGTCTTAACAAGTTTTTGACTAAGTTTATGAAATATTTGACCAATAGTTTCAACCTTGAGATTTACTTAAGAGCCTAAATGAATCATAGTAACATACTAGTTATGATCGAGTTGCAAAGATTGATATACCGATATTTTCAATGGCCAAAGTTTTAACCACGCAAATGTCATTGCTTAACCTCATTATGAAATGGTTAAACCTCCTTCCAAAAGGGTATTTGCGAAGGACGTATTCTAGATATTATTTGAATAATGACATTGCTACACATCATTATGACATGAGTGTGTTGGAGATTTAAAATCTCTTTCCGTAAGGTTAAGATGAGACCACTTCAAAATTGGTATTTTGAAAGGATATGATGGGAACATATATGGTTTTATCCTAATAACTTGGCAATGCAATTTATATTTCAATTCTTGATAAATTTCGATTGAGAAGTCAATTTCAAAATGTGTAGAATTGAGTGGGAGTTAGGAAATTCTCATGTGAAGACATGGAATTTAGTGGGAGCTATCATCTTTTGAATGTTTACAACTCATCACTCATTAAAGAATGACGAGATAATACCTTCTTTCATTAAGAAGCATTTGAGTTTTCAATTCTGGATGAAAATGGACTATGATGAATCCAATTACATCACGGGATGTTGGATTAGTATTAAGATATACTCATTGTATCAACATACACATAGGTTATTCATATGAATGAAAATGGGATTACCATTAGCAGTCATGGTAGTTCATTGAACCTAAGAACGGTTGGTCTCATGATTATTAGCTACTAATGTTTCCGCCATTAGAATAATCATGCACATGTCCAATTATGAATCATATGCATCAGAGCATGATGATCATTGGTAAGCCATAATAGAAACGTCATGAATTCTCGAGTAGAATCCGATGAGCGATTTCGGTGTTTGTCAGAATGCTCTTATATGTGTCAAGAGGTTGCGCATATTAATGAAAATCCGAGCACGTGTGAGGATTTATGAGAATCCTTAACCTTTCAAGCTAGAAGGAGAAATAAGAAGTTTTGGAAAGGTACTTAATTGAATAAGAAGTTACTCAATACTAATCTTTCCTAACTATGCTAGGACTTGTGAGAAGTGCTAGGCCAATCGTCTTGGCAAATTGTTGCAAGACTCTACAAAACATATACCTAGTGCATTGTGTGTGGATGGGGTACTTGATCAGTACAAGTTATATCATTCATCACAAATTCGGTCGTTATGTGATAATCGATAAGGAAGTTCTTTCAAGATAAAGAACCAAAACCGAGGTCGGGAACCTTGATGTGTACTTGGTAAAGTTCATGCTATGAGAGAGAACATGAATGTAAAGGAAAATGCAAGTGTAAGAAGTTTGAACACATGGACACATGGGATGTTAAACTTCTATTGCAATCAATAAGTGTTTACACTAACGATATACATCACAAGGTTGTAATATGATATTGACTACCTGAGTGTGATGTCGACATTTGTCGTTTGAGTTATTATTAAGTCACTTTGTACATTGTTATATCCAAACGGGTTGTGGAGACAATTGAACCCCGTTAAAGTGAACATGGATTAACATTGTATTTGCCCATAGTTACTTGTATGAGGTGACGTCTCGAAGTGACTAGAGTGTGATGCGATTGATGGCAAGTTCAAGTGCCATAGAGTCATGTGAGATGACTAGTCGATCACATAGTCGATTTGTTAGGAACATTTTGTCGGGCCTAATGACCGCTTATAGAGTTCTCGCAAATTTATATAGCCTGGTCGTGGCAAGAGCTACTATAGTATTCGAATGAGTCGATTCTTTTGACTAAAGACTATTCGCCTAAGATGGCACGATTTGATTAACTTTGATTTGTGTTACTACGACCTTCGTAAATGGGGTCAAATGGGCATATTTTGGGTTATGATGGCTGTGGCTAGTCGAAGGGAATGAGTGCGATAGGAATTGTCCACCCCTAGTCAGGGTTATAGCAATATCTCAGGGCCACTCGACGAGTAATGAACTGGAAATGCGTGGCCACGCTCGGAATGTATCTATGATAGATGAATCCGGTCAATCAGTTATTCTCCAGATCGAGGAAACCACTCTCGATATGATCATTTGCAAGTACGACCTGAAAGACACCTTGCATTGAGTGGGAGATAGTAATAGGACAAGAGAATTGGTGACGCACACTTGTCGAGGACAAGTGGGAGATTGTTGGAATATGTGTCCTCCGACAATAATGCGATCACGACTGTTGATCATGATGATCACGTGTTTAAATCTCATTATAAAGAATACAATTGGGAAGTAATATTGTTCTCAACAATCGGTCAACATATATCGGTAATGATTGGTGACTAGAGTTTGACATTACTTGTCGTGCGACGGTGGTGATCGATTGACCCCTAGGTCATACCTATAGGGCAACACTCTTAATTGATTATTTAATTAATCGTATAATGTTACGAGTTAATTAAATTACTTGAAAATTGACGGATGATTTTGGAAGTAAAAATTTATGTATCATATTAAAATGTGAATAAATGAGATACGGTCTGAGTAATTGAATCGTATCATTACTCGGATGAAATTATTGTTTACAGAAACAATTAAATTTGAATGAATTATTATGAATACGATTTATAAATGGAAAAATATTTTGGTGCAAGTAATTATGGAATTACTAAGTCAATTATTGTATATGACGTATTTTTATTAATACGTTGATTTTTAATATGTTAAAAATACATAACAAATTTATGTTACATATGACATGTGACATATTGACAATTGACAAAAATAATATGGATTCCATATTATCCATTGTGCCGAAAATTAGAGGAGGATTAGGATTATATTGTGTTTGATTAAGTTAATGGAAAACACAATGATTACCTACATTCCTAGCCATGCAACCCTAATTCTCATTGTAAAGAACAATCCATGCATGCATTGGCTCCCCTTTATCCCTCCTCCCACCTGGTTTTCCACTAAGAAAGGCAAAGGTTTTTGCCTTATATTTTTCATATACACTACATTCATTGAGTTGGTGTATTCATTCATTCTAACACTCATCCAAAATTAATTCTAGAGAGAAAAATAATTCTCCTCTTCTTCTCTCCATAAAACCGAAAATATTAAGTGTGTTGTAATATTTTTGGGTCATTTTTCTACTACATTAATATTATACTAGTTCATGTAATATTAATTAAATTAAGGGTAAGCTTTGGGTATTAATCCTAAGGAGAGATCCTACACTTGGATCTTGGTTCTTCCATCATAGGAAAGCACAAGAACAAAAGAAAAGGAGATTTCTTTTGTGCCCATAAAACCGAAATCACCAATGTAAGAACATGATTTCTCCTCTATTTTATCATTTGTTTGCATGCATAAAATCCATATTTAATTTTATGACAAATTAATTTATAACATATATGAGTATGTTTGTGTATAAAGATCTACATTTCCTTCACAGAGATCCATATGCACGAGTTCTAATGGTTCATTGGTACTTACCATCCTCTTGGGTTTGAACGATGATCTCACATGTTTGCAACGAGCACATGAATCACATAAAGTTTCTTGATCGAATTTGATTGAGGGAAGTCCTTCAACCAAATCCCACTTCTTTAGCTTATTCAATGTAGTTGAATTTATATGAGCCAATCTTTTGTGCCAAAGGCATGGATCATCTGTCGTTACTTTCATTCATGTGAATGAATTAGTAGGAATATTATTTAAATTAATCATATAAACATTCCTCCTACGGTGTCCTTCAAGCACAACACTACTCGTTCCTTCAATTATTATTCGACAAGAATCTGAATGAAAAACAACTTTATTTCCTTTGTCGCATAATTGAGAGATACTTAGTAAATTGTGCTTGAGACCACTAACAAGATAAACATCACTAATTGCATGAGAAGAGGATATTCCAACTTTACCAACACCGATGATCTTACCCTTCTTGTTATCACCAAATGTGACCTTACCTCCATCGAAGGGTTTAAGTGAAAGAAATAAATTTACATCTCCAGTCATGTGCCTTGAGCAACCACTATCAAGATACCATAGGTTATTTTCTTTCACCACAACCTGCAAAATAATTAGATACAGTTTTTAGGTACCCAAGCTAAGTTGGGTCCTTTGACGTTAGTCACTCTAAAAACTAAATCTTTTCTAACCCAGACCCTCTTTATAACTTAACGTTTTGGAGGCAAATGGGTTTGTTTAAGAACCGTCTTAGGTTGAGTTGTGGGTTCCTTATGTCGTGGTCTTTCAGGTTGTTTTGGAGGAGCTTTGTTTTTGAAGGGCTCTTTAGGTTTAGGTGTTTGTTTTGATTTGGTAGCCTTCTTGAAATCAAAGCTCATGTCGTAGAACCAACGATGATGATTGTTGCGTTCTTCACTTGTACTTGGTTCTGATGGGGTACAATCATTATCCTCGAAAATCGTGTTGGATGCTTTAACAAAGTTGATTCCTTTTCTTAAATCCTGAGCATATTTGACACAATTTTCTTGGATATGTCCAGTACGACCACAGTAATTGCAAATCAAATATTCTGGTAAATTTATATATTTTCTCCTTCTGAAGTCTCGTTCGGAAGGGGTTGATTTGCATTTAGAGTGATCTCTACGACCATAGCACTCGTGCCCTAATCCCATTTTCATGTTATTATCTGATTGCTCAGTTAGGAAATTTAGAACACGTGTGCTACCTTCCCATTTCTCATGAACCTTTCTAGCATACAAGAGTAACTCTTTTAAGGACTCTATTTCTTTGTTGCATTTGGAATGATCTAACCCTGTGACTTTTGGAGGATGAGTCTCTTCATAGTTATCACGGAAGTTCTGGAACCTATCATTAAGAACCCGTACCATCTCGGTATGCGTTCTTTTAGTATTTAAAAGATCGGTTTTAGATTCCTTTAATTGCTGAGTTAGAGATTCGATCTCCTTCTTTTGATTTGAGATCATGGCCTCTCTATCCGTAGCCTTTGTCTCAAGAAGCTCTTTGACTTTCCTCAATTCCAATGTTATAGCTTCACTAGCTATAACTTTGGCTTGAAGATGCTTAATGTTGAGTTTCAGGTCTGAGGTTATAGCTTCATTAGCTATAACTTTAGACGCAAGAGCCTTCTTCTCAGCATTTGTCGTACCTGAAGTTGTAGCCATATTAGCTGTAACTTTAGATTTGAGCTTTTTGGCCTTTGCTTTAAGGAGATGATTCTCTTCAGCAATATCGAGAATTTGTTCTTTCAAGTCTTTCAATTCCATTTCTTGTTCATGACACTTATCAAGAGATTGCTCAAAATATTCTATTAAAGCATTCTTAGACAATTTCTTAACACTTTTCTTAAGTTCAAGATAGCTTACCTCTTCTTCTTCTGAATCGAAATCTCCTAGAAAGCAACAGTAGGAATCCACACTATCTTTATCATTGTCTGAGAAGAGGTCAAGACTGACGTTGCTTAAGCATAGGTTAGCAACTTCTTCTTCTTCAGATGCTTCGTCGTCCTCAGGGTCAAGATCTCCCTAGCATGATGCTATCATAACTTGCTTGAATTCCTTCTTGGTCTTCTCCCGTTTTGCTTTGTCTTTGATTTTCTCCCATGTGGGACAATCCTTAATCATATGACCGGATTCTCCACACTTGAAGCATCCTCTACTAGCAAACGTATTTTTTGACTCGGAAATTTTCTTATTAGAGAACTAGTTGTTATTATTATTGAACGATTTTGCTTGCTTATTTCTGAAAATGCGTTTGTTGAACCGTTTAGCAAACAAGACCGTTTCGTCCTCTATTTCAACATCTTCTTCTTCTTTAGCAGAAGCTTGTAGAGCCATGCTCTTAGTGTTACTGGCCTTGGCCTCATCGTCTTCTAGGACGAGTTCATGAGCTATGCGAGCACCAATAAGTTCTGCATAAGAGAGAGAAGTGAGATCTCTGACTTCTTCCATAACCGTGACCTTGGGACGCCATTTCTTGGTTAGACTCCTAAGTACTTTTCTAGCAATATCCTCGGAGTTGAAAGTTTTACCAAGATTTTTGAGCTCATTGACTATGGTAGAAAATCGTGCTGACATGCTATCAAGTGATTCATTATTTTCCATTCTGAAAAGTTCGTATTTTTGAATCAGCAGGTCAATACGATATTTCCTTACAACCGACGTTCCTTCATAGGCCAATTCAAGACCATCCCATATTTCCTTGGCCGAAGTGCAAGAAGAAAAACGATCGAATTCAGTCGATGTCATGCCATTTTGTAACAGGCTTATCGCGTTCGAGTTTTTTTCAGCCTTCTTGTAATCAGCCTCAACATAGTCTTCTTCCTTTTTCTCATAGGTAGTGCCTTCCGAAGATGCGACCAAAATTTTATATGGTCCGTTCTTTATAATCGTCCAACACTCCCAATCATGTCCTTTTATGTAGTGTGTCATCATGTTTTTCCAAAGTCCATAATTCTTCCCATCAAAGATGGGACACTTAAGATACTTGGAATCCATTTCACACGTGTAAGGCAGCGGAATGAAAATAAAATAAAAAGATAAAAAGATAGACGGATCTAGCCTCTTTGCGGTTAGGCAATCAAGAGCACGAGGCTCTGATACCAATTGAAGAGTCTATCACACCTGAAATACTCGAGGGGGGGGGGGGGGTGAATTGAGTATTAAAAAAATTATGCCTACTTTTTATTTTATATCAAGGTAATTAATTACTTAAAGTTTATTGATTAAACTTTAACTAATTAACTAATTGATTATGAACGTAATGAAATGACTGAAATGAAAGATGCAAGGACACACGATATTTGAAGTGGTTCAGCTTCACACGTCGAAGCCTACGTCCACTATTCTCGATTAATAATTTTAGTACCTTACTCCGGATTACAAAATTATCAACCCAACTCGTATACTTAACTCTAACTATAACTCGATTTGAATATCACTAGATATTCGATTTGACTATCTTAAGTTACTAAGAAAGCACTTGATTGTTCTTCTAAGTGTTCACACAATTGAACGAGTAAGAAACAATATAAAGTACTATTATCTTATGACGTAAGATAAGCAATTTAAAGAGCACGACTTTTCGCAATATTTTCAAAAACAAAACAATAAGACAATTAAGATTTAAACTCAAAATATGTTTTGCAAGGATTGTTGTATTTCGAAAAGCTTGCTTAAATAAGGAATAATCAAGTGTATTTATAGTAGAAGAGAGAACTAGGGTTTGCACGAAACCCTAGGATGCCGTGAGATAGGCGGCAAGGATTATAAGAGATAATTCTTTATCTCTTTCCTAATTTAATCCAAGATATTATAGTTTAGGTAAATAAGATAAAAGCAAATCTTATTTGTTTTCTAAAACTATATCTTTAAGATGTTTGGATAAGTAAACAAATCAAATCATATATTATAAAGATAGGAAAATATCTTATATAAATATAAGCTAGATTTGATTAGATAGGTTACTTATGCACAACAACTTCACACGTCCCAACGTTTTACAGCTCACGGCCAAAACCCTAGGCCCGTGCCCATATTGGATGAATATCTCTCTTCTTGAATTAGGGTTAGGTTAAATAGACTAGCAAACCCTAGGTAGCATGACGACCCATAAGTCGTTTTACTAACCAATAGAGATAAGCAGTTTACTCATTATAACAACCCATATATTATCTTTACTATAGATACAAATGATTTTGAAATATGTTTAAAGAATTTTATCATTTGAAAAATGATTTTAAAACTATTAAAATCGTGCTATTAAAATGCTACCTAAAGTTATAGTAGAAACAGCTATAACTTTAAGTTTGGTGAGTAAAGTTATAGATGAAATAGCTATAACTTTACTTTCCCAATATTCTTATCTTAAGATACCGTCATCAGATGAAGACCTATACTAACTAATCTTCCTGGAGATCTTCAGTAAAGGATCTTCTCTTTATCTTGACCAAAACCTCTTCATCTTGAGCTTTGTTAAAGACTTGATCTAGCCTTTTGCTTGAATGATCATCATACTTGAAACTTGTTACAGTTGCTTATGATGCTTTAAGAATCTTCGATGTTATAGCTCAAGCTGCTATAACATTACTTGAATGATGCCTCACGAATCTTTAATGTTATAGCTAGGAATGCTATAACATTACTTGCTAACTTGTAAACCTAAGTTAATCTGACAAAGACTAAACAAAAGATTACGAGCAAGAGTTTATACAACACGAGGCACACAATTGTCATTATAAAAACTTAATCATATATCTATATGGTCCAACATTTCCGATAATAAGGTAAAGGGTTTAGAGTTGGATTTGGCGGTTCCGCGGTAGCGGGCCACCTAATCCAAACCTAAACCTTTTCCCGTCTCGCTTTAGGAAACCCGACACCCTCAGAAAGGGATTCACCCTTCCACTTTTAGGACTCAGTTTATGGTTCTTATTTGGGTAATTAGGGAAAGGGTTTAGGGTTCGATTGGACGGCTCCGCGGTAGCGGGCGTCCTAATCCAACCCTAAACACTTTGCCGTCCCGCGTTAGGATACCCGCCCCCCTCGGAAAGGGGTTCACCCTTCCCCATTTAGGGCTCAGTTTTCTTTTCTTGTTCCGATAATAAGGGAATGAGTTTAGGGTTGGATTAGGCAGCTCCGCGATAGCGGGCCGCCTAATCGAACCCTAAACTCTTTCTCGTCCCGCTTTATGATACCCGACCCCCTCGTTTAATCCCTTTACCCCTCGGAAAGGTGTTCACCATTCTTCTTTTAAGGCTCAGTTTATGGTTCCCGCCTCGCTTTAGGATACCCGGCCCCCTCGTTTAATACTTTTACTTACTAGGCACGTTTCAAAAGTATCCTATGTTCATTTTTAACCTATAGTAGGTACGTTTCTTCTGAATATCCCAGCTCCGATAATAAGGGAAAGGGTTAAGGGTTGGATTAGGCGGCTCTGTTGGAATATGTGTCCTCCGACAATAATGCGATCACAACTGTTGATTATGATGATCACATGTTTAAGTCTCATTTTATAAATACATGTGGGATGTAATACTTTACAGTCAACTTGTCCACACATATCGGTAATGATTGGCTGACTAGTGTTTGACATTACTGTCGTGCGACGATTGTGATCAGTTGATCCACTTAGGTCATACCTAAAGGGTAACACTCTTAATTGATTATTTAATTGATCGTATGACGATACGGGTTAATTAAATTACTTAAAATTGACGGACGATTTTGGAAGTGATATTTACGTATCTCATTGTAATTTGATTAAATTAGATACAGTCTAAGTAATCGAATTGTTTTATTGCTTAGATGAAATTATTGTTTACGGAAACAATTGAAACTAAATGAATAATTTATTATAAATACAAGACGTTGTGATTTATAATAGGTAAACCATTTTGGTACATGTAATTTTGAATTACTAAGTCGATTTTGTACATGACGTATTTTCATTAATACGTTGATTTTTAATATGTTAAAAATACATGACAATTTTACATGACTAGTAATGATACGTGCATTTTATATAGTCTTTTTAGTCTATTCTTGCACGCATCTTTATGCTATTTTAGTAGTTATTTGCTACGAATATGCCCCGAATTGCATACTTTGGAAGTTCTTGTATTAATTGCAGGAATGAGCTTAGAGATGCGGAATCAAGCCTAAAACATGTCCCTACGCATGCATTTAGGAGATGAGTTGAGTTGGAGCTTGGAAAGTGCTATTTTGAGATGCGCATTGGAGTAAGGAAGTTAGGCGAGCCAAGAGAGTGCTTCAATTTGCTAGTTCCTGCTTGTAAGAGCCATATCTCGAGTTCTACAACAGTTATTAAGGTGATTCTAGCTGGAGGTGAAAGCTTATCCTCTTAGCTTTCCAACGCCACCAACCACGCCCTATTTGTCCAAGTAACGAAGGAATGGCAGCCGTTTGAAGTTCAGTGCGCGAAGCAGGAATTACGCGCTGAGAAGTACTCGATCGAGAACTATTTTTATTCGATCGAGAGCCCATTTGCTCGATCGAGAGCTACTTCTTCTCGATCTAGTGATTAAAGGGAAAGAAGTCTTCGATCGAGAGGAATGTTAAGGAATATCACTCGATCGAGAGCCTGAAGTGCTCGATCGAGCAACAATCCTTGACGGGCTGGGCTTTTAAGCTTTATTTTTCGCAATTAGGTTAATAATCCTATTTTTCTTATAAATAGGATAGGAGGTCGACATAATGGGGGGACTTCTCCTCTCTAACTACTCTTAATACTCTGTCACTTTTACACTGTTACTTTGCTCTTTCTTTTCCGGATCACTTAATTCAATAATTTCTTCCCTTATTCTCTTTTAATGCTTATTTCTTCTTTAATTATTGTCATTGCTTGTTTTATTATGAGTAGCTAATTCCCCGTAGTATGTTAGGATTAGGGAAGCCGTGGTAGCGATGTTTTAACTGACTTATATAGATTAGTCTTGCGATAGGAATTGTATTAGGCAATTTAATTGTTATCCGGTCGAATGAATGCATGCAGGAGACCATAAATTTAGTTAACCCCGACTTAGATCGAAAGATTGGAAGGGAAGGCTTGCTTAATTACAATAGGGTATTGCAGTGAGGGCGAAAATTAAGGTGTTTACGCTCTAGGGCGGTTTAAGGACCGAAAGTGACGACCATAGCTCTTCTTATCAATAGTCTAATCGCCTTAGTATTCCCGATAGTATAAGATCTGATAGCTGCCACGGTAGACCGACTCCTAGCATACTTCCTTTCTCTTACTGTTAATTCTCTTATTCATTTCCCTCGCCTTAATCTTTAGTTTAGTTAAATCAATCAAAACCCCCAATTGTGACATTTAGACAGATAAATAGACAAATAGATAGTACACCGCCTCCCTGTGGAGATCGACCCTACTTACCGCTGACTTCTGTTAGTTGTACTTAGGTATTTATTTTTGGTACGAAACGACAGTATCAAGTAACATGTGACAATTGACAAATGACAAAACATAAAATGGACCATCCATTTTATGTAAGTGCCGAAAAATTGGAGGGAATATAATGTTTAAATTGTGTTAAATTATTAAGTGGAGAGCATAATGATTATAACTAGCTTGTAGCCATGCAAGCCTAGTTTTTCTTGAGAAGAATTACTTGCCCATGCATTGGCTCACTTCTCCTCTCCTCTTCTCTCTCCCCACCGGTTTTCAAAGGGCAATATAGAGAGTTTTTCTCTCTTATTATTCATTCATATTTTTACATAATATTTCTATTTTAAGAAATACAAAAACTCTCTAAGAAAAACTAGAGAAATAAAGACTCCAAAATCTTCTTCTCTTGACCGAAAAAAACAAGAGACCAAAACAATATTTTGGGTCAATTTTATTAAGATTAGTATTGTTCTAGTAATAATAATATTAGTCTTTAAGAGGTTATCTTGGGTATAAATCCTTGGGAGGGATTCTAAGCTTGAATCCTTGTTCATCCAATATTAGAAAGCTCAAGAACAAGTGAGTAGGAGAACTCATTTGTGCCCATATATCCGAAATTACAATGTAAGGAAAACGATTTCTTCTTTATTCTACTTATGTTTGCATGCATAAGATCTAAATTAATTTTATGACTAAATTAAATTTGTCACATGTTTGAATATGTTGAGTATTATGAGATATAGATTTATAACAAGCGGTATCATGAGCCTTAGGTTGTTTGCATGCAAATCGGTTATTGTTTTTCCGAGTTATACGATTAACAAATAAAACTTATAAATTTGTGTTTATTTTGATATATCACGAAATTTATTATGCATGTTAAAGTTTCTGGTCCTAAAATATTTTTAGGATTTTTTTGGGTTTATTTATGGATTTTATTGTTCATTTTATATAATAATGGCATTAAAATGTGATTTTTATGATAAAAGTGTCATTTTTGGACTAAAAATAGCTAAACTTCGATTTGTCCAGTGGTTTTTGGATATGTTTTCATATATATTATATATTGATGGCCTGTAAAGTTTCATAATAATATGAGTTGTTATGCTCGAAATATGGATTTTTCAAGATAAAATCGTATTTAAATGAGAAAATAGGTTAATATGAGTTATATTTCGAATCTTGTCATAGAAATTTAGTATGTTGTCACATGAAATTTTACAAGATGTGTGTAAAATAATTGGCTATAATGAAGTATTTATGCATGATTTATGAATTTTTGATGAAAAATCACATAAATAGTGACTTTAATTAGTAAAAATTGCTAAAACATACTTCATGACTAAGGAAAAACGTCACATGTTGCATTTTATCATATATTTCAGATCTAAAAGGGAAAATCTGATAAAAATATTTTTCCTCATATTTTTGTGGTAATAATTGATAAATCCGATAAACCGCAACATTGTTTTTTCTCGATAAATTTCAAAATTTTTAATCTAAGTTTTTGAATATTATGAGTGTCATGGTATTTTTCCAGAATGTTCATGAGTTTAAATTTCAAATTTCAAATTTATTTGAAATTTTGTAATTTAATTTGATGTTTATGACATAATATTGTAATTTTGAGTCCATTTATGAACAATTTTAAAGAAATATAAGTTAATTATTGTCAATATGTTAGTGGAGACTAATTTTGAGTCCTAAGTTGGTTAGGGTAATTAACTTGTACATAAATATGAATTTATGTAATTATTGTGATTTTAAAGGGTTAAATCAAGCAAATCCGTAAAAACCGTTAATATACGATATTGGCTCCTTAAAGGCGATTTAGCATAAAATTGGGCATGTTCATACATATTATAATGCTGCATTTTATTTATGATTGTCATATTTTAATTTTATGTAATTTTTGAATTATGTAATTTTACTTAGTATGGCCTTAGTTTTAATTGGTATTACCCGAAATGTATGGGAATATCAATTCGGTTGTAATTTATTGTGATCTCGTATCACCGTTTTGTAAGTTATAGATTTATTTTTATTTTTAATTACAAATGTATAATAGGAAATTATGTAATTTATTATGTAATTTATTTATTCCGGAGTTCCTTGAAGACGGAGTCACTCGAGAAGGCGATCCATTAGAGAAAGTGTTGCCTTGAAATGCGTGCCAAGACCGAAGTTCAAGGGACCAAAGTAGTTGGTTTCCAAATTTATAATAGTTTATTAGATTTACTATTTTAGGAAGGCCATCCTAGGATTTTATTTATGCATTGCATTTTATTTATATGTTGCATGCATCGCTAAATCGCCATAACTAAAACATGCATTATCTTTTAAATCGAGTTTGTCGACCGTGTCAATTATAATTATCGTAGTTCACCGCTTTAGTTCACTTAAAACGTGATAGATAATAAATTGACATGACCTCTCGCTAAAATAAACAATTGAGACTTAGCCTTACCAAAAAGTAGAAACCATGAAAACCTATTTCGTGAGGGAGTGCACTCGGCTTTACCGGGGTACAAACCTTGTTACGTAGGGGAAGTGGGTGATAAATGTCTACCCACCGAATTTATAAAGATGAGGGTTATTTTCGGCTTTACCGATGCCCAAGTTGATGTAAATTTGGATCATGGACACATTTATTCGAAATTTGGATTGAACTCAACGAATGTATTCTCGACGGTTGCCGGATGTGTTTTGGGCTAAAGATAAATATTAATGTAATTTTATCGACCAAGAGTTCTAAAAGTAGAATCGATTAAAGTGTTAATCCACCGAGTTATATTGATAAGGGTTGTATTCGGCTTTACCGATGCCTAAGTTAATATGAATTTGGGTCTTGGAATCATTTATCAAAGTTGGGTAGAGGTCACTAGATAAATGCAATAAAACTTGTTTAAATTAAAATTTTACGAGTGTTATTATTATTTTGAAAACGACAAATGTTTATTCCTTCTATTTTCGTTTTGTAGATCACTTTTATTTCTCATAACAAATGGCCGCACCAAACACCAACGCCACACCTCTCACTAATGCTTCATGGCTCTGATCCTTCATGGATCGTTGTAAACTTGAAAAGAATGGGTCAAATTTCTCCGATTGGGATGCCCAACTCAAATTAGCCGCCCAAGGTGACGACATGCTTCGTTACCTCACCGAGGCCTCTCCAACCGAACCTAATGCTAGGTCAAGTGCCGTCACTAGGGAAGCATATGAGGCTTACCACAAAGAGTCCGCCGCAATGAAAAATGTGTTGATTTTTGCGATGGAGGCGGATCTCCAAAGGAGAGCCTTTAAAATGGGCACCGCTAATGAAATCTATTCCAAGCTTGTGACAATGTTTTCACAAACTCCGAGGATCGTCCAATATGAGGCGGCCTCGGCATTCTTTGATCTCGATTTCAAGGAGGGCCAAAAGGTTAGCCCTCACGTGCTCAAATTGTTGGAGCTAGTCGAGACTTTGAAGATTCAAAAGGTTGAAATCTCCAAAGAACTCATTGTAGATAGGATTCTACACTCCTTATCTAAAGTCAAAGCATATGTTCAATTCCGGGTGAATTTTAACATGCAAGACAAGGACGTGTCTCTTGAAGAGTTGCACAAGTTACTTGTGCAAGCCGAAAGAGACATGGGGTTAAATGTTAACCCACCTAAGGATGTGCTTAACATAAGCACCAAGAGTAAGGGGAAGTTCAAGAAGAATGGGAAAAAGGGTAAGAGGCAAGCTCCCATGTCCACCAAGGCTAAGACCTTTGAAGCTAGCACTTCCAAGACCAAGAAGGGTTCTCTTGATAAATGCCATTATTGTAATGGTGTTCGACATTGGAAGAGGAATTGTTCCAAGTATCTTGGTGACATCAAAGCTGGAAAAATCACTCCAGTAGGTAAATGACTATCCTTTCTTTTATGTTTCTAATTCAACTATGGTATTTTGATACAAAGTTGTGATAATGTATCCTCTTTTTATTGTAAATAGGGCCTCCTCCAAGCAAAGACAAGGGAAAGGAAAAGCAAGCTTGAGAAATCATCAAGGAGCTAGGAGTAGCTTCCAATGAAGCTTGGCTTTTTATTATTGTCTTATTTAAGTTATGTTTCGGATTTTTAGAACTATTTTGATTTCCGTGTTCGACATGGAAATGGTTGATCCTTTCTAAACAATTGTTGTATTTTGGATTTTGGTGGCTTGGTTTGCAACCCAAGTCACCCCTTTTATCGTATTTCCTTGTTCTAAAAAAATTCGTCTTTATATGGTTGCACATAGAAACATATGATCATCTACTTAAAGTGATCTAATAGACAACTATAATGATGGGATTCATTATATGTCCACAAGCTTAAGGCTTGTGTATGATCAATTATAAAGTGATGTTGAGTTGATGAACTCTCCTAAAGGAATGTCAATCACCAAGTACACTCTTCAAATCTAAAACTATTAGTGAATCCATGAGATACTCCTCCTTGTATTTCAAAATCATTATTTGTGTCTCATAAGCTATCTTTGAATATCTAGTGTATTTATTATAAAGATAGAGTGGGAGAAAAATGAAGACACAAAGAATACAAAGATAATTTGTATACTTGAATAGATGAGATCTATGGTCTCGAATAGATGAGATCTACATGACAAAAGAGACCAAGTGAAGTAATCAAAAGAATATGTTCTTAAGATAACTACACGAGGAGACCAAAAGAAAGTTTGGAAGAAAATGACTAATGAAAAGTCTTAACAAGAGATTTGACTAGTTTATGAACAACAATTGACCAAGAGTTTCAATATTGATATTCACTTAAGAGCCTAAATGAAACAAAGTTGCATCCTTGAAAATAAATGAGATTTATGACTAAAAGTTGCAGAGAAAGATATTCCGATATCTAAAAAAGCTAAGTTAATTGTTAACCACGCTAGTGTCATTACTTAACCTCATTATGGAAATAAAATGGTTAAACCTCCTTCCAGAAAAGGGTATTTTGAGAAGGACGTGTATTAAATGAAATTCACATTTAAATAATGACATTGCTACGCATCATTATAAAATGAATGAGTTAGAGGTCAAAATCTCTTTCCATAAGTTTAAGACTGAAACCTTTTCAAAATAGGTATTTTGAAAGGATATGCTAGGAACATATATGGTTTTAATCTTAATAACTTGGCAAAGCAAAATGTATTTCAATTCTTGAAATGTTTCGATTGAGTAGTCTATTGCGAAACATGTGGAATTGAGTGGGAGTTTGAAATTATCATGTGAAGACATGAAATTTAGTGGGAGCAATCATCTTGTAAAATTTATAACTCATTACCATTTGAGAATGACGAGCTAGTACTATCTTTCACAAAGATATGTTTGAGTTTTCAATTCTGGATGAAAATGGACTATGATGAATCCAATTACATCATGGGATGTTGGATAGGTATTGAGATATACACATCAAATCAACGAGAAATGTAGGTTATTCATATCGATGAAAATGAAATTACCATAAGCAGTCATGGTCATTCATTGAACCTAAAAATGGTTGATCACATGATTAAAATCACTAATGTTTCCGCCATTAGAATAATCATGCTATTGTCCAATAATGAATCATATGCTTAAGAGCATGATGAGTCATTGGCAAGCCATAGAAGAATCGTCATGAACTCTCGGGGAGAACTAATGAGCTATTCTAGTGTTTGACAGAACACTCTGTTATGTGATAAGAAGTTGCACATATTGAAATTCGAGAAACACGTAAGGATTTATGAAAATCCTAAGCATTTAAGCTTAACGAGAAATAAGAAGTTGGAAAGATACTTGTTTTAGTAAGAAGTTACTCAAAGCTAATATTTTCTAATATGCTAGAACTTATGAGAAGTGCTAGGCTAATCATCTTGACAATTGTTGCAAGACCCTACAAAACGTATACCTAGTGCATTGCGAGTTGGTAGAACACTTGACCGGTGCAAGTTATATCATCCACCACAATTCGCTGGTTATGTGATAAACAACAAGTAAGTTCTTTCAAGATAAAGAATCTAAACCTAGGTTGGGAACCTAGATATGTACTTGGTAAGGTTCATGCTATGAGAGATAACATGAATATAAAGGATAGTGCAATACAAGAGGTATGAACACATGGACACATGGTATGTTAAACTTCTATTGCAATCGACTAGTGTTTACACACTTACGATATACATCACAAGGTTGTAATATGGTATTGACAACCCGAATGTGATGTCGACATTCGTCGTTTGAGATATTATTAACTCACCTTATACTTTGTTACATCCAAATGGGTTGTAGAGACATTGAACCCCGTTAAAGTGAACACGGATTAGCATTGTATTCGCCCATAGTCACTTACATGAGGTGACATCTCGAAGTGACTAGAGTGTGATGCGATTGATGGCAAGTTCAAGTGCCATGGAGTCATGTGAGATGACTAGTCGATCACATAGGCAAACTGTTAGGAACACTTTGTCGGGCTAATGACCGCTTATAGAGTTCTGGCAAATTTATATAGCCTGGTCGTGGCGAGAGCTACTATAGTATTCTAATGAGTCGATTCTTTTAACTAAAGACTATTCGCCTAAGGTGGTACAGTTACAGATTAACTTTGATTTATGTTACTACGACCTTCGTAAATGGGGTCAAATGGGCATATTTTGGGTTATGATAGCTGTGGCTAGTCGAAGGGAATAAGTGCGATAGGAATTGTCCACCCCTTGTCAGGGTTATAACAATATCTCAGGGCCACTCGAGGAGTAATGAATTAAAAATGCGTGGCCACGCTCGGAAGGTATCCATGGTGGATAATTTCGGTCAATCAGTTATTCTCCAGATCGAGGAAACCACTCTAGATATGATCACTTGCAAGTACGACCTGAAAGACACCTTGAATTGAGTAGGAGATAGTAATAGGGCAAGAGAATTGGTGACGCACACTTGTCGAGGACAAGTGGGAGATTGTTGGAATATGTGTCCTCCGACAATAATGCGATCACAACTGTTGATCATGATGATCACATGTTTAAGTCTCATTTTAAGAATAAATGTGGGATGTAATACTTTACAGTCAACTGGTCCACACATATCGGTAATGATTGGCTGACTAGAGTTTGACATTACTGTCGTGCGACGGTGGTGATCAGTTGATCCCCTTAGGTCACACCTAAAGGGTAACACTCTTAATTGATTATTTAATTGATCGTATGACGATACGGGTTAATTAAATTACTTAAAATTGATGGACGATTTTGGAAGTGATATTTACGTATCTCATTGTAATTTGATTAAATTAGATACGGTCTAAGTAATCGAATTGTTTTATTGCTTAGATGAAATTATTGTTTACGGAAACAATTGAAACCGAATGAATAATTTATTATAAATACAAGATGTTGTGATTTATAATAGGTAAACCATTTTGGTACAAGTAATTTTGAATTACTAAGTCGATTTTGTACATGACGTATTTTCATTAATACGTTGATTTTTAATATGTTAAAAATACATGACTAGTAACATGTGACAATTGACAAATGACAAAACATAAAATGGACCATCCATTTTATGTAAGTGCTGAAATATTGGAGGGAATATAATGTTTAAATTGTGTTAAATTATTAAGTGGAGAGCATAATGATTATAACTAGCTTGTAGCCATGCAAGCCTAGTTTTTCTTGAGAAGAATTACTTGCCCATGCATTGGCTAACTTCTCCTCTCCTCTTCTCTCTCCCCACCGGTTTTCAAAGGGCAATATAGAGAGTTTTTCTCTCTTATTATTCATTCATATTTTTACATAATATTTCTAGTGTAAGAAACACAAAAACTCTCTAAGAAAAACTAGAGAAATAAAGACTCCAAAATCTTCTTCTCTTGACCGAAAAAAACAAGAGACCAAAACAATATTTTGGGTCATATTTATTAAGATTAGTATTGTTCTAGTAATAATAATATTAGTCTTTAAGAGGTTATCTTGGGTATAAATCCTTGGGAGGGATTCTAAGCTTGAATCCTTGTTCATCCAATATTAGGAAGCTCAAGAACAAGTGAGTAGGAGAACTCATTTGTGCCCATATATCCGAAATCACAATGTAAGGAAAACGATTTCTTCTTTATTTTACTTATGTTTGCATGCATAAGATCTAAGTTAATTATATGACTAAATTAAATTTGTCACATATTTGAATATGTTGAGTATTATGAGATATAGATTTCTAACAGGCTCCGCAGTAGCGGGTCGCCTAATCCAACGCTAAACCCTTTCCCGTCCCGCTTTAGTATACCCGGCCCCCTCGTTTAATCCCTTTACCTACTAGGTACGTTTCAAAAGAATCCTAGGTTCATTTTTAATCTATAGTAGGTACGTTCTTCCGAATGACCACTTTCCGATAATAAGGTAAATGGTTTATGGTTGGATTAGGCGGCTCCGCGGTAGCGGGCCACCTAATCTAACCCTAAATCATTTCCCGTCCCGCTTTAGGATACCCGGCCTCCTCGAAAAGGGGTTCACCCTTCCCCTTTTAAGGCTCAATTTATGGTTCTCGCTTCGACAATAAAGGAATGGGTATAGGGTTGGATTAGGCGGCTCCGCGGTAGCGGGCTGCCTAATCTAACCCTAAACCTTTTCCTGTCCCGCTTTAGGATACCTGGCCCCTAGTTTAATCCCTTTACCCCTCGGAAAGAGGTTTACACTTCCCCTTTTAGGGCTCAATTTATGGTTCCCGTCCCGCTTTAGGATACCCGGCCCCCTCGTTTAATCCCTTTACCTACTAGGTACGTTTTAAAACAGTCCTAGGTTTATTTTTAATCTATAGTAGGTACGTTTCTTCTGAATAACCCCGTTCTTCTAATAAGGGAAAGGGTTTAGGGTTAGATTAGGCGGCTCCACGGTAGCGGGCCGCCTAATCCAACTCTAAACCCTTTCCCGTCCTGCTTTAGGATACCCGGCCCTCTCGGAAAGGGGTTCACCCTTCCCCTTTTAGGGCTCGGTTGATGGTTCCCGTTCGGATAATAAGGGAAAAAGTTTAGGGTTGGATTAGGCGGCTTTATGGTAGCGGGCCGCCTAATCCAACCCTAAACCCTTTCCCGTCCCGCTTTAGGATACCCGGCCCCCTCGGAAAGGGGTTCAACCTTCCCTTTTTAGGGCCCAATTTATGATTCCCGTTCAGATAATAAGGGAAAGGGTTTAGAGTTGGATTAGGGGGCTCCGCGGTAGCGGGCCGCCTAATCTAACCCTAAACATTTTCCGTCTCGTTTTAGAATACTCAGCCCTCTCGTTTAATCCCTTTACCTACTAGGTACGTTTCAATAGAGTCCTAGGTTCATTTTTAATCAATATAGATACGTTTCTTCCGAATGACTACTTTCCGATAATAAGGTAAAGGGTTCAGAGTTTGATTTGGCGGTTCCGCGATAGCGGGCCACCTAATCCAAACCTAAACCTTTTCCTGTCCCGCTTTAGGAAACCCGACCCCCTCGGAAAGGGATTCACCCTTCCACTTTTAGGACTCAGTTTATGGTTCTCGTTCGGCTAATTAGGGAAAGGGTTTAGGGTTGGATTGGACGGCTCCGCGGTAGCGCGCGTCCTAATCCAACCCTAAACCCTTTGTCGTCCCGCGTTAGGATACCCGGCCCCCTCGGAAAGGGGTTCACCCTTCCCCATTTAGGGCTCAGTTTTTCGTTCTTGTTCCGATAATAAGGGAATGGGTTTAGGGTTGGATTAGGCAGCCTCGCGGTAGCGGGCCGCCTAATCGAACTCTAAACCCTTTCCTGTCCCGCTTTATGATACCCGACCCCCTCGTTTAATCCCTTTACCCCTCGGAAAGGTGTTCACCCTTCTTCTTTCAGGGCTCAGTTTATGGTTCCCATCTCGCTTTAGGATACCCAGCCCCCTCGTTTAATACTTTTATATATTAGGGACGTTTCAAAAGTGTCCTACGTTCATTTTTAACCTATAGTAGGTACGTTTCTGCTGAATAACCCCGCTTCGATAATAAGGGAAAGGGTTTAGGGTTGGATTAGGCGGCTCCGCAGTAGCAGGTCGCCTAATCCAATGCTAAACCCTTTCCCGTCCCGCTTTAGGATACCCGGTCCCCTCGTTTAATCCCTTTACCTACTAGGTACGTTTCAAAAGAGTCCTAGGTTCATTTTTTATCTATAGTAGGTATGTTTCTTCCGAATGACCACTTTCCGATAATAAGGTAAAGGGTTTAGGGTTGGATTAGGCTGCTTCGTGGTAGCGGGCTACCTAATCTAACCCTAAACCCTTTCCCGTTCTGGTTGAGGATACCCGACCACTCGGAAAGGGGTTCACCCTTCCACTTTTAGGGATCAGTTTATGGTTTTTCGTTCGGATAATAAGGAAAGGGTTTAGGGTTGGATTAGACGGCTCCACGGTAGCGGTCGCCTAATCCAACCCTAAACCCTTTCCCGTCCCGCTTTAGGATACCCGGTCCCCTCGTTTAATCCCTTTACCTACTAGGTACGTTTCAAAAGAGTCCTAGGTTCATTTTTTGTCTATAGTAGGTACGTTATTTCCGAATGATCACTTTCCGATAATAAGGTAAAGGGTTTTGGGTTGGATTAGGCGGCTCCGCGGTAGCAGGCCACCTAATCTAACCTTAATCCCTCTCCCGTCCTGCCTTAGGATACCCGGCCCCCTCGGAAAAGGGTTTACCCTTCCACTTTTAGGGCTCAGTTTATGGTTCTCGTTCGGATAATAAGGGAAAGGGTTTAGGGTTGAATTAGACGGGTCCGCGGTAGCGGGCCGCCTACTCCAACCATAAACCCTTTCCCGTCCCGCGTTAGGATACCTGACCCCCTCGGAAGGGGTTTACCCTTTCCCTTTTAGTGCTCTGTTAATGGTTCTCGTTCCGATAATAAGGGAAAGGGTTTAGGGTTGGATTAGGCGGCTCCGCGGTAGCGAACCGCCTAATCCAACCCTAAGCCATTTCCCGTCCCGCTTTAGGATACCCGGCCCCCTATTTTAATCCCTTTACCCCTCGAAAAGGGGTTCACCCTTCCCCTTTTAGGGCTCAGTTTATGGTTCTCGTCTCGCTTTAGGATACCCGGCCCCCTCGTTTAATCTCTCTACCTACTAGGTACCTTTCAAAAGATTCATAGGTTCATTTTTAATCTATAGTAGGTACGTTTCTTCCGAATGACCACTTTCCGATAATATGGTAAAGGGTTTAGGGTTGGTGATGTGACCATTATTTGAGCGTATTTAGTCTCCGAATTAGCCTTGTTCCCATGCTTTTTAGTGCATATTTAGGTCATTTATTATCTTTAGTCCTTTGTTGTATATTCTTTGAGATTTTGTTCCCTTGGTAGGAAAGGAGTGCAAACATTGCATTTTCATGGCAAAATAGAGCTAAATTGATTGAATTCAATGACCAAGCATCAAAGAGAAGACAAGACTAGAAGGCCTTTGTGCATATTATAGTAGATGGGAAATGATGAGGAAAGATCCTTGCATCTCTGACAAGATCCCCAAGGATTGTTGGAAGAAAGAGGAAGAAAAGAAGAAAACTGACCCAGAATCCGAGCGGCTTGACCCTCGGGACGCTCGTCCAAGACGGCCAGGATCCGAGCGTCCAGCCAAGGAATCCGCTCGTCCAGCAGCCATGCAATCCGCTCGTCCCGTTGCCTTGGACGCTCGGATTGTGCTATAACAACTTTCGTTTTCTTCTTGTTCCATGAAGGATGCGCATATTTCGGAAAGACCGGCAAAAAGGAGACCGACATCTCTTTTGAGAGGAGCGATTCCTCAAGGACTTAATCATCATTTAAGCCCTTAGTAAACCCTAATTTGTGTACCTAATTCCCAACTATAAATACCCCATTAGTCTAATTAGATAATCATGTTCATCTTATCAATCTCTAGTGTAGTTTATATCATTCGAATCTCTTCTTAATCTTGTAATCAACTTTTAATCAAGTCTTAATACAAATCTCATTTCCTTAATCTCTCTTTTGTTCATCTTTTATTTTGGGTAATTGAAGATTATTTGGGTTATTATTGGGAGATTGACAACCTTCCAATCATTCATCAAGTACTTCTATTATTCTTTGGTTTATTATTGGAATCATTAGTAGGTATAATTCTCTTAATCCCATTTTAATTATTGTTAATCATCTTCATTTGTTCATCATGTTTTGGTTTGTTGGTATGATTGACAATCTTGCTAGCATGTTTACCATGATGATGAGTGAGTAGTTTCTTTAACTAGGGTTAATGAGTAATTAAAGGAAACCAACATGGGGGATGATTCATGCTTAATTTAATATGTTTTCATAATTTATTTGCTTGCTTGTTGTGATCTCAACTTATGCACATGTTATGTTTGATGAAATGCGAGCCTATGAATCCTTGCATTTTTTACCCATCACTTACCTTTTCAATGAGACTTGTAAGACATAAACCAACTCGAGTCTCATTAGACCATGCATATAATTGAGTAGGGAGGATTAAGTCGACTTGTAGGTGTTGTACATGTTGGGAAATGTGTCCTCAACAATAGTGCGATCACATGATTTAAATATCATTATTAAATCTCATTTTAAGAATACATGTGGGATGTAATATTTTACAGTCAACTGGTCCACACATATCGGTAATGATTGGCTGACTAGAGTTTGACATTACTGTTGTGCGACGGTGGTGATCAGTTGATCCCCTTAGGTCATACCTATAGGGAAATACTCTTAATTGATTATTTAATTGATCGTATACCGATACGAGTTAATTAAATTGCTTAAAATTGACGGATGATTTTGTGAGTATAATTTACGTATCTTATTGTAAATATGATTAAATGAGACACGGTCTAAGTAATCGAATTATTTTATTACTTAGATGAAATTATTGTTTACAGAAACAATTGAAACGGAATGAATAAATTATTATAAATACAGAATGTTGTAGTTTATAATTTGGAAACATTTTTGGTACAAGTAATTACGAATTACTAGTCCATTTTGTAAATGACATATTTTATGAGTATGTTGATTTTTAATATGTTAAAAATACATTACATTGTGACATGTCATGTAACATGTTACATATGACAAATTTGACAAATGACAAAATAAAATGGATTCTCCATTTTATGCTTAAAACCGAAAATGAGGAGGGAGTGTAAGATATGTATTGTGTTTTTATCTTGAGTGGAAAACACAATTATCATATCTAAGTAGTAGCCATGCACACCTACCTTTTGAGAAGAGCAAAAATGAAAGGCATTGGACATGCTACCCAAGGCCATTTTTTTCGGCCATTCCACAAGAAAAGAGAGAAGAGCTTTTCTCTTACACATTATTATTCATTCCTTTCACAATATAATTTTCTAGTGTAAGAAAATGCATAATCTCTACAATATGTGATTTTTCTAGAGAAATAAAATCTCATATACTCCCTCTTGACCGAATCATTCAAGAGCCAAAATACAGTTTATTTTGTGTCAATTTTATAGTAAAACTAATATTATTACTAGATCTAAATAATATTGGTTAATTATGAGTTTCCTTGGGTATATGCTTTTGGGAGAGGTTCTAATTTGAACCTTGTTCATCCAATATTTGGAAGCTCAAGAACAAGTGAGTAGGTGAACTCACTTGTGCCCATAAAACCGAAACATCCAATGTAAGATGATGATTTCTTCTTTAAATTGCTTATAGTTTGCATGCATAAGATCATTCTTTAATTTTATGACAAATTAAATTAAAACATATATGAATATGTTAAGTATATAGATCTACTTTTCCTTCAATCGGTATCAAGAGCCTTGGTTGTTTGCATGCAAATCGGTTAAAAGTTTTTCCGAGCTATAAAGATTAACATATAAAACTTGTATAATTTGTGTTATTATGATATATCACAAAATTAATTTTTGCATGTTAAAGTTTCTGATCCTAAAATGTATTTAGGATATTTTGGTTAATTTATGGATTTTATTGTTCATTTTATAAAATATTGGCATTAAAATGTGATTTTTATGATAAAAATGTCATTTTTGGACGAAAATTAGCTAAACTTCGAATTTTCCAATGGTTTTTATATATGTTTTCACATATATTATTTTTAGATGATCTGGAATTTTTCATAATTTTATGAGTTCTTATGCTCGAAAAATGGATTTTTCATGATAAAAATCGGATTTAAGTGAAAAATAGGTTAATATGAGATAAATTTCGAATCTGGTCATATAAATTTAGTATGTTGTCACATGCAATTTTACAAGATGTGTATAAAATAATAGGCTATATTAAAGTCTTTGTGCATGATTTATGGATTTTTAAAGAAAAATAGCATAAATAGTGACATTATTAGTGAAAAATTAATAAAACATAATCTATGACTAAGGAAAAACGTCACATGTTGCATTTTATTATCTTTATCAGATCTAAAATTGAAAAGTTAATGAATATAATTTTTCCCATGTTTTTATGATTATTTTAGTTAAAACCGATAAACCGGAACATTGTTTTTTCCGGAAAAATTTCGAAATTTTTAACCTAAGTTTTTGAACATTATGAGTGTCACGGTATTTTCCAGAATTTTCATGAGTTTAAATTTCAAATTTCAAATTTATTTGAAATTTTGTGATTTATTTGAAGTTTATAGCTTATTTTTGTAATTTTTTAGTCCATTAATGAACAATTTTATAAATATGAGTTAATTATGGTCAAATTATTAGTGAAGACTAAATTTTGAGTCCTAAGAGGTTAGGGTAATTAACTTATGCATAAATATGAATTTATGTAATTTTTGGTGATTATAAAATGTTGAAATCACGCAAATCCGTAAAAACCGAGTAATATACGATATTGGCTAATTAAAGGCGATTTAGCATAAAATTGGGCTTGTTCATACATATTATAATGCTGCATTTTCTTTATGATTGTCATAGTTTAATTTATGTAATTTTTTGAATTATGTAATTTTACTTAGTATGGCCTTAGATTTTAATTGGTATTTCCCGAAATGTATGGGAATATCGATTCGGTTGTAATTTTATTGTTATCTCATATCACCGTTTTGTAATTTAATAAATTTATTTTATTTTAGTTACAAATGTATAATAGGAAATTATGTAATTTGCTATGTAATTTAATTTATCTCGGAGTTCCCAAAGACGGATTTCTTCAAGATGGCGATACATAAAGACGGTGTTACCTCGAGATGCGTGCCACAACCGAAGTTCAAGGGACCAATGGAGTTGGTTTCCGAATATGTAATAGTTAAATAGTTTTTCTATTTTAGGAAGGCCATACTAGGATTCATTTATTTTATGTTTGCATTTTATTTATATGTCGCATGCATCGCTAAATCGCCATAACTAAAACATGCATTGTCATCTTTATCGAGTTTATCGACCGTGTCAATTAAAATTATCGTAGTTCACCGCTTTAGTTCACTTAAAATGTGATAGATAATAAATTGACATGACCTCTCGCTAAAACAATCAATTGAGACATAGCCTTACCAAAGAGTAGAAACCATGAAAACCTATTTCATGAGGGAGTGCACTCGGCCACACCGGGGTACAAACCTTGTTACGTAGGGGAAGTGGGTGATAAATGTCTATCCACCGAATTCGTGTTGATAAGGGTTTCATCGGCCACACCGTGCCCAAGTTAAATATGGGTTTGGATCATGGACACATTTATTCGAAATTTGGATTGAACTCAACAAAAGTTTTTCGATGAGGGTTTTATCAGCCACACCGTCCCCTTGTTGAATGTGTTTTGGGCTAAAGATATATGTTAATGTAATATTATCGACCAAGAGTTCTAAAAGTAGAATCGATTAAACGTTAATCCACCGAGTTATATTGATAAGGGTTTCATCGGCCACACCGTTCCCAAGTTAATATGAATTTGGGTCTTGGAATCATTTATCTAGTTGGGTAGAGGTCACTAGAAAAATGCATAAAACTTGTTTAAACTATAATTTTTTTTTACAAGTATTATTAAAACGATAAATGTTAAGTTTTCCACTATTCCGTTATCATATTGTTCTATTTCTTTACCACAATTCATATACGATATCATTTCGATTTTTCAAATCTCCATTAAAACATCGTAACTAAAGACAAATATGAATTTGCTTCTAAAACCTCATATGAACCATTGCTAAGGATCTCTTGTAAAGAGTATAGATTAAAGTTATTCATTATCAAACAGGTTTTTGATTCTAGACTAACACATCTACTTACAATGGATTGTTTTTCCATGTACTTAAATGAATTAAGTACCTTGAAGCGATAAATTGTTTTGGAAATTAGTTTTGTCCAGAATTCGTAATTGACCAAAATAATGCAACCACTTCAATGAAAGTTTTAAGACTAAAACGAACAAATGAAGAGTGATCTTCGTGAATTCAATTTTACTTCTCAAAGCAAAGACTCATTGAAATAAGTGGGAGCATTCTCTTAAACCGTTAAGATGAGGACGAGGTTCAAGAAGTAAAGATTATAATGGAATTGATAAAAGGTAATGTTAAAGGTAAAGTTGTTGAGAATGACGATACTAAACCTTTCAATCCCGACCGATAAAGTTTCCATTGTCTTAAATGTTGGACACGAGGAAGGAAACTATCCCAAATTATTGAAGAATCAACAAATTAGTTGTGGGACATCTAATGGGATCTTCTTCGTTAAATGTTTATTTGATTAAACATAAATTTTGCTAGTATTACTTCGTCAATATTAGAAACCGGTGGTGGTTTTCATCATTATGTTTGATACATAGGATGATTAGAATATGACGACTAGCAACAATGAAGTCGAGAGATAGAGTAATTGTGTACTCAATCTAGTTTTTGGATTTAAAGTGGTACTTAATTGTGACTATTAAGTGCATAAACTCTAAATAAGAATATAAACTTGTTAAGAGACAAAAGAGGTTTTCACTTTTGTGACCCTATACACCACGATTTGATGAATGGCTAGCCCATTATCAAGGTGATTATATTCTAAACCAAACTAGAATGATATATCATGTAGATGATGTAAGATTCAAATTGGTAACCCAAGATTAAACCTTAATTTTTGGAATGATGAACGCAAAGAGTTATCAAGTACTCTTGAAACCATTAGACTATTAATGGTATATGCGTATCTTGTATTCAAAGCAAGATATCTCGTGCCTTTTGGTTGAAAAAGGAGATCGAGATTGTAAATCATTGATCCAAAATAGGTTGATCATTTTCTTTTACCAACGATTTAAGTTGACGCTAATGTGTTCACTTAATAAGGTAAATAGAAAAATCTTTGAAGTAGTTTAAAGAGTTCAAGGAATAATGATTTAGTCGTAATGGGATTATCAAAGTGAAGACTTTGATATAAGCCAAAGGAAATGTGATATAGTATCACAAGTTAATCTCTCTTAGCACGCATTATGAAATAATGTGTGGTTGGATAAGAAATCAAACGCTATTCGATATGGTTTGGACTTCAATCAAGTTACTTTGAGTTACTTGATCCTTTTGGGGATTTTATCATTTTGTCTAGATTATTTTTCCACTAAATCTAATCATATGAGAAATGAAATGGTAAGGGTACCATGCTTGTAAGTTTTCACAAGAAACAAATGCTCATTTTTCCCTTTTCAATCATCACGAGTACGACGGGTTTGCGGCTCGTGAAACTGTCTTTCTAAAATAAAAGTTTATTTCTAGAAGACAGAGTGGGAGAAATTATTCAAGGGCCACAAAGAATGCCACAGAGAATGTTATGTCGCAAGAAACTGGTCTTTCTTGGCTACATGAGACGTTTCATGTAAAACATTGTTTCTTCAAAACCTAGGAGGTTAAAATTCATCACTTGTTGAAAATGATGAATTCATGCTACTTTTAAGAAAGTAAAGAGCTTATAACTTACAAAAGAAATCGTTTGATTCAAAGTTGATTACTTCTAGAAAGTAATGAACATATGACTTACATAAGAGTGTTTAAGTCACAACTCAATACAAGGCTTAGAGCCATGAGAATCCGAAATAAAAGGCTTGATTAGTGACAAAGGGTTTTGCACTAATAAAGACAGATTTCAAGGTTTGATCGGTTGCAAAGGATTTTGCATCGGTTGCAAAGGATTTTGCACCCGTTGAGATGCTTAAGTCTATTTGGATATTCTTAGGGATTGTGTTTCATTATTATGAAATACATAGCGAGTGAATCTAAAACCCACTTCTTCAATTAGAAGGAATGTATTCAATACATGTCTCGAGTTTAGTAGATTCTTGCAATCCTAAGATAATGTGAAACTTAAGAGAGAATCTTAAGTAGGACATCGATGAGTTGGAATCAATGATTTGATCATGTTATAAAACGTTTCTCGATAAGTCGAGAAGTTGTGTTTATACATGAAGTTTAGTGGGAGTTACGGAAATTTTAATTAGTCTTATATGTGAATGACATATTGATCATCGAGAATGATTTAAGACTTTTGGAGTATTATAATACATCTTAAATATCCGGATTTATGAAGATAAATCCACATGATATTAGTGTCAATAAGAAGTCTTATGTAGATAAGATTCATGACTAATTCAATTAAAATTGAACATATTTGATTGATTCCATTTGCTTCCGCTGCCAAATCAATTAAATAGAAAATGATGTATAACACTTCATATACTTGGAGTATGATGAATTGTTTTCAAAATCAAATTTAAGTAATCTTTACCAAGTAAGCCATAAAGATTACCCTTAAGTGCTTGTAGAAGCATTAAGGCTATGATGCAAAGTGTTTATGATGCAATTTTGTGTAAGGGTGTTACACAAGTGACAATTGACAATTGAGATTGCGCATGGTTTCCGACAAAACCATAATCAAAACACATTAGGATGGTTAAGATACCATTGTGGAAATGTTAATTAAGAAGTAGATTTTCTAGAATCGTTCTAGGCAATAAAGAACAATGAGAAATATTGATAACGGAAATTGAGTACACTTGCAATCATGAGATGTGCAAGAAGGAAGAGCCCCGCACACTGCGAAAACAGTGGGAGCTATTCTAAGGATAGAAGGCTTATGTCTTGATTGGATATCGACACGTACTCAGAAAGTTTTGTAATGCAAATGTATACATTATAAAGGAAAACAAGTATGTAGTAAGGTTGAGTAAGGTACAAGAAATTGATAAAACCTACTAACCAAAGCCTTCTCAAAGGCTAAACATGATGAGTCATGTCATTTCAATTGAATTGAAATGAACAACTACATACAAGATCAAATTAGATTATAGAACATGAAATAGTAATCAGGCATTGACTATTCATGTGTGATAATCGCATTTGTCGTTCAAGTTTTATTTTAAAACTCTTTTATTATACTTTGTTACATCCAAACGGGTTGTAGAGACAACGTTGAACCCCATTAAAGTGAACCCGGATTAACATAGTATTAGCCCATAGTCGCTTGTATGAGGTGACGTCTCGAAGTGACTAGAGTGTGATGCGATTGATGGCAAGTTCAAGTGCCATAGAGTCATGTGAGATGACTAGTCGATCACATAGGCGATCAATAGGAACACTTTGTCGGGCCTTATGACCGCTTATAGAGTTCTGGCAATTTATATAGCCTGGTCGTGGCGAGAGCTACTATAGTATTCTAATGAGTCGATTCTTTTGACTAAAGACTATTCACCTAAGATGGCACAGTTTCAGATTAACTTTGATTTGTGTTACTACGACCTTCGTAAATGGGGTCAAATGGGCATATTTTGGCTTATGATGGCTGTGGCTAGTCGAAGGGAATGAGTGCGATAGGAATTGTCCATCCCCTTGTCAGGGTTAAAACAATATCTCAGGGCCACTCGAGGAGTAATGAACTGGAAATGCGTGGCCACGCTCGGAAGGTATCTATGATAGATAAATCCGGTCAATCAGTTATTCTCCAGATCGAGGAAACCACTCTCGATATGATCACTTGCAAGTACGACCTGAAAGACACCTTGCATTGAGTGGGAGATAGTAATAGGACAAGAGAATTGGTGACGCACACTTGTCAAGGACAAGTGGGAGATTGTTGGGAAATGTGTCCTCAACAATAGTGCGATCACATGATTTAAATATCATTATTAAATCTCATTTTAAGAATACATGTGGGATGTAATATTTTACAGTCAACTGGTCCACACATATCGGTAATGATTGGCTGACTAGAGTTTGACATTACTGTCGTGCGACGGTGGTGATCAGTTGATCCCCTTAGGTCATACCTATAGGGAAATACTCTTAATTGATTATTTAATTGATCGTATACCGATACGAGTTAATTAAATTGCTTAAAATTGACGGATGATTTTGTGAGTATAATTTACGTATCTTATTATAAATATGATTAAATAAGACACGATCTAAGTAATCGAATTATTTTATTACTTAGATGAAATTATTGTTTACAGAAACAATTGAAACGGAATGAATAAATTATTATAAATACAGAATGTTGTAGTTTATAATTTGGAAACATTTTTGGTACAAGTAATTACGAATTACTAGTCCATTTTGTAAATGACATATTTTATGAGTATGTTGATTTTTAATATGTTAAAAATACATTACATTGTGACATGTCATGTAACATGTTACATATGACAAATTTGACAAATGACAAAATAAAATGGATTCTCCATTTTATGCTTAAAACCGAAAATGAGGAGGGAGTGTAAGATATGTATTGTGTTTTTATCTTGAGTGGAAAACACAATTATCATATATAAGTAGTAGCCATGTACACCTACCTTTTGAGAAGAGAAGAAATGAAAGGCATTGGGCATGCTACCCAAGGCCATTTTTTTTCGGCCATTCCACAAGAAAAGAGAGAAGAGCTTTTCTCTTACACATTATTATTCATTCCTTTCACAATATAATTTTCTAGTGTAAGAAAATGCATAATCTCTACAATATGTGATTTTTCTAGAGAAATAAAATCTCATATACTCCCTCTTGACCGAATCATTCAAGAGCCAAAATACAATTTATTTTGTGTCAATTTTATAGTAAAACTAATATTAATACTAGATCTAAATAATATTGGTTAATTATGAGTTTCCTTGGGTATATGCTTTTGGGAGAGGTTCATCCAATATTTGGAAGCTCAAGAACAAGTGAGTAGGTGAACTCACTTGTGCCCATAAAGCCGAAACATCCAATGTAAGATGATGATTTCTTCTTTAAATTGCTTATAGTTTGCATGCATAAGATCATTCTTTAATTTTATGACAAATTAAATTAAAACATATATGAATATGTTAAGTATATAGATCTACTTTTCCTTCTGTACAATCTAATCGATTCGGCTCCGGGACCCAAACCTTCCTAGGATTGTAAGATATAAGCCAACTCGATCCATCACAACAATAATTGCTTGCTTATGATTTGAGAATATGTTTGTATGATCAATTCCCATGAATCCCCTATGAACCCATGACACCCTAGTGCCCTTTATCAATTGTTTACATCCCTTTTTAATCATCTTGCTTGTTTACTTTTATTGCTATTTAGTTTAGTGATCTTCTACTTCAAACCCCAAATTGTGACACCCCTAGACACCGCTACTTGCAATTGAAAATCTTACTTCAATACCCGTCCCTTGGGATCTGACCTTTACTTACCTCTTTACTAATAGTAGAGTTGTTTGTGGAGATATAAATATTGTTTTGGTCTAGGTTCTCCTAACGACAAGTAACCGAAACATAGCTCCAAGTGAGTCCGACCAAAAATGGCGTCGTTGCCGGGGACGGTGTTAACTTGATTTAGATTTTCTTAGAATGTTATTATTTGTGTCTTTCTTTGCCTTGGGGAAGTAAAACTCCTTAAGGTTTGTTCTAATTATTTTCGAGTTGTTTGATATTTTGCATGTCTAGAAGATCACAAGGTAACTTGTTACCCATTGATCACGAAATTGAAAGGACTTTGACAAACAATAGAAGACTTGCTAGAGGTACTTTAAGAGGTATTGGTGAGGTTGTAGATATTCAACCAAACACTATTGAGTTCGTCAACCCTTTTGCAAGATAAGGTGAGGAGAACCCAACACAAAATCGAACACAAAATCAACCCACAATGCCTAAATTTTCATCACATTCCGTACCGACCGAGGAGAACCTACCCAATGGGACGCCCACGCCACAACACTTAACCGGAAACTTCATTGCCAAATCCGCATTAATCCAATTAGTCGAAAGAAGCCAATTTGGGGGATGCCTAGTGAAGACCCTCATTCTCACATGGAGACTATTTGTGACTATTGTGATGTGATTTCGCAAACCGGTGTAACTCAAGACCAAATTCGATGGGTATTATTTCCTTTTTCTCTAATCGGCACCGCAAAACAATGGTTGAAGAGCCTTGATAAGGCTACTCTTGGAATTGACTCTTGGAAGAAGTTGGCTCTAGCTTTCTAAAAAAATTCTACCCTCCGGAAAAGACTAACATGCTAAGAGCTCAAATTACGGGTTTTAAGCAAAGGGATGAAGAATCTTTGTATGAAGCTTGGGAGCGGTTCAAAGGAATTTGTCGCTCATGTCCTCATCATGGACTTAGCGAGTGGTTCTTGGTACAACAATTTTGGAACGGTCTTTATGAAGACTCAAGAAACATTCTCAACATGGGATCAAATGGTATGTTCACCGAAGTTGACGATAATCAAACTTGGAACAAAATTGAGGAAATGGCGGTCCATAACTCACAATATAGTAGACCTCGCAAGGCTAATAGAGGAGGAAAGCATGAAGTGGACTCTATTACTCAATTGGGCGCTCAACTTAGTGCTCACATTGATACCATCAACTTGAAGTTTGAGAAAGCTATGGCTAGACTTGAAGAAGCCTCAAAATCACCAAAGCAACATGTCAATGCCATGACGGCATCTTCATCAATCCCAAGTGGGATATGTGAGAATTGTAGAACTTTGGGACATGACCAAAGTGAATGTAGGGGAACAAATGAACAAGTGAATGCTTTTCAAGTATACAAGGGTGGTACCCCTTATTCCAATTATTACAATGAAAACACCAAATTCCACCCAAATCTCTCATACAAAAGCCAAAATGTTCAAAATCCTTCAACATACACTCCACCTCCCATGAGAAACCAAAACCAAAGACCCTTTTTCAACCAAAATCAAGGTTACCAAAACCAAACTCCATACAATCAACAAAATGACCAAGGTTTTGATGTTCAAGAAGCGGTCCTCCAAATGCAAAAGAATCAACAAGAGTTTTTCACTCAAATGCAAAAGGATAGTCAAGCAAAGGAAATCGCCATCAACAACATCCTAGCCCACACAAAAATTTTGGAAACTCAATTGACCCAACTAGCATCTTCAAGTTCCCAAAGACAAAAGGGGCAATTACCACCTCAAAGTAATCCCCCAAGACATGAAACGGTTAGTGTCATTCACTCGAGGAGTGGTACGAGATATGAAGGACCGAAGAAGCAAGTTGAGGATGAAGTTGTGGAAGCTAGTGACAAAGAAGAAGTTGTGCAAAACTCCAAGGAAGGATAACCAACAAAATAAGAAGTTTCAAAGAAAAGTCAAGAAAAGGCCAAGGAGAAGGAGCCCATTGTGATTTGACTTCCTTTTCCAAGTCATCAAGCCAAGCCCAAATTTGATGACCAACTTGGGAAATTCATGGAAATTGTCAAGAACTTGGAAGTCTTGATTCCTTTTACGGAATTAATCAATCACGTGCCGGCCTATGCGAAGTACATGAAGGACATCCTTACGAAAAAGAAGTTAATCCGGAAGCTTGAAACTATCGCCTTCACTAAGGTGAGTAGTGCAATCCTTCAAGGGAGTTCACCTCCGAAACTTAAAGATCCGGGAAGCTTCTCAATACTGTGTACCATTGGCGACACCACGATTAAAAAGGCCTTATGTGATCTAGGGGCTAGTGTGAGTGTTATGCCGTATTCGGTGAGTAAAAGGTTAGGGATGGAAGAGCTTAAATGTACCAACATCACACTCTAAATGGCCAATAGATTGACGAAGACACCGTTAGGGATATGGGAAGATGTTCCCGTAAGAGTTGGGAAGTTTTTCATCCCGGTGGACTTTGTCATTGTTGACATGGAAGAAGACTCCAATATTCCGATCATTCTAGGTAGACCTTTCTTGAACACCGCGGGTGCGGTGATAGATGTGAAGCATGGAGAGCTTACTCTAGAAGTGGGAGACGAGAGCATAACTTTCAATCTTGACAAGACCATGAGAGCTCTCCGTTTGCATGAACCATGCTTTATGGTTGATCACTATAGCCGGAAGGATGATAGGAAGAAGTCGGAATTCCAATGGAAAAATAAAGTTGATGATGCTCCATTCAAAGAGCAAGAGAATAGCAACAAAGAGAGCTTGAAAAGCTAACCCATGACAAGTGAAGAGGATGGCCTCATTGGCCAAAACAAGAAAGGAGGAGAGTTGTCTCTATCAACTCAAGAGATTTTTAATGATCAAGTAGACGAAGTTTGCGGTCTTTGGGACGATGAATTTGAAGGAATATTCAATCCCTATATTGGCAATGCTATCGATCAAGACCATCATGGAGAACAACAAGTGCAAAGATCTATTGAGGATCACTATCATGACAATGAACAAGCTTTCGACTACTTCTTCAAGGTGTTGAGTAACATCAACAACACCTTGAACATGCCCCCATGACATCTCACTAAGGATGAGAGTTTGGTGGAGTCCTCTCCAAACCACCATTTGTAAATATTCTAACTCCTTAACTTGCATTTTAATCTTTACATTGCATTTTTGTCATTTTTGGATTTTTGTGCCTTGATCAAGATATTCATCATTTTTGAGAGAAGTGAGGGAAGGACTAATAATTTTATTAATGTGTAGTGCTTTAACTTAGTGTGGGGATAGCAATTGCTTAGGCTATTCATGCCTTTGTAGTGCCCCTACAATGAAGGACACGAGATTTGAAGAATGGAAATGAAACGGGTTATGCAGTGCACGGAGGGACCTGAATCCGTGTTGTCCAAGAAGAATCCGAGCGGCTTAATGGGTAATCTGCTCGTCTTGCAGGAATCCGAGCGTCCGAGGAAGAATCCGTTCGTCCTGTTGAGCTGCAAAAATAAAAAATTTGGTCTGTAACAGAATCCGAGCGTCCAACCTGAGAAGACGCTCGTCTTATTCTGGACGCCCGTCGTAAGGAGAATCCGCTCGTCTTTTCGCTGGAACACTTTAAGTAAAGTTCCTGTAACAGAATCCGCTCGTCTTTAAGAAAAGACGCTCGTCCCACATTGGAGAATCCACTCGTCTTCCCTGAAAGACGTTCGTCTTGTAGCGAGTTTTCCTGAAGCTTATTTATGCAGAATCCGAGCGTCCCGTGCCCCCAGCCGCTCGTGTTCCCCCGCTGCTTTGAAAATTACAGGTATTTTAAACCCCCTTCCCTCATTCATTTCATTCTTTCAACATTCAAACACTACCCATAAACCCCAAAACCCCAAAACTCTCATCCTCTCCATCACTAAAAATAAGATTTCCTCAACCAAATTCAACAAAATCAAATCAAAACTTCTTCACAACAAAAATTAATCACTCCTTTTACAAAATCAATTGATTCAAACACCAAAATCTTCAACGTTTGAATCGATTTTTGAGATAGAAAGCAACATCCTTTCATCTTGAATCGATTTGAGCATAGCTAGAAATTGGAGATTTCAATCTTTCTTTGGTGTAATCAACAATGGCAAGAACTAAAGGAGCAACAAAGGCACTCAAAGCAAAGACAATCTAAAAAAGGCAACAACTTCTTCAAGCAAAGAAAGCTTCAAAGGCTTTGGTAGTTTCTAATGCAAATTTGGAAATTCAAAAACAAGACCCCCCTATGGAAGCAACAACATCAACAACTCCGGTTATTGCTCAATTATCCGACTATCCGGAGGTAATTTTCACTTTCGATTCTCATAGGGATAAATTTGTCCATTTTGCTAAAAAGACCATTATGCCTACAAAATTTATTTGTGAAAATGCCTTGACAAAGTTGGGTGTTATTGAGCAAACCAAAGCCTTCTTTGAGGCCATGGGATTGGGTAAATTGTTTACCATGAGAGAATTGACATACCCCTCCCTCACCTTGGAATTCATAAGTTCATTGAAAGTTACTAAGGTGGAGACTAGATAATACATCGAGTTTCGTCTTGCAAATGTGAATAGACGCATCATCTTTGATGTTTTGAGTAAGATATTAGGCCTTAGTGATGCCCTGTACTATCATAAGATCCCCGAAAAGTATGACCCCGCTCCTCTTTGGGAGGCAATTTCCGGAAAGAAATTTGTGAGCTTTCATGCTTGTCGTGCTCTATTAGTCCACCATCCGGGCATTAGAGTGTGGCACAAGGTCATTGGAAATACTTTGATAGCAATAAATGGCACTAATCATCTTACCAAGCTCGATTTTGTTCTTCTTGAGTCGGCCTTGAAAATAGGAAGGAAGTATACTAAGCCATATAATGCTCTAAGACTTTTGGTTGAAAGATGGCTTAATGTCGATTGTGGTAAATAGGGCACCGCTTTTATTGTGAATGGAGGACTAGTTACCTTTTTGGCCAAGCACTTTGACCCAAATTTCAACAAAGACAAAACTTATGTGGCGCTTAAAGGAGGTCATCTCATTGATATGGACGCCATGATTAACAAGTTTAAGTGGGTCAAGCATGATTCTCTTGACACCAACTATGGGTGGCTAACTAATGATAGATCCTTCACCTTGTCTTCAAAGATTTGCCGATTGAGTGTTCACCGAACAAACTACCTTCTTCCACTCTCCAAGGAAGCCGAGTATATCATTCATCAACAAAGAGGCGAGATTGAAGAGCCATCCTCCTCCATTGTCACACCACCCAACCCATTCAAATATCAAGAGTTCAAACCCAAGGATGTTGAAGTAGGAAATGATTACTTGACCCTACTCATGAGAGAAAGGCACCAACAAGCCTATAATGATCGAGTGGATGCCTACAAGGCCCAATATTCGCCCCTCCTTCATTTAGCTAGGCAAGGACTACTTGATCCATCATGTCCTTTGACTAGTTGGGCGGATAGGGAGGTTTTCTTTCCAAGCACATCTAGTGGTAAAAGACCGGGTGGAGAGGAGGATGTTGATGATGAATTTGTCGATGATGAGGGTGGTGATGAAGAGGTAGGTGAAGATCAAGAGGTTCAAGAGAATGTTGAAGAAGAAGAAGCTCAAGATGAGGAAGGAGAAGAAAGTGAGGAAGATCAAGGAAGTGAAAGCGGGAGTGGAGATGATTCCACTTCTATGGAGGAAAATGATGATAATGATGATATGATAGAGGATTAGCAAACCTTGGAGGCTCCTACACTCTTATGGTTTGTCTACTTCTTTTATTTTCTTTATTTTATCTTGATCATAGTATTGAGGAGTCCTAGCAACATGGAGGACTAGCACCTTGGCTCCATTAAGGTGTTCTTTTTATTGTTCCCACATGAAAAATCCAAAATGACAATTTATAGTTTCATGCATTGCATTTCGTGTGCATGAACTACCCCGAAATTTAAGACATTAGAAATAATGTCTATTTTGGTTTGGGGAAGTACATGCATACGCATCGGGAGGTAATCTAAATTACGCTCTCCGCCATAACAAAAACCCATGCATCATGTAGTGTAGCTTAGTACAACTTGCATTTAGTTTAGAAATCATGCATCATACTTGCATAATTTCCTATCGTATTGGCCATTGAGGACAATGCCCATACTAGTGTGGGGATGGGAAATTCTAACTTGACTTTCATTCAAAAATCCAAAAAAATCAAAAAAATTTCGAAAAATTGAAAAATCCAAAAACATGTTCATTTCCTTTGAAGTGTAGTCTTGTATATATTGTTTGTATATATTATGTTTGTCTATCCTTGTTCACATTGATCGACTACGCCACATCCAAGACATGAGGATATTGAAGACCGCATGGTATGATCTTTCCAATCTCCTTTTTCCTCTTTATGTTAATGACTATGTGGCTTTATTTTGATGGATGCGGTATAAACAATGTGAATTTAGGATTGCATTTAGGTTATTTGGCATATTAGTTGGTAGAATCATATGCATTAGGTTGTATATATGTTAGTTGCATCATGGCATGTAGTTTGCATGTTAGAAAAATTTTGTGAAACCGTCTACTTGGGAAGCTTGACAAGTGTATATAGGCCATAGTAGATGCTTTTTCTTCTTAAGACTTTAATTGTTAGAATACTTGTAAAACACCCTAGGATGTGTTATGCTAGTATCCTTTGACCCATGGATTAAGGCCTAATCAAGAGTACCTTGTGGTGTGATAACTCCTTGGCTACCGTTTATTCCAAGGTGACCCTTGAAACCATGCAACCATCATTCATCCATGTTCTACCATACATTTTGTCATCAAAGGGAATGGGCAAAAAAAAGAAATTGTTCAAAAATTTGAGTTCAAGAAATGAAAAGAAAAGAAAAGAAAAAGTTTGCAAATGCATCAAAAGAAAAGAGGAGTAACAAAAATACAAACTCCTATGCTTCAAATATAAGGCACCCTCGTTACTAATTGGGGTGACTTTGAAAATGTTCAAAAGAAAAATGCAAAAAGTTGAAAAGTTGTCAAGCGTTGAAATGCCAAAAAATCAAAAGAAATGGCAAAAAGAAAGTGTTCTCAAATGTTATATGCGACAAGAAATTGGGGGGAAAAACAACAAAAGCTAACTCCCAAATGAAACTCAAGTATCTATCGATCCCTTTATCCATCGTATCCATTTTAGAGAGGGGACGACCCTTCTTCTTGTCTAGGCAAGAGGGGGAATTCCGCGATTCTCCAGTGTTTCTAACACCATAAGGAGTCTATTCTTGACAAAAGCATTTAACGATTAAGGACAAAGGTACCCTAGCTTGACACAATTTGGAGGTGATTTATTGGTATCCTTCTAGGCTTAGTAGTTTGAAGAAATTGCATCTATGAAGGAGTGTGTACCCTTGAATTGCTTCCCTTATAGATAATTTCCGCCACTTAGATGAAGAAAGTGGCTATTATTTTGTAGATGCATCCATTACTTTATTTTGTGTGCTTTAATATTTGGATGTGTCGCCATTTAGGCAAGACCCACCTTGCCTTGCAAGAAGGCATCCTACCTCATGGTTGTCTTGTTGTGAGTTGAAGGGGCGGAGTGAGACCCGCTAATTGTCTCATATCGGCTATGCTATTAGGTTAGTTTAAATAACGGTCCTAGTTTTTGTCACCTCTTTACTAGGGACGAGCAAAGGTTTGGTTTGGGGATATTTGATGTGACCATTATTTGAGCGTATTTAGTCCCCGAATTAGCCTTGTTCCCATGCTTTTTAGTGCATATTTAGGTCATTTATTATCTTTAGTCATTTGTTTTGCATATTCTTTGAGGTTTTGTTCCCTTGGTAGGAAAGGAGTGCAAACCTTGCATTTTCATGGCAAAATAGAGATAAATTGATTGAATTCAATGACCAAGCATCAAAGAGAAGACAAGACTAGAAGGCCTTTGTACATATTATAGTAGATGGGCAATGATGAGGAAAGATCATTGCATCTCCGACAAGATCCCCGAGGATTGTTGGAAGAAGGAGGAAGAAAAGAAGAAAACTGACCCAGAATCCGAGCGGCTTGACCCTCGGGACGCTCGTCCGAGACGGCCAGAATCCGAGCGTCCAGCCAAGGAATCCGCTCGTCCAGAAGCCATGCAATCCGATCGTCCCGTTGCCTTGGACGCTCGGATTGTGCTATAACAACTTTCGTTTTCTTCTTGTTCCATGAAGGATGCGCATATTTCGGAAAGACCGGCAAAAAGGAGACCGACATCTCTTTTGAGAGGAGCGATTCCTCAAGGACTTAATCGTCATTTAAGCCCTTAGTAAACCCTAATTTGTGTACCTATTCCCCACTATAAATACCCCATTAGTCTAATTAGATAATCATGTTCATCTTATCAATCTCTAGTGTAGTTTATATCATTCTAATCTCTTCTTAATCTTGTAATCAACTTTTAATCAAGTCTTAATACAAATCTCATTTCCTTAATCTCTCTTTTGTTCATCTTTTATTTCGGGTAATTGAAGATTATTTGGGTTATTATTGGGAGATTGACAACCTTCCAATCATTCATCAAGTACTTCTATTATTCTTTGCTTTATTATTGGAATCATTAGTAGGTATAATTCTCTGAATCCCTTTTTAATTATTGTTAACCATCTTCATTTGTTCATCATGTTTTGCTTTGTTGGTATGATTGACAACCTTGCTAGCATGTTTACCATGATGATGAGTGAGTAGTTTCTTTAACTAGGGTTAATGGGTAATTAGGGGAAACCAACATGGGGGATGATTCATGCTTAATTTAATATGTTTTCATAATTTATTTGCTTGCTTTTTGTGATCTCAACTTATGCACATGTTATGTTTGATGAAATGCGAGCCTATGAATCCTTGCATTACCCATCACTTACCTTTTCAATGAGACTTCTAAGACATAAACCAACTCGAGTCTCATTAGACCATGCATATAGTTGAGTAGGGAGGATTAAGTCGACTTGTAGGTGTTCACTACTACAATTTAAGGCTACGAGAACGCCACTTAGAGAACGGTTGGTAACGGAACTGTTCTCTTTCTTTTTTTTTATGTTTGGCGGGCAATTATGAATATTGAATAGAACGGTTATTGGGTTGAACCGTTCTTATAGATAAACAAAGAGAACGGGTTGGTCAAACCAACCGTTTTAATTAAAACTAGAACTGCAGAACACACCGCTTCATACTCCCCTCCGTTCCCCACCGCTCTCCTTAATCTGTCAACGAGAACGGCTCCGTTCTAAACCGTTCTCCTTAATCTGTCAAAGAGAACGGCTCCGTTCCCCACCGTTCTCCTTATTAATTCAACGAGAGCGGCTCCGTTCTCCACCGTCCTCCTTAATCTGTCAACGAGAACGGCTCCGTTCCCCACCGTTCTGCTTATTAATTCAATCAAATGAAAACTTGGCGTTTACACTTCTACGTACTGCACCCTAATTGTTTCCTTCGCACAGTTTGATTATCACCATCGCAAGTATTATTTTCAATCAAATTATCAGTTGCCCCTTCTTGTCAGTGCTTGCTCGTACTCCGGCCACCGCCTTATTGTCGTTGGTCACTTGTATTTCATCGCCGTTGATCGTTGCTGCTGGTAAGATCATTTTTCATTATTTTTAATGTTAGCTTTAATACTACAATCTTAGATTATATTATCTGTTTATTTCATTGATTCTTGCTGCTCGTCTTTCATCATTGTTGTTGATTGTATACTTTAATGTATGCTGATGTTAGGGTTTAGTATTTGGTGATGGTAGGGTTTAGTATTTAGCAGTTGTATGGCTTCCTAATATGATTGTGGTTGTGAAATATTTCTCTAGAAGAGCTATGCAGTTTATTTAGAATGTGCGCTACGTATAGGGAAAAGTTGATTTTAGTTCCTTGAGCCTTGAGTTGATTGCTCCTGTGTGTCCTTGAGCCTTTATTGTTAAAAGGGTTTTAGAATTATACCTCCATATGAAAAAATCTGCATGCTCATCGTTCATTCTGTATAGGTCACATAAATGTTACTTGGGTGGAATTCTCTTTTTTCTGTAGTCGAGTTGTAGCCGCTAAATTTCAAGCAATTGGCCAAATTTCTTTTGTTATGACCGAGGTAGGCCTAGATTTGTAAATTTAACTAGCAACTTCCTACCAGCTCCTCATTACCTCAACTGAAAGTTAGAAGTATAGATGGGTGTATCTACATATTTTAGGTTTTCCACTTCTCAATTTCTACTGGAGCCAAATTCATTATTATTTGTCTTCGGAGTATATTGTACCCATAGCATGTGGCTGATTATGGGACGTACGGAATCACAGGGCCATATATGGGAGACATGGGAGGCTTTTAGGCAATGGGTAATGTTGTCGTTGTGTATATGAGATTTAAATTAAATGTGATTAATCCTTTTCCAAGGATCAGTTTACTCTCTATATGTCTCAACTCTCAAAACTAGTTTTCTCAGTGCTCAATCATTTCTAATGATTTCCAATTTTTTTTAAAAAGTTCACAAGGAAAATATTGGGCATGAATAAAAGTTTGTTTACCAGCAATATTATTCATAATCTGATTAAGGGCCATCAGTCGTGCATTTTGTGCCTCAAGATCCCTTAGAGCATAGATAATTGCCTCAAGACCTCGTAGAGGGGTTTCAGGGGTATAGGTAATAATTTCCCTATTGAGAGTCCAAGTTTCTTCTTCTGTAAAGGTTCGTTTATCAATTTAAGTCTGTCAGCATCCTTCTATTTCTATACTATACCCTTAAGGGTTGAGTACTTGAGTACTCATGATGTGCGAAGATAAGCGCTTACTAACCCCTGAAAATAGGGAAATTACATTGTTTGCGAGACTGAGAGAGTACTGGCAATTTTTACTTTCACCTGCGGTTGTTAAATAATAGTTGCTGTACTATAAAATGTTAACATGATTTTTGTGCGATAGAGAGCCAGAGAGCTGTCTTTTTGCTCTCACCGGCATCATGTATTAACTTAAAATGTGAACGGATGTTTAGTAGAGTGTCACGAAGTATAAAACAAGGAGCGTCAAGGGTTTTCACTATTGATGTTAGCTAAATATATCGAGGACAAGTTTTTCTTTACTAATCTTTCAAATCAAGAATAATGTGTAGATCTTAACTGACTGTTGATCTTAGCTGAGTTCTCTTCGTCATTATTGTCAAAACCTTGTTTCCGTATCTATGTGCATTATGCAGTTTTCCTAAAATATACTCCATAACAATTTATATAGGTCACATTCATGTTACTTGTTGGAATTCTGTTTTTTCTGTAGTCGAATCGTACCAGCTAAATTTCAAACAATTGGCCAAATTACCAAATTTCTTTTGTTATGACTGAAATAGGCCTAGATTTGTAAATTTAACTAGAAACTTCCTACCAGCTCCTCATTACCTCAACTGAAAGTTAGAAGTATCAGGATGGATGGGTGTATCTAGTATATACTCATTTTAGGTTTTCCACTTTTCAATTTCTACGGGAGCCAAATTCATTATTATTTGTCTTCGGAGTATATTGTACCAGTAGCATGTGGCTGATTATGGGGCGTGAGGAATCACAGGGTCATATATGGGAGATGCGGGAGTCTTTTAGGCAATGGGTAATGATGTCATTGTATCTATGAGATTTAAATTAAATGTGATTAAAACTTTATGAGGAGCAGTTTACTCTCTGTATGTCTCAAAACTTGTTTTCTCAGTGCTCAATCATTTCTAATGATTTTCAATTTTTTTTAAGTTCACAAGGAAAATATTGGGCATGAATAAAATTTAGTTCACCAGCTATATTATTCATAATCTGATTAGGAGCCATCAGTCCAGCAAAGCAAAATAAATTTTAGCCATGTTTATGACCTGAATCATCTGTGTATTGTCTATTAAGACTAGCTACTTTATCAGATTAAGATGTGCTTGATTTTACTCTATTCTGTTTGTCGGTCTCTTTCATTGCGGCTTCTCTATGTTTGTCTATTTTCATGCTCCAAAAGAGCGGCTCTATCAGTTTTTAAAACAAGTGCCCGTATCCCATATATAGTGTGAAATTAAATATATTTGTAATATTAGTTGCTTTTTTCTATTATATAGACCAATATGGATCGTACGTGGATGATGGATGGGAAAAGAGGTGATCCTAAATATGATGCCGGTTTAGCTGAATTTTATGAATTCGTTAGAAAGAATGTGAAAGACAAGTCTAATATGCCATGCCCTTGTGAAATGTGTCTGAATATCAAATATATGAGCTTCTCGGATGTTAAAATCCATTTAGAAAAGAATAAATTTAATTCAAAGTATAAACTTTGGAGGTTTCATGGGGAGTCTAGAGTGGTACAGAGAATGGAGGAAAATATGGGAGAGACTCAGATTGAGGGGGGAAGTCTTCCTACAGAAAAAGGTATCGACTCACTGGAAGATTCGGACTGGGATATGAATTCTTGTGATATGAATTCTGTGTCCGATGACGAGTTTGATGACGATGAATTAGAAAAAATATTACGAGATCGGTTAATTGAAGACGGTCTTGAAGAAGATAACCCTTACCTAGGTCAAGATCCCGCTGATATAGATGACATTCTAGGTGAAGATGAAGAACCCGATGTTACTAATTTAGATGACATCACAAGCATTGTATTAGAGAAGCTAAAAGACGCTGAAATGCCTTTGTATAAGAGTTGTAAGAATTATACAAAATTGTCAGCCGTTGTTAAGCTATATAATTTGAAAGCAACAAATGGGTGGAGTGATAAAAGTTTTACCCACCTTCTCGAATTATTGAAGGACATGCTTCCAGAAGATAATGTTCTTCCTAATCGTACATATGCGGCCAAGAAGATACTTAGAGGAATTGGTATGAAATATGTGAAGATTCATGCATGCCCTAATGATTGTATATTATATCGCAAGGAATATTAGTAGCCTCGTATCAATGCGAGATCTCAAGCTTACTGGTTTAAAATCTCACGACTGTCATACTTTGATGCAACAATTACTAGTTGTGGCCATACGTAACATTTTACCTACAAAGGTTCGATATGCCATAACCAAGTTCTGTTTTTTCTTTAATGCCATATGTAGCAAAGTTATTGATCCTGGAGAGTTAGAGGATTTGCAAAATTTAGTTGTCACTTCTCTTTGTCAATTCGAAATGTACTTTCCTCCTTCATTTTTTACAATCATGGTTCATTTGACCGTACACTTGGTAAGAGAGATCAAGTATCTAGGACCTGTTTACTTAAGGTATCAATATCCTTTTGAAAGATTGATGAAAGTATATAAGGATTATACGTCTAATAGATATCGTCCTGAAGGGTGCATTGCCGAGCGTGCCATCATCGATGAAGCACTTTCTTATTGTTATACACACTTATCAAATTCTGAGATACTTGGGATCCCTAAGAATCGACATAGTGAGTGGATGAAGGGCAAAGGTCTTAGGGGCCATGTTCGTCAAGATATGGCATTTGATAAGTGGCATGGAGCACACACATATGTCCTTCATAACGAGGATGAGGTACAACCGTACATTGAGGAACACATGGTTTTCTTGAGGGACAAGCATCGAAATAAAACCGAGATGTGGATCGGAAATGAGCACAACAAGACATTTCGAGCATGGTTCAAGGGTCGAGTGATAGAAGACTTGCAAAAATATCCTGATTATATTTCTTCTAGATTAAGAAGGCTTTGTTTCGAAGCCCAAATACATATGCATCTTCTTATAGTGGTTATGCCATTAATGGGTGCACCTTTTACACTCGTGAGCAAGATGACAAGAGTACGATGCAAAATAGTGGGGTAAGTGTAGAAGCTGAAGCCATGCACTTTTCTAGTTCAAAAGATAAGAATCCAATTTTAAGTAAGATGCATTATTACGGAGTTATTGAAGAGATTTGGGTGTTAGATTACACAGATTTCGATATCCCTTTTTTTAGGTGCAAATGGTGTCAAACTAATACCGGTGTCCGTAAGGATGAATTAGGATTCACTTTGGTGAATCTTGATAAAAGTGGACATAAGGAAGATCCTTTCATTTTAGCCACACAAGCCAAACAAGTGTTTTATGTGACCGATCCAAAAGATAAAAATTGGTCAGTTGTTTTATCCGTAAGGAGTAGGCGGGATGTGGATAGTTTTGATGAAGATGTTGTATATGAGGGTTTTGATCGTAATGTATCAGGTTTAGATGATACGTATACTGTCAATAGTTCGAGTTTATATACGCGTGATGATCACAACGAAGGAATATGGATTAATACTGACACCCCTTCCAGAAAACGCCCTCGTGTTGTTGAAAAATGAGTAAGTCATGATGATTTATGTTTATTATAGTTATGCTTTATAAAATCCTGTGCACTGCCTTCCTGCATCATCAAGGATTCTGCCAATATTATTTCTAACATTTCTAGCAGAAATCCTAGAGTAGAAGTATCTATTACTAAGATCACCAAGGTGGAGGTGCTGGATTTTTGCCCTTTGAAAGAGAACTTGCATCTCAGCTCTTTTAACCTGAAGATACTCATGCACCAAGACCTTCTCCTCCCCAAGAAGAATAGAATCCAAGGGAGAACAACTAAGTTTATCCTGACATTGCTTAAAGGCATGTTTACAGTTTGCCACTTTGTCAGAAAGATTAGTAAAGGAAGAAGTGTGAAGCTTACTTAATCCACTTTTTAGCCTTTTAAGCTTCTGAAATAAGGAGGCTATATGCCCTCCATAGTAAGAATAACTCCAACCCATATGCACAGTATCCTGGAACTGAGGGGAGAGAGCCCAACAGTTCAGATCTTTTTTTTAGGTGAAATGTGAATTAAATTAATAATGGTTTAGGTCTTACTCTTAGGTGAAATGTGAATTAAATTAATAATGGTTTAGGTCTTACATTACTCTGGATAAGTCAAACTAAAGCAGTTAAATTAGAAGTTGTATGCCCATAATCATGCTCATTGCACCAGGAACATAAGTGACATGAGGACTCCTTGCCATTGTAGCTGCATTCTCCTTCATAGCTTCAATCTTCCTTAACTCGATCAAACCCATTCCTGCAGATGCAGTTGCCTCTGAAATCAACTTGGCAGCCTCACTTTCTCCTTCTGCCCTTATAACAGCTGCGCGCTTCTCCTGCTCTGACTTCATCACGACATACCTTATAAGGAAGGACACATCTAACCAACACCAACCTACCTACCTACCTACCTACCTGGATAACTGAGCCACTTTACCCCCAACCCCTTATTTTAACCTGTTGTCTCAGAAGCTTTTGATATATTTATGTTGATATATTTACGTCTTATTTATGTTGATATATTTACAGAATTTGATGAGTGTGTAATTTGTTAATGCAGGCCAGGTTGATCGATGGGCTCACAGAGGTGTAAAGGAACTCAGAATACTAACTCTGATGACTCAGGCAAGAAGAGGAAGAGAAGGTCTAAGGAGAGGGGTCGAACAGTGTTGGCCTTAGTTTCAAAAGCACTTAAGGAGAAGAAACCAATTGAATTAGAGTGGGATAAAGTGCATAGATTGCCTACTGAGAACGTCTGTTTGGGAAGTTTAGTAGGCGGGTTGGCGTTACTACTCGGAGGCATGTTAGTTGCGCAGTGGAAACGTGGGACCATGTGGATGATGTCACGAAGCAAGAAATTTTGGATAGTATCACGGTCAGTAATTGTCTTGGTTATCTGATAATTGACTTGGTTATTCTATGCATAAAATAGTAAGTGTCAAAAACCAAGAGCGTTTAAAGTTTCATTAGGATTAATTGAAAGTCGCATATCATTTTTAACAGTTAGCTGAAGACTGATATACTCCTAGTAAAAAGTTTATATATAATAGCTCAGACTTTTTTTCTACCATTCTCTAAGTGTAACAAATTAAGATTTAAGGAGTAAGGGCAGCCACAAAGATGCAATCTGTTTTATGCAATCTCTTTGAAATGGTAAGCAAAATCAAGTAATTTTGTGCGAAGAAGATGCAATCTGTTTACTGCAGAGTTTTTGTCAGGTAATTTTTCATCTGGTGATACACAAGACTTGCTACATAGAGTATCATCTGCTTGCAGCTGAATTTTATGCTGAAATTATTAGAATGAGAGTTCAACTATTGTCCTTAAGTTCATCTGTTTGCCCTTTTTTCTAAATATGTTATGTATGTGACAAAGTTCAACAGCTTAAGCACTGTTCTTGACAGTCAAAACTCCACATATGGATTTGGCTGATGAAGTATGCTCTGGTTGTTAGAGGTTGGTGGTACCTAATTACCCACAGGATATTAATTGGTTTATAAAGCTGATACTCCCTTGAGGAAGTTATCACACGTGATACAAAATTAGAGGTAAATCTATTATCACAGTTGTTATGTATGGTTGCGTATAAGTCACGTCAGACGGAAGACAACATAAGGCGCTTTTGATGGTAAGCTTGTACAGAGGTAGTAACTTGCCATCACATAACTTCTCCATATTGTGTTTGTGCCAAGCCAGAGCCTTTGTGTAGGGCGCTTTTGATATATAAATTACTAGGCTCTGGTGACAAACTTTGTCATTTGTGCAGGGCGCTTTCACCGTTATCGCAGACCGTTATGATTGGTGTCTCATAAAGGCTGGGAATTTATGGAGAAAGTGGAAATGCACCTTAGTTAAATAAGTGGCTATACGACGAGACAGCGCAATCTGAGAGGACACCACCAACAAAAAAGTACGACTCAATATCACCTGAGGATTGGAATGTGTTTGTGGCATCTCACACTACTCAGGCATTTAAGGTAATATTCACTTATTAGGTTTGAACTATTTAACACTAGGCACTTGATCGCTAGCGGATCGATCTGTGAAGTTCGGTCCAGATGATCCGACTTGTAGCTCACCTTTATCAGTCTAGTTGGTCTCTAGCATCCGGACATTATATATCCTACCTAAGTTAATCTATTTAATTAGTTGGTTAAATACTTAAATTACATCCAATATGTCAAAACTAGATTTCAATCTACTAATTAGCTACCTTACTAAATTAAGTTCTTCCATGATACATATGTCATTGTTATGCCTAACTTTTTTTAAAAAAATAGTCAGACCTAATTTAAACAAGATTATTACAGTTAGTACATACACACTTTGATTATTGATTATTCCTTTCCTTTGGTTGGTCATCAATGCTCTCAACTGAAAATATGAGGATGGGTTTGACTCCAATGTCATTTACTTAATGCATGCAATTTCACATTTTGGAATTGTTTCTGTTATAAAGTAGTTAAGCATATTTAGTCCTACTTTTTAGATCAACTGATAACTGAAAATAATGCCTCCTAAGTACTTTCAGATGTTTATAGGTCAGGACCAAAGACCGGCTAAATACAATTTTGTTCTAGCTCCAACACCACACACCGTTTTCAGTATCTTTGCCTTTCCGCTTACTATATATAATTATTCTAACTACTTTATATGTTGTAAAATGTAAGGAAATAAGTGCAAACAACAAGAAGAATGCTTGTAAATAGGACAAGGTTCGTTGGCTCTCGAAAGGTGTTACCGTGGGATTGAAGTTAAAATCGTAAGTACATACACCTAGACATACCTTTATAATTTATATTTATTTAAATCTGGAGGTTTTACTATACTCTTGACATTCTTAATTTTTTTTTTTGTAGAAAAAAGACTTTGCCAAAAATGGAGTGATATTGGAGGAAGTTGACCAAGACTTAACTTGGCTAAGGGGCCACACGCCTAATAACGGAGACCTGACCGAATATTACAAGGAAGTGGCTACGAAAATTGTAAGTTCTTCAATTTTTAAAACAAAAATTATTAATTTCTAGGATTTGACACAACTATATATGTATTTAAATAATATAATATTATGAATGGGTGTAGAAAGAACTAGAAAAAGAGGTGGAGGCAGGTACATTTAAGCCTAAGGGACGAGAAGATATACTAGCTAAGGCAATCGGCAAACCTGAACATGGTGGCCGTGTGCGAGGGGTTCCGATGGCATATGCATAACGAGTATTTTGGGAAGGCTCCTAAAAAGCTGCCGACAGAAGTAGAGCGTCTCAAAGAGACGGTAATTTATTATGTAAACATAGAATAAGACGGTCTCAAAATATTTATTATTTGAAAATTATTTTACTTTAAGCATAACCAATTTGTTGAATTGTTGTCTTACATGCAGATAAATACTTTGCAAACACAAGTATCAAATATGCAAAGTATGATGGTGCATTTTTGGCAAAGTGGTGAGAAGCCAAGTCAAGAATTATTAGAATGCTTCCTGAAAGGAATTTCTATGAGTACTCAAGGATCGAAAGCTTGTCCATCTACGGATGGTTCTCATAGTATCTCAATACAAGAGAGTGAGGAGCAATCCCATCCAGAGCCACACCGTAAAGAGATACCACATGAAGAGCCACCTAGCCAAGAGAAGGAGGTATCATCTTTTGATTTATCACTAAGATTTTAAGGAAACTTATTAATATATTTGCGTGACTAATGAGTTTGAAGTTCTGATTTTACTAATATTTCAAGGGGTGGAGAGACTGTGATTTATCATTACCCTGAAATCCGAATAAGATAGTGGCATCAGGCTTGATGTATATGGAAAAAAAGGCGGAATTCATAACTGTTCACGGTAGATCACTACTTAATGGTTATAAGAAAGTAGAAGTTAAGAAAGTACAATCTGGATCGGAAAATGATATGTTGCCTGTGCCTGTTGGGGATGATTTGATACTATTGATTGATGCGAAGGACTCATATGTTCAGTGGCCTCAGAATCATATTCACAGTCCTAGTAAGGTAATTTTGTAGTTTTTTTTTTTGAAAATTAGAAGTATTATCTTATAATAAGTTAATATAAACATTAACTATTTTGTGAAAAAATAATAAAGATGGAAATCGTAATGAAGAAGAAGAAGAAGAATCATCAAAGGTCTGCACCACCTCTTGTCCCGACTATTCTGGGTGTAGAAGTTAGTAGTGAGTTTAAGCAAAAGTTGAGAACCCCGCTGATGAATTCTTTACTTCTCGAGGCTCGCGTATTGAAGGCGGCGGATCACCGATTAACGTTTCGATTGATGACCATGTATTACACCTTGATGACTACACTTCTCCGATTTCTTACGAGGAGCTTATTCATTGGTGTGACGAAGGCGAGATAGGTGCCTCTCACATTGCTATTTTTATGAGGTAAGCTTTCATTAATGACCATGTTCTGTCTATTTTTATCCGTAGGAAGCCAGCCATTATTTTGTTTGTTGAACGTTTGAGAGTAAGAAAGGAATGGAATGAGTTGTCTAAGTACATGTACAACACCTCAGATCATCTAACTGCATTCTCAACCCGACACTGATTCCTTGCCATCCATACCTTGTAAATCAGTCCAGCATAAATCAAGCTTTAGACTTATTTCAGTCCGGAAAATCCATCATGCTTTTTTGTCTCTTGTATATTCAGAGAAATTGCGACAAATGATACACTGTCAAACTCCTGCATAAATCAAGTTTTAGACAAATCACCTTGTTCTGAAATTTTTTTAGTACAGTGGTTTTTATGCACTATTTGAACAATTTTAATTGAAATTGTTGTAGGTATTTGAGTGATCTTAGTGATACTATGAAGTCTACTAGTTTCTACGGATTCTTGTTCCCGGAGACGTTGTCTAAATTTGCATCCGTAACTGATGATTTACGATCAGATTATGTAGCTAGAGCTATGACATGTACGCAGTGTGGCAGGGGTCGAAAACGATATTTGCGACTTATCACGAAAGGTATACATAAAACTTCCCATTTTCGAACTTCTATTTATTTATTCCTGGCTACTTACGTGAAATTTTCTCATTGTCCTCTTTTTTTAATCAAAGTGATCATTGGATGTTGGCTGCAATTAATCCATCTGAAAGTATTGTGTATTGGTGTGATCCTGCTGGGTATACGGAGCCTCGAACGTTTATCATGGAAATAATTAATAGGTAAATCATGTATATTACATGTTAGTGCGTGATTTGAATTATGTTTGACATGACGGCTTATTTTAGTTAAATCAAATACAGAGCCTTCGAGAAAAGAAACTCTATCGATCCACTAGCAGGGCTCGAGGCAAAACCAGTTACTTGGAGAATAATTAAGGTATATATTTTTGTCAGGTTAACAAGTTGCACCATAGTTCTACAACTTTGAAAATGATAGTACTATAGAAAGTATTATTGTTTATAGTATCTTTGTTTTACTTGTATAAATCCCCCATATTTTGCTTACAATTCTTTAGTATGATTTGAGTATATGATTGTGTCAGGTGGATAATAACGGGTCACATTAAATCTTGTACAAGTAGAATTTTTTACCGTCGAATTTCGAGTACCATGAAGAAAATTAGAGTAGGTCGCCCTACTGTTTACTCTACTGATTCCTCTATTGGGGAAGATGTCGAATATTTGTCGTCTCATTTAAATAGTAAAACGGATTGTATTTCGTCCAACCATCATCATGTTCAGTTCACCCCGGAAATTGAAAAGACGTATGTGCATCGGGTTTATGATGCCATTGCACCCCATTTTAGTGCAACTAGGTTTGCTAAATGGCCGAAAGTTGCTGCCTTTTGGATTACTTGCCTCGAGGATCTCTTGTGTTAGATGCTGGGTGTGGGAATGGGAAATACTTGCGTTTTAATCCCGAATGCTTTTTTATTGGTTGTGATATAAGTTATCCTTTAGTTAATATATGTATTGATAGAGGCCATGAAGCTTTGGTAGCGGATGCTGTTAATATGCCATACAGAGATGGTTTTGGTGATGCTGCCATCTCCATTGCTGTGTTAATAAACTCAATTGCGTCTGCCACTGTGATTGTAACTCTCTTTGGCTTCACTTATTTTGGCATGTTAGCTGTGCAGCACTTGTTTTTGTTTTTTGGGCTGATCAGTATTTGCACCTGATCAGTTTGTGCAGCACATGTTTTTTGGCCTGATCAAGCTTTGCATTCTCGTCATTTTTGCATCATGCTTTATTTTGGCCTGTTTTTGGTCGGAGTAGATATGACATATGTATATGGGTTTGGTTTTTGTTTTAGTGTCCTCGCCAGCCTGATGGGAGCGTATTATGCGGGTATTATATTTGTCGATATATGTTGGAGCTAGTCAAAGGAAGATATATTAATATTACCCCAAATGTATGTATTTTTTTTCTTCATTTCAATTATTTTCATCGCTTTGCTTATTATAATCTCCATCTTATTAATTGCTTTACTTTACACGTCATATATATAGCGTATTAACTAAATTTTTGGATGTCCTATATATATAGTTCATGCTTAACGCCCCAAAGACATATACGGTTCAGCAAATCGACGAGGTGCGGAATATTTGGGCGGAATTCACACTCAATTTTAAGCCGAAAAATAATGGTGGATGAAGCCGATTACAATTTCTTGATGTTCAATTATTTTTGCACTTATATTACATGCTACTAAGTAATAACGATTCAAGGATTTTTATTTATATTTTGCAAGTATGAAAGTACGTTTGTAGCCTATGCGCTATTGAAAACATTAAACGTTGTATATTTTTTCAAGGATTTGTCCTTGTTAATTCTAATAAAATTTGTTGCGTAAAATATGCTGGAGTTTCTGAATTTTAATGCAGGTTTAATTCTTATATGAGCTATATAAACGATTCAATCGTGTAGGAATTACGACAAAAAAGGAAATATAAAAAAAAAAAACACTTTTCAAAGAGAACGGTTAATTGTTAAACCTGTTCTATTTGAAATGGTACAACAATGGCGCCAAATGGTATATCAAAGAGCACGCCTTAACAAACAGGACGGTTGTATCATCCCCCGTTCTCTTTGCAAAGGTTCAACAATGGCGCCAAATACCTCTGTCAAAGAGAACGCCTTAACAAAGAGCCCGGTCCCCTTTTACACCCGTGCTGTTTGAAATATCAATGAGAGCGGTTCCCATTAGCAACCGCGCTATTTGAAATAACAATGAGCACGGGTTGACCATTTACCAACCGTTCTCATATGTCAAAGAGAACGCTTGGCCACAGGCCGGTTGAAAGGCGCATTTAGAACGGTGCTTGACCGTTCTCTTTAATGGTTATTGTAGTAGTGGTTGTACAATCTAATCGATTCGGCCCCGGGACCCAAACCTTCCTAGGATTGTAAGATATAAACCAACTCGATCCATCACAACAATAATTCCTAGCTTATGATTTGAGAATATGTTTGTATGATCAATTCCCATGAATCCCCTATGAACCCATGACACCCTAGTTCCCTTTATCAATTGTTTACATCCCTTTTTAATCATCTTGCTTGTTTACTTTTATTGCTATTTAGTTTAGTGATCTTCTACTTCAAATCCAAATTCTGACACCCCTAGACACCGCTACTTGCAATTGAAAATCTTACTTCAATACCCGTCCCTTGGGATCCGACCTTTACTTACCTCTTTACTAATAGTAGAGTTGTTTGTGGAGATATAAATATTGTTTTGGTCTAGGTGCTCCTAACGACAAGTAACCGAAACATAGCTCCAAGTGAGTCCGACCAGTTGGATTAGGCAGATCCGGGGTAACGGGCCGCCTAGTCCAACCCTAAACCCTTTTCCGTCCCGCTCTAGGATACCCGGCCCTCTCGAAAAGAGGTTCACCCTTCCTTTTTATGGCTCAATTTATGGTTCCCGTTTCGATAATAAGGGAAAGGTTTTAGGGTTGGATTAGGCGGCACCGCGGTAGCGGGCCACCTAATCCAACCCTAAACCATTTCCTGTCCCGCTTTAGGATACCTGGCCCCTCGTTTAATCCCTTTACCCCTCGGAAAGGGGTTCACCCTTCCCCTTTTAGGGCTCAGTTTATGGTTCTCGTCTCGCTTTAGGATACCTGCCCCCTCGTTTAATCCCTTTACCTACTAGGTACGTTTCAAAAGAGTCCTAGGTTCATTTTTAATCTATAGTAGGTCCGTTTCTTCTGAATAACCCTGTTCTGCTAATAAGGGTATGGGTTTAGGGTTGGATTAGGCGGCTCCGCGGTAGCGGGCCGCCTAATCCAATCCTAAACCCTTTCCTGTCCCGCTTTAGGATACCCAGCCCCCTTGGAAAGGGGTTCGCCCTTCCCTTTTTAGGGCTCAGTTTATGATTCCCGTTCCGATATTAAGGGAAAGGGTTTAGGGTTGGTTTAGGCGGCCCCGCGGTAGCGGGCCGCCTAATCCAACCCTAAACCATTTCCCCTCCCGTTTAAGAATACCCAGCCCTCACGTTTAATCCCTCTACCTACTGGGTACGTTTTAATAGAGTCCTAGGTTCATTTTTAATCAATATAGGTACGTTTCTTCCGAATGACTACTTTCCGATAATAAGGTAAAGGGTTTAGAGTTGGATTTGGCGGTTCCGCGGTAGCGGGCCACCTAATCCAAACCTAAACCTTTTCCCGTCTCGCTTTAGGAAACCCGACCCCCTCGTAAAGGGATTCACCCTTCCAATTTTAGGACTCAGTTTATGGTTCTCGTTCGGGTAATTAGAGAAAGGTTTTAGGGTTGGATTTGACGGCTCCGCGGTAGCGGGCGTCCTAATCCAACCCTAAACCCTTTGCCGTCCCGCGTTAGGGTACCCGCCCCCCTCGGAAAGGGGTCCACCCTTCCCCATTTAGGGCTCAGTTTTTGTTTCTTGTTCCGATAATATGGGAATGAGTTTAGGGTTGGATTAGGCAGCTCCACGGTAGCGGGCCGCCTAATCGAACCCTAAACCCTTTCCCGTCCCGCTTTATGATACCCGGCCCCCTCGTTTAATCCCTTTACCCCTCGGAAAGGTGTTCACCCTTCTTCTTTTAAGGCTTAGTTTATGGGTCCCGTCTCGCTTTAGGATACCCGGTCCCCTCGTTTAATACTTTTACTTACTAGGCACGTTTCAAAAGTGTCCTATATTCATTTTTAACCTATAATAGGTACGTTTCTTCTGAATATCCCCGCTCCCATAATAAGGGAAAGGGTTTAGGGTTAGATTAGGCGGCTCCGCAGTAGCGGGTCGCCTAATCCAACGCTAAACCCTTTCCCGTCCCGCTTTAGTATACCCGGCCCCTTCGTTTAATCCCTTTACCTACTAGGTACGTTTCAAAAGAGTCCTAGGTTCATTTTTAATCTATAGTAGGTACGTTTCTTCCGAATGATCACTTTCCGATAATAAGGTAAATGGTTTATGGTTGGATTAGGCGGCACCGCGGTAGTGGGCCACCTAATCTAACCCTAAAACCTTTCCCGTCCCGCTTTAGGATACCCGACCCCCTTGAAAAGGGGTTCACCCTTCCCCTTTTAAGGCTCAATTTATGGTTCTCGCTTCGACAATAAGGGAATGGGTATAGGGTTGGATTAGGCGGCTTCGCGGTAGCGGGCCGCCTAATCCAACCCTAAACCATTTCCTGTCCCGCTTTAGGATACCTGGCCCCTCGTTTAATCCCTTCACCCCTTGGAAAGAGGTTTACACTTCCCCTTTTAGGACTCATTTTATGGTTCCCGTCCCGCTTTAGGATACCCAGCCCCTTCGTTTAATCCTTTTACCTACTAGGTACGTTTTAAAACAGTCCTAAGTTTATTTTTAATCTATAGTAGGTACGTCTCTTCTGAATAACCCCGTTCTGCTAATAAGGGAAAGAGTTTAGGGTTGGATTAGGCGGCTCCATGGTAGCGGGCCACCTAATCCAACCCTAAACCCTTTCCCGTCCTGCTTTAGGATACCCGGCCCTCTCGGAAAGGGGTTCACCCTTCCCCTTTTAAAGCTCGGTTGATGGTTCCCGTTCGGATAATAAGGGAAAAAGTTTAGGGTTGGATTAGGCAGCTTTGCGGTAGCGGGCCGCCTAATCCAACCCTAAACCCTTTCCCATCCCGCTTTAGGATACCCGGCCCCCTCGAAAAAAGGTTCAACCTTCCCTTTTTAAGGCCCAGTTTATGATTCCCGTTCAGATAATAACGGAAAGGGTTTGGAGTTGGATTAGGCGGCTCCGCGGTAGCGGGCCGCCTAATCCAACCCTAAACATTTCCCGTCCCGTTATAGAATACTCAACCCTCTCGTTTAATCCCTTTACCTACTAGGTACGTTTCAATAGAGTCCTAGGTTCATTTTTAATCAATATAGGTACGTTTCTTCCGAATGACTACTTTCCGATAATAAGGTAAAGGGTTCAGAGTTGGATTTGGTGGTTCCGCGATAGCGGGCCACCTAATCCAAACCTAAACCTTTTCCTGTCCCGCTTTAGGAAACTCGACCCCCTCGGAAAGGGCCACTTTTTAGACTCAGTTTATGGTTCTCGTTCGGCTAATTAGGGAAAGGGTTTAGGGTTGGATTGGACGGCTCCGCGGTAGCGCGCTTCCTAATCCAAACCTAAACCCTTTGCCGTCCCGCGTTAGGATACCCGGCCCCCTCGGAAACGGGTTCACCCTTCCCCATTTAGGGCTCATTTTTTCGTTCTTTTTCCAATAATAAGGGAATGGGTTTAGGGTTAGATTAGGCAGCCTCGTGGTAGTGGGCCGCCTAATCGAACCCTAAACCCTTTCCTGTCCAGCTTTATGATACCCGACCCCCTCTTTTAATCCCTTTACCCTTCAGAAAGGTATTCACGACCGTTCTTCTTTTAGGGCTCAGTTTATGGTCCCCGTCTCGCTTTAGGATACCTAGCCCCCTCGTTTAATACTTTTACATACTAGGGACATTTCAAAAGTTTCCTACGTTCATTTTTAACCTATAGTAGGTACGTTTCTTCTGAATAACCCCGCTCCGATAATAAGGGAAAGGGTTTAGGGTTGTATTAGGCGGCTCCGCAGTAGCAGGTCGCCTAATACAACGCTAAACCCTTTCCTGTCCCGCTTTAGGATACCCGGCCCCCTCGTTTAATCCCTCGACCTACTAGGTACGTTTCAAAAGAGTCCTAGGTTTAATTTTTTTTTTTTATCTATAGTAGGTACGTTTCTTCCGAATGACCACTTTCCGATAATAAGGTAAAGGGTTTAGGGTTGGATTAGGCTGCTCCGCGGTAGCGGGCCACCTAATATAACCCTAAACGCTTTCCCGTTCTGGTTGAGGATACCCGACCCCCTCGGAAAGGGGTTCACCCTTCCACTTTTAGGGCCCAGTTTATGGTTTTTCGTTCAGATAATAAGGGAAAGGGTTTAGGGTTGGATTAGACGGCTCCACGGTAGCGGTCGCCTAATCCAACCCTAAACCGTTTCCCGTTCCGCTTTAGGATACCCGGTCCCCTCGTTTAATCCCTTTACTTACTAGGTAAGTTTCAAAAGAGTCCTAGGTTCATTTTTGATCTATAATAGGTACATTTCTTCCGAATGACCACTTTCCGATAATAAGGTAAAGGGTTTAGGGTTGGATTTGGCGACTCCGCGGTAGCGGGCCACCTAATCTAACCTTAAACCTTCTCCCGTCCTGCTTTAGGATACCCGACCCCCTCGTAAAGGGGTTCACCCTTCCACTTTTAGGGCTAAGTTTATGGTTCTCGTTCGGATAATAAGGGAAAGGGTTTAGGGTTAGATTAGACGGGTCCGCAGTAGCAGGTCGTCTAATCCAACGCTAAACCCTTTCCTGTCTTGCTTTAGGATACCCGGCCCCCTCGTTTAATCCCTCGACCTACTAGGTACGTTTCAAAAGAGTCCTAGGTTCATTTTTTTATCTATAATAGGTACCTTTCTTCCGAATGACCACTTTCCGATAATAAGGTAAAGGGTTTAGGGTTGGATTAAGCTGCTCCGCGGTAGCGGGCCACCTAATCTAACCCTAAACGCTTTCCCGTTCTGGTTGAGGATACCCGGCCCCCTCAGAAAAGGGTTCACCCTTCCACTTTTAGGGCTCAATTTATGGTTTTTCGTTCGGATAATAAGGGAAAGGGTTTAGGGTTGGATTAGACGGCTCCACAGTAGCGGTTGCCTAATCCTACCCTAAACCCTTTCCCGTCCCGCTTAAGGATGCCCGGTCCCCTTGTTTAATCCCTTTACCTACTAGGTACGTTTCAAAAGAGTCCTAGGTTAATTTTTGATCTATAGTAGGTACATTTTTTTCCGAATTACCACTTTCCGATAATAAGGTAAAGGGTTTAGGGTTGGATTAGGCGGCTCCGCGGTAGCGGGCCACCTAATCTAACCTTAAACCCGCTCCCGTCCTGCTTTAGGATACCCGGCCCCCTCGGGAAGGGGTTCACCCTTCCACTTTTAAGGCTCAGTTTATGGTTCTCGTTCGGATAATAAGGGAAAGGGTTTAGGGTTGGATTAGACGGGTCCGCGGTAGCGGGCCGCCTAATCCAACCATAAACCCTTTCCCGTCCCGTGTTAGGATACCTAACCCCCTCGAAAGGGGTTCACCCTTCCCCTTTTAGGGCTCTGTTAATGGTTCTCGTTCCGATAATAAGGGAAAGGGTTTAGGGTTGGATTAGGCGGCTCCGCGGTCGCGAACCGCCTAATCCAACCCTAAGCCATTTCTTGTCCTGCTTTAGGATACCCGGCCCCCTAGTTTAATCCCTTTACCCCTCGGAAAGGGGTTCACCCTTCCCCTTTTTGGGCTCAGTTTATGGTTCTCGTCCCGCTTTAGGATACCCGACCCCCTCATTTAATCCCTCTACCAACTAGGTATGTTTCAAAAGATTCATAGGTTCATTTTTAATCTATAGTAGGTACGTTTCTTCCGAATGACCACTTTCCGATAATATGGTAACGGGTTTAGGGTTGGATTCGGTGGCTCCGCGGTAGCGAACCGCCTTATCTAACCCTAAGCCATTTCCCGTCCTGCTTTAGGATACCCGGCCCCCTAGTTTAATCCCTTTACCCCTCGGAAAGGGGTTCACCCTTCCCCTTTTAGGGCTCAGTTTATGGTTCTCGTCCCGCTTTAGGATACCCGACCCCCTCGTTTAATCCCTCTACCAACTAGGTATGTTTCAAAAGATTCATAGGTTCATTTTTAATCTATAGTAGGTACGTTTCTTCCGAATGACCACTTTCCGATAATATGGTAAAGGGTTTAGGGTTGGATTAGGCGGATCCGTGGTAGCGGGCCGCCTTGTCCAACCCTAAACCCTTTTATGTCCCGCTCTAGGATATCCGGCCCTCTCGGAAAGAGGTTCACTCTTCCCTTTTATGGCTCAATTTATGGTTCCCGTTTCGATAAAAAAGGGAAAGGGTTTAGAGTTGGATTAGGCGGCACCGCGGTAGCGGGCCGCCTAATCCAACCCTAAACCATTTCCTGTCCCGCTTTAGGATACCTGGCCTCTCGTTTAATCCCTTTACCCCTCGCAAAGGGGTTCACCCTTCCCCTTTTTGAGCTCAGTTTATGGTTCTCGTCCCACTTTAGGATACCTGCCCACTCGTTTAATCCCTTTACCTACTAGGTACGTTTCAAAAGAGTCCTAGGTTCATATTTAATCTATAGTAGGTACGTTTCTTCTGAATAACCCCGTTCTGCTAATAAGAGAACGAGTTTAGGGTTGGATTAGGTGGCTCCGCGGTAGCGGGTCGTCTAATCCAACCCTAAACCCTTTCCCATCCCGCTTTAGGATACTCGACCCCCTCGGAAAGGGGTTCACCCTTCCGTTTTTAGGGCTAAGTTTATGGTTCCTGTTCGGATAATAAGGAAAAGGGTTTAGGGTTGGATTAGGCGGCTCCGCGGTAGCCGGCCGCCTAATCCAACCTTTAACCATTTCCCGTCCCGCTTTAGAATACCCAGCCCTCTCGTTTAATCCCTATACCTACTAGGTACGTTTCAAAAGAGTCATAGGTTACTTTTTAATCTATAGTTGTGGACTCGGGGGCGCTTGGGACATGCGTTGCATTGTGGAGTCGCCACCAATTTTTATGAGAAATTAGAACCGTTCGAATACCTCATGTCATGTCAAGACACAAAGTAGTGACATGAACACTAAGAACTCGTTACCTTTAGCATTCTATGTCTAGAATGACTCTTACGGATGTCAATGAACACGGATGTTTACAGAGATCTGGAGTAAGGGGTGAGGGTACATATTAGAAAGTCCTTTTACTGAACACCTAATCCCGCCCGCCTCGATAGCGGCCTCTACTAATGATTGGGGAAATCGTTCATAATTGATATGTCATCGATTATATGCATGCAATGCAATATCCAACGTTTTAATCCTAGTATGTGAATTAAACTAAGTTGGTGAACAAATAATTAGCACTTATTGATGTCGAATTTGGAATTAGAATTAATTACATGTGAATACAAGCACAAAAATTATACAATAAACGATAAATAAATAACAATGAAGAAAATAGCAATAATTAAAATTACAATGAATTACAATGATTTAATTAATTTACGTCAAAAATACACTCAAGACGGAAATTTGAAGAAAAGAATAGAAAACAAAAGGGGTAAAAATTAAAGTAACAAAATAAGACAGATTAAGAGTGATATTACGGTTAATAGTCAATTATTTGCGTAATTAAGGGCTAGGTCAAAGCGAGAACGGAAGTTCAGGGACAAAACTCACCTCAGAATAGGCGCAGCACTGCTGCGTCCCTTGGAAGAGGCGCAGCTATTACTACATCTATTCTTGAGTTGAGTTCTGGTTGTGAAGTGAGAGCCGCGGGTTTGTTAATGTTCGTTTGTAGGTTTTATGAATGATTATCAATATTTGACTCAAGTAAAAGTTATTTAATCATATTAATTGCATATAAAAACGTCATAAAAGTGATAAACGCGAATTAAAACTAATTAAAACGAGTTAGGAACGAATTATATACGGATTAGGTTTATTTACGAAGGCGAAAACGAACTTGAAAGGATGTGATAAATAGGAAGTAAACAACGGAAACATGTACAAATGATGAATTGCAAAAATTTGATACGAACAAATCAAGTTTCTAAAATCCGGGATTGATTCAATGACGAAAACCCGCAAATATTGATTATAAGGGATCTAAGTCGTAAATAAAACGTAACGATTTGAAATATATACATTAAAATTATTTTATGTACAAAGAAAAGAAAGAAAACAAGAAAATAAAAGAAAAGAAGCAAAACAAAAGAAAAACCGAGGAAGAAGAAGAAGAGAAGAAGCAGCGGCAGCCTCTGGAAGAGGCGCAACAGATGCTGCGACCCTTCGAAGAGGCGCAGCAGCTGCTGTGTTTCTTATCGACGTCTGGTTGCTGCTGATTCGTAAAAACGGTTTAGTAAAAGGGTTTTTAGAAGTCGGTTTTGAATATATTTTTGACGTGAATCTTACAATAATGAGTACAAAAGTAAAATTCAATAAGAAAAGATGGGATTTACATCCTCAGACTTACATGTTTGACGAAATGAGATTGACTAAGTTAACGTTTAGTGATTGCTCGACTCGAATGTATGAAGAAAGTGCCCTCGTTAGAGGATTTAGATTAAGTTGATTGATGTGTAGTGGTCAAATTGGTCGGTCATGCAACGTGACTGGAACTCAAAATAATCTGAGCTTACGTGGTCAATTGATCAAGCACGAAGGGGTCGAAAGCTTAGAGCACGGTCTTAGAATGCAAAGGGAGAAGAGAAGGGCGGACACTCGCGTGAAAAATATGTGGAACGAAGTGTTGGGAAATGTGTCCTCAACAATAGTGCGATCACATGATTTAAATATCATTATTAAATCTCATTTCAAGAATACAGAAGGGATGATACATTACATATATATAGTCAACTGGTCCACACATATCGGTAATGATTGGCTGGCTAGAGTTTGACATTACTGTCGTGCGACGGTGGTGATCAGTTGATCCCTTGAGGTCACACCTAAAGGACGATTCCCTTAATTGAAAAGGTTAATTAATTGTATACCGATTAATTAATTCCTTAAAATTGAACAATTCGATTTGTGAGAAAGAGAATATTGATATCTTATTGTAATGGGATTAAATAAGATTTATTTTAGTAATAAAATGCTTTGTTGCTAAAATTATTTATTGTTTGAGAAACAATAAAGATAAGAATGAATGGTTAATTATAATTACAAGAAGTTGTGAATTATAACTATATGACCCATTTTATTTAAGTGATCAAGCATCACTAGTCAATTTGTTGAATGCAATTTAATTAATTTATAAAATGATATTTATGTGATAAATATGCATTTAATTAATTAGTAACATGTATCATACTACATGTGACATATTGTGTGACAAATGACAAATTGACAAAATAAAATGGTAGTCCATTTTAAGTGAATGGACCGAAAATGGAGGGTGTGTTAGTGGGTTTTGGTTGTTTTATTTTATTTGATAAAATAAACATCATGATGACTACTCTTGACTAGCCTTACAACCTACTCCACTTTCTTACACACCTATATTTTTGATAAGAGAAAAAGAAAAGCTATGATGCTCCTTTAGGCTAAAGTTGGGCGGCACACACACTCTTTATGAGTAGTGTTGGTTGCTTTATTTTTCCTTACACTACCATTCATAATACATGCAAGATGTTCATGTAGAATTTCCTCTCTTCTCTCTCTTCCATCTTCATCAAAAAGGATGAGATTTTAATCTAAATTGTTTATATAAATTACTAAGATTACTAGAAGTAGTATATGAGTATTAGTAATAGATTTTAAGGTAAACTACAATACAAACATCTAGTACATGTTTATTTGTGGGATTAAGGGATTGTCTTGGGTGCTACTAATTGGAGGGCTTCTAATTTGAAGTCAAGAATGTTCATCCATTAATGGAAAGCTCAAGAACTAACAAGAAGGAGATCTTGTTAGTGCCCATTATGACCGAAATCTTTATGGTGAGAAAATGTTTTCTTATCTTATTTTATTTATGTTTGCATGCATAAAATCCACATTTAATTTTATGACAAATTAATTTCGACATATATGAGTATGTTAATTTGTATATAGATCTACATTTCCTTCAATCGGTATCATGAGCCACGGTTGTTTGCATGCAAATCGGTTAAAAGTTTTTCCGAGTTATAAGAATAACAAATAAAACTTGTAAAATTTGTGTTATTATGAGATATCACGAAAATAATCCATGCATGTTAATATTTCTGGTCCTAAAATGTTTTAGGATATTTTGGTTCATTTTTCGGATTTTTATTGTTCATATTTTACAATAATGGCATTTAAATGTGATTTTATGAGTAAAAATGTCATTTTTGGTCGAAAATTAGCTATACTTCGAATTTTAAGTTGATTTTTCGATATGTTGTCACATATATTATTTTGAGATAACCTGTAAATTTTCATAATTTTTGGACTTGTTATGCTCGAAAAATGAATTTCTCATTATTAAATTCGGATTTAAGTGAAAAATAGGTTAATATGAGTTAAATTTCGAATCTGGTCATATAAAATTAATATGTTGTCACATGCAATTTTACAATATGTGTGTAAAATAATTGGCTATAAAGAAGTCTTTTTGCATGATTTATGAATTTTTGAAGAAAAATGGCATAAATAGTGACATTATTAGTGAAAATTAATAAAACATAATCTATGACTTAAGAAAAACGTCTAATGTTGCATTTTATTATATTTTTCAGATCTAAAATTGAAAAGTTTATGAAAATAATTTTTCCATGTTTTTATGATTATTTTATTAAAATCGATAAACCGCAACATTGTTTTTCCGGAAAATTTTCGAAATTTTTAACCTAAGATTTTGAACATTATGAGTGTCATGGATTTTTTTTTCCAGAATGTTCATGAATTTAAATTTCAAATTTTGAATTTATTTGAAATTTTTGGATTTATTTGAAGTCTAATAGCTTATTTTTGTAATTTTTGGTCCATTTATGAACAATTTTGTAAATGAAAGTTAATTATGGTCAAATTATTAGTGAAGACTATATTTTGAGTCCTAAGAGGTTAGGGTAATTAACTTATGCATAAATATGAGTTTATGTATTTTTGTGATTATAAAATGTTGAAATCACGCAAATCCGTAAAAACCGAGTAATATACGATATTGGCTAATTAAAGGCGATTTAGCATAAAATTGAGCATGTTCTTACATATTATAAAGCTGCATTTTCTTTATGATTGTCATAATTTTAATTTATGTAATTTTTGAATTATGTAATTTTACTTAGTATGGCCTTAGATTTAATTGGTATTTCCCGAAATGTATGGGAATATCGATTCGGTTGTAATTTTTATTGTGATCTCGTATCACCGTTTTGTAATTTAATAGATTTATTTTAGTTACAAATGTATAATAGGAAATTATGTAATTTATTATGTAATTTTATTCATTCCGGAGTTCCAAAAGACGGATTTCTTCAAGAATGGCGATACATAAAGACGGTGTTACCTCGAGATGCGTGCCACAACCGAAGTTCAAGGGACCAATGGAGTTGGTTTCCGAATATGTAATAGTTAAATAGTTTTCTATTTTAGGAAGGCCATACTAGGATTTATTTATCTTTATGCTTGCATTTTATTTTATGTCACATGCATCGCTAAATCGCCATAACTAAAACATGCATCCTTTTTTTTTATCGAGTTTATCGACCGTGTCAAATATAATTATCGTAGTTCACCGCTTTAGTTCACTTAAAACGTGATAGATAATAATTTGACATGACCTCTCGCTAAAACAATCAATTGAGACATAGCCTTACCAAATAGTAGAAACCATGAAAACCTATTTCGCGAGGGAGTGCACTCGGCCACACCGGGGTACAAACCTTGTTACGTAGGGGAAGTGGGTGATAAATGTCTTATCCACCGAATTTATGTTAATAAAGGGTATTTCGGCACACCGTGCCCTAAGTTGACATGGGTTTGGATTACGGACACATTTATTCGAAGTTTGGGTTGAACTCAACGAAAGTATTCACGACGTATTTCCGGATGTGTTTCGGGCTAGAGATAAAATATTAATGTAATTTTATCGACCAAGAGTTCTAAAAGTAGAATCGATTAAAGAGTTAATCCACCGAGTTATATTGATAAGGGGTATTTCGGCACACCGTGCCCCAAGTCGATATGAATTTGGGTCTTGGAATCATTTATCATAGTTGGGTAGAGGTCACTATGTAAATGCTTTACTTGTTATTTACAAGTATTAATATAACGATGAATGTTAAGTTTTCCACTATTCCGTTATTATATTGTTCTATTTCTTTACCACAATTCATATACGATATCATTTCGATTCAAAAACTCCATTAAAACATCGTAACTAAAGACAAAATTTGAATTTTTCTTCTAAAAACCTCGTTTTATCCATTAGTAAGGATCTCTTGTAAAGAGTATAGATTAAAGTTATTCATTATCAAACAGGTTTTTGATTCTTGACTAACACATATACTTACAATGGATTATTTTTCATATACTTAATTGAATTAAGTACCTTGAAGCGATAAATTGTTTTGGTAATTAGTTTTGTCAGAATTCGTAATTGACCAAAATAACGCAACCACTTCAATGAAAGTTTTAAGACTAAAACGAACAAATGAAGAGTAATCTTCATGAATTCAATTTTGCTTCTCAAAGCAAAGACTCATTGAAATGAGTGGGAGCATTCTCTTAAACCGCTAAAATAAGGACGAGGTTCAAGAAGTAAAGATAATAATGGAATTGATACAAGGTAATGTTAATGGTAAAGTTGTTGAGAATGACGATACTAAACCTATCAATCCCGACCGATTAAGTTTCCATTGTCTTAAATGTTGGACACGAGATAGGAAACTACCCCAAATTATTGAAGAATTATCAAGTTAGTTGTGGGACATCTAATGGGACCTTCTTCTTTAAAATGTTTATTTGATTAAACATAAAATTTTGCTAGTACTACTTCGTCAATATTAGAAACCAATGGAGGTTTTCATCATTGTACTTGATACATAGGATGATTAGAATATGACGACTAGCAACAAAAATGTCGAGAGATAGAGTAATTGTGTACTCAATCTAGTTTTTGGATTTAAAGTTGTACTTAATTATGACTATTAAGTGCATAAACTCTAAATAAGAATATAAACTTGTTAAGATACAAAAGAGGTTTTCACCTTTGTAACCCTTTACACCATGATTTGATGTATGGCTAGCCCATCATCAAGGTGATTATATTCTAAACCAAACTAGAATGATATATCATGAAGATGATGTAAGACTCAAATTGGTAACCCAAGATTAAACCTTAAATTTTGGAATGATGAACGCAAAGAGTTATCGAGTACTCTTAAAACCATTAGATTGTTAATGGTATATGCGTATCTTGTATTCAAAGCAAGATGTCTCGTGCTTTTTGGTTAAAAAGGAAATCGAGGTTGTATATCATCGATCCAAAATAGGTTGATCATTTTTCTTTTACCAACGATTTAAGTTGACGCTAATATGTTCACTTAATAAGGTAAAAGGAGAAATCTTTGAAGAATTTCAAAGAGTTCAAGGAATCACGATTTAGTCGTGATGGGATTATCAAAGTGAAGACTTTGACATAAGCCAAAGGAAATGTGATATAGTATCACAAATTAATCTCTCTTAACACGCATTATTGAATAATGTGTGATTAGATAAGAAATCAAACGCTATTCGATATGATTTGGATTTCAATCAAGTTACTTAGAGTTACTTGATCCTTTTGGGGATTTTATCAATTTTGTCTAAATTATTTTTCCACTAAATCGAATCATATAAGATATGAAATGGTAAGGGTACCATGGTTGTAAGTTTTCACAAGAAACAAATGCTCATTTTTCCCTTGCAATTATCACGAGCACGACGGGTTTGCGGCTCATGAAGCTGTCTTTCTAAAATACAAGTTTATTTCTAGAAGACAGAGTGGGAGAAAATTATTCAAGAGCCACAAAGAATGTTATGTCGCAAGAAACTGGTCTTTCTTGGCTACATAAGACGTTTTGTGTAAGATGTTGTTTCTTTAAAACCTAGGAGGTTAAATTCGTCACTTGTTAAAAATGATGAATTCATGCTACTTTTAAGAAAGAAAAGAGCTTATAACTTACAAAAGAAATTGTTTGATTCAAGTTGATTACTTCTAGAAAGTAATGAACATATGACTTACATAAGAGTGTTTAAGTCACAACTCAATATAAGGCTTAGAGCCATGAAAATCCGAAATAAAAAGGGCTTGATTAGTTGCAAAGGGTTTTGCACTAATAAAGAGAGATTTCAAGGTTTGATTGGTTGCAAAGGGTTTTGCACCAATTGAAATGCTTAAACCTATTTGGATCTTCTTAGGGATTGTGTTTCATTATTATGAAATACATAGCGAGTGAATCTAAAACCCACTTCTTCAATTAGAAGGAATGTATTCAATACATATCTTGAGTTTTGAAGATTCTTGCAATCCTAAGATAATGTGAAACTTAAGAGAGGGTCTTAAGTAGGACATCAATGAGTTGGAATCAACATTTTGGATCATGTGATAAAACATTTCTCGATAAGTCAAGAAGTTGTGTTTATACATGGAGTTTAGTGGGAGTTACGGAAATTTTAATTAGTCCGATATGTGGATGACATATTGATCATTGAGAATGATTTAAGACTTTTGGAGTATTATAATACATCTTGAATATCCGGATTTATGAAGATAAATCCACATGATATTAGCGTCAGTAAGAAGTCTTATGTTGATAAGATTCATGACTAGTTCAATTAAATTGAACATACTTAATTGATTCCATTTGCTTCCGCTGCCAGATCAATTAAATAAGTAATGATGCATAACACTTCATATGCTTTGAGTATGATGAATTGTTTTCAAAATCGAATTTAAGTAATCTTTACCAAGTAAGCTATAAAGATTACCCTTAAGTGCTTGCAGAAGCATTAAGGAAGTAAAGCAAAGTGTTTATGATGCAATATTGTGTAAGGGTATTACACAAGTGACAATTGACAATTGAGATTGCGCATGGTTTCCGACAAAAACCATAATCAAAACACATTAGATGGTTAAGATACCATTGTGGCAATGTTAATTAAGAAGTAGATTTTCTAGAATCGTTCTAGGCAATAAAGAACAATGAGAGATATTTATAACAAAAATTGAGTACACTTGCGATCATGAGATGTGCAAGAAAGATGAGTCCCGCACACTGTGAAAACAGTGGGAGCTATTCTTAGGCTAGAGGGCCTATGTCTTGATTGGATCTCGACACGTACTCAGAAAGTTTTGTAATGCAAATGTATACATTACAAAGGAAAACGAGTATGTAGTAAGGTTGAGTAAGGTACAAGAAATTGATAAAACCTACTAACCAAAGCCTTCTCAAAGGCTAAACATGATGAGTCATGTTATTTCAATTGAATTGAAATGAACAACTACGTACAAGATCAAATTAGATTATAGAATATGAAATAGTAATCAGGCATTGACTATTCATATGTGTTAATCGCATTTGTCGTTCGAGTTTTACTTTAAAACTCTTTTATTATACTTTGTTACATCCAAACGGGTTGTAGAGACAATTGAACCCCGTTAAAGTGAACACGGATTAGCATTGTATTCGCCCATAGTCACTTGTATGAGGTGACGTCTCGAAGTGACTAGAGTCTGATGCGATTGATGGCAAGTTCAAGTGCCATACAGTCATGTGAGATGACTAGTCGATCACATAGGCAGATTGTTAGGAACACTTTGTCGGGCCTTATGACCGCTTATAGAGTTCTGGCAATTTATATAGCCTGGTCGTGGCGAGAGCTGCTATAGTATTCAAATGAGTCGATTCTTTTGACTAAAGACTATTCACCTAAGATGGCACGATTTCAGATTAACTTTGATTTGTGTTACTACGACCTTCGTAAATGGGGTCAAATGGGCATATTTTGGGTTATGATGGTGTGGCTAGTCGAAGGGAATGAGTGCGATAGGAATTGTCCATCCCCTTGTCAGGGTTAAAACAATATCTCGGGGCCACTCGAGGAGTAATGAATCGGAAATGCGTGGCCACGCTCGGAAGATATCCGAGTGGATAAATCCGGTCAATCGATTATTCTCCAGATCGAGGAAACCACTCTCGATATGATCACTTGCAAGTACGACCCGAAAGACACCTTGCATTGAGTGGGAGATAGTAATAGGACAAGAGAATTGGTGACGCACACTTGTCGAGGACAAGTGGGAGATTGTTGGGAAATGTGTCCTCAACAATAGTGCGATCACATGATTTAAATATCATTATTAAATCTCATTTCAAGAATACAGAAGGGATGATACATTACATATATATAGTCAACTGGTCCACACATATCGGTAATGATTGGCTGGCTAGAGTTTGACATTACTGTCGTGCGACGGTGGTGATCAGTTGATCCCTTGAGGTCACACCTAAAGGACGATTCCCTTAATTGAAAAGGTTAATTAATTGTATACCGATACAGATTAATTAATTCCTTAAAATTGAGCAATTCGATTTGTGAGAAAGAGAATATTGATATCTTATTGTAATGGGATTAAATAAGATTTATTTTAGTAATAAAATGCTTTGTTGCTAAAATTATTTATTGTTTGAGAAACAATAAAGATAAGAATGAATGGTTAATTATAATTACAAGAAGTTGTGAATTATAACTATATGACCCATTTTATTTAAGTGATCAAGCATCACTAGTCAATTTGTTGAATGCAATTTAATTAATTTATAAAATGATATTTATGTGATAAATATGCATTTAATTAATTAGTAACATGTATCATACTACATGTGACATATTGTGTGACAAATGACAAATTGACAAAATAAAATGGTAGTCCATTTTAAGTGAATGGACCGAAAATGGAGGGTGTGTTAGTGGGTTTTGGTTGTTTTATTTTATTTGATAAAATAAACATCATGATGACTACTCTTAACTAGCCTTACAACCTACTCCACTTTCTTACACACCTATATTTTTGATAAGAGAAAAAGAAAAGCTATGATGCTCCTTTAGGCTAAAGTTGGGCGGCACACACACTCTTTATGAGTAGTGTTGGTTGCTTTATTTTTCCTTACACTACCATTCATAATACATGCAAGATGTTCATGTAGAATTTCCTCTCTTCTCTCTCTTCCATCTTCATCAAAAAGGATGAGATTTTAATCTAAATTGTTTATATAAATTACTAAGATTACTAGAAGTAGTATATGAGTATTAGTAATAGATTTTAAGGTAAACTACAATACAAACATCTAGTACATGTTTATTTGTGGGATTAAGGGATTGTCTTGGGTGCTACTAATTGGAGGGCTTCTAATTTGAAGTCAAGAATGTTCATCCATTAATGGAAAGCTCAAGAACTAACAAGAAGGAGATCTTGTTAGTGCCTATTATGACCGAAATCTTTATGGTGAGAAAATGTTTTCTTATCTTATTTTATTTATGTTTGCATGCATAAAATCCACATTTAATTTTATGACAAATTAATTTCGACATATATGAGTATGTTAATTTGTATATAGATCTACATTTCCTTCACGAAGGTCCGTATTTATACTAAAAAAATGTGAAGAGTTATGGAATAACTCAAACTTTGAAAACAAATCACGGAAAAAAAATCTGAAAACAGGCAGAAACGAGCTGGGGAAGAGGCGCAACAGCTGTTGCGATCCTTCCAAGAGGCGCAGCATCTGCTGCGTCGTTTCCCCAGAAGTTTCCTCATGCGGAAGAAAGATTTCCGCGTTTCTTTTATGGAATTGCGGTAGATCCATACTTTCTTATTCCTTAAAATATGATTTACGAGATATATTTTACCAAAAGATATAAAATTAAATTATAGAATAAATATCTAGAATATTCTAGAACATTCCGACTCGGCATTTTTAACGGTTTCTTAGAAAATGAAGCTGTTTTTGACCCGGACTCCAAATGAACTCTAATTACTGTCAAAACGCCCGTATCAGCCCGTAGATGACGACCAAGGGGTAGATACAAGCATTTGAGCTATCACTTGATGATAAACTTATGGATTGTCATAAATCGTTCCGTGTACCAAACATGCGGCCCAATCATCACTGGGTGGTTGGCGGGAGGTGTAGAAATGAGGTATCTATAGAGTCCCCAGTTTGACTGAGGCTTGGACAAGGCAAAAGTAAAAGTATAGCCATCAGGTCAATCGAAGATTACAACCTGACAGCTATGGCGACGCGAGGCGGCTCAAGGGGTCTGGGCCAAGGACCTGTTGTCGGGAACATTTTAGAGTCTGTCGACTATCGGGGAGGGTCGTTTAAAGTCCATTAGACTACATAAGGAGGCTCGCCAGCCATAAGAAGAAATCATACCCGAGACTTCCTTCCCGAGATGTTTCTGGAGTTGCGTAGGAGCTAAGGTTAAGCGTAGGAGCTAAGTTTAAGACCTAAAATATATATATAAAGATTGTGCTAGGGTGTGGGGCCCTAAAGGAAAACATCGGAGAAGGCGGCCTAAGGGTAACCCTGAGAAAAGGCGATCCTAAAGGAGAATGATCCTATAGGTAGAGGCTAGGTGTATGAACCTGGGTAGTTTGGGAACCTAAGAGAAGGTTGGTATGAGAACTTCTGGAGAACGACACCTTTGCCGTACTCCATGAGGAAACAAATAGTATTGAGGAAAGCAGGACGTCGGTAGAAACTGCTGGGGGAATTGGATTGCGTCGGTCTCAAGCGAACTCTCGTCGGGGAATGTGTTGATGATTTCGTCTGGATTGAATCATTTTCTGGGAATCTGCTTGCGTCTGCTTCCAAACAAACTCCATCTCTCGAGAAGTGCAATCGGCTGTCATGAACTCTCGGTGGGAAAGTAATAAAATATCGAAAACGGTGTGTCTTAAAACACCGTAAAAGAAAATGAAGAGGCTTGACCGATAATGACACGTCCTAAGCACCGCTGGAAATCCGCTCGTTGTTGCAAGCGAAATTCTGATAAAAGATCCTTGATGGGAAATAAATCAATCGTGACGGTGTTGTAATATGTCTTGGCAAAATATACGGGTCCGAACGAAAAATAAATGCCCAAAATAACCAAATATATGATATAAGGTGTCGGAGAAGAGGCGCACCAAAGATGGGCCCACAAATAACGAACTTATAACAAACTTTCAAAAATTGAGCTGGAAGAGTGCTGGGGAACAGGCGCAGAAAGAGCTACGGCTCTTGGAAAGGGCGCAGCAAGTGCTGCGTCTTTTGCTGGGCTTGTCCCTGTCTGAGTAAAAACACGATAAACCGTGTTTATCATTTCATAATTACAAAACACAACTCTTTCCTAAAATATCTCAAATTCCAACCAATTTCCGTCAAAAGTTGATCAATCCGTCCCATTAATCATGACTAATCGAGGTATGCATCACATTCTTGCTTTTAATTCTCGTTTTTGATCAAATAGAGCCGAAAAATTAGGGTTTCCCCTCCCCTTTATGTTGAAAACTTGGGGGTTTTGCCCTTAATGGATTTGTTTGATAAAATTGATATTATAAATGGATAATTGGAAATGTTAGGAGCATAACCATGTATTCTTTTTGAATTTTCGTCAAGTATTGAGCATTTGAGCGACATTGAGACGGTTTCTCAGCTGTTTCAAAATTGCTTCGAAAATGCCTTTAGGATTGTCTATTTTTGATGAAATTTGGTGTTCTGGAACCCTGTGTAATGGGTAAATTCCTATCATGTTGGATTTTTGATTTGTGACGACTTTTTCAGGACACTTTTCTAGGGTATAATCGCCATTACAGCGAAATGCTGCCGAAATTTCGACTCAAACCCATGACTAGGCTTGAACTTAGTCTTGACTTGATCCAATATTCCACATGAGTGGTTGGGTTTTGAAATAAATGGCCAAAGATGGCGGGAAAAGGCCACTTTTAGGGCTTGAAAATGCTTGAAACGACCTCATCAAGGCTTGTCGCAGCTTGACGCGGCCTAATTTACTTTAATTTTGCAGGTGATGATCCTTCTACGTCGGGGATGTTGGAGCCGGTGTCCTCCAGTTAGTGCGGATAACGTTATTGCACGTACACTTGTACGGACAAGTGGAAGCTTGTTGGGGCTGATGTCCTCCACAGTTAGTGCAATGACATATAAATCTCTAAAAGGATCAAAGGGTATACTTTTGTATTATTATCAGTTGGTCCACGTTTATCAATAACGGTTGGCTTGCTAGATAAGTTTGACGTTATTGTCATACAGATGGCGGTGATCAACTGGTCCCTAAAAGTCACACCTATAGGATACGTTTGAGAGATGTGACGGTATGAAAATACAGTCATGTTGATGCCTAATATGTCTAAACGGTTAGTCAGAGTTATTGACTAATAATTAGTCAAACGCGATGTTGAGATAATTATTTAATACGGATTAAATAATACTGGCTAAGGTGAATTAAGCGGTTACTTCGCAAATTGAATATAAACGGTTATATTTAATTAATGTATATTGAGTTGATTAATTATACAATATTGTCATTGTCGGACAAGTATTAACATGTCGACTGATTCATGTTATTAGTCGATATTTTAATATCCGATAACGAGTGACGATTTATAATTAAAACCCGCCATATACATTTAGCAAGACCACGAGTTGAATAAGGAGAAAGTGGAAAGCCCACTCCCTCCCCTAGCAACCACACGGCCAAACAAAAGGAGAGTCCCTCTCTCCTTTTGACCTAATCATTGTCATTTGCACAAAAATTAGGGTTTTGGAGTAATTTCCTCTAAAATTCTAGATCTCACATCAAAACCTCACAAAAACTCTCTCAATATTGCAAGGCAATCAGAGAGCAATTTCTAGCACAAGGGGCATAGTCTCAGACAATCTTGGGTGCAACAATTAGGAGGAAATCTATATTGATTTCTGTTCTTAGGCCGAAATTCACAGGACCCGAGGTTGATTCTTGTTCCTTTATCGTTTCTCTTGTTTTTCGTTTATGACAATTAATCACATGATAATTTGCGTTATAGTCCAATTTTAAGGGGTTTTATACGGATATTACCCTACAAGTGGTATCAGAGCGAGGCCACGTAAATTTTTCATCGTGATTTTCATAAAACGATTTGAATCGATAATTTTTGCCTTGAAAACCGTGCGGCCGAATTTTTTTTACACGGTTGTTTTGTTTTTTCTTGTCTTTGTTATAAACGATCGGCAAAAATCTATTCGATCGATCGAGGACCGTAGTGTCTCGATCGATTGATTTTGTTTTCGATTAATTTTTGCATATTGTTATTATAATCGGTCTTTATAGCAATATGTTAAGGTTTTATCAATTGTTGATTTAATTTTATACGAATTAGATCAAAATTGCAATTGGTTTTGTTTTGTTCATTCGTTTTTCACGAGGGTTTTGATGTTTCAGAATTTTTTTTCTTTCTTGCTCTCGGTGCAGCCGAAATAAAAAAAAAAAAATTTCTGTATTTTTGTTTTTGGCCATAATATGTACATTATACGGATGTTGTACACTCGCTTGATAGTGAAACGGTTCACTCACGTACCATTTAGTTATTTTAAAGCGATTTAAAGTAACGGATTGTCATGAATTAAAATTAAGTTGATAGAAGCGGTTTTGTCACATAATTTTAATCGTTAAAAGGTGGTTTGGATAAATTTAACATAATTACAGAATTATGTCACGGATAAATTTTGTTTTAGTTGATGCATTTTTATTTATCGTTACTTTTGAATGCCATGAATGTTTTTTTATTACGTATTTAATTTTACAATCGGTTGTAACTTAGTGTGGCCTTAGTAGAACGTGTTACCGTAATGATGGAACACGGTCTTGGTTGTATTTTGAGATCTCGCATCTCCGTTTTGGTTTTTTCCTTGTAATTACAGTTTTAATTTAGAATGTAAATAGGTTTATATTTTGTAAATTTTAAATTGTAATTTTGTGAAGACCAAAGTTGGAGATCGGATGCTCACTCCCACTGCATGGATCAAGATGGAACATCAAGACAAGCTTCTCGGGTCCAACGGTGGATTCCAAAGTTGTATTATGTTTTATTTTACTAGGATAGGCCACACTAGGACCTTTATTTACGTTTTGCATTTTTTTTATGTTTTTCATCGTAACGATAGTTTGCATCATATTCCGCCTAAAACCAAACCACCTAATATTTGCATGAAAACTGACTCATATAGAGGTTACGCGTTAGTTTTCTATGACATACAGATGTCACACGGAATTAATAAGCCATCACCTAAGTTAATTCATTCACGTAATGCTAGATTTTCGTTCACTTTAAATGAATTAAAACTAAGTTGATGGGATCTTCCTCGTATAACCAAAAATTGAGAATAGTCTTTATAGGTCAAACTCCAATGAATCCCTTCTTCGTCGGTAGGCATAATATGACCCCTTCTACGTCTGGTAAGTTGGAACTGATTGACCTATTTTATCTCAACACTATGGTCACTCGTACGATCCTGTGATTATGGTGGACTAAAGATAGGATTTACGGAAATCTATCGACCAAGAGTTCTAACGGTAGAACTAGCCAAACAGTTGGCTTATCAATTTACGGAAATTGAGTCTTGGGATCATTTGCATAATTCTTGAGGTAGATCGATTATACAAGTGCAATGAGTCTACAAGTTAAAATGAATTTTAAATAGACTTAAATCACCTCGATGAGTTGCTTTTTTCGTTTTATTTTTCCTTTCTTTTCAGTGTAGATCACGATTTTTTAAACTGCTAATAAAAAAATGGCTGGCCGTACGGACGACCCAATGCCAAGTGCCACATTGGACCGTGAGTCCTGGCTTCGGATCTTCATGAATCAGATGAATCAGTCTACTCGACTGAAGAATGATGGATCAAACTTCGCGGAGTGGGAGGCGGCATTACGGAATGCTGCCATTGCTGACGGGAAGCTCAAATATCTAATAGAGCCCATCCCGCCAAACCCAGGCCCCACGGCTGGAGCTAACGAGATCGCCACGTATATCGATTTCGTCATGGAAGCGGGTGCGATAAAGAACGTACTCATTTTTGCAATGGAATCCAATTTGCAGAAACGCTTCATAGCCCAAGGTGCAAACAAGATTTTCACCACGCTCACTAAGGAATTCTCGAAAGCACCGAGAATCGTGACCTATAAGTATACCTGTCGCTTCTTTGAGGCGAAACTCCAGAAGGGCCAACCGGTTAGCCCACACATTCTCAGCATGATTGAGAATGTCGAGAAACTGGAGGCACTTGATTGTAAGATCAGTGAGAAAATCGTGATTGACCGCATGCTTCATTCACTCCACGATGGTTTTGCGCTCTTTAGAGCCAATTACTATATGAATGATTTGAAGAAAAGTCCTCATGCACTACACTCCCTTCTCGTACAGACCGAGAAGGACATGAATTTTAGTGGGAGCCTAAAACAGGATGTTCTCGTTGTGTCAAACAAGGGCAAGCGTAAGGGCAAAGCTCAGGCAGACCTAGCAGTAGGTAAGCCGAAGTTTAAGAAGTCGGGATCAGGAAAGAGTGGGCCTGGTGAGTCGAGCACCTCACTAGGCGCGACAAAGAGCAAGGACGGTAACATGGAATGCCATCACTGCCACAAGACTGGGCATTGGAGGCGTACATGTCCTGTATACCGTGAGGACATAAAAGCAGGTCGCGTTACTCCTGTTGGTATGTCTACTTCTTCTTCTACTTTTGTTCATATGATTGAGATTAACCATGCAAGTTACGGAACTTGGGTACTAGATACTGGTTGTGGTTCTCATCTATGCAATCATGTGCAGGGGCTCCGAAACATCGAACCCCTCGTAAAGGGTGAGGTGGACCTGCGTGTCGGGAATGGAGCACGAGTGGCTGCCGTCTCGAGGGGAACATATGTGATCCAGCTTCCAAGCGGATTTGAGTTATTTTTATATAACTGCTATTATGTACCCAGTCTATCCAAAAACATTATTTCAGTTTCTGCACTTGACAAACTTAGTTTTTCATTTGTAATAGAGAATAATAGCTGCATTTTCTCATTATACGATATGATTTATGGCAAGGCAGTCTCCATGAATGGAATTTATGTTTTAGATCAGACCACTGAAATATTGCACGTAATGAATAAAAAGTTAAAGGTTGGTGACAAAGATCAAACTTATCTATGGCATTGCCGTATGGGACACATTAATGAGAAACGCGTTAAACAGCTCATACAGAATGGAGCTATCTCGGCCTTTGATTTTCAATCATTTGGCACGTGTGAATCATGTCTCATTGGTAAGATGACTCGAATTTTCTTCAAAGGTGTTGGAATGTGCGCTGCTGACCTATTAGGACTCATACATACGGATGTGTGTGGACCTATGTCAATCACCGCACGAGAAGGCTATAGGTATTTTATCACTTTCACGGACGATTTAAGTAAATATGGCTATGTCTACTTAATGAAGCATAAAAGTGAGTCCTTTGAGAAATTCAAAGAATACCGAAACAGTGTACGAACCAACCGGGTAGAAAGATTAAAACACTACGATCGGGGCCGTGGTGGCGAGTATCTTTCACACGAGTTTGATCAACTCCTTAAGGACTGTGGGGATTGTCTTACGATTAACTCCACCGAACACCACGGTTGAATGGTGTGTCCGAACGGAGAAATCGAACACTACTTGATATGGTTCGATCCATGATGAGTCACACCGTATTGCCGATTCATTATGGGGTTATGCTCTTCTTCTCACGTCACTTGCTCTAATACTTAATCAAGTCCGTCTAAAGTCATTGACAAGACTCCATATGAACTATGGAAGGGAACGGTCCCTAACTTGTCCTTTATACGGGTTTGGGGCTGCGAGGCTTATGTCAAGTGGAGACACGAGGATAAGCTCGGCCCGCGATCGGTCAAGACATACTTTATAGGTTATCCTAAAGGAACATTTAGTCATTACTTCTATTCGCCAACCGAACAACGTGTATTTGTTGCGGCTAGTGCGACATTCTTAGAGAAGGAGTTTCTCGAGAACGCAAAGAGTAATAGAACCTTCGAGCTGTCGGAGATTCCAGAACCAAATGCCGAGCAACCATTGGAGGAACCAGTTCCTTCAATCCCGGCTGCGGTTAGTATTCCTGAGGAACCTAGGAGGTCAGGAAGAGTCTCTATTCCTCCGGACAGATACATAGGTATGGTCGAGGAACATGACATAGATGACATTCTGCTCTTAACGAGTAGTGAACCCGCAACCTATAAAGGTGCCATGACTAGTTCCGACTCAAAGCTATGGCTTGAGGCCATGCAATCCGAGATGGACTCCATGTATGAGAACAACGTATGTGACCTTGTTGACTTGCCTGCCAAGGTTCGTCCCCTTCAATGCAAATGTCTTTACAAGATAAAGCATTCTGTGGAAGGTCAACAAGATATCTATAAAGCACGACTAGTTGCTAAAGGTTTCACCCAAGTGCCAGGTTTGCACTACGATGAAATTTTTGCACCCGTAGTCATGCTGCGTTCCATTCGGATTATCTTAGCGATTGCCGCTTTTCATGACTATGAAATTTGGCAGATGGATGTGAAAACCGCCTTCTTAAACGGTTATTTGGAGGAAGAGTTGTACATGGTACAACCCGAAGGTTTCATCGATCCTGAACATCCTAAGAAAGTGTGCAAGCTTAAGCGTTCCATTTATGGACTTAAGCAAGCTTCTCGGAGTTGGAATCATCGTTTCGACCAAGTGATAAAAGAAAATGGATTTACTCGATCGGTCGAGGAACCATGTCTATATATCAAGTCGAGTGGGAGCAAGATTGTCTTCCTAATATTGTATTTTGATGACATACTCCTGATTGGGAATGACATACCTCTCTTAACTTCGGTAAAAGTATGGTTGAAGAACCATTTCCAGATGAAAGATCTGGGTGAGGCACAAAGAATTTTGGGCATCCGTATCTATCGAGATAGATCACGTCGGATGTTATCTCTCAGTCAGGAATCTTATATAGACAAGATTCTAGAGAGATTCAGCATAACTAACTCCAAAAAGGGGTTTCTTCCTATGGCTCCAGGGGTGCATTTGAGCAAGTCTCAGGCACTAGAGACACCGGAAGAGAAAGAGCGCATGACACGGATTCCTTATGCCTCGGCTATAGGATCAATCATGTATGCCATGATATGCACACGTCCGGACGTGGCATATGCATTGAGTATGACGAGTCGATTCCAACAAGATCCGGTGAATCACATTGGATGGCTGTCAAAGAACATTCTTAAGTACCTACGGAGGACTAAAGATTGGGCATTGACTTATGGAGGCGATCAAAAGCTATGCGCAACCGGTTACGCAGATGCTAGCTTCCAAATGGATCGAGATGACTCGAAATCTCAGTCTGGATTCGTTTTTACTCTTAATGGCGCTGCAGTCAGCTGGAAGAGTTCCAAACAAAGTGTTACAACAGATTCTACGACTGAGTCCGAGTACTATGCCGCGTCTGAAGCTGCAAAGGAAGCGATATGGATGCGTCAATTCTTACAAGGACTATCTGTAGTGCCTAGTTTGAATGACCCGATTGTGGGGTAATATCCGTATAAGACCCTCTAAATTAAGGACTATAACGTAAATTTAGCATGCGATTATCGTCATAAAACATAAATACAAAAGAGAAACGATAAGGAACAAGAATTAACCTCGGGTCCTTTATAGTGCGGCGTAAAGAACAGAAATCAACAGAGATTTCCTCCTAATAGTTGCACCCAAGACTTGTCCGAGATATGCCCTTGTGCTAGATGGTGTTCTCCGATTGCCTTGCAATATTGGGAGAACGATGTGAGTTTTCTTGAGATGTGAGATCTCGGTTTCTCTGACAGAGAAGAATGTTCTTGAAACCCTAGTTTTCTGTAAAATGAATTGTCTAGGTCAAAAGGAGAGGGAGCCTCTCCTTTTGTTCTGTTCGGCCGAGAGCTTTAACAGGGGGAGTGGGCTTGTCCACTTCCTCCTTATTAAACTCGTGGTCTGACAAATTTCGCTAAAATGTATATGACGCGGTAATTATAAATCGTCATCGGTTATCGGATATTAAAGCATCAACTAATAATACGGATTAGTTGAATTATTAATACGTGTCCGACAAAGACAATATTGTATAATTAAATTCAATATACATTAATTAAATATAAATCGCTTATATTTAATTTTACGAATTAATTAATCGGTTAATTCGCCTTAGCCCATGATATTTAATCCGTATTAAATATAATATCTCAACATCACATATTTGACTAATTACTAGTCAAATAACTCGGACTAACCGGTTAGTCAAAATTGCATCTACATGACAAAGTATTTTCATCTTATCACGTCTCTCAAACGTATCCTATAGGTGTGACTTTTAGGGACCAGTTGATCACCGCCATCTGTATGACAATAACGTCAAACTTATCTAGCAAGCCAACCGTTATTGATAAACGTGGATCAACTGATAATAATACCAAAGTATGCCCTTTGATCCTTTTAGAGGTTTATGAGTCCTTGCACTAACTGTTAAGGACACCAACCCCAACACCGATCACCATCTATTGCGACAATAGAAGTGCCATCTTCCAGGCTAAGGAGCCTAAGTCTAGCAACAAGTCTAGACATGTACAACGGAAAGCTCATCTAATCCGAGATTACGTGGAGCAAAAGGAGGTAGTGATAGAAAAGATTGCTACAGATGATAATATAGCAGATCCTCTCACTAAACCATTACGACAAGATAAGCATGAAGGGCATGTTATTTCCATGGGAATTAAACGTGTTCCTGAGTTGTAGTACTCTTTTATGGATTAGATTCTTTTTCTCGTGTACTCTATACGACATCATCGTTTTGATATTTATATATTTTGTTTTTCATGTGGAGTTGTACGACTATATTGAACACCATAAAGTGAACTGAACAAACATTATATTTTTGGTCCTTAATTGCCCACTTGAGTGATAACTCGCAATTATTTTGTGACGCTGGTTGATGGTGGGTTCAACGAGCCATAAGTCAAACGGTTGGTGACCAATCACGAGAGGCGAGTTATACGGATATCTCGTAGGACACAATTGTGACAACGACGTGGAGTCCTAAATGTTTTATAACATTCGGTGCCCAGTCGTGGATAGGACCTCCATGGTGATCCTAAGAGTCGATTCTTTTGACTATCGACGTCTCTTGAGATCAAGGCCGATTTTGGGTGACTTTGGTTTCTTTCTCACGGTCATCCGTAACAGGGGGCCAAGTAGATTTTTTCGGGTCATTTCATGTTGTGCTTAGATCGGCGGAGTCAAGTTGAAGGAAATATTCAGCCTTTATCAGTGTACTCGATATTTCTCGGGGCCACTCGAGGAGTCAGAATCGAAATGCATGGCCATGCTCGAATACGGATTCGTTTTATCAGTTAAGTTACTCTCTAGTCGGGGAAACCACTCTTGATACAGATCGATTGTAAAATACGACCTTTGCGGATACGGATCTGCAAATTGTTTTACATTGAGTGGGAGAAATTTTAAATGGATATGAGAATCGGTTATCGCACATACACTTGTACGGACAAGTGGGAGTTTGTTGGAGCCGGTGTCCTCCAGTTAGTGTGGATAACGTTATTGCACGTACACTTGTACGGACAAGTGGGAGCTTGTTGGGGTGTCCTCCACGATTAGTGCAATGACATATAAATCTCTAAAATGATCAAAGGGTATACTTTTGTATTATTATCAGTTGGTCCACGTTTATCAATAACGGTTGGCTTGCTAGATAAGTTTGACGTTATTGTCATACAGATGGCGGTGATCAACTGGTCCCTAAAAGTCACACCTATAGGATACGTTTGAGAGATGTGACGGTATGAAAATACAGTCATGTTGATGCCTAATATGACTAAGCGGTTAGTCAGAGTTATTGACTAATAATTAGTCAAACGCGATGTTGAGATAATTATTTAATACGGATTAAATAATACTGGCTAAGATGAATTAAGCGGTTAATTCGCAAATTGAATATAAAAGGTTATATTTAATTAATGTATATTGAGTTGATTAATGATACAATATTGTCATTGTCGGACAAGTATTAACATGTCGACTGATTCATGTTATTAGTCGATATTTTAATATCCGATAACGAGTGACGATTTATAATTAAAACCCGTCATATACATTTAGCAAGACCACGAGTTGAATAAGGAGAAAGTGGAAAGCCCGCTCCCTCCCCTAGCAACCTCACGGCCGAACAAAAGGAGAGTCCCTCTCTCCTTTTGACCTAATCATTGTCATTTGCACAAAAATTAGGGTTTTGGAGTAATTTCCTCTAAAATTCTAGATCTCACATCAAAAACTCACAAAAACTCTCTCAATATTGCAAGGCAATCAGAGAGCAATTTCTAGCACAAGGGGCATAGTCTCAGACGATCTTGGGTGCAACAATTAGGAGGAAATCTATATTGATTTCTGTTCTTAGGCCGAAATTCACAGGACCCGAGGTTGATTCTTGTTCCTTTATCGTTTCTCTTGTTTTTCGTTTATGACAATTAATCACATGATAATTTGCGTTATAGTCCTTAATTTTAAGGGGTTTTATACGGATATTACCCTACAGGGGAGGGCGCCCAGGATGTAGACTTTGACCCTTCGCTCGCTCTTGTAGGGGGTGAGAGAGAGGAGGTGGTTGAGGAGGCCCCGAGGTGGGCCAACGTGGGACGTGGTGGTCGCCAGCTAGTAGGTGCACCCGAGTGGGCCGAGAAATGGGATGGTAGACATCTCATTTGGGAGGCAGAAAGCCACTATCCTACAGGATGGCGAGGAGTCTGGTAAATTCCAAACTTGTCGTTTCTTATTACATTTCCTATTTGTTTGCCGTTTCATTTCTCATTTGTTTTGTGCTGAAGATAGCATTATTTCAAATTGATACAGGAGGCCGGGAACATGAGGTCCTTTTCTGGTTACTCGACGATGATGGACGCCTTCGGGAGACTGTCGGAGGAGGAGAAGGCCATCGCTGACTTGGGAGCCTTTGGGGCTCTGGTGGGAGCGTGGAGGGCGATCAGGGAAAGGAAGATTCGGGCTAACCTTAGCCTGATTCGAGCTTTCCTTGATCGGTACTGGGACACGACCTCGACTTTCCATATGCCTTTTGGAGAGGTCGGGGTCACTTTGGAGGACTACGACATGATCTCAGGTCTGCTGTGTGGAGAAGAGGCCTTGGTATGGCCGTTGACGGCCATGTGAGTGGACTCAGCCGAGGCGAGGAGGCTGATCGGCTGGAACCTGGCTAAGGGTGCTGCGAGCGTTCCCGAGTTGGTGCCGAGTTCTTACGTCAGGGACTACTTTGCGGGTAGGATCCCGACGACGGTGACGATGGATGGTAGGAAGGTGGCTCCTCCTCCTTGTACTGCGGAGCAGAGGGCCCGCTTGTGGCTGTGGTGGTTCTTGTCTTTGATTTACCTCGGAGACAAGGGGGAGAGGCTGTCGACAAAGCTTCTTCCTTTTCTGTCTGACTTCAGTAGCCTAGGTCGGTGGGACTGGGTTACTCCTGGCTTTGCGGTCCTCACTCACTACATAGGGGCCATGGTACGTCCTGAGCTGATGGAGAAGGGGACTTCTCCTGCTACTGTCGGTCCCGGGCTCTTGCTGGAGGTATAAACCTTTATTTTGCACTATGAAAGATCATTACTTTTTCATTTATTTCTATTTCTGTCGAATTATGAAAGATCATTATCGTAGAAACACAAATGATTATTTTGCTTTGCATGCGTGGGTGTACTCCTACTTTCTCGGCTTCACACCCAAGAGGACGGAGCCTGAGCCGAGGGCGTACCCTGTCGTGAGAGACTGGGTGGTGTGCCGTAGGAAGAGCCAGCGTTCTTCTTACGACGTTTATCGGAGGGGCGTGAATGCGCTGAAGTTGGAGAACGTAAGTACCCTTGATCCTTACTTGATTACCTTTTTTATGTATCTTATTTAGAAGCGATCATAGGAATGACCCCCTCTTCTCCCTTAGAGCCGATCATAAGAATGACCCCTCGTTTGTTTGTTTTAGTGGGTGTCTAGACCTTGGGAGGACTACCCTGACGCTCCCGCTTTCGTGGCTGAGGTCCTTCGTCTTAGGAGTTCGAGCCGGTTGTTGCTGAGGACGCCCATGGGACATGTGTGATACCTGGGCGAGCGTTTGACTCGGCAGTGCTCTCGTGACACCTTTACGGTTCCCATCGATCCTCCACGGACGATGTTTAGGGAGCCTTCCGACGCCGAGAGAGAGGCTGACTTGGCGGACGCGAGCGTTGACGCCCTCCTTCTACCTGGCGAGGAGTACTCCGAGTTCGTTCATCGGAGGTTGGCGTATTGGCCAATCGTGGTAAGTACTTTCCTTTTCTTATTCTTGAATTGACTTGACAAACGACGAACGATCGTCAAATAAAGAGTCATTTGAGCCTTGTAGGAGATCGAGGTGGCAGGCGTCGAGCCCCCAGCTTACCCAGAGACACTCGAGTACACCGACGCGGCGGGGATGGGGACGATCTTGGAGATCCGCGACTTCGGCGAGGAGGTTACGGACGCTGGTTTGGAGGAGTGGCAGCACTTACCGAGGAGGGTAAGCCCCCAGTTTTGACCGTCTTTATTGCTTTTTTATTGCATAATAATGCGTTTGTTCCTTTTCCTCCTTTTTTGAACCTTTTTTGTTATTCAAATGCAGGTGGCACCTTCTCAGTACGTGGCGCTGTGGAGGACGGCCAACCAGCTGCGAGCCACAGCCATTGAGGCACTTGCAGGTGGCCGAGGACGACAGGTATGAACCTCTCATTCTCTTACTTATTTCATTTCATTGATATTTCGAATTTTTATTGTAATTTCCCGCATTTTTGTTTTGAAATGATTGAAATGAGGCATTTCTTCTTCATTTAAATGCAGAGAGAGAGTGACCTGGAGCGCGAGCTGGTGCAGTCCCGAGAGGAGACAGTCCGTCTGTTGAGGGAGTTGGAGGTCAGGGATGCTGAGATCGCTGCTCTCGAGGCGACCGTAGCTGAGCTGAGTGGCGACCAGGAGTAGCTGACCATCCTTTGTTATTGTCTTGTATATTTTGTACATTTTGGACTTTATTTTGGACTTTCGGACCTGTTTTGGGCGAGAGCCCCCAATTTGATGTATATGATGCATTTTGGTTGTATATATAATGGCCTGAGTGCCTTTGCTGTTGGGTATTTGCTGTTCCTGCAAGTTAGCTTAGAAAACAGGTTTGGTAGGTGACGGTTTGTGCCGTCATGTTGTCGAAATTTACATAGAATTTACACATAAAACACATAGCATATAGATGGCGTAATTTGGCGCAAAATGAGAAAAGTAAAAAAAGTGCCCAAAAATGAGAAAAATGACAAAAATGTCAAGAAAATGCGCAAAAATTGCCCAAGAAGCAAAAAAATGACCGGACGGTAAGGAGGGCTACCCCCTAAAAAAACTTGAAAAGAAATGTATAAGTGTGAAAAGTTTTGAAAAGGAGAAGTGAAATGATTCCCCCCAAAAAAAAAAAACGAATAAGTGTGCTCGTTTGGCGAAAATGCCGAGTTCGTCCCGAAAAGCGAACCCGAAGAATTAGGAAACATAAAACATGGTAATTTGGCGGAATTACCAAAATAATACCCTTTAGGAATAGGAAATTATAACAAAAGCAAATTAGGAAAGATCCAAATCTGAAAATCACGGAAAAAAGCCTGGGGAAGAGGCGCAGCAGATGCTACGCCATTTCCCCAGCTAGTCAGACCTCGATAGAAATTAGGAAATAGCGTTTAGTATAAATAGAGACTTCGGGGAAGCCTTTATTCACACAATTCCTTCATCCTTGTTCCGTCTATTACATAAAAACTCCCATATCTTCATAAAAATTTCAAAATCATGGATACTTTTGAAAACCGTCTAAAGGAGTGGACGAACGAGTTCACAAATGTTAAGAAAGATTACATGGGTGCTTTTAATTTAGGATCGATCTTGAGTCTTAAATTAGTAAAAATTGTGAAGCCTTTCTTGGATTCTTGTCTTGAGTATCGGGACCCAAATTTTCATGTATTCGCTCTCCTGAAGGCGATATTTGTCCTTTCCCTGAAGAAATAGTTGCTATTGGAGGATAGGACCCAGAGAATGCACCCGCTATACCTCTTAGATCTTAAGGATATAAAAGTAAATTTAGAGACTTGCTCGGATTGACCAAGGCTGAGGTGGACCGTCTTGTGACCTCAAAAGAAGTCTGTATGTTTGACTTTATCAACCGATTTATAAATAGAGAAGACCCTACTATTTCTTATGTTGCGAGGCACAAAGCTTTCGGGTTTTATCTACTTCATTGCTATGTCCCTCAAGGGCATATTGACAAGAAGATGAGAGAGGATCCTCGTTTTCTGAGCCTAGTGGAACAAATGGAGCTGCGCAAGAACCCAACATGCCTTTGCTTAGGGGAGACCATTCTTGGTTTGGATAACAGAAAGGCCAACCACGAGCTTCTTTATTTGGGAAGTCCCATCATTCTACAGGTAAGAACCCATTTTCTCTTTTTTATATATGTCAACCGATTTTTTCTTTTTTTTTCTCGGTTGATTAAAGGGTGTTAATTCCCGTCTTCTTTTGCAGGTTTGGCTGATGGAACGGTTGCGGTTGATCGAGCCCTCAGTTAATGTGCCAGGATACCATGCTCGATCAATTGCAATGAGAACTAGACTCTATATGGTGGACTTTACTCGAGTTTGAAACTATTGGGAGAATAAGTTGAAGAGTGAAGGAGGTCCCCTGATCCGGTGGATTGTGCCGTGGTGGCATCTCAGGTCAGTCACTGGAGCTTCATCTTTGGATTTGACACGGTCAGTTCGTGTCCATGGCTTGGAGTTTATGATTTGCATATATCCGGAGAGGTTGATGAGGCAAGTGAGCCTTAAGCAAAAGATTCCGAAGCTTGATACCGTTCCGCAAACTACATTGGCACACACCAAAGAGATTTGTTGAGAGTGGGCAATTAAGTGGGCTCAGAGGAACATGTGGTTCATACCGGTTCCTATTGGCTCCTTATGGGTACCTGACTCATACTTGCAATGGAGGAAGGCTGGTACTCCTGAAGAGCGTGAGAAATTGAGGAAACACGAGCCTGTAGATTACAAGGTTCGCGAGGTAGCAAAGGAGAACCAGAAATACTTGACTGAGGAGGAAGAAGAGGCTTGATTCCGAGTCGTTCATCCGTCGAAGAAACCGAAGAGCGCTTCTGCCGCAGAGATGGTGATGGATCGAAATGGCAAGACTAGACCGCGAGAAAGACCTTTGGTGATTAGGTTGGAGATAGCACAAGAGCGCCCGGCTCGTGGTCGAGATAAGAAGTTTGATAAGGGTGACAAAGGCAAAGGAAAAATGGAAGAATAGCCTTAGTCGTAGTATTATTTATTATTATTTAAGTTATAATAAACAGCGGGGTTTTTAGAATCCTAGCCTAGCATTTATATCTATTTGGAGTATTATTATTATTTATGGAACAAAGGAATATAAGATTAATTAGTTAAGAAACTATTATGATTCCTTTTATTATTCTTGTCGAATTTCAAATGCAAATGCAATTGTCCTTCTATTTACATTAAATAAATAATGGGTTGTATCCTGTTAATGATTGCCTACGTATTCATTAAAAATGAAATCAAACCCTGTGCGTAGTTCGAATAAATGCAAAAGAATAATTGTTAGAAGCAAGAGCTTGTAATGAACTTTAGAAAATAAGCACGAGCTTTACTTACTCTTAAAATACAATTCAATTTATTTGGTGATATGAGGATGTCCAAATGCCAAAATGCAAGAGCAAGGTGACATAAGCTTTATTTCAGCGGGCCACGGGCCATTTTTATTTCGTGTCGCATGAGCGACACGTGGGTGTTATGCGAGGCGCGTGTTCTGTCCTATACTAAGGGTAATATCGTTTCAGTTGGTCGAGGTTGGTTGGGTTAGCGAATTCATTCCCATCTAGGTCTGTAATCTTAACCGCACCCCCCGAGACTATGGACTTGACTAGGAAAGGTCTGGCCCAGTTACACTTAAACTTTCCGCGTGGATCGACAGGTAGGAGAGCTCTGACCAATTTGAGCACCAAGTCTCCTTCTTTGATGTTCCTAGGCTTAACCCGTTTATTAAAGGCTCGTTTGATACGTGCCTGATATGTCTGCACATTATGTAATGCCCGCCATCTTCGTTCATCCAAGAGGATGAGTTCCTCATATCTATCTCTATTCCATTCAGCTTCTGGGATTTGACTTTCGAGTAAAATGCGTAGGGATGGAATCTCTAGTTCGACAGGCTGTACAACTTCCATGCCATAAGTTAGAAAGAAAGGAGTGGCCCTAGTGGGCATCCTAACTGATGTGTGATAACCCCATAACGCAAAAGGTATTTTGCTAGGCCAATCTCGATAATTGTCGATCATTTTCTTGAGGATCATGACGATATTTTTGTTAGCTGCCTCCACCGCTCCATTAGTTTGAGGTCTATAAGGCGAGGAATGGTGGTGTTTGATTTTGTATTTGGATAGCAATTATGCAGCTTCGGCTTGGAAATGTGACCTATTGTCACTAATGATTTCATGTGGGAAACCATATCGACAGATGATATTGGTTTGTATGAACTTTGCCACATGTTTAGCTGTATGAGCAGTGTAGGATGCTGCTTTGACCCATTTGGTAAAATAGTCGATAGCTACCAAAATGAAACAGTGACCTCCTGTTCTAGGTGGAGTGATCTTCTCAATGATGTCGATTCCCCAAGCAGAAAACGGCCAAGGAGATGTCATGGTGTAAAGCATTGAGGGAGGGACATGTTGCACATTCCCGAAGATCTGGCAATTATGGCAATGTCTGACGTATTTAATACAATCTAACTCCATTGTGGTCCAGTAATATCCTAGACGTGTGATTTTATTTGCCATCATGGGTCCACTCATGTGAGGACCGCATTCTCCATCGTGAACTTCTTCCATCACTTTTTGTGCTTGTGAATGATCAAGGCAACAGAAAGCTACACCAAGAGGTGTCCTTTTGTACAACTCTCCTTGAATGAGGAGGTATTGAGAGGCTAGTAGACGTATGACGTGTTGTCCCCTCTTATCCATATCTGGTGGGTATGTACCATTGAGTTTGAAGTTTAGAATGGCTTGAAACCAAGGTTCCCCTGGACTTTCTTCTTCAGTTGAGAGGAGGTTTACATAGGCTGGTTCTGACCGTCGTTCGATGCATAAAGGTATTTCTACCATGTTGTCTGGCATATTAATCAAAGATGCAAGTTTTGCAAGAGCGTCTGCAAATTGATTCTCTTCACGAGGCAGGTGTAGGTAAGTGACCTGATCAAAGAATTGGGCAACTTGATCTATCCTAGCCTGATAGGGTGCTAGACTTTCATTTCGAATTTTCCAAGATCCCGTAATTTGGTTAATGATCAAAGATGAGTCTCCGTGAACTCGAAGATTCTTGATGCCTAAACTTACTGCTGCTTGTAGACCAATGAGGCAAGCTTCATTCTGATGTGTTATTCGTCACCTCGAAGTTGAGTTTAACAGAAAGTGGTGTATGCTCGCCTTCAGGAGAAATGAGCAACACTCATATTCCAAATCCTCTTAAATTTGATGCTCCATCAAAATAAAGATCCCAAGAGTCTACACTGGTTTGTAGTATATCCACGTCTGGAAACAACCACATGTTTATTGCTTGGGTGTCGTTGATAGGATTGTCTGCGAAAAACTCGGCAACGGCGCGTCCCTTTATGACCTTCAAAGGTACGTATTTGAGATCGAACTCTGAGAGCATTAGGGCCCACCTTGCCAAACGTCCGTTGAGAACGGGTTTCTCGAATAGGTATTTGACGATATCCATTTTAGAATACACCTTGACAGAGTAGCTAAGCATGTAGTGGCGTAGCTTCTTTTTTGCCCACACAAGAGCGAGGCATGTCTTTTCGAGGGGTGTGTACTTACACTCGTATTCTAAGAACTTCTTACTAAGGTAGTAGATAGCTTTTTCTTCTTTCCCAACATTTTGTGCGAGCATTGCCCCCATGGCTGTTTCGGTTATTGTGAGATATAATCCAAGAGGTTGATCTCGTTGAGGAGGCATTAGCACTGGTGGCTTAGCCAGTATCTCTTTAATCCAGTCAAATGCCTTTTGATAGTCATCATCCCATATGGTATGATCTATTTTCTTGAGCTTTTTGAAAATGGGTTTACAAATCATCGTAAGCTTCGATATGAATCGGCTTATATACTGTACTTTGCCTAGAAATCCTTTAACCTCCTTCTCTGTTTGGAGTTGAGGCATTTCGACTAGAGCTTTGATCTTGGATGGATCCCCTCTGGCTGACGATATATCCCAGAAGCTTGCCTGATGTTACTCCGAATGCACACTTCTGAGGATTGAGCCTCATGTTGTACTTGCGCAATCTCAGGAAGAATTTACGAAGGTTATCAATATGCCCCTTCCTATCCTTGGATTTGACAATCATGTCATCGACGTACACTTCTACTTCTTTATGCATCATGTCGTGTAGCAAAGTGGTTGCAGTGCGCTGATATGTAGCTCCAGCATTGATTAGCCCGAATGGCATAACAGTAAAGCAATATGTGCCCCATTGAGTAACGAAGGTTGTCTTATGCATGTCTTCTATGGCCATTTTGATCTGATTATACCCTACATAACCGTCCATGAAGGATAACAATGCGTGATCCACTGTATTATCTACCAATATATCGATGTGTGGTAGAGGGAAGTCGTCCTTGGGATTTGCTTTGTTCAAGTTTCTGAAATAAACACAAACCCGGATTCGCCCATCCTTTTTGGGTACGGGGATTATGTTAGCCACCCAGTCTGAATACTCGGTAACTTTGATGAACCCGGCTTTGAATTACTTATCGACTTCTTCTTTGATCTTAAGAGCCCATTCAGTCCTCATCCGACGAAGCTTCTGTTTTACAGGTTTGAAGCCTGGTTTGATTGGAATTCGATGTTCTGCAATATCCCTGTCGATTCCTGGCATGTCCTTGTAGGACCAAGCGAAGACATCCTTGAACTCATGTAGGAGGTCTATGAAATTGGCCCTTTTAGTTGGATTTAAGGTCGTCCCTATCCTAAGTTCTTGGGGTTCTAGTTCGGTTTCTACATTGATGGGTTCGGTGTTTTCTATAACTGGTGCCCCTTCCCCCTCTTGTAGTATCTCTTTACCTATATAGGGAGGTAATTCGACTAAGTCTGGGTCAGGATCATCCTCATTATCATTGTAAATAGAATTGCATTCAGAATAACATAAAGAGTAAGCAGAATCTGATTTATTCATATTAAATTTTGAAAATAGCTGAAACAAAGAAGCCATTTGTTCAGTAGTCAGTGGCGGTAAAGGGACAGCTGCTGGGACATTTCCCGAGCTACTGTTACTATTCGATTCTATGCTAGGAGAAACAAGGGGATGTGAAGTGACGACAGAAGAAGACTCTCTAGCGACTTCTCTAGACTCAGACTCTGATTCCGACTCCAACTCTGACTCGAATTCGTTGTCTTCAGGTTCTCCTTTGAACATCTCTCCTTCTCCAGTGGTGACTTTGAAGAGCTTTCCTTGGTTATTAGTCCATTTGATCGATTTTCTCCATCCTTTCTGCTGGTTTGAACTGGTGTCAGTGATCAGTGCTGTGGGGTTGAAATGGTCATCTTGAAGTATCATGGTAATGATCTCATCCTGCGCTGCTCTGACAAATCGGTCCTCTCCAAACAGAAGGCTAACAACCTGTTCGTCTAAACAAGGTGTTTGGCGAGTTTTGATGGTAGGACCCGTTTCTGGAGGGATGAAGTATCAATCGTGGAAGACCTCGATTCCAGCTAGTTACATTCCTTTATAGTGCCAAGGTTCGGGAAACCCGTGAAAGTATTCCCGATTCCCTTCTCTAACGAAATATCCGTTTAGGGTGGGGAGATAGGGTCGCATCTGGATTCCTCTATCCTTACGGTTTTGGAATTGGGTGAGCATTTCTAAGGCTTCTTCTTTTGTGGGCTTGTATCCCAAACCTAGTGGTATCATTTGAGAGTTTCTTTCCTTGTAAGGTGCGAAGGTATTTTTCTTGGCAGGATTTAATGGCGTTCCCGGGAAGTATCCATGGGACTTGAGTATGTGGTTGACCACTACATTGGAGTATGGGTTGAAGTATAGAGGCGCCAGTTCGCTCTTTACAAGGTTTATGCTCTGAAAACCCCCAAGCTCATATACTGGATCTGTGACTACTTGGTTGCTTGACATTTTCTCTATCACAGCCTTGATAGGTGACGAAGTGATCGTCACTACTTTGCCATTTAGGGGAATCTTAATCTTCTGGTGTAAGGTTGATGCTACCGCTTTGGAAGCGTGAATCCAAGGCCTTCCCAGAAGTATATTGAATGATGCTTCGATATCCACTATCTGAAAATTAACCTTTTGCTCGATTGGCCATGTGGCTATAGTGAGGTTGATCAGCCCTACTACTTTACGTCATGTTCCATCGTATGCTCGAACACCTTGGTTGGTAGGAGTCCAATCTGATTCTTTCATACTCAACTTGTATGTTGTCTTCAATGGCATGACGTTGACTGCAGAGCCATCATCCACCAAAGTCATTGGCACGTTCTTCTTTAAGCATGTGACTGTAATGTATAGAGTGAGGTTATGACTGGCGCCGAAGGGAGGCAAATCTTCATCTGAAAAAGTAACTGGGTTACTTAGTTTAACTGAAGCTTGTAATACCAAGTTGACTACGTCGTCAGGCGTAGAGTTGTGCACTTCGTTCAATTTAGCTAATGCTTGCAGCAAAGCTTGACGATGAGGAAATGAACTCGCAACTAGTTGCCAGACTGAAAGATCAGCCTTCGTCTTCTGCAGTTGTTTTAGCAAGTGGTTAGTAGATGTATCTTCGCCATCATTTGGGGTGATGACATTGGTGTTAGTAACTGGACCATTAGCCATGGGACCGTTCTGAGAAACATTTTAATATGGACGCCCTGAACGAGTAAGGTGGTCTATATCTTGATCTTCGCTAGCTTTGACTATATCCTCACTAACCTTGGCTAGATAGTATTCTGTGAGGTATTCATCTTCATCGTCATCGGCCCATATTCCGTTGACGATACTGAGCTCTCTCAACCTGATGATCTCGGCTTCTAGACTGATTATTTGGTCGACTAGGCTGTCCATTACGGCGATTACCTCTTGCAACGTAGACTCTTGAGATAGACTTAGTGGCACGTTTTCCCTGGGTGTGGTACTTGGATTGCGTAGGGATGCCACTACATTTTCCAGCTCTGAAACTTGCATATTCACACTCCTTGCCCATGCGATAAAATCGGCAATGGTAGGAGAAATGGTGGAATAACTCCCCTCATCTTCTAGTGCATGAATCTCATCCTCGACTGGAAAAATTAGGTGTGAACAATCCAAGGTGGATTCTTCATCTGTGATCATCACAACTCCAATAGGATTCTGAGTATTGTTAGGTTTACCTCCGGGAGGTATGGGTAAACGATCATCTTCGATCATATCTTGAAGGACATGTTTCAGTTTAAAACATATCTGTATCGTGTCCCTTGCCTCTATGATATTCGCAGTATGCATTCTCATCCCAGAATTTAGACTTCTTTTCTGGGTCAGGCGTAGGTCCTATGGGTTGGAGCTTACCTTGTTTCATCAACCTTTTCAGAGCGTTGGAATATGAATCGCCAATGTTTGTGAACTTCCTTTGCGGGCTATTCTTCTTTGATGATTCGACAAGGTTAACCTCATCAGTCTTGCTAGTATAGCCATAAGAACGACTCGTTGAGCCTTGATATCCACGACCTACCGTTTTGGGCAAGAGTCTTTTACGGATGTCATCTTCAATTCTCGTTCCTAGCATAGTTAGGTCTTTGAAAGACTTTATGTTTTGGTACCTCAAATGGTTTGCATAAATAGGTCTTAAATTATCCACGAACTTTTCCACAAGAGTGGCTTCGTCTGGACGTTCAACAAGTTGTGTGCTAGTCTTCCTCCACCTACTTAGGAAGTCGGTGAAGTCTTCTTTCTCATTTTGGGTAAGAACCTTTAAAGTGCGCATGTTGACTTGGATTTCAGCATTATCCGTGTATTATTTAGTGAATTAAATTGCGGCATCATCCCAAGTGGCAATTTTCTTGTGCTCCAAAGAGTAAAACCATTGCTTAGGAATGGTGTCGAGAGATGAAGGAAAGATCCTTAAGAACATCTCGGGTTTTATGCCTTTGATAGACATGTAATCTTTGAAAGCACGAATATGGTCCAAAGGGTTTTCATGCCCCTTGAATGTTGGAATGTCAGTCATGTTGAAGTTGGTAGGCAGTTGCGCATTTAACGTCTCATACTTTCGATTGTTCCCCCTGTAGATGTCATCTCCCTTAAGGTACATTAGTTGTTCCTCCAAGTATTGGAGTCGTTTTTCAGCTTCAGTAGGACTTAGTGGGGGGTTGACTTCTTGTTATCCCACAAAGGGTGGAAGATTATCATGCACGCTCATTTCAGGAACATCATTCTCTACAAGAGGAAGCCTAGTTTCTACAGCAACAATTCGGCCTTCAATAGCGTTGAGGCGAGCATAAGCTTGGTCTTGGCTTGTTTGGAGACGGACGAGCGCAGCTAGGATTAGATCATTACCATTTTGGGGTTGTCCATTAACACTTGCGTGACTAGTTCCAGGCATCTTGGAAACTGGGGATAAGAGATCGATGACGAATCAAAACACGATCGACCATTTTAGCACACTTACTCAAAAAAAGACTCAACTTGTGAAGTGGGAGTGTGCCACTGTGTTAAGTGAGGTTTGAAAATGACAAAGTTTAAAATGTTTGTCCTAGGCAACTGTAGTATAGTTGTAGGAGTGCTGACTCAAGGTGAGTTTATTTTTTAAATGGGTTTTGAGGCCCGAATTTTGACTGGACATTTGTACAGAGTTTCGACAAATTTTGCGCTATTTTAGGCCACTTTCGAAAATGATTATATTTTAAAAGGGTTTTTGATTTTACAGAAATTTTGTCATGATTTTGTTTATAAAATGGTGATCACATATGATACAAGCATTCATACAGGCATTATAACGGTATGCTGAGTGCATTTAAAAAGGGTTTTGGCTTAAAAGGTGGATTGTCATACCAAGCAATCAAACCGTGGTCTGTGGAGAGGCTCGTGCCAAACATGAGTAAGGTCGGTTCCTAGTCCATTTCCTCGAGTAGTGAAAGCCCTTGATACAAACAAGAGTATGTACCACGGTATGGTTGACGTCAATTGCTATCTATCCTTAGGCCCAGATATGAATTTGGACCGTCCAGACGGGATGATTGGTCGAATGGGTTGGGTTAGGCCTAGGAAGGCCGAATATAACGACCTAAGAAGGTCGAGTAACTAAAACCGACAACTGTCTCGTATAAACTATTCTCTAACCTTGTTCAAGTTTCACCCTGGGTAACACGTAAGTGTATATCCCCAGCGGAGTCGCCAAACCGTGGACACGCGCCACGGGGGCGCTTGGGACAAGCGTTGCATTGTGGAGTCGCCACTAATTTTTATGGGAAATTGGAACCGTTCGAATACCTCATGTCATGTCAAGACATAAAGTAGTGACATGAACACTAAGAACTCGTTACTCTTAGCATTCTATGTCTAGAATGACTCTCGTGGATGCCAATGAACACGGATGTTCACAGAGATCTGGAGTAAGGGGTGAGGGTACGTATTAGGAAGTCCTTTTACTGAACACCTAATCCCGCCCGCCTCGATAGCGGCCTCTACTAATAATTGGGGAAATCGTTCATAGTTGATATGACGTCGATTATATGCATGCAATGCAACATCCAACTTTTTAATCCTAGCATGTGAATTAAACTAAGTCGGTGAACAAATAATTGGCACTTATTGATGTCGAATTGGAAATTAGAATTAATTACATGTGACTACAAGCACAAAAGTTATACAATAAACGATAAATAAATAAAAATGAAGAAAATAGCAATAATTAAAATTACAATGATTTAATTGATTTACGTCAAAAATACACTCAAGACTGAAATTTGAAAAAAAGAAAAGAAAACAAAAGAGGTAAAAATTAAAGTAACAAAAATAAGACAGATTAAGAGTGATATTACGGTTAATAGTCAATTAATTGCTTAATTAAGGGCTAGGTCAAAGCGAGAACGGAAGTTCAGGGACAGTAGTCACCTCAGAATAGGCGCAGCACTGGTGCGTCCCTTGGAAGAGGCGCAGCTATTACTGCGTCTGTTCTTGAGTTGATTTCTGGCTGTGAAGTCATAGCCGCGGGTTTGTTAATGTTCGTTTGTAGGTTTTATGATTGATTATCAATATTTTACTCAAGTGAAAGTGATTCAATCATATTAATTGCATATAAAAACGTCATAAAAGCGATAACCACGAATTAAAACTAATTAAAACGAGTTAAGAACGAATTATAAACGGATTAGGTTTATTTACGAAGGCGGGAACGAACTTGAAAGGATGTGATAAACTGAAAATAAACAACGGAAACATGTACAAAGGACGAATTGCAGAAACTTGATATGAACAAATCGAGTTTCTAAAATCCGGGTTTGATTTAATGACGAAAACCCGCAAATATTGATTATAAGGGATCTAAGTCGTAAATAAAACGTAACGATTTGAAAGATATACATTAAAATTATTTTATGTACAAAGAAAAGAAAGAAAACAAGAAAATAAATGAAAAGAAGCGAAACAACAGAAAAACCGAGGAAGAAGAAGAAGAGCAGAAGCAGCGACAACCTCTGGAAGAGGCGTAGCAGATGCTGCGACCCTTTGAAGAGGCGCAACAGCTGTTGCGTTTCTTCTCGACGTCTGGTTGCTGCTGATCCGTAAAAACGGTTTAGTAAAAGGGTTTTTAGAAGACGGTTTTGAATATATTTTTGACGTGAATCTTTCAATAATGAGTACAAAAATAAAATACAATAAGAAAAGATGGGATTTACACCCTCAGACTTACATGTTTGACGAAACGAGATTGACTAAGTTAACGTTTAGTGATTGCTCGACTCGAATGTATGAAGAAAGTGCCCTCGTTAGAGGATTTAGATTAAGTTGATTGATGTGTAGTGGTCAAATTGGTCGGTCATGCAACGTGACTGGAACTCAGAATGATATGAGCTCACGTGATCGATTGATCAAGCACGTAGGCGTCGAAAGCTTAGAGCACGGTCTTAGAATGTGAAGAGTTATGGAATGACGGACACTCGCGTGAAAAATATGAGGAACGAAGGTCCCTATTTATACTAAAAAAATGTGAAGAGTTATGGAATGACTCAAACTTTGGAAACAAATCACGGAAAAAATTTGAAAACAGGCAGAAATGACCTGGGGAAGAGGCACAACAGCTGCTGCGATCCTTCCAAGAGGCGCAGCATCTGCTGCGTCGTTTCCCCAGAAGTTTCCTCCTGCGGAAGAAAGATTTTCGCGTTTCTTTTGTGGAATTGCAGTAGATATATACTTCCTTATTCCTTAAAATATGATTTACGAGATATATTTTACCAAAAGATATAAAATTAAATTATGGAATAAATATCTGGAATATTCTAGAACATTCCGACTCGGCATTTTAAACGGTTTCTTAGAAAATGAAGCGGTTTTTGACCAGGACTCCAAATGAACACTAATTACTGTCAAAACGACCGTATCGGCGCGTAGATGACGACCAAGGGGTAGACATAAGTATTTGAGCTATCACTTGGCGATAAACATACGGATTGTCATAATTCGTTCCGTGTACCAAACATACGGCCCAATCATCACTGGGTGGTTGGCGGGAGGTGTAGAAATGAGGTATATACAATAGTAGGTAAGTTTCTTCTGAATGACCACTTTCCGATAATAAGGTAAAGGGTTTAGGGTTAGATTACGCGGTTCCGCGGTAGCCGGCCGCCCAATCCAACCCTAAACCCTTTCCCGCCTTAGGATACCCGACCCCCTCGAAAAGTGATTGACCGTTCCACTTTTAGGGCTCAGTTTATGGTTCTCGTTCGGATAATTAGAGAAAGGGTTTAGGGTTGGATTAGACGGCTCCGCGATAGCGGACCGCCTAATCCAACCCTAAACCATTTCCCGCCCCGCTTTAGGGTACCCGACCCCCTCGTTTAATCCATTTACCCCTCGGAAAGGGGTTCACCCTTCCCCTTTTAAGGCTCAGTTTATGGTTCCCGTCCCGCTTTAGGATACCCGGCCCCCTCGTTTAATTTCTTTACTTACTAGGTACGTTTCAAAAGAGTCATAGGTTCATTTTGAAGCAAGTTTACGACAAATTTTGCGTTTTACGACAAATTTGAAATTTTGAAGCAATTTTACGTCAATTTTTGAGAAATATTTTTTTTTTCAAATTTTAACACAACTCATTGTAAATTGAGTGATTTATAACTTATAAGTGTAACTTTAGTCTTTTAGAAGTGTAACTTTAGTCAACTAAAGTGTAATTTTAGTCCATTAAAGTGTAATTTTAGTCCATTAAATTGTAATTTTAGTCAACTAAAGTGTAATTTTAGTCCATTAAATTGTAAGATTAGTCCATTGAGAGTATATCTCTAGTACATATTCAATGTGTAACTTTAATCTATTGAGAGTGTAACTTTAGTCCTTTGATAGTGTAACTTTAGTCCATTGAGAGTATAAAATTTAGTCCTTCAGAGGGTACCCTTAATAGAGATAAGTGTAACTTTAACAGAAAAAAGTGTAATTTTAATAGAAAAGAGTGTAATTTTAATAGATAAAAGTGTAATTTTAATGGAGAAAAGTGTAACTTTAATAATAGAGAAAAATGTAATTTTAACAGAAAAAAGTGTAATTTTAATAGATAAAAGTGTAATTTTAATGGAGAAAAATGTAACTTTAATAATAGAGAAAAATGTAACTTTAACAAAGAAAAATGTAACTTTAATAGAAAAAATTGTAACTTTAACAATAGTGAAAAATGTAATTTTAACAAAGAAAACTGTAACTTTAATAGAAATAAGTAACTTTAATAATAGAAAAAAAATGTAATTTTAACAAAGAAAAGTGTAACTTTAATAGAGAAAAGTGTAATTTTAGTAGGGAAAACTGAAACTTTAATAAAAAATAAGTATAACTTTAATAAAGATAAGTGTAATATTAACTTGACTAGAAGATAAAAATCAACAAATAAAGAGAAAATATGAAAAAAAAAAAAAAAAATAGATCTAGGTCTAACTTTTTAAAACTAAATCTAACTTTTTATTTGTTTCTTTTTAAAAAAAAATCAAATCTCCACCATCACAACAACACCAAATCTCCACCAACACAACTTTACTTAAATAAAAAAAAATGTTACATCCGACAAAAACAAAATAAAAAATGAGCCAAAACTAAAACAAAACCAAAAAAAATAAGAGAATATAAAATAACGAATTTATAACAAGAATCTAGTTTTAAATATGAAAAAAAAAATAAGATGTAAGAATAATTAAAAAAACTAAAGTAGATCTGAAAAATAAAAATGGACAACAAAAAAAACACAAAAAATAAAGCAAGAGAAATCTGGAAACAAATAAAACAAAAACAGAAAAAAAAAAAAGGAAACCCAAAAAACAAAAACAAGAGATGTCAGGAAACGTGTGATTGTTGAAGAAGAAGTAAAACAAAAAATAAAATAAAAACCAGATCTAGAATATACTAGAACAAAAAAAAAAGAACACGGTAGAGGACAGAAAGAGGACGGAGGTGGGAGGTGGCGGCGTGGGGGAGGTGTGAGGGCGGCAGATTTGGGGTGGCGGCTTTGTGGTGGAGTTGTGGTGGACGGCTGATCTGGTGCATGTGGTGGTGGCGTAAGGGTGGTGTCGGGTTGTGGGTGTCGGGATTGTGGTGTCGGGGGCAGATCTAGGTTGGTGGCGGAGAGAAGGGAGGTCGGGTGATGGGTCGGGAAGAAGGGAGGGAGGTCGGGTGGTGGTGGTGGTGGGAGTGAGGAAAATTGAGGTTTTATATTTATTTGGGTTATGGTTTAATTGGGTTTTAGAGAGATGGGGTGGGTGATTTATGTGAGATAAGAGAGAAATAGGTGGAAAGATTAATTATATATAGTGAATTTATGTTTAATTATGTTAGATTAGTGAATGCAGAGGGATAGAGTATTAGATTAGCTAATTAATTTATTTTTTTTGTTCTCATCTCAACCATCCATTTTTCTCATTTAAGGGCTCGGATGAAGACTTAAGGACTCAAGGCTTAAGGGTGGACTTAGATGATCTCAACTCTATATATATATAACTCTCTCTCTCTCTCTCTCTCTCTCTCTCTCTCTCTCTCTCTCTCTCTATATATATATATATATATATATATATATATATATATATATATATATATATATATAGTATTGATAAACATCCTCAAAAAAATTTCCCTCTAAAATACTCTAACTTAAATATGGAAATAAAATTGATTTTTCTTTCATTAATAAAATAGTCTTTAAGTTAAAAATAACAATCTTTTTCTCAACCTATAATATTTTCATTATTAAACTTTAAAATTGAACCCTATTAACTAAAATGAAATAGAATTGGTACAATTAAACTATAACTATAAATAACCACAAACTGTCATTATTAACTTCGTGACGAAAAAAGAATTTATGAAAAGAATTTAAGAAAATTTGTAAAGATAAAATCACCAGATTTAAGGTAATTAAAATATTTTCATAAAAATACACATTTTATGAAATTACTCAATTATCTTGATTAATTTATAGATTAACTTTTACTCAAATCAAAATACAATTTAATGAGAAAAAGATTGAAAATTAATGAGATATTAATCAAAAATCTATAAATAGTACAGTAAAAAAATATAAAAGTCTATATACACCGCGGATTACGCGGGATCTATACTAATTTTCCCATTAATTTATAATTGGTATCTCAATAAGTTTATTGAGAGACCGTCTCTCAGAAAACCTAATCAACAAAAAGATATAGGGATATATTGATCATAGAAAAATATATCGATCAGTATGAAATAAATGTGATTTATGAAGGTTGAAATGCCAAAATAGTACTTACGAGTAATCATCATATATTATATTAAAGCTGAAATCATCAGCCTATTTGATCGCTACGTGTCAACCCCTACCCCTACGCCACGTGTCATTTGCTGAAATCCTACGACTAATAAAGAAAATTAATTTTGATATAGACAATCACGTAAAATATTCTCACACTATTAAACTGATATTAAATTAAATAACATAGCGCAAGGTTAGGAAATAACCCATAGTTGCCTCTTCTATGGGAAACCCCACTTTTCTAGCAACGCATCAAGTTGTTTCTCACCAAAGTGAGTACCACGGTCACTAATGACCGCTCTAGGCACACCAAATCTCAGAAATATGATCTTCTTGAACAAGTTGATCATGGTTCGGGCATCATTAGTGGGAGTAGCAATTGCCTCTACCCATTTAGAGACATAATCAACGGCGACCAATATGTAACGATTACCTCTTGATGAAGAAAATGGCCCTTGATAATCGATACCCAACACATCAAACACCTCCACTTCTAAGATACCATTCAAAGGCATCTCGTGCCTTCTTGAAATAGAGCCTGACCTTTGGCAAGCATCGCATGCCATCACAAAATTCTTGGCATCTTGGAACATGGTAGGCTAATAGAAACCGGATTGCAACACCTTTGAAATGGTCTTGGATGGTCCATGATGACAACCATAAGGAGAAGAATGACATCCTTCGAGCACACCTTTCACATCCCATTGTGGGACACATCTCTGGAATAGCCCGTCGGAGCAATGTTTGAACAGATAAGGATCGTCCCAAAGGAAGAACTTGGCATCATGTAAGAACTTCTTCCTTTGTTGATATGAAAAGTCGGGTGACGACTTCTTTCCAACTAGATAGTTGGCTATGTCGGCATATACCAAGGTGTATTGGCTTCCAACATCATTAAAGCATCGTCGATGAAAGAATCATCAATAGTTATATCAATACCCCCATCATTATACTTTAATCGGGATAAGTGATCGGCAACAACATTTTCGACCCCCCTTCTTATCTCGAATCTCAAGATCAAATTCTTGCAAGAGTAAGATCCATCTTATGAGCCTCGGCTTGGCTTCTTGTTTGGCTAGGAGATGCTTCAAAGCGGCATGATCGGTATGAACAATGACATTGAAACCGATCAACTAAGAGCGGAATTGTCTAAGGCATAGACAATGGCAAGTAGCTCTTTCTCCGTGGTGGCATAATTGATTTGAGCCGCATCCAAGGTTTTGCTAGCATAGTAGATAGCATGGAGCACCTTGTCTTTCCTTTGTCCTAGCACAACACCTACCGCATAGTCACTTGCATCACACATGAGCTCGAATGGTAATTTCCAATCCGGTGATTGGATGATAGGTGCGGAGATCAAAGCCTTCTTGATCCTATTAAAAGACTCAAGAAAATCATTAGTAAACACAAATGGAGCATCTTTTAAAAGAAGCTCCGTAAGGAGTTTGACAATCTTAGAAAAGTCTTTGATAAAACGGCGGTAGAATCCCGCATGGCCTAAGAAACTCTTTACATTTTAGACATTTACCGGTGGGGGTAGTTGTTCAATAACTTGGACATTAGCACGGTCCACTTCAATACCTCGTTCGGATACAATGTGACCAAGTACCACTTCTTACATGTTAGGATTTAGTAGTCTTTGACCTTGGACACATGGTTTATGATCTTCCACAAGATAGATTCTATGCATGCAAAATTTTGGGCTTATGCCCTTCAAATCATCAAGTTTATATCCAATGGCTTTTTTATGAGTTTTCAAAACTTTTAGCAATGAAGATAATTGACTCTCAATCAAATGAGCACTAACAATGACCGGACATATTTCCTCATCATCTAGAAAAGCATATTTCAAATTGGAGGAGAGGGGTTTAAGTTCGGGTTTTTGTACCCCAAGGTCTTGAGGAGTAGAAATCAAACCTACAAATTGTGAGCTTTCCTCCAATGATAGCTCTTCTCTATCTAATTCCATCTCCAAAGCATCAACCTCCTCACTTCCAATCTCATCATCACCTGCAAAGGATTCCAACAACAAGAGTGCCTCCAAGGGATCTTTAGCCAAAGATCGAGGTATAGCGTCTTCTATGACAACATCAACAATATCCAAAACGTCAATAGAATAAAAAGACTCTTCTAACATTGGACTCTTCATGGCACTATTCAAATTATATGTGAACTTATCGTCACCCACTTCCAAAGTCAATCTTCAATTAACGCACCCGCGGTATGTAAAAATGGTCTACCCAAAATAATTGGGATTTTGGCATCTTCGGCCATGTCAAGAACAATAAAATCAACCGGAATGAAAAAACTACCAACTTTAGAACGATGTTTTATAGAACGATCTGCCATTTGCAATGTGACACTAGTACATTTTAAGACTCCCATGTTTAGCTTATCACAAATAGAATATGGCATCACATTCACACTAGTACCTAAATCACATAAAGCTTTATCAATTATATAGGTGCCAATTGTGCATGGAATAGAAAAGCTATCGGGATCTTTTAACTTAGGAGGGGACTTATTTTGCAAAAGGGCACTACACTCGGCGGTGAATGCTATAGTTTAAACATCATCAAAAGTCCTCTTCTTAGTTAAAAATGTCTTTCATGAACTTAGTGTAAGATGGAATTTAAGTAATTAATTCGGTAAAAGGAACGGTTACCTGTAAATTCTTCACCACTTCTATGAACTTACCGAATTGAGTTTCCTTTTGATGCATAGTCAATCTATGAGGGAAAGGCTGTAACACCTTCATTCATTGCGGAAAAGTAAACACGTAATTCTAGATAAAAACTGCATGGATATGTTTGTAATAGGTTCATTTGGGTATAAACCTGTAATTTTTAAAACCTGAACCTGTTATAAAAATATCCAAATGGGAAGGTGTCAAACATGCAAGGTCCAAAATAAATCCCATAAATAAAACATCGCTAAAGTCGCGAAACAAAGTTATACAACCCAAATATGAAAAAGGGAGACATATGTCCCTAAAAAAAGTATATGACATAAAAAGTGCTTAAGGGTCACAATAAAATAAAGCCAATCTAGGTCCCAAGGTTACTTTGATCGCTAGCTCGTCCATGTACCCCATATATGCATCACCTACCTGTCAATCGCATTTTATACAAATACGAAAGCCACAGTCAGTGGGGAGTAACTCCGAGTTCTCCCAGCCACGAAATGTCATAATTAATATAACATGTAAACATAAGAATATGAATATGAATAACACATAGCCTTAGCATATAGATGCTAAACAATCGTGCTTATCATGTGAACAACAATATAACAACACATAGTCCTAGCATGTGAATACTAGACCGACTCATACTACACTATCATGTGAATCACATAACATCCGGGAATCCAAACTCTATCAACCATAGCCGGCTTGCATCTGACCTTCTATGATTCATAGAATCATCAAACAAGAAAGGACAATATATCTAGAGACAGGCATAAGTTCCTAGTACCGTCAATAGTCACTCTGTAACTCGAGTCTATACCACGAGGTAAGGTAAACACCCGAGTCCTAAACCTGCGCAGACCTAGCGACATGCGGAAAACGACCGCATCCAAGACCCATGATAACAACACATGAGTACCCCTAAGGAGTCCACCAAAGGGTTGGATAGTACTTAAGCTGACTACATACTTCTAAGAGTACGTCAGGAAGTCATGCCCTAACTTGGATATAAACCCACCAAGCTAAGACACAAAGGCTATTAAGCGATGAACATATACTCGTCAAAGACTATAATGGCCTATCTATGACGAAGGCCGAAATACTCACCTAGGACCTAGTCCCAGCTTGAATACTTTAGCCCACGCCACACAAGACAAGTAGGACACCCAATTAACCATAAGAGGGGCAAAGAGTCCAAACTTGCACACACAAATGATCATACACACCCTAACATATGAAAGGCTACGCAAGAGCATATTCAGCTGACAATCCAACAATATCTCCAATATCAATAATAATCCAAATTCCAGCTAACCAACAGTACCATAATCCATGAGAACAAGCTAAAATGGCAAACAGGCAACAAGACTCAAGTATAAGGCAACCAATTCATCCAACAACCAACATATGAAAAGACAATCATACTCAAAGACAAATCCTCGACTCTAGTCCCGCGACGGGTCTTCAGTCAAATCGAGGTTGACCGGTTTAAACCTAGTTTGACCAAACTCGTTCGGTCAATCTGGCCCAGCTCAGAGTCTTGGCCTACTTTGGCCCAAATCACAAAATTCATTACAATATCATTCCCATGCAATATTCCAATTTCTATCATGTGAACACTATCAACATAAAGAAAACATTCCAACTTACAAAATAACTAATTCCACAAAATTCTCGCATAATAAAATAGCATAAATAACCGTCTCACACAAGGGTAAACTATTCTATAAATTTTAATCGATAAAACGACGCCATTTACTCATACAGACTCCGAATTGAGTGATTCAAGTGGCTAAACCACCTAATTTTTCGATGTCGTTCAATCTGTCATATTTTTGGAAACATTGGAAACCGTCTCGGTCCGGTACTGACGCGTTCCAGCCAAAACACGGACTTGTCACAACAAATAATTTCTCATCCAAATTTGTTCCAAACAATAATATACAAATGGGTAACATAAATTAAACATAAGCATACTCATCTTACTCCATTCATTCATTTATCAATAAGATCGTCTCAAACAACAACAAACAACAACAAACGACAACAAACAACAACAAACAACAAATACAACTACTAATGTGACATTAATTCGTCGAGTAACTCGGAATAGTTACCTTAAGCTAGCAAAGAGACAAGTAATAACTTGAGAAAGCTTCTAAAACCCAAAATTATGCATCATCTTCCACAATATATGAGTCTCCTAACTCATCTTCATATTCTTCACCTATAAAAACAACAAAAACACAATCATTAAGCTTAAATTCGAAAACCCTAAAAGATGAGTCTTAAAACAAAATTGGGAGAAATGAAAATAAAACTTACTAGTAGATGAGGATTGAAGAGAGGATTCCAAATATATAATTTTTATGAGATTTGGTGGAGAAATGAAGGATTTATGGTGGATTTAGGGATTGTAAGGAGGACTTTTGAGATGAATTTGGTGTTTGGTGAAAGGAAGAGATAGAGTGAATTATGGAGGAAATGAAAATTGAAAGAGGGGACAATGGAGGGTAGGTGGCCAGCCAAAAGGCATGGGGAGATGGGTCATTTGTTTACGTTTTGGGGTTTGCTTCGACGGTAATTAGAAATATTCGTCGAACGCGATTTCCGGGAATATTAAAGTTCTTAAACACAATTTTACTAAAAGATTAAGTACTCATTCCCAATATCCAAACTCGTTTACCCAACGACCGTAAGAAATGGGAAAATCCCAATTTTACGACTTTTATCCGAAATCTATTTTATCAAAGGAAAAGGTTTAAATATAGTTTAAATCACTTTTAAACATTTCTAAACTATTAAAAATAATTATATTTCTTCAAAATAAAATAAGATTATATTTTATCAAATAAATTTTATTTCAAATAAATTAATATTAAATTAAAATAGATTAAAATATTACTTTTAAAATATAATAAAGGTCTTCAAATTTACGGGGTGTTACAATCATCCCTTCTTTTAAGAAGTTTCGTCCCCGAAACTTAGAAGAAGGAACATTGTATATAGGTAGGTCTATCTCTTTAAAATCAAGTAAACAAAATTTTCAAAATATGAACGTATGAAATATAAGTGTCTTTTCAATGGAACGGAATATCCTCGTCGGCCGTTCAAGAACATCAACATTCCAAATCAAAGACATAAAAAAATATATTTTTACACCAACAAATGAGAAAACCAATTATCGGACGTCTCCAATAACGAGCTTTACCACTCATTGACGTTAAAACCACTGGAAAACATCAAAACATTTTCAAAAATCTTTAGTTCGAAACTCTATAATAAGGATAATAACTCCACTAGCTATGACCAAACTCTAACTACGACTTTTATACAACTAAGCAATGACTACTAACGTGGAGAATATTCCAGGGAAGGAGAGGAACACTCGAAAGGATAGGTAAAACTCACAAGGAATAGATAAAGGAACGGAAAGTACCTCACGAGAAGAGTTCGGGATATTTAGCTAACATAGAAGATTCAGGCTCCCAAGTTTCTTCTTCGACATTTCCACAACGCCAAAGGATACGAACTAGGGGCACCACTTTTTTTCTAAGTTGCTTGTTTGCTCTTTCGAGGATTCGGATTGGCCTTTCTTCCAAAGCCAAGTTAGGTTCCAAATCTGGGATTTCTTCTTGAATAACATGGCTCAGATCACTAATGTACTTCCTCAACTGAGATACATGGAAGACATTATGAACCTTGCTCAAATTCGGGGGCAACTCTAAAGGGTAAGCAACGAGACCAATCTTCTCAAGCACACGGAAAGGTCCAATGTATTTGGGACTCAGCTTTCCTTTCACACCAAAACGTTTCACCCCTTTCATAGGTGACACCTTAAGGAATACTCGATCATCAACCTCAAAGGCAAGTGGTCGACGACGGGCATCAGCATAAGATTTATGTCAGTCTTGAGCGGCTTTCATACGTTCCCGAATGATCTGAACCTGATTGATGGTCTCAGTCACCAAATCGGGTCCCAACACATGAGCATCCTGGACTTGATTCCAATAAACAGGACTACGGCACTTCCTACCATACAAAGCTTCATAAGGTGACATCTTGATAGAAGTATGATAGCTATTGTTGTAGGAGAATTCAACAAGAGGTAAGCACTTCTCCCAAGAAGTGTGGAAGTCTAAAGCACAAGCACGGAGGAGGTCCTCTAAAGTGTGGATAGTCCTCTCAGTCTGTTCATCTGTAGCGGCATGAAAAGCGGTACTCATCAGTAGCTTACTACCCATGGCTTCTTGCAAGCGATCCCGAAACGGAAACGAGAATCTCGGGTCACGATCTGAAACTATATCCTTAGGCACTCCATGGTAGCGTACTATCTCCATCACGTAGTCACCAGCTAGGAGATCTAATCTCCATGTCTCCTTGATAGGTATAAACCTAGCACATTTGGTCAATCGATCTACAACCACCCAAACCGCATCTTTTCCGCTAGCAGTCTTAGGTACAGCCATCACAAAGTCCACGGAGATGGAGTCCCATTTCCAAAGGGAAACATCCAAAGGTTGTAGCAAACCCCCGGGTTTCTGATGCTCAATCTTCACTTTCTGACAGGTAAGACACTTGCTAACATACTCTAGGACATCAATCTTCATCCTAGGCCACCAAAACTGTAATCTCAAGTCTTTATACATCTTGTCACCACCAGGATGAATAAAGTAAGGAGAAAGGTGAGCTTCATCAAGGATCTTTTTCCTCAACTCGGCTACTCTCGGAACATACATCCTACCTTGGTAACGAAGGTATCCATCACTATCCACCACACAATCCTTAGCTTGCCCAAGTTGGATTTTTGCTTGAATGGACTTGAAAGTAGCATCCTCAGGTAGGTAAGTACGGATCTCACGGTAAAAGTCGGGTTCTGCACTCAAGGCACTAAGATAGTCAAAGCCCTTCCCAACAAGGCTTATCCCTAACTTTTGAAATTCCGTGGTAAGTTCATCAGGTAACACACGGATAGTGCTCAAAGAGTGACTAGTCTACCTACTCAAAGCATCGACCACCACATTTGCTTTCCCTTCATTATAAATCAACTCGGCATCATAATCATTCACCAACTCTAGTCATCTTCTTTGCCTCATATTCAATTCTTTCTGGGTAAAGATACACCTCAAACTCTTATGATCGGTATAAATGCGGCAATGAACTCCAATAAGGTAATGCCTCCATGTCTTCAAGGCATGTACCACGGCAGCTAATTCAAGATCATGAGCAAGATGAAGCGAGGAAAGGAGGTATGAACGGTAACGCTTATGGTCAAAGAAGAAAGGAAATTAGACAACAAGGAAACGCCAGGTACTCGAATCTCACACAACAACATCAACCTAAGCGGTTCCGAAAACTTCTTAGCAACAAAACTTATAACCACATCACTCCCAAGGATTTCCTCAAAATGCTCATGTTATTTCATCCTAATCTATTCCCTGAAACAAGGTACTCCACTATAAGTGTGATTTCACCACTCCAAATCCTCAGACATCCACAAACAACTTCCACAAAATCAAGGTCAAAGTTCCAACAAAGCTATACTCATATCCAACTAGTGTCAACCATGGGTTTCTCAAAATAGTAAAATCCTCAATCAAAGATCCGAATACCAAGCTATAAATTCCCAGAAAGGGTTCCTCAAATATTCCACCATTCAATTCCATCCATTTAAAGTCAAGTACCAAGCACTAGTATCCCAAGACATGTCTCACTACACTTCCCAAGGCTCTCAAATCCCAAACCTAAACAACAAAGCCAAGTTCTATAGCCTTAGTAACAAACGCAACTCACACTTGACAACACAAAATCCACCAATCAAGAATACTCACTTTATTAAGGATCTAGGTCTAAGAATCATTAAGTATGTCTCATCACACTACCTAAGTCTTTCTAACATCACAACCTCTCAAAACCAGGGTTATGGGTTAACCACAAACAATCTCCTCAAAAGTCAAATTCCCCAACCAAGGCCAACATTCCTCAAACGAAAGAGTACTATAAAAAGGCGTTAAGGGAAGATAAGTAAGGAACAAAACACAAGTTGGGAGGGTACAAGAGTCACTCCTAAGAAAACAAAAGAGAGTTTAGAAGAAGAAGCAAGCATTAAGAAGTAAAGAGTAAGGCAAGGTACACAAAGATGGGGGGATAACTTCGAGGAAGAAGAAGCATTCTTCACAAGTTGAACAAATCTCCAATGCCCGACGATAGGCACCAAATCTTGATCACGACACGGGTAAGCTCACGGTCATTGATCCAAGGGTACAAAAATGATTGACAATCAACAAACATGTTAGAACTTAACAAAGAGCAAACACACTACAGACTACCACCTTAGGTCCTTAAGTCTTCCCATCCTACCCATCTCTCAAGTTTATTATTTTAAGGTCAAGTTATTTATATCGGGGGTGCACAAACGTGCGTCGAGAGCAAATATGCTCTGATACCAACTGTAACACCCTCATTCATTGCGGAAAAGTAAACACGTAACTCTAGATAAAAACTGCATGGATATGGTTGTAATAGGTTCATTTGGGTAGAAACCTGTAATTTTTAAAATCTGAACCTGTTATAAAAATATCCAAATGGGAAGGTGTCAAACATGCAAGGTCCAAAATAAATCCCATAAATAAAATATCGCTAAAGTCGCGAAACAAAGTTATACAACCCAAATATGAAAAAGGGAGACATATGTTCCTAAAAAAATTATATGACATAAAAAGTGTTTAAGGGTCACAATAAAATAAAGTCAATCTAGGTCCCAAGGTTACTTTGCTCGCTAGCTCGTCCATGTAACCCATATATGCATCACCTACCTATCAATCGCATTTTATACAAATACGAAAGCCACAGTCAGTGGGGAGTAACTCCGAGTTCTCCCAGCCACGAAATGTCATAATTAATATAACATGTAAACATAAGAATATGAATATGAATAACACATAGCCTTAGAATATAGATTCTAAACAATCGTGCTTATCATGTGAACAACAATATAACAACACATAGTCCTAGCATGTGAATACTAGACCGACTCATACTACACTATCATGTGAATCACATAACATCCAGGAATCCAAATTCTTTCAACCATAGCCGGCTTGCATCTCACCTTCTATGATTCATAGAATCATCAAACAAGAAAGGACAATATATCTAGAGACAGGCATAAGTTTCTAGTACCGTCAATAGTCACTCTATAACTCGAGTCTATACCACGAGGTAAGGTAAACACCCTAGTCCTAAACCTGCGCAGACCTAGCGACATGCGGAAAACTACCGCATCCAAGACCCATGATAACAACACATGAGTACCCCTAAGGAGTCCACCAAAGGGTTGGCTAGTACTTAAGCTGACTACATACTTCTAAGAGTACGTCAGGAAGTCATGCCCTAACTTGGATATAAACCCACCAAACTAAGACACAAAGGCTATTAAGCGATGAACATATACCCATCAAAGACTATAATGGCCTATCTATGACGAAGGCCGAAATACTCACCTAGGACCTAGTCCCAGCTTGAATACTTTAGCCCACGCCACACAAGACAAGGAGGACACCCAATTAACCATAAGAGGGGCAAAGAGTCCAAACTTGCACACACAAATGATCATACACACCCTAACATATGAAAGGCTACGCAAGAGCATATTCAGCTGACAATCCAACAATATCTCCAATATCAATAATAATCCAAATTCCAGCTAACCAACAGTACCATAATCCATGAGAACAAGCTAAAATGGCAAAGAGGCAACACGACTCAAGTATAAGGCAACCAATTCATCCAACAACCAACATATGAAAATACAATCATACTCAAAGACAAATCCTCGACCCTAGTCCCGCGACGGGTCATCGGTCAAATCGAGGCTGACAGGTTTAAACCTAGTTTGACCAAACTCGTTCGGTCAATCTGGCCCAGCTCAGAGTCTTGGCCTACTTTGGCCCAAATCACAAAATTCATTACAATATCATTCCCATGCAATATTCCAATTTCTATCATGTGAACACTATCAACATAAAGAAAACATTCCAACATACAAAATAACTAATTCCACAAAATTCTCGCATAATAAAATAGCATAAATAACCTTCTCACACAAGGGTAAACTTTTCTATAAATTTTAATCGATAAAACGACGCCATTTACTCATACGGACTCCGAATTGAGTGATTCAAGTGGCTAAACCACCTAATTTTTCGATGTCGTTCAATCTGTCATATTTTTGGAAACATTGGAAACCGTCTCGGTCCGGTACTGATGCGTTCCAGCCAAAACACGGACTTGTCACAACACATAATTTCTCATCCAAATTTGTTCCAAACAAAAATATACAAATAGGTAACATAAATTAAACATAAGCATACTCATCTTACTCCATTCATTCATTTATCAACAAGATCGTCTCAAACAACAAAAAATAACAACAAACAACAACAAACGACAACAAACAACAACAAACAACAACAAACAACAAATACAACTACTAATGTGACATTAATTCGTCGAGTAACTCGGAATAGTTACCTTAAGCTAGCAAAGAGACAAGTAATAACTTGAGAAAGCTTCTAAAACCCAAAATTATGCATCATCTTCCACAATATATGAGTCTCCTAACTCATCTTCATATTTTTCACCTATAAGAACAACAAAAACACAATAATTAAGCTTAAATTCGAAAACCCTAAAAGATGAGTCTTAAAACAAAATTAGGGGAAATGAAAATAAAACTTACTAGTAGATGAGGATTGAAGAGAGGATTCCAAATATATAATTTTTATGAGATTTGGTGGAGAAATGAAGGATTTATGGTGGATTTAGGGATTGTAAGGAGGATTTTTGAGATGAATTTGGTGTTTGGTGAAAGGAAGAGAGAGAGTGAATTATGGAGGAAATGAAAATTGAAAGAGGGGACAATGGAGGGTAGGTGGCAAGCCAAAAGGCATGGGGAGATGGGTCGTTTGTTTACGTTTTGGGGTTTGCTTCGACGGTAATTAGAAATATTCGTCGAACGCGATTTCCGAGAATATTAAAGTTCTTAAACACGATTTTACTAAAAGATTAAGTACTCATATGCCCAATATCCAAACTCGTTTACCCAACGACCGTAAGAAATGGGAAAATCCCAATTTTACGACTTTTATCCGAAATCTATTTTATCAAAGGAAAAGGTTTAAATATAGTTTAAATCACTTTTAAACATTTCTAAACTATCAAAAATAATTACATTTCTTCAAAATAAAATAATATTATATTTTATCAAATAAATTTTATTTCAAATAAATTAATATTAAATTAAAATAGATTAAAATATTATTTTTAAAATATAATAAAGGTCTTCAAATTTACGGGGTGTTACAAAGGCACTTAGACTTTTTCCGGCACTCTTACTTCAACATCTTTCTTGGGAGGAGCATCCTCCACATCTTTCACTTTCTCAACAACAATTGGTTCATCCACTTTCTTAGGAATAGCTTCACCTTTATTTGCATTAGGAGAAACCTCCAATTTAACAAGTATCTCCTCACTTTCTTTAGGCATAGGTGGCTCATCATATTTGGTACCCCTTCTCAAGGTAATAGCAATGACGGTATCATGTGGTTGCTCACCTTGGGGTGGTAGTTAACCCGTTTTCCTTTGAGAGCTAGAAGAGGCTAGTTGAGCCATTTGATTCTCTAACATTTTGATGGCGGCATTGTGAGCTTGGTCACTCTTTTGCATTTGAGCCAACAATTCGGTTTGGGTCTTAGCCATTTGCATCACCAAGGCTTCAAGTTTGCTCCCCCCTTGGTTATTTTGTTGGGAGTTTGGGGGTGGACATTGAGTTGGTTGGATTGTTGAAAGTTTTGTTAAGGTGGCCTTTGATTTTGATTTTGGCTTTGATTTTGATTTAGATACCGGGTGGATAATTGAACCTTTGTTGTGGGACAAAGCTATTTTGTTGTTGCTAAGGAACAAAATTGTTTTGTGGTTGTTGGGGCACAAAGTTATTTTGGGGTTGAGGATTTAGCACATTATTGCTTTTGTAAGACAAATTCGGGTAGAACTTTGTATTATGATTGTAAGTATTTGAAAAAGTATCCGGTGGAAATGAACTTTGTCTAAAGCTTTGAAAAGCATTTACCTCCTCAATAGTGGTTTAACATATGGCGGTGCAATGTCCCGCACCTCCGTAACCTTCACAAACAACAATTTGGCTAGTAGTGGACATGACATTGACTTGTTGAAAAGATGAGGCCGCATTTTGAGCCTCCAATTTTTGTTGGAGCAATGCAATTTGAGCCTTCAAAATGGAAGTATCGGAAGATTCCTCCCTACCCTTGATTGGTTCACTCCGGAAATTGACATATTGAGAATCACGATCGCCATGGATTCAATTATGGCATGAGGAATATCGGTGTCAATTTGATCAGACCGCCCATTGTTGGCGGAATCAAGAACTCGGCGGGACTCGACATAACATCCATTGTAGAATGTTATAGTAAGAAACCAAGGATCCAACCCATGATGTGGGCAATTTCTTTGAAACTCCTAGTATCTCTCCCAAGCTTCATACAAGCTCTCTAGTGCTTGTTGGCGGAACCCCGTGATCTGGCTCCTCAAAGTTTGAGTTTTCTCTGGTGGAAAATACTTTTGGTAAAAAGCAAGAGCCAAAGTTTCCCAATTGGTGATCCCCATGGCTTCTCTATCAAGGCTATTGATCCATAGCTTAGCCTTGTCCTTCAATGAGAAAGGGAAGAGTATCTCCCCTATTTGAGCTTGTGTGACTCCTGTTTGCCTAATCATGGAGCAATAGTCACAAAAATTTTGTACATGCAAATTGGGATCCTCCAAAGGACTTCCCCCAAATTGCCTTCTCTCCACAAGGCAAATGAAAGCCAGTTTGATCTCGAACTCCGTGGCTCCAATTTGGGTAGTAGTGATACCCTTAGGAAACATAGCCGCGGCGGGTTTGGAATGATCGGAAAGTTTCACCATTTTTTGACTGGAGATGGTGGGGGTGGAGATGATGAACTAGAACCTTCTTCCTCGTCACGGATGGGATAGTTTGTACGGATGCGACCCAAACCACCGGGACTAGAAGATGCGTCAAGCTCCTTAAAATAATTGAGTCGGCTACGGAACGTTCTCTCGGGCTCCGAATAAAAGGGAATCAATTCTCCGGTACGAGAAAACCTGGGTATAAGACAACAATCTTCAAGAAACTTGTAAGTAACGGTCTCAAGGAACAAGTGTTTCTCAAGACAAAAGAAAATAAGATAGAAATCAACAATTCTAAACGCAATAAAACCATGCTCCCCGGCAACGGCGCCAAAATTTGATAGGCTATCGCACACCTAACAAAGATACCCTAAACTTGGCTAACAAATTAATGTAGTAAAGTAGGGATCGAACACAAGGAGACGGGAATTGCGTAATTAATTGCTATTAGTAGAATTCTATCTAGGTCAATTCAATTGTTTGGTTAGTTTGGTTTGGTAAACTTGTAAATAAAATGATGTAAATATATAATGGTAAAGGCGTCTAGGGGAGTCGGGTCACACATGCAAATATATAGATGCTCATACTAAACTAGAAATAGATAATATTGTCAATGGTTTAGGTCTTATGACAACCACCTCTCAGCCTTATTGTCAACCATAGAACGGGTCGTAATGAGCTCTCGCTATGGCTAGGTCGGTCTACTAAAACATATGTAGTCTAATTCATTTTTGTGCCTCTCGACTTATAAAAGTGAATTAACAAATTAATCTAAGATAGTGATCAATTACCAAAGATTAACAAATAAAACAAGCATGTGATAGAAACTTATCAAACAATATTATATCATCCTAATTTAACATTTACAAATATTATTCATGCATGGCTTCCTTAATCCCTAGACAAAAAATGACTACTCACTCATGATGGAAATTAAACTAATGATATATGAATTAATAAACATGATTATAATAGAAATATAACTAAATGAAATTATAAGAATTATGAATAAACTAAATAGTGATAACATATGAATTAGTGAAATTCCTAATGATAAGAAATGTAAATAAAATTGCTAGAAATAAACTATGGTGATAGTAACTTGATAATGAAATGTAATAAACTAATATGAAAATGTTAATAACAATAATGAGAATTATGAAATAATCAAGAACGAACAATGGATTAACGAAATAAACTGGAAATGAAATTACCATAACAAGAGAATTTAGAACTTTGAACAAGAAGAACACAAGTGAACAACTCAAATAACTTGAATGGAAAGCTTGTATTATAAAGAACAAAGTGCTTAAGTAAATTGTTTATAACAAAGGAATGTTGGGGCTGGTGTCCTCCAATTAGTGCGGATAACGTTATTGCACGTACACTTGTACGAACAAGTGGGAGCTTGTTGGGGTTGGTGTCCTCCACAGTTAGTGCAATGACATATAAATCTCTAAAAGGATCAAAGGGTATACTTTTGTATTATTATCAGTTGGTCCACGTTTATCAATAACGGTTGGCTTGCTAGATAAGTTTGACGTTATTGTCATACAGATGGCGGTGATCAACTGGTCCCTAAAAATCACACCTATAGGATACGTTTGAGAGATGTGACAGTATGAAAATACAGTCATGTTGATGCCTAATATGACTAAGCGGTTAGTCGGAGTTATTGACTAAAAATTAGTCAAACGCGATGTTGAGATACTTATTTAATACGGATTAAATAATAATGGCTAAGGTGAATTAAGCGGTTAATTCGTAAATTGAATATAAACGATTATATTTAATTAATGTATATTGAATTTAATTAATTATACAATATTGTCATTATCGGACAAGTATTAATATGTCGACTAATTCATGTTACTAGTCGATATTTTATTATCCGATAACGAGTGACGATTTATAATTAAAACCCGTCATATACTTTTAGCAAAACGAGTCGGACCACGAGTTTAATGAGAAAGTGAAAGCCCACTCCCTCCTTTGGTCAACCGAAATGAACAAAAGGAGAGTGCTTCTCTCCTTTTGACCTAATCATCATCATTTGCACAAAAATTAGGGTTTTGGAGCATTTCTCTCTAAAATTCTAGATCTCACATCAGAAAACTCACAAAAGGCTCTCTCAATATTGCAAGGCAATTAGAGAGTAATTTCTAGCACAAGGGGCATAGTCTCAGACGATCTTGGGTGCAACAATTAGGAGGAAATCTACTTTGATTTCTGTTCTTAGGCCGAATTCACACAGGACCCGAGGTTGATTCTTATTCTTTTATTGTTTCTCTTGTTTTTCGTTTATGACAATTAATCACATGATAAATAGCGTTATAATCCTTAATTTTAAGGGGTTTTATATGGATATTTTCCTACAAGTGGTATCAGAGCGAGGCCACGTAAATTTTTCATCGTGATTTTCATAAAACGATTTGAATCGATATTGTTTTTGCCTTGAAAACCGTGCCATGTTATACACGGCTGTTTTAATTTTTTTTTTTTGTGCTATTGTAAACCATTCGGCCGAACTGATCAAGCGATTGGTTTTGTTTTCGATTTGTTTTTGCATATTGTTGTTATAATCGGTCTTTATAGCAATATGTTAAGGTTTTATCAATTGTCGATTTAATCTTATTTGTATTAGGTCAAAATTGCAATTGATTTTTTTTGTCAAATCGATTTTGTTTGGGTTTGTTGTTGCTCTCGGTATGAGCCGCTGAAAAAAAAAATTCTCGTTTTTTTTTTTTTTTGCTCTCGGTCCAGCCGTGAAAGAAAAAAAAATTTCGTGTTTCATTTTTTTTTCGGCCATTAAATGTACATTATACGAATTCTGTACACTCGCTTGATAGTGAAACGGTTCACTCACGGACCATTCAGTTATTTTAAAGCGATTTAAAGTACGGATTGTCATGAATTAAAATTAAGTTGATAGAAGCGGTTTTGTCACATAATTTTAATCGTTAAAAGGTGGTTTGGATAAATTTAACATAATTACGGAATTATGTCACGAATAAATTTTGTTTTAGTTGATGCATTTTTTTTATTTATCGTTACTTTTGAATGCCATGAATGTGTTTATTACGTATTTAATTTTACAAACGGTTGTAACTTAGTGTCGCCTTAGTAGAACGTGTTACCGTAATGATGGAACACGGTCTTGGTTGTACTTTGAGATCTCGCATCTCCGTTTTGGTTTTTTCTTTGTAATTACAGTTTTAATTTAGAATGTAAATAGGTTTATATTTTGTAAATTTTAAATTGTAATTTTGAGAAGACCAAAGATGGAGATCGGATGCTCACTCCCGCTGCATGGATCAAGATGGAACATCAAGACAAGCTTCTCGGGTCCAACGGTGGATTCCAAAGTTGTATTATGTTCATTTTGCTAGGATAGGCCACACTAGGACTTTTATTTACGTTTTGCATTTTTTATGTTTTCATCGTAACGATAGTTTGCATCATATTCCGCCTAAAACCAAACCACCTAATATTTGCATGAAAACTGACTCATATAGAGGTTACGCGTTAGTTTTATATGACATACAGATGTCACACGGAATTAATAAGCCATCACCTAAGTTAATTCATTCACGTAATGCTAGACTTTCGTTCACTTTAAATGAATTAAAACTAAGTTGATGGGATCTTCCTCGTATAACCAAAAATTGAGAATAGTCTTTATAGGTCAAACTCTAATGAATCCCTTCTTCGTCGGTAGGCATAATATGACCCCTTCTACGTCGGGTAAGTTGGAACTGATTGACCTATTTTATCTCAACACTATGGTCACTCGTACGATCCTGTGATTATGGTGGACTACAGATAGGATTTACGGAAATCTATCGACCGAGAGTTCTAACGGTAGAACTAGCCAAACAGTTGGCTTATCAATTTACAGAAATTGAGTCTTGGGATCATTTGTATAATTCTTGAGGTAGATCGATTATACAAGTGCAATGAGTCTACACGTTAAAATGAATTTTAATTAGACTTAAATCACCTCGATGAGTTGCTTATTTCGTTTTGTTTTTCTTTCTTTTTCAGTGTAGAACATGATCATTTAAACTTCTAACAACAAAATGGCTGGCCGTATGAACGACCCAATGCCAAGTGCCACATTGGACCGTGAGTCCTGGCTTCGAATCTTCATGAATCAGATGAATCAGTCTACTAGACTGAAGAATGATGGATCAAAATTCGCGGACTGGGAGGCGGCATTACGGAATGCTGCCATTACTGACGGGAAGATCAAATATCTGATAGAGCCCATCCCGCCAAACCCAGGCCCCACGGCTGGAGCTAACGAGATCGCCACGTATAGCGATTTCGTCATGGAAGCGGGTGCGATAAAGAACGTACTCATTTTTGCAATGGAATCCAATTTGCAGAAACGCTTCATAGCCCAAGGTGTAAACAAGATTTTCACCACGCTCACCAAGGAATTCTCGAAAGCACCGAGAATCATGACCTATGAGCATACATGTCGCTTCTTTGAGGCGAAACTCCAGAAGGGCCAACCGGTTAGCCCACACATTCTCAGCATGATTGAGAATGTTGAGAAACTGGAGGCACTTGATTGTAAGATCAGTGAGAACATCGTGATTGACCGCATGCTTCATTCACTCCACGATGGTTTTGCGCTCTTTAGAGGTAATTACTATATGAATGATTTGAAGAAAAGTCCTCATGCACTACACTCCCTTCTCGTACAGACCGAGAAGGACATGAAGTTTAGTGGGAGCCTGAAACAGGATGTTCTCGTTGTATCAAACAAGGGCAAGGGTAAGGGCAAAGCTCAGGCAGACCTAGCAGTAGGCAAGCCGAAGTTTAAGAAGTCGGGATCAGGTAAGAGTGGGCCTGGTGAGTCGAGCACCTCACCAGGCGCGACAAAGAGCAAGACCGGTAACATGGAATGCCACCATTGCCACAAGACTGGGCATTGGAGGCGTACATGTCCTGTATACCATGAGGACATAAAAGTAGGTTGCGTTACTCCTGTTGGTATGTCTTCTTCTTTTCCTTCTTTTATTCATATGATTGAGATTAACCACGCAAGTTACGGAACTTGGGTACTAGATACTGGTTGTGGTTCTCATCTGTGCAATCATGTGCAGGGGCTCCGAAACATCGAACCCCTTGTAAAGGGTGAGGTGGACCTGCGTGTCGGGAATGGAGCACGAGTGGCTGCCGTCTCGAGGGGAACATATGTGATCCAGCTTCCTAGCGGATTTGAGTTATTTTTATATAACTGCTATTATGTACCCAGTCTATCCAAAAACATTATTTCAGTTTATGCACTTGACAAACTTGGTTTTTCATTTGTAATAGAGAATAATATCTGCATTTTCTCATTACACGATATGATTTATGGCAAGGCAGTCTCCATGAATGGAATTTATGTTTTAGATCAGACCACTGAAATATTGCACGTAATGAATAAAAAGTTAAAGGTTGGTGATAAAGATCAAACTTATCTATGGCACTGCCGTATGGGATACATTAATGAGAAACGCATTAAACAACTCATAAAGAATGGAGCTATCTCGGCCTTTGATTTTCAATCATTTGGCACGTGTGAATCATGTCTCATTGGTAAGATGACTCGAATTTCCTTCAAAGGTGTTGGAATGCGCGCTGCTGACCTATTAGGACTCATACATACGGATGTGTGTGGACCCATGTCAATCACCGCACGAGAAGGCTATAGGTATTTTATCACTTTCACGGGCGATTTGAGTAGATATGGCTATGTCTACTTGATGAAGCATAAAAGTGAGTCCTTTGAGAAATTCAAAGAATACCAGAATCGGGTACAGAACCAACTGGGTAGAAAGATTAAAACACTACGATCAGACCGTGGTGGGGAGTATCTTTCACACGAGTTTGATCAACACCTTAAGGACTTTGTGGGATTGTCTTACGCTTAACTCCACCTGAACACCTCAATTGAATGGTGTGTCGAACGGAGAAATCGAACACTACTTGATATGGTTCGATCCATGATGAGTCACACCGTGTTACCCGATTCATTATGGGGTTATGCTCTTCCTCACACCGCTGCTCTAATACTTAACCGAAGTCCGTCTAAAGCTGTTGACAAGACTCCATATGAACTATGGAAGGGAACGGTCCCTAACTTGTCCTTTATACGGGTTTGGGGCTGCGAGGATTATGTCAAGTGGAGACACGAGGATAAGCTTGGCCCGCGATCGGTCAAGACATACCTTATAGGTTATCCTAAAGGAACATTTGGTCATTACTTCTATTCGCCAACCGAACAACGTGTATTTGTTGCGGCTAGTGCGACATTCTTAGAGAAGGAGTTTCTCGAGAACGCGAAGAGTAATAGAACCTTCGAGATGTCGGAGATTCCAGAACCAAATGCCGAGCAACCATTGGAGGAACCAGTTCCTTCAATCCCGGCTGCGGTTAGTATTCCTGAGGAATCTAGGAGGTCGGGAAGAGTCTCTATTCCTCCGGACAGATACATTGGTATGGTCGAGGAACATGACATAGATGACATTCTGCTCTTAACGAGTAGTGAACCCGCAACCTATAAAGGTGCCATGACTAGTTCCGACTCAAAGCTATGGCTTGAGGCCATGCAATCCGAGATGGACTCCATGTGTGAGAACAACGTATGAGATCTTGTTGACTTGCCTGCTAAGGTACGTCCCCTTCAATGCAAATGGCTTTACAAGATAAAGCATTCTGTGGAAGGTCAACAAGATATCTATAAAGCACGACTAGTTGCTAAAGGTTTCACCCAAGTGCCAGGTTTGCACTACATTGAAATTTTTGCACCCGTAGTCATGCTGCGTTCCATTCGGATTATCTTAGCGATTGCCGCTTTTCATGACTATGAAATTTGGCAGATGGATGTGAAAACTGCCTTCTTAAACGGTTATTTGGAGGAAGAGTTGTACATGGTACAACCCGAAGGTTTCATCGATCCTGAACATCCTAAGAAAGTGTGCAAGCTTAAGCGTTCCATTTATGGACTTAAGCAAGCTTCTCAGAGTTGGAATCATCGTTTCGACCAAGTGATAAAAGAAAATGGATTTACTCGATCGGTCGAGGAACCATGTCTATATATCAAGTCGAGTGGGAGCAAGATTGTCTTCCTAATATTGTATGTTGATGACATACTCCTGATTGGGAATGACATACCTCTCTTAACTTCGGTAAAAGTATGGTTGAAGAACCATTTCCAGATGAAAGATCTGGGTGAGGCACAAAGAATTTTGGGCATCCGTATCTATCGAGATAGATCACGTCGGATGTTATCTCTCAGTCAGGAGTCTTATATAGACAAGATTCTAGAGAGATTCAGCATGACTAACTCCAAAAAGGGTTTTCTTCCTATGGCTCCAGGGGTGCATTTGAGCAAGTCTCAGGCACTAGAGACACCGGAAGAGAAAGAGCGCATGACCCGGATTCCTTATGCTTTGGCTATAGGATCAATCATGTATGCCATGATATGCACACGTCCGGACGTGGCATATGCATTGAGTATGACGAGTCGATTCCAACAGCATCCAGGTGAATCACATTGGATGGCTGTCAAGAACATTCTTAAGTACCTACGGAGGACTAAAGATTGGGCATTGACTTATGGAGGCGATCAAAAGCTATGCGCAACCGGTTCTGTGCAGATGCTAGCTTCCAAACGGATCGAGATGACTCGAAATCTCGGTCTGGATTCGTTTTTACTCTTAATGGCGCTGCAGTCACCGGAAGAGTTCCAAACAAAGTGTTACAAAGAGATTCTACGACCGAGTCCGAGTACTATGCCGCGTCTGAAGCTGCCAAGGAAGTGATATGGATGCGTCAATTCTTACAAGGACTATCTGTAGTGCCTAGTTCAAATGACCCGATCACCATCTATTGCGACAATAGAGGTGTCATCTTCCAGGCTAAGGAGCCTAAGTCTAGCAACAAGTCTAGACATGTACAACGGAAAGCTCATCTAATCCGAGATTACGTGGAGCAAAAGGAGGTAGTGATAGAAAAGATTGCTACAGATGATAATATAGAAGATCCTCTCACTAAACCATTACGACAAGATAAGCATGAAGGGCATGTTATTTCCATGGGAATTAAACGTGTTCCTGAGTTGTAGTACTCTTTTATGGATTAGATTCTTTTTTCTCGTGTACTCTATACGACATCATCGTTTTGATATTTATATATTTTGTTTTTCATGTGGAGTTGTACGACAAATTTGAACACCACAAAGTGAACTGAACAAACATTATATTTTTGGTCCTTAATTGCCCAAGTGAAGTGATAACTCTGGCAATTATTTTGTGATGCTGGTTGATGGTGGGTTCAACGAGCCATAAGTCAAACGGTTGACTGACCAATCATAGAGGCCAGTTATACGGATATCTCGTAGGACACAATTGTGACAACGACGTGGAGTCCTAAATGTTTTATAACATTCGGTGCCAGGTCGTGGATAGGACCTCCATGGTGATCCTAAGAGTCGATTCTTTTGACTATCGACTGTCTCTTAAGACTAAGGCAGATTTTGGGTGACTTTGGTTTCTTTCTCACGGTCATCCGTAACGGGGGCCAAGTAGATTGTTTCGGTCATTTCATGTGCTTAAATCGGCGAGTCGAGTTGAAGGAAATATTCAGCCTTTATCGTGTACTCGATATTTCTCGGGGCCACTCGAGGAGTCAGAATCGAAATGCATGGCCATGCTCGAATACGGATTCGTTTTATCAGTTAAGTTACTCTCTAGTCGGGGAAACCACTCTTGATACAGATCGATTGTAAAATACGACCTTTGCGAGTACGGATCTGCAAATTGTTTTACATTGAGTGTGAGAAATTTTAAATGGATATGAGAATCGGTTATCGCACATACACTTGTACGGACAAGTGGGAGTTTGTTGGGGCTGGTGTCCTCCAATTACTGCGGATAACGTTATTGCACTTACACTTATACGGACAAGTGGGAGCTTATTGGGGTTGGTGTCCTCCACAGTTAGTGCAATGACATATAAATCTCTAAAAGGATCAAAGGGTATACTTTTGTATTATTATCAGTTGGTCCACGTTTATCAATAACGGTTGGCTTGCTAGATAAGTTTGACGTTATTGTCATACAGATGGCGATGATCAACTGGTCCCTAAAAGTCACACCTATAGGATACGTTTGAGAGATGTGACAGTATGAAAATACAGTCATGTTGATGCCTAATATGACTAAGCGGTTAGTCGGAGTTATTGACTAAAAATTAGTCAAACGCGATGTTGAGATACTTATTTAATACGGATTAAATAATAATGGCTAAGGTGAATTAAGCGGTTAATTCGTAAATTGAATATAAACGATTATATTTAATTAATGTATATTGAATTTAATTAATTATACAATATTGTCATTATCGGACAAGTATTAATATGTCGACTAATTCATGTTACTAGTCGATATTTTATTATCCGATAACGAGTGACGATTTATAATTAAAACCCGTCATATACTTTTAGCAAAACGAGTCGGACCACGAATTTAATAAGGAGAAAGTGAAAGCCCACTCCCTCCTTTGGTCGACCGAAATGAACAAAAGGAGAGTGCTTCTCTCCTTTTGACCTAATCATCATCATTTGCACAAAAATTAGGGTTTGGAGCATTTCTCTCTAAAAGTTTAGATCTCACATCAGAAAACTCACAAAAGGCTCTCTCAATATTGCAAGGCAATTAGAGAGTAATTTCTAGCACAAGGGGCATAGTCTCAGACGATCTTGGGTGCAACAATTAGGAGGAAATCTACTTTGATTTCTGTTCTTAGGCCGAATTCACACAGGACCCGAGGTTGATTCTTATTCTTTTATCGTTTCTCTTGTTTTTCGTTTATGACAATTAATCACATGATAAATAGCGTTATAATCCTTAATTTTAAGGGGTTTTATACGGATATTTCCCTACAAGGAAAGCTTGAGGAAATGTAAACTAATCTAAAAACTAAGAGAATATGTCTGCTTAAGAGTATAGGAATGTGATAGAAGATTTTAAAAGATGATCCTAAGTGACGAAGTCTACACCCTTTATATATGAAAGGAGGGTGTGAAACGTAAAACCAAGGGGAAGGTAACCCCGATCGGGGACAGGCCACCCCGATCGGGGATGGGTGTTTCTCGGTTAAATACCATTAATCCATGATTATTTAGCATATGGCATCCAAAGTTGCTCATTAAGCTCCTTAATTTTCCCGAGTTAGAGCATCACTTGGCATCCTATGCTTGCTAGTTGACTTGGTCTTTTTGGACTTTGTTTTGGGCTTCATTTCATTTTTTTTCTTGCATCAACCCATGTTCATTTCTTCCATGCTCGGTATTTTCTTGCTCGAAATTCTCCAAAACGCCCTTCCTTTTACATGATCTCATTTCTTTTAGCCTCATGATCTTTAGTGCTTGTAGATTTGACGAGAAAAGGCTACAAATATTTTATTTCCTACAAAATACAATGATAACAAGCAAAGACACTTAGAACACGGAATTAGCTCACAAATACACTAATAAAAGTGTAATATTCAAATAAAACCGAGCTAAAATAAGGGGTAAAATCGTATATAAATTTGACACATTAGTCTGGATAGAAAGGTCCTCACATTCTCTTTCTTGAATCTGAAATAGTATAGTCTTATAATGATTTTTAATGCTCGAGAAGTAAAGATCGGTTTTATTTTGAGCAATTATTACTCTCATCCACTTAGTAATAGGGCCGTTGTTGAGAAACTATTACTCTTTTGTGAATTGGATAATACTCCCTCTGTATCGATTATTTGTTTACCTTTGATTTTGGCACAAAGACTAAAGGAATATGAAAGTGGAGCAAATTGAGTTTGGAGGATCAAATTGTTCATAAAAAACATTTCCAAAATAAAAAGGTAAACAATTAATGCAGACATTCTAAAATGAAATAGGTAAACAAATGATAAGGACAGATGAAGCAGGTTACTTCATTCACTTCTATTTCTACTCCATTTCCCCTTAAATTTAAGACACCCCTAATGTCAGTGGCATTATTTATATCAAAAATACCCCAATACAATTGATTTAAGGCACCCCAACATTTTCAAGCTTGAATTCGTGTTGAACATCATAAGAAGAGGGAGACATACCAGGCCGCCTACAACTTATAAGTACAAGCTTAAGTTTGAACGACTAACAATAATAATAATAGAAAGTAGATGTTATATTGTGTATAACGTGAAACAATTATGATTATAGACGGAAAACTGGTCATATGCTCTAATTATAAACTAATAATATAGTCAAGTGTGGTTTTTGACTTTTAGGGGTTGGGCTTGGGAGGATGGTTTTTTGTTTGGAGAGAGGGTTTGTTTTAAGCGGGGCCAAGTGATCCCGATGAATAAAGAGTTTTTCTTGCGTAGGTAAGTGGTTTTTTCGGTAGGAGGCGGGTTGATTGTCTATGGTGGTAGGGTGGATGGTTTGACGGATTTGGCTGGTCATTTGGCGAGGGTGGTGAGTTGTGATTATAGAAAGATAATATAGGTAACTGTATTGATTGATTAAATACTATGTGTATACAAAATTTATCCGATCACGTGTAAAAAATGTTAGAATTCGTTGATAAAGGTATTTTAATTAAAAGCAAAAAAAATGACTGAGTGTTCAATCCTGTTACCCTACTTACCTTAAGATTTAATTGTCCACAAAGGTAGGATTATTTTATATATACAAAAGACTAACCAAATATTAACCAAGTCGCACATCGTGTATGTTTTTAAGGTATGATAGGTATCATATGATATTGGATATATACAAATAGTTAGTTGTTTATACTCGATTAAAGGCACATAAACGAGATTTTTATATATGAATTATGACAATTACAATTATAAATATTATTTATAATGTAATTTTGAAGATCGTCCGTGCAGGCACGGGTTCAAAAGCTAGTAGTAATACACTCTTACATGACGCATCCAAAAAAGATTTACTCTTGATAAGCTCATTTATGAAAAGACCGCCCACATGTTGGCGATATATCGTCAACTATATATTGTCATATTATGCTTTGCAGCTGGTTAAATACTGGCTTAGAATAGACTACCCTAATTTGTTCTGTTGATCATTTCGGTTTTCACCATTCATGTAAAACAATTTAAACAAAGTGCGCTGGTTGAGTGATCGAGTATTTTACCATCTGTTTTGTAAAACTATTTAAAAAAGTACCTGAAAACTGTAAAGGTAATTAAAACTTGAAAAGGTAGTTGAAAATTAAGAGTTAATAAGATGATTAATTATATAAAAAATGTTTAACAAACTAACTAAAAATGTAGCTTATTTTGCTGAAATGACGTAAAAGAATATAAGAATTATTTAATATATTATAAATGAGGGGGTAAAAAAGAAATATAAACTAGGGAGAATGCACATGGTGCCCTTGAGGTTTGCCATTTGGCACGATATACCCAAAATTTTGATCCGGAAAACTTTAAGAGGTCATAACTCGTGTTTAAGAAATCGGAATGTGACGGTTTTTTTTTCATATCGATCGTCTTTTCGAGAACTACGATTTGGAAAAAAAAATAGTCGTATTTGGATCCCGTGGCTAGGAATTTTAGTATGTCAAAGTTTTTTTGACCGAACTAACTTTGAGTAACCATATCTCTTGGTAACGAATTCCAAACTTGAATTTTTTTTTTTCAAATCGTAGTTCTCGAAAAGGCGATCTATTTGGAAAAAAACCTCGTCACATTTCGATTTCTTAAACACGAGTTATAATCTCTTAAAGTTTTCCGGATCAAAATTTTGGGTATATCGTGCAAAAGGGCAAACCTCAAGGGCACCATGTGCATTTTCCCTATAAACTAAAACAGGTACCTTAAATTTCAAATGTAACCCTACGTGGCATTTCATTTGAGATAGCTTATTTGAGCAAATAAGTTACGTGCTAAATACTTGCAAACAAAAAGTAAGCTGCCTGAAATTTTTATCAAAAAAGCAGAGCCTTAGTGATTTTTGATAGATATATACTTCATCTGTTCTGTTGAATTGTATACGTTTACTTTTTTGGCACTGTTCATAAGCGAAAAGAATCTTCAAAACAACTTCTAATATATAATATAAAAGATATTCATGTAAGATTTTGTTTAAATTGTCATACCGAGTATATTTTGAATATCATTTTTTTTAAAATTTTTATTAATATCTACCTAAAGATATGAACAAAATAAAGCGAGCATTGATATATGTGTATAAGCAAACGCATATAATTCATTGGAACGAAAGAAGTATAATATACTTCATAATAAACAGTACTCCCTCCATTTAATTCCAAATTTTAGATGATACATATATCTTTTATATATACACTATTCAACAAGTAAGAAGAATCTTTCAATTTTCTCTCAATATATAAGATAAAATATATTTATGTGAGATCTTGTTATATTATTCTTTTGGAGCACATTAAAAATATCTCGCTTTTAGAATTTTTGCAATTGTGTAACTAAAGAAAATTACGATGTAAAACATGCGTTGACAACGTGAAAAAACAAAAGCACCATTTGAAGTTGAATGGAGGGAGTAGTATGAATAGAGCGACAATAAGACCCTGTTTTCAAGGACTTGGGCCCTATTCTTTTAACCTTAATTTTTTGAATTGAACTTATACGACTATAGCTTTAACGTTTCTTTATTGAATTTATAGATAGTGAACTTTTCTGAATTGGACTTATAAGAGTTGACTTTTTTCTGAACTAAACTTATAAGCTGAACTTTTCTAAACTAAATTTATAGAATCCTAACTGACTTTATAGGAGCTGAACTTATAGAAAAGTGGGTATGAATTTAACAAAACATTTCTTAACTGAACTTAGGCCCTGCTCTGTTAAACTTAATTTTTATGAACTGCTATGAACTAAATTTGTAGGAGTTTAACTTTTCTGAATTAAACTTATTATAGGAGTTGAACTGAACTTATAGAAACTCAACTGAATTTAACTGAACTTATTGAACTTAAATAAACTTATAGGAGCTTAACTTATAGGAAAATGAGTATGAATTGAGCTTAACGTTTTTGAACTGATGACTTATAAGAGCTTAATTGAACTTATAGGAACTGAACTTTTAGAAGCTTAACTTTTCTAAATTGAACTTAATGAGGGCGACTTTAAGTCCAAGAGAATAAGGCCTTGTTGCCTTGTAGTATCTAAATTTTTCTGAACTAAACTTATAGGATCTGAGCTTTTACGAATTCAAATCGTAGTATCTAAACTTATTTAAATTGATGAACTTTTCAGAACTAAACTTATAGAATCTAAATTGAACTTAAGGGAGTGACTTTAAGTCTTAAAAAACCAAACATTTGTTTCGATTTCTATAATGCACACTGACATGTTTAAGAATTTAAAATTGGAATTTGCCTCAATTTCTTATCAACCCAACTTAGTTAAAATTTGAGGTTATCAAATTCTTAGTTTTTAGCAATCATTTCGATTTCATCATTGTGGAATCTCTTATCATAAACTTTTTTTAAGGCAATTTTCGTCGCAATATTTCTCTTTTTAATTTTTTCCCAAAACCGCAACTTTATATATTTATAATCAATCATTTTATCTGGTAACCACGACCCAAATCTACCCCACCCAATCTAATTCCAGTTCCAAAATTTCCTAAACATTATTGACAAATTAGAAATCGAATTGACTTCCACTTAATCTCCAAGCAGGTTTTTATAATTTGATTGAAAAGGAAAACATCAAAACACTTTAATTTCGAAAATCAAAGTCGTGAAATTAATCATTTTCAAATTTTCAAACACTACCGAAATCTCATCAATTCTATTATATTTATTCTTACTTTTCATTACAAATCAATTTAGTTGTATTCATTTCCATTCAGTTAAGATTGTTTTTACAGGAACGAGAGGCGGCAATCGGGTCGGGTCATATCAGGTTTGGGTTATATCGGGTCAACCTACTTTTTCAAGTGGAGTTGGCGTTGGGTTGGGTCGTTATCAGGTTGGGTCACTTTAGGTCAAATGATCTATCAGGTCGGGCCGGATTTGGACCGGGTCGCAATTAGGTCCAATTAATTTATCGCTTTACTTCAATTTTAAGATAAAAAGTTTAGCTTTCAACCACTATTTGGTTTAATTACTCCATTGTTAAGTAAAATGTTTCAAACTAAACACTAAACTAGTTTTGGAACCCGTGCACTGCACGGGTGGTAACTAAAAGTATTATTAAAAGTAAAACTTACGTATTTTTTGGATTTGGTAAATTACTAAATTTTAGAAAGTTTTACTTTGCCTACCTATACACTTTTGATAAGTTTATATTGCTTAGATTTATTCGAAGTACTCTGCTTTGTTTTCTCAACTTTTTAACTTATGTGAGGTGAAATGTGAGAAGTGAATATAAAATTATTTTAGATTTCATAATCATTTTATTTATGCAATATATATTTAATTTTACTCCTTTTTTTTTTATCATATTACCCCTTTTATTTGTTCTCCTCTCGATAAATTTTATACCTTCTCTCACATTTCCTCTCCCACTCACCATCGTCGACGTTTGAAAGCAATTTTTGCCATAACGCCATCACTGGCCGACTACCTCGAGACCTACCAACAGACTCTCCACCGTAGTGATGACCGCACCCAACACATCGGACCACGAAGTCCCTCTCAACCCTTATCTCAGCAGCCCCCGACCCACAACTAACCACTATCCTGCAATCCATGTCCAACGTCCTCCGACTATCCTACTCTGTCTTGCGTCCACCATCCCCTACGTCCCCACAGTACCTCCAACATAACCACCACCATGGCCTAGTTCATGCGGCATGCGTGACCCCTAACCTTTCTCGTAACCTTATGTGATTATTCCCCACCCCATCATTACCCACCCATTGCGAGTTTGTGACTCTTCCCCTATCACGATCTCCCACCATCATCAACATCGCCCATTTATTTGCCTTTAATGTCGCCAAATACTAATTTTTTTTATTCCTTTGTTTATTGCTGAACATTATAAATCACTTGTTGGAGCTTGTATCCTCCACAAATTAGTGTGATAACATTTATAAATCTCTTATAAGTTCACAAGGGCATACTTCGTATTTTATCAGTTGATTAACGATTACCTAATAACGGTTGGCTTGCTATAAAGTTTGACGTTATTATCATACTGATGGCGGTGATCAACTGGTCCCTAAAAGTCACACCTAAAGGATGTGTTTGAGAGATGTGATTATGGAAATGTAATCACATTGATGCCTTATATGACTAAAAGGTTAGTTCATGTATTTGACTAAACAGTTAGTCAATGTGTTGATGAGACGATTATTTAATTTAATTAAATAATATTAGCTGAGACGAATTAACTGTCAATTCGTAAATTGAATATAAATAGTTATATTTGATTCATGTATATAATGTTAGCTTGGACGAATTAAGATGTTAATTCGTAATTAAATGTAATCGGTTATATTTAATTAGCTAATTATAAATATGCGATATTTATAGTTAAAGTATATATTATACGATATTGTCATAATAAATTATTATAGACCGATATTAATAAATCGACTGCAAGATGTTGTGTGTAGACTTATTAATACGGAATAAATTAATTGACAATTTATAACTTATACACTTTATATACATTTTGTAAACTTCCAAAAATGAGAAGATTTAATCATCTTATTTTGGTAGGAGGAAAAACCGAAAATAAGGAGATAATCCTCCTTATATTTCGGTTATATGGGCCGAAAAAGGGGAAAGAAAATTCTACCCTCATTCACTCCTCTTTCACGGTTTAAGAGAGTGAAGGGAGACCATTTTTCTTAACCTAATTTTAACCTAGCACACTCTCATCAAAAATACACATAAAACCCTAAATTAATTAAGAAAATTTGGGGATCGATTCTAGCAAGAACAAAGGCATATCTCATATCATCTTGGGTGCAACGATTAGGTGAATATCATTGCGATATTGTTCTTAGGCCGATTTTGCTAGGACCGAAAGTTGATTTCTTAATCTCTTTATTTTGTTTATGCAAATTTCTTTTATGACTAGTTTTCATATCTATAATTTCGTTATAATCCTTATCATGTTAATGGAAGTATACCGATATTTCCTACAAGTGGTATCATAGCCAAGGCCACGAAATTATTTTATATGAATTTCATAATTGAATTTAAACAAAGAATTTCGAAAAAGAAAAAAATTTCGGCTGTAAAATTTTTTTTTGCCGTGTAAAAAAATTTTTTTCAAGCCGATTGTTTTTGTTTTTTTTTTCTTTGGTTTTTGATGAATTGTTTCCATTTTGATTTGTTCATACTATTGTTTTAATAGGTTAAGATGATAATATGATAAATTTGTAGATGTTTTGATTTAATTAGGATTAAATTGAAATGTAAATGGGAATTGTCTTTGTTTTATGATGATAATTTGTTTTTGCTATATAGTTTTTGGCATATATGGTTTTAATTTGTTGATTAGAATCATATTTCATTAATTCATATGTTTATAATTATGTCAATCTTGTTCTAATAGCAACTATAAACGAATTTGTTCATCTAAACTTTTTTTTAGGATTTTTTTGTTAGTTTTTGGCCAATATTGATTATACATTAAATTTATAATGTATGATTATTATTGTGAAGCGGTTCACAAATCATAGATACCTAATTATTTTAAAGAGGTTTAAAATAATGTTGGATTAAATTCATATTACAAGATTAATGTGAATTAAGATTGAAATTAATGTGAGTAATTGAGGAATTGTCACTTAATTTGATCATTTAAATAGGTGGTTTGGATAAATTAATCTACATAATTAAGGAATTATGTCTTGTATGTTTAATTTATTAGTTGATGCATTTTTTTTAGTTGAATGAATCGTTGAATGGATTTATTTACGTATTTTTGCAATCGGTTGTAATTTGTAATACCTAGTGTGGCCTTAGTTAAATTATGTTTTCGTAATGATGGAAACATAATTTTTAATGTAATTTGAGATCTCGTATCTCTATTTGGTTTTCTTTATTTATTACGGTTTTGAAATTAGAATGTAAATAGGTTTATTATGTAATTTTTAAATTGCAATTTTGAGAAGACTAAAGATGGAGATTGGATGGCTCACTCCCGCTACATGGATCAAGATGGAACATCAAGACAAGCTTCTCGGGTCCATGGATGGATTTCAAAGTTGTATTTATGTTCATTTTGGTAGATAGGCCACACTAGGACTTTATCTTCGTTTTACGTTTTACCGTTCTTTTTGCTTTTCATTTACATGTTAGTTAGTGCATCATTTTCCGCCTAAAACCAAACCACCTACTAAAATGCATGAAAATTGACTCATATAGATTGAATGTTAGTTTTCATTGACATACAGATGTCACACTTTTTAAGCCACCACCTTAGTTTATTCATTCACGCATGCTAGATATTAGTTCACTTAAAATGGATTAAAATAAAGTTGATGGGATCTTCCTCTAAAACGGAAATTGAGACTAGTCTTTATAAGGGCAAACAACTATGAATCCCTTCTTCGTCAGTAGGCATAATATGACCCCTTGTACGTTGGGTAAGTAGTTTGTGTTGACTTAGTTTATCTCAACCTTATAGTCCGAAGAGTTTCTCGTGATTATGATGGACTAAAGATAGAATTTACAGAAATTTATCGACCAAGAATTCTAACAGTATAATTAGCCAAAAGGTTGGCTTATCAATTTACAGATAATTGAGTCTTGGAATCATTTATATAATTCTTGAGGGAGGTCAATTGTATAAATGCTTGAGTCTTCGCTTATAACAGTTTTGCATTAAGACTTAAATCATAACGATGCATATGCTTATTATTTTTATTCTTCTTTTCGCAGTGTAGAATACGTTTATTTTGATAATACTGTTACAACAAATGGCTGGAAATAACGAAATCCCAATGCCGAGTGCCACACTTGGACGCGAGTCCTGGCTTAAAGTTTTTATGGACAACATGAATCGAGTTCACATGATCAAGAATGATGGGTCCAACTTTGCGGATCGGGAGGCAAAGACTACGGAATGCTGCCATTGCTGACGGTAAGCTCAGGTACTTAACTGAGCCAATACCGGTAAACCCAGGCCCCAATGCAGGAGTTAATGAGTCACTTGCTTATAGTGATTTCGTCATGGAAGCGGGTGCGATAAAGAACGTACTCATATTTGCAATGGAAACCAATTTGCAGAGACGCTTCATTGCCCAAGGTGAAAACAAGATTTTCACCACGCTCACTAACGAGTTCTCAAAAGCACCGAGAATCGTTACTTATGAGCATACCTGTCGCTTCTTTGATGCGAAACTCCAGAAGGGCCGACCGGTTAGCCCACACATTCTTAACATACATTCTTAACATGATTGAGAATGTTGAGAAATTGGAGGCACTTGATTGCAAAATCAGTGAGAGCATAGTCATTGACCGTATGCTTCATTCACTTCATGATGGTTTTGCCCTTTTCAGAGCAAATTACTACATGAATGACTTGAATAAAAGTCCTCATGAGCTACACTCACTTCTCGTACAGACTGAGAAGGATATGAAATTGAGTGGGAGCATGAAGTAGGATGTTCTCACGATTTCCAACAAGAATAAAGGTAAGGGCAAAGCTCCAGACGACCTAACTGTAGGTAAGCCAAAGTTCAAGAAGCCAGGAAATGGTAACAGTGGGCCTGGTGAGACTAGTGGCTCACAAGGCAAGGCAAAGAGCAAGGGCGGTGACATTGAGTGCCACCATTGTCACAAGACTGGACATTGGAGGAGGAACTGTCCCGTGTACCGTGAGGACATAAAAGCAGGCCGCGTCGTTCCTGTTGGTATGTCATCTTATATTCATATGATTGAGATTAACCATGCAAGTTTCGGAACTTGGGTACTTGATACCGTTGTGGTTCTCATCAGATAATCATTTGCAGGGCCTAAAAAACATCACACCTCTCGGAAAGGGTGATGTGGACCTGCGAGTCGGGAATGGAGCTAGAGTTGCTGCAGTCTCGAAGGGAACATACGTAATCCAACTCCCTAGTGGTTTTGAGTTATTTATATAACTGTTACTATGTACCCAGTTTGTCTAAGAACATTATTTCTGTTTCCGTGCTTGACAAGGACGGTTTTTCATTTTCAATAAAGGATAATAGCTGTATTTTCTCTTTCAATGAAATAATTTATGTAAAAGCAGTTTCCATGAATGGAATTTACATCTTAGATCAAACCACGGATATATTACACATGAATAATAAGAAATTAAAGGTTGGTGACAAAGATCAAACCTATCTATGGCATTGTCGAATGGGACACATAAATGAGAAACGTGTAAAGAAACTCGTCGATAATGGGACTATTCCCGCATTCGATTTTTCTACATTTGGCACGTGTGAATCATGTCTTATCGGCAAAATGACTCGAATTTCCTTCAAAGGTGTTGGAATGCGCACTAGTGACCTATTAGGACTCATACATACTGATGTTTGTGGACCTATGTCAATTACCGCTAGAGATGGCTATAGATATTTTTTCACTTTCACGGACGATTTGAGTAGATACAGATATGTCTACTTGATGAAGCATAAAAGTGAGTCCTTTGAGAAATTCAAGGAATACCAGAATAAGGTTCAGAACCAACTGGGTAGAAAGGTTAAAGCACTCCGTTCAGATCGGGGTGGCGAATATCTTTCAAATGAGTTTGATCAACACCTTAAAGGTCATGGAATCGTTTTACGATTAACTCCACCGGAACACCTCAATTAAATGGTGTGTCCGAACGGAGAAATCGAACATTACTTGATATGGTTCGATCCATGATGAGTCACACGGTAGTACCGATTCATTATGGGGTTTTGCTCTTTTGTCAATCGCTCTTATACTTAACCGAAGTCCGACTAAAGCAGTCGACAAGACTCCATATGAAATGTGGAAGGGAACGGTCCCTAACTTGTCCTGTATTCGGGTTTGGGGCTGCGAGGCTTATGTCAAGTAGAGACACGAGGATAAGCTCGGCCCACGATCGGTCAAGACATACTTTATTGGTTATCCAAAAGGAACGTTTGGTCATTACTTCTATTCGCCTACCGAACACTGAGTTTTTGTTGCGGCTAGTGCGACGTTCTTAGAGAAAGAATTTCTCGAGAACAAGACAAGTAATAGAACCTTCGAGTTGTCGGAGATTCAAGAACCAACAACCGAGGAACAGATGGAGGAAGTTGTTCCTCCAACTGATGATACGGTTAACATTCCTCAGGAACCTAGGAGGTCGGGTAGAGTCTCTAATCCTCCGGACAGATACATTGGTATGGTCGAGGAGAGTGACGTTTTGCTCCTAGAGAGTAATGAACCTGCTACCTATAAAGGTGCCATGACCTGTTCCGACTCAAAGCTATGGCTCGAAGCCATGCAATCCAAGATGGACTCCATGTATGAGAATGACGTATGGGATCTTGTTGATTTACCTAATAAGGTAAAACCTCTATAGTGCAAATGGCTTTACAAAATAAAGCGTTCTGTAGACGGGCAACCAGATACCTATAAGGCACGACTATTCGCAAAAGGTTTCACTCAAGTGCATGGATTGCATTATGATGAGATTTTTGCACCTGTAGTTATGCTGCGTTCCATTCGGATTATCTTAGCGATTGCCGCTTTTCATGACTATGAAATTTGGCAAATGGATGTGAAAACCGCCTTCTTAAACGGTTATTTGGAGGAAGAGTTGTACATGGTACAACCCGAAGGTTTCATAGATCCTGAAAATCCTAAGAAAGTGTGCAAGCTTAAGCGTTCCATTTATGGACTTAAGCAAGCTTCTCGGAGTTGGAATCATCGTTTCGACCAGGTGATAAAAGAGTATGGTTTCACTCGATCGGTCGAGGAACCATGCTTATATATCAAGTCGAGTGGGAGCAAGATTGATTTCTTGATATTGTATGTCGATGACATACTCTTGATTGGGAATAACATTCCTCTCTTATCTTCGGTTAAAGGATGGTTGAAGAACCATTTCCAGATAAAAGATCTGGGTGAGGCACAACGCATATTGGGAATCCGTATCTACCGAGATAGATCATGACGAACGTTATCACTGAGTCAGGAGTTTTATTTGGATAAGATTCTTGAGAGGTTCAGCATGACCAACTCCAAGAAGGGGAACCTTCCAATGACGTCTGGGATGCAATTGAGCAAGTCTCAGTCACCCACGACGCCTGAAGGGATTGAGCGCATGAGTCGTGTTCCTTATGCATCTGCAATAGGATCAATCATGTATGCCATGATATGCACACGTCCAAACGTGGCATATGCATTAAGTATGACGAGTCGGTTCCAAAAGAATACAGGTGAAACATAATGGATAGCTGTTAAAAACATCCTTAAGTACCTACGGAGGACTAAGGATAGGGTACAGACTTATGGAGGAGATACTAAGCTATGTGCAATCGGTTACGCAGATGCCAGCTTCCAAACGGATCGAGATGATTCAAAATCTCAGTCCGGGTTCGTCTTTAATTTTAATGGTGCTGCGGTCAGCTGGAAGAGTTCCAAACAGAGTGTTGTAGCATATTCTACTACTGAATCCGAGTACTATGCCGCTTCGGAAGCAGCAAAGGAAGCCATATGGATGCGTCAATTCTTACAAGGACTTACGATAGTTCCTAGTTCGAATGACCCGATCACCATCTATTGTGACAATAGAGGTGCCATCTTCTAGGCTAAGGAGCCTAAGTCTAGCAACAAATATAGACATGTACATCGGAAAGCTCACCTGATCCGTGATTACGTGGAGCAAGAAGAGATAGTGATTGACAAGATAGCTTCGGATGACAACATCGCGGATCCTCTCACTAAACCGTTGAATTATGATAAGCATGAAGGGCACATTATTTCCATGGGAATTAAACGTGTTCGTGAGTTGTAGTAGTTGATTATGGATTTGATACATTATCTTTTTCATATACTATTTATAACTTCATCGTTTTTATAATATTTTGTTTTTCATGTGGATTGTACTGACAACATTGAACGCCACAAAGTGAACTGAATTACATTATATTTGTTTTGGTCCATAATCGCCTATATGAGCTGATAACTCTGGCTATTATATTGTGCAGTCGATTGATGGTGGGTTCAACGAGCCATAAGTCAAACGGTTGACTGATCGATCACAGATGCGAGATTATAACGATACCTCATAAGACAATTTTTTTGTGACAACGTAATGGAGTCCTAAATGTTTAAAAACATTCGGTGCCAGGTCGTGGATTGGACGTCCATTGTGTTCCTAGAGTCGATTCTTTTGACTATCGACTGTCTCTTGAGATTAAGGCAGTTTTTGGGTGACTTTGGTTTCTTTCTCATGGTCTGCCGTAACAGGAGACTAAGTAGATTTTTTCCTGGGTCATTTCATACTGTCTTACATCTGCAGGATTCGAGTTGAATAAAATATCCAACCTTTATCAGGTTTAGTTATTTCTCAGGGCCACTCGAGGAGTTGTAACTGAAATGCATGGCCATGCTCGAATGATGATTCGTTTATCAGTTAAGTTACTCTCTAGTCGGGGAAACCACTCTTGATATTGATCACTTGTAAAATACGACCTTTGTGAATACGGATTTTGCAAATTGTTTTACATTGAGTGGGAGAAATTTTAGGATATGAGAATCAGTTATCGCACATACACTTGTGAGGACAAGTGGGAGTTTGTTGGTGTAATACACAGGATATCTAAGGACTCTGTTGACTGACCTTGTTGACCAAACAGACCTTAGGGATGAATGGGTGAAGGATCAGGCTCTTAACATGAACTTTATATGATTGTATACTCGACCTAGCGGAGACTACTCGGCCGAGTATCACCTATACTCGACCGAGAAGAGCCTACTCGGCCGAGTACCCCAGTACTCGACCGAGTATGGCTACTGTCGAGACGTTAATATAAAATGCAAGTTCGCGATATTCATTTCATTTTCCCCATTTCCTCGACAGTTCCTCGTTCTCTAACCCTAGCCTATCTCCCTCTCTTATCACCCCATCTCTTCACACCTTAATGTTATAGCCTAAACCTCCACCATGAGAAGGACGGGATTCGCTAGGGAAGGATGGCGTGTGTGGTGGCCGTCTATGTCTCCGTCGAGGCGTATTGTTAGGTAAGTCCCTGCCCTGTGTTCTTTTGGGTGATTCTTTGAGTATAGTTGTGTAATAGGAGGTGGTTATCATTGTTAAGATGCTTTTTGGAGTCGTGCTTGGCTGTGTATGGATGTCTTTCATGCTTTACGACGAGGTAGGGTTTCCTACTCAGTTTTACTGTTAATTGTTATGGCATGATTATTTCGTGATTATTGATAACTGCTGATCATCGGAGTATGGGCGTTGTTGTGACAGTGTTTGTGTGGAGAGGTTGTGACAGCTGTGATGCTGTGTGTTATGATTGTGGTGGAGTCACTTGCGGGAGTGGCTTCACACCCTAGTTCGCCCTCCGTGGAACCCGCCACGGGAGGAGATGTGCACATTAAGGGACAGGGATTTGTTTTAGTCGCTCGTTGATGAGCTGGACTTGGTGGGATCGGCTGCGGTCACCCACTGACGGAGTGGATTACCTGTTACGATGGGTAATCTGGCAGGGCTACACACCTCGGTGTGTAGTCGGTTACTATGTGAGATCGGGAGACCGGGGAGTGTGGATGATCAGCTAGTTACCTTGTTGCTTGCCTTATATTGTTGGAGTAATACTGACCCCGTTGTTGTTTTGTAAAACTTGCGGTGATCCATTCGGGGATGGTGAGCAGTTGGCTTAGCAGGTACTGTTGATTGTGGCTGCTAGGATTGGAGAGATCGAGTCATCACGCTACCAGTCTAGAGATGCCGTGTCATGAGTGTTGTAGTTGTAACTTTGGTGTAAAGAGTTTGTATTGAGTCACATTGTATGAGGAACATTAATATTTTTATAATTGTTCTTTTATTGTCTAATTTGATCTACTTCCTCGGGAGACCGAGATGGTGACACCGTCATACACTGGGATGGTCCTTGGTAAGGCGTCCTGGTGTACGGGGGTGTTACAAAGTGGTATCAGAGCCGACGATTTTGGAACCTGAACCAATGAATCTAATGAATGTAGGGTGTTAACTAAAATGAACCTGGTGTATGTGCGTTGGGAGCCCCAGCCGATGCTAGATTTTGGGTGAGAAGGCGCCCTCATTTCAAAATCATGGCCCCATCGAACTTAAGCCAGACACGGGAAAAGGGTAGCTAGTGAGAGTCATTGATTGCTTAATGATGATTGTTGTGTGCATCTATGTTTATGATAATATGTGTCAAGGTGTGTGGAAAAAGTTTAGAGTGGGTGATGGAATGGTTGTGATGTGCGACCAGAGGTAAGTTAATCAATTTGTTAAACGATGATTGCGTTGTTTAGTGATTGCTGCCTGGTAAATGTGGTTAAGGTGTATATCTTGTGAGTAGCGGAATCTGTGATGATGTGTTATAGGAGCTAAACCATGCAGGTACAATAATTAATTGCTAAGTATGCTAAAAGGTAGGGTGTAGTCGTTTCTTACCAAAGTGAGGAATGAAGGTAGAAATGATGATCGAATTAGTAGTGGATGTACAAAATACGTGTTGATATGTGTTTATGTGGTAGAACTAAGCTCTAATAGTGACGAGCCGGTTGCACGGAACTCCGAACGATGTTATTTATTTTGCAGGAACAATGAAAATTTATGATTTCCTCTTCACTTTTGGAAACTCGACCGAGTAGAGTATCGCTCGACCGAGTAGACCATACTCGGCCGAGTATAAAGCTACTCGACCGAGTGTCCGTTTGGTGAAAATTATAATCGCTACTGTCCTTGAAAACTCGACCGAGCAAGGAGGATACTCGACCGAGTAGTCGACACTCGGCCGAGTATGCCCAACACTCGACCGAGTATTGCTGTAGCGGGACTTACACGTGTTATACAAAAACCCTATTTTCGTCCCATTCTTTCTTATTTTCACCTCCCATCTTCACATCTCCTTCTCTCTAAAACTCCATACCCTTCCTTTCTCAAGCTTTTAGGGTCAATCCTTGGTGATTAATTCATCCTCCCTTTCTATAAACCAATCTAAGGTAAGGTTTTAAGTCGATTTCTCTTTTTATTTTCAAAGTTATGGTATAATTTCAGCTATACTTCGAATTCTCTTTGTGAGCATCTGAAATCGAGTATTCATCTCACTAATTCTTGGATTTAATCGTATATAAACCTCGTGTATGCCCTTGTTTAAGCAATTTCATGGTTTAAAATTTGATTTCTATATCCTAGGGTTGCTAAAAACGAAACCCTCTTTGTTTGATGTTTATCCTTTGGTTTGAGGCAACTTAAAGCTTCTAATCATATAATTTGTAAAGTATTTGGTGATTTTCTAATAAAATTTGTCTTAAAAGATCGTTTCAAAATCTGTATACAATTGAAAACAGTCCGTCTTTTGCTATAAGAGTTGTTGAGCCAATCCCCTGTTAAAACTTGTTCTTTTGTAGTATGGTGAAAACCAGAGGCTTACCCAACAAAAGAACTCGTGCTAATGTCCAGCTTGAGACGGGTCAGTCAAGCCGTGAACCTGTAGTTCCACCGGTGGAGGCACATCCATCGGTAATATTCTCTGATTTCAATCACCGTAAGGCTTTTGTGGCCCTTATGCGTCGTCCATTCTGTCCCACCCGCTGTATTAATCCTGGGATTCTTGAGACTTTAGGGATCAAAGAGGACATATTTCACATCTTTCGGATTCTGGGTATGGAGGGGTTATATCACCCGAGGAAGAAATCCTACCCCCACTTGACCTTGGAGTTTTTGAGCTCCTATGTTTATGACAAAAAGGGAAAGACTGTCTCTTTTCGTCTCATGAATGAGGATCATGAGCTTACCTTAGACGAGTTTGCTGACCATTTGGGTCTAGAGGCCGAGGGGGAGGGATACCTTAGTGATGTGGCCAAGAACAGCGGTGCACCTCTTTACCTTCCATACTTGACTGGCCGACCTACTCCTAGCGCCAGTTCCATGCTAATTAACGATGTTCAGCATGTTGTTCTTCGTATGTTCTTGAGGATGTTGACCTGCCTGTTGTATGCGAGGGATGACGTGAGTAAGCTCAATTCTCACGAGGTCATGTTGCTTATGTCTTATCTTAATCTACACCGTCAGAAACCGTTCTACTACGAAGCTCCAGGGGTAGTGTGCTCTAGTCTTGAGTGCATGGCACAGTCCGATACCCGACACATTGCTTGCGGGGCCATAGTGACCCGCCTAGCTCAGTGCCTAACAGATTTTGAGGCCCCACCTCCTGAGGGGAATGAGTATGTAGAGATTGTGCCTACCATTGACACTCAGTACTGGCGTCAGAACAGATGGTTGAGGAAGATGGATGACGGGTCTTATGCCTGGAGGGTGAGGGGATCTATGTGGATGGTGCTTCCAGACCCAGCCCATCTCCCTGTGGTTGACCATTTGGCTGAGTGGGAGCCTTGTGCTATTCCTAAGTCTGCGCCCCAGACCTACCTGATTGACCCAAGGATCCTCTTGGACTTACCTGAGCCTGTCACCGTGCCTGAGGGGCAGCAGCAGGCACCTCCCCCACCTCGAGAGAGCCGTAGGGTGAGGCAGTCCAGGGTAGACCCGGTCGTACCTGAGCCCTCTTACTCCGCCCCTGACTTCTACCCTTACCAGTACTCGCCCTACCCCACAGTGCATGACCCCATGATGCAGCCGAGTGACCTGGCCGAGCGGATCTCCACTACTTTGGTGCTCCGCAACATGCATGAGATGGCCCTTAACCAGAGCATAGGGACACAGCTAGCACAGCCTGTCTGGTGGAGGGGACCGGGAGTGGACACGGGAGTATTACACAGCTACGGAGTTGACCCGAGTTACAGGAGACCTCCGGAGGAGACTGAGTTTGGATGCCTTGCAGGACCGTGAGGAGCCAACTATGGCAGTCAGCTAGGAGGAGATTCATCAGCAGCAGCAGCAGGTTTTTCAGGTATGGGCAGTTCAGGCGTAGGTACTTCTGGCGCAGGTAGTGATGATGATATGGAGGAGGGTCCTCGTTATTGACCTTGTGTTTTTAGATTGCTTGGAGTGGCTTCTTTGGTGGATTTATTTCTTTTGTGTTGGACTTATTACTTTTATGTTGGATGTTTAATTTCGGGATTTGTTAGTTACTATAGATGACTGTACTTGGCCTTAAGGCCGTTACCTTTCTTTTAACTTAACTGTGGACCTCGTGGAATCGGTTATATTCCGTATTGTGGTAGTATGTTTGGATGCAGGTAACACAGGATGTTGGATTGCAATTGTTGGCTCTCTGCCTGTTACAACTCGACCGAGTATAAACAATACTCGACCGAGTAGGGCTTACTCGGCCGAGTATACCCTTATACTCGATCGAGTAGAGCTTACTCGACCGAATAACCATTCATAATCGGCCGAATTGTACTGTTACAGGGATCCCTTGTGATGTATGCTTATTAACTGTCAGATGTATATGGTTGTCTACATGTTAAAGTGGGTGGGTGTTTCATAGTATCATTTAGCTTAAACGGTCTACGTTGGTATGTACGTACTTGGGGTAGTATATCGATTTATAAAGATTAGACATATTGTCACGGTCAACATGAAGGATCTTAACTTGGTCATCGTACTGGAGGAGTTCTTATTTAGTGTGGGAATACTAAAACATAGTAAGAACGTGATATAACTGCCCCTAGTCTATACATTTGCATGTTGATGATTCAATGCTATCTATCGTAACTTCCCTGTTTGGTTACAGTTATAATCGGCCCAACTGGATAAATGAACCTGGTGGTCGGTACATGTCTAACATAAAGGCTAACGAATAAAGTGTTATCATTTGTTAACCTCACCTCTGGATCTATATAGAATACTTAATTGCTGTCACATTCTGTTGCTATGAGTCACAATCGTGTAATGTCATCGAGTAAGCTTTGTAATATTAAGTAAGGTCATTTATAGTTATGGGTAATGTCACAGTTGGGACGTATGTGTTGGTTCGCGGTACGGATATTGTTTAGCGGTGAACTTCGGGGACGAAGTTCCTTTAAGAGGGGAAGAGTAATGTCGCGTGAACAAACGATGAAACTATGTCTATAATATTTGAAATCGCTTTGATGTTACATTATGTTACATACATGTTATTGAAGTTTCAGTGTGTTTCGTTGAAATTCCATTACGCTTCTTTGAAGTTGCATCTAGGTTATATTGTAAGGAGTATGAACGTGCGTTGAGCAATTCTGTATGAGTGTGTAGGACGGGTGCTTTTGGTGGTCGTTGTGTTGCTTACACCAGATGGGTATACGAAAAACATGTGGTATGGGATACGAACTGTTAAAAATCTATATCTCATTATTTAACATATTCATATATGTTTCAAATTAATTTAGTCATAAAATTAATTACAAATCTTATGCATGCAAACTAAATAAGAAGAGATAAGAAAATCAATTTCTCACCATCTAATTTTCGGTCAAATGGGCACCAACAAGATCTCCTTCTTGTTAGTTCTTGAGCTTTCCAATAATGGATGAACATTCATGACTTCAAAATAGAAGTCCTCCAATTAGTAGCATCCAAGATTATCCCTTAATCCAACAAACTAACATGTACTAGATATTTGTAATGTGGTTTACCATAAAATTGATTACTAATACTCATATACTACTACTAGTATTATTAGTTATTGATTCATACAAATTAGATTCATTAAACATGATTTTATGATGAACAAGAGAGAGAAGTTTATTTTTTTCTTAAAACATGAGAGAATAGAAAAATTAAGAGAAAAAAACTCTCTAAATCTACCTCTAAAAACCGGTGGCTTCATGTGGTCTTATGACCATTTTTATTTTTCTTTTTGTCTTCACAAGACAAAATGTATAAGTCTTTTCCATGGTCATGTCACTATCAATTGTTATGGACAAATGAATAAGACAAATGAAAAAAGACAAAACTTCTCATATAGCCCACCAATTTTCGGTTTCTATAGTGTAATATGGAGTCCATTTTATTTTTGTCAATTGTACAATTGCATGTCATGTGACATGTGACATGTCTTATGTCATGTTTTAATTTAAAATGCATATTTAACAAATTAAATATCATTTACAAATTAAATAAATCATATTTAACAAATTGACTAGTAATTTAAAATTACTTTCTCATAAAATGGTCATTTAATTACTAGTTAGTATAATTCACAACATCTTGTAATTATAACTGACTTATCATTCTCATCTCGCGTGTTTCGCAAACACCGATTAATTTTAGTAATATAACTTCTTAAATTACTAAATGAAATCTCATTTAATCACATTATAATAAGATGTCATTTTTCTCTCTTATAATAATTTGTTCAATTTTAAGGAATTAATTAATCTGTATCGTCATACAATTAATTAACCTTTTCAATTAAGGGAATCGTCCTTTAGGTGTGACCTCAAGGGATCAACTAATCACCACCGTCGCACGACAGTAATGTCAAACTCTAGCCAGCCAATCATTACCGATATGTGTGGACCAGTTGACTATATATGTAATGTATCATCCCTTTCGTATTCTTGATATGAGATTTAAATATGTGATCAATATGATCAACAATTGTGATCGCATTATTGTCGGGGACACTTACTCCAACAATCTCCCACTTGTCCTCGACAAGTGTGCGTCACCAATTCTCTTGTCCTATTACTATCTCCCACTCAATGCAAGGTGTCTTTCGGGTCGTACTTGCAAGTGATCATATCGAGAGTGGTTTCCTCGATCGGGAGAATAACTGATTGACCGGGGTTATCTACCATAGATACCATCCGAGCGTGGCCACGCATTTCCAGTTCATTACTCCTCGAGTGGCCCTGAGATATTGTTTTAACCCTGACAAAGGGGTGGACAATTCCTATCGCACTTATTCGTTTCGACTAGCCACAGCCATCATAACCCAAAATATGCCCATTTGATCCCATTTACGAAGGTCATAGTAACACAAATCAAAGTTAATCTGAAACTGTGTCATCTTAGGCGAACAGTCTTTAGTCAAAAGAATCGACTCATTAGAATACTATAGTATCTGTCGCCACGACCAGGCTATATAAATTTGCCAGAACTCTATAAGCGGTCACTGCCCGACAAAGTGTTCCTAACAGTCTGCCTATGTGATCGACTAGTCATCTCACATGACTGTATGGCACTGAACTTGCCATCAATCACATCACACTCTAGTCACTTCGAGACGTCACCTCATGTTGGGGCTGGTGTCCTCTACAGTTAGTGCAATAACATTTAAATCTCTAAAAGGATCAAAGGGTATACTTTTGTATTATTATCAGTTGGTCCACGTTTATCAATAACGGTTGGCTTGCTAGATAAGTTTGACGTTATTGTCATACAGATGGCGGTGATCAACTGGTCCCTAAAAGTCACACCTATAGGATACGTTTGAGAGATGTAACGGTATGAAAATACAGTCATGTTGATGCCTAATATGACTAAGCAGTTAGTCGGAGTTATTGACTAATAATTAGTCAAACGCGATGTTGAGATATTTTATTTAATACGGATTAAATAATAATGGCTAAGGCGAATTAAACAGTTAATTCGTAAATTAAATATAAACGATTATATTTGATTAATGTATATTGAATAAATTAATTATACAATATTGTCATTATCGGACATGTATTATTATATCGACTAATTCATGTTACTAGACGATATTTTAATAACCGATAACCGATGACGATTTATAATAAAATCGCGTCATATACATTTAGCATTTTCGAGTCGGACCACGAGTTAAAATAAAGAGGAAGTGAAAGCCCACTTCCCCATGAGGCTCTCGGTTGGCCGAACCAAGGAGAACAAAAAGGAGAGCTTTCTCTCCTTTTGTAACCTAATTCAAATTCAAAGAAAAATTAGGGTTTTGAGAGCATTTTTCCTCTGAAAATCCTAGATCTCACATCAAGAAAATTCACAAAAGCTCGCTCAATATTGCAAGTCAATTAGAGAGTATTTCTAGCACAAGGGGCATAGTCTCAGACGGTCTTGGGTGCAACGATTAGGAGGAAATCTACGTTGATTTCTATCTTAGGCCGAATTCTCAAGGACCCGAGGTTAATTCTTGTGCTTTATCGTTTTCTCTTGTATTTATGTTTTATGACAATAATCACATGTTAAATTTTGCGTTATAGTCCTAAAATTTAAGGGTTTTATACGGATATTACCCCACAAGTGGTATCAGAGCGAGGCCACGTAAATTTTTCTTTGTGATTTTCATAAAACGATTTGAAACGATCTTGCTTTGCATAGAAAACCGTGCGGCCATATGTGTATCACGACCGTTTTATTTTATTTTTGTAAACCGTGCCATGTATACACGGTTATTGTTGTCGTTTTGTTTTTGCATATTGCTATTTTACACGATCATTATAGCGATATGTTAAAGTTTTGTCAATTGTTGATTTATTTTTATAAGGATTAGGTCAAAATTTCCATTGATTTTGCTTTGTCAAATCTTTTTTCACGAGGGTTTTAATTTTCAGAATCGTTTTGCTTTCGATCGAGTGGTTTACTACTTGATCGAGTGTTTTTCTGTCTTGTTTTTACTCGATCGAGTACATGCTATACTCGATCGACCAATTTTAAAACCCTAACTGTTCGATCGAGAAGTCGTACTCGATCGAATAAATTTTCCTAATAAAGTACTCGATCGACCTTGAGTTCGATCGATCGAGCACTTTTTGGCAAACCTCTTGATCGATCGCGATGTCGATCGATCGAGTCCTTTTGTTTTGGCAAAGACCTTTGAAAAATTTATTTTTCGTGTTTAATTTTTCTTTTGGCCATTACATATGCATAATACGGATTTTATGCATTCGCTTGATAGTGAAACGGTTCACTCACGCACAGATTAGTTATTTTAAAGCGATTTAAAGTAACGGATTATCATGGATTAAAATTAAGTTGATTAAAGCGGTTTTGTCACATAATTTTAGTCATTAAAGGTGGTTTGGATAAATTTAACATAATTACGGAATTATGTCACGAATAAATTTTATTTTAGTTGATGCATTTTATTTATCGTTATTTTGAATGCCTTGAATGTTTTATTACGTATTTAATTCTTACAAACAGTTGTAACTTAGTGTGGCCTTAGTAGAACGTGTTACCGTAATGATGGAACACGGTCTTGGTTGTATTTTAAGATCTCGCATCTCCGTTTTTGTTTTTTTTTTTTATTATTACAGTTTCAATTTAGAATGTAAATAGGTTTATATTTTGTAAATTTTAATTGTAATTTTGAGAAGACCAAAGATGGAGACCAGATGCTCACTCCCGCTGCATGGATCAAGATGGAACATCAAGACAAGCTTCTCGGGTCCAACGGTGGATTCCAAAGTTGTATTATGTTCTTTTACTAGGATAGGCCACACTAGGAATTTTTATTTACGTTTTGCATTCTTTTATTTATTTTATCGTAACGATAGATTGCATCATATTCCGCCTAAAACCAAACCACCTAATAATTGCATGAAAACTGACTCATATAGAGGTCACGCGTTAGTTTTCTTTGATATACAGATATCATATATTTTTTTAAGCCATCACCTAAGTTAATTCATTCACGTAATGCTAGTTTTTCGTTCACTTAAAATGAATTAAAACTAAGTTGATGGGATCTTCCTCGTATAAACAAAAATTGAGAACAGTCTTTATAAGTCAAACTCCAATGAATCCCTTCTTCGTCGGTAGGCATAATATGACCCCTTCTACGTCGGGTAAGTTGGAACTGATTGACCTATTTTATCTCAACACTATGGTCACTCGTACGATCCTGTGATTATGGTGGACTATAGATAGGATTTACGAAAATCTATCGACCAAGAGTTCTAACGATAGAACTAGCTAAACAGTTGGCTTATCAATTTACGGAAATTGAGTCTTGGGATCACTTGTATTATTCTTGAGGGAGATCAATTATGCAAGTGCAATAAGTCTACACGATTAAAATGAATTTTTAATAGACTTAAATCACCTCGATGAGTTGCTTATTTCGTTTTGTTTTTCCTTTCTTTTTCAGTGTAGATCACGATCACTTAAACTGCTAATAACAAAATGGCTGGCCGTGCTGACGACCCAATGCCAAGTGCCACATTGGACCGTGAGTCCTGGCTTCGGATCTTCATGAATCGGATGAATCACCCACTCGACCAAGAATGATGGATCAAACTTCGCGGATTGAGAGGCGGCATTACGGAATGTCTGCTGCTGCTGACGGGAAGCTCAAATATCTGACAGAGCCCATCCCGTCAAACCCAGGCCCCATGGCTGGAGCTAACGAAATCGCCAAGTATAACGATTTCGTCATGGAAGCGGGTGCGATTAAAAACGTACTCATTTTTGCAAGGGAATCCAATTTGCAGAAACGCTTCATAGCCCAAGGTGCAAACAAGATTTTCACCACGCTCACTAAGGAATTCTCGAAAACACCGAGAATCGTGACCTATGAGCATACCACTCGCTTCTTTGATGCGAGACTCCAGAAGGGCCAACCGGTTAGCCCACACATTCTCAGCATGATTGAGAATGTCGAGAGACTGGAGGCGCTTGATTGTAAAATCAGCGAGAACATCGTGATTGACCGCATGCTTCATTCACTCCACGATGGTTTTGCGCTCTTTAGAGCGAATTACTATATGAATGATTTGAAGAAAAGTCCTCATGAACTACACTCCCTACTCGTACAGACCGAGAAGGATATGAAGTTTAGTGGGAGCTTGAAACAGGATGTTCTCGTTGTGTCAAACAAGGGCAAGGGTAAGGGCAAAGCTCGGCGGACCTAGCGGTAGGTAAACCGAAGTTTAAGAAGTCGGGATCGTAAGAGTGGGTCTGGTGAGGCAAGCAACTCATCAAGCGCGACAAAGAGCAAGACCGAAAACATGGAATGCCATCACCGCCACAAGATCGGGCATTGGAGGCGTACATGTCCTGTTTACCATGAGGACATAAAAGCAGGTCGCGTTAAACCTGTTGGTATGTCTTCTTCCTCTTCTACTTTTATTCATATGATTGAGATTAACCACGCAAGTTACGGAACTTGGGTACTAGATACTGGTTGTGGTTCTCATCTGTGTAATCATGTGCAGGGGCTCCGAAATATCAAACCCCTCGTAAAGGGTGAGGTGGACCTGCGTGTCGGGAATGGAGCACGAGTGGCTGCCGTCTCGAGGGAACATACGTGATCCAGCTTCCTAGCGGATTTGAGTTATTTTTATATAACTCGCTATTATATACCCAGTCTTTCTAAAAACATTATTTCGGTTTACGCACTTGACAAACTTGGTTTTTCATTTGTAATAGAGAATAATACTTGCATTTTCTCATTACACGATATGATTTATGGCAAGGCAGTCTCCATGAACGGAATTTATGTTTTAGATCAGACCACCGAAATATTACACGTAATGAATAAGAAGTTAAAGGTTGGTGACAAAGATCAAACGTATCTATGGCACTGCCGTATGGGACACATTAATGAGAAACGCGTAAAACAAAATTTCATAAAGAATGGAGCTATCTCGGCCTTTGATTTTCAATCATTTGGCACGTGTGAATCATGTCTCATTAATAAGATGACTCGAATTTCCTTCAAAGGTGTTGGAATGCGCGCTGCTGACCTATTAGGACTCATACATACGGATGTGTGTGGACCTATGTCAATCACCGCACGAGAAGGCTATAGGTATTTCATCACTTTCACGGATGATTTAAGTATATATGGCTATGTCTACTTAATGAAGCACAAAAGTGAATCCTTTGAGAAATTCAAGGAATACCGAGAATCGGGTACAGAACCTCTTTTGGGTAGAAAGATTAAAACACCGCGCTCGGGCCACCGTGGTGGCGAGTATCTTTCTCACGAGTTTGATCAACACCTCAAAGACGTGGGATTGCCTTACGTTAACTCCACCGGAACACCTCGGTTGAATGGTGTGTCCGAACGGAGAAATCGAACACTACTTGATATGGTTCGATCCATGATGAGTCACACCGTGTTGCCTGACTCATTGTGGGGTTATGCTCTTCATCACTGCTCTAATACTTAACCGAAGTCCGTCTAAAGCTGTTGACAAGACTCCATATGAACTATGGAAGGGAACGGTCCCTAACTTGTCCTTTATACGGGTTTGGGGCTGCGAGGCTTATGTCAAGTGGAGACACGAGGATAAGCTCGGCCCGCGATCGGTCAAGACATACTTTATAGGTTATCCTAAAGGAACGCTTGGTCATTACTTTTATTCGCCAACCGAACAACGTGTATTTGTTGCGGCTAGTGCGACATTCTTAGAGAAGGAATTTCTCGAGAATGCAAAGAGTGATAGAACCTTCGAACTGTCGGAGATTCCAGAACCAAATACCGAGCAACCATTGGAGGAACCAGTTCCTTCAATCCCTATTACTGATAAACATTCCTGAGGAACCTAGGAGGTCGGGAAGAGTCTCTATTCCTCCGGACAGATACATTGGTATGGTCGAGGAACATGACATAGATGAAATTCTACTCTTAACGAGTAGTGAACCCGCAACCTATAAAGGTGCCATGACCAGTTCTGACTCAAAGCTATGGCTTGAGGCCATGCAATCCGAGATGGACTCCATGTATGAGAACAACGTATGGGATCTTGTTGACTTACCTGCTAAGGTTCGTCCCCTTCAATGCAAATGGCTTTACAAGATAAAGCATTCTGTGGAAGGTCAACAAGACATCTATAAAGCACAACTAGTTGCTAAAGGTTTCACCCAAGTGCCAGGTTTGCACTACGATGAAATTTTTGCACTCGTAGTCATGATGTGTTCCATTCGGATTATCTTAGCGATTGCCGCTTTTCATGACTATGAAATTTGGCAGATGGATGTGAAAACCGCCTTCTTAAACGGTTTTTTGGAGGAATAGTTGTACATGGTACAACCCGAAGATTTCATCAATCCTGAACATCCTAAGAAAGTATGCAAGCTTAAGCGTTCCATTTATGGACTTAAGCAAGCTTCTAGGAGTTGGAATCATCGTTTCGACCAAGTGATAAAAGAAAATGGATTTACTCGATCGGTCGAGGAACCATGTCTATATATCAAGTCGAGTGGGAGCAATATTGTCTTCCTAATATTGTATGTCGATGACATACTCCTGATTGGGAATGACATACCTCTCATAACTTCGGTAAAAGTATGGTTGAAGAACCATTTCCAGATGAAAGATCTGGGTGAGGCACAAAGAATTTTGGGCATCCGTATCTATCGAGATAGATCACGTCGGATGTTATCTCTCAGTCAGGAGTCTTATATAGACAAGATACTAGAGAGATTCAGCATGACTAACTCCAAAAGGGGGTTTCTTCCTATGGCTCCAGGGGTGCATTTGAGCAAGTCTCAGGCACCAGAGACACCGGAAGAGAAAGAGCGCATGACACGGATTCCTTATGCCTCGGTTATAGGATCAATCATGTATGCCATGATATGCACACGTCCGGACGTGGCATATGCATTGAGTATGACAAGTCGATTCCAACAGCATCCAGGTGAATCACATTGGATGGCTGTCAAGAACATTCTTAAGTACCTACGGAGGACTAAAGATTGGGCATTGACTTATGGAGGCGAACAAAAGCTATGCGCAACCGTTCTGCAGATGCTAGCTTCCAAACGGATCGAGATGACTCGAAATCTCGATCTGGATTCGTTTTTACTCTTAATGGCGCTGCAGATCACCGGAAGAGTTCCAAACAAAGTGTTACAAGAGATTCTACGATCGAGTCCGAGTACTATGCCGCGTCTGAAGCTACAAAGGAAGCGATATGGATGCGTCAATTCTTACAAGGACTATCCGTAGTGCCTAGTTCGAATAACCCGATCACCATCTATTGCGACAATAGAGGTGCCATCTTCCAAGCTAAGGAGCCTAAGTCTAGCAACAAGTCTAGACATGTACAACGGAAAGCTCATCTAATCCGAGATTACGTGGAGCAAAAGGAGGTAGTGATAGAAAAGATTGCTACAGATGATAACATAGCAGATCCTCTCACTAAACCATTACGACAAGATAAGCATGAAGGGCATGTTAATTCCATGGGAATTAAACGTGTTCCTGAGTTGTAGTACTCTTTTATGGATTAGATTCATTCTCTTTTGTACTCTATACGACATCATCGTTTTGATATTTATATATTTTGTTTTTCATGTGGATTTGTACGACAATTTTGAACACCACAAAGTGAACTGAACAAACATTATATTTTTGGTCCTTAATTGCCCACGTGAGCTGATAACTCTGGCAATTATTATGTGACGTTGGTTGATGGTGGGTTCAACGAGCCATAAGTCAAAAGGTTGACTGACCAATCACAGAGGCGATTTATACGGATATCTCGTAGGACACAATTGTGACATCGACGTGGAGTCCTAAATGTTTTATAACATTCGGTGCCAGGTCGTGGATAAGACCTCCATGGTGATCCTAAGAGTCGATTCTTTTGACTATCGACTGTCTCTTGAGACTAAGGCAGATTTTGGGTAACTTTGGTTTCTTTCTCACGGTCATCCGTAACAGGGGACCAAGTAGATTTTTTCTGGGTCATTTCATGCTGTGCTTCGATCGGAAGGAGTCGAGTTGAAGGAAATATTCAGCCTTTATCAGGTACTCGATATTTCTCAGGGCCACTCGAGGAGTCAGAATCGAAATGCATGGCCATGCTCGAATACGAATTCGTTTTATCAGTTAAGTTACTCTCTAGTCGGGGAAACCACTCTTGATACAGATCGATTGTAAAATACGACCTTTGCGGATCCGGATCTGCAAATTGTTTTACATTGAGTGGGAGAAATTTTAAATGAATATGAGAATCGGTTATCGCACATACACTTGTACGGACAAGTGGGAGTTTGTTGGAGCCGTGTCCTCCAGTTAGTGCGGATAACGTTATTGCACATACACTTGTACGGACAAGTGGGAGCTTGTTGGGGCCGGTGTCCTCTACAGTTAGTGCAATAACATTTAAATCTCTAAAAGGATCAAAGGGTATACTTTTGTATTATTATCATTTGGTCCACGTTTATCAATAACGGTTGGCTTGCTAGATAAGTTTGACGTTATTGTCATACAGATGGCGGTGATCAACTGGTCCCTTAAAGTCACACCTATAGGATATGTTTGAGAGATGTGACGGTATGAAAATACAGTCATGTTGATGCCTAATATGACTAAGCAGTTAGTCGAAGTTATTGACTAATAATTAGTCAAACGCGATGTTGAGATATTTTATTTAATACGGATTAAATAATAATGGCTAAGACGAATTAAACAGTTAATTCGTAAATTAAATATAAACGATTATATTTGATTAATGTATATTGAATAAATTAATTATACAATATTGTCATTATCGGACATGTATTATTATATCGACTAATTCATGTTACTAGACGATATTTTAATAACCGATAACCGATGACGATTTATAATAAAATCGCGTCATATACATTTAGCATTTTCGAGTCGGATCACGAGTTAAAATAAAGAGGAAGTGAAAGCCCACTTCCCCATGAGGCTCTCGGTTGGCCGAACCAAGGAGAACAAAAAGGAGAGCTTTCTCTCCTTTTGTAACCTAATTCAAATTCAAAGAAAAATTAGGGTTTTGAGAGCATTTTTCCTCTGAAAATCCTAGATCTCTCATCAAGAAAATTCACAAAAGCTCGCTCAATATTGCAAGTCAATTAGAGAGTATTTCTAGCACAAGGGGCATAGTCTCAGACGGTCTTGGGTGCAACGATTAGGAGGAAATCTACGTTGATTTCTATCTTAGGCCGAATTCTCAAGGACCCGAGGTTAATTCTTGTGCTTTATCGTTTTCTCTTGTATTTATGTTTTATGACAATAATCACATGTTAAATTTTGCGTTATAGTCCTAAAATTTAAGGGTTTTATACGGATATTACCCCACACCTCATACAAATGAGTATGGGCAAATACAATGTTAATCCGGGTTCACTTTAACGGGGTTCAATGTTGTCTCTACAACCCGTTTGGATGTAACAAAGTATAATAAAAGAGTTTTAAAGAAAAACTCGAACGACAAATGCGATTATCACATATGAATAATCAATGCCTGATTACTACTTCATATTCTATAATCCAGTTTGATCTTGAATGTAGTTATTCATCTCAATTTAATTGAAATGACATGACTCATCATGTTAAGCCTATGAGAAGGCTTTGGTTAGTAGGTTTTATTAACTTCTTGTACCTTACTCAACCTCACTACATACTCATTTTCTTTTGTAATGTATACATTTGCATTACAAAACTTTCTGAGTACGTGTCGAAATCCAATCAAGACATGGGCCCTCTAGCCTTAGAATAGCTCCCACTGTTTTCACAGTGTGCGGGACTCATCCTTCTTGCACATCTCATGATTGCAAGTGTACTCAATTTCCGTTGTAAATATTTCTCATTGTTCTTTATTGCCTAGAACGATTCTAGAAAATCTATTTCTTAAATAACATAGCCACAATGGTATCTTAACCATCCTAATGTGTTTTGATTATGGTTTTGTCAGAAACCATGCGCAATCGCAATTGTCAATTGTCACTTGTGTAACACCTTTACACAAAATTGCATCAAAAACACTTTGCATTATATCCTTAATGCTTTTGCAAGCACTTAAGGGTAATCTTTATGGCTTACTTGGTAACTTATTACTTAAATTCGATTTTAAAATAATTCTTTATACTCAAAGCATATGAATTGTTTTACATCATTACTTATTTAATTGATCAGGCAGCGGAAGCAAATGGAATCAACCAAATATGTTCAATTCGATTGAACTAATCATGAATCTTATCAACATAAGACTTCTTATTTGATGCTAATATCATGTGGATTTATCTCCATAAAACCGGATATTCAAGATGTATTATATTACTCCAAAAGTCTTAAATCATTTTCAATGATCAATATGTCATCCACATATAAGACTAATTAAAATTTCCATAACTCCCACTAAACTCCATATATAAACACAACTTCTCGACTTATCGAGAAAAGTTTTATAACATGATCAAAACATTGATTCCAACTCATTGATGTCCTACTTAAGACCCTCTCTTAAGTTTCACATTTTCTTAGGATTGCAAGAATCTATAAAACTCAAGACATGTAATGAATACATTCCTTCTAATTGAAGAAGTGGGTTTTAGATTCACTCGCTATGTATTTCATAATGATACACAATCCCTAAGAAGATCCAAATAGACTCAAGCATTTCAACTAGTGCAAAACCCTTTGCTACCAATCAAGCCTTGAAATCTCTCTTTATTAGTGCAAAACCCTTTGTCACTAATCAAGCCTTTTATTTCGAATTTTCATGGCTCTAAGCCTTATATTGAGTTGTGACTTAAACATTTTCATGTAAGTCATACGTTCATTACTTTCTAGAAGTAATCAACTTGAATCAAACGATTTCTTTGTAAGTTACAAGCTATTTACTTTCTTAAAAGTAACACTAATTCATCATCTTCAACAAGTGATGACTTTAACCTCCTGGGTTTTGAAGAAACAACGTTTAACACAAAACGTCTTATGTAGCCAAGAAAGACCAGTTTCTTGCGACATAACATTCTTTGACACAATACAATTTGTGGCTCTTGAATATTTTTAATATTTTTCTCCCACTCTGTCTTCTAGAAACAAACTTGTATTTTTAGGAAGACAGCTTCACGAGCCACAAATACGTAGTACTCGTGATAATTGAAAGGAAAAAGGAGCATTTGTTTCTTGTGAAAACTTACAAGCATGGTACCCTACCATTTCATATCTCATATGATTCGTTTTAGATTTAGTGGAAAAATAATTTAGACAAAATGATAAAATCCCCAAAAGGATCAAGTAACTCAAAGTAACTTGATTGAAGTCCAAACCATATCGAATAGCGTTTGAATTCTTATCTAATCACACATTATTCCATAATGCGTGCTAAGAGAGATTAACTTGTGATACTATATCACATTTCCTTTGGCTTATATCAAAGTCTTCACTTTGATAATCCCATCACGACTAAATCGTGCTTCTTTGAACTTTTGAACTTCTTCAAAGATTTCTCTATTTACCTTATTAAGTGAACACATTAATGTCAACCTAAATCGTTGGTAAAAGAAAATGATCAACCTATTTTGGATCAATGATTTACAACCTCGATCTCCTTTTCAACCAAAAGGCACGAGACATCTTGCTTTGAATACAAGATACGCATATACCATTAACAATCTAATGGTTTTAAGAGTACTCGATAACTCTTTGCGTTCATCATTCCAGAATTTTAGGTTTGATCTTGGGTTACCAATTTGAGTCTTGCATCATCTTCATGATATATTATTCTAGTTTGGTTTAGAATATAATCACCTTGATAATGGGCTAGCCATACATCAAATCATGGTGTATAGGGTCACAAAAGTGAAACCTCTTTTTGTATCTTAACAAGTTCATATTCTTATTTAGAGTTTATTCACTTAATAGTCACAATTAAGTAAAACTCTAAACCCAAAAACTAGATTGAGTACACAATGACTCTATCTCTCAACATTATTGTTGCTAGTCGTCATATTCTAATCATTCTATGTATCAAGTACAATGATGTAAACCACCACCGGTTTCTAATATTGACGAAGTAGTACTAGCAAAATTTATGTCAATCAAATAAATAAAGAACTAAGTCTTATTAGATGTCCCACAACTAACTTGCTTATTCTTTAACAACTTGGGGTAGTTTCCTTTCTAGTGTCCAACATTTAAGACAATGGAAACTTTATCGGTCGGGATTGATAGGTTTAGTATCGTTATTCTCAATAACGTTACTTTTAACATTACCTTGTGTCAATTCCATTCTAATTTTACTTCTTTGAACCTCATCCATTTCTTAACGGTTTAAGAGAATGCTCCCACTCAATTCAATGAGTCTTTGCTTAGAGAAGCAAAATTTAATTTCATGAAGACTACTCTTCATTCGTTCGTTTAGTCTTAAAACTTTCATTGAAGTGGTTGCGGTATTTTGGTCAATTTTGATTTCCAACAAATCTAGTTACCAAAATGATTTAACGTTTCAAAGTACTTAACTTAATTAAGCATATGAAAAACAATCCATTGTAAGTAGATGTGTTAGTCAAGAATCAAAAACCTGTTTGATAATGAATAACTTTAATCTATACTTTTTACAAGAGATCCTTAGCAATGGTTAATATGAGGTTTTAGAAGAAAATTCATATTTGTCTTTAGTTACGATGTTTTAATGGAGATTTGAATTAAAATTGAAATGATATCGTATATGAATTGTGGTAAAGAAATAGAACAATATAATAACGGAATAATGGAAAACTTAACATTTATCGTTATAATAATACTTATAAACAAGTATAGAATTTACATAGTGACCTCTACCCAACTATGATAAATGATTCCAAGATCCAAATTCATATTAACTTGGGCACGGTGTGGCCGATGAAACCCTTATCAATATAACTCGGTGGATTAACGCTTTAATCGATTCTACTTTTAGAACTCTTGGTCGATAAAATTACTCTAATATTTATCTACAGCCCAAAACACATCCGACAAGGGCACGGTGTGGCCAATGAAACCCTTATCAAAAAATTTTTGTTGAGTTCAATCCAAATTTCGAATAAATGTGTCCATGATCCAAACCCACATTAACTTGGGCACGGTGTGCTCATCAACATGAATTCGGTGGATAGACATTTATCACCCACTTCCCCTACGTAACAAGGTTTGTACCCCGGTGTAGCCGAGTGCACTCCCTCGCGAAATAGGTTTTCATGGTTTCTACTTTTTGGTAAGGCTATGTCTCAATTGTTTATTTTTAGCGAGAGGTCATGTCAATTTATTATCTATCACGTTTTAAGTGAACTAAAGCGGTGAACTATGATAATTATAATTGACACGGTCGATAAACTCGATTAAGATGATAATGCATGTTTTAGTTATGACGATTTAGCGATGCATGCAACATATAAATAAAATGCAAAGCATAAATAAAAATCCTAGTATGGTCTTCTTAAAATAGAAAATCTAATTAACTATTACATATTCGGAAACCAACTCCATTGGTCCCTTGAACTTCGGTTTTGGCACGCATCTCGAGGTAACACCGTCTTTAATGTATTGCCTTCTTGAGTGACACCGTCTTCAAGGTTCTCCGGAATGAATGAATTACATAACGAATTACATAATTTCCTATTATACATTTGTAATTAAAATAAAATAAATCTATTAAATTACAAAACGGTGATACGAGATCACAATAAATTACAACCGAATCGATATTCCCATACATTTCGGGTAATATCAATTAAAAACTAAGGTCATACTAAGTAAAATTACATAATTCAAAAATTACATAAAATAAAATTATGACAATCATAAATAAAATGAAGCATTATAATATGTATGAACATGCCCAATTTTATGCTAAATCGCCTTTAAGGAGCCAATATCGTATATTAAACGGTTTTTACGGATTAGTGTGATTCAACCTTTTAAAATCACAAAAATTACATAAATTCATATTTATGCACAAGTTAATTACCCTAACCAACTTAGGACTCAAAATTAGCCTCCACTAACTTATGACAATAATTAACTTATATTTCTTAATGTTGTTCATAAAAGGACTTAAAATTACAAAATAAAGCCATAAACTTCAAATAAATCACAAAAAATTTCAAATAAATTCAAAATTCAAAATTTAAACTCATGAACATTCTGGAAAAATACCATGACACTCATAATGTTCAAAAAACTTAGGTTAAAAATTTCGAAAATTATCGGGAAAAACAATGTTGCGGTTTATCGAATTTATCAAATATTGTCATAAAAATATAAGAAAAATTATATTTATCAACTTTTCAATTTTAGATCTGAAATAGATAATAAAATGCAACATGTGACATTTTTCCTTAGTCATGAAGTATGTTTTAGCAATTATTCACTAATTAAGTCACTATTTATGCTATTTTTCATCAAAAATCCATAATTCATGCATGAAGACTTCATTATAGCCTATTATTTTACACACATCTTGTAAAATTTCATGTCACAACATACTAAATTTCTATGACCATATTCAAAATTTATCTCATATTAACCCATTTTTCATTTAAATTCGATTTTTATCATGAAAAATCCATATTTCGAGCATAAAAACTCCAAAAATTCCGAAAATTTACAGATCATCTAAAACTAATATATGTGAAAACATATCCAAAAACCACTAAAAAATTCGAAGTTTAGCTAATTTTCGTCCAAAAATGACATTTTCTATCATAAAAATCACATTTAATGCCAATATTATATAAAATGAACAATAAAATCCATAAATTAAACCAAAATATCCTAAAACATTTTAGGACCAGAAACTTTAACATGCATAATAAATTTCGTGATATATCATAATAAACACAAATTTATAAGTTTTATATGTTAATCGTATAACTCGGAAAAACTGTAACCGATTTGCATGCAAACAACCTTGTGCGCTCTGATACCGCTTGTTAAAAATCTATATCTCATTATTTAACATATTCATATATTTTTCAAATTAATTTAGTCATAAAATTAATTACAAATCTTATGCATGCAAACTAAATAAGAAGAGATAAGAAAATCAATTTCTCACCATCTAATTTTCGGTCAAATGGGCACCAACAAGATCTCCTTCTTGTTAGTTCTTGAGCTTTCCAATAATGGATGAACATTCATGACTTCAAAATAGAAGTCCTCCAATTAGTAGCACCCAAGATTATCCCTTAATCCCACAAACTAACATGTACTAGATATTTGTAATGTGGTTTACCTTAAAATTGATTACTAATACTCATATACTACTACTAGTATTATTAGTTATTGATTCATACAAATTAGATTCATCAAACTTGATTTTATGATGAACAAGAGTGAGAAGTTTATGTTTTTCTTAAAACATGAGAGAATAGAAAAATTAAGAGAAAAAAACTCTCTAAATCTACCTCTAAAAACCGGTGGCTTCATGTGGTCTTATGACCATTTTTATTTTTCTTTTTGTCTTCACAAGACAAAATGTGTAAGTCTTTTCCATGGTCATGTCACTATCAAGTGTTATGGACAAATGAATAAGACAAATGGAAAAAGACAAAACTTCTCATATAGCCCACCAATTTTCGGTTTCTATAGTGTAATATGGAGTCCATTTTATTTTTGTCAATTGTACAATTGCATGTCATGTGACATGTGACATGTCTTATGTCATGTTTTAATTTAAAATTCATATTTAACAAATTAAATATCATTTACAAATTAAATAAATCATATTTAACAAATTGACTAGTAATTTAAAATTACTTTCTCATAAAATGGTCATTTAATTACTAGTTAGTATAATTCACAACCTTTTGTAATTATAACTGACTTATCATTCTCATCTCGCGTGTTTCGCAAACACCGATTAATTTTAGTAATATAACTTCTTAAATTACTAAATGAAATCTCATTTAATCACATTATAATAAGATGTCATTTTTCTCTCTTATAATAATTTGTTCAATTTTAAGGAATTAATTAATCTGTATCGTCATACAATTAATTAACCTTTTCAATTAAGGGAATCGTCCTTTAGGTGTGACCTCAAGGGATCAACTAATCACCACCGTCGCACGACAGTAATGTCAAACTCTAGCCAGCCAATCATTACCGATATGTGTGGACCAGTTGACTATATATGTAATGTATCATCCCTTTCGTATTCTTGATATGAGATTTAAATATGTGATCAATATGATCAACAATTGTGATCGCATTATTGTCGGGGACACTTACTCCAACATGAACATACCTTGCTGTGAATTTATGATGGAGTATTTCCTGTACATTTTGTGTATGGTAGCTGTAATGGTATGATTGTTGGTTGAATAATGCGATGTAGTAATAGTATCAAGTACGGTCGGAGTCAGTATGTCTTTATGTATGTGGATTGCATTTTTGCGAAGCCTTGCTGTTGATGTCGTGGAGACTGAACTTCGGGGACGAAGTTCTTTTTAAGGGGGGGAATACTGTAATACCCAGGATATCTAAGGACTCTGTTGACTGACCTTGTTGACCAAACATACCTTAGGGATGAATGGGTGAAGGATCAGGCTCTTAACGTGAACTTTATAGGATTGTATACTCGACCTAGCGGAGACTACTCGGCCGAGTATCACCTATACTCGACCGAGTAGAGTCTACTCGGCCGAATACCCCAGTACTCGACCGAGTATGGCTACTGTCGAGACGTTAATATAAAATGCAAGTTTGCGAGATTCATTTCATTTTCCCCATTTCCTTGACAGTTCCTCTTTCTCTAACCCTAGCCTATCTCCCTCTCTTATCACCCCTTCTCTTCACACCTTAATGTTATAGCCTAAACCTCCACCATGAGAAGGACGGGATTCGCTAGGGAAGGATGGCGTGTGTGGTGGTTGTCTATGTCTCCGTCGAGGCGTATTGTTAGGTAAGTCCCTGCCCTGTGTTCTTTTGGGTGATTCTTTGAGTATAGTTGTGTAATAGGAGGTTGTTATCATTGTTAGGATGCTTTTTGGAGTCGTGCTTGGCTGTGTATGGATGTCTTTCATGCTTTACGACGAGGTAGGGTTTCCTACTCAGTTTTACTGTTAATTGTTATGGCATGATTATTTAGTGATTATTGATAACTGCTGATCATCTGAGTATGGGCGTTGTTGTGACGGTGTTGGTGTGGAGATGTTGTGACAGCTGTGATGTTGTGTGTTGTGATTGTGGTGGAGTCACTTGCGGGAGTGGCTTCACACCCTAGTTCGCCCTCCGTGGAACCCGCCACGGGAGGGGATGTGCACATTAAGGGATAGGGATTTGTTTTAGTCGCTCGTTGATGAGCTGGACTTGGTGGGATCGGCTGCGGTCACTCACTGGCGGAGTGGAGTACCTGTTGCGATGGGTAATCTGGAAGGGCTACACACCTCGGTGTGTAGTCGGTTACTATGTGAGATCGGGAGACCGGGGAGTGTGGATGATCAGCTAGTTACCTTGTTGCTTGCCTTATATTGTTTGAGTAATATTGACCCCGTTGTTGTTGTTTTGTAAAACCTGCGGTGATCCATTCGAGGATGGTGAGCAGTTGGCTTAGCAGGTACTGTTGATTGTGGCTGCTAGGATTGGAGGGATCGAGTCATCACGCTACCAGTCTAGAGATGCCGTTGAGTGTTGTAGTTGTATCTTTGGTGTAAAGAGTTTGTATTGAGTCATATTGTATGAGGAACATTAATATTTTTATAATTGTTCTTTTATTGTCTAATTTGATCTACTTCCTCGGGATACCGAGATGGTGACACCGTCATACACTGGGATGGTCCTTGGTAAGGCGTCCTGGTGTGCGGGGTGTTACAGTTGGAGCTTGTGTCCTCCACAAATTAGTGTGATAACATTTATAAATCTCTTATAGGTTCACAAGGGTATACTTCGTATTTTATCAGTTGATTAACGATTACCTAATAACGGTTGGCTTGCTAGAAAGTTTGACGTTATTATCATACTGATGGCGGTGATCAACTGGTTCCTAAAAGTCACACCTAAAGGATGTGTTTGAGAGATGTGATTATGGAAATGTAATCACATTGATGCCTTATATGACTAAAAGGTTAGTTCATGTATTTGACTAAACAGTTAGTCAATGTGTTGATGAGACGATTATTTTATTTAATTAAATAATATTAGCTGAGACGAATTAACTGTCAATTCGTAAATTGAATATAAATAGTTATATTTGATTAATGTATATAATGTTAGCTTGGACGAATTAAGATGTTAATTCGTAATTAAATGTAATCGGTTATATTTAATTAGCTAATTATAAATATGCGATATTTATAGTTAAAATATATATTATACGATATTGTCATAATAAATTATTACAGACCGATATTAATAAATCGACTGCAAGATATTGTGTGCAGACTTATTAATACGGAATAAATTAAATGACAATTTATAACTTATACACTTTATATACATTTTGTAAACTACCAAAAATGAAAAGATTTAATCATCTTATTTTGGTAGGAGGAAAAACCGAAAATAAGGAGATAATCCTCCTTATATTTCGGTTATATGGGCCGAAAAAGAGGAAAGAAAATTCTACCCTAATTCACTCTTCTTTCACGGTTTAAGAGAGTGAAGGGAGACCATTTTTCTTAACCTAATTTTAACCTAGCACACTCTCATCAAAAATACACACAAAACCCTACATTAATTAAGAAAATTTGGGGATCGATTCTAGCAAGAACAAAGGCATATCTCATATCATCTTGGGAGCAACGATTAGGTGAATATCATTGCGATATTGTTCTTAGGCCGATTTTGCTAGGACCGAAGGTTGATTTCTTAATCACTTTATTTTGTTTATGCAAATTTCTTTTATGACTAGTTTTCATATCTATAATTTCGTTATAATCCTTATAATGTTAATGGAAGTATACCGATATTTCCTACATCACTTTGTCATGCAACAGATGATTTAAAATGCATGGGAGATTGAAAAAAAAAAAAATTAAAATGGATAAATATGTTTTGCTAACCCCTTATTTACTTATTACTTTTCAATGTTATAATGTTATACATTAATTGTTAGATAATTTTTTAAAGTTACTCCTTATATAAATTGTAAATAATACCAAGTATCTAAATTGATTTTTTTTTTATCTCTATACGAACTATTTGTCTATTGTTCTTGATCTGATATATATTATGAAATTACTCTCCATAAGATGAAATAATTAACGCAAGTCAGTAACACAATTATGGCAAGAAAAAATGATGGCCATAAAAATAGTGATCATAGAAATAAATTACGGAAGTACCTTTTTACATACGTACTTTACTCTTTCATATACACTTTTTCGTAAACTTTCCCTATCATACCCTTCTTCCTAAACCTAATCAAATCAACTCTTACATATACCCTTTTCCCCAAAATCGAATCTAATTGCGCTACAAACTTAAACAATGGATTATAATACCCTGATTAGTAAAGTAATTTTGTTGTTTAACAATTATATTAATATATTTTGTTGAAATTATTAGGGCTTATTATCAATTAGTAAAATTAATGTGTGATTTTTTTATCAATTGCGGAGTAATGTTACTTCTTTACTCCTCTTCTGTACAAAATTTGGAGTTTATCAATTCGGCCCACGCTTTGTTAGTATATGTCTATCATTTAGAGCTATTATCGAAATTTGTTATGTGATGCTTTGATTTTGATGCCGATTACGTAGTTTGATTTGTTTTTCTTTAATTTGTTGCTAAAACAAACGCCTAACTTCGCCTACGATCATTGTAACATGCATTGCTAACACTGACAGAGCAACGAGGTCGGCTGGAACGAGGTTGGCCGGCAACAGGACTGACGGGGCAGGGGGTGTTGAACGGAGGTGGTGTTAGTGGTGAAGGGAGTTGAGGAAAGGAAGAAAAATATCAATTGGTGAGAGAATGAAAAAAAGGACAAGGGTAAATTTGTAAAATGCGTATATAAAAGAGTAAAATTCGTATGTGAAAAAGTACGTCCATAAATTAAAGTAGCATCACCATTGCAAGTCAGTAACAAAGTTTTTTTTGGGTACATAAGTCAATAACAAAGTAATGTCTAGTGAGTATACACAACTATCCACAAATTAAAAGAACTAGTATTGGTGCCCGGCTTCGCCCGGGCTACCTCTACTTACCATTAAATTTTCTTTTCATTAAATAAAATTACTTAAAGTTGCATAACCCATAAATTTATCATTAATATATTTTTCTATGACATATCCTAAAATTACGATGAAATAAAGTTTGAGACAAATTCACTACTCCCGTTATTAATATTTTACTCTTATTAATGAAACAATAGTAATAACATTTCACTACTTGCCCGTAATCATTGTCACTTTCACTACTCCCGCCGTAATTATTATTACTGTCACTACTGCCGCATTAATATTGATAATTTCACTACTCCCGCCATAATTATTGTTACTTTCACTATTGCCGCATTAATATTGATAATTTCACTACTCCCGTTGTTGTTTCTACCACTTTCACTAATCTCGCTGATAATATTGTTACTTTTACTATTCAAATGAGTCATTACTATCATATAACTATATCCAATGTTACTACAATTATTTTCTTTACTGACGAAATTACCTTTACTACTTAGGCATGCAATTTTAAGAGGATTATATATTTATATAAATATATTACATATATGCATTAAATCAAATCGAAAGAATTATGCAATATTATATAAAATTGCATAGATTTTAAATTTAATATATAATTTTGTGATGATGATAATTAATACCATAAGTGTGGATGTTTATACTAATTAATTATTTTATTTTAAGAAAATTGACCATCTTTTAGTTTTCTATAAATATTTAGGAAAATTACCAAGCATCTTTTTTCTTTTAGTCTCCTTGAAATTGTCCATCTTAATTAATTATTTTATTTTAAGGAAATTGACCATGTTAATTAATTATTTTATTTTAAGGAAATTGACCATATTTTAGTCTCTTACAAATATTTAGGAAAATTACCAAACTTATATATAATTAAATTTTAACCCAAACTATATAATATTTGCATTGAGATCCCTTAATTGGGTCCATCACACGGTGTTAGTGATTTAAAACTATATAGTATAATTAATTTGTATAACTTTCTTTAATTACATTGAAGTCCCTTGGTTTCTGGATTTAATATATAGTATTGATTTGCATTTGGAAATTGATAGCCTGACAATCCCCAAATTTGCTTAATCCCCCTTATTACTAAAAAATAAAAATTCTCTTAGGTTTCCCTCCAAAATGCATTTGTCTTATTAAAGGAAACAGTTAAACCTTTCTTTTAATAAACTATTTATATTTTCCTTAAAATATAATTTTATTATAATTATTATTATACTCTAATCTTTTAATTAAATTCAAAATTATGATTTTTTTCATTATAATAAAATAAAATTGGTATTAAATTATAAACTATAAGTTGCTAAATTTTTCATAATACAATAATGATTACTTTAGAAAGTAACTTAACACATCTCCCTTCTACTAAAAGAATAAGATGTCTCTCAATTTTTTCCGCTAAAGTGAAATGTTCTGTATTGGTCCTCGCACTATATCATACAAGTATTAATTATATACCATAAATAGGAGATACTATTACTAATTTTTAATTTGTAAATACACATTAATGAGATATTTTGATTTACTATACATGTGGGATTGCATTAATAATGAGGATGATATGAGAAAAATATTCTCCACAATTTTTTTCATAGTTCTATTTCCCTTTTTTTGCTATAAAGGTACTCTACAAGTTGACTATCTCATATTGCAAATTCTCTAATTTTATTGTATATTTAAGTCATTACTTGAGGTTATTCTTTTGGTAAATGTAATTGTATAATAATATTATTTTTAATAATTACGTAATAATTTATATAATTAGTTTTAGTTAAATATCAATCTTATTTGGTGTGAAAACTATTAAATTTTCGCTCTTATCCGCTTACCAAGCTATAATATTTAACGTCTTTATATATTATTATCTAAAAAACCGTGCATTTGTGCGCGGGTTCTACACTAGTTAAAGTTTAACTGTATACTTATCTCATTAGTCATTACCAATCACCTTGCTCATAAAATAATTCATCTCATAATCAATCAAAATAACACAAAATTATTTTGTAAATAATACTCCTATTATGGTGGTTTCCTTAATCGGACTGGGAATAAGCTAAGCACATGGAGAAAAGATCTGGGCGAAAGGATCGTATTCACCATTTTGTTACCAATCTCACTCAAAAAAATATAGTGGTTATAAATTTTAATTTTGTTAGTGAAACTGAGTTCAAGCAAATATGAATGATATTAAGGAAAAGTGGCAGAGAATCAAGAAAATATAATAGCAAAGGATTATTTCCGTTTTTATGTTGATTTCATGGGCGCTATTTCCGTTTGTATGCTGATTTAGACAATGACCCATAGGCTTGTAGAGCAAGATTAGTTGTTTAAAGGAAGCAATTTATATACAAAATGATTTTTTTTTTGGTACAAATACAAAATGATTTTTTACACATGCCAGTTTCTCATGCTTATGACACGTGGCAGACATATAAGAACCGGTTTCAGCTTTAATATAATATATGATATGATTACATTCATTTTTATCAATATTAAGCTTAATAACTGTCGGGTCATCAATTTAATCGAGTCAATATCGGGTCGAGTTCATATCAGTTCAGGTCAGTTTCGAGTTCGCGTCACTGGTTATCAGGTCGTATCGGGTTATGCACCGCCATCAGGTTGGGTTAGGTCGGTTTCGATTTGCAACATTTTCGAGTTCTATCGACCGGGTTTGTTCGCCGTTGCCTTTTCGGTAGGGTCACTCAGGTAAAAAAAAAAAAAAAGGCCCTATTATTCTCTGTGTTTCAGCCGGGCTATACTCTATAGAACACTTAATTACTCGATCAACAAGCTACATAATCTACCAAGCATATTACCCAGATTGGGTAATTGTCAAAGGACATATTAGTCAGAGGAATAGACTACTCAAGACAGTCCAAAAGAAAACGGGAAAGAATAGTACAACAAAAAAACAGTAAAATGACTGATTATTAACAGTAAAAATAAAAAGATTGAAAATGACGTAATTGGACAAAAAATAATGGGATTGAGATACAGATAACTAAGGGAATAGTGGGAAGAAGCAAAGGTGTCGGTGAATGTGTGGTGAAGATTGGTCAAAGAGAAAGAGAAAATGTGGAAACAGCTAACTGACCCATTTCTAGGAGGCCCAACCCTTCACATAAGTTTGGTCCACGTCATCTCATGTAAAAACATGCCCACGTGTTGCTACCAATTTGTGGGCCCTTTCTTTTACTTCAAGGTCACCCCACCCTCACCAACCAGCAAGGATCCTTTCTATTTCATTTTCTTGTCCATTTTCTCTCACAATTCTATATTATATTACTCCCTCCATTTTTTAATATATGACGTTTTGCTTTTTCGAGGCGAGCCTTTGACTTTAATATTTACGAAAATATATTTGGTAAAAAATTATAAAACTTATACCATTAAATTACTTATGAAAAACTCTTTCATATGAGTATACATATCACTATATTTAAGCATATAATTTGAGAGATATTGAAGAGAGAAGTGTGTGTCTCGAAATGTGAGAAAGTCATATATAGAAAAATAGAGGGAGTAGTATTTTACATTTATCTCATCATTCACTTACACCGTTTGATCGTTTTAAAATCTAATCCGGATCATTAAAAAAAAATGGAGAGGAGAAGAAATGGAGATAATCTAAATTGCTAACAAACCCATGATAAAATTACTTTTACCATACGGTTTTATGATAAGACAAATTTTAGTTTATGAGGGTATTTGTCTTAAAGTTAAAACGACTTAAATAATAAGATAAAAGCAAAAGTAAAAGTAGAGTGTCTTGATAAAGTAAAAGATTTGTCTTAGGCCCGGTTTTTTTGGGTTGTATGGAGCTGAACAGAATTGAATTTTTTTTTTGAAAGAGAACAGAATTGAAATTTGCTAAGATGAAGTGAATTGAATAAGAGTTGAAAAGAACTGGTCTTTAAATGTTCAAATTGAATGATATTGGGCTTGTTTTAACATTAAGACGAATACGGAATATTAACTAAAAAGAAAACAAGGCCTCGAATACTCCCTCCGTTTTTTTATATATGACGTTTTGATTTTTTCGAGGTAAGTCTTTGAATTAATTTTTACAAAAATATATTTGTTCAAAATTTATACAATGGGGTCCTTTAAGCAAATTGCTCACACAATGGGGTCCTTTAAGCAAGCCTATACTGCAGACTGTTGGTTAGCTTCAGACAAGGAATATTCTGTTTCAACTGGGTACCAATGGCTCAGACAGATACATCCTCCTGTGCCATGGAGACATGTGTGCTGGAATGCCCTTAACATTCTTAAGTGTTCATTCATCTTCTGGGCAGTGCAGTTACAGAGACTTCTCACTCAGGATAGAATGCTGCATATAGGGTTTGGACAGACTACTTTATGCTATCTTTGTGCTACTGATGATGAGAGCCATAGTCATCTGTTTTATCAATGGTCTTTTAGTAAGAAATGTGTGGATTTGCTGCAGAATGCTCTTGGTGTCAGATTTCAACCTGAACTTCTGAGCCAGTGGTATTCTACAGGGGGAGCTAGGAGTCAGCTTCAAAGACGTGTGATTTGTGCTTGCCATGTGAGCCTTACTTATACTATTTGGAAAGTAAGGAACAAAGCACGGTTGGAACATTTTGTGTTTTGGCCGTGGAAGATTATTCAGATTGTCATTAAGGATATTATCTCTCGTTTTTGGGCTCGAATAAGGTCACCTGTTAAGCTTAGGGATCAAACCTGGCTTCTTCAGTTGTCTAAGTTATAGTTGATGTTTTCATTTCTTCTTTTGTCCACAGTTGTACTATATATAGCAACATTATGATGTAATCTTTTTTGATATCAATATATACTTACCTTTTACCAATTTTTTTTTTTTTATAAAAATCATGCCATTGAATTCCCTACGAAAAGCTCTTTCACATGAGTATACATATCATTATATTTAATCTTATATTTTGAGAGATGTTAAAGAAAGAAATGTATGTCTGGAATCTTGATATGTGAGAAATGTCATATGTAAAAAATAAAATAAAAAAAGGAGTATAAACTTCAATAGTGTTTGGTAAACTTATGGAATATTGTGATAGAAAATATTTTAGGGGTGGTTGATAAACTTATGGAATTGAAATTGGAAATTGTTTTTTTTTTTTTTTTTTTTTTGGGGGTGGGTTGAAATTGAGAAAAAATTATTACAAATTATAAATACTGTGACGGAAAATATTTGTGATTGACAAAAATCATAAATAAAATTATTGCGATGAAATTTGCACCGCAAAAAAAACTTAATCAAATAGTGACATAATTGAATTGACTAATATATAGTAGAAATTTGAGAGTCCGAAATTTTAACTAGGTTCGAATTGATAGGGAACTGAGTTCAATTCTAATTGCAAATTCTAAAAGTTCTCAAACACTTGATGTAACACCCCGACCCAAACCCAAGGTCGGGAGCGGTTACTCACGATAACATTTGGCACACAGATCAACACGCGTCCTTTCCAGCGCATTTTGTCCTCACTCGTGCGCATCTCAGAAACCTTCCCAGGAGGTCACTCATCTTAAAACTACTTTCAGCCAAGCACGCTTAAAGTGGAGTTCTTTCGCATGAACAACAGAAAAGAAAGTGCATTTTGTTGATATGAGTAGTACTTTTAAATTTCAATCCTTTTAAGTACCAGTCATTTAAACCTATCAATGGACCTCTTCAAGGGGGTACCCCACCCGAATAACGTCTTAGGGTAACATGAAATATTACACACCCCACTTGAAGAACGAACGCAACGTCCTTGTTGTGCCTGACAGTATCTGCCCGTAGCCAAGCCCGGAATCCTCCCCCGCTAGGTGTGACCCGGGTAATCTTGAGCACAGACTCACCTCACGGTAGCAAGGTTTCTCTTATACCACTTGTAACACCCCCGCCAAAACCCTAGGTCGGGAACAATTACTCATGATAGCTCGCCAGGTTATGTACTTGACCCACAGATCAATACGGGTCCTTTTCAGTGCATTTTGTCCTCACTTATGCGCATCCCAGGAACCTTCCCAGGAGATCACCTTTCCTAAGATTATTCCCAGCCAAGCATGCTTAACTGTGGAGTTCTTTCGCATGGATAACCAGAAAAGAAAGTGGATTTTGTTGATATGAGTAATAATTTTAATCCCTTTAAGCAGTAGTCATTTAAGGCTATCAATTTACCTCTTTAAGGAGGTACCCCACCTGAATAACGTCTTCGATTAACATAAAGTATTACACTTGAAATGTCTGAGTCACGGAATTCAATTTCAATTTTAGGTTCCTAAACATACCATTAATAAATTTATGTCATAGTTTATAATAACTACTATAATAAAGTTCTCTCTAAAAGAGTAATAACAATAATAAAGTACTCTTTCGTCTCAATCATTTGTTTACTTTTAGTTAAAATTGTAATACCAAGCATTTATATAGACTAAGACTCGACCAAGTAGATGATTCACTCGGCCGAGTGGAGCCCCACTCGACCGAGTGAAGGACCGAGTACCACTTGACAGTATTCTGGAAGCCTGTAAAGATGGTCACTCGACCGAGTGACCATCCATTCGACTGAGTTGAGCTTCCACTCAATCGAGTAGACCGACCACTCGACCGAGTGTCGGTCGAGTGCGGCTTATACGAGAAGATTGTTGGTGAGATGTTGCTTTCGGAACCTTATCACTTCAGATTTCCCACACAAAACCCTTCTCAAACACTATTCACACCACTCTCTAAACTCCCCCAACATCTCTCTAAATTCTTCACCAACAAATCCTCTCAAAACCCTAATTCTCTAGAGAAGATTCTTGCCTCCTTTATTCTTCCACTTTGTTGTAAATTGATCTACACTCCTTCTTCCCTTTAATCTCGTCTTAACAATCTTATTTAATTAGTAGATTACTCTATACTTAATTAAGTTGTATGAATTAAAGGGGATATTTAAGGGGTTTAATTAGTATGGTTATTATAATAGATTATAGTATAGATTGTAGTAATTAATATGTGTAGGGAGTTTCATTGAGGAGCATTTCTAGTGAGTAGCTTGTGGATTTGTGAGGATAAGCTTGAGGTAGGGTTTTCCCTACTTAGCTATGGTGATATTAGTATTTAATTGTGCAATCCCCTATTTACTAAATGAATAGGCAAAACTCCAACTTTTCCCGCCTAAAAATATTCCCTAGAATAGTGCTTGATATTTTTAGCATATACTCTATGTGTGGACATGATAAGTTATAAATGAAAATAATTTTTTGTATTTAAATATTTATAACATTTAATATTTCACATTCTGCACAAATTTATCTCCGTTCTTTTTAGGATAAAGAAATTCTTTTTTTTAAAGATCTTATTGATGATACATTTTTTTTGACTTTTTATGATAAGAAGTTGCGGCTAAAAAATATGGTATTAGTAAATATTTGTTCAAATTCATTGATTTTTTATGATAAAAATTTGCAGCTAAAAATATGTTATATTAGTAAATATTTGTAAATTAACATAATTAATTTTTCGGTAAAAAAAAAAATACTCATTTTATTACTTCTTACGATTTAAACTTTTATTTATTTCTCTAATCAAAATACATTAAGGAGAAACATGAAAAATAAGTGAATTGTCAATTTAACTTCTATAAATAATACACTAAAAAGTAAAATTCTATAAATACCGTGCATATATTGCACGAGGTCTATATTAGTAACTCTATATATACCGCGCATTCATTGCGCGAGATCTAAACTAGTTATTATCATTAATTGCATTTGTCTCATGATAGTTGCATTATAACATGTTTTGGTAATTATGGTTTATCATATAAGATGACTTCATGGTAATTAGGTTGAGATGAGGATGGTAAATTGTCACAAAGATGATTACATTGCATTATAACATGTTAAAGAACAATTAAATGAGAAGAAATGAATTAGTAAAGAGTTGAGCATGATTGTACTGGTTTTGCTAATATGGTTGCATAGTTGTGTTGTTTGGACTTGTTGGTTTGTTCATGGTTTGGTGGACAATGGAGAATGTTAAAGGATTATTGGTTCTGATTTTGGAGACGGAAGGCGGTTGGGAAACCGTCTTCCGCTCAAGTCACCCTTGGAGCTTCCCACTCCAAGGGGGATGTGCACATTTAGTACTTGGGTTACGGAGGGACTCGTGTGGTGAGGCACGACATCTGGCAGGGGACTCGAGTCGCACTCGGGCCCGGTACCACAGATGTGTTCCGAGTACCTTGTGTGTTAGTGACGTCGTGGGCGTGTCCCGGTCACCGGTTTGTGGAGATGTATGCTGGAGGGTGATTTCCTATCTTGCACCATACCTTGTTGGTTTCATCTCGTATTGTCATATGTTTAGGTAAGCTTAGTATCGCATGCATTGAACATTTATATAATTGACCTAATACTTGGGTTTTGAATTATCTAGCATGATTGATTCAAGGGCTTGGGAAGCGGTCTTCACTTGTCGTCACCACTTGTGTTTATCTTAGCTTTTTGACAATTAAACTCCTACTTTTTGATTTGGTTGTATAACATCTGGGATGGTATATGCATCCCCCAACTTGTAACCACTTAACTACAACTTATCTATTTCTTTATGTTGAGTTGGGAACTTCTTAACTTGATTATTCGCACTACAAAACTTGGGAAACCAAGTCTTGTAATGCCTCCATGTGTTGGGAATGCCTAAAGGAAAGGATCCCAACTTATGGGGGTGTTACAAAAATACCACTTACAATAAATATAAAATGTAAACAAATGAATGAGACAGAGGGAGTACTAGTTTAAAATTTAAAATATATAATGAAGTATATATTACTCCGTCGTACGTAGTTATGTTTGAAGTTTGAACTACTTCATATTCTTCGTCCTTTGTTCTCATGAGGTTGTGATTAGGGTGTTAATGAGGCGAGATAGCTCGTGAGCAGCTCGAGTTTGGCTTGGTGAAAGCTAGGCTTGTGCGAGCTCGTTCAAGTTTGAGCTCCGCTTGAGAACTTAACAAGTCAAGTCGAGATAACGTTGGCATAACTCGAAAAGTTCACGCGTAGCTTGAACTTTTCTGATTAGAGAATATCTTGCTTTTATTAATGAAAATATTTATCATGATTGTATCTTTGTTTCATTATTTGAACACAAATTCTCATTGAAAACGGACACTATCCGTCACAAGCTGATGCAAGTGGAAAATCAATTGGGAATTAAATGGAGCACCCCACTTGCCCTCTAACTTGTGATATTGTGAGAGGGGCACTATCCGTCTTCAACTTGTGACGGATAATGCTCGTCTTCAATGAGACAAGCTGTTATTTAAAATACTCTCATTCATTTGAATAATATTTTTATATATAATATTTTAATCCCAAGTTATTAAAAAATATTGAAGAAAAAGCGAAAATTTAACGGTTACATATAGGTTTGAGTTCAGCTCCATCACGTGTTAAAAGTCGTAAATTTGACAATGTGCTCATTTTTTTAAAACTTAAATAAGTTTGAGAGGTCGAGGTTGTTTCATGAGCACAAGCCGAGTAAGGGGGAAGCTCGTGTTCAATTTGGCTTTCGTTAGAGCATTTTCAATGATTTAGCTTTAGACTTAAGAAATTGTATCTATCTAGTAGCTCTTCCATTGGAGTTTTTATGTAAATTACCTTAATTTGAGCTAGTAATCCATTGAGCCACTAGCTTAAATAGACCAACAAAAAAAATGGTCCAATTTCTAAAGTTTTGATTTTATTTATGTTAGAAAAAAGGGAAGTAGTAAACAAATACTCCGTATGAGAGTATGCACCAATAATCATGTTAGTAGTAAATTAATTGGCTAAATTATTAAAGTATTTTGTACCGTGAAATTATTTTAGCTCAGACATCTATGTGGCAAAGCTAGTATTAAGTAGCTTAATCATCCCTTTTAACAAAATAGAATAAGCCGGACGCCGCCCTTTGAAGCTAGAGAGAGAAAGCTAGTGAGGGAAAAAAACAGAAGCTTGAATGAACGACACCGGTGATGGCCTCTCTTCAGAGGTCTCCACACATCAAAAACTCCCTCAACAACCCCTCATCGACGGGGGAACCTCTGATATACCAAACGCAAAGAACTCAAAAAGAAAAACAATGCATTTAAGTGAATTCATGATACATTCCCAGAATGCAGTCAGTCCAACCAGTTCTAGTCCCATAGCTATTACTCCACTGACTACGAGTAATGAAAGGCTGACAAAATCGAATATTTCCTACCGTGACACGGTACAGGGATTTGGTTCAGATTCGAATATTTTAGATGATCCGTCTTTAGATGAGATCGAAATCGATTCTGAAAGTGATAGTGAAGACATTTCTGAAGAGGACGACACAATCTGTCTTCGTATCACCCTCACTAAGGAGGAGAAGGCAAAAATTCGTAAACCTTGGAGACGCTCACTCATAATCAAAATGTTCGACAAAAACATTGGTTACCTTTCACTTATGCGTAAACTTCAAGTGAAGTGGTCAATCCGAGGCAAGTTGACACTCACGGATTTAACGGGATTCTACTATATTGCTCGTTTTATGTCAAGAGAAGACTATGAATTTGTCATTACTCAAGAGCCATGGATGATAAACGACCATTATCTGACGATCAGGAAATGGATCCCGAATTTCGTACCCTCAGAAGACACAATTAAGTTCTTGATGGCGTGGGTTCGTATTCCTAATCTACCCGTCGAATATTTTAACGAAGCATTTCTGATGAAGGTAGGGGCAAAAATTGGAAAGGTTATACGAATTGACAAGAATACTGCCTCTGCCGAACGCGGTCAGTTCACGCGGATGAGCGTCGAGGTCGATATATCTAAACCTCTGCTTTCTAAATTCCGCTTAAATGGCAAAGTTCATTGTATCCAATACGAAGGCTTAAAAATGATTTGTTTCAAGTGTGGTAAGTTAGGTCATAATTCAGATACTTGTCATGATCAAGTCATAGGAGGGTCCGGTGTTTCTGGTCATTCACACACAGTGACACAGAGGAACGTCGAAACTTTGGGTGTGAATGCTAACTCCCTCGAGGCAGGTCTTAGACCCGAGGAAAAGGATGATTTCGGTAACTGGATGATGGTTTCGAAACCCCAAAGGAAGAAGACGGTTAATACACAGGTTAGACAAAATCAAAGTTCCGGCCGTCCTATTCTGGCCAACACAATCTTTAATTTTGACAAAAATCAAGCGGTACAAGGGTCAAGATTTGAAATATTATAAAATCAAGAAAATATATCGGAAAATATGCAAATTCCAAATTTACCCAAAGAAAATATCCAATTTTCCTCCAAGGCTACCACAAATAATATTACCAAGATTCACCAAAGGGTGAATTCCTTTAATAAACAAGCAAATAAAATTCTTTCCCAAACTCGAACCAATATTCGCTCCACAAAATCCTCACCTCAGAATAATAATATTCCATCAACCAATCAATTGCACATTCCTAGTTGTTCCCCTATTATTTTGCAAGATATTTCAAATATTCCTAAGCCAACACAATCAATTATTACTTCATCTAATAACATATACAAAGTTAAGTCAACCACAAAAATCCATCCCCGACTCTGAAAGCCGTTGAGAATAATGGACCCCCACATATCTTACCTCGACCTCAATCTGCTGCAGCTTCGTTACCTCCCTCAACATCCTCAGTTCGAGATGATACCTCCCACATAGACACTTACGAAGTCAGTATGGAAAGAGACTCTCACACCCTATATGGGGGTGATGGTACCGGAATGCCCGATAATGGATCTCACTCTCAAAGCAATCCAGGGAGATCCATAGACTCTCCAATTGGAGATGTCGATTCCATGGAGCATTAATCAAGTGCTTTCGATAATAAGTCGAGCCTATCTAACAAACTTATTATTTAAACCTTTCCATATGTCAGACAGAATACCTGCTCTTTCCCCAAACTTGTCCCCGATTAAATGCATGGTATGGAACATTCAAGGGACTGGTAATAAGAAAAAAATTAACGCAATTGGAGATGTCGATTCCATGGAGCATTAATCATTGCACTTGGCGAAACACATATGAATGGTGAGCATGCTCTCAAAATTCAGAAAATTATTGGATATAATAATGGTCACTTTCGAGTTGAAGCAAATGGTTTTAATTGAGGTATTTAGCTCTATTGGCGATCCGAGTTTGTTTCCGTCACTCCGGTGAAAGAACACTCCCAATATATAACAGTAGAAGTAGCTCGTAATGGTGAATTACCATGGTTTTTCTCGGCTATTTACGCTAGCCCGAATCCTAATAACCGTGTCGGTCTGAACTAGAACAATTTGCTCGCTCTAATGGACTACCTTGGATGCTCGCTGGTGACTACAATGAGACTCGATCATTGATGGAACGACATGGGGGTGACCGAAATATGGCCCGTCAATGTGAGCTTTTTAACAATTGGGTTGAAAATTGCCAGCTAATTGAGTTGGAGTTTTCAGGCCCTGATCATACTTAGGCTCATGGTAACAGTGAATCAACTCGTCAAAGTGCCCATCTCGATAGAGCTATGTGCAACAGTGAATGAAGTACTATGTTTAGCGATGCCAGTGTACGTCACCTCCCTGCTTTCCAGTCAGATCATTGCCCACTTCTTATTTCTCCAAACGGCTTTGCGCCCCTAAATTCGGTCCAACGACCGTTTCGCTTCCAGGTTGCTTGGATGACCCACGAAAATTTCTCAGAATTTATAGCATCTAACTGGTCAAGAAAAGATAGCTTAGTTTCACAGTTATCGGATTTGTCGAATAAGTTGCAACGTTGGAATGAAGATGTGGTTGGTAATATCTTTAGAAAGAAGAGAGAGCTCCTTGCTTGTATAGAAGGTTGCCAACGTGAACTATCGGCTAACAGACAAAATCATCTGATCAAACTCGAGGCTCGGTTGAGAAAGGAACCAGACGATATTCTGGAGCGAGAAGAATTGCTTTGGTATCAAATATCCCGAATAGAATTCATTTGTGATGGGGATCGAAATACATCATACTTTCAAGTAAGTACCTTAGTTCATCGTTGGCGCAATCGAATCAATATGTTAAAAAACGACGAGGGGATTTGGGTTGACAATAGAGATGATATCAAAACACTGGTAGTTGATTACTATAAAAACCTATATACGGATGATTCGTTGAATAGGGAGGATGCGGATATTCCTTACGATCTTTTTCAGGAGTTTAGTAACGATCAATGAGAGGGCCTTACGAGATACTATTCTCCAGCGGAGATCGACAATGTTATTTTCCACATGGGCTCTCTTAAAGCACCCGGTCCCGACGGATTCCAGGCCCTCTTTTATGAAAAACACTGGTCCATTGTCAAGCAAGATGTTTATAGCATGATCATGAAAGCTTTGGAAGGAAAGGGTTTACCTGAGGGATTAAACGATACACACATCGTCTTGATACCAAAAGTTACTGCCCCGGAGCATATCTCGCAATTCCGACCGATAAGTCTATGTAATGTAGCTTATAAAATAATTAGAAAGACTATTGCAAATCGCATCAAGAAAGTCCTTCCACGGCTTATTTTAGAGACTCAAAGCGGCTTCGTCCCGGGGCGTCAAATAGCGGATAATATCGTAGTCTTTCAGGAAGCAATCCATACTATGAGAAGGAAGAAAGGGACTAAAGGTTATATGGCAATAAAGATAGATTTGGAGAAAGCATATGATCGTTTGAAATGGAGCTTTATTTACAATACGCTAAAAGATATGTGCTTCCCTCCTCTTATGATCGACACTATAATGGAGTGTGTGACCTCCCCTTCTATGCAAATATTATGGAACGGTGAACCGACTGAAACTTTCAAGCCTACACGGGGAGTGCGACAAGGTGACCCACTTTCTTCGTATTTATTTGTTATGTGTCTCGAAAAACTCCAACAAGCGATTGATATTCGGGTACAAGGAAAAGATTGGTGTCCTATATCTATATGTAAAAACGGTCCAAAAATTTCAAATATCTTCTTTGCTGATGACATGGTCCTCTTCGCTAAAGCCCGAGCAGATCAAGCCCATGTAATTTAATACGTACTTGATAGTTTTTGTGCTGCATCAGGCAAAAATGTCAGTATATCAAAATCTAAAATATTCTTCTCCTCCAATACGGCTATATCGGACAGAGAGGAGGTCACTAACATCATGGGTTTCGAAACCACTAACGATTTGGGTACTTATCTGGGTATGCCGACGATCAATGGTAGAGTGACTAAAGCAACGTTTGCACATCTCGAGGAGAAATTCAATAAACGTCTAGCAGGATGGCAAACCAAACATTTATCGCTAGCAGGACGGAATACTTTGGTTCAATCCACTTTGTCTACTATAGCCAATTATAGTATGCAGACGGCGAAAATCCCACGGTCCATTTGTGATTCACTTGACAGAAAAACAAGGAAATTCCTATGGGGTGGTAATGAAGAACGTAGTAAAATACACTTAAACCCTTGGGATACAGTACAAAGGCCAAAGTCATTGGGTGGTCTAGGCATAAGATCGTCTCGACAGTCGAATGCGACTTTCCTCATCAAACTGGGATGGCGAGTCCTCTCGGAACCACACACATTATGGGCTCGTGTTCTGATGTGACCATAATTAGTGCATATTTAGCCCCCGAATTAGCCTTGTTCCCATGCTTTTTAGTGCATATTTGGGTCATTAATTATCTTTAGTTCTTTGTTTTGCATATTCTTTGAGATTTTGATCCCTTGGTAGGAAAGGAGTAAGAATCTTGCATTTTCATGGCAAAACGAGACTAAATTGATCGAATTCAATGACCAAGCATCAAGGAGAGACAAGATTAGAAGGCCTTTGTATATATGATAGTAGATGAGCAATGTTGAGAAAGGATCCTTGAGTCCCCAAGGAAATCCCCAAGGAATTTATGAAGAAAAGGGAAGAAAAGAAGAAGAAGTCTTGCGGAGGCACAATCCGTGCGGATTGTCTACAATCCGGCCGTCCTCCACCTGCACAATCCGCGCGGTTTTCCACCAAGACGCTCGGGTTTAGCCACCACAATCCGCCCGGATTCTCTTGAATCCGCTCGTGTTCCATCGCTAGAATCCGCCCGTCCCGACCCTGATCCGCTCGGATTCCTCTACAGCGCATTTTCGTCTTCTCCAAGCTACAAAGAAAGAAGCCCTTCCTTTGGAAAATACCGGCTCCTCCCTGCTCAATCTAAAAAGTGTAATTACTAGTTTAGCCCTTAGTTAACCCTAATGCATCCCCCTAATTTCCACTATAAATACCCCATTAGTCTAATTAGAAGAGGAGGTTCTTCTTATCAATAATTAGAGTAGTTAATATCAATCAAATCTCTCTTTAGTTTTGTAATCAACAATTAATCAAGTTCTAATACAAGTTTTATTTCTTTAATCTCTCTTTTGTTCATCCTTTATTTTGTGTAATTGAAGATTATTTGGGTTATTATTGGGAGATTGACAACCTCTCAATCAAGCATCAAGTACTTCTTTTATCTTTGCTTTATTATTGGAATCATTAGTAGGTATAATTCTCTTAATCCCTTTTTAATTATTGTTAATTACTTTCATTTATTCATCATGTTTCATTTTGTTGGTATGATTGACAACCTTGCTAGCATGATCAACATGATAATGAGTGAGTAGTCTCTTAGCTAGGGTTAATGGGTGATTAGGGGAAACCAACATGGGGAATAATTGCTTGCTTAAATTAATATGCTTTCATGTTTTATTTGCTTGCTTGTTTTGATCTCAACTCATGCACATGTTATATTTAATGAAATGCTAAGCCTATGAATCCTTGCATTTACCACCATCTCCTATCTTTTCAATGAGACTTGTAAGACATAACCCAACTCGAGTCTCATTAGACCATGCATGTTGTTGAGTAGGGAAGATTAAGTCGACTTGTAGGTGTTGTACAATCTAATCAATTCGGCTCCGGGACCCAAACTTTCCTAGGATTGTAATATATAACCCAACTCAAGCCATCACAACAATAATTGCTTGCTTATAATTTGAGAACATGTTTGTAGGATCAATTCCCATGATTTCCCTATGATCCCATGACACCCTAGTGCTTTTTAATCAATTGTTTACATCCCTTTTAATTCATCTTGCTTGTTTATTTTCATTGCTATTTTAGTTAGTGACCTTCTACATCAACCCAAACTGTGACACCCCTAAGACACCACTAGTTTCAATAGAAATCTCATTTCAATACCCGTCCTTTGGGATCCGACCTTTACTTGCCTCTTTACTAATTGTAGAGTTGTTTGTGAAGCTATAAATTGTGTTTTGATTCGGACGTGACCCAACGACCACACCTTTAATTGTGAACACGAAACGGACCGATCAAAAATGGCGCCGTTGCCGGGGACGGTGTTTACTTGATTTAGATTTCCTTTTATTGTTATTAGTTATGTCTTTCTTCGCCTTGGGGAAGTAAAACTCCTCAAGGTTTGTCCTAATCATTTTCAAGTTGTTCGATATTTTGCGAGATGGATCTTATAGATTGTTTTGTAGAGGACCACTTGAGTATACCTTTCTTCAAGGATCCCATGCAAGCATTGGAAGCCTTGGAAGCAAGTGAGGCTAAAAATATGTATTGGGAATTGGAGGTGGATCTTTTTGAGGCCGCTCTAGCTAACAAGGAACTTACTCGTGCATAATCCGAATTAGTGCATAACATTCTAGTGGAAGCATGTCAACCCATAGAGGATGAGCAATCCATCCTAGAAGATATTTTACAAGCTCAAGAACAAGAGGACCCCATCATAGAATTTGAATATGATGAGGTTGATGAAAATGAAGTTGAGTATGCTATGAGAATGGAATGTCTAATGGAGATGGAGCAAATTCTCAATGAAACTCCAAAGGAGGAAAGTGAGGTACGAACTCCTACTTTGAAACCCCTTCCCCCAAATTTGAAATATGCTTACCTTGATGAATCAAAGACCAAACCCGTGATTGTTAATGATAGACTTGATGATGACCAATTGGGAAAATTGCTTGATGTGTTGAAACAACATGAGAAGGCTATAGGTTATAGTCTAGATGACCTTAAGGGGATAAGTCCCAACTTTTGCATGCATAGAATTCATCTAGAGGAAGACCATAGACCTACCATTCAACCCCAAAGAATATTGAACCCCTACATGCAAGAAGTTGTCAAAGGAGGAGTCATGAAATTACTTGATGCGGGAATCATATATCCCATATCGGATTCTTTGTGGGTTAGCCCCGTCCAAGTGGTACCTAAGAAAGGAGGTACTACGGTAATGACAAATGAAAAGAATGAACTAATACCCACAAGAATGATCACCGGTTGGCGTATGTGCATTGACTATCGGAAATTAAACTCCGCAACAAGAAAGGATCACTTCCCCTTACCATTCATTGACCAAATGCTTGAGAGGTTAGCCTCCAACAAATTCTTTTGTTACCTTGACGGGTATTCGGGATTCTTCCAAATCCCTATACACCCGGATGACCAACATAAGACCACTTTCACATGCCCTTATGGCACTTTTGCATATAGGAGGATGCCTTTTGGTTTATGTAATGCCCCCGCCACTTTCCAAAGATGCATGATGAGTGTCTTCTCCGATTACTTAGAAACCATAATGGAAGTTTTTATGGATGATTTTAGTGTTTATGGAAAGGACTTTGACTCATGTTTGCATAATCTTTCTCTTGTGTTGCAAAAGTGTGAAGATGTTAGTCTTGTTTTAAATTGGGAAAAGTGTCACTTCATGGTCAATGAAAGAATTGTTTTGGGTCATTTGATTTCAGAAAAGGGCATCGAGGTCGATAAAGCTAAATTTGAGGTGATAGAGAAACTCCCACCTCCCGTGAATGTTAGAGGGGTGAGAAGTTTTCTCGGTCACGCGGGTTTTTATCGTCGTTTCATAAAGGATTTTTCAAAAATAGCAAAACGCCTCACTCAAATTTTGCTTAAAGATGCCCAATTCCAATTCACTGATGAGTGTGTTGAAGCTTTTAATAGAATAAAAAAAGCACTAATCTCGGCACCAATCATCCAACCCCCGAATTGGGAGTTACCTTTCGAGATTATGTGTGACGCTAGCAACTACGCCGTTGGAGCGGTTCTTAGCCAACAGGTAGGGAGAGCTCTTCACGCCATATATTACATAAGCAAAACCCTCGACCCCTCCCAAGTGAATTATGACACAACCGAAAAGGAGCTTCTTGCCATTGTATATGCTTTGGATAAATTCCGTTCCTACTTGCTTGGATCCAAGGTGATTTTATTTTCGGATCATCGCGCTCTCCGACATCTCTTGATAAAGAAGGAGGCAAAACCAACATTGTTGAGATGGATTTTGATTCTTCAAGAATTTGACTTGGAAATAAGAGACAAGAAAGGAGCCGAGAATGTAGTGGCGGATCACTTGTCAAGGATCCGGTTTCATGATGAAAATGGAGAAACCCCGATCAATGACTCCTTCCCCGACGATATTTTGATGGCCATTCAAACACAACTTGAAAGGCACATCACCCCATGGTTTGCCGATTATGCCAATTATATTGTTGGAAAGGTACTCCCTCCAAATTTGAACCACAACCAAAGGAAGAGATTCCTATTCGAAGTGAAGAGGTACTTTTGGGATGACCCAAACCTCTACAAGGAGTGTAGTGATGGGCTCTACCGGAGATGCATCCCTCAATGGGAAATCCAAGGAATCTTGGAAGGATGTCATTCATCACCCTACGGTGGGCACCATGGAGCAAGGAGAACCGTTGCAAAAATTCTCCAATCGGGCTTCTATTGGCCTACAATGTTTCAAGATACAAGAGAATTCATCATTCATTGCGACGCTTGTCAAAGAACGGGGAATATCTCTTGGAGGAACGAAATGCCACAAAGGGGCATTCTAGAGGTGGAGATCTTCGATGTTTGGGGAATCGACTACCAAGGGCCCTTTGTGACATCCAATGGGAATAAGTACATCCTAGTGGCCGTAGATTATGTCTCAAAGTGGGTGGAGGCAATCGCCACCCCAAACGATGATGCAAAAACGGCCACCAAGCTTTTCAAGAAGATAATTTTCCCAAGATTTGGAGTTCCTAGAGCGATCATTAGTGATGGAGGAACGCATTTCCATGAGAAGAAGCTTGCATCCCTTTTGACCAAATATGGTGTCCAACATAGAACCGGCTTGGGATATCATCCTCAAACAAGCGGTCAAGTTGAGATTTCAAATAGAGAGATCAAGCAAATCCTTGAAAAAGTTGTGAACAAGACTCGGAAAGATTGGAGCACAAAGCTTGATGATGCTCTTTGGGCTTATAGGACGGCCTATAAGACTCCCATAGGAGCTTCCCCTTACAAGCTTGTCTATGGAAAAGCATGTCATTTGCCAATCGAATTGGAGTACAAAGCTTATTGGGCAATCCGAGCACTTAATCTTGATCTCAAATTGAGCGGTCAAAGGAGGATGATTCAAATCCAAGAGTTGGAGGAGTTCCGACTACAATCCTATGAGAATGCGAAGATTTACAAAGAAAGAACAAAATTGCTTCATGATAAGAGAATTAGACAAAAGGCCTTGCACAAGGAAGACAAAGTCCTTCTAGTCAATTCCCGCTACCGACTCTTTCCGGGAAAATTGAACTCTAGATGGATGGGTCCCTATGTGATAACCGAAGTTGGAAAATATGGAGATTTCGAACTCAAGGCGGAAGATGGAAGCAAGTTCAAGGTAAATGGTCAAAGGTTGAAGCCATAATATGAAGGAGCGTTTGTTGGAGAGGTCGAGGTCACCTACCTCGGGCCTCCTCACCCTTGAAAGGACCATCTAAGGGAGAGTTTGGTGGAGTCCTCCCTAAACCACCACTTGCAAATATACTAACCCTCTAACTTGTATTTATTGTTTTATTGCATTTGTTTTAATAAATAGCATGAACTCTTTTCATGAGCGTAAGTGAGGGAGGGTTACTAATGAATTTTGAATGAAGGAAGGAACGAATTCTCAAGTGTGGGGACACATCTAAGAGAGGAGAAAAAGTCAAAGGAAGAATTCACAGCCTGAACACGTGCGGATTCCCTGGAATCCGGCTGTCTTGCTGGAATCCGGGCGTTCTGAGGAAAATCCGTCCGTCCAACTACGCTGAGAATTTGAAGATTTTTGGACTGAGGTTGAATCCGAGCGTCCTAGGAAGAAAAACGCCCGTCTTGTAGAATCCGGCCGGATTTGAAGAAAGACGCCCGTCTTTCTACCTGTGCATTTCAAGGAGAATTTCTGTAGAAGACTCCGTCCGTCTTCAGAAGAAGACGCTCGTCCCATCATAAAAGAATCCGAGCGTCTCATGCTCGGGACGCCCGTCTTTGAGGCGTCAAATTTTGGAAATTTTCGCTGTGACAGAATCCGGGCGTATTGCCCAGAATCCGCCCGTCCCGAGGAGCACGAATCCGAGCGTCTTCAGCTCGAATCCGCTCGTCCTCCCACGGTGTTTTGACCCGACTTTTCCCTAATTAAAATACACCCCACCACACATACAGTGACACATCACTACTCCTTCCTCTTGCACTATAAAACCCACCTCCTTATGACTCCCATACATATCCAAATCACTCTCTTAACCCACAAAATCAAAAAGCCCCAATTTTCTAGGGTTTCCAAAGGCAACACTCAATCAAAAAGGAACATCCTTACCCTTTCACAAATCAAAAGAACCCAACAAAAGAATCAAGAATGGCACCAAGGAGATCATCTTTTAGGAATACAAGAAGACCAAGGATGATGGGAAGTTCTTCTACCTCCCATCTCAACACATTAAGAAGGGAACATGAAGAGATTGTAGATCTTACAAGGCTTGATGACTTCTCAAATGTGGAATTTCTCAATGATGTGCAAAGATTAGTCTTCCACCGGCTACTAAGTAAGAATATTCTTCCCACTAAGTTTTTATGTCATGCTACCTTGAGGAAACTTGGGATTTATCACCAAGTGGAAGCTCTCTTTGAGGTATTTGGTCTTTCAACCCTTTTTCGCATGTATGAACCAACCTATCGGTCTCTTGTGCTTGAATTTTTGAGCTTTTTGAAGATTACAACCTTGAACAAAGTGATATACATAGAGTTTAGGTTGGATAATGTTTCTAGGATGATGACCCTTGTAGAATTCGCAAATATGTTTGGACTTGATGTTTCGCCTACCCGAACATCGAAACCCAAAAAGTATAGTGTTGAACCTTTGTGGAGGGCCATGACGGGCCGGGATTTCATTCATACCAAGGAATGTCTTGCTTTTCATATCCAAAACCCGATCTTGAGGCTTACATATCGATTTCTTTCGGGCACTCTACTTGCCCGCCGAGATCCGGCCATCGTGAACCAATTAGACCTTGTGTTTATGGAATCCTACCTCAACATTCAAGGGAGAAATGGGTATCACTTCAATGCACCTCTAGTATTGCTAGAGAAATGGGCAAAGTTTAGAAATGGGGATGATGATGGAATGAAGCACATAGTGAATGGAGGACTCATTACTAGACTTGCAAAGCACTTCAACCCAAGGTTCAATGAGAATAATGAGTACACTCCACTTACGGGAAACACGAGGATTAATGAAGATCTCCTTCTCGTCCATCACCACTGGATAACCCTTGAGGGGATTGACAAGCGGATAAAGTGGTTGACAAAAGGAAGCGATTCGATTTATCTTCCAATGGCCGACCTACCACGTATCTCTCCAAGAAGAGGAAACTTGTCTCCAATGCCATCCTACCTCATCCCAAGTAAAACAAGGCAAGCACCACCACCTCCAAATCCACCACCACAACAACAAGAACAACAAACTCAAAATGAGAAGATAAAAGTGCCTCCCTACCCTTTCCCCGATCAACCATATAACCATCCAAACCCCTTCATCCTCCCCCGTGACGACTTTGTCACGGGAATCTTACAAGATCTACACTACCGTCAATACGAGACCTCCGTGGACACTTACTATGCACTCTATCCTCAATATCACGAGATGGTTCGAAAAGGACGGATTAGTGAGGAAGGAGCTTTCCCCTCATGGGCTCAAATGGATTTGCTCTTCCCCAACTCGGAGAGAGCTAATAAAGGGGCGAACGGTAGACAAGAGGAGGGGAGTGGCAATTCTTGTGGAGGTGAAACGGTGGAGCTTGAGAGTGAGGAAGACGAATTCATGGACCCAAGTTTGAGTGATGCTTCAAAGGAGATTTGGGATAGCGATGTAGAGGGAGATGATGCCGATGTCTAGAAGACTACTTCATCACTAGGTGAAGCGGGCGAGAGGCACCCACCTAAGTTTAAGTGAAGTTTTCTCATCTCTCCTCTTTATCTTTCAAAGTTTCATGAAGAGAAGTTTGTGTCTTGTTACCTTGTATCTTTATTAATTTTGATCGTTGTTGGAGTAGTCCTAGCACCATAGAGGACTCACACCTCGGTACCATTGAGTTGTTCTCATTTTATTGTTCCCATTTTCAAAATCCAAAATGACAAATTCGTTTCATGCATTGCATAGTGTGTGCATGAACTACACCCATCCTTGGACATTAGCAATAGTGTCTAACTCGGTTTGGGGAAGTTAATGCATACACAACGGGAGGTAATCTAAATTATCCTCTCCGTCATAACAAAAACCATGCATTATGTAGTGTAGCTTAGTGTAGATTGCATTTAGTGTAGAAATCATGCATCATCTTTGCATAATTTCCATCATTTTGGCCATTGAGGACAATGCCCATATTAGTGTGGGGATGGGAATTCTAACATTTAACTCTTATCCAAAAAAAAAAAAATTGAAAAAGTTCGAAAATCATAAAAATTTGAAAATTCAAAACCCAAAAACATGTTTATTTCCTTTTGTAGTCTTGTGTATATATTGTTTTGTATATATTGTGTTTGTTCTATCCTTGTTCACATTGATTAACTACGCCACATCCGAGACATGAGGATAATGAAGACCGCATGGTATGATCTTTCCAATCTCCTTTTTCCTCTTTATGTTAATGACTATGTGGCTTTATTTTGATTGATGCGGTATAACAATGTGAACTTAGGACTTGCATTTAGTTTATATGTCATATTAGTTGATAGAATCACTTGCATTAGGATGTTTATATTAGTTGCATCATGGCATGTAGTTGCATGTTAGAAATGTTTTGAAAAATGCCTAATTAGGAACTTTGACAAGAGCAACTAAGCCATTACAAATACTTGTTCAACTTAAGACTTTGCCTACTAGAATGGTTGTAAAACACCCTAGATAGTGTCATACTAGTATCTTTTGACCCATGACCCAAGGCCTAGTCAAGGGTTTGCATGTGAGTCACCTATCCAACCCCGTGATGCGATGTGGACTTGGTTAACTTGTCTAGGTGACCTTGATTGACCTTGTGGTAAGGCAACCCAAAAATATTTTCTATCAATAAGCTTGAAGTGCTCATTTCAAGGAATTTTGTCATGTGGAAGTAATTTAATGCCAAGGAAACCTCAAATGTTATGAATTGTTGAATGTTGAGAAATTTAAATTGTTTTGATGGAGGCGTACCACTTCGATGTGCTTTGGAGCGGGATCCATTGAATTGGGCCCCCACACGGTTGTGAATTCGGCCGCCCAGAGACAGAGTGACTATCACCCCGAAAAGTTATTGTCTAGAGGTTAACCGGTTGCCTAATAAGCGATTGGCGAAAGCAAAGGACACTAGCCCGGAAGGGACAAACCCCATCTAAAATTTTTGAAATGTGAAAGTTGAAATGAGGTCAATTTTGAATACTAGTCATATCCACCCGTTGTGTATAAAGATTTGAGCATTTCATTCCCAAAAAGCCTTTTTGTCAAGCCACTTTGTCGAGCTTGGGACGATCCATGACCTTTACTTTTGTAGAGCATTCGAGACTTGTCATGTCATATGCTACTAGCATCATAGGGATCATCATTCCACCACCATCCGATCGCTCTTGACGAAAGCATTTGGAAATTGAGGACGAAAGTAGTCTAGTTTAACACCATTTGGAGGTGATTTAGTGCCATCCTCTTAGCCTTAGTAATTTGTTGAACTAGTATTTGTGAAGGATTACATGCTCTTAAATTTGTTCCTCTGTAGTGCCTCCGCCACTTGATGAGGAAGTGGCTATTCTTTTGTAGATGCATCCATTATGTGATTTTGTGTGCTTAATGTTTGGATGTGTCGCCATTTTGGCAAGACCCACCTTGCCTTGTAAGAAGGCATCCTACCTCATGGTTGTCTTGTTGTGAGTTGAAGGGGCGGAGTGAGACCCGCTAATTGTCTCATATCAGCTATGTTAGTAGGTTAGTTTAAATAATGGTCCTAGTCTTTGTCACCTCTTTACTCGGGACGAGCAAAGGTTCGGTTTGGGGATATTTGATGTGACCATAATTAGTGCATATTTAGCCCCCGAATTAGCCTTGTTCCCATGCTTTTTAGTGCATATTTGGGTCATTTATTATCTTTAGTTCTTTGTTTTGCATATTCTTTGATATTTTGATCCCTTGGTAGGAAAGGAGTAAGAATCTTGCATTTTCATGGCAAAACGAGACTAAATTGATCGAATTCAATGACCAAGCATCAAGGAGAGACAAGATTAGAAGGCCTTTGTATATATGATAGTAGATGAGCAATGTTGAGAAAGGATCCTTGAGTCCCCAAGGAAATCCCCAAGGAATTTATGAAGAAAAGGGAAGAAAAGAAGAAGAAGTCTTGCTGAGGCACAATCCGTGCGGATTGTCTACAATCCGGCCGTCCTCCACCTGCACAATCCGTGCGGTTTTCCACCAAGACGCTCGGGTTTAGCCACCACAATCCGCCCGGATTCTCTTGAATCCGCTCGTGTTCCATCGCTAGAATCCGCCCGTCCCGACCCTGATCCGCTCGGATTCCTCTACAGCGCATTTTCGTCTTCTCCAAGCTACAAAGAAAGAAGCCCTTCCTTCGGAAAATACCGGCTCCTCCCTGCTCAATCTAAAAAGTGTAATTACTAGTTTAGCCCTTAGTTAACCCTAATGCATCCCCCTAATTTCCACTATAAATACCCCATTAGTCTAATTAGAAGAGGAGGTTCTTCTTATCAATAATTAGAGTAGTTAATATCAATCAAATCTCTCTTTAGTTTTGTAATCAACAATTAATCAAGTTCTAATACAAGTTTTATTTCCTTAATCTCTCTTTTGTTCATCCTTTATTTTGGGTAATTGAAGATTATTTGGGTTATTATTGGGAGATTGACAACCTCTCAATCAAGCATCAAGTACTTCTTTTATCTTTGCTTTATTATTGGAATCATTAGTAGGTATAATTCTCTTAATCCCTTTTTAATTATTGTTAATTACTTTCATTTATTCATCATGTTTCATTTTGTTGGTATGATTGACAACCTTGCTAGCATGATCAACATGATAATGAGTGAGTAGTCTCTTAGCTAGGGTTAATGGGTGATTAGGGGAAACCAATATGGGGAATAATTGCTTGCTTAAATTAATATGCTTTCATGTTTTATTTGCTTGCTTGTTTTGATCTCAACTCATGCACATGTTATATTTGATGAAATGCTAAGCCTATGAATCCTTGCATTTACCACCATCTCCTATCATTTCAATGAGACTTGTAAGACATAACCCAACTCGAGTCTCATTAGACCATGCATGTTGTTGAGTAGGGAAGATTAAGTCGACTTGTAGGTGTTGTACAATCTAATCGATTCGGCTCCGGGACCCAAACTTTCCTAGGATTGTAAGATATAACCCAACTCAATCCATCAGAACAATAATTGCTTGCTTATAATTTGAGAACATGTTTGTAGGATCAATTCCCATGATTCCCCTATGATCCCATGACACCCTAGTGCTTTTTAATCAATTGTTTACACCCCTTTTAATTCATCTTGCTTGTTTATTTTCATTGCTATTTTAGTTAGTGACCTTCTACATCAACTCAAACTGTGACACCCCTAAGACACCACTAGTTTCAATAGAAATCTCATTTCAATACCCGTCCCTTGGGATCCGACCTTTACTTGCCTCTTTACTAATTGTAGAGTTGTTTGTGAAGCTATAAATTGTGTTTTGATTCGGACGTGACCCAACGACCACACCTTTAATTATGAACACGAAACGGACCGATCATGTTCTAAGAGCCAAGTATTGTCATGGACGATGTTATGTCGATATGTTCCAACCAACACCAAATATGTCTAATGTTTGGGCCGGTATTACCTCGCAAGCAAAAATTATCAATAAGGGTAGCTGATATGTGGGTTGAACAGACGGGTTAGAAATGGGAAGCTTTCTCGAATTTCTTATCGTGGGAGGATCTTCTCAAAATAGCGGCTTATTATCTATCTCCGGAGCCGGATATGGAGGACTCGTTATATTGGAACGCTTCATATAGCGGGAAATTCTCCGTTAATGAAGCACTAGCTCTCGTCAAATCAGCCGAGGTTACACCTGAAGCGGAGCCAATAGCGTGGCACGTTATTTGGAAACTACCCGTCCAACAAAGAATCCGAATGTTCATTTGACTCGCTGATCACCGTCGCCTTATGACAAATTACAACCGAGTATGCATAGAAATCCATGATGATCCCATATCGCCAAGGTGTCTTAAGGAGGACGAGTCAACGGACCATCTCTTGCGCACTTGCCCTTATTCGAGAGAGCTATGGGGTTTATTAGGTGAGTGTACTATATATCTGTCCTTTTATACGTTGCCGTTCACATGTTGGATTTCAAAAAATGCAAGTAATGAGATTCCACTAGCCTCTCACAATTGGTTTATGAAATTTGCGATTTGTTGGTGGATTTGGCGGTGGCGAAATAATGTCGCTTTTGGAAGGGCAATAGACAACCCGTTTGATCCTATCCCTTTCCTTCATCATTAGTTTGAGGTCACACGCAACGCTCTCGATCCATTCTACCTCTTTGTACCGATTCCAGGGACGGTTCACGAAAAACGATACATCCGCTGGAACACACCACCTCATGGCTGGCTACTTCTTAATACGGGCGGGGCTTCAAAAGGAAACCCAGGTCCAGCTGGTTGTGGGGGTATAATTCATGACGAGATAGGTAATTTCTTTGATGCCTTCATCTTATCATGTGGTGTATGCAGTTCCATGAGATCGGAAATGAGAGCCCTCGTCATGGGTCTTGAACGAGCTAGAGATATGGGAGTAAGAAGACTCTTAGTGCACATGGACAACTCAACTTGTGTGAGTTTTATCCAAAAGGAACAGCTTCTAAGTAATAGTCTTCGACCACTTGTTTAACGCTGCATTGATCTCATTAAGCTAGATGGATGGACAGTACAAATTCACCATGTTTTCCGAGAGGCAAATAGAGCAGATGATTAGCTCGCTGATAAAGGGATCACAGCTAATACTAGTGTCACATATTTCGAGCAACCTCCTGACGGCCTCCGTATGATTCTTCATGAAGACATACTCGGAGTAGCTATTCCTCGTTTAGTTAATATTTAATTTCTGTTTGTATCGGGGCTTTGCCCCTCTTCCACACCAAAAAAAAAAAAAAGAATAAGCCACAACTAAAGTATTTTCAGGCTTAAGTTTTCAAGCAAGTGAATGAGCCTTCATTAATTGGTAATCATATAAAACTATTTTATAGAAATTAGGCCACATATGGTTATAGCATCTTTAAGACCTTTCAATGCTAAAAGGTGTGAGACAAATTATTATATAACCTATTAAATGACAAATTAATTTTTTGTAAGGTTTTATATATAAAATTTAGTTTTTTTGCAAGGTTTTATATGTAAAAGAAGTTGTCCTATACTAGTGGTGTGCATTTTCCGGTCCAGACCAAAATTGGAATTAAAAATTCACGTCCGGTCTCCGGTCCAAGTTTTTTAAGACTTTGGTTTCCGGTCCGGACCCCGTTTTTCTTATCCAGACCGGATTGGCCGAAAAGACCGGAATTAACGTTCTTATATTAGTTTATACTCCGTATAAATTATTTGTTAGTGATGCTTAAATATACCTAATTTATTATTTTTTTTGCAAGAAGAGCAAGCCGTATATTCATCCATATAGGGAATAAATAACCAATCTTACAAAATGAGAACCACAAGTTTCAACGACTAACATCCATATAGAGCTTCTACTATCTCAACCTCTTTGGAAGGGTGAGTTACATATAATAATCGTACTTTGACAAAATATTGAATACGCTGAACTACATAATCATACTGATGCTCTATTCCACTAAAGACCCTGGAATTGCGCTCCTCCCAAAGGCAATAAATAGCTGCACCTAGACAACAGGAGTACCATTTGACCTTCCAATGCTTACAGGCTCTGCGGCCTACAATCCAATGCATCTCCTTACTTAGCTTGACAGTCCTTTTAGTGATTCTCAACCAAGTTAGGAGCTGTCTCCAAACCATAGCAGAATAGATGCACTGAAAAAACAGGTGTTGATGGGACTCATTATTCATCTTGCATAAAATGCAACGGTTCACAATATAAATTCCTCTAGTGTTTAACTGGTCAATGGTTGCCAGTTTCTTCTGCATTGCCATAACCAGGAAAACACTGTGCTTGGGGAGTAGAGCACGATTCCAAGCAACTTTAGCCCAACTTAAGGTATTACCATGCTGTCTAAATTGGTCATATAAAAGGTGAAGCTGAAGACTATCCCTCCTGACACAACTCTCCAGCAGGACCTGAGCATTATCACCAGTGCCAGCCATAGCCAATAACTCATCCCTAACCTGCAGAATACACCCCAACACTCAGAATGATTGCTTTTCTTCTACATAGTCCATAAGTTCCCAGTTTTGATATTGTATGCGTAATTCCAAGTGACCCAGAAACCATCAGATTTTTTAATGAGTTCCCAAAGCCATTTGCAAATGACACATTTATTCCATGACAAAATTTCCTTGATGTTAAATCCCCCTTCCTGATAGGGAGAACAACAGATGCCCAACTTTTCATAATCAATTTCCTTTGTCCTTCCTCAGAATTCCAAAGAAAATTTCTACAAAACCTATTAAGTAGCCTGATCACACCCTTAGGTAGCAATAGTGTTGAGCACCAAAATTGTTTAAGGCCAAAAATGACAGAATTGATAAGGCTAATCTTTCCTGCATATGATAGCTTATAATTAAACCAATGATTTAATGCCCCTTGAACCTTGGATATAAGATCAACAAACATAGCTTTCTTAAGCCTGCCCTCATTAAGTGGTACTCCAAGGTATCTGAAGGGAAATGCACCTTCAGTATAACCAGTGACTCTTAGTATTTCCTGCTTAATAACATCTCTTATGCCTCCCATGTATATGCTGGTTTTGTCAGGGTTAGCAAATAAACCAGACATATGTGCAAAAGAGTCCAAAGATGTAGTTACAGCACTGACAGAAGGAACATCACCTCGAACAAATAACATCAAATCATCAGCAAAGATCAAGTGATTCAGCCCAAGCTTACCACATTTAGGATGGTAAGATACTTGATGCTGCTGGTGGAGGCTCCTTAGAATACGAGATAATATTTCCATACTCATAACAAACAGAAAAGGAGATAAGGGATCTCCCTGCCTGAGTCCACTAGCTCCTTTAAAGAAACCAACATGGTCACCATTCACCTTCAAGCTGAACCAGGTAGAAGTAATATAGCCCATGATCCACCTTCTAAATATCTCAGGAAATTTAAAATGTTGCAGCATTTTGTCACTAAAGTCCCATTGGAGAGAGTCAAATGCTTTCCTTATGTCAACCTTGATTAAAATCTAGGGGAGACACCCTGTTGAGCATATCCCTTAATAAGAGATTGGGTCAGCATTATGTTTTCAAAAATACTTCTCCCTTTAACAAATGCCCCCTGATCTTTACCCACTATATCAGGCAAGAAAGGTTTAAGTCTTGAGCATAAGATCTTACTGACTGTCTTGTAAAAGACAGTGCAGCAGGCAATAGGTCTATAGTCCATGACTGTTGACACCACAAATTTCTTATGAATAAGAGCAAGCAATGTAGTGTTGGCTTGCTTAGACATATGGCCTGTTTTAAAGAATCCTTTAACAGCATTGCAGAACTCATATTTGATGATATCCCATGAGGTTTTGAAGAATTGTGCTGAAAAACCATCTTGCCCAGGACTCTTGTTTGAAGCAATGGAGAAGAGTGCAAGCTTGATTTCCTTTTCATCAACATCCTTACGGATCTCCTCACATCCAGAGTCAGGAAACCTAGGCCCATCCAAAGAATCCATAAGAGAAGAGTCCACTGGACTATGTTGCCCCAATAACCACTGATAATATTCAACAAATGCCTGATTCACATCAGACATCCCTTCCCTATCAAGCCCCTGTCTATCCTTTATCTTCCCAATAAGGCTTTGATGCTTCTTAGAAGCAATTCTAGAGAAGTAGTAACTTGTGGGTGCATCATTGTACTTAATATTCTGAACCTTAGCTCTTTGGATTAGAGAACTATGTTCAGCTCTTTTTAAAGTCAAGTAAATCTGCAGGAGATCCTTCTCCTTTGTTATCATGTCAGGGTCCAAAGGATTAACTTGAAGACAGGATTGACAGTCATACAAGTTCTGCTGAGCCTCCTTAAATTTTCCTGAAATCCCAGAATATGAATTCTTACGTAAGGTAATGAGCCTGTGCCTAACATTTTTAAGTTTAGAGAACAAGCTGTAAATAGCATTCCCTCTAACAGGAATGTCCCAAGCCTCTTTTGTAACAGCCCGGATTATAAAACAAAGGAAAAACTTATATAAAGTAAATATCAGAGTATAATACTGATAAAAGGGTCAAGGTGGCGGAAACACCTGACCAATCTGGTTCATTACTAAATCAAAAACAAGCTAATACATTATTCAAAAGGGTTCTTAAAAACGTAAAAGCAAACTCCTATTTATTATTAAGCTCGCTTAGAACATTCCCCAAGCAAGCATAATCCAGTCAGCAACAATCTAAACAACCTGAAAAGGGGGGTCGACAATCAATCGGGATTAACTAGATGCTCTCCCAGTCATGTTTACAACAATTGAATATAACTAACAATCATTAACAATTGAAATGCAAAACTAGTAAGCATGTGAGACTATCTATACTCATGAAGACTCGACACCAACTTACCATCGAACAATGACAATGACAACCATATGAAATGATAAATTTAAGTCAAACAACATGTGACGACGCATAAAGACATAAACCATATTACGATCATAAGACCATCATAAGACCATCATAACCACGGAATACAAGAACAGACCAAACAACAAAGCACAATGTATAGAATGAACGCCGTTAGAGCGATTAACGAACTGCCTCTAACTAATGGAGCGATTAACAAACTGCCTCCATTCAATGGTATGGGCCGATTAATGAACTACACCCACAGTGGACTGATTAACGAACTGCACCCACACTATGTATAGCGTATAACCACTGCCTATATGCCTAAGACCTGGCCAGACCTCTCGGTGCAATAACTGTACACCGAATGACACACGGGGACCAGAGCGATTAACGAACTGCCTCTGACCAATCCCGAACATAGACCATAACAAATCCCCGAAGGGTAGCCTTGGCTCATTCCGATAGCATATAACTGATACTATTGGCATCTATACACCAACCAACCAACAAATGCACAGTATAACTGACTGCACCAACATGCATGAACAACGTCACGACTCATCTCATAGGATAGTATAACTGACTACCCTACTTATCTTATGAACAAAAGTAATCAACGACTCATGCACATATAATGACATACGATATAATTGAACACCACATAACATGCGAAACAAATATCAACCATTCAATGTTATAGTACTCCAGCTATAACTTCAACATTAACCATTCAATGTAGTAACCCTAACAATAACATGAACTTTGGATGCGAGGTTATAGTAACCTCGACTATAACTTCAGTATGTATAACTTGAAGTTATACTTACCTCAACTATAACCTTGATACGAAACTCAAAGTTATACTAGCATTAACCATAACCTTGAGCCATAATCTCAGGGTTACATTAGTTACAGCTATAACCTTGACTCGCACCTCAATGTTATAGTAGGTTCAGCTATAACCTTGAATTCATATTCCCAAGGTTATACCTCAAAAAGCAATAACTTGAGTAACAACCCAAAGTTGTAGTAACTTCAGTTATAACACTTGAATCATCATCAAGGTTATACTAGATTTAGCTATAACTTTGGAGAGCACCCTTGGCCGCCTATCATGCCGCCACTAGGGTTCACTCGTAAACCCTAATTACGCTCATGACACCCATAATAAACACATAAACAACATACGACATATAATTAATACATTAAAACATATACAAACATGCGAAAACATAATTAACATGATAATAAACAATCTAACACGTACCAATCATACAAGACAATCATTAAATCATATTAATTACATCAATTGGCATAAACACAATTAAAAGAAAACACCTAGTTACCTTTTTAGCAATTAATGATGCGAAATAAGAATGAAAACTCCATGAAAGGCACGACCATAAAATCCTTGTCTCCAACACGTGCCACGTCCCAAAAATTAACTTTAAAGAAAGGCACAAATCGAAACCCTTGAAAACGCTATGAAAGACTCTTCTTGTACTTCACCCATTAAAATAAGAGACCTTAAAGATAGGTCTAAAGGTCCATACAAATAATTCTCATAAAAATATATGGAGAAGAATATGTTGTAGAGGTAAGAGCAAGAATTATGAAAATATAATTTGTGTATGAGTTTAGAAGACAGAAGTATATTCAACAATGGAGTCAAAGGGAGAAAGGAAGAACAAAAGAGTGAGAAAGGGAGAAGAGGTGTGCGGCAGGGAGTACGTAGGTTTTTGTATGAGCAGCTTGCTTGCTAGGTTTAGGTTTTGTATTTATATAAGATTATAAGAGGGTTAACAAGTGGGCTTTGGGTCCATGAGCTCATACAATGGATTATCCAATTATGAATCAGATTGGATATTACTAAAACGCAAGTAGGCCTTATAATAGAAAAGTAGTTATTTAATTAAAATAGTAAAATCGTGCACGGACATTTTAAACCAATCAAAAGTAGTCCAAAACTCAAAATGATAAAATAGAGAACAAAGACGGTAAATATAAATATTTCCAAAATATATTCATCCACTTCGAAATAATTAATTTAATATAATACTTTTATAATAAAATGTTATTATAAAATACGGGGTGTTACATCTTTTACCACTGTCCCATACTTCTCATGATCTTCCCAGCAATTCAGATAGCTAAATCTTTTCCTTATTGGAGAGATATCAGTAATAGTAACCAGTAGAGGGGAGTGGTCAGAAACCCCCGCTAGTAGAACATTAACCTGAGTAGAAGGAAAATGAACCAACCACAAGGGATTTTAGAGCACTCTATCCAGTCTAGACCAAACCCTAGTAATAGCTTCCTGTTTGTTAGTCCAGGTAAACTCACAACCCAAGCTTTGAAGATCTTCTAACTGACAATCCAACAGACATTGATTAAATGCCAGCATATCTTTAACAAAGGGAGGATTTGGATTAATTCTCTCCTCCATACTCCTCACAATATTCCAATCTCCCAAAAGAATCCAATTGGTAACCTTTAGTAATACTCCTTTTAATTCCATTTATAGTCTTTCTCTATGGTCAGCATCATTACTTCCATAGATAAAAGAAACATGAACTGTCTTATTTGATGCATTATGCAAAAGCGCTAAATGAATGAATTGATCATGGACATAAGAAGAAATCAAAGTAACTCTTCTAGTATCCAAGAACACCCATATCCTACCATTGTAATGGTGGGAGTAGTTATTCAGTACATCATAAGAAGGAAAAAGCCTACTGATAGCAACAAAATTATTTTGTTTAACCCTAGTTTCCAGCAAATCAAGGACCTCTACTTTATTATCCCTAAGATAACCCCTAACCTCTTGTTGCTTTATTGGGTCATTCAACCCTCTAATATTCCAGGAAGAGATAATCATTGAACTGGGTCAGGAGGTTCCTCTTCCAAAAGAACCACCTCAGTACTAGTATCCAATATGGGTCCCTCCTCTTGCAGAACAGAATAAGAATTCTGAATTAACACACCATAATTAAGACTCACTGGGAATGTCTCCACTGAAATGTTATCCTCCCCCTTCTGCAAAATCTCACCCACAGGTTCAGAGCACTGGCTGCCTAGCTCATGGGATCCTAAGCCTGCCTCCTTACAATCAGAGGAAGAGTTAACCTCTGAGTGTGAAGGGAGAAAGCGTAGCCCATGGCATTCTGAGCTCTACCCATCCTCCCCAGCAGGTTTCTCAATCCCTGATGCAGGATGACTATGGCCTAACCCATGGCTGTCAGAGTCATGTGCAATTGATGTGTGAGGATGAGAGTTGAATTTCTGAGGAATAACCCTATACTTCTGAACCACCTTAGCTTTCCTTTTTTCATCTAACTGTTTGTTAATCTTGGTGAACTTACAATGTTCCTTAGTGTGTCCCAACTTCCTACAACCACTACTATACCCACCTTACTTTGCCCACGTTTTATTGGGCTATTCTCGACGCTTAAAAGCGTCGCCATTTTATTTCTCGACGCTTTTAAAAGCGTGGTTTTTTGGGGCGTCAGGAATTTTTGACGCTTTTTAGCGTCAACCTTGTAGACGCTTTTATGTGTCGAGAGCAGTGACGCTTTTAAGCGTCAAGTTTATCTACACTTCTTTGCGTCGAAATTTTGAATTTCTCTACGCTTTTTCCCGTCACTAGACAAATTCACTAATACTATCTTCGTCAATACGATTTGAATTAAATTGCTAATGACATCATAAATTAAAATGTATAAACAACATTAATTCAAATTACAAAATTTGAATTAAATTAGAAGCAAAACAAAATTTTATACCTTAAATTAAAATTGCAATTATCAAATTAAATGCTTTCAAAATTCAAAAAAAAATAAAAAAAATATCGTAATTATTTCATCCGAACAATAGAAATAAGAAATATCCCTATTAATACTTTTACGCAAAAATAATAATTTGTCTCCAAACGATTACATTTGAGCCAAAAGGTGCAACTAATCTACTCCAGAAAGTGAATTCAAGATTTGGTCCTTCTATCCGGATGCACCGCCACCATTAGTTGAGTCTGATATCTACATGCAAGGAAATTAAATATCATCAACAAGTTAATCAAGTAGGAAGTTGTGGTACTAATAACGAAAAGAAATCAGAATACTACTTAAGAAACCATTCATAAAAGAAAATATGATTAACATCATTAAAAGCTCAATTGTAACTTTCATATAACAATGTTTTCTACTATATATCTCCACCAAATCAGGTAAAACAATGAGCATTTATAATGAATCCTCCAACATGAACTTAGAAAAGCATTGATGCGAAGTTACAACACTGATAATGCAACAATACAAATCAGTACTCCAATCTTTTCCGCTCACAAAACTTCTCTTAAAAAAAAACACAATTCCCTACTCTTAACACTCATCAGCCACTAAAAATGTCATCCATCTCAACCAACAAGGCAAAAAAGTCCGTCACTTTCTTATCCGATATGTTTCACCCAAACTACATAGAGCGATACCCCATTTCCTTCAACTAAAACCCAACAAATTTCAATACTAATGCTTCATTTAATCATTTTGCAATTGGCAGAAAAATTAGTGAGAACTACCACACGAGTGGTTATATATGGAAACAGTATGATCAAAACACAGAAGGGAAGGGTAAAGGCGCACACCCATTCACTCGTTGGACATCACTTATCGTACTCATATTGGCTGAAAGTTACAGCAATGGTTGGAGCATTTCAAACTTGTGATTATGCAGCAATTAACATTGGTTGGATGATACTTGTGCAATGTTTCTGACCCAAATATCAAAGTACCCAATACAATTTTTAGTTTTTGGGACAAAAAATTCAGCGCCTAAACTACTAATGCAATTTTTAGTTTTTGGGACAAAAAACTCAGGGCCTGAAACCTGAACCCCCCGCCAGCCACCCATTTCCGCCACTGAACCAAATGCATTGAAGGATCCTCCAAACTGTTTACTCACATGATGCTCCCAGAAACCACAATATTTTACATTTATACTTTCCATCAATATTTCTCTAGGGACGAAAACTTCCGGGGGGAGAACGATTAATGCAACAAGGTAAACTAAAAAAAAATGATAACTTAAATTATAAGTTTCAACCTTCGCATTGAAAAGTAAAGAAGCAAGTGAACACAAGCTTACATGTTAACAAGCTACAACCACACATATATACATATAACCAACGTAATGGCTAAAAGAAGCTAGTTGGCCACACTACAACAACACACCAACACACACTCCAGCTAAGAAAATGCTTCTTAACCATCTATATACACGTCATGCACAAAGCGGGCAACAACTAATCCTAAGGCATATAATCGAGCAATTATTATGATGCCATAACTAGGTATGATACATGGACAATCAAACTACATTTTTCGATCATCATCGCACTTAAACTTAATTATATAGAATGATTTAAGGCAATATTTTCTAAAAGACACTAATTAGTGACCCGTACAACGTACGAGCATGAATTCTAGTACTCATACATCTAAGCAAATTAAATCATGTAAAACATTGTAGAGTATGTATCAATCACATACACAAGAACGAGACTATTAGGTGAGGTCAAAGTAACAAGGCTTACTTATTGTAGCTAATGAACAAAGACCAAGATTTAATAATAAATGAAAACTAAAATAAGAATTCGCAATACTCACCGTAGAAACTACTGAAGGAGCGTCACTGTCCAAACTTTGGGCCAAATTCCAATTATCCGGATCCTGCCCTGAAATTAAAGACAATCAACTGATAAAGCAACTGATCAAAGGTTAAGGTATGCTAAGAGAATGAATATTGCTGCGGTTCCAGTCAAAGGTCTTAGCGCCCAGCCCCAGCGCCCCAGCACTTGTCAGAGAGCACATATGTAACACCCCCGTACACCAGAACGCCTTACCAAGGACCATTCCAGTATATGACGGTGTCACCATCTCGGTTTCCCGAGGAGGTAGATCAAATTAGACAATACAAGAACAATATTATATCATTAGAATATCTATTACAATATCATTCTATTCAAGGTCCCTAAAATAAAGTTCAATTACAACACTTGTGATTCTACATCTCTAGACCAGTAGCGTGATGACTCGATCCCTCCAATCCCAGCAGCAGTAATCAACAATACCTGCTAAACCAACTGCTCACCATCCCCGAATGGATCACCGCAGATACCACAAAACAACACGGGTCGATCGACTAATCAAGTATAAGATAAGACAATAAAGTAAACAGCTGATCATCCACCATCTCAACCTTACCACATCGTATCATAATCGACTACACCGCGAAGGGTGTAGCCCTGCCAGGCTACCCATCGCAACAGGTAGCCCTCGCCGCCAGTGGGTGACCGCAGTCCATTCCCACCTAGTCCAGCTCATCATCGAGCGACTAACATTCCCTGTCCCTTAATGTGAACATCCCCTCCCGTGGCGGGTTCCACGGAGGGCGAACTAGGGTGTGAAGCCACTCCCGCAAGTGACTCCACCACAATCACAATCACATAACACAGCTGTCACACCCCAACGACATCATCACCCCAACACCCATACTCCGATGATCAGCAGATAGACACAAATTACAATACAATCAAAATCTCAAATCAATTAACAGTAGACTGAGTAGGGAGACCCTACCTCATCGCAAAGCATGAAAGACTTCCAACTACAAACACGACGACTCAATAAGCACCCTAACAATGATGACCATGTCCTATTACACGACTTATACTCAAAGAATCATTCAAAAGGGCACAAAGCAGAAACTTGCCTAACCTTGCACATCGGTGACGACATAGACAACCACCACCCACGTCCTCCTTGCTCCGCGAATCCCGATATTCCCATGGTAGGGGTTAGGCTAACTCCTTTGAGGTATGAGGCTATGGAGTGGTAGAGTAGGGTGATGGTCTAGGGTTAGGGAAAGAGAAACTGTCGAGGAAATGAGAAAATAGAAATGAATCTCGCGAACTCGCATTTATAATAACGCGTCGACAGCAGCCATACTCGGTCGAGTATATGAATACTCGGCCGAGTAGACCCCACTCGGTCGAGTATTGGTGATACTCGGCCGAGTGGCCCCCGCTAGGTCGAGTAACTAACCTATACATCTCCTATTACCAGTCTGATCCTACACCATTCATCCCTAAGGTCTGTTTGGTCAATAAGATTGGTCAACAACGTTCCTAAAGATCCTGGGTGTTACAATCTTCCCCCCTTAAAAGAACTTCGTCCCCGAAGTTCAGCCCGCACGACACTCCCCGCAAGATTACGTACCATGACCTTAACCACCTTCACAAAGGTACACAAATTCACACTATCCATACATTACCATCAGCCAACTTACTCAACAACAATCACCTATCACAGCTACCTTTCCAAACAATAACCCATTCTCAAAACAGTATTCACCCTATACCTACACAAGTATGCAATTGCAACACTTTACACAATGTAAAAAAAAAAAAAAAAAAAACATACACACTTGTAAACTACCACGTTCCATACGTTTATATTAAATATACAAATGCAAAGCGATACACCATTGTAAAGTACATAAGTACACAATCACCACATTCCGAACACGTATACCAATTATCATCAATTGAATCGAATCTTCATATTACTTGACACCCTTGCGCCATAAAATTTTCATATTAATTGAATACAACATAGATGTGGCTTAAAGAAAACATAATTGTAATCCAGTAATTCCGAATGTGAGCACACCTAACATACATATGATTCCCAATATTTCATAAAATTAAATACTTACACATGAAGAAGATACATCTTTCATAAATAAAATACTTGTCATAAAAATTGAGTTGAGACCTCCGTGTATAGTATAATCTTTATATTACCCGAATACAACATAGCTATCGCTTCAAGGAAACATGAACATAAATTCCGAATGTTAACTACATACATGTGATTCCAAAATCATAGGTATAACTAAACACATATTTTACATAATTAAATACTTAATTCCGCGACATTACTCTTCCCCTCTTAAAGGAACTTCGTCCCCGAAGTTCACCAGTAATCATTTTCCCAAACCCAACGCTAAAACGTACCACATGACGGTGACATTACTTATAAACTCATGTAGCTCAACTTGTTTTACGACATTACACTCTGGTGACTTATAAAAACCAAATACTTCAGCAACCAACATATATACTCTTATAGCGACAGTTAACATATAGAATAATTGAAAAAGAACAGGTCTATACGTAACCTCATTGAAACAATTATCATTGTAACCAAACATATACATACGTATAACACTTCTTACAGTGAGCACGTGATATGAGTAAAGTATGACCTTCATATAATTAAATGTCTAGGGTATTTCCCCCCCCCCCCTTAAAATAACTAACCTGTTTTATACAACAAAACATTCATAAATTTATAGCCGATACCAACAATCACAAATCCATGATACCATAATGATCCATCTGTAGGACGTCATCTAGTATAACATAGTAAAACAAGTATCTAACAAGCTTTGTCACACAATTATCACGTAATTATGAAATTTTCATAACAAATTTCCAATGTCCCTCTGAAGTCGCAATAATCGGCCGAGTATGAAAGGCTACTCGGTCGAGTAAGTTCTACTCGGTCGAGTATAGGAATACTCGGCCGAGTAGACTCCGCTCGGTCGAGTAGTAATATATACTCGGCCGAGTATACCTGCCAGAGAGTGTTTTGTCGACAACCTAGCTATCACTAACAACCTGCATCCATTCTTCACCATAGATCCAAAACATAACCAATTCCGACATTAAGTGACATTTAAAACTTCTCCATACGATAACCAAGTAACGGCCTTATGGCCAAATACAGTCATCCAACCATAGATACCAAATACTGATAACAACATTCAAAGAAGAGCAATAAATCCGATCGATGAGGTAAATCCATCATAGCCAATTAAGTCCAACACCAAATAAATCAAAGTAAATAACCTAACAACCTAAGATCAGCAACGAGGACCCTCCTCCATGTCATCACCACCACCGCGCCGCAGGTACTGCACTGAACTCCCTGCACCTGGAAAACCTGCTGCTGCTGAGTAGTCCCCTCCTAGCTGACTACCGGAGTTGGCTCCCCACGGTCCTGCGAGGTAGCCAAACTCAGTCTCCTCTGGTGGTCTCCAGAAACTCGGGTCCACCCCATAACTGTGGAATACTCCCGTATCCACTCCCGGTCCTCTCCACCATACAGCCGTGCCAAATCGGTCCGATGCCCCGATTAAGGGTCATCTTGTGTAGGTTGCGGAGCACCAAAGTAGAAGAGATCCGCTCGGCCACTCATGAGGCCGCATCCTAGGGTCATTCACCGTAGGGTACGGCGAGTCCGATAAGGGTGGTAAGGGTAAGAGTCGGGGGCAGAGTAAGAGGGCTCAGACACAACCGGGTCTACCCTAGGCTGCCTAACTCCACGACGCTCCCTAGGTGGGGGAGGTGCCTTCTGCTGTCCCTCATGTACGGTGACGGGCTCAGGTAAGTCCAGGAGGATCCGTGGGTCGATCAGGTAGGACTGGGGCTCAGGTCTAGGGATGCCACAAGGCTCCCACTTGGCCAAATGATCAACAACGGGAGATGAGTGGGTCCGGAAGCACCATCCACATAGTTTCCCTCACTCTCCAAGCATACGACCCATCATCCATCTTCCTCAACCATCGGTTCGACGCCGATCAAGGCGTCCATGGTGGGTACAACCTCAACATACTCATTCCCCTCAGGAGGTGGGGCCTCAAAGTCGGTCAGTCGCTGAGCTAGGCGGGTCACTATGGCCTCGCAAGCAATAAATCGGGTCTCAGACTGTGCCATGCGCTCTAGACTAGAGCACACTATACCAGGAGCACTGTAGTAAAACGGTTTCCGGCGGTGGAGGTTAAGGTAAGACATAAGGAGCATGACTTCGTGAGAATTGAGCTTACTCACATCATCTCTCGAGTAAAGCGGGGACAGGTCAACATCCTTAGAAACATACGAAGGGAAACGTCTTTGGATATCATTAATCAACATGGCACCGACGGTAGGGGCGGGTCTCGCGATCAAAATACGGAAGGTGCGAGGTGCGCCACTATTCTTGGCCACGTCACTAAGGTAGTCATCATCCTCGGCCTCTAAACCCAAATGGTCAGCCAACTCATCAAGGGTAAGCTCATGATCCTCATTCATGAGACGAAAAGAGACGGTCTTGCCCTTCCTATCATAAACAAAAGAGCTTAAAAACTCTAAGGTCAATTGGGGGTATGATTTCTTTCTCAAGTGATACAACCCCTCCATGCCCAAAATCTTGAAAATGTGAACTATGTCCTCCTTAATCCCCAAAGTCTCAAGGATACTAGGGTTGACACATCGGGTGGGGCGAAAAGGACGGCGCATAAGAGCCACAAAAGCCTTACGATGATCGAAGTTAGCAAAAATTACCGATGGATGTGCCTCCACCGGCGGTACAACCGGTTCACTGCTACATTGCCCAGCCTCGAGTTGGACATTCGCGCGAGGTCTCTTGTTGGGTAAACCTCTAGTTTTCACCATACTGCAAGAAAATCATTTTTAACAAAGGATTGACACTTGAAAGTTCTTAACACAAAGGACGGACTATTTTACTTGTATATCGATTTTTGGAATAAGCTTTGTGAGATAAACTATCAGAAATCACCATGTATTTTAAAATTCACATAGTTCCAAGTTTTCAAATCGCCTCAAATCAGGAAATACTCATCAACAATAAGAAGAATTTCGTTTTTGCTAACCCTAGAATTCAGAAATTGAATTTTTTCCCCATGAAATTAATCAACCAAAATATACACAAGTTCTATATGTGGTTGAATTCGAAAATCAATAAGTTTAAGACTAAAATTTGGTCGTTTTGAACAAGCAATCGAAATATAGCATGCTAATACACAATGTCTTTGAAAACAAATAAGGGATTGGGTTTAAATCTTACCTTAAACTGATTTAGGACAAGCAAGAATAAGTGTGACACCAAGATGTTACCCAAAAGCGTGAGAAAAGAAGAGTATGGAGTTTTAGAGAGAAGGAAAGATGAAGATGGGAGGCGGAAATAAGAAAGAAAGGCACGAAATTAGGGTTTTTTTATAACCCGTAAATAGCCTGCTACAGCAATACTCGGTCGAGTGTTTAGGATACTCGGCCGAGTGTTTACTACTCGGTCGAGTGTTTAGGATACTCGGCCGAGTGTGCATTACTCGGTCGAGTACCATTCTTACTCGGTCGAGTTTTAGAGACCAGAATCGATTATTATTCTAACAAAATGGGTACTCGGTTATGTAGCTTGATACTCGGCCGAATTTGGTCTACTCGGTCGAGTACTCGCATCTACTTGATCGAATTTTTCGAAATAAAGAAGGAGTCGTAACTTTTCACTGTTCCTGCAAAATCAAATAATATCGTTCGGAGTTTCGGGATTCCGGCTCGTCACAATTAAAACTGATTCCTACCACGTAAACACATAACAACACGTATATCCGTACATTCATCTCCAAACAATCATCACTTCTACCTTCATCCCTCACTATGCCAAGAAACTATTTTACTGTACCCATATGGCATATGTCACAATCTAATTACGGTACCTACCAGGTTTAGCTCTATATCACATCATTTCTACTTCTGCTAATCACCAGACGTACACATTATTCACATTTGTAACACAATAATTTCACACCTAACACATTCATCATAAAACAAATTGATTAATTTGTCACTGATCACACCTTGCAACAATTCCATATTCACTTCCACTTTTCCACACATCTATCTAACACATACCACTCTAGTAATAGATACGCACACAATAGATGCACACAACACACAACACTTAGCAATCCACGACTCACACTAGCTACCCCTTTTCCCGTGTCTGGCTTAAGTCCGATGGGGCCATGATTTTGAAATGAGGGCGCCTACTCACTCAAAATCTAGCATCGGCTGGGGCTCCCAACGTACATACACCAGGTTCATTTTAATTGACACCCTATGTTCATTAATTTCGTTAGTTCGAGTTCCAAAATCGTCGGCTCTGATACCACTTTGTAACACCCCCGTACACCAGAACGCCTTACCAAGGACCATTCCAGTATATGACGGTGTCACCATCTCGGTTTCCCGAGGAGGTAGATCAAATTAGACAATACAAGAACAATATTATATCATTAGAATATCTATTACAATATCATTCTATTCAAGGTCCCTAAAATAAAGTTCAATTACAACACTTGTGATTCTACATCTCTAGACCAGTAGCGTGATGACTCGATCCCTCCAATCCCAGCAGCAGTAATCAACAATACCTGCTAAACCAACTGCTCACCATCCCCGAATGGATCACCGCAGATACCACAAAACAACACGGGGTCAGTACTGACTAATCAAGTATAAGATAAGACAATAAAGTAAACAAACATCATCCACCATCTCAACCTTACCACATCGTATCATAATCGACTACACCGCGAAGGGTGTAGCCCTGCCAGGCTACCCATCGCAACAGGTAGCCCTCGCCGCCAGTGGGTGACCGCAGTCCATTCCCACCTAGTCCAGCTCATCATCGAGCGACTAACATTCCCTGTCCCTTAATGTGCACATCCCCTCCCGTGGCGGGTTCCACGGAGGGCGAACTAGGGTGTGAAGCCACTCCCGCAAGTGATTCCACCACAATCACAATCACATAACACAGCTGTCACACCCCAACGACATCATCACCCCAACACCCATACTCCGATGATCAACAGATAGACACAAATTACAATACAATCAAAATCTCAAATCAATTAACAGTAGACTGAGTAGGGAGACCCTACCTCATCGCAAAGCATGAAAGACTTCCAACTACAGCCGCGCACGACTCCAATAAGCACCCTAACAATGATGACCATGTCCTATTACACGACTATACTCAAAGAATCATTCAAAAGGGCACAAAGCAGAAACTTACCTAACCTTGCACATCGGTGACGACATAGACAGCCACCACCCACGTCCTCCTTGCTCCGCGAATCCCGATATTCCCATGGTAGGGGTTAGGCTAACTCCTTTGAGGTATGAGGCTATGGAGTGGTAGAGTAGGGTGATGGTCTAGGGTTAGGGAAAGAGAAACTGTCGAGGAAATGAGAAAATAGAAATGAATCTCGCGAACTCGCATTTATAATAACGCGTCGACAGCAGCCATACTCGGTCGAGTATATGAATACTCGGCCGAGTAGACCCCACTCGGTCGAGTATTGGTGATACTCGGCCGAGTGGCCCCCGCTAGGTCGAGTAACTAACCTATACATCTCCTATTACCAGTCTGATCCTACACCATTCATCCCTAAGGTCTGTTTGGTCAATAAGATTGGTCAACAACGTTCCTAAAGATCCTGGGTGTTACAACATACATGCTGACTAGTGTTAGAGCTTGCTGATCCAGACAGAGAAAGAGAAAGGGAAGACTCAAATTGAGGTCTGAAATTACTCGACTGAGAATGAACGGGACACCTATTCTCTTAATAGGCGGCAAAGCGGTTATGAAAAAGAGGGGGTTTTTGCAAGTCGCTAATCCGATGCCCACCCCGCCTCACCCTTCTCCTTACTTAGATTAATTCTGTGCACGTCTCAAATGGCTTCCCCAATTAAGAAGAGCCAAGCAAACTTAACCTTCCTGCCAATGCCCTCTCACCTAGTTCCATATGGACAAATACAAAAAAGGTTGACTTCCACCACATTAAAAAATTGAGGGAGAGTTGGGCATAATGAATTGGGGTGATTGACAGAAAATATGTAATTTTTGTCACCTTTTTTTTGTTGTGAACAAATTTTTATCACTTTTACTATAAAACAGCTGAATATAAAATAGTTGAACTAAACTAACACTTGAACATATGCATGTGAAATATACTTCTAACCGAGTCTGAGTAACATAGAAAAATAAACATACCTTGACCAACAAAGAAAATGATATCGGAATCCCAATGACTAGGAGTTAAAAAACTCAAGGGAATCGCTTCGAAAATCAACATCCTATAATTCTCAATCCCTCTTAAAACAACAGAAAATTCAATAAATTTCTGAAGAACTCTTAAACTTCCTTCTTGGGTATAAAACAATGTACTAAAACTTTCATCTTTGAACACATATGGCTTCCCATTCTCTCCATACTTCGCTTTTAAGGAAGCAATTGTCTCCCTCATATAATCATCCAATCTTGTTTCCATTTAACAATGTACTAAAATTCTTATCTTTGTTATAGAGTATAAGATTAATGTTTATATTGAGAAAATTATATGTTTTGATGAAGTAAATAGAATGAATTTATACAAGTGTTCAAATTACAGCTGTATGTGTCCTTGGTTTGGTTGGTAGATATGAAAAAAATTTGAGTAACGTGGACAATTGCTTGGTGATTGACAGAAAATATGGATAGCTGACGAAAAATCTAACGCAAATTACCAACAAGGTTGCCATAGGGAATCAGTAATGCCAGTTTTATTTCTTAAAAAATGAGGGCTATCAGGAAAAATATGGATCAAGTATAGGAAATGCTAATCTACACATATTGTGCTACCAAACAGTCCATGGAAAGATGTTTCAGTATAGGAAATGCTAATCGACACATATTACGCTACCAAAACAGCTAAATTCAAAACAGCTAAAAAATGCTAATCAAACAGCTGAAATCAAGAACCCTAAATTCACTAAACCCAGAACCCTAAAAATGATTAACAAATCGACTGTGATGAATTAGAAAACCCAGAACCCTATGTTATGTTCATTACGTTTTAATTGATTACCTGATTGAAGAGAGTTGTGATGACGGTGATGATTGACGAGAAGCACAAACGGCGATGATCGAAGAGAGGCAAAAACGGTGATGATCGAAGAGGTTTCGGGTAATTGAATTGGCAGTTTGATTTTTGGGGAATGAATGAATGGAAGATAAACAATAAGAATGAATTGAGTAATTGCAAATGAATTTTTTTGAGGAGATTAAGCGGCAATATGAAATAATTGGGGATGAAAAGGATTTTTTGAGGAGATTAAGCGCAATATTATGAAATAATTGGGGATGAATGGGATGGGATTATTGAGCGGTAAATCAAAAATTTTGGCGATGGAGCAACGTAATTAGAGAATGAAGGGCGGTTTTTTATGTAAAAATGATTATTTTATTATTAAAATATTATATGAGAGGGGGGATGGGTCGACGCTTATAAAAGCGTCGACCATAAAGCGTGGGGAAGGTAAGGGAAGTGTAGTAGTGAACAATGGCAATAATAGGGTAACCACTCATAAATAATTCTTTGTGTGGTTGCCCCATGATAAGGAGACGTAACTTGGATAGTGCAAGGCAATTTTTCAACTACATCCACTTCCACCAAAACTCTAGCAAACAGTAGTTTAGACTTAAGTGTAGTAGGTAAATCAGCAAAGAGTGGGTTGCCAATAGTGCTAGCCATCTTACTGAGGACATTACCAGACCACAAGAAAGGATCTAAATCCGGGAAAAGAACCCATACTGGAACTTGTGAAACAGAATCCATTTCCTTAGAAAAAGAAGGTGTCCATTGCTTCAAAATCAGATTGCTTACACCCATTGTCCATGGTCCACCTTTCAAAATCTCATTCATGTCTTCTTCACAACAAAACCTGAAGCTAAACCATCCTTTTCTATAGTATTGTACTATAGGTCGCGTGACATTCTTCCAATTTTTAAGGACAAACTCATCAACCTGCGGTAACTTTGGCTTGGCGCCCAAGAAATTCCCCATTAAAGTGTTTTTCCAAACTTTTAAATCATCAACAACATCCTCCTCCACAATCTCAACAATCCCAGCATCCCTACTTTGTTCACAGTAATGTAAGCTCATACTAGGGGAAGGTTCCGCCACTAAATTCCATGGTCTAGCAATTCCTAAATCAGTAGCAGGTACTGGAATGTTCCCTAATTCAACAATTGTACTAGCCACCGGAGTGCGTTTATCCAAAAGCCCAGTAAGATTAAGCAATTGACCCACAGTTTCAGACGAAGGATTACCTGAATTTTCCGTCGTAGTGGTATTCCCTTCTTGAATTTCTATGAGAGTCTCTTCCTCCGTTATATCCTCAACTATTGGTACCTCGGAATTCATTACAATCGATGTTTCTTCAACTACAGTCTCAGATGTCATAGATTGTTTGTTGCGCGCTCTTATTTTAGCCACAATCAAGTTGAAAATCGAGAAAAAAAGATGAAAAAGTTACGTGTTTTTGGTATTTTCAGGGTTTCCTTGGAGAAGAAGTAGCTTCTCTTTCCATGACTAAAAAATATTTTTACCAAATTAGTATTATTAGACTTAAATAATAGGGAAATGATAAATACATTCCTTACGACTGTATTTAAGGTGCCAAAAGAGGAATGAAAACCTTAAATCAAACATTAATGACATCAATTTACGCGTAATTGTGTCTTAAATTCCTAATTTAATTCCATTTTGGGAAGTAATTTAGTTCTTAAATACAGCCCTTAGGGCAGTATTTATCATTACCGTAAATAATAATATTTCTTCATTTTTATAAGTGTAACATTAATAATGAGCTTTATGAAATTAGTGTTAGTAGGCGGCTAAGGCGAGTACGGAAAAAATCCGGTCCAACCGGTTCGGTCCGGTCTTGGATAGAAATGTTTCTGTTCGGTTCCTGACCGGAATTTTGATTCCGCAACGTCACTTTTTCTTATTCCGAACCGGTGTGCAGCTCTTTAGTAGCAAGAAGTGGTTGTGTAGATACCCATATATGTCGATATGGCATTTATAGAAAACCCATCAGACACTCGATGATGATAGGACAACATGTACTCCGTTCAACACTGTCATTATTTGGGATATTTGTTTTACGACGTAGATTGGATGTCGTCGATGAATTGTTTTAATTTAAATGATATTTAAATTAATCCTTGTATTTTAAATTCATTTTATAACTTAATTTGAATTTGATTGTCAATTTCTTTTATTGAAAATAAAATAATTATTTGATTTGAAAAATCCTTTTCGAAATGTTCATTTGTTTTGAAAAGTAATTTTCATTGTGTTATTTGATTTGAAAAATCGACTTCGAGAGTTTAAATTGAGTTGATAACTCATTTGGTCATGCGGTTTTGGAGCTCGTTTTAGCTCGATTTTTGAGCCCATTTTCTATGCGAATTGGTACGAATCTCAAGTTAGATAACCCACCGAGCTATCTACCCCATCCACCCATATTTGAATCCCATATAGCCCAGCCTAATCCTTAGCCAAAACCGACATAGCAGCCCCCAAAATAGCCCCTTACCCGTGTTTGCTATAGCCCATCGAAACCTCCTCTAAACCAATCCAATCCAATCCAACCCAAACCCGTATCTTATGTCCACCACTGCATACTACTTGTCTCCCTCTGCCTTGACCACTAAGAAAACTGATGTGACCATAATTAGCGCATATTTAGACCCCGAATTAGCCTTGTTCCTATGCTTTTTAGTGCATATTTGGGTCATTTATTGTCTTTAGTTCTTTGTTTTGCATATTCTTTGAGATTTGGATCCCTTGGTAGGAAAGGAGTGCAAATCTTGCATTTTCATGGCAAAACGAGACTAAATTGATTGAATTCAATGACCAAATATCAAGGAGAGACAAGATTAGAAGGCCTTTGTACATATTATGGTAGATGAGCAATGTTGAGGAAGGATCCTTGCATCCCCATGGAAATCCCCAAGGATTTTATGAAGAAAAGGGAAGAAAAGAAGAAGGAACAAAGCTGAGCAGCAATCCGTGCGGATTGCCCTGAATCCGCCCGTCCGCCACAGCACAATCCGTGCGTCTTCCTTCAAAGACGCCCGGGTAAGCAGCCACCAGAATTGGGCCGGCTTCTCCCAAAGACGCCCGTCTTCCCCTGCTACAATCCGCCCGTCCCGACACCAATACGCCCGGATTCCAGCCCAGCACGAATTCGTCTCTTCAAGCATCCGTGAAAGAAGCCCTTCCTTCGAAACATACCGGCTTCTCCCTGCTCAATCTAAAAAGTGTAATTACTAGTTTAGCCTTTAGTTAACCCTAATGCATCCACCTAATTCCCACTATAAATACCTCATTAGTCTAATTAGAAGAGCATGTTCTTCTTATCAATTATTAGAGTAGTTAATATCAATCAAATCTCTCTTTAGTATTGTAATCAACAATTAATCAAGTTTTAATATAAGTTTTATTTTCTTAATCTCTCTTTTGTTCATCCTTTATTTTGGGTAATTGAAGATTATTTGGGTTATTATTGGGAGATTGACAACCTCTCAATCAAGCATCAAGTACTTCTTTTATTCTTTGCTTTATTATTGGAATCATTAGTAGGTATAATTCTCTTAATCCCTTTTTAATTATTGTTAATTACTTTCATTTGTTCATCATGTTTCATTTTGTTGGTATGATTGACAACCTTCCTAGCATGATCAACATGATAATGAGTGAGTAGTAACCTAGCTAGGGTTAATGGGTAATTAGGGGAAACCAACATGGGAAATGATTCATGCTTAAATTAATATGCTTTCATGGTTTATTTGCTTGCTTGTTTTGATCTCAACTCATGCACATGTTATGTTTGATGAAATGTGAGCCAATGAATCCTTGCATTTTTTACCCATCACCTATCTTTTCAATGAGACTTGTAAGACATAAACCAACTCGAGTCTCATTAGACCATGCATGTTGTTGAGTAGGAAAGACTAAGTCGACTTGTAGGTGTTGTACAATCTAATCGATTCGGCTCCGGGACTCAAACTTTCCTAGGATTGTAAGATATAACCCAACTCAATCCATCACAACAATAATTGCTTGCTTATAATTTGAGAACATGTTTGTATGATCAATTCCCATGATTCCCCTATGACCCCATGATACCCTAGTGCTTTTTATCAATTGTTTACAACCCTTTCAATTCATCTTGCTTATTTATTTTCATTGCTATTTAGTTAGTCACCTTCTACATCAACCCAAATTGTGACACCCCTAAGACACCACCAGTTTCAATAGAAATCTCATCTCAATTCCCGTCCCTTGGGATCCGACCTTTACTTGCCTCTTTACTAATTGTAGAGTTGTTTGTGAAGCTATAAATTGTGTTTTGATTCGGACGTGACCCAACGACAACATCTATTCAATTGTGAACACGAAACGGACCGATCAAAAATGGCGCCGTTGCCGGGGACGGTGTTAACTTGATTTAGATTTTCTTATATTGTTATTAGTTGTGTCTTTCTTTGCCTTGGGGAAGTAAAAATCCTCAAGGTTTGTTCTAATTGTTAACGAGTTGTTTGATATTTTGCATGTCTAGAAGGTCACAAGGTGATTTGTTACCTTTTGATCGTGATATTGAAAGAACTTTAACAAACAATAGGAGATTTGCTAGGAGGAATTTGAGAGGTATTAGTGAGGTTGTGGATATTCAACCAACTATTGAGTTCATCAACCCTTTTGCAAGAGAAGGTGAGGAGAACCCAACACAAAATACCCCACAAAATCAACCCACAATGCCTAAATTTTCATCACATTCCGTACCCACCGAGGAGAACCTACCAAATGGTACTCCCACACCACAACATTTGACCGGAAATTTTATTGCCAAATCCGCCTTTATCCAATTAGTCGAAAGGAGCCAATTTGGGGGGATGCCTAGTGAAGACCCTCATTCTCATATGGAAACCTTTTGTGACTATTGTGATGCGATTTCTCAAACCTGTGTAACTCAAGACCAAATTCGATGGGTCTTATTTCCTTTTTCTCTAATTGACACCGCGAAACAATGGTTGAAGGGCCTTGATAAGGCCATTCTCGGAATTGATTCTTGGAAGAAGTTGGCTCTAGCTTTCTACAAAAAATTCTACCCACCGGAAAAGACTAACATGCTAAGAGCTCAAATTACGGGTTTTAAGCAAAGGGATGAAGAATCTTTGTATGAAGCTTGGGAGCGGTTCAAGGGAATTTGTCGCTCATGTCCTCACCATGGACTTAGCGAGTGGTTCTTGGTACAATAATTTTGGAACGGTCTATATGAAGATTCAAGGAACATTCTCAACATGGGATCAAATGGAATGTTCACCGAAGTTGATGACAATCAAACATGGAACAAGATTGAGGAAATGGCGGTCCATAACTCACAATATAGTAGACCTCGCAAGGCTACTAGAGGAGGAAGGCATGAAGTGGACTCCGTTACTCAATTGGGTGCTCAACTTAGTGCTCACATTGACACAATCAATTTGAAGTTTGAACAAGCTATGGCTAGACTTGAAGAAGCCTCAAAATCACCAAAGCATCATGTTAATGCCATGACGGCATCCTCATCAATCCCAAGTGGGATATGTGAGAATTGTGGAACTTTGGGACATGACCAAAGTGAATGTAGGGGAACAAATGCACAAGTGAATGCTTTCCAAGCATACAAGAGTGGTACCCCTTATTCCAACTATTACAATGAAAACACCAAGTTTCATCCAAATCTCTCATACAAAAGCCAAAATGTTCAAAACCCTCAAACAACATACACCCCACCTCCCATGAGAAACCAAAATCAAAGACCCTTTTACAACCAAAACCAAGGTTACCAAAACCAAAATCCATACAATCAACCAAATGACCAAGGTTTTGATGTTCAAAAAGCGGTCCTCCAAATGCAAAAGAATCAACAAGAATTTTTCACTTAAATGCAAAAAGATAGTCAAGCAAAGGAAACCACCATCAACAACATTCTAGCTCACACCAAGATGTTGGAAACCCAATTGACTCAACTAGCATCTTCAAGCTCACAAAGACAAAAGGGCAATTACCACCTCAAAGTAATCCCCCAAGACATGAAACAGTTAGTGCCATTCACTTGAGAAGTGGTACAAGGTATGAAGCACCGAAGAAGCAAGTTGAGGATGAAGTTGTGGAAGCTAGTGATAAGGAAGAAATTGTGCAAAACTCCAAAGATGGAGAATCATCAAAAGAAGAAATTTCAAAGAAAAATGAAGACAAGGCCAAGGAGAAGGAGCCCATTGTGATTAGACTTCCTTTTCCAAGTCGTCAAGCCAAGCCCAAATTCGATGACCAACTTGGAAAGTTTATGGAAATTGTGAAGAATTTGGAAGTCTCAATTCCTTTCACGGAATTAATCAATCACGTGCCGGCCTATGCGAAATACATGAAAGACGTCCTCACAAAGAAGAAGTCGATCCGGAAGCTTGAGACTATCACCTTCACTAAGGTGAGTAGTGCAATATTTCAAGGGAGTTCACCTCCAAAACTAAAGGATCCGGTAAGCTTCTCAATACCGTGTACCATTGGCGACACCACGATCAACAAAGCCTTATGTGATCTAGAGGCTAGTGTGAGTGTTATGCCGTACTCGGTGAGTAAAAGGTTGGGGATGGGAGAGCTTAAAAGCACCAATATCACACTCCAAATGGCCGATAAATCGACGAAGACACCATTAGGGATATGGGAAGATGTCCCCGTACGAATTGGGAAGTTTTTCATCCCGGTGGACTTTGTCATTGTTGATATGGAGGAAGATTCCAACATTCCAATCATTCTAGGAAGACCCTTCTTACACACAGCGGGTGCGGTAATTGATGTAAAACATGGTGAGCTCACTCTAGAAGTGGGAGATGAGAGTATCACTTTTAATCTTGACAAGACTATGAGAGCTCCCCGTTTACATGAACCGTGTTTTATGATCGATCATTATAGTCGGAAGGATGAAAGGAAGAAGTCGGAACTCCAATGGAAGAAGAAAATTGAAGATGCTCCATTCAAAGAGCAAGTGAATTGTGACAAAGAGAGCTTGCAAAGCTCATCAAAATCAAGCAATGAAGAAGATGGCCTTATTGGCCAAGAAGAAGAAATGGGAAAGTTGTCTCCATCAAATCAAGAGATTTTCAATGATCAACTTAATGAAGTATGTGGTCTTTGGGACGACGAATTTGAAGGGATTTTTAATCCCTACATTGGTAATGCCATCGATCAAGACCGACAACAAGGGCCAAGGTCTATTGAAGACCTCTATCATGATAATGAACAAGCTTTTGATTACTTTTTCAAGGTGTTGAGCAACATCAACAACACCTTGAACATGCCCCCTTGACATCTCATCAAGAATGAGAGTTTGGTGGAGTCCTCCCTAAACCACCATTTGTAAATATTTCTAACTCCCTAACTTGCATTTCAATTCTTGTATTGCATTTTTGTTATTTTTGGAGTTTCATACTTTGATCAAGATAATTATCATGTTTGAGAGAAGTGAGGGAGGGACTAATAATTTCAATTAATATGTAGTGCTTTAGCTTAGTGTGGGGATGGAAATTGCTTAGGCTATCCATGCCTTAGTAGTGCCCCCACAATGAAGAACACGAGATATGAAGAAGAATGGAAAAATTACAAGGGATATGCAAAGTACACGGATGGAACTGAATCCGGGTACAAAGGGGTCGAATCCGAGCGGATTAAGGAGAATCCGCCCGTCTTCAGGCAATCCGGGCATATTGGATAGAAGACGCCCGTCCAACATAAGCTGAATTTTTGAAATTTCTAACTGTCAACGAATCCGGGCGTCCTGCATTCGAATCCGCTCGTCTTCAAAAATCCGCCCGTCCTGAAAGGAAGACGCCCGTCTTCTTAGCTGAAGAAAACAAGAAAAATCCATGTAAAGGAATCCGCCCGTCTTCTGAAGAAGACGCCCGTCTCGTGTTTGCAAATCCGAGCGTCTTCACTAAAAGACGCCCGTCTTTAGGCGAGTTTTTCCCAACCCAGAAAAGGCCAAATCCGGGCGTCCTGAGCAGAAACCGCCCGTCTTGCCTCTGCATTTCAAATTTTTCGGGTTTTATAAACCCCCTCCCACATTCATTTCTTCATTCCTTCATTCATAACACTACTCATAACTCCAAAACCCTCATCCTCTCCATTACAAAAACAAGATTCCTCAACAACATTCACCAAAATCAAATCAAAACATCCTTTTAACAACAAATCAATCACTCCTCTTTCAACAAAAATCAAAACCAAGCACAAAATCTTCAATCTTTGAGTCGATTTTTGAATTCATAAAGGCAAAGCCTTTCATCTTTAAATCGATTTGGGTGCACTAGAAATTGAAGAATTTTCACTCTTTTCTTGGTTTATTCATCAATGGCAAGGACTAAGGGAGCAACAAAAGCAACAAAGGCAAAGGCACTCTCATCAAGACAAAAGAGTCTTCAAGCAAAGAAAGCATTGGCTATGGTGGTAGCTAACCCAAACTTGGAAGTGCAACAACAACAACCTCCCATGGAAGCAACAACATCTTCTACTCCGGAAATTGCTCAACTTTCGAACTATCCGGAGGTAATTTTCATTTCCAAATCCCATAGGGACACTTTTGCCAAGTTTGCTAGAAAATCATTTCTATCCACCAAGTTTATTTGTGAAGATACCTTAGATAAGTCGGGTGTCCTTGAGCAAACTAGAGCCTTCTTTAAAGCCATGGGGTTGGAGAAATTGTTTGAATCAAAAGAATTGACATACCCCTCCCTTACCTTAGAATTTTTGAGTTCTTTGAAAGTTAACTAGGTTGAGACCATGGAGACCATCGAGTTTCGTCTAGCTAATGTTAGTCGGTGCATCTCCTTTGAGGAAATGGGTAAAGCTTTGGGTCTTAGTGATTCGCCGAGTTATTTTAAGAATGTTGGCAAGTATGACCCCGACCCTCTTTGGGAGGCGATTTCCGGAAGGAAATTTGAAGACTTTCATGCTAGTCGCGCTCTATTAGTCCACCATCCGGGAATTAGAGTGTGGCACAAGGTCATAGGGAATACCATCATTGCAAGAAAAGACACCAACCATTTCACCAAACTCGATTTTGTTCTTCTTGAGTCGGCTTTGAACATTGGAAGGGAATTCACCAAGCCTTTTAACTCTCTAAGGCTCTTGGTGGATAGATGGCTAAATATTGATTGTGGGAAGAAAGGCACTACCGTTATTGTGAATGGAGGCCTAGTCACTATCCTAGCTAAATACTTTGATCCAAACTTCAACAAAGATAGCAAGTATGAGGCGAAAGAGGGTGGTCATCTCATTGATATTAATACTATGATATACAAGTACAAGTGGGTTACCCATAACCCTCTTGACACCAAGTATGGATGGCTCACTAGTGAGGCTAGATCTTTCACTTTGCCTTTAAAGATTTGTCGATTGAGTGTCCACCGGACCAACTATCTACTTCCCCTATCAAAAGAGGCCGAGTATATTATCCGACAACAAAAGGGTGAAATTTATATGCCCTCCTCTTCCATTGTCACACCACCCTACCCCTTCGAGTACCAAGAGTTCAAGCCGGAAGGTGTTGAAGCAAGAAATGATTAATTGACTCTTCTCATGCAAGAAATGCACAAGCAAGCTTTCAAGGATCGGAAAAAATGCTTACTTAGCCCAATATCCACCCCTCTTACACTTAGCTAGGCAAGGACTACTTGACCCATCATGTCCTTTACCTAGTTGGGCGGATAGGGAAGTCTTCTTTCCGAGTGCATCTAGGGTTGTTCCGGGTGATAATGAGGTTGTCGGTAATGAAGAGGTTGATGATAACATTGATGAAGAAGCTAGTGAAGAAGGAGAAGAGGATGATGAGCAAGGTGAAGAAGAAAGTGAAGTATAAAGTGGCGATGACACCACTTCTAATGAGGAAGGTGATGGTAATGATGATATGATGGAAGATTAGCAAGCTTTAGAGGCTCCTACCCTCTTGAGGTTTGTCTATTTCTCTCTTTGTTCTATTTATTAATCTTGATCATTGTTGGAGTAGTCCTAGCACCATTTAGGACTAACACCTCGGCCCCATTGAGGTGTTCTCATTTTATTGTTCCCACCTTTCAAAATCCAAAATGACAAAATTAGTTTCATGCATTGCATAGTGTGTGCATGAACAACACTCATCCTTAGGACATTAGCAATAATGTCTAGATCGGTTTGGGGAAGTTAATGCATACACAACGGGAGGTAATCTAAATTATCCTCTCCGTCATAAAAAAAAACCATGCATCATGTAGTGTAGATTAGTGTAGCTTGCATTTAGTGTAGAAATCATGCATCACGTTTGCATAATTTCCCATCATTTTGGCCATTGAGGACAATGCCCATATTAGTGTGGGGATGGGGAATTCTAACTTAAATTTTATTCAAAAATCCAAAAAATTGAAAAATTTCGAAAAACCATAAAAATTTGAAAATTGAAAAACCCAAAAACATGTTTATTTCTTTTGTAGTATAGTCTTGTATATATTATTGTATATATGTGTTTGTTCTATTCTTGTTCACATTGATTGACTACGCCACATCCGAGATATGAGGATCATGAAGACCGCATGGTATGATCTTTCCAATCCCCTTTTTCCTCTTTATGTTAATGACTATGTGGCTTTATTTTGATTAATGCGGTATAACAATGTGAACTTAGGACTTGCATTTAGTTTATATGTCATATTAGTTGATAGAATCACTTGCATTAGGATGTATATAATAGTTGCATCATGGCATGTAGTTGCATTTAGATAAAATATTTTGAAAAGTGCCTAATTGACAACTTTGACAAGAGCAACTAAGACATTACAAATACTTTTTCAACTTAAGACTTTGCCTACTAGAATGGTTGTAAAACACCCTAGGTTGTGTCATACTAGTGTCTTTTGACCCATGACTCAAAGCCTAGTCAAGGGTTTGCATGTGAGTCACCTATTCCAACCCCGTGATGAGATGTGGACTTGGTTAACTTGTCTAGGTGACCTTGATTGACCTTGTGGTAAGGCAAACCCAAAAATACTTTTCTATCAATAAGTTTGAAGTGCTCATTTCGAAAATTTTGTTATGTGGAAGTAATTTATTGCTAAGGAAACCTCAAATGTTATGAAATGTTGAAATGTTGAGAAATTTAGTTGTTTTGATGGAGGCGTACCACTTCGATGTGCTTTGGAGAGGGATCCATTGAATTGGGCCCTCACACGGTTGTGAATTCGACCGCCCAGAGACAGAGTGACTATCACCCCGAAAAGCTATTGTCTAGAGGTTAACCGGTTGCCTAATAAGCGATTGGCGAAAGCAAAGGACACTAGCCCGGAAGGGACAAACCCCATCTTAAATTTTTGAAATGTGAAAGTTAAATGAGGTCAATTTTGAATACTAGTCATATCCACCCTTTGTTTATAAAGATTTGAGTATTTCATTCCCAAAAAGCCTTTTGTCAAACCACTTTGTCGAGCTTGGGACGATCCATGACCTTTACTTTTGTAGAGAATTCGAGACTTGTCATGTCATATGCTACTAGCATCATAGGGATCATCATTCCACCACCATCCGATCGCTCTTGACGAAAGCATTTGGAAATTGAGGACGAAAGTAGTCTAGTTTAACACCATTTGGAGGTGATTTAGTGCCATCCTCTTAGCCTTAGTAATTTGTTGAACTAGTATTTGTGAAGGATTATATGCTCTTAAATTTGTTCTCTTTTAGTGCCTCCGCCACTTGATGAGGAAGTGGCTATTCCTTTTGTAGATGCATCCATTATTTGATTTTGTGTGCTTAATGTTTGGATGTGTCGCCATTTTGGCAAGACCCACCTTGCCTTGCAAGAAGGCATCCTACCTCATGGTTGTCTTGTTGTGAGTTGAAGGGGCGGAGTGAGACCCGCTAATTGTCTCATATCGGCTATGTTATTAGATTAGTTTAAATAATGGTCCTAGTCTTTGTCACCTCTTTACTCGGGACGAGCAAAGGTTCGGTTTGGGGATATTTGATGTGACCATAATTAGCGCATATTTAGCCCCCGAATTAGCCTTGTTCCCATGCTTTTTAGTGCATATTTGGGTCATTTATTGTCTTTAGTTCTTTGTTTTGCATATTCTTTGAGATTTTGATCCCTTGGTAGGAAAGGAGTGCAAATCTTGCATTTTCATGGCAAAACGAGACTAAATTGATTGAATTCAATGACCAAGCATCAAGGAGAGACAAGATTAGAAGGCCTTTGTACATATTATGGTAGATGAGCAATGTTGAGGAAGGATCCTTGCATCCCCAAGGAAATCCCCAAGGATTTTATGAAGAAAAGGGAAGAAAAGAAGAAGGAACAAAGCTGAGCAGCAATCCGTGCGGATTGCCCTGAATCCGCCCGTCCGCCACAGCACAATCCGTGCGTCTTCCTTCAAAGACGCCCGGGTAAGCAGCCATCAGAATCCGGACGGCTTCTCCCAAAGACGCCCGTCTTCCCCTGCTACAATCCGCCCGTCCCGACACCAATACGCCCGGATTCCAGCCCAGCACGAATTCGTCTCTTCAAGCATCCGTGAAAGAAGCCCTTCCTTCGAAAAATACCGGCTTCTCCCTGCTCAATCTAAAAAGTGTAATTACTAGTTTAGCCTTTAGTTAACCCTAATGCATCCACCTAATTCCCACTATAAATACCCCATTAGTCTAATTAGAAGAGCATGTTGTTCTTATCAATTATTAGAGTAGTTAATATCAATCAAATCTCTCTTTAGTATTGTAATCAACAATTAATCAAGTTTTAATACTAGTTTCATTTCCTTAATCTCTCTTTTGTTCATCCTTTATTTTGGGTAATTGAAGATTATTTGGGTTATTATTGGGAGATTGACAACCTCTCAATCAAGCATCAAGTACTTTTTTTATTCTTTGCTTTATTATTGGAATCATTAGTAGGTATAATTCTCTTAATCCCTTTTTAATTATTGTTAATTACTTTCATTTGTTCATCATGTTTCATTTTGTTGGTATGATTGACAACCTTGCTAGCATGATCAACATGATAATGAGTGAGTAGTAACCTAGCTAGGGTTAATGGGTAATTAGGGGAAACCAACATGGGGAATGATTCATGCTTAAATTAATATGCTTTCATGGTTTATTTGCTTGCTTGTTTTGATCTCAACTCATGCACATGTTATGTTTGATGAAATGTGAGCCTATGAATCCTTGCATTTTTTACCCATCACCTATCTTTTCAATGAGACTTGTAAGACATAAACCAACTCGAGTCTCATTAGACCATGCATGTTGTTGAGTAGGAAAGACTAAGTCGCCTTGTAGGTGTTGTACAATCTAATCGATTCGGCTCCGGGACCCAAACTTTCCTAGGATTGTAAGATATAACCCAACTCAATCCATCACAACAATAATTGCTTGCTTATAATTTGAGAACATGTTTGTATGATCAATTCCCATGATTCCCCTATGACCCCATGATACCCTAGTGCTTTTTATCAATTGTTTACAACCCTTTCAATTCATCTTGCTTATTTATTTTCATTGCTATATAGTTAGTGACCTTCTACATCAACCCAAATTGTGACACCCCTAAGACACCACTAGTTTCAATAGAAATCTCATCTCAATTCCCGTCCCTTGGGATCCGACCTTTACTTGCCTCTTTACTAATTGTAGAGTTGTTTGTGAAGCTATAAATTGTGTTTTGATTCGGACGTGACCCAACGACAACATCTATTCAATTGTGAACACGAAACGGACCGATCAAAAACCTTAAAAATATCTTCTCTAACCCCTTCCCCAAGCTTACCAAAACCGAGTCAAACTAGGACTTTCCAAAACTTGGTTTTCTGCCCCAAACCTCTCACCCATCGACACTCCCTATATATACCTCCTATATTCTATACTTTTGCATCTCTAAGCTATACACACATCCATGTACCATTAAACTACAATTCATGAACCATAGAAACCCTAATTGCCACCCAAATTCCTTGACAAAATCGAGGCATACAAACCGTGTTCTGGTTTGTGTGTTCCTCGTGAAACCCTTAGTTCAACCCTCAAATCTCTACTAAAATTTGAGCTTCTTGTTCCTAATTCATCCTATAACATCCCTAGACAGACCCTTGTGTAATAATCCCCCTCCATTGCTCACGAATTCCTTTGAAAGACAGTGTTAAATAATCAGTTTTCACGGTTTTTCCTGTGCAGACCAGTTCTGTTTGTGCTTGTTTTTCGTGCCCAATTCCTTAAAACAAGTCCTGCCCACTTAAAAATATTTAAATAAATTATTTATAGATTTCAAAACATCTTTTAGATCGAATTTTAGTTGAGGAACGAGAGAGAAATTGCAGGTTGAAAACCGTGTTTCAGGTTTGCAAAAAACGTGTTTGTTGTTGTGTTCTTGTCGACGACGACCCCTTTGAGACAAATCCTACGATCGATTACGACCCAAGATGCTGTCAACGATACAAGTAGGTTGAGGGTGCATCAAATCCTTCTTCTCCTCCCTTTATTTCGTTTTTTATGTTTTATTTCGTTTATTTCGTATATTGTTTTTAACTAATTAACTATGAAACTAGTTTAGTCCGAGTACGAGTTAAAGTGCTACTTTGAACACTCGCGTTGACTCGAATTAAAGGGGATTAATTCGTCTGAAGTGATTGATAGCCTCTACTCATTTACATATGCTCGTGTCCAAGATAGGACAATAATAAAATGAATAACGACGTTGTTTATCACGGTTTGATCCCTTCGCATGTTTACTCAATCCGACCTATCCTATGACCATGTACACGTTAATTCGACTTCCGGACGTCATCCTATGATCAATTAGATGACTTTAGATCGATTTAATAACCTAATTAGACATGTTAGGGTGCTTTGACATACCTTTAAAATCAATCGATCAAATTCTCTAAGCTAATTGAATCCTTCTCATCTTTCACTCGATTTCTCGCCAGAATAGGAGTGCGTGATTAGCTTCTTCCTTTTAACACTCGATGAGTAAGATTAATCTTGTAAAATATGACCTAATTCGACCCTTTAGGCCGTGTAGAATACACGTTTTATGCGACATTCTCCAACATCATCTCAATCTTGTTTCTAACATTTGTTTTCAATTCGTTGTGCTAATCTAACCTAACAAATGAACCTAACCTAGGAACTAGGGATACCATAGCTTTGCCGTGTGGTTTAACCGTGTGTTTTGTGGTGTTCATCGTTGTTCTTATTTCGTTTTTATCTCATTTGTTTGCCTTTGATCTATATTTAGCAATATCGAGTTGTAATTTGTATTTTGTAATTTATTTTGAGTTGTGTTGAACCATATAGTGTATATGTTTATGTTTTGATGATGTCAAGGTGCTTTATAATTTATATACTTGTTGCGTGTAATCGTTTGTCTAAGTCTTTTAGATTATCCAATACAAACAACAAAGGAAGTTGCGATGAAAGTATATAAGAATCAAGCCTGAATTCAAGATCAAACGATTTGAAGATTCATTCAAGATTTATGTGAAGACGAAGACCGTCTAAAGATTAATCAAGCTTGGATGATGATGCAGCCTATACTCGAAGATCTCCCTGAAGATTAGAATAGTATAGGTGATTATCTCGTAATGATAACCAAGAATGAGTTTCTTGAATTGGTAAAGTTATAGCTTCGCAGCTATAACATTACTAGTAAAAGAGCTCAATGTTATAGCTCTTCTACTATAACATTAAGATGCCGAGTTTATTATACACGACATATAATGTTTCAAAATTGTTTTAAAAATTGTTTAAAAGTTATTTTTAAATGTCTTGATAAAAGTATTTATTTAATAAAGCCCGGTTTAGTGCAGAGTTCGGTTTTATGTTGAACGTTGACTAGTAGTCGTGTTGGGTCAACTTATGAGTTGGACTATGCTACTAATTAGGGTTTCAACAAAGCCTTTGTTAAAACCTAAATTCTAACCCATATATTGAGCTAGGGTTTGCACGAGTGACGAGGCTTATGAGCCGTGACATCTCGTGTTACCTAAGGTGTATTTGGTAAAGATTTTATTCTATAATAATATCTTTACATATCTTATATATCTTACTTATATTTGTTTATGATAAAAGATATTCTTGATTTAGGAAATCTTATCATATCCTAGAATTTATAGTAAAGATAATATTTGAATAGATTATATTCTATCTTTTGGAATATTCTTTATTTTCTTTTAGGCTTTTAGAAAAGAAATTATAGAAGATATGATTTGTTAACATATCTCCTATTATTCGGCCATTAGGGTTTCTTTAAACCGAATTGCCTTGCTCTTTCCTTCCTATAAATACTTTGCTCTTTAAAACATTTAAAGTAGAGACCTTAAGCATAAATACTGATCTTATTTTTACAAAGCAAACCGTGTGTTTTTAAAGCAAGAAAACCGTTTTGTTTATTTTCGAAAAAGATCGTGTGATTTATAAACTTGTGCATTCGTTCTTATTGTTATCGTTATAAGATAATAGTGCTTAATTGATTTCTTACTCGTTCATTAACGTGAACTTTTTAGTAGAATCATTAGTGCTTTCTTATTAGCGTAAGTTAGTCACTCGAGTATTTAACGGTACTCATTGAGTTACAGCTAGAGTTAGTTGTACGAGTTGGGTTAGTAAATTTGTAATCCGTAAAAAGGTACTAAATTTATTAATAGAGAATAGTGGACGTAGGTTTCGACTTGTGAAACTCAACCACTTCAATAACCGTGTGTCTCCTCTCTTTCGTTCGCTTGTTTATTTTGTTTTACATTCATTGGTTGATTAGTTAAAGTTTAATCAATAAACTTTAAATAATCAATTACATTCATACAATCGAAAAAGCTTTCAAAAGTTTTAAATCCTCAATTCACCCCCCCCCCCTCTTGAGTATTTCAGATCGATAGACTCTTCAAGTTGTTTTCTATTTTGTCAAGTAAAAATGCTTTTTAAAAACCTAGGTGTCATTGGGTTGGGTTTGTTGTACCGTAATTCATGCAAGAGCGAAGTAGATCTCGTAACATCTAAGGTGTTATGGTCCGATCTATGCTTGAGCACGTTTTAGTGTAGAGCTTTATACCTAAGTCGATAAGATCTTGTGAGTGTGCACCATAAGGAGAAGCACACGGCCTGTTTTGAGTCTTGTGGTCGTGGTTCCCCCTTTGCATGAGTCCTAGTCCTTTTGTTGTTTTCCATTGCATTCTAAGAGCGGTCCTTGGGCAACGATAAGTAGCGTTTAAGTTGTGTAACACGCGAGCCGCGTGTGTGTCGTGTGTTAGGTGTGTAGTTGTGTTGTATTTAGAACGAGCTGTAATCTTTCAATTGTTATTGAGTCGGCATGAAATGCCCGGGTTATAATAGGTATATCCCCACGGCTCCCCCTCTCCCACCAAGCCTTGTTTGTTTACATTGTTTGTTTCATAGATCAATCAACCCACATGCTAAAAAACAACATTGAAAAAGTTAGTGTAGTTGCATCTAAATCGTCATAGAAACTTCACATGCTAGGGTTTAAAGTGAATTGTTTGAACTATCATTTCGAAGTAGCTATGACTTTATTCACGACCATTACTTATTGGAGTAGAGTCCGTTATTGCAACGGGCGGGGTTAGGTGTCCTTATTGGGCTTCCTAGCACGTAGTTTCACCATGAGCCTATGTCTTTGGTTAGCGGATCCGTCCGATAGCCTTTGTACGGTTTCTAGATCTTCCTAAGATGTAGTGGCGACTCTAAAAAACTATGTTGCGAGAAACGCTTCAAATGCCGATGGAGTGATGTCCACAATTTGGCGACTCCGCTGGGGATTGGTGAAACTCGAAAATTGAGCAACAGTCTTGTTGGATATCACTCATAGTACTTTGTTACCTGCTTGATAGTAGCCTATGTGACAACATGTTGATGATGATACAATTGTGAAGGATGTGTTAATGTGAGCATATACTAATTGCCATCAAATGTGAGTTGTATGTCGTATCAATGCCTCTACTTTTCCCGTACATGCGTTTAGGAAGATGTAAATAGGGTTATATGTGGACTTGTAGGAGTTGGGATGGGTAAATAGCCCTTAAAGGGCATACTTGGTCAAGTGGAAAAAAGGACTCAGCCGACTAGAAGGCACTCGACCGAGTGCCCCTACCATTCAACCGAGTGGGCATGTTTACAGACCCTTGAGATCTCCTGTAAGTTTTGGCACTCGACCAAGTGTGTGTCACTCGGCCGAGTAGGAGGACCACTCGAACGAGTAGACTTGGGGGCATTTCTGGAAACATTCTATAAGCCGAGTCACTCGACCGAGTGGGCTCACCACTCGACCAAGTGATAATCCACACTCGATCGAGTGGATCTGTGTTGTGGTTGGTCGGACTCTCGAAGAGGTTTAGTTTTCGGTACTTGTCGTTAGGAGCACCTAGACCAAAACACAATTTATAACTTCACAAACAACTCTACAATTAGTAAAGAGGCAAGCAAAGGTCGGATCCCAAGGGACGGGAATTGAGATGAGATTTTCTATTGCAACTAGTGGTGTCTAAGGGTGTCACAATTTGGGGTTTGAAGTAGAAGATTACTAAACTAAATAGCAATAAAAGTAACCAAGCAAGATGAATTGAAAGGGATGTAAACAATTGATAAAAGGCACTAGGGTGTCATGGGGTCATAGGGGATTCATGGGAATTGATCATACAAACATATTCTCAAATTATAAGCAAGCAATTATTGTTGTGATGGATCGAGTTGGTTTATATCTTACAATCCTAGGAAAGTTTGGGTCCCGGAGCCGAATCGATTAGATTGTAAAACACCTACAAGTCGACGTAATCTTCCCTACTCAACTATATGCATGGTCTAATGAGACTCGAGTTGGTTTATGTCTTACATGTCTCATTGAAAAGATAGGTGATGGGTAAAAAATGCAAGGATTCATAGGCTCGCATTTCATCAAACATAACATGTGCATAAGTTGAGATCACAACAAGCAAGCAAATAAACTATGAAAACATATTAATTTAAGCATTAATCATCCCCCATGTTGGTTTCCCTTAATTACCCATTAACGCTAGCTAAGGAAACTACTCAATCATTATCATGTTGAATATGCTAGCAAGGTTGTCAATCATACCAACAAAGTAAAACATGATGAATAAATGAAAGTGATTAACAATAATTAAAAAGGGATTAAGAGAATTATACCTACTAATGATTCCAATAATAAAGAAAAGAATAATAGAAGTACTTGATAATAGATTGGAAGGTTGTCAATCTCCCAATAATAACCCAAATAGTCTTCAATTACCCAAAACAAAGGATGAACAAGAGAGAGATTAAGGAAATGAAACTTGTATTAAAACTTGATTAAATGTTGATTACAAGATTAAAGAGAGATTTGATTGATATTAACTACACTAAAGATTGCTAAGAAGAACATGCTCTTCTAATTAGACTAATGAGGTATTTATAGTGGGGATTAGTTACATAAATTAGGGTTTACTAAGGGCTTAACTGACGATTAAGTCCTTGAGGAATCGCCGGTCTCTAGGGAGACTCCGGTCTCCTTTTCGCCGGTCTTAGAAAAATATGCGCATCCTTCCTTGAAGCTTGTAGAAGGCGAAAAGGCTGTAAGGGAACCCGGGCGTCCAGGGCACGGGACGGGCGGATTTGGGTGTTTCTGGATGGGCGTCCAGAAGGGGAAGACGGGCGGATTCTGGGCGTTTTGCACGGGCGTCTTGTGGAGGAAGACGCTCAGATTGTGGGTGCTGGACGAGCGTCTTGAGGACAATCCGCCCGGATTGTCTTACAGCTTCTTTCCTTCTTCTTTTCTTCCATTTTCTTCATAAAATCCTTGGGGATTTCCTCGGGGATGCAAGGATCTGTTCTCATCATTGCCCATCTACTATAGTATGTACAAAGGCCTTCTAATCTTGTCTTCTATTTGATGCTTGGTCATTGAATTCAATCAATTTAGCCTCAATTTGCCATGAAAATACAAGGTTTGCACTCCTTTCCTATCAAGGACACAAAACCTCAAAGAATATGCAAAACAAAGGACTAAAGACAATAAATGACCCAAATATGCACTAAAAAGCATGGGAACAAGGCTAATTTGGGCACTAAGTATGCTCTAATTATGGTCACATCAAATATCCCCAAACCGAACCTTTGCTCGTCCCGAGTAAAGAGGTGACAAAGACTAGGACCATTATTTAAACTAACCTAATAACATAACCGATATGAGACAATTAGCGGGTGTCACTCCGCCCCTTCAACTCACAATAAGACAACCATGAGGTAGGATGCCTTCTTGCAAGGCAAGGTGGGTCTTGCCAAAATGGCGACACATCCAAACATTAAGCACACAAGGTCAAATAAAGGATGCATCTGTAAAAGAATAGCCACTTTCCTCATCTAAGTGGCGGAAATTATCTACAAGGGAAGCAATTCAAGGGTACACACTCCTTCATAGATGCAATTTCTTCAAACTACTAAGCCTAGAAGGATACCAAAAAATCACCTTCAAGTTGTGTCAAGCTAGGGTACCTTTGTCCTCAATCGTTAAATGATTTTGTCAAGAATAGACTCCCTATGGTGTTAGAAACATTGGAGGATCGCGGAATTCCCCCTCTTGCCTAGACAAGAAGAAGGGTCGTCCCCTCTCTACCATGCACAAAAATGGATACGATGGATAAAGGGATCAATAGAATTTTAAGTTTCATTTGGGAGTTTGCTTTTGTTGTTTGTTTTTCCCCCCAATTTCTTGTGGCATTTGACATTTGAGAACACTTTATTTTGCCATTTCTTTTGATTTTTGGCAATTCAATACTTGACAACTTTTCAACTTTTTGCATTTTCTTTTTGAACATTTTCAAAGTCACCCCATATGTAGTGAGGGTGCCTTATATTTGAAGCTTTAGGAGTCTATTTTTGCTCCTCTTTTCATTTGATGCATTTTGCAAGCTTTTTGACTTTTCTTTTCATTTCTTGAACTCAAATTTTTGAACAATTTTTGTGCCCATTCCCTTTTTGATGACAAAATGTATGGTAGAACATGGATGAATGATGGTTGCATGGTTTCAAGGGTCACCTTGGAATAAACGGTAACCAAGGAGTTATCACACCACAAGGTACTCTTGACTAGGCCTTAATCCATGGGTCAAAGGATACTAGCATGACACATCCTAGGGTGTTTTACAAGTATTCTAACAAGCAAAGTCTTAAGAAGAAAAAGCATCTACTAGGGCCTATATACACTTGTCAAGCTTCCCAAGTAGACGGTTTCGCAAAATTTTCTAACATGCAAACTACATGCCATGATGCAACTAGCATATAAACATCCTAATGCAAATGATTCTACCAACTAATATGACATATAAACTAAATGCAAGTCCTAAGTTCACATTGTTATACCGCATCAATCAAAATAAAGCCACATAGTCATTAACATAAAGAGGAAAAAAGGAGATTGGAAAGATCATACCATGCGGTCTTCAATATCCTCATGTCTCGGATGTGGCGTAGTCAATCAATGTGAACAAGGATAGAACAAACACAATATATACAACAATGTATACAAGACTATACTACAAAGGAAATGAACTTGTTTTTGGTTTTTCAAATTTTCAAATTTTTTGATTTTTCGAAATTTTTTTTGATTTTTTTTTAATTTTTGAATAAAAGTTAAGTTAGAATTCCCCATCCCCACACTAATATGGGCATTGTCCTCAATAGCCAAAATGATGGGAAACTATGCAAGCATGATGCATGAATTCTACACTAAATGCAAGCTACACTAATCTACACTACATGATGCATGTTTTTTTTTGTTTTGTTTATGACGGAGAGCATAATTTAGATTACCTCCCGTTGCGTATACATGTACTTCCCTAAACCGAGATAGACATTATTTCTAATGTCCTAAAAGTTGGGGTAGTTCATGCACACAAGATGCAATGCATGAAACTAAATTGTCATTTTGGATTTTCAAAAGTGGGAACAATAAAATAAGAACACCTCAATGGGGCCTAAGTGTTAGTCCTCATGTTGTTAGGACTCTCCAACCAAAGACAAAGTCAAATATTGTACATTTTAACAAAACATAAACTTCTTTCATGAAAATTGAAAATAAAGAGAGGAGATGAGGAAACTTCACTTAAGCTTGAGATGGGTGCCTAATGCCCGCTCCATCTAGCTATGAAGAGATCCTCTAGAGATCGCCGTAATCTCCCTCGAGAGCACTATCCCATATTTCCTTGGATGCATCACTTGTATTCGGGTCCACGAACTCATCCTCTTCGCTACCAAGCTCCACCGTGTCCCCACCGCAAGACTTGTCGCTCTTGTTGTTGTTGTTGTTGTTGTTGTTGTTGTTGTTGTTGTTGTTGTTGTTGTTGTTGTTGTTGTTGTTGTTGTTGTTGTTGTTGTTGTTGTTGTTGTTGTTGTTGTTGTTGTTGTTGTTGTTGTTGTTGTTGTTGTTGTTGTTGTTGTTGTTGTTGTTGTTGTTGTTGTTGGGGATTAGGAGGTGGTGGTGCTTGCCTTTCTTGGGTTGGGTTTGGAGGGATGAGGTAGGATGGGATTGGTGATAAAGGTCCCCTTCTTGGTAGTCCGGTCATTGGTAGGTAGATTGGGTCACTTCCTTTTGTAATCCACTTGACCCTTTTATCAACCCCCTCAAGTTTTATCCAATGATGATGAATAAGAAGAAGGTCTTCATTTATCCTTGTATTTCCGGAAAGAGGAGCATACTCATTATTCTCATTGAATTTCGGATTGAAATGCTTTGCAATCTTTGTAATGAGTCCTCTATTAACAATGTGTTTCATCCCATCATCATCACCGTTCCTAAACTTTGCCCATTTTTCGAGTAGCACAAGAGGCGCATTAAAGTGGTACCCACCCCTTCCTTGGATATTGAGATAAGACTCTGTGAACACAAGGTCAAGTTCGTTCACTATTTCCGGGTCTCGGCGAGCAAGTAGAGTGCCGGAAAGAACCGGTAAGTAAGTCTCAAAATAGGATTTTGAATGTGGAAAGCTAAACACTCCTTGATGTACATGAAATCTCGGCCGTCATGGCCCTCCATAGGGGTGCAACACTATATCTCTTTGGTTTTGATGTCCGGGTAGGCGAGACATCGAGACCAAGCACATTAGCAAATTCCACTAGAGTCATCATTCTTGAAACACTCTCCAACCTAAATTCTATGCATATCGTTCTATTCAAGGTTTTGATTTTCAAGAAGCTTAAAAATTCAAGCACAAGGGATCGGTAAGTTTGCTCGTGCATGTGGAAAAGGGTAGAGAGACCAAACAACTCAAAAAGAGCTTCTATTTGGTGATAAATCCCAAGTTTCCTTAAAGTTCTATGACATAAAAACTTAGTAGGGAGAATGTTCTTACGAAGAAGCCGGTGGAAAACGAGTCTTTGCACATCATTGACGAATTCAACATTTGAGAAGTCATCAAGCCTTGTAAGATCTACAATTTCTTCATGCTCCCTTCTTAAGGTGTTGATGTGGGAGGTAGAAGAACTTCCTCTTACCCTTGGTCTTCTTCTATCCCTAAAGGAAGATCCCTTTGGTGGCATTCTTTGATTGTTGAGCTGGAATTTTTGATTTGTTAATGTATAAAGATGCTCTTTGTGGATTGAATGTTGCCTTTGGAACCCTAGAAAATTGGGCCTTTTTTATTTTATGGGGTAAAAGAGTGATTGGGATATGCTTTGGAGTCATAAGAAAGTGGGTTTTTATAATACAAGTGGAAGGAAGGGTGATATGTCACAAATTGTGTGGTGGGGTGTTTTTAAATTAGGAAAAATCGGGATTGATTAACGCAGGAAGACGAGCGGCTCGGTCACAAGACGCTCGGATTCTGTCATTTCGGGACAAGCGGATTTAAGGGAAGACGCTCGGATTCCCTTACAGCTAATTCTCTCAAAACTTTGACGCAGCCAAGACGAGCGTCTCGAGCATAAGACGGGCGTCTTTTCTGAAGCAGGACGAGCATCTTTTCCCAAAGACGGGCGGATTCTGTGACAGGAACTTTTCTTAAAATGCACTGGCAAAAAGACGAGCGGATTCGTCTTCAGACGCTCGGATTCCAGCAGGACGAGCGGATTCTCAAAAAGATGGTCGTCTTTGTACAAGCCGACATGATTCTTTCTTCAGACGCTCGGGTTGCTTGCTGCGAATTCCCCTTGATTTCCTTGACTTCGATAAAGGCTTCCCCACACTTGAAAATTGATTCCTTCCTTCATTCAAAATTCATTAGTGACCCTCCCTCACTTACTCTCATGGAAAGAATTTATGTTTATGATAAAAGGAATGCAACAAAATTATAAATACAAGTTAGAGGGTTAGTATATTTACAAGTGGTGGTTTAGGGAGGACTCCACCAAACTCTCCCTTTGATGATTCTTTCAAGGATGAGGAGGCCCGAGGTAGGTGACCTCGACCTCTCCAATAACCGCTCCCTCATAGTATGGCTTCAACCTTTGACCATTGACCTTGAATTTGCTTCCATCATCCGCCTTGATTTCAAAATCCCCATATCTTCCAACTTCGGTGATCACGTAGGGACCCATCCATTTAGAGTTCAAATTTCTCGGAAAAAGTCGATAGCGGGAATTGAATAGAAGGACTTTATCCCCTTTGTGCAAGGCTTTTTGCTTAATCCTCTTGTCATGGAGCAATCTTGTCCTTTCCTTGTAGATCTTGGCATTCTCATATGATTGTAGTCGGAATTCCACCAACTCATGAATTTGAATCATCCTCTTTTGACCACTTAATTTGAGATCAAGGTTAAGTGCTCGGATTGCCCAAAAAGCTTTGTACTCCAATTCGATTGGCAAATGGCATGCTTTTCCATAGACAAGCTTGTAAGGGGAGGCTTCTATGGGAGTCTTATAGGCCGTCCTATAGGCCCAAAGAGCGTCATCAACCTTTGTGCTCCAATATTTTCGGGTCTTATTTACCACTTTCTCAAGAATTTGCGTGATCTCTCTATTCGAAACTTCAACTTGACCGCTTGTTTGAGGATGGTATCCCAAGCCGGTTCTATGTTGGACTCCATACTTGGTCAAAAGGGATGCGAGCTTCTTTTCATTAAAATGCGTTCCTCCATCACTTATGATTGCTCTAGGAACTCCAAATCTTGGGAAGATTATTTTCTTGAAGAGCTTGGTGACCGTTTTGGCATCATCGTTTGAAGTGGCAATTGCCTCCACCCACTTTGAGACGTAATCTACGGCCACAAGGATATACTTATTCCCATTGGATGTCACAAATGGACCTTGGTAGTCGATCCCCCAAACATCGAAGATCTCTACCTCTAGTATGCCCCTTTGTGGCATTTCGTTCCTCCAAGAGATATTCCCCGTTCTTTGACAAGGATCACAATGAATGATGAATTCTCTCGTGTCTTGAAACATTGTAGGCCAATAGAAGCCCGATTGAATAATTTTTGCAATGGTTCTCCTTGCTCCATGGTGCCCACCGTAGGGTGATGAGTGACATCCTTCTAGGATTCCTTGGACTTCCCATTGAGGGATGCATCTCCGGTAGAGCCCATCACTACACTCTTTGTAGAGGTTTGGGTCATCCCAAAAGTACCTCTTTACTTCGAATAAGAATCTCTTCCTTTGGTTGTAGTTCAAATTTGGAGGGAGTACTCTTCCAACAATATAGTTGGCATAATCGGCAAACCATGGGGTGATGTGCCTTTCAAGTTGTGTTTGAATGGCCATCAAAATATCGTCGGGAAATGAGTTATTGATCGGTGTTTCTCCTTGTTCATCATAAAACCGGATCCTTGACAAGTGATCCGCCACTACATTTTCAGCTCCTTTCTTGTCTCTTATCTCCAAGTCGAATTCTTGAAGAAGCAAAATCCACCTCAACAACCTTGGTTTTGCCTCCTTCTTTATCAAGAGATGTCGGAGAGCACGGTGATCCAAAAAGACAATCACCTTGGATCCAAGTAAGTAGGAACGAAATTTGTCCAAAGCATAGACAATGGCAAGAAGCTCTTTCTCGGTGGTATCATAATTCACTTGGGAGGGATCAAGAGTCTTGCTTATATAATAGATGGCATGAAGAGCTCTTCCTACCCGTTGGCCAAGAACCGCTCCAATGGCGTAGTTACTAGCATCACACATAATCTCGAACGCTAGTTCCCAATTTGGAGGTTTAATGATCGGTGCCGAGATTAGTGCTTCCTTGATTCTATTAAAGGCTTCAACACACTCATCAGTGAAATAGAATTAGGCATCTTTAAGTAAGAGTTGAGTGAGGGGTTTCGCTATTTTTGAAAAATCTTTTATGAAACGGCGATAGAAACCCGCGTGACCGAGAAAACTTCTCAGCCCTCTAACATTCACGGGAGGTGGGAGTTTCTCTATCACCTCAACCTTAGCCTTATCGACCTCGATGCCTTTTTCCGAAATTAAATGACCCAAAACAATTCCTTCATTGACCATGAAGTGACACTTTTCCCAATTTTAAACAAGACTAACATCTTCACATTTTTGCAATACAAAAGAAATATTATGCAAACATGAGTCAAAGTCCTTTCCTTAAACGCTAAAATCATCCATAAAAACTTCCATTATGGTCTTTAGGTAGTCGGAGAAGACACTCATCATGCATCTTTGGAAAGTGGCGGGGGCATTACATAAGCCAAAAGGCATCCTCCTATATGCAAAAGTACCATAAGGACATGTGAAGGTGGTATTATGTTGGTCATCCGGGTGTATAGGGATTTGGAAGAATCCCGAATACCCGTCAAGGTAACAAAAGAATTTGTTGGAGGCTAACCTCTCAAGCATTTGGTCAATGAATGGTAGGGGGAAATGATCCTTTCTTGTTACGGAATTCAATTTTCGATAGTCAATACACATACGCCAACCGGTGATCTTCCTTGTGGGTATTAACTCATTCTTTTCATTTGTCACCACTGTGGTACCTCGTTTCTTAAGTACCACTTGAATGGGGTTAACCCACAAAGAGTCCGATATGGGATATATGATTCCCGCATCAAGAAATTTCATAACCTCTCCTTTGACAACTTCTTGCATGTGGGGGTTTAATCTTCTTTGAGGTTGAATGGTAGGTCTATGGTCCTCCTCTAGATGAATTCTATGCATGAAAAAGTTGGGGCTTATCCCCTTAAGGTCATCTAGACTATAGCCTATAGCCTTCTCATGTTATTTCAACACATCAAGCAATCTTCCCAATTGATTTTCATCAAGGCTATCATTAACAATCACGGGTTTGGTCTTTGACTCATCAAGGTAAGCATATTTCAAATTTGGGGGAAGGGGTTTTAGAGTAGGGGTTTGTACCTCACTTTCCTCCTTTGAAGATTCATTGAGAATTTGCTCCATCTCCATTAGACATCCCATTCTCATTGCATATTCAACTTGTCCTTCATTCTCATCAACCTCATTACATTAGAATTCCATGACGAATTCCTCTTGCTCTTGAGCTTGCAAGATGTCTTCTAGGATGGATTGCTCATCTTCTGTAGGTTGATATGCTTCCACGAGGATGTTATGTACTAATTCGGATTGTGCATGAGTAAGTTCTTTGTTAGCTAGAGAGGCCTAAAAAAGATCTACCTCCAATTCCCAATACATATTTTTAGCCTCACTTGCTTCCAAGGCTTCCAATGCTTGCATGGGATCTTTGAAGAAAGGTATACTTAAGTGGTCCTCTACAAAACAATCTATAAGATCCATCTTGAAAAATATCGAACAACTTGAAAACAATTAGAACAAACCTTGAGGAGTTTTACTTCCCCAAGGCAAAGAAAGACACAACTAATAACAATACAAGAAAATCTAAGTCAAGTTAACACCGTCCCCGGCAACGGCGCCATTTTTGGTCGGACTCTCGAGGAGGTTTATTTTTCGGTACTTGTCGTTAGGAGCACCTAGACCAAAACAAAATTTATAACTTCACAAACAACTCTACAATTAGTAAAGAGGCAAGTAAAGGTCGGATCCCAAGGGACAGGAATTGAGATGAGATTTTCTATTGCAACTAGTGGTGTCTAAGGGTGTCACAATTTGGGGTTTGAAGTAGAAGATCACTAAACTAATTAGCAATAAAAGTAAACAAGCAAGATGAATTGAAAGGGATGTAAACAATTGATAAAAGGCACTAGGGTGTCATGGGGTCATAGGGGATTCATTGGAATTGATCATACAAACATATTCTCAAATTATAAGAAAGCAATTATTGTTGTGATGGATCAAGTTGGTTTATATGTTACAATCCTAGGAAAGTTTGGGTCCCGTAGCCGAATCGATTAGATTCTACAACACCTACAAGTCGACTTAATCTTCCCTACTCAACTATATGCATGGTCTAATGAGACTCGAGTTGGTTTATATCTTACAAGTCACATTGAAAAGATAGGTGATGGGTAAAAAATGCAAGGATTCATAGGCTCGCATTTCATCAAACATAACATGTGCTTAAGTTGAGATCACAACAAGCAAGGAAATAAACTATGAAAACATATTAATTTAAGCATGAATCATCCCCCATGTTGGTTTCCCCTAATTACCCATTAACCCTAGCTAAGGAAACTACTCACTCATTATCATGTTGAATATGCTAGCAAGGTTGTCAATCATACCAACAAAGTAAAACATGATGAATTAATGAAAGTGATTAACAATATTTAAAAAAGGATTAAGAGAATTATACCTACTAATGATTCCAATAATAACGCAAAGAATAATAGAAGTACTGGATGATAGATTGGAAGGTTGTCAATCTCCTAATAATAACCCAAATAGTCTTCAATTACCCAAAACAAAGGATGAACAAGAGAGAGATTAAGGAAATGAAACTTGTATTAAAACTTGATTAAATGTTGATTACAAGATTAAAGAGAGATTTGATTGATATTAACTACACTAAAGATTGCTAAGAAGAACATGCTCTTCTAATTAGACTAATGTGGTATTTATAGTGGGGATTAGTTACATAAATTAGGGTTTACTAAGGACTTAAATGATGATTAAGTTCTTGAGGAATCACCGATCTCTAGGGAGACTCCGGTCTCCTTTTCGCCGGTCTTAGAAAAATATGCGCATCCTTCCTTGAAGCTTGTAGAAGACGAAAAGGCTGTAAGGAAATCCGGGCGTCCAGGGCACGGGACGGTCGGATTTGGGTGTTTCAGGACGGGTGTCCAGAAGGGGAAGACGGGTGGATTCTGGGCGTTTTGCACGAGCGTCTTGTGGAGGAAGACGCTCGGATTATGGGTGCTGGACGGGTGTCTTGAGGACAATCCGCCCGGATTGTCTTACAGCTTCTTTCCTTCTTCTTTTCTTCCATTTTCTTCATAAAATCCTTGGGGATTTCCTTGGGGATGCAATGATCTTTTCTCATCGTTGCCCATCTACTATAGTAAGTGCAAAGGCCTTCTAATCTTGTCTTCTCTTTGATGCTTGGTAATTGAATTCAATCAATTTAGCCTCATTTTGCCATGAAAATGCAAGGTTTGCACTCCTTTCCTACCAAGGACACAAAACCTCAAAGAATATGCAAAACAAAGGACTAAAGACAATAAATGACCCAAATATGCACTAAAAAGCATGGGAACATGGCTAATTTGGGGACTAAATATGCTCTAATTATGGTCACATCAGTGGTCAATGCCTTTGGCCTCCTAATTTAGAGCATGTATTGACGTTTATTACGTTTATTGAAGAGACATAATGCCGAGAACCCGTGCAGGGACCCCTTCACCTCCATCCCGCGTATCCAAAGAAGAAATGGAGTGACTCAAAGCTCAAAATGAAGCCCTCACGGAGGCCCTTAGGAATTTCACTAGAGAGAGAGATGCGGCAATGGATGCTTCCGCCGTGAGCACCGCCATCTCGCGCCACTGCCCCACCAAGTACCTTGGGGTTGGGGAGCCATATCTCTTTAGTGACTGAGTGAGGGAAATGGAGAATGTGTTCGAGGTGGAAAGGTGCCCTGAAGAGCTCAAGGTGGAGCAAGCTGCCTTCTACTAAGGAGGCCTCGTGGGAGGATGGTGATATAAGGAGTGGGACACTATGAGGGAATTTTATGAAGAAAGAGGTGAGGTTGAAATACAATGGACCAATTTCAAGGTGGAGATGAGGAATGAATTCATTCCCGAGCATGTTAGATGCAAGCTCCGGGTAGAGTTCGATCGCTTTGTCATGACCGATGCTATGACCGTTCAAGATTACTACATCTATTTCAACGAACTAGCTACATACGTGGAAGACCTTCATCTTAGCCAATCCCACTTAGCTCTCAAGTTTGAGGGAGGACTAACCGTCAAGACCCTAGAGAAGCTTCAACCCGGAGATGTGTCAAGTGTGAAAGAGGTCTATGCGAGGGCCGGAAACACGGAGAGGCTACTCGGCATGGACAAGGAGGCTAAGGAAAGGTTGGGGGAAAAGAGGAAGGTCGAAAGTGAGAATGGAGGGTACCAACCCAAGAAGATTAATTTCAACCAAGCTAGATCCTACTCGGGAGGAGCGCCTACAAGTGGCTACGGGAAGTCAGACGGCTACGGCAGAAGGGCCGTGAGTGAAGGATGAGGACCTCGATGCTATAATTGTGGTGGCATTGGCCGCAAGAAGGTGGAGTGCACGAGCACCCCAAGAGGGCCCAACCGGAGGTTCAGAAAAGGAAACTCCTACTACACTCCTTCTCAAAGTGGGACCAACAACCGGAGTTCGAGGGCATGGAGCAAGCCAAGGAATGCTAACTCCAACTTCAATGGCGGTAACAACCGGGGAAATTTCAACCGGGGAGCTCCATCTAGGGCGACTACCTTCGCGGGAGGCAATGCTTCGGGAAGTAGACCAACCCAATCCGCAAGCACGATGCAAGGTGAACCCAAGTATAGTGGCAAGCTCTTTGTCATGGATAAGAAGAGTGCCGAGGAGGATGCCCACGTTGTCTCCGGTACATTCCTTATTAATTCTCATCCTTGTTTCGTTTTATTTGACTCGGGGGCTACCCATTCTTTTGTGTCTAAGAGTCATGCGTCGACCTTAAGATTGGGTGAGGGAGAACTAGCCAGTGATGACGTATCCTTACCTTCGGGGGAGTCAATCTTATGTTCAAAAGTATATAAAGAAGTGTCGTTCATAGTGCATGAGACCAAATTTCCGGCAAACCTCTTCGAGTCCCCTCTAGAGGGGTTTGAAGTGATCCTAGGGATGGATTGGCTAAGTAAACACAAAGACAACATAGATTGTTACCAAAAGAAGATTGCTTTGAGGGGACCCAAGGGTACTAGGGTGTCATACGAGGGCTACTTAGTCAAACCTAAGGTAAAGCTAGTTTCGGTGATGACCTTGAAGACATGCTTAAAGAAGGGTTGTCCTATGCTCTTGTGTCATGTATGTGACACTAGGGTGGAGGGACCGCAAGCTCAAGATATACCGGTAGTGAGGGATTTCGAGGATGTCTTCCCAGAGGAGTTGCCCGGGTTACCCCCACCTAGAGAAGTGGAATTTAGGGTGGACTTGAAGCCGAGTACGGGACCAATCTCTAAGGCCCTGTACTGGATGGGTCCAAAGGAATTAGAAGAGTTAAAGAAACAACTTTGGGAGTTGGCGGATAAAGGCTACATAAGGCCAAGTATTTCACTATGGAGAGCATCGATCCTCTTTGTAAAGAAGAAGGATGGGACGTTAAGGCTATGCATAGATTATCGGGAATTGAATAACGTCATCGTCAAGAACAAGTATCCTCTACCAAGAATTGATGATTTATTTGACCAACTTAGTGGAGTTGGAATATTTTCAAAGATTGACCTAAGATCGGGCTATCACCAATTGAAAATCAAGGATGAGGACATTCCAAAGACCGCATTTAGATCAAGGTACGAACATTACGGGTTTGTGGTAATGCCATTCGGGTTAACAAACGCACCAGCCGCTTTCATGGACTTCATGAATAGAGTGTTTAGTCCATACTTGGACAAGTTTGTGGTGGTATTCATAGACGACATTTTGGTTTACTCCAAGACCAAGGAAGAGCACGAGAAGCACCTAAGAATTATTTTACCAACCTTGAGGGAGCACCAACTCTATGCAAAGCTTAGTAAGTTCGAATTTTGGTTGGAGAAAGTGCCTTTTCTAGGGTATATAATATCGAAGGAAGGAGTTGTCGTGGATCCTACCAAGATTGAGGCCGTGTCTAAGTGGGTGGCACCCAAGAATGTGGCGGAAATTCGAAGCTTCCTAGGCCTAGCCGGGTACTATCGCCGATTTGTGAAAGATTACTCCAAGATTGCTAGACCCTTGACATCATTGATGAGGAAAGAGAACCGTTTAAAATGGGACGGGAGTTGTGATACAGTCTTCTTCACCCTAAAGGAGCGCCTAACCACGGCCCCGATACTAGCCTTGCTGGAAGGAGTGAAAATTTTGAGGTATACAACGATGCTTCAAATAATGGTCTAGGATGTGTGCTGATGCAAAATGGTAGAGTCATTGCCTATGCCTCACGACAATTGAAGACCTATGAAGAGAGCTACCCAACCCACTACCTAGAATTCGGAGCCGTTGTCTTTGCCTTGAAGATTTGGAGGTACTACTTGGTCGGTTTTACTCACTCGGAGCTTTACTTTTCGGTTACTTGTCGTTAGGAGCACCTAGACCAAAACAATATTTATAAATTCACAAACAACTCTACTATTAGTAAAGAGGCAAGTAAAGGTCGGATCCCAAGGGACTGGTATTGATGTAGGATTTTCGATTGCAAGTAGCGGTGTCTAGAGGTGTCACGATTTGGGGTTGAGATGAGAAGATCACTAAACTAAATAGCAATAAAAGTAAACAAGCAAGATGATTAAAAAGAGATGTAAACAATTGATTAAAAGCACTAGGGTGTCATGGGGTCATAGGGGATTCATGGGAATTGATCATACAAACATATTCTCAAATTATAAGCAAGCAATTATTGTTGTGATGGATCGAGTTGGTTTACATCTTACAATCCTAGGAAGGTTTGGGTCCCGAAGCCGAATCGATTAGATTGTACAACACCTACAAGTCGACTTAATCCTCCCTACTCAACTATATGCATGGTCTAATGAGACTCGAGTTGGTTTATGTCTTACAAGTCTCATTGAAAAGGTAGGTGATGGGTAAAAAATGCAAGGATTCATAGGCTCGCATTTCATCAAACATAACATGTGCATAAGTTGAGATCACAACAAGCAAGCAAATAAACTATGAAAACATATTAAATTAAGCGTGAATCATTCCCCATGTTGGCTTCCCCTAATTACCCATTAACCCTAGTTAAGGAAACTACTCACTCATTATCAAGTTTAACATGTTAACAAGGTTTTCAATCACATTAACAAAGCAAAACATGATGAATAAATGAAGATAATTAACAATAATTAAAAAGGGATTAAGAGATTTATACCTACTAATGATTCCAAAATAAAGCAAAGAATAATAGAAGTACTTGATGATTGATTGGAAGGTTGTCAATCTCCCAATAATAACCCAAATAATCTTCAATTACCCAAAATAAAAGATGAACAAAAGAGAGATTAAGGAAATGAGATTTGTATTAATATTTGATTAGAAGTTGATTACAAGATTAAGAAGAAATTAGAATGATATAAACTACACTAAGGATTGATAAGAAGAACATGGTTATCTAATTAGACTAATAGGGTATTTATAGTGGGGATTAGGTACAGAAATTAGGGTTTACTAAGGGCTTAAATGACGATTAAGTCCTTTAGGAATCGCTCCTCTCAGAAAAGATGCGAGTCTCCTTTTCGCCGGTCATTCATAAATATGCGAATCTTTCATGGAGGGAAGAAAAGGATCGTGTGGGACTGTAAGGGAATCCGAGCGTCCAAGGTGTCGGGATGGGCGGATTTCCTAGTGGCTGGACGAGCGAATTGTTTGCTGGACGAGCGGATTGTGGAGTGTTTGGACGGGCGTCCCTTCTGCAAAGACGCTCGGATTCCTCACGTCTTGGACGGGCGTCTTCTTTGTTGGATGGGCGGATTATGTCACACCTTCCTTTTCTTCTTTTCTTCTTCCAATAATCCTCCGGGATTTAGTCGGGGATGCAAGGATTTCTTCATCATTTCCCATCTACTATAATATGTACAAAGGCCTTCTAGTCTTGTCTTCTCTTTGATGCTTGGTCATTAGATTCGATCAATTTAGCTCCATTTTGCCATGAAAATGCAAGGTTTGCACTCCTCTCCTACCAAGGGAACAAACCTCAAAGATATGCAAAACAAAGGACTAAAGATAGTAAATGACCCAAATATGCACTAAAAAGCAGACGAAAGAGGCTAATTCGGGGACTAAATGTGCTCAAATAATGGTCACATGAAATATCCTCAAACCGAACCTTTGCTCGTCCCGAATAAAGAGGTGACAAAACTACGACCGTTATTTAAACTAACCTAATAGCATAGCCGATATGAGACAATTACCGGGTCTCACTCCGCCCCTTCAACTCACAACAAGACAACCATGAGGTAGGATGCCTTCTTGCAAGGCAAGGTGGGTCTTGCCAAAATGGCGACACATCCAAACATTAAAGCACACAAAATCAAGTAGTGGATGTAACACCCCGCGCTCTCCTTATATTTTAAATAAATTTTTAAGTAATTTTTATTAAATAATTATTATTTAAAGCTTATTTTCATAAAACATCGTCATAGCCGTGTAACGGTAATAATAGTGTAGATTTTAATAATATTATTCTCCGTCTCGAGTTATAGTAGACTTGGGACGAAAATTCTAGTGGATACCGACTCATTTTGAGTTATTGGGCTTAACTTGACTCATGGGTCTTTTCTCTCCTCTTTCCTCTACACTAACCCCCAACTAAACCCTCACAACTTCATCTCCCTCATTCTAATTTCTGAAATTTCCCCAACAACCACTCCACCATTGTTAAACCCTTGCTCTCAACCCTAAAATCACCATAATTCACTCAATTCTTCACCAATCTCGTTCTTTTTCGCGCCATTCTCTTCCTTTTCTCATTTCCCTTGTTTCTAAGTAAGAAAGTTGCCATCTTTTCCTCTTTTTTTCAAATCCTCATCTTTCAAGGATGTGGATTCTTGACTTAATATCTTTATTTTTGTGTTTAGGGGAGAACTTGGACAACCCTGAGGAGGATAGCTACATCATTGACGAGTCTTTAGAAGATTGAAGTGCAAAAAGGTAACGGTGATGGGTTACTCGACTTTTATGTTAAAATTGTGTGGTTTTATGTAGTTATAATCTCATATGAATGTTAAAAGTTGTATCTTTCATGATTGGTGCTAATTTGGTTGTTGAATATCATGCTTGTTTGCAATTCTCACATGTATGGATGAAAATCTCATGCTACATCTCTTGAATCCGAAATTACCCATTCACATGCTCAAATATGTTGTTTTTCCGAGTTAGAATCATGCTAGGATACGTAAACAATTGATGAGAAACAATTTTTGTTGGTTTCAAATGGTTTGGAAGTGTTTTGCATTGAACCCGTGTGTTTGTAGTCCCAGTAATGGACCGGCAGAATCTCTTGACCTACCGGGAGATTCTGTAAGTTTTGGACATATTTTAGTAAGCTCCGTAGTCCCAGTAGGGTGATCGGCAGCCGGTCTCTTGACCGGTGGGAGTACACCGAGGGTTTTAGGTGATTTTGAGTTTGGGCGTATTCAGTAGGGTGATCGGCAGCCTGGTCTCTTGACCTACTGGGAGTGCACCAAGGTTTTATGTGTTTTTGAAATTTGGCCGTATTCCCACCGGTGGACCGGCCTGGTCTCTTGACCGGTGGGAGTGCACTTGTAAGTTTCATTAAATTTCGATTTTGGCATGTTGTCCCAGCGGTGGCTTGGCGGCCAGTACACCACCCACCGGGAGTCCCCTGTTTGCTCTATTTCACTTGTGACTTCTAATAACGATTGAGTTATGCATGTATCTTCTTTCCTATCGATAATTAGTTACATTAAGACTCATTAATGTTATGAACATGCAAAATGGTTATGGTTCTTGTTCGGACCCGAGTGTGACGTTTTACATTGTGAGACTACTCGACATTCCCTATTTGTTTGCCCTCGGACATTGGGTCACGGTTAGGTGCCATTGTTTCCGAGTTGGGCTATTTTTCCTTCCGCCTCTTCGGACCGGGGGTCACGGTTAGGTGACAAGGTTCCGCTTGAGGTTACTCGACTTTCGGGCACGGTTAGGTGTACCATATTTCGAGTCTTGGATACGATTTGGTATCGTTTGTCGAATCGGGTGTCGTCCATCCCGAGAGTCTGGCCAGGTTTAGACTAGGACCGTATTATGATCGTCGTCCTACCAAGAGGTTGGAGTCTAGAGGGTTGTCTTGTTTGAGTCTATACTTTGTAATTGTCTTACATTTGAGTCGGGTTGATATGTGACAGTTTGACCTAATAATTCTTCTCTCATTTGTGCTTTACCATTCCTATTTTCTTATGCCCATAAATCATGATTTTCTTAATACCGTAAGTATTCACCCTTATGCTTGTTTGCTTAATTAAATTCTTAATTACTTGTATTTTGACATATTGTGGCTGGGAGAACCCTGAGTTACTCCCCACTGACTGTGGCTTTCATATTCATTATGAATGACAGGTTGGTGATGAAGCTTAAGTGGGGAAGACCGTGTGAGCTAGCGAGTTCTTACCTCGGACCTTATTAGTTATTACATAATAGACTCACCTACTTTTCGAATTTATGTTAATTCGTGGGATATCTTTTCCCCAATAAATAGACTTGTGTTGTAAACTTAAATTTAACTAACTAAACTTATTTATCGTGTTGGTGATGCCTCGCGTTGGACTTCTTTAGAAGCCTTAAAAGTTTTCAAAAATATCGTGTTTCCGCCACGATTTACTAGTTACTTTTAGTTACCTCAACGAGGGGTGTCACAGTTGGTATCAGAGCATATATTGCTCCCGACGCACACACGTGTACCCCAACTTAAAATTCTTACTTGACCTTGAATAATGAATGAGAGATGGGTAGAATTAAGGACCTAAGTAGGTAGCCTTTTTGTGTATGTTTTGTGATAGGTTCTAACTTGTTTGCTCTTGTGCGAAAAGATGGTACGAGCGACCAATGTGGATAATGCTATCATGCAAGCCCTCACTCAAGTACTTGCTAATCAACAAAATGCTCAACCCGCTCCCCTTGCACCCGAAGCTAACCGTCAAGGAAGTTATGCTTGGATTGCAAGTCAACTAGCAAGGAACAAGGCTAAGACCTATGGTGGTGAAGTGGATCCCGTTGCTCTCTCGGAGTGGTTCCGTGATATGGAGAAGAACTTCTCTCTCTTTGATGCCCGAGAGGAGGACAAGGTGAGGTTAGCCTCTCACTTTCTTGTGAAGGAAGCCGATAGGTGGTGGACTTTGACCGGTCCTACCGCTACTCAAGACCCCAACTTTGATTGGAGCCGCTTCAAGTCACTTGTGGAGACCCGCTTCTATCCTAAGGAGCTCAAGCAACAAAGGTTGAAGGAGTTCATGGAATTCAAACAAGGGAAGCTATCAATTCAAGCCTACACCGACAAGTTTAATGAACTTGCTCATTATGCCTCCAAGTTCGTGAAAGATGAAGAGGATCGTGTCTACTTCTACAAGAACAAGTTGAATCCTAAGGTGGAAAGCATGGTGAGAAGAAGCTCAACTACCTTTGTGGAAGTCTATGATGATGCTATTTGGGCCGAAAGCTCTCTGAAGGCCATTGAGGAAGATTCTAAAACCCACTCCTCTTCTCATTCTTATCGTTCTAACTTTCATGGCAAGAGACCATTTGTGCCTTCTACTTCCAACTATGCCAACAAGAGGAGGTTTGTGCCAAGGATGCAAGACCATGGAGGACAAGGACCAAGAGTTCAAGAATCTAGAGGACAAGTTCCCACACCAACCAATGAACTTGAGAAGGACCGTAAGTGCTACCATTGTAGACAAGCTCTATACCCCGGAGTTGGATGTTATGGCAAGCCCTTGACTTGCTTTCATTGTAAGAAGCCCGGACATCGTGTTGCCGATTGCCCCGAGAAGAAGAATGCTCCTACTCCAAATGCTAGGCCAAGAGGAACCATCTTTGTCATGAGTCGAGCCGAAGCCGCCGCTCATCCCGATATCATCACGGGTATGTTCTCAATTTTTGATCAACCTTGCCTCATTTTATTTGATACCGGCGCATCTTTATCTTTTATATCTTCCAAATTCTCCGAAAAGCTAGCCATTGAACCTATTCCTAGTGAGGAAACTTCTATATCCTTACCTTCCGGAGAGATGTTCTCTTGTTCCCTCACTTTCTCCGACATTCCTATCTCTATTTCGGGAACCTTATTCCCCGCTAACCTACTTCGTTTTCCTCTTGAGGAATTCGATGTAATTTTGGGTATGGATTGGTTGTCAAAGTATGATGCAAGATTCGAGTGTAGAGACCAAAAGATTCGCCTCAAGAGTCCGTTAGGCACTCGTGTGTCCTATAGAGGAGTCCGTTCCCAAGAAGGTGTGAAGTTGATTTCCGCTTTGAAGTTGATGAGTATGAGGAGGAAAGGTTACCAAATCTTTCTTTGTGTGGTGACTTCGACCTCCCCTTCCTTACCAAAGATCGAAGAAGTGCCCGTGGTTTGCGAGTTCGCCGATGTCTTTCCCGAAGAGTTGCCCTAATTCCTCCCGAGCGAGATGTTGAGTTCTCTATCGACCTTGTGCCGGAACCGGTCCGATTGCTAAAGCTCCGTACCGTATGGCGCCAACCGAGTTGAAGGAGTTGAGAAAGCAACTTGATGAGATGATTGAGAAAGGATTCATTAGACCTAGTGCCTCGCCTTGGGGTGCTCCCGTTCTCTTTGTGAAGAAGAAAGATGGATCCATGAGACTTTGCATTGACTACCGTGAGCTTAACCGTGTTACCATCAAGAACAAGTATCCTCTACCAAGGATTGAAGATTTGTTTGATCAACTCAAAGGTGCTTCTACTTTCTCCAAGATTGATTTGAGATCCGGTTATCACCAAATTCCCGTTCGTGAGTCCGATATCCCTAAGACCGCCTTTAGCACGAGATATGGACATTTCGAGTTTAAGGTGATGCCCTTTGGTTTAACCAATGCCCCTTCTATCTTCATGGACCAAATGAACCGGACCTTTAGTGAGTTCTTAGACAAGTGTGTTGTGGTCTTCATTGACGATATCCTCATCTTTTCCAAGTCCGAAGAAGAGCATGCCGATCACCTCCGTATCATTTTGGGGATCCTCCGTCGTCAAAAGTGGTTTGCCAAATTCTCCAAATGTGAATTTTGGTTGTCTAAGGTGTCTTTTCTAGGCCATGTTATATCTAAGGATGGTGTCATGGTAGACCCTTCGAAGATTGAAGCCGTGATCGAGTGGAAGAGTCCAACCGATGTTGGTGAGATCCGTAGTTTCTTGGGTTTGGCGGGTTACTACCGTCGCTTTGTGAAAGATTTTTCCAAGCTTGCTAGACCCATGACTCAACTTTTGAAGAAAGAGACCAAGTTTGTGTGGACCGAAGCTTGTGAAAGTTCATTCCAAGAGTTGAAGAAGAGGTTGACTACCGCCCCCGTGTTGACCTTGCCCGAGGATGGAGTAGATTTTGATGTGTTTTGTGATGCTTCTAAGATGGGTTTGGGTTGTGTTCTCATGCAAAATAGAAGAGTTGTTGCCTATGCTTCGCGACAATTGAGAGTTCATGAGGTGAACTATCTCACTCATGATTTGGAATTAGCCGCCATCGTTCATGCTTTGAAGATGTGGAGACACTACCTCATTGGAGTCCATTGCCGTATCTACACCGACCATAAGAGTTTGAGGTACATCTTCACCCAAAAGGATTTGAATATGAGACAACGACGATGGTTGGAATTGGTGAATGATTACGACATGGAGTTGTTGTATCATGAAGGAAAGGCAAATGTGGTTGCCGATGCCCTTAGTAGGAAGTCTACTCATCCCTTGAGTGCTATTCGTGTGCTCCCCGATGACCTTTGTGCCGAGTTTCGTAAGTTAGGTTTGCAACTTGCAGAGAGTCGTTTTGATTATCTTGGTGCTATGGTTGCCGAGCCCGTTCTTCACCGTGAGATTCTAGATAGCCTTGTGGACGATGCTACATTTAAAAGTTTTCAAGCCAAGCTTCTTGAAGGGAAAGCAAAGGATTGTGAGATTGATGCTAGAGGTTACCTCCGTTACCGAGGACGCATGTATGTGCCCGATGCCGTTGACTTGAGGAAGAGAGTTCTAGATGAAGCTCATCTATCACCTTATTCGATTCACCCCGGAGGAGACAAGATGTATAAAGATTTGAAGCTTCAGTTTTGGTGGCCTAACATGAAGAATGACATTGTGTCATATGTGGGAAGATGTCTTACTTGCCAACAAGTAAAGATTGAGCATAAGAGACCCGGTGGTTTTCTATAACCGTTGGATGTTCCTTTATGGAAGTGGGAGTCCATTTCCATGGATTTTTTGATGGCTTTGCCTAAGACCGTTGGTGGAAAGGATGCCGTATGGGTTGTTGTGGATAGGTTGACCAAGTGTGCTAGGTTCATCCCTATCAAACAAACTTGGAGTTTAGACCGTCTTGCTAGTGCTTATGTTGATGAGATCGTTCGTTACCATGGTGTTCCTAAGGAGATCATTTCGGATCGCGACCCGCGTTTTTGTTCGAGATTTTGGAAAGCTTTGCAAGATGCTATGGGTAGTAAGTTGTTGATGAGTACCGCTTTTCATGCCGCTACCGATGGACAATCCGAGAGGACAATTCAAACTTTAGAAGACTTGTTGCGTGCTTGTGCCCTTGATTTTCATTCTAGTTGGGAGAAGAGCTTACCTTTGGTGGAATTTTCCTACAACAATAGTTATCATGCTTTAATCAAGATGGCCCCTTATGAAGCCCTTTATGGAAGGAAATGCCGAAGTCCAATTTGTTGGGATCAAGCAAGTGATGTTCGTGACCTAGGACCCGACAAGTTAGCCGAGACGATTGATCAAGTGAAGCTCATCCGTGAAAGAATGAAAGCCGCCCAAGATCGACAGAAGTCTTATGCCGATGTTCGCCGTCGACCCTTGGAGTTTGAAGTTGGAGATAAAGTATTCTTGAAAGTGTCCCCGATGAAAGGAGTAAAGAGATTTGGAGTCAAAGGGAAGTTGAGTCCAAAGTACATTGGCCCTTATGAAGTGATAAAGAGGATTGGTGCCGTGGCTTATAAGTTGGATTTGCCCCCGAGTTTGGGTAAAGTTCATGATGTCTTTCATGTTTCTCAACTTAGGAAATACATTAGCGACCCTAGTCATGTGTTGCAAAATGAGATTCCCGAGCTTGAGCCTAGTCTTTCTTTCGAGGAGACACCGATTCGTATCTTGGATAAGAAGGAGAAGAAGCTAAGGAGCAAAGTGGTGCCCTTGGTGAAGGTTTTGTGGAAGTGTGGTGATGTAGAAGAAGAGACTTGGGAGCCGGAAGCTTCCATGCGTGTCAAGTACCCTAGTTTGTTTTCTTGAGGTAATACCTTTTCGTTTCAAGTTTCGAGGGCGAAACTTTTTAAAAGGTGGGATGATTGTAACACCCCGCGCTCTCCTTATATTTTAAATAAATTTTTAAGTAATTTTTATTAATAATTATTATTTAAAGCTTATTTTCATAAAACATCGTCATAGCCGTGTAACGGTAATAATAGTGTAGATTTTAATAATATTATTCTCCGTCTCGAGTTATAGTAGACTTGGGACGAAAATTCTAGTGGATACCGACTCATTTTGAGTTATTGGGCTTAACTTGACTCATGGGTCTTTTCTCTCCTCTTTCCTCTACACTAACCCCCAACTAAACCCTCACAACTTCATCTCCCTCATTCTAATTTCTGAAATTTCCCCAACAACCACTCCACCATTGTTAAACCCTTGCTCTCAACCCTAAAATCACCATAATTCACTCAATTCTTCACCAATCTCGTTCTTTTTCGCGCCATTCTCTTCCTTTTCTCATTTCCCTTGTTTCTAAGTAAGAAAGTTGCCATCTTTTCCTCTTTTTCGAAATCCTCATCTTTCAAGGATGTGGATTCTTGACTTAATATCTTTATTTTTGTGTTTAGGGGAGAACTTGGACAACCCGGAGGAGGATAGCTACATCATTGAAGAGTCTTTAGAAGATTGAAGTGCAAAAAGGTAACGGTGATGGGTTACTCGACTTTTATGTTAAAATTGTGTGGTTTTATGTAGTTATAATCTCATATGAATGTTAAAAGTTGTATCTTTCATGATTGGTGCTAATTTGGTTGTTGAATATCATGCTTGTTTGCAATTCTCACATGTATGGATGAAAATCTCATGCTACATCTCTTGAATCCGAAATTACCCATTCACATGCTCAAATATGTTGTTTTTCCGAGTTAGAATCATGCTAGGATACGTAAACAATTGATGAGAAACAATTTTTGTTGGTTTCAAATGGTTTGGAAGTGTTTTGCATTGAACCCATGTGTTTGTAGTCCCAGTAGGTGGGCCGATCGGAAATGGCCCTCTTGACCGGTGGGAGATTCTGTAAGTTTTGGACATATTTTAGTAAGCTCAGTAGTCCCAGTAGGGTGACCGGCGCCCCTCTTGACTGACCGGCTAGGAGTACACTGGGGGTTTTAGGTGATTTTGAGTTTGGGCGTATTCCCAGTAGGGTGGCGTGACTCTTGGCCATTGGGAGTGCATCAAGGTTTTATGTGTTTTTGAAATTTGGCGTATTCCCAGTAGGTGGGCCGTGGCCCTCTTGACCATTGGGAGTGCACTTGTAAGTTTCATTAAATTTCGATTTTGGCATGTTGTCCCAAGGCCGGCGGCAGTTAGACACCACCCGGCTGGGAGTCCCCTGTTTGCTCTATTTCACTTGTGACTTCTAATAACGATTGAGTTATGCATGTAATACCCGCCCTTTTAGGGATCCCTTTGACCAGCGTTGACTGTCCTTGGGGGCGGGAGTAACCTTAGGGAAGTATGCCAAACCGTCTTGGGGTGCGTTTTTAAGAGTGGTACTCGATAGAGTAGAGGCTACTCGATCGAGTAGCTAGGGCACTCGATCGAGTAGGGGGTTACTCGATCGAGTATGTTGGGTACTCGATCGAGTGCCTGGTTTTCATTGAGGGTTTTTATATCGCGTTTTGTTAAATCCGCAAATCACTTTCGCCACTTTCCTCCTATCCTTCAGCCGCCTCTTTCCCTTCCCTTCACCTCAAAACCTCCATGGAAGCCTTTGTGAAGATCCTTGTGCCCTAGAAGAGCGTCCCTTGAGTCGGGTAGCGGTCTTTTGCCTTGTCTCTCCCTAATAGGTATGTCATAATCATCATCCGTGCCTTTGTTTCTATAGTTAGGGTTTTGCTTGTAGTAATAGATATTTGCATGATGGTAATAGGCTTTGCTTGTGCGCTGGATGCTGTGTTTGTCGGCATGGATTGGTTGCGGATGCGTAAAGGTAGGTTCGCCTACTCAGTTGCTGTAGATCGTCTAGTGTGTCGGTCGTTGTGATAGTATTGTGGTTGCTTGACATAGTAATTGTATTGTGTCGTGGTTGTGGTTGTGATCGTTGTGATGGTTCTCGAGATGCGTTCTCGGCTGAGTGGGGTCACTTGCGGGAGTGACTTCACGCCCTAGTTTCGCCCTTCGTGGAACCCGCCACGGAAGGGGATGTGCACATTAATGAGCAGGGTTATCGCTCGTACGATGAGCGGGGCTTAGGTGGGAACGGCTGCGGTCCCCCACTGGCAGGACTGGTCCAGTGGACAGTCAGTGACAGGTTTGGTTGGAGTGTTGAGGTTGCAGTTGGGACTGGTGTCATTGTTTGTGTTGTCGTTTGTGGTTGTCTCGTCTTGTCTCAGTACTGACCGTGTGTGTTGTTTGTTGTTATGTGTCTGCCGTGATCCCTTATGGTGAGCAGTCGGTCTTAGACGGTGTTGATGTCGTGGATAGCTGGAGTCCGGGCGGGGATGAGTCTTCACGAGATATGATGGTCATAGCGAGTAGTCCTTGAGTTGTACCTTGTTTTGTATTTTGGTTTGGATCACTTGTAATATAACTTAATAGTTCTTTTATTGACGTTTGGTAACTGCTTTCCTCGGGCAACCGAGATGGTAACACCCTTATATGCTAAGGAAGGCCTAGTTAAGGCTCCTCTGGATATGGGGGTGTTACAAAGTGGTATCAGAGCGACGATTTTGGAACCTGTAACAAATGAACATAATGAACGTAGGGAGTCTAATAAAATGAACCTGGTGTATGTGTAATGGGAGCCCCGGCTGATGCTAGATTTTGGGTGAGTAGGCGCCCTCATTTCAAAATTTTGGCCCCATGACACTTAAGCCAGTCACATGGGATGGGAATGTGGAGTCCGTGTGTCTATGTGTGCTATGTATGTTAATTGTGCCGGAGCTACCTCCGGTTAAGTTTTGTTAGAATTAATAGAGGTGTGATAGTAATGTTTGGGCCGAGTATGGTAATTAGTGACGGGATTATTGAAGCTCGTTGGATGATTAGTGAGCTTATAGGATAGCTAGGAGGTATGTGACGAGATTATACGTCATGGAGATGCGTGAAAGTGTGAATTTGAATGTGTAATATGAATAGCGAACATGTAGGTGTTTGTCATAAAATTAGTGATGAAGGAAGTTGTAAGTGAGCTTGTAGATCCTACTGAAATGACTATAATGATAATTATAGTATGGATGAGTAATAATTCGAATCACGGTATATGGTAAGGTGAATATGCTTTATTAGCTAGTTGGAATTTTTCCGCTGCGAAATATTTGAATTATGCAAAATAGATTGCTTAGAATAACATGTAAGGCATAATTGATTAAGTGATCGGCAAAGTATATAATTATGTGATAAGTAAATATGGGGAATTAATGTGAACTATACGTTTCAATTCGAGGTAAACACGAGTTTAGTAATAGCATGTAAAGTAAGTTTAAATGTAATAAAATGACACGGCTAGGTTTATACATAACGCGGTGACAGGTAGACCGAGTTGGGTAATTTGTATAGCGTAACGGGATATGTCTCTTAGTTGTTGGAGAGTTGTATTTTGTGTGACGATGGTTATGAAACGTGATTGAATGCGATAATTAGTGTCGAATTCTGAACTTAGTTGGAATCGACACGCGGTGTTGTTTTTGCAGGAATCTTCAAAGTTACTTCGTATTTTTGATTGGGTACTTAACTATACTTGACCGAGTGCAAGTGCTCACTTGACCGAGTAGACCTCACTCGATCTGATTAGGAAGCTATGATGTCGGGATGTGGGAAAATCCCCGCAGTTACTCGATGATTTAACTCCTACTCGATCGAGTAGGGTGGTACTCGATCGAGTACCCCAGGCACTCGATCGAGTAGGTTACTGTACAGTGATTTCTACGGGTTTTCTTAAAACCCTTCACCTTTCTATTTCTTCTTCTTATTCTTCCATATTTCGACACAACCATACTACCATCCTATATCACTCTCAAATTCCTTATTTCCTCTCAAATCCTCTCTTTCTCTTGGGTTAGTAGTGATTCTTGGGGTTGATTTTTCTTGTTTAATTCGTTTCTTTATCTTACTAACCAATCAAGGTATGCGATTCTTCTTAATTTATGCGATATGTTACTTGAATGTGTTAGAATGAGGAGATAATCTGAAATTTTCGATTCACATGATGTAATAGTTGCTTTAGATAGTTGAAATATGATTCATATGCCTCTTTTCCATGTTTGTTGGTGATTAATTGCTGTAGATTAGATTAGAAAAGTTGCAAAGATGAAATCGAAATTTCTAGGGTTACAAATTTGAAATTGATTTTTGATTGTTCTACATTGATTAGATGATGGAATTAAGTACTATACATTGTTTATATCATGTGGAAAAGTGAATTCTGATGATTATCACCTTAGAAAGTTGCCTTAAAACTCCGTCTTAAAAGTGCCTTATGGGAAATTCGTGACTTAGAATTGGAAAATTGATGTGGTAATTGACAATATAAGTATAAGTTGAACCTCGATGATAGTAGGAACGATTGATGATGAAAATTATGCCAAAATTGTCTCAAAGTAAAGACCGTCTGAAAAATTTGTTTGGGTTATTAAACATAATATGGAAGTGATGATGATATGCTATGAAATTTCTTACTATTTCTCTTAATTCAGTAATATGTGATTGGAAATATGTTTGGAGTAACTTTAGAATCATGCTAGGATACTCAATTTGTCGAACATATGTGACCGCCATGATAATTTCCTTCACCACCGTGGCTTGTGAAGTAGTAGTAATTTGACCTGGTATGTTAAAATTTTAGAAACTGTTGATAAACATGAGTACTTATCTTAATATTCAAGGTTAATAGCATGAGTTATGTGCTTCACATGCTGAGAATGGTTGGAAAATTGGTGTGTACCTAGCTGAGTAACTAAGTTTGGTGACATGATTTATGTGCTTCAAATGTGGAACTGGCTAATGAATTAGTAAACTCACCAAGTATATAGAACTCAAGATTACATGAAATATATGCTTGCATGTTTATATAAATTGTTTGAACATATGTCTAAAGCGGAGATCCGAGACTAAACCTTGGAACCCGTCGGAGTAAACGGGGAAGGGTTGATCCACTTGAGAGGGGGGAGGCTAGTGGACCGGTAGTACCCGCAGTTTAAGTACCCTTCTCGTTGTTTTTGTTGACTTTAAGCAAAGGGAGCGTTTTGTAGCTTTACAAAAACGCAAGATGAGACCCACAAAGTGTATAGACACCGGTGTGTTAGAAGAGTTGGAAATAGAGACGGATGTCCGTCATATTTTCGAGACCTTGGGGTTTACGGGTTTGTACCGGTTGAGGAAGCACACTTACCCTTTTCTTACCCTAGAATTCATGAGTTCCTTTAACTATGACCCGGCCGGGTCGAGGCAGTTGAGTTGATTGATGAATACCGATTTTCTTTTGACCATGGATTTGTTTGCCTCTCACCTTGGGTTGGCTAAGCCTCCCAAGGACTCCATCACCGACATTCCAGGTGAGTGCGGCGTCTCGCGCCTAATGCCTTGCTTGACAGGGGAAGCAAGCTCCCACCGCGAGCAATATGCTTTGATTAATGACGTTCAAAGACATCACCTTGAGAATCTTTCTCCGTTCTCTTTCAAACCTCCTCTATGACCGAAAAGATATCAGTAAGTTGAATAACCATGAGGTTTTACTTTTGATGTCGTACCTCAATCCGGAGCGGGCCAAGAAAGTGGTCTTTAATGCTCCTTCCATAGTTTGTCTTTGCTCTTGCCTTGATGGCTTCCTCTACTTCTCGGTACACCGAGTGTGGTGCCATTGCCACTCGGTTAGGAATGAAAAGCTAACCTCCTTTGAGGCTTCTTCAGCGTACGTGCCTCTAGCTACCCCTGTGCCTACCATGGATCGCGAGTACTATCTCGACCTGAAATGGTTGAGAACCTTGGCTGACGGTAGCCTAGCGTGGAGAGTGCTTGGCATGAGTTGGATGAAGATTCCGCTCTGAGCACCTCCCGGCCACGAGCCCTTAGAGCCGGCGGTGGTGACGTGGATGTGGACGATGAGGAGGAGGAGGAGGATGAGGATAAACCCCGCCACCGCAGACCTATCTCATTGATGGCACGATCCTCCAGGAGATGCCGGAGCCGACGAAGGGCGAGAATGCGGAAGTCCAGAGGGTGGAGAGACCCAGAGTGGTGAGGGGACCCCGTCGAGTGAGGGAGAGGGCCTCGGGGACTAGGCCACAGCCGGAGGCACCGCAGCGCAGCGGCCTTTCCCGTACTACCCTTACCTTGACACCCGGAGACGCGATCCGATTACACGCGAGAGAGTGTCATCTACCTTGACACTCCGGAACATGCACGAGATGGCGTACGCTCGGGGATAGGTACGGAGGACCGCATCCATTTGGTGGAGTGGAGTTGGGGACGACTCGGGGTATTCCATTCCTACGGGGTGGAGCGATCGACGTGGGGACACCTCGGTCCTTCCCTTACGGCGGCTTGACTCCATGGTACGCAGCCCCGGGAGCGGGAGGAGCAGGAGCAGGAGTGGATGCGGGGATTGGGACATCAGGAGCTGGTACTTCGGGTGGTGGTGATGATGAGGTGATGTTTGAGCAGCAGCAGCAGCAGGAGTGATCCTCCTTGTTTTCTTATCCTTGTTGATAGTAGTTGATGTTGGATGATGATATCGGTGTTAGACTTTAGTAGTTGTCCCCTTTTATTGTTGAGATTTAGTTGGATTTGTATGATTGGCCATAAGGCCGGAATTGCTACACTAACCTTTTGGCAGGATTATTGAGAGTCGGGGCATCACCCCGACTCAATTTATGTGACGGTCTTGTGTTATATGTTGGTTTACGGCGGTTATGAAAAGAGCTTGACCTGCAGGTACTCGACAGAGTACCCCACACTCTATCGAGTAGCTGCAGGAAGGGAAGTAAAGAGACATTCTGATCTCGAGCTACTCGATCGAGTAGCCAAGACACTCGATCGAGTAGCATGGCACTCGATCGAGTACCGCTAGTTACTCGATCGAGTAGCACTGTTACAGGAGGTTTTTGAAAAATAAAAATGTTCAATTGTTTTATAATTACGAGTTTAATGTTTAAAGTAGTTGTGAGTACGTAATAACACCTTTGAACCGTTAATTTCATATGTTACAAGTCATGATTGAAGCTTTATAAGCGTATCTGTCACATTTAGTAAGCCGGTAATCATTTCTTGTTACTTTTATTTTGTATACGCCTCATTACGATCTATTTATCGGAATTTTAGCTTCTCGTACGTTTGTGCATACCATATTAATGTGTGTTATCAACGGTGACTAGTTATTCCGGTGGCGTGTGTGTGATTTTAATTTAACGAGTGTACAATTAGTGAATAATGTCCATAATAATGTGGTTCTCTTTCATGTTTTGATGCCCATAGTAAGTAATACGTGTTGATATTTGGGTGGTGAACTTCGGGGACGAAGTTCCTTTTAGAGGGGAAGAGTAATGTCGCGAAATAAAAAGGATGTTTTTGAATAATGCTTTGTTATTTATAATGTTGTCGGTATTATGTTTTGCTCGATTATAAAGTCATTGGTAGTTGTTTAGAATGTTGTTGGTATCAGGTATCATGTGTTAAAAAAAAAAAAAAAAAAAAACGACTTACTTTCTTTCTTTAATGCTTCAAAGTGTGTGTGATCATATTTGAATCATGTTGCCAAGTAACAGGGTGGCACTAGTGGTACCACATGGAAATTAATATGAAACATGTTCTCGATTGACAGTTTGATAGTTGTTATTGTATGTTGGAAGATCGTGAGCGACGATTCGCATCACGAGTCGGACGCTTTATATATATGTAAGATAACAGTCGACTGTGATAAAGGTTGCATGATAGTGGCAAGAATCGTTAGGTATAAATGCGGTCGATGATGATGATGACATGAGGGGGAATGGTATTTTCAAGAGGTAATGGTTTGACCGGGAAGTTTGGTAAAGTTGTGTTGGTTCCGTGTCGCGAGCGGGAGAGGTGAGTTGAACTTCGGGGACGAAGTTCTTTTTAAGGGGGGAAGACTGTAATACCCGCCCTTTTAGGGATCCCTTTGACCAGCGTTGACTGTCCTTGGGGGCGGGAGTAACCTTAGGGAAGTATGCCAAACCGTCTTGGGGTGCGTTTTTAAGAGTGGTACTCGATAGAGTAGAGGCTACTCGATCGAGTAGCTAGGGCACTCGATCGAGTAGGGGGTTACTCGATCGAGTATGTTGGGTACTCGATCGAGTGCCTGGTTTTCAGTGGGGGTTTTATATCGCGTTTTGTTAAATCCGCAAATCACTTTCGCCACTTTCCTCCTATCCTTCAGCCGCCTCTTTCCCTTCCCTTCACCTCAAAACCTCCATGGAAGCCTTTGTGAAGATCCTTGTGCCCTAGAAGAGCGTCCCTTGAGTCGGGTAGCGGTCTTTTGCCTTGTCTCTCCCTAATAGGTATGTCATAATCATCATCCGTGCCTTTGTTTCCATAGTTAGGGTTTTGCTTGTAGTAATAGATATTTGCATGATGGTAATAGGCTTTGCTTGTGCGCTGGATGCTGTGTTTGTCGGCATGGATTGGTTGCGGATGCGTAAAGGTAGGTTCGCCTACTCAGTTGCTGTAGATCGTCTAGTGTGTCGGTCGTTGTGATAGTATTGTGGTTGCTTGACATAGTAATTGTATTGTGTCGTGGTTGTGGTTGTGATCGTTGTGATGGTTCTCGAGATGCGTTCTCGGCTGAGTGGGGTCACTTGCGGGAGTGACTTCACGCCCTAGTTTCGCCCTTCGTGGAACCCGCCACGGAAGGGGATGTGCACATTAATGAGCAGGGTTATCGCTCGTACGATGAGCGGGGCTTAGGTGGGAACGGCTGCGGTCCCCCATCGGCGGGCTCGGTCCAAAGTGGACGATCGATGTGTTTGGTTGGAGTGTTGAGGTTGCAGTTGGGACTGGTGTCATTGTTTGTGTTGTCGTTTGTGGTTGTCTCGTCTTGTCTCAGTACTGACCGTGTGTGTTGTTTGTTGTTATGTGTCTGTCGTGATCCCTTATGGTGAGCAGTCGGTCTTAGCAGGTGTTGATGTCGTGGATAGCTGGAGTCCGGGCGGGGATGAGTCTTCACGAGATATGATGGTCATAGCGAGTAGTCCTTGAGTTGTACCTTGTTTTGTATTTTGGTTTGGATCACTTGTAATATAACTTAATAGTTCTTTTATTGACGTTTGGTAACTGCTTTCCTCGGGCAACCGAGATGGTAACGCCCTTATATGCTAAGGAAGGCCTAGTTAAGGCTCCTCTGGATATGGGGGTGTTACAATGCATGTATCTTCTTTCCTATCGATAATTAGTTACATTAAGACTCATTAATGTTATGAACATGCAAAATGGTTATGGTTCTTGTTCGGACCCGAGTGTGACGTTTTACATTGTGAGACTACTCGACATTCCCTATTTGTTTGCCCTCGGACATTGGGTCACGGTTAGGTGCCATTGTTTCCGAGTTGGGCTATTTTTCCTTCCGCCTCTTCGGACCGGGGGTCGCGGTTAGGTGACAAGGTTCCGCTTGAGGTTACTCGACTTTCGGGCACGGTTAGGTGTACCATATTTCGAGTCTTGGATACGATTTGGTATCGTTTGTCGAATCGGGTGTCGTCCATCCCGAGAGTCTGGCCAGGTTTAGACTAGGACCGTATTATGATCGTCGTCCTACCAAGAGGTTGGAGTCTAGAGGGTTGTCTTGTTTGAGTCTATACTTTATAATTGTCTTACATTTGAGTCGGGTTGATATGTGACAGTTTGACCTAATAATTCTTCTCTCATTTGTGCTTTACCATTCCTATTTTCTTATGCCCATAAATCATGATTTTCTTAATACCGTAAGTATTCACCCTTATGCTTGTTTGCTTAATTAAATTCTTAATTACTTGTATTTTGACATATTGTGGCTGGGAGAACCCTGAGTTACTCCCCACTGACTGTGGCTTTCATATTCATTATGAATGACAGGTTGGTGATGAAGCTTAAGTGGGGAAGACCGTGTGAGGTAGCGAGTTCTTACCTCGGACCTTATTAGTTATTACATAATAGACTCACCTGCTTTTCGAATTTATGTTAATTCGTGGGATATCTTTTCCCCAATAAATAGACTTGTGTTGTAAACTTAAATTTAACTAACTAAACTTATTTATCGTGTTGGTGATGCCTCGCGTTGGACTTCTTTAGAAGCCTTAAAAGTTTTCAAAAATATCGTGTTTCCGCCACGATTTACTAGTTACTTTTAGTTACCTCAACGAGGGGTGTCACAGTGGATGCATCTACAAAAGAATAGCCACTTTCCTCATCGAAGTGGCGGAAATTATCTAAAGGGGAAGCAATTCAAGGGTACACACTCCTTCATAGATGCAATTTCTTCAAACTACTAAGCCTAGAAGGATACCAATAAATCACCTCCAAGTTGTGTCAAGCTAGGGTACCTTTGTCCTCAATCGTTAAATGCTTTTGTCAAGAATAGACTCCATATGGTGTTAGAAACACTGGAGGATCGCGGAATTCCCCCTCTTGCCTAGACAAGAAGAAGGGTCGCCCCTCTCTACCATGCACAAAAATGGATACGATGGATAAAGGGACCAATAGTATTTGAGTTTTATTTGGGAGTTTGCTTTGTTGTTGTTTTTACCCCCAGTTTCTTGTGGCATATAACATTTGAGAACACTTTCTTTTTGCCATTTCTTTTTATTTTTGGGATTTCAATACTTGACAACTTTTCAACTTTTCTTTGCATTTTTCTTTTTGAACATTTTCAAAGTCACCCCAATTAGTAACGAGGGTGCCTTATACTTGAAGCATAGGAGTTCTATTTTTGTTACTCCTCTTTTCTTTTGATGCGTTTTGCAAACTTTTTCTTTTATTTTCTTTTCTTGAACTCAAATTTGAACAATTTCTTTTTGTGCCCATTCCCTTTGACGACAAAAATATGGTAGTACATGGATGAATGATGGTTGCATGGTTTCAAGGGTCACCTTGGAATAAACGGTAGCCAAGGAGTTATCAAACCACAAGGTACTCTTGACTAGGCCTTAATCCATGGGTCAAAGGATACTAGCATGACACATCCTAGGGTGTTTTACAAGTATTCTAACAAGCAAAGTCTTAAGAAGAAAAAGCATCTACTAGGGCCTATATACACTTTTCAAGCTTCTCAAGTAGACGGTTTCACAAAATTTTTCTAACATGCAACTATATGCCATGATGCAACTAACATTTATACATCCTAATGCATATGATTCTACCGACTAGTATGCCAAATAACCTAAATGCAATCCTAAATTCACATTGTTTATACCGCATCAATCAAAATAAAGCCACATAGTCATTAACATAAAGAGGAAAAAGGAGATTGGAAAGAGCATACCATGAGGTCTTCAATATCCTCATGTCTCGGATGTGGCGTAGTCGATCAATGTGAACAAGGATGAACAAACACAATATATACAAGACTACACTTGTGGACATGGGCCCACCTGCGTATGCCCAGCCGATTTGTGGACAACGGCAGCGGTCTTTTTGAAAGCCACGCTCGGCGGCGTAAAGGTGCTTTCGACCGGATCGTTTTAGATCGGTCGGTTTCGTCTCGGTAAGGGTCTCGAAACGATTAGAGATGTTCGGAGTCGCCACCAAGCATTTGTGGGATGCCTGGAACCCGTTCGAATTCCACTTTATACCCCGGTCAAATCGAAGCACAAAGCAGTGTTTTGACATAGGTACTAAAGATAAGGAAATCGTCCCTCTTTAGCATCCTATCTCTAGAATGACTCTTGTACGCCCTGGATAAGGTCGTCCACTATCCAAAGTTTCTGAGTAAGAGGTGAAGGTACGTATTGGGAAGCCCTTTAATCAGACACCCAATCCCGCCCGCGTTTAGCGGCCTCTACTGATCGATCTTGGTTGGTTGAATGCAAAAGTTGATAAAACGGTTTAAATGCATGAATGCGCATCCAATGATTTAAACCTAACATGTGAGCTTTCTAAGTCGGTTGATTTAATCCAAGTATCAAGTATAAGATGTCGAGTTGGATTAATGATTGATTTGCATGCAAGACGGAAATTAAACATCCATTTACCGTATTAGGTTTAGGGTGCATAACATGATCCATTTGTCTTAGTAAGGCATTTGGCAAATATGGTTCGAATAGTCATCTGATCCGTCCTATATCCAGGTTAACCGGAGTCGGGATCATCCTGGACTAATGCTGGAAGGGAACATGCCCTGTACCAGATGGCTATAAGAGGCGCGAGCCAGCCGGCGGTGTAAGGGGCCTCCCTCTGGTTTTGAAAATGAGAAAGAAAAGGCCTGCTTGAGGCGCGGGTTAGCCAACGGCTGTATGCCGTGTTCTGACTGTTTAGAAAACGTTGTAAAACGTGTTGAAAGTGGGTATTTGAACCCGGTTTGATCTTGAACGGGTCGTTTAGACCGCATTTGTTGATTTGAAGAACTAGACTCGAATAATCATCATTGTTTGATAATATTCGGTGTCGGGTTCGGTTTGACAAGCTTGACATGAATAGTTTTGAAAATGATTATAGACTAATTGTTTTAAGTCCATTTTGAATGTAATTAGTCGTTACTCATCATCGCACCCGGGTTAAAATCCGGCATGGTATATGGAACCAAGGATGATTTCGTGTTGGTGACTAATATGCATGTTTTGCAAATGTAAAGAAATGAAATAAAAGGTTTTAAAATACCTCTTAAATGTCATTAACCAAATATTATCACCGAAATACGGATTTTAACCGTCATGGTATGAAGAACCAAGGGTGAAAAATGCTTTATGGTTAAAACATGTAAAATGAAACAAAAAGGTTTCGAAAATACTTGAAATGGTAAAAACCGATTACAAATATGAAAAATGGATTAAGGGAAATGACGAGAACAAACACGGTTGATCTCTGGTCTGAACACCCCATTTAGGCGCGAGCCAGTAGGCGACCTAAGGGGCTTCTACCTCGGACCAAAAATCAGTTTTGGCTCGTTTATTCCATGTTTTGGTTCATGTTATGCATGTTTTAGCATGTTAAAGTCATGAAACAAATGAAAACATAATAAAAGAGGATTTTTACACCCTCATACTTATATGTTTGGTTGTGGCGAGTGACCGACGTAAGTGTAACAACTTGTTTGATCGGAAAAAACTCGGTTTAAAACCGTTTTGGTAAGTAAAAGAGTGTTTTAAATGTTTAGTGATGGTGTAGTGGTCAAAGTGGTCGGACAAGTAGTTTAATGCACGATGACGGTACCAAACAATGTGTAAGGCTCGTGTTTACCATCGGTAGGTCGTAAACACGCGTCGGATTGTGACTTTAGAAGTCGAGTCGAGAATTTTAAGGGAGAAAAGAGGGGGCGGACACTCGCGTAAGTCTCAAATGGGTGGCATTTGAGGGGTATTTATAGGAGAATGAGTGGTTGTGTGAGTTTTGAGCGACGTGGCCACCTGGGCTGGTCAAAGAGGCGCGAGCCAAATCGCGGCACTTCGAGTTGTGTTGTCACTATCACAACAAACGCAATCATGATTTGTTCTATCTTAGGTTTTGTAGTCACATGTTTGGTACTTGATCATTCATGAATCCGGGAAAACTTAGTACAAAAGGCTTGAAGATATTTTGTTTTTGTGGTTGACTCGGTTTGGCTCGTTGTTGGAGTCGGGATTTGAATTCTCGAGTCGGTTTTTGGTCCGGTATCTGTTTTGACTCTGGTTAGTGTCATTGCGACCCCGTCGTTGTGCATTAAACACTCCAGGTAATTTTGAAATGTTTTGTTTTCGAAATCGTTTTAAGTTTTCCGACGTAAAGTTGTACACAAACTGTCGATCAAACGCTGCGATCCCAAAACATGTTGTAGTCCGATAATCATCGAGTGTTTGTTGGAGTCTCAGAATCTTGGGTATCTACAGAGCCCCCACTTTGACTGAGGCTTGGACAGGGCGAAAGTCAAAGTAGAGTCCCCAGGTCAATCGAAGATTACAACCTGAAGACCCAAGCGACGTCGAGGCGGCTCGAAAGGATTCGGGCCAAGGACCTGCCGTCGGGAAGGGCGACGCCGAGGCGACTCGAGGGTACGAGTCCAGGACCTGTCGTCGGGAACAGTTTAGAGTCTGTCGACTGTCCGTGCGGGTCGTTTAAAGTCCGTTAGACTACGTACGAAGGCTCGCCAGCCATAAGAAGGAGTCATACCTGAGGCATCTTCGAATATGTCCTTGCATGGTTGCGGATAAATGCTTGCCAGCTGCGGTGCGTACGTGAGGAGGGCTCGCCAGCCGCGGTGCGTTGTAAGGCTCGCCAGCCGCGGTGCGTTGTAAGGCTCGCCAGCCGAGACAAGGAAGTGTACCCGAGGCATCTTCGGGATGTGTCCTTGGAAGGGTGCGTTGTAAGGCTCGCCAGCCGCGGTGCATTATAAGGCTCGCCAGCCACGGTGCGTTGTAACGCTCGCCAGCCGCGGTGCGTTGTAAGGCTCGCCAGCCGCGGTGCATTGTAAGGCTCGCCAGCCGCGGTGCGTTGTAAGGCTCGCCTGCCGCGGTGCGTTGTAAGGCTCGCCAGCCGCGGTGCGTTGTAAGGCTCGCCAGCCGAGATGAGGAAATGTACCCGAGGCATTTTCGGGATGTATCCTTGAAAAGGTAAGGAAATGTACCCGAGGCATCTTTGGGATGTATCCTTGAAAAGGTAAGGAAATGTACCCGAGGCATCTTCGGGATGTATCCTTGAAAAGGTAAGGGAATGTACCCGAGGCATCTTCGGGATGTATCCTTGAAAAGGTAAGGAAATGTACCCGAGGCATCTTCGGGATGTATCCTTGAAAAGGTTGCGGACAAAGGCTCGCCAGCCAAGGTAATGAAATGTACCCGAGGCATCTTCGGGATGTGTCCTTGAATGTTTGCGGACAAAGGCTCGCCAGCCAAATGTGACGGTCGGTTAATGGACCATGGGAATAGCCGTGTCGAATGGGCTTGTTTCGAAAGTAGCGAACTCGTGATGTCGCTGGGGAAATAGCGAGTATGGATTCTCACTATCACTATTTTTGGAATGAGCGGGTTCCGCGAGGAAGCCCCCTGCTGGTATTTGAAGGAATAGTGAATTTGGAATCTTCACCATTCGGTTTGAATTTACAGTGGCAGTTTGGATCGCCGTTTGTTCTTACAGCAAATTTGAGTTTTCCTATAGCGTTTGAAGTGACGGTTTATATGCCGCCGTTGACATTTTGAAAGAAATAGTGAATTTGGAATCTTCACTATTAAGTGAAGTGACGGTTTATGTGCCGTCGTTGACATTTTGAAAGAAATAGTGAATTTGGAATCTTCATTATTAATTGGAGTGACGGTTTATGTGCCGCCGTTGACATTTTGACAGAAATAGTGAATTTGGAATCTTCACTATTAATTGAAGTGACGGTTTATGTGCCGCCGTTGCTTGAAAATAGCGAGTTTTAAATTTTCACTATTTGGTTTTGTTTGTTTTTCGAGGAAATGACGACATTCAATATCGTCAATGAAAATTCGAATTTGCCATGGGAAATTGGGCCAAAGCCCAAATTTCGCTGGAAAAGAAAAGGGGAGGCCTGGTTTAGGCGCGAGCCGCCTGGCGATGTAAGCCGGCTTCCCTATTTTTGTTAAAAAGACGCAAGGTTGAGTTGCGGATGAATATTCATCTTCAACCTCAAAATCTCGCCAAAATCGCCATTACCGGACCTTTTAGCTTGCTTTTTCTCGTGCCATTATCAACAAATGTCATCTCAAGGTAAGTATTTCCTCTTGAATCCTTTCAAATTTGTCGATTTAGCTTGATTAGATTAGGGCGAAATTTTGCCCTAAAAAATCGAATTGGGCGTTTTTGATTGAGCCAATTTCGAGTGAAATTGATGTTTGCATTAGGTTAGAAACCTGTTTAGGAGTGCTTTTAGTTTGCATTTTGGTCCCCGTTCCCGCTCCCTATGCTCGAAAAACGTGATTGAGGCGAGAAACCGTCTCATTTCACAATGCCAAGTTTATTTGCTTGGGTAGTGGGTCCCACTAGGTTGCATTGTAGTTGGGACAACCCGTATTTGCCATTTGAGGACCTTCATTGGATGTTTGTGGGCAAAATTGAATTTTTGCCTTTTACGACGGTCTTACGTCTGACAAAATAAGCGCTTGTTTGGGCTTGAATTGAGTCAGTCTGCCTTGAAATGGACCTTATTGGTATTTTAGGTCACCTTGAGGCTTGATAAAATCACGTTTGCCTTTTTGCGGTCGTTTTCGAATTTTTGACCGGCTTGGGCTCAAATTAGCGTATGAATTGCCATTTTGAACCGTAGAAAAATCCCCATTGTGTCGGGAATGTATTTTTGGTTGTTGGCAGACCTTGTACGGGTCTTGAAATGCCGTTTTTGTGGTTTTGACTCGTCTTTTGCTTGAAAAGAGGGGCGAGTCGTTTTTGTGTTGTTGTTTTTTTGTGAATGGTTCGGGGCGGGATTGCCCCTAGTTTTTTGTATTGCAGGTTGTTTTTTGTTGTTTTTGGGTTCGTCCATTTTATGCCGTCGTAATGCCGAAATTTCGGCTGACGTTTTTTGTTTGCAGGAGAGTGTTCGGAGCAGGCCGGGTTCATGGCGACTTTCGAGGAGTTGTTCGGGCGGGCCGGTTGGTACTCTGGTTAGCACGCCCGCCGTGGTCGTGGAGGACGTCCATCGAGGAGGAGAGGCCTCCGAGCGGATATTGGGGCCTCCGGGGCCGTTGAGGAGCGTGCAGAGCCCGTTGTTGGGGCTGTTAGTGCCGGTAGAGCTCAGACTGGTGCTGAGGCAGGTACCTCCGGGAGGAGGGTTACTTCGAGGGAGCGACGTCCTCGGGGGACTAGGCGGACGTTGCGGGACGTCAACAGGGTTGTTGATTTGGGCCATGTCCACCACGTCGAGTCTCGTGGTCACAAGAGGCGGAGAGTTGAGACAGCCCAGGACGACGCTGACGTCGCGAGTTTCCGTGCCAGGCGGGTCACGGCCCCGCGGGGGTTGCTCTTACGGGCGGCGCCAGAGTGGGCCGAGGGTTTTGACGGTAGCCAGTTGTTGCTTCGACTGGACCGACACCTTTCCTACCGTGCTTACGAGGGCATGGTGAGTCACGTTCCCGGTTGAAATTTGTCATTCATTTTTGAAGTGTCGAGCCTAAACAGGCGTTCTGACGTTTGTTTGTTTTTGATTTCAGGAAATCGGCACCATGAGGACTTTCTCGGGCTTTTCTACCTGCTTGGGCCTCTACGACGTTCCCCGAGCTGGGTCGAGAGCGTTGATAGAGAGGTCGGTGTTTGGGCCGTTGGTGGCCGCTTGGTGGGATATTCATGGGTCCTCGATTAGGTCGAACCTGTGTTTGATCCGCGCTATGTTGGACCGGTACTGGGATACGACGTCGTCGTTCCACATGGAGTTTGGGGAGGTCGGTGTGACTTTAGAGGACTTTGCCATGGTGTCCGGCCTTCCCTGTGGCGAGCTGCCCATTGAGTTTACCGCGACTCCGGAGAGAGTGTCCTCTCTGCGCGTCCACGCTTTGATTGGTGCGCTTTTAGGAGCCTTCCGACGTCACTCCGTACCTGATTGAGAGTTCCTATGTGAAGGACCACTTCACTGAGAGGGTGGCGGGTGTTGTTCCGGCGCCGTTGGCGAGCCCGGAGGTAGAGACTGAGGCCGACGTGAGGGAGGCGCGGCTGTGGTTGTGGTACTTCTTGGGTGCCACGTACTTTGGCGACAAGGGCGAGCGCTTGTCGACCAAGGTGCTTCCTCTTCTTGCCGACCTTGACGCTTTGGGCCGGTTTGACTGGGTTACGCCGGCTTTGGCGAGTTTCACACGGTACTTGCACGCGGCGGTGCGTCCGAAGACAGTGGGAGCGGGCAATGCCTCAGCTTTGGTTGGTCCCGGCCTCATCCTTGAGGTACGAGTTTTTTTTTGGTGGTTTTTTTTTTTGATTTTGATTTTGATTTTGGCAATTTTTGAGAAATTGGTTAATTTGTGTTTGCTGTGTTTGATTACAGGCTTGGTTGTACGCTTACTTCACTCCTCTGCGTCCGGGGACTGCAGACGGTGTTCCCTCGGCTTACCCTGCTGTGAGGGGTTGGACGGTTGGTCGGAAGAAGTCGACTAAGTCGACTTACGAGGACTACAGGCGCCGCGTGAACAAGCTTCGGGTTGCTGATGTAAGTTTCTGCTTTCCCTTCTCTTTTATAGCAGTAGTTAGAGATAGGATGATTAGGTAGCTTAGGAAGCCCCCAGTTAGCTGAGTACCTTGGTTTCGAATGCAGTTTATTGGGCGGCCTTGAGAGCACTACACGGGTGTGCCGGCTGCCGTCACGGAGCGTTTGCGACCTCGCAGCTCCCTGCGCCTGTACTTAGAGACAGCGATTGAGCCGGTTTGGTACTTGGGCGAGCGCCTAGTTCGCCAGTGCCTTACCGAGACTTTCGTCGTGCCGGTTGACCCGCCTGGGGTGTTGTTCCGAGTCGACTCGATGAGGTTGAGGAGCACCTTCACGGTCGAGGAGGTGAGGAGTCGTTGCTTTGCGGACGACTACGACACCTTCCGGTTGTCGAGGCTCGCTTGGTACCCGATCGAGGTATGTTTTCCTCTTTTCTTTGTTTTCATTGCCTCCCTTGATAGGAGGGTTTGTCATTTTTGATATGGATCCAAATGGCAGGGAGTCGACTCGCTGATGTGGACTCAGCCCCCAGCTTTCCCGACGGAGACCACTTTTCAGGGGGCGGGTGGTGAGGAGCATCAGTTGCACTTACCGGAGCCTGCGGTGGCCGAGGTGGCCGATGCTGGCATGGAGTGGAGGTTGACTCTTCTGAGAGTGAGTTTCTGTCTTGAACACTTTCTCCAATTATACTTTGCCTTGTATTGAAGGACATTTTTGTTTTGTAGGTAACGACTGTTAGTCACCAGAACTTGTGGCGGATGGCTAACCGCTGGAGGGCGCTAGCTAGTGACCTGGCTACGAGTGAGCCTCGGCTTTCTCAGGTACGTTTTGTGTGTTGTTTTTGTATATTTGGTGTTGTATTTCACGTTTTTAGATCTTGAGGATCTGTTATTGTGTTTGACAGGGCACAGCGGATCCGGCGGAGCTTGCTCGGGTCCGTGCTGAGTTGGAGGCGGCCATGTCGATGATCGAGGCCCAGGGATTGGGGATTACCCGTCGAGACCAGGAGTTGAGGCGTCACGAGGACGAGCTGCGGATTCGAGCCGCGGAGATTGCCTCTCTGAAGGATCAGTTGGCTGCAGCGGAGGAGCTTCACGTCGAGATGGAGCGTGAGACGCTGGAGAGTTCCCCGGAGAGGGAGTCTGAGCTGGTGGTGGTGTCTGCGTTGGCGGCGACTCCTAGTGAGACCAGGACTGGTCCGACGGGGGACGTCGAGTAGTTGCTGTAGCTTGTCCGTGTCTTCGACTCTTGTCTGTACATATTTACATTTTGCGTGAGGCGGTTTGTATATATGTGTTTTTGGACTGTGGCTTGTTTTGTGATTTTGGCTTTTTTGTGTTGTGTTTCGGAGGAGCGTTGTTGGCTATTGACTCTCCTTTTGCTTTGCACCAGTTCCTGCATCGTTAGTGTAGAAAAACCGGTAACAGATAGCATGTAAACACGTAAAAGCAATTGATTGAAAATCACGTAAAGCATTTGTTTGAAAAATCAAAATTAACCAAGATGACTTGAAGTTAAAATTTGAAATTTTGAAACGAATTTTTGAAAATTCCGTGACAAAATCGTCACGTTTGGAATTCAAAAGGAATTGATTTGAAAATTTGAGCAATTAACTCGTGTCGTGAATTAAATTGCATCGGAATTTTGAAGATGACTCGAAAAATTCAAACTCAGACCGTCAGGACAGAATTTTTAGAAAATGATTTTTGCGAGTACATTGGGCTTTTGAGGTCAAGACTCGAATTTGTGAGTGCTTGAATTTTGGAGGAAAATTGATGTCGTGTTATCAATTTTCGATTTTGATTTTTGATTTGCGAAAAAGCGAAAAAAATTTCGGAATTTCGACTGACATGGAAACAATCCGTCGCGGATCGGGGCGACTAGCGCTTCCCCCCTTAAAAAAAAGAAAGAAAAATCCGTATATTTAAAGCTACGTCATGGAAACCGTGTCGGATTTCATAAAATGCGAAAACAAGGAAATGTGAGTGTGAGGAAACACAAAATTTCCTGAATCATCCCGAAGAGGCGCGAAGTTCCTGGCAGGAGGTTTGAGGTGTCAGGAGAAAGCACAAGTTGAAAGAGACAAGTCAACAACGGAATCTTGGGGAAGCCTCAAAGAGGCGCGAGCAGCTTGGCGATGGAAGCCAGCTCTCCTCTTTTTCTGAAAAATGCGCTGATCATTTTATATAAATAGAGACGTTTGCGCTTCATTGTTTCAGCATCCGAAACACAAAAACATCTCTACAAAACCTCCTCTTCTTCCACAAAAAATATTTCATGGATGCTTTTGAGAATGCATTGCGACAATGGTGCCGGGATTTGTCGCCTCCCGAGAAGTATCGACTCGATTGCATGGGAGTTGGTCAATTGTTGGTGCTTCGTCAAGTCAAGGTGCAACCCTCGTTTCTTGAAGCATGTTCTCGGTTTTGGGATTCGAAACATCATGTTTTCGTTTTCCCGAAGGGAGAGATTTGTCCTCTTGCCGAAGAAGTTGGAGTCATTGGTGGGTGGCCGGGTTGTACTCCGGTGCTTCCTCCGACTCGGTTGTGCTACAAGGAGAAATTCCGTTCCATGTTAGGCTTATCAACAAGCCAAGTCAACTTTCTTCTTGCTCCACATGGTGTGGATATGTTGGCTCTTATTAACATCTTCTCGAATCGGTTAGATGCTAATGACTCGGAGGTTGCTAGGAGAAGGGCTCTTGCATTTTGCCTTGTCCATGTGTACCTCTTTGTTGATGTCTTGAAGAAGGAGGGGCCGAGGTGTCATGGTAGCATGACCCTCATCCATGTGATCGAGAAAATGGAGCATGGTAGAAATCCATCATGGTTGGTGCTTGGAGAGATTATCCAAGCTTTGGACAAGGAAGGCTCTTGTGGAGAAGCTCCCTCTTTTGGATCGCCAAGGATCCTCCAAGTGTGGCTATTGGAGAGGCTAAGGTATGTAAAGCCTCCGGTTAATCCTTCTTCTTACTCCTTTTGTCACCTTACCATGAGGAAGAAGTTGTATCCGGATAGTTTTGCTTCCACCGAGGCCTATTTGGCCGCAAGGTTGGCGAAGGAGGGTGGTCCTCATATCCGTTGGGTGGTGTCGTGGTGGCACTTGAGGTCCTTCACGGGGTTGCCCGCTTCGGGTGCTAGTCCTCGTTCTTTGATGGTGGTGGGTTTGAAGGTTGTTTCCTTCATTTATCCCGAAAGGCTCATGAGGCAAATGGGGCGTCAACAAAACGTGCCCGCTCAAGATACTCTTGTCCAAGAGAATGTTTTTCGGAACTCCGAGATTGTGGAATTCTTCGAAAGGTGGTGGGCCACTCGGCCTCTTTGGGAGGTGCCAAACCCCGTTGCCACGACATGGGTGACTCCCGCTTATGTCAAGTGGTCACGTGCTCCGTCCTTGGAAGAGAGATCCAAATTCCGTAAGGACGAGGTTGTCGACTTGAAGTACCGAGAGGTTGGCAAGGCCAACCGTGCCTTCTTTGAAGAGTATGTTGAGGGAGCTACTCCCGATGTGATGAGACCACCGAAGAGGAGGAACTCCGGCCCCAAGAGTTTGGTGGGCTGTGCATTGGCTCGTCTTGGGTCAAACATGGGGTCTTGTGCTAGACCGGAGGCCGTCGCCGTCTTAGATCCGTTTAGGATCCGTTACGAGGAGGAAGTCCATGCTAGGCGGGCCAACAAGAAGAACAAGGGGAAGATGTACCCCGAGGGAAAAGGCAAGGGTAGAATGGAAGAGTGAAGACCCCCATTACCCACTTTATTATTATGTTGTATTATTGTTGTGAGTTTTTATTATGTTGTACTAGCTAGTTATTGTGTGTTTTGTGCTAGTTTTACTATGTGAGGTGTGTTAGTTGACACCTTAGCTTCGACAAGTTGCAGACTCGTCGAGCTTTATTAGTTGTTGAAGTTGTAATCCCTCCTATTATTAATTAAATAAGAGGATTGCTCGTGTCAAAAATTTGTGAACGCTTGTTTCTTCCATCCGTTTAGTAAAGGCAATTCGATTTGAATCGTCCTAAACAATTGCTCTCGGGAAAGTGGTATTTTGTGGAAAGGGAGAAAGGCTCATTTTTGTATTTTTGTGGGGAAAGGGAATGGTTTTCCCTTTCTTTTTTGATGGGGATTTTTTGCATGTGGGGATGGTTGTATCCTTCTTGTGTAAGAAAGGACTGCCTACGTATCCACCTGAAGAGGTGAAATCAAACCATGATCGTAGTTCGAGATGTTTTGTGAATTTGAATTGGGTTTTGTGGTTGTATCCCTCAAGCATAAGAGGGACTGCCTACGTATTCACCTGAAGAGGTGAAATCAAACCATGCTCGTAGTTCAGGGGGTTTGTTTTTTTGTAGTGCAAATGGACGTTGCCTTTGACGGATCAAAGGACATTCAAAACGGGCAAGGTGCCGCAGCTTAGACTCGATAAAACATGCAATTTTAAATCAGAACATATTGAGGAACTTGACTTGAAAAGGGTTGAGGTTGGTGCTAGTTGTAAAACTAGGCTAGGTTGTTTGTCGATAGGGTTCAAGGGTAGTATTTCTTGAGTTGGTCTAGGTTGGTCGGGTTTGTAAACTCCTCCCCGTCTAGGTCACTCAGTCTCACTGCGCCCCCCGAAAGTATTTTCTTGACCAGGTACGGCCCGGCCCAGTTGGGTTTGAATTTTCCCCTCGGATCGACGGGTAATGGTGCCCGGACTGACTTGAGAACAAAGTCGCCCTCCCGGATGTTCCGGGGTTTGACCTTCTTGTTGAATGCCCGTTGTATACGTTGTTGGTATAGCTGGACGTTGTTCAGGACGTTGAGTCGCCGTTTATCTAGAAGAGTGAGCTGTTCGTACCTTCGACGGGTCCATTCCGCCTCAGGGACTTGACTCTCCAATAGAATGCGTAGAGATGGGACCTCTAACTCCACCGGTTGAACCGCCTCCATACCGTATGCTAGGTAGAAGGGTGTGGCGCTTGTCGGTGTTCGAATGGAGGTTCGGTATCCCCAGAGTGTGAATGGGAGTTTGCTCGGCCAATCGCGGTAGTTGTCTTGCATTTTCTTGATGATGGTAGCAAGAGTTTTGTTCGCTGCCTCCACCGCTCCGTTGGTTTGGGGACGGTAGGGGGATGATCGATGTCGTTTGATCTTGTACTTGTCCAGCAAAGCTTGAGTTTCCGCCCGAAAGTGAGAGCCTTGATCGCTGATGATTTCATGGGGTACCCCATATCGGCAGATGATGTTGTTTTGGATGAACTTGGCCACTTGTTTGGCGGTCAAGACTGCATATGACTGTGCTTCCACCCATTTGGTGAAGTAGTCGATGGCGACGAGGACGAAGCAATGCCCCTTGGTGCCTATCGGGTTGACTTTCCCAATGATGTCGATGCCCTAAGATGAGAATGGCCAGGGTGATGTCATGGTGTATAAAAGGGATGGTGGTATATGTTGTATGTTGGCGAAGATTTGACAATTGTGGCAATGTTTGACGTAGTTACGACAATCGGCTTCCATGGTTGTCCAGTAGTAACCTAGCCGCATGATTTTCCGTGTAAGCATCATTGCACTCATGTGAGGGCCACATTCTCCGTCGTGGACTTCTCCCATGACTTTCTTGGCTTTGTGATGGTCAATGCAAAGGAGGAGAATTCCTTGGGGTGTTCTTTTGTAGAGTTGATTTTGGTTTATCACGAATTGTGATGCAAGTAAACGGATGGCTCCTTGTCCTCTTTGATCAGAGTTGGGAGGGAATTCGTTTTTGGTTTTGTAATTGAGGATGGCTTGGTATCAAGGTTCATCATGGCTTTCCTCGTTGTCGATAATGGCACAAATGTGACCTGGCTCGCTCCGTCTCTCGACACATAGGGGCATCGACGCCATGTCGTCAGGTATGTTGACGAGCGCGATAAGTTTTGCCAGGGCATCAGCAAATTGATTTTCCTCTCGCGGCAAGTGGAAGTAGTCGATTTGGTCGAAGAACTCGGCCTCTTGACTGATCTTTGCTTGGTAGGGAGCTAAGCTGTCAGATCGGATTGTCCATGATCCGGATACCTGATTGATGATGAGTGAGGAATCGCCATGGACCCTCAGTCTCTTGATGCCAAGTGTGATAGCTGCTTGTAGGCCGATGAGACATGCTTCATATTCAGCGGCATTGTTGGTGACGGCAAAGTCTAGCTTGACCGAGATCGGAACGTGTTCTCCTTCCTGTGATATTAGAAGGATTCCTACCCCGAAACCTCTCAGATTAGATGCACCATCAAAGTATAGGTCTCATGCGTCGGAGTTGGCACAAAGGATGTCTTCGTCAGGAAGTGACCATGTGTCGGTCGTTGGATCCTCGTTGACGGGATTTTCTGCTAGGAAATCGGCGACTGCTCTTCCCTTGATAACCTTGAGGGGTACAAAATTGAGATCAAATTCGGACAGCATGAGTGTCCACCTAGACAGCCTTCCGTTTAGTACGGGTTTTTCGAAGATGTATTTGACTGGGTCCATCTTGGAGTAGATGTGGACCGAGTAGCTGAGCATGTAATGCCGCGACTTCTTTGTTGACCATACTAGGGCAAGGCATGTCTTTTCCAGTTGGGTATATCTCGTCTCGTACTCAATGAATTTTTTGCTGATGTAGTAGATGGCTCGCTCCTCGTTGCCAACTGTTTGTGCTAGCATCGCTCCCATGGCTGTGTCAGTAACAGTCAGGTACAACGATAGGGTAATCCCCGGTTGAGGTGGCATGAGGACAGAAGGTTTGGATAGGATTTCCTTTATCCTGTCGAATGCCTTCTGACAGTCGTCGTCCCAATCGGTGTGATCGGAGGCGCGAAGCTTCTTGAATATCGGTTCACAAATCATAGTGAGCTTGGCGATGAACCGGCTGATGTACTGGACCTGACCGAGAAATCCCCGAATCTCCTTCTCGTTCTTAGGCTGAGGCATTTGTTGAAGGGCTTTGATTTTGGTTGGATCAATCTCAATGCCTCTTTTCTTTACATGTCCCAAGAGTTTTCCGGAGGTGACCCCGAATGCACACTTCTGAGGATTTAGTCTCATGTTATATTTTCGCAGACGAGCGAAGAATTTCCGGAGGGCATTGATGTGGCTGTCTCGTTCTTTTGATTTGACGATCATGTCATCGACATATACCTCTACCTCCTTGTGCATCATATCATGTAGGAGAGTGGTAGCGGTTCTTTGATAGGTCGCTCCGGCGTTGATGAGGGCGAAGGGCATGACCGTGTAGCAATATGTCCCCCACTGTGTGGTGAACGCAGTTTTGTGCATGTCTTCCTCAGCCATTTTAATCTGGTTGTACCCGACATACCCATCCATGAATGATAGGAGAGCATGTTTGGCGGTGTTGTCTGCCAGAATGTCAACATGCGGCAAAGGGAAGTCGTCTTTTGGACTTGCCTTGTTCAGATCCCTGAAATCGACGCAAACCCGAATTCGTCCGTCTTTCTTTGGTACCGGCACAATGTTGGCCACCCAGTCAGAGTATTCAGATACTTTGATGAACCCGGCTTTGAACTGTTTGTCCACCTCTTCTTTGATTTTTAAGGCCCACTCAGGACGCATCCGGCGTAGCTTCTATTTCACAAGTTTAGCCTCGGGTTTGATGGGTGTCCGGTGCTCTGCAATTTCTCTGTCAATCCCAGGCATATCTCTGTAAGACCAGGCGAACACGTCCTTGTATTCGTGGAGGAGGTCAATGAACTGTTGTCTTTCCGAGGGGTCCAGGGTTGTCCCTATCCTAAGTTCTTGAGGTGTATTGTCGGTTCCTACGTTAATAGGCTCAGTTTCCTCAATGATGGGGGTTCTGGTTTCCCGTTTGTCAAGTTCTTTGGCTAAGTGAGGTGGGTAGTCACTCAAGTCAAATTCCTCATAATCATTCAGAATTGCATTGCAGTTAAAATGAGACGAGTCATAAGCAAACTTAGCGTTCATTAAGTTGACACGAGCGAAAAGCTCGGAAAGGACAGACATGTCGTAGTCAGTAAGAGGCGACACGACAGAGGAAGCGGCCCCTGGAACAGGCTCCATATTGTCACCTTTCATTGGAGTGGGGGTGACCTTAGTAGACTCGGCCTACGAATCGGCCACGACTTTGTGATAAAACAAAGGGAAGGGGACCTTGACCGACATCCGGAGTGTTAGGAGCTATAACGAGACTCGACTCCGACTCGGACTCAGACTCGGATCCTTCATCACTTTCCTTCTTGAACATAGGGTCTTCTCCGATTGTGATTTTGAGAATGCGGCCTTGGCGATCGGTCCCACTTGATGGTTTTCCTCCACCCTGGGTGGCTTTCTCCGGTCGATATCGGAGATCAAGGCGATTGGATCAAACGATTGTCTTTGAGGGCGATGTTGATGATGTCCTCATAGTCGAGGCGTTTGATGTTATCTTCCCCAAAGAGTAGTGTGGCGACTTGTCCGTCGAGGCATGGTGACGGTTTGGACTCGGTTGATGCGGCTTCGATGTTGTCGGGAATAAAGTAGCGATCTGGAAGACTTCCACTCTCGGGTATCTAGCCTTTGCCACGAGTCATAGATAGGCTCCGGAAGCCGTGGTAGAGCTCGGACTCTCCCTCGGGGACAAAGTATCCGTTGAGAGTCGGGTGGTAGGGACGGAGGATGACTCCGTGCTTCTTGCGTTTTCGGATTAGGAGGTTCATCTCTCGGATGTCTTCATTGGTAGGTTCGTATCCCAGTCCAAAGGGAATGTTGGGGACCTTAGCCTGCTTCAAGGGAGGCAATGGGTCCTTTAGCGGATTGAGCGGCAAACCCGGGAAATAACCCTGGCGCATCATGATACGGTTGATCGTGAGGCTGGCGAACGGGTCACATTCAGAGGTTGTTAGCTCATCGATTATGGCGTTCACGGCTTGGAAACCCCACATTTCATTGTCGTCCTCCTCAATGGCTTGGGAGGCTACCCCTCTTCTCATGACTGCTTTGATTGGGGAGGCGGGGATCGTGATCGTTTTCCCGTTGAAGGGGACCCTGATCTTTTGGTGAAGTGTTGATGTCACTGCCTTGACGGCTTGAATCCAGGGACGTCCCGGGAGAATGTTGAAGGATGCGTCGATGTCGACCACTTGGAAACTGGTTTGTCTTTCTAGTGGCCCAGTTGCGACGGCTATAGTGATAAGCCCAGCGACCTTGCGACGAGTGCCGTCGTAGGCGCGTACTCCTTGATTCGTTGGGATTAAATCAGATTTCTTGATACCCAGCCTGTGGGCAGTTTTGAGAGAAATGACATTCACGGCGGAACCGTCATCCACAAGGACCATTGGTATGTTCTTCTGGAGGCATTGCACAGTGATGTACAGGGCCATGTTATGGTTGGCTCCGAACAGGGGGATATCCTCGTCGGAGAAGACGACCGGATTTCTCAGATCAGAGGCGTCTCTTGTCATGTGCGCCACTATTTCTTCTGGAGAAGAGGTGGAGGGCACGGTTAATTTTCCCAAGGCCTGTAGCAAGGCCTGTCGATGCTCAAAAGACGTTGCGATCAGTTGCCAGATAGAGATCTCAGCTTTTGCTTTCGGAGTCAAGCTTCAGATCGAGTTCTCGGGAGCCTTTGGTTGAGTGTCCACCTCTGGGACGATTTGGTCATTCGTTGTTGGAACGACCGCTGGGTTGCTCGGATTCTGATAGGGACGTCCGGATCGGGTGAGATGTCCGATTTCCTTCGTCCTCTTCTCCTTTCCTGGGACGACATAGACATCCTCAACATCATCCCGCCATATGCCGTTAATTTCAGGGTCTCGGGGATACCTCGAAGGGGTATTCCTCGGTGGGTAGTTCTTGTGGGGAATATTTTTGTGTGGGCGATTTTTGTGAGGGTAATTATTTTGAGGGTAGTTATTTTGAGAGTAATTCTCATGAATGTGGTTATTTTGAAGGTGGTTTTCGTGGGGTTTATGCCAGAATGGTCGCGGGAGCAATCCATCCTGGGGTGGGTAGTTTTGAATGCTTGGGGAATTCTCCCGTGGACGTGGTATCGGGGGATTGAAGATGAGTCGACGGTAGGCGTCGTCGAGTCGGGTGATTCTCTCACAAAGGCTGGCAATGGCCTCCTCAACTTGCTGAAACATAGTGAGCATAGTGGCAGCACTGAACACGAACACTCCGTCTGAAGGGTCCTTTTCCAGAGCATTTATCTCATCGTCAATTGGGAACATGAGATGAGAGCAGTCTAGGGTCGGCTCATCGTCAGAGATGGCGTGAATTCCCAGAGGATTCGTCTTGTTGTTTGGCTTAGTTGGTGGGGGTATAGGCAAGTCTCCCTGTAATACTCCGTATTTATGGTCTTGGGGGTACTCTATCGAGTAGCCCTTACTCTGTCGAGTAAGGGTATGTTGCAGAATAAAATAGTTTCTGACCTGTTGGGCACTCGATCGAGTAGTCAGGGGCACTCGATCGAGTACCTTAGGTACTCGATCGAGTACCTTGGGTACTCGATCGAGTGTCCTAGTTTACGGGGTTTTTCTCGGGTTTTGTTAATTACGCGATTAAGGTATTTAAACTTATTCGGCATTGTTCTAAATCACTTTTTACAAAACCTAAAACCTGTTTAAGAGAGAAAGCAACTTGTTCTTCTTCCTAATCGCGTTCTTGACAATTCCCGGAGTTCAGACGGTCGGTTTGCATCGTAGTTTGTGTCGTTGGATTCCTTGCGTCGAGGGTAAGCTTTTAATGTAATTTATATAATGTTTTGTTAAGATTAGTGAAACCCTAATTTGGGAATTGGGGGTTTTTATGAGTAGTAATTGAATAGTAGTATCTATGTGTTGTATGGTAGGAGGAGAGTTCATAGAAGAGGCGTTTTGAGACAGCTGTAGATACCGTCTGCGTGTTGTGCTTTCCAGGTAGGATTTCCTACTCAGTATTAGTCCCATAATGGGATATTGGTGATGTGCTGTAATTAGTTGTTTGATATGATGATTGTGATTGTGATTGTGGTTGAGATTGTGATTGTTTGTTGATGGTTCTCGAGATGCGTTCTCGGCTGAGTGGGGTCACTTGCGGGAGTGACTTCACGCCCTAGTTTCGCCCTTCGTGGAACCCGCCACGAAAGGGGATGTGCACATTAATGGACAGGGTTATCGCTCGTACGATGAGCGGGGCTTAGGTGGGAACAGGCTGCGGTCCCCCATCTGCGGGCTAGTCCAAAGTGGACGATCGATGATTGAGACGGTTGGTTGGATGTGTGTGTGTGTGTGTGTGGCGATTCGGTTGCATTTGTCTTATTGTTGTTATCTATTTTGATTGTGTGATTAGTACTGACCCCGGTGTTGTTTTGTAAAACCTGCGGTGATCCATTCGGGGATGGTGAGCAGATATTGAACAGGTATAGAGATGATACTGGGATAGCTGGGATGGCCATGACATGACGATAGAGTCTTCCGCTGTAGTTTAGTATTTATTTATATTTCAGTTGAGAACAGACAGTTTGGAATAATGTATTGTACTTTCAGTTTGGTTTCGAGGATTGTACTTATTCATTAAATTACTTATAATAAATGTTGTTTCTGTTTTGTCTATTTGATTATCATACCTCGGGCAACCGAGATGGTGATGTCTTCATACCTGAGTGGTCCTGGTAAGGCACTCGGAGTATGGGGGTGTTACAAATGGTATCAGAGCGACGATCCTGAAACCTGTAACCAATGAACTTAATGAACATAGGGAGTCAATTAAAATGAACCCGGGGTAAAAGTTGTAGGAGCTAGTGCAAAAGCTTGGGAGACGTCCTAAAGTCGCGGGGGTCGCCCTACAACTTTGAACCGGTCACATGGGGAAAGTGTTTGTCGAGTCATCTGTATGTTTGATTTATGTGTGCAACAAAGTGATGAAGTGTGAGGATTGTTTGGTGTTGAAATAGGAAGTTGAGCAAGTGAAAGGATATGATATGTTGAACATGTTAGTGAGATGATAACATGTTGAATGATTTACAATGTGGCTTTAATAGCATGATGAATTGATCTTGTTGATAGTATAATAGATGCGTAGTATATGTATTCTGATAGCATGTGATTTTATAAAGTTAGCATGTTAGTATACGACGTAAGATGCGGGTAGCTCTTACGTATTGGGGGTACTTGATCGAGTGAGGCTGACTCGATCGGGTAGGTTTTTGGCGATTTTGAGTCCAGAATCGAGTTTTGGGGCACTCGATCGAGTAACTAGGGGTACTCGATCGAGTAGAAAATCACTCGATCGAGTAGCCTAGATACTCGATCGAGTGGGTTAGAGATCAGAAGGTCCGTTTGGTTCTTGAGTTTGGGTACTCGATCGAGTACATGGGGCACTCGATCGAGTAGCCCGTTACTCGATCGAGTAGGTTAAAGGCGTGCGTTTTGTGTTTTGAGGTTTAGTACGCGTGTTTATGTTTATCCCTTTCTTATATAGCTTCAAGATGCCGCCCAAGAGAAATGCCTTGTACGCGAGAGCCGAGCTTATGACTACGGATGACATCGTTAAGATGTTGGAACACCAGGACGCTCTTACCGAGACCCTGAAGAGAGTGAATGAGGACAAGGATAAGAGTAAGGAGAAGGAGGTTGACCATGCTAAAGTCAACCTCTATATTGCGAGGTTTAACCCGAAGGAGTACAAGGGAGTTGAGGAGCCTAACCATCTTGACATTGGCTAAGGGAGATGGAGAACATCTTGGATTTAGTTCGTTTGTCCGATGAGATGAGAGTGGATCGAGCTGCATTCTATCCGAGGGAGGCACTGCAAATGGTGGGATTCAGTAAAAGTGAGTGCCAAGGAGATATATACTAACCAGGGGTTACCTACTATACCTTGGGAGGAGTTTCGTAGGGCATGAGGAAGGAGTTCGTATCAGAACATGTGAGGAGTAAGTTGAGAGAGGAGTTCGACAAGTTTAAGATGACGGTGAGATGTCGTGGGTGAGTACTACGAGGCGGTTCAATGAGAAATCCAGATATGCTGAGGACATGGGTTTGAGTGAGGAGAATCTCGCTTTGAGGTTTGAGAGAGGGCTAACCACGAAAATTATGGATAAGTTACCCGTGGGAGTCCTTACGATGTGAAGGAAGCATATGAGAGGGTGGGAGAGCCGAGAGGCTAGTGGAGATGGCTCAGGAGAGGTCGGGTGGAGAGAAGAGGAAGTCCGAGAGCGAGGGTGGTGGCCAATCTAATTTCAAGAAAGGCAACCACAATCAATCTAAGGGATTTTCTTCCGTTACGGTTTAGTCTTTGGAACTTCCTTTGGGCGAGGTCGTGGGAGTGTGAGCAACAAATGGGAGTGACTGCTTTGGTTGTGGTGGCGTAGGCCACAAGAGACATGAGTGCACGAGCGCACGGGATCTTTTCGAGACCTGCACAGAGCTTTGCAAGCAACAGACCCGGATCATGGCCAAACCGGGAGGTCGAGCTATCGAGTGGAGGCAACCGCAACGGCGGTAATTCTTATGCGAAGACACCGATGAACAACAACAACAATCAAGGGTCGGGTGCTAAAAGACCGCATCGCCTAATCTTGTCCGGGAGGTGGGCGAGAAGACCGATGGCAAGTTGTTCATGATGGACAAGAAGGCAAAATGAGGAAGATGCGCACGTTATCACCGTTACATTCCTTGTTAATGGTATTCCTACGTTTGTTTTGTTTGATTCGGGGCTTCTCGATCGTTTGTGTCTTCGAGTCATGTAAAACAGTTGGGGTTGAGAGTATATGAGTCTGTTAGGGAGCAAGTTTTCATACCTTCGGGTGAGTCTGTATCGTGTGGGAGGTTGTTTAGAGATGTATCTTTGATAGTTGGGCAAGTTGATTTCCTGTAGACTTGCTAGAGTTCCCTTTTAATGGTTTTGAGATGATAGTTGGGATGGATTGGTTAGGAAAGTATAAGGCTAAGATAGACTGTCATCAAAAGAAAGTGTCCCTAAGAGGTCCTAAGGGTGTAAGTGTGTCTTACCGTGGGTTTCTAGTCAAACCCAAAGTTAAGTTGATTACAGCAACACACTTGAAGTCGTATCTGAGGAAGGGATGTCCTCTGATTTTGTGCCATGTGAGAGATGACCGGATAGAGAGCCCGGCAGTTGACGAGATACCAGTGGTGGGAGAGTATGCAAGTGTTTTTCCAGAGGAGATTCCGGGGTTGCCACCGAAGAGGGAGATAGATTTCACCGTTGAGTTGAAGCCAGGGACGGGGCCAATCTCTAAGGCACCGTACCGTATGGGTCCTAAGGAGATGGAGGAGCTTAGGAAGCAATTGGATGATTTGATAGAGAAGGGATACATTAGACCAAGTGTATCGCCTTGGGAGCACCAGTTCTTTTCGTGAAGAAGAAGGATGGAACTTTGAGGTTATGCATAGACTACGGGAGTGAACCGTGTGACGATAAAGAACAAGTATCCTTTGCCAAGGATAGATGACCTGTTTGATCAGTTGAGCGGTGCAACAGTCTTTTCCAAGATTGATTTGAGGTCGGGGTACCATCGGTGAAGATTAGAGATGTGGACATACCGAAGACAGACTTTCACGTCGAGGTATGGCCATTATGAGTATGTGGTGATGCCATTTGGGTTGTCCAATGCGCCGGCGGTGTTTATGGATTTGATGAATAGGATCTTGAGACGTTCTTGGATCGGTTTGTAGTGGTGTTTATCGATGACATCCTAGTCTACTCTAAGACTAAGGAGGAGCATGAGGAGCATCCGAGGATCGTGTTGCGGACGTTGAGAGATCATGAGTTGTATGCTAAGTGTCCAAGTGTGAGTTACGGTTAGAGAAAGTTGCTTTTAAGGGGCATGTAATCTCTAAAGATGGGGTAGTCAGGATCCGGCGAAGATTGAGGCGATGACAAAGTGGGAAGCAGAAGAATGTTCTTGAGGTTAGGAGTTTCTTGGGTTTAGCTGGATACTACAGACGGTTCGTGAAAGATTTCTCCAAGATAGCTAGACCGATGACAGCGTTGATGAGGAAAGAGAACAGGTTTCGTTGGGATGAGAGTTGTGAGACGGCGTTCCAAACCTTAAAGGAGCGTTTGACCACAGCTCCTGTCTTGGCATTGCCTGAAGGGAGCGAGAATTTCGAGGTCTATACAGATGCCTCGAAGAATGGGTTGGGATGTGTGTTGATGCAGAATGGTAAAGTAATTGCCTATGCTTCTAGGCAGTTGAAGCCTTATGAGGAGAACTACCCTACTCATGACCTGGAGTTGGGTGCAGTGGTGTTTGCTCTCAAGATTTGGAGGCACTACCTTTATGGAGCAATCTTTAAGGTATTTTCTGATCACAAGAGTCTCAAGTACATCTTCACGCAGAAGGAGTTGAACATGAGACAGAGGAGGTGGATGGAGCTGATTGGTGATTATGACATGGAAATCATCTACCATGAAGGAAAGGCCAACGTTGTTGCTGATGCTTTGAGTAGAAAGAGTGTACATTCCTTGTGTACAACTCTATCTTTGATGAGACTGAGGGATGAGGTAGCGAGCTTTGGGATTCATATGATGCAGAAAGGAGATGCTATGGGTGATATGACAGTACACATGGAGTTTTATGACGATATTCGAGGTAAACAGGCTTTGGATCCTAAAATAGTGGAGTGGAGAGCTGGAGTAGAGAAAGGGACAGTGTCCCGGTTTTCCATTCATACAGATGGTAGCTTGAGGTTTGATGGTAGGTGGTGTGTTCCTAATGACGAGGAGTTGAAAAAGACAATCATGAATGCGCATTGCACACCATATTCGATTCATCCGGTGGAGACAAGCTTTACAAAGATTTGAAGAAAACGTTTTGGTGGCACTGGATGAAGAAAGAGATAGCTGAGTTTGTGTCCCGTTGTTTGACATGCCAGAGAGTTAAAGGGGAACAGAGAAGACCACAAGGTAAGGTTCAGTCTTTGGAGGTGCCTGAGTGGAAGTGGGAATCCATTTCCATGGATTTCATTGTGGGTTTGCCGAAGAGTCAACAAGGTAACAACATGATTTGGGTGATAGTGGATCGGTTGACCAAGTCAGCTCACTTTGTTCCAATGAAAGATACATGGACTAAGGCACAACTGGCTATGGCCTATCGAAAGAACGTGCTTAAGTTACATGGAGTCCCTAAGGACATAATGTCCGGGAGAGATGCGAGGTTTATATCAAGGTTTTGGAAGGAGTTGCGAGAATCGTTGGGAACGACTTTGAAGATGAGTACAGCATTTCATCCTGCGACAGATGGGCAGACTGAGAGAACAATCAAGACTCTTGAGGATATGTTGCGAGCTTGTGTGAAGGATTTTGGTGGTAGCTGGGAGCAGAGGTTGGATTTGATAGAGTTTTCTTACAACAACAGCTATCACACCAGTATTGGTATGGCACCGTTTGAGGCTTTGTATGGGAGGAGATGTAGGAGTCCGATCTGTTGGGACGATAGTCTTTGAGGCAAAGTGGTTTTAGGACCAGAGATGGTGCATGAGATGGTGGAACAGATTAAGATGATCGGGGAACGGATGAGAGCGGCCCGGGATCGACGAAGAGTTATGCGAGATCTACATCGTCGGGACATAGAGTTTCAGGTTGGGGACAAGGTTCTTCCGAAGGTGTCTCCTATGCGTGGGGTTATGAGGTTTGGGAAGAAAGGCAAGCTAAGCCAAAAGTTTATAGGGCCTTATGAGATCTTAGAGCGAGTTGGGGAAGTGGCTTATCGTTTGGCTTTACCGGCTCCATTGGAGAGAGTGCATAATGTGTTTCATGTATCGCAGCTGCGGAAGTATGTGAGTGACCCGTCACATGTGTTGGAGGCAGAGAGCTTAGAGCTGGATGAGTCTTTATCATACCTTGAGATGCCTAAGCAGATCCTAGACCGAAAAGTTAGAAAGACCAGGAGTGGTGAGACAGTGTTGCTTAAGATCCTTTGGTTTAACCATGAGACCGAGGAAGCTACATGGGAGGCGGAGGATATCATGAAAGAGCGTTACCCTTTCCTTTTTGATCAGGTATGTATGGTTACGGGGACGTAACCTTGTTTCTTTTAGGGGGGTAGGAGATGATCGCGAGAGTTTTTAAGAGTTTTTACACCCCTTTTATATGTTGTGTCGGTATGTTTGTCGGGATAAGTTGGGTTAGTAGCATGTTTTACGTTGTGTTTATTTTGACCTTCGAGTCGGGAAGCTTATGGGAGTACCTTTGTTTAGTAGTGGTGTGAACTTCGGGGACGAAGTTCCTTTTAAGGAGGGAAGACTGTAATACTCCGTATTTATGGTCTTGGGGGTACTCTATCGAGTAGCCCTTACTCTGTCGAGTAAGGGTATGTTGCGAAATAAAATAGTTTCGACTGTTGGGCACTCGATCGAGTAGTTTGGGGCACTCGATCGAGTAGAAATACTCGATCGAGTACCTTGGGTACTCGATCGAGTGTCCTATTTTTACGGGGTTTTTCTCGGGTTTTGTTAACTACGCGATTAAGGTATTTAAACTTATTCGGCATTGTTCTAAATCACTTTTTACAAAACCTAAAACCTGTTTAAGAGAGAAAGCAACTTGTTCTTCTTCCTAATCGCGTTCTTGACAATTCCCGGAGTTCAGACGGTCGGTTTGCATCGTAGTTTGTGTCGTTGGATTCCTTGCGTCGAGGGTAAGCTTTTAATGTAATTTATATAATGTTTTGTTAAGATTAGTGAAACCCTAATTTGGGAATTGGGGGTTTTTATGAGTAGTAATTGAATAGTAGTATCTATGTGTTGTATGGTAGGAGGAGAGTTCATAGAAGAGGCGTTTTGAGACAGCTGTAGATACCGTCTGCGTGTTGTGCTTTCCAGGTAGGATTTCCTACTCAGTATTAGTCCCATAATGGGATATTGGTGATGTCTTTGTAATTAGTTGTTTGATATGATGATTGTGATTGTGATTGTGGTTGAGATTGTGATTGTTTGTTGATGGTTCTCGAGATGCGTTCTCGGTGAGAGTGGGGTCACTTGCGGGAGTGACTTCACGCCCTAGTTTCGCCCTTCGTGGAACCCGCCACGAAAGGGGATGTGCACATTAATGGACGGGGTTATCGCTCGTACGATGAGCGGGGCTTAGGTGGGAACGGCAGTGCGGTCCCCCACGCGGGCGGTCGGTCCAAAGGACGATCGATGATTGAGACGGTTGGTTGGATGTGTGTGTGTGTGTGTGGCGATTCAAATTGTCTGTTTGTCTTATTGTTGTTATCTATTTTGATTGTGTGATTAGTCTTGACCGGCCGGTGTTGTTTTGTAAAACTGCGGTGATCCATTCGGGGATGGTGAGCGATATTGAACAGTATAGAGATGATCTTTTGGGATAGCCGGGATGGCCATGACATGACGATAGAGTCTTCCCGCCGTAGTTTAGTATTTATTTATATTTCATTGAGAAACAGACAGTTTGGAATAATGTATTGTACTTTCAGTTTGGTTTCGAGGATTGTACTTATTCATTAAATTACTTATAATAAATGTTGTTTCTGTTTTGTCTATTTGATTATCATACCTCGGGCAACCGAGATGGTGATGTCTTCATACCTGAGTGGTCCTGGTAAGGCACTCGGAGTATGGGGGTGTTACACTCCCTTCTCAATCATGTCTTGAATGAGGTGCTTGAGTTTGAAGCAATTTTCGGTATCATGCCCTTTCCCTCGATGATACTGGCAGTAGGCGTTGGGATTCCAAAATCGGGATTTCTTGGCATCGGCCGGGTCCGGGGTGGGCACGATCGGTTGTAGCTTCCCTTGGTCCATGAGCCTTTTCAAGGCACATGCATAAGTTGACCCTATGTTGGTGAACACTCTCTGGGGGCGTTCAATTTTCTTGGTAGATGGTTCGACGAGGTTGACCTCATCAATCTTGTTTGTCTGACCGTAAGGGCGAGATCCGGTTGAGGTGGATCCTTTATAACCCCTGCCTGTGGTCTTTACTAAGACACCCTTTCGGAGGTCGTCCTCAATGCGTGTCCCCAGAATCTGCAGATCTTGAAAAGTTTTGATATTCTGATACCTCAGTAGGTTGGCATAAACCGGGCGGAGGTTGTTGACAAATTTTTCCACCAGAGTTGATTCATTCGGCTTGCTAACCAACTGAGTACTCACCCTCCTCCAACGGGTTAGGAACTCAGTGAATCCTTCCTTGTCGTTTTGGGTTAACACCTCGAGAGTACGGGTGTTGGCCTGGATCTCGACATTGTCGGCATACTGTTTGGCAAACTCAACTGCGATTTTGTCCCAGGTGGTAAGGTTTTTCGGGTCTAAGGAGTAGTACCATTGGCGAGGTATTGGCTCCAAAGAGGAGGGGAAGATCCTGGTAAAAAGTTCCTGTTTGACCCCCTTAATGGCCATGTAGTCTTTGAAAGCACGGATGTGGTTGAGTGGGTCTTCCACTCCCTTGAATTTAGGCACATCAGTCAGGGTGAAGTTGTCAGGTAACTGGTCCCCAACAGGTTCGAACCTTCGGTTATTTTCAAGGTGGATGTTGTTACCCCGGGCTAGGAGTTGCTCTTCCAAAAGTTTCGACCTCTTCTCAGTCTCAGTCAGAGGTGGGGTATTATGTTCCCCAATTTCCTTGTTCTTCAAGGCGTCGATACGGGTCTCGACGCGATCCAGGGTGACCTTAAGAGCGGTAAGTAGACTGGCTAGCTGATTAGTTGTGACATCTCTGTTGTTATCATTGTTGTTGTTGGACGAAGCTGAAGACGGGGCCATGGCTCTGAGGCAGAAAAACGGCTCACATTACAACTCAATCCGACACGGTTCCAGGACTGAACGCAGACAACACAGAGGACGAGACCAAGATCAACTCAACAAGACGGGGTGACCGTGTGTGGTCCCTCGGTGCTGACTCGATTTATGACGTGACGGTGTTTGACCGAACCTTTGACACGGGTCCAACATGACGGCGTGACGCCACTGGATGGGTCTCGTGGCGAGACGACTCATAAGTAAAGACCGATAAGTACGTTTGCTTTGACTCGATAGACACGAGGCGGAATTGGAATGGTGGACTGAAGTTTTCGAAAATAGAAATTTTCAAAAAGATTCATTTGTCGCTTTAGTGGGCGGCTTCCGAAGATAGAAATCTCCGCAAGTCGATCAGTTGAAAAGGGTTGTCTTAAGTTTATTTGCAAAAGACGGTTTGAGTTTGAGTCGGCTCGGGAAACGGCGTGTTGCTTCCCAAGACGGTTTTGAAATTCAAAATTGCATGTTTTGAAAATCGAGTTTTAAATGTTTGAAAAGGTCTCGGGGACGGTGTATGGTCCTCGGGATCCCGAAAGTGTCTCGAGAAAAGGGTGTGTGCTTTTCTCGGGTTTTGAAAGAGCCATTGTCGGCGCGAAACGGGTTAAAATCCGTGTCTAGACGCGGCGATTATAACGGCGTAATAAGGTGATTTTTGAAATGGTTGTACAAAACCGGGTTTGAAAATCGTCATCACGACGGCCTAGAAAGGCGTGTTGAAATGGTTATACAATATCGAGTTTGAAAATCGTCATTATGACGGCCTAGAAAGGCGTGTTGAAATGGTTATACAAAACCGAGTTTGAAAATTGTCATAATGACGGCCTAGAAAGGCGTGTTGAAATGGTTATACAAAACCGAATTTGAAAATCGTCATTATGACGGCCTAGAAAGGCGTGCAACGGTCGGCGAAATACCGAGCTTTGAAATGGCCATTATAACGGCGCAAAAAGGTGTTTTGAAAGTTTGCAAAACGACACGGAAGGACTTATGATCAAGTAGCACATAAGCACTCACAGTTTCATTATATTATGCATCATGCTGACACGGGTTTTGGCTTAAAAGGGTGGGTTACACACCAAGCAATCAAACCCCGATTTGCGAGAGAGATACCAATCCAAACAAAATGTGTAAGGAGGGTGCCCTAGCCTCGTGCTCGAAAGTGATGAAAGCTCTTTGACGAAACAGAAATGTGTAACGTCAATGGTATGCTTGACTCAATCGGGATTCGAACCGCGGGGATGAGAAAACTCACGCCGACGAGACGAGCCAGTTGGTCGATAAAGGTTAGGTTGTGGGCCCGGACAAGAAACCCGACCGTGACCGTAATATCAATTAATGCATTCCAACCAAGACCTCGTTCGAGTCTCACCATCTAGGGATCAGAAAGACGTAAGTGTCCTAGTTTTCCCCAGCGGAGTCGCCAATCTGTGGACGTGGGCCCACCTGCGTATGCCCAGCCGATCTGTGGACAACGGCATCGGTCTTTTTGAAAGCCACGCTCGGCGGCGTAAAGGTGCTTTCGACCGGATTGTTTTAGATCGGTCGGTTTCGTCTCGGTAAGGGTATCGAAACGATTAGAGATGTTCGGAGTCGCCACCAAGCATTTGTGGGATGCCTGGAACCCGTTCGAATTCCACTTTATATCTCGGTCAAATCGAAGCACAAAGCAGCGTTTTGACATAGGTACTAAAGATAAGGAAATCGTCCCTCTTTAGCATCCTATCTCTAGAATGACTCTCGTACGCCCTGGATAAGGTCGTCCACTATCCAAAGTTTCTGAGTAAGAGGTAAAGGTACGTATTGGGAAGCCCTTTAATCAGACACCCAATCCCGCCCGCGTTTAACGGCCTCTACTGATCGATCTTGGGCGGTTGAATGCAAAAGTTGATAAAACGGTTTAAATGCATGAATGCGCATCCAATGATTTAAACCTAACATGTGAGCTTTCTAAGTCGGTTGATTTAATCCAAGTATCAAGTATAAGATGTCGAGTTGGATTAATGATTGATTTGCATGCAAGACGGAAATTAAACATCCATTTACCGTATTAGGTTTAGGGTGCATAACATGATCCATTTGTCTTAGTAAGGCATTTGGAAAATATGGTTCGAATAGTCATCTGATCCGTCCTATATCCGGGTTAACCGGAGTCAGGATCGTCCTGGACTAATCTTTGGAAGGGAACAGCCTGTACTGCATGACTATAAGAGAGCGCGCGAGCCGGCGGTGTAAGGGGCCTCCCTCTGGTTTTGAAAATGAGAAAGAAAAGGCCTGCTTGAGGCGCGGGTTAGCCAACGGCTGTATGCCGTGTTCTGACTGTTTAGAAAATGTTGTAAAACGTGTTGGAAGTGGGTATTTGAACCCGGTTTGATCTTGAAAGGGTCGTTTAGACCGCATTTGTTGATTTGAAGAACTAGACTCGAATAATCATCATTGTTTGATAATATTCGGTGTCGGGTTCGGTTTGACAAGCTTGACATGAATAGTTTTGAAAATGATTATGGACTAGTTGTTTTAAGTCCATTTGAATGTAATTAGTCGTTACTCATCATCGCACCCGGGTTAAAATCCGGCATGGTATATGGAACCAAGGATGATTTCGTGTTGATGACTAATATGCATGTTTTGCAAATGTAAGGAAATGAAATAAAAGGTTTTAAAATACCTCTTAAATGTCATTAACCAAATATTATCACCGAAACACGGATTTTAACCGTCATGGTATGAAGAACCAAGGGTGAAAAATGCTTTATGGTTAAAACATGTGAAATGAAACAAAAGGTTTCCAAAATACTTGAAATGGTAAAAACCGATTACAAATATGAAAAATGGATTAAGGGAAATGACGAGAACAAACACGGTTGATCTCTCGGGTCCGAACACCCCATTTAGGCGCGAGCCGAGGGCGACCTAAGGGCTTCGCCTCGGACAAAAATCAAAAATCGTTTATTCCATGTTTTGGTTCATGTTATGCATGTTTTAGCATGTTAAAGTCATGAAACAAATGAAAACATAATAAAAGAGGATTTTTACACCCTCATACTTACATGTTTGGTTGTGGCGAGTGACCGACGTAAGTGTAACAACTTGTTTGATCGGAAAAAACTCGGTTTAAAACCGTTTTGGTAAGTAAAAGAGTGTTTTAAATGTTTAGTGATGGTGTAGTGGTCAAAGTGGTCGGACAAGTAGTTTAATGCACGATGACGGTACCAAACAATGTGTAAGGCTCGTGTTTACGATCGGTAGGTCGTAAACACGCGTCGGATTGTGACTTTATAAGTCGAGTTGAGAATTTTAAGGGAGAAAAGAGGGGGCGGACACTCGCGTAAGTCTCAAATGGGTGGCATTTGAGGGGTATTTATAGGAGAATGAGTGGTTGTGTGAGTTTTGAGCGACGTGGCCACCTGGGCTGGTCAAAGTGGCGCGAGCCAAATCGCGGCACTTCGAGTTGTGTTGTCACTATCACAACAAACACAATCAGGATTTGTTCTATCCTAGGTTTTGTAGTCACATGTTTGGTACTTGACCATTCATGAATCCGGGAAAACTTAGTATAGAAGGCTTGAAGATATTTTGTTTTTGTGGTTGACTCGGTTTGACTCGTTGTTGGAGTCGGGATTTAAATTCTCGAGTCGGTTTTTGGTCCGGTGTCGGTTTTGACTCTGGTTAGTGTCATCGCGACCCCGACGTTGTGCATTAAACACTCCAGGTATTTTTGAAATGTTTTGAAATGTTTTGTTTTCGAAATCGTTTTAAGTTTTCCGACGTAAACAAACTGTCGATCAAACGCTGCGATCCCAAAACATGTTGTAGTCCGATAATCATCGGGTGTTTGTTGGAGTCTTCGCAGATACTGGGTATCTACAACACTACAAAGCAAATGAACATGTTTTTGGTTTTTTCAATTTTTTTTTATTTTTCGACTATTTTCGAGTTTTTTTTTTTGGATTTTTGAATAAAAGTCAAGTTAGAATTTCCCATCCCCACACTAGTATGGGCATTGTCCTCAATGGCCAGTACGATAGGAAATTATGCAAGCATGATCCATGATTTCTAAACTAAATGCAAACTATACTAAGCTACACTACATGATGCATGGGTTTTTGTTATGGCGGAGAGGGTAATTTAGATTACCTCCCGATGCGTATGCATGGACTTCCCCAAACCAAAATAGACATTATTTCTAATGTCTTGAATTTCGGGGTAGTTTATGCACACGGAATGCAATGCATGAAACTATAAATTGTCATTTTGGATTTTACAAGTGGGAACAATAAAAAGAACACCTTAATGAGGCTAAGGTGTTAGTCCTCCATGTTGCTAGGACTCCTCAAAATGAAAAAAAATATGGTACAAGTTATCAAAACATCAAATTCTTTTCATGAAAATTGAAAATAAAGAGAGAGGATAAGGAAACTTCACTTAAGCTTTTGATGGGTGCCTCATGCCCGCTCCATCTAGCTATGAAGAGATCCCTAGAGATCGCCAACATCCCCCTCTAGGTCACTATCCCAAACTTCCTTGGATGCATCACTCTCATTACGGTCTATGAACTCATCTTCCTCGCTATTGAGCTCCACCGTATCCCCACCACAAGATCTATCGCTCCCTTCTCCTTCTTGCACATTTTCTCCTTCATTTGCCTTTTCTGAGCTTGCGAAGAGAATGTCCATTTGGGCCCAAGAGGGGAACATTCCCTCCTCATTAACCTTCCCTTGTTGAACCAAGTTGTGGAATTGAGGGTAAAGAGCATAGTAGTTATCCACGGCGACTTCATATTGACGCAAATGCATAGCTTGGAGAATCCCCATCACATAGTCATCTCGGGGGAGAATAAAGGGATTAGGGTGGTTGTAAGGTTGGTATTCAAAAGGGTAGGGAGGTATCTTGATTTTCTCATTTTTTTGTTGTGGCTCTTGTTATTGTTGGGGATTTAGTGGTGGTGGTGCTTGACTTGCTTGGGTTGGTTTTGCGGGGATGAGGTAGGACGGGATCAGTGATAGAGGACCCCTCCTTGGTGAAATTCTTGGTAGACCGGTCATTGGCAAGTAGATTGGGTCACTCCCCTTTGTTATCCATTTGATTCTCTTATCAACCCCCTCGAGGGTTATCCAATGATGTTGCACAAGAAGGAGTTCTTCATTTATCCTTGTATTCCCGGAAAGAGGAGTGTACTCATTGTTCTCATTGAATTTTGGATGGAAATGCTTTGCAATCCTTGTATTGAGCCCTCCATTAACGATATGTTTCATCCCATCGTCATCTCCGTTTCTAAACTTAGCCCACTTCTTAAGTAGTACGAGAGGCGCATTAAAATGGTATCCACCCCTTCCTTGGATATTGAGATACGACTCCATGAACACAAGATCGAGTTCGTTCACAATTGCCGGGTCCCAGCATACAAGGATGGTGCCGGAAAGGAACCGGTAGGTGAGTCTCAAGATAGGGTTTTGATTGTGGAAAGCTAGACACTCCTTAATATACATGAAATCTCGGCCGGTTATGGCCCTCCATAGGAGTGCAACACTATATTTCTTCAGTTTTGATGTCCGGGTAGGTGAGACATCAAGGCCAAGCACATTAGCAAATTCCACTAGAGTCATCATTCTCGAAACACTTTCCAACCTAAATTCTATACAAATCGTTTTGTTCAAGGTTGTGATTTTCAAGAAGCTTAAAAATTCAAGAACAAGGGATCGGTAGGTTTGCTCGTGCATGTATAATAGGGTAGAGAGACCAAACAATTCAAAAAGGGCTTCCATTTGATGGTAAAGCCCAAGCTTTCTTAAAGTTCTATGACATAAAAACTTTGTAGGGAGAATGTTCTTACCAAGAAGTCGGTGAAAAATAAGCCTTTGCACATCATATACGAATTCAACATTAGAGAAGTCATCAAGCTTGGTAAGATCCACAATTTCTTCATGTTCCCTCCTTAGAGTGTTGATGTGAGAAGTAGAAGAACTTCCTCTCACTCTTGGTCTTCTTCTATCCCTAAATAGAGATCCTCTTGGTCCAATTATTTGATTGTAGAGTTGGAAATTTTGATTTGTTGAGGTATGGAGATGCTCTTTGTGGATTGAATCTTGCTTTTGAACCTTTTGAAACCCTAGAAATTGGGGTTTTTGTTTTTGTGGAATGAAAGAGTGTTTGGGATATGTTTTGGAGTCATAAGAGAGTGGGTTTTTATAATACAAGTGAAAGGAAGGATGATGTGTCACAAATTGTGTGGTGGGGAGAAATAGAATCGTAAAAAACGGGAATAAAGGCCGCAGGGAGACGAGCGTATTCGGCCTCGGGACGCCCGAATTCCCTATGCTTAGGACGAGCGGATTCCTGGGAAGACGAGTGTCTTCGCTGAAGTTGGACGAGCATCTTGTCTGAGGGACGCTCGAATTTCCTTACAGGACAGTATCCCAAAGTCATGCAGCAAAAAGACGAGCGGATTCTCGGAGAGACGGGCGTCTGAAAGAAGACGAGAGGATTGCCCCCCGAGACGCTCGGATTCTGGATCAGGATAAAATATCTACATGCCAGCTCCTTTGGAGGAGCGGATTCTTTGACGGCCGCTCGGATTCTTCTTTGGACGAGTGTCTGCCTCTCTGGACGAGCGGATCCTCCTCGTTTTTCCTTTACTCCGACAAAAAGCTTCCCCACACTTGAAAACTAGTTCCTTCCTTTATCAAAAATAATTAGTGACCCTCCCTCACTTACTCTTATGAAAAGAATTATGTTTATGATAAAAGGAATGAAATAAAGTTAAAAATACAAGTTAGAAGGGTTAGTATATTTACAAGTGGTGGTTTAGGGAGGACTCCACCAAACTCTCCTTTTGATGATTTCTTCAAGGATGCGGAGGCCCGAGGTAGGTGACCTCGACCTCTCCGATAAATGCTCCCTCATAATATGGCTTCAATCCTTGGCCATTGACCTTGAATTTGCTTCCATCTTCCGCTTTTATTTCAAAGTCTCCATACTTTCCAACCTCGGTGATCACATAGGGACCCATCCATCTAGAGTTTAACTTCCCGGGAAAGAGTCGATATCGGGAATTGAATAGAAGGACTTTATCTCCTTTGTGCAAGGCTTTTTACTTAATCCTCTTGTCATGAAGCAATTTTGTCCTTTCCTTGTAGATCTTGGCATTCTCATAAGATTGTAGTCGGAATTCCTCCAACTCTTGAATTTGTATCATCCTCCTTTGACCACTTAATTTGAGATCAAGGTTAAGAGCTCTGATTGCCCAAAAAGCTTTGTATTCTAATTCGATTGGCAAGTGGCATGCTTTTCCATAAACAAGCTTGTAGGGAGAGGCTCCTATGGGAGTCTTATAGGCCGTCCTATAAGCCCAAAGAGCGTCATCAAGCTTTGTACTCCAATCCTTTCGGGTCTTGTTGACAACTTTCTCAAGAATTTGCTTGATCTCTCTATTCGAAACTTCAACTTGACCGCTTGTTTGAGGATGGTATCCTAAGCCGGTTCTATGTTGAACACCATATTTGGTCAAAAGGGATGCGAGATTCTTCTCGTGACAATGCATTCCTCCATCACTTATGATTGCTCTAGGGACTCCGAACCTTGGGAAGATTATTTTCTTGAAGAGCTTGGTGGCCGTCTTTGCATCATCGTTTTGGGTGGCAATTGCCTCCACCCATTTTGAGACGTAGTCTACGGCCACAAGGATATATTTGTTCCAATTGGATGTCACAAACGGCCCTTGGTAGTCGATCCCCCAAACGTCGAAGATCTCCACCTCTAGTATCCCTCTTTTTGGCATTTCATTCCTCCAAGAGATATTCCCCGTCCTTTGACAAGCATCACAATGAATGATGAACTCCCTTATATCTTGGAACATCGTGGGCTAATAGAAGCCCGATGAAGAATTTTTGCAATGGTTCTCCTTGCTCCATGGTGTCCACCGTAAGGTGATGAGTGGCATCCTTCCAAGATTCCTTGAACTTCCCATTGAGGGATGCACCTCCGGTAAAGCCCATCGTTGCACTCCTTGTAAAGATTTGGGTCATCCCAAAAGTACCTTTTTACTTCGAATAAGAACCTCTTCCTTTGGTTGTAGTTCAAATTTGGAGGAAGTACTCTTCCAACAATATAGTTTGCAAAAAAATGAGAGAGAAAGTTAGTGAGAGAAAATCCCTAAAAAAATCCTTTCATCTTTAATCAACCCTAATTTCACGCAAAAATGGCAAAAACAAGAAAAAACCAAAAAAATTCGAATAATAACAAACGTTCTGTAGGATCGGCGTCGAAGATTAGGTTTGAGGTTTTGGAATCACTGGAGGAGGAACCGTTGGCTGAAGATGTAACGGAGGAGAAAGAGGTTGTTGTTCTTCCCTTACTACCATCTACATCGGAGACTGTTTTGGTGGCTGAATCTCTCATTGAGGAGGAGAATGGTTCCTGGACTGAGGTTCAAAAACGGAAGAAATCACCTGGTATTACCCAGATTCCCACTCCTATTAATTCTGGTAAGACTACTCTGCAACTTTCTGAAGCTGATGTTTTGCCTGAGATTAATTATTGGGCGTCTTCGTTATACGGGTATATCATGGGTACAAACCCTCCTTGGAATGTTGTTTATGGGTATCTTAAGAGCATTTGGAAGGATTATGATGTGGATAAAATTTCTTTTATGCCTAATGGAGTATTCATAGTCAGATTTAAGACTGTTGAAAAAATGAAGGAAGTGGTTAGTTTGGGACATTTCATGTTTGACAACAAACCGGTTATCATTAATGAATGGACACCAGATGTGAAGTTTGTCAAGCATAATGTACAAACTGTACCTATCTGGATCAAATTGGCAGGCCTGGATTTGAAGTTTTGGGGGATTGAGTGCCTGAAAAAAATTAGTGGTCTTATCGGGGAGTATGTTCAATGTGATGAAGCTACCCGTCACAAAACTTTCCTTGGTTATGCTAGGCTACTGGTGGATGTGCAGGTTACTCAAACTTTTCCTAACTCTATTCAGTTCATGGATGAGAAAGGGAAAGATCATACTGTCAAAGTTGAGTATGACTGGTTACCTTTAAAGTGCTCTCAATGTTTTGGCATAGGACATAATAAGGATCAGTGCAGAAAGAAAAAAGAGGGGGTCAAAGTAACACAAGTGTGGAAAAAGAAGGTTATTCCGCCCCAAACAACAAAGGTTGTGGATAAGGGTAAAGCTCCTATGGTTGCTGCAACTCCTGTGGTTCCTAGAGCTACTGTTACTCAACCTTTGCAAACTCCTGCTGGCATTCTTACAAGAGTTATTAGACAAAATGGCAGTGGAGCTTCTAACCTTATACATGGAAATACTTTTCTGGATGCTCTTAACATGGCTACTATCAGGTCAACCCGACTGAAACAAAAAGGGACTGGAACTGGTTTAAGGGGAGTCATGGATAATGGCTAACATAGGTTTCTGGAATGTTAGGGGACTCAATAGCTTGAATAAGCAGAAGGATATCAAATGGTTTCTGCATAATAATAATCTGGGGCTATTTGGGCTAGTAGAAACTAAAGTTAAATCTATTATGTGGAATAAAGTTAGGAACAATATTTGTAGTGGATGGTCTATTTGCACTAATAATTCAGTAGCTGAGGGAGGTAGAATTTGGTTGTTGTGGAATCCTGGTTCTTTTGCTGTGGACATTTTAGATGTTAGTCCTCAATCCATTCACTCTAGAATCACTATGAGGGGGAATCAGCAGGTGTTTTACTTTACTGTGGTTTATGGTTTTAACAGAGCTGCTGAGAGGGGCACTCTGTGGACTAGTTTGAAAGGGTATTATAATGCTGTTCAGGGGTCTTGGTTGGTGGGTGGAGACTTTAATAATATTATACACCCTAATGAGAGACTTGGGGGTGCTCCTGTGTCTCTTGCTGATATCAAACCATTCCAAGACTGTCTCCACCAGTGTGACTTATATGATATCAAAGCTATTGGCTCTATTTTTACGTGGAATAACAAACAAAAGTTGGACACCCTTGTTTATAGCAGACTGGATAGATGTGTGAGTAATTCTGATTGGGTTATTAACTTCCATGAGTCTTATGCTTATTTCATGCCTGAGGGGACATTTGACCACTGTCCCTGCATCATTTATCTTCAGGGTAAGCCCAGTGCAAGAAAACAATCTTTTAAGTAATTTAATATGTGGGCTTTGGATGCCAATTTCAAGCAAGTTGTCACTGCAGGATGGAATAAGGCTATTCAGGGGAATTTTATGTTCCAACATGTAAAAAACTTGAAGGGGCTTAAATTTGACCTTAAGGCTCTTAACAAAGGGAATTTGGGAGATATTGAAAATAAGGTGAAAGTGGCTAAGTTGGCTCTGTCTCAGATTCAGGTGGCTCTAATTCAAAATCCTATGGATAACAATCTGATTGAAACTGAAAGGGTGCTATCTACTGAATTGATTGTTCTACAAAAAGCCTGGCACATGTTTCTTGATCAGAAGGCAAAAATTGATTGGCTTAATATGGGTGATGACAACACTCATTATTTTCATGCCCATATTAAAACTCGAAGAGCAAGAAATAAGGTACTACAAATTCATGATCACCATGGTAATTTGTGCACCTACAGTTCAGACATTCAACATGCTTTTATCAATTATTATGAGTGCCTGCTAGGAAGTAGTAATCCTGTTGATTCTGTTTGTGACCATATTGTGAGTGATGGCCCTGTTCTGAACGTGGCTCACCATGAGATTCTTCTGGCAACTGTGACACCTGCAGAGGTCAGAGCTGCTATGTTTGCTATTGGTGGCAATAAAGCCCCTGGCCCTGATGGATTCAGTAGCCAGTTTTATAAAGATACCTGGGACATTACTGGGGATAGTGTGATTTCTGCTGTCCAGGAATTTTTTGCAAGTGGTAAACTTCTTAAACAGATCAACTCTACTCTTATCACTCTTGTTCCCAATGTTGATCTACCCTCTGATGTCACCCAATTTCGCCCTATTGCTTGTTGTAATTCAATATATAAATGCATTAGTAAAATCCTCTACAATAGGCTGAGCACTATTTTGCCTGATATTATTAATCCCTCTCAAAGTGCTTTCATCAAGGGTAGAGACATAGTGGAAAACATATTAATTTGCCAAGACTTGGTCAAGATGTATAATAGAAAGGCTGTTTCACCCAGAGTCATCATGAAAATTGATCTTCAAAAAGCCTATGACTCCATAGAATGGAGCTTTGTGGTTTGTATGTTAAGAGCACTTAATTTTCCCCCTTCTTTCATCAACCTGCTTATGGAATGCATTACTTCTCCCACTTATTCCTTATTTCTTAATGGAGAGTCTTTTGGTTATTTTCCTGATAAGAGAGGCTTGAGGCAAGGTGATCCCTTGTCTCCTCTCTTATTTGTCATTTGCTTGGAATATCTGAGTAGAATTTTGGGTAAGATAAAGGATTATACTACTTTCAATTACCATCCCCTCTATGGCAGAATCAAACTCAATCACCTTGCTTTTGCTGATGACATTCTAATGTTCTGTAGAGGTGACAGATCTTCTATTATTGGCATGCTTAGGGCTTTTGAATCTTTCTCTAGAGCATCTGGTCTCAAAATGAACAAAGGGAAATCTAGTTTCTATAGTAATGGGGTTGCTAGGGGCACTATAGATGATATCCTTAAGGTCACTGGAATGTCTTATGGTACTCTTCCTTTTAAGTATTTGGGCATCCCTATAGCTGCTAGAAAATTATCTGTGCTTGAATGTACTAGCTTGGTTGATAAAGTGGTTTGCAGAATTAGATCCCTTGGCAGCAAAAAGCTGAGTTATGCTGGTCGTATGGTTCTGATTAAAGCTGTTCTCTCCAATCTTCATACCTACTGGGCCAGGATCTTCATCCTCCCTTCTGCCATTCTAAAAAAGATCACTGCAATATGTAGGAATTTCCTCTGGATAGGCTGATAATGATTAGGGTAGCACTCTGGTTTCTTGGGAACAGATTTGTCAGCCAAAGACTCATGGTGGTTTGGATGTGAAGGACATTATAAGATGGAACAAGGCAGCATTGGGCAAGTACATCTGGTGGTTGGCTAAAAAAAAGGACCATTTATGGGTAAGATGGATTCACTCTATTTATATTAAGAATGGTTCCTGGCTTTCATATGATCCTAAACAAAATGGAAGTTGCGCATGGAGAAAGCTCTGTAAGATCAGGGATCTTATGGTGGCTGGTTATGTAGGGGAATGGTGGTTACAACCTAATCAAGAATACTCTATTACTAGTGACTATGACTGGTTGAGCCCTCCCATGGTCAAGGTCAATTGGGCCAAATTTGTTTGGATTAAAGATGCTCTCCCTAAGCATTGTTTTATAGGATGGCTTGTGATGCATGGAAGATTGCTTATAAGAGATAGGCTGAAGAGGATGGGGATTACTATGGATGATACCTGTATTCTATGTGTCTCTGCTCCTGAATCACATGCTCACCTCTTTTTTGCCTGCATTTTGAGTCAGAAATGCCTGCAGTTGCTGTCCCAGAAACTAGGTTGCCATCTACCTACTGTGGACTGGACTGCGTGGTGGATCTGTCAGAGTTTTTGTTCCCAAATTTTGAAGAGATCAGTGGCTGCACATCTCCTTGCTCTTATTCATGCTATTTGGTGGTGCAGAAATCGTTGTAGGCTTGAGGGCTACCTTCCTCGGCCTGAGACTGTGCTAGCTCATGTTGTTCATGGCATCAAGCTGTGACAATATGGACTCTAGTTTTGTTTTTTCTACTACTGTATTGTCGTATCTTTGATGGAAAAGTAGAAAGTGAAATGTTGTAATGTCTGTATGGGCTTTATTAGCTTGTTGGGCTTAAACGATGTATTTGGGTTATCTTTATTAATATAAGTTCACCTTTTACCAAAAAAAAAACAATAGAGTTTGCATAATCGGCAAACCATGGGGTGATGTGTCTTTCAAGTTGTGTTTGAATGGCCATCAAGATATCGTCGGGAAATGAGTAATTGATTGGCGTTTCTCCTTGTTCATCGTGAAACCGGATCCTTGACAAGTGATCCGCCACTACATTTTCGGCTCCTTTCTTGTCTCTTATTTCCAAGTCGAATTCTTGAAGAAGCAAAATCCATCTAAACAACCTTGGTTTTGCCTCTTTCTTTATTAAGAGATGTCGGAGAGCACGGTGATCCGAAGCGACAATCACCTTTGATCCAAGTAAGTAGGAACGGAATTTGTCCAAAGCATAGACAATGGCAAGAAGCTCTTTCTCGGTGGTATCATAGTTCACTTGGGAGGGATCAAGAGTCTTGCTTATATAGTAGATAGCATGTAGAGCTCTTCCTACCCGTTGGCCAAGAACCGCTCCAACGGCGTAGTTACTAGCATCACACATAATCTCGAATGGTAATTCCCAATTTGGAGGTTGAATTATCGGTGCCGAGATTAGTGCTTCCTTGATTCTATTAAAGGCTTCAACACACTCATCAGTGAAACGGAATTGGGCATCTTTAAGTAAGAGTTGAGTGAGGGGTTTCACTATTTTTGAGAAATCTTTTATGAAACGGCGATAGAAACCCGCGTGACCGAGAAAACTTCTCACCCCTCTAACATTCACGGGAGGTGGGAGTTTTTCTATCACCTCAACCTTAGCTTTATCGACTTCGATGCCCTTTTCTGAGATTAAATGACCCAAAACAATTCCTTCATTGACCATGAAGTGACCCTTTTCCCAATTTAAAACAAGACTAACATCTTCACACTTTTGCAATACAAGAGAGAGATTATGCAAACATGAGTCAAAGTCTTTTCCATAAACGCTAAAATCATCCATAAAGACTTCCATTATGGTCTCTAGGTAATCAGAGAAGACACTCATCATGCATCTTTGAAAAGTGGCGGGGGCATTACACAAGCCAAAAGGCATCCTCCTACATGCAAAAGTACCATAAGGGCATGTGAAGGTGGTCTTGTGTTGGTCATCCGGGTGTATAGGGATCTGAAAGAATCCCGAATACCCATCAAGGTAGCAAAAGAACTTGTTAGAGGCTAACCTCTCAAGCATTTGGTCAATGAATGGTAGGGGGAAATGATCCTTTCTTGTTGCGGAATTCAATTTTCGATAGTTAATTCACATACGCCAACCGGTGATCTTCTTTGTGGGTATTAGCTCATTCTTTTCATTTTTCACTACCGTGGTACCTCCTTTCTTAGGTACCACTTGAACGGGGCTAACCCACAAAGAGTCTGATATGGGATATATGATTCCCGTATCAAGTAATTTCATAACCTCTCCTTTGACAACTTCTTGCATGTGGGGGTTTAATCTCCTTTGATATTGAATGGTAGGTCTATGGTCTTCCTCTAGATGAATTCTATGCATACAAAAGTTGGGACTTTTCCCTTTAAGGTCATCTAGACTATAACCTATAGCCTTTTCATGTTGCTTCAACACATCAAGCAATTTTCCCAATTGGTTTTCATCAAGTTTGTCATTAACAATCACAGGTTTGCTCTTAGATTCATCAAGGAAAACATATTTCAAATTTGGGGGAAGGGGTTTTAAAGTTGGAATTTGTACCTCACTTTCCTCCTTTGAAGGTTCATTGAGAACTTGCTCCATTTCCGTTAGACACTCCATTCTCATGGCATGTTCAACTTGTTCCTCAAGCTCATCAATCTCGTCATACTCAAATTCCATGACAAATTCTTCTTGCTCTTCGGCTTGTAAGATGTCTTCTAGGATTGATTGCTCATGTTCTATAGGTTGATATGCTTCCACAAGGATGTTATGTACTAATTTGAATTGCTCATGAGTAAGTTCTTTGTTAGCTAGAGCGGCCTCAAAAAGATCTACCTCTAACTCCCAATGCATATTTTTGGCCTCACTTGCTTCCAAGGCTTCCAATGCTTGCATGGGATCTTTGAAGAAAGGTATACTTAAGTGGTCCTCAACAAAACAATCTATAATATCCATCATGCAAAATATCGAACAACTTGAAAACAATTAGAACGAACCTTGAGGAGTTTTACTTCCCCAAGGCAAAGAAAGACACAACTAATTACAATCTAAGAAAATCAAATCAAGTTAACACCGTCCCCGGCAACGGCGCCATTTTTTGGTCGGTTTTACTCACTCGGAGCTTTACTTTTCGGTTACTTGTCGTTAGGAGCACCTAGACCAAAACAATATTTATAACTTCACAAACAACTCTAATATTAGTAAAGAGGCAAGTAAAGGTTGGATCCTAAGGGACGGGTATTGATGTAGGATTTTCGATTGCAAGTAGCGGTGTCTAGGGGTGTCATGATTTGGGGTTGAGATGAGAAGATCACTAAACTAAATAGCAATAAAAGTAAACAAGTAAGATGATTAAAAAGAGATGTAGACAATTGATTAAAAGCACTAGGGTATCATGGGGTCATAGGGGATTCATGGGAATTGATCATACAAACATATTCTCAAATTATAAGCAAGCAATTATTGTTGTGATGGATCGAGTTGGTTTATATCTTACAATCCTAGGAAGGTTTGGGTCCCGGAGCCGAATCGATTAGATTGTACAATACCTACAAGTCGACTTAATCCTCCCTACTCAACTATATGCATGGTCTAATGAGACTCGAGTTGGTTTATGTCTTCCAAGTCTCATTGAAAAGGTAGGTGATGGGTAAAAAAATGCAAGGATTCATAGGCTCGCATTTCATCAAACATAACATGTGCATAAGTTGAGATCACAACAAGCAAGCAAATAAACTATGAAAACATATTAAATTAAGCATGAATCATTCTCCATGTTGGCTTCCCCTAATTACCCATTAACCCTAGTTAAGGAAACTACTCACTCATTATCAAGTTTAACATGTTAACAAGGTTGTCAATCACATTAACAAAGCAAAACATGATGAATAAATGAAGATGAGATTTGTATTAATATTTGATTAGAAGTTGATTACAAGAGTAAGAAGAGATTAGAATGATATAAACTACACTAAGGATTGATAAGAAGAACATGGTTATCTAATTAGACTAATGGGGTATTTATAGTGGGGATTAGGTACACAAATTAGGGTTTACTAAGGGCTTCAATGACGATTAAGTCCTTGAGAAATCGCTCCTCTCAGAAAATATGTGAGTCTCCTTTTTGCCGGTCTTTCATAAATATGCGCATCTTTCATGGAGGGAAGAAAAGGATCGTGTGGGACTGTAAGGGAATCCGAGCGTCCAAGGTGTTGGGACGGGCGGATTTTCTGGTGGCTGGACGGGCGGATTGTTTGCTGAACGAGCGGATTGTGGAGTGTTTGGACGGGCGTCCCTTCTGCAAAGACGCTCGGATTCCTCACGTCTTGGACGGGCGTCTTCTTTGTTGGACGGGCGGATTGTGTCACAGCTTCCTTTTCTTCTTTTCTTCTTCCAATAATCCTCTGGGATTTAGTCGGGGATGCAAGGATTTCTTCATAATTGCCCATCTACTATAATATGTACAAAGGCCTTCTAGTCTTGTCTTCTCTTTGATGCTTGGTCATTAGATTCGATCAATTTAGCTCCATTTTGCCATGAAAATGCAAGGTTTGCACTCCTCTCCTACAAAGGGAACAAAACCTCAAAGAATATGCAAAACAAAGGACTAAAGATAGTAAATGACCCAAATATGCACTAAAAAGCATAGGAACGAGGCTAATTCGGGGACTAAATGTGCTCAAATAATAGTCACATCACTACCTGTATGGAGCAACCTTTAAGGTGTTTTCCGACCACAAAAGCTTGAAGCAGCTTGCAGGTCTGCCAGGGGATGAAGGACTTATTAGACAGGAATATGAGGCTAGCCAAAACTCTATCTTTCTGCAGAATGCTAAAATGGAGTTCCTTAAGGAAAAAGCAAAGGCACACTGGATTAAGGGAGGGGATGCTAACTCTGCCTATTTTCATGGTATTATCAAAGCAAGGAGGAATAGACATTTCATTTGTCAGATCCAGGATCATAGAGGTCATAATCACACTGAAGATAAGGCGATTCAGAGTGCTTTTCTAGAATACTACAAAATGCTCCTGGGCTCTAAGGCATCAACTACAAAGGTTAATATACCTATTGTTCATAAGGAGAGGATAAGTAATGAAGATCAGAAGAAACTCTTACCGTCACCTGTCACTAAGGAGGAAGTCAAGGACATTATTTTCCATATTCCAAATGATAAGGCCCCTAGGCCTGATGGGTTTTCTAGCAATTTTTTTAAGGACATCTGGGATATTGTAGTGGATGGGGTCACTAATGCTATTCTGGACTTCTTTGAGTCAGGCCAAATCCTCAAGCAACTCAATGCAACCTTGGTTACTCTCATTCCCAAGGTAGACAGACCCACATCTTTACTTCAATACAGGCCTATAGCCTACTGCAATGTTATTTACAAATGCATATAAAAAATCTTATGTAGCAGGTTGTCTAGTATACTATCTGATCTGATGTCCCAAAACCAGGGGGTTTTATAAAAGGAAGAAGCATCATGGAAAACATTCTCATATGTCAAGACATTATTAGACTATATGAAAGGCCAGCTGTGTCTCCAAGATGTCTTTTTAAAATGGATCTCCAGAAGGCCTATGATACCATTGAATGGGAATTCTTGCAACAAATGCTGATTGCTTTAAATTTCCCAGTTAAATTCAGGGGATGGGTCATATAATGTGTGACAACTGCAAGCTACTCTTTAAATTTGAATGGCAATGTGTTTGGTATTTTTAAGGGGCAAAGGGGAGTGAGGCAGGGAGATCCTCTCTCACCTCTGCTTTTTACAATTTGCATGGAATATCTCATAAGACTCATGAACCACACTACTAGTATAATGGAGTTCAGGTATCACCCTTTGACCCATCTTATGTTTGCAGTTGATCTTCTTTTGTTCTGCAAAGGAGATGCCCCCTCTATTATGACAATGCTTAGAAGTTTTGCTACCTTCTCCAAATCCTCTGGCCTTGAATTGAGTAAGGGTAAATCTAATGCTTACTTTAATGGTGTCAAAGAAGACTTGAGGAGCGACATTATTCATATTTCTGGAATGGTGGAAGGCAAATTACCCTTTAAATACTTGGGTGTTCCCATTAAGACCACAAGACTAAATGCCCAAGACTGTAAGCCCCTTATTGATAAAATGGTGCAGAAAATAAAACATTTGGGGGCTAATAAGTTGTCATATGCAGGGAGATTAATTCTAGTCCAATCCGTTCTTAAGACCCTTCACAATTATTGGGCAAGTATGTTTCTTCTGCCTAATGTGGTGATACACAGAATTGAGGCCGTCTGTAGAAACTTTCTATGGGATGGGGGAGTGGACTATATGAGGACTCCATTAATCTCATGGGAAAATATTTGCAAGCCAAAGAATAAGGGGGACTGGGTTTGAAACATTATACTCTTTGGAATAAGGCTCCAATAGGAAAGTTGGTCTGGTGGATTGCTTCTAAATTCGACCACCTTTGGATCAAATGGGTCAATCACACTTATCCGAAGGGTGGGGATTGGCTCAATGGTGAGCCGCAGTCGTATGCAACCCAAAATAAGTAATTAAGTCCTATTACCTTAAACTGTATAGTAGAGGTAAGTCGGGTGTCGAATCCACGGGGAAGGCGATGTAATTAATGTGTAAAAAGTAAAGAGTATAAGTAACAATAATATGGGGGGTTTTTGAGATTTATTATAACTAATGAAATAATAAGACAAAGCAATAAGTAAATGAGATGAATTCAGATGGCTAAAAGGTCTTGGTTCAACAAAAATCCACTATCAACAAACTAATTGGTCATCGATTGTCTTTAACTCAATTACTCTTAAGCACTTTATTGTGGAAATACAAGTTTCCCCTTCCTCTTCCGTTTAGTCAACTAACTTGAAACGCCATATTAGAAGACCCTAATTATTGAATAATCTAAGCCAAGCGTCTAGATTTAATCCAACAGCAGCATTAACAATCCAAGGAAGCAATAAAGATAACGATCTTTAACATACGCGGTTAACGATTCGAATTATATGTCTAGTCTCTACTGTTGGAATATGTGTCCTCCGACAATAATGCGATCACGACTGTTGATCATGATGATCACATGTTTAAGTCTCATTATAAAGAATACAATTGGGAAGTAATTTTTACTGTCAACTGGTCCACACATATCGGTAATGATTGGCTGACTAGACTTTGACATTACTGTCGTGCGACGGTGGTGATCAGTTGTGAAGGGAAATATCCGTAAAATTCCCTTAATTTTAAGGATTATAACGTAAATATAACATGCGATTTATAGTCATAAACGAAAAACAATAGAAAACGATAAAGTTTAAGAATCAACCTCGGGTCCTTTGATGTGCGGCGTAAAGAACAGAAATCAACAGAGATTCCCTCCTAATCGTTGCACCCAATACCGTCTGAGACTATGCCCTTGTGCTAGAAATGCTCTCTAATTGACTTGCAATATCGAGAGAGCTATTGTGAGGTTATTCGATGTGAGATCTGGGTTTTTCCGAGAAAAATACTCCTCAAAACCCTAATTTTCATGTAAATATGAATCCTCTGGTCAAAAGGAGAGGGAGCCTCTCCTTTTGTTGTCTCGGTCCGCGGGTCATGAGAGGAGGGAGTGGGCTTTCCACTTTCTCCTCATTTTTAACTTGTGGTCCGATCAATTCCGCTAAAATGTATATGACGGGTTTTATTATAAACTGTCATCGGTTATCGGTTATTAATACATCGACTAATAACACGGATTAGTTGAAATATTAATACATGTCCGACAAAGACAATATTGTATAATTAATTCAATATACATTAATCGAATATAAATCGTTTATATTCAATTTACTGGTTAATCGCTTAATTGTCTTAGCCATTATTATTTAATCCGTATTAAATAATTGTCTCAACATCGCGTTTGACTAATTACTAGTCAATAACTCCGACTAACTTGTTAGTCAAATTTGGCATCAACATGACTGTATTTTCATACTGTCACATCTCTCAAACGTATCCTATAGGTGTGACTTTTAGGGACTAGTTGATCACCGCCATCTGTATGACAATAACGTCAAACTTATCTAGCAAGCCAACCGTTATTGATAAACGTGGATCAACTGATAATAATACCAAAAGTATGCCCTTTGATCCTTTTAGAGATTTATAAGTCCTTGCACTAACTGTAAAGGACACCAGCCCCAACAAGCTCCCACTTGTCCGTACAAGTGTACGTGCAATGACGTTATCCGCACTCACTGGAGGACACAGCTCCAACAAACTCCCACTTGTCCGTACAAGTGTATGTGCGATAACCGATTCTCATATTCATTTAAAATTTCTCCCACTCAATGTAAAACAATTTGCAGATCCGGATCCGCAAAGGTCGTATTTTACAATCGATCTGGATCAAGAGTGGTTTCCCCGACTAGAGAGTAACTTAACTGATAAGACGAATCCGTATCCGAGCATGGCCATGCATTTCGATTCTGACTCCTCGAGTGGCCCTGAGAAATATCGAGTACCTGATAAAGGCTGAATATTTCCTTCAACTCGACTCCTTCCGATCTAAGCACAGCATGAAATGACCCAGAAAAAAATCTACTTGGCCCCCTATTACGGATGACCGTGAGAAAGAAACCAAAGTCACCCAAAATCTGCCTTAATCTCAAGAGACAGTCGATAGTCAAAAGAATCGACTCTTAGGTTCATCATGGAGGTCCTATCCACGACCGGGCACCGAATGTTAGAAAACATTTAGGACTCCACGTCGATGTCACAATTGTGTCCTACGAGGTATCCGTATAACTCGCCTATGTGATTGGTCAGTCAACCGTTTGACTTATGGCTTGTTGAACCCACCATCAACCAACGTCACAAAATAATTGCCAGAGTTATCAGCTCATGTGGGCAATTAAGGACCAAAATTATAATGTTTGTTCAGTTCACTTTGTGGTGTTCAAAATTGTCGTACAAATTCCACATGAAAAACAAAATATATAAATATCAAAACGATGATGTCGTATAGAGTACAAAAGAGAATGAATCTAATCCATAAAAAAGTACTACAACTCAGGAACACGTTTAATTCCCATGGAATTAACATGCCCTTCATGCTTATCTTGTCGTAATGGTTTAGTGAGAGGATCTGCTATATTATCATGTGTAGCAATCTTTTCTATCACTACTTCCTTTTGCTCCACGTAATCTCGGATTAGATGAGCTTTCCGTTGTACATGTCTAGACGCAACATAGTACTCGGACTCGCCGTAGAATCTGCCGTAACACTTTGTTTGGAACTCTTCCAGTGATCAGTAGCGCCATTAAGAGTAAAAACGAATCCAGACTGAGATTTCGAGTCATCTCGATCCGTTTGGAAGCTAGCATCTGCGTAACCGGTTGCGCATAGCTTTTGTTCGCCTCCATGAGTCAATGCCCAATCTTTAGTCCTCCGTAGGTACTTAAGAATGTTCTTGACAGCCATCCAATGTGATTCACCTGGATGCTGTTGGAATTGACTTGTCATACTCAATGCATATGCCACGTCCGGACGTGTGCATATCATGGCATACATGATTGATCCTATAGCCGAGGCATAAGGAATCCGTGTCATGCGCTCTTTCTCTTCCGGTGTCTCTGGTGCCTGAGACTTGCTCAAATGCACCCCTGGAGCCATAGGAAGAAACCCCCTCTTGGAGTTAGTCATCTTTGAATCTCTCTAGAATCTTGTCTATGTAAGACTCTGATCGAGAGATAACATCCGACGTGATCTATCTCGATAGATACGGATGCCCAAAATTCTTTGTGCCTCACCCAGATCTTTCATCTGGAAATGGTTCTTCAACCATACTTTTACCGAAGTTAAGAGAGGTATGTCATTCCCAATCAGGAGTATGTCATCAACATACAATATTAGGAAGACAATCTTTCTCCCACTCGACTTGATATATAGACATGGTTCCTCGACTGATCGAGTAAATCCATTGTCTTTTATCACTTGGTCGAAACGATGATTCCAACTCCTAGAAGCTTGCTTAAGTCCATAAATGGAGTCCACCTCGGATTTCATGGCCTCAAGCCATAGCTTTGAGTCGGAACTAGTCATGGCATCTTTATAGGTTGCGGGTTCACTACTCGTTAAGAGTAGAATGTCATCTATGTCATGTTCCTCGACCATACCAATGTATCTGTCCGGAGGAATAGAGACTCTACCCGACCTCCTAGGTTCCTCAGGAATATTAACCGCAGCCGGGATTGAAGGAACTGGTTCCTCCAATGGTTGCTCGGTATTTGGTTCTGGAATCTCCGACAGGTCGAAGGTTCTATCACTCTTTGCATTCTCGAGAAATTCCTTCTCTAAGAATGTCGCATTAGCCGCAACAAAAACACGTTGTTCGGCTGGCGAATAGAAGTAATGACCAAGTGTTCCTTTAGGATAACCTATAAAGTATGTCTTGACCGATCGCGGGCTGAGCTTATCCTCGTGTTTCCACTTGACATAAGCCTCGCAGCCCCAAACCCGTATAAAGGACAAGTTAGGGACCGTTCCCTTCCATAGTTCATATGGAGTCTTGTCAACAGCTTTAGACGGACTTCGGTTAAGTATTAGAGCAGCTGACAGAAAGAGCATAACCCCATAATGAGTCAGGCAACACGGTGTGACTCATCATGGATCGAACCATATCAAGTAGAGTTCGATTTCTCCGTTCGGACACACCATTCAACTGAGGTGTTCCAGGTGGAGTTAACTGTAAGGCAATCCCACAGTCTTTAAGGTGTTGATCAAACTCGTGAGAAAGATACTCGCCACCATGATCTGAACATAGTGTTTTAATCTTTCTACCCAGTTGGTTCTGTACCCGATTCTGGTATTCTTTGAATTTCTCAAAGGACTCACTTTTATGCTTCATTAAGTAAACATAGCCATATCTACTTAAATCGTCCGTGAAAGTGATGAAATACCTATAGCCTTCTCGTGCGGTGATTGACATAGGTCCACACACATCCGTATGTATGAGTCCTAATAGGTCAGCAGCGCGCATTCCAACACCTTTGAAGGAAATCCGAGTCATCTTACCGATGAGACATGATTCACACGTGCCAAATGATTGAAAATCAAAGGCCGAGATAGCTCCATTCTGTATGAGCTGTTTAACGCGTTTCTCATTAATGTGTCCCATACGGCAGTGCCATAGATACGTTTGATCTTTGTCACCAACCTTTAACTTCTTATTCATTATGTGTAATATTTCGGTGGTCTGATCTAAAACATAAATTCCATTCATGGAGACTGCCTTGCCAAAAATCATATCGTGTAATGAGAAAATGCAAGTATTATTCTCTATTACAAATGAAAAACCAAGTTTATCAAGTGCAGAAACTGAAATAATGTTCTTAGAAAGACTGGGTACATAATAGCAGTTATATAAAAATAACTCAAATCCGCTAGGAAGCTGGATCACATATGTTCCCCTCGAGACGGCAGCCACTCGTGCTCCATTCCCGACACGCAGGTCCACCTCACCCTTTACGAGGGGTTCGATGTTTGAGCCCCCGCACATGATTACACCGATGAGAACCACAACCAGTATCTAGTACCCAAGTTCCGTAACTTGCGTGGTTAATCTCAATCATATGAATAAAAGTAGAAGAGGAAGAAAACATACCAACAGGTTTAACGCGACCTGCCTTTATGTCCTCATGGTATACGGGACATGTACGCCTCCAATGCCCAGTCTTGTGGCAATGGTGACACTCCATGTTACCATCCTTGCTCTTTGTCGCGCCTGATGAGTTGCTCGACTCACCAGGACCACTCTTACCTGAACCCGACTTCTTGAACTTCGCCTTACCTACTGCTAGGTCTGCTTTAGCTTTGCCCTTACCCTTGCCCTTGTTTGACACAACGAGAACATCCTGTTTCATGCTCCCACTGAACTTCATGTCCTTCTCGGTCTGTACGAGAAGGAGTGCGATTCATGGGGACTTTTCTTCAAATCATTCATATAGTAATTCGCTCTAAAGAGCGCAAAACCATCGTGGAGTGAATGAAGCATGCGGTCAATCACAATGTTCTCGCTGATTTTACAATCAAGCGTCTCCAGCTTCTCGACATTCTCAATCATGCTGAGAATGTGTGGGCTAACTGGTTGGCCCTTCTGGAGTCTCGCATCAAAGAAGCGAGTGGTATGCTCATAGGTCACGATTCTCGGTGCTTTCGAGAATTCCTTAGTGAGCGTGGTGAAAATCTTGTTTGCACCATGGGCTATGAAGCGTTTCTGCAAATTGGGTTCCATTGCAAAAATGAGTACGTTTTTAATCGCACCCGCTTCCATACAGAAATCGTTAAACTTGGCGATCTCATTAGCTCTAGCCGTGGGACCTGGGTTTGGCGGGATGGGCTCTATTAGATATTTGAGCTTCCGTCGGCAGCGGCATTCCGTAATGCCGCCTCCCGGTCCGCGAAGTTTGATCCATCATTCTTGATCCGAGTAGACCGATTCATCCGATTCATGAAGATCCGAAGCCAGGACTCACGGTCCAATGTGGCACTTGGCATTGGGTCGTTAGTAGGACCAACCATTTCGTTATTAGCGTTTAATTATTCGTGTTCTACATCGAAAAAGAAAGAAAAACAAAAACGAAATAAGCAACTCATCGAGGTGATTTAAGTCTATTTAAAAATTCATTTTAACGTGTAGACTCTCGCACTTGCATAATTGATCTCCCTCAAGAATGATACAAGTGATCCCAAGACTCAATTTCTGTAAATTGATAAGCCAACTGTTTAGCTAATTCTTCCGTAAGAACTCTTGGTCGATAGATTTCCGTAAATCCTATCTATAGTCCACCATAATCACAGGATCGTACGAGTGACCATAGTGTTGAGATAAAATAGGTCAATCGGTTCCAACTTACCCGACGTAGAAGGGGTCATATTATGCCTACCGACGAAGAAGGGACTCATTGGAGTTTGACCTATAAAGACCATTCTCAATTTTGGTTTATACGAGGAAGATCCCATCAACTTAGTTTAAATTCATTTTAAGTGAACGAATAACTAGCAATACGTGAATGAATTAACTTAGGAGATGGCTTAAAATCGTGTGACATATGAATGTCATAGAAAACTAACGCGTGACCTCTATATGAGTCAGTTTTCATGCAATAAATTAGGTGGTTTGGTTTTAGGCGGAATATGATGCATATAATCGTTACGAAAAATAAATAAAAGAATGCTGTGGACAAGGCCCTCGGGAACTGCGTCCGCGGGATCCACACCAGGCATAATCGACTCGAGGTTCTTTCGAATCGAATTAAGACAAATTAGAGTCGCCACCAAGTTTTTTGGGAACTTGGAACCGTTCAAGTCAACTTTACACCTTTCATCGAAAAGCATAAAGCCCATCGACTACGAGTGATTAAAGATAAAGACTTGTACCCTATATCACTCGATTTGAATGACTCTCGTAATCCAATGGTATTTAGACGGATCCACAAACCATAGATCTTGAGTAAGGGGTGAGGGTACGTGTTGGGAAGCCCATAAGGACACCCAACCCCGCCCGTCGATAACGGCCTCTACTAAGTCAAGTGTCGGATTTCAAACAAGGTCATAGCTACGTACGATGTATGATATGCAAACGTTGTTTTAAACCTATCATGTGACAACAATTTCTATGTCGTTTTAGATGCAACTAAACTAACTTTGTCAAAGTTGTAATTTAGCATGTGGGTTGATTGATCTAACAACATGTAAAGCAAACAAACAAGGCTTAAGGGGGAATGGGGAGCCGTTGGGATCTACCTATTACAAACCAGGCATTTCATGCCGACACAACGATAAATAAATTACAACTCGATCTAATTACAATTGCTACATACAACTCAAAACACGACACAAAACACACGGCCATTGGGCCTTGAAAACCGTGCACATGAGGGTGGCCCACGGCTCACATGACCCACGGTCCTTGGGTCACTCCTCGTAATGCGTGCTCGTGCTTAACCTCATCGAATTAGACATAAGGCTACGCACCAAAGCATGCATTAGCATAAACCGGCCATGTTGCTTTAAACAACATGCGGTTTACTACGCTCCTACAAGCATTGGGAACAACCGTCTAACCAAACAAGACCAAGGTTTTTTGAAAAGGTTTTGACTCAATAAAAGAAAGCTAACTTGAAAAAATACAACTCGATAACAAACGATAAATTACAAACAATGAAACAACGAGGAAACAAACGGTATAAAAACAAAACGAGAAAGGTAAATAAAACGGCCACCCCACGGCCCAAACCAACGGTCACCCTCACGGCCAAGACAAGGCCAACCTAGTTCCTAAGTTAGATTCATTGATTAGATCGAGTGATTGCGAAAAGGGATAAGAAACAAGTTAGAAAACGAGTAAAAAAACGATGTTGATTGATTGTCGCACGAGGGTGCATTCACACGGCCTAAAGGATCTAATTAGGTCAAATTCACTAATTAATTTAACTCATCGAGTGTCAATAAGAAGGTGCTAATCACGCACTCTTATACTAGCGAGAAATTAGGTGAAAGAGAGAGATGCATTCAATTAATTACAGAATCGTCGATTGATTTTATAACTTACGTCAAAGCCACCTATCGTGTCTAATTAGGTTATTAAATTAAATTAAAGTCATCTAAATACGTCATAGGTTAACAATCAGAGGTCAAACTAACATACAACGGGTCCTAGGGTCTGTCGATTTGGCCGAAACAAAAGGGGGTCGAAAACGAAGAACAAAATTAGATAATTGTTTTATTTATGCCCTACTTTGAACACGAGGATATGTAAATGAGACGGGGGTGTACGACCGACAGATGTAGCGGTTTCTTTTCCCATCTCAAGTCAACGCGGGTGTTCATAGTGGTACTTTAACTCATACTCGGACTAACTAGTTTCATAGTTAATTTAAAACAATCGATAAACAAGCGAAAAAACAAACAAAAAAAGACAATAAAAAAAGCATAAAAAAACGAAATAAAAAGAGAAAAGAGAAGGGGATTTGATGCACCCTCAACCTACATGTATCGTTGACACCGTCTTGGGTCGTAATCGATGGTAGATTTTATCTCGAGAGGCCGTCGTCGACGAAGAACAAAGCAAACACGGGTTTTGGAAAGTTTCTGGACAGCGATTTTAAAACAGTGATATCTCCCTCGTTTCACGACGAAAATTCGATTCGAAAGATGTTTTGGAAACTAGAAAGAGAGGAGAACAAGGATCTTAAAGCAACCCCTGCTCGATTTGGGTTAATGGGCACGAAAAACGAGCACAAACAGAACTGGACAGACAAGAAGAAACCGCGAAAACAGAGTGTTATTTCACTCTGTTTTTCGAGGGATTTCGTGTACTCTCAAGGGCAATTTGGCTCGTAATTCTTTGTCTAATGTGTATATGAATGTTATGTGGTTAATTAGGAACAAGAAACTCGGATTTTTATGGAGTTTTGATGGAGGAACGAATGGGTTTTCGAAGAGGACACACAAACAGTTTCAGTTTGTGTGTCGGTTTTGTTTAGGGTTTTTGGAGGATGTTTAGGGTTTGTTTCTGAGGTTTAAAGCTTGTATGTGATGCTTGGATGTATGGAGAACTTAGAGGAATGAATGTATGGTGAAGGGGTGGTATTTATAAGGAGTTAAAGTAGGGTAAAAGAGAGGGAGAGGCAATCGGGCTTGCTGAACATAGCTGCTGTCCAGCAGCTTTTGGGGGGGTTTCTAGGGTTCGTTTTGGGGGTTTTCTTGGTGATTAAGCTAGGATAATATGGGTAGGATACTAGGGTATGGGTTAGGGTTAATGGGTACGGGTCTTGGTAGTGTTTGGAGCGGGTTTTGGGCTCGAGATTGAGCTGCCAAAACAGGGGGGCTGCTCGTTTGTTGCGGGCTGTTTGGGGCCTGTTTTGGACGAGAATTTGGGCCGTGGTTAGGGGGCTCGAACAAGGGTGGATGGGTAGAGGCTTGGGTTGGTTAGTGTACTCGAGATTCGTGCCAATTCGTAAAGGAAACGGGCTCAACAACCGAGCTAAAATCGAGCTCAAAAACATGCTTTTAAAACGAGTTTTCTTCGCTTTTTAAAATCGATTTTTCAAATCAATTAACCCATTAAAATAAATGACTTTTCAAATCAAATATACTCATAAAATAATTTTTCAAATCAAATATTTATTTTATTTTCAATAAAATAAACTTAAGAAAATAAATTCAAAATAAAATAAAATAAATTGAAATCACCTTAAAAAAGACTTTAATTTAAATATCATTTAAATTAAAATACTCTGTCGACAACGCTCATTCTACATCGTAAAACGAACCCAAATAAATGACAATGACAACTAAAAAATACATGTGTCCTATCATCATCGGGTGTTTGTCGGGTTCTCTATAAATTCCAATATCGACGGATACGGGTATCTACAGAGCCCCCACTTTGACTGAGGCTTGGACAAGGCGAAAGTCAAAGTATACCCCAGGTCCCTCTCGACCTGAGGATTCTTCGGGTCGTTTATAGTCCATTAGACTTGCGTATATAAGCTCGCCAGCCATAAGAAGAGATCATACCTGAAACTTCGTTGGGGATTGACTCTTGCTTCTGTTGTGTCAAATTATCGTCATTGGTCGTCGACCCATAAATTGCATATATGGTGAGTTGAGCCTTATCCTTAGGCGCCTACGTATCCGTTTCTGACGGAATCAAACCCGCGTCGTAGTTCGGCAACTGCTGACACATGCCCAAAGTTTATCATCTGCTGGCGTATGTCCAAAATTCATCATCTGCTGACATTTGCCCAAAACTTATCATCTGCTGGCGCTTGTCCGAATGGGACGGGACTTTCCAAGGAGGTTGCCGTCACTTTCATTATTTGCTTTCAGCTACGGAATTCTTCCATTTCATACTCTTCTATTTGAATTGAATTATTGGTGGATGTCCTCCTTTACATCTTGATAATGATCTCTGAAGCCAATGGCTTCAGAGCCCCCAGTTTGTGATGGCTCTAAAGTCGAAGACTTTAGAGCCCCCAGTTGAAGCATATCTTGCTATATTTGAAACACAAAAACGTACTAGCAATAATCATCACATAAGCACATTTGGATCATCGATCCTAAAATTAGATCATTTGAAAGATTGGGTCATCGACCCGAAAATTGAATTTGAAAATTTTGAATAATTGGGTCATCGACCCGAATTTTGAATTTTGAATTTCGAAAGATTGGGGTCATCGACCCGAAAAGATTCCACTACTTGGATCATCTATCCATAATTCGCAAAAAGTTTTTGGAATTTTGAAATTTTGAAATTTTTTGAAATCGAACCTTGATGGGTGAGCATGAAATACGACTCAGACACTCCGTATGACCCGTAAACAACGTGGGCGTAGCCCGCTACCGTAAAACAAAAAAGGAAAATAAAACCGTAAGTGTGCACGAGTTTAAATTCAATTATTGACTTGTTGGGGGTAGAAATGTAAATTGGCCATTCTGGCGCCAAAAGATGGCAAATGGGAATCACAAGGCCATCGGACTTGAGACAGATATATCGTATGGCATGGGCGTGCTCCCGAGGGCACATGGGAATCAAGATCACTTGACATTGACAAGGTGGATTAAACTCACGGAGCAACAACGTTAGCTTCGCCTAGACACTAAACACAGACTGATTTTATGAGAACAATTGGACATCACACATCACTCTTGTTGGGAACATTCTGCCACTCTTCTCCTCGCCTCCTTTCTTTTCAGCGAGTATTCATCATTTCTTGCCACCGCCTTCTTTCTTTTCAGCGGGCTTTTACTATTTTTCTTCCACGCCTTCTTTCTTTTCAGCGGGTTTTTCATATTTTCTGTTCCCAACACAAACTCACATCTATATGACTCAGCATCTTTGCCTAAACCGTTAGATAAAGCTCATTCTGAGACTTGATACTATTCATCCGAACCTATATCCTTATCCTCGCCTACATCGAGTGCTAAGACTGACTCAAACAAAGGTGGCTTCATTTGGACTTGGTTAAGACCCGTAATAAACCGACAAGATGACAACTTGGTTGATGAGTGGATTGAATCCCTTATTCTGAAGGACTGCCTACGTATTCGCGTGGAGCGAAATCAAATCCGACGTAGTTCGATCAAGGTGCATAAACATGGCATTTTGATTGTGTGTACACACTCGAAGGTTTCACCTAAGGTATCATATCGTATCCCATTCTAGCCTGTAAAGTACCGTTAAATCCCGTGTCTGGGGTTAGGTGTAAAAGGCTTGGATCTTTTGGGATGTGGAGCTTGGTAAAAATAGGTTCGTAAGGTAAACCATCATTCTGAAAGTTCGCTTTGTGGTGCTAAGGCCAAGGGCTATGGCTGCAGATGTGGTTGGAAATGGTGTCTCGGGTTTGATGAAACCCGAGTGAAAATGGGTTGGAGAATGATGTGGGTTCAAATTTCCATGTCTGGACCCTAAAGGCTAGGTATAACAACACAAGCGGAATGATTCTCAAAATTCCCGACTATCCCCTTGAATCGTCTCGGGAAGGACTTAGGGGTAAAGAGGTTACTACTTAAGCTTTTGGGCTTCGCCCATTGAACTTCAACTATGGGTACTTGACTTGACTTCTGGCTTCCGTAACTTCGACATTCAACCAAAAGCGTTCTGCAATTACTTCAACATCTTTTTTTCTTTTTCCTTTTTCTTTCATCTTTTTTTCATTCTTCTTTTTTTTTTTCATTTTTTTTTCATTTTTCCAATTTTTCTCTTTTTCTCATTTTTTATTCTTTTTCATCTTTTTTCTCTCTTTGAAAATGATCTTCTATTCATTCTCTTAGTCATAAATGGATACACCTTGAAAACTGGGCTTCGTCAACTAATTTGGGTAAGAACTAACAATTCCTTGTTAGAACGGGTTGATATCTTCTCTCTTCGAGATGGGATGATTTTGTTGGGGAAAAGGCTTGCCTTCCATCATCGATAGGGGAAACAAGGAGCTAGTCCGGGTTCGTCATAGAATCATCTAAAAGCTTGTCATAAACATTGGTTCAGATGGAGGTTTTCTACCGCCAGACATGGAATAGGTAAAGGAATCAAACACGGGATCCTAGTGTACCTTACATTTTGAAACGAGGCATATTTCTACCCCAGGGATGCCTTTGAGTGTGTTGTGCATTTTATCATGTTTCGGAATGATTGAGGATTGGAAACAAGACATATTTGGAAACGAAACTGCAACTTTTTTTATTGGAATGAGAAATGCTTAACAGACTCGAAGAAATGATTCCTAGGACACATCCTAGGTCATCGCGGAACAAACGACTCAAATTCAAAAAAAGAAAGTTCTAGACTCGACTCGACTAAGATAAGAAAACAGATCCCGACTCATAATTTTCAAATCTGGTCTTGAGCTTTCTCTTGTTCAGCTGTCAGCTTAGATGCTCGGTTCTAGTCCTTGATCCCTTTGATGGTCTGCCTCCATCCTGAGGTAGTCCTCTGAGGATCTACGCCAGTGATGAAGGTTGGTGACTCGAATTGTCCTTTATTAACTTCGTTAACGAGAGGAGTACATTTTGGAGCAAGACTCCCGACTTGAATTTCATTCTTCGGGTTTGGCAAGAATTCATAGCAATCCACAAATATCTTCCCGATGAACACCCCTTTCAAGTGACATGGGCGTATAAGATGGGAATAATCGACATTGTCTTCGACAGAAACAAAGTTGGCGTGATCGGCAAATGGATTGGAGATGTTATTGGGTTTGACAGCTGGGATCGGGAGTGTTCCATTCTCAATCATGTCTTGGATTTCGTGCTTGATCGATAGCACCTTTCGAAATCATGGCCTTTCCCTTGATGAAAGGCACAATAGGCATTTGGTTTATACCATTTACCTTGTTGATCAGCGGGAGGGTCCGGAGTTGGACCAATAGGCTTCAGCTTTCCTTGGGCCATGAGCCTTTGGAGAGCATATGCGTAAGTGCACCCGATATTGGTGAATACCCTCGGAGCTTGGCGCGGAGGCCTTTTTTGACTCCCATCTAAGAGATTGACAGTTTCAACAAAGTGGGCCGCTACTGGTGCTTTTGCTTTAGATGACGAGGCCCCTTGGTATCCTTTTGGCTTCTCGGCTTGACAATTCGGACATCGTCCTCTACCTTTATCCCGATTCTTATCAATTCTTTGAAAGAACCAAAATTCTGTATTTCGAGCATTACGGTAAATGTGTCGTAAATTCTTCACGAACTTATCTACCATTTCAACTTCATCGGGCTTCTTAGCTAGTTTCACGCTTTCAGCGCGCCATCTTGCGAGGAATTCAAGAAAACCCTCCTTCTCCTTTTGTGTCATAACCTCCAAAGTTCTTATGTTGGTTTGAATCTCAACATTGTCGAAGATAGTGCTTACGAACTCCACCGTAATATCTTCGAAAGTGGGGAAGTTCTTGAGGTCAAGATTATAGAACCAAGCCTTTGGGTGTTCACCCGAGAGATTGGGCGAAAATTTCGAGAGCATATCGTGGTACTCCCTTCATTATGCTAAGTACCCTTTATAGGCCTTAACATGGTGGATGGATCTTCGATGCCCTTGAACTTTGGGATGTCGGTGAGTACCATGTTCGTGGGCAACTTGTCTGAATCGGGGCATAGGCCCTAGCATTCTCATAGTGGATATTCTTCCCTTGGGAGAGCTTCAAACGGTCCTCGATGAACTTGAACCGTTTCTCCAAATCATCGAGGTGGAGTAGATGAAGAGGAATCTTCAACCAACTTAGACTCGATCACATCCATTCGGGTCATCATGAGGTTCACGGCCTCCGTGAGCTTGTTGATAGCATCTTCCATTGCTTGACGTCGGGTTTTTGGCGGCCTTTCTACAAGAAAACCCCGTACTGAGTCAATATTTAAAGTAAGAGCCCCTGCACACTTAAGGACACGACCCTAACTTGACTTGAACAAAGACTCGACTTGAGATTGACTAACCAAAGGTTCAACTCACGGTTTGATTTAGACATCGGTTCATTTTAGACTTGACAAAACGGCATGACTCAAACTGTCATAACTCGATTCTAAACTGGACTCGGTGTGACTAAACCCGTGATTGGGCTAACATAGCCCAGGGTTCGAGTGAAACGTCCATAAGGCCTAGCTTGGACGTTTTTTTTTTTATTTTATATGGACTATTCTAGACCAAAAGGTCGACCAACATGACTCAAAGCCCAAGAGGTGAGTTTGGGTGACCCAACAAGGTCGTGTTCTAGACTCTTGAAATAAACCAGCCTAACACGGCCATGACCCGGACACGACTCGACGCATTTCATGCTTGGTTGAGGTTCGAGAAACATTTTGGATTGATTTTGAAAAAACGAATGATCGATTTGAAAAAAAGAGATTTGAAATGGGCAGCATGCCGGCTATAAAAGCTTGTTTTGGGCCGAAATTCTAGTCCTATTTGGGCAGCATTCCGCGTTTTGAAAATCATGCTAGGTTTGAAAGTAAGTTGTTCAAAAGTTCGGTTTTGAAAAGGACTTGGAATTTTCGAAAAAAGAACTCGGGAAAACACATTGCACATTGTCATTCTCATGTTATAAGGATGTATGCCCCTAGACATCTCTAAGTCTCGGCAAGTCTTCTATAAGAAGGTCTATGCCCTCCATCCTTTTGCGGTCTAATAGAGCGAGGTGTCTTAAGGTAAAGTACCTAGAAGATCGTCCCCACCCTCAAGAACCACGCGAGGCGAAGTGGAAGCGAGCAATGTGCAGCTTCCTGGCATAGTGGGACGTCGCCCCCCACGCATCACGAAGAAACGCTGGGACGGCCCGGGCAAGTCCTTAAGGGTTTATGCATGAATCGTAGCACTATGAGTAATGTTTTACTTTCCAACACTTTCTTTTCAAGTTTCACCTCGGAGGAAAAGACCCTAGAAACACAGTGTAACTAGTCCTCTTTTCCCCAGCAGAGTCGCCAAACTGTGGACAAGGCCCTCGGGAACTGCGTCCGCGGGATCCACACCAGGCATAATCGACTCGAGGTTCTTTCGAATTGAATTAAGACAAATTAGAGTCGCCACCAAGTTTTTTGGGAACTTGGAACCGTTCAAGTCAACTTTACACCTTTCATCGAAAAGCATAAAGCCCATCGACTACGAGTGATTAAAGATAAAGACTTGTACCCTATATCACTCGATTTGAATGACTCTCGTAATCCAATGGTATTTAGACGGATCCACAAACCATAGATCTTGAGTAAGGGGTGAGGGTACGTGTTGGGAAGCCCATAAGGACACCCAACCCCGCCCGTCGATAACGGCCTCTACTAAGTCAAGTGTCGGATTTCAAACAAGGTCATAGCTACGTACGATGTATGATATGCAAACGTTGTTTTAAACCTATCATGTGACAACAATTTCTATGTCGTTTTAGATGCAACTAAACTAACTTTGTCAAAGTTGTAATTTAGCATGTGGGTTGATTGATCTAACAACATGTAAAGCAAACAAACAAGGCTTAAAGGGGGAATGGGGGAGCCGTTGGGATCTACCTATTACAAACCAGGCATTTCATGCCGACACAACGATAAATAAATTACAACTCGATCTAATTACAATTGCTACATACAACTCAAAACACGACACAAAACACACGGCCATTGGGCCTTGAAAACCATGCACATGAGGGTGGCCCACGGCTCACATGACCCACGGTCCTTGGGTCACTCCTCGTAATGCGTGCTCGTGCTTAACCTCATCGAATTAGACATAAGGCTACGCACCAAAGCATGCATTAGCATAAACCGGGCCATGTTGCTTTAAACAACATGCGGTTTACTACGCTCCTACAAGCATTGGGAACAACCGTCTAACCAAACAAGACCAAGGTTTTTTGAAAAGGTTTTGACTCAATAAAAGAAAGCTAACTTGAAAAAATACAACTCGATAACAAACGATAAATTACAAACAATGAAACAACGAGGAAACAAACGGTATAAAAACAAAACGAGAAAGGTAAATAAAACGGCCACCCCACGGCCCAAACCAACGGTCACCCTCACGGCCAAGACAAGGCCAACCTAGTTCCTAAGTTAGATTCATTGATTAGATCGAGTGATTGCGAAAAGGGATAAGAAACAAGTTAGAAAACGAGTAAAAAAACGATGTTGATTGATTGTCGCACGAGGGTGCATTCACACGGCCTAAAGGATCTAATTAGGTCAAATTCGCTAATTAATTTAACTCATCGAGTGTCAATAAGAAGGTGCTAATCACGCACTCTTATACTAGCGAGAAATTATGTGAAAGAGAGAGATGCATTCAATTAATTACAGAATCGTCGATTGATTTTATAACTTACGTCAAAGCCACCTATCGTGTCTAATTAGGTTATTAAATTAAATTAAAGTCATCTAAATACGTCATAGGTTAACAATCAGAGGTCAAACTAACATACAACGGGTCCTAGGGTCTGTCGATTTGGCCGAAACAAAAGGGGGTCGAAAACGAAGAACAAAATTAGATAATTGTTTTATTTATGCCCTACTTTGAACACGAGGATATGTAAATGAGACGGGGGTGTACGACCGACAGATGTAGCGGTTTCTTTTCCCATCTCAAGTCAACGCGGGTGTTCATAGTGGTACTTTAACTCATACTCGGACTAACTAGTTTCATAGTTAATTTAAAACAATCGATAAACAAGCGAAAAAACAAACAAAAAAAGACAATAAAAAAAGCATAAAAAAACGAAATAAAAAGAGAAAAGAGAAGGGGATTTGATGCACCCTCAACCTACATGTATCGTTGACACCGTCTTGGGTCGTAATCGATGGTAGATTTTATCTCGAGAGGCCGTCGTCGACGAAGAACAAAGCAAACACGGGTTTTGGAAAGTTTCTGGACAGCGATTTTAAAACAGTGATATCTCCCTCGTTTCACGACGAAAATTCGATTCGAAAGATGTTTTGGAAACTAGAAAGAGAGGAGAACAAGGATCTTAAAGCAACCCCTGCTTGATTTGGGTTAATGGGCACGAAAAACGAGCACAAACAGAACTGGACAGACAAGAAGAAACCGCGAAAACAGAGTGTTATTTCACTCTGTTTTTCGAGGGATTTCGTGTACTCTCAAGGGCAATTTGGCTCGTAATTCTTTGTCTAATGTATATATGAATGTTATGTGGTTAATTAGGAACAAGAAAATCGAATTTTTATGGAGTTTTGATGGAGGAACGAATGGGTTTTCGAAGAGGACACACAAACAGTTTCAGTTTGTGTGTCGGTTTTGTTTAGGGTTTTTGGAGGATGTTTAGGGTTTGTTTCTGAGGTTTAAAGCTTGTATGTGATGCTTGGATGTATGGAGAACTTAGAGGAATGAATGTATGGTGAAGGGGTGGTATTTATAAGGAGTTAAAGTAGGGTAAAAGAGAGGGAGAGGCAATCGGGCTTGCTGAACATAGCTGCTGTCCAGCAGCTTTTGGGGGGGTTTCTAGGGTTCGTTTTGGGGGTTTTCTTGGTGATTAAGCTAGGATAATATGGGTAGGATACTAGGGTATGGGTTAGGGTTAATGGGTACGGGTCTTGGTAGTGTTTGGAGCGGGTTTTGGGCTCGAGATTGAGCTGCCAAAACAGGGGGGCTGCTCGTTTGTTGCGGGCTGTTTGGGGCCTGTTTTGGACGAGAATTTGGGCCGTGGTTAGGGGGCTCGAACAAGGGTGGATGGGTAGAGGCTTGGGTTGGTTAGTGTACTCGAGATTCGTGCCAATTCGTAAAGGAAACCGGCTCAACAACCGAGCTAAAATCGAGCTCAAAAACATGCTTTTAAAACGAGTTTTCTTCGCTTTTTAAAATCGATTTTTCAAATCAATTAACCCATTAAAATAAATGACTTTTCAAATCAAATATACTCATAAAATGATTTTTCAAATCAAATATTTATTTTATTTTCAATAAAATAAACTTAAGAAAATAAATTCAAAATAAAATAAAATAAATTGAAATCACCTTAAAAAAGACTTTAATTTAAATATCATTTAAATTAAAATACTCTGTCGACAACGCTCATTCTACATCGTAAAACGAACCCAAATAAATGACAATGACAACTAAAAAATACATGTGTCCTATCATCATCGGGTGTTTGTCGGGTTCTCTATAAATTCCAATATCGACGGATACGGGTATCTACAAATGCAATACGTAAATAAAACTCCTAGTGTGGCCTATCCTAATAAAAAGAACATAAAACAACTTTGGAATCCACCGTTGGACCCGAGAAGCTTGTCTTGATGTTCCATCTTGATCCATGTAGCGGGAGTGAGCATCCGATTCTCCATCTTTGGTCTTCTCAAAATTACAATTAAAATTTACAAAATATAAACCTATTTACATTCTAAATAAAAACTGTAATTACAAGTGAAAAATCCAAAACGGAGATACGAGATCTCAAAATACAACCAAGACCGTGTTCCATCATTACGGTAACACGTTCTACTAAGGCCACACTAAGTTACAACCGATTGTAAAATAAATAAATACGTAATTATAAACATTCAAGGCATTCAACAATAACGATAAATAAAATGAATCAACTAAAACAAATTTATTCGTGACATAATTCCGTAATTACGTTAAATTTATCCAAACCACCCTTTAACGATTAAAATTTATGTGATAAAACCGCTTCTATCAGTTTAATTCTAATCTATTACAATCCGTTACTTTAAATACACTTTAAAATAACTATATGGTACGTGAGTGAACCGTTTCACTATCAAGCGAGTGTACAATATCCGTATAAAGTACATTTTATGGCCAAAAATAAAATTTAAAACAAAAGAAATAAATTTTACACGCCGCGATAAAAATTCCTCGATCGAGACACTAAAGTCCTCGATCGAAGAACAAACAGTGCTCGATCGATCAATCGCTAGTCGATCGAGAGGAATGCCAAACAGGAAGTGCTCGATCGACAAAATTGGAGGTCGATCGAGAACTTTTATTAGCAAAGCTGTTCGATCGAGTACGAGGACTTCTCGATCGAACAGATGGGGTTTTAAAAAGGTCGATCGAGTGCAGCGATTACTCGATCGAGTAAAAACAAGTCAGAATAGCACTCGATCGAGTAGAAATACGCTCAATCGAATGCAAACATGGCTGAAAACTGTAAAACCCTCGTGAAAACGATTTGATATAACAAAACAATTTCAATTTTGATCAAAACCGCATCAAAACAATTCTACAATTGTCAAAACTTAACATATTGCTATAATCTCGGTATAAAATAACAATACGCAAAAGAACAAATCGAAACCAAGATAAAACATCCGTGTAAATACATGCCACGGTTTCAAAAACGCAACAGCCGAAAAAAAAATTTCTGCCGAGAGGAAAAATGCTGCTGCCGCACGATTTTTTAGACAAAACAAGATCGTCTCAAATCGTTTTTATGAAAAATCACAATGCAAATTTACGTGGCCTCGCTCTGATACCATTTGAAGGGAAATATCCGTAAAATTCCCTTAATTTTAAGGATTATAACGTAAATATAACATGCGATTTATAGTCATAAACGAAAAACAATAGAAAACGATAAAGTTTAAGAATCAACCTCGGGTCCTTTGATGTGCGGCGTAAAGAACAGAAATCAAAAGAGATTCCCTCCTAATCGTTGCACCCAATACCGTCTGAGACTATGCCCTTGTGCTAGAAATGCTCTCTAATTGACTTGCAATATCGAGAGAGCTATTGTGAGGTTATTCGATGTGAGATCTGGGTTTTTCCGAGAAAAATACTCCTCAAAACCCTAATTTTCATGTAAATATGAATCCTCTGGTCAAAAGGAGAGGGAGCCTCTCCTTTTGTTGTCTCGGTCCGCGGGTCATGAGAGGAGGGAGTGGGCTTTCCACTTTCTCCTCATTTTTAACTTGTGGTCCGATCAATTCCGCTAAAATGTATATGACGGGTTTTATTATAAACTGTCATCGGTTATCAGTTATTAATACATCGACTAATAACACGGATTAGTTGAAATATTAATACATGTCCGACAAAGACAATATTGTATAATTAATTCAATATACATTAATCGAATATAAATCGTTTATATTCAATTTACGAATTAACTGCTTAATTCGTCTTAGCCATTATTATTTAATCCGTATTAAATAATTGTCTCAACATCGCGTTTGACTAATTACTAGTCAATAACTCCGACTAACTGGTTAGTCAAATTTGGCATCAACATGACTGTATTTTCATACTGTCACATCTCTCAAACGTATCCTATAGGTGTGACTTTTAGGGACCAGTTGATCACCGCCATCTGTATGACAATAACGTCAAACTTATCTAGCAAGCCAACCGTTATTGATAAACGTGGATCAACTGATAATAATACCAAAAGTATGCCCTTTGATCCTTTTAGAGATTTATAAGTCCTTGCACTAACTGTAAAGGACACCAGCCCCAACAAGTTGATCCCCTAGGTCATACCTATAGGGCAACACTCTTAATTGATCATTTAATTGATCGTATAACGTTACGAGTCAATTAAATTATTTAAAATTGACGGAAGATTTTGGAAGTATTATTTACGTATCTCATTGAAATTTGATTAAATGAGATACGGTCTGAGTAACCGAATTGTTTCATTACTCAGATGAAATTATTGTTTAAGGAAACAATTGAAATTGAATGAATTATTATAAATACAATTTATTGTGATTTATAAATTGGTAAAATATTTTGGTACAAGTAATTATGAATTACTAAGTCGATTTTTATATATGACGTATTTTTATTAATACGTTGATTTTTAATATGTTAAAAATACATAACAATTTTATGTAACATATGACATGTGACATAAGACAAATTGACAAAAAATAAAATGGATTCCATTTTACACACATGTACCGAAATTAAGGAGGATTAAGGATAATATTGTGTTTATAATGTGAGTGGTAAACACAATGATTACCTACTAAACTAGCCATGCAACCCTAATGCTCATTGTGAAGAACAACTCAAGCATGCATTGGCTCCCTCCCATGCCCTCTTCCACCCGGTTTTTTGAGATGAAAAACCACTTTAGTTTTTCATCTTATTTCACCTAATATACACTAAAATGTAGTTAGTGTATTATTCATTATTCATTCATCTAAAATTTGAGTTTTAGAAAGATAAAAACTCTTCTTCTCTTCCTTCTCTCTAACAGAAAAATAGAGAGTTCCATAATATTTTTGGGTCAATTTTTCTTACAAAATTAATAATGTCTAGTATTCATAATATTAATTTTATTAAGAGTGTGCTTTGGGTATTAAGCTTTGGGAGAGATCCTACACTTGGATCTTAGTTCTTCCATAGAGGAAAGCACAAGAACAAGAGAGAAGGAGATCTCTCTTGTGCCCATATAAGCCGAAAATCCAATGTAAGATAAAGGTTTCTTCTTTATATTGTTTATAAGTTTGCATGCATAAGATCACTTATTAATTTTATGACAAATTAAAATAAAACATATATGAATATGTTGAGTATATAGATCTACTTTTCCTTCAATTGGTATCAAGAGCCTTGGTTGTTTGCATGCAAATCGGTTAAAAGTTTTTCCGAGTTATATGATTAACATACAAAACTTGTTAAATTTGTGTTATTATAAAATATCACGAAAATCAACATGCATGTTAAAATTTCTGGTCCTAAAATGTTTTTAGGATATTTTGGTTAATTTATGTATTTTTATTGTTCATATTATACAATAATGGCATTAAAATATGATTTTATGAGTAAAAATGTCATTTTCGGACTAAAATTAGCTAAACTTCGAATTTTCCAGTGATTTTTGGATATGTTGTCACATATATTATTTTGAGATAACCTGTAAATTTTCATAATTTTTGGACTTTTTATGCTCGAAAAATGGATTTTTCATTTTTAAAATCGGATTTAAGTGAAAAATAGGTTAATATGAGATAAATTTCGAATCTGGTCATAGAAATTTAGTATGTTTTCACATGCAAATTTACAAGATGTGTGTAAAATAATAGGCTATATTGAAGTTTTTTTTTTGCATGATTTATGGATTTTTGAAGAAAAATAGCATGAATAGTGACTTTATTAGTGAAATATTAATAAAACATACTCTATGACTAAAGAAAAACATCATATGTTGCATTTTATTATCTTTTTCAGATGTAAAATTGAAAAGTTAATGAATATAATTTTTCACATGTTTTTATGATTATTTAGGTAAAACCGATAAACCACAACATTGTTTTTCCGGATAAATTTCGAAATTTAACCTAAGTTTTTTGAACATTATGAGTGTCATGGTATTTTTACAGAATGTTCATGAGTTTAAATTTCAAATTTAAAATTTATTTGAAATTTTGTGATTTATTTGAAGTTTATAGCATTTTATTATAACTTTAAGTCCATTATGAACAAATTTTAGTAATATGAGTTAATTATGGTCAAATAATTAGTGAAGACTAAATTTTGAGTCCTAAGAGGTTAGGGTAATTAACTTATGCATAAATATGAATTTATGTAATTTTTGTGATTATAAAATGTTGAAATCACGCAAATCCGTAAAAATCGAGTAATATACGATATTGGCTAATTAAAGGCGATTTAGCATAAAATTGGGCATGTTCATACATATTATAATGCTGCATTTTCTTTATGATTGTCATAATTTTAATTTATGTAATTTTTGAATTATGTAATTTTTACTTAGTATGGTCTTAGTTTTTAATTAGTATTACCCGAAATGTATGAGAATATCGATTCGGTTGTAATTTATTGTGATCTCGTATCACCGTTTTGTAATTTAATAGATTTATTTTATTATAGTTACAAATGTATAATAGGAAATTATGTAATTTATTATGTAATTTTATTTATTCCGGAGTTCCCAAAGACGGATTTCTTCAAGATGGCGATACATAAAGACGGTGTTACCTCGAGATGCGTGCCACAATCGAAGTTCAAGGGACCAATGGAGTTTGTTTCCGAATATGTAATAGTTAAATAGTTTTCTATTTTTAGGAAGGCCATACTAGGATTTATATTTTATGTTTTGCATTTTATTTATATGTCACATGCATAGCTAAATCGACATAACTAAATCATGCATCATCATCTAATCGAGTTCATCGACCGTGTCAAATACAATTATCGTAGTTCACCGCTTTAGTTCACTTAAAACGTGATAGATAATAATTTGACATGACCCCTCGCTAAAACAATTAATTGAGACATAGCCTTACCAAATAGTAGAAACCATGAAAACCTATTTCGCGAGGGAGTGCACTCGGCCATCCCGGGGTACAAACCTTGTTACGTAGGGGAAGTGGGTGATGAATGTCTATCCACCGAATTCGTGTTGATGAGGGTTTCATCGGCCATCCCGTGCCCAAATTAATGTGAATTTGGATCATGGACACATTTATTCGAAATTTGGATTGACCTCAACGGAAGTATTCGTGACCGTAGTCGCATGTGTTCCGGGCTATAGATAAACATAAGAGTAATTTTATCGACCAAGGGTTCTAAAAGTAGAATCGATTAAACGTTAATCCACCGAGTTATATTAATAAGGGTTCCATCGGCTATCCCGTGCCCAAATTGATATGAATTTGGGTCTTGGAATCATTTATCTAGTTGGGTAGAGGTCACTAGAAAAATGCATAAAACTTGTTTAAATTATAAATTTTACGAGTATTATTATTAAAACGACATTTGTTTTACTCCTTCTATTTTGTTTTGTAGACCACTTCTTTTGCTCATAACAAATGGCAACACCAACCCCTAACGCCATGCCTCTCGCTAATTCATCATGGCTCCGATCCTTCATGGATCGATGTAAACTTGAAAGGAATGGGTCAAATTTCTCCGATTGGGATGCCCAACTCAAATTAGCCGCCCAAGGTGACGACAAGCTTCGTTACCTAACCGAGGCCTCTCCACCCGAACCTACTACTAGGTCGACCGCCGCCACTAGGGTAGCATATGAGGCTTACCATAAGGAGTCCGCCGCAATGAAAAACGTCTTGATATTTGCGATGGAGGTGGACCTCCAAAGGAGAGTCTTTAAAATGGGCACCGCTAATGAGATTTACTCCAAGCTTGTGACAATGTTTTCACAAACTCCGCGGATCGTCCAATATGAGGCGGACGCGGCATTCTTTGATCTCGACTTCAAAGAGGGCCAAAAGGTTAGCCCTCATGTGCTCAAACTTATGGAGCTTGTCGAGAGCTTGAAAATTCAAAAGGTTGAAATCCCCAAAGAACTCATTGTAGATAGGATTCTACACTCCTTGTCCAAAGTCAAAGCGTATGTCCAATTCCGGGTGAATTTTAACATGCAAGACAAGGATGTGTCTCTTGAAGAATTGCACAAGTTACTTGTGCAAGCCGAGAGGGACATGGGGTAAATGTGAACCCTCCAAAGGATGTGCTTAACATAAGCACTAAGAGTAAGGGGAAGTTCAAAAAGAATGGGAGGAAAGGTAAGAAGCAAGCTCCCACTTTCACCAAAGCTAAAGCTAATGATGCTAGCACTTCGAAAATCAAGAAGGGTCCACTTGATAAATGCCATTATTGTAATGGTATGGGACATTGGAAAAGAAATTGTTCCAAATACCTTGGTGATATTAAGGCTGGAAAGATCACTCCAGTAGGTAAATGACTATCCTTCTTTTATGTTTCTAATTCAACTATGGTATTGTGATACAAAGTTGTGATAATGTATCTCCCTTTTTATTGTAAATAGGGCCTCCACCAAGCAAAGACAAGGGAAAAGAAAAGCAAGCATAAGAAACCATCAAGAAGCTAGGAATAGCTTTCATGGAGCTTTGCTTTTTATTGTCTTATTTTATTCATGTTTTGGATTTTAGAACCTTTAAGTTTCCGTGTTTGACATGGAAAGGTATTTTGGATAATTGGTTGTATTTTGGATAATGGTGGCTTGGTTTGCAACCCAAGTCACCCGTTTTATCATTTTATCCTTTGTTCTAAAATTCATATTTAAATGCTTGTTCTTAGAAACATATAACTTAAAGTGATCTAATAGACAAATATAATGACGGGATTCATTATATGTCCACATGCTTAAGGCTTGTGTATGATCATTTATAAAGTAATTTTTGAGTCTATGAACTCTCTCAAAGGAATGTCAATCACCAAGTACACATACGAAATCTAAAACTATTAGTCAATCTATGAGATAGTTTCTCCTTATACTCCAACATCATTATTTGTGTCTCATATGCTATCTTTGAATCTTTAGTGTATTTATTCTAAAGATAGAGTGGGAGAAAAATGAGGACACAACACACGAGGCAAGATATATTTGTGTACTTGTGTAAATGAGATCTACGCAAGAGAGAATGATTTGAATGAAGTTATATCTATGTAAATAGTATACCCAATAGATGAGATCTATGGTCTCAAGTAAGTTCTATATGACTAAAGAGACCAAGTGATGTAATCATAAGAGTATGTTCTTCACAATAACTACACGAGGAGACCAAAAGAAAGTTTTGGAACAAAATGACTAATATAAAGTCTTAACAAGAGTTTTGACTAGTTTATGAAAAATTTTGACCAATAGTTTCAACCTTGATATTTAGTTAAGAGCCTAAATGAATCAAAGTAACATCCTAGTAATAAGCGATATTTATGACTAGAGGTTGCAAGGATTGATATACCGATATCCTCAATTGCTAAAGGTTAAACCATGCAAAAGTCATTACTTAACCTCATTATGAAAATGAATTGGTTAAACCTCCTTCTAAAAGGGATATTTTGAAGGATGTATTAGATATTACTTATATTTAATAAATGACATTGCCACACATCATTATGACATGAATGTGTTAGAGATTTAAAATCTCTTTCCATAAGGTTAAGATGAGACCTCTTCGAAATAGGAATTTTGAAAGGATATGATGGGAACATATATGGCGTCATCTTAAATAACTTTGCAAAAGCAACATACATTCCAATTTTGAAATGTTTTCGATTAAGTAATAAATTTCGAAACATGTGGAATTAAGTGGGAGTTTAGAAATTATCATGTGAAGATATGGAATTTAGTGGGAGCTATCATCCTCTGAATGTTTACAACTCATTAGGAATGACGAGCTAATATCTTCTTTCACAAAAAAAGTATTTGAGTTTTCAATTCTGGATGAATTTGGACTATGACGAATTCAATTACATCAAGAAATATTGGATTAGTATTAAGAGATATACATCGTATCAACATACACATAGGTTATTCATGTAGATGAAAATGGAATTACCATTAGCAGTCATGGTCGTTCATTGAACCTAAGAACGGTTGATCTCATGATTATAAGTTACTAATATTTCCGCCATTAGAATAATCATGCACATGTCCAATTATAAATCATATGCATAAGAGCATGATGAATCATTGGTAAGCCATAATAGAAACGTCATGAATTCTCGAGAAGAATTCGATGAGCGATTTCGGTGTTTGACAGAATACTCTATTATGTGTCAAAAGGTTGCACATATTATAGAAAATCCGAACACACGTAAAGATTTATGAAAATCCTAAACTTTTCAAGTCAAAAGGAGAAATAAGAAGTTTGGAAAGATACTTAGTTGAATAAGAAGTTACTCAAAACTAATCTTTCCTAACTATGCTAGGACTTGTAAGAAGTGCTAGGCTAATCATCTTGAGAAATTGTTGCAAGACTCTACAAAACATATACCTAGTGCATTGTGTGTCGATGGAGTACTTGATCAGTACAAGTTATATCATTCACCACAAAATCGTTCGTTATGTGATAATCGATAAGGAAGTTCCTTCAAGATAAAGAACTGAAACCAAGGTCGGGAACCTTGATGTGTACTTGGTAAGGTTCATGCTATGAGTGAGAACATGAATGTAAAGGATAATACGATTAAGAAGTTTGAACACATGGACACGTAACATGTTAAACTTCTATTGAAATCAACAAGTGTTTACACACTTACGATGTGCATCACAAGGTTGTAATATGGTATTGACTGCCCAAGTGTGATGTCGACATTTGTCGTTTGAGTTGTTATTAACTCACTGTATACTTTGTTACATCCAACGGGTTGTAGAGACAATTGAACCCCGTTTAAGTGAACACGGATTAACATAGTACTTGCCCATAGTCACTTGCATGAGGTGACGTCCCGAAGTGACTAGAATGTGATGCGATTGATGGCAAGTTCAAATGCCATAGAGTCATGTGAGATGACTAGTCGATCACATAGGCAGACTGTTAGGAACATTTTGTCGGGCCTAATGACCGCTTATAGAGTTCTGGCAAATTTATATAGCCTGGTCGTGGCGAGAGCTGCTATAGTATTCAAATGAGTCAATTCTTTTGACTAAAGACTATTCGCCTAAGATGGCATAGTTTCAGATTAACTTTGATTTGTGTTACTACGACCTTCGTAAATGGGGTCAAATGGGCATATTTTGGGTTATGATGGCTGTGGCTAGTTGAAGGGAATGAGTGCGATAGGAATTGTCCACCCCTAGTCAGGGTTATAACAATATCTTAGGGCCACTCGAGGAGTAATGAACTGGATATGCGTGGCCACGCTCGGAATGTATCCATGGTGGATAAATCCGGTCAATCAGTTATTCTCCAGATCGAGGAAACCACTCTCGATATGATCACTTGCAAGTACGACCTGAAAGACACATTGCATTGAGTGGGAGATAGAAATAGGACAAGAGAATTGGTGACGCACACTTGTCGAGGACAAGTGCGAGATTGTTGGAATATGTGTCCTCCGACAATAATGCGATCACGACTGTTGATCATGATGATCACATGTTTAAGTCTCATTATAAAGAATACAATTGGGAAGTAATTTTTACTGTCAACTGGTCCACACATATCGGTAATGATTGGCTGACTAGAGTTTGACATTACTGTCGTGCGACGGTGGTGATCAGTTGATCCCCTAGGTCATACCTATAGGGCAACACTCTTAATTGATCATTTAATTGATCGTATAACGTTACGAGTCAATTAAATTATTTAAAATTGACGGAAGATTTTGGAAGTATTATTTTCGTATCTCATTGAAATTTGATTAAATGAGATACGGTCTGAGTAACCGAATTGTTTCATTACTCAGATGAAATTATTGTTTAAGGAAACAATTGAAATTGAATGAATTATTATAAATACAATTTATTGTGATTTATAAATTGGTAAAATATTTTGGTACAAGTAATTATGAATTACTAAGTCGATTTTTATATATGACGTATTTTTATTAATACGTTGATTTTTAATATGTTAAAAATACATAACAATTTTATGTAACATATGACATGTGACATAAGACAAATTGACAAAAAATAAAATGGATTCCATTTTACACACATGTACCGAAATTAAGGAGGATTAAGGATAATATTGTGTTTATAATGTGAGTGGTAAACACAATGATTACCTACTAAACTAGCCATGCAACCCTAATGCTCATTGTGAAGAACAACTCAAGCATGCATTGGCTCCCTCCCATGCCCTCTTCCACCCGGTTTTTTGAGATGAAAAACCACTTTAGTTTTTCATCTTATTTCACCTAATATACACTAAAATGTAGTTAGTGTATTATTCATTATTCATTCATCTAAAATTTGAGTTTTAGAAAGATAAAAACTCTTCTTTCTCTTCCTTCTCTCTAACCGAAAAATAGAGAGTTCCATAATATTTTTGGGTCAATTTTTCTTACAAAATTAATATTGTCTAGTATTCATAATATTAATTTTATTAAGAGTGTGCTTTGGGTATTAAGATTTGGGAGAGATCCTACACTTGGATCTTAGTTCTTCCATAGAGGAAAGCACAAGAACAAGAGAGAAGGAGATCTCTCTTGTGCCCATATAAGCCGAAAATCCAATGTAAGATAAAGGTTTCTTCTTTATATTGTTTATAAGTTTGCATGCATAAGATCACTTATTAATTTTATGACAAATTAAAATAAAACATATATGAATATGTTGAGTATATAGATCTACTTTTCCTTCATCTACTTCGTCCTAATAACGATTAAGCACATACTAATTATTAGGGTAAAGCTTTCTACTTTAGTCTAGACTAATTGAACAATTACGGATTCAACTTCTAAACATGCAATAGATTAAAGTAAACAATTACTTATTGATCAGATTAGCAAGAGAAACAATAATCATACAATACGAGCAAGAGACAAAAACAATACTTGAGAAATAAAGAAAGAAAGAAACAATCTCACAATTAATCGGAAGATAGCTTCAGTTTATCGATCCAAGAAGGGAAGATTAGTTCCTCATAATTTCTAAACAAAAGCAATTAGGGTTCTAAGAGAGTTTTTTCCCAAATTACACTTATTGAATGAATGATAGAATAGAATAATATGAACTTGATACTTAACCTAATAAAAATAACTAATAATAATAATAATCTAATAATAATAATAATAATAATAATAATAATAATAATAATAATAATAATAATAAAAATAATAATAATAATAATAATAATAATAATGATAATAATAATAATAATAATAATAATAATAATAATAATAATAATAATAATAATAATAATAATAATAATAATAATAATAATAATAATAATAATAATAATAATAATAATAATAATAATAATAATAATAATAATAATAATAATAATAATAATAATAATAATAATAATAATAAAGTAATCAAGTTTAGGAAAGGACGAAATAAAGCATGAAACTCGTCCTCGAGCTGACCGAAGCACGCGCGACCCACGCCTTTATCCGCGACCCGCGCCATTCTCCGCGACCCGCGCCATTTTCTGGTCCAATTCTCCGTGTTTCTTCTTTTCCTGTTGACTTGTTCTTCCTTTCTATTGCTGGCCCATAACATGTTGTCAACACCAAATGTCATAAATCCAGCTCATCACCAAATCACTCCTATGATCCATTACTCAACAATTCCACTTAATTATTCTCAATTATAATCAACATTAAAGCATGAGAATTTATACAATTACTTCTCTAAAACTCCACTTATTCCCAATAATAATCACCCAAATAGACACTCATATACCGTAATAAACCCTTCTCATCAACTTCCCCACACTTATATCTTTACTCGTCCTCGAGTAAACTCAAAGGATATATAGAAGCTCATACCAACACCGATCCACAGAAGTATAAGGAAGCTAACAAAACGCAATGAAACTCTTACCATACGGTGTTCAACACAACAAGGAGAGATAGAACAGTATTGGAAGAATTCTTTTCTTTTACCTAAATCTCTCATTTTGCCTAGAGCGTCCGCCCTTGCGGTTTTCCACTCTAGCTTATCTTTTTTTTCAATCTCACTCTACTCTCAGTGGGATGCAACTCGATTCTTCATTTTACCCGGAGCGCCCTTTCGGGTTTTCACTCCGTCCTCGGCCACATCCCAATCTTGCCTAGGCGGCCTTTCGGGTTTTCACCGAGCCGGGATACTTTTTCTTTCTTTTCTTTCACTTTTTCATCTTTTTTCTTTTTTTTTTCAAATTTTTTTCTTTTTTTTCAATTTTCTTTTTGCTGAAATAAATAACTAAAATAAAAGCACACAATTACAAATGAGTACAAATTGGAACGATTCTCCTTCCCCACACTTGATTGAAACATTGTCCTCAATGTTGCAAGGACACAATAATGGGAAAAGGAGAACAAACCTTAGTCAGACGACTCAACAGACATGTCAATCCTCAACACCGAGTGAAATAGAGAAATTCATGCACCATATCTCCTCCCCACACTTGGCCATTAGCATATTCCATAAAACACAATCACACAAGGCCAACAAAAGATAAGAGAAACCAAAGAAGACTAACGCCCCTTATTACTCCATCCAAACAAACGACCAAATAGCTCTAAAAACATATGTGCCGGTAACAAATTGCACATAAATAAAATACTTCCACAACTCCGAGCTTACACGGTCAATCCTAATCTTCTCGACGCCAAATTAACGAACCATCCAACCGCAATAGCAAGGTGCCACAACAACGCACCGCAGTTTCTCCACACCATAGCCTCTATCCTACCCAACCAACCTTCTATGTCTCCCTGTGTATGTCTCCAACACCAGAAATCAAGGCAGTTTCGATTGCTTTTTTTTCCTTTTCTTCCTGGAATTTCGTTTTTTTTTTTTGCAAAAATTGCACACACAAATCTATGGGCTGCCTCCCAGAAGCGATGTTGTTTTACGCCGTTAGCTCAACATCTCGTGAAATGTTAAACCACTCGACTTAAGTAAGAGTTTAGAAAGTTACCTTACCAATGGAACGGGCTGAGCACTACTTGATTTGATATATATGACTTGTGTTGCTTTACCGGAGCACTTCCGGGGAATTAGTTTATCAAACTAAGTCTTACCCTTTCTTTTACCAGCCTCAGCATCTTTAAGATATTCCCATAAAAGGATACACCTTTTCACTTTAGGTAGAGAGTGTTCCAAAATTTCACAAGTTTCGCTCGGAAGTGGTGGCTTCCAGCTTCTCATAGAATTATGGTAAGTAGAAATAGCATAAAGAGAATAAACCGCAAAGTTAGTCAAATTAGGTGGATTAATTTCAAATTTAACCACCCTTCCATTAAAATCCATAGTCAAGGAACCATTTGAAACATCAATTCGGGTTCCTGCGGTCTTTAAGAATGGTCGACCCAATAAAATTGGGACTTCATCAACCTCCTGTGCCATATCCAAAACATAGAAATCAGCTGGAAAAACCAACTGATCTACCTTAACCATTACATTCTCTACTACTCCCCTAGGGTGAACACTAGACCTATTAGCAAGTTAGAGTACCACCCTAGTACTCTTTAAAGGACCAAGCTTAAGAGACTCATAAACATGGTAGGGGAGAACATTTATTGACGCCCCTAGATCTAACATGGCTCTTTCAAACCGTATATCACCTATAGTGCAAGGTATAGTAAAGACACCCGGATCACTACACTTAGGAGGGGTCTTACTCTTAAACAACGCCGACACAAATTCACTAGCTTTACCCTTTGGCTTTTTCAAACTCCGTTCCTTTTGATTTCTTTTAATCGTACAAAGTTCTTTTAAAAACTTTGCATACCTAGGAACACTCTTAAGCAACTCAAGTAAAGGAATATTTACCTCGCATTTATGAAAGGTTTCGTAAATATCATTGTCATGCTCCTTCTTCTTGGTATCTTTCAAAGCCTCGGGAAAAGGTGGGAGTGGCTCATATGAAGGCATGGATGGTGTCACCTCCTTTGAATTAGATGCATCTTCTTCCCCTCCATCTTTCACTAGCTTATCATCTTCCACCACTAACTCCTCTTCTTCTTGGATAATCACCACCTTAGGCTTAGCTTTTGGCTTTTCAATCTCCACCAATTGCCTACCATTTCTCAATAACACGACACTCACATTCTCCCTGGGATTCAAGACTATTTGAGATGGTAAGGTACCCGATTGTTTAGCTTCCAAACGATTCACCGCGGTAGTTAATTGACTAACCTGATTCTCAAGATTCTTGAAAATTTGCTTATTTTCTACTCTATCTTGAGTGACACTAATGGTAAGAGCCCAAATCATGTCCTCAGTAGACATTGATGAACTCGGTGAAGCTTGTGGTGGTGCCTGAGGTACGGAGGGTTGCTCTTGTGTTCGCAGAATAAACTGACCTCTAGGAGGGCCAGATGATGGGCTAGCTTGAGAATTTCCCCAACGGAAGTTGGGATAAGCTTTCCATCCTTCATTATAAGTATTAGAGAATGGATCCCATTTCTTGTTTGGAATACTCTCCCATACACCATTCACCGTCTGAGAATCACCCTCTTGCATTTGAGGGCACAAATAGCTAGGATGACCCTTAGTAGAGTATATACCACGAATAACAGCCATTTGTCTGCCAGATAACATATCACGGAGTGTGGAAGCAATATTATCAACCTTTTCCTCCAAGCCAGGATTAACACCTATAGCACTCACTCCTCTCCGTGAAGGTCTTCTCTCAAACTGTCTAGAGGTCTCAGCTAGCTCTGTGATAACCTCCCATGCTTCATCTGGATTCTTGATGGCTATATTTCCTCCACAAGCAGAATGAATCATACGGCGGTCATCTTGGTTCAGTCCACAACAAAAATACATTATGAGATCATGTTCGGAGTAACCATGGTAGGGGCAGTTGGCACAAAGCTGCTTGAACTTCTCCAGGAACTCATACATAATTTCCCCGTCTTGCTGCTCAACATTACTGATGGCTCTTTTTAGTTGAGCTGATCGAGATGGAGGAAAATACTTCTCCAAGAATGCTTTCTTCATACCTATCCAAGTGGTGATACTCGCCGGTGTTAGATAGTTTATTAACCAGTCTCTCGCATTACCTTTCAAGGAGAAAGGAAAGGCTCTCAATTGCAACTGCTCGTCTGTAATAGCAGGTGGCTTCATACTAGTGCACACAAGATGAAAGTCCGAAAGATGCCTATTAGGATCCTCAATACTCATCCCACTGAAACTTGGTAACTGATGTATCAAACCAGATTTCAGTTCAAAAGTAACTCCATCATCCAATGCTAGAAAAGTGATGCATAATGGCTGAACAGCAAGATTTGGAGCTGTGAGCTCCTTTAATGTGCGGGTCTCTCTAGCCATATTCAGAGACTTTTCGGATTCTTCAGAAATTTCAGAAATGTCAGAAACAGAATGCAGATCGTCGAACTTACTGCCTTCAGGAATAGCCACTATTTCACCTCGTTTGTTCTTCCGTAACCTGAAAAGAGTATGCTCAATCTCTTGGTTGAAAGGCTCGAGGTTCGGGTTAGAAGAACGAGTACTATGCATAAAATAACTAAAAGACAATAAAGACTCTACGCTAACACACAAAAATTAAACAATTGCCTTCCCCGGCAATGGCGCCAAAATTTGGTGAGCCGAAGTCGTATGCTCCCAAAAATAAGTAATTAAGTCCTATTACCTTAAACTATATAGTAGAGGTAAGTCGGGTGTCGAATCCACAGGGAAGGCGATGTAATTAATGTGTAAAAATTAAAGAGTTCAATTAACAATAATATCGGGGGTTTTGAGATTGATTATAACTAATGAACTAATAAGACAAAGCAATAAGTAAATGAGATGAATTCAGATGGTGAAAAGTCTTGGGTCAACAAACATCCACTATCAACAAACTAATTGGTCATTGATTGTCTTTTAACTCAATTCCTCTCAAGCACTTTATTGAGGAAATACAAGTTTTCCCTTCCTCTTAAGTTTAGTCAACTAACTCGAAACGCGATATTAAGACCCTAATTCTTGAATAATCTAAGCCAAGCATCTATATTTAATCCAACAGCAGCATAAACAATCCAAGGAAGCAATAAAGATAACGATCATTAACACACGCGGTTAACGATTCGAATTATATGTCTATTCTCTACTTTGTCCTAATAACGATGAAACGCATACAAATTATTAGGGTAAAGTTTGCTACTTTAGTCTAGATTAATTGAACAATTACGGATTCAACTTCTAAACATGCAATAGATTAAAGTACACAATTACTAATTGATCAGATTAGCAAGAGAAACAATAATCATAAAATACGAGCAAGAGACATAAACAATACTTGAGAAATAAAGAAAGAAAGAAACAATCTCACAATTAATCGGAAGATAACTTCAGTTTATCGATCCAAGAAGGGAGGATTAGTTCCTCATAATTTCTAAACAAAAGAAATTAAGGTTCTAAGAGAGTTTTTTCCCAAATTACACTTATTGAATGAATGATAGAATAGAATAATATGAACTTGATACTTAACCTAATAAAAATAACTAATAATAATAATAATAGTAATAAAGTAATTAAGTTTAGGAAAGGACGAAATAAAGCATGAAACTCGTCCTCGAGCTGACCGAAGCACGCGCGATCCGCTCCTTTATCCGCGACCCGCACCAATCCCCGCGACCCGCGCCATTTTCTGGTCAAATTCCCTGGGTTTCTTCTTTTCCTGTTGACTTTCTCTTCCTTTCTATTGTTGGCCCATAACATGTTGTCAACACCAAATGTCTTAAATCCAACTCATCACAAAATCACTCCTATGATTCATTACTCAACAATTCCACTTAGTTATTCTCAATTATAATCAACATTAAAGCATGAGAATTTATACAATTACTTCTCTAAAACTCCACTTATTCCCAATAATAATCACCCAAATTGACACTCATATACCGTAATAAACCCGTCTCATCACTCAACTATAATCCTACTGGTAATTCCAGTTGGTCCCGGAGGAAAGTGTGTCAAGTCAAAAACCTTTTTCTGGAAGCATATCAACACTGCAATTGGACGACAGACAAGGGTCATGAATATACTATTGCTAGAGGATATGATCTGATCAGAAACAAAGGGGAGAAGTTGGAATGGCCGAGACTCATTTGGAACAGTTTAACTATCCCTAAACATGGATTCTTAGCCTGGATCTATCATCATAAGAATATGAACATTAATGAGAAACTATACAAACTGGGTTTAAGCAGTACTGATACCTGTTATATATGTGGAAGAGAAACTGAAAGCATTAATCATCTCTTCTTTGAATGTTCCTATAGTCAATTGGTGATTGAAAAAGTTGGAGACTGGCGATAATCAATGCAGCGTTCATTGCATGCATCTATTCCATCTAAAAACAAAGGAACCTATGTAAACACGAGCTTCACCTTATACAACCCCGGGTGGTGATAAGTTGTACAAGGACGTCAAGAAAACCTTTTGGTGGTCAAATATGAAGAGGGAGGTGGCGGAGTTCATGGCAAGGTGCTTGACTTGCCAACGGGTGAAAGGATAACACAAGAGACCTCAAGGGAAAGTACAACCCTTAGACGTACCGAAATGGAAGTGGGAGTCGATATCTATGGACTTCATAGTTGGACTACCAAGAACCCAAAAGGGGAACAACATGATTTGGGTCATTGTGGATAGATTGACCAAGTCGGGTCATTTCATCGCAATGAAGGACACTTGAAGTAAGGTAGAGTTGGCTAATGCTTATTGCAAATATATGGTCAAGCTTCATGGGTTTCCAAAGGACATAGTATCGGACCGAGATTCGCGGTTTATTTCAAGATTTTGGCAAGAACTTCAAAGCTCCTTGGGCCCTCAATTGAAGATGAGTACGACCTTTCACCCGGCAACGGATGGACAAACGGAGAGGACCATCCAAACATTGGAGGATATGTTGAGAGCTTGTGTCTTGGAATTTGGAGGCTCTTGAGAAGAAAGACTACATTTGATTGAGTTCTCCTACAACAATAGCTATCATGCTAGCATTGAAATGCCACCATTTGAAGCTCTATATGGAAGAAAATGCTAAAGCCCGATATGTTGGGATGATAGCACCGAAGCCGTGCTATTGGAACCCCAAATGATTCAAGAAATGATTGACCAAGTCCATGTAATCTGTAAGAAGATGAGAGCGGCACAAGATAGGCAAAACAGTTACTCCGACTTGAGGAGAAGTGACATTGAATTTGCGGTAGGAGACAAAGTACTACTCAAAGTTTCACCCATGAGAGGAGTCATGAGATTTGGGAAGAGGGGTAAGTTGAGCCAAATGTTCATTGGCCTCTATGAAATTTTGGATAGAGTCGGGGAAGTGGCCTACCGCTTAACACTTTCACCGGCCTTGGACCGAGTTCAAAATGTCTTTCACGTGTCTCAAATTGCGTAAATACATAAGTGACCCCTCTCATGTGCTCGAAGCAGAGATGATCAAACTCGATGATGCCCTAACGTATGTGGAAACACCCAAGGAAATCCTAGACCGAAAGGTTAGGAAGACAAAACATGGCGAGATGATCCTAGTGAAAGTGTTATGGTCCAACCATCTTGTTGAGGAGGCCACTTAGGAGACTGAGGAAAACATGAATGAATGATACTGTTACACCCCCATATTCCGAGGAGCCTTAACTAGGCCTTCCTTAGTATATAAGGGCGTTACCATCTCGGTTGCCCGAGGTAAGTAATCATCAAAAGTCGATAAAAGAACAATTATAGTTATATTACAAGCGTTACAACCAATTTAACAAAATAAAGGTACAACTCATTGGCTACACTCTATTACTATCAAATCTCGTGAAGACTCATCCCTGCCCGGACTCCAGCTATCAACGACATCAACACCTGCTAAGACAAACTGCTCACCATAAGGGATCACGGCAGACACATAAAACAACAAGACAACCACACAGGATCAGTAATGAGATAAAACATGACAAAACCAACAACATCTATCAACACGACACACACAATCAGTCACACACACAAACACCCACTCCAATCAATCTCCGTCACCGACTGTCCACTGGACCAGCCCTGCCAGTGGGGGACCGCAGCCGTACCCACCAAATCCCCGCTCATCATACCGAGCGATAACCCTGTCCCATTAATGTGCACATCCCCTCCCGTGGCGGGTTCCACGGAGGGCGAAACTAGGGCGTGAAGCCACTCCCGCAAGTGACTCCACCCAGCCGAGGACGCACCTCGAGAACTGCAATACAACCACAACCAACAAACTGTATATACCAACTGACTACCGCATATACGCTGCCACACAAACATAACCACAATACAACAACAACGACACGACAACCGACACACTAGACTATCCACAGAAACTGAGTAGGCGAACCTACCTTTTAGAAACTGCAACCACTCCATGCCAACATACGAAATATCCAGCAATCAAGCAACACCTATATCCACCACACAATCACCTATCACTACCAAGCAAACCCTAACTGCAAAGACAAGGATACGGATGATGATGACGACATACCTACAAGAAGAAACCTGGCAAAAGACCGCTACCCGACTCAAGCTATGCTCTCCTAAGGCATAAGAACCTTCAAAGGCTTCCATGGAGGTTATATGGTGAAGGGAAGGGAAAGAGGCGACCTAAGGATCTGAAGAAATGAGGCGGAAATGGTTCGCGTATTTAACAAAACGCGATTATAAACCCTCGCTGAAAACCCGTTACTCGATCGAGTGGCCCACATACTCGATCGTGTGTCCCCCTACTCGATCGATTATCCAAGCTACTCGATCGAGTAGCCTCTACTCTATCGAGTACCACACATAACTCGCAACCCAAGGTAACTTTGGCACGCACTTCTAAGGACTATTACCGCTCCCAAGGTCAGTTCATGCTGGTCGAAGGGTCTCTAAAAGGGCGGGTATTACAGTCTTCCCCCCTTAAAAAGAACTTCGTCCCCGAAGTTCAACTCACCGAACCAAGGCACACAAAACGGAAACGAAACAACATCACTATCTCTTTTTTTTTTTTTTTTTTTTTGCATAGGTTACCACTCCCCGGAAATACCCCCCCCCCCCCCCCCCCAATGTCATCATCCTCAACTGTCTAACACTCCATATAGACCAACTCCTACAAAATATTACTTGAAATACCCAACACGCTACGAGGTTACACTTTCACTAGCAACAACCAACAACTCGAAACATGCCACTTTAGCACCACTAAGGTACTCAACAATATAATTCTATTCCAACACACGACCTCATGACTATCTTTCTATGACCGTCTTTTAAGTATACTATTCAACTTTACTTCAACATACAAGTTACTTCCACTAACAAGTGCAAACAATTATACTACCATACCAGAGATGTGACTGAAGTCATAGGAAATGTTATAAACAAACAACAACATAATTTCAAAATCGGCTTTTTTATTTTGCGACATTACTCTTCTCCTCTAAAAAGGAACTTCGTCCCCGAAGTTCTCCATCAAATTACTACATATGTTACTTACTACTTACATCTTGACATATATCCAAACCATATTATTCATTATTGACATTACTCGTATTACTCGTACAACCAGTAAACCATAAAGATATATGCAACCATATGCGAATAAGTAGCCCCCGTCAAGAAGACATGTGTATAACATTTCAATTTGTATATATGGAAGGACGCACTCCCGGTGAAATATAACTAGTAGACAATACGTGTGGACAAGGCCCTCGGGAACTGCGTCCGCGGGATCCACACTAGGCATAATCGACTCGAGGTTATTTCGAATCGAATTAAGACATATTAGAGTCGCCACCAAGTTTTTTGGGAACTTGGAACCGTTCAAGTCAACTTTACACCTTTCATCGAAAAGCATAAAGCCAATCGACTACGAGTGATTAAAGATAAAGACTTGTACCCTATATCACTCGATTTGAATGACTCTCGTAATCCAATGGTATTTAGACGGATCCACAAACCATAGATCTTGAGTAAGGGGTGAGGGTACGTGTTGGGAAGCCCATAAGGACACCCAACCCCGCCCGTCAATAACGGCCTCTACTAAGTCAAGTGTCGGATTTCAAACAAGGTCATAGCTACTACGATGTATGATACGCAAACGTTGTTTTAAACCCTAACATGTGACAACAGTTTCTATGTCGTTTTAGATGCAACTAAACTAACTTTGTCAAAGTTGTGATTTAGCATGCGGGTTGATTGTTCTAAGCGACATACAAAACAAACAAACAAGGCTTAGGGGGAATGGGGGAGCCGTTGGGATCTACCTATTACAAACCAGGCATTTCATGCCGACGCAACAATAAATAAATTACAACTCGATCTAATTACAATTGCTATAAACAAAACAATACACGACGCAAAACACACGGCCTAATGGCCTTGAAAACCGTGCACATGAGGGTGGCCCACGGCTCACACGACCCACGGTCCTTGGGCCACTCCTCGTAGTGTGTGCTCGCGCTTAATCTTATTGAATTGGACATATGGCCACGCACCAAAGCATGCATTAGCATAAACCGGGCCATGTTGCTTTAAACAACATGCGGTTTACTACGCTCCTACAAGCATTGGGGAATAACCGTCTAACCAACAAGACTAAGGTTTTTAGAAATCATTTGACTCGATAAAAGAAAACAAACTTTGAAATATTACAACTCGATAAACCAACAATAAATTACAAACAATGAAACAACGAGAAAACAAACGATATATGAACAAAACGAGAAAGGTGAAGGAAACGGCCACCACACGGCCCTAACCAACGGCCAAGACACGGCTAAGACAGAGCCAACCTAGTTCCTAAGTTAGATTCATTGATTAGATCGAATGATTGCGAAAAGGAATCGAAAACAAGTTAGAAAACGAATTAAAAACGATGTCGATTGATTGTCGCGTTATGGTGCATTCTACACGGCCTAAAGGGTCTAATTAGGTCAAATATCATAAGATTAACGCTTACTCGTCGAGTGTTAATAGGAAGGTGCTAATCACGCACTCCTATGCTAGCGAGAAATCAAGTGACAAGAAAGATGCATTCAATTATTTACAGAATCGTTAATTGATTTTTAAAGCTACGTCAAAGCCGCCTATTGTGTCTAATTAGATTATTAAATTGACTTAAAGTCATCTAATTACGTCATAGGTTAACAACCAGAGGTTAAACTAACATACAACGGGTCCTAGGGTCCATCGATTTGGCGAAACAAGAAAGGGGTCGAAAGCGATGAAAGTTAGACAACTCGTTTTAATTATGCCCTACCTTGAACACGAGGATATGTAAATGAGACGGGGGTGTACGACCAACAGAAGGAGCGGTTTCTTTTCCCATCTCAAGTCAACGCGGGTGTTCATGGTGGTACTTTAACTCATACTCGGACTAACTAGTTTCATAGTTAATTTAGAACGAACGATAAACAAACGAAAAACAAACAAAAACAAGCTATAAAAAAAGCATAAAAAAACGACATAAAAAAGGGAAGAGAAGGGGATTTGATGCACCCTCAACCTACATGTATCGTTGACACCGTCTTGGGTCGTAATCGAAGGTAGGTTTTATCTCGAGAGGCCGTCGTCGACGAAGAACAAAGCACACGCGCGTTTTGGAAAGTTTCTGGACAGCAGTTTTAAAACAGTGATATCTCCCTCGTTTCACGACGAAAATTCGATCCGAAAGATGTTTTGAAAACTAGAAAGAGAGGAGAACAAGGATCTTAAAGCAACCCCTGCTCGATTTGGGTTATTGGGCACGAAAAACGAGCACAAACAGAACTGGACAGACAAGAAGAAACCGCGAAAACAGAGTGTTAATTCACTCTGTTTTTCGAGGGATCTCGTGTGCTCTCAAGGTCAATTCGGCTTGTAAATCTTTTTCTAATGTGTAGATGGATGTTATGTGGTTAATTAGGAACAAGAAACTCGAATTTTTATGGTGATTTGATGGAGGAACGAAAGGGTTTTCGAAGGAGACACACAAACAGTTTCAGTTTGTGTGTCGGTTTTGTTTAGGGTTTTTGGAGGATGTTTAGGGTTTGTTTCTGAGGCTTAAAGCTTGTGGGTGATGGTTGGATGTATGGAGAACTTAGAGGAATGATTGTATGGTGAAGGGGTGGTATTTATAAGGGTTTAAAATAGGTTAAAAGGGAGGAGAGGCAAATCGGGCTCAATGAACATAGCTGCTGTCCATCGGTTTTGGGAGGGGTTTCTAGGGTTCGTTTTGGGGGATTTCTTGGTGATCAAGCTAGGATAATATGGGTAGGATACTAGGGTATGGGTTAGGGTTAATGGGTATGGGTCTTGGTAGTGTTTGAAGCGGGTTTGGGCTCGGGAATTGGCTCGCAAAACAGGGGAGGGTTTGCGGTTTATGCGGGCTGCTTGGGGTTGGTTTTGAACGAGATTTTGGGCTGCTTGTGAGGGGGTTCGAACATGGGTTGATGGGTAGAGGCTTAGGTGGGTTAGTGTACTCGAGATTCGTGCCAATTCGCAAAGGAAACGGGCTTAAAAACGGAGCTAAAAACGAGCTCAAAAACGAGTGTCCAAAACGAATTCTTCGCTTTTAAAAATCGATTTTTCAAATCAAATAATAAATTGAAATAAATGACTTTTCAAATCAAATATGTTCATAAAATGATTTTTCAAATCAAATATTTATTTTATTTTCAATAAAATAAACTCGGGAAAATAAATTCAAAATAAAACATCATAAATTGAATTTATCTAAAAAACCATAATTTAAATATCATTTAAATCAACAAAATGAACTCATTAAAAAAAAAACACTAATTTAAAAAATACATTTAAATTAATAAAATGAAATCACTTAAAAAACATTAATTTAAATATCATTTAAATTAATAAAATACTTCATCGACGACGCCATTCTACATCGTAAAACGAGCTCCAAATAATGACAATGACAACTAAAGAATACATGTGTCCTATCATCATCGGGTGTTTGTCGGGTTCTCTATAAATTCCAATATCGACGGATACGGGTATCTCTGAGCCCCCACTTTGACCGAGGCTTGGACAAGGCGAAAGTCAAAGTATACCCCAGTCCCTCTCGACACGAGGATTCTTCGGTCGTTTATAGTCCATTAGACTTGCGTATATAAGCTCTTGACCATAAGAAGAGATCATACCAAACTTCGTTGGGGGATTGACTCTTGCTTCTGTTGCGTCGAATTATCATCGTTGGTCATCGACCCAATAAATTGCATATATGGTGGGTTGAGCCTTATCCTTAGGCGCCTACGTATCCGTTTCTGACGGAATCAAACCCGCGTCGTAGTTCGGCAACCTAGCGCGACACATGCCCAAAGTTTATCATCTGTGGCGTATGTCCAAAATTCATCATCTACTTGACATTGGCCCAAAATTTATCATCTCACTGGCACTTGTCTAAATGGGACGGGACTTTCCGAGGAGGTTGCCGTCGCTTTCATCATTTGCTTTCAGCTAAGGAATTCTTCCATTCATACTCTTGTAATTGAATTGAATTACGAGTGGATGTCATCCATTTCATCTTGATAATGGTCTCGAAGCCAACGGCTTGAGCCCCGATTTGAATGGCTCTAAAGTCGAAGACTTTAGAGCCCCAGCCTGAAGCATATCCTGCTAGAATTGAAACATAGAAAATGTACGAGCAATAATCCTCACATAAGCACATTTGGATCATCGATCTTGAAATTGGATCATTTTGAAGTCTTTGGGTCATCGACCAAAAGTTGAATTTGATAATTTTGAATAATTGGGCCATCGACCCGAAAATTGAATTTGAAAATTTTGAGTGATTGGGTCATCGACCCGAAAATTGAATTTGAAAGACTGGGTCATCGACCCAAATTTTGAATTTGAAATGAAACACTTGGATGCTGGGTCGTCGACCCAAAAAGTTTTTGAAATTTTGAAAGTTTGAACCTTGATGGGTGAGCATGAAATGCGACTCAGACATTCTATACGACCGGTAAACAACGTGGGCGTAGCCCGCTACCGCAAAACAAAAAAGAAAATAAAACCGTAAGTGTGCACGGGCTTTAATTCAAATATGGACTTGTCGAGGGTAGAAAATGTAAATCGGCCGCTCCGGCGCCAAAATATGGCAAATGGGAATCACAAGGTCGTCGAACTTGGGACGGAGATATCGTATGGCATGGGCGTGCTCCCGAGGGCACATGGGAATCAAGATCACTTGGCATTGACAAGGTGTATTAAACTCACAGAGGGACAACGTTGGCTTCGCCCAGACACTAAACACAGGTTAATTTTATGAGAACATTTAGACATCACACATCACTCTTGTTGGGAACATTCTGTCACTCTTCTCCTCGCCTCCTTTCTTTTCAGCGAGTATTCATCATTTCTTGCCACCGCCTTCTTTCTTTTCAGCGGGCTTTTACTATTTTCCTTCCACGCCTTCTTTCTTTTCAGCGTGTTTTTCATATTTTGTTCCCAACACAAACCCACATCTATGTGACTCAGCATCTTTGCCTAGACCGTTCCATAAAGCTCATTCTGAGACTTGATACTATTCATCTGAACCTATATCCTTATCCTAGCTTACATCGAGTACTAAGACCAACTCAAACAAAGGTGGCTTCATTTGGACTTGGTTAAGACCCGTAAGAAACTGACAAGATGACAACTTGGTTGATGAGTGGATTGAATCCCTTATTCTGGAGGACTGCCTACGTATTCGCGTGGAGCGAAATCAAATCCGACGTAGTTCGATCATGGTGCATAAACATGGCATTTTAATTGTGTGTACACACTCGAAGGTTTCACCTATGATATCATGTCGTATCCCATTCTAGCCTGTAAGGTACTATTAAATCCTGTGTCTAGGGTTGGTACAAAAGGCTTTGATTCTTTGGGATGTGGAGCTTGGTAAAAACAAGTTTGAATGGTTAACCATCATTCTGAAGGTTTGTTTTGTGGTGCTAAGGCCAAGGGCTATGGCTTATAACGTGGTTGGAAATGGTGTCTCGGGTTTGATGAAACTCGAGTGCAAACGGGTTGGAAAATGCTGTGGGTTCAAATTTCCATGTCTGGACCCTAAAGGCTAGGTGTAACAGAACAAGCGGAATGGTTCTCAAAATTCCCGACTATCCCCTTGTAACTGTCTCAGGAAGGACTTAGAGGGTAAAGAGGTTACTACTTAAGCTTTTGGGCTTCGCCCATTGAACCTCAACTATGGGTACTTGACTTGAATTCTGGCTTCCGTAACTTCGACATTCAACCAAAAAGCATTCCGCAATAACTTCAACATCTTTTTTTCTTTTTTTATTTTTCTTTCATCTTTTTTCATTTTTTTTTCTTCTGCTTTTTTTTTTCGTCCTTTTTTCTCATCTTTTCATTCTTTTTCATCTTTTTTTTTTCTTCTCTTCTTGAAAATGGTCTTCTATTCATTCCCTTAGTCACAAACGGATACACCTTAAAAACTGGGCTTCGCCAACTAAATTGGGTTAGAATTAACAATTCCTTCTTAGAACGGGTTGATATCTTCTCTCTTCGAGATGGGATGATTTTGGTGGGGAAAAGGCTTGCCTTCCGTCATCGATAGGGGAAACAAGGAGCTAGTTCGGGTTCGTCATAGAATCATCTAAAAGCTTATCAAAAGCACTGGTTCTGATGGAGGTTTTCTACCGCCAGACATGGAATAGGTAAAGGAATCGAACACATGATCCTAGTGTACCTTACATTTTGAAACGAGACATATTTCTACCCCAGGGATGCCTTTGAGTGTGTTGTGCATTTTATCATACTTTCAGAATGATTGAGGATTGGAAACAAGACATATTTGGAAACGAACTGCAACTTTTATTGGAAAGACAAATGCTTAACAGACTCGAAGGAACGATTCCTAGGACACACCCTTAGGTCATCGCAGAACAAACGACTCAACTTCAGGAAAAGAAAGTCCTAGACTCGACTCGACTAAAATAAGAAAATAGATCCCGACTCATAATTTTCAAATCTGGTCTTGAGCTTTCTCTTGTTCAGCTGTCAGCTTAGATGCTCGGCTCTTGTCCTTGATCCCTTTGATGGTCGGCCTCCATCCCGAGGTAGTCCTCTGAGGATCTACACCAGTGATGAAGGTTGGTGAATCGAATTGTCTTTTATTAACTTCGTTAATGAGAGGAGTACATTCTAGAGCAAGACTCCCGACTTGAATTTCATTCTTCGGGTTTGGCAAGAATTCAGAGCAATCCACAAATATTTTCCCGATAAACACTCCTTTCCAGTGACATGGGCGGATAAGATGGGAATAATCGACATTGTCTTCGACAGAAACAAAGTTGGCGTGATCGCCAAATGGATTGGTGATGTTATTAGGTTTAACAGCTGGGATCGGGAGCGTTCCGTTCTCAATCATGTCTTGAATTTCGTGCTTCAGTCGATAGCACCTTTCAGTATCATGGCCTTTCCCTTGATGAAAGGCACAGTAGGCATTTGGTTTATACCATTTACCTTGTTGATCAGCAGGAGGGTCCGGAGTTGGACCAATAGGCTTCAACTTTCCTTGGGCTATGAGCCTTTGGAGAGCATATGTATAAGTGCATCCGATATCGGTGAATGCCCTAGGTGTTTGGCGCTGCGACTTCTTCGATTGCCCTTCTAAGAGATTGATGGCTTCATCAACATGAGCCGTTGCTGGGGCCTTGCCCTTAGACGATGAGGCCCCTTGGTACCCTTTCGGCTTTTCAGCCTCTGCCCTTATGACATCATTTCTACCTTTATCCCGATTCTTATCAATTCTTTGAAAGAGCCAAAATTCTGGTATTTCAGAGCATTGCGGTAAATAGGTCGTAGATTCTTTACGAACTTATCTACCAATTCAACTTCGTCAGGCTTCTTGGCTAATTTCACGCTTTCAGCGCGCCATCTTGCAAGGAATTCACTAAAGCCTTCTTTGTCTTTCTGTGTCATCACCTCCAATGTTCTTATGTTGGTTTGAATCTCGACATTATCAGCATAGTGCTTGCAGAACTCCACCGTGATATCTTCGAAAGTAGGGAAGTTTTTAAGGTCCAGATTATAGAACCACGCCTTCGGGTGTTCATCCAGAGATTGGGCAAAAATTTCAGAGAGCATGTCGTAGTACTCCCTTCATGCTAAGTACCCTTTATAGGCCTTAACATGGTGGACTGGATCTTCGGTGCCCTTGAACTTTGGGATGTCAGTGAGTACCATGTTCGTGGGCAACATATCCTGAACTGGGGCATAGGCCCTAGCATTTTCATAGTGGATGTTCTTCCCCTGGGAGAGTTTCAGACGGTCTTCGATGAACTTGAACCGTTTCTCCAGATCTGTCAGAGGTGGGGTAGATGAAGAGGAATCTTCACCCAGCTTGGATTCGATCGCATCCATTCTGGTCATCATGAGGTTCACGGCCTCAGTGAGTTTGTTAACAGCATCTTCCATTGCTTGAAGTCGGGTTTTTGGCGGCCTTTCTACAAGAAAACCCCATACTGAGTCAATATTTAAAGTAAGAGCCCCTGCACACTTAAGGACACGACCCCAACTTGACTCAAACAGAGACTCGACTTGAGATTAACTAACCAGAGGTTCGACTCACGGTTGGATCTAGACCTTGGTTCATTTTAGACTCGACAAAACGACATGACTCAAACTGTCATAAATCGGTTATAAACCGGACTCGGTGTGGCCAAACCCGTGATTGGACTAACATAGCCCATAGGTTCGGGTGAAACGTCCATAAGGCCTAGCTTGGACGTTTTTTTGTGGACTATTCTAGACCAAAAGGTCGACCAACATGACTCAAAGCCCAAGAGGTGAGTTTGGGTGACCCAACAAGGTCGTGTTCTAGACTCTTGAAGCAAACCCGGCCTAACACGGCCATGACCCGGACACGACTCGACGCATTACATGCTTGGTTGAGGTTCGAGAAACATTTTGGATTGATTTTGAAAAACGAATGATTGATTTGAAAATGAGATTTGAAATGGGCAGCATGCCGGCTATAAAAGCTCAATTTGGGCCGAAATTCTAGTCCTATTTGGGCAGCATTCCGCGTTTTGAAAATCATGCTAGGTTTGAAAGTAAGTTGTTCAAAAGTTCGGTTTTGAAAAGGACTTGGAATTTTCGAAAAAAAGGACTCGGGAAAACATATTGCACATTGTCATTCTCATGCTATAAGGATGTATGCTCCTAGACATCTCTAAGTCTCGGCAAGTCTTCTACTAGAAGGTCTATGCCCTCCATCCTTTTGCGGTCTTATAAAGCGAGGTGTCTTAAGGTAAAGTACCTAGAAGATCGTCCCCATTCCCAAGAACCACGCGAGGCGAAGTGGAAGCGAGCAATGTGCAGCTTCCTGGCATAGTGGGACGTCGCCCCCCACGCATCACGAAGAAACGCTGGGACGGCCCGGGCAAGTCCTTAAGGGTTTATGCATGAATCGTAGCACTATGAGTAATGTTTTACTTTCCAACACTTTCTTTTCAAGTTTCACCTCGGAGGAAAAGACCCTAGAAACACAAAGGTGTAACTAGTCCTCTTTTCCCCAGAGTCGCCAAATCAGTGGACAAGGCCCTCGGAATCTGCGTCCCGCGGGATCCACACTAGGCATAATCGACTCGAGGTTCTTTCGAATCGAATTAAGACATATTAGAGTCGCCACCAAGTTTTTTGGGAACTTGGAACCGTTCAAGTCAACTTTACACCTTTCATCGAAAAGCATAAAGCCAATCGACTACGAGTGATTAAAGATAAAGACTTGTACCCTATATCACTCGATTTGAATGACTCTCGTAATCCAATGGTATTTAGACGGATCCACAAACCATAGATCTTGAGTAAGGGGTGAGGGTACGTGTTGGGAAGCCCATAAGGACACCCAACCCCGCCCGTCAATAACGGCCTCTACTAAGTCAAGTGTCGGATTTCAAACAAGGTCATAGCTACTACGATGTATGATATGCAAACGTTGTTTTAAACCCTAACATGTGACAACAGTTTCTATGTCGTTTTAGATGCAACTAAACTAACTTTGTCAAAGTTGTGATTTAGCATGCGGGTTGATTGTTCTAAGCGACATACAAAACAAACAAACAAGGCTTAGGGGGAATGGGGGAGCCGTTGGGATCTACCTATTACAAACCAGGCATTTCATGCCGACGCAACAATAAATAAATTACAACTCGATCTAATTACAATTGCTATAAACAAAACAATACACGACGCAAAACACACGGCCTAATGGCCTTGAAAACCGTGCACATGAGGGTGGCCCACGGCTCACACGACCCACGGTCCTTGGGCCACTCCTCGTAGTGTGTGCTCGCGCTTAATCTTATTGAATTGGACATATGGCCACGCACCAAAGCATGCATTAGCATAAACCGGCCATGTTGCTTTAAACAACATGCGGTTTACTACGCTCCTACAAGCATTGGGGAATAACCGTCTAACCAACAAGACTAAGGTTTTTAGAAATCATTTGACTCGATAAAAGAAAACAAACTTTGAAATATTACAACTCGATAAACCAACAATAAATTACAAACAATGAAACAACGAGAAAACAAACGATATATGAACAAAATGAGAAAGGTGAAGGAAACGGCCACCACACGGCCCTAACCAACGGCCAAGACACGGCTAAGACAGAGCCAACCTAGTTCCTAAGTTAGATTCATTGATTAGATCGAATGATTGCGAAAAGGAATCGAAAACAAGTTAGAAAACGAATTAAAAACGATGTCGATTGATTGTCGCGTTATGGTGCATTCTACACGGCCTAAAGGGTCTAATTAGGTCAAATATCATAAGATTAACGCTTACTCGTCGAGTGTTAATAGGAAGGTGCTAATCACGCACTCCTATGCTAGCGAGAAATCAAGTGACAAGAAAGATGCATTCAATTATTTACAGAATCGTTAATTGATTTTTAAAGCTACGTCAAAGCCGCCTATTGTGTCTAATTAGATTATTAAATTGACTTAAAGTCATCTAATTACGTCATAGGTTAACAACCAGAGGTTAAACTAACATACAACGGGTCCTAGGGTCCATCGATTTGGCCGAAACAGTAAAGGGGTCGAAAGCGATGAAAGTTAGACAACTCGTTTTAATTATGCCCTACCTTGAACACGAGGATATGTAAATGAGACGGGGGTGTACGACCGACAGAAGGAGCGGTTTCTTTTCCCATCTCAAGTCAACGCGGGTGTTCATGGTGGTACTTTAACTCATACTCGGACTAACTAGTTTCATAGTTAATTTAGAACGAACGATAAACAAACGAAAAACAAACAAAAACAAGCTATAAAAAAAGCATAAAAAAACGACATAAAAAAGGGAAGAGAAGGGGATTTGATGCACCCTCAACCTACATGTATCGTTGACACCGTCTTGGGTCGTAATCGAAGGTAGGTTTTATCTCGAGAGGCCGTCGTCGACGAAGAACAAAGCACACGCGCGTTTTGGAAAGTTTCTGGACAGCAGTTTTAAAACAGTGATATCTCCCTCGTTTCACGACGAAAATTCGATCCGAAAGATGTTTTGAAAACTAGAAAGAGAGGAGAACAAGGATCTTAAAGCAACCCCTGCTCGATTTGGGTTATTGGGCACGAAAAACGAGCACAAACAGAACTGGACAGACAAGAAGAAACCGCGAAAACAGAGTGTTAATTCACTCTGTTTTTCGAGGGATCTCGTGTGCTCTCAAGGTCAATTCGGCTTGTAAATCTTTGTCTAATGTGTAGATGGATGTTATGTGGTTAATTAGGAACAAGAAACTCGAATTTTTATGGTGATTTGATGGAGGAACGAAAGGGTTTTCGAAGGAGACACACAAACAGTTTCAGTTTGTGTGTCGGTTTTGTTTAGGGTTTTTGGAGGATGTTTAGGGTTTGTTTCTGAGGCTTAAAGCTTGTGGGTGATGGTTGGATGTATGTAGAACTTAGAGGAATGATTGTATGGTGAAGGGGTGGTATTTATAAGGGTTTAAAATAGGTTAAAAGGGAGGAGAGGCAAATCGGGCTCAATGAACATAGCTGCTGTCCATCGGTTTTGGGAGGGGTTTCTAGGGTTCGTTTTGGGGGATTTCTTGGTGATCAAGCTAGGATAATATGGGTAGGATACTAGGGTATGGGTTAGGGTTAATGGGTACGGGTCTTGGTAGTGTTTGAAGCGGGTTTGGGCTCGGGAATTGGCTCGCAAAACAGGGGAGGGTTTGCGGTTTATGCGGGCTGCTTGGGGTTGGTTTTGAACGAGATTTTGGGCTGCTTGTGAGGGGGTTCGAACATGGGTTGATGGGTAGAGGCTTAGGTGGGTTAGTGTACTCGAGATTCGTGCCAATTCGCAAAGGAAACGGGCTTAAAAACGGAGCTAAAAACGAGCTCAAAAACGAGTGTCCAAAACGAATTCTTCGCTTTTAAAAATCGATTTTTCAAATCAAATAATAAATTGAAATAAATGACTTTTCAAATCAAATATGTTCATAAAATGATTTTTCAAATCAAATATTTATTTTATTTTCAATAAAATAAACTCGGGAAAATAAATTCAAAATAAAACATCATAAATTGAATTTATCTAAAAAACCATAATTTAAATATCATTTAAATCAACAAAATGAACTCATTAAAAAAAAAACACTAATTTAAAAAAAACATTTAAATTAATAAAATGAAATCACTTAAAAAACATTAATTTAAATATCATTTAAATTAATAAAATACTTCATCGACGACGCCATTCTACATCGTAAAACGAGCTCCAAATAATGACAATGACAACTAAAGAATACATGTGTCCTATCATCATCGGGTGTTTGTCGGGTTCTCTATAAATTCCAATATCGACGGATACGGGTATCTACAATACGGATGTAAAATGAATGCAATAAAACAATTACAACTTCACGATTCGTTACAAATACGCCTCTAAAAACCAAGCACGACCTCCAACATATGATATTAACGGTTCAAACATGCTACTAATCGTCAACAACCATGTTAAACATCAAAACATGTAACTATATAATCATCAAACAATTTTAATTCGTGAAAGGTTTCTGTAACAGTGCTACTCGATCGAGTGCCCGCTACTCGATCGAGCGTCTTAGCTACTCGATCGAGTAGCCCTGAGATCAGAATGCCTCATTTCTGTCACACCTACAGCTACTCGACCGAGTATGGGGTATTCTGTCGAGTACCTACAGGTCAAAATCTTGGAAAATCCTGTCATAACACCACATATATATATATATATATATATATATAATCATCACATAACGCGAGTCGGGATGGCTTCCCGACCCCCAAAATCAATCCTGCAACAAGGTCAAACCAGCAAATCCGGCCTTATGGCCATCCGTACAAATCCAAAATAAAAGTTCTAACTAACAACAACTACCAACATCCAACACCATCGACCAAAATAAGGATAAAGAATAGGAGTATCACTCCTAATGTTGCTGCTGCTCCTCCATCAGCTCATATCCACCACCATCTCCTCCCGAGGTGCCCGCTCCCGATGACCCAATACCCACATCAACCCCCCGCTCCAGCTCCAGGACTCACATACCAAGGGGTCAAGCCACCAAAAGCAAAGGACTTAGGTGTCCCCCAAGCTGACTGATCCACCCCGTTAGAGTGGGAAACCCCACTATAGTCCCCAACTCCACTCCACCTTATCGGATGCGGTCCCTCGGTGCCGATCCCCTGAGCATACGCCATCTCATGCATGTTCTGGAGTGTCAAGGTGGATGACACTCTCTCTGCCAAGTAGCTCGAACGCGTCTCCGGGGTGTCGAGGTAGGGGTAACAAGAAAAAGGGTGATGCTGCGGTGGTGTTGCCGGTCGTGGTCTAGTCTCAGCGGTCCTCTCCCTCACTCGACAAGGTCCTCTCCCCAACCTGGGCCTCTCCTCCATTGCCGCCGCGTTCTCCCCCTTCTTCGGCTCGAGCATCACCTGGAGGATCGTGTCGTCAATGAGGTACGTCCTCAACTGTCGAGGTCCATCATCATCCTCCTCCTCCTCCTCATCGGAGTCCACAGCTACTACCACTGGGTCTAAGGGCTCTGTCGGTGGGAGGTGCTCAGAAGTCGGAATCTTTATCTAGCTCATGCCCCACACCCTCCAAGATAGGCTGCCATCAGCTAAAGTTCTCAACCATTTCAGGTCGAGGTAGTAGCCTCGGTCCATAATAGGCACCGGTGTAGCCAGATGAACATACTCAGAAGAAGTCTCAAAGGAGGCTAGCTTTTTAGCTAGCCGAGTGGCGATAGCACCACAACTCAAGTACCGGGTAGTGGAAGTAGCCATCAAGGCAAGTCCAGCACAGACCATGGCAAGAGCATTAAAGACCACCCTCTCGGTCTGCTCCGGGTTGAGGTAAGACATCAGAAGCAGCATCTCATGATTGTTCAGTTTACTAATATCCGGTCTATCATAAAGGCGGTTTGAAATAGAACGAAGAAAGATCCTCAAGGTAACATGTTGAACATCATTAATCAACATGTTGCTTGAGATGGGAGCTGGCTTTCCGGTAAGACAAGGCATTAGGCGGAAGACACCACACTCAGAAGGGATCTCACTGATGGAATCCTTGGGAGGTTTGGCCAACCCAAGGTGAGACGCAAAAAGGTCCATGGTCAACAGGAAACTGGTGTTCATCAACCGAAACTCAACAGTTTGTGCAGCTGGCTCGTAATTAAACGACCTCATAAACTCCAAGGTAAGAAAAGGGTAAGAATGCTTTCTCAAGCCGATACAACCCCGTGAATCCCAAAGTCTCAAAGATGTGACGGACATCCGTCTCAATTCCCAAGTCGGTAAGAAGTGTGGTATCCACACAACGGGTAGGCCTCATTTTGCGTTTTTGCAACGCCACGAATCGCTCTCTCTGTTTAAAGTCTACAAACACCACCGAAGGGTACTCCGGTACCGCGGGTACTACGGGTCCACTACCTTCCCCAAGCTCGGGCTGTGAAGCCCTCCCCCTCTTACTCTGACAGGTCCCTATGTTGAGTCTCGGCACTTGTTTCGGCATATAATTTAAACAAACTTGCATAGGCATGTAAGGCACATAATCCATACAATTGAACCTTGAATACTCAGCTAGGTACACACTTTCACCAACAAATTCCCAATTTGATATATATAAGTTCAGCTTATGGCATTCAGACGATCTCTATGACTGTGAAAAGTTTAACTTAATAAACATAATTTACTCAACCAATTCAGCTATCATGGCTTGGCTCACATGCTACTTCATATACATACTTGATGACATGTGAAACGTTCATATATGTTCATAGAAAGGTAACTTAAAACATGTCATCATCGACCTTCAACTTTAGAAACAAACAATTCAATTGGGCTAGTCAGACGGTCTCCACAGCTGTAACAAATTGACATAGTCATCAAGAATTAACATCACCCTTACTATACTAAAGTTATCTCTTGTATATACATTCATATCCAACACTAAATTCCACATATAGAAAACGAATTTCAATTTGGGGCACTTTTAAGATGGAGTTTTAAGGCAAGTTTTAAGATGAAAATCACCAAAATCCAACTTCTAACATGGTATGTGTAACATATAGTACTCAATTTCATCATACAACATATAGAAAACTGTTGGAGCTTGTGTCCTTCACAAATTAGTGTGATAACATTATAAATCTCTAATAGGTTCACAAGAGTATACTTTGTATTTTATCAGTTGATTAACGATTACCTAATAACGGTTGGCTTGCTAGAAAGTTTGATGTTATTATCATACTGATGGCGGTGATCAACTGGTCCCTAAAAGTCACACCTAAAGGATGTGTTTGACAGATGTGATTGTATAAAAATATAATCACATTGATGCCTGACTAAAAGGTTAGTCCATGTATTTGACTAAAAAGTTAGTCAATGTCTTGATGAGACGATTACTTAATGCCGATTAAATAATATTAGCTGAGACGAATTAACTGTCAATTCGTAAATTGAATATAATATGTTATATTTAATTAATGTATATAATGTTAGCTTGAACGAATTAAGATGGTAATTCGTAATTAAATATAATCGGTTATATTTAATTAGCTAATTATAAATATGCGATATTTATAATTAAAGTATATATTATACGATATTGTCATAATATATTATTACAGACTGGCATTAATAAATCGATTGCAAGCTGTTGTATGTAGACTTATTAATACGGAATAAAATAAATGACAATTTAATTATACACTTTATATACATTTTTTAAACTACCAAAATAAGGAGATTTAAGCTCATCATTTTGGTAGGTGAATAAACCGAAAATAAGAAGAATATACTTCTCTTATTTCGGTTGCTTTGGCCGAAATTTAGGAAAGAAAAAAGCTCCCCTTGACTTCTCTTATTTCGGTTATAATAAGAGAGTAAGGAGATTATTTTCTTGACTTAATTTTTCTATCATTTCTCTCATAAAAAATTCACACACAAAACCCTAATATTTACACAAAATTGGGGATCTCATTCTAGCGATTTGAGGGGCATTTCTCGGAGCATCTTGGGTGCAACTAATAGGCGAATATCACTGCGATATTGTTCTTAGGCCGATTTTGCTAGGAACGAAGTTTGATTCTTCATCCTCTACTATTTTGTTTATGTAATTTTCATTTATGACTAGTTATCATCTTTATGATTTCGTTATAATCCTTATATTTAAAGGGAAGCATACAGATAATTCCCACAAGTGGTATCAGAGCCAGGCCCCAATGCAGGAGTTAACGAGTCACTTGCTTATAGTGACTTCGTCATGGAAGCGGGTGCGATAAAGAACGTACTCATCTTTGCAATGGAAACCAATTTGCAGAGACGCTTCATTACCCAAGGTGCAAACAAGATTTTCACCACGCTCACTAACGAGTTCTGAAAAGCACCGAGAATCGTTACTTAAGAGCATACCTGTCGCTTCTTTGATGCGAAACTCCAAAAGGGCCAACCGGTTAGCCCACACATTCTTAACATGATTGAGAATGTCGAGAAATTGGAGGCACTTGATTGCAAAATCAGTGAGAGCATAGTCATTGACCGAATGCTTCATTCTCTTCATGATGGTTTTGCCCTTTTCAGGGCGAACTACTACATGAATGACTTAAATAAAAGTCTTCATGAGCTACACTCACTTCTCGTACAGACCGAGAAGGATATGAAATTGAGTGGGAGCATGAAGCAGGACGTTCTCACGATTTCCAACAAGAATAAAGGTAAGGGCAAAACTCCAGGCGACCTAACTGTAGGTAAGCCAAAGTTTAAGAAGCCAGGAAATGGTAAGAGTGGGCCTGGTGAGACTAGTGGCTCACAGGGTAAGGCAAAGAGCAAGAACGGTAACATTGAATGCCACCATTGTCACAAGTCTGGACATTGGAGGAGGAACTGTCCCGTGTACCGTGAGGACATAAAAGCAGGCCGCGTCGTTCCTGTTGGTATGTCATCTTATATTCATATGATTGAGATTAACCATGCAAGTTTCGGAACTTGGGTACTTGATACTGGTTGTGGTTCTCATCTGTGTAATCATTTGCAGGGCCTAAGAAACATCACACCTCTCGGAAAGGGTGATGTGGACCTGCGAGTCGGTAATGAAGCTAGAGTTGCTGCAGTCTCGAAGGGAACATACGTAATCCAACTCCCTAATGGTTTTGAGTTATTTTTAAATAACTGTTACTATGTACCCAGTTTGTCTAAGAACATTATTTCAGTTTCCGTACTTGATAAAGACGGTTTTTCATTTTTAATAAAGGATAATAGCTGTATTTTCTCTTTCAATGAATGTTTTATGGCAAAGAAGTTTCCATGAATGGAATTTACATCTTAGATCAAACCACGGAAGTATTACACGTGAATAATAAGAAATTAAAGGTTGGTGACAAAGATCAAACCTATCTATGGCATTGTCAAATGGGACACATAAATGAAAAACGTGTAAAGAAACTCGTCGATAATGGGACTATTCCCGCATTCGATTTTTCTACATATGGCAAGTGTGAATCATGTCTTATTGGCAAAATGACTCGAATTTCCTTCAAAGGTGTTGGAATGCATGCTAGTGACCTATTAGGACTCATACATACTGATGTTTGTGGATCTATATCAATTACCGCAAGAGATGGCTATAGATATTTTATCACTTTCACGGACGATTTGAGTAGATACGGATATGTCTACTTAATGAAGCATAAATGTGAGTCCTTTGAGAAATTCAAGGAATACCAGAACAAGGTTGAGAACCAACTGGGTAGAAAGGTTAAAGCACTCCGTTCAGATCGGAGTGGCGAATATCTTTCAAATGACTTTACAAAATAAAGCATTCTGTAGACGCGCAACCAGATACCTATAAGGCACGACTAGTGGCAAAAGGTTTCACTCAAGTGCACAGATTGCATTATGATGAAATTTTTGCACCTGTAGTCATGCTACGTTCCATTCGGATAATCTTAGCGATTGCCGCTTTTCATGTCTATGAAATATGGCCAATGGATGTGAAAACCGCCTTCTTAAACGGTTATTTGGAGGAAGAGTTGTACATGGTGCAACCCGAAGGTTTCATAGATCCTGAAAATCCTAAGAAAGTGTGCAAGCTTAAGCGTTCCATTTATGGACTTAAGTAAGCTTCTCGGAGTTAGAATCATCGTTTCGACCAGGTGATAAAAGAGTATGGTTTCACTCGATCGATCGAGGAACCATGCTTATATATCAAGTCGAGTGGGAGCAAGATTGTTTTATTGATATTGTATGTCGATGACATACTCTTGATTGGGAATGAGATTCCTCTCTTATCTTCGGTTAAAGGATGGTTGAAGAACCATTTCCAGATGAAAGATATGGGTGAGGCACAACGCATTTTGGGAATCCGTATCTACCGAGATAGATCACGATAGAAGCTATCACTAAGTCAGGAGTCTTATTTGGATAAGATTCTTGAGAGGTTCAGCATGACCAACTCCAAGAAAGGGAACCTTCCAATGACGTCTGGGATGCAGTTGAGCAAGTCTCAGTCACCCACGACGCCTGAAGTGGTTGAACGCATGAGTCGCATTCCTTATGCATCTGCAATAAGATCGATCATGTATGCCATGGTATGCACACGTCCAGACGTGGCATATGCATTGAGTATGACGAGTCGGTACCAAGGCAATCCAGGTGAAACACACCGGATAGCTGTTAAAAACATCCTCAAGTACCTACGTAGGACTAAGGATTGGGTATTGATTTATGGAGGAGATACTAAGCTATGCACAATCGGTTACGCAGATGCTAGTTTCTAAACGGATCGAGATGATTCAAAATATCAGTCCGGGTTCGTCTTTACTCTTAATGGTGCTGCGGTCAGCTGGAAGAGTTCCAAACAGAGTGTTGTAGCAGATTCTAATACTGAATCCGAGTACTATGCCGCTTCGGAAGCAGCAAAGGAAGCTATATGGATGCTTCAATTCTTACAAGGACTTACGATAGTTCCTTGTTCGAATGACCCGATCACCATCTATTGTGACAATAGAGGTGTCATATTTCAGGCTAAGGAGCCTAAGTCTAGCAACAAATCTAGACATGTACATCGGAAATCTCACCTGATCCGTGATTACGTGGAGCAAGAAGAGATAGTGATTGACAAGATAGCTTCGGATGATAACATCGCGGACCCTCTCACAAAACCGTTGAATTTTGATAAGCATGGAGGGCACGTTATTTCCATGGGAATTAAACGTGTTCCTGAGTTGTAGTAGTTGATTATGGATTTGATACATTATCTTTTTCATATACTATTTATAACTTCATCGTTTTTATAATATTTTGTTTTTCATGTGGATTGTACTGACAACATTGAACGCCACAAAGTGAACTGAATTATATTATATTTGTTTTGGTCTGTAATCGCCCATATAAGCTGATAACTCTGGCTATTATATTGTGCAGTCGATTGATGGTGGGTTCAACGAGCCATAAGTCAAACTGTTGACTGATCGATCACAAATACGGGTTATAATGAAACCTCATAGGACAATTTTTTTTGTGACAACGTAATGGAGTCCTAAATGTTTAAAACACATTCGGTGCCAGGTCATGGATTTGACGTCCATAGTGTTCCTAGAGTCGATTCTTTTGACTATCGATTGTCTCTTGAGATTAAGACAGTTTTTGGGTGACTTTGGTTTCTTTCTCATGGTCTGCCGTTACAGGAGACTAAGTAGCTTTTTTCTGGGTCATTTCATACTGTTCTTATATGTGCAGGATTCGAGTTGAGGAAAATATCCAACCTTCATCAGGTATAGTTATTTCTTATGGCCACTCGAGGAGTTGTAACTGAAATGCATGGCCATGCTCGAATGAAGATTCGTTTATCAGTTAAGTTACTCTCTAGTCGGGGAAACCACTCTTGATACAGATCACTTGTAAAATACGACCTTTGTGAATACAGATTTTGCAAATTGTTTTACATTGAGTGGAAGAAATTTTAGGATATGAGAATCGGTTATCGCACATACACTTGTGAGGACAAGTGGGAGTTTGTTGGAGCTTGTGTCCTCCACAAATTAGTGTGATAACATTATAAATCTCTTATAGGTTTACAAGGGTATACTTTGTATTTTATAAGTTGATTAACGATTACCTAATAACTGTTGGCTTGCTAGAAAGTTTGACGTTATTATCATACTGATGGCGGTGATCAACTGGTCCCTAAAAGTCACACCTAAAGGATGTGTTTGAGAGATGTGATTGTATGAAATATCTCCCCTTGACTTCTCTTATTTCGGTTATAATAAGAGTAAAGAGATTATTTTCTTGACCTAATTTTTCTATCATTTCTCTCATCAAAAATTCACACACAAAACCCTAATATTTACAGAAAATTGGGGATCTGATTCTAGCGTTTTGAGGGGTATTTCTCTGAGCATCTTGGGTGTAACTAATAGGCAAATATCATTGCGATATTGTTCTTAGGCCGATTTTGCTAGGACCGAAGGTTGATTCTTCATCCTCTACTATTTTGTTTATGTAATTTTCATTTATGACTAGTTATCATCTTTATGATTTCGTTATAATCCTTATATTTAAAGGGAAGCATACAGATAATTCCCACAAAAACAACCAAAAATCAATTTTGATTTTGCAAACCTAGAAAATTCGTCCCCAATTTTGCAATTTCTAGTTTATTTTTACAGCAATTAATCACCAACATTCATGAAAGAGAAGTATGTGAATCATATTACAACAACTATAAGCAATAATTCGCCCATATGAATCGAAAATTTCAGATTACACCATCATTCTAACAAATTCAAAGTAATAAAAACATGTAAATAGGGAAGAAAATCATACCTTGATCAGATGGAAAGTAAAAGAACGAAATTAACAAGCAAACAACCTAACTAATCACTACCAACACAAGACGAGAGGAGAGTTTTGTGAGAGATTTAGGGCTTAGGGTTCGAAATAAGGGGTAGGGCGTATTACACAAGTACAAGTAACACGAATTTCTTAATCCTTTTACTTAGCTGTATAAATTTTGGTTGGTCATAGCATACTAGTTTCCTGATACCCGACTCACCGCCTTTCACTTTGAGAATTTTATGGGATATAGAATTTTGACTTTTAAAGTGCCGGGTTTGAACTTCGGGGACGAAGTTCCTTTTAAGGGGGGAAGATTGTAATACCCCGCATTTATATAGACTAAGATCGACCAAGTAGACGATTCACTCGGCCAACTGGAGCCCCACTCGATCGAGTGAAGGGCCGAGTACCACTTGACAGTATTCTGGAAGCCTGTAATGATGGTCACTCGACCGAGTGACCATCCACTCGACCGAGTGGACCGGCCACGCGACCGAGAGCCGGTCGAGTGCGGCTTATACGGGAGAAGATTGTTGATGAGATTTCGCTTTTGAAACCTTATCACTTTAGATTTCCCACACAAAACACTTCTCAAACACTATTCACACCACTCTCTAAACTCCCCCCAATATCTCTCTAAATTCTTCACCAACAAATCCTCTCAAAACCCTAATTCTCTAGAGAAGATTCTTGCCTCCTTTGTTCTCCCACTTTGTTGTACGTTGATCTACACTCCTTCTTCCCTTTAATCTCATCTTAACAATCGTATTTAGTTAGTAGATTACTCTATACTTAATTAAGTTGTATGAATTAAAGGGGATATTTAAGGGGTTTAATTAGTATGATTATTATAATAGATTTTAGTATTGATTTTAGTAATTAATATGTGTAAGGAGCTTCATTGAGGAGCATTTCTAGTGAGTAGCTTGTGGATTTGTGAAGATAAGCTTGAGGTAGGATTTTCTCTACTTAGCTATGATGATATTAGTGTTTAATTGTGCATTTATTATCATTAATTGCATTGGTCTCATGATAGTTGCATTATAACATATTTTGATAATTAGGGCTTTTCATATAAGATGAATTTATGGTAATTATGTTGAGATGAGGATGGTAAATTGTCACAAAGATGATTGTACTTGTTTTGCTAATATGGTTGCATAGTTGTGTTGTTTGGACTTGTTGGTTTGTTCAAGGTTTGGTGGATAATGGAGAATGTTGGAGGATTTTTGGCTCCGATATTGGAGACGGAAGGCGGTTGGAAAACCGTCTTCCGCTCAAGTCACCCTTGGAGCTTCCTACTCCAAGGGGGATGTGCACATTTAGTACTTGGGTTACGGAGGGACTCGTGTGGTGAGGCACGACGTCAGGCAGGGGACTTGAGTCGCACTCGGGCCCGGTACCACGGACGTGTTCTGAGTACCTTGTGTATTAGTGACGTCGTGGGCGTGTCCCGGTTACCGGTTTGTGGAGATGTATGTTGGAGGGTGATTTCCTATCTTGCATCATACCTTGTTGGTTTCATCTCGCATTGTCGTATGTTTAGGTAAGCTGAGTATCGCATGCATTGAACATTTATATCATTGAGCTAACACTTGGGTTTTGAATTATCTGTGGTGAACCATATGGTGATTTTCCCCCATATGGGGAGCAGTGTTGACAGGTTAGCATGATTGATTCGAGGGCTTGGGGAGCGGTCTTCACTTGTCGTCACCACTTGTGTTTATCTTAGTTTTTTGACAATTAAACTCCTACTTTTTGATTTAGTTGTATAACATTTGGGATGGTATTGCTTCCCCCAACTTGTAACCACTTAACTACAACTTATCTATTTCTTTATGTTGAGTTGGGAAGTTCTTTAATTGACTGTTCGCACTACAAAACTTGGGAAACCAAGTCTTGTAATGCCTCCATGTGTTGGGAATGCCTAAAGAAAAGGATCCCGACTTATGGGGGTGTTACAAAAATACCACTTACAATAAATATAAAATGTAAACAAATGAATGGGACAAATGGAGTACTAATTTAAAATTTAAAATATATAATGAAGTATATATTACTCCGCCGTACGTAGTTATGTTTGAAGTTTGAACCACTTCATATTTTTCTGCCTTTTACTCATGAGGTTGTGATTACGGTGTTAATGAGGCGAGATAGCTCATGAGCAGCTCGAGTTTGGCTCGATCAAAGCTAGGCTTGTGCGAGCTCGTTCAAGTTTGAGCCCCGCTTGAGAACTTAACGAGTCAAGTCGAGATAACGTTGGCTCAACTCGAAAAGTTCACGCGTAGCTTGAACTTTTCTGATTAGAGAATATCTTGCTTTTATTAATGAAAATATTTATCATGATTGTATCTTTGTTTCATTATTTGAACACAAATTCTCATTGAAAACGGACACTATCCGTCACAAGTTGAAGACGGATAGTGCCCCTCTTATAATATACAAGTGGAAAATCAAGTGGGAATTAAATGGAGCACCCCACTTGCCCTCTCACTTGTGATATTGTGAGAGGGGCACTATCCGTCTTCAGCTTGTGATGGATAATGCCCGTCTTCAATGAGATAAGCCGTTATTTGAAATACTCTCATTGATTTAAATAATATTTTTATATAAAATATTTTAATCCCAAGTTATTGAAAAATATTGAAGAAAAAAGCGAAAATTTAACGGTTACATATAGGTTTGAGTTCAGCTCCATCACGTGTTAAAAGTCGCAAATTTGACAATGGGCTCATTTTTTTAAAACTCAAATAAGCTCGAGAGGTCGAGGTTGTTTCATGAGCACAAGCCGAGTAAGGGGGAAGCTCGTGTTCGGTTTGGCTTTCGTTAGAGCATTTCCAATGGTTTAGCTTTAGACTTAAGAAATTGCAAACTATCTAGTAGCTCAACTATTGAAGTTTTTATGTAAATTACCTTAATTTGAGCTAGTAATCCATTGAGCCACTAACTTAAATAGACCAACAAAAAAAATGGTCCAATTTCTAAAGTTTTGATTTTATTTTATTTTTTTGATTTTATTTTATTTTTTTTTCGACAACAGTAAACTGGTATTAAATAAAACAAAGTTTGTTACACTACAAACCCCGGGATACCGGAGTTCTGCAGACTACTAGAAAACCAACGAACCGTACTAACGTTACATGAACTTGAAACAGAAAAAGTAAGACGACTCTTCTTGTAGGGAGGATGATAAAAGTCGTCAAAGTGGAATTGATCTGTCCCCTTAGCTCTCCTAACTGCTGCAATTTCCTTGGTGTACCTGCAAATACAAAGAGAAAAGTCGACAGAGACCGAAGATCTTTTCTTCATATGAATACTAGCTTGGGTCACATGACTTCGACGGGGGGAATAAGCCACCTTCCGCCGACACCTTCTGGTCTTGTTGTTCTTGTTCTCCCTGACCGCAACAAACTGGAACTGGACCGCAGAAACTTTGCTAACTTGAGCGGAGTCTGATGATACCCGCTTCTTTTTAGCAATTTGTAAGATAACTTCCTCCTGAACCGTATTGTCTTCGTGGGACTTCATATCTACCTGGATAATTACCTCCTCTTGAACCAACTCAACACTTTCAGAATGTGTGACATTAAGTGGATTGAAAAGATTCTCCGACAAAGGAGAAATGGTGGGAGCTTCTGCTGACCCTGAAATTTCTTCATGGGGAGTTCCCATCTGGATAGTTTTAGAGTTGAGGGTACGAACCCTCAAGTAAGACATGTAACACCCCCTCATACCAAGGTGCCTTACCAGGACCACCCTACCATGAAAGTGCGTTACCATCTCGGTTTCCCGAGGTTAGTATATACCAAAGCGTCTGAATTGAGCATCATTATTAAAGTAATGTAAAATGCAAAGTTTACAATATCCAAAACCGAATACTGTCTAATGAAATACAACCACAAAGTCTTAACAATAAAAGAAAACTCGCTAAGACTCAGACGGTGATGCTATGACTCGTGGTGGCAAATCTCCCAAGATAATCCCCAAGCTCTCACTAGCAAAACCTGTCAAGCCTGCTCACCATCCCCGAATGGATCACCGCAGATTCCACAAACAACAACGGGGTCAGTATTATGCAACAAACAAGACAAATAAATGCAATACTCGTCTGATCATCATCAACTCCCAATCACCCAAGCTCACATAGTAACCGACTACACACTAAAGTGTGTAGCCCTGCCAGATTACCCATCGCAACAGGTAATCCTCGCCGCCGATGGGTGACCGCACCGATCCCACCTAGTCCAGCTCCTCAACGAGCGACAACGATCCCTGTCCCTTAATGTGCACATCCCCTCCCGTGGCGGGTTCCACGGAGGGCGAACTAGGGTGTGAAGCCACTCCCGCAAGTGACTCCACCACAATCACAATCACATGACATTACTGTCATCTCAATCCCCTCACACCAACACTGTCACAACAATCTCCATACTACGATGATCAACAGACAATGATAATTACAACAACATGTCATGTAAAGCACAGTAAACTGAGTAGGGAAACCCTACCTTAGCAATCACAGCAGTATGCAACACGGACAATCAAAAAGGCTCCTCTACGAAGTCTTCTCCTATACAATGATCATACAACACAATTACACTTTGTACAATTCCCAACATCCCCTTCCCATATAAATGTACGAGAACCCAAACAGATGCAATAATTACAAAGATAGAACTTACCAACAAAGATCAACAAGAACTTATACGCAAGAATCACCGCAATTATCCACACAAAGATGCTACGAAATGCTCAATGGAAGGATTAGGGAATGATTTGGGTATGATTAGGGTAACGTAGAAATGATAATGCTGTGAAAAATGATATTAGAAACTGACGCGGAAATATAAAATACCCTAATCACTCCTTAATCAAACCGTCGAATACTTCGCCAAACCGGACACTCGGTCGAGTAAGTGCATACTCGGCCGAGTATCCAATAATCGGTCGAGTATTCACTATACTCGGCCGAGTATTCCTCGGCAGAACAAAAATAACACGCACTCAGAGCACTACTCGGCCGAGTAGGCTCTACTCGGTCGAGTAGGCTCCAAAGAAAATCCGTAGTGTTACAATCTTTCCCCCTAAAAAGAACTTCGTCCCGAATTTCACACTCTACTACAAGCAAGCACAACACCACGACACAAGACTCTAACAATCACATGCGACAACTCAAAGGAACTATACAAGCATCACAACAAGTTACCCCAAACGCATCTCCCGACTCGAACCAAACAAAGCAAAAGAAACAACAAAACACCATCGCGACCATCTCCTACCCCCCTAAAAAGACAACGGTTACGTCCCCGTAACCAAACATACCTGATCAAAAAGGTTAGGAAAACGGTCTCGCATAGCTTCCTCGGGTTCCCATGTGGCTTCCTCCACATTATGATTAGACCAAAGGACCTTTAGTAAGACCGTCTCACCATTCCGGGTCTTACGAACCTTGCGATCAAGAATCTCCTTAGGAATCTCGGCATAGGACAAGGATTCATCAAGTTCGATGTTCTCCATCTCGAGGATGTGCGACGGATCACTCACATCTTTCCGGAGTTGAGACACATGAAAAACATTGTGCACTCTATCCAAAGCTGGTGGTAAAGCTAACCTGTAGGCTACCTCGCCAACACGGTCCAGAATTTCATAAGGACCTATAAACTTTTGGCTTAGCTTACCCTTTTTCCCAAACCTCATAACACCTCGCATAGGTGACACTTTCAAAAGCACCTTGTCACCTACCGCGAACTCAATGTCCCTGCGGTGCAAGTCGGCGTAGCTCTTCTGACGATCTTGAGTTGCTCTCATCTTTTAGCGAATCAACTGGATTTGCTCAACCATATCTTGAACCAATTGTGGCCCTAAAACCACTGTCTCAGAACTATCATCCCAACAAACTGGACTTCGGCATTTCCGGCCATACAAAGCTTCAAAAGGTGCCATCCCAATGCTTGTATGATAACTATTATTGTATGAAAACTCGATCAAATCAAGTCTGTCTTCCCAACTGCCTCCAAAGTCCATAACACATGCCCTTAGCATGTCTTCTAAGGTCTTGATGGTCCGTTGTGTCGACCATCGGTTTGCGGGATGAAAAGTTGTACTCATCTTCAACGTTGTACCCATCAACTCTTGCAGTTCTTGCCAAAACTTTGATATGAACCTCGCATCACGATCGAAACAATATCTTTAATACCATGTAACCGAACCACATGCTTTCAGAACCCAATGCCACCGCATCTTAGACCAAGTATCCTTCATGGGGACGAAATGGGCTGATTTGGTTAACCGATCCACAATCACCCAAATCATGTTGTTACCTTGTTGTGACCTAGGTAACCCCACAATAAAGTCCATGGAGATCGACTCCCACTTCCACTCGGCACCGCGTCAGACCGAATCTTACCTTGAGGTCTCCTTTGTTCACCTTTGACCCTTTGGCAGGTCAAACATCTAGCCACAAACTCAGCTACATCTCTCTTTATGTTCGGCCACCAAAAAGTCTTCTTAAGGTCTCTCGTAAAGCTTGTCACCACCCGGTGAACTGAATAAGGAGTGCAATGAGCCTCTCGACAAGATCATTCTCCTTAACTCGCATCGTCAGAACACACCATCTCCCATCAAAATGAACACTCCCATCTGGATGTATAGAGAACCTGGAAGCTGCTCCACTCTCTACCTTTGACTTCCACTCCTGGATCTTAGGATCAAGCTCTTGCTTACTTTTGATGTTTTCATACAACTCTGGCTCGATCGTCAAATCCCCGATGGTATTCCCCTCTCGAATCATAAAGATCCCCAATCAAGACATCTCATCTCTCAACTTCAGCAAGGACATAGATGTACATAGCGAATGAACGCTCTTCCTACTCAAAGCATCTGCGACAACATTAGCTTTACCCTCGTGATAGATGATCTCCATATCATAATCTCCAATCAGCTCCATCCACCGCCTCTGTCGCATGTTAAGCTCCTTCTGCGTGTAGATATACTTTAGACTCTTATGATCAGAGAACACCTTAAAAGTTGTGCCATAAAGGTAGTGCCTCCAAATCTTAAGAGCGAACACAATTGCACCCAGCTCCAAATCATGAGTAGGGTAGTTCTCCTCATATTGCTTCAACTGCCTCGAAGCATAAGCTATTACTTTCCCTCCCTGCATCAAAACACAACCTAGACCGTTCTTTGAAGCGTCGGTATAGACCTCAAAGTTCTCACAACCCTCTGGCAAGGCTAGGATAGGAGCTGTGGTCAAGCGTTCTTTTAAGGTCTGAAACGCCGTTTCACAACTCTCATCCCAAACAAATCTGACTTCCTTCCTCATCAAGGATGTCATAGGTCGTGCTATGGTAGAGAAATCTTTCACAAACCTCCGGTAGTAGCCGGCAAGGCCTAAGAAACTCCGATTCTCAGCAACATTCTTCGGCGATTCCCACTTGGTAACGGCCTCAATCTTACTAGGATCCACAGATACCTCCTTCTTGGATATTACATGGCCTAGAAAAGCCACTTCCTCTAACCAGAACTCACACTTGGATAACTTGGCATAGAGCTGATTTTCTCTCAAAGTCTGCAAAACTATCCTCAAGTGCTCTTCGTGCTCTTCCTTAGTCTTGGAATAAACTAGGATATCGTCGATGAAAACAACCACAAACCTATCCAAAAACGGTGTGAAGATCCGATTCATCAAATCCATAAAAGCTGCTGGCGCATTGGTCAACCCAAAAGGCATCACTACATACTCGTAGTGACCATAACGAGATCGGAACGCTGTTTTAGGAATGTCCTCATCCGCTATCCTCAGATCAATCTTAGAGAACACACCAGCTCCACTTAGCTGATCGAATAAATCGTCAATCCTTGGCAACGGATACTTATTCTTCACTGTAACCCGATTGAGCTCTCTGTAATCAATGCACAATCTCATACTCCCATCTTTCTTCTTTACAAAAAGAACTGGAGCTCCCCACGGTGACACGCTAGGCCTGATATAACCCTTGTCTAACAACTCATGTATCTGCTTCTTCAACTCAGCCAACTCTTTAGGTGCCATACGATAAGGTGCTTTAGATATAGGACCCGTTCCCGGCTTAAGCTCCACGCTGAAATCAACATCCCTCTTGGGAGGCAAACTCGGTATTTCCTCAGGAAAGACATCTTCAAATTCTTTCACCACGGAAATCTCAGAAGTTGTCGGCGGCTCTACTCGGTGATCTCTCACATGACAAAGAATTAAGGGACACTTCTTCCTTAAACATGACTTTAAAGTCATAACCGCTATAAACCTACACTTAGGCTTTACCACAAACCCTCTATAGGACACCTTAACACCCTTGGGACCCTTTAAAGACACTCTCTTTTGTCTACAATCTATCCTGGCGTCATACCTACCTAGCCAATCCATCCCGACAATCACCTCAAACCCATCCTTAGGAAACTCTAACAGGTTTACTGGTAAATCTACCCCTCTAATCACCATAGATATACCCTTATATAACTTGAGACACGACACAGACTCCCCCGAAGGTATGAACACATCATATTTTACAACCTCAAACTGTCCCAAACCCATAGACACAAAGATGACTTTTAGACACAAAAGAATGTGTAGCCCCAATCAAACAAAACAAAGGACGGTACATTATTAACAAGAAAGGTACCTGGAACTACATGAGCATCATCTTGTGCTTCCGCTATCCATCATGAAGAGCTTTCCACTATTCATTTGTCCTCCACCCCGAATCAAGCATTGGAGGTACTAGGCTTAGCTGCCGAATCTGGGTGACATCATATTCTCAGCGCTGGTAAGATCCACCACCACCGCAGCTTGTAACCACCACTGGTTACCCTGTCCACCTCTGTTGCTCCATGAACCTCCCGGTCGGTTACTAGCAAAACTCGAGTCGGCCCGAGAGAAATTTCCGATCTAGCTCCCGAACCATTGTCGGGCTTGTAGCTCGTGCGGTCTCGCCTTTTTGTGACCTATCCCACCACGGTTGAAGCACGTAAGGTTGGTGTTGTCACTTACACCCGACCTCCATTCTTTCCCCGGCCACGAGAACCTCCGGAGAAACCACTCCACTAGAGAAAGCCTTGGCATGATTGAAATTCCCTTTCTTGTTGGTTGGCTGATTGTTATTCCCGCTATCACCTTCCTCTTTCTCGTAGTCCTCTCCTCGATCTCCCTTGAGAGATCCACCATTCTCTCGGCTTGACCCGCTCTCGAGATACACTTCCTTGAGGTCGTAGCAACCCCAAATGCATACGACTCACGATCTTAGCAGACAAACCCCTCTCAAATCGGAGAGCCAAACCTCTTTGTCCGAGCTGCAAATCTTCCACATAACGAGATAGCTCCATAAACCGATGATAGTAATCGGTGATCGTCATCTCCTCGGACATAGTGAAAGATTCAAAGTCGGATCTCATCTTGTGTCGGATATGCTCCGGCACAAACTGCTCTCTCATAGCACTCTTCAACCCAGACCACGGAATAGCCCCATCCGCCTGGTAGTAAGCTCTAGCATCATCCTTGACGTTCTGCCACCAAACTGCAGCTTCTCCTCTTAGGTATTACACTACCTGCTCAACAATCATGTCCTCCGGGCACTTAACCATTTCCATGAGAGCTTCAATCTCACGGTGCCACTTCTCGAGCAGCTTTGGTTCACCTACCCCGTCATATGTGGGAGGGTGGAAACGAGCAATGTTGATGCTAAGCTGGGTTGCATCCATCGTCTTCTCGTTTCCTTTTCCCACATTTTTGAGAGCTTCAAGGAGAGCCTCTTGTTGCTCAATCATGCGAGCAACCTCATCAAGAGACATCTCTGAAGCTTGGATATGCGCGGGAGTTCTTTTGGGCGGCATTTTGAGCTGATAAGAAAGAAAGAAACGTAAACACATGCTCAAAATTTAACACCCTTCCGCCATAAGAACACTCGGCCGAGTATACATCATACTCGGTCGAGTAAAGATAACCTTAAGTACCTTCCCGGATACTCGGTCGAGTATCGACTCCAGAGACAAACACCAAAACATCAAAAAGAACACTCGGTCGAGTGCAACAACACTCGGCCGAGTGGACGCTACTCGGTCGAGTATACACTCATACTCGGTCGAGTTATCACAAACAGTAGCAATTGCTACTTCTTATCAAACAACACTCGGTCGAGTTTTGGCTACTCGGCCGAGTACTCCATACTCGGTCGAGTGCCTACCCCCTCGGCGAGTTACGCTATAAAAAGATTTACTGATTACGATTCCCCTATCATGCTCACTATTCCCGCAAAGAAATACTTAAGGATTTAAAACCATGTTATAATCACGTCAGCATGTAATGCATATATTAAAACTTTAACACCATATTGTAACCATATCAACATCCAATTTGCACATATGCTAAATCCAACGTTGAAATCACAACCCGTTTAATCTATTACTTCTCCCATCACAACAGTTAAGAACTTCGTCACACATATATGCAACTATCGACTTTTACCAACATGTATCTTCACATACGTGCACATACAAAGCCTAGTCCTCATCACACTTTCCCCCATGTTACCGGCTCGAGTTAGTAAGGGCCAATGTACGACTCCGGGACGTCTCCCGAGTCTTTGCGGTAGCTCCAAACAACTCTCCCCGGGTTCATTTTATTTAGACTCCCTAGGTTCATTAAATTCATTTGTTTAGGTGCTTTAATCTTCGGCTCTGATACCACTTTGTAACACCCCCTCATACCAAGGTGCCTTACCAGGACCACCCTACCATGAAAGTGCGTTACCATCTCGGTTTCCCGAGGTTAGTATATACCAAAGCGTCTGAATTGAGCATCATTATTAAAGTAATGTAAAATGCAAAGTTTACAATATCCAAAACCGAATACTGTCTAATGAAATACAACCACAAAGTCTTAACAATAAAAGAAAACTCGCTAAGACTCAGACGGTGATGCTATGACTCGTGGTGGCAAATCTCCCAAGATAATCCCCAAGCTCTCACTAGCAAAACCTGTCAAGCCTGCTCACCATCCTCGAATGGATCACCGCAGATTCCACAAACAACAACGGGGTCAGTATTATGCAACAAACAAGACAAATAAATGCAATACTCGTCCCGATCATCATCAACTCCCAATCACCCAAGCTCACATAGTAATCGACTACACACTAAAGTGTGTAGCCCGCGCCATTACCCATCGCAACAGGTAATCCTCGCCGTCGATGGGTGACCGCAGCCGATCCCACCTAGTCCAGCTCCTCAACGAGCGACAACGATCCCTGTCCCTTAATGTGCACATCCCCTCCCGTGGCGGGTTCCACGGAGGGCGAACTAGGGTGTGAAGCCACTCCCGCAAGTGACTCCACCATAATCACAATCACATGACATTCTCATCATCTCAATCCCCTCACACCAACACTGTCACAACAATCTCCATACTACGATGATCAACATACAATGTTAATTACAACAACATGTCATGTAAAGCACGAAGAAACGAGTAGGAAACCCTACCTTAGCAATCACAAAGAGATGCAACACGGACAATCAAAAAGGCTCCTCTACGAAGTCTTCTCCTATACAATGATCATACAACACAATTACACTTTGTACAATTCCCAACATCCCCTTCCCATATAAATGTACAGTAACCCAAACAGATGCAATAATTACAAAGATAGAACTTACCAACAGTGCAACAAGAACTTATACGCAAGAATCACCGCAATTATCCACACAAAGATGCTACGAAATGCTCAATGGAAGGATTAGGGAATGATTTGGGTATGATTAGGGTAACGTAGAAATGATAATGCTGTGAAAAATGATATTAGAAACTGACGCGGAAATATAAAATACCCTAATCACTCCTTAATCAAACCGTCGAAATATAACTTCGCCAAACCGGACACTCAGTCGAGTAAGTGCATACTCGGCCGAGTGTCCAATAATCGGTCGAGTATTCACTATACTCGGCCGAGTATTCCTCGGCAGAACCAAAATAACACGCACTCAGAGCACTACTCGGCCGAGTAGGCTCTACTCGGTCGAGTAGGCTCCAAAGAAAATCCGTAGTGTTACAAGACATGGACCGTGGGTGGAAGAAACTCAAATTTTTGCCATGTAATAAGTTTGCATAATCTTGAGATGATAGACTTAATCTATTGTGAGGTCTCTTCTCGTTGGTGAAGTGCAAATGAGATGGTTTTGGGCTGACTGAAGAGGTAGAATTATAGCCAGCAGATTCGTTCAAGGCCTCGCACGGCGCATTGCTACTCACATAATCCATAGGCACATCGGGTGAATTAGGAGGGATACAATCATCGGTTGAAACCGGAGACAACAAGGGCTTCTTTCCCTTCCGTTCTTTGGCAAGAGGGTCAAATGGACAACCATCTCATTTCCCATTGGAGTTGATAGTAGAACAGTCAACCACCACTTTAGTGTTCTCTACTACAGGAGATGGACTTACCTCACAGGTATTATCAAGCACCATAGGACCAGAAAACTCGTCAGCAAAAGATGATTCTATTTTAGAAGAGTAACTGCAGGAGGCTTCATTGGTGTAGTCGACCACACCTGTACTTGGAACAGGCTTCTTGCCCTTAAAGATAGAGCCAAGAGGGTCAAACGAATAAGCGGTACGCTTACCATTAGAGTTCATCGTAAGCTGGTCAGTTACAGCAAGGAGTTCACGTTTAGCGTCGGAATTATTGAAATCAAGTTTCAGAACATGCTGAAAATCCTCCTGGGCATCTTTAAGAAGTTCCAACTGCTTGTAAGCTAAACCTCGACGATAAAGGGCTTTAACGTTGGACGGATCAAAGTGTAAGATAAATTTACAGTACCGACTAGCAAGATCAAAATGGGAGCTTTTCAATTTGGAAGCCGCTAAATTAAGGAGCAAGGATAACGCTAAGGAAGAAAAAGTTGGATGGTCAGAGGAGGGCCGAAGACCGACATAACACAGAAAATTAAGGGCTTGTTTGTAAAGACTACTAGCAAGGGAGAAGTTTCCCTGTTTGAAGATGGCATTGCCCTTATCTTTCATCAAGAGAATAGATGAAGAAGATGGCTCTCCTAAGCTCATAATCCACATAATCAAATCCTTATTGTCTACTACGTCATCATCTAAAATAAACAACTCATAGAGATTGTGAAGAAAAGAGCAGTAATCCATTGAGAAGAGGTAATCTACTACCAGTCACCGACACAATACCTACCCAGGACCACAACCACCAAACACTCGACCATCGAGAGAAAAAAATGAAAAACACCACCTCAAACTAAAGAGCTCGACAACCTCAGAGAGCAGCCAAAAAACAGGGCAAACACGGAAAAAGTTTCACTAAAGATGATAAAAGGTTGTAAAACCATGTGTGAAAGGCAACCCAGCAAGAAAAGTCGTACAACAATCTAGCACAATAAACCAAAGGACGAGTTTCAGCTTGCCAAAAACCAAAGAACAGGTTTCAACTTGCCCAGAAGAAAGAGCTAGCCTTGACAAGAAAGGATAAAGGATGGAAAGATCTCAATTGAAGATCAGCCTACTCATGCCCATAAATTATGTTAGAAAAGCGAGAATTTTAAAAAACGACATAAAAACAAAGATGAAAACCGACATACAACGAAAGAGGCGGTTGAAGAATACAGGGAAAGAGTACCAAAAGCCGCCAGATGATCGATAAGCCGCATCAAACGAGATCGCTTCAGGACATATGGATAAAAAAGAGGTGGAACAGGTGGGCTAATAAGAGCTGCCGGAGAAAAGCATGGTCGAGAGTTTGGAAACCGCCGGAGAGCAGCCTTAGGATGGCCACATCTCCGGCGGCGCTGGAGGGGAAGAGGGGTGGGTAGTGAAGGCGGCTGTGATAGTAGATCAAGGGTTACTTAATAAGGAGGAAAAGTAGAGAGAAGGGAGAGCGTTTCCCTCTCTGATGTTTTAACTTATCTACACTTTTTGATTTTATTTATGTTAGAGAAAAGGGAAGTAGTAAACAAATACTCCGTATGAGAGTATGCACCAAAAATCATGTTAGTAGTAAATTAATTGGCTAAATCATTAAAGTATTTTGTACCGTGAAATTATTATAGCTTTGACATCTATGTGGCAAAGCTAGTATTAAGTAGCTTAATCATCCCTTTTAACAAAAAAGAATAAGCCAACTAAAATATTTTCACGCTTAAGTTTTCAAGCAAGTGAATGAGCCTTCATTAATTGGTAATCATATAAAACTATTTTATAGAAATTAGGCCACATATGGTTATATCATCTTTAAGACCTTTCAATGCTAAAAGGTGTGAGACAAATTATTATATAACCTATTAAATGACAAATTATTTTTTTGTAAGGTTTTATATATAAAATTTGGTTTTTTTTGCAAGGTTTTATATGTAAAAGAAGTTGTCCTATACTAGGGGTGTACATTTTCGGGTCCAGACCGAAATCGGAATTAAAAATTCATGTCCGGTCTCCAGTCCAAGTTTTTTTAAGATTTTGGTTTCCGGTCCGGACCCCGTTTTTCTTATCCAGACCGGATTGGCCGAAAAGACCGAAATTAACATTCTTATATAAATTTATACTTCGTATAAATTATTTGTTAGTGATGCTTAAATATACCTAATTTATCATTATTAGACTTAAATAATAATATTTCTTCATTTTTATAAGTGTAACATTAATAATGTGCCTTATGAAATTAGTGTTAGTAGGCGGCTAAGGCGAGCACGGAAAAAATCCTGTCCAACCGGTTCGGTCCGGTCTTGGATAGAAATTTTTCTGTTCGGTTCCGGACCCGAGTTTTAATTCCGCAATGTCACTTTTTCCTATTCCGGACCGGTGTGCAGCTGTAGTAGCAAGAAGTGGTTGTGTAGATACCCATATATGTCGATATGACATTTATAGAAAACCCATCAAACACCCGATGATGATAGGACAACATGTACTCCGTTCAACAATGTCATTATATGGGATATTTGTTTTACGATGTAGAATGGATGTCGTCGATGAAAAATTGTTTTAATTTAATTGATATTTAAATTAATCCTTGTATTTCAAATTCATTTTATAAATTAATTTGAATTTAATTGTCAATTTATTTTATTGAAAATAAAATAATTATTTGATTTGAAAAATTATTTTCGAAGTGTTTTTTGTTTTGAAAAGTCATTTTGAATGTGTTATTTGATTTGAAAAATTGATTTCGAGAGTTTAAATCGAGTTTATAACTCATTTGGTCGTGCGGTTTTGGAGCTCGTTTTAGCTCGGTTTTTGAGCCCGTTTTCTTTGCGAATTGGCACGAACCTCAAGTTAGCTAACCCGAGCTATCTACCCCACCCACCCATATTCGAATCCCATATAGCACAGCCCAATCCTTAGCCAAAACCGATATAGCAGCCCCCAAAACAGCCCCTTACCCGTGTTTGCTATAATCCATCGAAACCTCCTCTAAACCAATCCAATCCAACCCAAACCCGTATCTTATCTCTACCACTGCATACTACCCATCACCTTCTGCCTTGACCACTAAGCAAACCTTCAAAATATATTCTCTAAGCCCTTCTCCAAGCTTACCAAAAACGAGTCCAACTAGGACTTTTCAAAACTCGGTTTTCTACCCCAAACTTCTAACCCTTCGAGACTCCCTATATATACCTCCTATATTCCAAACTTTTGCATCTCTAAGCTATACACACACCCATGTACTATTAAAATACAATTCATGAACCATAGAAACTCTAATTGCCTCCCAAATCCCTCGACAAAACCGAGTCATACAAACCGTGGTCTGGTTTGTGTGTTCCTTGTTTAACCCTTCGTTCAACCCTCAAATATCCATTAAAATTCGAGCTTCTTGTTCCTAATTAATCCTATAACATCACTACACATTCCTAGATAGACCCTTGTGTAATAATCCCACTCCATTGCTCACGAATTCCTTCGAAAAATAGAGTGTTAAACAATCAGTTTTCACGGTTTTTCCTGTGCAGACCAGTTCTGTTTGTGCTCGTTTTTTGTGACAAATTCCTTAAAACGAGTCATTCCCACTTAAAATATTTAATATACATTATTTATGGATTTTAAAACATCTTTAGATCGAATTTTCGTTGAAGAACGAGAGAGAAATTGCAGGTTAAAAACCGTGATTCAGGTTTGCAAAAAACGTGTTTGTTGTTGTGGTCTTGTCGACGATGACCCCTTTGAGACAAATCCTACGATCGATTACAACCCAAGACACTATCAACGATACAAGTAGCTTGAGGGTGCATCAAATCCTCCTTCTCCTCCCTTTATTTCGTTTTTTATGTTTTATCTCGTTTATTTGGTCTATTGTTTTTAACTAATTAACTATGAAACTAGTTTAGTCCAAGTACGAGTTAAAGTGCCACTTTGAACACCCGCGTTGACTCGAATGAAAGGGGCTTAATTTGTCTGAAGTGATTGATAGCCTCTTCTCATTTACATATGCTAGTGTTCAAGGTAGGACAATAATAAAACGAATAACGACGTTGTTTGTCACGGTTTGATCCCTTCGCATGTTTACTTAATTCGACCTATCCTATGACCATGCACACGTTAATTCGACTTCTGGCCATCAACCTATGATCAATTAGATGACTTAGATCGATTTAATAACCTAATTAGACATGTTAGGGTGCTTTGACATACCTTTAAAATCAATCGATCAAATTCTCTATGCTAATTGAATCCTTCTCATCTTTCACTCGATTTCTCGCTAGTATAGGAGTGCGTGATTAGTATCTTCCTATTAACACTCGATAAGTTAGATTAATGTTATAAAATATGACCTAATTCGACCCTTTAGGCCGTGTAGATTACACGTTTTATGCAAAATGCTCAAACATCGTCTCAATCTTGTTTCTAACCTTCGTTTTCAATTCGTTGTGGAAATATAACCTAACAAATGAACCTAACCTAGGAACTAGGGATGCTATAGCTTGGCCGTGAGGTTTAACCATTTGTTTTGTGGTGTTCATCGTTGTTCTTATTTCGTTTTTATCTCATTTGTTTGCCTTTGTTCTATATTTAGCAATATCGAGTTGTAATTTGTAATTTGTAATTTATTTTGAGTTGTTTTCTATTTTGTCAAGTAAAAATTCTTATAAAAACCTAGGTCTCATTGGGTTGGGTTTGTTGTACCCTAATTCATGCAAGAGCGAAGTAGATCTCATACCATCTAAGATGTTATGGTCCGATCTATGCTTGAGCACGTTTTGGTGTCGATCTTTATACCTAAGTCGATAAGATCTTGTGAGTGTGCACCATAAGGAGAAGCACACGGCCTGTTTTGATTCTTTGGGCCGTGGCCCCCCCTTTGCATGAGTCTTAGTCATTTAGTTGTGTCCATTGCATTCTAAGAGCGGTCCTTGGGCAACGATAAGTAGCGTTTAAGTCGTGTAACACGCAAGCCGCGTGTGTGTCGTGTGTTAGGCGTGTAGTTGTGTTGTATTTAGATCGAGCTGTAATCTTTCAATTGTTGTTGAGTCGGCATGAAATGCCTGGGTTGTAATAGGTATATCCCCACGGCTCCCCCTCTCCCACCAAGCCTTGTTTGTTTACATTGTTTGTTGCTTAGATCAATCAACCCACATGCTAAACAACAACATTGACGAAGTTAGTGTAGTTGCCTTCACATGCTAGGGTTTAAAGTGAATTGTTTGAACTATCGCTTCGAAGTAGCTATAACTTTATTCACGACCATTACTTATTAGAGTAGAGTCCGTTATTGCAACGGGCGGGGTTAGGTGTCCTTATTGGGCTTCCAAACACGTAACCTCACCACGAGCCTATGTCTTTGGTTAGCGGATCCGTCCGATAGCCTTTGTACGGTTTCTATATCTTCCTAAGATGTATTGGCGACTCTAATGAATTATGTTGCGAGAAACGTTTCAAATGCCGGTGGAGTGATGTCCACAATTTGGCGACTCCGCTGGGGATTGGTGAAACTTGAAAATTGAGCAATGGCCTTGTTGGATATCACTCATAGTACTTTGATTCACGCATAAATCCATTTGGACTTTAGGATTTGGGCCGTCCCTCCCCGTCAGAGGATGGATAGAGGGCGATGTCCACTGTGTCGCGAATACTTACACATTTTTTTATTCAATGGGGAATCATCTCATGCGCAAGCAAGGACTACCATATTCTACACTTATGGGTATGGGGCACTTGACTAAACTGGCGAGGTGGTTTCACTGACATGGACCCTTCTTAGATGACCGATCGAGACTTAGAAGAGTCTAGAGCATACATGTTTAATATGCGAATGATAATGTGCTTGTTTTGGGTCATCATTTTCGAAATATTGAACCATTTTCAAACCCTTGATTTTTGAAAATTTAAAGTCTATTTTGCATCAAAATTTCGGTCTTGTAGATACCCAGTATATGCACCTTCGAAAAATCACCTGATGATAACAGACTACAACGTATTTTGATACGCGTGCGTGGATTGGTTTTACATGAAACAGTTTAATGCATTACTCGGATATGGAAAATAATTTCAAAAATGGTTTTCTAACTTCATTTGCATTAAAACAACACTTTTTAGAGTTAAAACCGACTTCGGACCCAAAACCGACTCAGAAACCCGCAACCCGAGTCAACCTGAGTTAAACCCAGTCTCGAACATCTAAAATAATTCCATAAATGGTTTTATCATGCCATTTGCATTAAAATGACACTAATTAGAGTCAAAACCGACATCGGGCCAAAAACCGACTTAAAATTCAAATCTCGACTCAACACAGGTCAAACCCGAGTCAAACACACAAATTAACCACCCAAATAAAGCACAAAAGAAAGCTTAGACGGCTAAGCAATCCCGTAAGCCACAAAACACAACAAACGAAAATATTAGTTAGAACAAAGAGAAAATCCAAATTTCCGAAAAGGAGAAAACACCCCCTTAAGGCGCTAGGTGGCTCGCGCCTCAATTGGCCTCCTCCTTTGCCTCTAAGCAAACTCAACCGACCTAACACCCCACATTTCTCTATTAATACCCACCTTCACACCCCATAACCCTTACGCGAGTGTTCTGCCCCTTCACCTCTCCCTTAAACTTCTAGACCTCTCGACTTACTAAGTCAAAAAATCGACACGTGTTTTCGACCTACCGATTGAAAACACAAGCCTGAAACATTTTGTTTGGTACCGTCGCCGTGCATTCGACCGACCCATTCGACCAACACAACTTTAATCAACATGTTTTCAAACAACATATTTTCAAAACAAAATCCTTTTTTAAGGCACTCTTTTAAACTCATTTTGATTCCGAGTAGTCGCATAACGAGAAAACAGTCTCGAACGTCGTCTACCTTGCAAACATCATAACATGTAAGTTTGAGGGTGTAAATATTCAACTTATTTCAAGTCTTTACTATTTTTATGAGTTAATAAACATTAACAATGAATAACACGATTCAAAACATGGAAAGATCGAGCCAAAACCCGGTTTTAGTCTGAGACAGGGGCTCCTTATGTCGCCCATGACTCACGTCCCAATGGGCCTCTCAGACGGAAATCCAAACTTGTTTGTGTTCGCCTTTCCGTAACATTTTCCTTTTAATTTTCTTTATTTTCTTTTACGGTTTTTACCATTTTAACTTACTTTCTTATGACAATTTTTTACCTTTACCGAAATAATCCGTGGTTCCATATACCATGACGGTCTATTCCATGATTCGATGATATTATTGTTTAATTACAAATAAATGGGTATTTTAACACCCTTTTTTCTTCTACTTAGCATTTTTCGTCATTTATTCACATTTGCAAGCATTTTAGTCATAGCCATAATCATCCTTGGTTCTTTACACCATGTCGGCTTAATCCAAGTACGATGATAAATATTGACTAATTACAAATAAATGAACTTAACATATTTAGTTCATATCAAACATTTCTATTTATTTTATTTTATTTTCATACTTTTCTTGACCATAATGGATAACACCCTTGGTTAAAATAAATACTATATTGATTTAATTCGAGTACGATTATAAAACAGTTAAGCACACATATTTTACATTTTTATTTGTAAACTAAACTTTTCATGCTTGTAAATATGAATCCGCCGACGAATATTACTAATATAATGGAATTCAATCCGAGTCATGCAAACAACATTTGCAAATAATTCATCACAAATACGGTTTTAAACAACCTTTTAAACAACCAGGAGGCACCTCTCGAACCGCCCCATGGCTCGTGCCCCAAGAGGTTGCCTATTTCCACCTTTCAAAACCTTGGCAGAGGCCTTTACATCGCCCTATGGCTCGCGCCCCAATGGGGCTGCTTGATGCTGTTCTGCCTCATTTTTAGAACTTGTCTAGGACGATCCTAATTACGGTTAACCCGAATACATGACGGGTCAGATTGATAAGTTTACGTTTTTACACTTTGTCATTTAAACACACTTCTCTTTGAAATAAATAAGTCGTGGTAAGCCCCATAATCCGAATTTGGTAAATGGAGGTTTAATTTCCGTCTTCACATGCAAATAAACTTAAATCCAACTCGACATCAATTACTTGATACTTGGATAAACAACCGACTTAGAAAACTCTCACAAGTTAGGTTAAACGTTTGGATGCGCATTCATGTATTTAACACGTTTTATCAACTTTGCACTAGCAACCACGATCGATCAGTAGAGGCCTCTAACTCGGGCAGGATTGGGTGTCCAATTAAAGGGCTTCCCAATACGTACTCTCACTCCTTACTCAGAACCTTTGGATAGTGGACGACCTTATCCATGACAACGAGAGTCATTCTAGCAATAAGATGCTAAAGGAGGACGAGTGCTTATCTTTAGTACCTATGTCAAGCACGTTTTTTCCTTCGTTTGACCGAGGTAAAAAGTGGATTCGAACAGTTTCCAAGCATCCCATAATTGCTTGGTGGTGACTCCGTACATCTCTGCATTATTTCGAGACCTTCATCGAGACGAAACCGATCGATCTAAAGTGATCCGGTCGAAAGCATTTCTACGTCATGGAACGTGGCTCTTCGACCACCGTATGTCCACAGATTGGCTATAATACTACGGTTTTATGAGCTGTTAGATACTTTATCGAGTAAGGCTTACTCTGTCGAGTAAGTCAGTTTTGCGTTCTGGACAGTGTTCTGTCTGATGGGTACTCGATCGAGTAGGGGCAACTCGATCGAGTAGGGTCTACTCGATCGAGTACCTCAGTTACTCGGTCTAGTATGTTGGTTCTTACGGGTTTGTGGCCGGGTTTTGATAGCAACACGAGAATGATATATAAAGTACTTTCATCAGCTTCTTTTACCTTTATTTTTATTCTAATCATTTTAGAAAGAGAAAACAAACTACGTTGAATCCTCTCTTGCATTGCTATCAAATCCAAAGGGCTAGAGTCGTCGGATTGCAGAGTTCTTTGCACCTTTGAGACCGTCGTATTGTGGGTAAGATCCTAGTACAGTTTTTATGTTGATTCGTTAGCTTTGGTTTAAACCCTAATTGGGTGATTTGGGGATTTTGGGAGTATTATTGGTATTAGATTGTGATTTTATGATTATATGTTGATAGGAGGTGATTTCGTAGAGGAGCGCTTTTGATCTACTGTTTGTGTCGATTTGTGGTGATTGCATTCCAGGTAGGGTTTCCTACTCAGTTAATGTATACATGATTATGAGATGGTTGTTGGCATTTGATTATATCGTAATTGGTTTGGTATTATTGATATTGTAATTGGTTGTTGTTTTTTGTCTGTGGTTCGCGAGGTGCGCCCTCGGCTGAGTGGAGTCACTTGCGGGAGTGGCTTCACGCCCTTGATTCGCCCCTTGTGGAACCCGCCACAAGAGGGGATGTGCACATTAAGGAATATGGGTTTTCGCTCGGTAAAGATGAGCGGGGCTTTGGTGGGAACGGCTGCGGTCCTCCACTGGCGGAATGGATTACTGGTTGCGACTGGTAATCTGGCAAGGCTAGACCTTCAGGCTAGCCAGGTGATTGGTGACGTGACAGTGTTGGAGAATTATGTCTGTGTATTGTTGTTTAATTGTTTTAAAAAAACATTGGTGATCCATTCGGGGACGGTGAGCAGTTACTGAGCAGGTATGATATGGATGCGCAAGGGATTAGCTGGGCATGAGTCACCACGAGTGATTAAGAGTCTTCCGCTGTTGTGTCGAACATTTTATTTACTTTAGTTGGATTTTTGTTTTGGAACAGTTGTATCGTACTTTGTAGTGTTGGGTTTTGATGTAATCACTTAAACTATTTACTTAAAGTACGTTCTTTTATGGTCTATTTGCTATACATTGCCTAGAGCAACCGAGATGGTAGCACTCTCATACATTAGGTGGTCTTGGTAAGGCACCTTGGTGTATGGGGGTGTTACAAAGTAGTATCAGAGCGACGATTTTGGAACCTGTAACTAATGAATCTAATGAACTTAGAGAGTCAAACTAAAATGAACCCGGGTAGGAGTTGTTAGGAGCTAATGCAAAGACTTGGGAGACGTCCTAAAGTCGCGAACTCGCCCTACAACTTTGAACCGGTCACTATGGGGTGTCATGGGATTTCTATCTGTTTACTGTTGTTTCATATGCATGTGTTGGATGAAGTGTGTGGTTGAATGGATGAATTGGTTGGAAAAAATGGAAGTAGTAGTTGCATGAGGATATGAATTTTATGTTTGGAGCATGTCCATGTGGCAAAGTGAATTTATGATGTGTTTATATTAGTAACATGTGATTAGGGGATGTGATGTTATATATTTATGATTTTGTTTACGTAATGTTATAAAAACATGCGGGTAGTACATGATTGATAAGTTGAATATTGTATGAGCATGATGGAAGTTATTGTTTGACTTTTGTAGATAGTAATATGTGGTTAGGGATACTAGTTTAACGAGTATCGATTCGCTTTTATTTGCTTTGTTGTTGTTTAAGTTACTAGAAAGGAAAAATCAAGTAGTTATGTTGTCCGTTTATAGAGAAGTTGTCTTTAAACTATTATAACTTGAGATGCATATATGATATTAATGTGATTCTACTTGGAGGAGTTAGCTTGTCCTCTTACGATTCTAACGATAGGTGACACGCCCAAAGTGACCAAGAAACGAGTGAGATATGACCGTTTTACGAAAATTAGACAATGTTGAGAACTGTATAGCGTACTCGATCGAGTAGCCCTTACTCGATCGAGTACACCTCTTGGTAGTCGATCGAGTAGCCATGGTAATTTATTGTACGTGCTTCTGATCATCACCTACTCGATCGAGTAGGCCGTACTCGATCTAGTGACCCCTGTATGGGTCTTATGCTTTCCTTTTATACTTCCCTGCATGTCATAGTTATTTCAAAGATGTTCTTTTACTTCTTTATGCATTGTTTTACATATGTGTTTGTCCTGATGCGTAAGTTACCTAATCTTATGATATAAGGTGTAGCACCTTATGATGGGTATGAGTTTGGTGCGGAGGACATGAATTAAATGTGGTTGTGATGGATAGTGGAAAAGGAAAGGGAAGATTGATGATTTTCCTGAGGCAAGAAGCATGTTTTGTGAGATGTGGTGAGTGATATAATCGCGAGTTTGAGTAATGTAAAGGTAAGTGAATATGGGCAAGGGGTGATGTAAGTCTAAGGAACGTGAGAATGAAAGATTGAAATGAGGGATGCGAATGGTGGTAACTTGGGATGTTTAAGGATTTATGGAGGGAGATAGTTATAACTGGGTTGGTTAAGAACATATACAATGGAAGGTCGTTGTAAAGGGATGGAGAAGAATGGTATATAGTGAACTTAGATTGAGTTATATCGCAACGTGGATTTGTAGATAGTGACTGAGTTTGGGAATTTGGATTATTAAGAGGTGAGCCTAGTGTGTAATTATTTTGGCAATTAACGGTTTAAAGTGAAATTTTGGTTCTAGAGATGTAAAAAGGGAGATGCAATTAATTGTTGAGTAATCGTTGATTGTGTGGACTTAATGGTGGCAAGTGTGAGTGAGTAGCATGATGAGAGAGAATCAGTGATAAGGGAGAGTTAAAGATACTGATATGAATTAATGGAATTTGAGTTGTGGAGCAACGAGAAGATAACCGGATTATTAAAGAATTAGGTAGAAGGAGTAAATAGATGAATTATTAATTGGTATTGTTGAGTGTAAAGGGAAAAGAAGGATGGAAGTAAGATGAGAGAACGTTGACCAGAGTTAAGGAACATGAAAGTAACGAATCATGGAGATGTACGATAGCATCATGGGAGGGTGTGAGTTAATGTTTACATAGGAGTTTCAGGATGACATGTTAGCCATGAGTTTCGAGGACTTAAGGGAGTAAGAAGTTGGTAGAGTATTTGCACGATATGAGATTTTGGTGGAGAGTTAAGTGACGATACAATTAAGGATAGAATTGAAACGAATGTTGAGGTAATTTTGTTGAAGGATTTGATGTTCGTTATTTGGGATGTTAACCAAAGATAAAAATGAGTTGTTATGTTTAGAGGTGAGTGTAAGAGATTTGTTATACGAAAGGTGGTGGTGTTGTGGTGTTGTCACTAGTGGTTAAGGGTGATGATAAATAAGAAAGATAGCCATTTGAAAGAGGTTGATTTTTTAGAGGCCGGATTAGTATGTATGTTTGTGAGGGAGTATAAGATGTGGTTATAGGAGACGGTTGCTAGTAGTTGGGTATTAATTATATGAGTACTTTTGTCAGGAGGTGATAGTTATTCGAATGGGTGAATGTGCTATGAAGGGCATACGAGTAAATCTCGGGCGAGAGATAACCTTTATCAAGTGGTAACTTACGTGACCAGGATTGGCTAGTTAGATTTGATTATGGGTCTATGATGTGTGTAAATGTTTGTGTGAGGTTCTGACCTCACAAGTAGTGGTATGGTGTGATACTCATAAAGTCGTATCTGAGTGTTCCGTAATATACGTTGGGTACGGTAACCTAATAGGATGATATTCAAAAAGTGATAATTTGGGTGATCTGGAATGGCTAGCTATACCTGTATGTGTATGTATAATATTTGAAAGTAATAGTGTGAGGTTCCGGCCTCATGAGTAATAGTATTGATGATATTCATAAGGTTATTATCTGTTATTCCGTGTAATATGTTGCGTTGTGATCTAGTAAAACGGTTTAAAGGAAGTATTTCGGTCAAGGAAGTTGTACTGAGTCACTGTTTTTGGGATTGTATAAGTTGCGATGACTATCGATGTGGTTGTTGTGCCTCGGGTGGCGATCCGGGCATGGTACTTCGTGTTGTGATACGAGTATTTTTGCGCTGCGGTCCGACTATTGGTGGCGGTGTTGCGATGCCGTCATCGGTTGTGGTGGAGTAGACGGGATACTTATGAGACGAGTTTTCGAAAGTGTATACCAGTTATATAGATTGTTGTTTTGTTTACTGCTATTTCCTGTGAGTTTCGGTATGGACATATAGACTGTTGTTTTGTTTATTGATGTTTCTTACCAGTTTCGGCTAGGGAGTGAGAGTAGAGTTTGATATTGAAGAGAGTTGCGTATGTTTCCGTTGTTGTCATGGTATAGTGATATTCTGTTAATGGGACACCGTTGTGAGAGGTTGTTAGTGTACTTTTGACCTTGTTTTAGATGAGACATTGGTTAACATAGTTGTGACAAGAGTGTTGTTGAATGTGTGTGTGCTGAGCTAGACGTGGCAAGTAGTTCGTCATATTTATTGGGACAGTGGATATAGGGTGTTGGGAATTAGTATCATGTTAAGTTATGGATGAGTTTTGCAGCAATAAAATGGAAAACTTGAGGATTGATGCGATCCCGCTAAGTGTTCACAAATTAAGATGTGGTCGTTGGTCACGGTCGAATCAAAACACAATTTATAGCTCCACAAACAACTCTACAATTAGTAAAGAGGCAAGTAAAGGTCGGATCCCAAGGGACGGGAGTTGAAATGAGATTTCTATTGTAACTAGTGGTGTCTAAGGGGTGTCACAAATTGGGTTGATGTAGAAGGTTACTAAACTAAAATAGCAATGAAAGTAAACAAGCAAGATGAATTAAAGGGGTGTAAATAATTGATTAAAGGCACTAGGGTGTCATGGGATCATAGGGGAATCATGGGATATGATCATACAAACATGTTCTCAAATTATAAGCAAGCAATTATTGTTGTGATGGATTGAGTTGGGTTATATCTTACAATCCTAGGAAGGTTTGGGTCCGGGCCGAATCGATTAGATTGTACAACACCTACAAGTCGACTTAATCTTCCCTACTCAACAACATGCATGGTCTAATGAGACTCGAGTTGGGTTATATCTTACAAGTCTCATTGAAAAGATAGGAGATGATAGTAAATGCAAGGATTCATAGGCTTAGCATTTCATCAAATATAACATGTGCATGAGTTGAGATCAAAACAAGCAAGCAAATAAAACATGAAAGCATATTAATTTAAGCATGAATCATTCCCTATGTTGGTTTCCCCTAATCACCCATTAACCCTAGCTAAGAGACTACTCACTCATTATCATGTTGATCATGCTAGCAAGGTTGTCAATCATACCAAAAATATGAAACATGATGAATAAATGAAAGTAATTAACAATAATTAAAAAGGGATTAAGAGATTATACCTACTAATGATTCCAATAATAAAGCAAAGATAAAAGAAGTACTTGAATGCTTGATTGAGAGGTTGTCAATCTCCCAACAATAACCCAAATAATCTTCAATTACCCAAAATAAAGGATGAACAAGAGAGAGATTAAAGAACTAAAACTTGGATTAAAGCTTGATTAATACTTGATTACAATATTAAAGAGAGATTTGATTGATATTAACTACACTAATTATTGATAAGAAGAACATGCTCCTCTAATTAGACTAATGGGGTATTTATAGTGGAAATTAGGGAGGATGCATTAGGGTTAACTAAGGGCTAAACTAGTAATTACACTTTTTAAGTTGAGCAAGGAGGAGCCGGTATTTTCTGAGAGAAGGGCTTCTTTCTTCGTAGCTTGGAGAAGACAATCCGTGCTGTGCTATTATCCGGGCGGAATAGGGTCGGGACGGGCGGATTCTGGCGTTGGAATCCGAGCGGATTCAGGGGAATCCGGGCGGATTGTGGAGGTGGAATCCGAGCGGATTGTGGCAAAGCCGCTCGGATTGTGCTGCTACGGGACGGACGGATTGGTGACAATCCGCTCGGATTGTCAGTCAGCAACAAATCTTCTTCTTTTCTTCCCTTTTCTTCATAAATTCCTTGGGGATTTCCTTGGGGACTCAAGGATCCTTTCTCAACATTGCTCTTCTACTATAATATGTACAAAGGCCTTCTAATCTTGTCTCTCCTTGATGCTTGGTCATTGAATTCGATAAATTTAGTCTCGTTTTGCCACGAAAATGCAAGATTCTTACTCCTTTCCTACCAAGGGATCAAAATCTCAAAGAATATGCAAAACAAAGAACTAAAGATAAGAAATGACCCAAATAAGCACTAAAAAGCATGGGAACAAGGCTAATTCGGGGGCTAAATATGCGCCAATTATGGTCACATCAAATATCCCCAAACCGAACCTTTGCTCGTCCCGAGTAAAGAGGTGACAAAGACTAGGACCAATACTAACCTATCCTAATAATATAGCCGATATGAGACAATTAGCGGGTCTCACTCCGCCCCTTCAACTCACAACAAGACAACCATGAGGTACGATGCCTTCTTGCAAGGCAAGGTGGGTCTTGCCAAAATGGCGACACATCCAAACATTAAGTACACAAAAAACACATAATGGATGCATCTACAAAAAGAATAGCCACTCCCTCATCAAGTGGCGGAGGCACTAAAGAGGAACAAATTTAAGAGCATGTAATCCTTCACAAATACTAGTTCAACAAATTACTAAGTCTAAGAGGATGGCACTAAATCACCTCCAAATGGTGTTAAACTAGACTACTTTCGTCCTCAATTTCTAAATGCTTTCGTCAAGAGCGATCGGATGGTGGTGGAATGATGATCCCTATGATGCTAGTAGCATATGACATGACAAGTCTCGAATTCTCTACAAAAGTAAAGGTCATGGATCGTCCCAAGTTCGACCAAGTGGCTTGACAAAAGGCTTTTTGGGAATGAAATGCTCAAATCTTTATTCACAACGGGTGGATATGACTAGTATTCAAAATTGTCCTCATTTCACTTTCACATTTCAAAAATTTAAGATGGGGTTTGTCCCTTCCGGGCTAGTGTCCTTTGCTTTCGCCAATCGCTTATTAGGCAACCGGTTAACCTCTAGACAATAGCTTTTCGGGGTGATAGTCACTCTGTCTCCGGGCGGCCGAATTCACAACCGTATGGGGGCCCAATTCAATGGATCCCGCACCAAAGCACATCGAAGTGGTACGCCTCCATCAAAACAACTTAACTTTCTCAACTTTCAACAATTCATAACATTTGAGGTTTCCTTGACATTACATTACTTCCACATGACAAAATTTCTTTGAAATGAGCACTTCAAGCTTATTGATAGAAAATATTTTTGGGTTGCCTTACCACAAGGTCAAACAATGTCACCTAGACAAGTTAACCAAGTCCACATCGCATCACGGGGTTGGATAGGTGACTCACATGCAAACCCTTGACTAGGCCTTGGGTCATGGGTCAAAAGACACTATTATGACACTATCTAGGGTGTTTTACAACCATTCTAGTAGGCAAAGTCTTAAGTTGAACAAGTATTTATAATGGCTTAGTTGCACTTATCAAAGTTCCTAAATAGGCATTTTTCAAAACATTTCTAACATGCAACTACATGCCATGATGCAACTAATATAAACATCCTAATGCAAGTGGTTCTATCAACTAATATGACATATAAACTAAATGCAAGTCCTAAGTTCACATTGTTATACCGCATCAATCAAAATAAAGCCACATAGTCATTAACATAAAGAGGAAAAAGGAGATTGGAAAGATCATACCATGCGGTCTTCAATATCCTCATGTCTCGGATGTGGCGTAGTCAATCAATGTGAACAAGGATAGAACAAACACAATATATACAAGACAATATATACAAGACTACAAAAGGAAATAAACATGTTTTTGGGTTTTCAATTTTCAAAATTTTATGATTTTTGAAATTTTTCAATTTTTTTGGATTTTTGAATAAGAGTTAAATGTTAGAATTCCCATCCCCACACTAATATGGGCATTGTCCTCAATGGCCAAAATGATGGAAATTATGCAAAGATGATGCATGATTTCTATACTAAATGCAATCTATATTAAGCTATACTACATGATGCATGGTTTTTGTTATGACGGAGAGGATAATTTAGATTACCTCCCGTTGTGTATGCATTAACTTCCCCAAACCGAGTGAGACACTATTGCTAATGTCCAAGGATGGGTGTAGTTCATGCACACACTATGCTATGCATGAAACTAATTTGTCATTTTGGATTTTGAGAATGGGAACAATAGAATGAGAACACCTCAATGGTACCGAGGTGTGAGTCCTCTAATGGGGCTAGGACAACTACAACAATGATCAAAATGAAATAAAACACAAAGAGAGAAATAGACAAAGCATGAGAGTGTAGGAGTCTCCAAGGCTTGCTAATCTTCCATCATGCTATCACCATCACTTCCCTCATGAGAAGTGGTCACATTGCCACTTTCCTTGTCATTTGCTTCTTCACTTTCTTCCTCATCTTCCTCATCATCATCTTCACCATCCTTTTCTCCTTCACTTGCTTCTTCCTCAATATTATCATCAACTTCTTCATCATTTCCAACAACCTCATTGTCACCCAAAACGACCCTAGATGCACCCGGAAATAAGACTTCTCTATCCGCCCAACTAGGCAAAGGACAAGATGGATCAAGTAGTCCTTGCCTAGCTAAATGTAGGAGGGATGGATATTGAGCCAAGTAGGCATTTTTCCGATCTTCATAGGCTTGCTTGTGCATTGTTTGCATGAGAAGAGTCACATAGTCTTTCCCAACTTCAACTCCTTCCGGTTTGAACTCTTCATACTTAAAGGGGTAAGGTGGTATGACAATGGAAGAGGAGGGCATTTCAAGATCACCCTTTTGTTGTTGAATGATATACTCGGCCTCTTTGGAAAGGGGAAGTAGATAATTGGTCCGGTGGACGCTTAGACGGCAAATATTCGAAGGTAAGGTGAACGATCTAGCTTCACTAGTGAGCCATCCATACTTAGTGTCAAGGGGGTTATGGGCAACCCACTTGAACTTGTGAATCATAGTATGCATATCAACAAGATGGCCACCCTCCTTTTCTTTGTACTTGTTATCCTTATTGAAGTTAGGATCAAAGTGCTTAGCTAGGAGTGTGACTAGGCCGCCATTGACAATAATGGTCGTGCCCTTCTTCCCACAATCAATGTTGAGCCATCTATCTACCAAGAGCCTCAAAGAATTGTAAGGCTTGGTGTGTACTCTTCCGATATTCAAAGCCGATTCAAGGAGAATAAAATCAAGTCTTGTGAAATGGTTGGTATCTTTCCTAGCAATTATGGTGTTACCCACGACCTTGTGCCATACTCTTATACCCGGATGGTGGACCAAAAGAGCACGACTCGCATGAAAATCCTCAAATTTCTTTCCGGAGATTGCCTCCCAAAGAGGTTCGGGGTCATACTTTCCATAACTCTTAAAATAACTCGGTTCATCACTAAGACCCAAAATTTCACCCAATTCTCTAAAGGTAATGCGTCTACTAACATTAGCTAGACGAAACTCGAGATTCTCCCTATTCTCAACTTTGGTGACTTTCAAAGAACTTAAAAATTCCAAGGTAAGGGAGGGGTATGTCAATTCCCTTGTTTCAAACAATTTCTTCAACCCCATGGCTTTGAAAAAGGCTTTTGTTTGCTCAAGAACACCCAATTTTTCTAAGGTATCTTCACATATGAATTTGGTGGATTGTAATGACTTCATAGAAAACTTGACAAAGGTATTTCTATGGGTATCGGAAATAAAAGTTACCTCCGGATAATGCAAAAGTTGATCAATTACCGGAGTATAAGGTGTTGTTGCTCCCATAGAAGGTTGTTGTTGTTGTTGCACTTCCAAGTTTGGTGTTGCTACCACCATAGCCAATGCTTTCTTTGTTTGAAGAGCCTTTTGCCTTTGTGAGAGTGCCTTAGCCTTTGGTGCCTTTGTTGCCTTTGTTGCTCCCTTAGTCCTTGCCATTGATGAACTAACCAAGAAAAGAAAGAAAAATCTTCAATTTGTAGTGTGCCCAAATCGATTTGAAGGTGAAAGGCTTTGCCTTTATGAAATCAAAAATCGACTCAAAGGTTGAAGATTTTGTGCTTGGTTTTGATTTTTGTTGAGGAAGGAGTGATTGATTTGTTGTTGGAAGGATGGTTTGATTTGATTTTGGTGAATGTTGTTGAGGGTTTTTGTTTTCGTGATGGAGAGGATGAGGGTTTTGATGTTGCGGGTAGTGTTTATGAATGAATGAATGAATGAATGAAGGTGGGAGGGGTTTTAAAGAGACCGAAATTTTCGAATCTGCAGGGGCAATCCGTGCGGATTCTGCCCAATCCGTGCGGATTCTGCTCTTTCTGGACTTTGCAAAACTCGCCTAAAGACGGGCGGATTTGTGACAATCCGCTCGGATTTGCTGAACACGGGACGGGCGGATTTGCTTGAAGACGGACGGATTTCAGTCCAGAAAATTTTGCTTGTTTTCCTCAGCTGCAAAGACGGACGACTTTCTTACAAGACGGACGGATTCTACAAGACGGGCGGATTCTTCACAGGACGCCCGGATTCAGTCACAGTCAAGAAATTTTCAAAATCAACTCAGTTCAGGACGGGCGTCTTTTCTGCAATATGCTCGGATTCTTCCAGACGGGCGGATTCTCAGGAATCCGCTCGGATTCTTCCCCTGTGTACACGGATTCAGTTCCATCCGTGCACACTGCATTTCCCATACCATTCTTCCATTCTTTCTTCAAGTCTTGTGTTCGTCATTGTGGGGGCACTACTAAGGCATGGATAGTCTAGGCAATTGCCATCCCCACACTAAGCTAGAAGCACTACACATCAATTGAAATCGTTAGTCCCTCCCTCACTTCTCTCAAACATGTCAATTATTTTGATAAAAGTAAATAAAAATCCAAAGATGACAAAAAATGCAATACAAGATTTGAAATGTAAGTTAGGGAGTTAGAAATATTTACAAGTGGTGGTTTAGGGAGGACTCCACCAAACTCTCATTCTTGATGAGATGTTAAGGGGGCATGTCCAAGGTGTTGTTGATGTTGCTCAACACCTTGAAGAAGTAATCAAAAGCTTGTTCATTATCATGGTAGAGGTTCTCAATAGACCGTGGCCCTTGTTGTTGGTCTTGATCGATGGCATTACCAATGTAGGGATTAAAAATCCCTTCAAATTCGTCGTCCCAAAGACCACAAACTTCATTGAGTTGATCATTGAAAATCTCTTGCTTAGATGGAGACAATTCTCCCAATAACTTCTCTTGGCCAATGAGGCCATCCTCTTCTTCCTTGGTTGATTTTGATGAGCTTTGCAAGCTCTCCTTGTCACAATTCACTTGCTCTTTGAATGGAGCATCTTCAATTTTCTTCTTCCATTGGAGTTCCGATTTCTTCCTTTCATCCTTTCGGCTATAATGATCAATCATGAAACATGGTTCATGCAAACGAGGAGCTCTCATAGTCTTGTCAAGATTAAAAGTTATGCTTTCATCTCCCACTTCTAGAGTGAGCACACCATGTTTCACATCAATCACCGCACCGGCGGTGTGTAGGAAAGGTCTTCCTAGGATGATTGGAATGTTGGAATCTTCCTCCATATCAACAATGACAAAGTCCACCGGGATGAAAAACTTCCCAATTCGCACGGGGACATCTTCCCATATCCCTAACGGTGTCTTCGTCGATCTATCGGCCATTTGGAGTGTGATATTGGTGCATTTAAGCTCTCCCATCCCCAACCTTTTACTCACCGAGTATGGCATGACACTCACACTAGCCCCTAGATCACATAAGGCTTTGTTGATCGTTGTGTCGCCAATGGTACACGGTATTGAGAAGCTTCCCGGATCCTTTAACTTTGGGGGTGAACTCCCTTGAAGTATTGCACTACTCACCTTAGTGAAGGCGATAGTCTCAAGCTTCCGGATCGACTTCTTCTTTGTGAGGATATCTTTCATGTATTTCGCATAGGCCGGCACGTGATTGATTAATTCCGTGAAAGGAATTGAGACTTCCAAATTCTTCACAATTTCCATGAATTTTCCAAGTTGATCATCAAATTTGGGCTTGGCTTGACGACTTGGAAAAGGAAGTATAATCACAATGGGCTCCTTCTCCTTGGCCTTGTCTTCATTTTTCTTTGAACTTGCTTCTTTTGATGACTCTCCATCTTTGCAGTTTTGCACAATTTCTTCCTTTTCACTAGCTTCCACAACTTCATCCTCAACTTGCTTCTTCGGTGCTTCATACCTTGTACCACTTCTCAAATGAATGGCACTAAACATTTCATGTCTAGGGGGATTACTTTGAGGTGGTAATTGCCCATTTTGTCTTTGTGAGCTTGAAGATTCTAGTTGAGTCAATTGTGTTTCCAACATCTTGGTGTGAGCTAGAATGTTGTTGATGGTGGTTTCCTTTGCTTGGCTATCTTTTTGCATTTGAGTGAAAAATTCTTGTTGATTCTTTTGCATTTGGAGGACCGCTTTTTGGACATCAAAGCCTTGGTCATTTTGGTGATTGTATGGATTTTGATTTTGGTAACCTTGGTTTTGATTGTAAAAGGGTCTTTGATTTTGGTTTCTCATGGGTGGTGGAGTGTATGTTGTTTGAGGGTTTTGATCATTTTGGCTTTTGTATGAGAGATTTGGATGGAATTTGGTGTTTTCATTGTAAAAGTTGGAATAAGGGGTACCACTCTTGTATGCTTGGAAAGCATTCACTTGTTCATTTGTTCCCCTACATTCACCTTGGTCATGTCCCAAAGTTCCACAATTCTCACATATCCCACTTGGGATTGATGAGGATGCCATCATGGCATTAACATGATGCTTCGCTGATTTTGAGTTTTCCTCAAGTCTAGCCATAGCTTGTTCAAACTTCAAGTTGATTGTGTCAATGTGAGCACTAAGTTGAGCACCCAATTGAGTAACGGAGTCCACTTCATGCTTTCCTCCTCTAGTAGCCTTGCGAGGTCTACTATATTGTGAGTTATGGACCGCCATTTCCACAATCTTGTTCCATGTTTGATTGTCATCAACTTCGGTGAACATTCCATTTGATCCCATATTGAGAATGTTCCTAGAATCTTCATATAAACCATTCCAAAATTGTTGCACCAAAAACCATTCGCTAAGTCCATGGTGAGGACATGAGCGACAAATTCCCTTGAACCGCTCCCAAGCTTATTACAAAGACTCTTCATCCCTTTGCTTAAAACCCGTAATTTGAGCTCTTAGCATGTTAGTCTTTTCCGGTGGGTAGAATTTTTTGTAGAAAGCTAGAGCCAACTTCTTCCAAGAATCTATTCCAAGGGTGGCCTTATCAAGGCCCTTCAACCATTGCTTCGCGGTGCCGATTAAGGAAAAAGGAAATAAGACCCATCTAATTTGGTCTTGAGTCACGCCCGTTTGAGAGATAGCATAACAATAGTCGCAAAAGGTTTCCATATGAGAATGAGGGTCCTCACTAGGCATCCCCCCGAATTGGCTCCTCTCAACTAATTGGATGAAGGCGGACTTGGCAATGAAATTTCCAGTTAGATGTTGCGGTGTAGGAGTACCATTTGGTAGATTCTCCTCGGTGGGTACGGAGTGTGACGAGAATTTTGGCATTGTAGGTGGATTTTGTGGGGTATTGTGGAATGGGTTTTCTTCTCCTTCTATTGCGAAAGGATTGACAAACTCACTAGTGGGTTGGACAACTTCACTTATACCTCTTAAATTCCTCCTAACAACTCTCCTATTGTTCGTCAAGGTTCTTTCGATTTCACGGTCAAAAGGTAACAAATCACCTTGTAACCTTCTAGACATGCAAAATATCAAACAACTCGAAAACAATTAGAACAAACCTTGAGGAGTTTTACTTCCTCAAGGCGAAGAAAGACACAACTAATGACAATAAAAAGAAATCTAAATCAAACAAACACCGTCCCCGGCAACGGCGCCATTTTTGATGCGATCTCGCTAAGTGTTCACAAATTAAGATGTGGTCGTTGGTCACGGTCGAATCAAAACACAATTTATAGCTCCACAAACAACTCTACAATTAGTAAAGAGGCAAGTAAAGGTCGGATCCCAAGGGACGGGAGTTGAAATGAGATTTCTATTGTAACTAGTGGTGTCTAAGGGGTGTCACAAATTGGGTTGATGTAGAAGGTTACTAAACTAAAATAGCAATGAAAATGAACAAGCAAGATGAATTAAAGGGGTGTAAATAATTGATTAAAGGCACTAGGGTGTCATGGGATCATAGGGGAATCATGGGATATGATCATACAAACATGTTCTCAAATTATAAGCAAGCAATTATTGTTGTGATGGATTGAGTTGGGTTATATCTTACAATCCTAGGAAAGTTTGGGTCCCGGAGCCGAATCGATTAGATTGTACAACACCTACAAGTCGACTTAATCTTCCCTACTCAACAACATGCATGGTCTAATGAGACTCGAGTTGGGTTATATCTTACAAGTCTCATTGAAAAGATAGGAGATGATAGTAAATGCAAGGATTCATAGGCTTAGCATTTCATCAAATATAACATGTGCATGAGTTGAGATCAAAACAAGCAAGCAAATAAAACATGAAAGCATATTAATTTAAGCATGAATCATTCCCCATGTTGGTTTCCCCTAATCACCCATTAACCCTAGCTAAGAGACTACTCACTCATTATCATGTTGATCATGCTAGCAAGGTTGTTAATCATACCAACAATATGAAACATGATGAATAAATGAAAGTAATTAACAATAATTAAAAAGGGATTAAGAGATTATACCTACTAATGATTCCAATAATAAAGCAAAGATAAAAGAAGTACTTGAATGCTTGATTGAGAGGTTGTCAATCTCCCAACAATAACCCAAATAATCTTCAATTACCCAAAATAAAGGATGAACAAGAGAGAGATTAAAGAACTAAAACTTGGATTAAAACTTGATTAATACTTGATTACAATATTAAAGAGATATTTGATTGATATTAACTACACTAATTATTGATAAGAAGAACATGCTCCTCTAATTAGACTAATGGGGTATTTATAGTGGAAATTAGGAAGGATGCATTAGGGTTAACTAAGGGCTAAACTAGTAATTACACTTTTTAAGTTGAGCAAGGAGGAGCCGGTATTTTCTGAGAGAAGGGCTTCTTTCTTCGTAGCTTGGAGAAGACAATCCGTCTTTGTGCTAGAATCCGGGCGGAATAGGGTCGGGACGGGCGGATTATGGCGTTGGAATCCGAGCGGATTCAGGGGAATCCGGGCGGATTGTGGAGGTGGAATCCGAGCGGATTGTGGCAAAGCCGCTCGGATTGTCTTCTTGCGGGACGGACGGATTGGTGACAATCCGCTCGGATTGTCAGTCAGCAACAAATCTTCTTCTTTTCTTCCCTTTTCTTCATAAATTCCTTGGGGATTTCCTTGGGGACTCAAGGATCCTTTCTCAACATTGCTCTTCTACTATAATATGTACAAAGGCCTTCTAATCTTGTCTCTCCTTGATGCTTGGTCATTGAATTCTATCAATTTAGTCTCGTTTTGCCACGAAAATGCAAGATTCTTACTCATTTCCTACCAAGGGATCAAAATCTCAAAGAATATGCAAAATAAAGAACTAAAGATAAGAAATGACCCAAATAAGCACTAAAAAGCATGGGAACAAGGCTAATTCGGGGGCTAAATATGCGCCAATTATGGTCACATCAAGGATCTAGTGAGAGTGTGTGTAACAATTGTGGATCGTGAGTTATGATTGTGGAGATAAGTGCATGTATAAAGAAGTATGTCTTTTTGAGGTACTGTGGAAGAGTTGGAGTATTAGTTATGCTAAGGATTTTGTAGTATAGGTTAGGTGGTGTGCCTAATGATTTGAGGTATGAGAACTGTTATGGAAAGAGAGCCCTTGATATTGCAATGGTTGTAGGTGTTGAGGTTATAAGCAGTTATCGTTGACATGCGGTGGTGATGAGGATAATGAGAAGATATAGCTAAGGATCTAGTATTAGTGGGTTACGAGGACGTAACGTTTATGTTAAGAGGAGCAGGATGCGACAAAGAGAGTTTGATGGTTGTACATATTGCAGTATATTTGGAAGTTTGATATATTTGTAAGTTTGAGTCTTGGTGGAGAATAAAGGATGAATTTGTATTGTGGTTGATATTATTAAAGGTCATGGCAGTGCTGGTAGTAGTATAATGTTTATGGGTGTGAGTAAACTTTGATAATGATGATAGTTTGGGTGATGATGTTTATGAGTATGAGTAAACTTCGAGGACGAATTTCATTTTAAGGGTGGTAGAATGTAACATTCCGTTTTTTGGTTGATCTCACTTGGTGGATTGTCTTGATATTGGATTTGCTAGTGGATAATATGTTAGTGAGACGGAGCTAGCGGCATTTGTGGATGGTATTCGGTAGTGTATGAAGTTAGTGTCGAGAGGCTATAATGTAGTTGATACGATATCGTTAGCCATGTTGTGGAGGTAGGTATAGTTGGTGGAGTTAGTGTTAGGAGTTCATGTTTTATAGGTTGGGTTTGAACTTCGGGGACGAAGTTCATTTTTAAGGAAGGAAGACTGTAATACTAGAGTTTTATGAGCTGTAAGGTACTCTATCGAGTATGGCTTACTCTGTCGAGTAAGTCAGTTTTGCATTCTGGATAGTGTTCTGTCTGATGGGTACTCGATCGAGTAGGGGCATCTTAATCGAGTAGGGGCTACTCGTTCGAGTACCTCAGTTACTCGATCGAGTACGTTGGTTCTTACGGGATTCTGGCCGGGTTTTTATAGCAATGCGAGAATGATATATAAAGTACTTTCATCAGTTTCTATTACGTTTATTTTTATTCTAAACATTTTACAAAGAGAAAACAAACTACGTTGACTCCTCTCTCGCATTGCTATCAAATCCAAAGGGCTAGAGTCGTCGGATTGCAGAGTTCTTTACACCTTTGACACCGTCGTATTATGGGTAAGATCCAAGTAAAGTTTTTATGTTGAATCGTTAGCTTTGGTTTCAACCCTAATTGGGCGATTTAGGGATTTTGGGAGTATTATTGGTATTAGATTGTGATTGTATGATTATATGGTGATAGGAGGTGATTTCTTAGAGGAGCGCTTTTGATCTGCTGCTTGTGTCCATTTGTGGTGATTGAATTCCAGGTAGGGTTTCCTACTCAGTTATTGTATACATGATTATGAGATGGTTGTTGGTTATTGGTTGTTGGTTGATAGCATTTGATTATATCGTAATTGGTTAGGTATTGTTGATATTGTAATTGGTTGTTGTTGTTTGTCTATGGTTCGCGAGGTGCGCCCTCGGCTGAGTGGAGTCACTTGCGGGAGTGGCTTCATGCCCTTGATTCGCCCCTTGTGGAACCCGCCACAAGAAGGGATGTGCACATTAAGGAACTTGGGTTTTTGATCGGTAAAGATGAGCGGGGCTTAGGTAGGAACGGCTGCGGTCCCCCACTGGTGGAATGGATTACTGGTTGCGAATGGTAATCTGGCAGGGCTAGACCTTCAGGCTAGCCAGGTGATTGGTGATGTGACGGTGTTGGAGAATTGTGTCTATGTATTGTTATTGTATATCTTATATTGTGTATGCAGTAACTGACCCCGTTTAATTTTTTAAAAATACTGTGGTGATTCATTCGAGGACGGTGAGCAGTTATTGAGTAGGTATAATTTGCATGCGCGAGGGATTAGCTGGGCATGAGTCACCACGAGTCATTAGGAGCCTTCCGCTGTTGTGTCGATCATTTTATTTACTTTAGTTAGATTTTGGTTTTGGAACAGTTGTATGGTACTTTGTAGTTTTGGGTTTTGATGTAATCACTTAAACTATTTACTTAAAGTATGTTTTTTATGGTCTGTTTGATATACATTGCCTCGGGCAACCAAGATGGTATCACTCTCATACATTAGGTGGTTTTAGTAAGGCACCTTGGTGTATGAGGGTGTTACATTGGCGTGCGGGTGGCCTATGTCCATAGCTCTATTTTCAAAACTCTAGTGCAATTTTCAATCCCGAACTTTTAAACTCGTTACTTTTGAAAAAAGAACATTTTCCGAAGCGAAACGCTGCCCGTTTAGAATTAGAATTTTTCTGACTAAAACGAAGTTTTTCTAGCTAAAATGCTGCCGTAATTGGACTAGAATTTTCAAACCAAATAACCCTTTTTGCTAGCTGAAGTAATGCCCATTTCAAATCTCGATTTCAAAGCAACCTCATTCCCAAGCCGTGAGTAAACATGAAACACGTCGAGTCGAGTCCAGTTGGAGTCTTAGCCATGTATGGCTTGTCCAGTCTATCTAGGAGTCTATGAACACAACCCAGTTTGGTCACCCAAGCTCACAACCCAGTCTATGGACGTTTTACACGAATCTAAGGACCATATAGGCCCGCTCATGGCTCTGGTCATGTCTTATCTAGTCCAGTTCATAGTCGAGTCGTCATGTCGTCAGTCTCTTTAGAATCTCGAGTCTGAGTCGAGTCGATGTCTAAATCGAACCAAGAGTCAAACCTCTGGTCAAGTCCATGTCTGGGTCAAGTTTTAAAGTAATACCTCGCACTTATAAAGACCGCACTGGACTGAGTAGACCGTCCACTCGGCCGAGTGGAGGACCGACTGACATTTGGTTTGAGGCTGGAAGTTTCTGAAAGTTGGTCAATCGACCGAGTGACCGTTCACTCGATCGAGTGGGTCGGGCACTCGACCGAGTGTCCGGTCGAGTCCAATTTTACGTGATAATTTAGTTGGTGGTGTGTCGCTTTCGAGCCTTATCCTTTCAGATTTCCCCCACCTAAAATCACTCCCGAACCTAATCCTACCACTCTCTAAAACTCTCTAAACACTCACCAACAACCACCTAAACTTATCCTTCAAAAATCTAGCTTCCACATTTGAAGAGTTCTTGCCATCCTTCCTCCCTAGTTCATCCACACCATTTATAAGTCGATTTACACTTTGTTTCTTTAATCTTATCTTAGTAAACCTTAATTTTCCTAGTAGATTATCTCATAATTAATTAGGGTTATGGGTAATTAAGGGGATTAATTAGTATATTTATTGTAATGGATTATGGTAATGAATGTAGTAATTAATTTGTGTAAGAAGCTTCATTGAGGAGCAATTTCTAGTGGTTAGCTTGAGGTTTTGTGAAGATAAGCTTGAGGTAGGATTTTCCCTACTTAGCTCTAATAATATGGATGTTTAATTATGCCTTTATTGTCATTAATTACACCTGTCTTATGGTAGTTGCATTATAACATGTTTATTGGTAATTAGGGTTTGTGACATGATATAGTCTTGTGTTAATTATGAATATGGTGGAGGAGTAAGTATGGTTGAATATCATATAATGTTAGAATGCATTATAATATATTAGGGAGCAATTACATGAAAACAGGTAAGTTAATGAAGGGTTTAACATTTTGACATATTATGCTTGGTTAAGGCACGATATTTGGCAGGGAACTCGAGTCATTCTCGGGCTCGGTACCACGGACATGTTCCGAGTACATAGTGTTGCCTTGTGGTGTCGTGGCCGTGTCCTTGACACCGGTTATGTGGAGGTGACAAACTTGGAAGATGGTTTTATGTATATCATGCACTTGTTGGATTCATGGTTGATTGTCTTAGCATTTATTACTTGAGCATTTGGTCTTTATCATTAGCATTTATTGATCATTTGTATTATAAAGCTAACACTTGGGATTTTAAACATCTGTGGTGAACCATATGGTGATTTCCGCTTATATGGGGAGCATTGATTTGACATGTTAGCTTTGCTTAGATACAGAGGCTTGGGAGCGGTTTTCACTAGTGGTCATCACTTGTGCTTGTCTAGTTTTTGAATATTTAAACTCCACTTTCATTTCGATTTGGTTGTACTAAATGAGATGGTATTTGCAGCCCTTAACATGTAACTAATTATTAACTACAACTATCTATTTAAAGTTTATCGTCTTAAATTCTTCTTTACTCGTTTGTTCACATTACAAGCTTGGGAAACCAAGTCCTGTGATGCTCTCATACGTTGGGATTGCCTTGAGGAAGGATCCTGACTTATGGGGGTGTTATAAAGTGGTATTAGAGCAACGATTTTGGAGCCTAAACTAATAAACTAATCAACTTAGGCGTGTCAATCTAAAATGAACCCGGTTTGAGTCATAGAGAATTGTGACTAGCTTGGGAGACGCCCCAAGGTTCTACTCTTGTCCTCTTAGCTCGAGTCGGTCACAACGCGTAGGGTAATGGAACGTTCTTGATGCATATGGTTGTTGCATACCCTTGTTTGATATTGTGAAGTAGCTTCATGCTTAGTAGCACTTGATGTGGTAACATGGATGATTGTGGTCAAGCTAAGAAGGAACATGTTGGATGTTTATGTGTGTGAGCAAGTTGAAGTGTTAAAGTTGGTAATTTTTAATAGGAATGCAAAACACATGCTAACTATCATCACATGTGAAGTGTATATCGCATCTATGCTTCTATTTTTCCGTACATGGGTTTAGGAACATGCAAATAGGGGACCCACTTGACCGAGTGTGAGTCAGAATGAGTAATTGGACCTTTAAGAGGTGTACTCGGCCAAGTTGAAATAGGGACTCGGTCGACTAGAAGGCACTCGACCGAGTGCCCATGCCACTCGACCGAGTGGATCGTTTTCCAGACTCTGGAAAGTTCCTGTAAGTTGTGGCACTCGACCGAGTAGAGGACCCACTTGACCGAGTGATAGAGCCACTCGACCAAGTGGGCAATTTGAGGAAGTTTGGGAACCTCCTGTAAGTTGAGGCACTCGACCGAGTGGGACACCACTCGACCGAGTGAAGTCCTACACTCGATCGAGTTGAATTTGTATAATGGTTAATTCTGTTTGTCTCTATTTGGGGGACTTGTATCGACATTTGACGTTTGTTATGCCTATTGAAGAGTCATTATGCCTAGAACTTGCGCTAAGACTCCTTCACCACCCCTCCGAAGATCCGAGGAGGAGGTGGACCAGATCATTTCCTAAAACGAAGCCCAAACCGAAGTCCTTCGTAACGTCACTAGGGAAAGGGATGTGGCAATGGATGCATCGGCCGTGAGCACCGCCATCTCACGCCACTGACCCACCAAATACCTCAGAGTGGGTGACCTAACCTCTTCACGGATTGGGTGAGGGAAATGGAAAATGTTTTCGAGGTAGTAAGATGCCCCGACGAGCTCAAGGTGGAGCAAGCCGCCTTCTATCTTGGAGGACTAGCCGGGGGTTGGTGGTTTATGGAAAGAGACACTATGAGGGACTACTATGATGAAAGCGGTGAGGCCACAATTCCATGGGCCGACTTCAAGATGGAGATGAGGATTGAGTTCATTCCCGATCACGTTAGATGTAAGCTCCGGGCGGAGTTCGATCGGTTCGTAATGACCGAGGCAAGGACGGTACAAGACTACTATATCCATTTCAACGAGCTCACCACCTATGTGGAATACCTCCATCTTAGCCAATCTCATTTGGCTGTTAAGTTTAAAGGGGGATTGACTGTCAAAATCTTGGAGAAACTTCCGCCGGGTGTATTGTCTAGTGTGAAAGAAGTATAAGCTAGGGCCGGGAATGCGGAGAGACTTATCAATATGACTAAGGATGCCAAGGAAAGGTTCGAAGAAAAGAGGTAGACCGAAAATTAAGGCGGGGGAAACCAATCAAAGAAGTTTAACTAAAATCAAGCTAAGTCCTATTCGGGAGGATCTCAAGTGAGTGGCTTTCGGAAGTCGGGCGGCTATGGTGGGAGGGCCTCTACTGAAGGTGGTGGTTTGAGATGCTATAATTGTGATGGCCTTGGCCACAAGAAGAATGAGTGTACTAGCACTCTAAAGGGCCCCAACCGGAGGTTTGGACTAGGAAATTCTTACCACACCCCTTCCTAAATTAGAGTTAGCAACTGGAACTCGGGGGCATGGACAACCAAAGGAAGGCCAACTCAACCTAAAATGGTGGAAACAACCGTGGAAACTTTAACTGGGGAGCACTATCATGGGCAACAAGCTACATTTGAGGCAACACTTCGGGGGCTAGGCCAACCAACTCGGTAAGCACGGTGCAAGGAGAGCCCAAGGCTAGTGGAAAGCTCTTTGCCATGGACAAGAAAAGCGCCGAGGAGGATGCTTATGTGGTCTCCGGTACATTTTTTATTAAGTCGCATCCTTTTTTAATTTTATTTGACTCGGGAACCACACATTCTTTCGTGTCCAAGAGTCGTGTGTTGACCCAAGGTTTGGGGGAGGGTGAATTAGCTATTGATGACGTGTCCTGACCTTTGGGACAGTCTATTGTGTGTTCAAGGGTGTACAAAGAAGTGTTAATTTTAGTACATGAGACAAACTTTCCGGTAAACCTTTTCGAATTTCCTTTGGAGGGGTTTGAAGTCATTTTAGGAATGGATTGGCTAATTAAGCACAACGCCAATATAGATTGTCACCAAAATAAAATAGCTTTGAAAGGACCCAAAGGTGCTAGGGTTTCATACAAGGGTTACTTGGTTAAGCCCAAGGTGAAACCTGTTTCGGTGATGACCTTAAATAAGGATGTCATTGGGGCGGGGCGGTGGTGGATATAGGCTCCCCTGTACCCGTACCCACCAAGAAAAACTCGTACCCGTCCCCGCCCCACCACCCGTGACGGGTATAAGTTTTCAAAACCATCGCCGCCCCAACAGGTGGAAATATAAAACTGTACCCGCCCCGCTTATCGATTAACCAGCTACACCATAAATTTATTCTATAAATTTTTTCGTAAATGTTGATTGAATCATTATTAATTTCCATTTTTTTTAATTTATCTTTATAAGTTTAGTTTTGAACCAGAGAAGTTGGTAAAAAACTTTATAAAAAACCATTATTTACATTATATGTTAATTATAACTAAATAAGTTTTAAAAAATTGTCATAATCGCACTAAGTTTTTTAGCAATTGTCGGGTAGGCGGGTTTGAGGCAGGTAAGATGCAAAATCCATCCCCGCCCCATTTCTCTTTGCGGGTACAATTTTCATACCCGCACCCGCCCCACCACCCGCCAATGCTCTACCCATCCCCGCCCCAACTGGGGCGGGTGAAGGGCGGTTCCCACTTATGCCCGCCCCGCTGACATCCCTAACCTTAAAGACGTGTTTTAAGAAGGGTTGTCCTATGTTTTTGTGTCATGTGTGGGACACTGGCATAGAAAGACCGCAAGCTCAAGAAATACCGGTGGTGGGAGAGTTTGAGGATGTATTTCCGGTGGAGTTGCCCGAATTACCTCCACCAAGAAAAGTAGGGTTCGAAGTGGATTTGAAACCAGGAGCGGGACCAACATCTAAGGCCCCGTACCGGATGGGTCCAAAGGAGTTAGAGGAACTAAAGAAGCAACCTTGGGAATTGGCGGATTGTAATACTACGGTTTTCTATGTCTATGGGTACTCTATCGAGTGGGACTTACTCTGTCGAGTAAGTATGTTTTTATACGAAATAGTAGTCTGCCTGATGGGTACTCAATCGAGTACGTGGGACACTCGATCGAGTAAGGGGCACTCGATCGAGTACGTTACTTACTCGATCGTGTAAGTTGGTCTTACGGGTTATTTTAGCTGGGTTTTGTTAATAACGCGTGATTAGTATTTAAGGGTTCCGTCATCTTCCTTAATCACTTTTCACTTTTCTAAAAACCTTTCAAAGAGAGAAAAGAGTACGTTGTTTCATTCTTCGCGTTATTATCAAATCCCAAGGGCTAAGATTGTCGGATTCTCGTGTTCTTTACGCCGATAAGTTCATCGTGTCAAGGGTAAGATTCTTGTATAATTTTTATACTGTTTTGTTGAGTTTATTTAAAACCCTAATTGGGAAGAATTGGGGGTTTTGGGAGTATTATGTTGATTAGATGGCAATTGTATATATATATGTGATTATAGGAAGAGGTTTCGTAGAGGAGCATTACTAATTAGCTGCTTGTGACGGTCTTGTGGTTGATTATTCCAGGTAGGGTTTCCCTACTCGGTTATTATTTACATAGTATTGTTGATGGTTGATCATTGTTGTTGATTTATATCATATTGGAATCAGTAACTGGTAATTGGTGTTGTATAATGTGGTTGGTTGTGATTGCTTGTCTATGGTTTCTGAGGTGCGTCCTCGGCTGAGTGAAGTCACTTGCGAGAGTGGCTTCACACCCTTGATTCGCCCTCTGTGGAACCCGCCACAGAAGGGGATGTGCATATTAAGGAATATGGGTTATCGCTCGAATGAGATGAGCGGGGCTTAGGTGGGAACGACTGCGGTCCCCCACTGGCGGTTTGGAATACTTGTTGTGATGAGTATTCTGGCAGGACTACACACTTTAGTGTGTAGTCAGGTGTGTGGAGTTATGATGGAGATTGGATGATTGTTGTATTGTTTCTGTTGTATTGCTTTGTGTGGTGATCCACTCGGGGATGGTGAGTAGTTATTGAGCAGGTGTGAGATGATGCGCATGGGATAGCTGGGTTTAGTTGCCACGAGATTTCTAGAAGTCTTCCATTGTGTCTTAAACACTTATTGACATGATTTGGTTTATCATTTTTAGGAAAAGTTGTACTGTGTTTAACAGTTTTGGTTTTGGACTTGTATCGCTTTTGATGCGTGTCATTTATATGATGTTTTACACCCTATTTTAAACGCATTTCAGAGCTCATTTATGTGGTTTAAGGCTACTTTTTGCCCCATTCCGTCTACTTTCGTATTTTTATGTAATATTGCAGATTTATGCAGAAATGAGTAGCTATTGAGCTAAATCCGTCCCCGAGTACCTTGCATTGCATTTGACATGAAGTTACTTACTCAAAGAACGAGCTTGGTGCGCATTTCGAGGCCCGAAAGACTAATCCACGAAGTTTTAGAAGCGGACTACCAGCTAAAGCAATCGATCGACCGATGCCTATGGTCGATCGACCATCATACGATTTACAGAAGCCACTGTACACTAAAGAGAAGTCGATCGACTGAGCATCATGGTCGATCGACCACACCGCTAATCAGACGTGAATAAGAAGATCGAGAAAAAGTAAGCCCATTGTGTTTAGGTTTTGATAATAAGTGTTACGTATATTTTCTATATAACGTAACCTAGAACATGAAGTTTTACATTCAGTTTTCATTCAAGTTTTACATTCAGTTTTTATCAGTTTGAGAATATCAAATAATTAGGGTTCGGAATATTGGTTTGCATCGGATTTTCGTTCGTACTTCTAATCATTCCGTTACAATTACTCTGCAATTTCGGTATTGTTTCTGTTCTATTTCAGTTCATCTTTATTGCGTTGATAGGATAGAAATTGCTAGTTAGGTTTCAAAAGCCAATTTTATCATTTTATGTTATTTATTTGCCTAATCGTTTTAAGCATGAATTCCGTAGTTTTAATCCTTAATATTATTGTTGTTTCCACTATAGTCATGAGTAGCTAATTTATTCGTGCTAGGATGTAGGGAATATGTAGGATTAGGCGGCATTAGAATAGTAGACTAAAATCGCGTGTCAGTCGATCGACTGCCAAACTTGGTCGATCGACTGACCACGTGAGGTGTTACCATCGTTTTAATTGTTTTAATTTCTATATTTGACGAATCGAGTGCACGCGACTAGTTGAATGTTTAGGATTTGACTGACCCATTAGATCGAAAGATAGGGAAGGTTGATTGACCATCAATTAAAATGACTAAACTATGGTGAGATCGAAAGATAGGTAAAGTTTAGGTTTTTAGTCACTTTTCAGGACGAGAGTCAGTATTAGTGATATTAGGGGCTTGTAGCGAGATCGGAAGATGCTACTTGTTAAGAGTGGACCGAGAGGACCTCTTGTTTTCCTGTCTCATGTGTTTGATTTAGACCTACTTAGTATGCTGCGGCCGAAACTATAGTGAACCGACCATCCTAGTACCCCTTCTTTTATCTGTTTTATCCGTCTATTTAGTTTATTGCCTTTAGCTTTAGACCAAATCAATTCAACCCCCACATTCGTTACCATAGACTAGAATTAGACAATTATTAATTACATTCGCCTCCTTGTGGTTCGACCCTGTTACCACTAGCCTAGGTTAGTTTTAATAGGAAATATAAATATTATTTTTGGTACTCACAACGACGGGTATCAAATTTTGGCGTCGTTGCCGGGGAGGCAATTGTTCTAATTTTTAGTTGTTTTATTTTAGTCTGTTTCTTAGTTTAAGGGACATTCGTTCCTTAAACTATTCTCATATTCTTTTTGCAATTTCCTCTTATGAGCAGGTCACAGGGTGGTGAATTAGTACCTTTCAATCCTGAGATTGAGATGACCTTGCGTGAGTTGAGACGATCATCTAGGATATTGCCAATAGAGGAAGAGCTGAGTACTCTGTCAAGTTACTACGAGAACGCTCTATTTGAGGAAGATCCACCTTCTTCTCCTGTTTCCACTTCTTCAGCTGAGACCGTCACTTCTCCGGAAATTCCAGTCATGGCTGAAGAAGCAAGCATATCTAGTCACTCTGAGCCGACTGCTGCGAATCTTTACAAAGGATTCGCATTACCAGGGGAAGACCTAAAATTCGAACCAAACCTTCCTATATTAATTTTGTTGAGAGAAACCAATTCAGGGGAGATACAAATGAAGATGCAGCCAAGCACATGGAGACCTTTATCGATTATTGTTGTTCCATACCCGCACCCACTGGTGTGACTCCGGACCAGATAAAGGAGACCATGTTTATTTTCTCCCTTCGTGATGCTGCAAGGGAGTGGTATAGAGACCTGGATCGAGCTGCTAATGGGATCACCGACTGGAGTTTGTTGGCCTTGGCATTTTACAAGAAATACTTTTCTGCCTCGAAGACCAATGCGATTAGAGCTCAGATCACGAGTTTTAAACAAGGGCCGGATGAGAACTTTCATGAGGCCTGGGTCCGTTTCAAGAAATTGGTGCGAACCATACCGCACCATGGGTTTGAGAAGTGGAGCCTATGCAATCCGTTCTATAATGGGCTCTATGATGATCAAAGAGCGATCTTGGATACTGCAGCAAGTGGTCGATTTGCAGAGAATGTTGGAGAGACCAAAGGGTGGAAGATCATTTATGACTTAACCACCCATAAAGCTGAGTATGGGAATTCCAGGGGGAATCAAAGGAGAAGTGCTGAATCTCCTTCTGTGGCAGCAATAGAATCTCTCACGGCAACATTTGACAAATACGAGTTAGGAGGAGCTTCAAAAGGGGGAATCTACCATGTAAATGCTGTGTCAGATGGTCCTTTCGTCTGCAAAAGATGTGGAACTGAGGGACATGTTTCAGAAAATTGTCCTAGTTCCTTTGAGTCTTGTGCTGCCTTTCAACATTATAGGCAAACGAATACCTATTATGAGCCGAATGTTCATCCAAATCTGAGGTGGAGTAGTCAAAATGTCTTAAATCCTACTCAACCACCACAGCAACAGCAGCAGCAAACTTATGTGCCCCCTCATAAGCAACAACAGTTTTAGAAACTTCCCTATGTGCCGCAGCAGCAACAATCTCAAAATTCTGACTTTGCTGAGTTGAAGAATATGTTGCAAAAGGAGTCCCAAGCTAGAGAGGCCGGGATGAAACTACTAGAGAGCCAAATTGCTCAATTGGCTAGCAAGAGTACAACTCGAGCTCCAGGACACTTACCGACTTAGACGGACCAGAAAGAGACCCTTAATGCCATCACTTTGAGGAGTGGGTCTACCCTTGAGGGGCCTGTCATGGTCAAGGACGATGCTGCAAAAGATGACGCGGAACCGAGTCAAAAGAAAGCTGGAACGAACAAAAGCAAGAAAAAGACGAACAACAGGTATGTCAGTCGATCGACTGACATACCCGGTCGATCGACTGAAGTGCGACAAACAGTAGCTTCTGGTCCTGTTCAAGTCAGTCGATCGACTAACCTAACCGGTTGATAGACTGAGATTGCTGCTGATAGTGAACCTTTTCGTCCTCCAATGCCCTATAACTTGAGGGATCATTTGTTTCGGGGTACGACTGCCCCGAGAATATTGAGGCCAGACCCGACTGCTGATGGGTCTGTTCCGGTTCCGAAGTACGACCCTATGTCAATTAACGGTTCACATTTGAGACGGTCTGAAGAAGGGTCAAGCTACAATAAAGAGAAGGTAGTGGATTTTTAACCTAAATCCACCGACGCCGGCATGAGAGACTTAGAGGAGAGGGCTAAGTTACTTCTTACAGCCCCCTATCCGGAGAGATTGGTGCCGACGAAGGAACATGTATCTTTTAATATGTTTGAAAATGTTGTTCGTAGTCTAAACGTACAAGTACCTTTCCTAGAATTAGTCAATCAAGTGCCTGCTTATATGAAGTTTATGAAGCAATTACTCTCTAAAAAGAAGTCACTTGAAACTGTGCATACTGTCGCATTAACTAAGGAGACATGCTCTTATCTGTCCCATACTGCACCCCTTAAGCTAGAAGACCCGGGAAGCTTTTCAGTCCCATGTAATATTGGCACCTTTCCTATTGAGAAAGCCTTATGTTACCTAGGAGCCAGTATTAGTGTAATGCCCTTGAGTCTTGCTAGGAAGCTGAAGTTAAATTGGTTTGCAGTCACAAATATGACAGTACAGATGGCTGATCGCTCTGCGGTCCAGCCAATAGGAGTCTTAGAGAACATCCCCGTGCAAATAGGGAAGTTTTTCTTCCCTGTTGACTTCGCGGTGCTTGATATGCCCGAAGATGCACACATACCTATCATACTAGGTAGACCATTCCTGCACACCTTTCGGTGCGATTATTGATGTTGGTTCAGGTACTTTGACCTTTAAGGTAGGCAAGCATTCCATTGTCTTTGCCCATACAGCTAGGAAGAAAGACCCCATGTGGCCTGTCACTTGCAATACGGTTTCTGAAAAGAAATCCTATTTTATACTTCCTGATATGCCTGTCTCTATTCCTACTCCTGTTGTAACACCTCCGCCCCAGATTGGGACCAAAGTGGAGGAAGATTCTTCTGTTTTAGACATTGCAGGAGCTGGATTGGGGAAGGGAGAGATGCCTGTTGCTCCAGCTGTGAAGGAGGAAGTCGTTTCAAGAGGCGGTCTAGGTTGCCTTAGCTATGGCACGGATGAGGAGCTTAAAGATGAGCCAGTCAAAGTGAGAGAGTCCAACTTGGACTTTGATGAGCTAGAAGAGGTCATTGATTGGGGAGATGATGAAGCTGTTGATCCGTTGAGCTCTACGAATGTTGAAGCTAGGAAGGGTGCAGCTGAGAAGATGAGCACCGTTGAGGCTACCTCTTGTAGCCAGAAGTCAGTCAAGTGGGCCATTCCGTGGCCGTTCTTAATCAACTATTAGTTGATTGAGGCTTCTTCAAAAACATTTACATTTTATTGCTTTTGAACCTTTTTAGTGCTTTTGTGTGCGCGAGACTTCACATTTAATTATTTTGCTTAGGTTTTTTTTAAGCACTTTAGACTTTACTTTGGGTTTTGCGCAATTTTGGGCGCGTAGTATTGTGCACTTGCAGGTTTTTTGACCTCATTAGCTCAAGTTATTGAGCAAATACGAAGAAATCAGAAGTTACAGCAGTATTTTCAGTCGAACGACTGATCTGTATGGTCGATCGACTGGCTGCACAGTTCCAGGAGCTTATGTTCCTGTTCACTCTGGTCGATCGACTGGGATATGTGGTCGATCGACCGCCCTGCACTGCTGTACCTGTTCACGACCTCTCCCCCGCTGTGTTTGGTCGATTTGCGGAATTAAGGGAGTTTTCTACTCCACTTTATTTTCCGTCATATTTCTGATTTCTTCTACTTTCTAAATTGTGCACACAATTACCGCTCCAAAATTGTTTTCTTGGACTTATGCGTGGTTCTTTTGTCTTTTCAGGTACTTATTGGTAGCACTGCTGGCTACTGAAACCTCCTAGCTCACGCTGGTTTGGGGAGGTTTCCTTTTGTTGCGCTTAAAGTCTTGTGAGTTCCCGAGTTCCACTTCTTGTCGTATTTCTTTATTTTATCGCAAATTCCCGTTTCTCTTTTCTTCATTACATGATTTTGCACAATGGGGACATTGTGCGATTTGGTTTGGGGAAGGGTTTTGCGTCGCATATCATTTGCTTGCATTCACGTTTACATTTTGTTTTGTATTGTTTATTTCATTTCTCATATATACAAAATTCAAAAAAAATTGATTGAAAAATTTCATCAAAATTCAAAAATTTGCACGTTTATTTTATCATATAGGTTGAGTCGGAACGGTAGTATTTCAATGATGACATTGCATTTGCATCTGTTTTATTGCCTAAGCCTTGCTAATTGACATGTTGTTAGTAGAATCATATAAGTGCATATCTACGAGTTTTCGTTACATTCTTGCTGGACTTGAGACTTAACTTAGATATTTGGCAAGCTACTTGTTTATTATGAGATTTAGAGCCTATAACTGGTGACATTCATGACCGGTTTATCTAGGATTGTGAGTAGTTCTCCTTATGAGACATGTTACATCAATATGCATAAATATGAACTTAATCTTCTTAATACCTGTATGAATTCGGTTTGTGGTTTGTTGACACATGTGGTAGAGGTTTCCCTTTTCTCATTTTTACCCATAAGCTTCACACTGCCAAAAATAGCCTTTTTGTCCCGTTTACTACATCCTACATTTAGGCTGCCCTTGTCAAGCTAGTAGTTTAGTTTTTGGGTTTGTTACTCGTTTTTGGTGGCATATGCTCTGTTGAGATGATGATTGGAAAATGAAAAGGGAAAGAAAGAAAAAAAAAAGTAGAGAGAAAATAATATTTCGAAAAAACAAAAAGAAAGTGTTGTACTGCGTCAGCAGTCGATCGACCGCTCTACTTGGTCGATCGACCGGAGCCCGAGAAAGAAAAGAATCAATTCGCATAATTCAAGTCTATATCAAATGGCGATTTTTGCTCCCATGTTTCATTTATATATTATGTGGAGTTGATTTATTACGGAGAATGTGAGTTTGGTGCTTCCTATAGCACTGCTTCGATTGAATTTGAGCAAGAAGTTGGATGTTGCCATATGGTTCCCTTTTGGTACTAGCTTGATCATATGTACCTTCACTTTTCCATAAATGTTTTGCCTCTTCTTACCCATACCTCACATATCCATATACACCTCGGCATGTGTCATAGTCATTAGTTCGGTTGGAATGCATATGTACGGTTGTAGAGATTACTTTCATATTATATTGCAGGCATGTTCTTATAGGTCGTAGTTAGGTGAGAGTCTTTACAAAATGAATTCTTTCTATCCTCTTATATATTCACCTGTGCTTATGTGTGATATGAGCGACCCGCGAGAGTCCAATTTGATAAGTCTCTATAGTTGACGGTTCAGCAGTTTTTAACGACTTCATAATTCGTTTGCATGATTCGCATTGCTAATTAATTGTTAGTTGTTGCATTAAAATGGTTTAGGCTTTACATGTTGCAATTCGCTCTGAGATTGAACTCGTTCCAATAGGTCATTAGATCGAGTCTAGTTCTTGCTTGAGGACAAGCAAGGGTTTTGTTTGGGGAAGTTTGATGCGTGTCATTTATATGATGTTTTACACCCTATTTTACACGCATTTCAGAGCTCATTTATGTGGTTTAAGGCTACTATTTGCCCCATTCCGTCTACTTTCGTATTTTTATGTAATATTGCAGATTTATGCGGAAATGAGTAGATATTGAGCTAAATCCGTCCCCGAGTACCTTGCATTGCATTTGACATGAAGTTACTTACTCAAGGAACGAGATTGGTGCGCATTTCAAGGCCCGAAAGACTAATCCACGAAGTTTTAGAAGCGGACTACCAGCTAAAGCAGTCGATCGACCGATGCCTATGGTCGATCGACCATCATACGACTTATCAAGCCACTTTACATCAAGAGCGTCGATCGATCGAGCATCATGGTCGATCGACCACACCGCTAATCAGACGTGAATAAGAAGATCGAGGAAAAGCAAGCCCATTGTGTTTAGGTTTTGATAATAAGTGTTACGTATATTTTCTATATAACGTAACCTAGAACATGAAGTTTTACATTCAGTTTTCAATCAAGTTTTACATTCAGTTTTTATCAGTTTGAGAATATCAAATAATTAGGGTTCGGAATATAGGTTTGCATCGGATTTTCGTTCGTACTTCTAATCATTCCGTTACAATTCCTTTGCAATTTCGGTATTCTTTCTGTTCTATTTCAGTTCATCTTTATTGCGTTGATAGGATAGAAATTGCTAGTTAGGTTTCAAAAGCCAATTTTATCATTTTATGTTATTTATTTGCCTAATCGTTTTAAGCATGAATTCCGTAGTTTTAATTCTTAATATTATTGTTGTTTCCACTATAGTCATGAGTAGCTAATTTATTCGTGCTAGGATATAGGGAATCTGTAGGATTAGGCGGCATTAGAATAGTAGACTGAAATCGCGTGTCAGTCGATCGACTGCCAAACTTGGTCGATCGACTGACCACGTGAGGTGTTACCTTCGTTTTAATTGTTTTAATTTCTATATTTGACGAATCCAGTGCACGCGACTAGTTGAATGTTTAGGATTTGACTGACCCATTAGATCGAAAGATAGGGAAGTTTGATTGACCATCAATTGAAATGACTAAACTATGCTGAGATCGAAAGATAGGGAAAGTTTAGGTTTTTAGTCACTTTTCAGGACGAGAGTCAGTATTAGTGATATTAGGGACTTGTAGCGAGATCGGAAGATTCTACTTGTTAAGAGTGGACCGAGAGAACCTCTTGTTTTCCCGTCTCATGTGTTTGATTTAGACCTACTTAGTATGCTGCCGCCGAAACTATAGTGAACCGACCATCCTAGTACCCCTTCTTTTATCTGTTTTATCCGTCTATTTAGTTTACTGCCTTTAGCTTTAGACCAAATCAATTCAACCCCCACATTCGTTACCATAGACTAGAATTAGACAATTATTAATTACATTCGGCTCCTTGTGGTTCAACCCTGTTACCACTAGCCTAGGTTAGTTTTAATAGGAAATATAAATATTATTTTTGGTACTCACAACGACGGGTATCAGCTTTAAAGTTACTTAATAAAGTATGTTTCTTAACTGTCTATTTGATATACATTGCCTCGGGTAACCGTGATGGTAGCATTTCCATGCCTTAAGTGGTCCTGGTAAGGCACTTGGAGTATGGGGTGTTACACTGATAACTGATAAGGGGTACATTAGACCTAGTGTTTCGCCATGGGGAGCACCGGTTCTATTTGTGAAGAAGGACGTGACTTTGAGGTTATGTATCGACTATCGGGAGTAGAATAGCGTCACCGTCAAGAACAAGTATTCTTTACCAAGAATCGACGATCTATTTGACAAACTTAGTGGAGCCGGAGTCTTTTCAAATATTGGCTTAAGGCCGGGTTATCATTAATTGAAGATTAAGAATGAGGACATTCCAAAGACCGCATTTAAATCAAGGTATGGGCATTATGAGTTCGTAGTGGTGCCATTTGGGTTGACGAATGCCCCAGCGCGTTCATGGATCTCATGAATAGGGTTTTTAGTCCGTACTTGGACAAGTTCGTAGTAGTCTTCATAGACGATATTTTGGTCTACTCTAAGACCAAGGCGGGGCATGAAGAGCACTTAAGAATCGTGTTACAAACCTTGAGGGAGCATCAACTTTATGCAAAGCTTAGTAAGTGTGAGTTTTGGTTGGGGAATGTGGCTTTCCTAGGCCATGTGATATCAAGGGAAGGAGTTTCCGTGGATTCTACAAAGATTGAGACCGTGTCTAAGTGGGTAGCACCCAAGAATATAGCGAAAATTCGGAGTTTCCTAGGTCTAGCCGGGTATTATCGACGGTTCGTGAAAGACTTCTCCATGATTGCTAGGCCTTTGACATCATTGATGAGAAAAGATAACTGTTTCAAGTGGGATGGGAGTTCCGAGACGGCCTTCTTGACCCTAAAGGAGAACCTAATCACGGCCCCGATGTTAGCCTTGCCGGAAGGGAGTAAAAATTTTGAAGTGTATACCGACGCTTCAAAGAGTAGCTTGGGATGTGTGCTTATGCTAAATGGCAGAGTTATTGCTTATGCATCGCAGCAATTGAAGTCCTATGAAGAGAATTACCCAACACATGATCTCGAGTTGGGAGCCATTGTCTTTGCCTTGAAGATTTAGAGGCACTACTTGTATGGAGCGAGCTTTAAGGTATTTTCCGATCACAAGAGTTTGAAATACATCTACACACAAAATGAGTTGAACATAAGACAAAGAAGATGGATTGAACTCATTGGGGATTATGACATGGAGATAGTGTACCATGAAGGGAAGTCCGATGTGGTAGCCGATGCCTTGAGTAGGAAGTCGGTGCACTCCTCGTGTACCGCCTTGTCCATGCTAATATTAAAAGAAGAAGTGAAGAAGATTGGCATTTATATGATAAGAAAAGGGGAGGCAATTGGGCACTTGACTTTAGAACCCAAGTTGTACGATGAAATTCAGGAGAAGCAAGCAAGTGATGTGAAGATCCCAGAGTGGAAATGAGTGCTAGAGAGGGGTGAACTTTCAAGGTTTGAGTTGCATGAGAATGGAAGCCTTAGATTCAAAGGGAGGTGGTGCATACCTAATGTTGATGAACTTAAGAGGTAGATCATGAATGAAGCTCATAACACACCCGACTCGGTGCACCCGGGTGGTGATAAATATACAAGGACCTTAAAAATACCTTTTGCTGGTTAAACATGAAGAGGGAAGTGGCGGAATTTGTGGCAAGGGGCTTGACTTTCCAAAGGGTGAAAGGGGAACACAAGAGACTACAAGGGAAAGTTCAACCACTAGAGGTACCAGAATGGAAGTGGGAGTCGATATCTATGGATTTCATAGTGGGGTTACCAAGAACTCAAAATGGTAACAACATGATTTGGTTGATTGTAGATAGGTTAACCAGATCGACACATTTCATTGCAATGAAAGACACTTTGAGCAAGGCGGAATTAGCAAATGCATATTGCAAATATGTGGTCAAGCTTCATGGATTTCCAAAGGATATTGTGTCGGACCGTGATTCGCGATTCATTTCAAGGTTTTGGCAAGAGCTTCAAATCTCTTTGGTTACTCAATTGAAGATGAGTGCAACATTCCACCCTGCAACGGATGGGCAAACGGAGAGAATTATTCAAACCTTGGAAGACATGCTGAGAGCTTGCATCTTGGAATTTGGAGGCTCTTGGGAAGATGGGCTACATTTGATCGATTTTTCTTACAACAATAACTACCACGCTAGCATTGGCATGGCACCATTTGAAGCCTTATATGGGAGGAAGTGTCAAAGCACAATATGTTGGGATGATAGAACCAAAGCCATCTTGTTGGGTCCTCAAATGATTCAAGACATGATTGACCATGTCCATGTAATCCGAAAGAAGATCAGGGCGGCACAAGATAGACAAAAGAGTTATGCCGACTTGAGGAGAAGTGACATTGAATTTGCGGTAGGAGATAAAAGTATCACTCAAGGTTTCACCCATGAGGGGAGTAATGAGATTTGGGAAAATAGGCAAGTTGATCCAAAAGTTCATTGGGCCTTACGAGATATTAAGTAGAGTCGGGGAAGTGGCCTACCATTTAGCACTTCCCCCCGGCCTTGGACCGAGTTCACAACATCTTTCTTGTGTCTCAATTGCGTAAATACATAAGTGACCCGTCACATGTAGTTGAGGCGGAGATGATCAAGTTAGATGATGCTTTAACATATGTGGAAACGCCCAAGGAGATCTTAGACCGGAAGGTAAGGAAGACAAGACGTGGTGAGACAGTGTTGGTAAAAGTATTGTGGTCTAACCATCTAGTAGAGGAGGCCACGTGGGAGGCCGAGGACACCATGAAAGAACGATACCCTCACCTTTTTGCACAGGTTTGAGTTTGGTTACGAGGTCGTAACCGTGTTTCTAGAGGGGTAGGGCGTATTACGCAAGTACAAGAAGTACAAGTTTTCCTTCTTTCTTCACCTTAGTTTGTCATCACCTCACCTCATAACATTTTAGTTGGTCATATCGTACTAGTCTCATGTTGTTTCGACCTACCGCCATGCACCTTGAGGCAATAAGGGACATAGAATTTTTTATAATTATAGTGTCGGGTGTGAACTTCGGGGACAAATTTCTATTTAAAGGGGGAAGATTGTAATACCTCGTACTTATAAAGACCGCACTTGACCGAGTAGACCGTCCACTCGGCCGAGTGGAGCCCACTCGACCGAGTGGAGGACCGAGTGGCATTTGGTTTGAGGATGGAAGTTTCTGAAAGTTGGTCACTTGACCGAGTGGAGTCCCACTCGATCGAGTGGGCCGGGTACTCGACCGAGTGTCCGGTCGAGTCTAATTTTACGCGAGAATTTGGTTGGTGGTGTGTCACTTTCGAGCCTTATCCTTTCAGATTTCCCCCACCTAAAATCACTCCCCAAGCTAATCCTACCACTCTCTAAAACTCTCTAAACAATAACCAACAACCACCTAAACTTATCCTCTAAAAATCTAGCCTCCACATTTGAAGAGTTCTTGCCATCCTTCCTCCCTAGTTCATCCACACCATTAGTAAGTCGATTTACACTTTGTTTCTTTAATCTTATCTTAGTAAACCTTAATTTTCCTAGTAGATTATCTTATAATTAATTAGGATTATGGGTAATTAAAATGGATAATTAAGGGGATTAATTAGTTTGTTTATTGTAGTGGATTATGGTTATGAATGTAGTAATTAATTTGTGTAGGAAGCTTCATTGAGGAGCATTTCTAGTGGTTAGCTTGAGGCTTTGTGAAGATAAGCTTGAGGTAGGGTTTTCCCTACTTAGCTCTAATAATATGGATGTTTAATTATGCCTTTATTGTCATTAATTACACTTCTCTCATGGTAGTTGCATTATAACATGTTTATTGGTAATTAGGGTTTGTGACATGATATGGTCTTGTGTTAATTATGCATATGGTGGAGGAGTAAGTATGGTTGAATATTATATATTATAAAGGGTTAGAATGCATTATAACATGTTAGTGAGAAATTAAATGAAAACAGGTAAGTTAATAAAGGGTTTAACATTTTGACATATTATGCTTAGTGTGGTTATATGATTACTCTTGTTGGAAATTAATTGGGTTGATTGTGGTATTGATTGGTGGTGGAGGATTGTGGAGTATACTTGGTTGTTATGGTAGAGACGGATGGCGGTTGGAAAACCGTCTTTCGCTTGAGTCACCTCTCGGAGCTTCCCACTCCAAGGGGGGTGTGCACATTTAGTACTTGAGTTTTGGAGGGACTCGTGTGGTTGAGGCACGATGTCTGGCAGGGGACTCGAGTCGTTCTTAGGCTCGGTACCAATGATGTGTTCCGAGTACCTAGTGTTGGCTTACGGTGTCATAGGCGTGTCCCTGACATCGGTTATGTGGAGGTGAGAAACTTGGAAGAGGTTTTTATGTATATCATGGACTTGTTGGATTCATGGTTGATTGTCTTAGCATTTATTACTTGAGCATTTGGTCTTTATCATTAGCATTCATTGAGCATTTGTATTATTAAGCTAACACTTGAGTTTTTAAACATATGTGGTGAACCATATGGTGATTTCCGCCCATATGGGGAGCAGTGATTTGACATGTTAGCTTTGCTTAGATACGAAGGCTGGGGAGCGGTCTTCACTAGTGGTCATCACTTGTGCTTGTCTAGTTTTTAACTATTTAAACTCCACTTTCATTTCGATTTGGTTGTACTAAATGAGACGGTATTTGTATCGCTTAACATGCAACTAATTATTTAGCTACAACTTATCTATTTAAAGTTTATCGTCTTAAATTCTTCTTTACTCGTTTGTTCGCACTACAAGCTTGGGATACCAAGTCTTGTGATGCTCTCATGCATTAGGTTTGCCTTGAGGAAGGATCCCAACTTATAGGGGTGTTACATTGAGTCAAGTCCATGTTTTAGTCGAGTCCTTAAGTGTGTAGGGTTTCCTAAATCTGAATATTGACTCGATTCGGAGTTTTATTGTAGAAAGGCAACCGAAAACCCGACAAAAGGCAATGGAAGAATCCGTCAACAAGCTCACAGAGGCCGTGAATCTTATGAGGGCCCAAATGGAGGCAATAGAGGCCAAGCTCAATGATGAATCCACTGCGATTGATCCTCCAATGACTGGACCGGAGAAACGGTTCAAGTTTATCGAGGACCGTCTGAAGTTGTCCCACGGAAAAAATATCCATTTCAAAAATGCTAGGCCCTACGCCCCAGTCCAAGACAAGCTACCTTCAAACTCTATGCTCACTGATATCCTGAAGTTTAAGGATACAGAAGACCCAGTTTACCATGTTAAGGCTTAAAAAGAGTACTTGGCATTAAAGGAAGTACCTGCTGACATGCACACTCAGGTCTTTGCTCAGTCGCTAGATGAACACCTGAAGGTGTGGTTCTATAACCTTGAACTAAGGAACTTCCCTACTTTAGAAGACATAACAGTGGAGTTCTGTAGGCACTATGCTGATAATGTTGAGATCCAAACTAACATGAGGACACTGGAAGTAATGACACAAAAAGATAAGGAAGGGTTTACTGAATTCCTTACTAGATGGCGCGCTGAAAGCGTGAAATTGGCTAAGAACCCCGAAGAAGTTGAAATGGTGGATAAGTTTCTGACGAATTTGCGGCTTGTTTACCGAAATGCTGTCAGATACCAGAATTTTAATTCTTTCAAAGATTTGACAAGAGTAGGAAGGAAAAACGAAGGTTATGTCAGGGAGGCAAAGGGCCAATCAGTGCCTTATTTTCTAAGGCAAAAGCTATTACAACTAACCATTTTGTTGAAACGGTTAATCTACTAGAGGGCCAATCTAAGAGGCCACAATGTCCAGCTCCTAGGGTATTCACTTATATTAGATGCACCTACAGATATGCTCTCCAAAGGCTGATGGCCCAAGGAAAATTGAAACTCATAGGTCCAACTCCGGACCCTCCAGCTGATCGATATGAGAAATGGTACAAGCCAAATGACTACTGTGCCTTTCATCAAAGGAAGGGGCACGATACATAAAGGTGCTTTAGTTTAAAGTACGAAATTCAAGATATGATCGAGAACGGAACTATCCCGATCCCAACTGGAAAGCCCAACAATGTCACCAACCCGTTTGGTGATCATGCTAACTTTGTTGCTTTCGAAGATAACGTCGATTATTCCCATCTCATTCGGCCATGCTACCTGAAAGGGGTGTTTATTGAAAAGATATTCGTGGATTACTCCAAGTTTCTACCAAGCCCAGTGAGTGAAATTCTAATTGGGGACTTTGTTATTGTTAACACCCCCACATACCAAGGTAACTTACGAGGACCACCCTAGCATGAGAGACTATTACCATATCGGTTTCCCAAGGCTAGTATATCAAAAGTAACCATCCCAAAACATTTATTAAAGTATATATAAGTTAAAGTTATATAGTTCCAAAAATAAATCAAAACAAGTGTTTACTAATCTCAACAACTGAAAGCTAATCAGCTAAACTCGTAATAGCGGAAGCTAGACTCGAAGTGATGAATCCCCATCTCGTTCCCATAGCTAAAGACCATCATCAACTGTCACAATCTGCTCACCATCCCCGAATGGATCACCACAGATTTTACAAAACAACAACGAGGTTAGTTCACTGCATAACCAAAATAAGACAAAGTACGATGAAGATAAGCAACTCTTCCACAATCCATCTCCAAGTCCCAATCACATCTCGTAACTAAATACACACTAAAGTGTGTAGCCCTGCCAGTGGGGGACCGCAGCCTTGCCTACCAAATCCCCTCTCATCAACGAGCGATAACCCTGTTCATTAATGTGCACATCCCCTCCTGTGGTGGGTTCCACAGACGGCAAAACTAGAGCGTGAAGCCACTCCCGCAAGTGACTCCACTAAGCCGAGGACGCGCCTCACGAACATCACCAACAACCATCATCACACCAACACCAAACTCCAATCTAACAACAGCGGATAATCACAATATCACTCGTACTAAACAATTACCACATAATCTTAAATCAATTAAACAGTAAACCGAGTAGGGAAGCATACACAAGAAATCAATAGCAATTCTCCATGACATTGTCACCTACACACAATAATCACATACCATCACTATAAACCATTCCCCCAAATTAACTAAAATCAATAATTAGGGCAAAACCCTAAAAGACAACCTATTAACTTATTACAAATTACTAGAGATTTACCAAATAAATCGACGCAAGAGAGAAATGAACAAGGACTCATGAACCATCAACGATCTTGGGAGAGATTCGAGGAATTAGAGTTACGTAGAATCGTAAAAAGTGAAACAGTAAATCTTAATTTATAACTCTAATCGTCTCTAATCAAACCGCGGAAATAATCTCCGTCAGATCGGATACTCGGTCGAGTATAGAGTATACTTGGCAGATTATCCCCTACTCGGTCGAATATTCCCATACTCGGTCGAGTCTTCCTTGACAGTAGCCTGACCAGGAATACACAATGCAGTTACTCGGGCGAGTAAGCCATATTAGGCCAAGTAACAGACTTAGAAAAACCGTAGTATTACAGTCTTCCCTCCTTAAAAAGAACTTCGTCCCCAAAGTTCCAACCAAACTATAAAACATGAACACCTAACACTAACTCCACCAACCATGCTTACTTCCACAACAAGGCTCACGATATCGTCTCAACTACAACATAGCCTCTCGATACTAACTCCATAATACTATCGATAACCCACAACATAAGTGTTGCCAACTCTGTCTTACTTCCATAATGCTCACTAGCAAACTCAATACCAAGACAATCCACCAAACAAGATCAACACCAAGACGGAATATTACATTCTACCACCCTAAAAATGAACTTCGTCCTCGAAGTTTACTCATACACATAAACATCATCACCCAATCCATGAACACTATTGAAGTTTACTCACACTCATAAACACTATACTCACTGCCATCACCTGTAATAAAATCAACCAGAACACAAATCCATCCTTAATTCTACACTAACTCTCAAACTTCCAATTACTACAATATGTACAACCATCAAACTCTCTTTGTCGCATCCTATTCCTCTTAAGATAAATGTTACGTCCTCGTAACTCAGTAATACTAGATCCTTTTCTATATCTTCTCATTATCCTCAACACCACCGCATGTCAACGATATCCGCCTATAGCCTTAACACCTACCTACATCCAATATTCTCTTACTCTAGCTGTTATCATACCTCAATTCATTCGACACACCACCTCACCTATACCACAAAGTCCTTAGCATAACCATTACCGCAAATGACAGACTTCTTTATACCTTCACTTATCCCCACAATCAAAACTCGTGATCCACAATTGTTACACACATTCACACTAGATCCACAATTTCTGATGTTTATTACTGTAAGACTCATCCATAACATAATATAACACTAGTTCCCAATAAATATTACGAACCGCTTGCCGCTTCCAGCTCAGCGCACACACATCCCAGAAAACCCTTGCCACAACAATGTCAACCAATGCCTCATCTGCAACAAGATCGAGAGTACCCTATAACTTCTCACAACTGTATCCCATAAACAGAATATCACTATACCATGAAAACAACGGAAACATACGCAACTTTCTTCCATATCCTACTCTACCCTCACTCCCAAGCCGAAGCTGATAAGAAACATTAATAAACAAAACAACACCCTATATGCTCAGACCGACGCTGACAGGAAACATCAGTAAACAAACAACAATCTATATAACTGATATATACTTTCGAAAGTTTGTCTCATCCGTATCCCGCCTACTCCACCACGACTGATGACGGCATTGCAACACCACCACCAACAGCCACACCACAGCGCGAAAATACTCGTATCACAACACGAAGTACCATGCCTCGATCGCCACCCGAGGCACAACAACCAGATTGATAATCATCGCAACTTATACAATTCCATAAACACTGACTTAGTGCAACTTCCTTGACATGAAAACTCCCTTATGACCGCTTTTCTAGATCACAACACAACATATAACACAGAATAATCAGATACTAACCTTATGAGTCTTATCCATACTATTACTCATGAGGCCGGAACCTCTCACTATCATTTACAGATATCATACATACACATACAAGTATAACTAGCCATTCTAGATCACCTAAATAACCACTCTTTGAATACCATCCTATTAGGTTATTGTACACAACATATGACACGGAACACTCATATAACGACTTATAACCATAACACCATACCATTACTCGTGAGGTCAGAACCTCACACAAATATTTACACACATCATAGACCCATAATCGAATCTAACTAGCCAATCCTGATCACGTAAGTTACCACTTGACAATGGATATCTCTCACCCGAGCTTAACTCAGATGCCCTTCATAACATATCCTCCCATCCACATAATTATCACCCCCGACAAACGTAACCATATCATAAGTACTAAACTACTAGCAAACACCTCCTATATCCACATCTTATACTCCCTCACATCCATACATACTAATCGGGCCTCCACAAAATTAACCTTTTAGAACGACTAACTTCCCTATTTAACATCATCCTTAACCACTAGTGACAACACTACGACACCACCATCTTTCATGCAACTACTCTTTTACTATCACTTCTTAATATAACAATCCGTTTCCTCTCTTTCGCTATCATCCGAAATAACGAACATCAATTCCATCAACAAAATTTACCTCAACATTCTTTCCAATTCTATCCTTAATTGTATCGTCACCTAACTCTCCACCAAAATCTCATATCGTGCAAAAACTTTACCAGCTTCTTACTCCATTGATACCTCGAAACTCACGGCTAACATGTCGTCTTTCACTCTTATATAACCATTAACTCACACCCTCTCATGATGCTATCGTACATTTCAATGATTCCTTACTTTCATGTTCCATAACTTTGGTCAACGTCCTCCCAGCTTACTTCCATCCAATAATACCAATTAATAATTCATCTCCTTCCTTCTTCTACCTAACTCTTTAGTAATCCGGTTACCTTCTTGTTGCTCCACAAATCAAATCCCATTAGTTCATATGAATATCTTCTCATTCTTTCTTATCACTGATCCTCTCCCAGCACACTACTCACTCGCACTTGGCACCATCAAGTCTACACAATTAACGGTTACGCTTCAATCGGTTGTATCTCCCTTTCGTATCCCTAGAAACCAAAATTTCACCTCATACCGTTTATTGCCTAAAGAGTTACACACTAGACTCACCTCTTGATAATCCAAATTCCCAAACTCGGCCACTATCTACACATCGCGGCATAATTCAATCTCACTATTGGTGCGGTTCGAAAATTTGTCATCTAAGTCAACCAACCAAAACAATATTTATAACTAAACAAACTACTCTTAGTAGAGTGGTAAGTAAAGGTTGGATCCCAAAGGACGGGTATTGAATTAAGTTATCGATTGTAGAAAGCTATGTCTTAGGGTGTCACAAATTGAGTTGAGATTTGAGGTATCAAGCTAAACTACTATAACAATGAAATGTAAAGAAATGAAAGTAAAACAAGGAAGTAAAGTGGGGGTTTGTAAATAATAGATTAAAGCACTAGGGTGTCATGGGTTCATAGGGTATTCGTGGTGGTGATCATACAAACATGTTTTCATAGTTGCAAGCAATTTATTGTTGTAGTGGAATCGAGTTAGTTTATTTCTTATGATTCATAGGAAGATTTGGGTCCCGGAGCAGAGTCGTCTAGATTGTACAACACCTACAAGTCGACTTACTTTCTTCCTATTCACTTCTATGCATGGTCTAACAAAACTCGAGTTAGATTATATCTTACAAGTCTTGTTGAATAGATAAGAGATGTGCAAAATGCAAGGTTTCATAGTCTAGCATTTTATCAAGCATAACATGTGCATAGGTTAATACTACAACATGCAAGCAATCATATGATAGAATATTAGATTAAGTATGAATCTACCCCCATGTTATAGTTCCCATAATCCCCCATTAACCCTAGCTAGGAAACTTACTCACTCATGACTATGGTAAACATGCTAATGAAGGTGTCAATCATATTAGCAAAGTTAAACATGGTAAATGAGTTAAGTAATAAATAAGCAAGGGTAAAAAGGATTATACCAAATTGAGGATGATCCAAATAATAAGCAAAGAATAATAGAAGAACACTTGATGAATGATGAAGAGTTGTCAAGTCTTCAATAAAACCAAATAATCTTCAAATTACCCAACTAAAACTAAGAACACTTGAAGGATTAAAGAGAATTTGAGATTTGATTAATATTGAGATGAGTGATTACAACTTGATTAGTAATATCTAAACTAGATTAAGGCTAAATTAAAACTTGATAAACTTCGTCTTTATTCCCCTAACACAATGGGGTATTTATACTAAGTACAAGTATTAGGGTAACTAAGGGCTTAAATGACGATTAAGTCCCTAAGAAGATGATTAGTGCTTTGCAAGTCCTAGAGGGAGCCGTCCGGATTGTCATTGAAGCAAACTCGTGCTGCCCAAGGATCCGCTCGACCTGAGCTCGGGACGCTCGGATCATGGCCTGAGACGCCCGGATTGAGGATGAAGTTGCTCGACCTGGGCTCGGAAAACCCGGATCAAGCTTGAGATGCCCAGATCTTTGATTAGCTCTTCTTCTTCTTCTTTGACTGCCCAAGGATCCGTGGGGATCGATGCGAGATTGTGGGGCTCTTCATCATTGCCAATTTCTACTTCATTTATTCACTTAGGCCTTTAGTATTGGTCTCGTCTTTGATGCTTGGTCATTAGATGCACTCCATTTAGCTCTACTTTGCTCCATAGATGCAACGTTAGCAATACTCTCCTACCAAGGACACAAAACCTCAAAGAATATGCAAATTAGGGAACTAAAGATAAGAAACGACCCTAATAAGCGCTATAAAGCATAGGAACGAGGCTAGTTCGGGGACAAAATGTGCACAAATATGAGTCACATCAACTATACACCATTCGTTTCCATCCTCTATAACGACCTTCCATCACATATATCCTTAACCAACACAATCCTTACCGTCTCCCTCCATAAATCCTTACAAATCCCAATTTGCCACTATTCGCATCCTTCATCTCAATCTTTGCATTCGCATGTTTCTTTACACTTATATCACCCTTTCCCATATACACTTACTTTATATTACTCAACGCGCGACTATATCACTCACCACATCTCACAAAACATGCTCCTTGCCCTGATAAGTTCATCAATCTTCCCTTTCCTTTTCCACTATCCCTCACAACCACGTATAACTCATGTCCTTCCTACCCAACACATATCCCTCATAAGCCGACATTCCCCACATCATAGCATCTGGTAACTTACGTATCAAGACCGTCACATATGTAAAAGAATGCTTTGAGACCCAAAACATACGTGTGAACATAACCTACGACTCAGAACATATGTAAGAACGTAGCCACCGACTCAAAACATCCGCCCAAAGAGATACTCGGTCGAGTGCATGACGTACTCGGCCGAGTAATGAGACTACTCGGCCGAGTTCACGACTCCAGAAGCTGAACAGAATTATCACGGAATGATTAGTCGGCCGAATATGGGTTACTCGGTCGAGTATGAAAGATACTCGTCCGAGTAGGGTTTACTCGGTCGAGTACTGGTACAGTTCTCAGCAATGTCCAGTTTTTATAAAATAGTCATATCTCACTTGTTACTTGGTCATTTTGGGCGTGTGACCTATAGTTAGAATCGTAAGAGGACGAGCTATCACCTCCAATTAGAATTACAGCAATATCATTTCTAGAACTAGAGTTATGATAGTTTTAAGACAGTCCTTCCATAATAGGTCTTCATACAAATCAAATTTTTTAAACAAAACAACTTGAACATGAATAATGCAAACAATAACAACTCAATATTTCTAAAAACCAGTACATAGGTGAACGTTTATCATACCCATATGTAAATTAAACGCAACATTCATATATATTGACGCATGACCTTAGTCACATGCTACTACCAACAAACCAAACATTAACATCATCATGATCATATACACATACACCACATCACATTACATATACTCCAATCACTTCCATTAAACCCAAAAATATACTTCATCCAAAATATACTTAAAGGTACAAGAACAACACACATTACTTTCTCTTTTCGTCCAACAATTTCTCAAAAATCACAGCTACAATTACAACACACATTACATTAAACACATATCGATTCCCAAGTCACCCCCATGTTGACCGACTAGAAATTGTAAGGGTCTAAATGTGACTTCGGGACGTCTCCCAAGTCTTTGCGGTAGCTCCAAATAACTCTTCCCGAGTTCATTTTATTTAGAGTCCCTATGTTCATTAGGTTCATTGGTTTTAGGTTCCACAATCGTTGCTCTGATACCACTTTGTAACACCCCTAAATACCAAGGTGCCTTACCAGGACCACCCTAGCATGAGAGACTGTTACCATCTCGGTTTTCCAAGGCTAGTATATCAAAAGTAACCATCCCAAAACATTTATTAAAGTATATATAAGTAAAAGTTACATAGTTCCAAAACCAAATAAAAACAAGTGTTTACTAATCTCAACAACTGAAAGCAAAACAGCTAAACTCGTAACAGCGGAAGCTAGACTCGAAGTGATGACTCCCCATCTCGTTCCCATAGCTAAAGACCATCATCACCTGTCACAATATGCTGACCATCCTCAAATGGATCACCACAGATTTTACAAAACAACAACGGGATCAGTTCACTGCATAACCAAAATAAGACAAAGTACGATGAAGATAAGCAGTTCTTCCACAATCCATCTCCAACTCCCAATCACATCTCGTAACTGACTACACACTAAAGTGTGTAGCCCTGCCAGTGGGGGACCGCAGCCTTGCCCACCAAATCCCCTCTCATCAACGAGAGATAACCCTGTTCATTAATGTGCACATCCCCTCCTGTGGTGGGTTCCACAGACGGCGAAACTAGGGCGTGAAGCCACTCCCGCAAGTGACTCCACTCAGCCGAGGACGCGCCTCGCGAATATCACCAACAACCATCATCAGACCAACACCAAACTCCAATCCAACAACAACGGATAATCATAATATCACTCGTACTAAACAATTACCACATAATCTTAAATCAATTAAACAGTAAACCGAGTAGGGAAACCTCACCTTTTTGCAATCCAAGCATACACAAGAAATCAATAGCAATTCTCCATGACACTGTCACCTACACACAATAATCACATACCATCACTATAAACCATTCCCCCAAATTAACCCAAATCAATAATTAGGGCAAAACCCTAAAAGGCAACCTATTAACTGATTACAAAGGCTTAGAGACATACCAAAGAAATCGACGCAAGAGAGAAATGAACAAGGACTCACGAACCATCAACGATCTTGGGAGAGATTCGAGAGGATTAGAGTTATGTAGAATGTTTTAGGTTTTGTCAGACGTAAAAAGTGAAACGGTAAATCTTAATTTATAACTCTAATCGTCTCTAATCAGACCGCGGAAATAATCTACGTCAGACCGGATACTCGGTGGAGTATACAGTATACTCGGCCGAGTATCCCTTACTCGGTCGAGTATTCCCATACTCGGCCGAGTATTCTTGGATAGTAGCCTGACCCGAAATACACGACGCACTTACTCGGCCGAGTAAGCCATATTCGGCCGAGTAACAGACTTAGAAAAATCGTAGTATTACAGTTATTGACTACACTTCTTACATTCTAAAGAGTGTAAGTGATGTTAATAGTGTCTGGGATGATGATGAAGACGATGTCTATCTCACCGAAGGTGCAATTGTCCCTCATACTTAAGAATAAATCCTAAGAGAATGAAGAGATGCTCTCGAGTCCAATCTTCTGACTCATTCTGGGTGTCCCTATCGTGTTGAGAAGGCTAACCACGCCTCTACTTCTAAGGGTGTCCCAGATAACGAACCTTCCAAAGACCCATTCGTAGTCGAGGTTCTTGGTGAAGGGTTGACCTCATAGGCCTCCCTCATCAAGCAACTTCAAAAGACTAAGGCTGATGTGTCAATTTGGCAGCTTATTTTGAGTTCATTCGAGTATCGTCAAGCTTTGCTTCAAGCTCTAATGATTAAGAATGTGTCATCAAGGGCCACTCCCGATGATTTGGTCACCTACATTGTCTAAAATCAACCACGGCTTACTAATGCCATAACATTTTCTGACGAAGATCTACCATCGTTATGTCCCCAATATAATTTGGCCCTCTATATTGTTGTAGTGTGCCTACAAGCACATTCCGATGACCCTTGTCGACGACGGGTCCGCTGTTAATTTACTTCATTTAAAGACCACCCATATTTTAGGCCTCGAGAAAAATGACCTCATACCCACCACACAAACGGTTCGGGCTCTCCATGGCATAGTGCGTCGAGTAGCCGAACTCGTTTATCTAGTGGTGTAGACTTGGCTAATTGAAAAGAAGACCAGTTACCAAGTGATAGATGTTTGCTCGTCTTTCAATCTAGTTCTAGGAAGACCTTGGATCCATGCTACAAGGGCCGTGACTTCGACCCTACATCGAAAGATTAAGATTCCACTCGACGGCGAAGCCTACACCATCAATGCCACGCCAATCATGGTAGCTGGAGGAGACGTTACTTTCGAAATAATGGCTGACATCACCCATGATGCGTGTGGTTTCGAAGTCATTAGCCTAATCGAATTGAACCCCGAGTTAGAAAACATGGACTTATACACAGGAAGCCATGTTTGTAAAATCATTCTTGAGACTGGGAAGTATTTTGGTTTCTCTATGTACCCCCGAAAGGAGGATGCATTTAAATTAAAACTACCTATAACCAAAGGAATGACATTTGGGCTTGGATATGAGCCCAATGAGGAAGATCTCTGAAAGAAAAGGGGAAGATCAATGAAAGATCGAGATGTCGACATGAGGCCGTACCACTTAACTATAAATGGCCTTTTCGGGAAAGCCGGAGAAGGAATTTTTTGCATGGACTTTTCCGAACCTCTCTTCGACCCAAGGAGGAATCAAATAGTCCCGGTAATCGAAGTGTTCCAAGATTGCTACTATATTCCCGAGGACATCATGATTGCAATGCTGACCAAGACTGAGTCGATGCCTTTCGTTGAAGAAAAACCTATGAGCCTTCTTTTTGGAGAAGAAAAGAAGTTGTGGGTACTAAATGAAGATTAGCTAAGTATGATCTTGCGAAGCGAAGGGTTTGATCCATCTACCCTCATCACCGATGTAAATTCTCAGAGGACTACCACGGGATGGCGGAAAACTCTCAAATGGACTGACAACAAAGGGCTCCTTTTCAAGTTGACAATGGGAGAAGGGAAAATGCTGAAGCCAGATGACGATTCTGATACTAAGTCTTAGTCTGAGTCTGAGTTAGGTCCTAAGGTTGAGTCTAAGGTGTCATGTGCTGAAAATAGCCTAACCCTAACCTTTCCTTCCCATGTAACCTCTCCTAGCCTAAGTATTTCGGGGCCTGTCCCGAATATTCCTATCCCACAACTGAACTCTGATCAGTTGGCTTAAATGTTAGTGCATTTTCGCAGCTTCAAATCAATAATAATATGAACCAGTTTGCTTACGACTTGCCTCTTTTACACTGCAATTCAATTTCTAAAAATGACTGTTTTAATGATGACATTGAGATGAGTTCGAAAACAAGCAGGTTGAAGAAGAAGAGGAGGAGCTAGAACCGCCTCTTCAGTTAGTAAAGGGTTTGGAAGAATATGAACATAGAACATCAGTAATTGAAATACCAAAACAATTAATATGGGTACAACCATTGAACCATGGGAGCTTAAGATAGAGACTGCCTTAGATCCTGCAGAGAAACATGGGTTCATTGAATTGTTTTCTGAGTTTGAAGATGTTTTCAAGTGGTCTTATAAGGACATGCCAGAGTATTGACAGAGAAATTATAGAACACAGAATTCCGATCAAGTCAGGGTATAAACCAATTAAACAGAAGTTGCGCAGAATGCGAACCGAGTTGTCTTTGAAGGTTAAAGAAGAAATCGACAAACAGTTTAAAGCTGGGTTTCTCAAAGTGTCAGAATACTCAGATTGGGTAGCTAATGTTGTGCCAGTGCCAAAGAAAGATGGAAAAGTTCGGGTCTGCGTTGAATTCTGAGATTTGAATAAAGAAAGCCCGAAGGTTGATTTCCTGTTACCTCACATCGATATCTTGGTTGGCAATACCACAAATCATGTGTTACTCTCATTCATGGATGGGTATGCTGGTTACAATCAGATAAAGATGGCCGAGGAAGATATACACAAGACTACATTTACCTCACAGTGGTGTACCTATTGCTATATAGTGATGCATTTCGGCCTGATAAATGTCGGGGCTACGTACCAGAGAACGGCAACGACGTTGCTACATGACAATGTGCATAAAGAAGTTGAGGTTGATGTCGACGACATAATCGTGAAATCAAAGGAGTATAGTGGCCACCTTGGTGCATTACATAAGTTCTTCGAGGGATTGCGCAAATACATCATGAGGTTAAATCCTAAAAAATGTGCATTCAGGGTTATTTCTGGTAAGCTCTTTGGTCACATTGTTAGCCACCATGGCATCGAAGTCGATCCGTCAAAGATAAAAGCTATAATAGAAATGCTTCACCCGACGACCGAGAGAGAAATTCACGGTTTCTTGGGTCGAGTTCAATACCTCAGTAGATTTGTTGCAAGGTTAACCATGATATGTGAACCAATCTTCAAAAAGTTCAAAGCTGCAGAACATACCATGTGGGAGGATCAGTGTCAAGCTGCCTTTAATAGAATTAAAGAAGTGTTGTCAACTCCACCAGTGCTTAGTCCACCTATATCTGGGTTGCCATTGTTGTTATATCTCACAGTTACGGATACTGCAATGGGGGCAATGCTTGACCAAACAGTCGATAAAGAAGAAAGAGCAATTTACTACATTAGTAAAAAGTTCCTGAGATACGAGTTTAAGTACATCCAATTGGAGAAGACATGCCTAGCTTTGGTTTGGGATACGAAGAAATTATGAAACTACATGCTTAACCATAGTGTCTATATCCAATCGAAAATAGACCGGATCAAATATTTGTTTGAAAAACCGGTACTAAACGGCAGAATGTCGAGATGGACTCTTATACTCTCTGAGTTTGACTTAAAATATGTACCACTGAAAGTGATAAAAGGCAGAGCTGTGGCGGGTTTCCTCGCCGATAATCCAATAGAAGAAACCAAAGATGTGGATACATGGTCATTTCCTGATGAGGATATTGTCCACGTCGAAGGCGATATCTGACACCTCTACTTTGATGGTGCGTCTAATTACAGAGGATACGGGATAGTGTAGATACCTAGTATCTGCTGAGACTCCAACAAACACCCGATGATTATCGGACTATAACATGCTTTGGAATCGCGGCGTTTAATCGACAGTTCGTGTACAACTTTACGTCGGAAAACTTAAACGATTTCGAAAATAAAACATTTCAAAACTTTTCACAAGTACCCGGAGTGTTTAATGCATGACGACGGGGTTGCAATGACACTAACTAGAGTTAAAACAGACACCGGACCAAAAACCGACTCAAAAATTAAAATCCCGACTCCAACAACGAGTCAAACACAAAAACAAACCATTCAAATGCTTCTATGTTAAGATTTCCCGGAATATTACATAGTCAAATACCAAACATGTTCATCCAAATCCTAGGAAAGAACAAATGATAATTTCCTCGTGTGATAGTGACAAGACACCTCGAAGACCCGCGACGTGGCTCGCGACTCTTTGAGCAGCCCGAGTGGCCAAGTCGCTCAAAACTCACACAACCAATCATTTTCCTATAAATACCCCTAAAATTCCCCCATTTGAGAACTTACGTGAGTGTCTGCCCCCTCTTTTCTCCCTTAAAATTCTCGACTCGACTTCCTAAGTCACAATCCGACGCGTATTTACGACCTACCGATCGTAAATACAAGCCTTACACATTGTTTGGTACCGTCATCGTGCATTAAATCACTTGACCGACCATCTTGACCACTACACAATCACTAAACTTAATAAAACACTCATTTTACTTACTAAAACGGTTTTAAACCGAGTCTTTTCCGACCAAACGAGTTGATACACTTACGTCGGTTTCTCGCCATAAACCAAGCATGTAAATATGAGGGTGTAAAAGTTTTTCATTAATGGCACAACTAACGATGTTTGACCTAGATATAAAGAGAGAAAGCCGTCTTCTCTAGGTTTTGGCAAATTTTGTACAGATTTCTTGATCAATGACAAGACAATCTAATCTATCTAAACATATTAAACATCGTAGATCAATTAAACGTTCTAATTCTATAATTACAATTAAAGAATTGAAGCAGAGAATCATGCAAGGGCCAGATGTGGAAATTGTGCAAAAAACGAAAAATATACATGAGATTACTGGTATTCCCACGTTGGAATTGGATGGCTTCACAGTTGAAGATGTTGCTGAATCTGAATCAGAGACTGAAGAGGATTCAGAAGAGGCATGGTTTCAGAGGCATGGTAAGAAGGTTATGCGGGTTAGTGAGGATGACCCTGATGATATCCTGCAACTCTCTGATGAAGATTTTCAAGGTGAGTTAGAATATTGGCTGAATGCTGTGTATGGTTTTGTCGTGGGGGCAAACCGTCCATGGCAAATTCTTGAAGGATTCCTGAAACGCATATGGAACAAATTCACGTTAGATAAGATATCATTTTTGCCCAATGGTATTTTTCTTGTGAGGTTCCAGACTGATGAAATGAAGCAAAAGGTACTGAATAGTGGACACTTTTTATTTGATAACAAACCACTGATCATTAAGCCTTGGATGCCTGATATTGAATTAACTAAGAAAGAAGTTAAAAACGTCCCAGCTTGGATTAGACTTAATGATTTGCCTTTGAAGTTTTGGGGAAACAGTTTACCTAAAATTGCAAATTTGATAGGGAAATACATTAAAAGTGATACACCAACTGAAATGAAGACTAGATTGGGATTTGCTAGAGTAATGGTTTAATTGCAATTGGGACAAGCTTTCCCATCCACGATCAAATTCCTTGATGAGAAGAAACAGATGGTTAATATTAAGGTAGATTATGAGTGGAAATCCAGTATTTGTACTATCTGTAAGACTATTGGGCATGAGAAGGGCAATTGTAGGAAGGGTAAACAAACAGGTAAACAAGCAAATGTACACAAACCTGTGAGGAAGGAATGGAGGCCTGCCCAAAAGCTAGCTATTCCTACTGCATCTGTTGTACCACAACAACCTGCAATAACCAAGGAGCAAATTATTGTGGTGAATCCAGAATGTCCCTTGGAAAAAACTCCTAAATCAAGTCCTAGGAATGTGAATTGTGGTTCACTGTCCCCTGTCAAGGTTACTAGACAGGGTAACCCTAATGCGAGTAGGGTTTTGCAGACACCCCCAACCTACATGGAAGTTCTGAGTGGTTCCAAATCCCCCAAGGCAGGCATTGGCACTGTGACTGGTAGTGACAGATCATCAACAGAGTCATGATGCATATAGGGTTTTGGAATGTGAGGGGGATGAACAGGGAAGAGAAACAAAAAGTGGTAAATAATTTTTTGCATAATAATAATGTGGGCCTTTGTGGCTTACTAGAAACCAAAATAAAGTCCAGTAGTTTGAATAAAACCTTGAACTCTATTTTCAAGGATTGGTGTGTCTCAACCAATAATGCGTATCATCAAGGGGGGAGAGTGTGGGTGCTCTGGAAACCACATCTCTTTGATGTCAACTTCCTAGAATATGATGCACAGTTTATGCACATGCAAGTATATGATAAGAACTCTCAGATGCAATTTTATTATACAGTTGTCTATGCTTTCAATGCTATGGTGGATAGAGAACCTTTATGGGCCAATCTGAAAAGAATACATAATCTGCAGCAGGGTCCTTGGGCCATAGGAGGAGACTTTAATTGTGTGTTGTAGGCCAATGAGAGGCTAGGGGGCAACTTTTATCTAGCGGAAGCAGAACCTTTTCAACAATGTTTGGATGTTTGCAATGTTATGGATATACAAGCTTCAGGTGCTTTCCATAGTTGGGAACAATAAACAACCTCCTGAGACTAGGGTGTATAGCAGGTTAGATAGGTTTCTTATTAATCATGAATGGATGATACAATGGCCTGATTACTTTGCCAATTTCTTACCTGAAGGCCATTTTGACCATACACCTTGCCTAGTGAGGTCAGCTAGTGCTCCTATTCACTCCAAAAAAACCTTTTAAATACTTTAACATGTGGAGTACAGCAACAGGTTTTGAAGCTATAGTGCAAAATATTTGGAGTCAGGATGTATATGGCACAAGTATGTTTAAGGTTGTCAAAACGTTAAAGGCTCTAAAAGTTGAACTGAAGAAGTTAAATAAAAATAGCTTCTCTGATATTGAGAACAAGGCTGACCTAGCAATGGCAAATCTGGGCCAAATTCAGAGTATGCTTGACACGTCTGTCGTGTACCTGTCAAAATTAAACTAACTAAACTAACTATATAGCTAGGGAAGTCAGGTTGATCTCCAGAGGGAGGCAAGATATCTGTAGAAGTCCGTCTATTTGGTCACAAATGGGGGGGGGGGGGGGTTTGTTTGAAATGTTTTCTAAACTACGAAGTTGAAAGGAAGAGAAATAGAGATAAGAGCAGTAAAAGCAAGGAAATAGGTTTAAACTATCAGATAGAGAGGGACATGTCAGGATTTCGGTTCACTACGGTAGTCCAGTGACTCAGCTGTAAATGACTCAGACGAATTAATGTAAGACGGATGTGGAAAGGTCCTTTCGGTCCACTTTCTATCCTAAAAAACCGCTTACATAACTTTCATTCTCGTCAGGGTAGTCTACTATTCATAGCAGGCCTATTTAGTCCAATCTTTCGATCTAGGATTAACTTTAGCCAGATTAGAGGATGACTCAGAAGCGTGCACTCAACTAAGTCGATGAATACAATTAAGTTGCGATGGTGACAGAGTCTTATAATTAATTCATCTGTTTCATTTACTACATCGTCACATTTCTACCGCAGATCCCCTAATCCCAACATGAAAGGGGTTTAGCTACTCATGTCGCTAATTAAACTAACAGCAGATAAATTTTCAGCAGTAAACATTATGAAATAACAAGTAAAATGCATAAAAGAGAAATTAGGGAAGAAATTAAATGTAACGAAACGAAGAATTAAAGCAAACAAAAGATTAACTATTATTAAGAGAATAGAAAGGAATTACAATCAAGCGATTCCGGCGTAAAGAACACAAAAACCGAGCGAGTAAATCCGAAGAACAAGGTTACAGTGAGAAGGAAAGCAACGTAGTAAAGTTTTCTGTGTAAACTGCTTAAGATAAAAGATAGATAAAAAAAGATCCTAATAACCTAGTAAACATAAGTTTAAATAGGAAAAGTAAATAATTTTGCGAAATAAAACAACACACGGACTGTTTAAAGCCTATAATAGTCGATCGACCATCTTTCAGCAGCTTAAGGATCGAGTAACCCATCTTTCAGCAGCTTAAGGATCGAATAGAATTCTACTCGATCGACCATCTTGGGACGTAAAAACCACTCGATCGAGTGGTAAAACAGCTCGATCGAGTCCTTTGTCTTCAAATCAGGTCACGTCCGTGCCCGACTGCCTCGTAATGCGTGCCTTGACGCTTCCCAACGCAGTATCTCACTCCGGAAAATCCCGTATCCTCTAAATGCATGCAAAAAGGACGAAAAAGAGTACGATTCCACTACTTTCGCGTTCATTTCTAAAAAATGGACAAAACGAACTAAAGTAGCCAATTCGGGGCAAAATACCATAAAAACAGTATAAAAATGCATGGAAATACGTGCTGAAATAGGCTAAAAAGACTATATATTACGCACGTATCAAATCTCCCCAAACCGAACCTTTACTCGTCCTCGAGTAAACTATAATGCAACTAATGGAACGGAAATGATAACTCAGAGCTAGCTTAACTTGTCTACTTGAACCAATTTAATGCAACAAAAACTAACAGTTAAAGCTAGCAGTCAATACGCAAACGAGTTATAAGCTGTTTAGAAATATAGCCAACCTATCGAGCTTGCAAGACCAACAAAATCGGACTCTCTCGTGGTCACTCTTCTCTCATGAAGCAAAGGGTGAATGTTATATGTAAAAGAGAGAAGAAAAGACAGTCACTCACCTAACTGCGACCTACATAGCATGCATGCAACAAAAATGAAAGACAATTCAAGTACTAATGCACACACTCCAACCAATAATGTCCGTCACAGCCGAGGTCTTACAAATAATATGGGAATAGTGAGGCTCAGGTGAGAATGGGCAAAACATGTTATGAAAATGTGGAGGTAAAAGCGTCAAGCTAGTTCCTAACAGGACCATAATAAACCATCCGAATCTCAACTGACTGAAAAACTAAGTACAAGTGCCCTTCATTTGGCACACAACTCACTAAACTCAAACACAATCTCCTGAAGAATATAGAATAAGAATGGAGGAGTCAGACGGTCACAAACTTCCCTTTTTTAATACTGTCTGAAAGAACTAACTGAAACAAAATAAATTTTTTTTTTTCAAACTTTTTTTTTCTTCTTTCCTCACGTTTCCAGCTTCTTTTTCTCATTTTTTTTCTTTTTTTTTTTCTTTCCTTTCTTTCACGTCTTTCTTTTTTTTCAATTCTTTTTTTTTTCACTTATTTCTCCTTCCTTAATTTTCCAACAACTCCATACAAAGAAATACGGGCCAAAATGCAACCGGAAAATCATACCACAGAAGTACATACTAATTAGCTTGACTAGGCAGGCTTAATTTGGAATGTAGCTAATGAGTCAAAAAGGCAAGTTTTGGCTTATGTGGAGCTAAATGGGTGAAAAAATATAAAGAAAGGGGAATTTGCAAGCACCTCCTTGCATGTGACACCAACCACAAACCCGAATATGTGCATTTGACGAGAAATTAAATGTCATAAAAGTGCAAAATAGATGAACATGCTATGCAAGGAGTACTACTCTCAATTCCTAATGAACTGGTCATGAATGTCACCAGTTATGGCTCTAAAACTCAGAATTTATCAAGTAGTCTGCCAATTTATCAGGTCAAGTCTAAACAGTCAGCTATATTTGAACAGAAACTCGTAGACTATGCGTATGACAAGGCTAATAACTATCAATAAAAGTGCAAGGCTCAAGTAAAATGACAAGTTATAGTGCATTATCATCACGGAAATCTATCGTTCCGACTCAACCTATATGCAAAAATAAACGTGAATATTTTTTAAATTTTTCTAAATTTTTTGGATTTTTGATTTTTTATGGAAATAAACAACAATGCAAAGCTGAAAAATAAACGTGAATGCAAAACAAATGCAAATGCAGAATCAAAAGGATGCAATACCCTCCCCAAACCAAAACGGACAACGCCCTCGTTGTCCTCCAGCATACACCAGCAGAGATATACAGGGGAACGGGAATATAAAAACCTATAAGAAAATAAAAACAATAAATAAAAAGGAGACAAAATAAAAGAGTAAGAAATACATACAAAATATGAACTTCCCCAAACCAGCCAGAAAACTGGGGAAGTGAGTAGACCAGTAGCTACTCGTCGTCGTCGTCGTCCACCACCATGTACTCCGGGTCTCTCTCCTCCTCTGCTCCTCAGCTCGAGCTCTCTCCACTGCCACCTCTGGGTCCTCGTCCTCCTCCTCCTCAGAAACCGGGTACCCCTCAGGTGGGTACCTGTAGAAGGAAGGATGTGGCCAACCCTCTGGGATCGGACGGTGTCGCCGCAAGTGGTACTCGTACAGAGGGTGTAAAGCAAAAGCTAAATCTCTCTCCATACGAACCTGACGCTCACTAACGAGTTCTCAAAAGCACCGAGGATCGTTACTTATGAGCGTACCTGTCGCTTCTTTGATGCGAAACTCCAAAAGGGCCAACCGGTTAGCCCACACATTCTTAACATGATTGAGAATGTCGATAAATTGGAGGCACTTGATTGTAAAATCACTGAGAGCATAGTCATTGACCGTATGCTTCATTCTCTTCACGATGGTTTTGCCCTTTTCAGGGAGAACTACTACATGAATGACTTAAAGAAAAGTCCTCATGAGCTACACTCACTTCTCGTACAGACCGAGAAGGATATGAAATTGAGTGGGAGCATGAAGCAGGATGTTCTCACGATTTCCAACAAGGGTAAAGGTAAGGGCAAAGCTCCAGGCGACCTAACTGTAGGTAAGCCAAAATTCAAGAAGCCAGGAAACGGTAAGAGTGGGCCTGATGAGACTAGTGGCTCACAGGGCAAGGCAAAGAGCAAGGGCGGTGACATTGAGTGCCACCATTGTCACAAGACTGGACATTGGAGGAGGAACTGTCCCGTGTACCGTGACGACATTAAAGCAGGCCGCGTCGTTCCTGTTGGTATGTCATCTTATATTCATATGATTGAGATTAACCATGCAAGTTTTGGAACTTGGGTACTTGATACTGGTTGTGGTTCTCATCTGTGTAATCATTTGCAGGGCCTAAGAAACATCACACCTCTCGAAAAGGGTGATGTGGACCTGCGAGTCGGGAATGGAGCCAGAGTTGTTGCTGTCTCGAAGGGAACATATGTAATCCTACTCCCTAGTAGTTTTGAGTTATTTTTAAATAACTGTTACTATGTACCCAGTTTGTCTAAGAACATTATTTCAGTTTCCGTACTTGATAAAGACGGATTTTCATTTTTAATAAAGGATAATAGCTGTATTTTCTCTTTCAATGAAATGATTTATGGCAAAGCGGTTTCCATGAATGGAATTTACATCTTAGATCAAACCTTGGAAGTATTACACGTGAATATTAAGAAATTAAAGGTTGGTGACAAAGATCAAACCTATCTATGGCATTGTCGAATGGGACACATAAATGAGAAACGCGTAAAGAAACTCGTCGATAATGGGACCATTCCCGGATTCGAATTTTCTACATATGGCACGTGTGAATCATGTCTCATTGGCAAAATGACTCGAATTTCCTTCAAAGGTGTTGGAATGCGCGCTAGTGACCTATTAGGACTCATACATACAGATGTTTGTGGACCTATGTCAATTACCGCTAGAGATGGCTATAGATATTTTATCACTTTCACGGACGATTTGAGTAGATACGGATATGTCTACTTAATGAAGCACAAAAGTGAGTCCTTTAAGAAATTCAAGGAATACCAGAATAGGGTTGAGAACCAACTGGGTAGAAAGGTTAAAGCACTCCGTTTAGATCGGGGTGGCGAATATCTTTCGAATGAGTTTGATCAACACCTTAAAGACTGTGCAATAGTTTTGCAGTTAACTCCACCTGGAACACCTCAATTAAATGGTCTGTCCAAACGGAGAAATCGAACCTTACTTTATATGGTTCGATCCATGATGAGTCACACGGTAGTGCTGGATTCATTATGGGGTTTTGCACTTTTGTCAGCTGCTCTTATACTTAACCGAAGTCCGACTAAAGCTGTCGACAAGACTCCATATGAAATGTGGAAGGGAACGGTCCCTAACTTGTCCTTTATTCGGGTTTGGGGCTGCGAGGCTTATGTCAAGTGGAGACACGAGGATAAGCTCGGCCCGCGATCGGTCAAGACATACTTTATAGGTTATCCAAAAGGAACATTTGGTCAGTACTTCTATTCGCCTACCGAACATCGAGTTTTTGTTGCGGCTAGTGCGACGTTCTTAGAGAAAGAATTTCTCGAGAACAAGACAAGTAATAGAACTTCGAGCTGTCGGAGATTCCAGAACCAACAACCGAGGAACGGATGGAGGAAGTTGTTCCTCCAACTGATGACACGGTTAATATTCCTGAGGAACCTAGGAGGTCGGGTAGAGTCTCTCATCCTCCGGACAGATACATTGGTATGGTCGAGGAGAATGACGTTTTACTCCCAGAGAGCAATGAACCCGCTACCTATAAAGGTGCTATGGCCTGTTCCGACTCAAAGCTATGGCTCGATGACACGGCTATCGCAACCCTATCAAAGATAAAACCTAACGGTCTCAACTAAAATGTAGCAGAGGCAGCCGAGTATCGAATCCACAGGGAGGTAACGTAATTATAGCTGTCTATTTCTAATCCTATGGTAACAATTGGGGGTTTATTGAAATTGGTTCTTAAACTACGAAGTTTGAAAAGAAGAGAAATAAAATAAAGAGCAGTAAAGGCAATAAAATACGATTAAACTATCAAGAAGAGAGGGACATGTCGGGATTTTGGTTCACTAGGTAGTCCAATAACTCAGCTGTAAATGATTCAGACGAACTAATGTGAGACGGATGTTAAAAGGTCCTTTCGGTCCACTTTCTATCCTAAAATACCACTAACTTAACTTTCGTCCTCATTAGGGTAATCTACTGTTTATAGCAGGCCTATTTAGTCCAATCTTTCGATCCAGGATTAATTTTAGCCAGATTAAAGGTTGACATAGAAGCGTGCACTCAACTAGGTCGGGAATTACAGTTAAATTGCTATAGTGACAGAGTCTCGTGATTAATTCGTCTAATTCATCTACTAAATCGTCATCTTTCTACCGCAGATTCCCTAATCCCAACATGAAGGGAGTTTAGCTACTCATATCGGTGATTAAACTAACAGCAGACAAATTTCCAGCAGAAAACATAATGAATAAACTAAAACTCGCAATAATGAAAATTAGGGCAAAGGAAAATAAGAACACAAATGAGAAATTAAAGCAACAAATGATTATTATTAATAAAGGGAGAGAAAGGATTACAATCAGTGCGAATCCGGCGTAAAGAACAACTGAATCCGAGCAATAATAACCCCAAAGCAAAGTAACAGTGAAAAGGAATAAAGTAACGTAGTAAAGTTTCTACTCTGAAAGATAAAGTAAAAGCTAGCTAAAAAGATTAAAAGGTGATGTTTAACCTAGTTAACATAGGTTTAAATAGAAAAGAAACTAAATCTTGCGAAATAAAACATCACACGGACTGATTAAAAGCCCATAATGACGAAACCAGTCGATCGAGTGGATTAAAACCACTCGATCGACCAACTCTCCAGCAAAAGTTAGTCGATCGACCAAGAAATCACTCGATCGAGTAGATGGTCCTTGTGCAGCTTAGTGATCGAGTGAAATGTTACTCGATCGACCATCAAGGCATATGAAAACCACTCGATCGAGTGTCAGAGGGTGTGAAAACCACTCGATCGAGTGACTAGACTTCATTTCAGCTCACGTCTGCGTCTAAGTGCCTTATAATGCGTGCCACGACGCCTCCAAATGCAGTATCTTACTCTGGGACAATCCCGCCTCCTCTAAATGCATGCAAAAAGGACGAAAAGGAGTATGGTTCCACTACTTTCGCGATCATTCCTACAAAAAGGGCAAAATACACCAAAGTAGCCAATTCGGGGCAAAATACCATAAAAACAGTATAGAAATGCATAGAAATACGTGCTGAAATAGGCTAAAAAGACTATACATTAGGCACGTATCACTCGAAGCCATGCAATCCGAGATGGACTCCATGTATGAGAATGACGTATGGGATCTCGTTGATTTACCTAATAAGGTAAAACCTCTACAGTGCAAATGGCTTTACAAAATAAAGCGTTCTGTAGACGCGCAACCAGATACCTATAAGGCACGACTAGTGGCAAAAGGTTTCACTCAAGTGCACGGATTGCATTATGATGAAATTTTTGCACCTGTAGTCATGCTACATTCCATTCGGATTATCTTAGCGATTGCCGCATTTCATGACTATGAAATTTGGCAAATGGATGTGAAAACTGCCTTCTTAAACGGTTATTTGGAGAAAGAGTTGTACATGGTGCAACCCGAAGGTTTCATAGATCCTGAACATCCTAAGAAAGTATGCAAGCTTAAGCGCTCCATTTATGGACTTAAGCAAGCTTCTCGGAGTTGGAATAATCGTTTCGACCAAGTGATAAAAGAGTATGGTTTCACTCGATCGGTCGAGGAACCATGCTTATATATCAAGTCGAGTGGGAGCAAGATTGTTTTCTTGATATTGTATGTCGATGACATACTCTTGATTGGGAATGACATTCCTCTCCTATCTTCGGTTAAAGAATGGTTGAAGAACCATTTCCAGATGAAAGATCTGGGTAAGGCACAATGCATTTTGGGAATCCGTATCTACCGAGATGGATCACGACGGACGTTATCACTTAGTCAGGAGTCTGATTTGGATAAGATTCTTGAGAAGTTCAGCATCACCAACTCCAAGAAGGGTAACCTTCCAATGACGTCTGGGATGCAGTTGGGAAAGTCTCAGTCACCCACGACGCCTGAAGGGATTGAGCGCATGAGTCGTTTTCCTTATGAATCTACAATAGGATCAATCATGTATGCCATGATATGCACACGTCCAGGCGTGGCATATACATTGAGTATGACGAGTCAGTACCAAAAGAATCCAGGTGAAACACACTGGATAGCTGTTAAAAATATCCTCAAATACCTACAGAAGACTAAGGATAGGGTATTGACTTATGGAGGCGATACTAAGCTATGCGCAATCGGTTACGCATATGTTAGCTTCCAAACGGATCGAGATGATTCAAAATCTCAGTCCGGGTTCGTCTTCACTCTTAATGGTGCTGTGGTCAACTGGAAGAGTTCCAAACAGATTGTTGTAGCAGATTCTACCACTGAATCCGAGTACTATGCCGCTTCGGAAGCAGCTAAGGAAGCGATATGGATGCGTCAATTCTTACAAGGACTTACGATAGTTCCTAGGTCGAATGACCCGATCACCATCTATTGTGACAATAGAGGTGCCATCTTTCAGGCTAAGGAGCCAAAGTCTAGCAACAAATCTAGACATGTACATCGTAAAGCTCACTTGATCCGTGATTACGTGGAGCAAGAAGAGATAGTGATTGACAAGATAGCTTCGGATGATAACATCGCGGACCCTCTCACTAAACCGTTGGATTTTTATAAGCATGAAGGGCACGTTATTTCCATGGGAATTAAACGTGTTTCTGAGTTGTAGTAGTTGATTATGGATTTGATACATTATCTTTTCCATATACTATTTATAACTTCATCGTTTTTATAATATTTTGTTTTTCATAAGGATTGTACTGACAACATTGAACGCCACAAAGTGAACTGAATTACATTATATTTTGTTTGGTCCGTAATCGCCTTAATGAGCTCATAACTCTGGCTATTATATTGTGTAGTCGATTGATGGTGGGTTCAACGAGCCATAAGTCAATCGGTTGACTGATCGATCACAGATGAGAGATTATAATGATACCTCGTAGGACAAATTTTTGTGACAACGTAATGGAGTCCTAAATGTTTAAAAACATTCGGTGCCAGGTCGTGGATAGGACATCCATTGTGTTCCTAGAGTCGATTCTTTTGACTATCGACTATCTCTTGAGATTAAGGCGCTTTTGGGTGACTTTGGTTTCTTTCTCACGATCTGCAGAATCGGAGCTAAGTAGATTTTTTCTAGGTCATTTCATACTGTGCTTATATCTGCAGGATTCGAGTTGAGGAAAATATCCAACCTTTATCAGGTATAGTTATTTCTCAGGGCCACTCGAGGAGTTGTAACTGAAATGCATGGCCATGCTCGAATGATGATTCGTTTATCAGTTAAGTTACTCTCTAGTCGGGGAAACAACTCTTGATACAGATCACTTGTAAAATACGACCTTTGTGAATACGGATTTTGCAAATTGTTTTACATTGAGTGGGAGAAATTTTAGGATATGAGAATCGGTTATCGAACATACACTTGTGAGGACAAGTGGGAGTTTGTTGAAGCTTGTGTCCTCCACAAATTAGTGTGATAACATTTGTAAATCTCTTAAAGGTTCACAAGGGTATACTTTGTATTTTATCAGTTGATTAATGATTACCTAATAACGGTTGACTTGCTAGAAAGTTTGACGTTATTATCATACTGATGGCGGTGATCAACTGGTCCCTAAAGGTCACACCTAAAGGATGTGTTTGAGAGATGTGGTTATGGAAATGTAATCACATTGATGCCTTATATGACTAAACAGTTAGTCTATGTGTTGATGAGAAGATTATTTAATGACGATTAAATAATATTAGCTGAGGCGAATTAACTGTCAATTCGTAAATTGAATATAAAAAGTTATATCTAATTAATGTATATAATGTTAGCTTGGACGAACTAATATGTTAATTCGTAATTAAATATAATCAGTTATATTTAATTAGCAAGTTAAAGTATATATTATACGATATTGTCACAGACCGGCATTAATAAATCTACTACAAGCTCTTGTGTGTAGACTTATTAATACGAAATGATATAAATGACAATTTATAAATAATACATTTTATACATGGTCGATCAACCGGGTGTGTCAGTCGATCGACTGATATACCTGCTTCGGAATATGTGGGCCGAAAATTAGAAGAAAAAAAAACCACCCTAATTCTCCCTAATACACGGTTATAAGGGAGAGGGGAGTTTATTTTTCCTAACCTAATTTTCTAACTCATTCTTGCCTCTCATCTAAAACACAAAACGAAAAACCCTAGCCATTTACAGAATTTAGGGATCGATTCTAGCAAGAACACAAAGGGAATATCTCATATCGTATTGGGTGCAACTGATAGGTGAATATCATTGCGATATTGTTCTTAGGCCGATTTTGCTAGGACCGAAGTTTGTTTCTTAATTCTCTACTTTTGTTTATGCAATTTAGTTTTATGACTGGTAATCATCTTATAAATTCGTTATAATCCTTAAAGTTAAAGGGATGCATACAGATAAATCCCTCATTTCAACACGCCTTTCTAGGCCGTCGTAATGACGATTTTCAAACCCTGTTTTTATAACCATTTCAACACGCCTTTCTTGGCCGTCGTAATGACGATTTTCATACCCAGTTTTTATAACCATTTCAACACGCCTTTCTAGGCCGTCGTAATGACAATTTTCAAACCCGGTTTTTTATAACCATTTTAACACGCCTTTCTAGGCCGTCGTAATGACGATTTTCAAACTCGGTTTTTACAACCATTTCAAATCACCTTTTTACGCCGTTATAATCGCCGCGTCTAGACACGGATTTTAACCCGTTTCGCGCCGACAATGGCTCTTTCAAAACCCGAGAAAAGAAAACACCCTTTTCTCGAGACACTCTCGAGATCCCGAGGACCATACACCGTCCCCGAGATCTCTTCAAACATTTCAAAACCCGATTTTCAAAACATACAATTTTGAATTTCAAAAACCATCTTGGCAAACAGTACATTGTTTTCCGAGCCGACTCAAACTCAAAACCGTCTTTTACAAACAAACTTAAGACAACCATTTAAACTGACCGACTTGCGGAGATCTCTATCTTCGAAAGCCGTCCCTAAAGCGACAAATGAATCTTTTTGAAAATTTTGATTTTCGAAAACTTCAGTCCACCATTCCAATTCCGCCTCGTGTCTATCGAGTCGAAGCAAACGTACTTATGGGTCTTTACTTATGAGTCGTCTCACCACGAGACTCGTCTAATGGCGTCACGCTGCTACATTGGACTCGTGTCAAAAGTTCGGTCAACACCGTCACGTCATAAATTGAGTCAGCACCGAGGTACCACGCACGGTCATCCTCGTCTTGTTGAGTCTGATCTTTGTCTCGTCCTTCGTGCTGTCAGCGTTTAGTCTTTGAATCGTGTCGGATTGAGTTGTCATGTGAGCCATTTTTCTGCCTCAGAGCCATGGCCCCATCTTCAACTTCGTCCAACAACAACAATGATAACAATAGAGATGTCACAACTGCTCAGCTAGCCAGCCTGCTCACTGCTCTTAAGGTCACTCTGGATCGTGTCGAGACCTGTATCGACACCCTGAAAAACAAGGAAGCTGGAGAACACAACACTCCGCCTTTGACCGAAACTGAGAAAAGGCTCAAGCTCTTGGAAGAACAACTCCTAGCCCGGGGTAACAATATCCATCTCGAGATTAACCGCAGATTTGAACCTGTTGGGGATCAACTACCCGAAAACTTTACCTTGACTGATGTGCCCAAGTTCAAGGGAGTGGAGGACACGCTCAATCATAACTAAGCCTTCAAAGACTACATGGCCATAAAAGGGGTCAAATAGGAACTTTTCACCTGGATCTTTCCATCATCCTTGGAACCGATCCCTCGCCAATGGTACTACTCCCTTAACCCGAAGAACCTTACCACCTGGGATGAGGTCGCAGTTGAATTTGCTAAGCAATATGCCGACAATGTCGAAATCCAAGCAAATACCCGTACTCTTGAGGTCCTAACCCAGAATGACAAGGAGGGATTCACCGAGTTCTTAACCCGTTGGAGGAGGGTAAGCACCCAGTTGGTCAGCAAGCCGAGTGAGGCAACCTTGGTGGAAAAATTTGTCAACAATCTCCGCCCAGTATATGCCAACTTACTGAGGTACCAAAACATTAAGACCTTCCAAGATCTGCAAATCCTTTGGACACGCATCGAAGACGACCTCCGAAAGGGTGTCCTAGCCAAAACCACCAGTAGAGCTTACCAGGGATCCACATCAACCGGATCTCGCCCTTATGGTCAGATAAACAGGATTGATGAGGTCAACCTCATTGAACTAACCGCCAAGAAGGTTGAGCGCCCCCAAAGAGTGTTCACCAATATAGGGTCAACTTATGCAAGCACCCTGAAGAGGCTCGTGGACCAAGGGAAACTACAACCAATCGGACCCACCCCGGATCCGTCGAATGCTAAGAATTCCCGCTTCTAGAACTTTAATGCCTACTGCTAGTACCATCAAGGAAAAGGGCATGACACAGAAACCTGCTTCAAACTCAAACACATCATCCAGGACATGATCGAGAAAAGAGAATTGCCTTTGCCTCCACCAACTAAACCAAACAACAAAACCAACCCTTTGGGAATCCACGCCATCTCCGATGACGAGCCGACCTTGGACTGCTCACACCTCATCCTGCCAATTGATGACGAGGTGAATGCCCTGGAGAAGGATACCTCAGACGGGGTATTTGTGTTCAGTGCCGCGACAATGCTCGCCATGTTCCAACAGGTCGAAGAGGCCATAGCCAGTCTCTCCGAAAGGATAACTTGACTTGACGATGCTTACCGCCGACTGATTTTCAGTCCTCCAGCACCACGCCCGAGGGAAGGTCCCCCAAACACCCAAAACTACCCTCACCCAGATGGATTGCTCCCGCGACCATTCTGGCATGCACCTCACAATAATCAGCCTCACAAAAACTACCCTCACAAAAATGTCCCACACAAAAACTGCCCACCAAGGAATACCTCTCCAAGGTGCCTTCGAGATACCGAAATCAATGGCATCTGGAGAGATAATGTTGAAGATGTCTATATTGTCCCAGGGAAAGTGAAACAGGCGAAAGAGATCGGTCATCTTACCCGGTACGGACACCCCTATCAAAACCCGAACAATTCAACGGCCGCTCCAGCAACGAATGACCAAGTTGTCCCGGACATGGACACTTAACCCAAGGCTCCCGAGAATTCGATTCTCAAACAACTGTAGAAAGCAAAAGCCGAAATCTCAATTCGGCAACTGATTGCTACCTCCTTCGAGCATCGGCAAGCTCTACTACAAGCCTTGGGAAAACTGACTGTGCCCTCTACCTCCTCCCCGGAAGAAGTAGTGGCACACATGACAAGGGATGTCCCTGATTTGAGCAACCCGGTCATCTTCTCTGACAAAGATATCTCTCCCTTCAGAGCTAACCACAACCTGGCCCTATATATCACCGTGCAATGCCTCAAAAAGAATGTGCTTATGGTCCTTGTGGATGACGGATCCGCGGTGAATGTCATTCCCCTCAAAACAGCTCATAAAATGGGTATTAACAAAGCTGATTTGGTCCCAACCAATCAAGGAGTACGCGCTTATGATGGCACTCGTCGTAAGGTCGCTGATCGGTCCGTTTCGTGTTCACAATTAAAGGTGTGGTCGTTGGGTCATGTCCGAATCAAAACACAATTTATAGCTTCACAAACAACTCTACAATTAGTAAAGAGGCAAGTAAAGGTCGGATCCCAAGGGACGGGTATTGAAATGAGATTTCTATTGCAACTAGTGGTGTCTAAGGGGTGTCACAAATTGGGTTGATGTAGAAGGTCACTAAAATAAAATAGCAATGAAAATAAACAAGGAAGATGAATTAAAGGGGTGTAAACAATTGATTAAAAAGCACTAGGGTGTCATGGGATCATAGGGGAATCATGGGAATTGATCATACAAACATGTTCTCAAATTATAAGCAAGCAATTATTGTTGTGATGGATTGAGTTGGATTATATCTTACAATCCTAGGAATGTTTGGTTCCCGGAGCCGAATCGATTAGATTGTACAACACCTACAAGTCGACTTAATCTTCTCTACTCAACAACATGCATGGTCTAATGAGACTCGAGTTGGGTTATGTCTTACAAGTCTCATTGAAAAGATGGAAGATGATAGTAAATGCAAGGATTCATAGGCTTAGCATTTCATCAAATATAACATGTGCATGAGTTGAGATCAAAACAAGCAAGCAAATAAAACATGAAAGCATATTAATTTAAGCATGAATCATTCCCCATTTTGGTTTCCCCTAATCACCCATTAACCCTAGCTAAGAGACTACTCACTCATTATCATGTTGATCATGCTAGCAAGGTTGTCAATCATACCAACAATATGAAACATGATGAATAAATGAATGTAATTAACAATAATTAAAAGGGATTAAGAGAATTATACCTACTAATGATTCCAATAATAAAGCAAAGATAAAAGAAGTACTTGAATGCTTGATTGAGAGGTTGTCAATCTCCCAATAATAACCCAAATAATCTTCAATTACCCAAAATAAAAGATGAACAAAAGAGAGATTAAGGAAATAAAACTTGTATTAGAACTTGATTGATTGTTGATTACAAAACTAAAGAGAGATTTGATTGATATTAACTACTCTAATTATTGATAAGAAGAATATGCTCCTCTAATTAGACTAATGGGGTATTTATAGTGGAAATTAGGGAGGATGCATTAGGGTTAACTAAGGGCTAAACTAGTAATTACACTTTTTAGATTGAGCAAGGAGGAGCCGGTATTTTTCGAAGGAAGGGCTTCTTTCTTTGTAGCTTGGAGAAGAGGAAATCACGCTATGCTGGAATCCGGGCGGAATAAGGTCGGGACGGGCGGATTCTGGCGATGGGTTCCGAGCGGATTCGAGGGAATCCGGGCGGATTGTGGAGGTGGAATCCGAGCGGATTAGGGGAAAACCGCACGGATTGTGCAGCTGGGGGACGGCCGGATTGGGGGACAATCCGCACGGATTGTCACTCAGCAAGACATCTTCTTCTTTTCTTCCTTTTTCTTCATAAATTACTTGGGGATTTCCTTGGGGACTCAAGGATCCTTTCTCAACATTGCTCTTCTACTATAATATGTACAAAGGCCTTCTAATCTTGTCTCTCCTTGATGCTTGGTCATTGGATTCGATCAATTTAGTCTCGTTTTGCCATGAAAATGCAAGATTCTTACTCCTTTCCTACCAAGGGATCAAAATCTCGAAGAATATGCAAAACAAAGAACTAAAGATAAGAAATGACCCAAATATGCACTAAAAAGCATGGGAACAAGGCTAATTCAGGGGCTAAATATGCGCTAATTATGGTCACATCAAATATCCCCAAACCGAACCTTTGCTCGTCCCGAGTAAAGAGGTGACAAAGACTAGGACCAATACTAACCTATCCTAATAATATAGCCGATATGAGACAATTAGCGGGTCTCACTCCGCCCCTTCAACTCACAACAAGACAACCATGAGGTAGGATGCCTTCTTTCAAGGCAAGGTGGGTCTTGCCAAAATGGCGACACATCCAAACATTAAGCACACAAAATCACATAATGGATGCATCTACAAAAAGGAATAGCCACTTCCTCATCAAGTGGCGGAGGCACTAAAGAGGAACAAATTTAAGAGCATGTAATCCTTCACAAATACTAGTTCAACAAATTACTAAGTCTAAGAGGATGGCACTAAATCACCTCCAAATGGTGTTAAACTAGACTAGTTTCGTCCTCAATTTCCAAATGCTTTCGTCAAGAGCAATCGGATGGTGGTGGAATGATGATCCCTATGATGCTAGTAGCATATGACATGACAAGTCTCGAATTCTCTAAAAAAGTAAAGGTCATGGATCGTCCCAAGCTCGACCAAGTGGCTTGACAAAAAGGCTTTTTGGGAATGAAATGCTCAAATCTTTATTCACAACGGGTGGATATGACTAGTATTCAAAATTGTCCTCATTTCACTTTCACAATTCAAAAATTTAAGATGGGGTTTGTCCCTTCCGGGCTAGTGTCCTTTGCTTTCGCCAATCGCTTATTAGGCATCCGGTTAACCTCTAGACAATAGCTTTTCGGGGTGATAGTCACTCTGTCTCTGGGCGGCCGAATTCACAACCGTATGGGGGCCCAATTCAATGGAACCCGCTCCAAAGCACATCGAAATGGTACGCCTCCATCAAAACAACTTAAGTTTCTCAACATTCAACAATTCATAACATTTGAGGTTTCTTTGGCATTAAATTACTTCTACATGACAAAATTTTTTGAAATGAGCACTTCAAGCTTATTGATAGAAAATATTTTTGGGTTGCCTTACCACAAGGTCAAACAAGGTCACCTAGACAAGTTAACCAAGTCCACATCGCATCACGGGGTTGGATAGGTGACTCACATGCAAACCCTTGACTAGGCTTTGGGTCATGGGTCAAAAGACACTAGTATGACACTATCTAGGGTGTTTTACAACCATTCTAGTAGACAAAGTCTTAAGTTGAACAACTATTTGTAATGGCTTAGTTTCTCTTGTCAAAGTTCCTAATTAGGCATTTTTCAAAACATTTCTAACATACAACTATGTGCTATGATGCAACTAATATAAACATCCTAATGCAAGTGATTCTATCAACTAATATGACATATAAACTAAATGCAAGTCCTAAGTTCACATTGTTATACCGCATCAATCAAAATAAAGCCACATAGTCATTAACATAAAGAGGAAAAAGGAGATTGGAAAGATCATACCATGCGGTCTTCATTATCCTCATGTCTCGGATGTGGCGTAGTCAATCAATGTGAATAAGGATAGAACAAACACAATATATACAATACTATATACAAGGCTACAAAAGGAAATAAACATGTTTTTGGGTTTTCAATTTTCAAATTTTTATGATTTTTGAAATTTTTCAATTTTTTTGGTTTTTGAATAAGAGTTAAATGTTAGAATTCCCATCCCCACACTAATATGGGCATTGTCCTCAATGGCCAAAATGATGGAAATTATGCAAAGATGATGCATGATTTCTATACTAAATGCAATCTATACTAAGCTACACTACATGATGCATGGTTTTTGTTATGACGGAGAGGATAATTTAAATTACCTCCCGTTGTGTATGCATTAACTTCCCCAAACCGAGTGAGACACTATTGCTAATGTCCAAGGATGGGTGTAGTTCATGCACACACTATGCAATGCATGAAACTAATTTGTCATTTTGGATTTTGAAAATGGGAACAATAAAATGAGAACACCTCAATGGTACCGAGGTGTGAGTCCTCTATGGTGCTAGGACTACTCCAACAATGATCAAAATTATAATTAAAACAAAGAGAGAAATAGACAAACCATGAGAGGGTAGGAGTCTCCAAGGCTTGCTAATCTTCCATCATGTTATCACCATCACTTTCCTCATTAGAAGTGGTCACATTGCCACTTCCCTCGTCATTTGCTTCTTCACTTTCTTCTTCATCTTGCTCATCATCATCTTCACCATCCTTTTCTCCTTCTTCACTTGCTTCTTCATCAATGTTATCATCAACTTCTTCATCATTACCAACAAACTCATTGTCATCCGAAACGACCCTAGATGCACCCGGAAATAAGACATCTCTATCCGCCCAACTAGGCAAAGGACATGATGGATCAAGTAGTCCTTGCCTAGCTAAGTGTAGGAGGGGTGGATATTGAGCCAAGTAAGCATTTTTCCGATCCTCAAAGGCTTGCTTGTGCATTGCTTGCATGAGAAGAGTCAAATAATCATTTCTAGCTTCAACTCCTTCCGGCTTGAACTCTTGATACTCAAAGGGGTAAGGTGGTATGACAATGGAAGAGGAGGGAGTTTCAAGATCACCCTTTTGTTGTTGAATAATATACTCGGCCTCTTTAGAAAGGGGAAGTAGATAATTTGTCCGGTGGACGCTTAGACGGCAAATCTTTGAAGGCAAGGTGAACGATCTAGCTTCACTAGTGAGCCATCCATACTTAGTGTCAAGAGGATTATGGGCAACCCACTTGTACTTGTGTATCATAGTATGCAAATCAACAAGATGACCACCCTCCTTTGCTTTGTACTTGTTATCCTTATTGAAGTTAGGATCAAAGTACTTAGCTAGGATAGTGACTAGGCCACCATTGACAATAACGGTAGTGCCCTTCTTCCCACAATCAATGTTGAGCCATCTATCTACCAAGAGCCTCAAAGAATTGTAAGGCTTGGTGTGTACTCTTCCAATGTTCAAAGCCGATTCAAGGAGAATAAAATCAGGTTTGGTGAAATGGTTGGTATCTTTCCTTGCAATTATGGTGTTTCCCATGACCTTGTGCCATACTCTTATGCCCAGATGGTGGACTAAAAGAGCACGACTCGCATGAAAGTCCTCAAATTTCCCCCCGGAAATTGCCTCCCAAAGAGGGTCGGGGTCATACTTTCCATAATTCTTAAAATAACGCGGTTCATCACTAAGACCCAAAATTTCACTCAATTCTCTAAAGGAAATGCGTCTACTAACATTAGCTAGACGAAACTCTAGATTCTCCCTACTCTCAACTTTGGTGACTTTCAAAGAACTCAAAAATTCCAAGGTAAGGAAGGGGTATGTCAACTCTTTTGATTCAAACAACTTCTCTAACCCCATGGCTTTGAAAAAGGCTCTAGTTTGCTCAAGAACACCCAATTTTTCTAAGGTATCCTCACATATAAATTTGGTGGATTGAATTGATTTCCTAGCAAACTTGGCAAAAGTATTTCTATGGGTTTCGGAAATAAAAGTTACCTCCGGATAATGCAAAAGTTGATCAATTTCCGGAGTAGAAGGTGTTGTTGCTCCCATAGAAGGTTGTTGTTGTTGTTGCACTTCCAAGTTTGGTGTTGCTACCACCATAGCCAATGCTTTCTTTGTTTGAAGAGCCTTTTGCCTTTGTGAGAGTGCCTTAGCCTTTGGTGCCTTTGTTGCCTTTGTTGCTCCCTTAGTCCTTGCCATTGATGAACTAACCAAGAAAAGAATGGAAAATCTTCAATTTGTAGTATACCCAAATCGATTTAAAGGTGAAAGGCTTTGCCTTTATGAATTCAAAAATCGACTCAAAGGTTGAAGATTTTGTGCTTGGTTTTGATTTTTATTAAAGAAGGAGTGATTGATTTGTTGTTAGAAGGATGATTTGATTTGTTTTTGGTGAATGTAGTTGAGGGATTTTGTTTTTGTGATGGGGAGGATGAGGGTTTTGATGTTGTGGGTAGTGTTTATGAATGAATGAATGAATGAAGGAAGGTGGGAGGGATTTTATAAAGACCGAAATTTTCGAACTGTAGGGGCAATCCGTGCGGATTCTGCCCAATCCATGCGGATTCTGTTCTTTCTGGGTTTTATAAAACTCGCCTAAAGACGGGCGGATTCCGTGGAATACGCTCGGATTTGCTTGATACGGGACGGGCGGATTTGCCTGAAGACGGACGGATTTCAGTCCAGGAAATTTTTCTTGTTTTCCTCAGCAGAGAAGACGGGCGTCTTCAGTCCAGGACGGACGGATTTGCAGAGACGGGCGGATTGCTGTTCAGGACGCCCGGATTCTCTTACAGTCAAAAATCTTCCAAAATCTCAGCTTATAAAGTCGTGCGTCTTCAACCCAGTACGCTCGGATTACTGAAGACGGGCGGATTCTCTGGAATCCGTTCGGATTCGACCCCTCGTACCCGGATTCAGTTCCATCCGTGCACAATGCATATCCCTTACCATTCTTCCATTCTTCTTCAAATCTTGTGTTCTTCATTGTGAGGGCACTAAGGCATGGATAGCCTAGGCAATTGCCATCCCCACACTAAGCTAGAGCACTACACATCAATTGAAATTGTTAGTCCCTCCCTCACTTCTCTCAAACATGACAATTATCTTGATCAAAGTAAATAAAAATCCAAAGATGACAAAAAATGCAATACAAGAATTGAAATGTAAGTTAGGGAGTTAGAAATATTTACAAGTGGTGGTTTAGGGAGGACTCTACCAAACTCTCATTCTTGATGAGATGTCAAGGGGGCATGTCCAAGGTGTTGTTGATGTTGCTCAACACCTTGAAAAAGTAATCGAAAGCTTGTTCATTATCATGGTAGAGGTCTTCAATCGACCTTGGCCCTTGTTGTCGGTCTTGATCGATGGCATTACCAATGTAGGGATTAAAAATACCTTCAAATTCGTTGTCCCAAAGACCACAAACTTCATTAAGTTGATCATTGAAAATCTCTTGATTTGATGGAGACAACTCTCCCAATTTCTTCTCTTGGCCAATGAGGCCATTTTCTTCTTCCTTGATTGATTTTGATGACTTTTGCAAGCTCTCCTTGTCACAATTCATTTGCTCTTTGAATGGAGCATCTTCAATTTTCTTCTTCCATTGGAGTTCCGATTTCTTCCTTTCATGCTTTCGGCTATAATGATCAATCATGAAACATGGTTCATGCAAATGAGGAGCTCTCATAGTCTTGTCAAGATTAAAAGTTATGCTTTCATCTCCCACTTCTAGAGTGAGCTCACCATGTTTCACATTAATCACCGCACCCGCGGTGTGTAGGAAAGGTCTTCCTAGAATGATTGGAATGTTGGAATCTTCCTTCATATCAACAATGACAAAGTCCACCGGGATGAAAAACTTCCCAATTCGTACGGGGACATCTTCCCATATCCCTAATGGTGTCTTCGTCGATCTATCGGCCATTTGGAGTGTGATATTGGTGCATTTAAGCTCTCCCATCCCCAACTTTTTGCTTACCGAGTACGGCATGACACTCACACTAGCCCCTAGATCACATAAGGCTTTGTTGATCGTCGTGTCGCCAATGGTACGCGGTATTGAGAAGCTTCCCGGATCCTTTAACTTTGGAGGTGAACTCCTTTGAAGTATTGCACTACTCACCTTAGTGAAGGCGATAGTCTCAAGCTTCCGGCACGTGATTTATTAATTCCGTGAAAGGAATTGAGACTTCCAAATTCTTCACAATTTCCATGAACTTTCCAAGTTGATCATCAAATTTGGGCTTGGCTTGACGACTTGGAAAAGGAAGTCTAATCACAATGGGCTCCTTCTCCTTGACCTTGTCTTCATTTTTCTTTGAACTTTCTTCTTTTGATGATTCTCCATCTTTGGAGCTTTGCACAATTTCTTCCTTTTCACTAGCTTCCACAACTTCATCCTCAACTTGCTTCCTTGGTGCTTCATACCTTGTACCACTTCTCACGTGAATGGCACTAACCGTTTCATGTCTAGGGGGATTACTTTGAGGTGGTAATTGCCCCTTTTGTCTTTGTGAGCTTGAAGATGCTAGTTGAGTCAATTGTGTTTCCAACATCTTGGTGTGAGCTAGGATGTTGTTGATGGTGGTTTCCTTTGCTTGGCTATCTTTTTGCATTTGAGTGAAAAATTCTTGTTGATTGTTTTGCATTTGGAGGACCGCTTTTTGGACATCAAAACCTTGGTCCTTTTTGTGATTGTATGGATTTTGATTTTGGTAACCTTGGTTTTGATTGAAAAAGGGTCTTTGATTTTGGTTTCTCATGGGTGGTGGAGTGTATGTTGTTTGAGGGTTTTGAACATTTTGGCTTTTGTATGAGAGATTTGGATGGAGTTTGGTGTTTTCTTTGTAATAGTTAGAATAAGGGGTACCACTCTTGTATGCTTGGAAAGCATTCACTTGTTCATTTGTTCCCCTACATTCAGCTTGGTCATGTCCCAAAGTTCCACAATTCTCACATATCCTACTTGGGATTGATGAGGATGCCGTCATGGCATTAACATGATGCTTTGATGATTTTGAGTTTTCTTCAAGTCTAGCCATAGCTTGTTCAAACTTCAAGTTGATTGTGTCAATGTGAGCACTATGTTGAGCACCCAATTGAGTAACGGAGTCCACTTCATGCTTTCCTCCTCTAGTAGCCTTGCGAGGTCTACTATATTGTGAGTTATGGACCGCCATTTCCTCAATCTTGTTCCATGTTTGATTGTCATCAACTTCGGTGAACATTCCATTTGATCCCATGTTGAGAATGTTCCTAGAATCCTCATATAAACCATTCCAAAATTGTTGTACCAAGAACCATTCGCTAAGTCCATGGTGAGGACATGAGCGACAAATTCCCTTGAACCGCTCCCAAGCTTCATACAAAGATTCTTCATCCCTTTGCTTAAAACCCGTGATTTGAGCTCTTAGCATGTTAGTCTTCTCCGGTGGGTAGAATTTTTTGTAGAAAGCTAGAGCCAACTTCTTCCAAGAATCTATTCCGAGGGTGGCCTTATCAAGGCCCTTCAACCATTGCTTTGCGGTGCCGATTAGAGAAAAAAGAAATAAGACCCATCTAATTTGGTCTTGAGTCACACCCGTTTGAGAGATTGCATCACAATAGTCGCAAAAGGTTTCCATATGAGAATGAGGGTCTTCACTAGGCATCCCCCCAAATTGGCTCCTCTCAACTAATTGGATGAAGGCGGACTTGGCAATAAAATTTCCGGTTAGATGTTGCGGTGTAGGAGTACCATTTGGTAGATTCTCCTCGGTGGGTACGGAGTGTGACGAGAATTTAGGCATTGTAGGTGGTTTTTGTGGGGTATTGTGTAATGAGTTCTCCTCTCCTTCAATTGCGAAAGGATTGACGAACTCACTAGTGGGTTGAACAAATTCACTAATACCTCTTAAATTCCTCCTAACAAGTCTCCTATTGTTCGTCAAGGTTCTTTCGATTTCACGGTCAAAAGGTAACAAATCACCTTGTGACCTTCTAGACATGCAAAATATCAAACAACTCGAAAACAATTAGAACAAACCTTGAGGAGTTTTACTTCCCCAAGGCGAAGAAAGACACAACTAATAACAATAAAAAGAAATCTAAATCAAGTAAACACCGTCCCCGGCAACGGCGCCATTTTTGATCGGTCCGTTTCGTGTTCACAATTAAAGGTGTGGTCGTTGGGTCACATCCGAATCAAAACACAATTTATAGCTTCACAAACAACTCTACAATTAGTAAAGAGGCAAGTAAAGGTCGGATCCCAAGGGACGGGTATTGAAATGAGATTTCTATTGCAACTAGTGGTGTCTAAGGGGTGTCACAAATTGGGTTGATGTAGAAGGTCACTAAACTAAAATAGCAATGAAAATAAACAAGCAAGATGAATTAAAGGGGTGTAAACAATTGATTAAAAAGCACTAGGGTGTCATGGGATCATAGGGGAATCATGGGAATTGATCATACAAACATGTTCTCAAATTATAAGCAAGCAATTATTGTTGTGATGGATTGAGTTGGGTTATATCTTACAATCCTAGGAAAGTTTGGGTCCCGGAGCCGAATCGATTAGATTGTACAACACCTACAAGTCGACTTAATCTTCCCTACTCAACAACATGCATGGTCTAATGAGACTCGAGTTGGGTTATGTCTTACAAGTCTCATTGAAAAGATGGAAGATGATAGTAATTGCAAGCATTCATAGGCTTAGCATTTCATCAAATATAACATGTGCATGAGTTGAGATCAAAACAAGCAAGCAAATAAAACATGAAAGCATATTAATTTAAGCATGAATCATTCCCCATGTTGGTTTCCCTAATCACCCATTAACCCTAGCTAAGAGACTACTCACTCATTATCATGTTGATCATGCTAGCAAGGTTGTCAATCATACCAACAATATGAAACATGATGAATAAATGAAAGTAATTAACAATAATGAAAAGGGATTAAGAGAATTATACCTACTAATGATTCCAATAATAAAGCAAAGATAAAAGAAGTACTTGAATGCTTGATTGAGAGGTTGTCAATCTCCCAATAATAACCCAAATAATCTTCAATTACCCAAAATAAAAGATGAACAAAAGAGAGATTAAGGAAATAAAACTTGTATTAGAAGTTGATTAATTGTTGATTACAAAACTAAAGAGAGATTTGATTGATATTAACTACTCTAATTATTGATAAGAAGAACATGCTCCTCTAATTAGACTAATGGGGTATTTATATTGGAAATTAGGGAGGATGCATTAGGGTTAACTAAGGGCTAAACTAGTAATTACACTTTTTAGATTGAGCAAGGAGGAGCCGGTATTTTTCGAAGGAAGGGCTTCTTTCTTTGTAGCTTGGAGAAGAGGAAATCACGCTGTCTTTGGAATCCGGGCGGAATAAGGTCGGGACGGGCGGATTACGCGATGGGGTCCGAGCGGATTCGAGGGAATCCGGGCGGATTGTGGAGGTGGAATCCGAGCGGATTAGGGGAAAGCCGCACGGATTGTGCAGCGGGGATGGCGGATTGGGGACAATCCGCACGGATTGTCACTCAAAGAAGACATCTTCTTCTTTTCTTCCCTTTTCTTCATAAATTCCTTGGGGATTTCCTTGGGGACTCAAGGATCCTTTCTCAACATTGCTCTTCTACTATAATATGTACAAAGGCCTTCTAATCTTGTCTCTCGTTGATGCTTGGTCATTGGATTCGATCAATTTAGTCTCGTTTTGCCATGAAAATGCAAGATTTTTACTCCTTTCCTACCAAGGGATCAAAATCTCAAAGAATATGCAAAACAAAGAACTAAAGATAAGAAATGACCCAAATATGCACTAAAAAGCATGGGAACAAGGCTAATTCGGGGGCTAAATATGCGCTAATTATGGTCACATCAGTCGCAGGGCTTATCACTCTAACTGTCGCAACCGGACCACTGGAGAGGCAAACCAGTTTTCAGGTAGTCGACATCGACGCCTCCTTCAACATGCTTCTAGGACGTCCCTGGACTCACGCTGTCAAGGCAGTTACCTCAACTCTCCACAAGAAAATCAGGGTCCCCTTCAACGGGAAAACGATCACGATTCCTACTACCCCAATCAAAGCCGTCATGAAAAAGGGAATAGCATCCCAGGCCATTGAGGATGACGACAATGAAATGTAAGGATTCGAAGCTGTGAATGCCATAACCGATGAATCAACACCCCTTGATTGTGACTTGTTCGCCAACCTCACAGTCAACCGCATTCTGATGCGCCAGGGTTACTTCCCGGGTTTACCCCTCAATCCACTAAAGGATACCTTACCTCCTTTGAAATAGGCTAAGGTCCCCAATATCCCCTTCAGAGTGGGCTATGAACCTACCGATTAAGACATCCAGGAGATGAACCTCCTAGTTCGGAAGCGCAAGAAGCACGGAGTTATCCTCCGTCCCTATCATTTGACCCTCCATGGATAGTTTATCGCCGAGGGAGAGTCCAAGCTCTACTCTGGCTTTCCGGAGCCGATCTATGACTTTGTGGCCAAGGTCAAGTACCCGGGTGTGGAAGTCTTTCAGGACTGCTACTTCATCCCCGACAACACCGAAGCTGCATCAACCAAGTCTAAGCCGTCCTCATGCCTCGACGGACAAGCTGCCACTCACCTTTTTGGAGAAGATAACATCAGGCACCTCGACTATGAGGACATATAAAATCGCTCTGAAGGACAACCAATTTGACCCAACCGCCTTGATCTCCGACACTGATCCGGAGAAAGCTACACAGGGCTGGAGAAAAACCGTCAAGTGGACCGATCGCCAAGGCCGCATTCTCAAGATCACAACTGGAGAAGGCCCTATGTTCAAAGAGGAAAGTGAAGAAGAATCTGAGTCTGAGTCGGAGTCAGAGTCTGTCATAGCTCCTAATGCTCCTGATGTCCCAGTCAAGGGCCCCTTCCCGCTGTTTTATCACAAGCTTGTGGCTGCTTTAGAGGCTGAGGCTACTAGGGTTATCCCCACTCCTATGGAAGGTGACAACCTGGAGCGTGTTCCAGGGGTCACCTCCTCTACTGTGTGACTGACCATGAGATGTCTGTCCTCCCCGAGTTTTTCGCTCATGTCAACTCAATGAACGCTAAGTTTGCTTATGACTCGTCTCAATTTAACTGCAATGCAATTTTGAATGACTACGAGGAATTTGTCTTAAGTGACTACCCACCTCACCTAGCCAAAGAACTTGATAAACGGGAAACCAGAACCTCCATCATTGAGGAGACCGAACCTATTAACGTAGGAACTGACAACACACCTCAAGAACTTAGGATAGGGACAACCCTGGACCCCTCGGAAAGATAACAATTCATTGACCTCCTCCACGAATACAAGGACGTATTCGCCTGGTCCTACAGAGATATGCCTGGGATTGACAGGGAAATTGCAGAGCACCGGATACCCATTAAGCCCGGAGCTAAACCCGTGAAGCAAAACCTGCGTCGGATGCGTCCTGGATGGGCCCTGAAAATCAAAGAAGAAGTGGATAAACAGTTCAAGGCCGGTTTCATCAAAGTGTCTGAGTACTCCGACTGGGTGGCCAACATTGTTCCTGTACCAAAGAAGGACGGAAGAATTCGGCCAACATTGTTCCGACTGGGTGGCCAACATTGTTCCTCATCAATGTCGGGCCTACCTATCAAAAAACCGCTACCACTCTTCTACATGATATGATGCACAAGGAGATGGAGGTATATGTCGATGATATGATTTTCAAATCAACAGAATGGGACAGCCACATCAGCGCCCTTCGGAAATTCTTCGCTCGTTTGCGGAAGTATAACATGAGACTAAATCCTTAGAAATGTGCATTCGGGGTCACCTCCGGAAAACTCTTGGGACATGTTGTCGGCAAGAGAGGTATTGAAATTGATCCAACCAAAATCAAAGCCCTCCAACAAATGCCTCGGCTTAAGAATAAGAAGGAGATTCGGGGATTTCTCGGTCAGGTTCAATACATCAACCGCTTCATTGCCAAGCTCACCATGATCTTTGAACCAATATTCAAGAAACTTCGCGCCTCCGATCACACCGATTGGGACGACGATTGTCAAAAGGCCTTCGATAGGATAAAGGAAATCCTATCCAAACCTCCTGTCCTCATGCCACCTCAACCGGGGATCCCTCTATCCCTATACCTGACTGTTACCGACACAACCATGGGAGCAATGCTAGCACAAACAGTCGAGGGCGAAGAACGAGCCATCTACTAGATCAGCAAAAAGTTCATTGAGTACGAGACGAAGTACACCCATCTGGAAAAGACATGCCTTGCCCTAGTATGGTCAACAAAGAATCTGTGACATTACATGCTCAGCTACACGGTCCACATCTACTCCAAGATGGACCCGGTCAAATACATCTTCGAAAAACCCGTACTAAATGGAAGGGTGTCTAGGTGGACACTCATGCTGTCCGAGTTTGATCTCAAGTTTGTACCCCTCAAGGTTATCAAGGGAAGTGCAGTCGCCATTTTCCTGGCAGAGAATCCCGTCAACGAGCATCCAACGACCGACACATGGTCACTTCCTGACGAAGACATCCTTTGTGCTAACTCCGACGCATGGGACCTATACTTCGATGGTGCATCTAATCTGAGAGGCTTCGGGGTAGGAATCCTTTTAATATCACCAGAGGGAGAACATGTCCCGATCTCAGTCAAGCTAGACTTTGCCGTCACCAACAATGCCATTGAATATGAAGCATGCCTCATCGGCCTACAAGCAGCCATCACACTTGGCATCAAGAGAATGAGGGTCCACGACGATTCCTCGCTCATCATCAATCAGCTGTCCAGCTCATGGAAGATCCGAAGTGAAAGCTTAGCTCCCTACCGAGCGAAAATCAATCAAGAGGCTGAGTTCTTCGACCAAGTCGACTACTTCCACTTGCCACGAGAGGAAAATCAATTTGCTGACGCCCTGGCAAAACTTGTCGCGCTCGTCAACATACCTGACGACATGACATCGATGCCTCTATGTGTCGAGAGAAGGAGCGAGCCAGCTCATATTTGTGCCATCAACAACGACGAGGAAAACCATGCCGAACCTTGGTACCAAGCCATCCTCAACTACAAAACCAAAAATGAATTCCCTCCTAACTCTAATCAAAGAGGAAAAAGAGTCATCCGTTTACTTGCATCACAATTCGTGATGAACCAAAATCAACTATACAAAAGAACACCCCAAGGGATTCTCCTCCTTTGCATTGACCATCACAAAGACAAAATAGTCATGGGAGACGTCCACGACAGAGAATGTGGCCCTCACATGAGCGCAATGATGCTTACCCGAAAGATCACGCGGCTAGGCTACTATTGGACCACCATGGAAGCCGATTGTCGTAACTACGTCAAACATTGTCATAATTGCCAAATCTTTGCCAACATACGACACATACGACCATCCCTTTTATACACCATGACATCACCCTGGCCTTTCTCAACCTGGGGCATCGACATCATCGGGAAAGTTAACCCGATAGGCACTAAGGGGCATTGCTTCGTACTCGTCGCCATCGACTATTTCACCAAATGGGTTGAAGCACAGTCATATGCAGTCTTGAACGCCAAACAAGTGGCCAAGTTCATCCAAAGCAACATCATCTGTCGATATGGGGTACCCCATGAAATCATCAGCGACCAAGGCTCTCACTTTCGGGCAGAAACTCAGGCCTTTCTGGACAAATACAAGATAAAACGAGATCAATCATCCCCCTACCGTCCCCAAACCAACGGAGCGTTGGAGGCAGCTAGCAAAACTCTTTTTACCATTATCAAGAAAATGCAAGACAACAACCGCGATTGGCCGAGCAAACTCCCATTCGCACTCAGGGGATACCAAACCTCCATCCGAACACCGAGAGGCGCCACACCCTTATACCTAGCATACGGTATGGAGGCGGTTCAACCGGTAGAGTTAGAGGTCCATTCTCTACGCAACCTACTGGAGAGTCAGGGCCCTGAGGCGGAATCGACCCGTCGAAGGTACGAGTAATTCACTCTTTTAGACGAACGACGGCTCAATTCTTTGCACAACATTAGGCTATACCAACGACGTATACAACGGGCATTCAACAAGAAGATTAAACCCAGGAATATCCGAGAAGGTGACTTGGTCCTCAAGTCGGTCCGAACACCATTACCCGTCGATCCGAGGGGAAAATTCAAACCCAACTGGGCCGGGCCATACCTGGTCAAGAAAATAATTTCGGGGGGTGCAGTGAGACTGAGTGACCGAGATGGGGAGTATTTTACAAACCCGACCAACCTGGACCAACTCAAGAAATACTACCCTTGAACCGTAGCAGCCAACGACCTAACCCTAGTTTTACAACTAGCGTCCACCTTAACCCTTTTCAAGTCAAGTTCCTCAACGCGTTTTGATTTGAAATTGAATGCTTTATCGAGTCTAAGTTACGGCACCTTGCCCGTTTCGAATGTCCTTTGATCTGTCAAAGCCAACATGCATTTGCACTAAAACAAAAACACCCTGAACTACGAGCATGGTTTGATTTCACCTCTCCAGGTAGATACGTAGGCAGTCCCTCTTATACATGAGGGATACAACCACAAAACCCAAATAAATTTAAAAAACATTTCGAACTACGATCATGGTTTGATTTCACCTTGATACCGTCGTTTTGTATCAAAATTAAATTTATAAATCCGAACTAAAACTATAGCTAGTGATAGTAAGGGTCGAACCACAGAGAGACAAGATCAATTCTATTTGCTATTTTCAGTCTATAAATGTAACAATTGAATGGGATTTTGAAATTGTTTGATTCTAGATACTAATTGACAAAATAAGAGAATTCGCAAATAAGATAAAAGAGAGATCAGGAACTTCGGTTCACCATGGCTAAGTTCAGGTCAAGAAGATAACAAAGGTCTTGTGATACGGTCTCGGGGAACATGAGCAAGTCTTTCGATCAATGCTCAATAACCTTACGGTCTTCTAATTCCCAAGAATTTCTCAAAGCTTTCGCTCAAAGGAAATTCCAAACCCAATGAAAACCTAACCTACTAATCTTTCAATATAGCAAGACGGGTTTATCAAAAGGTAATAAGATCGATACGGAAGAATTCATACTAACAAAATCAACCCTAATTTACGCCATGACTCACCTCGTTCCCAATCAAGAAAATTAGCTATGCATGATTAAAACTATAACAATTGCAAAATTGAAGGCAAAGAATAAGATTGACATAATTGAAATTGAATTTAAAACAAAAGATTAAAACTGAATTGCTTGAATATAACTAATAACAACAAGAATTAAATTGATTAGAAATAAAAGAAGATGGAAATTGCATTAAAGCTTACTAAGAATTGATGAACAAAGTCAATTGAATTCGGAATCCGTCGTCTCACTTTCTTGTCTCCAAAAAAACTAGATCTAAACTTGAGTTCTTGAATAATAAAACAGCATACCCTAAATTATTGCTGCGTACTACTCATAAACGTTCTACCCGAAAGTTCATTACAATTTGGCTTTCAAAAGTCTAAAGCATAAAATAAACATCAACCTCGCAACCTGGTCGATCGACTAAGTGGCATGGTCGATCGACCAGGCAGTACAGTGCAGTCTCTTCTGCTGAACTTCCACGGTCGATCGACTGGAGGTGCTGGTCGATCGACCAGCTACGCTGTGCAGTAGCTTCTTTTCTCTTCCAAATAGCCTCTTCACTCCATGCACGCATCCCGAGGTGAACAAGTCCGAACTCCCATCTTCCAAGTTTCCATAAAGTTGCTTCCGGAGGACGATTTAAGCTTGATTTAGCTTACTTCCACTCTTTCCTACAATAAATCATAGAAATTCCGAAGTAAACCATTTCGGGAGAAATAGTATCTTTAAGCTAACAAATAAGCATAGAAATACGTGCCAAAATTGCAAATAAAGTGTATAGAATATGCACATATCACGCCTCTTCAGGCGGATACGTAGGCAGTCCTTTCTTACACAAGAAGGATACAACCATCCCCATAATAAAAAAAAACCCATATACAAAAAAACATCCCCATCAAAAAACAAAGGGAAAAACATTCCCTTTCCTCACAAAAAATACAAAAAATGAGGCTTTCTCCCTTCCCACAAAAATCCCACTTTCCCAAGTGCAAATGTTTCAGACGATTCAAATCGAATTGCCTTTACAAAATGGATGAAAGAAACAAGTGTTCACAATTTCGACACGAGCAATCCTCTTATTTAATTAATAATGAGAAGGATTACAACTTCAACAAATAAAGCTCGACGAGACTACAACTTGTCAAAACTAAGGTGTCGGCTAAAACACCTCACATAACAAAACTAGCACAAAACACACAAAACATAGATAATACAACATAATAAAAAACTCACAACACTAATACAACATAATAATAAAGTGGGTAATGGAGGTCTTCACTCTTCCATTTTACCCTTGCCTTTTCCCTCAGGGTACATCTTCCCCTTGTTCTTCTTGTTGGCCCGCCTAGCATGGATTTCCTCTTCGAAACGGATCCTCAACGGATCTACAACGGCAACGGCCTCCGGTCTATTGCAAGATCCCATGTTCGGTCCGAAACGAGCCCATGCACGGACCACTACATTTTTGGGACCCGAACTTCTGCTCTTTGGTGGCCTTATCACATCCGGGCTAGCTCCATCAACATAGTCCTCAAAGAAGGCACGGTTGGCCTAGCCAACCTCTCGATACTTCAAGTCAACAACCCCATCCTTGCGGTATTTGGACCTCTCCTCCAAGGACGAAGATATTGACCACTTGACATAAGCGGGAGTCACCCATGTCGTGGCAACGGGGTTTGGTACCTCTCAAGGCAGCCGAGTGGCCCACCATCTTTCGAAGACCTCTACAAGCTCGGAGTTCCAGAAAACATTCTCTTGGACAAGGGTATCTTGAGCGGGCACCTTTTGTTGACGTCCCATTTGCCCCATGAGCCTTTTAGGATAAATGAAGGAAGCAACCTTCAAACCCACCACCATAAAAAAATGAGGACTAGCACCCGAAGCGGGCAACCCCGTGAAGGACCTCAAGTGCCACCATGGCACCACCCAACGGATGTGAGGACCACCCTCCTCCGCCAATCTTGCGGCCCAATAAGCCTCGGTGGAAGCAAAGCTATCCGAATACAACTTCTTCCTCATGGTAAGGTGACGGAAAGAATAAGAAGAAGAATCAACCGGAGGCTCTACATACCTTAGCCTCTCCAATAGCCACACTTGGAGGATCCTTGGGGATCCAAATGAAGGAGCTTCTCCACAAGAGCCTTCCTTGTCCAAAGTTTGGATGATCTCGCCAAGCACCAACCATGATGGATCTCTACCATGCTCCATTTGCTCAACCACATGCAGGAGGGTCATGCTACCATAGCATTTTGGCCCCTCCTTCTTCAAAGCATCAACAAAGAGGTATACATGGACAAGGTAAAAAGCAAGAGCCCTTCTCCTAGCCACCTCCGAAACATTGGCATCTAATCGGTTTGAAAAAATGTTGGTAAGAGCCAACATATCCACACCATGTGGAGCAAGAAGGAAGTTGACTTGACTTGTCGACAAGACCAACATTGAACGAAATTTCTCCTTGTAGTACAACCGAGTCGGAGAAAGCACCGGAACACAACTCGGCCACCCACCAATGGCTCAAGTTCTTCGGCAAGAGGGCAAATTTCACCTTACGGGAAAACGAAAACATGGTGTTTCGAATCCGAAAACCGAGAGCATGCTTCGAGAAATGAGGATTGCACCTTGACTTGACGGAGCACCAACAATTGACCAACTCCCATGCAAATGAGTTGATACTTCTCGGGAGGCGTCAAATCCCGGCACCATTATCGCAATGCATTCTCAAAGGCATCCATGAAATATTTTTGTGGAAAAGAAAGAAGAGGTTTTGTAGAGATGATTTTTTGTTTCGGATGATGAAATCATGAAGCACAAACATCACTATTTATACAAAACAATCAGTGCATTTTTTCAGAAAAAAAGGGAGAGCTGGGCTCTATCGCCCAATAGCTCGCGCCTGTTTAGGCCTATTCCCAGGATTCTCGCCTTGAATTGTCCCTTTCAAGTTGTGTTTTCTCCTGACACCTCAAACCTCCTGCCGGAATGCTCGCGCTTCTTCGGGATGGTCCAGGACATTTTGTGTTTCCTCACACTCACATTTCCTCGTTTTCGCGTTTTACGAAATCCGACACGGTTTCCTTGACGCAGCTTTAAACATACGGAGTTTTCTTTCTTTTTTTAAAAGGGGAAGGGCTAGTCGCCCCGATCTGCGATGGATCGTTTCCATGTCAATCAAAATTCCGAATTTTTTTTGCTTTTTCGCAATTTCCCAGCAAAAATAAAAATGAAAATTGATAACACGAAATCAATTTTCCTCAAATTTCAAGCACTCACAAATTCGAATCTTGATCTCACAAAAAAATTAAATCAAATACACTCGCAAAAAATCTTTTCTAAAAATCATCCCTGACGGTTTGAGTTTGAATTTTTTTATCAAGTCACAAATCAATTTCAACAATTCCGATGCAATTTAATTCAAGACACGAGTTAGTTGCTCAAAAATGTTCAAATCAATTCCTTTTGGAGTCCAAACGTGACGAGTTGTCGCAAATTTTCAAAATACCCTTTCAAATTTCAAATTTGAATCACCATGGTTAAGTTTTATTTTCAATCAAGTGATTAATACGTGTTTACGTTTATGTATATGTGCTACCTGTTGCCTGTTTTCTACACTAACGATGCAGGAACTAGTGCGAAGCAAAAGGGGAATTGACAGCCGACAACGCTCCTACGAAACACAACACAAAAAAGCCAAAAATCACAAAATGAACCACAATCCAAAAACACTTATATACAAACCGCCTCACGCAAAATATGAATGTGTACATGCAAGAGTCCAAGACACGGACAAATTACTACTACTCGGCGAATCCCCTCGGACCAGTCCCGGTCTCACGAGGAGTCGCAGCCAAGGCAGACACCACCATCTGCTCAGACTCCCTCTCTGAGGAACTCTCCAGCATCTCGTGCTCCATCACAATGCGAAGCTCCTCCGCCGCAGCCAACTGAGCCTTGAGAGTGGCAATCTTCGCATCTCGGCTCCGTAACTCGTCCTCAGGACGCCTCAGCTCCTGGTCTCGACGGGTGATCCCCAACCCCTGGGCCTCGATCATCGACCTGGCTGTATCCAACTCAGCACGGACCCGAGCAAACTCCGACGGATCCGCAGTACCCTACAAAACACAATACAGATCATCAAGATCTAAACAAACGTGAAATACAACACAAAATACACAAAAACAACACACAAATGTACCTGAGAAAGCCGAGCCTCCCTCACAGCCAGGTCACCAGCAAGCGCCCTCCAGCGGTTAGGCTTCCGCCACAGAGCCAGATGACTAGTGGTCGTCACCTACAGCCAAGACGGTCCTTCAGTACAATGCAAGGCGAAACATAAATGAGGAAAAATGTTCGGGTCAAGAACTCACCTTCAGAACGACCAACCTCCACTCCATGCCAACTGATGCGTGTCATTTATATGATGTTTTACACCCTCTTTTACACGCATTTCAGAGCTCATATATGTAGCTTATGCTACTATTTTCCCTATTTCCGTCTACTTTCGTGTTTTTGTATAATATTGCAAAAATGTGAAGAATCCAGCGGAGATCGAGCCGAATCCGTCCCTAAGTACTTAGCATTGCATTTGACATGGAGTAAAGACTCGAGAGATGAACTTGATGCGTGTTTCGAGGCCTGAAAGACAAATTTATGAGAGCTTCAGAAGCGAATTACCAGCTACAGCAGTCTATAGACTGACCTACATGGTCTATAGACCGTCAGAATGCTTCTCGACATTACAGGCTGCCTCATATGGCTATATCACGAGTTCTAGAGAAGATAATCGAGTGATTCCAATAGGAGGTGAAAGCTTATCCTCTGAGCTTTCCAACGCCGCATAAAACGCCTTATTTGACCAAGTAACGAAGAAATGGAAGCTATTTTAAGATCAGTGCGCGCTGCAGGAATCGTCACAATGCAATTCTGTACAACACCTTTGGTCGATCGACTGGCCTCAGTGGTCGATCGACCACCACGCGAGCTGATGCGCAAATTAAAAGATCGAGAATTAGAAAGCCCATTGTACATTAGGTTTTGGAATAAGGACTACGTTGTATTCCTATATAACGTAGCTTTAGGTTTGAGAATAATCGATCGTTTTATCGTTTTAGATCACAAAATTTATTAGGGTTCTTTAGTTTATAATTACTTCCTTCAATAAAAGTTACTTTGGCAATCGGTTTTTGGATCTTTATTCTCTGCAATTCCGTTCGGCATTCTCCTACTCTTATTTCAGTTTGATCGCTTTATTTCATTCGTAGTATAGAATTGCTAGACTAGTCTCCCAAAGCCGAATTATTGTTTTTATGTTAATCGTTTATTTAGTTGTTTTAATCATGAATCCTACTATTTTATTAGTCAATTTTATTGTTGTTGTTATTCCTAGTATGAGTAGCTAAATTCATTGTGCTAGGATGTGGGGGAATTGTAGTGTAGGCGGCATTAGAATTAGGAAGACCTGAAATCGCATGCTAGTCGATCGACCGCCCTACCTGGTCGATCGACTGGCCTCGTGAGATTACCTTCGACTTAATTAATTAAATTGCTATGTTTGACGAACCGAATGCATGCGACTAGTTAAATGCTTAGTATTTGACTGACCCAATAAGATCGAAAGATAGGGAAGGGAAATAGACTACCTAATTAAGACGACTAGATTAGTAAGATCGAAAGATGACTTAATTTAGACTTTTAAATCACTTTTCAGGACGAAAGTTAGCATTAGTGATATTAGGGAGCTGTAGCGAGATCGAAAGATGCTACATGTGAGAGTGGACCGAGAGGACCTCTTATTTTCCCGTCTCACGTGATTGATATAGACTTACTTAGTATGCTGCCGCCGAAACTATAGTGAACCGACCATCCTAGTACCCTTTTTATATTTTATTTCATCTGTTTGCTTAGTTTACTTTATTTTATTGCCCATTAGCTATAGACAATTCAATCAAACGCCCACACACTGTTACTTTTGGACTTAAATAGAACAACTATTAATTCCATCGCCTCCTTGTGGTTCGACCCTGACTGCCACTAGCTAGTAGTAGTTGGGAATTATAAATTTAACTTTGGTGAACACAACGACGGGTATCAAATTTTGGCGCCATTGCCGGGGAGGCAATTGTTTAAATTTTTAGTTGTCTTTCATTTTAGTCTTTTTTTCGCCTCAAGGGAAGACTGAGTACCTTGAGGCAGTTCTCATCTTCTTCTTTAGTGTTGTTTATTTGCAGTACTTCAGGAGAGTCCACTCATGTTCCATTCTTGGGAGCAGGAGGTAGAGATTTGTGGGAGATGTGGCGCTGAGGGGCATGATTCTGTTATGTGCCGAGTAGATATGGACCAAGTCTATGCTTACTGGCAATATAAACAAGATCATTATACGCCACCACATCCGTACTATCAGAAAGGCTTCCAAGAGCCTTCAAATTCCTTTGCACCACCTCAGCAAGACCCTCTTCCTTCTGAAGAGAGTGCGGAATTGAAGTCTATGGTGGAGATGCTTAAACTCCAAATGCAAGAAGAGGCTGAACAGAGAGAAGCTTCTTTCAAAATACTTGAGCTTCTCTTTGCTCAAGTAGCTGCCGAGCAAAATGATGATATGTATGACTCGGAGGATGATGATTTGGAGGAAGATGAAGCGTCAATTGAAGACTTCAATGCTGTGCCACATGAAGAATTCGATCAAGCAGATTTTTGTGGTCGAACGAATGACATTGCAAAAGGGAGAGCGGTCGATCGACTGGAACCAGTGGTCGATCGACCAGTTATGCTGGAGGAGGAAATTACTCGATCGAGTAGTGACGTTGTTCAATCGACCCCTGCAGCCTTGGGAATTGTTAAATCGTCACAAACGCCTATTCCAGATGACGATGAGAAGGTAAATGAAGACCATTCCTACCCGATTAGAGGTGATTCCACTCCTTTAGTCGATTATGTATACCTTCTTACTCCTTCAGTTGAACCATTTGCTGCTGTAGAATTGACGCCTCCGCCCCAGTTTGGAAACAAATTGGAGGAACATCGCTTTATTTCTCTCTCTACAGGTCTTGACAAGTTCAAAGACCCCGGAGGTGAGTTGGGTGTTCCTAGCTTGAAGTCTGGAACTGCGCGGATATATGATCCAGGAGGAAGTCCTGATGAGTATATGCCGTCTAAGAAGAAGCTGTGCGCTGAGGTGAAAGATTGGGATCCGGATGCTGCGAGACGTTGTTGTTCTTCCGTTGCCATGTTGTGGAGGCCGGGAGTAGATTTGACAGTTGCTGAAGCCACTGCGTTCAGTCAGAAGCCTAGTAGTGTGCCAGTGATTTGTGCTTTTTGATGATCGAAAAGTGGGTCGAGCTGGGACCGTCTAATCTAGCGCTACCGGGAGGCAACCCGAAGTTTGAAACATTTCGTTTAATTTGGTTTTGGAACATTTAGCTTTATTTGTTTTTATGTGCTCTAATAATTAGCTAGACTTTTCGACAGTTACTTTGGGTTTTGCGCAATTTTGGGCGCGTTATTATGTGTGTTTGCAGGTTTATAGACGACATTGGCTCAATTTATTGAGTTAATTTGAAGAAAATCAGAACTTACAAGAGTTTTCGGTCGATCGATCGCCTCCTATGGTCGATCGATCATATTGCGAATTCCAGGGGCTTCTGTTCCTGTTCATCTTGGTCGATCGACTGGGTGATGTCGTCGATCGACCATGTTCGCTGTTGTACCTGTTTTCGATCATTCCCCTTCTGTGTTTGGTCGATTTGCGGAGACAAGGGAGTATTCCTTCCACTTTATTCTCCGCTTAATTTCTGTTTTCTTTTGTTTTATCATTTCCGCACATAATTTTACTGTCCCAATTTTGCTTTCTCGAGATTACGCGTGGTATTTGTTGTCTTTTCAGGTAGTTATTGGTAGCACTGCTAGCTTCTGAAACCTCCCAGCTCACGCTGGTTTGGGGAGGTTTCCTTTTACTGCGCTTAAAGTCTTGTGAGTTTCCGAGTTCTTACTTCATGCCTTATGTAGTTAATTTACGCAAATTCCCGTTTTCCTGTTATTTCATTATATGATTTTGCACAATGGGGACATTGTGCGATTTGGTTTGGGAAGGGTTTTGCGTTGCATTTCATTTGCTTGCATTCACCTTTACATTTTCTCTTGCATTGTTGTTTCATTTCCCTTATATATACAGAAAATTTGAAAAATTTGAAAAAAATAAAAAAAATTCAAAAAAATTCACATTTATTTCTAGCATATAGGTCGAGTCGGAACGGTAGTATTTCAATGATGACATTGCATTTGCAGCTGTTTATGCCTAAGCCTTGCTAATTGACATGTTATTAGTAGAATCATAAATGCATATCTACGAGTTTTCGTTAACTTATTTGCTGGACTTGAGACTTGACTTATAATTTTGGCAAACTACATCATATTTGCTGAGGATTTAGAGCCTATAACTGGTGTCATTCATGACCAGTTTATCTAGGATGTGAGTAGTTACTCCTTATGAGACATGTTACATTATTATGCATAAATATGAACTTAATCTGTTTAATACCTGTATGCATTCGGCTTGTGGTTAGTTGACACATGTGGTAGAGGGTTCCCTTTATTCATTTTACCCATAAGCTCCACACTGCCAAAAATAGCCTTTTTGTCCCGTTACTACATCCTACATTTAGCCTGCCCTTGTCAAGCTAGTAGTTTACGTTCTGGGATTGTTACTTTGTTTTTGGTAGCATATGCTCATGTTTGAGATGTTGTTGGGAAGATGAAAAAGGAAGGAAAGAAAGAAATAGAAAAGAAAGAAAAAATAGAAGTGAAAAAAAAAAATGATTCGAAAAAGAGAAAAAAATAGAGAAGAGAGAAATAAGTTCGGTATGGTCGATCGACTGGCCGCATTGGTCCCATGTTGCATTTATATCTTTTGGGGAGTTGATAGATTAGTTATTATGGAGATTGTGAGATTTGTGCTTGATAATTAGCACCCGGTTATTTGTTGATTTGAGCATGAAGTTGGATGTTGTCACAGGGTTCTGTTTAGGTACTAGCTTGATCACCTATACCTCCACATTCCCATAAATGTTTTGCCTTCTTCTTACCCATTGCCTCACATATCCATATATATACCTCGGCATGTATCATGGTCATTTGTTTGGTTGAAATGCATATGTACGGTTGTAGAGATTACTTTCATATTAGACTGCATGCATGTTCTTATAGGTCGTAGTTAGGTGAGTGTCACTACAAAATGAACTCCTTTTATCTTTACATTATTCACCCGTGCTTGTGTGTGATATGAGCGACCCGTGAGAGTCCGATTTGATAAGTCTCAACAGTTGACGGTTTAGCAGTTTTTAACGACTACATAACTCGTTTGCATGATTCACATTGCTAATTGATTGTTGGTTATTGCATTAAATTGGGTTAGGCTTAACAGTTTGCATTTCGCTCTGAGATTGAACTCGTTCCATTAAGTTTTAAGGTCGAGTCTAGTTCTTGCTTAGGGACAAGCAAGGGTTTGGTTTGGGGAAGTTTGATGCGTGTCATTTATATGATGTTTTACACCCTATTTTACACGCATTTCAGAGCTCATATATGTAGTTTATGCTACTATTTTCCCTATTTCCGTCTACTTTCGTGTTTTTGTATAATATTGCAGAAATGTGAAGAATCCAGCGGAAATCGAGCCGAATCCGTCCCTAAGTACTTAGCATTGCATTTGACATGGAGTAAAGACTCGAGAGATGAACTTGGTGCGCGTTTCGAGGCCTGAAAGACAAATTTACGAGAGCTTCGACGAATTACCGCCTTCTGACAGCCTATAGATCGACCTACATGGTCCATAGACCGTCAGAATGCTTCTTGACATTGCAGGCTGCTTCATATGTCTATATCTCGAGTTCTAAAGCAGATAATCGAGTGATTCCAATTGGAGGTGAAATCTTATCCTCTTAGCTTTCCAACGCCGTGTAGAAAGCCTTATTTGACCAAGTAACGAAGAAATGGCAGCTGTTTTAAGATCGGTTCGCGCTGCAGAATCGTCGAAATGCACCAGACAAAGACCTTTGGTCGATCGACTGGCCTCAGTGGTCGATCGACCACCACGCGAGCTGATGCGCAAATTAAAAGATCGAGAATTAGAAAGCCCATTGTACATTAGGTTTTGGAATAAGGACTACGTTGTATTCCTATATAACGTAGCTTTAGGTTTGAGAATAATCGATCGTTTTATCGGTTTAGATCACAAAATTTATTAGGGTTCTTTAGTTTATAATTACTTCCTTCAATAAAAGTTACTTTGGCAATCGGTTTTTGGATCTTTATTCTCTGCAATTCTGTTCGGTATTCTCCTACTCTTATTTCAGTTTGATCGCTTTATTTCATTCGTAGTATAGAATTGCTAGACTAGTCTCCCAAAGCCGAATTATTGTTTTTATGTTAATCATTTATTTAGTTGTTTTAATCATGAATCCTACTGTTTTATTAGTCAATTTTATTGTTGTTGTTATTCCTAGTATGAGTAGCTAAATTCATTGTGCTAGGATGTAGGGGAAATGTAGTGTAGGCGGCATTAGAATTAGGAAGACCTGAAATCGCATGCTGGTCGATCGACCGCCCTACCTGGTCGATCGACTGGCCTCGTGATATTACCTTCGACTTAATTAATTAAATTGCTATGTTTGACGAATCGAATGCATGCGACTGGTTAAATGCTTTGTATTTGACCGACCCAATAAGATCGAAAGATAGGGAAGGGAAATAGACTACCTAATTAAGACGACTAGATTAATGAGATCGAAAGATGACTTAATTTAGACTTTTAAATCACTTTTCAGGACGAAAGTTAGCATTAGTGATATTAGGGACGTGTAGCGAGATCGAAAGATGCTACCTGTGAGAGTGGACCGAGAGGACCTCTTATTTTCCTGTCTCACGTGATTGATTTAGACTTACTTAGTATGCTGCCGCCGAAACTATAGTGAACCGACCATCCTAGTACCCTTTTTATATTTGATTTCATCTGTTTGCTTAGTTTACTTTATTTTATTGCCCATTAGCTATAGACCAATTCAATCAAACCCCCACACACTGTTACTTTTGGACTTAAATAGAACAACTATTAATTGCATCGCCTCCTTGTGGTTAGACCCTGACTGCCACTAACTATTAGTAGTTAGGAATTATAAATTTAACTTTGGTGCACACAACGACGGGCATCACCAACATCGGTCACCTCAGCAACCGCAGGCTTGATGTGGAGTGATGTCGTCACTCATCCAATCAAACACATTTATAATACTCAACAAACTACTAGTTAGCGGTAAGTCGAGGTCGATCCATGGGACGGTGTGCTTTGGGTTCTAAGTTTATCTATCTCAATTTATGCTAGTGTCACAATTTGTTTGGGTTTGTAGTTGTGTCTAGACTAATGCAAGCAATAAAGTAGAATGAGCAATAAAAGGAAAGATGTAAACAATTGATTAAAAGTGCTAGGATATCATGGGGTCATGGGGGAATTCATGGTGTTGATCATACAAACATGTTTACAAGGTTGCAAGCAATTAATGTTGTAGAGGAACCGAGTTGGGTTATATCTTACGGTTCTTAGGAAGAGTTGGGTCCCGGAGCCGAATCGATTAGATTGTACAACACCTACAAGTCGACTTACTTTCCTCCTAATCAACTTCTATGCATGGTCTAACAAGACTCGAGTTGGGTTATATCTTACGAGTCAAGTTGAGTAGATAAGAGATGGTAAAAATGCAAGGATTCATAGGCTTAGCATTTCATCAAACATAACATGTGCATAAAGTTGACATCACAACAAGCAAGCAATTTAATCATGTGAACATATTAGATTAAGCATAAATCAATCCCATGTTGGTTTCCCTTAATTACCCACTAATCCTAGCTAAGTAACTACTCACTCATCATCATGGGAAACATGTCATTAATGGTGTCAATCATCACAACAAGTATAAACATGATAATAGAATGAAGAAATGAACAATAAAGATTAAAGAGTAAAGGAATTATACCAAACTTGAGGTGATCCAAATAATAATGCAAAGAATAATAGAAGAAACTTGATGATTGATGGAAGGTTGTCAATCTCCCAATAATAACCTAATAATCTTCAATTACCCAATAATAAACTTGAATAATAAACTTGAACAATAATTAAAGAGAGATTAATGTGTAATTTGTGGAAAGATTAAAGAGTAATCTATTCTAATCTACTCCTAATCTAATCTAAAGAAGGATTTTCTACTCTAAAAACTTGTTGGTTTGATTATTACAAATGGGGTATTTATAGTGGAAATTAGGTGGATGCATTAGGGTTAACTAAGGGCTAAACTAGTAATTACACTTTTGAGATTTGAGCAGGGAGACTCCGGTATTTCTTGAAGGAAGGGCGTCTTTCTTTAAGGCTTGAAGAAGACGAAAATGCGCTGGGCTGGAATCCGGGCGGATTAGGGTCGGGACGGGCGGATTCTGGCGATGGAATCCGGGCGGATTCAAGAGAATCCGGGCGGATTCTGAAAATGCAATCCGGGCGGATTTGGGAGAAGACGGGCGGATTCGGGAGATGCAATCCGGGCGGATTTGGGAGAAGACGCTCGGATTGTGGTTCACGTAGCAAGGGAAAGTTTCCTGTCCAGGAATACGCCCGTCCCGAGCGAAATATGGGCGTTCTGGGCTTCAACCCGAGCGGGTTGTATTTGACCCGAGCGGGTTGAGCTGTATCTTGAACTCGGATTGTAAAAGGGACGTTATTTTCTCATCCGGACTCCTATTGGAGTGATTCAAAAGCCTAGATCACTTGATTTTTCGATGCCGTTCCATCTAGCATACTTTCAGAGCCAAAGGAGCAACCCTTGGATCGGTTTTCGAGCGATTTCTTCTTGTAATGCCTTCCCTCTCGTCATTCTTACTTTTAACCCTTTGATCCTTCTATATACACTTTATTCCTACATACTTGGCCATCATTCTTGCCTCCTCTTCATACTAGTCCATCTAATATCATCAATAAGCTTCCAAATATGCACGAAAGACGGGAATTTCCGCCTTATTATCTCCTTTTCTACAAAACATATGAAATGCGATAGAAAAGCAAATAGAAAGGTTTTGACGGATAAAATGGCCATGCAATGCTATAATAGTATGCAAAATAGGCTCAATTAGGGGACTAAATGTGCGCAAATAATGTTCACATCAAATATCCCCAAACCGAACCTTTACTCGTCCCGAGTAAAGAGGTGACTAAAACTAGACCTTTATTTAAACTATCCTACTCATATAGCCGATATGAGACAATTAGCGGGTCTCACTCCGCCCCTTCAACTCACAACAAGACAACCATGAGGTAGGATGCCTTCTTGCAAGGCAAGGTGGGTCTTGCCAAAATGGCGACACATCCAAACATTAAGCACACAAAATCAAGTAATGGATGCATCTACAAAAGAATAGCCACTTTCCTCATCTAAGTGGCGGAAATTATCTACAAGGGAAGCAATTCAAGGGTACACACTCCTTCATAGATACAATTTCTTCAAACTACTAAGCCTAGAAGGATACCAATAAATCACCTCCAAGTTGTGTCAAGCTAGGGTACCTTTGTCCTCAATCGTTAAATGCTTTTGTCAAGAGTAGACTCCCTATGGCGTTAGAAACACTGGAGGATCGCGGAATTCCCCCTCTTGCCTAGACAAGAAGAAGGGTCGTCCCCTCTCTACCATGCACAAAAATGGATAAGATGGAAAAGGGATCGTTAGTATTTGAGTTTCATTTTGGGAGTTTGCTTTCATTGTTGTTTTTCCCCCCAATTTCTTGTGGCATATAACATTTGAGAACACTTTCTTTTTGCCATTTCTTTTTGATTTTTGGCTTTTCAACACTTGACAATTTTCAACTTTTTGCATTTTCTTTTGAACATTTTCAAAGTCACCCCAATTAGTAACGAGGGTGCCTTATATTTGAAGCTTTAGGAGTTCTATTTTTGCTCCTCTTTTCATTTGATGCATTTTTTTTTTTTTGCAAACTTTCTTTCACTTTTCATTTCATTGAACTCAAATTGATTTCTTTTTGTGCCCATTCCCTTTGATGACAAAAATGTGGTAGAACATGGATGAATGATGGATGGATGCATGGTTTCAAGGGTCACCTTGGAATAAACGGTAGCCAAGGAGTTATCACACCACAAGGTACTCTTGACTAGGCCTTAAACCATGGGTCAAAGGATACTAGCATGACACATCCTAGGGTGTTTTACAAGTATTCTAACAAGCAAAGTCTTAAGAAGAAAAAGCATCTACTAGGGCCTATATACACTTGTCAAGCTTCCCAAGTAGACGGTTTCGCAAAAATTTTCTAACATGCAACTACATGCCATGATGCAACTAACATATAAACATCCTAATGCAAATGATTCTACCAACTAATATGCCATATAAACTAAATGCAAGTCCTAAGTTCACATTGTTTTTACCGTATCAATCAAAATAAAGCCACATAGTCATTAACATAAAGAGGAAAAAGGAGATTGGAAAGATCATACCATGCGGTCTTCAATATCCTCATGTCTCGGATGTGGCGTAGTCAATCAATGTGAACAAGGATAAAAAAACACAATATATACAAGACAATATATACAAGACTACACTATAAAGGAAATGAACTTGTTTTTTGGATTTTTCAATTTTTCAAATTTTTATGGTTTTTGTTTTTATGAAATTAAAAGACATATTTTTATGCATTTTTGGAATATAAATTCCCATCCCCCACTTTATTTTGGACATTGTCCTCAATGTACATGTAGGAGTAGGAATGAAAAAGAAATACATGTTTTTGGATTTTTGATTTTTTGAAATGAAGTACAAATACAATGATATGATGTGAATGAGTGCATGCTCTAACTAAATGCAATTCTATATGACATATATAACAAATGAATGCAATCTAAACTATACTATATGATGCATGATTTAAACTATGGTCACTTATGATCAAACCTCCCCAAACCGATTTAAACACCATTTCTAGTGTAGAAAAGAATAGGATTGGTCATTAGTGACTATGCATGAATTTTAGTCTATAAGCAACTAACTACATGAATCATGTGAGATATATTACAATGCAAACTAATTTAAATGAACTAACTAATGCAAATGCAATATGAAATATAATACAAATGCAAGCTAAATGTATATGTAAATAACTAAATGCAAGTGTAAATGTAATGCAAAGTTAAAGGAAAGGATATCTTACAAATGGTGGTTTGAGGGAGGACTCCACCAAACTCATTCCTTATTGCTATTATTATTGATGTTGTCCATGTTGCTTAATGCTCTCAACAACCGGTCAAAGGCTTTTGAATGGGCTTCATGTAAGCATAAATAGGAGATTGGTGATGTCAAAACGTAGTTTACCCATCTTGGCTTGGAATAGAACCTTCCAAACACTCACCCATTTGTTTTTCCCTTGGCACTTGGCTTCTTCCAATGCTTCAAAGCAACAAGCACAAGATTCTTGTCAATACAATGTATGAAGTATTGCCCATATTCATCCGGAGGCTTCCACTCTTTACCATCTCTTTCAAATTTTATGATGATAGAGCATTGATTCATCAATCCTTCAATAGTAGAAGGAGAGTTCTCATTTCTTTGATGAGGGGATATTTGAAGGATAAGATGTGGAGGAGTCAACTTCTCACCATTGAGGTCATTCATGCTTTCATTATCTTCACTTTCTTCTTGACCCTCCTTAGAACTTGAACCATTTCCAAAGAAAAGAGCTTCAATTTCTTCCAAACTATGATCAAAGATGCCAACATCATAGTTTTCCTCTTGGCCTCTCAATTCTCCAAAGATAGCAAGTTCAAATTCATCAACCTCTTCTTTCCAAGTTTTACCTTCACTCCCATAAGTGCCAAGGGAGCACACTTCCTCTACATGGGTCATAGAGGGAAATTGTGGTGGGAGGTCTTCCTCATCATCATCATCATAGGTATCCCAAATTGGAGAAGCAAGGCTAGTGTGTGAGCTAGATTCATTAGACAATTTAGACAAAGTGCGTGTCTCATAATTGGCCTTCAACTCACATTCATCATTGCTCTCCACCCCAACTTCATCATGCTTCAATTCATCATCCACTCTTGGTCCATAATAAATCAAGCACTCCCTTTCCTCAAAAGTAACATCTCCATATTCACATCTATCATGAATGTTTGTAAAGTTGGGTACAAGTTGGAATATGGGGTGTTCAATACTTATGAATTTAGGAGGTGGTGGGGGATTCACAAGAGTAGCTTCATAATGCCATCCAAATTCTTCTTCACCCTCATTATTTTCCCCTTCTTCTTCATTTAGCATTTGGGTGGCTTCCATTTGGGCGATTTGATTTGCCAACTTCTCACCATTAGTAACAATGTTTTTGAGAACATTGTCCCTAGCTTGGCTCTCTTCTAGCATCTTCATGAAGAGATTTTGTTGGCACCTTAACATTTGGAGAACCACACTTTGCATGTCAAGATTATGCTCATTCTCTTGTTGTGGGTACATGGGAATTTGGTGGTATGGGTGTTCATTGTAGGATGACATTTGGCATTGATTGTAAAGTGGGTTTTGGGAGGGTGGTTGTTGTGGATGTTGGATGTGGGGGCTTTGGTAAGAAAAGTTGGGGTAGTGGTTAGGACTTTCATTGTATGAGTTGTAAGGTAGGTTTGTTTCAACTTGCTCCAAAAACTCCCCATACCCATGGTAATCATACTCAAAAGATTCACCACATACTCCATGTGCCAAGCCTTCGGTCATCATCATAACTAGGACAAAGATATAACTACAAACAAGAAAACTACAAGAAAACGGTAAAAACAATCCTTGAGGAACAAGTTCCTCAAGGTTAAAGAAAAATCAAAACAGACAAACAAGTAAGAACTTAATCACATAGCACCATCCCCGGCAACGGCGCCATTTTGATGTGGAGTGATGTCGTCACTCATCCAATCAAACACATTTATAATACTCAACAAACTACTAGTTAGCGGTAAGTCGAGGTCGATCCATGGGATGGTGTGCTTTGGGTTCTAAGTTTATCTATCTCAATTTATGCTAGTGTCACAATTTGTTTGGGTTTGTAGTTGTGTCTAGACTAATGCAAGCAATAAAGTAGAACGAGCAATAAAAGGAAAGATGTAAACAATTGATTAAAAGTGCTAGGATATCATGGGGTCATGGGGGAATTCATGGTGTTGATCATACAAACATGTTTACAAGGTTGCAAGCAATTAATGTTGTAGAGGAACCGAGTTGGGTTATATCTTACGGTTCTTAGGAAGAGTTGGGTCCCGGAGCCGAATCGATTAGATTGTACAACACCTACAAGTCGACTTACTTTTCTCCTAATCAACTTCTATGCATGGTCTAACAAGACTTGAGTTGGGTTATATCTTACGAGTCAAGTTGAGTAGATAAGAGATGGTAAAAATGCAAGGATTCATAGGTTTAGCATTTCATCAAACATAACATGTGCATAAAGTTGACATCACAACAAGCAAGCAATTTAATCATGTGAACATATTAGATTAAGCATGAATCAATCCCATGTTGGTTTCCCTTAATTACCCACTAATCCTAGCTAAGTAACTACTCACTCATCATCATGGGAAACATGTCATTAATGGTGTCAATCATCACAACAAGTATAAACATGATAATAGAATGAAGAAATGAACAATAAAGAGTAAAGAGTAAAGGAATTATACCAAACTTGAGGTGATCCAAATAATAATGCAAAGAATAATAGAAGAAACTTGATGATTGATGGAAGGTTGTCAATCTCCCAATAATAACCCAATAATCTTCAATTACCCAATAATAAACTTGAATAATAAACTTGAACAATAATTAAAGAGAGATTAATGTGTAATTTGTGGAAAGATTAAAGAGTAATCTATTCTAATCTACTTCTAATCTAATCTAAAGAAGGATTTTCTACTCTAAAAACTTGTTGGTTTGATTATTACAAATGGGGTATTTATAGTGGAAATTAGGTGGATGCATTAGGGTTAACTAAGGGCTAAACTAGTAATTACACTTTTGAGATTTGAGCAGGGAGACTCCGGTATTTCTTGAAGGAAGGGCGTCTTTCTTTAAGGCTTGAAGAAGACGTAAATGCGCTGGGCTGGAATCCGGGCGGATTAGGGTCGGGACGGGTGGATTCTGGCGATGGAATCCGGGCGGATTCTGAAAATGCAATCCGGGCGGATTTGGGAGAAGACGGGCGGATTCGGGAGATGCAATCCGGGCGGATTTGGGAGAAGACGCTCGGATTGTGGTTCACGTAGCAAGGGAAAGTTTCCTGTCCAGGAATACGCCCGTCCCGAGCGAAATATGGGCGTCCTGGGCTTCAACCCGAGCGGGTTGAATTTGACCCGAGCGGGTTGAGCTGTATCTTGAACTCGGATTGTAAAACGGACGTTATTTTCTCATACGGACTCCTATTGGAGTGATTCAAAAGCCTAGATCACTTGATTTTTCGATGTCGTTCCATCTAGCATTATTTCAGAGCCAAAGGAGCAACCCTTGGATCGGTTTTCGAGCGATTTCTTCTTGTAATGCCTTCCCTCTCGTCATTCTTACTTTTAACCCTTTGATCCTTCTATATACACTTTATTCCTACATACTTGGCCATCATTCTTGCCTCCTCTTCATACTAGTCCATCTAATATCATCAATAAGTTTCCAAATATGCACAAAAGACGGGAATTTCCGCCTTATTATCTCTTTTCTACAAAACATATGAAATGCGATAGAAAAGCAAATAGGAAGGTTTTGACGGATAAAATAGCCATGAAATGCTATAATAGTATGCAAAATAGGCTCAATTAAGGGACTAAATGTGCGCAAATAATGTTCACATCAAGGCTCTAGCAAACGCAGCTGTAGCTCCTCGCCACCTGGCCCCTGAAAGGTGGTCTCCGCCGGGAAAACTGGGGGTTGAGTCCTCATCAGCATGTCGACTCCCTGCAATTTGGGTCCACATCAAAGGTAACAAACCCTCCTATCAAAAGAAACAATGAAAACAAAGGAATAGAGGAAAACATACCTCGATCAGGTACCGGGCAAGCCTCGGCAACCGGAAGGTGTCGTAGTCGACCTCCCGCAGCAACAGCTCTTCACCCCCTGACCGTGAAGGTGCTCCTCAACCTCGTCGGGAGTCGACTCCTGGAACAACACTCTAGGCGGGTCGACCGGTACCACGAAAGTCTCAGTAAAGTACTGACGAGCTAAACGCTCGCCCAGGTAACAAACCGGCTCGATCACCGTCTCTAGGTACAAACGCTCGGAGCTGCGAGGCCGTAGACACTCCCTGACAGCGGCCGACACCTCTGTGTAGTGCTCCCAAGGCCACCCGACAAACTACATTCAAGACAAAGCTACTCAACCGACTAGGGGCTTCCTAAGCTACCTAGTCATCCTATCTCTATCTATTTCTTTAAAGAAGAAGGAGTAAGGATCAACAACTTACGTCAGCAACTCGAAGGGCGTTCACGCGACGCCTGCACTCCTCGTAAGTCGACTTCTTCCGAGCCACTGTCCAAGCCCTCACAGTAGGATAATTCGAGGGGACACCACTTGTAATCCCCGGACGCAGGGGGCCGAAGTAAGTATACAACCAAGCCTGTAACCAAACACAACAAAAACAAACCAGCCAATCTTTTCAAAAAATTGCCAAAATCAAAATCAAAATCAAACTCAAAACTACAAAAAACGCTTGTACCTCCAAGATGAGGCCGGGACCAACCAAAGCACGGGCACTACCATCCCCCACTGCCTCCAGACGCACCGCCACGTGCATATACCGGACAAAACTCGCCAAAGCCAGCGTGACCCAGTCAAACTGACCCAAAGTGTCGAGGTCAGCGAGGAGGGGAAGTACCTTGGTCGACAAGCGCTCACCCTTGTCACCAAAGTACGTGGCACCCAAGAAGTACCACAACCACAACCGCGCCTCCTGCGCGTCAGCTCTAGCCTCAGCCTCCGAGCTCGCCAATGGCGCCGGAGCAGCACCCACCACTCTCCCTCGGAAGTGGTCTCTCACGTACGAGCTCGCGATCAGGTACGGAGTAACGTCAGAAGGCTCAGGCAAAACGGTACCGATTAGACGAGTAATCGCAGGAGAAGACACCCTCTCCGGTGTGTCTATGAACTCAACAGGCGTCTTGCCACAAGGGAGGCCATGATATCCTCTAAGGTCACACCGACCTCCCCAAACTCCATGTGGAACGACGACGTCATGTCGCAGTACTGATCCAACATGGCGCGGATGAGACACAGGTTCGACCTAATCGATGACCTGTAAATGTCCCGCCAAGCGGTCACCAACGGCCTAAAAGCCGACCTCTCTAACAACGCCCTCGTACCGGCTCGAAGAACGTCGTAAAAACCCAGGCAGGTAGTGAAGCCCGAGAAAGTCCTCATGGTGCCGATCTCCTGAAATCAAAAACAAAAAACGTCAGAACACCTATTCAGGTATGACACTTAAAAAAGTGACGAAAGTTCGATCAGGTGACACGACTCACCAAGCCCTCATGAGCACGGTAGGAGATGTGCCTGTCCAGTTGAAGTAGCACCTGACTACCATCGAAACCCTTGGTCCAAGCAGGCGCCGCCCGCAGGTTCTGCCCCCGCGGGGCTGTAACCCGTCTGGCCTCCCAGCCCGCGACGTGAGCATCGTCCTCAACCGTCTCCGCCCTCCGTCTGTTCCGACCACGGTACTCAATGTGACGGATGAGAGGCATCTCAATGACCCTAATGACGTTCAGCAACGTCCGTCTGGTCGGTCGAGGAGCCCGCTCCCTCCTGGTAACCCTCCTCCCAGAGGTACCAGCCTCAGACCCTGTCTGAGCTCTCTCAGCGTGAGCGGCCTCAACAACAGGCTCCTCCCGAGCCCCGATGGCCCTCTCAGCCCCAACAGTCTCCTCGGGGGGTCCCTCCTCCTCGGAGGCGTCCTCCACTGTCACGGCAAAAGCATTAACCGGAGTACTAACCGGCCCTGTCCCAAACATTTCCTTAAAAGTCGCAGCAAGGGACCCAGTAGGTCCCGAACACTCTCCTACAAACAAAGAACGTCAGCTAAAATTTTGGCATTACGACGGCGTAAAATGGACAAACCCAAAAAAAAAAAAAAAAAAAAAAGGAAAAAAAAAAGAACCTGCAAAGTAGAATAAGGTCAGTCCTGCCCAAACCCAACCAAACAAAACAATTTACAAAAACGCACAAAAAAAAGCGACTCGCCCTTCTTTTCAAGCAAAAGACGAGTCAAAACAACCACAACAAAAACGGCACTTCCTACGCCAATTTGAGCACAAACCGGTCAAAATTTCATACAAACCAAATCAAAATACATTCCCGACACAATGGGGTATTTTCCTACCATTTAAAAAGGCAATTCCTACACCAATTTGAGCACAAACCGGTCAAAATTTCAAAATACGACCACGACATGGCAACGTGATTTTATTACGCCTCAAAGCGACCTAAACTACCAATGAGGTCCATTTCAAGGCAAACTGACTCAATTCAAGCCCAAACAGGCGCTTATTCTGTTAGACAGAAAACCGTCACAAAAGGCAAAAATTCCAATTTTGCCCAAAATACCCAACAAAGGTCCACAATGGCAAATACGGTCTTTCCCGACTACAATGCAACCTAGTGGGACCCACTCCAAGCAAATAATCTTGGCATTGTGAAATGAGACGGTTTCTTCGCCTCACTCACGTTTTTCGAGCATAGGGAGCGGGAACGGGGACCAAAATGCAAACTAAAAGCACCCCTATACTCCTAAACAGGTTTCTAACCTAATGCAATCATTAATTTCACTCGAAATGGGCTCAATCAAAAATGCCTAAATCGATTTTCCAGGGTAAATATTTCGCCCTAATTCAATCTATCAAAAAGACCAACAAATTCAAATGGATTCAAAGGGAAATACATACCTTGAGATGACATGTTGATAATGGCAAGAATGAGAGCAAGCAAGAACCCAACAATGGCGGTTTTTTTGTTTATTTTGTCGAAAGGTTGAAGACGATGGAATGGGAATGGTATGCAAACCATTCTCGCGTCTTTTACAGAAAAATAGGGAAGCACCCTTATCTCGCCAGGTTGCTCGCGCCTCAATGAAGTTCCCTGCCTTTTTATCAGCGAAATTTTGGGCTTTGGCCCAATTTCCCATAACAAACTTCAAATTTTCAATGACGACATTAAGGACCGTCATTTTTCAAAAACAAAAACAAATAGTGAAATCAAAATTCACTATTTTCCTCCAAATTTCAAACGACGGCAATTAAAACCGTCATTTTCCAAAAATAATAGTGAAAATTCAAATTCACTATTTCTACAAATTTTCAACGACGGTAACTAAAGCCGTCATTTTCAAAATAATAGTGAAAATTCAAAATTCACTATTTCTTCAAATTTCAAACGATGGAAATTAAAACCGTAATTTTCAAAATAATAGTTGGAAATTAAGTTCCACTATTTTCACCACGCATGTCAATGGCGGCAACATAAACCGTCACTTCAAAAGTAATAGTGAATATTCAAAATTCACTATTTCCTTCACATGTCAACGGCGGCAACATAAACTGTCACTTCAAACGTAATAGCGAAAATTTAAAATTCGCTACTTCCTTCAAAACTCAAGCAAACGGCGATTAAAACCGCCACTTCAAATTTAAAAACGAGTAGTGAAGATTTAAAATTCTCTATTTCAAAATGTCAAATGTCAACAGAGGACCTCCTCGCGGAACCCGCTTATTTCAAAAACAATAATAGTGAAATTCAAAATTCACTCTTTCCACGGCGGCATCAAGAGTTCGCTATTTCCAAAACTAGCCCATCTAAAGCGGCTATTCTCACGATTGATTACCCAACCGCCCCCATGGCTTGCGAGCCGTACAACGCGCCCCGGCTGGCGAGCCCTCCTCAAATACGCCCTATGGCTGGCGAGCCTTACAACGCACCGCGGCTGGCGATCCCTCCGCATATACGCCCATGGCTGGCGAGCCTTACAAAGCACCGCGGCTGGCGAGCCCTCCTCATATAGGCCCCATGGCTGGCGAGCATTACAACGCATCACGGCTGGCGAGCCCTCCTCATGTACGTGTCATGACTGGCAAGCCTTACAACGCATCGCGGCTAGCGAGCCCTCCTCATATACGCCTCATGGCTGGCGAACCTTACAACGCATCGCGGCTGGCGAGCCCTCCTCATATATGCCCTATGGCTGGCGAGCCTTACAACCCATCGCGGCTGGCGAGCCCTCCTTATATACGCCCCATGGCTGGCAAGCCTTACAATGCATCGCGGCTGGCGAGCCCTCCTCATGTACGCCCTATAGCGGGCAAGCCTTACAACGCATCGCGGCTGGCGAGCCCTCCTCATATACGCCCTATGGCTGGCGAGCCTTACAACGAATCGCGGCTGCCGAGCCCTCCTTTTATACGCCCCATGGCTGGCAAGCCTTACAATGCATCGCAGCTCGCGAGCCCTCTTCATGTACGCCCTATAGCTGGCGAACCTTACTACGCATCGCGAGTGGAGAGCCCTCCTCATATACGTCCCATGGATGGCAAGCATTACAACGTGCCGCGGCTGGCGAGCCCTCCTCATATACACCCCATGGCTGGCGAGCCTTACTACGCATCGCAGCTGGCGAGCTCTCCTTATATATGCCCCATGGCTGGCGAGCCTTACAACGCACCGCGGCTGGCGATCCCTCCGCATATACGCCCATGGCTGGCGAGCCTTACAAAGCACCGCGGCTGGCGAGCCCTCCTCATATAGGCCCCATGGCTGGCGAGCCTTACAACGCATCACGGCTGGCGAGTCCGCATCATGTACGTGCTATGGCTGGCGAGCCTTACAACGCATCGCGGCTAGCGAGCCCTCCTCATATAAGCCTCATGGCTGGCGAACCTTACAATGCATCGCGGCTGGCGAGCCCTCCTCATATACGCCCTATGGCTGGCGAGCCTTACAACCCATCGTGGCTGGCGAGCCCTCCTTATATACGCCCCATGGCTGGCAAGCCTTACAATGCATCGCGGCTGGCGAGCCCTCCTCATGTACGCCCTATAGCTGGCAAGCCTTACAACGCATCGCGGCTGGCGAGCCCTCCTCATATACGCCCTATGGCTGGCGAGCCTTACAACGCATCGCGGCTGCCGAGCCCTCCTTTTATACGCCACATGGCTGGCAAGCCTTACAATGCATCGCGGCTCGCGAGCCCTCCTCATGTACGCCCTATAGCTGGCGAACCTTACTACGCATCGCGAGTGGAGAGCCCTCCTCATATACGTCCCATGGATGGCAAGCATTACAACGTGCCGCGGCTGGCGAGCCCTCCTCATATACGCCCCATGGCTGGCGAGCCTTACTACGCATCGCAGCTGGCGAGCTCTCCTTATATATGCCCCATGGCTGGCGAGCCTTACAACGCATCGCGGCTGGCGAGCCCTCCTCATATACGCCCCATGGTTGGCGAGCCTTACAATGCATCGCGGCTGGTGAACCCTCTTCATATACGCCCTATGACTGGCGAGCCTTACAACGCATCGCGGCTGGCGAGCCCTCCTCATGTACGTGCCATGGCTGGCGAGCCTTACAACACATCGCGGCTGGCGAGCCCTCCTCATATACGCCCCATGGTTGGCGAGCCTTATAACGCATCGCGGCTGGCGAACCCTCCTCATATACGCCCCATGACTGGCGAGCCTTACAACGCATCGCGGCTGGCGAGCCCTCCTCATGTACATGCCATGGCTGGCGAGCCTTACAAGTCGCCGCGGCTGGCGAGCCCTCCTTATGTACGCACCATAGCTGGCGAGCCTTTGTCCGCAGACACGCAAGGACATATCCGAAGATGCCTCAGGTATGACTCCTTCTTATGGTTGGCAAGCCTTTGTACGTAGTCTAACGGACTTTAAACGACCCGTACGGATAGTCGACAGACTCTAAACTTTTCCGACGACAGGTCCTTGGACCGAATCCTTTCGAGCTGCCTTGACGTCGCTTTGGTCTCGAGGTTGTAATCTTCGATTGACCTAGGGGATCTACTTTGACTTTCGCCCTGACCAAGCCTCGGTCAAAGTGGGGGCCTCTGTAGATACCCAGTATCTGCTGAGACTCATGTTAGATTCATTAATATCATTAATTTACATATTCATATATGAATATATTTATTTAGTCATAAAATAAATACAAGATGTTATGCATGCAAACATAAACATGATAAGAGAAGAAATAGTCTATCTTACATTGGGATTTCGGATTAAAAGGGAACCAAGAAATTCACCTATTTGTTAGTTCTTGAGCTTTCTTATAATGGATGAACAAAAGGTCCAAAATAGAACCTCTCCTAAAAGTATATACCCAAAGAAATCCCTTAATAACTTATATAATTATGAACTAGTAAAAATATAAGTTTTACTTAAAATATGACACAAAATATTAATTTTGTTGTTTTGTAATTTTCGGCCAAGAGAGGAAGGATTTTGAGAGATTTTTATTTCTCTTAGTTTTCACAATTGTAGAGAGAATTAATATTTCTTACACTAGAAAATATAATAGGTAGAAGTAGAATGAATAATAGAGGAAAAAACTCTATAATTCCCTCTTAGAAAACCAGTGGGGAGGGGTGGTGGTGAACCAATGCATGGTGCTCATTTTCTTCCCTAGAAAATAGACTTGCATGGCTACAATTAGGTAGCTAATCATTTTGTTTTCCACTTAAAATAATTAACACAATTTAAACCTTATACTCCCTCTTATTTTCGGCACATATGACATAAAATGGAAGGTCCATTTTATTTTGTCATTTATCAATTGTAACATATGTGACATGTTACTTGACTTATGAAATTGTAATGTATTTTTAACATATTAAAAATCAACATACTCATAAAATATGTCATATACAAAATCGACTAGTAATTCGTAATTACTTGTACCAAAACGGTTTATCAAATTATAAATTACAACGTCTTGTATTTATAATAAATTATTCATTAAATTTCAATTTCAATTTGTTTCGTAAACAAAAATTTTATCTAAGTAATAAAACAATTCGATTGCTTAGACCGTATCTAATTTAATCGAATTATGATAAGATACGCAAATCATCCGTCAATTTTAAATAATTTAATTAACTCGTATCGGCATACGATTAATTAAATAATCAATTAAGGGTATTCTCATATAGGTATGACCTAAGGGGATCAACTGATCACCACCGTCGCACGACAGTAATGTCAAAATCTAGTAAGCCAATCATTACTGATATGTGTGGACCAGTTGACTGTAAAATATTACATCCCACATGTATTCTTAAAATGCGATTTAAACATGTGATCATCATGATCGACAGTTGTGATCGCATTATTGTCGGAGGACACATATTCCAACAATCTCCCTCTTGTCCTCGACAAGTGTGCGTCACCAATTCTCTTGTCCTATTACTATCTCCCACTCAATGCAAGGTGTCTTTCCGGTCGTACTTGCAAGTGATCATATCGAGAGTGGTTTCCTCGATCTGGAGAATAACTGATTGACCGGAATTATCTACCATAGATACCTTCCGAGCGTGGCCACGCATTTCTAGTTCATTACTCCTTGAGTAGCCCTAAGATATTGTTATAACCCTGACAAGGGGTGGACAATTCCTATCGCACTTATTCCCTTCGACTAGCCACAGCCATCATAACCCAAAATATGCCCATTTGACCCCATTTACGAAGGTCGTAGTAATATAAATCAAAGTTAATCTGAAACTGTGCCACCTTAGGCGAACAGTCTTTAGTCAAAAGAATTGACTCATTAGAATACTATAGTAGCTCTCGCCACGACCAGGCTATATAAATTTGCCAGAACTCTATAAGCGGTCATTAGCCCGACAAAGTGTTCCTAACAGTCTGCCTATGTGATCGAATAGTCATTCTCATATGACTCTATGGCACTTGAACTTGCCATCAATCGCATCACACTCTAGTCACTTCGAGACGTCACCTCATACAAGTGACTATGGGCAATTACTATGTCAATTTAGTTCACTTTAATGGGATTCAATCTTGTCTCCACAACCCATTTGAATATGACAAATTAATGGAAAAATAAAAGACAAATGTGATTATGCATATGATGAAATAAAACAACTATGTTCATCATGCTTAGCCTGCGATAAGGCTTGGTGAGCGGATCAGCTATGTTATCATCTGTCCCAACCTTACATATCGCAATTTCCTTTCTTTCAATGAAATCTCTAATTACATGATATTTTCTAAGTACATGTCTAGATCTATTACTAGACTTTGGCTATTTGGCTTGGAAGATCGTCCCACTATTATCACAATAGAGAGTGATGGGATCATTGACGGTAGGTACTACTCTTAGACCTTCCGTGAATTGCCTGATCTATACAGCTTCCTTGGCAACTTCTGATGCTGCAATGTACTCAGCCTCCGTTGTTGAATCCGCAGTCATAGCTTCCTTGAAGCTTCTCCAGCTAACAACACCACCATTGAGCATGAAAACAAAACCAGCTTGTGATTTCATGTCATCTCTATCTGTTTGAAAACTTGAGTCAGTGTAACCATTAACACGGAGCTCGGTTTCACCTCCAAACACTAAGATAGAATCCTTCTTCTCAAGTACTTAAGGATGTTCATAACGGCTATCCAGTGACTCGCACCTGGATTTCCTTGATATCTACTCGTCATGCTCAAGACATACGAGATATCAGGACGTGTGCATATCATGGCGTACGTGATTGATCCAACAGCGGAAGCATAAGGGATCAACTTCTTGTGTTTAACATCATGGGGTTCGGTGGGCGATTGAGACTTGCTCAATATTGTCCCACTTACCATAGGTACCAATCCCCTTTTGGATTTGTCCATGCTGAAACGTCGAAGAATCTTATCAACATAAGATTCTTGACTCAGCGCCAATATGCTCTTGGATCTATCTCTATGGATCCGGATACCTAAAATGCGTTGTGCCTCTCCTAAATCCTTCATTTAGAAGTGGTTACCTAACCACTTCTTAACCGAAGACAACATTGGAATATCATTTCCAATGAGTAGTATGTCATCGACATACAAGATTAGGAACACAACATTGCTCCCACTAAATTTTATGTATAAACATGGTTCCTCAACACTTCGACTGAAACCATTCTCGTTTATCACATGATCGAATCGATGATTCCAACTTCTTGATGCTTTATTAAGTCCATAAATGGATCTCTTAAGTTTGCATACTTTGTTAGGATTTTTAGAATCAACAAAACCTTCGGGTTGTATCATGTACACCTCCTCTTCTAAATGCCCATTTAGAAAAGCGGTTTTGACATCCATTTTCCATATTTCATAATCATGAAATGCAGCAATCGCTAACAAAATCCGTATGGATCTTAGCATGGCTACGGGGGCGAAGGTTTCATCATAATAAAGACCTTGGACTTGGGTAAATCCTTTTGCCACTAGCCTAGCCTTGTAGACATCATCATGTCCTTCTATGCCATTCTTGACCTTGAAAATCCATTTGCAATGAAGAGGTCTTGCCCCTTTAGGCAAATCCACCAAGTTCCAAACTTGGTTTTCATGCATAGAATCCATCTCGAACTTCATGGCTTCAAGCCATAAGGAGGAACTTGGACTAGAGATTGCGGCTTTGTAGGTGGCGGGCTCGTCACTTTCTAAAAGCAACACATCGAGTGTTCCATCTTCTTCGATAAGTCCCACATATCGATCGGGATGGCGAGTAACTCGGCCCGTTCTTCTAAGTTGAGGAGGTACAACCGCGCTAGACGACGAAGGAACATCTTCTTGCGTCTCTACCTCGGTTTGTGGCTCTTGAACTTCATCAAGTTCAAAATTTCTCCCACTCTGTCTCTTAGAAATAAATTCTCTTTCTAAGAAGACAGCCTCACAAGACACAAACACTTTGTTTTCTTGAGGTTTGTAGAAGTAATATCCTCGAGAGGTCACAGGGTAACCTACAAAGATGCATTTTTCGGATCTTGGGGCAAGCTTGTTGTTGGTCTTTGCCTTAACGTAAGCATCACATCCTCAAATCTTCATATAGGATATATTAGGAACCCTTCCTGTCTACATCCCATATGGTGTCTTTTCGGTTGTCTTTGTGGGACTATTATTCAAAGATCTAATTGCGGTTTGGATCGCAAATCCTCAAAACGAGTTTGGTAGCTCGGTTTGACTCATCATTGATCGAACCATATCAAGTAGGGTTCGATTTCTCCTTTCGGCAACACCATTGAGTTGTGGTGTTCCGGGTGGAGATAGTTGTGATACTATGCCACAACCTTTCAAGTGTGAATCGAATTCATAGCTAAGATAATCTCCACCACGATCGGATAGTAGTGCTTTTATCCTTTTGTTCCTTCCTGTCACATGTGGTTGATAATGATTTTGTTGCATGGGCATACGAAAATTGAAAAGAGGTTACGAGGACGTAACCATGTTTCTAGTCGGGTAGGATTGTAAAATCTTAATGTTTATATTGCACTTGTTTGTAGATTGTAGTTTTGATCAAGTTGATGTTTCGTTGTGGGGTACCTATGCAAATGAGTTCTATATGTTTTGTTCCTACTTCTGTTAGTTGGTTGATGTGTAAAAGGAGAGTGTAGTTAAACTACTGATATTGAGATTGAGATTGGCCACTAGTATTGAGTTGTGGGGCCTTTGTGCCGAGTTACGTTTACGGTCCACTGTGACCATGGTTATTGAGTTACTTGAGTTCGAGATCGGAATTTAGATGGAAGATGACGGTATTCTCAGATGATTATTTAGTTGTTATACGTTTGTGTTCTCAGGTAGTTATTAGTTGTAGTTAGTTGGGTTAAGTGAAGATGCAGAATGTCACATTTCGTGTCTGTTATGTTTAATTGATGTGTCAAAAGTGTGTGTTAACTGTGTTAGAAATGCGTGACGTCCGTATGTACGATATACAATACCCTTCTGAGGTTTGAGTACGGGAGCGAACTTCGGGACGAAGTTCATTTTAAGGGGGGAAGACTGTAATACCCCGTATTTTATATAATCGATTAAACGAATATTATTATATATTAGTTATTATACATTTTATATTACTATTAAGTCGGGTTAATTGTTGAGTCGATAATTACGTTAATTATTTTACTTGACTCGCGTTGTATCGATCTAAGTTAATTGAGACGGGTTTATACGGAATTCGAAATGTGAGCCAACCCATTTACCCTCGACCCATTTGAGTTGGCCCAATAACATGTTTAGCCCATTTAACCCTAACCCTAACCCTAAACCTAATAGTACCCTAATCCCTCAACCCGCCTCCCTCAACACGCCTCCCTCTTTCATCAGCCTCCATATCAACTTTCACGCATAGAGAGAGAGAGAGTGGGCTGTGGGTGATTGACGACACAAAGGGAAGATCTAGGGGCTATTGTCGACGGTGTGGCAACCCAGTGGCGGGCGTGGCGGCAGGAAAGGTAAAAGTTCAACTCCTCTTCCTCTGTTTTCGAATTTCTATCAGTTTTGATGGTGGTTGCGTGTCTGATAGAGACGTTTAAGGTGGTGGTTGACGGGGTGTAGGAGTAGTGTGGTGTGAGACGAGTGTCGTGGTGGTTTTTGGGGTGGTTTTAGGTGGTGTTATTGGCTGTGAAAGGCGGCGGCAGGGGGTAGCAACGGGGTTTAAGCAGGGGTTTTCAGACGGGTTTAGAATGGCTAGGTTTGGGGTGGCGCCACCGTGGACTAGGGGGAGGTCGAGACGGTGGTGCCACTGTGTCTGGGTTCGTGGGCTGACGGCGAGTAAGGCGGTGGTGGTTTGGCAGGGGTTAAGTGATAGTTGCGGTGGTTGTGGATTGAGAACGAGAGGTGGTTGGTGAGGCACGGTGCTGAACCAGGCCAAATGGCAGCCCTGGTTCGACTCGCCGGCGGCGATCGACCGCCGGTGGTGGTGGTTGTCGGTGGTGGGGTCGAAGTGGGGAGCATGTGCGGTGGTTATCGTGGTGGTGTAGGTGGCGCGTGAAGGGTGGGGGTGAGAGTGAAGGCGCGTGTGTTTAGTCGGGTTTGATTCGTTTTGTTATTATTTAAATTATCGTATTCTTAATTAATTAATTTAATTCTCGAGTTAATTAAAATAATTAAAGACGGGTTTTGAGTCGGGTTGTTGAATTGTTCAAATGTTTGATTCGGGTTTTCTTAATAGTATAATTCGTTTAATCTTTTAATTATCATATTGGTTATTCAATTTAATTCCCGAACCAGTTAAATAGTTCAAGTCGGGTTTCGAGTCGGGTTTGTTAAAAGAGAAAAGTTACTATAACGGGAAAGTTTCCATTTTAAGAAATTCTACTTTAATAACTTTCTATTTTGGGAAGTTGGGTCAAATACTAATCGGGTTATTTTAGTTATCAGTTGGGCATAAGTTTGGTGTCGGGATTGTATTTCGGGAAAACTTCTATTTTTAGGAACTCTCTATATTGGGTAACCTATCTATTTTTAGTAGCTTCTACTTTGGGAGATTTCTATATCTAGTAGTTAGTAATTATAAATACTATAATTGTTTTAGGTGACGGATTCGTGAAGGATCGTTAATCAAATTCGTTGCTTTATGTTCTGGACTGCTTGAACTGCTTACTTGGATTGCTGGCGCTTTGATGTAGAGAAATACACTTGGCTTATTATCGTTGTTGTTTAATTGTGTGACTTGATTCGTGGTTGTTGATTTACGTTATGATTCATATATGGGAAGGTGATTGACTGAGTTGATCGTATTGAATATGATATCACAACATCGGGTAACCGGCATGATTTTATGATTTATCAGTTCAGTGATATATATATATATATATATATATATATATATATATATATATATATATATATTGTGTTGCATTAATTTATGTTGAGCATCTCATATGCATTGGAGTTGGAGGATGGTGTAGGAGTGACGATGTTAAGATACGATGTGAGTTGTGATAAGGCCCAAAGGGTTCTGCAGGACTTGCCCTGGTGTCCTCGGCTGCGGGCGGATCGGCTACGGTCGATATATATAGTCTACCGGGGATCGGTATGGCTGGGTTGTCCGGGGTATGAGATATGAGATATAAGTTGAGATGGAGATGGAGGTGACGGAGGAGCATGCATATCATATTTTGTTGTTTTATTGTTTTCCCTACTCAACCTCGTGGTTGACCACGTGTATTCGTGAACACCGTGATGACCCAAATATTGGCGGCGGACTTGACAGGTTAAGAGATAGAACGGGAGCTGGATGGGCGTGAGACACTGGATCAGACGACTTAGTAGCTAGATCATCATCTAGAAGACTTTCACTTTTATTTATGTTAGTTCTTGTAATTTGACGTAAAGAGGTTTTGTAATAATTAAGTTAAAAATAATTACATAAATTGCCTTGGAGTTTAATTTGTTATTCACTACCTCGGGAAACCGAGATGGTAACAGTCCGGTTTATTAGGGAATGTCTTGACGAAGGCTTCTTTTATAAACCGGGGTGTTACAAAGTGATATCAGAGCGAACGATCCTCAGGCCTAAACCAATGAGCCCAACGAACCTAGGTTGTGTCTAATTAAAATGAACCCCGGGATAGAACTGTTAGGAGCACACTAAGGTAAGGTATGAGTTAGGGGCCCCCTCACACCGAACTAGCGGCCCTCTCAGTTTGACCCGGAAACCCTGAGTGTGTATGAGAGAAAGGGTAGAAAAGTTGCTTGAGGTTGAACATGAAATTCAAATATCGTTGCCTAAGTATTAACTGATTGATACATTGATTATTGCATAATCGAGTTGATGTATACCTTGAGACCCATATATTCTAACCATTCTGCAGGACAACGCTACGGTAAGTATTGTGTATGAATGATGACGTGATCATATAATGTTGTGGAAATGAGAAATAAAATTTCGAGTTCAGGTTAATAATCAATGAAGTGTTGTGCTAGTCGTGAGCATGAAAATAATTGCGAGTCGATGATAGTTACCTACGTGGATGTTGAATGATGTGCTGATAGTACTATTATGTCTAGTAATATGCGGTTATGTGATCCCAAAGCCATGCTAGTATAGTCTTGTGATAGTAATTAGAAACACTGTTGAATTACATGTTTATAGTCATAGCAATCGTGATTTAGATGTACGGAGTAGATCGAGATGCGAAGGGATTCTATGGGATAGATGTTTACATAAGTACAGTGTGAGATTTAAGTTAGGATGAGTTAGTATCGATAGTATGGTTATAAGAGTTTGAGACATAGAAAATGAACGACTTAGTGCTGAAACTTGTTTTGTTTGATTGTACTCTTAAATTGACCTTACTGCCATTTCTTTCTGTTTATTGCCTATGGATGAAAATTTTATGAGAGATAGCCTTGGGAGTTAGTGTTCATTTGGCATTGGTTTCATGCTTATAGGATATACGGATTAGGAGTAATAAATATTTTAGTGGGCTGTGGTCAGGAAGTTTCTGTGCAGTGATGTTTGACCAACGATTTTGTAAAAATCCCCATTTTAATGGTATTAATAATTTTCGCATAATTTCAACTCCATCGATCATAAAATTCACATATGTTTTCAAATTGATAAGCCACGAAAAATCTTGATGTCTCAATATTAAATAATAAGTTTTGCAAACTGGCCCGAGTTTTGGACCAATAGCTGTCACAAGTTTGTTTGGACCAAATGAGTTGTAAAATTCTTTAAAAATGGAATTCTTGTGCTTTAAACCTAATTCTTTTCCCTGTGTTTTTAACACTCCGTGTTTTATAAAAGTAATATGAATCAAGTTTTAATCGAACGGTTATTTATTCGTGATCTTTGAAAGTTACAACGTGAATCAAAACATTTAAAATGTGCGCTCTATGTCAAGTTTTCATACAGTTGCTTGATTAATTCATGAGTCTTAGTAATGTGAATTTATAATGTCCTTATATGATGATAGTAGCACGCATGTTCGGTAGTTGTGTATCTTAACAAGTGATAAAATTAAAGTCTAGTTGATAACATTGTTGGCATGATAGTATGAGTGAAATTGAATAGCTTAAATTGATTCTTAATCAAGGGTGAAATATTTTATACGAGTCCAGTTGTTTGCATATTTTATATACGGTTGGCATGTTGTAATATCTCTGGTGTGTTCATCTTATTTGCATAGTGGTCGGAGATATATAAAATATAAAACTATATAGTCATATCTTGGTAAAGTTGATGGCGTTAAATGTTAATTTGATTGTTCTAATATACTCGGATGAATATTTACAATAATTATGTTTAAATGTTTACACATGGATGGTAGTAAGGATTATGTCTAAATGTTCCCACATGTAGAATGTCATCTGAGTTCTAATGTCTTTTATGTGAGTCGGTGTGCCCATAGTTATATTTATTACCTTCATCGCATTAAATTATTTCAGTTGAACCTAAACCTATGACATGATAATAAACAGTGTGTTATTTCTTATCGGATATGTTCGTTATTACATTGTCATAAAATGCTAAGGTGATTTTTGCAATTGTAGCACGACATTTGACATATCTATATTCTCGAGTCGTTACTATCAATTATATTATAATAAAGATTGTTTATGATAATTATGTTGACAATTATAATAGGATAACCCTTTGATGATTCACATGATATGCATTGGTTTAAATGATAGTCGTTATAGTTACATTTAATTGAGCCTACGAGTTGCCTAATTATTCAATCATGCAAATCAGAGAAACTGTTCAAGTTGCGAATCTTTTATCATAGCAAGTGTTCTACAAAATATATGATGGCAAATGCATATGTTTAAACTATTTATACAATATTTTTTTTTTGTTTTGTTGAAAATGAATTATACTAAGTTGCTGGACACAATTGAATGATATGGTTGCTAAGATGTTAAACACATGAGGGATATGGAAGTAATGTTGTCGTTGTCATAGATCATATGTTGTTACTTTTATTGGGAAACATGTTTTCAGAATTGATATCGTGCAAACAATTTTGATAATTTAAAATATGAATGATGAGTATGTTGTTGATTGCTTAAATTCATCGGCCTAATTCGTGACCTAAACCAGTGAGTGAGTAAATGGCTGTACGGACATGTCAATAAGATCATGTGATTGTGAGCGATAGCAGTGGTAGATCTGTTTCCTGTGATATGTTTACAAATGTGAGAAGTTTTTAAATTGTTTTGTTGATTTTGCTCTCGCTCGTTCATAGTCTATAATTGATCATCAAATTTGTTTAGTTGTGAAACCGTGTAAACCTTGGTTCCTTTCTTGTTGTTCTTTTAGTTTGATGTTGCGTTTTTAAGTTAAGCATGAGCTAGTAATAAATGTTACTTGTTGACAATCAGTTAATTCCTTAATAAAATCTTGTTTCGACCTTAATATTGATGCGCAATCTCTTATCATGTGTTCCTTCCTGTCACATGTGGTTGATAATGATTTTGTTGCATGGGCATACGAAAATTGAAAAGAGGTTACGAGGACGTAACCATGTTTCTAGTCGGGTAGGATTGTAAAATCTTAATGTTTATATTGTACTTGTTTGTAGATTGTAGTTTTGATCAAGTTGATGTTTCGTTGTGGGGTACCTATGCAAATGAGTTCTATATGTTTTGTTCCTACTTCTGTTAGTTGGTTGATGTGTAAAAGGAGAGTGTAGTTAAACTACTGATATTGAGATTGACATTGGCCACTAGTATTGAGTTGTGGGGCCTTTGTGCCGAGTTACGTTTACGGTCCAGTGTGACCACGGTTATTGAGTTACTTGAGTTCGAGATCGGAATTTAGATGGAAGATGACGGTGTTCTCAGATGATTATTTAGTTGTTATACGTTTGTGTTCTCAGGTAGTTATTAGTTGTAGTTAGTTGGGTTAAGTGAAGATGAGTTAAACTTCGGGACGAACTTTATTTTTAGGAGGGCAGAATGTAACATTTCGTGTCTGTTATGTTTAATTGATGTGTCAAAAGTGTGTGTTAACTGTGTTAGAAATGCGTGACGTCCGTATGTACGATATACAATACCCTTCTGAGGTTTGAGTACGGGAGCGAATTTCGGGACGAAGTTCATTTTAAGGGGGGAAGACTGTAATACCCCGTATTTTATATAATCGATTAAACGAATATTATTATATATTAGTTATTATACATTTTATATTACTATTAAGTCGGGTTAATTGTTGAGTCGATAATTACGTTAATTATTTTACTTGACTCGCGTTGTATCGATCTAAGTTAATTGAGACGGGTTTATACGGAATTCGAAATGTGAGCCAACCCATTTACCCTCGACCCATTTGAGTTGGCCCAATAACATGTTCAGCCCATTTAACCCTAACCCTAACCCTAAACCTAATAGTACCCTAATCCCTCAACCCGCCTCCCTCTTTCATCAGCCTCCATATCAACTTTCACGCATAGAGAGAGAGAGAGAGAGAGAGAGTGGCTGTGGGTGATTGACGGCACAGCAGGGAAGATCTAGGGGCTATTGTCGACGGCCTTGGGCAACCCTGGTGGCGGCTGTGGCGGCAGGAAAGGTAAGAGTTCAACTCCTCTTCCTCTGTTTTCGAATTTCTATCAGTTTTGGTGGTGGTTGCGTGTCTGATAGAGACGTTTAAGGTGGTGGTTGACGGGGTGTAGGAGTAGTGTGGTGTGAGACGAGTGTCGTGGTGGTTTTTGGGGTGGTTTTAGGTGGTGTTATTGGCTGTGAAAGGTGGCAGCGACAGGGGTAGCAACGGGGTTTAAGCAGGGGTTTTCAGACGGGTTTAGAATGGCTAGGTTTGGGGTGGCGCCACCGTGGACTAGGGGGAGGTCGAGACGGTGGTGCCACTGTGTCTGGGTTCGTGGGCTGACGGCGAGTAAGGCGGTGGTGGTTTGGCAGGGGTTAAGTGATAGTTGCGGTGGTTGTGGATTGAGAACGAGAGGTGGTTGGTGAGGCACGGTGCTGAACCAGGCCAAATGGCAGCCCTAGTTCGACTCGCCGGCGGCAGCCGACCAGGCTGGTGGTGGTTGTCGGTGGTGGGGTCGAAGTGGGGAGCATGTGCGGTGGTTATCGTGGTGGTGTAGGTGGCGTGTGAAGGGTGGGGGTGAGAGCGAAGGCGCGTGTGTTTAGTCGGGTTTGATTCGTTTTGTTATTATTTAAATTATCGTATTCTTAATTAATTAATTTAATTCTCGAGTTAATTAAAATAATTAAAGACGGGTTTTGAGTCGGGTTGTTGAATTGTTCAAATGTTTGATTCGGGTTTTCTTAATAGTATAATTCGTTTAATCTTTTAATTATCATATTGGTTATTCAATTTAATTCCCGAACCAGTTAAATAGTTCAAGTCGGGTTTCGAGTCGGGTTTGTTAAAAGAGAAAAGTTACTATAACGGGAAAGTTTCCATTTTAAGAAATTCTACTTTAATAACTTTCTATTTTGGGAAGTTGGGTCAAATACTAATCGGGTTATTTTAGTTATCAGTTGGGCATAAGTTTGGTGTCGGGATTGTATTTCGGGAAAACTTCTATTTTTAGGAACTCTCTATATTGGGTAACCTATCTATTTTTAGTAGCTTCTACTTTGGGAGATTTCTATATCTAGTAGTTAGTAATTATAAATACTATAATTGTTTTAGGTGACGGATTCGTGAAGGATCGTTAATCAAATTCGTTGCTTTATGTTCTGGACTGCTTGAACTGCTTACTTGGATTGCTGGCACTTTGAGGTAGGGAAATACACTTGGCTTATTATCGTTGTTGTTTAATTTTGTAACTTGATTCGTGGTTGTTGATTTACGTTATGATTCATATATGGGAAGGTGATTGACTGAGTTGATCGTATTGAATATGATATCACAACATCGGGTAACCGGCATGATTTTATGATTTATCGATTCATGATTTATATATATATATATATATATATATATATATATATATATATATATATATATATATATATATATATATATATATATATATATATATATATATATATATATATATATATATATATATATATATATATATATATATATATTGTGTTGCATTAATTTATGTTGAGCATCTCATATGCATTGGAGTTGGAGGATGGTGTAGGAGTGACGATGTTGAGATACGATGTGAGTTGTGATAAGGCCCGGGCGGGTTCTCGGACTTGCCCGATGTCCTCAGTGCGAGCTGGCAGATCGGCTACGGTCGATATATATAGTCTACCGGGGATCGGTATGGCTGGGTTGTCCGGGGTATGAGATATGAGATATGAGTTGAGATGGAGATGGAGGTGACGGAGGAGCATGCATATCATATTTTGTTGTTTTATTGTTTTCCCTACTCAACCTCGTGGTTGACCCTGTGTATTCGTGAACACCTGTGATGACCCAAATATTGGCGAGCAGACTTGACAGGTTAAGAGATAGAACGGGAGCTGGATGGGCGTGAGACACTGGATCAGACGACTTAGTAGCTAGATCATCATCTAGAAGACTTTCACTTTTATTTATGTTAGTTCTTGTAATTTGACGTAAAGAGGTTTTGTAATAATTAAGTTAAAAATAATTACATAAATTGCCTTGGAGTTTAATTTGTTATTCACTACCTCGGGAAACCGAGATGGTAACAGTCTGGTTTATTAGGGAATGTCTTGACGAAGGCTTCTTTTATAAACCGGGGTGTTACAAAATGAACGATTCATTTGGATCACTTGATTTGAGTTTCTTTGATTGAATGTTGTAGATGTCATTAGTTGGATTCGAGGTTTCTAAAATGTAAATGCCATTAATGGAAGGAGCTTGGCCTATAACCAAGTTGTTCCTTGAAATAATACAACGATTTTTTTTAATGACAAAACAAAAACCGTCCATGTCTAACATGGCGATAGAAATAATGTTTTTAGAAAGTGTAGGCACATAAAAACAATTATGTAAATACAACTCAAATCCATTAGGCAAAGCTAATACATAAGTCCCCTTGGATTCGGCCGCTACTCGAGCTCCATTTCCAAGGCGTAGATCCACATCTTCTTTGCTAAGCCTCTTCACGTCTCTTAACCCCTGTAAATGATTACAAAGGTGAGAACCACAACCGGTATCCAGTACCCATGTCGTAGTGGAAGTATAATTTACATCAATAACATAAATTTCCTTAGGAATTTTACCTTTTGGAACGATGATTCCTTCCCTTATATTTCGCAAATATATAGGACAATTCCTAAGCCAATGTCCCATGCCATAGCAATAATGGCATTCATCTTCAACTTGCTTGAAGTTTTTCCCTTTCTTTCCCTTCTTCTTGAACCTTTTGCCCTTAGAAGCAAGAGCTTGATTGCTTGAGCTCCCACTAGTTTTGGCATCTTTCTCTTCCAAAGATAAAGATCCTATAGATTTTATGAGGTCAATTTGTCTTTAAGAACGGCTCACAAGAGATCTTGTAGTAGTAGGTGGTCTAGAAGAAGTGATGAAGTTTATGTTTCCATCCGAACCTATCCCAAAATGAAGTTCTCTAGTAGTGTCGAAATCATTGTTAAAGCAAACGTCGTCAAAAATATTGTTGCAAGACTCAATAGTTATCGGTGTAGTAGCGTTTGATGGATTCATTGTAATGAACTACAAGTATGGAGGAAAAGGAAATATTAACATTTGTCTTTTTAATCATACTTGTAAATAATTTTAACAAGATATGAGCATTTATATAGTGACCTCTACCCAACTATTATAAATGATTCCAAGATCCAAATTCATATTAACTTGGGCACGGTGTAGCCGATTCATCCCTTATCAATATTACTCGGTGGATTAACTCTTTAATTGATTCTACTTTTAGAACTCTTGGTCGATAAAATTATATTAACATTTATCTTTAGCCCAAAACACATCCGACAATGGTCGAGAATACTTTTGTTGAGTTCAACCCAAATTTCGAATAAATGTGTCCATGATCCAAATCCACATTAACTTGGGCACGGTGTTGCTGATTCATCCCTTATCAACATGAATTCGGTGGATAGACATTTATCACCCACTTCCCATACGTAACAAGGTTTGTACCCCGGTGTGGCCGAGCGCACTCCCTCACGAAATAGGTTTTCATGGTTTCTACTTTTTGGTAAGGCTAAGTCTCAATTGTTTATTTTAGCGAGAGGTCATGTCAATTTATTATCTATCACGTTTTAAGTGAACTAAAGCGGTGAACTACGATAATTTTAATTGACACGGTCGATAAACTCGATTAAAATTCATGTTTAGTTATGGCGATTTAGCGATGCATGCAATATATAAATAAAATGCAAAGCATAAAAAAATCCTAGTATGGCCTTCCTAAAATAGTAAATCTAATAAACTATTACAAATTCGTAAACCAACTCCTTTGGTCCCTTGAACTTCGGTCTTGGCACGCACTTCAAGGCAACACTTTCTTTGATGGATCGCCTTCTCGAATGGCACCGTCTTCAAGGAACTCAGGAATAATAAATTACAAAATGAATTACATAATTTCCTATTATACATTTGTAATTAAAAATAAAAATAAATTTATTAAATTACAAAACGGTGATACGAGATCACAATAATTACAACCGAATCGATATTCCCATACATTTCGGGTAATACCAATTAAAACTAAGGCTATACTAAGTAAAATTACATAATTCAAAATTACATAAAATTAAAATATGACAATCATAAATAAAATGCATCATTATAATATGTATAAACATGCTAGATTTTATGCTAAATCGCATTTTTAGAGCCAATATCGTATATTAATCGGTTTTTATGGATTTGCGTGATTTAATTTATTAAAATCACAATAATTACATAAATTCATATTTATGTACAAGTTAATTACCCTAACCATCTTAGGACTCAAAATTAGTCTCCACTAATATTTTGACAATAATTAAACTTGATTTCTTTATATTGTTCATAAATGGACCCAAAAATACAAAATTATGCTATAAACTTCAAATTAAATTATAAAAATTTCAAAAAAATTCGAAATTTGAAATTTAAACTCATGAACATTCTGGAAAAATACCATGACACTCATAATGTTCAAAACTTAGGTTAAAAATTTCGAAAATTTATCGAGAAAAACAATGTTGCGGTTTATCAGTTTTAACAAATATGACCACAAAAATATGAGAAAAATTATTTTCATCAAGCTTTCAATTTTAGATCGGAAATATATGATAAAATGCAACATTTTACATTAATCTTTTAGTCATGAAGTATTTTTTAGCATTATTACTAATTATAGTCACTATTTATGTGATTTTTCATCAAAAATTCATAAATCATGCATAAAGACTTCATTATAACCAAATATTTTACACATATCTTTTAAAATTGCATGTGACAACATACTAAATTTCCATGACCATATTCAAAATATAACTCATATTAACCTATTTACCTATTTAAATACGATTTTAACTTGAAAAATCCATATTTCGAGCAAAACAACTCATTTTATCATGAAAATTTACAGGCCATTAATAGATAATATATGTGAAAACATATCCAAAAACCACTAAAAAATTCGAAGTTTAGTTATTTGTCGTCCAAAAATGACATTTTTATCATAAAAATCGAATTTTAATGCCAATATTATATAAAATGAACAATAAAATCCATAAATAAACCAAAATGTCCTAAAAATCACTTAGGACCAGAAACTTTTAACATGCAAAGTTATTTTTAGGTTTATCTTCATAAATCCAAATTAATTAGTTTTGTATGTTAATCTTATAACTCGGAAAAACTATAAATCGATTTGCATGCAAACAACCTAAGGCTCATGATACCCCTTGTTAGATTCATTAATCTCATTAATTTACATATTCATATATGAATAGATTTATTTAGTCATAAAATAAATACAAGATCTTATGCATGTAAACTTAAACAAGATAAGAGAAGAAATCGTCTATCTTACATTGGGATTTCGGATTAAAAGGGCACCAACAAATTCACCTATTTGTTAGTTTTTTAGCTTCCTTATAATGGATGAACAAAAGGTCCAAAATAGAACCTCTCCCAAAAGTATATACCCAAAGAAATCCCTTAATAACTTATATAATTATGAACTAGTAAAAATATAAGTTTTACTTAAAATATGACACAAAATATTAATTTTGTTGTCTTGTAATTTTCGGCCAAGAGAGGAAGGATTTTGAGAGATTTTTATTTCTCTAAGTTTTCACAATTGTAAAGAATTAATATTTCTTACACTAGAAAATATAATAGGTAGAAATAGTATGAATAATAGAGGAAAAAACTCTATAATTCCCTCTTAGAAAACCAGTGGGGATGGGTGGTGGTGAGCCAATTCATGGTGGTCATTTTCTTCCCAAGAAAATAGGCTTGCATGGCTACAATTAGGTAGCTAATCATTTTGTTTTCCACTTAAAATAATTAACACAATTTAAACCTTATACTCCCTCTTATTTTCGGCACATATGACATAAAATGGAAGGTCCATTTTATTTTATCATTTGTCAATTGTAACATATGTGTCATGTTACTTGACTTATGAAATTGTAATGTATTTTTAACATATTAAAAATCAACATACTCATAAAATATGTCATATACAAAATCGACTAGTAATTCGTAATTACTTGTACCAAAACGGTTTATCAAATTATAAATTACAACGTTTTGTATTTATAATAAATTATTCATTCAATTTCAATTTTAATTTGTTTCGTAAACAAAAATTTTATCTAAGTAATAAAACAATTCGATTACTCAAACCGTATCTAATTTAATCGAATTATGATAAGATACGTTAATCTCACTCACAAATCATCCGTCAATTTTAAGCAATTTAATTAACTCGTATCGGCATACGATTAATTAAATAATCAATTAAGGGTATTTCCCTATAGGTATGACCTAAGGGGATCAACTGATCACCACCGTCGCACGACAGTAATGTCAAACTCTAGTCAACCAATCATTACCGATATGTGTGGACCAGTTGACTGTAAAATATTACATCCCACATGTATTCTTAAAATGAGATTTAAACCTGTGATCTTCATGATCGACAGTTGTGATCGCATTATTGTCGGAGGACACATATTCCAACAACTCCAACAAACACCCGATGACTATTGGACGATAACATGCTTTGGAATCGCGACGTTTGATCGACAGTTCGTGTACAACTTTACGTCGGAAAACTTAAAACGATTTCGAAAATAAAACATTTCATAAATTTTCACAAGTACCTGGAGTGTTTAATGCATGACGACGGGGTCGCAATGACACTAAATAGAGTCAAAACCGATACCAGACCAAAAACCGACTCAAAAATTCAAATCCCGACTCCAATAACGAGTCAAACCGAGTCAAACACAAAAACAAACCATTCAATTGCTTCTATGTTAACATTTCTTGGAATCTTACATAGTCAAGTACCAGACATGTTCATCCAAATCCTAGGATAGAACAAATGATGATTTCCTCGTGTGATAGTGATAAGACACCTCGAAGACCCGCGACGTGGCTCGCGCCTCTTTGAGCAGCCCAGGTGGCCACGTCGCTCAAAACTCACACAACCACTCATTTTCCTATAAATAGCCCTCAAATGCCCCCATTTGAGAACTTATGCAAGTGTCCGCCCCCTCTTTTCTCCCTTAAAATTCTCGACTCGACTTCCTAAGTCACAATCCGACGCGTATTTACGACCTACCGATCGTAAATACAAGCCTTACACATTGTTTGGTACCGTCATCGTGCATTAAATCACTTACCGGCCATCTCGACCACTACACCATCACTAAACTTAATAAAACACTCTTTTTACTTACTAAAACGGTTTTAAACCGAGTCTTTTCCGACCAAACGAGTTGATACACTTACGTTGGTTTCTCGCCATAAACCAAGCATTTAAGTATGAGGGTGTAAAAATCCTTCTTTTATCATGTCTTTACTTGTTTCATGACTATAACATGCTAAATCATGCATAACATGGTCCAAAACATGGGAAGAATGAGCCAAAACCGGACTTTTTGGTTGAGGCAAAGGCTACTTACGTAGCACCCAGGCTCGCGCCTAAAGCAGCCTGCCCAGCCTCAAGTCCAATCTGTGTTTGGTCTCTTCTTTTCCTCTAATTTTCATTTTCATATTTGTAAACGGTTTTTACCATTTCAAACATTTTCAAACCCTTTTATTTATTTTTTACAAGTTTTAACCATAAAACATTTTTCACCCTTGGTTCTTAATACCATGACGGTTTAATCCGTGTTTCGGTGATAATATTTGGTTAATTACATTTAAAAGGTATTTTAAAACCTTTTATTTCATTTCTTTACATTTTAGAAGGTATTTTAAAGCCTTTCATCATTTTTTTACATTTTCAAAATAAATGTATTAGTCACCAACACAAAGTCATCCTTGGTTCTACATACCATGTCGGATTTTAACCCGAGTACGATGATGAGTATTGACTAATTATATTCAAATGAACTTAAAACAATTAGTTCATAATAATTTTCAAAACTATTCATGTCAAACTTATAAAGTCGAACCCGACATCGAATATCATCAAAACAATGGTCCTTTCAAACACAAATACGACCTAAACGGTCCTTTCAAACCAAAACGGGTCCAAAAACCCATTTTCAATACGTTTTATATACGTTTTTCAATGGTCAGAACGCGTCTTATACCGTTGACTGACCCGCGCCTAAACAGGCCATTTCTTTTCCCATTTTCAAACCAGGGGAGACCCCCTTACATCGCCAACAGGCTCGTGCCTCATCTAGCTGCCTGGTGCAGAGTCTGTTCCCTTTCCAGCATTAGTCTAGGACGACCCGACTCCGGATAACCCGGATATAGGACGGATCAGACGACTAACTTGCTCATTCAAAAACCGTATTTGCAAAACGTCTTATTAAGACAAATGGATCACGTTATGCACCATAAACCTAACTCGGTAAATGGATGTTTAATTTCTGTCTTGCATGCAAATCAATTATAAATCCAACTCAACATCTTATACTTCATACTTGGATTAAATCTACCGACTTAGAAAGCTCTCACATGTTAGGTTTAAATTATTGGATGCGCATTCATGAATTTAAACCATTTTATCAACCTTTGCATTCAACCAACCAAGATCGATCCGTAGAGGCCGCTACCGCGGGTGAGATTGGGTGTCTTATTAAAGGCCTTCCCAATACATACCTTCACCTCTTACTCAGAAACTTTGGATAGTGGACGACCTTATCCAGGGCGTACGAGAGTCATTCTAGAGATAGGATGCTAAAGAGGGACGATTCCTTATCTTTAGTACCTATGTCAAACACTGCTTTGTGCTTCGTTTGACCGAGGTATAAAGTGGATTTGAACGGGTTCCAAGCATCCCTCAAATGCTTAGCGGCGACTCCAAACATCTTTAATCATTTCGAGACCCTTACCGAGACGAAACCGACCGATCTAAAACGATCCGGTCGAAATCAATTTTACGCCGCCGAGCGTGGCTTTCAAAAGACCGCTGTCATTGTCCACAGATCGGCTGGGCATACGCAGGTGGGCGCACGTCCACAGATAGGTGTTTTACTTATCTCGCCAGATGGTGAACAAGTTCCTATTTCAATCAAACTGGATATTAATGTCACCAATAATGTTGCAGAATAAAAGCTTGTCTACTCGGTTTGCACAGTGCTATCGAGTTAGGCATTAAGAAGCTTATGTTGCACGGGGATTTATCACTAGTTATCAATCAAGTTGCTGAGACATGGAAAATCCGAAGTGATAACCTGGCCCCATATCAAGCAAAGATAGAAGAACTAAAAAAATTCTTCGATGATATCATGTACGTTCACCTTCCAAGTGATGAGAACCAATTCATTGATGCCTTGCCAAAACTAGCTGCTTTAATTAATATACCCGACCATATGGATATTATGCCCGTGTGCGTGAAACGATGTTACGAACCAGCTTATACCAATACCATCGGTGATGACAGGGAAACCGAGTTCGAGCCTTGGTGCCAAGCTATTTTGAAATATAAAGAATCAGGAGAATACCCACCCGACACTGGTATTCGTGGAAAACAAGCCATTCGAATGTTGGTAGCCCAATTCGTTAGAACTAACGACGGGCAGTTATACAAAAAGACTGCACAAGATATCCTATTGCGATGCATAGACATGCCGACGGCAAAAAGAGTTATGGAAGAAGTCCAAGACGGTGAATGTGGTCCACAGATGAATTCACATATGCTAGTCCGTAAGATTAGGAGGCTAGGGTATTACTGGACCATGATGGAGACAGATTTTTGCAAGTGAGCAAAATGTGCCACCTTCGATGTTATATATATTGACCTCACCTTGGCCATTCTCAACGTGGGGACTTGACATTATCGAGAATATTAACCCGTCTAGAACAGTCGGGCACTATTTCATCTTAGTTGCCATTGATTACTTCACGAAGTGGGTAGAAGCCAAGTCATATAAAGTACTAAATGCGAAGCAGGTAGAAAAAATCATTCATAATGATATCATTTGTATATATGGGGTACCACACGAGTTCATCAGTGACCATGGTACTCATTTCCAAGCTGAAACTGCCATAATACTTGAAAAGTTTAAAATCAAGTATCACAAGTCCTCGCGTTATCGACCACAGACAAACGGTGCGGTAGAGGCCGCCAATAAGACAATCACTGCTATCCTAAGGAAAATTTCTAATAATTACCGTGAATGGCCGGAAAATATACCCTTCGTGTTATGGGGATACAGAACATCGATTCGAACTGCAATGGGTGCAACCCCGTATTATTTGGCATATGAAATGGAAGTGCTTTGGTTACAAGTTAGATAAGATTCTTTAATTCTTCTCGATGAGCGGCGTTTAAATGCTTTGCATCATGTTCAGCTCTATCAGAAAAGGATAGAGAGAGCGTTTAACAAGAAGGTGAAATCCCGAGGAATAATAAAGGGAGACTTAGTCTTAAAATCAGTTCGAGCTCTACTTCCAGTTGACCCAAGGGGTAAGTTCAAGCCAAACTTGGCCGGTCCCTATTTGGTAAAGAAGATAATGTCCGAAGGAGCAGCACACCTGACGGATGGACGAAAATGATTTCGCAAACCCATCAAACTTGGATCAATTGAAGAAGTACTATCCATAAGAACTCATTCTCAATGTCACGAAATGAAATTTCGAATTGTAATGTTTAGATGAGTCGGAGCCACGACATTATGCCGTGCTGCTTTTGCTTCAAATTGTATTATACTTTGTGGAACTACGAGCTCGGTTTTATCATGTTAATAGCAGGTACGTAGGCAACTCTTTACAAGAGTACAACCGCCCATTTTTAATAAAATGAAATTTTATCTATGCAGAAACTGGGGACTTTAATAAATAATATACTTTTTATTTATTTTTATGAACCATTTCAACTATTCAAAAGAAAAGCATACTGCAAAAAGACAAGATTAATAGTAATAGCAGATAATAAAGTTGATGACTACATCTTGCCCTTGCCTTTATCTTAACCATGTAACCTATCACTAGAGGACCCTTCTCCAGCCTTGGACCTGTTTTTAGGAGGACCAGATGTTTCTTCTCTAGGACCTAGCCTGTCTTTCGCGCTAGGTCTAGGACCCAGTCAACCTTCCAATGTGAGCCCAATTTCCCTCGGGCCCAACCTATCCCAAAAACGTGACACTGAAGAATCAGTCCTAGGGCCGGTCTTAGTCTTAGTCTTGGTCCTAGATAAAGTGGGTGTAGTTGTTTTGGTAAGTTCAATTCTCTTCTACTCCCGCGCGTGATACAGAAGTTTTGTGCCTTTATCTTTGAGTAATTTCTTCTTAGCAGCAGAGGGCCCTTTGGTCCATTTCAGATATGAATTAGACACCCAAGTAATGGGATGAGGCTCCATCAGATACCATACAATTCGAGTAAGCCATCTCTGAAGCCACACTCCACACCTTGCATTAGTAAGCTCTAAAGGTCGTTGAATAACAGGCTCCTCAGGTGGAATCAGTTGACGGCGTCCAAACTGGCGAAGAATTCAATCGGGAAAGGTTTGAACAGAATACCCCAAGCCCAATAATATGATGTGCCTTACCCTACTGTTGTCAGGAAGCCCAATGAAAGATGTTAGATGAAGCCAAAGGAGAAACCAGCGGATACGGCGACCTTTGTCTTGGTTCAGCTCCTCATTCCAAAATACTAGGTCGCTGCCTTATTCGAAAGGGATTCGAAGTCATTAGCAAGTCAATTTGTTAGCTTTATATGACTCAGGGCTAAGGGGCGGTCCATGAGCCGAAGTCTTTCAAAGAGCCACACCTGTAAGAATTTTAGAGAATGAGTCAAAAACAAAAAACAAAAAAAACAAAAGAAAGAAAAAAGAAAGAAAACAGAAAAAAGAAGAATGACTCATACCTGTAGAAGACGGGTCGATCCAGAAAGCACAGCATCTGGGTCGGCAACATAGCCCAGGATCGTTTCAGCAAGAATTAGCCTAGCAGGGTTGTGTTGGGCCTCCATCAATTCAACAATAGCAATAAATTTCAATTGTCCTCGATGAGTGGTAAGATCAATATGCCCTTCAAAAGAATATAGGTGAAGCATGATCAGTCCAAAGACTCTACGACAATGAGCCCTAGTCACTAAGGGGTCAAAAGAATTCCGGAACTTGTTCAAAATGGCAAGAAGATCGGCACGTTCTCCATCGATAGTAGCGCGTGCCACATTAGAAGATAAACCTAAGAAATCACGATATTTGTGTACCTGTAATACCCAACATTTGTGGGACCCGTATGTAGACCTAGGGACGCGTGAGGGAACCCACAGGTACTCGAACAAGACCAAGTAAGACCTAAATTAGACCTAGTAGACTTCCAGTGGACCGAGTAAAACCCCAAGTGGACCAAGTGAGTCGGAACTCGTTCGAGTAAGGGTACACTCGACCGAGTGAGAGCCACTCGGTCGAATGAACCGGTCACTCGATCGAGTGTGATGAGCTGTACCCGAGAGATAATATTTCGGGATTTCCATTTTATCCAACCTTATTCCTTTCATTTTCCTCCTTCTTACTCTAAAACCCTCTCCCTTCTCTCTAAAATACCCCCAAATACCTTTCCCTTGGCTTTCAAGCTTGGATTGATGGTGGAACATGTCTCCTATGCCTCGATCTACCTTTGTAAGTAGAAATCTCACCCTTTCCTCTTTGTCTTATGAGTAAATTCGAGTTAGGCTTTACTAAGAGAGGTTAATTAGTATTTAGGGGGCGTTTGGTTGGGGGTCTATAAGAAAGGAAAAGGGAAACAAAGTTATTGATTTCCTTTGTTGGTGTTTGTTGGACACAAACAAAGAGAATAAAACTCCCTTCCTTACCCCTCAATCCATCTAATTCCTTACCCCCCACCCCCCAAGGTATGAGATTTTATTACCCTTGTTACCCTTCAACCACCTTATTCACCTGTCACCACACCAGTTACCATCAAGACGCCATCACCACCACCACCACCACCACAGCCACCCCACATAAACCACCACCGCCACAACCGCCATGACGCCGCCACAACCACCATGATGTCGCCACCACCACTATCACCACCACCAAAGCCACCCCACTAGAACCACCACCACCACGATGCCATCGCCACCACCACCACCACCAAATCCACCACCACAGCCACCCCACATAAACCACCACCGCCATAACCACCATGACACCACCACCACCATCACCACCACCACAGCCAACTACTACCATCGCTGCCACCACCATCACCACCACCACAAGCAACCCACCTAAACCACCACCCGCACACCAAAACAAACCACAACCCACCAAACTTGAGTTTTTTGAAGTAACGAAACAACTAGTTAAGTTTTACGTAATCCCTTACATTTCCCCCTCTTACCCTTTCTAATTTCCTTTCCCTTTCTCTTTCTCTAACCAAACGCCCCCTTAGTTAAGTAAAATGAGTAATTAGTAGCTTATAATAAGGGATTTTATGTTGTCATTTAGTATAGAGTGAATTGTGATAGTTATTACATGGTTTATGTAGGATGAGACGGTTTTATGAGATGAATACTTGATGATTTCGATTAGCTTGAGGATTATGCTTAAAGGTAGATTATCCTACTCGGTTTCAATGTTGTATAAACATGTTTGTATGTCTTTCTTTGTCATATGCATTCGTAAATTAGTTAGTATGTCATGTGGGTGTTGGAAGGGTTGTTATTCATAACAAGTAGGGTGGAATTCATGAATTGGTCATATGCTTAATGTGGCTCTTCTATTTTCTATGTATAATTGTGAATGGATTGTGTTGGACATCTTTGATGGTGCTATTTGAATGTTGAGGAGACGTAAGGCGGTTGAGAAACCGTCTTACGCTCAGGTCTCCCATTGGAATTTCTGTAATACCCCGTATTTTATTATCGACTGGGCAAGTTTTATTATTTAATGGTAGCGTAAAGGTAATGGTAAAAGCGTAAAAATAATTGTTTAATTTATATCGCGAGATGAGTCGGGTTTATAATTGAGTGGCATTTTTGGGTCGAGGGGTCATAGCCCATTTACCCACTTATTACCCATTTACCCACCTACCATTTTACCTCACCAAACCCTAAAATCAAACCCTAATACACCTTTAAAACCCTATTCCCCTCCCTACCGTCATTTTGACATCACAAACATCAACCCCTTTTTCCTTGCACGATCAAGCCTTCTACACGGCCAAAGAGAGCACGCCGGTGAGTGTGGAGGGAGTAGGGTCTGCCAAGAGTCCAGGGGAGTCGTTGCTAGGGGTCGAGGGTGGTTGTACTGGTCGGAAAAGCTCAGGTCGACGGCCGTCACAGGTAAGGTTCCCTGTTTTCATTTCTGTCACACTGTTTTGTATTGAGTTATGCGTCTTTTAGGGGCTGTTGTGGTGGTCGTGGGGTTGTGGGATGTGTTGTTGGTGTGGAGTCGAGTCGGGTGGTGGTGGTTATAGTGGTGGTCGTTGCTGGTGGTGGTTGCAGTGGTGGTGTTTAGGTGTCGGGGTTGGTTGGGGGTTTTGGGTTGCGTTTCAGACATAGGGAAAAGGGGTGGCACCACCGTGGACTCGGGGGAGGTCGAATCGGTGGTGCCACGTGTGTCAGAGTCGCCGTGCGACGGTGGTGCCAATGGTGGTGGTTGGTAAGGTGGCAGGGGAGTGTCGTGGTGGTAGGCGAGTTGGGAAAGGGGGCTGTTGGTGGCATTTGTGGCGGCAGGAACGCAGGCAGGGGGTTTTGGTGGTGGTGGCTCTGACCGCCGGCGTGGGTCGACCACGTTGGTGGTGGTGGGAGGTGACCGGCCAGACCTGTGTCGAGGCCTGTGGTCGGCGGTGAGGATTGGTGGTTGAGGGGCGGTTTGTGACGGGTTGAAAAGGGGGGTGTGCGTGTGTCGAGTTGTGCGTTGTTTTTGAATTAGTTTTGTTACGGGTTTTATTTTAATGAGTCGGGAATGTGTATACTTCTAATATTTACATTATTAGTTTTGATTATTAAGTTAATTTTAAGTAGCGGTGACGGAATAATGTATTTAAGCTTTTGAGTCGGGATTTTATTTCGGGAAAGTTACTATTTTTAGTAACTTGTTATTTTTGGTAATTGCTACTTTGGGAAACTTCCCATTTTAGGAAACTTTCTATTTTGAGTAACTTATATTTTTAGTAATTTCTAAATTGGGAAAGTTTCTACTTATAGTAACTTTTGATTATGGGAACGGGATTAGTAAGAGAATTAATTATGTTATATATATATGTTTAGGTGGCGAGTTTCGGTGGAATACTTCGATCTGCAGGTTAGCTTATCACCGCTATTTGAGGTAGGGGAATACACTGGACTTGATATAACACTATGTGACTGGATTGACTAAATCGGTGATTTACATGTTGTAATATGATTGCCTGATTTCATTTCGTTAAGTACTATTGTTGAACTGTTTTATTATATTATTACATTGGAGTTGGTGGAGGTGGTGATGATGACATTGTGATAAGGCCCATGCGGTTCTGCAGACTTGCCCTGGTGTCCTCGGTGCGAGTGGCGGATCGGCTACGGTCGATATTTATAGTCTACCGGGGATCGGTATGGTTGGGTTGTCCGGGTTGTGAGTTGTGATGACGGTGTTGGTGATGGAGGAGTATGTGTTTTATGTTCTTGTTATTGTATTACCTACTCGCCTTCGTGGTGACCGTGTATTCGTGTACGCTGTGATGATCCAATTATTGGGAGCAGATTGACAGTATTCGTAGACCGATGGGAGCTGGCCGCGAAGAGAGCTTGGATGACTGACTTAGTGCCTAGCCCACCTTAGTCCTTTTAGTAGTTTTATCAGACTTATCTTTTGGTCGTATTTGGAGACTTTGTTTTAATTTCATTGTAATGTCACTATAAACATTATAATAAAGTCTTGTGTTTCCTTCCTTTGTTATCTACCTCGGGTTCCGAGATGGTAACACCATCATTTATCCGAGGAGTCCTAGTTCAGCCCTTAAATAAATGGGGGTGTTACAAAGTGGTATCGAGAGAAACGATCCTCGAGCCTAAACCAATGAATCCAATGAATTTAGGAAGAGTCAAATAAAATGAACCCGGGATAGAACTGTTAGGAGCACACTAAAGGTAAGGGATGAGTAAGGGGCCCCCTCACACCGAACCATTGGCCCTCTCGGTTTGACCCTGGTACCTTGAGATCATACGAGAGAAAAGGGTAGAGTAGAAAAGTTGTGTGATATTGAACATGAAAAACTATTCCATGATGTGAGAATTAGGCAAGGTAATATACTATTAGTATAAGTATACATGTGTTTAATTGTGATTCGGAGGCAAGAATTGGCATAATAATGAAGTAAGATATTTACATATATATATGATGCTTAAGATTTTAAGATGGATGTTATGTCTAGTGATATGCGGTTATGTGATCCCTGAACCATGTTAGCTAGATATGTAGGGTAGGGGAAGATTAGGATTGACTAAGTAATTCTAGTGTTGCAGGGAACATCACTAACTCACCTAATTCTTTTTATAGACATGCCTCCGAGAAGGGATACATTGCTAATGACATTCAAGCGGAGTTGGATAGGCTCCGAGCTGAGAATGAGGCCCTAAAGGCCAAACGATTGGATCCGGGAAAGATGAGTACCATTGTGGCAAGGCATAACCCCACAATATTCACTGGAGAGGGGAACCACAGTTGCTGGGGGAATGGTGTAGAGAATTCACCAATCTGTTTGAACTGTTAGCATGTCCTAAGAGCCGCAGTGGATCAAGCGCCCACTATCTTAGGGCCACAACCGGTGACTGGTGGACCAGGAACAAGGTGGAGATACGAGAGGTTGCTAGGGATCTTGAGACGGGACATGTATCTTGGTTGGAATTCCAAGAGCTTTTGAAGAATGAGTTTATGCCCGAGTTCCAAAAAGCCAAACTACGGGAGGAGTTCGACACCTTTAAGATGACGAAGATATGACAAAGGAGACTTATCATCGGAAATTTCGACGATTATCCTCATACACCGATGACTTTGCGCGAGAATGAAGCTATGCGGCTATGAGGTTTGAGCGGGGCTCACTATGGACATCAAGAAGAGGCTCACAAAGCGGCTCCACCCACTACGATTCAGGACATTTACTTGAGGGCCAAAGCTTCTGAAAGACTCTCGGAAGATCAAGGCCGATAAGAAAGGCAAGGCCGAGAAAAGGAAGCTGGAGACCACAAGCGATAATATCTTTGGGGCAAAGAAGCGAGTTCGGGCAGATATGGTGGGTACTCCACTAACAAAGTGCCCCGGGGGGTATGAGAGCTCGAGTGGAGGCGGCTTCGAGGGGGCACCGGCGGGGATGTAGTTCTGCGGGGCTTACTTGTTTTGGCTGTGGAAAGACAGACACAAGAGGTTTGAATGCCGATCATCCGGGGCGAATCGAGTCTGTGGATACAGGGCACCTATGTCCGGGTTCAGTGGCTCTCGTTCGGTGGGGTCGGGGTATAACAGTTAACGCACACCTATGTCTGGCTATGGGGGAGGTGCGAGGTCTGGAGCTAGTAACAGCTACCAAGGAAGCTACAACAACTACTGAACCGTGTCAGCAGAGCCAACAGAGTGGGAGCACCAACTTTCGAAGACGCAAATGAAGGGAACAAACAATGCTGGAGCAGACTTCTTCAAGTCAGAGTGGGGCTAAGTCCAGTGGCAAGCTCTTCGCCATGGGCAAGGAGGCAGCTAAGAATGACTCTCATGTGGTGACTGGTACATTTTCTGTTAACTCTAAACCCACCTTTGTGTTGTTTGATTAGGAGCTACACATTCCTTTATATCTCGCGGAACATGCCGAGTCTTAAACCTTAAGTCATATGATAGAATTGTTGATTCGGTAGTGGTACCTTCGGGAAGTCGGTGACTTGTGATAGAGTCTACACTGGGTACCAATTCAGATCGGAGAGGTTATGTTTCACCGTGACCTTATAGAGTTTCCCTTGGGGGTTTTGAAGTGATTACGGGATGGACTGGTTAGGGAAGTACAAGGCTTTTATCGATTGCTATCGAAAGAAAATCTCTTTGAGGGGACCTAAGGGAACTAGAGTGTCTTATAAGGGGTATGTGGTCAAGCCAAGAGTCAAATTCATATCTCTTAACACCCTAAAGTCGAGTCTGAGGAAAGGGGATCAGTTAATCTTGTGCCAGATGTGGGATAGTGAGTCGGAGACCCCTAAGGTGTCCGAGATTCCAGTGGTGAGGGAGTTCGAGAATGTATTTCCGGAGGACATTCCAGGGTTACCACCGAAAAGAGAAGTGGACTTTTCCATTGATCCGAAGCCGAGAACAGGGGCCGATTTCTAAACCACCTTACCGTATGGGGCCGAAAGAGATGGAGGAATTGAAGAAGCAGTTGGATGAGCTAGCAGAGAAAGGTTACATAGGTCCTAGTGTTTCACCTTGGGGAGCACCAGTGTTGTTTGTCAAGAAGAAAGATGGAAGCTTGAGACTTTGCGTGGATTACCGTGAGTTGAACAATGTGACCATCAAGAACCGTTATCCTTTGCCAAGGATCGATGATTTGTTCGATCAATTGAGTGGAGCCGGAGTTTTCTCTAAGATCGATTTGAGGTCAGGTTATCACCAGTTGAGAATTAAGAACGAGGATATACCTAAGACCGCTTTCAGAACAAGATATGGGCACTATGAGTTCGTGGTCATGCCATTTGGGTTGACTAATGCGCCAAAGCGTGTTTATGGACTTGATGAATCGAGTGTTCGGTCCTTACCGGACAAGTTCGTGGTTGTGTTCATCGATGATATCCTGGTATACTCCAAGAATGAGGAGGAACATGAGGAACATTTGAGGTTAGTCTTGAAAACCTTGGAGGAGAACCAATTATATGCCAAGTCGAGCAAGTGCGAGTTACGTTGAAGAAAGTTGCTTTTCTGGGCCATGTGATTTCCAAGGAAGGGGTGTCGGTTGATCCTAGCAAGATTGAGGCAGTGACGATATGGCAGAGTCCTAAGAATGTGGGTGAGATCCGAAGCTTCTTGGGGCTAGCAGGTTATTACCGAAGGTTTATCAAGGACTTCTCAAAGATCGCCAAGCCATTGACGTCCTTAATGCGGAAGGAGAACAGGTTTGTTTGGGATGAGAGTTGTGAGGAGGCGTTTCTAACCCTCAAAGAACGACTCACTACAGCTCCTATCCTTGCACTACCAGATGGGAATGATAATTTCGAGGTGTATACCGATGCTTCCAAGAAGGGTCCAGGGTGCGTATTGATGCAAAACGGAAGGTAATCGCTTACGCTTCTCGGCGCTTGAAGACCTATGAGGAGAATTACCCTACTCATGATCTAGAGTCTAGTTGGGGGTGGTGTTTGCGCTCAAACTATGGCGACACTATCTTTATGGGGCTACCTTCAAAGTGTTTTCCGATCACAAGAGCTTAAAGTACATTTACACACAGAAGGAATTGAACATGAGACAGAGGAGATGGATCGAATTGATTGGCGACTATGACATGGAGATACTTTATCATGAGGGGAAAGCGAATGTCGTAGCCGATGCCTTGAGCAGAAATCCATCCATGCTTTGAGCGGTGCTAGATCTAGAGTGAGGATGCATAATGAGTCTGGGGGTATGGGGATCCACGTGATCCGGCAAGGAGAGACTCTTGGGGACTTGACCGTTGAGACGGAGTTATATGAGGAGATCGAGAGAGCTACGGAAAACCGATGCTAGAATTCGAAGTGGCGCGACACGAGAACAGCGGAAAGGTCAGGGGTTGATTCCGGGTTTGTTATCCATGCGATGGTAGTCGAGGTTTGGGGGACGGTGGTGTGTTCCGGATAATGATGAGCTGAAGAGGAAGATTCTTACTGAGGCACATGCCACGCCATACTCGGTTCATCCTGGGGGAGATAAGTTATACAAGGACCTCAAGAAGACCTTTTGGTGGCCGAATATGAAGAGGGAAGTTCTTTGAGTTCGTAGCTCGATGCTTGACATGCCAGAGAGTGAAGGGTGAACATAAGAGACCGCAAGGGAAGGTTCAACCACTAGATGTGCCAGAGTGGAAGTGGGAAAGCATTTCCATGGATTTCATTGTTGGGTTGCCTCGAACTCAGAAAGGTAACAATATGATTTGGGTGATCGTGGATAGGCTAACAAAGTCGGCTCACTTTATCCCCATGAAGGATACTTGGAGTAAAGCCGAGTTGGCCAAGGCTTATGTTCAGTATGTGGTGAAGCTGCATGGTGTACCCAAGGACATCATTTCCGATAGAGACTCCAGGTTTCTATCCAAATTCGCGGGAGTTACGATCACTAATGGGTACTCGATTAAAGATGAGCACCGCTTTTCATCCACTACGGATGGTCGGACGAAAGGACTATTCGGACACTCGAGGACATGTTGAGGGCTTGTGTTTTGGAGTTCGGCGGGTCTTGGGAGGATAGACTGGGGTTGATTGAGTTTTCATACAACAACAATTACCACGCTAGTATTGGGATGGCTCCATTTGAGGCTCAGTATGGCGGGAAGTGTAGGAGTCTGTGTGTTGGGATGATCGAGCGATGCGGTAGTTTTGGGACCGAGATGATTCAAGAGAGGGTTGAACAGGTGCGAGATCATTCGGCGAGAGATGAGGGCTGCCCAGGACCGTGAAGAGCTATCTTGACGCTAGGAGAAGCGACATTTCTTTCCGGGTGGGGAGAAAGTACTTCTTAGAGTGTCTCCGATGAAGGGAGTGATGAGATTCGGGAAGCGGGGAAAGTTGAGCCAGAAGTTTATTGGGCCATATGAGATCCTGGATAGAGTTGGAGAAGTGGCATATCGGCTAGCTCTACCACCAGCTTTAGCCAGGGTACATAATGTTTTCCATGTTTCTCAGTTGCGGAGATACTTGAGTGACCCTTCGCATATTTTGAGCCATGATGTGGTCGAGGTGGACGAGCAGTTGACTTACATCAAGACGCCTAAGGAGATCTTGGACAGGAAGGTTAGAAAGACCAGGCACGGAGAGACGGTTTTAGTGAAAGTGTTGTGGACTAATCATAAAGCAGAGGAGGCAACCTGGGAAACCGAGGCCGCGATGAGAGAGAGTTATCCACATCTGTTCACTTGAGGTAAGTTACGGGACGTAACTTTCTTTTTAGGAGGGTAGAATGTAACATTTCGTGTTTATGTAGTCTAGTGTGTGTTTGACCGTGTTAGTTATACGAGATGTCTTTTATATTTTCGTATGACATGTTTGGTATGGGAGCGAACTTCGGACGAAGTTCTTTTTAAGGGGGAAGACCAATACCCCGTATTTTATTATCGATTGGGCGAGTTTTATTATTTAATGGTAGCGTAAAGGTAATGGTAAAAGCGTAAAAATAATTGTTTAATTTATATCGCGAGATTAGTCGGGTTTATAATTGAGTGGCATTTTTGGGTCGAGGGGTCATAGCCCATTTACCCACTTATTACCCATTTACCCACCTACCATTTTACCTCACCAAACCCTAAAATCAAACCCTAATACACCTTTAAAACCCTATTCCCCTCCCTACCGTCATTTTGACATCACAAACATCAACCCCTTTTTCCTTGCACGATCAAGCCTTCTACACGGCCAAAGAGAGCACGCCGGTGAGTGTGGAGGGAGTAGGGTCTGCCAAGAGTCCAGGGGAGTCGTTGCTAGGGGTCGAGGGTGGTTGTCTTTAGGTCGGAAAAGCTCGGTCGACGGCCGTCACGGGTAAGGTTCCCTGTTTTCATTTTACATCACACTGTTTTTTGTATTGAGTTATGCGTCTTTTAGGGGTTTGTGTGGTGGTCGTGGGGTTGTGGGATGTGTTGTTGGTGTGGAGTCGAGTCGGGTGGTGGTGGTTATAGTGGTGGTCGTTGCTGGTGGTGGTTGCAGTGGTGGTGTTTAGGTGTCGGGGTTGGTTGGGGGTTTTTGGTTGCGTTTCAGACATAGGGAAAACGGGTGGCACCACCGTGGACTCGGGGGAGGTCGAATCGGTGGTGCCACGTGTGTCAGAGTCGCCGTGCGACAGTGGTGCCAATGGTGGTGGTTGGTAAGGTGGCGGGGGAGTGTCGTGGTGGTAGGCGAGTTGGGAAAGGGGGCTGTTGGTGGCATTTGTGGCGCGGAACGCAGGGGGGGTTTGGTGGTGGTGGCTCTGACCGCCGGCGTGGGTCGACCACGTTGGTGGTGGTGGGAGGTGACCGGCCGACACAGTGTCGGCCTGGTGGTCGGCGGTGAGGATTGGTGGTTGAGGGGCGGTTTGTGACGGGTTGGAAAAGGGGGTGTGCGTGTGTCGAGTTGTGCGTTGTTTTTGAATTAGTTTTGTTACGGGTTTTATTTTAATGAGTCGGGAATGTGTATACTTCTAATATTTACATTATTAGTTTTGATTATTAAGTTAATTTTAAGTAGCGGTGACGGAATAATGTATTTAAGCTTTTGAGTCGGGATTTTATTTCGGAAAGTTACTATTTTTAGTAACTTGTTATTTTTGGTAATTGCTACTTTGGGAAACTTCCCATTTTAGGAAACTTTCTATTTTGAGTAACTTATATTTTTAGTAATTTCTAAATTGGGAAAGTTTCTACTTATAGTAACTTTTGATTATGGGAACGGGATTAGTAAGAGAATTAATTATGTTATATATATATGTTTAGGTGGCGAGTTTCGGGTGGAATACTTCGATCTGCGCATTAGCTTATCACCGCTATTTGAGGTAGGGGAATACACTGGACTTGATATAACACTATGTGACTGGATTGACTAAATCGGTGATTTACATGTTGTAATATGATTGCCTGATTTCATTTCGTTAAGTACTATTGTTGAACTGTTTTATTATATTATTACATTGGAGTTGGTGGAGGTGGTGATGATGACAATGTGATAAGGCCCGGGCGGTTCTGCAGACTTGCCCTGGTGTCCTCAACAAGGAAATGCGGATCGGCTACGGTCGATATTTATAGTCTACCTGGGATCGGTATGGCTGGGTTGTCCGGGTTGTGAGTTGTGATGACGGTGTTGGTGATGGAGGAGTATGTGTTTTATGTTCTTGTTATTGTATTACCTACTCGGCTTTCGTGGGACCCCGTGTATTCGTGTACGCCTGTGATGATCCAATTATTGGGGAGCAGATTGACAGGTATTCAGAGACTGATGGGAGCTGGCCGGGAAGAGAGCTTGGATGACTGACTTAGTGCCTAGCCCACCTTAGTCCTTTTAGTAGTTTTATCAGACTTATCTTTTGGTCGTATTTGGAGACTTTGTTTTAATTTCAGTTGTAATGTCACTATAAACATTATAATAAAGTACTGTGTTTCCTTCCTTTGTTATCTACTGCCTCGGGTTCCGAGATGGTAACACCATCATTTATCAGAGGAGTCCTAGTTCAGGCCCTTAAATAAATGGGGGTGTTACAATTTCCCACTCCAAGGGGAATGTGCACATTAATGGCTTGAGTATGGAGGGATGCGTGTGGTTGAGACACAACGTATGGCAGGGGATCCGGTTGGCTTTCGGACCCGGTACGCCTGGGCGTGTCTCGGTACCTAGTGTGATGATCGGTATGTCTGGGCGTGTCCCGGTACTGGAGTAGAGATTGGGGGTATGTCTGGGCGTGTCCCGGTAGAGGTATGATGTTTATTTATCCGTGTCTCATTCATATAATCAACATGTTTCATATTTCCATATTATTTCACATCTTGCCTTTATCATTGAAACTGACGTTTGTTGTGTCCGTGTAAATGTCACCTATTTCCGGGGTGGCCTGTGTTGATCCATGTGATATTTCCGATCATATGGGGAGCAGTTGTTTTCAGGTTAACTTTGGTAGCATGCGGGAGGAGGGACGAGGCTTGGTGATCCCTCAGTCGGACATGATTGATTAGATTAGCCTAGGAGTCATGACTTGTAATCTTTCGTTATTCGTTTATTCGTTGTAAACCATTAAACATTTTATTTGTAAAATTGTTCTTGGATTGTATCTCCGATTTCACTACCTGGGGAAACCGGGACAGTAACGCCCCAATTATCTTGGTCGGGTAGTTGGGTTGTTACAAAGTGGTATCAGAGCAACGATTTTGGAACCTAAACGAATGAACCAAAATGAACTAGGTGTGTCTATTAAAAATGAACCCGACACGATCCCATGGGAGATTGGTTTTGTATGAGTGGCGCCCTCATATCAAAACTAGTGCCTATTGCCTCAGTTGGTCACTACGTGGGTGGTTACAAGTGATGAGAGTGTCGTTGGGGCTCTCAATCAAACACATTTATATTCTCAACAAACAACTAGTTAGTGGTAAGTCGAGGTCGATCCATGGGATGGTGGTACTCAAATTATTCAATCTAATTATGGTTATGCTTCGGTTTGTCACAATTGTAATGGGTTGATGATTCTAATCTAATAGAAGCAATGGAAAGTAAACAAGCAACAAAATTAAGAAATGTAAACAAATGACTAAAAATGCTAGGATATCATGGGTTCATGGGGGATTCATGGGAGTTGATCATACAAACATGTTCACAAAATTGCAAGCAATTAATGTTGTAGAGGAACCGAGTTGGTTTATGTCTTACGGTTCTTAGGAAGAGTTGGGTCCCGGTGCCGAATCGATTAGATTGTACAAAACCTACATGTCGACTTACTTTCCTCCTAATGACTTCTATGCGTGGTCTAACAATACTCGAGTTGGTTTATATCTTACAAGTCAAGTTGAATAGATAAGAGATGGTTATAAATGCAAGGATTCATAGGCTTAGCATTTCATCAAACATAACATGTGCATAGGTTGACATCACAACAAGCAAGCAAATTAATTATGAAAACATATTAAATTAACCATGAATCAATCCCCATGTTGGTTTCCCCTAATTACCCATTAATCCTAGCTAAGAGACTACTCACTCATTATCAATTTTAACATGCTAACAAGGTTGTCAATCATATTAACAAGGCAAAACATGATGAACAAGTAAGAAAGATTAACAATAATTAAAACAAGGATTAAGAGAATTATACCTATGGAGATTCCAAAATAATAATGCAAAGAATAATAGAAGTACTTGATGATTGATGGAAGGTTGTCAATCTCCCAATAAACCCAAATGATCTTCTAATTACCCAATAATAAACTAGAATTACTCAATAATAAGCTTGAACAATAATTAAGGAAATATTAATATGTAATTTTGTGGAAAGATTAAAGAGGGTAATCTATTCTAATCTACTCCTAATGAAATCTTAACCTAATCTAAAGAAGGATTGATTTAATCTAATGAAGACTTGATGGTTTGATTATTAAAAATGGAGTATATATAGTGGTACATCATTAGGTTAAGCAAGGGTAGATTAGTAATTAACAATGTTAATTGTTGAGTTGAGGAAGTGCTCCTCTCAAAGGAAGATGCTAGTCTCCTTTTTGGTGGTCTCGTATGGATATGCGGGGATCGTGGATTACGTAGCAAGGAAAAGCTTACTGTCCAACAATATGCTCGTCCCATGCTGAAAACAAGCATCCTGAGCCTCAACCCGAGTGGGTTGAATTTATTCCGAGCGGGTTGAGCTGTATCCTGCTTCACTTGAGCTTGGATTGTAAAACGGAAGTCATTTTCTCATCCGGACTCCTTTTGGAGTGATTCAGAAGCCTAGACCACTTGATTTTTCGACACCGTTTGATCTGGCATACTTTCAGAGCCAAAGAAGCAACTCTTGGTTTAGTCTTGAGCAATTTCTTCTGGTAATGCCTTTCTTCTCGTCATCCTTACTTTTAACCCTATGATCCTTCTATATACTCTTTATTCCTACATCCTTGGTCATCATTCTTGCCACCTCTTCATACTAGTCCATCTAATATCATCAAAAAGCTTCTGAATATGCACGGGAGACGAAAATTTCCGCCTAATTATCTTCCTTCCTACAAAACATACAAAATGCACTAGGAAAGTATAATAGAAAGCTTTTGACGGATAAAATGGCTATGGAAAGTTATAATAGTATGCAAAATAGGCTCAATTAAGGGACTAAATGTGCGCAATTATGAGTCACATCAAATATCCCCAAACCGAACCTTTACTTGTCCCGAGTAAAGAGGTGACTAGAACTAGACCTTTATTTAAACTATCCTAATAATATAGGCGATGTGAGACAATTAGCGGGTCTCATTCCGCTCTTCAACTCACAACAAGATAACCATGAGGTAGGATGCCTTCTTGCAAGGCAAGGTGGGGCTTGCCAAAATGGCGATACATCCAAGCATTAAAGCACAAAAAACAAGTAATGAATACATCTACAAAAACGAATAGCCACTTTCCTCATCTAAGTGGCGGAAATTATCTATAAGGGAAACAATCTAAGGGTACACATTCCATCATAGATACGGTTTCATCAAACTACTAAGCCTAGAAGGATACCAAAAAATCACCTCCAAGTTGTGTCAAGCTAGGGTACCTTTGTCCTCAATCATTAAATGCATTCGTCAAGAGTAGACTCCCTATGGTGTTAGAAACATTGGAAGATCGCGGAATTCCCCTTCTTGCCTAGACAAGAAGAAAGGTCGTTCTCTCTCTACCGTGCACAAAAATGGATACGATGGAAAAGGGATCAATAGTATTTGAGTTTCATTTGGGAGTTTGCTTTTGTTGTTGTTTTTCCCCCCATTTTCTTGTGGCATATAACATTTGAGAACACTTTCTTTTTGCCATTTCTTTTGATGTTTGGCATGTCAATACTTGACAATTTCAACTTTTCGCATTTTCTTTTGAACATTTTCAAAGCTACCCCATTTGTAGTGAGGGTGCTTATTTTTGAAGCATAGGAGTTTTCATTTTTGTTACTCCTCTTTTCTTTTGATGCGATTGCAAACTTTTTTACTTTCATTTCAATTCTCGAACTCAAATCTTGAACAATTTTTATGCCCATTCCCTTTGATGACAAAATGTGGTGGAATATGGATGATGGATGGTTGCATGTGTTGGGAAATGTGTCCTCAACAATAGTGCGATCACATGATTTAAATATCATTATTAAATCTCATTTTAAGAATACATGTGGGATGTAATATTTTACAGTCAACTGGTCCACACATATCGGTAATGATTGGTGACTAGAGTTTGACATTACTTGTCGTGCGACGGTGGTTATCAGTTGATCCCCTTAGGTCATACCTATAGGGAAATACTCTTAATTGATTATTTAATTGATCGTATACCGATACGAGTTAATTAAATTGCTTAAAATTGACGGATGATTTTGTGAGTATAATTTACGTATCTTATTGTAAATATGATTAAATGAGACACGGTCTAAGTAATCGAATAATTTTATTACTTAGATGAAATTATTGTTTACAGAAACAATTGAAACGGAATGAATAAATTATTATAAATACAGAATGTTGTAGTTTATAATTTGGAAACATTTTTGGTACAAGTAATTACTAATTACTAGTCCATTTTGTAAATGACATATTTTATGAGTATGTTGATTTTTAATATGTTAAAAATACATTACATTGTGACATGTCATGTAACATGTTACATATGACAAATTTGACAAATGACAAAATAAAATGGATTCTCCATTTTATGCTTAAAACCGAAAATGAGGAGGGAGTGTAAGATATGTATTGTGTTTTTATCTTGAGTGGAAAACACAATTATCATATCTAAGTAGTAGCCATGCACACCTACCTTTTGAGAAGAGCAAAAATGAAAGGCATTGGGCATGTTACCCAAGGCCATTTTTTTTCGGCCATTCCACAAGAAAAGAGAGAAGAGCTTTTCTCTCACACATTATTATTCATTCCTTTCACAATATAATTTTCTAGTGTAAGAAAATGCATAATCTCTACAATATGTGACTTTTCTAGAGAAATAAAATCTCATATACTCCCTCTTGACCGAATCATTCAAGAGTCAAAATACAATTTATTTTGTGTCAATTTTATAGTAAAACTAACATTATTACTAGATCTAAATAATATTGGTTAATTATGAGTTTCCTTGGGTATATGCTTTTGGGAGAGGTTCTAATTTGAACCTTGTTCATCCAATATTTGGAAGCTCAAGAACAAGTGAGTAGGTGAACTCACTTGTGCCCATAAAACCGAAACATCCAATGTAAGATGATGATTTCTTCTTTAAATTGCTTATAGTTTGCACGCATAAGATCATTCTTTAATTTTATGACAAATTAAATTAAAACATATATGAATATGTTAAGTTTATAGATCTACTTTTCCTTCAGCATGGTTTCAAGGGTCACCTTGGAATAAACGGTAGCTAAGGAGTTATCACACCACAAGGTACTCTTGACTAGGCCTTAATCTATGGGTCAAAGGATACAAGCATGACACATCCTAGGGTGTTTTACAAGCAATCTAACAAGGAAAGTCGAAGAAAAAGTATCTGCAAGGGCCTTATATACACTTGTCAACTTTCCCAAATAGATGCTTTCACAAAGTTTTTCTAACATGCAACTACATGTCATGATGCAACTAACATATATACAACCTAATGAATATGCTTCTACCAACTAGTATGCCAAAAAAATCTAAATGCAATCCTATAATCACATTGTTTATACCGCATCAATCAAAATAAAGCCACGTAGTCATTAACATAAAGAGGAAAAAGGAGATTGGAAGGATCATACCATGCGGTCTTCAATATCCTCATGTCTCGGATGTGGCGTAGTCAATTAATGTGAACAAGGATGAACAAACACAATATATACAAACAATATGCACGGGAGACGGGAATTTCCGCCTAATTATCTTCCTTCCTACAAAACATACGAAATTCACTAGGAAAACAAAATAGAAAGCTTTTGACGTATAAATTGGCTATGGAATGTTATAATAGTATGCAAAATAGGCTCAATTAGGGGACTAAATGTGCGCAATTATGAGTCACATCAACAAGTCAGGGTGAACGATATTGACAATGTGGTATGATGACATGAACGATATGGTTGTTGCTAAACTCTTGCATGCTATGAAATTTCACATGTATAGGGATAAAGTTACATGTCTTGACATCTCTTAGAAAGTGATAATCCCATTCCCGTGATGCATATCATACGGTTATCTTATGCTTGATTGAGTAATTGTTAGTATATAAATGGCAACATTTCGGCAAGGTAAGTGCGAGTGTGGATGTAGGTCATCCACTCGACCGAGTGGGCTTATACTCGACCGAGTGCACTCGGCACTCGACCGAGCGGGTTCACACGGGTTGAGTTACTCGGCTTAAAGCCCTTATTTTCCCCAAATCTTCATTCATATCTTCATACCTTCATATCTTTATCCCTTCCAACACCAAATTCTCCCAAAAACCTCCAATGTTGCTCTAACTTGCTTGGAATTCATCCTATTTCTCCATCTTTCTCATCTAATCTCACTAATTTGGTCAAGGTAAGCTTATTCATCTTCTTCCATCTTTTTCCCTAAATTTGAATTTTTTAGATCTACTTCTAAATCCTTCAAGTTTGTTAATTACTTGTTCCTTTTGCTTGATTCATGGCACTAGCAAGCTTTTAATACCATTGTTGTGGATAAAAATCAAATTTTTGTAGAAAACTTTCGTTCACCATTGTAGAACTCGAATTGGGTGTTCTTGAGTCAATGGTTGGATTTTTGGTGATTGTTGTTATGTATATTTGGACAACAAAATTTTAACTTTTGTTTTCATGGATGGATCTTGCATAATATGTGTAAATTTCGTCTTAGAACTCCGTCTTAATTTTTTAATTTTAGACAAGTCATGCCCAAATTTTGATTTTTCATGAGCAAAACTTAGTTTAATTACCTTGTAGGACTACTATATTGGTTGATAATGTATTATGTAAACCAAAATGAAATCAATTTTGTCTTAAAACTTGGGTGAAAACTCTTCTAAGTTCTTCTAATATTCCCATGAATAATGCATTTTTGTGCCTTAATGACGATTTTCCTATGTTGTAGTATTAAGGATTTTGTAGTTTCTACCACCTTATAAATGGGATTAAAAGAAATTTTTGTCTCAAAGTCTCGAAAATTTGACACTAACCGTATCAAATTCTAATTTATACTCACTACTTGTGTTACTACGTGTTTGTTCAACTTGAAGAATTTCTTATGACAAAGAAGCATTTTACTCACCCGAATTCCTTTTAAATTTCGACAAGCTAAATTTTTATTTCCACCAACTTTAACAAATTTTGTTGATGGTGATGTCATGTAATCGCTTAAGTGAAACTATAAAGTGTAGTGTGTCGTAGTTGAGTCAAAATTTGACAAGTCGGGTGATGAGTTGGGATAATACCTGTAATTAAGGTCATGCTTAAACTCGTGTTATGTCACAAGGATCTTTATATTCCAGAAAAATAATTTTAGTAACATAAGAAAATTTTTGGAGAGGTCAATTAAATTACCAGAAACTATAATAGAATTCCCCTTTCATTTGGTGACTATAAAATTGAGAAGTTGGTAAAATTCTATCCATATTCAAAAATTTGCTTCAAATTCTTACCTTTCTCGTTCCATACCTTGTGTGATCTCCTCTTGTAGCATGGCAAGGAACGCTAGAAGCGGTCGTGGAAGGAACGGTCGCCAACCTCAACAAGAAACACCGCCCGCTATCACTCTCCCGGACTACCCGTCCATAGCTTTTGAGAGTGAGGAGCACCGGGACAAGTTTGAGGTCCTAGACACTAGGAGGATGGCCCCGACCAAGTGTATGTCGGTAAGTACCTTGCAAGCCCAAGGAATAGATAAGGAGGTGCATAACATCTTCACGGTTCTTGGATTGGAGGGTTTGTACACCTTGGAGGAGATAAGTTACCACAACCTCACCCTCGTGTTTTTGAGCTCCTTCACCTATGACAAGGGGACCCATAAGGTTAGTTTTAGGCTCAAAAATACCTCTTTCAACTTAGGTAGTGATGCTTTTGCGGACCCTCTAGGGGTGGGCAAGCGAGTTGTAGGTCACCATGACAAGATTGAGAAGGATATGAAAGCTTCAAAGTATTACCACCATTACAAAAGCAAGGAAAAGGTTAGTGTAAGTAACATGAAGACTAGTGACATTGAGCACCCCTTCCTAAAGATTTTCTTGCGTTCCTTGACCAACCTCCTCTATGGGAGGAGGGACCCGAGCAAGCTCAACTCTACGCCGGTCCATGTTTTGCTTTGTTGTCACTTGTTTTTCAAGGCCGGATTGGCTAATTTGCATTTTTGCCGTGACGGGTCAATATTTGGATTCAAACTCATACATGCTTACGTGCGTCGTCTAAGTCACATTTCCCATCAACTTCGGAACGAAAATTCAAAATTAAAAAATTTTATCTTCAAGGACAGATGATCCCGTTCTATTTTCAAAATGGATCTAATTTTCAAGATCGATGATCTAGGCTTTAGCCTAATTCAAATTCAAGTTTTTACGAGTCGATGACCTAGTTGTTTTTTAAGTGGCCCTTTCAAAATGAATTCAATTTTCAAAGATCGATGATCCAACTGTGCTTATGTGATGATTATTACCCGTATGTTCTCGTGTTTCAAATGTTAGCAGGAAATGCTCCAGCCGGGGGCTCTAAAGTCTTTGACTTTAGAGCCATTTCCAAGTGAGTGCCCTGAAGTCGTTAGCCTCAGATCTGTCAGAATAAAAGGATGATATACATCGATGGTTCAATTCAATATAAGAGTCAATACAAGAGCGTGAAATGGAAGAATTCTACAACTGAAAGCAATGATAAAAGGCCAGCAGATGATAGATTTTTGGCCAATGTTAGCAGCGCCGAACTACGATGCGGGTTTGATTCCGTCAGAAATGGATACCTAGGCGCCTGAGGATAAAGATCAACCCATCTCCTATGAGAAATGACGAGCCGATGACCAGTATGATCAAACGATGTGAATGTAAGAGTTGAGGTATCCAGAACCTTCTTTTAGGTATGATCTCTTCTTATGGCTGACGATCTTATATATGCAAGTTGAGTTGGACTATAAACGATGCGCAGAATCCTCGGGTCAATGGACTTGCGGTATACTTTGACTTTCGCCTTGTCCAAGCCTCAGTCAAAGTGGGGGATCGGTAGATACCCATATTTGTTGATATTGTATTTATAGAAAACCTGTAAAACACCCGATGATCATAGGACAACATGTACTCCGTTCACCACTGTCATTATTTGGGATATTTGTTTTACGACGTAGAATGGACGTCGTCGAAGGAGAATTGTTTTAATTAAAATGATATTTAAATTAATCCTTGTGTTTCAAATTCATTTTATAACTTATTTGAATTTAATTGTCAATTTATTTTATTGAAACTAAAATAACTATTTGATTTGAAAAATCAATTTCGAAATGTTTATTTGATTTGAAAAGTCATTTTCAATGTGTTATTTGATTTGAAAAATCTATTTCGAGAGTTTAAATCGAGTTGATAACTCATTTGGTCATGCGGTTTAGGAGCTCGTTTTACCTCGGTTTTTGAGCCCATTTTCTTTGCAAATTGGCACGAATCTCAAGTTATCTAACCCACATGGCTATCTATCCCATGCACCCATGTTCAAATCCCATATACCCCATCCCAATCCTTAGCCAAAACTGACATAGTAGCCCCCAAAACAGCCCATTACCCGTGTTTGCTATAGCCCATCAAAACCTCCTCTAAACCAATCCAATCCAACCCACCCCAAACCAGTATATTATCTCCACCACTGCATATTACCCGTCTCCCTCTGCCTTGACCACTAAGAAAACCTTCAAAATATATTCTCTAACCCCTTCCTCAAAATTACCAAAATCGAGTCTAACTAGGACTTTCCAAAAACCCGGTTTTCTGCCCCAAACTTCTAACCCTTCGACACTCCCTATATATACCTCCTATACTCCACACTTTTGCATCTCTAAGCTCTACACATATCCATCTACCATTAACCTAAAATTCACGAACCATAGAAACCCTAATTGCCTCCCAACTCCCACGACAAAACCGAGGCATACAAACTGTGTTTTGGTTTGTGTGTTCCTCGTGTAACCCTTCGTTCAACCAACAAATCTCCATTACATTTAGAGCTTAGGGTTCCTAATTCATCCTATGACATCCCTAGCCTGACCCTTGTGCAACAATCCCCCTCCATTGCTCACGAACTCCCTCGAAAAACAGTGTTAAACACTCTGTTTTCTAGGTTTTTTTTTGTGCAGACCAGTTCAATTTGTGCTTGTTTTTCGTGACCAATTCCTTAAAACAAGTCCTGCCCAATTACAAATCTTTAATCTACATTCTTTATAGTTTTTAAAACATCTTTTAGATCGAATTTTCGTTGAGGAACGAGAGATAAATTGATGGTTGAAAACCGTGTTTCATATTTGCAAAACACGTGTTTGTTGTTGTGTTCTTCGTCGACGACGGCCCCTTTGAGACAAATACTACGATGGATTATGACCCAAGACGGTGTCAATGATACATGTAGGTTGATGGTGCATAAAATCCTCCTTATCCTCTCTTTATTTCATTTTTTATGTTGTTTTATTTCGTTTATTTCGTATATTGTTTTCGTTTGTTTAACTAATTAACTATGAAACTAGTTTAGTACGAGTACCAGTTAAGTGCTACTTTGAACACCCACGTTGACTCAAATTAAAGGGGCTTTATTCCTCTGTAGTGATCGATAGTCTCTACTCATTTACATATCCTCATGTTTAAGGTAGTACAATAATAAAACGAATAACGACGTTGTTTGTCATGGTTTGACCCCTTCGCATGTTTACTCAATTCGACCTATCCTATGACCATGCATACATTAATTCGACTTATGGCCGTCAACCTATGATAAATTAGATGACATTAGATTAATTTAATAACCTAATTAGACATGTTAGGGTGCTTCGACGTAGCTTTAAAAGAAATCGATCAAATTCTCTAAGCTAATTGAATCCTTCTCATCTTTCACTCGATTTCTCGCTAGTATTGGAGTGCATGATTAGCATCTTTCTATTAACACTCGATGAGTAAGATTAATCTTATAAAATATGACCTAATCGACCCTTTAGGCTGTGTAGAATACATGTTTTATGCGACATGCTCCAACATCATCTCAATCTTGTTTCTAACCTTCGTTTTCATTTCGTTTTACTAATCTAACCTGAAAAATGAACCTAACCTAGGAACTAGGGATGCCATAGGTTGGCCATGTGGTTTAACCGTGTATTTGGTGGTGTTCATCTTTGTTCTTATTTCGTTTTTATCTCATTTGTTTACCTTTGTTCTATATTTAGCAATATCGCGTTGTAATTTGTAATGTGTAATTTATTTTGAGTTGTTTTGTATTTTGTCGAGTCAAAATGCTTTCTAAAAACCTAGGTCTAATTGGTTTGGGTTTATTTTTCCCTAATTCATGCAAGAATTAAGTAGATCACATAACATCTAAGGTGTTATGGTCCGATCTATGCTTGAGCACGTTTTGGTGTATAGCTTTATACCTGATGCGTGTCAATTATATGATGTTGTACACCCTATTTTACATGCATTTCAGAGCTCATTTATGTGGTTTAAGGCTAATATTTGCCCCATTTCGTCTACTTTCGTATTTTATTGTAATATTGCAGAATTATGCAGAAATGAGTAGATATTGAGCCAAATCCGTCCCCGAGTACCTTGCACTGCATTTGACGTAAAGTATTTACTCAAGGAACGAGCTTGGTGCGCATGTCGAAGCCTGAAAGACAAACCCACGAGAAGTTAAAAGCGGACTGTCAGCTACATCAGTCGATCGACCGCTGCCCTTAGTCTATCGACCAATGCACGACAAACAGAAGCTACTGTTTAGAGCTTACCAGTCGATCGACTGCCTATCCTAGTCGATCGACCACACCGCTATTCTGACGAGAATTCAAAGATCGAGATTAAGGAAGCCCATTGTGTTTTAGGTTTTAGAATAAAGTTGCGTACATTTACCTATATAACGTAACTCATTCCTGATGCTACGATCATCAAGCCTTAATCGAGTTTTATTATCAGAAATTCTTTAGGGTTCATAGTTTTAGAATATTGTTTCGTATTCAATACAAGTTACTTTTTGCATTCGGTTTTTGGATTCTGTCTTTAGAATTCCTCTTCACGGTACTATCCTGCTCTTATTTCAGTTTGTTACTTTATTTGCATTCATAGGTATAGAATTGTTAGTTAATAGCCCAAAAGCCAATTTTATCGTTTTATGTCAATTGCTTATTTCATCATCTTAATCATGAATTCTTCCGTTTTATTAGTCAATCTTATTGTCGTTATCATTCCTAGTACGAGTAGCTAAATTCATTGTGCTAGGATGTAGGGAATCTGTAGGATAGGCGGCATTAAAATTGGTACGACCTAAATCGCATGCCGGTCGATCGACTGGGTTCCCTGGTCGATCGACTGGCCACGCTGAGATTGCTTCGTTTTAATTGTTTTAATTGTTATGTTTGACGAATCGAGTGCACGCGACTATTTGAATGTTTAGGAATTGACCGTCCCAATAAAGATCGAAAGATAGGGAAGGGAAATAGCCTGCCTAATTAAGATGACTAGATTAATTAGATCGAAAGATAGATTAATTTAGATCCTTTAGTCACTTTTCAGGATGAAAGTCAGTATTAGTGGTATTAGGGACCTGTAGCGAGATCGGAAGATGCTACCTGTGAGAGTGGACCGAGAGGACCTCTTATTTTCCCGTCTCACGTGCTTGATTTAGACCTACCTAGTATGTTGCCGCCGAAACTATAGTGAACCGACCATCTTAGCACCTTTTTTATTCTTGATTTCATCTACTGTTTAGTTATTTGTCTTTTATTGCTTTTAGCTATAGATCAACTCAAAACAACCCCCACACTCTGTTTCTTTAAGACCGAAATTAAGATAACTAATAATTACATCTGCCTCTCTGTGGTTCGACCCTGTTACCACTAGCTTCTGTTAGTTTTAATAGGTTTATAAATATTATTTTTGGTACTCACAACGACGGGTATCAAATTTTGGCGCCGTTGCCGGGGAGGCAATTGTTCTAATTTTTAGTTGTTTTATTTTAGTATGTTTCTTAGTTTAAGGGACAGTTTCTTAAGCTATTCTCATATTCTTTTTGTAGTTTCCTCTTATGCGCAGGTCACACGGTGGTGAATTAGTACCTTTCAATCCTGAGATTGAGAAGACCTTGCGTGAGTTGAGATGATCATCTGAAATCACCCGACGAGGGAAGAGCCGAGTACTCCCTAGTTACAACGAGAACGAGCTATACGAGGAGGATCCACCTTCATCACCCATTTCCACTTCCTCACCGAGACAGTCACATCTCAAGAATTTCCAGTCATGGCTGAAGAAGCGAGTATAACAAGTCACTCGAGCCGACAGTGCAAATCTATACAAGGGGTTCGAATTACGGGAGGCGATAGAAAATTCGAACCGAAGCCTTCTTATATCAACTTGGTTAAGAGAAACCAATTGGGTACTTGCAAATGAAGATGCAGCCAAGCATATGGAGATATTTATTGATTATTGCTGCTCTATACCCCCGCCGACCGGTGTGACCCAGGACCAGATAAAGGAGACTATGTTTATATTCTCACTCCGCGATGCTGCAAGGGAGTGGTACAGAGACCTGGACCGAGCTGCTAATGGGATCACCGACTGGAATTCTTTGGCCTTGGCATTCTACATGAAGTACTTCTCTGCCTCGAAGATGAATGCTATTAGAGCTCAAATCACGAGCTTTAAACAGGGTCCTGATGAGAACTTTCATGAGGCATGGGTCCATTTCAAGAAGCTTGTGTGAACCATTCCGCATCATGGGTTTGAGAAATGGAGCCTATGCAATCAGTTCTACAATGGGCTCTATGACGATCAAAGGGCTATCCTGGACGCGATAGCAAATGGCAGATTCCAGGAGAATACGGGGGAGACTAAGGGGTGGAAGATCATTGATGACTTGGCCACCCACAAAGCTGAGTATGGAAATTCCAGGGGAAATCAAAGGAGAGCTGCTGAATCTCCTTCTGTAGCTGCATTAGAAGCTCTCACGGCGAGATTTGACAAGTACGAGTTGGGAGGAGCTTCAAAAGGAGGGATTTACCATGTAAATACTGTTTCCGACCGTCCTTTCGTCTGTAAAAGATGTGGAGCTTAGGGACATGTTTCAGACAATTGTCCTAGTCCCTTTGAGTCTTGTGCTGCCTTTCAACATTATAGGCAGACAAACACATACTATGAGCCGAATGTCCACCGAAACTTGAGGTGGAGTAGCCAAAATGTCTTGAATCCGACTGAACCTCCACAGCAGCAGCAGCAGTAGAACTATGTGCCCCCTCATAAGCAACAACAGTTCCAAAAGCCTTCGTATGTCCCACAGCAGCAGCAACAAGCCCAAGGTTCTGATTTCAATGAGTTGAAGAATTTGTTGCTGAAAGAGTCTCAAGCTAGAGAGGTCGGGATGAAGATGTTGGAGAGCCAAATTGCCCAATTGGCTAGCAAGAATACAACTCGAGCTCCAGGACATCTACCGACTCAAACGGACCAAAAGGAGACCGTTAATGCCATTACTTTGAGGAGTGGGTCTACCCTTGATGGTCCCATTATGGTTGAGGACGTCACTGAAAAGGATGAGGCGGAACCAAGCAAGGAGAAGGCTATGACGAACAAAAACAAGAAAAAGACGATCAGCAGGTATGTCAGACGATCGACTGACATACCCAGCCGATCGACTGGTCCACGACAACTAGAAGCTACTGTTCCTGTAGAAGTCAGTCGATCGACTGACCAACCTAGTCGATCGACTGACAGCGCTACTGATGGTGAATCTTTTCGTCCTCCGATGCCCGATAACTTGAGGGACCACTTGTTTCGGGGTACGACCACCCCGAAAATATTGAGGCAAGACCCAAATGCTGATGGGTCCATTCCGGTTCCGAAGTACGACGCTTTGTCGATTAATGGTTCACATTTGAGACAGTCTGAAGAAGGGTCAAGCTACAACAAGGAGAAGGTTGTGGACTTTCAGCCTAAGTCCACCGATGCCGGCATGAGAGATGTAGAGGAGAGGGCTAAGTTGCTACTTTCAGCCCCTATCCGGAGAGATTAGTGTCGACGAAGGGACAGGTATCATTTAATAAATTTGAAAATGTTATCCGTAGCTTAAATGTACAAGTTCCTTTTCTCGAGTTAGTAAATCAAGTGCCTGCTTATATGAAATTCATGAAGCAACTCTTATCTAAAAAGAAGTCACTTGAAACTGTGCATACTGTCGCACTCACTGAAGAGTCATGTTCTTATTTGAGCCATACTGCACCTCTTAAGCTAGAAGACCCGGGTAGTTTTCCAGTCCCATGTAATATTGGCACCTTTCCTATTAAGAAAGCCTTATGTGACCTAAGAGCTAGCATTAGTATGATGCCTTTGAGTCTTGCTAGGAAGTTAAAGTTGACTAGGTTTGCAGTGACCAACATGACAGTATAGATGGCTGATCGCTCTGCGGTCCAGCCAATAGGAGTCTTAGAGGACATTCCCGTGCAAATAGGGAAGTTTTTCTTCCCTGTTGACTTCGTTGTGCTCGATATGCCCGAAGATGCCCACATCCCTATCATTTTGGGTAGACCATTCCTGCACACTGTTGGTGCAGTTATTGATGTTGGTTCGGGTACTTTGACCTTTAAGGTAGGCAAGCATTCCATTGTCTTTGCCCAGACGGCTAGGAAGAAAGACCCCATGTGGCCCGTCACTTGCAATACGGTTTCTGAAAAGAAATTTTATTTTGTGCTTCCTGATATGCATGCCTCTACACCTATTCCTGTTGTAACCCCTCCGCCCCAGATTGGGAGCAAATTGAAGGAAGATTCGTCTATTTCCGTTATTGCAGGAGCTGGTTTGGGGAAGGAAGAGCCACATGTTGCTCCAGCTGTGAAGGAGCCAATAGTTCAAAGAGGCGGTCTAGGATGCTTTAGCTATGGCACGGATGAGGAGCCCGAAGATGAGCCAGTCAAAGCAACGGAGTCTGATCTGGATTCCGACGAGTCCGAAGAGGTCATTGAATGGGAAGAGGTCCGACACGTTGATCCGTTGAGTTCTGCGGATGCTGGAGCTGAGAAGAGTGCAGCTGAGAAGATGAGCATTATTGAGGCTACCTCTTGTAGCTAGAAGCCGGCCAAGTGGGCCATTCCGTGGCCATTCTTGATCAACTATTAGTTGATTAAGACTTTTTCAAAAACTATACACTTTATTGCTTTCGTTGAACTTTTTATTGTTTTGTGTGCGCGAGACTTCGCCTTTCTATAAGTTTGCTTAGGATTTTAAACACTTTAGTTGGTTACATTTGGGTTTTGCGCAATTTTGGGGCGCGTTATTATGTGTGTATGCAGGTTTGTAGACCATATTAGCTCAAGTTATTGAGCTAAATAGACGAAATCAGAATGTTACAGCAGGTCAGCCAGTCGATCGACTGCCTCCTATGGTCGATCGACTGAGCCGCGATTTCCAGAAGCTCCTGTTGTTGTTCACCTTGGTCGATCGACTGGGTGATGTAGTCGATCGACCGCCCAGAGCTGTTGTACCTGTTATCGATCATTCCCCTGCTGTGCTTGATCGATTTGCGGAATTGAGGGAGTCTTCCCTCCTCTTTATTTTCCGCCATTTTTCTGTTTTCTCCCGTTTTTTATTTTTACACATAATTACCGCTTCCACTTTGCTTTATCGGTTTTACGCGTGGTATTCGTTGTCTTTTCAGGTATCTTTTTAGTAGCACTGCTGGCTACTGAAACCTCCTAGCTCACGCTGGTTTGGGGAGGTTTCCTTTTGCTGCGCTTAAAGTCTTGTGAGTTTCCTGTCTTTACTTCATATCTTATTTACTTAATTTTTTTTTCGCAAATTCCCGTTTTCCTTTTCTTCATTACATGATTTTGCACAATGGGGACATTGTACGATTTGGTTTGGGGAAGGGTTTTGTGTTGCACTTCATATGTTTTTGCATTCACGTTTACATTTTTGTCTTGCATTGTTGTTTCATTTCCTTTCATTTCCCTTATATATACAAAATACCAAAAAAATTAAAAAATTTCAACAAAATTCAAAAAAATTGCACGTTTATTTTAGCATATAGGTCGAGTCGGAACGGTAGTATTTCAATGATGACATTGCATTTGCATCTGTTTTATCGCCTAAGCCTTGCTAATTGACATGTTATTAGTAGAATCATATATGCATATCTACGAGTTTTTCGTTAAATTACTTGCTAGACTTGAAACTTGACTTCGATTTTTGGCAAACTACATCATTTTCTGAGATTTAGAGCCTCATAACTGTTGTCACCCATGACCAGTTCATCTAGGATTGTGAGTAGTACTCCTTATGAGACATGTTACATAAATGTGCATAAATGTGAACTTAATCTGCTTAATACCTGTATACATTCGGTTTGTGGTTAATTGACACATGTGGTAGAGGTTTCCCTTTATTCATTTTACCCATAAGCTCCACACTGCCAAAAACAGCCTTTTTGTCCTATTACTACATCCTACACTTAGCCTGCCTTTGTCAAGCTAGTAGTTTACGTTCTTGGGCTTGTTACTTCGTTTTTGGTGGCATATGCTCATTTTGAGATGAAGTTGGGAAGTTGGAAAAAGGAAAGAAAGAAAGGAACAAAGAAAGATAAAAAAAAAAAGAGAAAAAAAATGATTCGAAAAAGAAAAAAGAGTGTTGTACTGTTTAATGCAGTCGATCGACCGCTCTACTTGAACGATCGACCGCAGCCCGAGGAAGAAAAGAGAAGGATCAATTCGCATGATTTAAAGTTTTTTTTATTGCGATTTTTGCTCCCATGTTGCATTTATATCTTATGGGGAGTTGATTGATTAATTATTATGGAAATAGTGGGATTTTTGCTTGCTATAGCACCTGTGGATTGAAGTTTGAGCAAGAAGTGGATATTGTCATATGGTTTTATTACGGTACTAGCTTGATCACCTGTACCCCCATATTCCCATAAATGTTTTGCCTTTCCTGCCCATTACCTAACATATCCCATATATACCTCGGCATGTGTCATGGTCATTTGTTCGGTTGGAATGCATATGTACGGTTGTAGAGATTACTTTCATATTATATTGCAGGCATGTTCTTATAGGTCGTAGTTAGGTGAGTGTCGCTAACAAAATGAATTCTTTCTATCTTTCACATATATTCACTTTGTGTTTATTTGAGTGATTTTGAGCGACCCGTGAGAGTCCAATTTGATAAGTCTCTACAGTTGACGGTTCAGCAGTTTTTAACGACTCTATAACTCGTTTGCATGATTCATATTACTAATTGATTGTTAGTTGTGCATTAAATTAGTTTAGGCTATTCAGTTTGCGTTTCGCTCTGAGATTGAACTCGTTCCATTAGGGTTTTAGGATCGAGTCTAGTTCTTGCTTGGGGACAAGTAAAGGTTTGGTTTGGGGAAGTTTGATGCGTGTCAATTATATGAAGTTTTACACCCTATTTTACACGCATTTCAGAGCTCATTTATGTGGGTTAAGGCTACTATTTGCCCCATTTCGTCTACTTTCGTATTTTATTGTAATAATGCAGAATTATGCGGAAATGAGTAGATATTGAGCCAAATCCGTCCCCGAGTACCTTGCACTGCATTTGACGTAAATTATTTACTCAAGGAACGAGCTTAGTGCGCATTTCGAAGCCCGAAAGACAAATCCACGAGAAGTTAAAAGCGGACTGTCAGCTACATCAGTCGATCGACCGCTGCCCTTAGTCAATCGACCAATGCACGACAAACAGAAGCTACTGTTTAGAGCTTACCAGTCGATCGAGTGCCTATCCTAGTCGATCGACCACACCGCTATTCTGACGAGAATTAAAAGATGGAGATTAAGGAAGCCTATTGTGTTTTAGGTTTTAGAATAAAGTTGCGTACCCTTACCTATATAACGTAACTCATTCCTGATGCTACGATCATGATGTGACCATAATTAGCGCACATTTAGTCCCCTAATTGAGCCTATTTTGCATACTATTATAACATTCTATGGCCATTTTATCCGTCAAAACCTTCCTATTTGCTTTTCTATCGCATTTCATATGTTTTGTAGAAAAGGAGAGAATAAGGCGGAAATTCCCGTCTTTCGTGCATATTTGGAAGCTTATTGACGATAATAGATGGACTAGTATGAAGAGGAAGCAAGGGCTAAAGACCAATCTCGAAAGAATAAAATGGAAATGAGCAAAAAGGGAAGAAACGAAGAAGAACCACTGCTGAAGAACAATCCGAACGGATTGTCTGAAATCCGTCCGTCTCATCACCACAATCCGAGCGTCCTGCTCTCTAATCCGCTCGGATTGCCCCGCTTGAATCCGTCCGGATTCCACTGAATCCGCTCGGATCCCCTTACCAGAATCCGGCCGTCCCGACTCCCATCCGCACGGATTGTAGCACAGCACGTTTTCATTCTTCTAGCAACGATAAGAGAAGCCCTTCTCTCGGACAATCCCGGCTTCTCCTTGCTCAACTAAAAAAAGTGTAATTACTAGTTTAGCCCTTAGTTAACCCTAATGCATCCTCCATAATTTCCACTATAAATACCCCATTTGTAAATAATCAAGGGGGATCCTTTTTATGTTTTTTTAGAGTAGAAAATCCTTCTTTAGATTAGATTAGAAGTAGATTAGAATAGATTACTCTTTAATCTTTCCACAAATTACACATTAATCTCTCTTTAATTATTGTTCAAGCTTATTATTCAAGTTTATTATTGGGTAATTGAAGATTATTGGGTTATTATTGGGAGATTGACAACCTTCCATCAATCAATCAAGTTTCTTCTATTATTCTTGCTTTATTATTTGGATCATCTTAAGTTGGTATAATTCCTTTACTCTTTAATCTTTATTGTTCATTTCTTCATTCTATTATCATGTTTATACTTGTTGTGATGATTGACACCATTAATGACATGTTTCCCATGATAATGAGTGAGTAGTCTCTTGCTAGGATTAGTGGGTAATTAGGGGAAACAAACATGGGATTGATTCATGCTTAATCTAATATGTTCACATGATTAAATTGCTTGCTTGTTGTGATGTCAACTTTATGCACATGTTGTGTTTGATGAAATGCCAAGCCTATGAATCCTTGCATTTACAACCATCTCTTATCTACTCAACTTGACTTGTAAGATATAAACCAACTCGAGTCTTGTTAGACCATGCATAGAAGTTGAATAGGAGGAAAGTAAGTCGACTTGTAGGTGTTTTACAATCTAATCGATTCGGCTCCGGGACCCAACCCTTCCTATGAACCGTAAGACATAACCCAACTCGGTTCCTCCACAACATTAATTGCTTGCAACTTTGTGAACATGTTTGTATGATCAATACCATGAATCCCCCATGACCCCATGATATCCTAGCACTTTTAGCCAATTGTTTACATCTTTCCTTTTATTGCTTGTTTTACCTTATTGTTTGCATTAGTCTAGACACAACTACAAACCCAAACAAATCGCGACACTAGCATAAATTGAGATAGATAGACTTAGAACCCAAAGCACACCGTCCCATGGATCGACCTCGACTTACCGTTAACTAGTTGTTTGTTGAGTATTATAAATGTGTTTGATTGGGTGACCCGACGACATCATCCACATCAAAATGGCGCCGTTGCCGGGGATGGTGCTATGTGATTAAGTTCTTACTTGTTTGTCTATTTTAATTGTGCTTTCACCTTGAGGAACTTGTTCCTCAAGGATTGTTCTTACCATTTCTGTGTAGTTTCCATGCTTGTAGTTGTTTCCTTATCTTAGTGAAGATGACTCAAGACATGTGTTGTGGAGTATGTGGTGGATCTTTGGAGTATGACTATGGGTATGGGGAGTTTGAGAAGCAAGTCAACACAAACCTACCTTACTATTTGTACAACGAAAATCCTAACCACTACCCCAATTTTTCCCACAAAAATTTCCACACCCAATATCAACAACAACCACCCACCCAATACCCATTTCACAATGAACTTCAAATGCCACAATACAACCACTTTCACACCTACCCACAACAAAAAGGTGAACCCATTCAAAACATGATTCTCCAAATGATGGGAGATCAACAAAACCTCTTCAAACAAATGCTAGAGGAGAGCCAAAAAAGGGACAATGTCCTTCAAAGCATTGTTTCCCAAAGTGAGGAGTTGGAAGTTCAAATTGCCCAATTAAAGGAATTCCAAGCAATTACTCACAACCGATCTTTGGATATTGAGCATGAATGCGAGTTTGAAGTAGTAACCTTTGACATGGAAGATGAGAAGTGGGAGGAGCCAAATTCTTTGAGCTCTTGTGACTATGAGAGTGTTGTGTTTGATGAGGAAGACATGAGGTTGAGCAAACCAAATGTTCTTAGCCTTTGTGAGTATGAGGGTGTGTCCTTTGATGTGAACATTGAGGTGTTGGAAAACGAGCTAGACAAAGCCCCCATTCATGATTTACGTGAAGATGATAACAATGATGATGGACCTAGAGGGATTCACAATACCACCTTGCTTGAGGAGCCTATCCTTGAGACATTTGAGATACCCTATCATGAAGAAGAACGTCCTTCCTTTATCCTTCACGAAGACCACTTGACACCTATCATGGAGCCAATGATCATTGAAGAGGATATGTTAGATCTTCTCCAAAAAGCCAAAGTGTCTTACAAGGGTTACTTGGTGAAAAAGCTCAAGGAGAAAATTGCTCGTGAGGCTACTTGTGAAGATTTGGCACCCATAATCTCAACTCCCATGGTATCCAATCATCAAAGTCATGAAAATTCTCCTTCCACCTTGGGAGGATTGAAAAATCAAAATGCTATCATCACCAAAATTGAAGAAGAAGTTGGTAAGTGGAAGTCCCCGGATGAAAATGAACCACACTTCATGCTTAATCTTAACAAGAATCATGGATATATTTACTTGAAGCAACGGGAAAGCTCTAGTGCCAAGGACAAGGTGAAAGAAAGGACATATGGCAAACTTCCTTTGCCAAATTTCATCTTCAAGTGGAGCAACCCATACTTATGTTTATTTGGAGCTTGTTCACAAGCTTTTGATCTTCTATTGAGAGCCTTGAGCTCTATGGATAAGAATTCCTTCCAATTGAACTAGTTTGGTGGAGTCCTACCTCAAACCACCATTTGTAAGATATTCCTTGAACCTCTTTATTTTGTATAATATTGTACATTTTATTTTTGCATTTAATTTCTTGCATGAGAGGGAAGAGAGAGAGAGTCATCTTACATGATTTATGAGCAAATTTCAGAAAGATAAGAAAAAAAAAAAAAAAAGGGAGAAAATCAGTGAAAAGGGGTTTATCATTTCACGAAAGAAGAAAGAAGGAGGAGAAAGAAGCAGAGACGCTCGGATCCAAGCAATTCCGCCCGTCCAGGGCCCGCGGAAAAGAAAAAGCTGAAATTGAGGAAGAATCCGAGCGGATTCAAAGAAATCCGCCCGTCCAACCAACCAAATCCGTCCGTCTTCTCCACGGACGCCCGTCCCGAATGGCGTCCAACAAAGAAGATTTTAATCTACGCCAAAATCCGTGCGGATTAGAAGGAATCCGTCCGTCCTGATCAAGACGTCCGTCTTCTGCACAATCCGGCCGTCTCGTCCCTGCTTCTCAACCAACAGATTTCTCTGTTCTAGAATCCGTGCGGATTAGAAGGAATCCGCCCGTCTTGCCCATCCAGAATCCGTCCGTCCCGTCTGCGATCCGCTCGGATTGCACTGTTCACGCGAGAAAAATCGGGTCAAGTCCAACCCTATCCGTTCGGATTCCCTTCTTTTTCTATATAAACACCCCCTTTCTCCCTCATTTCCTCATCCTATCAAAACCCTAACACTCTCTTCAATCCTCAAAATCCCCTTCATATCTTCAAAAACACCCACATCACCCCCATCACCAACATGAGTTCCAAGGGAAAGGCCAAGAAATTGTTTGATTCGATCGGAAAGAAGCGCAAGGGGTCATCCTTTTCAACACCACGAAATGCGATAATGAGGGGAGGTATTGAACAACTCAACAACTTCCAAGAAGTGATCTTCACATCCGACGACCAACGCGAAAATTTCATCGAGCTTCTAGGTAAGAAATACGAACCTACTCAATTTGTTGACACTAGGGTGTTGGAAATCCTTAAGATAAGGTACCCTACCGAGGCGTTCTTCAATGGCCTTGGCATTGGGGACCTTTTCCATGCTCATGAAGAGACTTACCTTAGTCTCACCCTTGAATTCTTGAGTAGCCTTCGCATTGTGGCGGATGCCCGCAACAATTTAGGCATGGAGTTTAGGTTATGTAACCGAGACCATGTTCTTTCTCTTGAAGAATTTGCCTATTTTTTCGGTCTTCAAATACCCACCGCCTATACCGACAAGCCCGATAATTTTAGTGTGGATTTTCTTTGGAAAGCTATCTCCGGAAAGAACTTTACCCATATAAAGCGTTGCTATACTTTTGCTATTCAACATCCGGTGATCCGATTCACCGAACGCTTTGTAGCCGGGTGTATCAATGGGAGGTACGAGCAAGATCGGTGTACTCTCATCGACTTAACTTTTCTTGAGTCTCATTTGAATGTTCGAGCGGTGAGGCGTTATAACTTCAATACGCCGCTTGAGATACTCAATAGGTTCAATGACTTTGCTCAAGGGACTTCTCAACTTAAAACCTTCGTGATGGGAGGTCTAATTACAATGTTAGCCAAACACCTTTGCCCCGGGTTTAATACCCAAGGAACCTATATTCCTCTTGAAGGGAGGACTTTGATTGATGAGCACACCATTTTCTATAGTCACCGATGGTGTAACTACACTGACGATGGGAGTGTGGAATGGTACACCAAGGGTTGCACTTCGATGATCCTTGAAGGATGGAAGATACCGGGCATCGAACCACGATTGAGTCCATACTCTCCTCCACCAAGCTACCTCCTTGACATCCAAATTCTTGATAATCCCCCTCAAAGGGAAGAGCCACACCGTCAACCACCTCGTGGAGGGCCGGGGATACAAATGCGCCCACCTTCCTATGTCCCCATCCCACCTTACCCTATTCCGCATACCCCTTTCCAACCGACAATCCCCAACAACCCGGGCATTAACGATTTGATGGCACTCATGAATAGAGTGGACCTTGGGGTGCACAAAGGGAGGGAAGACAACTACCTAGCCCTCTACCCCCAATATTATAACATGGCTCAACAAGGGTATATTGACCCCAATGGTCCTAAACCCTCTTGGGCACAACCGGAGCTCTTGTTCCCAAATCATGGGAACCAAGCTTGGGGTCGCGGCGATGGAGGGCATTCTAGCCAAGGTGGAGGGTACTCGGGTCAAGAAGGAACTTTTGACCAAGGAGGATATTGGGGCCAAGCACCCGGACATGATCAAGCCGGAAGCTCTCATGGTTATGGCTATGACTATGATGAGGATGACGAGTGAAAGAGGCCTACTTCACCACTTCCACTTGTATGATATCCATCTCCCCCTCTCTCTTTTACATTTACTTTTGCATTTAGTATAGCATTTAGCTTGCATTTGTATTATATTTCATATTGCATTTGCATTAGTTAGTTCATTTAAATTAGTTTGCATTGTATATATCTCACATGATTCATGTAGATAGTTGCATATAGACTAGAATTCATGCATAGTTACTAATGACCAAACCTATTTCTTTCTACACTAGATATAGTGTTTAAATCGGTTTGGGGAGGTTTGATCATAGGTGACCATAGTTTACTAGAAATCATGCATCATTTAGTGTAATGTAGATTGCATTCATTTGTTATATATGTCATATAGAATTGCATTTAGTTAGAGCATGCATTCATTCATACCATATCATTGCATTTGCACTTTAATTTCCATAAAATCAAAAATCCAAAAACATGTACTTTCTTTTTTATTCCTACTCCTACATGTACATTGAGGACAATGTCCAAAATAAAGTGGGGGATGGGAATTTATATTCCAAAAATGCATAAAAATTGAAAATTTTTGAAAAATCCCAAAAATATGTCTTTTAATTTCATAAAAACAAAAACCATAAAAATTTGAAAAAATTGAAAAATCCAAAAACAAGTTCATTTCCTTTGTAGTGTAGTCATGTATATATTGTTGTATATATTGTGTTTGTTTTATCCTTGTTCACATTGATTGACTACGCCACATCCGAGACATGAGGATATTGAAGACCGCATGGTATGATCTTTCCAATCTCCTTTTTCCTCTTTATGTTAATGACTATGTGGCTTTATTTTGATTGATGCGGTAAAACAATGTGAACTTAGGATTGCATTTAGTTTATATGGCATATTAGTTGGTAGAATCATTTGCATTAGGATGTATATATGCTAGTTGCATCATGGCATGTAGTTTGCATGTTAGAAAAGTTTTGCGAAACCATCTATTTGGGAAGCTTGACAAGTGTATATAGGCCCTAGTAGATGCTTTTTCTTCTTAAGACTTTGCTTGTTAGAATACTTGTAAAACACCCTAGGATGTGTCATGCTAGTATCCTTTGACCCATGGATTAAGGCCTAGTCAAGAGTACCTTGTGGTGTGATAACTCCTTGGCTACCGTTTATTCCAAGGTGACCCTTGAAACCATGCATACTTCTATCATTCATCCATATTCTACCATACATTTTTGTCATCAAAGGGAATGGGCACAAAACAAAAAGAAATCAATTTGAGTTCAATGAAATGAAAAGTGAAAGAAAGTTTGCAAAAATGCATCAAAAGAAAAGAGGAGCAAAAATAGAACTCCTAAAGCTTCAAAAATAAGGCACCCTCGTTACTAATTGGGGTGACTTTGAAAATGTTCAAAAAGAAAATGCAAAAAGTTGTCAAGTATTGAAATGCCAAAAATCAAAAAGAAATGGCAAGAAAGTGTTCTCAAAAAGTCAAATGCCAAAGAAATTTGGGGGGAAACAAAAACAAAAGCAAACTCCCAAAATGAAACTCAAACATCTATCGATCCCTTTATCCATCGTATCCATTTTTGTGCATGGTAGAGAGGGGACGACCCTTCTTCTTGTCTAGGCAAGAGGGGGAATTCCGCGATCCTCCAGTGTTTCTAACACCATAGGGAGTCTATTCTTGACAAAAGCATTTAACGATTGAGGACAAAGGTACCCTAGCTTGACACCTTTTGGAGGTGATTTATTGGTATCCTTCTAGGCTTAGTAGTTTGAACAAATTGCATCTATGAAGGATTGTGTACCCTTGAATTGCTTCCCTTGTAGATAATTTCCGCCACTTAGATGAGGAAAGTGGCTATTCTTTTTGTAGATGCATCCATTACTTGATTTTGTGTGCTTAATGTTTGGATGTGTCGCCATTTTGGCAAGACCCACCTTGCCTTGCAAGAAGGCATCCTACCTCATGGTTGTGTTGTTGTGAGTTGAAGGGGCGGAGTGAGACCCGCTAATTGTCTCACATCGGTTATATTATTAGGTTAGTTTAAATAAAGGTCTAGTTTTTGTCACCTCTTTACTCGGGACGAGTAAAGGTTCGGTTTGGGGATATTTGATGTGACCATAATTAGCGCACATTTAGTCCCCTAATTGAGCCTATTTTGCATACTATTATAACATTCTATGGCCATTTTATCCGTCAAAACCTTCCTATTTGCTTTTCTATCGCATTTCATATGTTTTGTAGAAAAGGAGAGAATAAGGCGGAAATTCCCGTCTTTCGTGCATATTTGGAAGCTTATTGACGATAATAGATGGACTAGTATGAAGAGGAAGCAAGGGCTAAAGACCAATCTCGAAAGAATAAAATGGAAATGAGCAAAAAGGGAAGAAACGAAGAAGAACCACTGCTGAAGAACAATCCGAACGGATTGTCTGAAATCCGTCCGTCTCATCACCACAATCCGAGCGTCCTGCTCTCTAATCCGCTCGGATTGCCCCGCTTGAATCCGTCCGGATTCCACTGAATCCGCTCGGATCCCCTTACCAGAATCCGGCCGTCCCGACTCCCATCCGCACGGATTGTAGCACAGCACGTTTTCATTCTTCTAGCAACGATAAGAGAAGCCCTTCTCTCGGACAATCCCGGCTTCTCCTTGCTCAACTAAAAAAAGTGTAATTACTAGTTTAGCCCTTAGTTAACCCTAATGCATCCTCCCTAATTTCCACTATAAATACCCCATTTGTAAATAATCAAGGGGGATCCTTTTTATGTTTTTTTAGAGTAGAAAATCCTTCTTTAGATTAGATTAGAAGTAGATTAGAATAGATTACTCTTTAATCTTTCCACAAATTACACATTAATCTCTCTTTAATTATTGTTCAAGCTTATTATTCAAGTTTATTATTGGGTAATTGAAGATTATTGGGTTATTATTGGGAGATTGACAACCTTCCATCAATCAATCAAGTTTCTTCTATTATTCTTGCTTTATTATTTGGATCATCTTAAGTTGGTATAATTCCTTTACTCTTTAATCTTTATTGTTCATTTCTTCATTCTATTATCATGTTTATACTTGTTGTGATGATTGACACCATTAATGACATGTTTCCCATGATAATGAGTGAGTAGTCTCTTGATAGGATTAGTGGGTAATTAGGGGAAACAAACATGGGATTGATTCATGCTTAATCTAATATGTTCACATGATTAAATTGCTTGCTTGTTGTGATGTCAACTTTATGCACATGTTGTGTTTGATGAAATGCCAAGCCTATGAATCCTTGCATTTACAACCATCTCTTATCTACTCAACTTGACTTGTAAGATATAAACCAACTCGAGTCTTGTTAGACCATGCATAGAAGTTGAATAGGAGGAAAGTAAGTCGACTTGTAGGTGTTGTACAATCTAATCGATTCGGCTCCGGGACCCAACCCTTCCTATGAACCGTAAGACATAACCCAACTCGGTTCCTCCACAACATTAATTGCTTGCAACTTTGTGAACATGTTTGTATGATCAATACCATGAATCCCTCATGACCCCATGATATCCTAGCACTTTTAGCCAATTGTTTACATCTTTCCTTTTATTGCTTGTTTTACCTTATTGTTTGCATTAGTCTAGACACAACTACAAACCCAAACAAATCGTGACACTAGCATAAATTGAGATAGATAGACTTAGAACCCAAAGCACACCGTCCCATGGATCGACCTCGACTTACCGTTAACTAGTTGTTTGTTGAGTATTATAAATGTGTTTGATTGGGTGACCCGACGACATCATCCACATCAGATCATCAACCCTTAATCGAGTTTTATTATCAGAAATTCTTTAGGGTTAATAGTTTTAGAATATTGTTTCGTATTCAATACAAGTTACTTTTTGCATTCGGTTTTTGGATTCTGTCTTTACAATTCCTCTTCACGGTACTATCCTGCTCTTATTTCAGTTTGTTACTTTATTTGCATTCATAGGTATAGAATTTTTAGTTAGTATCCCAAAAGCCAATTTTATCGTTTTATGTCAATTGCTTATTTCATCATTTTAATCATGAATTCTTCCGTTTTATTAGTTAATTTTATTGTCGTTATCATTCTTAGTATGAGTAGCTAAATTCATTATGCTAGGATGTAGGGAATCTGTAGTTTAGGCGGCATTAAAATTGGTACGACCTAAATCGCATGCCGGTCGATCGACTGGGTTCCCAGGTCGATCGACTGGCCACGCTGAGATTGGTTCGTTTTAATTGTTTTAATTGTTATGTTTTACGAATCGAGTGCACGCGACTAGTTGAATGTTTATGAATTGACCGACCCAATAAAGATCGAAAGATAGGGAAGGGAAATAGCCTGCCTAATTAAGACAACTAGATTAATTAGATCGAAAGATAGATTAATTTATATCCTTTAGTCACTTTTCAGGACGAAAGTCAGTATTAGTGGTATTAGGGACCTGTAGCGAGATCGGAAGATGCTACCTGTGAGAGTGGACCGAGAGGACCTCTTATTTTCCCGTCTCACGTGTTTGATTTAGACCTACCTAGTATGTTGCCGCCGAAACTATTGTGAACCGACCATCTTAGCACCTTTTTTATTCTTGATTTCATCTACTGTTTAGTTATTTGTCTTTTATTGCTTTTAGCTATAGATCAACTCAAAACAACCCCCACACTCTTTTACTTTAAGACCGAAATTAAGACAACTAATAATTACATCTGCCTCTCTGTGGTTCGACCCTGTTACCACTAGCTTCTGTTAGTTTTAATAGGTTTATAAATATTATTTTTGGTACTCACAACGATAAGATCTTGTGAGTGTGCACCATAAGGAGAAGCACACGGCCTGTTTTGAGTCTTGTGGCCGTGGCTTCCCCTTTGCACGAGTCCTAGTCCTTTTGTTGTTATCCATTGCGTTCTAAGAGCGATCCTCGGGCAATGATAAGTAGCGTTTCAATCGTGTAACACGCGAGCCGCGTGTGTGTCGTACGTTAGGCGTGTAGTTGTATTGTATTTATATCGAGTTATAAATTTTCAATTGTTGTTGAGTCGGCATGAAATGCCAGGGTTGTAATAGGTAGATCCCCACGGCTCCCGCTCTCACACTAAGACTTGTTTGTTTACATTGTTTGTTGCTTAGATCAATCAACCCACATGCTAAACAACAACATTGACGAAGTTAGTGTAGTTGTATCTAAATCGACATAGAAACTTCACATGCTAGGGTATAAAGTGAATCATTTGCACTATCATTTCGGAGTAGCTATGACTTTATTCACGACCATTGCTTATTGGTGTAGAGTCTGTTATTGCAACGGGCGGGGTTAGATGTTCTTTTTGGGCTTCCTAACACGTCACCTCACGACGAGCCTATGTCTTTGGTTAGCAGATCCGTACGATAGACTTTGTACTGTTTCTAGATCTCGCTAAGATCTAGTGGCGACTATAATAAACCATGTTACGAGAAACGCTTCAAATGCCGGTGGAGTTATGTCCACAGGTTGTACAAAATAAAGTACAAGTCTGATTCTTTGATTGAAAAGCTTAAGGCCAGACTTGTTGTTTTTGGTAATCACCAAACATTGGGCATCGATTATGCAGAGACATTTGTTCTCGTGGCTCAAATGGCAAATTTTCGTACCTTCCTTGCTGTGGTAGCTGCCAAAATGGGATTCTTTATTAGAAGGACATACATAATGCCTTCTTGCATGGGGATTTGAATGAGGAAATATATATATATATGAAGCTGTCACCTGGGTTCCAGTCCAATGTCCCCGGAATGGTATGCATATTGAGAAAGTCATTGTATGATCTGAACAGGCTCCGAGATGTAGGTTTGCAAAGTTGGGTGATGCTTTAAAAAAATATGGGTTTCGTTCGAAGATTCAAATTCATTCCAACTAATCCTTGTTCACCTACACCCGAGGTAACGAACAAATTTTTTTATTTTTTTTATTTTTGAAGAAAACACCCAAAAGGGTATTATTATAATAACGATCGATCAAACACTACAATATCGTGAGTGTTTGGTGGATGATTTTCCATCCATACCTCTTTACAACAACTCTAGGAGTAATATGCGTTAGCGCGTGCGTAACACAATTATTAAGCCTACTAGTATGTGACCAAATAACATAAACAAAACCATTACATAAAACCTAAATATCATCGATAACGTGAGAACAACAACTTCGTCCTTGGCTTTGCGTCTTCAGAGCTTCAATGATGACCAACCAATCACTCTACACCATAATATTTCGATGTCCCTTCCTGAGCGCTTCTTCCATCCCATCCAACACCGCTACGGCCTCCGCTACATATGGTTCCCAACTTTGCTATCGCGAAATAACGCCACCCCATAAGACCGCTCCTTGCCCATCTCGACATACCATCCCCGTATTCACACCCACTCCCTCCCCCCCCCCCCCCGCATCAACGTTCACTTTCACATACTCCTCCGGAGCTCCCCTCCCCCCTTCATTTCCACCATCACCCCGCTGCCCTCCTAGCACTCCACCCTCGTTCATGCCAGCCACACAACACATGATTCACCCTCCTAACCACCTTACAAGGTTCCACCCCCACACCGTCAAAACTCACTTTGTTCCGCTGCTTCCACAACGTCCAACATCCCAACATCAATTTCATCTACTCCGCTTCTCCGATCTCCTTCCACCTTGCTTCCACCGAACTTAGTATGTCACACTCTCTCTCCTCGTCTTCCCATGCAAAGCCCAGCCCTTCCCACGCCCTATTTGTCACCCCAAAATCCCAAAATAAATGAAGACTCGACTCATTAAAATCATGGGAAAAGAAACAGAAAGAAGACTCACCTCCAACTCGAGCGACAATGTTTGTTTTTGTACCCAAAGCTTCCTTACACAGCTACCAGAAGAAGAGCTTAACATAAGGCTAGATGATACGTGCAATTTGTATAGTCTTTTTAGGCTTTTATTGCACGCATTTCTATGCCTTTTTTATATCGTTATATATTGCAAAATGTACGCATTTTAGGCTTTTAATGCACGCATTTATATTCCTTTTTAGGATTAATTGATTGCATTCCCCCTTTGCTTACTTGATTAGGATGGAAAATAGCTCCCTTCCCTCGACTAGTTCGACTGTTGTTCCATCCTCGACTGAGACGGTGGTCCCTGCTGTTACCATCGTCACTCCGACTGTTAGTCCAGCTGTTTTGTCTAGTGTTTCCCCTACCATTACTGCTGGTACTATTTCTGCTGCATTTGCTAGTTCCGTGGCTGTCATAGCTAGCTCTGTTTCGGCCTCTATAGTTTCTCCTAGCACGGCTGCTAGCTCTGTTTTTGCTTCCGTCTCTGCTGCTTCTACTAGCACAACTACTGCTAGCACTTCTAGTACCGTACCTACTCCGGTGACTACCTCTGCTGCGTGGTCACCAGCTTTCACAGCCGCTTACCGGGCTGCCTTAGTACCTCGCCCCGCTACTGGACGGGCTTCTTCTTCAGGTACTAGAGTACGGGGTCGCGGACGAGCCACACCCGCTGCTGGCTGGGTCACAATCCGCGTCGATGAGTCTCTTGACCCGCACCCCGACTACCCTGAGGTACGTTTTGTTAACGCTATACATCGTACTCGTTTCTTTGGTTTAGAGAGCTGTGATTTTACTTCAAAGAAGTTTTTGTGTCGTAAGTCGCTTGAGAGGTTAGGTATTTACGAGCATGTAGTTGAGAGTTTGAACGGGACAGGGATGGCCGGCCTAATTATCATGAGTGCCATGACCTACAGGAAGCTGACCCTCGAGTTTTTCAGCTCCTTCACCTTTTCTGCCGGCTCATACGCCACTAACCCTCTTAGATCTTGTGTTTCCTTCCGGTTATATAACCAGACCACGACTTGGACCCTAGAAGAGTTTGGCAGTAGGTTAGGTTGTATTCTACCGGTGACTGGGACACTCCTAGGAAGGTCCTACACATCTTGTGGCGGACTTTGGCACAGACACCTTATGCGGAGCGCAAGCTCGCTCACATCCACCTTCCCCCGGCCCGTTACTTCTTGTGTCTCATTGGTGGGACCATTTTTGGCCGTAAAGAACCATACAATGTGAACAACATTGAGTTGTCTATTCTCGGGGGCTATCTGAACATAGATAGCGAGGGCCCCTTTGTGCTTAACGTTGCTTATTTGACTGCTCAGTATTTTCATACTGTGGGGCAGAAGACTTCGGGCACCATTGTCTGCGGTGGCATAGCCACTTTTCTTGCCCGTTCTATCTTCCCCGTCTTCCCTCGTGACTTACACCACCTAGACACTGATAAGTACCTTAACCTGGTAGTTATGTTGTCCATGACTTGGCTTGCTTCTGACCAGCGGACTTGGAAGATATGTGGCTCCTTTTCCGAGGTCTTACCTTGCACCACCCTACCTCGTCTTGTCCCTTTGCCTACTGTTATGGGTAGGATATCTCCACTACTACCCATGTTTCACCTCCCACTTGCTCCACCTCCTACCATGTCCGCTTCTAAGAAGCAGAAGAGACCTGAGACCGGAGAGGGATCCACACCTTCTACGGGTGGCCAGACTTCCACGGCCATTCCTACCACGATCCCTACTCCTAATCCCACTCCTCCACCTGACCAGACACAGCCGGTTTACCCGGCTAATTTTGTTCCACCTCCACCTTTTGAGGCGTCCGCGGTCCTAGACCAAGGGCGACGTGACAGTTTGCTTCTTGAGCTTCTTAGCAGGCAGACTCGTATGGAGAGGGACATAGATCTTGCTTTGTTCCCTTTATACGAGTATCACATAAGGAGAGGACATCCTGTCCCTGAGGGCTGGCCACACCCGTCTCTCTATCGGTACCCAGCTGAGGGGTACCCACAGCCGGCCAGCGAAGCAGACACCGCTGAGGAGGAGGAGAGAGTACGCGCTGAGGAGACGAGGAGGAGGCAGCAGCAGGTGGACCCAGACTTCACGGTGGAGGACGAGGCTGACGAGTAGCTACTGGTCTACTCACTTCCCCAGTTTTTTGGCTGGTTTGGGGAAGCTCATGTTTTGTATGTGCATTCTCGCTCTCTTATCTGTTTTTGTCTTCTTTTTAGTTATTGTTTTTCATGCATTTATCGGTTGTATTTTCCTGTTCCCCCGTATATATCTACTGGTGTATGCTGGAGGACAACCAGGGCGTTGTCCGTTTTGGTTTGGGGAGGGTAATGTATCCTTTGAGTCTACATTAGCATTTGTTTTTGCATTCACGTTTCATTTTTCCGCTTGCATTGCATTTATTTATTTCAAAAAAAAAAAAAATTAGAATAATTTCAAAATCAAAAAAATATTCACGTTTCATTTTGCATATAGGTTGAGTCGGAACGGTTGATTTCCGTGATGATATTGCACTGTAACTTGTCATTTTTACTTGAGCCTTGCACTTTATTAACAGTTATTAGCTTAGTCTTGTACATATCTACGAGTTTTTGTTCAAATATAGCTGACAGTGTAGACTTGACCTTATAAATTGGTAATCAACTTACAAGTTCCGAATTTTAGAGCCTTATAACTGGTGACATTCATGACCATTTTACATAGGAATTGAGACTAGTACTCATTGCATAACATGTTTATCATTTTTGCACATTTATGAAATTCGATTTCTTGTCAATTTCATACATTCAGGTTTGTGGTCGGCGTCACATGCAGGGAGGCGCTTGAAAATTTCCCTTTCTTTCATTTTTTACCCATTTAGCTCCACTTAAGCCAAATTTAGCCTTTTTGACCCATTAGCTACACCCATAATTAAGCCTGCCTTGTCAAGCTAGTTTAGTGTGACTTTTTCGGTATTTTGATCCATGTTGCGAGTTGGCTCGTATGTTCATTTGATTTGAGTTGGTAGGAAAATGAGGAAGGATCAGAAAATAAAAAAAAGACATGAAAAAGAAAAAAAAGAAGTGGGACGTGAAGGAAGGAAAAAAAATGAAAAAAGTTAGTAAATTGAAAAATAGGACCGTATTAAAAAAGGGAAGTTTGTGACGGTCTACTTCTTTGTTCTTATTCATATACTCTTGAGGAGATAGTGTATTTGGTTAGTGAGTTGAGTGCCAATGAAGGGTACTTGTGCTTTATTTTATAGTCAGTTGAGATTCGGACGGTCTTATATGGTCCTGTTTAGGAACTAGCTTGACCCTTTACCTTCACATTCCCATAATTTGTTTTGCCCTTTCTCACCTGAGCCTCACTTTCCCATACTTTTTGTAAGCCCTTGGCTGTGACGGACATTGTTGGTTGGAATGTGTGCATAGTACTTGAATCATCTATAATTTTTGTTGCATGCATGTTATGTAGGTCGCAGTTTAGGTGAGTGACTGTTTCTCTTTCTCTCTTATACATATATTCACCCTTTGCTTCATGAGAGAAGAGTGGCCACGTGAGAGTCCGATTTTGTTGGTCTTGCAAGGTCGATCGGTCAGCTTTATTTATGGACATCTTATAACTCGTTTGGGTATTGACCGCTGTGGCTATAACTGTAAATTTTTGTTTGCATTAAATTGATTCAAGTAGACAAGTTATAGCTAGCTCTGAGTTTTCATTTCCGTTCCATTAGTTTGCATTTAGTTTACTCGAGGACGAGTAAAGGTTCGGTTTGAGGAGATTTGATACGTGCAATTTATATAGTCTTTTTAGACTTTTATTGCACTTATTTTTATGCCTTCTTTGTATCGTTATGTATTGCAAAATGCCCCGAATTGGCTACTTTGGTTTGTTTTATCTAAATTCCATAAATGAACCTGGAAGTGGTGAAACCGTGCCCTATTCATCCTGTTTAGCATGCATTATGAGGAGACGGGAGATATTGGAGCTAGAGACCTGCCTTGGAGTTCGTGAAGGAAGGTCAAGGGAGCTGCTAAAGACGAGTTAGAGGCTGAGTTGAAGGAAAAGCACTCGATCGAGAGGATTCATGGTTCGATCGAGTGGATTGGCTGGACAAACGGGTCGATCGAGTTGTTCTATTTGCTCGATCGAAATGCTGATTACTGGAGTTCCTCGATCGAGAGCTTTATCTGCTCGATCGAGAGAAAATGCTGGAGACGACCACCATCGAGTGGTCTGAATCCACTCGATCGAGAGGTTTATTAGTCTATGCGGGCTTTAGTAACCCGTGATAGTTTATTTTTGTGAAGTTTTCATTCCCCTATTTAAGAGAAACGTATTAGGTCATTAGTATCTATCTTTCACATATTTTTCATACTTTTGCTTTGAAACCTACTGCTTAATCTTTCTCTTAATCCTTGCTCTTTGCTTGACTTGTGGACTGTTCTCTACGTGGATTCATAAAGATTGTATTCACTCTATTACTCCTTAATCTTAATATTTATTACTTTGCTTACTTTAATCTCTTGTTCTTTTTAATTATAGCTTTTTCCCTAATCTCGTTTATGCTTAATTATTATTGTTTTATCATGTTTCTAATTAGCATTCTTAATATTATTATTGCTGACATCATTAATAACATGGGTAGTTAATTCCTTTTATGTCGGGACGAGGAAATCCATGGTAGGATTGCGATGATGTAGCGAATAGGTTAGATGATTTACTTGTAAGAATCTATCTCCATAGCAATTTAACTGTAACATCAATTTAGTTGAGTGCACGCTTCTAAATTACATTAATCTGGTTAAGTTTACTCCTAGATCGGAAGATTGGATTAAATAGACATGCTATGAACATTAGACTACCCTAATGAGGACGGAAGTTAAGTTAGTGGAAATCTAGGGTAGAAAGTGGACCGGAAGGACCTTTCCTATATCCTTCCCACAGTAGATTGACTAGGCTATTTGCAGCTGAATCGATAGATTACCATGGGGAACCGAAATCCTCGCATACCCTCTTTATCTGATGACCTATAGCGTACTTACTCGCTTTTATTGCTCTTGTTAATCTCTCTTTCCTTTAATCTCTCAGTAGGTTAGAAATCAAAATTAAAACCCCCCATTTTGTGACTTAAATAGACGGACCTTAGATAGATATCTTGCCTCCCTGTGGAGAATCGACCCTACTTATCACTAGCTTCCGTTAGTATCTTTAGGTTTATTTTTGGTACACAAACGACAGTATCACTAGACCGGAACTTTCCAGAGCTTATTCCACAACCATTTCTCTGGTTCCCAGTTCGATTGCTCCGCCATATCCATTACTTCCCTTCCCAATAGCTTGTAAGCCATCTTAACCGAGTAAACACCATCCCTTTCAGGCCCCCAATACCATATCTCTGGACCTCAATCATGACTAATACGAATATTAGTAACTCGCTCACGTTCAAATGGTAAGAGAAGTTGATTAATTCTCGCCTCATCCCAATCGCACCCACCCGCTCTAATTAAATCCGCCACCACCATATTTTCATTACCACTCGAACAAGGAGATATAGTTCGACCTAGTTGCGTGCTTGGCACCCACGCATAACCTTAGACCAAGGTTTTCATCCCATCCCAAATCCGCAAACTCAACCCTTTCGTTAGGACCACTCTCACCTCAATCAAACCCCTCCAAGTATAGCTCGAATTGTGTCCAAGCCATGAACCCATAAAGTCATCTGGCGGGTAGTATCTAGCCTTCATAATTCGTGCCCACAAACTATCCGGACAAGTCATTAAACACCAAGCCTGTTTTCCCAGCAACGCAAGATGAAACTGTTTAAAATCTAGAAACCCCAACTCACATTCCCCCTTCGCTCGGCCTATAGCCCGCCATGCCACCCATGACACTCCTCTACAACCTTTGTTGTGTCCTCATCAGAAGCGAGATACCATAGATCTAAGTTCGTCACAAAAGTTGGCGGGGATTTTAAAAACACTCATCACATAGGTAGGGAGTGAATTGGCACCCGCCCTAGACAAAATTTCCCCTCGTCATCCTTGAAGCCTATTCCTTAAATGATCTCTAATGATATCCGTAATCACCTTCTTGGACCGTTCTATGACAGTGGGCAGCCCCAAAAAATGCTTTTTGTTCCTCTACTTCTACCACACCCAATCTCGCGGGAAGTATACTCCTCCGCTCCTCCGCAACCCTCTTACTGAATGAGACCGTAGTTTTATCAAGACTTACCAGTTGACCTAAGGCCACCTCATATCATCTCAATAACCTATTAATCACATCCGCCTCCTCCACAGTCCCTCGTGAAAAAAAATACTATCGTCAGCAAATAAAAGATGAAAAATCAAAGGAGCAGTACTAGAAACACAAACCCCATGGAGCGAATTATCCTTGACCGCTCTTTGCATAAGATTTGATATAGCCTCCTCACAAAGAATAAACAAATATGGGGAAAGATAATCACCTTGTCTGAGCCCTCTAGCTGGCCGAAATTCCTCCACGGGTGCACCATTTGTAACACCCCCATCTGCCAAGGAGCCTTAACAAGACCTTCCCTAGCAGATAAGGGCGTTACCATCTTAGTTGCCCGAGGATAGTAATAATCAAATGTCGATAAAAGAACAGTTATATTAAATTACAAGTGATTTAAACAAAATAAAGGTACAACACGTGACTACTATCAACTATGTAAAACTTTCTCTCCCATGACTCGTGGTAGACTCGTCCCTCCAAGCACCTAGCTATGATCCAACATCAATCTGCCAAGACAGACTGCTCACCATAGTGGATCACGGCAGACACAACATAAGAAGATAATACAACAACACCAGAAAAGGTCAGCAACCAAAGGAACAAAATATAGAAGCAAACACAACACACACAGTATCACACGTACACCACCTCTTCCAATCAACCACACACCTCTGAATGTCCGAAGGTCCAGTCCTGCCAGATTGCCAGTCGCCACCAGTAACCCACACCGCCAGTGAGGGACCGCAGCCATTCCCACCTAAGCCCCTGTTGGGGCTGGTGTCCTTTACAGTTAGTGCAAGGACTTATAAATCTCTAAAAGGATCAAAGGGTATACTTTTGTATTATAACCAGTTGGTCCACGTTTATCAATAACGGTTGGCTTGCTAGATAAGTTTGACGTTATTGTCATACAGATGGCGGTGATCAACTGGTCCCTAAAAGTCACACCTATAGGATACGTTTGAGAGATGTGACGGGATGAAAATACAGTCATGTTGATGCCAGAAAATTGACTAAGCAGTTAGTCCGAGTTATTTGACTAGTAATTAGTCAAAATGCGATGTTGAGATATTTTATTTAATACGGATTAAATAATAATGGCTAAGGCGAATTAAGCAGTTAATTCGTAAATTAAATATAAACGATTATATTTGATTAATGTATATTGAATTAATTATACAATATCGTCTTTGTCGGACATGTATTAATAATTCAACTAAGTCATGTTACTAGTTGATGTTTTAATAACCGATAACCGATGACGATTTATAATTAAAAACCCGTCGTATACATTTAGCAAATTTTGAGTCGGACCACGAGTTAAACATAAGAGGAAGTGGAAGCCCACTTCCCCATGTGGATCTCGGTTTGGCCGAATGAAAGGAACAAAAGGAGAGCTTCTCCTCCTTTCTAACTAAATCATTCATTTTGACAAAAATATTAGGGTTTCAGAGTATTTTTCTCTGAAATTTCTAGATCTCACATCGAATAACCTCACAATAGCTCTCTCAATATTGCAAGTCAATTAGAGAGCATTTCTAGCACAAGGGCATAGTCTCAGACGGTCTTGGGTGCAACGATTAGGAGGAAATCTACTTTGATTTCTGTTCTTTACGCCGCACATCAAAGGACCCGAGGTTGATTCTTAATCTTTATCGTTTTCTATTGTATTTCGTTTATGACCATAAATTGCATGTTAAATTTACGTTATAGTCCTAAATTTTAAGGGTCTTATACGGATATAACCCTACAAGTGGTATCAGAGCGAGGCCACGTAAATTTTCATTGTGATTTCTCATAAATCGATTTGAAACGATTTTGGTTTTGCATAAAAACCGTGCGGCTGGTATATATTTTTTTTTACACGGCTGAATTTTTGTGCATTGAAAACCGTGCCATGTGATACACGGCTGATTTGTTTTTGCATATTGTTATTTTACTCGATCATTATAGCAATATGTTAAAGTTTTGCAATTTGTTGATTTAATTTTACACGAATTAGATCATTTTTGAAATGGTTTTGTTTCGAAAAATCTGTTTTCACGAGGGTTTTAAGTTTTCAGAACTATTTTGTCTCGATCGAGTGGATTTCTTTTCGATCGAGAACTTTTCTGTCATGTTTTTACTCGATCGAGTACATGTTTAACTCGATCGAACTATTTTAAAACCCCCACTGCTCGATCGAGAAGTCCTCGTACTCGATCGAGCAGTATTGCTAATATGAGTCCTCGATCGACCTCGAGTCCTGTCGATCGAGTACTTCCTGTTTGGCAAACCTCTCGATCGAATGGCAGCATCATTCGATCGAGCTCTTTTGTTGCTCCATCGAGAACTTTTGTCCCTGGATCGAGGGATTTCGTTTTGGCAGCATTGAATTTTATTCTTTTTGTTTTAAATTCTCTTTTGGCCATAAAATGTACATCATACGGATGTTGTACACTCGCTTGATAGTGAAACGGTTCACTCACGTACCATATAGTTATTTTAAAGCGTATTTAAAGTAACGGATTGTAATGGATTAAAATTAAACTGATAGAAGCGGTTTTATCACATAATTTTAATCATTAAAAGGTGGTTTGGATAAATTTAACATAATTACGGAATTATGTCACGAATAAATTTGTTTTTAGTTGATGCATTTCAATTATCGTTATTTTGAATGTTTTGAATGCTTACATTACGTATTTATTTATTTTACAATCAGTTGTAACTTAGTGTGGCCTTAGTAGAACGTGTTACCGTAATGATGGAACACGGTCTTGGTTGTATTTTGAGATCTCGTATATCCATTTTATTTTTCCCTTGTAATTACAGTTTTTATTTAGAATGTAAATAAGTTTATATTTTGTAAATTTTAATTGTAATTTTGAGAAGACTAAAGATGGAGATCGGATGCTCACTCCCGCTGCATGGACAAAGATGGAACATCAAGACAAGCTTCTCGGGTCCAACGGTGGATTCCAAAGTTGTATTATGTTCTTTTTACTAGGATAGGCCACACTAGGAATTTTATTTACGTATTGCATTCTTTTATTTATTTTATCGTAACGATAGATTGCATCATTTTCCGCCTAAAAACCAAACCACCTAATAATTGCATGAAAACTGACTCATATAGAGATCTAGAAATTTCAGAGAAAAATACACTGAAACCCTAATATTTTTGTCAAAATGAATGATTTAGTTAGAAAGGAGGAGAAGCTCTCCTTTTGTTCCTTTCATTCGGCCAAACCGAGATCCACATGGGGAAGTGGGCTTCCACTTCCTCTTATGTTTAACTCGTGGTCCGACTCGAAATTTGCTAAATGTATACGACGGGTTTTTAATTATAAATCGTCATCGGTTATCGGTTATTAAAACATCAACTAGTAACATGACTTAGTTAAATTATTAATACATGTCCGACAAAGACGATATTGTATAATTAATTCAATATACATTAATCAAATATAATCGTTTATATTTAATTTACGAATTAACTGCTTAATTTGCCTTAGCCATTATTATTTAATCCGTATTAAATAAAATATCTCAACATCGCATTTTGACTAATTACTAGTCAAATAACTCGGACTAACTGCTTAGTCAATTTTCTGGCATCAACATGACTGTATTTTCATACCGTCACATCTCTCAAACGTATCCTATAGGTGTGACTTTTAGGGACCAGTTGATCACCGCCATCTGTATGACAATAACGTCAAACTTATCTAGCAAGCCAACCGTTATTGATAAACGTGGACCAACTGGTTATAATACAAAAGTATACCCTTTGATCCTTTTAGAGATTTATAAGTCCTTGCACTAACTGTAAAGGACACCAGCCCCAACAAGCTCCCACTTGTCCGTACAAGTGTATGTGCAATGACGTTATCCGCACTAACTGGAGGACACAGCTCCAACAGCCCCGCTCATCTAATCCGAGCGATAACCCATGTTCCTAAATGTGCACATCCCCTCTGCGGCGGGTTCCACAGAGGGCGAATCAAGGGCGTGAAGCCATCCTCGCAAGTGATTCCACTCAGCCGAGGACGCACCTCGAGAACCACAAATGAACAATCACAATGACCAATCACAACCAATCCACGACACCATCAACAATACTAAAACCAATCTATACAATACAATTGATACACTAGACAGCCAACAGTACTGAGTAAGAAAACCTACCATTAGCAAACCGCAGCGATTCCGCGCACGACCATAAGATAACAAGCAACCGTCGTAACCACCTATAACAACAAGCATAACCATCCATTACTACTACCATAACAACAGCTGAAACCAAGGGAGACGATGATGATGATGATAACATACCTATACAAAGCAATCCGGCATCAAGACCGCTCCCCGACTCAAGCATCCCATTCCTATGGTGTAACTACTCTCAAAGGCCTCAAGGAGATGAACCATGGTGAAGGAGGAGTGAAATGACGGCATCTAGGTTAAGGAGAGAAGGAGAGAAAGGATTTAGGTTTCGCGATATCACGATATATAATTGCTCGCTAGACTCCCGTTACTCGATCGAGTAAACAAATTACTCGATCGAGTGGCCTCTACTCGATCGAGTGACTAAGCTACTTAATCGAGCAGCCTCCGCTAGATCGAGTAACCAAAAATTCAAAGGTTTATAACGTCACAAGGTTAGTTTGTAAGGTTTCTGAAGGTCTAGATAGGTGTCTAAGTTCATTCAACGGGTCTCTAAAAGGACTGGTATTACACCTTTAATAAGGACTGAAAAAGTGACAGTAGAAACATACTCTATAACCCGACTCATAAACCCTTCATCGAACCCCATGATAGTAAGAACCCGTCTATAAAAACCCCATTCCACTTTATCATACCCTTTCGCCATATCCAGTTTGATTGATATATGCCCTTTTATATGCCATGAATTCTTCATATAATGGAAAATTTCAAAACAATTAAAATATTGTCTGAAATTAGCCACCCTATCGTAAACACACTCGATTTTCCGAGACAATCTCCCCCAAAAACACCTTCAAACGATTTGCAAGGACTTTAGAAACAAGCTTATAAACCACATTGCAAAAGCTAATTGGTCTAAAATCACGCATTTTATCTGGAGCTTTCCTGTTCGGAATTAAGAGTATATTAGTATTATTGAGTATCTCCGGCGATGTATCTCCACGCAAAATGCTAAGAATAGAGTTAACCACACTTGGACAAATCACGTGCCAATAAGTTTGAAAAAATAGCTCATTCATCTTATCCGGACCTGAAGCCTTTAAACGATGCATTTGGTTGGCCCTCAATACTATATTCATGCGGTCTAAAACCGTCCCTCAAGCCCTTGTAGAACATCATAAAATTCGTTGGTTGAGTCGTCGCAAACAAACCCATAAATAATCATATGCCACCTTCGCAATAGCCTCCTCACCCACCAGTTCAACCCCCTTATCATCGATATATCTTCCAATAAAATTCTTTGATCGCCTATCGCTTGCTTTAGCAGGAAAAAATTTGGTATTACAATACCCATTGCGAAGCCATAATGCTCGTGATTGTTGTCGCCAATATAGCTCTTCTTGACTATTTAAGTTCAGCAATTACAATAAGCAATTTCCTTCTCCGTCTCACCCCCTCCTTCACCTGAGAGCCCTTAATAAAGCGAGCTAACTATATCCGCTTATTGTCAATAGCCAAACCTATATTCCCTATTTATTTTCTTCCACGCTTGTAATTCTTTCGCACATGCTTTGATCGAAGCAACTAAATCCCCTCCTCCCTTCTCATCCCCACTAATCACAGCCTCCTCACATCCCTCCTCTCCAACCCAAACCTGCTCGAACCTAAACCGTCTTTGAGATACGTCCCCCATATCTCTCTTATCAAGAACAAGTTTGATAGAAGCATTGTAATACCCCATAGTTTATAAGACCTATACTCGGTCGAGTAAACCGAGTACTTGACTGAGTGAGTGACCATGTGAGACCTCTAATTTTATGAAAACATTCTTATGTTGAGTCACTCGACAGAGTGGAGCTTAACTCGACCGAGTGAACCGGGCACTCGACCGAGTGCCCTGTCGCTGTCAAGCTTTTTGCACGGGATTGTGGTAAGAGGCCTGTCACTTTCTAATCCTTATTTTTCAGATTTCCTCCCCTAAAAAAACACACACCTTATCCCTCCAACTCTCTAGAAACATCTCTAAATATTACAAACACTATCCATAAAGATCTATCACTCACATATGAATATTTGTCTTCTATTTCTTGTTCTTGCTCATTTGTTAGCATTTGTATGTTTATCCTTAATCTTTCGCCCTTATTATTATTTAGTAGACCTTAATTTCTCTAGTAGGTTATCTTAAAATTAATTAGGGTTTTTACTAATTAAGTGGGGGTAATTAAGAGGGTTAATAAGTATTATTAGTTGTTGTAGAATATTTTGTGATAGTATTATGTAATTTATGTAGGATGAGATAGTTTAATGAGATGGATACTTGGTGGTTTCGAGTGGCTTATGGAATATTCTAAAAGGTTGGTTAATCCTACTCGGTTTCAATAAGCATAAATGGTTGCATGTGTCATTTTTGTCTTGTGGCTTCATAATGTTGTTATGTGTTATTTGTGACATGGTATTGAGTAGTGGTGTTGGTCTCATATGAACATTGTAGTTGCACGATAACATGGTAGTTGGCATTCGTTGTTATGACACATAATCTGTGGAGGTTGCATCTTGGCATGATAATGACGTAAGGCGACTTGAAGAGTTGGTATGGTTATGAGTACTTGGTTGATTGAGGAGATGTAAGGCGTTTAGGAGACCGTCTTACGCTTGAGTCTCCTCTTGGAGCTTCCCATTCCAAGAGGGATGTGCACATTAATGACTTGAGTACAGAGGGACTCGTGCGGTTGAGGCACGGCGTCTGGGACGGGATCTGGTTGGCTTCCGGACCCGGTACCACGGGTGCGTCTCGAGTACCTATTTGTGAGGTGTGCTATCGTGGGTGTGTCCCTGGCACCGGTGTGGTTGTGCGTACGACTGAGCGTGTCCCGGTACCGGCGTGGCGTTGTATGGTCATGAGTTATGCATTTCATTAGCATGTTGTATACTTTTATATTGCATCGTGTCTTATGTTTATTTATCGAAACTGACGTGTTTGGGTTGTGTGTAAATTGTCACCTATTTCCAGCGTGGCCTGTGTCGATCCATATGATATTTCCGATCATATGGGAAGCAGTCATTTGCATGTAGGTTTTGGTATCACGTGGGAGACGGAACGAGCAACGAGCCATGGTGACATTCGAGTAGAGCATAGCTTTGTTAGAAGAATATAGTAGTCATTAGTTGTATCATTTCATTTATTCATTCTTGATTATGTAATTCATTAAATTCTTTATTTATATTAAATGTTTCTTAATTGCAACTCTGATTCACCGCCTCGGGAAACCGAGATAGTAACATCCTCCAATTACCTTGGCAAGGTAAGAAGGGGGTTTTACAAAGTGGTATCAGAGCGAAGATTTTGGAAGCTAAACCAATGAACCAAAATGAACCTAGGTGTGTCTAATAAAATGAATCCGACATGAGAACAATAGGAGATAGGTTTTTGTAATACCTCGCAATTTATTAGACCGTACTCGAGTGGAACCTGGGTAGTGGCTGGAAGTTTCTGAAAAAGAGTCACTCGATCGAGTGGCTGTTCACTTGACGGAGTGGAGCTTCACTAGATCGAGCGAACCTGGCACTCAATCGAGTGCCCTATCGTTGTCCAGCTTTTTGCGCGAGAATGGTAGGTGGTGTACCACTTTCAAACCTTATCCTCCAAACCTAGCCTCCATATTTGAAGAAGTTCTTGCCAATCTTTTCTCTAGTTCATCCACCACCTTTGTAAGTTGATTTCCATTTTTATTTCCTTAATCTTATCTTGGTAAACCTTAATTTTCCTAGTAGATTATCTCATAACTAATTAGGGTTATGAGTAATTAAGATGCGAAATTAAGGGGATTAATAAGTATATTTATTATAGTGGATTATGGTAATGAATGTAGTAATTAATTTGTGTAGGAAGCTTCATTGATGAGCCTTTCTAGGCCATAACTTGAGGCTTTGTAAAAATAATCTTGAGGCAGGGTTTTCCCCACTTAGCTTTAATAATATGAATGTTTAATTATGTATTTATTATCGTTAATTACACTTATCTCATGGTAGTTGCATTATAACTTCATTATTGGTAATTAAGGTTTGTGACATGATGTTGCCTTGTGTTAATTATGTACGTGGTGAAGGGAGTAAGCATGGTTAAATGTTACATAAATGGTTAGAATGAATTATAACATGTTCAGAGAGAAATTACATGAGAAAGGGGTGAATTAAGGATGGATTGAGCATTTGTGACATATTATGCTTTGTGTGGCTAAATGATTATTCTTGTTGGTAATTAATTATATTGTTGTTGTGTCAATTGGTGTTAGAGGATTGTGGAGTATACTTGGTTGTTGTTGTGGGGATGGAAGGCGGTTGTGAAACCGTCTTCCGCTTGAGTCACCTCTTGGAGCTTCCCACTCTAAGGTGGATGTGCACATTTAGTACTTGAGTTTTGGAGGGACTCGTGTGGTTGAGACACGATGTCTGGCAGGGAACTCGAGTCACTCTTGGGCCCGGTACCACGGACGTGTTCCGAGTACCTAATGATGGTATGCAGTGTCGTGGGCGTGTCCGTGGCACCGGTGATGTGGAGGTGAGAACTTGGAGGATGATCTTATGCATTTCATACATATGTTTGAATCATGGTTGGTTATCTTGACATTTATTACATGATCATTTAGTCCTTCTTAGTAGCATTCATTGAGCATTTGTATTATTAAGCTAACACTTGGGTTTTAAAATATCTGTGGTTAACCATTTGGTGATTTTCGCCCATATGAGGAGTAGTATCTGATAGGTAGCATGCATATACACGACTGGAGGTCTTGGAGGAGCGGTCTCGCTTTTAGATTGTCGACACCTTAGTTTATCTATTTTCTTACTCTATGACTCCTTTTATTCTTATGGTTGTATTATTTGGGAGAGCCTTGTACCTCCATTAAACTTGTAGAATTCGTTATCTTTTGACTTTGCTGCTTATCTATGTCTTGTGATCGTTAAATATTTATTGCTTTAAAGTACTCTACTTCGTTTGTTCGCACTATAAATTTGGGAAACCAAGTCTTGTGACACTCTCTTGCGTTGGGGTTGCATTGAGGAAGGATCTCAACTTATGGGGGTGTTACAAAGTGGTATCAGAGCGACGATTTTGGAGCCTAAAATAACGAACCAATAAACTTAGGTGTGTCAATTTAAAATGATCCCAGTTTGATTTGTAGAGAACTCGTGACAAGCTTGGGAGACTTTCTAAGGTGGTACTCTTGTCCTCTTAACTCGAGTCGTTCACAACGCGTGGGGTAATGGGATATTCTTGATGCATATGGTCTCTAACTAATATAGCTAGGGAAGTCGGGATCGTATCCACAGGGAGGTTCTATATGTTCTATTTGCTAACTAATGTCTGTCTAAATCACAAATGGGGGTTTGTTTTATTTTTAAACTAAACTAAAGCAATAAAAATAAAGTTCAAAGGGAGAAATTAAGTCGAGAAAAATATAGAGGAAAAGAGCTAGGACATCGGTTCACCATGGATTATTATGGGTCAAAGGCAGGGTCATAGGTCACTCTCAATTATTAGTCTAAAGGGTAGTGAAAAGCTCCTCTGAGATCGCTCTTCGCCCTAAAATGCTTCTAACGGGCTCTCGCAACTTATTAGGGCACTCTAATGTTTGCGACAGGTCTAGTCCTCACCAGGCTTTCGATCTTAGGTCGGGATTTACCAATTCCAATAATCAATTGTGGCCATTAATCAATTACTCGTAAATTATATGTTGCAATTAACAATAAAGACTAATAAATAAAATTGGCCTAATCGCCTTAATAACAACCCTTAATTTCCCATGGATTCCTTAAATCCTAACATATGAATTTAGCTACTCATGCCAAAATTGATAGCAATAAATAAAATAGATGAGAAAGGAAGAGAATTCATAATGGAAATTAATGCAAAAGTATAGGACATAAATTAATACTAATGAAGAACGCAAGAAAAATAATTAAAACTAAATAAGAAGAACGAAAGAGAGAGACTGAATTGATTACCAAATGATGTGACTCTTAATTGCGCACATTTAGTCCCCTAATTGTACCTATTTTTCATACTAATATAGCATTTCATGGCCATTTTATCCGTCAATTCCTTCCTATTTGGCTTTCCTATTGCGTTGTATATGTTTTGTAGGAAATAAGATAATGAGGCGGAATTCCCGTCTCCCGTGCATACTTGGAAGCTTGTTGACGATCTTGGATGGACTAGTATGAATTGAAGAGGATGCAAGAATGATGACCAAGGATGTAGGAATAAAGAGTATATTGAAGGATCATTGGCTTAAAAGCAAGGATGACGAGAAGGAAGCCATTACAAGAAGAAATTGCTAAGAACTAAACCAAGAGTTTCTCCTTCGACTCTGAAAGTATGCTAGATGAAACAGCATCGAAATATCAAGTGGTCTATGCTTTTGAATCACTCCAATAGGAGTCCGGATGAGGAAACGACGTCCGTTTTACAATCCGAGCTCAAATAGACAAACTGGCTGCCAATCCGAGCGTCCCCGTAAGAAGACGATCGTCTCCTGCAAGAAGACGCTCGTCTCCTACTGGAAGACGCTCCTCTTGAACCAAGAATATCCGAGCGTCTCCTCCACGATCCGCTCGGATCATGAGACAGGACCTCCGTGCCAAGACTGCAGACCCGCGGGACGAGCATATTGTGGCGGGACTAGCAACGTGATATGCGCATCTCCCTTCGAGACTTGCATTTCCCTACTCAACACTTAGCAATGTTATTTACTAATCTATCCTTGCTTAACCTAATGATGTTATACTATATATACTCCAATTGTAATAATCAAAAGGACCAAGCCCTCTTAGAGGAAAAAAACCTTCCTTAGATTAGATTAGGAGTAGAATAGAATACATTAATCTCAATCATTCCAAAAAATTACAAATTAATCTTTCCTTAATCATTATTCAAGTTTATTATTATTGGGTAATTGAAGATTATTGGGTTATTATTGGAGAATTGACAACTCTCCATCAATCAAGTTCTCTTCTTTTATTCTTTGCTTTATTATTTGGAATCATCTTCATAGGTATAATTTCCTTTTACTCTTGTTTAATTATTGTTAATCAGTTTCATTTATTCATCATGTTTTGCTTTGTTAATATGATTGACAACCTTATTAGCATGTTGAACTTGATAATAAGTGAGTAGCCTTTTAGCTAGGATTAATGGGCAATTAGGGGAAACAAACATGGGGAATGATTCATGCTTAATCTAATATGTATTCACAATTAAATTGCTTGCATGTTGTGATTTTAACTTATGCACATGTTATGTTTGATGAGATGCGAGCCTATGAATCCTTGCATTTTTTAACCATCACTTATCTTTTCAATGAAGCTTGTAAGACATAAACCTACTCGAGCCTCATTAGACCATGCATAAAGTTGAATAGAAGGAGACTAAGTCGACTTGTAGGTGTTGTACAATCTAATTGATTCGGCTCCGGGACCTAAATCTTCCTAGGGATTGTAAGGTTTACACTAACTCGATCCCACCACAACAATAATTGCTTGCTAATAACTTAAGAATATGTTTGTATGATCAACTCCCATAAATCCCCTATGAACCTATGATATCCTAGCACTTTTAATCATTTGTTTACATCCTTCCTTTTATTGCTTGTTTTACTTTATTGCTTGCATTAGTTCGGACTAACCAACTACAAACCCAAATCAATCGTGACACTAGCATAAATTGAGATAGATATACTTAGAACCCAAAGCACACCGTCCCATGGATCGACCTCGACTTAACCACTAACTAGTTGTTTGTTGAGAATATAAATGTGTTTGATTGGGAGACACGGCGACACCTTCCATTAAAATGGCGCCGTTGCCGGGGATGGTGTTATGTGATTAAGTTCTTACTTGTTTGTCTATTTTTATTTGTGCTTTAACCTTGAGGAACTTGCTCCTCAAGGTTCGTTCTTACCGTTTTTGTGTAGTTTCCATGCTTGTAGTTGTTTCCTTATCTTATCTCTGATGGCTCAAGACTTGACATATGGAGTATGTGGTGGATCTTTTGAGTATGACTATAATGGGTATGGGGAGCTTGAGGAGCAAGTCAACACAAACTTACCTTATAACTCGTACAATGAAAATCCTAACTACTACCCCAAATTTTTCCACCAAAATCCTCACATCCATTATCCACAACAACCACCCACCCAAAACTCACTTTATAATGAATTCCAAATGCCATAATATGAGCACTTTCACACCCACCCACAACAAAAAGATGAGCCTAACTTTGACATTCAAGATATGGTTCTCCAAATGATGGGAGACCAACAAAATTTCTTCACACAAATTCTAGAGGAGAGCCAAAATAGGATCAATGTTCTCCAAAGCATTGTTACCCGTGGTGAGGAGTTGGCAATTCGAATTTTCCAAATGAAAGCAACCCAAGAAATAACACAAACAAACACTCCCCACCAATCCTTGAGCATTGAACATGAATGTGAATTTGAGGCAATGACCTTTGATGAAGAAGATGTGATGTGGGAAGAGCCAATTTCCTTGAACTCTTTTGAGTATGAAAGTGTGGTATTTGATGAGGAAGATATGAGGTTGAGTAAGCCAAATACTCTTAGCCTTTGTGAGTATGAGGGTGTGACTTTTGATGTGAACATTGAGGTGTTGGAGAAAGAGTTGATGAGGAAAAGTGAAGCTCCTATCTATGATTCGTATGGAGATAGCGATGATGACAAATGATGCGTGTCTTAAATATGATGTTTTACACCTCATTTTACACGCATTTCAGAGCTCATTTATGCAGTTTATGCTACTATTCTCCCTATTTCCGTCTACTTTCGTGTTTTTGTACATTATTGCAGAAATGTGAAGAATCCAGCGGAAATCAAGCTAAATCCGTCCCCGAGTACCTTGCATTGCATTCGACGTGAAGTATTTACTCAAGAAACGAGCTTGGTGCGCATTTCGAGGCCTGAAAGATAATTTATGAAGAATTAGAAGCGGACTATCAGCTAAAGAAGTCGATCGACTGGCCTTCATGGTCGATCGACCAACACACAACTTACAGGAGCTACTGTTCAGCATAGTTCGGTCGATCGACCGGTCCCAGTGGTCGATCGACCAAACCGTGATGCTGGCGTGAATAAAAAGATCGAGAATTAAGAAGCCCATTGTGTATTAGGTTTAGGAATAAGTGTTACGTTATATTCCTATATAACGTAACCTGACACTTTGCAGTTTTCATCAAGTCCTTAATCATCAAATTTATTAGGGTTCTACATTGAGTTTAGCATTAGGGCATAATTGTTCGAATACATTTTACCTTTGTTATTGCTTTTCGGATTCTTCCTTTCTCTGCAATTCCATTCGGTATTTCTCTGTTCCAATTTCAGTTTACTGCTTTATTTCGTTCATAGTTTAGAATTGTTAGAGTAGTTTCCCAAAATCCAATTTATCATCTCATGTTAATTGCTTGTTTCGTTAGTTTAATCATACATTCAATATCTCTATTCGTTAATTTCATTGTTGTTTTCATAATAGTCATGAGTAGCTAAACTTGTCGTGCTAGGATGTAGGGAATCTGTAGAAGTAGGCGGCATTAGAATAGTAGACCTAAATCGCGCCTTGGTCGATCGACTGGCCTACCTGGTCGATCGACCGGCTACATGAGATCACCCTCGTTTTAATTAATTAAATTGCTATGTTTGACGAATCGAGTGCACGCGACTAGTTGAATGCCTAGGATTTGACCGACCCAATAAGGATCGAAAGATAGGGAAGGGAGATAGCCTACCTAATTAAGACGACTAAATTAATAAGATCGAGAGATGAGTTAATTTAGCCTTTTTAGTCACTTTTCAGGACGAGAGTCAGTACTAGTGATATTAGGGACCTGTAGCGAGATCGAAAGATGCTACCTGTAAGAATGGACCGAGAGGACTTCTTATTTTCCAGTCTCACGTGTTTGTTTTAGACCTACCTAGTACACTGCCGCCGAAACTATAGTGGACCGACCATCTTAGCACCCTTTTTATTCTTGATTTCATCCGTTTATTCAGTTTACTGTCTTTTATTGTCTTTAGCTATAGACCAAATCAAATCAAACCCCCACTCACTTGTTACTTTAGAGATTAAAATCAGACAACTATTAATTGCATCGCCTCCTTGTGGTTCGACCCTGACTGCCACTAGCTATAGTAGTAGTTTGGATTTTAAATATTATTTTTGGTGCACACAACGATAGGCATCAACAAACCTATGGAAGAAGCTTATGCAGAACACGTGTCTTGCATTGACTTATGAAATGTAGAAGAGGAAAGGAGTTATGATATTGCCTCACTTGAGGACCTCATCCTTGAGAAGTTTGAGGTATGCTTCCATGAGGAAGATGAATGCCTCTTTCCTATTGACCATGAAGACCTTTTCGCACTTACCATGAAACCTATGATTGTTGGAGATGATATGGTGGACCTTCTCCAAAAAGTCAAATCGTCATATAAAAGGTACTTGGTGGAAAAGCTCAAGAACAAAGTTGTAAATGAGCTTACTTGTGGAAATTTGGCACCCACAATCTCAATTCCTAAGGAACCCCGTCATAAATACTATGAGAATTCTCCTTCTATTCTTGAAGGATTGATAAATCCAAATGTGATCGGAGCCATTTGGTGTTCACAATTAAGCATATGTGGTCGTTGGTCAATGGTCGATACAAAACACAATTTATACTTCACAAACAACTCTACAATTAGTAAAGAGGCAAGTAAAGGTCGGATCCCAAGGGACGGGTATTGAAATGAAGATTCTATTGTAACTAGTGGTGTCTAGGGGTGTCACGAATTGGGTTGATGTAGAAGGTTACTAAACTAAAATAGCAATGAAAATAAACTAACAAGGTAAATGAAATAAGGGTGTAAACAATTGATTAAAAGCACTAGGGTGTCATGGGTTCATAGGGGAATCATGGGATATGATCATACAAACATGTTCTCAAATTATAAGCAAGCAATTATTGTTGTGATGGATTGAGTTGGGTTATATCTTACAATCCTAGGAAAGTTTGGGTCCCGGGGCCGAATCTCTTGGATTGTACAACACCTACAAGTCGACTTAATCTTCCCTACTTAACACATGCATGGTCTAACAAGACTCGAGTTGGGTTATGTCTTACAAGTCAAGTTGAAAGGATAGAAGATGATAGTAAATGCAAGGATTCATAGGCTTAGCATTTCATCAAATATAACATGTGCATGCATTAAGATCAAAACAAGCAAGCAAATAAGATATGAAAGCATATTAATTTAAGCATGAATCATTCCCCATGTTGGTTTCCCCTAATCACCCATTAAACCCTAGCTAAGAGACTACTCACTCATTATCATATTGATCATGCTAGAAAGGTTGTCAATCATACTAACATAATGAAACATGATGAATAAATGAAAGTAATTAGCAATAATTAAAAAGGGATTAAGAGATTATACCTACTAATGATTCCAATAATAAAGCAAGAATAATAGAAGTACTTGAATCCTAGATTGAGAGGTTGTCAATCTCCCAATAATAACCCAAATAATCTTCAATTACCCAAAATAAAGTAAGAACAAGAGAGAGATTAAGGAACTAAAACTTGGATTAAAACTTGATTAATATTTGATTACAATAATGAAGAGAGATTTGATTGATATTAACTACACTAATTATTGATAAGAAGAACATGCTCCTCTAATTAGACTAATGGGGTATTTATAGTGAAAATTAGGGAGGATGCATTAGGGTTAACTAAGGGCTAAACTAGTAATTACACTTTTAAGTTGAGCAAGGAGCCTCCGGGATTGTCCGAGAGAAGGGCTTCTTCATTTCGTAGCTTGAAGAACGAAACTGTGCTGTGCTGTGATCCGTGCGGCTGGGAGTCGGGACGGCCGGATTTGGGATGGACGATCCGAGCGGATCAAGGAACAAGACGCACGGACTGGGCATGGGCAATCCGAGCGGATTCTGGTGAGGGACGCTCGGACTGGCGAGGACGGACGGATTCTCTACAATCCGTTCGGATTGTAGCTCAGCAGCTTTCCTTCTTCTTTTTCTTCCCTTTTCTTCATGAATTCCTTGGGGATTTCCTTGGGGACTCAAGGATCCTTTTCTCAACAATGCTCTTCTACTATGCTATGTACAAAGGCCTTCTAGTCTTGTCTCTCCTTGATGCTTGGTCATTGAATATGATCAATTTAGCCTTGTTTTGCCATGAAAATGCAAGATTCTTACTCCTTTCCTACCAAGGGATCAAAATCTCAAAGAATATGCAAAACAAAGAACTAAAGATAAGAAATGACCCAAATAGGCACTAAAAAGCATAGAAACAATGGTAATTCGGGGGCTAAATATGCGCCAATTATGGTCGCATCAAATATCCCCAAACCGAACCTTTGCTCGTCCCGAGTAAAGAGGTGACAAAGACTAGGACCAAAACTAACCTAACCTAATAATAATAGCCGATATGAGACAATTAGCGGGTCTCACTCCGCCCCTTCAACTCACAACAAGACAACCATGAGGTAGGATGCCTTCTTGCAAGGCAAGGTGGGTCTTGCCAAAATGGCGACACATCCAAACATTAAGCACACAAAATCAAGTAATGTATGCATCTACAAAAAGAATAGCCACTTTCCTCATCTAAGTGGCGGAAATTATCTACAAGGGAAGCAATTCAAGGGTACACAATCCTTCATAGATGCAATTTGTTCAAACTACTAAGCCTAGAAGGATACCAATAAATCACCTCCAAAATGTGTCAAGCTAGGGTACCTTTGTCCTCAATCGTTAAATGCTTTTGTCAAGAATAGACTCCCTATGGTGTTAGAAACACTGGAGGATCGCCGAATTCCCCCTCTTGCCTAGACAAGAAGAAGGGTCGTCCCCTCTCTACCATGCACAAAAATGGATACGATGGATAAAGGGATCGATAGATGTTTGAGTTTCATTTTGGGAGTTTGCTTTTGTTTTTGTTTTCCCCCCAAATTTCTTTGGCATTTGACTTTTTGAGAACACTTTCTTGCCATTTCTTTTTGATTTTTGGCATTTCAATACTTGACAACTTTTTGCATTTTCTTTTTGAACATTTTCAAAGTCACCTCAATTAGTAACGAGGGTGCCTTATTTTTGAAGCTTTAGGAGTTCTATTTTTGCTCCTCTTTTCTTTTGATGCATTTTTGCAAACTTTCTTTCACTTTTCATTTCATTGAACTCAAATTGATTTCTTTTTGTTTTGTGCCCATTCCCTTTGATGACAAAAATGTATGGTAGAATATGGATGAATGATAGAAGTATGCATGGTTTCAAGGGTCACCTTGGAATAAACGGTAGCCAAGGAGTTATCACACCACAAGGTACTCTTGACTCGGCCTTAAACCATGGGTCAAAGGATACTAGCATGACACATCCTAGGGTGTTTTACAAGCATTCTATCAAGCAAAGTCTTAAGAATAAAAAGCATCTACTAGGGCCTATATACACTTGTCAAGCTTCCCAAGTAGACGGTTTCGCAAAATTTTTCTAACATGCAAACTACATGCCATGATGCAACTAGCATATATACATCCTAATGCAAATGATTCTACCAACTAATATGCCATATAAACTAAATGCAATCCTAAGTTCACATTGTTTTACCGCATCAATCAAAATAAAGCCACATAGTCATTAACATAAAGAGGAGAAAGGAGATTGGAAAGATCATACCATGCGGTCTTCAATATCCTCATGTCTCGGATGTGGCGTAGTCAATCAAGGTGAACAAGGATGAAACAAACACAATATATACAAGACAATATATACAAAGGAAATGAACTTGTTTTTGGTTTTTTCAATTTTTCAAATTTTTATGATTTTTGAAATTTTTCAATTTTTTTATGGTTTTTGAATAAAAGTTAAGAGTTAGAATTCCCATCCCCACACTAATATGGGCATTGTCCTCAATGGCCAAAATGATGGAAATTATGCAAAGAATGATGCATGATTTCTATACTAAATGCAATTCTACACTAAGCTATACTACATGATGCATGGTTTTTGTTATGACGGAGAGGATAATTTAAATTACCTCCCGTTGCGTATGCATTAACTTCCCCAAACCAAGCAAGACACTATTGCTAATGTCAAAGCATGGGGGAGTTCATGCACATGCTATGCTATGCATGAGACTAGATTGTCATTTTGGATTTTACAAAAGTGGGAACAATAAAGAACACCTCAAAGGAACCGAGGTGTGAGTCCTTTGATGTTGCTAGGACTAAACCAACAATGATCAAAATGAAAATAAAATACAAAGAGATATAGACAAACCGTGGGAGAGTAGGAATCTCCAAGGCTAGTCTTCCATCATGCTACTATCATCACCACTTCCCTCATGAGAAGTGGTCACATTGCCACTTTCCTTGGCACTTTCTTCTTTGCTTTCTTCATCATCATCTTCCTCATCATTATCTTCACCATCTTCACCATCTCTTTCTTCATCTCCACTTGCTTCTTCCTCAATATTATCATCAATCTCCTCATCATTTCCAACAACCTCATTGTCTTCCACCACTTCCCTAGATGCACCCGGAAACAAGGCTTCTCTATCCGCCCAACTAGGCAAAGGACAAGATGGATCAAGGAGTCCTTGCCTAGCTAGATGTAGGAGGGGAGGATATTGAGCCAAATAAGCATTCTTCCGATCTTCATAAGCTTGCTTGTGCATGGCTTGCATTAGAAGAGTGACATAATCTTTCCCAATTTCAACTCCTTGTGGTTTGAACTCTTCATAATCATAGGGGTAAGGTGGTATAACAATGGAAGAGGAGGGGTTTCATGATCACCCTTTTGTTGTTGAATGATGTACTCGGCTTCTTCGGATAGGGAAGTAAATAGTTGGTCCGGTGGACACTAAGACGGCAAATCTTTGCGGGTAAAGTGAATGATCGAGCCTTACTTGTAAGCCACCCATACTTGGTATCAAGGGAATTGTGAACAACCCACTTAAACTTGTTAATCAAGGTGGACATATCAATGAGATGGCCACCATCCTTAGCCTTGTACTTGCTATCCTTATTGAAATTAGGATCAAAGTGCTTGGCTAGGACCGTGACAAGGCCGCCATTAACAATTACGGTTTGACCCTTCTTCCCACTATCTATATGGAGCCATCTATCAACCAATAGCCTCAAAGAATTGTAAGGCTTGGTGTGAATTCTTCCAATATTCAAAGTTGATTCAAGGAGAATAAAATCGAGTCCCGTGAAATGATTGGTGTCTTTCCTAGCAATTATGGTATTTCCCACAACTTTGTGCCATATTCTTATGCCCGGATGATGGACCAAAAGAGCACGACAAGCTTTAAAATCTTCAAATTTCTTCCCGGAGATTGCCTCCCAAAGAGGCTCGGGATCATACTTCCCATATTGCTTATAGAATTTATGTTCATCGCTAAGACCCAAAATTGCACCCAATTCCGGAAAGGAAATGCGTCTACTAGTGTTAGCTAGACGAAACTCAATATTTTCCCTATTCTCAACTTTTGTCACTTTTAAAGAACTTAAGAATTCCAAGACAAGGGAGGGGTATGTTACTTCCTCCATTTCAAACAATTTCTTTAAACCCATGGCATTGAAAAAGATTCTTGTTTGTTCAAGAATACCCAACTTCTCTAAAGCATCTTGGCATATGAATTTGGTGGATTGAATTTGTCTCATAGCAAACTTGACAAATGTATTTCTATGGGAGTCGGAAATGAATGTTACCTCCGGATAATGCAAGAGTTGATTAATTACCGGAGTAGAGGGCGATGCTTCCATAGGAATTTGTTGAGGTGGTTGCACTTCCAAGCTTGGTGTTGATACCACCATTGCCAAAGCTTTCTTCATTTGTAGAGCTTTTTGCCTTTGAGAGAGAGTTGTAGTCTTTGGTGCCTTTGTTGCCTTTGCCTTTGCTTTTGTTGCTCCCTTTGTTCTTGCCATTTGATGAGCTAACCAAGAAAAAGATCAAAAATCTTCAATTTGTAGAATGCCCAAATCGATTTTGAAAGTGAAAGGCTTTGCCTTTATGAGAATAAAAATCAATTCAAAGGTGAAGATTTTGTTCTTGGTTTTGATTATTAATGAAGATGGAGTGATTGATTTGTTATTTGAAAGATGGTTTGATTTGATTTTGGTGAGTTTTGTTGAGGGTTTTTGTTTTTGAGATGGAGAGGATGAGGGTTTTGATGTTATGGGTAGTGTTTATGAGTGAATGAATGAATGAATGAAGGTGGGGTGGGTATTTAAAGAACTCGACAATATTAGGACGCAGGGACAATCCGTGCGGATTAGGCGCAATCCGCTCGGATTCTTGACTTCAAATTTTCAAAAATCCCGCCTAGAGACGGGCGGATTACGGGAATCCGTTCGGATTCTCGCCGAGACGAGACGGGCGGATTTCGCTTGAGACGGACGGATTCTTGTCCGAGATTTTCTCTGTTTTTCTTCAGCTGCAAGACGGGCGGATTGTCCACAAGACGGACGGATTACGTGAGACGGCGTCTTTCCGGGAATCCGCTCGGATTCTTCAACGATCAAGAATTTTGCGTTTTCAGCTCGGCCCAAGACGGGCGTCTTCTCGACAGGGCGCTCGGATCCTCTCAGACGGGCGGATTCTCGGGAATCCGCTCGGATTGGTCCTTGTGTACACGGATTCGAGTCCATCCGTGCACCAACGCATTCTCTTATCATTCTTTCTTTCTTTCTTTCAAATCTTGTGTTCTTCATTGCGGGGCACTACTAAGGCATGAATAGCCTAGGCAATTGCCATCCCCACACTAAGGTAAAGCACTACACATCAATTAAATCATTAGTCCCTCCCTCACTTCTCTCTTTTCATGACAATTATTTTGATCAAAGTAAAAATAAATCCAAAAATGACAAAAATGCAATGCAAAAATTAAATGTAAGTTAGGGAGTTAGAAATATTTACAAGTGGTGGTTTAGGGAGGACTCCACCAAACTCTCATTCTTGATGAGATGTCAAGGAGGCATGTTCAAGGTGTTGTTGATGTTGCTTAACACCTTGAAGAAGTAATCAAAAGCTTGTTCATTGTTATGGTAGAGGTCCTCAATAGACCGTGGTTCTTGTTGTTGATCATGATCGATGGCATGCCCAATGTAGGGATTAAAGATCCCTTCAAATTCGTCGTCCCAAAGACCACAAACTTCATTGAGTTGATCATTGAAAATCTCTTGCTTGGATGGAGACAACTCTCCCAATTTCTTCTCTTGGCCAATGAGGCCATCATCTTCTTCCTTGGTTGATTTTGATGAGCTTTGCAAGCTCTCCTTGTCACAATTCACTTGCTCTTTGAATGGAGCATCTTCAACTTTCTTCCTCCATTGGAGTTCCGATTTCTTCTTCTCATCTTTTCGGCTATAATGATCAATCATGAAACATGGCTCATGCAAACGAGGAGCTCTCATGGTCTTGTCAAGATTAAAAGTTATGCTTTCATCTCCCACTTCTAGAGTGAGCTCTCCATGCTTCACATCAATCACCGCACCCGCTGTGTGTAGGAAAGGTCTTCCTAAGATGATTGGAATGTTGGAATCTTCCTCCATATCAACAATGACAAAGTCCACCAGGATGAAAAACTTCCCAATTCGCACGGGGACATCTTCCCATATCCCTAGCGGTGTCTTCGTCGATCTATCGGCCATTTGAAGAGTGATATTGGTACATTTAAGCTCTCCCATCCCCAACCTTTTACTCACCGAGTACGGCATGACCCTCACACTAGCCCCTAGATCACATAAGGCTTTGTTGATCGTTGTGTCGCCAATGGTACACGGTATTGAGAAGCTTCCCGGATCCTTTAACTTTGGAGGTGAACTCCCTTGAAGTATGGCACTACTCACCTTAGTGAAGGCGATAGTCTCAAGTTTCTGGATCGACTTCTTCTTTGTGAGGATATCTTTCATGTACTTTGCATAGGCCGGAACGTGATTGATTAATTCCGTGAAAGGAATTGAGACTTCTAAGTTCTTCACAATTTCCATGAACTTTCCAAGTTGATCATCAAATTTAGGCTTGGCTTGACGACTTGGAAAAGGAAGTCTAATCACAATGGGCTCCTTTTCTTTGGCTTTGTCTTCATTTTTCTTTGAACTTTCTTCTTTTGATGATTCCCCTTCTTTGGGACCTTGTACCACAACTTCATTCTCACTAGCTCTCACAACTTCATCCTCAACTTGCTCCTTCGGTGCTTCATACCTTGTACCACTTCTCAAGTGAATGGCACTAACCGTTTCATGTCTAGGGGATTACCTTGAGGTGGTAATTGCCCTTTTTGTCTTTGTGAGCTCGAAGATGCTAGTTGGGTCAATTGTGTTTCCAACATCTTGGTGTGAGCTAGAATGTTGTTGATGGTGGTGTCTTTTGCTTGGCTATCTTTTTGCATTTGGGTGAAAAATTCTTGTTGATTCTTTTGCATTTGAAGGACCGCTTTCTGGACATCAAAACTTTGGTCATTGTGGTGATTGTATGGATTTTGATTTTGGTAACCTTGGTTTTGATTGAAAAAGGGTCTTTGGTTTTGATTTCTCATGGGTGGTGGAGTGTATGTTGTTTGAGGGTTTTGGACATTTTGGCTTTTGTATGAGAGATTTGGATGGAACTTGGTGTTTTTATTGTAAAAATTTGAATAAGGGGTACCGCTTTTGTAAGCTTGGAAAGCATTGACTTGCTCGGTTGTTCCCCTACACTCGCTTGAGTCATGACCTAAGGTTCCACAATTCTAACATATCCCGCTTGGGATTGATGAGGATGCCGTCATGGCATTGACATGATGCTTTGATGATTTTGAGCTTTCCTCAAGTCTAGCCATAGCTTGTTCAAACTTCAAGTTGATTGTGTCAATGTGAGCACTAAGTTGAGCACCCAATTGAGTAACGGTGTCCACTTCATACTTTCCTCTAGTAGCCTTGCGAGGCCTACTATATTGCGAATTATGGACCGCCATTTCCTCAATCTTGTTCCATGTTTGATTGTCATCAACTTCGGTGAACATTCCATTTGATCCCATATTGAGAATGTTCCTTGAATCTTCATATAAACCATTCCAAAATTGTTGCACTAAAAACCATTCGCTAAGTCCATGGTGAGGACATGAGCGACAAATACCTTTGAACCGCTCCCAAGCTTCATACAAAGATTCTTCATCCCTTTGCTTAAAACCCGTAATTTGAGCTCTTAGCATATTAGTCTTTTCCGGTGGGTAGAAATTTTTGTAGAAAGCTAGAGCTAGCTTCTTCCAAGAATCTATTCCAAGGGTGGCCTTATCAAGGCCCTTCAACCATTGTTTTGCGGTGCCGATTAACGAAAAAGGAAATAAGACCCATCTTATTTGGTCTTGAGTCACGCCCGTTTGAGAGATAGCTTCACAATAATCACAAAATGTTTCCATATGAGAATGAGGGTCCTCACTAGGCATTCCCCCGAATTGGCTCCTCTCAACTAGTTGGATGAAGGCGGACTTGGCAATAAAGTTTCCGGTAAGATGTTGTGGGGTAGGAGTACCATTTGGTAGATCCTCCTCGGTGGGTATAGAGTGTGACGAGAATTTAGGCATTGTAGGTGGATTTTGTGTGGTATTGTTTAATGGGTTCTCTTCTCCTTCTATTGCGAAAGGATTGACAAACTCACTAGTGGGTTGAACAACTTCACCAACACCTCCCAAATTCCTCCTAACAAGTCTCCTATTATTCGTCAAGGTTCTTTCGATTTCACGGTCAAAAGGTAACAAATCTCTTTGTAACCTTCTAGACATGCAAAATATCAAACAACTCAAAAACAATTAGAACAATCCTTGAGGAGTTTTACTTCCCCAAGGTGAAAAAGACACAACTAAAAACAATAAAAGAAATCTTAAATCAATTAAACACCGTCCCCCCGGCAACGCGCGCCATTTTTGATCGGAGCCATTTGGTGTTCACAATTAAGCATATGTGGTCGTTGGTCAATGGTCGATACAAAACACAATTTATACTTCACAAACAACTCTACAATTAGTAAAGAGGCAAGTAAAGGTCGGATCCCAAGGGACGGGTATTGAAATGAAGATTCTATTGTAACTAGTGGTGTCTAGGGGTGTCACGAATTGGGTTGATGTAGAAGGTTACTAAACTAAAATAGCAATGAAAATAAACTAACAAGGTAAATGAAATAAGGGTGTAAACAATTGATTAAAAGCACTAGGGTGTCATGGGTTCATAGGGGAATCATGGGATATGATCATACAAACATGTTCTCAAATTATAAGCAAGCAATTATTGTTGTGATGGATTGAGTTGGGTTATATCTTACAATCCTAGGAAAGTTTGGGTCCCTGAGCCGAATCTCTTGGATTGTACAACACCTACAAGTCGACTTAATCTTCCCTACTTAACACATGCATGGTCTAACAAGACTCGAGTTGGGTTATGTCTTACAAGTCAAGTTGAAAGGATAGAAGATGATAGTAAATGCAAGGATTCATAGGCTTAGCATTTCATCAAATATAACATGTGCATGCATTAAGATCAAAACAAGCAAGCAAATAAGATATGAAAGCATATTAATTTAAGCATGAATCATTCCCCATGTTGGTTTCCCTAATCACCCATTAAACCCTAGCTAAGAGACTACTCACTGATTATCATATTGATCATGCTAGAAAGGTTGTCAATCATACTAACATAATGAAACATGATGAATAAATGAAAGTAATTAGCAATAATTAAAAAGGGATTAAGAGATTATACCTACTAATGATTCCAATAATAAAGCAAGAATAATAGAAGTACTTGAATCCTAGATTGAGAGGTTGTCAATCTCCCAATAATAACCCAAATAATCTTCAATTACCCAAAATAAAGTAAGAACAAGAGAGAGATTAAGGAACTAAAACTTGGATTAAAACTTGATTAATATTTGATTACAATAATGAAGAGAGATTTGATTGATATTAACTACACTAATTATTGATAAGAAGAACATGCTCCTCTAATTAGACTAATGGGGTATTTATAGTGAAAATTAGGGAGGATGCATTAGGGTTAACTAAGGGCTAAACTAGTAATTACACTTTTTAAGTTGAGCAAGGAGCCTCCGGGATTGTCCGAGAGAAGGGCTTCTTCATTTCGTAGCTTGAAGAACGAAACTGCGCTGTGCTGTGATCCGTGCGGGCCGGGAGTCGGGACGGCCGGATTTGGGATGGACGATCCGAGCGGATCAAGGAACAAGACGCACGGACTGGGCATGGGCAATCCGAGCGGATTCCTGGTGAGGACGCTCGGATTGGCGAGGACGGACGGATTCTCTACAATCCGTTCGGATTGTAGCTCAAAGAGCTTTCCTTCTTCTTTTTCTTCCCTTTTCTTCATGAATTCCTTGGGGATTTCCTTGGGGACTCAAGGATCCTTTTCTCAACAATGCTCTTCTACTATGCTATGTACAAAGGCCTTCTAGTCTTGTCTCTCCTTGATGCTTGGTCATTGAATATGATCAATTTAGCCTTGTTTTGCCATGAAAATGCAAGATTCTTACTCCTTTCCTACCAAGGGATCAAAATCTCAAAGAATATGCAAAACAAAGAACTAAAGATAAGAAATGACCCAAATAGGCACTAAAAAGCATAGAAACAATGGTAATTCGGGGGCTAAATATGCGCCAATTATGGTCGCATCAAAATGCTATCATCATCACTATATTTAAGGGAGACGGGAGAGAACGGAAGCCTCCCGATGACAAGAATTCTAAGCTTGCTAATTTGGAGAGCCAAAAAGGCTATGATGAAAAGGCCAAGGTAAAGGGGAGAAATTTAAATGAAAATCCCCTTGTGGAGGATTGGCTCTATTCCATTTTGAAGTGGCCATGGTTCTATCTTTGTTTATTTGAGGATTGTGCTCAAGCCTTTGACCGGTTATTGAGAGCATTGAGAAATAGGGACAACATCAATAACCATGGCAACAAGGAATGAGTTTGGTGGAGTCCTCCCTCAAACCACCATTTGTAAGATACCCTTTACTTTGACTTTGCATTACATTTACATTTGTATATACATATACATTTAGCTTACACTTGTATTATATTTCATATTGCATTTACATTAGTTAGTTCATATAGTATAATTTGCATTGCAATATATCTTACATATCCATTAGTTAGTTGCATATAGTTAGTTCATGCATTCATACATAGTCACTAATGACCAATCCTATTCTTTTCTACACTAGAAATAATGTTTAAATCGGTTTGGGGAGGTTAGATCATAGGTGACCATAGCTCAATAGAAAACATGCATCATCTAGTGTAGTTTAGATTGCATTCATTTGTTATATATGTCATATAGAATTGCATTTAGTTAGAGCATGCATTCATTCATATCATTGCATTTATTCAAAAATCTAAAAACATGTATTTCTTTTTCATTCATACTCCTACAAGTACATTGAGAACAATGTCCAAAACAAAGTGGGGGATGAGAATTTATATTCCAAAATACAAAAAAATTAAAATTAAAATTTTGAAAAATACAAAAGCATGTCTTTTTATTTCATAAAATCAAAAACCATAAAAAATTTAAAAATTGAAAAAAATCAAAAACATGTTCATTCCTTTTTAGTTTAGAAATGTATATATTGTATATACTTGTTTGTTTATCCTTTTTCACATTGATCGACTACGCCACATCAGAGACATGAGGATATTGAAGACCGCATGGTATGATCTTTCCAATCTCCTTTTTCCTCTTTATGTTAATGACTATATGGCTTTATTTTGATTGATGTGGTATAAACAATGTGATTATTGGATTGCACTTAGATTATATGGAATACTAGTTGGTAGAAGCATATGCATTAGGTTGTATAAATGATAGTTGCGTCATGGCATGTAATTGCATTTAGTAAATTTTGTGAAAGCATCTATTTGGGAAACTTGACAACTGTATATAGATACTTTTTCTTCTTGAGACTTTGCTCATTAGAATGCTTGTAAAACACCCTAGGATGTGTCATACTAGTATCCTTTGACCCATGGATTAAGGCCTAGTCAAAAGTATCTTGTGGTGTGATAACTCCTTGGCTACCGTTTATTCCAAGGTGACCCTTGAAACCATGCAACCATCATCCATGTTCTACCACATTTTGTCATCAAAAAGGGAATGGGCACAAAAATTGTTCAAATTTGACTTCAAGAATTGAAATGAAAGTCAAAAAGTTTGCAATTGCATCAAAAGAAAAACGGAGTAACAAAAATGAAAACTCCTATGCTTCAAATATAAGCACCTTCACTACAAATGGGGTAGCTTTGAAAATGTTCAAAAGAAAATACAAAAATATGAAATTATCAAGTGTTGAAAATGCCAAACATCAAAGAAATGGCAAAAAGAAATGTTCTCAAAATGTCAAATGCCACAATTTGGAGGGAATAACAACTAACAAAAAGCAAGCTCCCACATGAAACTCAAGTTCTATTGATCCCTTTTCCATCGTATCCACTTTTATACATGGTAGAGAGGGGATGACCCTTCTTCTTGTCTAGGCAAGAAGGGGAATTCCGCGATCCTCCAGTGTTTCTAACACCATAGGGAGTCTACTCTTGACAAAAGCATTTAACGACTGAGGACAAATGTACTCTAGTTTGACACAACTTGGAGGTGATTTATTGGTATCCTTCTACGCTTAGTAGTTTGAAGAAATCGTATCTATAATAGAATGTGTACCCTTAGATTGCTTCCCCTTTAGATAATTTCCGCCACTTAGATGAGGAAAGTGGCTATTCATTTTTGTAGATGCATCCATTACTTGATTTGTGTGCTTAATGCTTGGATGCATCGCCATTTTGGCAAGCCACACCTTGCCTTGCAAGAAGGCACCCTACCTCATGGATGTCGTGTTGTGAGTTGAAGGGGCGGAGTGAGACCCGCTAATTGTTGGAGTTTTTGTCCTCCACAATAGTGGCATGATAATATTATTAAATCTCATTAAGAAATATGCATGGGATATTCATTGGCAATACTAGTTAGCTGATCAACGTATATCGATAACGGTTGGCCAACTAGGGTTTGACGTTACTGTCGTGAGACGACGGTTTTCAGCTGATCCCTTTCAGTCACACCTAAAGGAACGAACCCCAACACGAAGCTAATTAATTGTATGAGATACAGTTTAAATTAGTCCCTTGATAAATAGACTAAAAGGTTAGTCGATTGATTAATTAATTTAGAGAGATATCGAGTTGTGAACTCGAGACGCGGAAATTATTATTTAATTATGCGATAATTAAATAATAAATTTTATGAGATGGGTTTTAGTCAATTAAGTGTTAATTCACTAAAATTGTACTAATTGATTAGTGTGATTAATATTAGTACGTAAATAATATGTGTAGCGGTACACGTATATTTACGGAGTGATTTGGACGAAATTAATTGGAAACATTTAAACATGAAACGATGTTTAAATACACTTACACGTATTTGTGCGACAAATATAAGAACCAAAATGGACCCGTAAATGGGACATTGGACCGTGTAAATGGAATGTAGTGGATGATTACAAACATAATCATTACACTTTATTCTTCCACAAGTTATCTTATGTCTTTTGCATGTGATATGGAATTGGACATAAAATAAGACAATTTCCACACTCCACTATTTTTCCTACTCCACCCGCCACTTCCTCCACATATACTCCAAAATTGTTGTTCATTTTGTACACTACTTCACTAGTGCATTTTGCATGTGAACAAAGTTGGTACATCTCTCTAAAATTAATATGAACATTATACTAAGCTTGTTAGTAATTAAGAATAATTATTACTAAGATTGTTAGTAATATTTACATATTATCAAGTGTAAACTTATTAATATCTAGTTAATATTAGTAAGGTTGTTGGTAAAGTTCTTGGGTGCTTAAGAAAGGAGGTGTTCTATTTTGGACACTTGAAGATGGAGGATCTTGCCATTTATTTTAAGCTCAAGAACAACCAAGATGGGTGATCTTGATTGTGCCCAAATACTACCATTTCTCAATGTAAGGAAAATTGTTTTCCTCCTCTTTATATTAATATGCTTTTATATTGCTTGCATGTTACATAGATCACATAAACACAAATTATGAGATAATTTGACATTTAATTAGAGTGTCTAATTAGGATCTATGATCTTTAAAGTGGTATCGGAGCTTAGGCTTGTAATTTGCATGTTGATTTTAAGCATATTAATAAATTATGTGATAATTTATAAAAACTCAAAAATTGTGTTAGAAGCGGTTTTAGCACGAAATTTTTGGGAAATGCATACCTACTGATCTCAAAAGGTTTGTGGTAAAGGTTGGTGATTTATGAAGTTATTTTGCTATTTTTAATGATTTTTGGTAGAAAACCGAGTCAAAATGCCGTATTTTGGTTAAGAGTTGACTAAAAATAGTTAAAGGTTGATTTGGGTCATGAAATTTTTATGGTGTTTCATGCATATTTTCTACAGATTGTATGTAAAATTTTGAAGGTTGGTTTGAAGTTTTGCATGTTTATTGATTTTATGAGATAAAAGTCGATAAAAGTGAAATAAATTTATCATATACTCGAAAACATTGTTCTTGCCCTTGATATTTTTATGTACATTTAAAAATATGATTTAAAGTTAAAAGTGAAATTTAAAATGTGATTTCACCTTGTTTTGATGTTTGTTGGTTTTAGTGGTTAAAAACCGATAAATATCGATCTTTTTCTTCATAAAATGTATTCGAAATTTTTGGGCAATTTTTCTGACATTTTGGTGTTCTTGGGAGTGTTCCAGAATACTTAAAATTTTTGTTTCAATTATTTGGGTAATTTTTCAATTATTTTGGATTTTTACTTAAACTTATGATTTTACCGATTAAATTAGCAAAATATCACCAAATCAAACTAATTATTTATCATAAAATTAGTGAGGACTAATTTTGAGGTCCAAAACAGTTTGGACAATTAGTTTGGACTTAAATGAGATTTAAGACTTGATTATTTATTTTTACAAGTTAAAAATCGATTAAATCCACAAAAATCGAGATGGATACCAACGACTGATTGATAGGGCGATTTTGGCATCATTTTACAACATTTTAAACATATTTATTTAAGTTGAATGAATTATTGTCATTTATTTAAACTATTTATCTTGTGGTACCCAGTATGGCCTAGTTTATTTTAATCGTTATTACCCGAAATGAATGGGAATAACGATTTGTTTGTAATTTAAATACGATCTCGTATCGTCGGTTTGTAATTAATTAATAGTTTTATTTTATTTTGATTAATTAATGTATAATAGGAATAGCTATGTAATTCAATTGTAATAGTTATTCATACCGGCGTTTCCAAAAGACGAATTACATCGAGACGGAGTCTATTTTTGGAAGGTGTTTCAAATCACACAAGAAGGAGCCACTTATGGAATAAAGAGGAAAGGGACCAAGGAGTTGGTTTCCGATATGTAATAGTCTAGTTTTTATTAACTAGGTGGCCATACTAGGCTTTATTCATATGCTTACTTGTTTGCTTGTTTTTATTTTCGCGCATGCCAAAATCGCCATTCACATGCATTTTATTTTTCGCGTTTGTCAATTCACGTCATTTACATTCACCGAATTAGTTCACTTATAGGAAATTTATGACTAAATTGACAAGATCTCTCAGATAACTAAAATTGAAATTAGTCTTACCAATTAGTAACACCTATGAATCCCTTGTTCATTAGAGCCACGCTCGCCCAAGCGGGGTGTTCTCTTTTTACCTTGGGTAAGTAGGGTGGTAAACGGTTATCACGCGCCAAAGTTGGTTGGACTCAACGGGGTATAAGACGGTCTTGTATTCCAGGGCTAGTAGTTGGATTTGAGGAAATCCGTCAACCAAGAGTTCTAGAGGTAGAATTAGTCAACCGTTGACTTACCGAATTTACACGATTATGGGATGTTACCCAAGCGATGCTCATATTTGTGTAATATTTGGGTCTTGGAATCATTTATATAATTTAGTGGGAGATCATTATATAAATGTTAAAACTTGTTGAACATGTTTTCACAAGTATTTTTAAAAACATTGAATGTTAATTTTTCCTATTTTTCGTTCTTTTTCATTAATGTATATACTATGACATCACACATTTCATCCTCCTTTCATCCTCTATTTAATATTATACTTGTTCCGTTCTTTCATAGAAAGCGGTTTCTTTGAAGGAATTCGGTAGCAATGATTGGTAACATGATTTACTAATTCACCTACATTAGCTTACAACGATTTTTGCGATTATTATACAACATAATTAATGTCCATACATATTAAAAAGGGGTTTTATGTTGCAAACTCATATTACGAGTTTAAAAGGAAGTCACATTTTATCAAGAGAGTCTTGATTTCGGAAATGACACCTTTGTCATGAAGATGACATACTAGTTTTAATTACTCAAGAGTAATTCAAAAGTTTGCGAAAAGAGTTTTCAAAAACACTTATAATACTCCAATATGATACTGTCAAATGGCTCACTTCGAGAAAGGCCAAATCAATTGTTTATGCGCTAAAGAGTTTAGGCATATGATAACAATTGAACGGTTAAGTAGTCCAATTTCGCAAGAAGTTGAGATTTTGCCACATGTTGCACTCACTTTATAGTAATTCACTCTTACTAAGTGTATAAAATATCACGAATGACATGAAGAGAGGTCTTCATGAGATTCATTTTTGCTTGATTGAAGCAAAGAGGAATGTGAAAGTGAGTGGGAGTTAAGAAGTATTAACCATAAATGTATGCGATAGAACAAAGTTGAAATAGACATCTACTCAATGGATAGGCTAGTTCCACTATCTTGGTATGAGATACCAAGTACGGGTCATTTCTTTGTAAACAAGTTTACATGAATTGATAAAACGTAAGACGTCTAGCATAGGACATTTTTGTATCGAAGTGGTGCTAGAGTAGCAATGATTTCAATGGGGACAAATGTACCTAAATTTAGTTTTAAAAGAATGTAATCATCTATGTTTATACATAGAAGGCATCACTCATGTGATTTGAAACAAAAGATTGTACCTAATCCTATGATAACTTGGTGGTTGGTTTAGACCACTCAAGTTAGAGGAATTTTACATTCTTCATGAAAACTAAATATTATACTATCTTGTAGATTTTAAAGTCTCTCATCCGGTGAACCCAATTGATCAAACCTCAAGTAAATTCGTTTAACATATAAACGATTAGCACATCGTAAACCAATTGATTGAGAATCTTATGGTATGTGTGCATGTATTATGTTTTCTTTTGCAGAAAAGAAACACAAATAGTGAGGTGATTGACCATATACATACGGATGTGTAAGGGAAATAGTAGATTTTATATACTTCGTTACTTTTACGGTAATGTTAAGTAGATATGAATACCTCATATTTATTTAATAAGACATAAAAGTGATTTTTGAAACGTGTAATATTTTCAAAATGAAGTAGTAAAGCAAAAGCACCACAAGATCAAAATGTTGATCGGAAGTTTCAAAGTAATGACTTTGAAGGTCAAATGGGTAATATCAAATAATGACCTTGATGATCACTAAAAAGATTGTGAACCAGTTCACATATACCTTCTTCTAAGGACACCATAGAGTATGGTGTAGTCAAGAAGATAAACCGAACTTTATGAGATATAGTTTGAGATTTTTCGCAATTTTGTAAGCTATTTTCTCACTAAAAGTTTAAAACCCGACTATAATGGCCTAAATGACTCCAAATGAGATATGGATAGGGAGAGTCCTTAACTTGTCATTTTTAAACATTTGGGACCATAAATGTTTATGTTCAGAACCAATTTGTGTATTTGTGAGGGTTATCCAAAATTGAACCACTTAGTTTTTACTCCTCCAAAACGAGAACAAAGAGTTTGTGGCTTATAATACTGTCTTTCCAGAAAGATTTTCATTTTCTGGAAGACAGAGTGGGAGAAATTTTGAACTTACGGAAGTCCAAGACCCACAAACTGAGTATAATGCAAGAAGACGTTCTTTATTGTGGCTCAGTGGTTATAAGAAGATAATTTTGCGATAATATTGTGTTACTTTTCAAAAGTGACGAATCTTAAACCCTCATCAAAGGCTTTTCTATAGTATGAACTCTATGTGATGGCGTGTCACCATGCAATTCGAATTGGTCTCCTTACACAAGATGTGATAAGGAAGGAAACACGAGATGTTTCTGAGACTTGATTTAGGGCAAATACTTTGGTAGGTTACCTTGATCTTGTCGTAAAGGTTACATAAGATGTTTAAAATTTGAGCTTGTTATAGAGAGTTTGTGACAACCCAAATGCCTTTATCATTTCGTATGGTCTTAGAAATATAGCCTCTCATGAGGATAATTTTAGGCAAAAGGATAACGAAACATTCTCATTGGGAGAAGTTTTGTTGATCTTGTCAATGTTAAGAGGCCTAGCATGCTTGAAAGATCGCTTTTGTGATCTATATACGTCAAAGAGTTGCAACCTTGGGTTAAATCATGTCATTAATCATTATGGTATTCCTTGAGTTGTCGAGGTACTATACTAATACATGGAGTTTAGTGGGAGCTAAAGTGTGTTTCTTAGTATAAATATGTGCTTGACATATTAGTGACTAGAAATGTAGCTAAGGTGATATTTCTTAGTCTAAAATATGTGTTTGACATATTAGTGACTAGAAATATTCTCGGGTGAATACTTGAGAGTAGCATGGCGCATATTAAATATCCGGATCTAATGAGATAGATCTTTATGGATATTAGCATTATAGTCAAGAGACTTATGTGATAAGATTCTTGACTCGTTCAAGTTGTTGAACAATTAATATGATCTCTTGTGCTTCCGTTGCAGGATCTATTAAATATGCTAAAAGCTTCTCTCGTCGGGACTTATCATGTTGAGAATATGAGAAGTCATTACCAATCATTTCCTAGTGAGTGTCACTAGATGATTATCAAGAGCATCCTTGAGTACTTGAGAAGCACTGAGTATTTACTCTTGTAGTTTGGAGGAATTTATGAATTTTGTGTAAAAGGATTACACGGAAACATTCTGATACCGTCGTTTTGTATCAAAATTAAATTTATAAATCCGAACTAAAACTATAGCTAGTGATAGTAAGGGTCGAACCACAGAGAGACAAGATCAATACTATTTGCTATTTTTAGTCTATAAAAGTAACAATTAAATGGGGGTTTTGAATTTGTTTGATTCTAGGGACTAATTGCTAAAATAAGAAATTTCTCAAACAAGATAAAAAGAAGATCAGGAACTTCGGTTCACCATGGCGAAGGATCAGGTCGAAAAAGGTAGTAGATGTCCTGTAATACGGTCTCAGGAAATACGAGCAAGCCTGTCGATCAATGCTCAAAAATAAACTTACGGTCTTCTAATTCCCTAAAATTTCTCAAAGCTTTCGCTCAAAGGAAATTCCAAATCTAATGATAACGTAACTACTAATCTTTGAATCTAGCAAGATAGGATTATCAAAAGAAAACAAGATCGATATGGAAGAAAATCATACTAATAAAATTGACCCTAATTTACGCCATGGCTCACCTAGTTCCCAATCAATATAATTAGCTATGCATGATTAAAACTATAACAATTGCAAACTTACAGACATACAATGAAATTGGCATGATTGAATTGAAAATTAAATAGAAGATTAAACTGAATTACTTGAAAATAAATTGGTAACAACAAGAATTAAAAGGACAAGAATAAAGGAAGATTGAAATTATATTAAGGCTTACTAAGGAAATTGATGAACAAAGAAATTGAATTCGAACCCGTAGTCTACACTTTCTTGTCCCCCAACGCTAGATCTAAACTTCAGTTCTTGAATAATAAAAGCATAACCTAAAATATTGTGTTTTCTCTACTGATAAACGTCCTCCCTAAAGATTAATTACAATTGGGCTTTTAAAAGACTAAAGCATAAAATAAATCTCAGATTGCGGCTTGGTCGATCGACCATATGGCACGGTCGATCGACCAGCCAATACAGTACAACCTCTTCACTGAACTTCCACGGTCGATCGACTGGATATGTTGGTCGATCGGCCAACTGAGCTGTGCAGTAACTTCCTTTTCTCTTCCAATCAACCTCTTCACTCCAATGCACGCATCCCGAGGTGAACAAGTCCGAACTCCCATCTTCCAAATTTCCATAAAGCAGCTTCCGGAGGACGATTTAGGCTTGATTTGGCTCACTTCCACTCATTGCTACAATAAATCATAGAAATTTCAAAGTAAACCCTTTCGGGAGAAATAATAGCTTTAAGCTAACAAATACGCATAGAAATACGTGCCAAAACTGCAAATAAAGTGTATAGAATATGCACGTATCAAATCTCCCCAAACCAAACCTTGCTTGTCCCCAAGCAAGCACTATGACCCAACTAAAAACTTCTAATGGAACGGATTTCATGCTCATAGCTAATACAAACCATCATACCCAACCAATTTAATGCAACTATTAACATCCAAGTATCTTGTCAAATGCAAACGAGTTGAACATGTTAAAGAATTTGCCAAACCTTTGACCATGCAAGACTCATATATATCGGACTCTCACGGGTCGCTCATTCGCTCATTTAAGTATAAGGTGAGATATATTGTGCAAGACAGAAGAGTAATAAAAATAAGACTCTCACCTATCTACGACCCATAAGAACATGCCTGCAATCTAACATGAATAAAGTCTCTACAACCGTGCATATGCATTCAAACCATTTAATTACCATGACACATGCCGAGACGATTTGGGATTGTGAGGCTAGAGGTAAAAAGAGGCTAAAATGAATTTGGGAAAGGGGGGTTAAGCCGAGCTAATAACCACTAAACCAAATTATAAGCAAATCCACTTCTTACTTCCACTTATCGAAAGTAACAATTCCCAAAATAAAATGAATAGCACATGGGAAATAAGAAATCACCATCCGAAAATCAATTTATAAATGTGATCTCTCTCACTTTTTTCTTTTCTTTCCTTTTCTTCCTTTTCTTTTTCTGACTTTCTTTTTTTTTTCAGCTTCTGGACTGGCAGTCGATCGACCAACAACAGCGGTCGATCGACCACCCCTGCTGGCCAGTGCTCTCTGCCCAGTTCAACTTCTCCTTTTTTTTTCTTTTTTTTTTTCTTTTTGTCTTCATTTTTCTTTTCTTTCCTTCCCACCATTTCACCTCCAACTTCTCATGAAGAACAAAATAACCAAAAGACATTCACAAAATTCCCAAAATACTAACATTACTAGCTCGGAAAGGGCAGGCTAAGTATAGTATGTAGCTAAATGGGACAAAATAAGCTATTTGACTATGTGAGGTTTATTGGTAAAATGAGAAAGGGGGACCTCTACCACATGTGTCAACAAACCACGGACCCGAATGCATATAGGTATCAAGTAGACTAAACTCATGTTTATGCAAATTGATGTGACATGCCTTATAAGGAGAAACTACTCTCATTCCTACATGAAATCGGTCATGAATGTCACCGATTTACTGAGCTCTATCCTTAGAAATTTAAGTAGTTTGCCAATATTGAGTCAAGTCTATTCGTTTAGCAAAATTCCAACAAAAACTCGTAGACTATGCAAGTGACATACTTGGAAATGTTCAAAGTGCAAGGAAAGGGCAATGAGACAATATGTAATGCAAACTCATCATTGAAATCCTTCCGTTCCGACTCGACCTAAATGCGAAAGTAAACGTGATTTTTTTTGAATTTTTTGTGGTTTTTCAAAATTTTTTATTTTTATTTTTTTTTTGGAACAAAAACAAATGCAATCTAAAATGCAATAAACGTGTGACTGAAAATGCAATAAAAAAACAAATGCAAATGCAATAGACATATGCATATACCCTCCCCGGCAACGGCGCCAAAATTTGATACCGTCGTTTTGTATCAAAATTAAATTTATAAATCTGAACTAAAACTATAGCTAGTTATAGTAAGGGTCGAACCACAGAGAGACAAGATCAATTCTATTTGCTATTTTATAAAAGTAACAATTAAATGGGGGTTTTGAATTTGTTTGATTCTAGGGACTAATTGCTAAAATAAGAAATTTCTCAAACAAGATAAAAAGAAGATCAGGAACTTCGGTTCACCATGGCGAAGGTAAGGTCGAAAAAGGTAGTAGATGTCCTATAATACGGTCTCAGGAAATACGAGCAAGCCTTTCGATCAATGCTCAAAAATAACCTTACGGTCTTCTAATTCCCTAAAATTTCTCAAAGCTTTCGCTCAAAGGAAATTCCAAATCTAATGATAACCTAACTACTAATCTTTCAATCTAGCAAGATAGGTTTATCAAAAGAAAACAAGATCGATATGGAAGAAAATCATACTAATAAAATTGACCCTAATTTACGCCATGGCTCACCTAGTTCCCAATCAAGATAATTAGCTATGCATGATTAAAACTATAACAATTGCAAACTTAAAAACATACAATGAAATTGGCATAATTGAATTGAAAATTAAATAGAAGATTAAACTGAATTACTTGAAAATAAATTGGTAACAACAAGAATTAAAAGGACAAGAATAAAGGAAGATTGAAATTAAATTAAGGCTTACTAAGGAAATTGATGAACAAAGAAATTGAATTCGAACCCGTAGTCTACACTTTCTTGTCCCCCAAACTAGATCTAAACTTCAGTTCTTGAATAATAAAAGCATAACCTAAAATATTGTTTTTTCTCTACTGATAAACGTCCTCCCCAAAGATTAATTACAATTGGGCTTTTAAAAGACTAAAGCATAAAATAAATCTCAGATTCGTGGCTTGGTCGATCGACCATATGGCACGGTCGATCGACCAGCCAATACAGTACAACCTCTTCACTGAACTTCCACGGTCGATCGACTGGATATGTTGGTCGATTGACCAACTGAGCTGAGGAGTAACTTCCTTTTCTCTTCCAATCAGCCTCTTCACTCCAATGCACGCATCCCGATGTGAACAAGTCCGAACTCCTATCTTCCAAGTTTCCATAAAGCAGCTTCCGGAGGACGATTTAGGCTTGATTTAGCTCACTTCCACTCATTCCTACAATAAATCATAGAAATTCAAAAGTAAACCGTTTCGGGACAAATTAATAGCTTTAATCTAACAAATACGCATAGAAATACGTGCCAAAACTGTAAATAAAGTGTATAGAATATGCACGTATCACATTCCTACGCTTATAAGATGTTATGGGCCTCGTTAAGGAATGGTTAGCATGTAAAAGTGTTATGTGCATAAAGAATAATATGTATAAGAAGTTATACATATATGTATGAGGAGTCATACATAAAAGATGTCATATGAAGGATTTGTATAAGAGTTATACGTATAAATCATGAACGAAAGCTAAGTACATTACAATATCCGATATTGTATAAGAGACAGTTGATATTCGGAGTTTAATGGAACTAGAATAGTTCTGTTAGCCGAATATCATCTCCCGAGAGACTGTGAAAACAGTGGGAGTGTTTGACTGGCTTTAGAACCAGAGTCTAAAAACTTGTTTAGACATGTACTTAGAAAGGCTCTATGTGATGAAAAGATTGCATAGAACAAAGGAAAATAGCAATGGAAATTAGAGTGATGCAACTATTGCTAATCCTCTATCCAAAACCGTTGGCATAAGGTAGACAAGATAGTAATGTCATCTCAATGTGATTGAGGAGTATACCTTAATTGAAGAAGATCGTTATGTAAATATTGGATAGAGTATTGATATTTACATAAGTGATGATCGCATTCATTTTTTGAGTTTCTTTAAGAACTCAATTATTCAGTTTGACTGAAAACATTGAATACCTTATTTATCCGAATTGGTTGTGGAGACAATGTTGAGCCCCAATTCAAGTGAATAGGATGAACATTGTATTAGCCCCTAGTCACTTAATCAGTTGACGTCTCAAAGTGACTAGATTGTAAGACGATTGACGGTAGGTTCAGCACCATAAGGTCATAAGGATGACTAGTCCTTTACATAGGCAGACTGTGGGACACTTTGTCGGGCAGTGACATTAATAGTGTCCCTTAGATCTATTACAGACGCCTGGTCGTGGCAGGGACTTCTATGATATTCCTATGAGTCGATTCTTTAAACTGGAGACTATTATCTGAGCAAGTGCAGTTTCTGAGTGACTTTGGTTTTTGTCCTAGGTCATGCCGTGAAAGGGGGCCAAAGGACATCTACTGGGTCATGGTTATCTGTATTGTGCAATAGGATAGATAGGCAGATGGGAATTGTCCACCCACGTTGGGTTTAAACATCTCAAGGCCACTCGAGGAGTTATGACTACAAATGCGTGGCCACGCTCGGAAGTAATCTGTAGGAGATTTTTCCGGTCAGGTAGTCACACTCCCAATCGAGAAAACCACTAACGACATGTTCATGTGCAAGTTCGACCTGAAAGACACCTTGCAATGAGTGGGAGATTATTGTTAAAACGGACAAGAGAATTGGTAACACACCCTTGTAGAGTACAAGGAGGATATTGTTGAGATAAGGAGTTATCCACAATTGTGTGTTATAATCATCGCACAACTTGTCTCGGACAAGTGGGAGATTGTTGGAGTTTTTGTCCTCCACAATAGTGCATGATAATATTATTAAATCTCATTAAGGAATATTCATGGGATACTCATTGGCAATACTAGTCAGCTGATCAACGTATATCGGTAACGATTGGCCAACTAGGGTTTGACGTTACTGTCGTGAGACGGCAGTTTTCAGCTGATCCCTTTCAGTCACACCTAAAGGAACGAACCCCAACACGAAAGCTAATTAATTGTATGAGATACAGTTTAAATTAGTCCCTTGATAAATAGACTAAGGTTAGTCGATTAATTAATTAATTTAGAGTGATATCGAGTTGTGAACTCGAGGCGCGGAAATTATTATTTAATTATACGATAATTAAATAATAAATTTTATGAGATGGGTTTTAGTCAATTAAGTGTTAATTCATTAAAATTGTACTAATTGATTAATGTGATTAATATTAGTACGTAAATATTATGTGTAGCGGTACACGTATATTTACGGAGTGATTTGGACAAAATTAATTGGAAACATTTAAACATGAAACGATGTTTAAATAAATTTACACGTATTTGTGCGACAAATATAAGAACCAAAATGGACCCGTAAATGGGACATTGGACCGTGTAAATGGAGTGTAGTGGATGATTACAAACATAATCATTACACTTTATTCTTCCACGAGTTATCTTATGTCTTTTGCATGTGATATGTAATTGGACATAAAATAAGACAATTTCCACACTCCACTATTTTCTCTACTCCACCCGCCACTTCCTCCACATATAATCCAAAATTGTTGTTCATTTTGTACACTACTTCACTAGTGCATTTTTCATGTGAACAAAGTTGGTACATCTCTCTAAAATTAATATGAACATTATACTAAGCTTGTTAGTAATTAAGAATAATTATTACTAAGATAGTTAGTCATATTTACATATTATCAAGGGTAATCTTATTAATATCTACTTAATATTAGTAAGCTTGTTGGGTAAGTTCTTGGGTGCTTAAGAAAGGTGGTGTTCTATTTCAGACACTTGAAGATGGAGGATCTTGCCATTTATTTTAAGCTCAAGAACAACCAAGATGGGTGATCTTGGTTGTGCCCAAATACTACCATTTCTCAATGTAAGGAAAATCGTTTTCCTCCTCTTTTATATTAATATGCTTTTATATTGCATGCATGTTACATAGATAACATAAACACAAATTATGAGATAATTTGACATTTAATAAGAGTGTCTAATTAGGATCTATGATCTTTCACTAATTGTCTCACATCGGTTATATTATTAGGATAGTTTAAATAAAGGTCTAGTTCTAGTCACCTCTTTACTCGGGACGAGTAAAGGTTCGGTTTGGGGATGTTTGATGTGACTCTTAATTGCACACATTTAGTCCCCTAAATGTACCTATTTTGCATACTAATAGAGCATTTCATGTCCATTTTATCCGTTAATTCCTTCCTATTTGACTTTCCTATTGCGTTGTATATGTTTTGTAGGAAAGAAGATAATGAGGCAAAATTCCCGTCTCCCGTGCATAATTGGAAGCTTGTTTAGATCTTGGATGGACTAGTATGAAGAGGAGGCAAGAATGATGACCAAGGTTGTAGGAATAAAGAGTATATAGAAGGATCATAGGGTTAAAAGCAAGGATGACGAGAAGGAAGCCATTACAAGAAGAAATTACTCGGAACCAAACCAAGAGTTGCTCCTTTGGCTCTGCAAGTATGCTAGATGAAACTGCGTCAAAAAATCAAGTGATCTAGGCTTTTGAATCACTCCAATAGGAGTCCGGATGAGGAAATGACGTTCGTTTTACAATCCGAGCTCAAATAGACAAACTGGCCGCCAATCCGAGCGTCCCGTAAGAAGACACTCGTCTCCTGCAAGAAGGCTCTCGTCACCTGCTGGAAGACGCTCATCTTGAAGCAAGAAGATCCGAGCGTCTCCTCCACGATCAGCTCGGATCATGAGACAGGACCTCCGTGCCAAGACTGCAGACCCGCGGGACGAGCATATTGTGGCGGGACTAGTAACGTGATATGCGCATCTCCCTTCGAGACTTGCATTTTCCTACTCAACACTTACCAATGCTATTTACTAATCTACCCTTGCTTAACATAATGATGTACTACTATATATACTCCAATTGTAATAATCAAAAGGACCAAGTCCTCTTAGAGGAAAAAAACCTTCCTTAGATTAGATTAGGAGTAGATTAGAATAGATTAATCTTAATCATTCCACAAAATTACACATTAATCTTTCCTTAATCATTGTTCAAGTTTATTATTATTGGGTAATTGAAGATTATTGGGTTATTATTGGAGAATTGACAACTCTCCATCAATCAAGTTCTCTTCTTTTATTCTTTGCTTTATTATTTGGAATCATCTTCATAGGTATAATTTTCTTTTACTCTTGTTTAATTATTGTTAATCAGTTTCATTTATTCATCATGTTTTGCTTTGTTAATATGATTGACGACCTTATTAGCATGTTGAACTTGATAATAAGTGAGTAGCCTTTTAGCTAGGATTAATGGGCAATTAGGGGAAACAAACATGGGGAATGATTCATGCTTAATCTAATATGTTTTCACAATTAAATTGCTTGCTTGTTGTGATTTTAACTTATGCACATGTTATGTTTGATGAGATGCGAGCCTATGAATCCTTGCATTTTTTACCCATCACTTATCTTTTCAATGAAGCTTGTAAGACATAAACCTACTCGAGCCTCATTAGACCATGCATAACGTTGAATAGGAGGAGACTAAGTCGACTTGTAGGTGTTGTACAATGTAATCGATTCCGCTCCGGGACCTAAATCTTCCTATGGATTGTAAGGTATACACTAACTCGATCCCACCATAACAATAATTGCTTGCTTATAACTTGAGGACATGTTTCTATGATCAACTCCCATAAATCCCCTATGAACCTATGATATCCTAGCACTTTTAATCATTTGTTTACATCCTTCCTTTTATTGCTTGTTTTACTTTATTGCTTGCATTAGTTCAGACTAACCAACTACAAACCCAAATCAATCGTGACACTAGCATTGAGATAGATAGACTTAGAACCCAAAGCACACCGTCCCATGGATCGACCTCGACATAACCACTAACTAGTTGTTTGTTGAGAATATAAATGTGTTTAATTGGGAGACACGATGACACCTTCCATCACTAAAGTAGATCCAAGTTTGAGCAAAGTAAGAGAAGAAATTGATTCTAGATCTAAAAGTTGAGAGAAAGTTTCTATGTAGTAGAGTTTTCAACAGTAGAATAAATGAAAAAAGTAAGTGTAACTTAAAATAAAAAAGAGATGAATTAAATGATCCATGAAACGACCAAAAACAGCAGCCTGTCTATCGACATCCAGCTTTGGCCGATTGACAGAGGAAGCCACGCCTGTCTATCGACATCCAGCTTTGGTCGATAGAAAGAGGAAGTCAGTGGATAGACAGAGGTGTATTATTCTTCCTTAGCGCATCACTGTGTCGTGCAAATCCGTGAAGGTCGATCGACATTGCTTGGAGGTCGATAGACAAAGGAAAGATGTCGATATGCAAGCTATAGATCGTCGATAGACAAAAGAAGAAAAACTCTCTAAACACATTCTCTGTTTCGTTTGAAACATGATAAGTCGATTGACATTTCTAGGAGGTCAATAGACAAAGGGTACCTGTCATTAGACAACATGTTTAAAAGTTCATTTCTCGCTCCCAAAACTCGTCTAAATTCCTCTAGCTTCCCTCTTGTTCCATTACTGAACTAATTTGGCTCTAAATGCATAAATGCTTCTCAAACCTGCAAGGGACATGAAACACACCCAAAGTATCAAATACGGGAGAAAAGTAAAGCGAAATAATCAAATAAACTCATAGAAATGCGTGCCAAACATGTAAATAAATGCATATAAAAGACACGCATCAGTGACATCGACGATTGTAGTCAAGCTAAAGAGGAACATGTTGGATGTTTATGTGTGAGCATGTTGAAGTGTTAAAGTTGGTAATTTTTCAATAGGAATGTAAATCACATGCTAATTATCGCCATATGTGTATCGTATGTCGCATCTATGCTTCTATTTTCCCGTGCTTGCGTTTAGAAACATGCAAAATAGGGTTATATGTGGACTTATGTGAGGCGGAATGAGTACATGGTCCTTTAAGAGGTTTACTCGGTCAAGTGGAAAGAGGGACTCAGCCGAATTGAAGGCACTCGACCGAGTGAACAGTTTTCCAAATTTTGCAAAATTCCTGATGTTGAAACACTCGATCGAGTAGAGGACCCACTCGACCGAGTGTGAGCCACTCGAACGAGTGGTAGTGCCACTCGGCCGAGTGGGCAATTTGAGGAATTATGGAAACCTCCTAAAAGTTGAGGCACTCGATCGAGTAGGACACCACTCGACCGAGTGAAGCATCACTCGACCGTGTGAAGTCCTACACTTAATCGAATGGACCTGTATAGTGGTCAATACTGTATACTCTATTTGTGGGGCAAGGATTCCTTCACCATCACTCTAGAGATCCGAGGAGGAGGTGCACCAGATCATTGCCCAAAACGAAGCCCTCACCGAAGCCCTTCGGAATGTTACTAGGGAAAGGGATGAGACAATGGATGCATCTGTAGGGTAATATCCGTATAAAACCCTTAAAATTTAGGACTATAACGCAAAATTTAACATGTGATTATTGTCATAAAACAAAAATACAAGAGAGAAACGATAAAGCATAAGAATTAACCTCGGGTCCTTTGAAATGCGGCCTAAGATAGAAATCAACGTAGATTTCCTCCTAATCGTTGCACCCAAGACCGTCTGAGACTATGCCCCTTGTGCTAGAAATGCTCTCTAATTGCCTTGCAATATTGAGAGAGCTTTTGTGAATTTTCTTGATGTGAGATCTAGGATTTTCAGAGGAAAAATGCTCTCAAAACCCTAATGTTTTGCAAAATGAATGATTAGGTTACAAAATGAGAGGAGCTCTCCTTTTGTTCCTCATTCGGCAAAACCGTGAGCCATGGGGGGAAATGGGCTTTCATTTCCTCTTTATTTTAACTCGTGGTCCATCTCGAAAATGCTAAATGTATATGACGGGTTTTATTATAAATCGTCATCGATTATCGGTTATTAAAACATCGACTAATAACACGGATTAGTTGAAATATTAATACATGTCCGACAAAGACAATATTGTATAATTAATTCAATATACATCAATTAAATATAATCGTTTATATTTAATTTACGAATTAACTGCTTAATTCGTCTTAGCCATTATTATTTAATCCGTATTAAATAATTATCTCAACATCGCGTTTGACTAATTATTAGTCAATAACTCCGACTAACTGCTTAGTCAAATTAGGCATCAATATGACTGTATTTTCATACCGTCACATCTCTTAAACGTATCCTATAGGTGTGACTTTTAGGGACCAGTTGATCACCGTCATCTGTATGACAATAACGTCAAACTTATCTAGCAAGCCAACCGTTATTGTTAAACGTGGACCAACTGATAATAATACAAAAGTATGCCCTTTGATCCTTTTAGAGATTTATATGTCCTTGCACTAACTGTAGAGGACACCAGCCCCAACAAGCTCCCACTAGTCCGTACAAGTGTACGTGCAATGACGTTATCCGCACTAACTGGAGGACACCACCTCCAACAAACTCCCACTTGTCCGTACAAGTGTATGTGCGATAACCGATTCTCATATTCATTTAAAATTTCTCCCACTCAATGTAAAACAATTTGCAGATCCGGATCCGCAAAGGTCGTATTTTACAATCGATCTGTATCAAGAGTGGTTTCCCCGACTAGAGAGTAACTCAACTGATAAAACGAATTCGTATTCGAGCATGGCCATGCATTTCAGTTACAGCTCCTCGAGTGGCCCTGAGAAATATCGAGTACCTGATAAAGGCTGAATATTTCCTTCAACTCGACTCCTTCCGATCTAAGCACAGCATGAAATGACCCAGAAAAAATCTACTTGGCCCCCTGTTACGGATGACCGTGAGAAAGAAACCAAAGTCACCCAAAATCTGCCTTAGTCTCAAGAGACAGTCGATAGTCAAAAGAATCGACTCTTAGGATCACCATGGAGGTCCTATCCACGACCTGGCACCGAATGTTATAAAACATTTAGGACTCCACGTCGATGTCACAATTGTGTCCTACGAGATATCCGTATAAATCGCCTCTGTGATTGGTCAGTCAACCTTTTGACTTATGGCTCGTTGAACCTACCATCAACCAACGTCACAAAATAATTGCCAGAGTTATCAGCTCACGTGGGCAATTAAGGACCAAAAATATAATGTTTGTTCAGTTCACTTTGTGGTGTTCAAAATTGTCGTACAAATCCACATGAAAAACAAAATATATAAATATCAAAACGATGATGTCGTATAGAGTACAAAAGAGAATGAATCTAATCCATAAAAGAGTACTACAACTCAGGAACACGTTTAATTCCCATGGAATTAACATGCCCTTCATGCTTATCTTGTCGTAATGGTTTAGTGAGAGGATCTGCTATGTTATCATCTGTAGCAATCATTTCTATCACTACCTCCTTTTGCTCCACGTAATCTCGGATTAGATGAGCTTTCCGTTGTACATGTCTAGACTTGTTTCTAGACTTAGGCTCCTTAGCTTGGAAGATGGCACCTCTATTGTCGCAATAGATGGTGATCGGGTTATTCGAACTAGGCACTACGGATAGTCCTTGTAAGAATTGACGCATCCATATCGCTTCCTTTGCAGCTTCAGACGCGGCATAGTACTCGGACTCAGTCGTAGAATCTGCTGTAACACTTTGTTTGGAACTCTTCCAGCTGACTGCAGCGCCATTAAGAGTAAAAACAAATCCCGACTGAGATTTTGAGTCATCTCGATCCGTTTGAAAGCTAGCATCTGCGTAACCGGTTGCGCATAGCTTTTGTTCGCCTCCATAAGTCAATGCCCAAGCTTTAGTCCTCCGTAGGTACTTAAGAATGTTCTTGACAGCCATCCAATGTGATTCACCTGGATGCTGTTGGAATCGACTTGTCATACTCAATGCATATGCCACGTCCGGACGTGTGCATATCATGGCATACATGATTGATCCTATAGCCGAGGCATAAGGAATCCGTGTCATGCGCTCTTTCTCTTCCGGTGTCTCTGGTGCCTGAGACTTGCTCAAATGCGCCCCTGGAGCCATAGGAAGAAACCCCTTTTTGGAGTTAGTCATGCTGAATCTCTCTAGGATCTTGTCTATGTAAGACTCCTGACTGAGAGATAACATCCGACGTGATCTATCTCGATAGATACGGATGCCCAAAATTCTTTGTGCCTCACCCAGATCTTTCATCTGGAAATGGTTCTTCAACCATACTTTTACCGAAGTTAAGAGAGGTATGTCATTCCCAATCAGGAGTATGTCATCGACATACAATATAAGGAAGACAATCTTGCTCCCACTCGACTTGATATATAGACATGGTTCCTCGACCGATCGAGTAAATCCATTTTCTTTTATCACTTGGTCGAAACGATGATTCCAACTCCTAGAAGCTTGCTTAAGTCCATAAATGGAACGCTTAAGCTTGCACACTTTCTTAGGATGTATCGGATCGATGAAACCTTCGGGTTGTACCATGTACAACTCTTCCTCCAAAAAACCGTTTAAGAAGGCGGTTTTCACATCCATCTGCCAAATTTCATAGTCATGAAAAGCGGCAATCGCTAAGATAATCCGAATGGAACGCAGCATGACTACGGGTGCAAAAATTTCATCGTAGTGCAAACCTGGCACTTGGGTGAAACCTTTAGCAACTAGTCGTGCTTTATAGATATCTTGTTGACCTTCCACAGAATGCTTTATCTTGTAAAGCCATTTGCATTGAAGGGGACGAACCTTAGCAGGTAAGTCAACAAGATCCCATACGTTGTTCTCATACATGGAGTCCATCTCGGATTGCATGGCCTCAAGCCACAGCTTTGAGTCGGAACTAGTCATGGCACCTTTATAGGTTGCAGGTTCACTACTCGTTAAGAGTAGAATGTCTTCTATGTCATGTTCCTCGACCATACCAATGTATCTGTCCGGAGGAATAGAGACTCTTCCCGACCTCCTAGGTTCCTCAGGAATATTAACCGCAGCCGGGATTGAAGGAACTGGTTCCTACAATGGTTGCTCGGTATTTGGTTATGGAATCTCCGACAGCTTGAAGGTTCTATCACTCTTTGCATTCTCGAGAAACTCCTTCTCTAAGAATGTCGCACTAGCCGCAACAAATACACGTTGTTCGGTTGGCGAATAAAAGTAATGACCAAGTGTTCCTTTAGGATAACCTATAAAGTATGTCTTGACCGATCGCGGGCCGAGCTTATCCTCGTGTCTCCACTTGACATAAGCCTCGCAGCCCCAAACCCGTATAAAGGACAAGTTAGGGACCGTTCCCTTCCATAGTTCATATGGAGTCTTGTCAACAGACTTTAGACGGACTTGATTAAGTATTAGAGCAAAATGGTGACAGAAGAGCATAACCCCACAATGAGTCAGGCAACACGGTGTGACTCATCATGGATTGAACCATATCAAGTAGTGTTCGATTTCTCCGTTCGGACACACCATTCAACTGAGGTGTTCCAGGTGGAGTTAACTGCAAGGCAATCTCACAGTCTTTGAGGTGTTGATGAAACACGTGAGAAAGATACTCGCCACCACGGTCTGAGCGCATTGTTTTAATCTTTCTACCCAGTAGGTTATGTACCCGATTCTGGTATTCCTTGAATTTCTCAAAGGATTCACTTTTGTGCTTCATTAAGTAGACATAGCCGTATCTACTTAAATCATCCTTGAAAGTGATGAAATACCTATAGCCTTCTCGTGCGGTGAGTGACATAGGTCCACACACATCCGTATGTATGAGTCCTAATAGGTCAGCAGCGCGCATTCCAACACCTTTGAAGGAAATTCGAGTCATCTTACCAATGAGACATGATTCAAACGTGCCAAATTATTGAAAATCGAAGGCCGAGATAGCTCCATTCTTTATGAGCTGTTTTACGCGTTTCTCATTAATGTGTCCCATACGGCAGTGCCATAGGTATGTTTGATCTTTGTCACCAACCTTTAACTTCTTATTCATTACGTGTAATATTTCGGTGGTCTGATCTAAAACATAAATTCCGTTCATGGAGACTGCCTTGCCATAAATCATATCGTGTAATGAGAAAATGCAAGTATTATTCTCTATTACAAATGAAAAACCAAGTTTATCAAGTGCAGAAACTGAAATAATGTTTTTAGAAAGACTGGGTACATAATAGCAGTTATATAAAAATAACTCAAATCCGCTAGGAAGCTGGATCACGTATGTTCCCCTCGAGACGGCAGCCACTCGTGCTCCATTCCCGACACGCAGGTCCACCTCACCCTTTACGAGGGGTTCGATGTTTCGGAGCCCCTGCACATGATTACACAGATGAGAACCACAACCAGTATCTAGTACCCAAGTTCCGAAACTTGCGTGGTTAATCTCAATCATATGAATAAAAGTAAAAGAGGAAGAAGACATACCAACAGGTTTAACGCGACCTGCTTTTATGTCCTCATGGTAAACAGGACATGTACGCCTCCAATGCCCAGTCTTGTGGAAGTGATGGCATTCCATGTTTTCGGTCTTGCTCTTTGTCGCGCCTGATGAGTTGCTTGCCTCACCAGGCCCACTCTTACCTGATCCCGACTTCTTAAACTTCGGTTTACCTACCGCTAGGTCTGCCTGAGCTTTGCCCTTACCCTTGCCCTTGTTTGACACAACGAGAACTTCCTGTTTCAAGCTCCCACTGAACTTCATGTCCTTCTCGGTGCATGCGAGAAGGGAGTGTAGTTCATGAGGACTTTTCTTCAAATCATTCATATAGTAATTCGCTCTAAAGAGCGCAAAACCATCGTGGAGTGAATGAAGCATGCGGTCAATCACGATGTTCTCGCTGATTTTACAATCAAGCGCCTCCAGTCTCTCGACATTCTCAATCATGCTGAGAATGTGTGGGCTAACCGGTTGGCCCTTCTGGAGTCTCGCATCAAAGAAGCGAGTGGTATGCTCATAGGTCACGATTCTCGGTGCTTTCGAGAATTCCTTGGTGAGCGTGGTGAAAATCTTGTTTGCACCTTGGGCTATGAAGCGTTTCTACAAATTGGATTTCATTGCAAAAATGAGTACGTTTTTAATCGCACCCGCTTCCATGACGAAATCGTTATACTTGGCGATCTCGTTAGCTCCAGCCGTGGGACCTGGGTTTGACGGGATGGGCTCTGTCGGTGAGCTTCCGTCAATTGCGGCAAGACATTACGTAATGCCGCCTCCCAGTCCGCGAAGTTTGATCCATCATTCTTCATCGAGTTGATGATTCATCCGATTCATGAAGATCCGGCCGGACTCACGGTCCAATGTGGCACTTGGCATTGGGTCGTCAGCACGGCCAGCCATTTTGTTATTAGCAGTTTAAGTGATCGTGATCTACACTGAAAAAGAAAGGAAAACAAAAACGAAATAAGCAACTCATCGAGGTGATTTAAGTCTATTTAAAATTCATTTTAATCGTGTAGACTCATTGCACTTGCATAATTGATCTCCATCAAGAATAATACAAGTGATCCCAAGACTCAATTTCCGTAAATTGATAAGCCAACTGTTTAGCTAGTTCTTCCGTAAGAACTCCTGGTCGATAGATTTCTGTAAATCCTATCTATAGTCCACCATAATCACAGGATCGTACGAGTGACCATAGTGTTGAGATAAAATAGGTCAATCAGTTCCAACTTACCCGACGTAGAAGGGGTCATATTATGCCTACCGACGAAGAAGGGATTCATTGGAGTTTGACCTATAAAGACTATTCTCAATTTTTGGTTATACGAGGAAGATCCCATCAACTTAGTTTTAATTCATTTTAAGTGAACGAAAAACTAGCAACTGCGTGAATGAATTAATTTAGGTGATGGCTTAAAATGATCGTGTGACATATGAATGCCATAGAAAACTAACGCGTGACCTCTATATGAGTAAGTTTTCATGCAATAATTAGGTGGTTTGGTTTTAGGCGGAATATGATGCAATCTATCGTTACGATAAAATAAATAAAAGAATGCAAAACGTAAATAAAAATTCCTAGTGTGGCCTATCCTAGTAAAAAGAACAAAATACAACATTGGAATCCACCGTCGGACCCGAGAAGCTTGTCTTGATGTTCCATCTTTTTCCATGCAGCGGGAGTGAGCATCCGGTCTCCATCTTTGGTCTTCTCAAAATTACAATTAAAATTTACAAAATATAAACCTATTTACATTCTAAATAAAAACTGTAATTACAAGGAAAAAACCAAAACGGAGATACAAGATCTCAAAATACAACCAAGACCGTGTTCCATCATTACGGTAACACGTTCTACTAAGGCCACACTAAGTTACAACTGTTTGTAAAAATTAAATACGTAATAAAACATTCAAGGCATTCAAAATAACGATAAATAAAATGCATCAGCTAAAATAAAATTTATTCGTGACATAATTCCGTAATTATGTTAAATTTATCCAAACCACCTTTAATGATTAAAATTATGTGACCAAACCGCTTTAATCAACTTAATTTTAATCCATGATAATCCGTTACTTTAAATCGCTTTAAAATAACTAAATGGTACGTGAGTGAACCATTTCACTTATCAAGCGAGTGCAAAAAATCTGTATTATGCACATATTGGCCGAGAAAAAAAAATAAAACACGAAAAAAAAAAAAAATTTTTTTCACGGCCTGACCGTGAACAGTACACAAAAAAATTTTTTTTTTTTTTTTTTCTTCAGCTAATTGCCGAGAGCAAGAAAAGGATCTTCAGCTAATTGCCTTGCAATATTGAGAGAGCTTTTGTGAATTTTCTTGATGTGAGATCTAGGATTTTCAGAGGAAAAATGCTCTCAAAACCCTAATGTTTTGCAAAATGAATGATTAGGTTACAAAATGAGAGGAGCTCTCCTTTTGTTCCTCATTCGGCAAAACCGTGAGCCATGGGGGGAAATGGGCTTTCATTTCCTCTTTATTTTAACTCGTGGTCCGTCTCGAAAATGCTAAATGTATATGACGGGTTTTATTATAAATCGTCATCGGTTATCGGTTATTAAAACATCGACTAATAACACGGATTAGTTGAAATATTAATACATGTCCGACAAAGACAATATTGTATAATTAATTCAATATACATCAATTAAATATAATCGTTTATATTTAATTTACGAATTAACCGCTTAATTCGTCTTAGCCATTATTATTTAATCCGTATTAAATAATTATTTCAACATCGCGTTTGACTAATTATTAGTCAATAACTCCGACTAACTGCTTAGTCAAATTAGGCATCAATATGACTGTATTTTCATACCGTCACATCTCTCAAACGTATCCTATAGGTGTGACTTTTAGGGACCAGTTGATCACCGTCATCTGTATGACAATAACGTCAAACTTATCTAGCAAGCCAACCGTTATTGATAAACGTGGACCAACTGATAATAATACAAAAGTATGCCCTTTGATCCTTTTAGAGATTTATATGTCCTTGCACTAACTGTAGAGGACACCAGCCCCAACAAGCTCCCACTTGTCCGTACAAGTGTACGTGCAATGACGTTATCCGCACTAACTGGAGGACACCACCTCCAACAGCATCGGCCGTGAGCTCCGCCATCTCACCTCACCGACCCACCAAATACCTTGGAGTGGGTTAGCCTAACCTCTCCACGGATTGGGTGAGGGAAATGGAAAATGTTTTCGAGGTGGTAAGATGCCCTGACGAGCTCAAGGTGGAGCAAGCCGCCTTCTATCTTGGAGGACTAGCGGGGGTTCGTGGTATAAAGAAAGAGATGTTATAAGGGACTACTATGATGAAAGGGGTGAGGCCGTTATTCCATGGGTCGACTTCAAGATAGAGATGAGGAATGAGTTCATTCCCGAGCATGTTAGATGTAAGCTCCGGGCGGAATTTGATTGGTTCGTGATGACCGAGGCAATGACGGTGCAAGACTACTATATCCGCTTCAATGAGCTTACCACCTATGTGGAAGACCTTCATCTTAGCTAATCTCAAGTTTGAAGGGGGGTTGATCGTGAAAATCTTAGAGAAACTTCTACCGGGTGAGTTATCTAGCTTGAAGGAGGTGTATGCTAGAGCCGGGAATGCGGAGAAGCTTCTCAACATGACTAATGATGCCAAGGAAAGGATCGGGGAAAAGAGAAAGACCGAGAGTGAAGGCGGGGGAAATCAATTAAAGAAATTTACCTACAATCAAGCTAAGTCTTATTCGGGAGGATCTCAAGTGAGTAGCTTTGGGAAGTCAAGCGGCTATGGAGGAAGAGCCGCTAGTGAAGGTAGTGGTTTGAGATGTTATAATTGTGATGGCCTTGACCACAAGAGGAATGAGTGTACTAACACTCCAAAGGGCCCCAACTGGAGGTTTGGGCAAGGAAGTTCTTACCACACCCCTTCCCAAAGTGGAGCAAGCAACCGAAACTCGGAAGCATATAGCAACCAAAGGAATGCCAACTCAACCTAAAATGGTGGAAACAACTATGGGAACTTCAATCGCGGAGCACCATCAAGGGCGACGAGCTACATTGGAGGCAACGCTTTGGGGTCCAAGCCAACCAACTCAGCAAGTACGGCGCAAGGAGAGCCCAAAGCTAGTGTCAAGCTCTTTGCCATGGACAAGAAAAGCGCTGAGGAATATGCTCATGTTGTCCCCGGTACATTTCTTGTTAATTCTCATCCTTATTTCATTTTATTTGACTCCGAGCCACATATTATTTCATGTCTAAGACTCGTGTGTCGACCCTAGGTTTGGGGGAGGGTGAATTAGCTAATGATGACGTGTCCTTACCTTCGAGAGAGTCTATTGTGTGTTTAAAGGTGTATAAAGAGGTGTTGGTTTTAGTACATGAAACAAATTTTCCGGTAAACCTTTTTGAATTTTCTTTGGAGGGGTTTGAAATAATATTAGGAATGGATTGGCTAAGTAAGCACAAAGCCAATATAGATTGTCATCAAAAGAAAATAGCTTTGAAATGATCCAAAGGTGCTAGGGTGTCGTACAAGGGTTATTTGGTAAAGACCAAGGTGAAACTCATTTCGGTGATGACCTTAAAGACATGTTTGAAGAACGGTTGTCCTATGCTTTTATGTCATGTGTGGGACACTAGTATGGAAAGTCCGCGAGCTCAAGAAATACACGTAGTGAGAGATTTTGAGGATGTATTTCCGGAGGAGTTGCCTGGATTACCTCCACCAAGGGAATTAGAGTTTGGGTTGGACTTGAAACCGAAAGCGGGACCAATCCCTAAGGCCTCGTATCGGATGGGTCCAAAGGAGTTAGTGGAATTGAAGAAGCAACTTTGGGAATTGGCGGATAAGGGGTACATTAGACCTAGTGTTTCACCATGGGGAGCACCGGTTCTATTTGTGAAGAAGAAGGACGGGACTATGGACTATGAGGTTATGTATCAACTATCGGGAGTTGAATAGCATCACCGTCAAGAACAAGTATCCATTACCAAGAATTGACGATCTATTTGACCAACTTAGTGGAGCCGGTGTATTTTCAAAGATTGATTTAAGGTCGGGCTATCATCAATTGCAGATTAAGGATGAGGACATTCCAAAACCCGCATTTAGATCAAGATACGGGCATTAAGAGTTCGTAGTGACGCCGATTGGGTTGACGAATGCCCCGGCCGCGTTCATGGATCTCATGAATAGGGTGTTTAGTCCGTACTTGGACAAGTTCGTAGTGGTGTTCATAGACGATATTTTGGTCTACTCTAAGACCAAAGAGGATCATGAAGAGCACTTAAGAATCGTGTTACAAACCTTAAGGGAGAATCAATTTATGCAAAACTTAGTAAGTGTGAGTGAAGAGTCTATCGATCCGAAATACTCAAGAGGGAGGGGGGTGAATTGAGGATTAAAAACTTTTGCCTACTTCTTGGGTTGTATATGTATAATTAATTATTTAAAGTTTATTGATTAAACTTTAGCTAATTAACTAATTAACGAACAAGAACGAAATAAATGAACGTACGAAAGAGAGAGACACACGGTTTTTGAAGTGGTTCAATTTCACAAATCGAAACCTACGTCCACTATTCTCGATTAATAAATTTAGTACCTTTCTACGCATTACAAATTTACTAACCCGATTTTCGAGCTAATGGCTAGGAAATCAGTGCATCAGAAACAGCGTGAGATGACTTTACGAGGACGAAGTATTCATGTAGCTGCAGAGGCATCATCGCCTGTTGAAGAGATAGAGGAAACCAATGATAGCACAAACCCTAATGAACATCAAGCAGGCACGGATGGTGAGAATGCAGTGAAAACGAAGAATATTAATGAAATAACAGGAATTCCTGAATTGGAAGTAGAAACTGAGGATGAAGAAGAGGAAGTGGAAGAAATAGAGGATGAGGAGGAAATAGTACAAGAAACAGAAGAACAGAGTACTGAAATCCCAGAGGAGGATCCAAAAACAGAGCATGAGGATTTGATGCAGATTGAACAAGAGGATGTAGAGGAGGAGATTGAATATTGGAATCAGGCAGTTGTATGCTATATACTAGGAGCAAATCCTCCATCGGAGGTGATTGAAGGCTTTATTAGGAGAATTTGGACCAAGTTCAATATTGACAAAATCTCGTTTATGCCAAACGGAGTGTTTCTGGTTAGATTCAAATCAGTTGAAATGAAGGACAAGGTTTTAAACTCGGGATATTATATGTTTGATAATAAGCCTATGATTGTGAAATCTTGGACGAGGGATTTAGAGATGAGAAAGGAGGAGGTAAGTTCGGTTCCTGCGTGGATTCGGATGCATAACCTACCTCTGAAATTTTGGGGAAAGGGGCTACCTAAAATAACATCGTTGGTAGGAAACTACATCAAGAGTGATGTAGCTACTGAGGAAAAAACAAGGTTAGGTTATGCAAGAGTGATGGCAGTTCTTATGGTGGATCAGGATTTGCCTGAAAAGGTAAAATTCAAAGATGAAAATGGTAATGTGATTCAAATTGAGGTAGAATATGAATGGAGGCCAGTTAAATGCAAAAAGTGTATGGGAATGGGACATTTGGAGGTAGATTGCAGGAGGAATGATCAAAAAAGGGGCAGAAAGTTCAGATGGTTTGGAGGCTTGTGGTGAAGAAAACTGCTGGACCTACCCCTGCTAATCCTCCTGGGAGTATGCAAGTCCCAATTCAGAATACAGAAGCTCGGAATGTTACTCCAATTAAAATATTAGTCCAAATGCAGAGACAGGATTACAGTGGAGGTGGATACAGTTCTGATTCATTTGGAGCACACTCATACAAAGAGGTGGTCTCATCTCCACCTAGAAGAAGTGGTGGTGCAAATGGTAACAGTCCTCAACCAAAAATTTTAAATGGATAAGATAGGATTCTGGAATGTGAGAGGTATGAATAGAGTAGGAAAACAAAAAGCTATAAATTTTTTCTTACAGAATAAAGATATTAGATTGTTTGGTCTTTTAGAAACAAAAATAAAGAGTAGGGCTCTGAAGAAAGTTGTAAATAACTTCAATAATTGGTGCATTTCAACTAATAATGGACATCACAATGGTGGGAGAATCTGGATTTTGTGGCAACCTCAAGCTGTTAAGGTACAGTTTATAGAGTATAATGCACAATTCATTCATATGAGAGTAGAATCAGTTGAGACTAGAAGCATTTTCTATATGACTATGGTCTATGCTTTCAACTCTATTCATGATAGGGCTCCTTTATGGGATCATCTAAGAAGAATTGCTAGTCAAGTCAGTGGTCCTTGGGCTATTGCTGGTGACTTTAACTGTGTGTTATCTGTTGGAGAAAGGGTTGGAGGTAACACTCCCTCAGGTGAGATGGAACCTTTCAGGCACTGTGTAGCAGATTGTGGAGTCATTGACATTGATGCTACATGGTCTCTTTTTACCTGGAATAACAAACAAAAACCTGAGGAGAGGATATATAGTAGGATTGATAGGTTCCTGGTTAATAAGGACTGGTGTGATCACCTCCCTGATCTTTATGCCCATTTCCTGCCTGAGGGACTAATGGATCATACTCCTTGTATTATTAGTAGCTCTAAAAATTCCCAAAGAAAACGATGCTTTAAGTATTTCAACATGTGGGGAGATGCAAAGGAGTTTCTGCATACTGTAAGGAGTAACTGGGATAAAAATCTGATGGGTACTAGCATGTTCAGGCTAGTTAAAAATCTGAAACAGTTGAAACCAGCTTTGAAAAGTTTGAATAAAGAGGGGTATGCTGATATTGAACATTCAACTAGAAGGCTTCAGAAACAGGTTCATGATTTGCAGGAACAACTTGGAAGGAACCCCATTGATACTCAGTTGCTTATTGCTGAATTTGAGGTCTCTCAGGAATTAAAAACTTTAAGTAGTGCCAGGGAGAGCTTCTTAGCACAAAAGGCAAAACAGTTATGGATGAAAGAAGGGGATACTAATAGTGCCTATTTCCATGGCATCCTCAAAAAAAAGAAGGAATGGAAATAGGGTGATCTTTATAGAGGACATGAAGGGAAAGATGTGTGATAGTCCAGAACTAGTTCAGACAGCATTCCTGGATTACTATAAGCATCTTCTTGGGACAAACCAGCCTACAACTAAAATACACAGGAAGATCATTGACCAAGGCCAAAGATGCAGGGATGAACACAGTCCTATTCTCCTGAGACCTGTAACTGGGGAGGAAATTAGAGTCTGCTGTGTATTCGAGTATTCCTGATAACAAATCACCAGGACCTGATGGATACACAAGCAAGTTCTTTAAAGATGCTTGGAATGAGCTTGGAGGGGAGGTGATTAATGTTGTCCAGGATTTTTTCAGAACCATACAGTTGCTGAAGCAAGTGAATGCAACAAATGTGACTTTGATCCCCAAATGTGACAGGCCCCAAACTGTGTATCAATTTCGACCTATAGCCTGCTGCAATGTAGTTTATAAGGTTATCTCCAAGCTACTATGTGCAAGATTAGCTGAAGTGTTGCCTCAAATCATTGATCCTAATCAGGGAGCTTTTATACAAAATAGAAGCATCCAGGAGAACATCCTTATATGCCAAGATCTAATCAGATGCTATGAAAAGCCTAATGCATCTCCTAGATGTCTATTGAAAATAGATCTCCAAAAGGCTTATGATACTGTGGAGTGGTCCTTTGTTGAAAAACTCCTTGAAGAATTAAGATTTCCAGTGGAGTTCAAGGAAATGTTGATGCAATGCATAACAACAGCATCCTTTTCCTTATCCCTCAATGGAGAAATGTTTGGATATTTCCATGGCAAGAGAGGGCTCAGGCAGGGAGACCCCCTCTCCCCTCTTATCTTCACAATATGCATGGAATATCTGACAAGAACCATTAAGTATGCTGCTGCTAAATTTGAGTTCAAGTTCCATCCTATGTGCAAGCAAATGCAACTGGCCAATTTGATGTTTGCAGATGATGTGCTCCTTTTCTGCCATGGGGATGCCAAGTCTATTATGCTGCTTCTTCAATCCTATTCTACCTTTTCTAAAGCAACTGGACTAAAGATAAGTGCTGCAAAATCCAATGCATATTTCAGAGGGGTGCCTGATCAACTCAAACAAGATATCCTGAGTGTGTCTGGTTTTGTAGAGGGTAAGCTCCCTTTTAAATATCTTGGCATGCCTATTCAAACCACTAGATTGCAAAGACAAGACTGAGAGTGCTTAGTTGAGAAAATATGTAGTAGAATTCATGGTTATGGAGCAAAGAAATTCTCATATGCTGGGAGGCTTGTCTTGGTGAAAGCAGTGTTGTCTACCTTACACTCTTATTGGGCATCTTTGTTTGTCCTACCAAAGGGAATCATTGCAAAAGTGGAGGCTGTTTGCAGAAATTTCTTATGAGATAATAGTGCTGAATATCATAGGGTGCCACTGGTGGTATGGGAAACATTGTGCAGGCCTAAGTCTGAGGGTGGTCTAGGGCTCAAAAACCTGGAAATGATGAATAAGGCTCTGATAGGCAAGTTGGTCAACTGGATTGCTGAGGATAAAGACACCATATGGGTCAAATGGGTGAAGCACAATCATCTGAAAGGAGTGAACTGGTGGCAGTACCAGCCTGGTGCTAATACAAGCTGGGTTTGGAGGAGAGTTTGCAGGGTTAAGCAGGATTTGGTTGCAGCATATATCAATGGGACATGGGACATACAAGGGGTAGATTTCACTACTTCTAGTTGTTACCAATGGCTCATGAGATCCCGTCCTAAGGTGAGCTAGGATGGGGTGATATGGAATGAATGGGTAATCCCAAAGCATCAATTCATGGGATGGCTCTATGCACATGGAGCTTTCAAAACCAAAGCTAAACTGATCAGGTATGGGGTGGATATTGATGATCGTTGCTAGCTATGTGGACAGGCATCAGAGGATTTGGATCACTTATTTTTTGGGTGTGACTACAGTCTCAGAGTAGTTCAACACCTGCAACAGAAAACTGTTTCTGATTACCGAGTTGTCGTGTGTTACGGATCATTGTGTACAGGATACTGGCACCAAGCTGCAGAGAGGAGTGAAAGCAGGAATGGTTTTGGGAGCTATATATCATGTATGGCACCATAGAAATAAGTGCAGGAATGAGGGGATTCTACTGAGACCACAGAAGGTTGCTGCAAACATTGTCGAGGACATGAAGTTGAAAGTCCATGGCAAAGACAGGAGAAAGTTTTCCATACTAGAAATAGTTTGGCTTAAGGATGTTGGATTAATGTAATTGGATTTAGTTGATATGTATCCTTTGAACTTTTATCTTTGATATATATATATATATATATATATATATATATATATATATATATATATATATATATATATATATATATATATATATATATATACAACTCACATTTCACCAAAAAAAAAAAAAACAAATTTACTAACCCTAGTTGTAACTCAAATGAGTTCCGTTAAATACTCGAGTGATTAACTTACGCTAATAATAAAGCACTGTTGATTCTACTAAAAGTTCACGTTAATGAATGAGTAATAAATCAATTAAGCACTATTATCTTATAACGATAACTAAAGAACGAATGCACAAGTTTATAAACGCACGACCTTTTTCGAAAATAGCAAAACGGTTTTCTTGTTTTGAAACACAAGGTTTTTGCTCTTAAAAATAAAATCAATTTTATGCTTAAAGGTCTTACTTTTAAATGTTGCAAAGTGTAAAGTATTTATAATAAAGGAGGGAGCATAGCTCTCGGTTTTCCAGAAACCCTAGCGGCCGAAATATAGATATGTAAGCAAATCATATCTGTATTATTTCTTTCCTTAAAACCCTAAGAGATAATAGAGAATATTTCAAAATATAAAATATAAATTATTCTTCTATTATCTTTTCCATAAATCTTAAGATGATAAGATTTTCCATAACAAAAATATCCTTATCATAAATAACCATATCAAGTTAAATATAAAAGATATGTTAAGATAATTCTAGAGAGTAAAATATTAACAATAACAATATTTTATTCCTTAAGGTAACACGAGATAACACGGCACATATGCCTCATTATTCGTGAAAACCCTAGCTTGAGATTAGGTTAGATTTTAGGGTTTAAGAGTATGCCATGTTAAAACCGTAATTAGTAATATGGCTCAACTCATAAGTTGATCCAACATAATTACTAATTATAAGTTTAAAATAAAACCACACTCTATATGAATATGGGTTTCCTTATTAAATAAATACTTTTGCTAGAACATTTAAAAGAATCAAAAATATTTTTCAAAAAACAATTTTGAAAACATCTTGAGTCGTGTGTTAATACAAACTCAGCATCTCAATGTTATAGTAGAAGTGCTATAACATTGAGCTCTTTCACAAGTAATGTTATAGCTGTCAAGCTATAACTTTACCAGTATAAGAAATTCATTCTTATGTTACCATTATGAGATAATCACCCATACTATTCTAATCTTCTTAGAAGATCTTTGAGTATAGGCTACTTCACCATCCAAGCTTGATTAATCTTTAGATGAGCTTCATCTTCTCATGGTGCTTGAATAACTCTTCCACAATCTTGATTCGTAATTGAGGGCTTGATCATAACATAGTCTTGTATACTTTCATCACAATTTTCTAATCTTGACAAATAGTAAGTCTAATCTGAAGAGACTAAACAAATAATTACGCGCAACGAGTATATATAAAAAGTAAGGCACTCTTCACATCATCAAAACATAAACATATATTCTATATGGTTCAACATATTCCCCCTTTTTGATGAAGGCAGGTCTCCTAAAATTGTAACTAAGTATGTAGTTCCCCCTCAATATAATACCGTCATCTTGATAATAAAGATCAACGTAAGATCAATACAGTTAACACAAAACCGAAATTTAAAAGGACCTTAAGAGACAATTGGCCTTGACAAGGAACAAGCTTAGGTAGATGCTTACCATAGACGTTCTTTCCCCCTCTTGACATCATCGAAAAGATAAGAACAAATATAAAATGACTAGAATAATACAAGATAAGACAAGAGATAAGAACGATATAAGAAACTAGTAGACCATAGATAAACATAAGTACCTAGGAATTAAAGTATCATATATACTAAAAGAAAACATGTCTAATGCCAAATGGGCCGAATAAAAAACATGTTTAGAGCTACTTGGGCCATAACCACAAGTAGAAAGCCAAAATGGGTCGAATGGTAGAGTTGTGCAAAATACACCATCAGAAAATTAAAAGAAATGAAGGCTAAAAAGGAATAGTGCGAAAACAGGGGGTGCGGTAGGGCAATGCTAAAGTTAACGGGTCTTATACAGGTTAACGTAATCGGGACGAGTGCGATGTTCCAAGGCATCAAGACGATCAAATAAGCTCCTCACAAGCGTACTTTGAGCTTGAAGACTTCGCTCAAAGTTGAGGACCTTCAAAGACAAAGCCTTTGTCGCCTCCAAGGTAAGAGATTGATCGGCAGCCATTGGTTTCCCGTGTATAACCAACGCACCTCCTTGACTAGTGAGAAAAGAGAGACAATCTCCGTGTAGGAACACTTCTTCACGAATTGCCTTCAACTCCCTCTCAAAACCCGTAAGCCTCTTATCAACCCCGTCCATCCACGCATAAACCCGAGCACTATCCAATCCACCATCCGAGGACCTTGAAGGCCCAACCCGAGACATGGCCGTGGCTAATGTCGTGGATTGTGAGGGGAAATATCCATAAAATTCCCTTAATTTTTAGGACTATAACGTAGATTTAGCGTGTGATTATTGTCATAAAACTAAAATACAAGAGAAACGATAAAGGTAAAGAATCAACCTCGGGTCCTAGTGCAATTCGGCAAAATGAACATAAATCAACGTAGATTTCCTCCTAATTGTTGCACCCAAGACCGTCTGAGACTATGCCCTTGTGCTAGAATGTATTCTCTAATTGCCTTGCAATATTGACAGAATTGTTGTGAGTTTTGCTAGATGTGAGATCTAGGTTTCAGAGGAAATTTTTCCAAAACCCTAGTTTTGTGTGCAAAATCAATTGTCTAGGTCACAAAGGAGAGGAGCTCTCCTTTTGTGTGTTTCGGCCAACCGTGGGTTTGCATGGGGAAGGGGGCTTCCACTTCCTCTTAATTTTACCTAGTGGTCCGGCTCGAAAAATGCTAAATGTATATGACACGCTTTTATTATAAATCGTCATCGGTTATCGGTTATTAAAACATCAACTAATAACACGGATTAGTTGAAATATTAATACATGTCCGACAAAGACAATATTGTATAATTAATTCAATATACATCAATTAAATATAATCGTTTATATTTAATTTAGGAATTAACCGCTTAATTCGTCTTAGCCATTATTATTTAATCCGTATCAAATAATCATCTCAACATCGCGTTTGACTAATTATTAGTCAATGACTCCGACTAACTGCTTAGTCAACTTTGGCATCAACATGACTGTATTTTCATACCGTCACATCTCTCAAACGTATCCTATAGGTGTGACTTTTAGGGACCAGTTGATCACCGCCATCTGTATGACAACAACGTCAAACTTATCTAGCAAGCCAACCGTTATTGATAAACGCGGACCAACTGATAATAATAAAAAAGTATACCCTTTGATCCTTTTAGAGATTTAAATGTTATTGCACTAACTGTAGAGGACACCAGCCCCAACAAGCTCCCACTTGTCCGTACAAGTGTATGTGTAATAACGTTATCCGCACTAACTGGAGGACACAGCTCCAACAAACTCCCACTTGTCCGTACAAGTGTATGTGCGATAACCGATTCTCATATCCATTTAAAATTCCTCCCACTCAATGTAAAACAATTTGCAGATCCGGATCCGCAAAGGTCGTATTTTACAATCGATCCAGATCAAGAGTGGTTTCCCGACTAGAGAGTAACTTAACTGATAAAACGAATCCGTATTCGAGCATGGCCATGCATTTCGATTCTGACTCCTCGAGTGGCCCTGAGAAATATCGAGTACCTGATAAAGGCTGAATATCTCCTTCAACTCGACTCCTTCCGATCTAAGCACACGATGAAATGACCCGAAAAAAATCTACTTGGCCCCCTGTTACGGATGACCGTGAGAAAGAAACCAAAGTCACCCAAAATCTGCCTTAGTCTCAAGAGACAGTCGATAGTCAAAAGAATCGACTCTTAGGATCACCATGGAAGTCCTATCCACGACCGGGCACCGAATGTTATAAAACATTTAGGACTCCACGTCGATGTCACAATTGTGTCCTACGAGATATCCGTATAAATCGCCTCTGTGATTGGTCAGTCAACCTTTTGACTTATGGCTCGTTGAACCCACCATCAACCAACGTCACAAAATAATTACCTTGAGTTATCAGCTCACGTGGGCAATTAAGGACCAAAAATATAATGTTTGTTCAGTTCACTTTGTGGTGTTCAAAATTGTCGTACAATTCCACATGAAAAACAAAAATATATAAATATCAAAACAATGATGTCGTATAGAGTACACAAGAAAATGAATCTAATCCATAAAGAGTACTACAACTCAGGAACACGTTTAATTCCCGTGGAATTAACATGCCCTTCATGCTTATCTTGTCGTAATGGTTTAGTGAGAGGATCTGCTATGTTATCATCTGTAGCAATCTTTTCTATCACTACTTCCTTTTGCTCCACGTAATCTCGGATTAGATGAGCTTTCCGTTGTACATGTCTAGACTTGTTGCTAGACTTTGGCTCCTTAGCTTGGAAGATGGCACCTCTATTGTCGCAATAGATGGTGATCGGGTCATTCGAACTAGGCACTACAGATAGTCCTTGTAAGAACTGACGCATCCATATCGCTTCCTTTGCAGCTTCATACGCGGCATAGTACTCGGACTCAGTCGTAGAATCTGCTGTAACACTTTGTTTAGAACTCTTCCACTGATCGCAGCGCTTATTAAGAGTAAAAACGAATCCAGACTGAGATTTCGAGTCATCTCGATCCGTTTGGAAGCTAGCATCTGCGTAACCGGTTGCGCATAGCTTTTGATCACCTCCATAAGTCAATGCCCAATCTTTAGTCCTCCGTAGGTACTTAAGAATGTTCTTGACAACCATCCAATGTGATTCACCTGGATGCTGTTGGAATCGACTTGTCATACTCAATGCATATGCCACGTCTGGACGTGTGCATATCATGGCATACATGATTGATCCTATAGCCGAGGCATAAGGAATCCGTGTCATGCGCTCTTTCTCTTCCGGTGTCTCTGGTGCCTGAGACTTGCTCAAATGCACCCCTGGAGCCATAGGAAGAAACCCCTTTTTGGAGTTAGTCATGCTGAATCTCTCTAGGATCTTGTCTATGTAAGACTCCTGACTGAGAGATAACATCCGACGTGATCTATCTCGATAGATACGGATGCCCAAAATTCTTTGTGCCTCACCCAGATCTTTTATCTGGAAATGGTTCTTCAACCATACTTTTACCGAAGTTAAGAGAGGTATGTCATTTCCAATCAGGAGTATGTCATCGACATACAATATTAGGAAGACAATCTTGCTCCCACTCGACTTGATATATAGACATGGTTCCTCGACCGATCGAGTAAATCCATTTTCTTTTATTACTTGGTCGAAGCGATGATTCCAACTCCGAGATGCTTGCTTAAGTCCATAAATGGAAAGCTTAAGCTTGCACACTTTCTTAGGATGTTCAGGATCGATGAAACCTTTGGGTTGTACCATGTACAACTCTTCCTCCAAATAACCGTTTAAGAAGGCGGTTTTCACATCCATCTGCCAAATTTCATAGTCATGAAAAGCGGCAATCGCTAAGATAATCCGAATGGAACGCAGCATGACTACGGGTGCAAAAATTTCATCGTAGTGCAAACCTGGCACTTGGGTGAAACCTTTAGCAACTAGTCGTGCTTTATAGATATCTTGTTGATCTTCCACAGAATGCTTTATCTTGTAAAGCCATTTGCATTGAAGGGGACGAACCTTAGCAGGTAAGTCAACAAGATACCATACGTTGTTCTCATACATGGAGTCCATCTCGGATTGCATGGCCTCAAGCCATAGCTTTGAGTCAGAACTGGTCATGGCACCTTTATAGGTTGCGGGTTCACTACATGTTAAGAGTAGAATGTCAACTATGTCATGTTCCTCGACCATACCAATGTATCTGTCAGGAGGAATAGAGACTCTTCCCGACCTCCTAGGTTCCTCAGGAATATTCACCGCAGCCGGGATTGAAGGAATTGGTTCCTCCAATGGTTGCTCGGTATTTGGTTCTGGAACCTCCGACAGCTCGAAGGTTCTATCACTCTTTGCATTCTCGAGAAATTCCTTCTCTAAGAATGTCGCACTAGCCGCAACAAAAACACGTTGTTCGGTTGGCGAATAAAAGTAATGACCAAGTGTTCCTTTAGGATAACCTATAAAGTATGTCTTGACCGATCGCGGGCCGAGCTTATCCTCGTGTCTCCACTTGACATAAGCCTCGCAGCCCCAAACCCGTATAAAGGACAAGTTAGGGACCGTTCCCTTCCATAGTTCATATGGAGTCTTGTCAACGACTTTAGACGGACTTCGGTTAAGTATTAGAGCGGTGACAGAAAGAGCATAACCCCATAATGAGTCGAGCAACATGGTGTGACTCATCATGGATCGAACCATATCAAGTAGTAATCGATTTCTCCGTTCGGACACACCATTCAACTGAGGTGTTCCAGGTGGAGTTAACTGTAAGGCAATCCCACAGTCTTTGAGGTGTTGATCAAACTCGTGAGAAAGATACTCGCCACCACGGTCCGAGCGCGTTGTTTTAATCTTTCTTCCCAAAGAGGTTCTGTACCTTATTCTGGTATTCTTTGAATTTCTCAAAGGATTCACTTTTGTGCTTCATTAAGTAGACATAGCCATATCTACTTAAATCATCCGTGAAAGTGATGAAATACCTATAGCCTTCTCGTGCGGTGATTGACATAGGTCCACACACATCCGTATGTATGAGTCCTAATAGGTCAGCAGCGCGCATTCCAACACCTTTGAAGGAAATTCGAGTCATCTTACCAATGAGACATGATTCACACGTGCCAAATGATTGAAAATCAAAGGCCGAGATAGCTCCATTCTTTATGAGCTGTTTTACGCGTTTCTCAATAATGTGTCCCATACGGCAGTGCCATAGATACGTTTGATCTTTGTCACCAACCTTTAACTTTTTATTCATTACGTGTAATATTTCGGTGGTCTGATCTAAAACATAAATTCCGTTCATGGAGACTGCCTTGCCATAAATCATATCGTGTAAAGGGAAAATGCAAGAATTATTCTCTATTACAAATGAAAAACCAAGTTTGTCAAGTGCAGAAACTGAAATAATGTTTTTAGAAAGACTGGGTACATAATAGCAGTTATATAAAAATAACTCAAATCCGCTTAGGAAGTCTGGATCACGTATGTTCCCCTCGAGACGGCAGCCACTCGTGCTCCATTCCCGACACGCAAGTCCACCTCACCCTTTACGAGGGGTTCGATGTTTCGGAGCCCCTGCACATGATTACACAGATGAGAACCACAACCAGTATCTAGTACCCAAGTTCCGTAACTTGCGTGGTTAATCTCAATCATATGAATAAAAGTAGAAGAGGAAGAAAACATACCAACAGGTTTAACACGACCTGCTTTTATGTCCTCATGGTAGACAGGACATGTACGCCTCCAATGCCCAGTCTTGTGGCAATGATGGCATTCCATGTTTTCGGTCTTGCTCTTTGTCGCTCCTGATGAGTTGTTTGCCTCACCAGGCCCACTCTTACCTGATCCCGACTTCTTAAACTTCGGTTTGCCTACCGCTAGGTCTGCTTGAGCTTTGCCCTTACCCTTGCCCTTGTTTGAAACAACGAGAACATCCTGTTTCAAGCTCCCACTGAACTTCATGTCCTTCTCGGTCTGTACGAGAAGGGAGTGTAGTTCATGAGGACTTTTCTTCAAGTCATTCATATAGTAATTCGCTCTAAAGAGCGCAAAACCATCGTGGAGTGAATGAAGCATGCGGTCAATCACGATGTTCTCGCTGATTTTACAATCAAGCGCCTCCAGTCTCTCGACATTCTCAATCATGCTGAGAATGTGTGGGCTAACCGGTTGGCCCTTCTGGAGTCTCGCATCAAAGAAGCGAGTGGTATGCTCATAGGTCACGATTCTCGGTGCTTTCGAGAATTCCTTAGTGACCGTGGTGAAAATCTTGTTTGCACCTTGGGCTATGAAGCGTTTCTGCAAATTGGATTCCATTTCAAAAATGAGTACGTTTTTAATCGCACCCGCTTCCATGACGAAATCGTTATACTTGGCAATCTCGTTAGCTCCAGCCGTGGGGCCTGGGTTTGACGGGATGGGCTCGGTCAGAAATTTGAGCTTCCCGTCAGCTGCGACAGCATTCCGTAATGCCGCCTCCCAGTCCGCGAAGTTTGATCCATCATTCTTCGATCGAGTTGATGATTCATCGATTCATGAAGATCCGGCCGGGACTCACGGTCCCAAAGTGTGGCACTTGGCATTGGGTCGTCAAGACGGCCAACCATTTTGTTATTAGCGCTTTAAGTGATCGTGATCTACACTGAAAAAGAAAGGAAAAACAAAACGAAATAAGCAACTCATCGAGGTGATTTAAGTCTATTAAAAATTCATTTTAATCGTGTAGACTCATTGCACTTGCATAATAGATCTCCCTCAAGAATAATGCAAGTGACCCCAAGACTCAATTTCCGTAAATTGATAAGCCAACTGTTTAGCTAGTTCTATCGTTAGAACTCTTGGTCGATAGATTTCCGTAAATCCTATCTGTAGTCCACCATAATCACAGGATCGTACGAGTGACCATAGTGTTGAGATAAAATAAGTCAATCAGTTCCAACTTACCCGATGTAGAAGGGGTCATATTATGCCTACCGACGAAGAAGGGATTCATTGGAGTTTAACCTATAAAGACTCTTCTCAATTTTTGTTTATACGAGGAAGATCCCATCAACTTAGTATTAATTCGTTTTAAGTGAACGAAAAACTAGCATTGCGTGAATGAATTGACTTAGGTGATGGCTTAACTAAAAACATGTGATATCTGTATATCAAAGAAAACTAACGCGTGACCTCTATATGAGTCAGTTTTCATGCAATTATTAGGTGGTTTGGTTTTAGGCGGAATATGATGCAATCTATCGTTACGATAAAATAAATAAAAGAATGCAAAACGTAAATAAAAATTCCTAGTGTGGCCTATCCTAGTAAAAATGAACATAATACAACTTTGGAATCCACCGTTGGACCCGAGAAGCTTGTCTTGATGTTCCATCTTTTTCATGCAGCGGGAGTGAGCATCCGGTCTCCATCTTTGGTCTTCTCAAAATTACAATTTAAATATTACAAAATATAAACCTATTTACATTCTAAATAATAAAAAACTGTAATTACAAGGAAAAACCAAAACGGAGATGCGAGATCTCAAAATACAACCAAGACCGTGTTCCATCATTACGGTAACACGTTCTACTAAGGCCACATTAAGTTACAACCGATTGTAAAAATTAAATACGTAATTAAAAGCATTCAAGGCATTCAACAATAACGATTAATAAAATGCATCAACTAAAACAAAATTTATTCGTGACATAATTCCGTAATTATGTTAAATTTATCCAAACCACCTTTTAACGATTAAAATTATGTGACAAAACCGCTTCTATCAGTTTAATTTTAATCCATTACAATCCGTTACTTTAAATTCGCTTTAAAATAACTATATGGTACGTGAGTGAACCGTTTCACTATCAAGCGAGTGTACAATATCCGTATAAAGTACATTTCATGGCCAAAAGAAAATTTAAAACACGAAAAATAAATTTTCAGCTGCTGCCAAAACGAAATCCCTCGATCAAGACACTTAAGTCCTCGATCGAAGAACAAAAGGGCTCGATCGAATTAAGCTGCCATTCGATCGAGAGGTTTGCCAAACAGAAAGTACTCGATCGACAAAACTCGTGGTCGATCGAGAACTTTTATTAGCAAAAACTGTTCGATCGAGTCCGAGGGCTTCTCGATCGAGCAGTCAGGGTTTTAAAAACGGTCGATCGAGTACGGTTGGTGCTCGATCGAATAAAAACGCAATGAAAAGGCACTCGATCGAGTAGAAATACACTCGATCGAGATCAAAAATTTCTGAAAATTAAAACCCTCGTGAAAACAGATGGTTAAACAAAACCAATGGCAATTTTGATCTAATTCGTATAAAATCAAATCAACAATTGAAAATACATGAACATATTGTTATGATTATCGTTTAAAATAACAATATGCAAAAACCAAATCGAAAACAAACACAAAACAGCCGTGTAACACATGAGGCCGCACGGTTTTCGAGACAAAAGCAATCGTTTCAAATCGTTTTATTGAAAATCACATTGAAAAATATACGTGGCCTCGCTCTGATACCACTTGAGGGGAAATATCCGTAGAATTCCCTTAAATTTTAGGACTATAACGTAGATTTAGCGTGTGAATATTGTCATAAAACTAAAATACAAGAGAAACGATAAGGTAAAGAATCAACCTCGGGTCCTAGTGCAATTCGGCAAAATGAACAGAAATCAACGTAGATTTCCTCCTAATTGTTGCACCCAAGACCGTCTGAGACTATGCCCTTGTGCTAGAATGTATTCTCTAATTGCCTTGCAATATTGAGAGAATTGTTGTGATTTTTGCTAGATGTGAGATCTAGGTTTCAGAGGAAAGTTTTCCAAAACCCTAGTTTTGTGTGCAAAATCAATTGTCTAGGTCACAAAGGAGAGGAGCTCTCCTTTTGTGTGTTTCGGCCAACCGTGGGTTTGCATGGGGAAGTGGGCTTCCACTTCCTCTTAATTTTACCTCGTGGTCCAGCTCGAAAAATGCTAAATGTATATGACACGCTTTTATTATAAATCGTCATCGGTTATCGGTTATTAAAACATCAACTAATAACACGGATTAGTTGAAATATTAATACATGTCCGACAAAGACAATATTGTATAATTAATTCAATATACATCAATTAAATATAATCGTTTATATTTAATTTACGAATTAACCGCTTAATTCGTCTTAGCCGTTATTATTTAATCCGTATCAAATAATCATCTCAACATCGCGTTTGACTAATTATTAGTCAATGACTCCGACTAACTGCTTAGTCAACTTTGGCATCAACATGACTTTATTTTCATACCGTCACATCTCTCAAACGTATCCTATAGGTGTGACTTTTAGGGACCAGTTGATCACCGCCATCTGTATGACAATAATTTCAAACTTATCTAGCAAGCCAATCATTATTGATAAACGTGGACCAACTGATAATAATACAAAAGTATACCCTTTGATCCTTTTAGAGATTTAAATGTTATTGCACTAACTGTAGAGGACACCAGCCCCAACAAATTGCTCCTCAAATTTAGCCATCAAAGAACCCATAAAACTTTCCAGTTTAGCTTCCATAGCTACTACAACATCACTAGAATTCTTTTCAACATTCTTAGCAAAGACCAATTCGGGTCCATCAAACCCAAGACCCATCAATTTGATTACACGATCACACATACTATCCTTCGCACTAACACTGTAACTGTCCCGTCCCACAACTTGTTTTATTTCCAACAATCATGATATCCACATCCCATATGGAAGATCAAGAGTGGTACAAAATTTCTCCTTGGTGACGGTTAGACTCGTTTGAATAATACGGTTTAGAACAAGACTAGACAAATTGATTTTTAGACCCTCCAACCAAGAATACACAATGATCGCTTCATAACTCGACACCTTATCCCGTCCACCCCTTCTCGCCACAACGGTATTCCACAAAAAATTCAAAAGAAACTTGATTTTTGCCGAGAGAGGACGGACCACAATATTTCCATTATGCGACCCAACCTCATCAAAATACTTTTTAATGACTAATTGTTTATCATCATCCACATTAGACCATTCCAAACTTGGATTGATATCGATTCCATCATGAGGAACCGAAAAGGCCGAACGAAAATCGTTAATAGGAACGGTCACATCAACACCATTAACAATTGCATGCAACACACCATCCTTAACTTTGGCCGAGGCGAAAAATTGGACAACCTCAACTGGGTAAGTAGGACCCGAAAACCTACTCACATCACCCCAACCTTGAAAATCAAGAAAGTCGACAAAAAACTTAAGAGAAGGAATTTGTGTCAACCAAGATTTAGGGTAATACCTTCCTCCATGAATTGAGTATGGCAAAACCCGAGATACAAGAATACTCTCTACTTTTGTCATCCGAACTCGGTTCAAAACAACCTTTGTCGCGCTTTTCGAAGCTTCCCTAAATAGAGTTCTCGAAATCCCGTTCCTAACAATGATTTCGGGTTCACTAGCCTCCTCAACTTCATCTAGTATCACCTTATTCTAATCCTTGAGAAGCCGACGCCTTTTACCTTCGGAAACCGCATCATCCCGACCACGAAACAAGGGAGGTGATGGTTATGGATTTGTTGAAGTAAAACTGGAGGAATTAGGATGATGAGATGGTTGTTGGTGTGGTTGATTACATGGGTTTCGTTGGTGTTGGTTGCCGGTTGAAGACCGTGTTGTTGCATGTGGAGGTATCATGATGAAAGGTTGAAGATGGTGATAATTATGGAGATTGTGATGGTTGTAGATTATGTAAGATTTTGTTAAGGTAAAAAGTGAATTCAAGTGGGGTGGTGTGATCAATGTTACACGGTTAGGGGTAAATATAGGGTAGGAGTCTAGGTTTAGGTAAACAAGTGGTAGTTGATCAATTATGGTAAGTAAACAATATATGCTTTGGAATAGGATACTTAGACGAGATTTTGCATAGAAATATAGGGAGGATTTTATAGAAATTGGAAAATAAGATTATATGGTGAATTTCAATTTTGGTAAAAGATTAAGTTTGTATGCCACACAAATTCTTAAATACAAATAGAATATATACGATAAACAAATTTCTATAAACGTAAATATTCATGCAACGCAATATATAGACACAGTCATACAATCTTATCTTTACTAGTCAATCATTAAGAGATTAAACATGTATGAAAGCTTAGGTACCACCGATTAAACCAATTTTCAAACGTAAAGTCTCAAAACGTTCTCTAGCTAACGATTTTGTCAAAATGTCCATCCATTGTTTCTCAGTACTACAAAATTCAAGTTTTATATTCCCTTTCTCAACATGGTCTCGTATAAAACGGTGTCTGATTTCAATGTGTTTGGTATGTGAGTGCTGTGCGGGGTTTTTGGAAATAATAATAGCACTCGTATTATCACATAAAATAGGAATACAACCTACGTCAACACCATAATCACGTAATTGTTGCTTAAGCCATAGTAATTGAGTACATACCAATCCTGCTGCAATGTATTCGGCTTCTGCTGTTGGAAGGGCAACTGAATTCTACTTCTTTGAACCCCACGTGATAATGCAAGGTCCAACAAATGTGGCAACACCTGACGTACTTTTCCTGTCTAGAGAGCATTCTGCGTAAACGACATCTGAATATCCGACCAAATCGAAATTACACTCCATTGGATACCATAAATATAGTTTGGCCATTCCAATAAGATATCGTAAAATCCTTTTTACGGCCGTCATATGAGATTCTTTGGGAGATGATTGATATCTAGCACAAACGCATACGCTGAACATGATATCTGGTCTACTTGCAGTTAAGTATAGCAATTACCAAATCATTCCTCGGTAAGTAGTTTCATCAAAATACTTACCGTCTTCATCTATGGTTAAATCTTATTTGCGACCATCGGAATAGGTAGAGCATCGGAATTTTCCATTCCGTACTTTCGAATTAATTCCTTAATATATTTCTGTTGATGAATTTTGATGCCATCCTCGGTTTGTTGAATTTGTACACCTAAGAAGAATTTCAATTCTCCCACCATACTCATCTCGAATTCGGAAGTCATCAACTCCGAAAAATACTTGCATAGACCGCTGTTGGTTTATCCAAAAATGATATCGTCGACATAGATTTGAACAACCAAGAGGTCAGTACCGTCGGATTTTAAGAATAGGGTTTTATCAAGAGAACCAATCTTAAATCCACTGTCAAGTAAAAATTTTGATAGTCTGTCATACCAAGCCCTTGGTGCTTGCTTCAATCCATACAGGGCTTTGTCTAATTTAAAGACATGGTCTTCAAATTTGCTATCCTTAAATCCAGGGGGGTGTTCTACGAAGACTTCTTCCTGTAGGTACCCATTTAGAAACGTTGTCTTCACATCCATTTGAAAAAGCTTCATTCCTTTATGAGCTGTGAAAGCTATCAGGAGTCTAATAGCTTCAAGACGAGCAACAGGTGCAAAGGTCTCGTCATAATCTATACCTTCTTGTTGATTATAACCTTGTACCACCAATCTTGCCTTATTTCGAACAATGACCCCAATATCATCCAGTTTATTTCTGAACACCCATCTGGTTCCAATTCTTGGGTCTAGGAACTAAGTGCCAAACTTTGTTCCGTTCGAATTGTTGAAGCTCTTCTTGCATAGCTATAATCCAATCAGATTCTGCGAGAGCCTTCTTAATATTTGTTGATTCAATTGCTGGTAAAAATGAATTGAAGGAGCAAAAATTGTTCAAGGATCGTCGCGTTTGAACACCTTTCTTAATATTGCCAAGTATACTTTCCATAGGATGCGAACTCTTATATTTCCATTTTGTTGAAGAACTTTGTTCTTCATTGTTTGAACTTGATCTAACTTCATTTGGCTAAGAATTTAAGGAAGTTCCCCTGAATCCAATCCCGGTGTTATGGTAGAGTCGGTTATAACTTCAGACTCATTGCCTTGAATTGGATTCAATGTTATAGTAACATCACCTATAACATTAGACTGGGAATTCTTATCTTGAGACAATGTTATAATATCATCAATTATAACTTTGGTTTTCACCTTTTTATATGTTTAGAAGAATGATCAAGCTCATCATTTATCCCTTCAATCTCATTATCCTTCGATTCTAATTCTGGGGGATCGTCTCTAGAAAGACGAAAGTCAGGTTCGTTCAAGTCTTCTTCCTCATCCTGTAAGGGCTTGTCAAACACATTATCTTCAACAAAAATAACGTGAATACTTTCTTCAATACAAAGTATTCTTTTATTTAAGACTTTGTAAGCCTTGCTATGATCCGAATACCCTATAAAAATCGCCTCATCACTCCTAGGGTCAAATTTACTTAACCTATTTTTACCATTATTATGAACAAAACATTTACTCCCAAAACAACGAAGATGGGAGATATTAGGTTTGCGACCTCTTAAAAGTTCATAAGGGGTTTTCTTAAGGATAGGTCTTATCATAGCACGATTATGGATATAACAAGAAGTACTAATAGCTTCACCCCAAAAGTTACGAGGTAAACCACTACATAAAAGCATTGTACGAGCCATATCTTCTAGTGTTCTATTCATACGTTCAACGACACTGTTTTGTTGAGGAGTTCTTGGTGAAGAAAAGTAATGTCCTACTTCATTAACTCTACAATATTCTATAAAGGCTTGATTATCAAATTCAGTGCCATGATCAGTGCGAATAGACACAAGGTTAGTCTTATATTTATTTTTAACAAGTTTCATAAGACAATCAAATTCATCAAAAGTCTCATCTTTTGAATGAAGAAAGATAGGCCATACATACCTTGAGTAATCGTCTACGAGGACAAAGACATACCTGGATCCTCCTCGACTTCTTATCTTCATAGGACCACATAAGTCCATGTGCACCAATTCCACCGCTTGATTCCTGCTTACCACTCGTTTAGGTTTAAACGATGATCTCACATGTTTGCACCTAGCACACGTCTCACACATATTTTCTTGGTCGAACTTGATTTTAGGTAGTCCTTCAACCAAGTCCCAAGTCTTGAGTTTGTTCAAGGTTAGTGAGCTAATGTGATCAAAACGTTTGTGCCATAGACAAGGATCATCAAGTGTAACTTTCATGCATGTAAAAGAGTTAGTAGGCACAGCATTTAAATCTACCATATACACGTTCCTTTTCCTATGTCCTTCAAGAATAACATTGCTTGTACCTTCAATTATAATGCGGAAACCATAAGTATAAAAATCCAACCTTGTTACCTTTGTCGCATAATTGAGATATACTAAGTAGATTATGCTTGAGACCATCCACTAGATAAACATCACTAATTGCATGTGATTTAGAAATTCCAACTTTGCCCACACCAATCATTTTGCCCTTCTTATTATCCCCAAAAGTCACCTTTCCTCCATTATAAGGTTTAAGTGAAATAAACAAATTCTTATCTCCAGTCATGTGTCTTGAGCATCCACTGTCAAGATACTATTGATTGTTTTCTTTCACTATTACCTGCAGAAAGGATTAGATAAAGTTTTCAGCATTAGTAGTATCTAATGTTCTAGCTTTATCAGCTATAACTTCAGATTTCAGCTTCTTAGCTTTAGCCTTTAGAGTATGATTCTCCTCAACAATATCAAGAATATGTTCCTTTAGATCCTTTAGTTCCATATCCTGTTCATGACATTTATCGAGGGATTGCTCAAAGAATTCAATTAGGGCACTTTTAGACAATTTCTTAACATGTTTCTTTAGTTCAAGAAAACTAACCTCATTATCGTCATCTTCATCTGATTCTCCTAGAAAGCAATAGTTTGATTGAGAGTTCGTGTTATCATCATCGCTATCAGAGATTAGATCAAGACTGACGCTGCTGAGACAAAGATTGGCTACTTCATCATCTTTGGATCCTTCATCATCTTCTGAGTCAAGATCTCCCCAACATGAAGCCATCATTACTTGTTTGAACTCCTTCTTTGTCTTCTCGCGTTTTGCCTTGTCCTTGATTTTCTCCCATGTCGGACAATCCTTGATCATGTGATCAGATTCTCCACACTTGAAGCAGTCTCTGTTAGCAAAAGATGACTTTGATTCTGTTGCTTTCTTGTTAAACAACTTGTTGTTTTTATAAGACGATTTTGCTTACTTGTTTCAAAAGATTCTATTATTAAAACGGCGTGCAAACAAGAAGGTTTCATCTTCTATGTCGGATTTAACATCTTCACTTTTTAAGGCCATACCTTTACCTCTGCTTGGTTCAACGTCATCGACATTTAGAGTAATTTCATGGACCATGAGAGCACCAATGAGTTCTTGGAAGGATAGGTTTTCAAGATCTCGCGATTCCTCCATTGCTGTGACCTTGGCACGCCACTTTTTAGTCAAGATCCTAAGAACCTTCCTAGCAATGTCCTCGTTCTTGAACTTTCTTCCTAGGTTTTCCAATTCATTTATGATACTTGAAAAACGTGCGGACATACTATCCACGGACGCATTTGGCTCCATACTGAATAGCCCATATTTCTGTATTAACAGATCTATGCGGTGTTTCCTAGCAATGGAAGTACCTTAATAAGCTAATTCAAGGCCGTCCCATATTTTCTTGGCCGTCGAGCACGAAGAGAACCGATCGAATTCATTAGTAGTCATGCCATTCTGCAATAGACTTATAGCTTTGGAATTCTTTCCAACCTTCTTGTAGTCGGCCTCGATATAGTCCTCTTCCTTTTTCTCGTAAGTAGTTCCTTCAGTGGAAGCAACCAAAATTTTAACTGGTCCATTTTGGATAATCTTCCAGCACTCCCAATCATGACCTTTCACATAGTGAGTCATCATGTTTTCCCATAATCCATAATTCTTCCCATCAAAGACGGGACACTTGAGATATTTGGAATCTATTTATCACGTGATAGGCCGCGGAATATAAAACGATAAGATAAATAAAGATAGACAAATCAGCCTCTTTGCGGTTAGGCAATCAAGAGCACGAGGCTCTGATACCAATTGAAAAGTCTATCGATCCGAAATACTCAAGAGGGGGGGGGGGGGGGTGAATTGAGGATTAAAAACTTTTGCCTACTTCTTGGGTTGTATATGTATAATTAATTATTTAAAGTTTATTGATTAAACTTTAACTAATTAACTAATTAACGAACAAGAATGAAATAAATAAACGAACGAAAGAGAGAGACACACGGTTTTTGAAGTGGTTCAGTTTCACAAATCGAAACCTACGTCCACTATTCTCAATTAATAAATTTAGTACCTTTCTACGGATTACAAATTTACTAACCTAACTCGTACAACTAACCCTAGTTGTAACTCAAGTGAGTACCGGTTAAATACGCGAGTGACTAACTTACGGTAATAAAAAAGCACTATTGATTCTACTAAAAGCTCACGTTAATGAACGAGTAAGAAATCAATTAAGCACTATTATCTTATAATGATAACTAAAGAACGAATGCACAAGTTTATAAATACACGACCTTTTTCGAAAATAGCAAAACGGTTTTCTTGTTTTGAAACACACGGTTTTTGCTCTTAAAAATAAAATCAATTTTATGATTAAAGGTCTTATTTTTAAATGTTGCAAAGTGTAAAGTATTTATAGTAAAGGAGGGAGCATAGCTCTCGGTTTTCCCGAAACCCTAACGACCGAAATATAGATATGTAAGCAAATCATATCTTTATTATTTCTTTCCTTAAAACCCTAAGAGATAATAGAGAATATTCAAAAGATAAAATATAAATTATTCTTCTATTATCTTTTCCATAAATCTTAAAATATGATAAGATTTTCCATAATAAAAATATCCTTATCATAAATAACCATATCAAGTTAAATATAAAAGATATGTTAAGATAATTCTAGAGAATAAAATCTTAACAATAACAATCTCTTATTCCTTAAGGTAACACGAGATAACACGGCACATATGCCTCGTAATTCGTGAAAACCCTACCTTGAGATTAGGTTAGATTTTAGGGTTTAAGAGTATGCCATGTTAAGACCCTAGTTAGTAATATGGCTTAACTCATCAGTTGATCCAACATAATTACTAATTATAAGTTTAAAATAAAACCACACTCTATATGAATATGGGCTTCCTTATTAAATAAATACTTTTGCTAGAACATTTAAAAGAATCAAAAATATTTTTCAAAAAACAATTTTGAAAACATCTTGAGTCGTGTGTTAATACAAACTCAGCATCTCAATGTTATAGTAGAAGTGCTATAACATTGAGCTCTTTCACAAGTAATGTTATAGCTATCAAGCTATAACTTTACCAGTATAAGAAATTCATTCTTATGTTACCATTACGAGATAATCACATATACTATTCTAATCTTCTTAGGAGATCTTCGAGTATAGGGTACTTCACCATCTAAGCTTGATTAATCTTTAGACGAGGTTCATCTTCTCATGATGCTTGAATAACTCTTCCACAATCTTGATTCGTAATTGAGGGCTTGATCATAACATAGTCTTGTATACTTCCATCACAATTTTCTAAAATTGACAAATAGTAAGTCTAATTTGAAGAGATTAAACAAACAATTACACGCAATGAGTATATATGAAAAATAAGGCACTCTTAACATCATCAAAACATAAACATATATTCTATATGGTTCAACAGTGAGTTTTGGTTGGAGAAGGTGGCTTTTCTAGGCCATGTTATATCAAAGGAAGGAGTTGTCATGGACCCTACAAAGATTAAGGTTGTGTCAAAGTGGGTAGCACCCAAGCATGTGGCGGAAATCAGGAGTTTCCTACGTGTAGCCGGGTATTATCAACGATTCATGAAAGACTTCTCTAAGATCGCTAGGCCTTTGACATCTTTGATGAGAAAATAAAACCATTTCAAGTGGGACGGGAACGGGAGTTGTGAGACGGCCTTCTTGACCCTAAAGGAGGGCCTAAGCATGGCCCCGGTGTTAGCCTTGCCGGAAGGGAGCAAAAATTTTGATGTGTATACCGACGCTTCAAAGAATGGTTTAGGATGTGTACTTATACAAAATGGTAGAGTCATTGCTTACGTATCGCGATAATTGAAGTCCTATGAGGAGAAGTACCCAACAGATGACCTAGAGTTGGGAGCCATTGTCTTTGCCTTGAAGATTTGGAGGCACTACTTGTATGGAGCGACATTTAAGGTGTTTTCCGATCACATGAGTTTGAAATACATCTACACCCAAAAGGAGTTGAACGTGAGACAAAGAAGATGGATTGAGCTCATTGGAGATTATGACATGGAAATAGTATACCATGAAGGGAAAGCTAATGTGGTGGTCGATGCCTTGAGTAAAACGTGTTGGAGTATGTGTCCTCGACAATAATGCGATCACATGTTTAAATCTCATATTAAGACTGCTAAAGGGAATGTAATATTTTATTGTCAACTGATCCTCATTAATCGGTAATGATTGGCTGACTAGAGTTTGACATTACTGTCGTGTGACGGTGATGATCAATTGATACCTTAAGGTCATACCTCTAGGGTAACGCTCTTAATTGATTAATTAATTAATTGTATGATGATACAAGTTAATTAATTCCTTAAAATTGAATAAATGATTTTGTGAGTGAGATTACGTATCTTATTGTAATTAGATTAAATAAGATTCGGTCTAAGTAATTTAAATTGTTTTATTACTTAGGTTTATTTATTGTTTATGAAACAATTAAAATAAGAATGAATGGTTTATTATAAATACAAGTTGTTGTGATTTATATTTCTATGACCCATTTTAAGTACTTGTAATTATGAATTACTAGTTATTTTTGTATGTGATTTATTTTGTTTATATGATGATTTTTAATAAGGTGAAAATGCATTATTAAACAGCATGTCTAGTAACATGTCCAATATGTCACACTACACAAATTGACATTTGACAATCTTAAATGGACCCATTTTATGTGGGTGTGCCGTGTAAATGGAGGGATAGGGTAGGTTTAGGATTTAATTGGTGCTCTAATTGATAATTAGGCATAATGATTATGTCCTTTATAGACCTAAACCTAGTCCTATACTATGTGACTTGAGAAGAACAACTTTGTGCATGCATTGGGCACTCTTACCTTGAGCTACCCGGCCACCCATATGAAAAAGGAGAGTTTTTCTCTTCTTTTTCATTCTAATTCATTCTTACCAAAATATATTGATAATTTGACATTCTCTCTAACTTGGTTTAGAAGGCTTATGAAGAAAAACTCTCACAAATCTCTAATATTTTGCCTCTATTACTAGAAGTAGTAATCTCATAATATTAGTAATTATTTAAGGATATGATCGAGTCCATTTCGTTTCACAAATTAAGCATATGTGGTCGTTGGTCAATGGTCGATACAAAACACAATTTATACTTCACAAACAACTCTACAATTAGTAAAGAGGCAAGTAAAGGTCGGATCCCAAGGGACGGGTATTGAAATGAGAATTCTATTGTAACTAGTAGTGTCTAAGGGGTGTCACAAATTGGGTTGATGTAGAAGGTTACTAAACTAAAATAGCAATGAAAATAAACTAACAAGGTAAATAAAATAAGGGGTGTAAACAATTGATTAAAGGCACTAGGGTGTCATGGGTTCATAAGGGAATCATGGGATATGATCATACAAACATGTTCTCAAATTATAAGCAAGCAATTATTGTTGTGATGGATTGAGTTGGGTTATATCTTACAATCCTAGGAAAGTTTGGGTCCCGGAGCCGAATCGATTAGATTGTACAACACCTACAAGTCGACTTAATCTTTCCTACTCAACACATGCATGGTCTAACAAGACTCGAGTTGGGTTATGTCTTACAAGTCAAGTTGAAAGGATAGAAGATGATAGTAAATGCAAGGATTCATAGGCTTAGCATTTCATCAAATATAACATGTGCATGTATTAAGATCAAAACAAGCAAGCAAATAAGATATGAAAGCATATTAATTTAAGCATGAATCATTCCCCATGTTGGTTTCCCTAATCACCCATTAAACCCTAGCTAAGAGACTACTCACTCATTATCATATTGATCATGCTAGAAAGGTTGTCAATCATACTAACATAATGAAACATGATGAATAAATGAAAGTAATTAGCAATAATTAAAAAGGGATTAAGAGATTATACCTACTAATGATTCCAATAATAAAGCAAGAATAATAGAAGTACTTGAATCCTAGATTGAGAGGTTGTCAATCTCCCAATAATAACCCAAATAATCTTCAATTACCCAAAATAAAGTAAGAACAAGAGAGAGATTAAAGAACTAGAACTTGGATTAAAACTTGATTAATATTTGATTACAATATTGAAGAGAGATTTGATTAATATTAACTACACTAATTATTGATAAGAAGAACATGCTCCTCTAATTAGACTAATGGGGTATTTATAGTGAAAATTAGGGAGGATGCATTAGGGTTAACTAAGGGCTAAACTAGTAATTACACTTTTTAAGTTGAGCAAGGAGACTTCGGTATTCTCCGAGAGAAGGGCTTCTCTTATCGTGGCTTGAAGAATGAAAACGTCTTTGTCATGAAATCCGTGCGGATGGGAGTCGGGACGGCCGGATCTGGGCTGGAGAATCCGAGCGGATCCTTGGGCAAGACGCTCGGATTGGCGAGGGGGAATCCGAGCGGATTCCTTTGAGGGACGCTCGGATTGGGCTTGGGCGGACGGACGGATTATGTACAATCCGTTCGGATTGTATGGCAGCGTTATTTCTTCTTCTTTTCTTCCCTTTTCTTCATGAATTCCTTGGGGATTTCCTTGGGGACTCAAGGATCCTTTCTCAACAATGCTCTTCTACTATGCTATGTACAAAGGCCTTCTAGTCTTGTCTCTCCTTGATGCTTGGTCATTGAATATGATCAATTTAGCCTCGTTTTGCCATGAAAATGCAAGATTCTTACTCCTTTCCTACCAAGGGATCAAAATCTCAAAGAATATGCAAAACAAAGAACTAAAGATAAGAAATGACCCAAATAGGCACTAAAAAGCATGGAAACAATGGTAATTCGGGGCTAAATATGCGCCAATTATGGTCACATCAAATATCCCCAAACCTAACCTTTGCTCGTCCCGAGTAAAGAGGTGACAAAGACTAGGACCAATACTAACCTAACCTAATAATAATAGCCGATATGAGACAATTAGCGGGTCTCACTCCGCCCCTTCAACTCACAACAAGACAACCATGAGGTAGGATGCCTTCTTGCAAGGCAAGGTGGGTCTTGCCAAAATGGCGACACATCCAAACATTAAGCACACAAAAACACATAATGGATGCATCTACAAAAAGAATAGCCACTTTCCTCATCTAAGTGGCGGAAATTATCTACAAGGAAGCAATTCAAGGGTACACAATCCTTCATAGATACAATTTATTCAAACTACTAAGCCTAGAAGGATACCAATAAATCACCTCCAAAATGTGTCAAGCTAGGGTACCTTTGTCCTCAATCGTTAAATGCTTTTGTCAAGAGTAGACTCCCTATGGTGTTAGAAACACTGGAGGATCGCCGAATTCCCCCTCTTGCCTAGACAAGAAGAAGGGTCGTCCCCTCTCTACCATGCACAAAAATGGATACGATGGATAAAGGGATCGATAGATATTTGAGTTTCACTTTGGGAGTTTGCTTTTATTTTTGTTTTCCCCCCAATTTCATTGGCATTTGACATTTGAGAACACTTTCTTTGCCATTTCTTTTGATTTTTGGCATTTCAATACTTGACAACTTTTTGAATTTCTTTTTGAACATTTTCAAAGTCACCCCAATTAGTAACGAGGGTGCCTTGTATTTGAAGCTTTAGGAGTCTATTTTGCTCCTCTTTTCTTTTGATGCATTTTTGCAAACTTTCTTTCATTTTTCATTTCATTGAACTCAAATTGATTTCTTTTTGTTTTGTGCCCATTCCCTTTGATGACAAAAATGTGGTAGAACATGGATGAATGATAGAAGTATGCATGGTTTCAAGGGTCACCTTGGAATAAACGGTAGCCAAGGAGTTATCACACCACAAGGTACTCTTGACTAGGCCTTAAACCATGGGTCAAAGGGTACTAGCATGACACATCCTAGGGTGTTTTACAAGTATTCTAACAAGCAAAGTCTTAAGAATAAAAAGCATCTACTAGGGCCTATATACACTTGTCAAGCTTCCCAAATAGACGGTTTCGCAAAATTTTCTAACATGCAACTACATGCCATGATGCAACTAGCATATAAACATCCTAATGCAAATGATTCTACCAACTAGTATGCCATATAAACTAAATGCAAGTCCTAAGTTCACATTGTTTTTACCGCATCAATCAAAATAAAGCCACATAGTCATTAACATAAAGAGGAAAAAGGAGATTGGAAAGATCATACCATGCGGTCTTCAATATCCTCATGTCTCGGATGTGGCGTAGTCAATCAAAGTGAACAAGGATAAACAAACACAATATATACAAGACAATATATACAAAGGAAATGAACTTGTTTTTGGTTTTTCAATTTTTCAATTTTTATGATTTTTGAAATTTTTCAATTTTTATGGTTTTTGAATAAAAGTTAAGTGTTAGAATTCCCATCCCCACACTAATATGGGCATTGTCCTCAATGGCCAAAATGATGGAAATTATGCAAAAATGATGCATGATTTCTATACTAAATGCAATTCTACACTAAGCTATACTACATGATGCATGGTTTTTGTTATGACGGAGAGGATAATTTAGATTACCTCCCGTTGTGTATGCATTAACTTCCCCAAACCGAATAAGACACTATTGCTAATGTCAAAGCATGGGTATAGTTCATGCACACACTATGCTATGCATGAAACTAGATTGTCATTTTGGATTTTCAAAAATGGGAACAATAAAGAACACCTCAAAGGAACCGAGGTGTGAGTCCTTTGATGTTGCTAGGACTAAACCAACAATGATCAAAATAAAATAAAATACAAAGAGATATAGACAAACCATGGGAGTGTAGGAGTCTACAAGGCTAGTCTTCCATCATGCTATTATCATCACCACTTCCCTCATGAGAAGCGGTCACATTGCCACTTTCCTTGGCACTTTCTTCATTATCTTGCTCATCATCTTGCTCACCATCTCTTTCTTCATCTCCACTTGCTTCTTCCTCAATATTATCATCAATTTCTTCACCATTTCCAACAACCTCATTGTCTTCCACCACGTCCCTAGATGCACCCGGAAATAAGGCTTCTCTATCCGCCCAACTAGGCAAAGGACAAGATGGATCAAGGAGTCCTTGCCTAGCTAGATGTAGGAGGGGAGGATATTGAGCCAAATAAGCATTCTTCCGATCTTCATAAGCTTGCTTGTGCATGGCTTGCATAAGAAGAGTGACATAGTCTTTTCCAATTTCAACTCCTTGCGGTTTGAACTCTTCATACACAAAGGGGTAAGGCGGTATAACAATGGAAGAGGAGGGAGTTTCATGATCACCCTTTTGTTGTTGAATGATGTACTCGGCTTCTTCGGATAGGGGAAGTAAATAGTTGGTCCGGTGGACACTAAGACGGCAAATCTTTGCGGGTAAAGTGAATGATCGAGCCTCACTAGTAAGCCACCCATACTTGGTATCAAGGGGATTGTGAGCAACCCACTTAAACTTGTTAATCAAGATGGACATATCAATAAGATGGCCACCATCCTTAGCCTTGTACTTGCTATCCTTATTTAAATTAGGATCAAAGTGCTTGGCTAGGACCGTGACAAGGCCGCCATTAACAATAACGGTTTGACCCTTCTTCCCACTATCTACATGGAGCCATCTATCAACCAATAGCCTCAAAGAATTGTAAGGCTTGGTGTGAATTCTTCCAATATTCAAAGTTGATTCAAGGAGAATAAAATCGAGTCCCGTGAAATGATTGGTGTCTTTCCTAGCAATTATGGTATTTCCCACAACTTTGCGCCATATTCTTATGCCCGGATGATGGACCAAAAGAGCACGACAAGCATGAAAATCTTCAAATTTCTTCCCGGAGATTGCCTCCCAAAGAGGCTCGGGTTCATACTTCCCATATTGCTTATAATATTTATGTTCATCGCTAAGACCCAAAATTTCACCCAATTCCGGAAAGGTAATGCGTCTACTAGTGTTAGCTAGACGAAACTCAATATTTTCCCTATTCTCAACTTTTGTCACTTTTAAAGAACTTAAGAATTCCAAGACAAGGGAGGGGTATGTTACTTCCTTCATTTCAAACAATTTCTTCAAACCCATGGCATTGAAAAAGACTCTTGTTTGTTCAAGAACACCCAACTTCTCTAAGGCATCTTGACATATGAATTTGGTGGATTGGATTTGTTTCATAGCAAACTTGACAAATGTATTTCTATGGGTATCGGAAATGAAAGTTACCTCCGGAAAATGCAAGAGTTGATCGATTACCGGAGTAGAAGGTGATGCTTCCATAGGAATTTGTTGTTGTTGTTGCACTACCAAGTTTGGTGTTGATACCACCATTGCCAAAGCTTTCTTTGCTTGTAGAGCTTTTTGCCTTTGAGAGAGAGCCTTTGCTTTTGGTGCCTTTGTTGCCTTTGTTGCTCCCTTTGTTCTTGCCATTTGATGAACTAACCAAGTAAAGAGTCAAAAATCTTCAATTTGTAGAATGCCCAAATCGATTTTGAAGGTGAAAGGCTTTGCCTTTATGAGAACAAAAATCGATTCAAAGGTTGAAGAATTTGTTCTTGGTTTTGATTGTTAATGAAGATGGAGTGATTGATTTGTTGTTTGAAAGATGGGTTGATTTGATTTTGGTGGATTTTGTTGAGGGTTTTTGTTTTTGAGATGGAGAGGATGAGGGTTTTGATGTTATGGGTAGTGTTTATGAATGAATGAATGAATGAATGAAGGTGGGGTGGTATTTAAAGAACTCGTCAATTTCAAAACGCAGGGACAATCCGTGCGGATTGGGCGCAAACCGTGCGGATTCTACAGCTTCAAAATTTTCAAAATCCCGCCTAGAGACGGGCGGATTCTGGGGAATCCGCTCGGATTCTTCTGAGATGGGACGGGCGGATTTCGTGCAGGACGGACGGATTTCAGTCCAGAGGTTTTTCTTTGTTTTTCTTCAGCTTTGAGACGGGCGTCTTTTTCAAAAGACGGACGGATTCTGTGAGACGGGCGTCTTTCCAGAAATCCGCTCGGATTCTTTGACAGTCAAGAAAATTTGCAATTTCAGCACAGCCCAAGACGGGCGTCTTCTTAGCAGGACGCTCGGATCTTCTGCAGACGGGCGGATTCTCAGGAATCCGCTCGGATTGGTCCTTGCGTACACGGATTCAGCTCTATCCGTGCACAAATGCATTCCCTTATCATTCTTTCTTTCTTTCAAATCTTGTGTTCTTCATTGTGGGGGCACTACTAAGGCATGAATAGCCTAGGCAATTGCCATCCCCACACTAAGGTAAAGCACTACACATCAATTAAAATTATTAGTCCCTCCCTCACTTCTCTCTTACATGACAATTATTTTGATCAAAGTAAAAATAAATCCAAAAATGACAAAAATGCAATACAAAAATTGAAAAGTAAGTTAGGGAGTTAGAAATATTTACAAGTGGTGGTTTGGGAGGACTCCACCAAACTCTCATTCTTGATGAGATGTCATGAGGGCATGTTCAAGGTGTTGTTGATGTTGCTCAACACCTTGAAGAAGTAATCAAAAGCTTGTTCATTGTTATGGTAGAGGTCCTCAATAGACCGTGGCCCTTGTTGTTGATCATGATCGATGGCATGCCCAATGTAGGGATTAAAGATCCCTTCAAATTCGTCGTCCCAAAGACCACAAACTTCATTGAGTTGATCATTGAAAATCTCTTGCATAGATGGAGACAACTCTCCCAATTTCTTCTCTTGGCCAATGAGGCCATCATCTTCTTCCTTGGTTGATTTTGATGAGCTTTGCAAGCTCTCCTTGTCACAATTCACTTGCTCTTTGAATGGAGCATCTTCAACTTTCTTCCTCCATTGGAGTTCCGATTTCTTCCTTTCATCTTTCCTATATAATGATCAATCATGAAACATGGCTCATGCAAACGAGGAGCTCTCATGGTCTTGTCAAGATTAAAAGTTATGCTTTCATCTCCCACTTCTAGAGTGAGCTCTCCATGTTTCACATCAATCACCGCACCCGCGGTGTGTAGGAAAGGTCTTCCTAAGATGATTGGAATGTTGGAATCTTCCTCCATATCAACAATGACAAAGTCCACCGGGATGAAAAACTTCCCAATTCGCACGGGGACATCTTCCCATATCCCTAATGGTGTCTTCGTCGATCTATCGGCCATTTGAAGAGTGATATTGGTACATTTAAGCTCTCCCATTCCCAACCTTTTACTTACCGAGTACGGCATGACACTCACACTAGCCCCTAGATCACATAAGGCTTTGTTGATCGTTGTGTCGCCAATGGTACACGGTATTGAGAAGCTTCCCGGATCCTTTAACTTTGGAGGTGAACTCCCTTGAAGTATTGCACTACTCACCTTAGTGAAGGCGATAGTCTCAAGTTTCCGGATCGACTTCTTCTTTGTGAGGATATCTTTCATGTACTTTGCATAGGCCGGAACGTGATTGATTAATTCCGTGAAAGGAATTGAGACTTCTAAGTTCTTCACAATCTCCATGAACTTCCCAAGTTGATCATCAAATTTAGGCTTGGCTTGACGACTTGGAAAAGGAAGTCTAATCATAATGGGCTCCTTCTCTTTGGCTTTGTCTTCATTTTTCTTTGAACTTTCTTCCTTTGATGATTCCCCTTCTTTGGGACTTTGCACCAAACCTTCATTCTCACTAGCTCTCACAACTTCATCCTCAACTTGCTTCTTCGGTGCTTCATATCTTGTACCACTTCTCAAGTGAATGGCACTAACCGTTTCATGTCTAGGGGGATTACTTTGAGGTGGTAATTGCCCCTTTTGTCTTTGTGAGCTTGAAGATGCTAGTTGAGTCAATTGTGTTTCCAACATCTTGGTGTGAGCTAGAATGTTGTTGATGGTGGTGTCTTTTGCTTGGCTATCTTTTTGCATTTGGGTGAAAAATTCTTGTTGATTCTTTTGCATTTGGAGGACCACTTTTTGGACATCAAAACCTTGGTCATTGTGGTGATTGTATGGATTTTGATTTTGGTAACCTTGGTTTTGATTGTAAAAGGGTCTTTGATTTTGATTTCTCATGGGTGGTGGAGTGTATGTTGTTTGAGGGTTTTGAACATTTTGGCTTTTGTATGAGAGATTTGGATGGAACTTGGTGTTTTCATTGTAAAAATTTGAATAAGGGGTACCACTTATGTAAGCTTGGAAAGCATTACCTTGTTCGGTTGTTCCCCTACACTCACTTGAGTCATGACCCAAGGTTCCACAATTCTCACATATCCCGCTTGGGATTGATGAGGATGCCGTCATGGCATTGACATGATGCTTTGATGATTTTGAGTTTTCCTCAAGTCTAGCCATAGCTTGTTCAAACTTCAAGTTGATTGTGTCAATGTGAGCACTAAGTTGAGCACCCAATTGAGTAACGGTGTCCACTTCATACTTTCCTCCTCTAGTAGCCTTGCGAGGCCTACTATATTGTGAATTATGGACCGCCATTTCCTCAATCTTGTTCCATGTTTGATTGTCATCAACTTCGGTGAACATTCCATTTGATCCCATATTGAGAATGTTCCTTGAATCTTCATATAAACCATTCCAAAATTGTTGCACTAAAAACCATTCGCTAAGTCCATGGTGAGGACATGAGCGACAAATACCTTTGAACCGCTCCCAAGCTTCATACAAAGATTCTTCATCCCTTTGCTTAAAACCCGTAATTTGAGCTCTTAGCATATTGGTCTTTTCCTGGGTAGAATTTTTGTAGAAAGCTAGAGCTAGCTTCTTCCAAGAATCTATTCCAAGGGTGGCCTTATCAAGGCCCTTCAACCATTGCTTTGCGGTGCCGATTAACGAAAAAGGAAATAAGACCCATCTTATTTGGTCTTGAGTCACGCCCGTTTGAGAGATAGCTTCACAATAATCGCAAAAGGTTTCCATATGAGAATGAGGGTCCTCACTAGGCATTCCCCCGAATTGGCTCCTCTCAACTAGTTGGATGAAGGCGGACTTGGCAATAAAGTTTCCGTAAGATGTTGTGGGGTAGGAGTACCATTTGGTAAATCCTCCTCGGTGGGTATAGAGTGTGACGAGAATTTAGGCATTGTAGGTGGATTTTGTGTGGTATTGTTTAATGGGTTCTCTTCTCCTTCTATTGCGAAAGGATTGACAAACTCACTAGTGGGTTGAACAACTTCACCAACACCTCCCAAATTCCTCCTAACAAGTCTCCTATTATTTGTCAAGGTTCTTTCGATTTCACGGTCAAAAGGTAACAAATCTCTTTGTAACCTTCTAGACATGCAAAATATCAAACAACTCGAAAACAATTAGAACAAACCTTGAGGAGTTTTACTTCCCCAAGGTGAAAAAGACACAACAATAAAAGAAATCTTAAATCAATTAAACACCGTCCCCGACAACGGCGCCATTTTTGATCGAGTCCATTTCGTTTCACAAATTAAGCATATGTGGTCGTTGGTCAATGGTCGATACAAAACACAATTTATACTTCACAAACAACTCTACAATTAGTAAAGAGGCAAGTAAAGGTCGGATCCCAAGGGACGGGTATTGAAATGAGAATTCTATTGTAACTAGTAGTGTCTAAGGGGTGTCACAAATTGGGTTGATGTAGAAGGTTACTAAACTAAAATAGCAATGAAAATAAACTAACAAGGTAAATAAAATAAGGGGTGTAAACAATTGATTAAAGGCACTAGGGGGTCATAGGTTCATAGGGGAATCATGGGATATGATCATACAAACATGTTCTCAAATTATAAGCAAGCAATTATTGTTGTGATGGATTGAGTTGGGTTATATCTTACAATCCTAGGAAAGTTTGGGTCCCGGAGCCGAATCGATTAGATTGTACAACACCTACAAGTCGACTTAATCTTTCCTACTCAACACATGCATGGTCTAACAAGACTCGAGTTGAGTTATGTCTTACAAGTCAAGTTGAAAGGATAGAAGATGATAGTAAATGCAAGGATTCATAGGCTTAGCATTTCATCAAATATAACATGTGCATGTATTAAGATCAAAACAAGCAAGCAAATAAGATATGAAAGCATATTAATTTAAGCATGAATCATTCCCCATGTTGGTTTCCCCTAATCACCCATTAAACCCTAGCTAAGAGACTACTCACTCATTATCATATTGATCATGCTAGAAAGGTTGTCAATCATACTAACATAATGAAACATGATGAATAAATGAAAGTAATTAGCAATAATTAAAAAGGGATTAAGAGATTATACCTACTAATGATTCCAATAATAAAGCAAGAATAATAGAAGTACTTGAATCCTAGATTGAGAGGTTGTCAATCTCCCAATAATAACCCAAATAATCTTCAATTACCCAAAATAAAGTAAGAACAAGAGAGAGATTAAAGAACTAAAACTTGGATTAAAACTTGATTAATATTTGATTACAATATTGAAGAGAGATTTGATTAATATTAACTACACTAATTATTGATAAGAAGAACATGCTCCTCTAATTAGACTAATGGGGTATTTATAGTGAAAATTAGGGAGGATGCATTAGGGTTAACTAAGGGCTAAACTAGTAATTACACTTTTTAAGTTGAGCAAGGAGACTCCGGTATTCTCCGAGAGAAGGGCTTCTCTTATCGTGGCTTGAAGAATGAAAACGTCTTTGTCTCAAATCCGTGCGGATGGGAGTCGGGACGGCCGGATCTGGGCTGGAGAATCCGAGCGGATCCTTGGGCAAGACGCTCGGATTGGCGAGGGGGAATCCGAGCGGATTCCTTTGAGGGACGCTCGGATTGGGCTTGGGCGGACGGACGGATTGTGTACAATCCGTTCGGATTGTATGGCAGCGTTATTTCTTCTTCTTTTCTTCCCTTTTCTTCATGAATTCCTTGGGGATTTCCTTGGGGACTCAAGGATCCTTTCTCAACAATGCTCTTCTACTATGCTATGTACAAAGGCCTTCTAGTCTTGTCTCTACTTGATGCTTGGTCATTGAATATGATCAATTTAGCCTCGTTTCGCCATGAAAATGCAAGATTCTTACTCCTTTCCTACCAAGGGATCAAAATCTCAAAGAATATGCAAAACAAAGAACTAAAGATAAGAAATGACCCAAATAGGCACTAAAAAGCATGGAAACAATGGTAATTCGGGGGCTAAATATGCGCCAATTATGGTCACATCAGGATACAAATACTAATTTCTAGTAACAGAATTAGTACTTTGTTTAAGGGTGATTACTTTGGTACAATCCATAAGGAGTAGATTCTATTATTGAATCTAAGGGTTTTATTGGGCATTTGGATTTTTCTTTAAGAAGACTAATTTGGTAGGAGACCAATTAGTATAAACCATTCGACCCTCATTGTAAGAATAATCGATTTTTCTTCTTACTTTGTATTTTTGTTATGCATGCATAAGTTCATTTTAGTTTATTACTTAACTAATAAACACATAGTTATTAGAAGTGTCTAATAAGAGATTAATGAATCTTTCAATTGGTATCTGAACAAGAGTTGTTGCATGCATAATCGGTTATTGTTTTTTCGAGTTAAAATGTTAACATATAAAACTAAAAATTTGTGATATTTGATGATATAGGCCACGAAATTTTTGAATTTTAAACATTCTGGACCTAAATTGATTTTAGGTTTTTTTTAATAATTTATGGTATTTTATTGCTCTTTAATATGATTTTAGTATTTTTATTACATTTTATTATAAAAAACTGACATTTAAAATGTTAAAATTAGTTAGACTATGATTTTGACCTTGAAATTTTTACACGACCTCACATGCATATTTTACCTATAGTATGTAGAATTTCGTATAAAATGGTTTTATATTGCATGTTATATGATTTTTACATGATAAAAATTGATGAAATAGAGGCATTTTGTTAAAAATGGTTAAATTTCGTCTCTGCCCATGAATTTTTAGTATGTTTTCACATGCAATATTTACACACTGTATGTAAATTGTGAGATAAAAGGGTTTTATTTTGCATGATTTATGATTTTTAGATGTAAATCACATAAATAGTGACTATTTTAAAAAAAAATAGCTAAAAAGAATTTTATGGCATGAAATTGTTTCCCAATATTGTATATATGATATTAACATTAGATCTAAAGTTGTATGTTAAATTTCGTATGATTTTAATGGTTATTAATTTTTATGAAATATAAATTGATAAATAGCAACTTTAATAGTCATAAATATAAAAATTCGATTTTGGGCTTTAAATTTATCATTTCCAGGTTCAAGAAACTTATTTAGAATATTAAATTTTTTTTTTCTTTATTGCATAATTGTATGTTTAATTTTGAATTAAAGGGTTAAAATTATGTTTTGTATGATTGATTTGTGAAATAAATTAAAATAATCTAAGAGCAAATTTTATTAAAATTTTGGATTGTTGGGAATTTTCCAGAATATACAAAATTTTGATTTTGAATTTTTCTAATTTTTATGACTTAGTTGGGAATAATTTCTTTATTATTATGAATAATAGATGTTTAAAGAGCAATAATAAAATATCAAGTTGAATTATTGTCAAATGTTTAGTGAAGACTAAATTGTTTAGTCCTAAGAGGGTTGGGGTAATTAACTTGGACATAGATTTGATTTATGTAATATTGTGTGATTTTAAAAGGTTAATTGTCATAATAATCCATAAAATCGGACCATATATACGATATTAACTTAAATAGGGCGATTTGGCACATCACATGGCATGTTTCATACATATATTAATGCTGCATTTTTAGTATGATTGTCATATTTTATTTTATATAATTTTTGAATTATGTAATTTGTACTTAGTATGGCCTTAGTTTTTAATTGGTATTTCCCTAAATGAATGGGGATATCGATTTTGTTACATAGCTTTTCTACTTTTATTTTATTTTGTTTTTCTTTTTATAATGTATAAAGTAGAAAAGCTATGTAATTTATTTATTTCGGAGTTCCTTGAAGACGGTGCAATTCGAGAAGGTGATCCGACAAAGACTGTGTTGCCTTGGAGTGCGTGCCAAATGAAGTTCAAGGGACCGAAGGAGTTGGTTTCCGAATTTGTAAAATAGTTTATTTGATTTACTATTTTAGGAAGTCCATACTAGGATTTTATCCTTTTGCTTTGCATTTGTTTTATATGTTTGCATACATAGCCAAATCGCCACAACTACACATGCATATCATTTTATCGAGTCTTCGACCGTGTCAATTATAATTATCGTAGTTCACCGCTTTAGTTCACTTAAAACGTAATAGATAATAAATTGACAAGACCTCTCAATTAATAACAATTGAGAATTAGCCTTACCAAATAATAGAACCATGAGTCCCAATTTCATAAGGAAGTAGGCTCGGCTCACCGGGGTGCTAAACTTGTTACGTTGGGTAAGTGGGTAGTAAAATGTTATTACATAAAAATTTGGATTGAGCTCAACGGAAGTATTCGTGACTGTAGTCGCATGTGTTCCGGGCTAAAGATAAATATTAAAGTAATTTTATCGACCGAGAGTTCTAGAAGTAGAATCGATTAAGGAGTTAATCCACCGAGTTATATGGATAAGGGATGAATCGGCTCACCGTGCCCAAATTGATATAAATTTGGATCTCGGGATCATTTATAATAGTTGGGTAGAGGTCACTATATAAATGCTTAAAACTTGTTTAAAATATTTACAAGTATTATTAAAACGATAGATGTTTATTAATTCCTTCACTTCTTATTTTGTAGTCGAAATTATTTTCTCAATTGCAATGGCAACTCCAATTTCGTCCGCAACCACTAGCTCGAACACTCTCACCAATGTTTCATGGCTCCGATCCTTCATGGATCGTTGTAAATTAGAAAAGAATGGGTCCAATTTTGCTGATTGGGACGCACAACTTCGCTTGGCCGCGGAGGGTGACGACAAGATTCGTTACCTTACCGAGGCCTCTTCCGCCACGCCTAACGCTAGGTCTACCCCCGCCGCTAGGCAAGCCTATGAGACTTACCAAAAGAAGTCGGCCGCGATAAAAAGTGTGTTGATCTTCTCTATGGAGGCCGAACTCCAAAGGAGGGCTATATAAATCAGCACCACCCATGAGATCTATACGAAGCTTGTGACCTTGTTTTCACAAGCTCCGAGGATCATTCAATATGAAGCGGCATCCGCATTCTTCAATCTCAACATTAAGGTGGGCCAAAACGTTAGCCCTCATGTGCTCAAGTTGATGGAGCATGTTGAGACCTTAAAATTGCAAAAGGTAGAGATTCCCGAAGAACTCATCATTAATCGAATTCTTCATTCCTTGAACAAGGTTAAGGCATATGTTCAATTCAAGGTGAATTTTAATATGCAAAACTTGAAAGTATCCCTCGATGAATTACACAAAATGCTTGTGCAAGCCGAGAGGGACATGGGGCTAAATGCTAGCACCACCAAGGATGTGCTCAACATTAATCAAAAGAGCAAGCGGAATTTCAAGAAAGGTGGCAATAAGGGAAAGAAGCAAACTCCCTAAAATAACAAAGGAAAGGCTTGTGAAGCTAGCTCCTCTAAGCCCAAGAAGGGTGCCTCGTCCAGGGACAAATGCCACTATTGTAACGGTGTTGGGCATTGGACGAGAAATTGTGTTAAGTACCTTAGCGATATCAAAGCTGGAAAAGTTATTCCAGTAGGTAAATAAGTGTCCCTATCTTTTATGTTTCTATCTCAACTTTAGTATTTTGATACAAGTTGTGATGATTACCCTTATTATTGTAATTAGCGCATCCAAGCAAGGACAAGGGCAAAGAAAAGCAAGCCTAGAAGATCTTGAGGGAAGCTAGATGTAGCCGCCCATGGTGCTAGATCGATGGAAGCTTGGCTTTATTTTGCTTTGTCTTTATTTTCATGTTGTATTTTGAAATTTTAGAACTATTTTTATTTCCTCATTCGACTTGGAAATTTGGTTGTTTCCTTAAACAATGGTTGTATTTTGGATATTGCTGACTTGGTTTGCAACCCAAGTCACTTATTTTATCCTATCGTTTGTTCTAAAATTGGTGACGCACAGTTGTCGCGGACAAGTGGGAGATTGTTGGAGTATGTGTGCTCGACAATAATGCGATCACATGTTTAAATCTCATATTAAGAATGCTAAAGGGAATGTAATATTTTATTGTCAACGGATCCACATTAATCGAAAATGATTGGCTGACTAGAGTTTGACATTACTGTCATGTGACGGTGGTGATCAGTTGATCCCTTAAAGTCATACCTCTAGGGTAACGCTCTTAATTGATTAATTAATTAATTGTATGATGATACAAGTTAATTAATTCCTTTGAATTGAACAAATGATTTTGTGAGTGAGATTACGTATCTTATTGTAATTCGATTAAATAAGATTCGGTCTAAGTAATTTAAATTGTTTTATTACTTAGGTTTATTTATTTTTTATGAAACAATTAAAATAAGAATGAATGGTTTATTATAAATATAAGTTGTTGTGATTTATAATTCTATGACCCATTTTAAGTACTTGTAATTGTGAATTAGTAGTTAATTTTTGTATGTGATTTATTTTGTTTATATGATGATTTTTAATAAGTTAAAAATGCATTATTAAACAACATGTTTAGTAACATGTCCAATATGTCACACTACACAAATTGACATTTGACAAACTTAAAATGGACCCATTTTATGTGGGTGTGTCGTGTAAATGGAGGGATAGGGTAGGTTTAGGATTTAATTGGTGTTCTAATTGAGAATTAGGCATAAAGATTATGTCCTTTACAGACTTGAACCTAGTCCTACACAATGTGACTTGAGAAGAACAACTTTGTGCATGCATTGGGCACTCTTACCTTGAGTTACCCGGCCACCCATATGAAAAAGGAAAGTTTTTCTCTTCTTTTTCATTCTAATTCATTCTTACCAAAATATATTGATAATTTGCACATTCTCTCTAACTTGGTTTAGAAGGCTTATGAAGAAAAACTCTCACAAATCTCTAATATTATTTATCTATTACTAGAAGTATTAATCTCATAATATTAGTAATTATTTAAGGATACAAATACTAATTTCTAGTAACAAAATTAGTACTTTGTTTAAGGGTGATTACCTTGGTACAATCCTTAAGGAGTAGATTCTATTATTGAATCTAAGGGTTTTGTTGGGCATTTGGATTTTTCTTTAAGAAGACTAATTTGGTAGGAGACCAATTAGTATAAACCATTCGACCCTCATTGTAAGAATAATCGATTTTTCTTCTTACTTTGTATTTTTGTTATGCATGCATAAGTTCCTTTTAGTTTATGACTTAACTAATAAACACATAGTTATTAGAAGTGTCTAATAAGAGGTTAATGAATCTTTCAGAACGTCGGTGCACTCCTTGTGTACCGCCTTTTCCATGCTAAGATTAAAGGAAGAAGTGAAGAATATGGGCATACATATGATACGAAAAGGGGAGGCAATTAGAGACTTAACTTTAGAACCCGAGTAGTACGATGAAATTTGAGAGAAGCAACCAAGTGATGTATAGGAGGAAGTGTCCAAGTCCAACATGTTGGGATGATAGCACCCTGTTGGGACCTCAAATGATCCAAGACATGATTGACCAAGTCCGTGTAATCCGAGAGAAGATAAGGACGGCACAAGATAGGCAAAAGATTTATGCCGACTTGAGGAGAAGTGACATTGCATTTGTGGTGGGACATCAGGTGTTACTTTAAGGTTTCACCCATGAAGGGAGTGATGAGATTTAGGAATAGAGGCAAGTTGAATCACAAGTTCAAAGGGCCTTATGAGATATTGAGTAGAGTCGGGGAAGTGGCGGGAAGTGGCCTACCTCTTAGCGTTCCTCGGCCTTGAAGCGAGTTCACAATGTCTTTCATATGTCTCAATTACGCAAATACATAAGCGACCCTTCACATGTGCTTGAGGCGGAAACGATCGAGTTAGATGATGCTTTAACATATATGGAAACGCCTAAGGAGATCCTAGACCGGAAGGTAAGGAAGACAAGACGTGGTGAGATGGTGTTGGTAAAAGTATTATGGTCTAACCATCTAGTAGAGGAGGCCACATGGGAGGTCAAGGAAACCATAAAAGAAAGGTACCCTCACCTTTTCACACATATATGATTTTGGTTACGAGGTCGTAACCGTGTTTCTTGAAGGATAGGGCGTATTACGCAAGTACAAGAAGTACAAGTTTTCCTTTTCTTAGATTGTCATCACCTCACCTTATAGCATTTTAGTTAGTCATACGGTACTAATCTCATGTTTTTTTGACCTACCACCATGCACCCTTGGGGGAAATATGGGACAGAATTTTTGATAGTGTATAGTGTCAGGTATGAACTTCAGGGACGAAATTCGGGGGGAAGATTGTAATACCTCGCAATTTATAAGACCGTACTCGACCTAGTAGGCAGTCTACTCCACCGAGTGGAGCTCACTCAATAAAGTGGGGGAGTGAGTGGAACTTGGGTGGTGGCTGGAAGTTTCTGAAACAGAGTCACTCGACCGAGTGGAGCTTCACTGGATCGAGTGAACCGGGCACTCGATCGAGTGCCCTGCAGCTTTTTGCGCGAGAATGGTAGGTGGTGTATCACTTTCAAACCTTATCCTTTTCATATTTTTTCACCTAAAATCACTCCCAGCCTAATCTCTACCACTCTTTAAACACTCACAAACAAACACAAACCTTATCCTCTAAACCTAGCCTCCCTATTTGAAGAAGTTCTTGCCAATCTTTTCTCTAGTTGATCCACCACCTTTGTGAGTTGATTTCCACTTTTATTTCCTTAACCTTATCTTGGTAAACCTCAATTTTCCTAGTAGATTATCTCATAATTAATTAGGGTTATGAGTAATTAAGATGGGTAATTATGGGGAATAATTAGTATATTATAGTGGATTATAGTAATGAATGTAGTCATTAATTTGTGTAGGAAGCTTCATTGAGGAGCATTTCTAGGCCATAGCTTGAGGCTTTGTGAAAATAAGCTTGAGGTAGGGTGTTTCCTACTTAGCTTTAATAATATGGATGTTTAATTATGCATTTATTGTCGTTAATAACACTTATCTCATGGTAGTTACATTATAACATGATTACTGGTAATTAGGGTTTGTGACATGATATTTCCTTGTGTTATTTATGTATGTGGTGAAGGGATTAAGCATGGTTAAATGTTACATAAATGGTTAGAATGCATTATAACATGTTTAGGGAGAAATTACATGAGAAAGGGGTGAATTAAGGAGGGATTGAGCATTTGTGACATATTATGCTTTGTGTGGTTAAATGATTATTCTTGTTGGTAATTAATTATATTGTTGTTGTGTCAATTGTGTTGGGGCTGGTGTCCTTTACAGTTAGTGCAAGGACTTACAAATATCTAAAAGGATCAAAGGGTATACTTTTGTATTATAACCAGTTGGTCCACGTTTATCAATAACGGTTGGCTTGCTAGATAAGTTTGACGTTATTGTCATACAGATGGCGGTGATCAACTGGTCCCTAAAAGTCACACCTATAGGATACGTTTGAGAGATGTGACGGTATGAAAATACAGTCATGTTGATGCTAGGAAATTGACTAAGCAGTTAGTCCGAGTTATTTGACTAGTAATTAGTCAAAACGCGATGTTGAGATAATTATTTAATACGGATTAAATAATAATGGCTAAGACGAATTAAACAGTTAATTCGTAAATTGAATATAAACGATTTATATTTAATTAATGTATATTGAATTAATTATACAATATTGTCTTTATCGGACATGTATTAATATTTCAACTAACCCGTGTTATTAGTTGATATTTTAATAGCCGATAACCGATGACGATTTATAATAAAAACCGCGTCATATACATTTAGCAATTTTCGAGCCGGACCACGAGTTAAAATTAAGAGGAAGTGGAAGCCCACTTCCCCATGTGGATCTCGGTTTGGCCGAATGAAAGGAACAAAAGGAGAGCTTCTCCTCCTTTCTAACTGAATCATTCATTTTGACAAAAATATTAGGGTTTCAGAGTATTTTTCTCTGAAATTTCTAGATCTCACATCGAATAACCTCACAATAGCTCTCTCAATATTGCAAGTCAATTAGAGAGCATTTCTAGCACAAGGGCATAGTCTCAGACGGTCTTGGGTGCAACGATTAGGAGGAAATCTACTTTGATTTATGTTCTTTACGCCGCACATCAAAGGATCCGAGGTTGATTCTTAATCTTTATCGTTTTCTATTGTATTTCGTTTATGACCATAAATTGCATGTTAAATTTACGTTATAGTCCTAAATTTTAAGGGTCTTATACGGATATAACCCTACAAGTGGTATCAGAGCGAGGCCACGTAAATTTTCATTGTGATTTTTCATAAATCGATTTGAAACGATTTTGTTTTTGTCATAAAAGCGTGGCAAAGCGTGACATTTTCCTCACGGCGAAATTTTTTTTTCAGCTGTTGCGTTTTTCCTTGTAAACCGTGCCATGTTTACACGGTTGGTTTTGTTTTTGTATACCGTGTCATGTCTATACACGGCTGAAACGTTTTGTCTGTGCATATTGTTATTTTACACGATCATTATAGCAATATGTTCATGTTTTGCAATTTGTTGATTTTTTTTTACACGGTTTTGATCAAAATTGCAATTGATTTTGTCTTGACAAACTGTTTTCACGAGGGTTTTGAGTTTTCAAAAATTTTTGTTTTCGATCGAGCATGTTCCTACTCGATCGAGAGGTTTTTTGTCTTGTTTTTGCTCGATCGAGTACTTGCTTAACTCGATCGACCAATTTTAAAACCCCACTGTTCGATCGAGAGGTCCTCGTACTCGATCGAACAGTTTTGTTGACTAAAGTCCTCGATCGACCTCTAGTTCTGTCGATCGAGTACTTACTGTTTGGCATACCTCTCGAGCGACTAGCAGTTCAGTCGATCGAGCCCTTTTGTTCCTCGATCGAGAACTTTTGTCCCTGGATCGAGGGATTTTGTTTTAGCAGCTTTGAATTTTACTCCTTTTGTTTCAAATTCTCTTTTGGCCATAAAATGTACATCATACGGATGTTGTACACTCGCTTGATAGTGAAATGGTTCACTCACGTACCATACAGTTATTTTAAAGCGTATTTAAAGTAACGGATTGTAATGGATTAAAATTAAACTGATAGAAGCGGTTTTATCACATAATTTTAATCATTAAAAGGTGGTTTGGATAAATTTAACATAATTACGGAATTATGTCACGAATAAATTTGTTTTTAGTTGATGCATTTCATTTATCGTTATTTTGAATGTTTTGAATGCTTACATTACGTATTTATTTATTTTACAATCAGTTGTAACTTAGTGTGGCCTTAGTAGAACGTGTTACCGTAATGATGGAACACGGTCTTGGTTGTATTTTGAGATCTCGTATCTCCATTTTATTTTTCCCTTGTAATTACAGTTTTTATTTAGAATGTAAATAAGTTTATATTTTGTAAATTTTAATTGTAATTTTGAGAAGACTAAAGATGGAGATCGGATGCTCACTCCCGCTGCATGGACAAAGATGGAACATCAAGACAAGCTTTTCGGGTCCAACGGTGTATTCCAAAGTTGTATTATGTTCTTTTTACTAGGATAGGCCACACTAGGAATTTTATTTACGTATTGCATTCTTTTATTTTTTTTTTGTAACGATAATATGCATCATATTCCGCCTAAAACCAAACCACCTAATAATTGCAAGAAAACTGACTCATATAGAGGTTACGCGTTAGTTTTCTATGACATTCATATGTCACACGATTTTAAGCCATCACCTAAGTTAATTCATTCACGTAATGCTTGTTATTCGTTCACTTAAAATGAATTAAAACTAAGTTGATGGGATCTTCCTCGTATAAACCAAAATTGAGAATGGTCTTTATAGGTCAAACTCCAATGAGTCCCTTCTTCGTCGGTAGGCATAATATGACCCCTTCTACATCGGGTAAGTTGGAACCGATTGACCTATTTTATCTCAACACTATGGTCACTCGTACGATCCTGTGATTATGGTGGACTATAGATAGGATTTACGGAAATCTATCGACCAAGAGTTCTTACGGAAGAATTAGCTAAACAGTTGGCTTATCAATTTGCAGAAATTGAGTCTTGGGATCACTTGTATTATTCTTGAGGGAGATCAATTATGCAAGTGCAATGAGTCTACACGTTAAAATGAATTTTAAATAGACTTAAATCACCTCGATGAGTTGCTTATTTCGTTTTTGTTTTTCTTCCTTTTTCAGTGTAGAACACGATCAATTAAACTGCTATAACGAAATGGCTGGTCCTACTAACGACCCAATGCCAAGTGCCACATTGGACCGTGAGTCCTGGCTTCGGATCTTCATGAATCGGATGAATCGGTCTACTCGATCAAAGAATGATGGATCAAACTTCGCGGACTGGGAGGCGGCATTACGGAATGCTGCCGCTGCTGACGGAAAGCTCAAATATCTAATAGAGCCCATCCCGCTAAACCCAGGTCCCACGGCTAGAGCTAATGAGATCGCCAAGTTTAACGATTTCTGTATGGAAGCGGGTGCGATTAAAAACGTACTCATTTTTGCAATGGAACCCAATTTGCAGAAACGCTTCATAGCCCATGGTGCAAACAAGATTTTCACCACGCTCACTAAGGAATTCTCGAAAGCACCGAGAATCGTGACCTATGAGCATACCACTCGCTTCTTTGATGCGAGACTCCAGAAGGGCCAACCAGTTAGCCCACACATTCTCAGCATGATTGAGAATGTCGAGAAGCTGGAGACGCTTGATTGTAAAATCAGCGAGAACATTGTGATTGACCGTATGCTTCATTCACTCCACGATGGTTTTGCGCTCTTTAGAGCGAATTACTATATGAATGATTTGAAGAAAAGTCCCCATTAACTGCACTCCCTTCTCGTACAGACCAAGAAGGATATGAAGTTCAGTAGGAGCATGAAACAGGATGTTCTCGTTGTGTCAAACAAGGGCAAGGGTAAGGGCAAAGTTCAGCCAGGCCTAGCAGTAGGCAAACCAAAGTTTAAGAAGTCGGGGTCAGGTAAGAGTGGGCCTGGTGAGGCAAGTAACTCATCAGGCGCGACAAAGAGCAAGACCGAAAACATGGAATGCCATCATTGCCACAAGACTGGGCATTGGAGGCGTACATGTCCTGTTTATCATGAGGACTTAAAGGCAGGTCGTGTTAAACCTGTTGGTATGTCTTCATCCTCTTCTACTTTTATTCATATGATTGAGATTAACCACGCAAGTTACGGAACTTGGGTACTTGATACTGGTTGTGGTTCTCATCTGTGTAATCATGTGCAGGGGCTCCGAAACATCGAACACCTCGTAAAGGGTGAGATGAACCTGCGTGTCGGGAATGGAGCACGAGTGGCTGCCGTCTCGAGGGGAACATATGTGATCCAGCTTCCTAGCGGATTTGAGTTATTTTTATAAAACTGCTATTATGTACCCAGTCATTCCAAAAACATTATTTCGGTTTCTGCACTTGACAAACTTGGATTTTCATTTGTAATAGAGAATAATACTTGCATTTTCTCATTACACGATATGATTTATGGCAAGGCAGTCTCCATGAACGGAATCTATGTTTTAGATCAGACCACCGAAATATTACACGTAATGAATAAAAAGATAAAGGTTGGTGACAAAGATCAAACGTATCTATGGCACTGCCGTATGGGACACATTAATGAGAAACGCGTAAAACAGCTCATCAAGAATGGAGCTATCTCGGCCTTTTATTTTCAATCATTTGGCACGTGTGAATCATGTCTCATCGGTAAGATGACTCGAATTTCCTTCAAAGGTGTTGGAATGCGCGCTGCTGACCTATTAGGACTCATACATACGGATGTGTGTGGACCTATGTCAATCACCGCACGAGAAGGCTATAGGTATTTCATCACTTTCACGGACGATTTAAGTAGATATGGTTATGTCTACTTAATGAAGCATAAAAGTGAATCCTTTGAGAAATTCAAGGAATACCAGAATAGGGTACAGAACCTGCTGGGTAGAAAGATTAAAACATTACGTTCAGATCGTGGTGGCGAGTATCTTTCTCACGAGTTTGATCAACACCTTAAGGACTTTGTGGGATTGCCCTACGATTAACTCCACTGAACACCTCGGTTGAATGGTGTGTCCGAACGGAGAAATCGAACACTACTTGATATGGTTCGATCCATGATGAGTCACACCGTGTTGCACGACTCATTGTGGGGTTATGCTCTTAAATCAAATTGCTCTAATACTCAACCGAAGTCCGTCTAAAGCTATTGACAAGACTCCATATGAACTATGGAAGGGAACGGTCCCTAACTTGTCCTTTATACGGGTTTGGGGCTGCGAGGCTTATGTCAAGTGGAGACACGAGGATAAGCTCGGCCCGCGATCGGTCAAGACATACTTTATAGGTTATCCTAAAGGAACACTTGGTCATTACTTCTATTCGCCAACCGAACAACGTGTTCTTGTTGCGGCTAGTGCGACATTCTTGGAGAAGGAATTTCTCGAGAATGCAAAGAGTGATAGAACCTTCGACACATCGGAGATTCCCGAAACCAAATATCGAGCAACCATTGGAGGAACCGGTTCCCTCAATCCCGGTGCGGTTAATATTCTGAGGAACCTAGGAGGTCGGGAAGAGTCTCTATTCCTCCAGACAGATACATTGGTATGGTCGAGGAACATGACATTGATGACGTTCTACTCTTAACGAGTAGTGAACCCGCAACCTATAAAGGTGCCATGACTAGTTCCGACTCAAATCTATGGCTTGAGGCCATGCAATCCGAGATGGACTCTATGTATGAGAACAACGTATGGGATCTTGTTGACTTACCTGCTAAGGTTCGTCCCCTTCAATGCAAATGGCTTTACAAGATAAAGCATTCTGTGGAAGGTCAACAAGATATCTATAAAGCACGACTAGTTGCTAAAGGTTTCACCCAAGTGCCGTGTATGCACTACGATGAAATTTTTGCACCCGTAGTCATCTTTGCGTTCCATTCGGATTATCTTAGCGATTGCCGCTTTTCATGACTATGAAATTTGGCAAATGGATGTGAAAACGCCTTCTTAAACGGCTTTTTGGAGGAAGAGTTGTACATGGTACAACCCGAAGGTTCATCAATCGAAACATCCTAAGAAAGTATGCAAGCTTAAGCGTTCCATTTATGGACTTAAGCAAGCATCTCGGAGTTGGAATCATCGCTTCGACCAAGTGATTAAAGAAAATGGATTTACTCGATCGGTCGAGGAACCATGTCTTTATATCAAGTCGAGTGGGAGCAAGATTGTCTTCCTAATATTGTATGTCGATGACATACTCCTGATTAGGGAATGACATACCTCTCTTAACTTCGGTGAAAGTATGGTTGAAAAACCATTTCCGGATGAAAGATCTGGGTGAGGCACAAAGAATTCCGGGCATCCGTATCTATCGAGATAGATCACGACGGATGTTATCTCTCGATCAGAGTCTTACATAGACAAGATCCTAGAGAGATTCAACATGACTAACTCCAAAAAGGGGTTTCTTCCTATGGCACCGGGGGTGCATTTGAGCAAGTCTCGGGCACCGAGACACCGAAAGAGAAAGAGCGCATGACACGGATTCCTTATGCCTCGGCTATAGGATCAATCATGTATGCCATGATATGCACACGTCCAGGCGTGGCATATGCATTGAGTATGACAAGTCGATTCCAACAAAGCATCCGGTGATTCACATTGGATGGTCATCAAGAACATTCTTAAGTACCTACGAAGGACTAAAGATTGGGCTTTGACTTATGGAGGCGAACAAAAGCTATGCGCAACCTAACCGATTCTGTGAGATGCTAGCTTCCAAACGGATCGAGATGACTCGAAATCTCGATCTGGATTCGTTTTTACTCTTAATGGCGCTGATCACTGGAAGAGTTCCAAACAAAGTGTTACGATTCTACGACGAGTCCGAGTACTATGCCGCGTCTGAAGCTACAAAGGAAGCGATATGGATGCGTCAATTCTTACATGGACTATCCGTAGTGCCTAGTTCGAATGACCCGATAACCATCTATTGCGACAATAGTGGTGCCATCTTCCAAGCTAAGGAGCCTAAGTCTAGCAACAAATCTAGACATGTACAACGGAAAGCTCATCTAATCCGAGATTACGTGGAGCAAAAGGAAGTAGTGATAGAAAAGATTGCTACAGATGATAACATAGCAGATCCTCTCACTAAACCATTACGACAAGATAAGCATGAAGGGCATGTTAATTCCATGGGAATTAAACGTGTTCCTAAGTTGTAGTACTCTTTTATGGATTAGATTCATTCCCTTATGTACTCTATACGACATCATCGTTTTGATATTTAAATATTTTGTTTTTCATGTGGTTTTGTACGACAATTTTGAACACCACAAAGTGAACTGAACAAACATTATATTTTTAGTCCTTAATTGCCCACATGAGCTGATAACTCTGGCAATTATTTTGTGACGTTGGTTGATGGTGGGTTCAACGAGCCATAAGTCAAACGGTTGACTGACCAATCACATAGGCGATTTATACGGATATCTCGTAGGACACAATTGTGACATCGACGTGGAGTCCTAAATGTTTTATAACATTCGGTGCCCGGTCGTGGATAGGACCTCCATGGTGATCCTAAGAGTCGATTCTTTTGACGATCGTTGTCTCTTGAGACTAAGGCCGATTTTGGGTGACTTTGGTTTCTTTCTCACGGTCATCCGTAACGGGGGCCAAGTAGATTTTTTCCGGTCATTTCATGATGTGCTTAGATCGGAAGGAGTCGAGTTGAAGGAAATATTCAGCCTTTATCGTACTCGATATTTCTCGGGGCCACTCGAGGAGTCAGAATCGAAATGCATGGCCATGCTCGGATACGGATTCGTTTTATCGGTTAAGTTACTCTCTAGTCGGAAAACCACTCTTGATCCAGATCGATTGTAAAATACGACCTTTGCGGATCCGGATCTGCAAATTGTTTTACATTGAGTGGGAGAAATTTTAAATGAATATGAGAATCGGTTATCGCACATACACTTGTACGGACAAGTGGGAGTTTGTTGGAGCTGTGTCCTCCAGTTAGTGCGGATAACGTTATTACACATACACATGTCCAATATGTCACACTACACAAATTGACATTTGACAAACTTAAAATGGACCCATTTTATGTGGGTGTGTCGTGTAAATGGAGGGATAGGGTAGGTTTAGGATTTAATTAGTGTTCTAATTGAGAATTAGGCATAAAGATTATGTCCTTTACAGACTTGAACCTAGTCCTACACAATGTGACTTGAGAAGAACAACTTTGTGCATGCATTGGGCACTCTTACCTTGAGTTACCCGGCCACCCATATGAAAAAGGAGAGTTTTTCTCTTCTTTTTCATTCTAATTCATTCTTACCAAAATATATTGATAATTTGCACATTCTCTCTAACTTGGTTTAGAAGGCTTATGAAGAAAAACTCTCACAAATCTCTAATATTATTTATCTATTACTAGAAGTAGTAATCTCATAATATTAGTAATTATTTAAGGATACAAATACTAATTTCTAGTAACAAAATTAGTACTTTGTTTAAGGGTGATTACCTTGGTACAATCCTTAAGGAGTAGATTCTATTATTGAATCTAAGGGTTTTGTTGGGCATTTGGATTTTTCTTTAAGAAGACTAATTTGGTAGGAGACCAATTAGTATAAACCATTCGACCCTCATTGTAAGAATAATCGATTTTTCTTCTTACTTTGTATTTTTGTTATGCATGCATAAGTTCCTTTTAGTTTATGACTTAACTAATAAACACATAGTTATTAGAAGTGTCTAATAAGAGGTTAATGAATCTTTCAGAACGTCGGTGCACTCCTTGTGTACCGCCTTTTCCATGCTAAGATTAAAGGAAGAAGTGAAGAATATGGGCATACATATGATACGAAAAGGGGAGGCAATTAGAGACTTAACTTTAGAACCCGAGTAGTACGATGAAATTTGAGAGAAGCAACCAAGTGATGTATAGGAGGAAGTGTCCAAGTCCAACATGTTGGGATGATAGCACCCTGTTGGGACCTCAAATGATCCAAGACATGATTGACCAAGTCCGTGTAATCCGAGAGAAGATAAGGACGGCACAAGATAGGCAAAAGATTTATGCCGACTTGAGGAGAAGTGACATTGCATTTGTGGTGGGACATCAGGTGTTACTTAAGGTTTCACCCATGAAGGGAGTGATGAGATTTAGGAATAGAGGCAAGTTGAATCACAAGTTCAAAGGGCCTTATGAGATATTGAGTAGAGTCGGGGAAGTGGCGGGGAAGTGGCCTACCTCTTAGCAGTTCCCTCGGCCTTGAAGCGAGTTCACAATGTCTTTCATATGTCTCAATTACGCAAATACATAAGCGACCCTTCACATGTGCTTGAGGCGGAAACGATCGAGTTAGATGATGCTTTAACATATATGGAAACGCCTAAGGAGATCCTAGACCAGAAGGTAAGGAAGACAAGACGTGGTGAGATGGTGTTGGTAAAAGTATTATGGTCTAACCATCTAGTAGAGGAGGCCACATGGGAGGTCAAGGAAACCATAAAAGAAAGGTACCCTCACCTTTTCACACATATATGATTTTGGTTACGAGGTCGTAACCGTGTTTCTTGAAGGATAGGGCGTATTACGCAAGTACAAGAAGTACAAGTTTTCCTTTTCTTAGATTGTCATCACCTCACCTTATAGCATTTTAGTTAGTCATACGGTACTAATCTCATGTTTTTTTGACCTACCACCATGCACCCTTGGGGGAAATATGGGACAGAATTTTTGATAGTGTATAGTGTCAGGTATGAACTTCAGGGACGAAATTCGGGGGGAAGATTGTAATACCTCGCAATTTATAAGACCGTACTCGACCTAGTAGGCAGTCTACTCCACCGAGTGGAGCTCACTCAATCAAGTGGGGGAGTGAGTGGAACTTGGGTGGTGGCTGGAAGTTTCTGAAACAGAGTCACTCGACCGAGTGGAGCTTCACTGGATCGAGTGAACCGGGCACTCGATCGAGTGCCCTGCAGCTTTTTGCGCGAGAATGGTAGGTGGTGTATCACTTTCAAACCTTATCCTTTTCATATTTTTTCACCTAAAATCACTCCCAGCCTAATCTCTACCACTCTTTAAACACTCACAAACAAACACAAACCTTATCCTCTAAACCTAGCCTCCCTATTTGAAGAAGTTCTTGCCAATCTTTTCTCTAGTTGATCCACCACCTTTGTGAGTTGATTTCCACTTTTATTTCCTTAACCTTATCTTGGTAAACCTCAATTTTCCAAGTAGATTATCTCATAATTAATTAGGGTTATGAGTAATTAAGATGGGTAATTATGGGGAATAATTAGTATATTATAGTGGATTATAGTAATGAATGTAGTCATTAATTTGTGTAGGAAGCTTCATTGAGGAGCATTTCTAGGCCATAGCTTGAGGCTTTGTGAAAATAAGCTTGAGGTAGGGTGTTTCCTACTTAGCTTTAATAATATGGATGTTTAATTATGCATTTATTGTCGTTAATAACACTTATCTCATGGTAGTTACATTATAACATGATTACTGGTAATTAGGGTTTGTGACAAGATATTTCCTTGTGTTAATTATGTATGTGGTGAAGGGATTAAGCATGGTTAAATGTTACATAAATGGTTAGAATGCATTATAACATGTTTAGAGAGAAATTACATGAGAAAGGGGTGAATTAAGGAGGGATTGAGCATTTGTGACATATTATGCTTTGTGTGGTTAAATGATTATTCTTGTTGGTAATTAATTATATTGTTGTTGTGTCAATTGGTGTTGGAGGATTGTAGAGTATACTTGGTTGTTTTTGTGGAGATGGAAGGCGATTGGGAAACCGTCTTCCCCTTGAGTCACCTCTTGGAGCTTCCCACTCCAATAGGGATATGCACATTTAGTACTTGAACTTTGAAGGGACTCGTGTGGTTGAGACACGATGTCTGGCAGGGTACCCGAGTCGCTCTCGGGCCCGTTACAACGGACGGGTTCCGACTACCTTGTGATGGTGTGCGGTGTCGTGGGCGTGTCCCTGGCACCGGTGATGTGGACGTGAGAACTTGAAGGATGATCTTATTCTTTTCATACATAAGTTGGAATCATGGTTGGTTATCTTGGCATTTATTACAATATTATTTAGTCCTTATTAGTAGTATTCATTAAGCATTTGTATTATTAAGCTAACACTTGGGTTATAAAATGTCTATGGTGAAACATATGAGGATTTCCGCCCATATGGGGAGCAATGCCTGACAGGTAGCATGCATATACGCGATTGGCGGCCTTAGGGAAGCGGTCTGGCTTTTAGATTTTTGACACCTTAGTTTATCTAGTTTTTGAATCTATTACTCCTTTTATTCTTATGGTTGAATTATTTGGGAGAGCCTTGTACCTCCTTTAAACTTGTAGCATTCGTTATCTTTTGACTTAGCTATTTATCTATGTCATGTGATCGTTAAATAATTATTGCTTTAAAGTACTTTAGTTTGTTTGTTCGCACTACAAACTTGAGAAACCAAGTCTTGTGACACTCTCATGCGTTGTGGTTGCCTTGAAGAAGGATCCCGACTTATGGGGGTGTTACAGTTTTGGATGAGTAGGCGCCCTCATATCAAAACTAGTTCATATTATCTTGGTTAGTCACTGCGTGGGTGGTTATAAAGATGGGTGAACGCTAAGTGAGACATGATGTGAATGCATGTATACTATGATGAGTTGTTGAATTCTTGCATGATACAGTCGATCATGTGGTATGTGATAACAAGTGGAAGTTGGATGAAAGTAATCATACGTATAATGTGTTTGAGAGTGGTTATTACGTATTGGTGTGTGAGGGACATTAACCTCGTCCTTTGGCATTTTAATACCGCATATATGTTTGGATTTCACTAGTACAATAGTTAGAATGTGATTTGTAATGGTTGTTAGTAGAGTAGTCGCTAGCATAAGAGTAATATTTCTTTGTCGGAAATTGCAAACCATAGAGAGGCACCCAACCGAGTGCGAGCTAGTACTAGGCCAAGTACCAGTCACTCGACTGAGTGAACCATTTTCCAGAAACCTGGAAAATTTCTGGAAGTGGGTTACTCGACCGAGTAGACAGGCACTCGACCGAGTGGACTCAGCACCCGACCGAGTGCCGTTTTCTGCGCTGTAAATTTCGCGAGATTAGTATTATTAACCTACCTTACCTTATCTCTTTCATTTTCTTCATCACTTTTCATGATAAAAATACCAAAACCTCTTTAAATTTTTTCCAAAACTCCATTGTTGTTGTTTGTTGCTTGGATTCAAGTTTTCTACTCCACCTTAGTCCCTTAATTTTGTTAATTTAACCATGTAAGTGATGTTTTCTTTCCTCGTATTTTTTCCCAATTTGATTTTGTTTAGATCCATGCTAATTGTAACACCCCAAGAGATTGAGAGGAAAGTTGTCTCACATCGGGAAAATAAGAGGCTTGAGATATGTTTATAAAGGATTTCATCCACCACTTAGTAACAAGGCCTTGTGCTTTTGGGCTTAAGTGAGAACAAATAATTGGCCCAAAAGTGCACACCTGATCTTATTGGGGTTGTGCTATGACGGTGGTTGGTCGGGTTATTATAAATTGTATCAGAGCAACCCTGCGACCGTGTGGTGAACCTGTGGTCAGGAGTACCCGGGTCACCCACCTAGCGGGGGAGGATTCTAGGCTTGGTTGCAGTCGGCTTTAAGGCACAACGAGGACGTTGTGTTATTTAAGTGGGGGAGTTTGTAACACCCCAAAAGATTGAGAGGAAAGTTATCCCATATCAGGAAAATAAGAGGCTTGAGATATGTTTATAACGAATTTCATCCACCACTTAGTAACAAGGCCTTGTGCTTTTGGGCTTAAGTGAGGATAAGTAATTGGCCCAAAAGTGCGGTTCGGGTTATTATACTAATTCCTTCAAGTTTTGTCAATTATTTGCATTTTTTTTTTATTCATGGTAGTAATTCACTTTCCATATAATTGTTGTCGTCAAACATCAAATTCTTATGTTAAATTTTTACCCCAAATTTTATGAAGTCGGAAATATGTGTTCTTAAGTCAATTATTTGATTTTGTGTTTGCTACTTGGTTTAAATGATCAACAAAGCCTAACCTTTGTTTTTAGTGGTAGATCTTGTCTTGCATGTGAAAATTTTGTCTCAAAACTCCGTCTTAGAATTTTGAATTATGGGGTGTTCATGCCCAAATTTTGGATTTCTCATGTGTAAAAACTTGGTTTAATTTTGTTATAAGACCACCTTCTTTGTTAGTAAAGCTATGTATTGTCTTGAAATGGGAATTATGACTTAAAATTTTGGACCAAATTTTTGAGACTTCATGTGTACGTCACTAAATTTTGATTTTTGTATCTGAAACATGGCTTAATTGTCTAATGGTGCTCCAACCTATGTTAATGGTGCTATGTGTGGAAAATTATAGTGTTGATACTCAAATTTTGATATTGTGCTTAATACTTGGTTTAATTGTCCCTTAAGATTACAATTTTGTTAATAATGCATTGTATTGTCCTAAATTGGAAAATTTCATCTTTAATTTTCTCCGAAAATTTTTTACTACCCAACATTCGTGCCAAAATTTTGATTTCATGTTCCATTATCGATTTAATCATGCTAAAAGCCTTGACGTTCACTAAACTTATTGTGTATTACCTTGAATTGGAGTCATCATGTTGTATAATTTTACTTAAGTTCATCTTTCCATATGTGTCTCGAAGGTCATGGACACGAGACATGTGTTTTATTAGGATTGATGTGAGCTTATTCTTTTGATGTGGATTTGAGTCGTGTAAGTATGTGTATGAGAATGTTATTGGTTTCAACTCTAAATGATTGTTGGTAATTGAACTGGGCTTGATTAAGTAAAGATGTAAGTGTTGTGAATAAGGAAATAATGAATGGAGATGGAATGTATATGAGTGTATGTTGACAAGGTGAGGCATGGAGATCGAGGGATATAAAAAGGTAATAGTAAGCTAATAGACTTTTGAGAGAGAAATCTTTTTACACTAACAATAGTGTTTTGTGATCAAGGAAGTAATGTTTCATGGTCTAGAAGCGTTGGAATATTAGAGGATTAAAATGAAGGGTTGTAGTGTAGAATTATAGATAGCCTATGAAGTACTAGGAAGAAACTTAGCTTATACCAAGTCTTGAGTTGAGTGAATTTATTGTACGAAATAACCTATGGATGGTGAGTGACAATTTTAAGTGATAGGAAGAAAGGTATCTAGCAAAAGTTATAGTAATGTTTGGTGGCGAAACTACTTGAGAGTAATTATATACGTGTAATAGGATAAACAATGGTTACATTGTCGTACCGACGTCGGTTTTTGGGATTTATTATTTTGTGAGATTGAGAGCGTAATACGTAATGCATAGGAGTTCAATTATGTCGTTAAGGTTGAAGGAAATGTAGATTCATATACATACTAACATACTCTTATATGTCAAAATTAATTTGTCATAAAATTAAACATGGATTTTATGCATGCAAACAATATAATAAAAGAGAAGAAATCATATCCTTACATTGAAATTTCGGTTCAAATGGGCACAAAAGAAATCTCCTTTTCTTTTGTTCTTGAGCTTTCCTTTAATGGAAGAACAAGATCCAAGTGTAGGATCTCTCCTTAGGAATAATACCCAAAGCTTAACTCTTAATCTAATTAATATTATTTGAGCTAGTATAATATTAATCTCATGAAAAATGAACCAAAAATTGTTTGGTTTAGACTCCTAAAACCGGGTAGGAGATGTGGAGAGGAAGAGTATTATTTTTATCTCTCTAAAAATAATTTTACATGGTTGAATGAATAATAATCATCACCCACACATACATATGGTGAATAATCATTATTTTAAGTAAAAGAACTCTTGTTCTTTTCTATGTAGAACCGATTGGGAGGGAAGGAGAGCCCAATCCATGGGCTAATTTTTCTACCCAAGAAATGTAGGCTTGCATGGCTACACATAGGTAGATCATCATTGTGTTTTCTCTTATTAAAATAATTAACACAATTTTTCCACTAAAACCCTCTTAATATTTCGGTACTTATAAAATGGAAAGTCCATTTTATATTTTGTCATTTGTCAATTTTGTCACATGTTACATGTTACATGACATGTAACAATGCAATGTATTTTTATCATATTAAAAATCAACGTATTAATAAAAATACGTCATATACAAAAATCGACTTAGTAATTCATAATTACTTATACCAAAATATTTTACCAATTTATAAATCATATTTATAATAATTCATTCAATTCCGATTGTTTCTTTAAACAACAATTTCATCCGAGTAATGAAACAATTCGATTACTCGGATCAGTATCTCATTTAATCATATTTCAATTTGATACGTAAATTTTACTTCCAAAATCGTCCGTCAATTTTTCAAGTAATTTAATTAACTCGTAACATTATACGATTAATTAAATGATCAATTAAGAGTATTGCCCTATAGGTATGACCTAGGGGGTCAACTGATCACCACCGTCACACGACAGTAATGTCAAACTCTAGTCGACCAATCATTACCGATATATGTTGACCAGTTGTGATAACAAAAAATTACTTCCCAATTGTATTCTTTAAAATGAGATTTAATAATGATATTTAAATCACATGATCGCACTATTGTTGAGGACACATTTCCCAACAATCTCCCACTTGTCCTCGACAAGTGTGCGTCACCAATTCTCTTGTCCTATTACTATCTCCCACTCAATGCAAGGTGTCTTTCAGGTCGTACTTGCAAGTGATCATATCGAGAGTGGTTTCCTCGATCTGGAGAATAACTGATTGACCGGACTTATCTATCATAGATACTTTCCGAGCGTGGCCACGTATTTCCGATTCATTACTCCTCGAGTGGCCCTGAGATATTGTTTTAACCCCGACAAGGGGTGGACAATTCCTATCGCACTCATTCCCTTCGACTAGCCACACCATCATAACCCAAAATATGCCCATTTGACCCCATTTACGAAGGTCGTAGTAACACAAATCAAAGTTAATCTGAAACTGAGCCATCTTAGGTGAATAGTCTTTAGTCAAAAGAATCGACTCATTTGAATACTATAGCAGCTCTCGCCACGACCAGGCTATATAAATTTGCCAGAACTCTATAAGCGGTCATTAGGCCCGACAAAAAGTTCCTAACAGTCTGCCTATGTGATCGACTAGTCATCTCACATGACTCTATGGCATTTGAACTTGCCATCAATCGCATCACACTCTAGTCACTTCGAGACGTCACCTCATACAAGTGACTATGGGCGAATACAATGTTAATCCGTGTTCACTTTAATGGGGTTCAATTGTCACTACAACCCGTTTGGATGTAACAAAGTATAATAAAAGAGTTTTAAAGTAAAACTCGAACGACAAATGTGATTATCACATATGAATAGTCAATGCCTGATTACTATTTCATATTCTATAATCTAATTTGATCTTGTACGTAGTTGTTCATTTCAATTCAATTGAAATGACATGACTCATCATGTTTAGCCTTTGAGAAGGCTTTGGTTAGTAGGTTTTATCAACTTCTTGTACCTTACTCAACCTTACTACATACTCGTTTTCCTTTGTAATGTATACATTTGCATTACAAAACTTTCTGAGTACGTGTCGAGATCCAATCAAGACATAGGCCCTCTAGCCTAAGAATAGCTCCCACTGTTTTCACGATTAATGTGGGACTCATCTTTCTTGCACATCTCATGATCGCAAGTGTACTCAATTTCCGTTATAAATATCTCTCTTTGTTCTTTATTGCCTAGAACGATTCTAGAAAATCTACTTCTTAATTAACATTGCCACAATGGTATCTTAACCATCCTAGTGTGTTTTGATTATGGTTTTGTCGGAAACCATGCGCAATCTCAATTGTCAATTGTCACTTGTGTAACACCCTTACACAATATTGCATCATAAACACTTTGCTTTACTTCCTTAATGCTTCTGCAAGCACTTAAGGGTAATCTTTACAGCTTACTTGGTAAAGATTACTTAAATTCGATTCTTGAAAAACAACTCATCATGCTCAAGGCATATGAAGTGTTATACATCATTTCTTTTTAATTGATTCGGCAGCGGAAGCAAATGAAATCAATCAAATATGTTCAATTTAATTGAACTAGTCATGAATCTTATCAATATAAGACTTCTTCTTACGACGCTTATATCATGTGGATTTATCTTCATAAATTCGGATATTCAAGATGTATTATAATACTCCAAAAGTCTTAAATCATTCTCAATGATCAATATGTCATCCACATATCGGACTAATTAAAAATTCCGTAACTCCCACTAAACTTCATGTATAAACACAACTTCTCGACTTATCGAGAAATGTTTTATCACATGATCAAAATGTTGATTCCAACTCATTGATGTCCTACTTAAGATTCTCTCTTAAGTTTCACATAATCTTAGGATTGCAAGAATCTACAAAACTCAAGACATGTATTGAATACATTCCTTCTTTTGAAGAAGCGGGTTTTAGATTCACTTGCTACGTATTTCATAACCTCATAATGAAACACAATCCTTAAGAAGATCCAAATAGACTTAAGCATTTTAATTAGTGCAAAACCCTTTGCAACCAATCTTGCTTTGAAATATCTCTTTATTAGTGCAAAACCCTTTGTCACTAATCAAGCCTTTTGTTTTGGATTTTCTTGGCTCTAAGCCTTGTATTGAGTTGTGACTTAAACACTCTTATGTAGGTCATTCGTTCATTACTTTCTAGAAGTAATTAACTTGAATCAAACAATTTCTTTTGTAAGTTATAAGCTCTTTACTTTCTTAAAAGTAGCATGAATTCATCATTTTTAGCAAGTGACGAATTTAACCTCCTAGGTTTTTGAAGAAACAATGTCTTACACAAAACGTCTCATGTAGCCAAGAAAGACCAGTTTCTTGCGACATAACATTCTCTGTGTCATTCTTTGTGGCTCTTGAATAATTTCTCCCACTCTGTCTTCTAAAAAGAAACCTGTATTTTAGAAAGACAGCTTCACGAGCCACAAACCCGTTGTACTCGTGATAATGGAAAAGGAAAAATGAGCATTTGTTTCTTGTGAAAACTTACAAACATGGTACTTTTACCATTTCATATCTCATATGATTCGATTTAGTGGAAAAATAATTTAGACAAAAATGATAAAATCCCCAAAAGGATCAAGTAACTCAAGGTAACTTGATTGAAATCAAAACCATATCGAATAGCGTTTGATTTCTTATCTAATCACACATTATTCCATAATGCATCCTAAGAGAGATTAACTTGTGATACTATATCACATTTCCTTTGGCTTATATCAAAGTCTTCACTTTGATAATCCCATCACGACTTAAATCGTGATTCCTTGAACTCTTTGAAATTCTTCAAAGATTTCTCTATTTACCTTATTAAGTGAACATATTAGCGTCAACTTAAATCGTTGGTAAAAGAAAATGATCAACCTATTTTGGATCGATGATATACAAACTCGATCTCCTTTTCAATCAAAAGGCACGAGACATCTTGCTTTGAATACAAGATACGTATACACCATTAACAATCTAATGGTTTCAAGAGTACTCGATAACTCTTTATGTTCATCATTCCAAAATTTAAGGTTTAATCTTGGGTTACCAATTTGAATCTTACATCATCTACATGATATATTATTCTAGTTTGGTTTAGAATATAATCACCTTGATAATGGGCTAGCCATACATCAAATCGTGGTGTATAGGGTCACAAAAGTGAAAACCTCTTTTGTATCTTAACAAGTTTATATTCCTATTTAGAGTTTATGCACTTAATAGTCATAATTAAGTACAACTTTAAATCCAAAAACTAGATTGAGTACACAATTACTCTATCTCTCGACATCATTGTTGCTAGTCGTCATATTCTAATCATCCTATGTATCAAACATAATGATGAAAACCACCACCGGTTTCTAATATCGACGAAGTAGTACTAGCAAAATTTATGTTTAATCATATAAACATTTAACGAAGAAGGTCTCATTAGATGTCCCACAACTAACTTGTTGATTCTTCAATAATTTGGGGTAGTTTCCTTTCTAGTGTCCAACATTTAAGACAATGGAAACTTTATCGGTCGGGATTGATAGGTTTAGTATCGTTATTCTCAACAACTTTACCTTTAACATTACCTTGTATCAATTCCATTATAATCTTTACTTCTTGAACCTCATTCTCATCTTAACGGTTTAAGAGAATGCTCCCACTCAATTCAATGAGTATTTGCTTTGAGAAGCAAAATTGAATTCATGAAGATCACTCTTCATTTGTTCGTTTTAATCTTAAAACTTTCATTGAAGTGGTTGCGTTATTTTGGTCAATTACGAATTCTGAAAATCTAATCACCAAAACAATTTATCGCTTCAAGGTACTTAATTCATTTAAGTATATGAAAAACAATCCATTGTAAGTAGATGTGTTAGTCAAGAATCAAAAACCTGTTTGATAATGAATAACCTTTATCTATACTCTTTACAAGAGATCCTTAGCAATGGTTCACTTGAGGTTTTAGAAGCAAATTCATATTTGTCTTTAGTTACGATGTTTTAATGGAGATTCGTAATCAAAAATCAAAATGATATCGTATATGAATTGTGGTAAAGAAATAGAACAATGTAAAAACGGAATAGTGGAAAACTTAACATTTATCGTTTTATTAATACTTGTAAATAACAAGTAAGGCATTTACATAGTGACCTCTACCCAACTATGATAAATGATTCCAAGACCCAAATTCATATTAACTTGGGCACGGTGGGGCCGATACATCCCTTATCAATATAACTCGGTGGATTAACTCTTTAATCGATTCTACTTTTAGAACTCTTGGTCGATAAAATTACATTAACATTTATCTTTAGCCCAAAACACATCGACAAGGGCACGGTGGGGCCGATACATCCCTTATCAAATACTTTTGTTGAGTTCAATCCAAATTTCGAATAAATGTGTCCATGATCCAAACCCACATTAACTTGGGCACGGTGGGGCCGATACATCCCTCATCAACATGAATTCGGTGGATTAACATTCATCACCCACTTCCCCTACGTAACAAGGTTTGTACCCCGGTGTGGCCGAGCGCACTCCCTCGCGAAATAGGTTTTCATGGTTTCTACTATTTGGTAAGGCTATGTCTCAATTAATTGTTTTAGCGAGAGGTCATGTCAATTTATTATCTATCACGTTTTAAGTGAACTAAAGCGGTGAACTACGATAATTCGAATTGACACGGTCGATAAACTCGATAAAATAAGGATGCATGTTTTAGTTATGGCGATTTAGCGATGCATGCGACATAAAATAAAATGCAAGCATAAAGATAAATAAATCCTAGTATGGCCTTTCCTAAAATAGAAAAACTATTTAACTATTACATATTCGGAAACCAACTCCATTAGTCCCTTGAACTTCGGTTGTGGCACGCATCTCTAGGTAACACCGTCTTTATGTATCGCCATTCTTGAAGAAATCCGTCTTTAGGAACTCCGAGAATAAATAAAATTACATAATAAATTACATAATTTCCTATTATACATTTGTAACTAAAATAAAATAAATCTATTAAATTACAAAACGGTGATACGAGATCACAATAAAAATTACAACCGAATCGATATTCCCATACATTTCGGGAAATACCAATTAAAATCTAAGGCCATACTAAGTAAAATTACATAATTCAAAATTACATAAATTAAAAAATTATGACAATCATAAAGAAAATGCAGCATTATAATATGTATGAACATGCTCAATTTTTATGCTAAATCGCCTTTAATTAGCCAATATCGTATATTACTCGGTTTTTACGGATTTGCGTGATCTCAACATTTTATAATCACAAAAATGCATAAACTCATATTTATGCATAAGTTAATTACCCTAACCTTTTAGGACTCAAAATTTAGTCTTCACTAATAATTTTGACCATAATTAACTTTTATTTACAAAATTGTTCATAAATGGACCAAAAATTACAAAAATAAGCTATTAAACTTCAAATAAATCCAAAAATTTCAAATAAATTCAAAATTTGAAATTTAAATTCATGAACATTCTGGAAAAATTCCATGACACTCATAACGTTCAAAATCTTAGGTTAAAAATTTCGAAATTTTTCCGGAAAAACAATGTTGCGGTTTATCAATTTTAATAAAATAATCATAAAAACAAGGGAAAAATTATTTTCATTAACTTTTCAATTTTAGATCTGAAAAATATAATAAAATGCAACATTAAACGTTTTTCCTAAGTCATAGATTATGTTTTATTAATTTTCCACTAATAATGTCACTATTTATGCTATTTTTCTTCAAAAATTCATAAATCATGAAAAAGGACTTCTTTATAGCCAATTATTTTACACACATCTTGTAAAATTACATGTGACGACATATAAATTTTCTATGACCAGATTCGAAATTTAACTCATATTAACCTATTTTTCTCTTAAATCCGAATTTAATAATGAAAAATTCATTTTTCAAGCATAACAAGTCCAAAAATTATGAAAATTTACAGGTTATCTCAAAATATTATATGTGACAACATATCCAAAAACCAAGTGAAAATTCGAAGTATAGCTATTTTTAGACCAAAAATGACATTTTTACTCATAAAATCACATTTAAATGCCATTATTGTAAATTATGAACAATAAAAATCCGAAAAATTAACCAAAATATCCTAAAACATTTTAGGACCAGAAATATTAACATGCATGGATTAATTTCGTGATATCTCATAATAACACAAATTTTACAAGTTTTATTTGTTATTCTTATAACTCGGAAAAACTTTTAACCAATTTGCATGCAAACAACCGTGGCTCTGATACCAATTGAAGGAAATGTAGATTCATATACATACTAACATACTCTTATATGTCAAAATTAATTTGTCATAAAATTAAACATGGATTTTATGCATGCAAACAATATAATAAAAGAGAAGAAATCATATCCTTACATTGAAATTTCGGTTCAAATGGGCACAAAAGAAATCTCCTTTTCTTTTGTTCTTGAGCTTTCCTTTAATGGAAGAACAAGATCCAAGTGTAGGATCTCTCCTTAGGAATAATACCCAAAGCTTAACTCTTAATCTAATTAATATTATTTGAGCTAGTATAATATTAATCTCATGAAAAATGAACCAAAAATTATTTGGTTTAGACTCCTAAAACCGGGTAGGAGATGTGGAGAGGAAGAGTATTATTTTTATCTCTCTAAAAATAATTTTACATGGTTGAATGAATAATAATCATCACCCACACATACATATGGTGAATAATCATTATTTTAAGTAAAAGAACTCTTGTTCTTTTCTATGTAGAACCGATTGGGAGGGAAGGAGAGCCCAATCCATGGGCTAATTTTTCTACCCAAGAAATGTAGGCTTGCATGGCTACACATAGGTAGATCATCATTGTGTTTTCTCTTATTAAAATAATTAACACAATTTTTCCACTAAAACCCTCTTAATATTTTGTACTTATAAAATGGAAAGTCCATTTTATATTTTGTCATTTGTCAATTTTGTCACATGTTACATGTTACATGACATGTAACAATGCAATGTATTTTTATCATATTAAAAATCAACGTATTAATAAAAATACGTCATATACAAAAATCGACTTAGTAATTCATAATTACTTATACCAAAATATTTTACCAATTTATAAATCATATTTATAATAATTCATTCAATTCCGATTGTTTCTTTAAACAACAATTTCATCCGAGTAATGAAACAATTCGATTACTCAGACCGTATCTCATTTAATCATATTTCAATTTGATACGTAAATTTTACTTCCAAAATCGTCCGTCAATTTTTCAAGTAATTTAATTAACTCGTAACATTATACGATTAATTAAATGATCAATTAAGAGTATTGCCTTATAGGTATGACCTAGGGGGTCAACTGATCACCACCGTCACACGACAGTAATGTCAAACTCTAGTCAGCCAATCATTACCGATATATGTTGACCAGTTGACAGTAACAAAATTACTTCCCAATTGTATTCTTTAAAATGAGATTTAATAATGATATTTAAATCACATGATCGCACTATTGTTGAGGACACATTTCCCAACAAAGGTGTTTTGATCACTTGTAATTATGTGGTATAACCGTCTAATTTAAGTATGCATGTACAAGTGTGGAAGTGGTTATGTGAGAATCCGACCCTATGAATGGTAGCATAGATGTTTGGAAAGTTGTCTTCTAATTATTCTGTGAAACTTTCCTCTCCCCACCCATTTCATTTCGGGTTAAGAAGATATGAAAGCGCGTTTCTCTCTATAAGAATAAGAACGGTGTAATTTGAGGTGTGAAGTGGGAGAGAAGGAATGGCATAATTGGGTTTTTGAATAAGACGACCTTTTCATTCTTATTATTTTTTCAATATGAAAATTAATAAGAATGATAGGTGTTAGATCTTTCTCTTTGAATGAGACCTCAATTCCAGCGACGGTTTCATTACATATCTTACAACTAGAAACCCTCTTTTTTACGATCCAGTTCCTCCACCACTACGAACCCCGGTTAGATTCAGGCATGATACACTTTTTAGTTATTGGAAGAAACCAAGTGTAATACCTCAGATTTATGAGGTGTTGGATACTCTATCAAGTAGGGCTTACTCTGTCGAGTAAGTTAGTTTTACATTCTGGAGTACGTTCTGCCTGATGGGTACTCGATCGAGTAAGGGCAAGTCAATCGAGTAGGCGGTACTCGATCGAGTACCTTAGTTACTCGATCGAGTATGTCGGGTTATACGAGTTTTCAGTCGGGTTTGATAGCAACGCGTGAAAAGTTATATAAAGTGAATTCGTTAGTTCTTTTATCTTTTTCTCTTATTTCTAAACTTTTTACAAAAGAAAACAAACAACGCCAGTTTCTCTTCTCGTATTCCTATCAAATCGAAGGGCTAGGGTTGTCAGATTTCGGAGTTCTTTATACCATTGTGATCGTCGTATTGTGGGTAAGATCTTGGTACTGTTTTTATTCATTTAATTAATATTGTTGTAATACTCGGATAATTTGGGACCCACAAAGGACCTAGGGACACGTGAGGGAACCCACATGTACTCGGAAGTAAAGGATGACCCCTCATACGAGACCAAGTAAGACCTAAACTAGACCTAGTAGACTTCCAATGGACCGAGTAAAACTCTAGGTGGACCAAGTGAGTTGGCACTCGGTCGAGTAAGGGCGTACTCGACCGAGTGAGTGTCACTTGGTCGAGTGAACCGGTCACTCGGTCGAGTGGTGCTGAGCTGTACCCGGCAAGGGATATTTTGGGATTTCATTCTATCCCAACCTTATCCCTTTCATTCTTCTTCTTCATCTCCTTTATTACTCTAAAACACTTTCCCCTCTCTCTAAAAAGCTCCCAATGCCCTTCCCTTGGTCTTCAATCTTGGATTAATGGTGGAACACCTCTCCTATTTCCCGATCTACCTTTGTAAGTAGAAATCTCACCTTTTCTTCATTCTCCTCCTCCCTCGGTGCCCTACGAGCCGCCTCCTCCCATACTTCATCAAAGTCCATGGCCTCCGTCGCCGCGGATATTCCAGTCTCACTTCCACCACCTTGGTAGGTATTACCATAGTAAATCCCGGCATCACCCATAAACGGATCACGCAAGTGCCCTACACCAAAAGGAAAGTTTTACTCCCAATCCGTTAGTTGGATACCATAGGCCTTGAAGACACCAGAGGTGTCTCCAAGTCCGGACCAAAAGCTAGGGCGGTGGGCGAGTCGTACTCCTTGATTATAAGTCGTGTCGTACATGTCCCTCATCACAAGGTCGGTGGTCACTCGGTTGATGAGGTACGACATGGGATAGTTGGAGTCAAAGGTGGGTTGGGCTTGGCCGAAGTTCCCGGCATATGATGGGGGCATCGTAGATATAGGCATGGAGTGGGGAAAAGATGTGGGAGCTTGCTTGACGGGAGCATGAGGTGAGGGAGGTAAAGGAGGTGCCTCTCGCTCTTCGGTAGCATCCTCTAGGTGAAAGGTAAGGCTACAAGGGATGTTATACCGTTGGGCATCGGGACAAGGTGATCCCCCTCTCTCTCTAAAGAGGAAGTCAGGGGTAGATCCTCACCGGCGGGAAGCTTCATATACTACTCACCATCAACCTTCCAAGAGTAGGTGTCGTCCTCCTCCCTATCCACAACCCAAGACTGAGCCCTCAACCAATCAAGATCAAGATAAACAACTTTCTTGGACATGGGTACATCCACCATCCCCGGTTCGTAAGCAAACAAGTTCTTGGCCAACCGAGTCACCGAAGCCCCATAATCTAAGGAGCATTGGTCCGACTCGGCCATCCTCCCAAGGGCAAGATACACCAAAGACACGGCATTGAAGTGGAAACGGCTTTCATGGCGGGGGTTAAGGTAGGAGCTCAAGATCAACACCTCCGTGGAGTTGAGCTTGCTCGGGTCCTTCCTCCCATAGAGGAGGTTGGTCAAGGAGCGCAAGAACATCTTTAGGACGGAGTGCTCAATGTCACTGGTCTTCATATTACTCACACTAACCTTTCCTTACTCGTGTAAAGATGATAATACTTTGATGCTTTCATGTATTTCTCAACCTTGTCATGGTGACTCACAACTCGCTTACCCACCCCTAGATGGTAGGCAAAGGCATCACTACCTAGGTTGAAGGTGGTATTCTTGAGCCTAAAACTCACAATATGGGTATCCTTGTCATAGGTGAAGGAGCTTAAAAACTCATGGGTGAGGTTGTGATAACTTATCTCCTCCAAATTGTACAAACCCTCAAATCCGAGAACCGTGGAGATGCTATGCACCTCCTTATCAATCCCTAGGGCCTCCAAGGTACTTACCGATATGCACTTGGTCGGGGCCATCCTCCTAGTGGCTAGGACCTTGAACTTATCTCGGTGCTCCTCACTCCCAAAAGCTATAGACGAGTAGTCCGGGAGGGTGATAGCGGGCGGTGCCTCTTGTTGAGGTTGGCAAGCATTCCTTCCACGACCGGTTCTAGCGTTCCTTGCCATGCTACAAGAGAATCACACACAAGATATGGAATGGGAAATATAAGAATTGGAAGCAAATGTTGGATGTGAATGAAGATTTTCTCAACTTCTCAAATAGATGAATATCAAATGAAAGGGATCTCCAAGATAGTTTCTTTCATTTTCACCAACTTTTCAAAAATTTCACAAGTTACAAATTCTTTTCTGGAAATTAAAGGCTCTTGTGATATAATATGGTTTTAAAACATGACTTTCATAACATGTATTACTCTTATTCATCATTCAACTTGATCAATCTTGACTCAACCATGACACCCTACACTAGTTTCTTATCATATTAGCCATTTACCAACACTTTAAAGTTTTACTTAAGAGGTTACATGTTGATGTCACCAATTTGACTTGTTACGCTTGATAAAAATGAGAATTAGTTGGGCAAAATTTTAGAAGAGGTCCGGGTAAGTGAAATGTTTCCTTGTCATTTTAAAGTCTTTAAGTCGATCAAATTTTAAGTGTTAGGCTACTTCAAGCATCATGTTTTGGAGTTTTGGAGAAATCATGAGAAAGTGACTCAAATAGTAAACAAAGAAATTAAGGAATTGACATGGTTAGTGTCGTATTTCTTTCAAGAATTTGAGAAAAAAATTTCCTTTAATCCTTCTTATAGAATAGTAATAACCATAAAATTCGCAATCCCACAACATGGAAAAATTATCTTGAACACATGAAAAGGCATTGTTCATGGAAAACTTTCACCTAAATTTTAAGACAAAATTGATTTCATTTTAGGACCACATACCACATTATCAACCAAGATAATGGTCTCATAACGCAATTAAACAAAGTTTTTACTCATGAAAAATAAAAAATTGGGCATGACTTGTCTAAAATTCGAAAATTTAAGACGAAATTTTAAGACGAAATTTATACATATTAAACAAGATCCATTCATGACAACAAAGGTTAAGCCTTTGTTGTCCAATTAGACAAAACAACAATCAACAAAATCCCATTATTGACTCAAGAACATCATTTTCCAGTTCAACAATGGTGGACAAAATTTCATCACAAAAATTTAATTTTTTTATCAACAACAATGGTGTAAAAAGCTTACTAGTTTCATGAATTAAGCAAAATGAACAACTAATTAACAAAACTCAAAGGATTTAAGAGTAGATCTAAGAAAACTCAAATTAGGGAAAAAGATGGGAGAAGATGAATTAGCTTACCTTGACTAATTAGTGGGATTAGATGAGAAAAGTAGAGTAATAGGATGAATTCCAAACAAAATAAAACAACAATGGAGGTTTTTGGGGAATTTTGGTGAAGAAATAGATGAAGATATGAAGATAAGAATGAGAAATTGGGGGAAATAAGAGCTCTTAGCCGAGTGGTCCAGCCCGTGTGAACTTACTCGGTCGAGTGCCGAGTGTACTCGGTCGAGTACGATTCCACTTGGTCGAGTGGATGACCCACTCTGTCGAGTGACGGGTTATTCCAGAATGTATTACCTCCTGGAACTAGGTCCACTCGGTCCAGTAAAGGGTCCAATCGGTCGAGTGCTTGCTTACTCGGCCGAGTTGGTACTCGCACTCGGTCAAGTCATTCCGTTGGGTTTAAATTTTCAATAAAAGTTTTATCAACGGATTTCCTGCAAGACAATACAAGGTTCGGGAGTCCACCATCTATTGGTGACTCGTCCCGAGTTAGTTCATACGTTGTTCTACTCACCATCTATGGTGCACTACTGTAACACTAATGGCTACTCCACTAGCATCCATTACTACTTATGCATGAGCAAGGACACTAATAGGCATTTGATTGACACACAATGTGATGCAAAGATTTAAACCATTACCCCTACACCAACACATGTTAACCATTTCCAAAACACGCTACTCACACTAATCTAAGAATTCAACTCCCATACACATGTGAAATTCATAGCATGCAAGAGTCTAACCACAACCATATTATTCATGCAAGCACACAACATTGTCTATATCATTCACCCTTGCTTGTAACCACCCACGTGGTGACCAACTGAGGCAATAGGCACTAATTTTGATATGAGGACGCCCACTCATCCAAAACCGATCTCCTATTGTACTCGTGTCAGGTTCATTTTATTAGACACACCTAGGTTCATTTTGGTTCATAGGTTTAGGTTCCAAAATCGAAGCTTTGATACCACTTTGTAACACCCCCTTCTTACCCGGCCAAGGTAATTGGGAGATGTTACCTTCTCGGTTTCCCGAGGTAGTGAAATCGAAGTCGCAATTGATAAAAAATTAACATAAATAAGTATTTAGTGGATTACATAAACATAAATGAATAAATGAAATGAATAATACAACTCATGACTACTAAACTAATCTAATCACCTATGCTTGACTCAATTGTCATCACGGCTCAACCCGTCTCTTGCATGCTACCAAAGCTAACCTGTAAACAATTGCTCCCCATATGATCGAAAATATCATATGAACCGACACGGACCACCCCGGAAATAGGTGACATTTACACGGATACAACAAACATTAGTTTCAATACACAAATATAGAACACGACTCGATAAGTGTAGACACGACATAATCATGTGAATGAGACTCGGCTATGCAATCACCATACCGGTACTAGGACACGGCCAGACCTACCCAAAATCACCGGTGTCAGGGACACGCCCACGACACCACCCCTCACACAAAGGTACCGGGACACGCCCAGACGTAACGGGTCCGGACGCCAGCCGGATCCCCTTCCAGACGTCGTGCCTCAACCAAACGAGTCCATCCGTGACTCAAGCCATTAATGTGCACATCCCCCTTGGAGTGGGAAGCTCCAAGGAGAGACCCGAGCACAAGACGGTTTCCTAACCATCTTACGTCTCCTCAACAATCAAACATCACCACCAAAGACCTCCAACACAATACAATCACAACCATACATGACAAATGGAAGGACAACATTTAACATATGACCGAATTCCTGAATTCAATCCCACATACATACTAACCGACTCACGAATGCACTAGTGAGGAAAGACACCCAAATATGCATACATAATATTGAAACCGAGTAGGATAACCTACCTTTTAGCATAATCCACAAGCTAATCGAAATCACCAAGTACCCATCTCATAAAACTGTCTCATCCTACATAAATCATGTAATAACTATCACAATTCACTCTATACTATATTACAACATAAAATCCTTTATTATTAGTCACTAGTTATTCATTTTACATAACCAAATACTAATTAACCTCTCTTAGTAAACCGTAACTCAAAATTACTCATAAGATAAAGAGGAAAAGGTGAGATTTCTACTTACAAAGGTAGATCGGGAAATAAGAGAGGTGTTCCACCATTAATCCAAGCTTGAAGGCCAAGGTAAGGGCATTGAAAGCATTTTAGAGAGATGTGAGAGTGTTTTAGAGTAAGAAAGGAGAAGAAGAAGAATGAAGGGGATAGGATTGGGATAGAATGAAATCCCGAAATATCCCTTCCTGGGTACAGCTCAGCACCATTCGACCGAGTGACCGGTTCACTCGACCGAGTGTCACTCACTCGGTAGAGTACGCCCTTACTCGACCGAGTGCCAACTGACTTGGTCCACCTAGAGTTCTACTCGGTCCACTGGAAGTTTACTAGGTCTAGTTTAGGTCTTACTTGGTGTCGTATGAGGGGTCATCCTTTACTTCCTAGTACATATGGGTTCCCTCAGATGTCCCTAGGTCCTTTGTGGGTCCCAAATTATCCGAGTATTATAATCTTCCCTCCTTAAAAATGAACTTCGTCCCTAAAGTTCGCCACTCGCTCTCTTTCCCAATTATTCCTCGGTCTTCTCTCAAGCTTTCATTCTCGTATCTTGTTCACTCCCTTGCCATCATCACTCTTATGGTTACACACGTATATCCCATCTATCCTAAGTTTCTTGTTCACTCTCTTGCATCATGACTCTTATGGTTACACACGTATATCCCATCTATCCTAAGTTTCTTGTTCACTCTCGTTACTTTCGCACGTATCTTGGTGATTTCTATTAGCTTGTGGATTATGCTAAAAGGTAGGTTATCCTACTCGGTTTCAATATTCTGTACGCATATTTGGGTTTCTTTTCTTACTAGTGCATTCATGAGTCGGTTAGTATACATGTGGGATTAAATTCATGAATTTGGTCATATGTTAAATGTTGTCCTTCCGTTTGTCAAGTATGGTTGTGAATGTATTGTGTTGGAGGTCTTTTGTGGTGATGCTTGATTGTTGAGGAGACGTAAGACGGTTGGGAACACATCTTACGCTCAGGTCGCCCCTTGGAGCTGCCCACTCCATAGGGTATGTGCACATTAAAGGCTTGAGTCACAGAGGGACTCGTGTGGTTGAGGCACGGCGTCTGGCAGGGGATCTGGTTGGCTTCCGGACCCGGTACATCAGGGCGTGTCCCGGTACCTTTGTGTGAGGGGTGCTGTCGTGGGCGTGTCCCTGGCACCGGTGGTTGTGGGTACGTCTAGGCGTGTTCCGGTACCGGTATGGTGATTTCATAGTCGAGTCTCATTCACATGATTATGTCGCGTCTACACTTATCGAATGGTGGTCTATATTTGTGTATTGAAACTGACGTTTGTTATGTCCTTGTAAATGTCACCTATTTCCGGGGTGGCCTGTATCTTTCCATATGATATTTTCGATCATATGGGGAGCAGTTGTTTACAGGTTAGCTTTAGTAGCATGTGGGAGACGGGATGAGCCGGGATGACAATCGAGTCAAGCATAGGTGATTAGATTAGTTTAGTAGTCATGAGTTGTATTATTCATTTCATTTATTCATTTAAGTCTATGTAATCCACTAAATACTTATTTATGGTAATTGTTTCTAAATTGCGACTCCGATTTCACTACCTCGGGAAACCGTGAAGGTAACATCTCCCAATTACCTTGGCCGGGTAAGAGGGGGTGTTACAATTGTTTAAACCTTAATTGGGTGATTTGGGGGTTATTGGGATTGTTGATAGTATAGATTATAATTATATGATTATTTGATTATAGGAGGTGATTTCGTAGAGGAGGGCTTTTGATCCGCTGCTTGTGATTGGTAGTTGTTGATTTCTTTTCAGGTAGGGTTTCCCGACTCAGTTATTGTGTAAGTGTTATAAGATGCTTGCGTAATTGATTGGCATGTTGATTATATCGTAATTGGTTTTTGGCTTTGTTTACATTGATATTGTGATTGGTTGTTGTGTGTCAATGGTTCGCGAGGTGCACCCTCGGATGAGTGGAGTCACTTGTGGGAGTGCCTTCACGCCCTTGATTCGCCTCTTGTGGTTCCCGTCACAAGGGGATGTGCACATTAATGGACATGGGTTATTCGCTCGATGGAGCTGAGCGGGGCTTAGGTGGGAAAGGCTGCAGTCCCCCACTGGCTGTGTGGAATATCTGTTGCGATTGATATTCTGGCAGAGCTACACACTTTAGTCTGTAGTCAGATGTTTGGTGATGTGACGGTGTTGGAGGATTGTGATTGTGTAACTGTCTGTTGTATTGTCTTATATTGTTTATGCAGTAACTGACCATGTTTAAATGTTTTTGAAAAATGTGGTGATCACCATTCGGGAATGGTGAGCAGTTGTTTAGCAGGTATAGCTTGGATGCGCATGGGTTTTAGCTGGGGATGGAGTCACCGCGCGTCAACGTCGTAGTTTTCCGTTGTTGTGTCATACACTTTTTATTTCAGTTGGATTTTGGTTATGGAACAATTGTACTTTTACATTTGAGTTGGTTTTGATGTACGCACAGCTGAACTTAATTACTTAAATACGTTTCTTGATGCTCACTTTTGATTACTATGCCTTGGGTAACCAAGATGGTAGTATTCTCATATACTGGGTGGTCTTGGTAGGCACCTTGGTGTATGGAGGTGTTAGAAAGTGGTATCAGAGTGACGAGAACCTGTAACTAAGGAAGCCAATGACTGTAGAGAGTCAAACTAAAATGAACCCAGGTAGGAGTTGTTAGAAGCTAATGCAAAGGCTTGGGAGACGTCCTAAAGTCGTGAACTCGCCCTAAAACTTTGAACTGGTCACTATGGGATGTCATGGTATCGCTACTTGTTTACTATTATTTCATATGTATATGTTGGATGAAGTGTATGATGGATGAATTGGTGGAAAAGGATAAAGTAATTGTTGCATGATAACATGATTTATGATTTAAGCATGTTTATATGACGAAACTGAATTTACAATGTGGCTATGCTAGTAACATGTGAATAGAAGTTGTGATGTATAAGTATGTTTTTGTTTTACGTAAACTTTAAAGGCATGTGGGTAGTGTAGTACGTGAGCATGACTCGATCGAGTGGGGGAAACTCAATCGAGTAAGGTGCACTCGTTCGAGTATGCTAGGCTGGATCGAGTGGGTATGTGTATACGTTGGGTAGTTGCTACTGGAGTCGTGTTACTCGATCGAGTAAGGGTAGTACTCGATCGAGTGTCTAGTACTTGACCGAGTACGTATGTGACTCGATTGAGTATATTTTGTGTCAGTTCTGGCCAGGTTCTGGAGTTAGGGTACTCGATCGAGTATGAGTGGTTACTCGATTGAGCAAGTCCTGGTGTGGATCATATTTTCTTTGAGTTGTAGGCTATGTGCTTACGTTATCTCCCTTTTATAGCTCAAAGATATGCCGCCAAAGACATCAGCTTTGTACATTAGGGCTCAGGAGATGAGTGTTGAGGAGATCGCCAAGATGCTTGAGCATCAAGACGCGCTTTACTGAAACCCTTAAGAATATGGGGAAAGATAAGGAGGTCGGGGTAGACTTCGCCAAGATGAACATTATGATATCTCGCTTCAACCCCACTACCTATGTGGGTACATGTGCGCCAATTTTATTCGATAACTGGCACCGTGAGACGGAAAATTTCCTAGGGGTGTTGTATTGTCCGGAAGAGTTTAAGGTGGAACAAGCTGCATTCTACCTAAGAGATTCAGCTGGGGAATGGTGGAATCAGGTGAAGGACAGCGCTTTAGACATCTATAGGAAGCAGGGTAAGATTGCAATCCCATGGTCTGAGTTTAAGAGAGCTATGAGGCAGGAGTTCGTTCCGGAGCATGTTCGCAGCAAGCTACGTGATGAATTTGATTCCTTTTAGATGGTCGGGGATATGACAGTGACAGCGTACTATCATAATTTCAACGAGAAGGCAACATATGCTGAGGATATGGGGTTAAATTAGGAGAATTTAGCACTTCGCTTTGAGAAAGCATTGACTTATCAGATTATGAATAAGCTACAGCGGGGACTCTTACCAATGTGAAAGAGGCTTATGAGAGGGCTGGACAGGCTGAGAGGTTGGTCGAGATAGCCAAGGAAAACAAAGAGAAGGGCTCGGACAAAAGGAAGGCTGAGAGCGATGGTGGTGCCCAATCTAGTTACAAGAGGGGTAACCACAATCAGGCAAGGGCTTATTCTTCTGGAACGGTCTTCAGTGGATGATCTTCTTATGGGCGTGGTCGTGGTAGTAGCAGCAGTTAGGGTACCTCATGTTTCAACTTTGGCGGTGTTGGTCATAAGAGGCATGAGTTTATTAGTGAAGTGGGGAGAGGCTTTTGGAGATAGTCTCAGGGGAGCTTTTCAAAGGGACAGACGCAGAGCTATGCTAGCAACCGGTCAGCTGGGTCATGGAACAACTAAGGAGGGCAGAGTAACAACAACGGTGGGTTTAACTGCAATGGCGGTAATTCTTATCAGAAATCGACGGCTAATACCAATCAGGTGTCAGCTGCCAAGCCCTCTACATCTGCCAGTACAGTGCAAGTGGGTGGACAAAAGAGCAGTGGCAAACTGTTTATGATGGATAAGCAAGATGTTGAAGATGATGCACACATGATCACCGGAACGTTTCTTGTTAACAATGTTTCTACCTTTGTTTTGTTTAATTCGGAGGCGTCACATTCGTTTGTATCGTTAAGTCATGCTAAGTCTATGGGTTTGAAAGAGTTTGAGCGTGTAAAAGATGAGGTTTTTATACCGTCTGGTGAGTCAGTGCCCTGTGGGAAACTGTATAGAGGGGTGTCCATGGTTATTGGGCAAGTTGATCTTCCAGTTGACTTGTTGGAGTTTCCTATGGATGGTTTTGAGATGATAGTCGTGATGGACTGGTTGGGCAAGTATAAAGCTAGAATAGACTGTCACAAAAAGAAATTTCTTTAAGAGGTCCTAAGGGGGCTAGTGAGTCTTATCGTGGGTTTGTTATCAAACTCAAAGTGAAAGTGATTGCAGCGGTGACATTGAAGTCTTACTTAAGGAAGGGGTGACCTTTGATCCTATACCATGTGAAAGATACTAGTATGGTGGAATCGAGAGCAGCTGAGATACCAGTGGTGGGAGAGTTTCCAGAAGTTTTTCCAGATGAGATACCGGGTTTACCACCGAAGAGAGCGATCGATTTCAGTGTGGAGTTGAAACCAGGGACGGGACCGATCTCTAAGGCCCCGTACCGTATGGGTACTAAGGAGTTAGAGGAGCTGAAGAAACAGTTGAATGATTTGGTGGACAAGGGCTACACTAGACCTAATGTATCGTCGTGGGGTGCACCAGTCTTGTTTGTGAAGAAGAAAGATGGGAGTTTAAGGTTATGTATAGACTACAAAGTGTTGAACCATGTTACCATGAAGAACAACTATCCTTTACCAAGGATAGATGATCTTTTTGACTAGTTAAATGGAGCAGGTGTCTTTTCGAAGATTGACCTAAGGTTGGGGTACCATCAGGTGAGGATTCGGGATAAAGATATACCAAAGACAGCTTTTTGATCGAGGTATGGTCACTATGAGTACGTGGTGATGTCTTTTCGGTTGACTAGTGCGCCAACAGTGTTTATGGATCTGATGAACCGGGTTTTCAGCCAGTACTTGGATCAGTTTGTGGTGGTGTTCATAGATGACATCTTAGTTTATTCCAAGACTAAGGAGGACCATGAGGAGCATTTATGATTGGTGTTGCAAACCTTACGTGAGAACCAGTTGTATGTTAAGTTGTCTAAGTGTGATTTTTGGCTAGAGAAAGTGGTTTTTCTGGGCCATGTGATCTCTAAAGGGGGTGTAGCTGTGGATCCTTGCAAGATTGAGGCGGTGTCTAACTGGGAGGCACCAAAGAATGTGGCCGAGATCTGGAGTTTCTTGGGTTTGGCAGGGTACTATTGACGGTTCGTGAAAGACTTTTCAAAGATTGCCAGACCTATGATAGCTTTGATGAGGAAAGAAAACAAGTTTCGTTGGGATGAAAGTTGTGAGACGGCATTCCAAACATTAAAGGAGCGTTTGACCACAGCTCCAGTCTTAGCTTTACCTGAAGGGAGTGAGAACTTCGAGGTGTATACAGATGCTTCAAAGAACGGGTTGGGTTGTGTGTTGATGCAAAATGGGAAAGTCATTTCATATGCTTCTAGGCAATTGAAGTCATATGAGGAGAATTATCCGACGCATGATCTAGAGTTGGGTGCAGTTGTTTTTGCTCTCAAGATTTGGAGACACTACCTATATGGGGCGACCTTTAAGGTGTTTTCTGATCACAAGAGTTTAATGTACATCTTTACTCAGGAGGAGTTGAACATGAGACAGATGAGGTGGATAGAGCTCATAGAAGACTAGGACATGTATATTATATACCATAAAGGTAAGGCTAATGTGGTGGCCGACGCGTGGAGCAGGATGAGTGTGCATTCTCTATGCACAGCTATGTCACTGATGAGGTTGAAAGATGAAGTGACCAAGCTGGGGATACATGTGATCCAGAAGAGGGATGCTAGGGGAGACTTAACAGTGCAACCGGATCTTTGTGATGATATTCGTAGGAAACAGGCTCTTGATTCCAAGATTCTGGAGTGGAGAGCTGGAGTAGAGAAGGGGACAGTGTTTCGGTTATCTATTCATTCTGATGGGAGTGTTCGGTTTGATGGGAGATGGTGTGTACCTAAGGATGAGGAGTTGAAAAAGATAATCATGACAGAGGCTCATTGCACACCGTATTCAGTGCATCTAGTGGTGACAGGCTTTAAAGGGATCTTAAGAACACGTTTTGGTGGCCTGGGATGAAGAGGAAAACAGCTGAGTTTGTGGCTAGATGTTTGACTTGCCAGAGAGCCAAAGGGGAACAGCGAAGACCGCAAGGTAAGATTCAGTGTCTTGAGGTACCTGGGTTGAAATGGGAATCTATCTCCATGGATTTTATTGTGAGGTTACCAAGGAGTCATCAAGGTAATGACATGATATGGTTGATCGTTAATCGTTTGACCAAGTCAGCTCATTTTATTTCAATGAAGAATACGTGGAGTAAGGTGTAGTTGGCAAATGGCTACAGGAAGAATGTAGTGAGGTTACATGGAGTGCCAAAGGACATTGTGTCTGATCGAGATGCGAGGTTCATTTCTCGATTTTGGCAAGAGTTGCAGGAATTGATGGGGACTATCTTGAAGATAAGTACTGCATTTCATCCTGCCACAGATGGGCCGACAGTGAGAACAATTAAAAACCTTAGAAGACATGTTGAGGGCTTGTGTGATGGAGTTTGGTGGTAGCTGGGAAGATAGGTTTGATTTGATAGAGTTTTCTTACAACAACAGCTACCATACGAGTGTTGGGATGGCTCCGTTTAAGGCTTTGTATGGGAGGAGATGCAGCAGTTCAATTTGCTGGGATGATAGCGTTGAGGCAGTGGTTTTAGGTGCACAGATGGGATATGGTTGAAAATGTGAATTTGATTCGACAAAAGATGAAAGCAGCCCAATTTCGACAATAGGGTTATGTGGACTTACATCGTCGGGACATTGAGTTTCAAGTTGGGGACAAGGTTCTTTTGAAAGCGTCACCTGTGCGTGGGGTGATGTAATTTGGTAAGAAAGGGAAGCTAAGCCAAAAGTTCATTGGCACTTATGAGATTTTGGATCGTGTGGGAGAGGTTGCTTATCGGTTAGCTTTGCCACCAGCTTTGGGTCGTGTACATAATGTGTTTCATGTGTCTAACCAACGGAACTATGTGAGTGACCCTTCTCATGTGATAGAGTTTGAGAACATTGAGTTGGATGAATCCTTGTCTTACCTTGAAGTGCCAAAAGATATCCTAGATTGTAAGGTTCGCAACACTAGAACTGGGGAGACAGTGTTGCTAATGGTTTTATGCTCCAATCACAACGTTGAGGAACCAACTTGGGAGGCGGAGGAAGATATGAAGGAATGCTACACGTCTCTTTTTGATCAGGTATGTGTAGATACCCAGTATCTGCACCTTCCAAAAATCACCCGATGATGATCGGACTATAACGTGTTTTTGTTATGCGTGCGTGGATTGGCTATACATGAGACGGTTTAATGCACTACTCGAATATGAAAAATGATTTCAAAAGTTTTCTAACTTCATTTGCATTAAAATAACACTATTTAGAGTTAAAACCGTCTTCGGACCCAAAACCGACTCAGAAACCCGCAACTCGAGTCAACCTGAGTCAACCCGAGTCAAACCAAATCTCGAATGTCGAAAATAATGCCATGAATGTTTTCTTCATGTCATTTCCATTAAAATGACCTTTTTTTAGAGTCTAAACCGACATCGGGCCAAAAATCGACTCGAAATTCAAATCCCGACTCACACGGGTCAAACCCGAGTCAAGCACACAAAATGCCTACCTCAAGTAACACCCAAAATCATCTTATTAGATGCCCATATTGTTATACGACATCCTATTTGATTACCACAAATAAATAATGGATGGAAAATTGGCCACGTCCAAATTGAAAGGGACAGTACATCCCTTTCAGTCACGGGGTGGCTCGCGCCTAAAGCATGTGTCTGCTTAGCCTCCAAGCAAACACAACCGACCTAACCCCCCCCCCACACACACACACACACACACACACATTTCTCTATAAATACCCACCATCACACACTACAATCCTTACGCGAGCGTCCGCCCCTTCACCTCTCTCTTAAACTTCTAGACTCGACTTCCTAAGTCACAAAATCGACACGTGTTTACGACCTACCGATCGTAAACACAAACCTTACACATATTGTTTGGTACCATCGCCGTGCATGCGACCGGCCCATTTGACCAACTCAACACTAATAAAAATGTTTTAATTAACATATTTTCAACTTATTTTCAAAACAAAATCCTTTTTTAAGGCACTCTTTTAAACTTCTTGATCGTGAGTAGTGGCTACGAGCAAACCGTCTCTAAAGTCGTCTACATCGTAAAATATCAATACACGTAAGTTTGAAGGTGTAAACAACACACCTATTTCATGTCTTTACTGTTTTTATGAGTTTATATGCATGAACAATGCATAACACGATTCAAACATAGGTTAGACGAGCCAAAACCGAGTTTTGGCCCGAGACAGGAGCTCCATGCTATGCAGGGAGGCTCGCGCCTCATGTAGGTGTCCAGGTCAGACTCATCCATGTTTGTTCTCGTCTGTCCTCTTTATTTCGTCTCCTATTTGTAATCGGTTTTTACCGTTTCAAATCGTTTCTATAACAAACTTTTTAACCATAAATCATAATCACCCTTGGCTCCATATACCATGACGGTTAAATCCGTGACTCGGTGATATTAATTGGTTAATTACATTTTAAAGGAATTTCTATTCTTTTATTTACCATTTTAATTCATTTTATGATAAACATATTTTGACCATTACAAAAATCATCCTTGGTTCTTTATACCATGACGGTTTATTCCGTGACTCGATGATATTATTGGTTAATTACATTTTAAAGGGTATTTTAAACACCTTTTATTTTATTTACCATTTTTCTCATTTATTTACATTTGTAAATATATTAGTCATAACTCATAATCATCCTTGGTTCTTTATACCATGTCGGTTTAATCCGAGTACGATGGTTAACTTGACTAATTACAAAGAAATGAACTTAACATATTTAATTCAAATCAAACATTTTACATTTCTATTTGTAAACTATGTTTTTCAAACATGCAAATCCGACAACGAATATTACTAACATAATAGTAATTATTCCGAGTCATGCAAACAATACTTGCAAATTATTTAATCACAAATACGGTTTTAAACAACCTTTTCAAAAACCAGGAGACGCCCACTTGGGTCGCCCCATGGCTCGCGCCCCAAGAGGCCCTCTGCTTTCATATTTCAAAACCTAGCAGAGCCCCTTACCTCGCCAGTAGGCTCGCGCCTTAACAGGGCCGCCTGGCACTGTTTTGTCTCATTTTTGGTACTTGTCTAGAACGATCCCGATTACGGTTTATCCGAATACGTGACGGATCAGATTGACAAGTTTACGTTTTTTACACTTTGTCATTTGACACCCTTTTTCAATAAATGGATCGTGTTAAGCATCATAACCCGAACTTGGTAAATGGATGTTTAATTTCCGTTTTCACATGTAAATCAATCTAAATCCAACTTGACATCTTATGCTTTATATTTGGATTAACAAACCGACTTAGAAAACTCACATGTTAGGTTAACACGTTTGGATGTGCATTCATGCATTTACACCGTTTTATCAACTTTTGCACTTAAACAACCACGATCGATCAGTAGAGGCCGCTAACGCGGGCGGGATTGGGTGTCCGATTAAAGGGCTTCCCAATATGTACCCTCACCCCTTACTCAGAACCTTTGGATAGTAGATGGCTTTATCCAGGGTGTACGAGAGTCATTTTAGGCATAGAATGCTAAAAGGGGGACGAGTCCTTATCTTTAGTACCTATGTCAAACACCGCTTTTTTCCTTGGTCGACCTAGGTATAAAGTGTATTCGAACGGGTTCCAAGCATCCCACAAATGCTTGGTGGTGACTCCGAACATCTCTAATCATTTCGAGACCTTTACCGAGACGAAACCGACCGATCTAAAGCGATCCGGTCGAAAGTATTTTTACGCCGCCGAGCATGGCTTTCAATAGACCGCTGCATGTCCACAGATTGGTTTGGTGTGTAGGTGGCCCGTGACTACGGACCGGTAGGTGGCCCAAATCCACAGACCGAGACGTGGCCCATGTCCACAGTTTGGCGACTCCGCTGGGGAAAACTAGGACACTTGTGTCTTTGTGATCCTTAGAGGTGAAACTCGAACGAGGTCGTGTTTAAAGTGCATTAATTGATATTACGGTCATGAGTCGGGTTCCTTGTCCGGGCCCATAACCTAATCCTTTTCGACCAATTGGCTCGTCTCGTCGGCGTAAGTATTCTCATCCCCGCGTTTCGAATACCGATTGAGTCAAGCATACCGTTGACGTTACACATTTCTGTTTCATCAAAGAGCTTTCATCACTTTCGAGCACGAGGCTAAGGCACCCTCCTTACACATTTTGTTTGGATTGGTATCCCTCTCGCAAATCGGGGTTTGATTGCTTGGTGTGTAACTCACCCTCTTAAGCCAAAACCCGTGTCAGCATTATGCATAATATAATGAAACTGTGAGTGCTTATGTGCTCATTGATCATAAGTTCTTCTGTGTCATTTTCAAACTTTCAAAAATACCTTTTTGCGCCATTATAATGGCCATTTCAAACCTTGGTCTTTTGCCGACCGTTGCACGCCTTTCTAGGCCTTCGTAACAATTTTCAAACCCGGTTTTTATAACCATTTCAACAAGCCTTTCTAGGCCGTCGTAATGACGATTTTCAAACCTGGTTTTTATAACCATTTCAACACGCCTTTCTAGGCCGTCATAATGACAATTTTCAAACCCGGTTTTTATAACCATTTCAACACGCCTTTCTAGGCCGTCGTAATGATGATTTTCAAACCCGATTTTTATAACGCCTTTCTAGGCCGTCGTAATGACGATTTTAAAACCCGGTTTTCTACAACCATTTCAACACACCTTCTTAGGCCGTCATAATGACGATTTTCAAACCCGGTTTTTACAACCGTTTCTAAGCACCTTTTTATGCCATTATAATGGCCATTTCAAAACCCGGGTTTTATAACCATTTCAAATACACCTTTTTATACCGTTGTAATGACGATTTCAAGCCTTGGTTTTCATAAACCATTTCAAAATCCCCTTTTACGTCGTCATAATGGCCGTTTCAAACCTCGGTCCCTCGCCGACTGTTGCATTCTCAAAGAGCCCTTTTACGCCGTCATAATGACGAAATCTACCCTCGAATTATCAAAATTCGAAATCAATTTTCAAACAAAAACGTTTTTCAAACCGTCGTAATGACGATTTCAACCAGTGCAACTTTCCAAATTTCAAATCTCGTTTTCGAAATCAAATTTGGCTTTTCAAAGCTTCGTAATGACGATATCAATTCTCACACTTTCGATTTGCATACCGTCTTTCAAAGGTTAAAACGGTTTTCTAACCCATCGTAATGACGAATTCAATCCTCACAATTTCCAATTTCAAATCTTTGAAAACAAATTTAACCGTTTTCAAATTTCAAATCCAATTTCAAATCATTTGAAAACAAATTTAACCGTTTTCAAATTTCAATTCAAAATCAAATATTTGAAAACTAATAAAACCGTTTTCAAATTTCATTTCAAAATCAAATATTGAAAACAACTTTAACCGTTTTCAAAATCCAAATTCAAATATTTGAAAAGAAATCTAACCGTTATCAAATTTCAAATCCAACTTCAAATGTTTGAATACAAATCTAACCGTTTTTTAATTTCAAATTCAAAATCGAATTTTTAAAAACAAATTTAACCGTTTTCAAATTTCAATCCGATTCCAAATTGTTTGAAAACAAATCTAACCGTTTTCAAATTTTCAACCCAATTTTAAATCCTTTGAAAACAAACTTAACCGTTTTCATGGCCATTGTGATGACGATTCTAAATTATTCGATTCTATGTTTTCTAATCCGTGATTCGGAATTTCAAAAACCGTCTTCGGAAACAACACATTGTTTTCAGAGCCTCCGCAATCTCAACTTAAACTGTCTTTTGAAAACAAACCTAAGACAACCCTTTCGACTGGCCGACCTTTTGAAGATCCCTACTCTTCAGAAGCCGTCCATAAAAAGACAAATGAATCATTTTGAAAATTTCTATTTTCAAAAATTTCAGTCCACCTTTCCGATTCTGCCTCGAGTCGATTAGAGTCCAGTCGATTTCGAGTCAAGTTGTCTCGATAACGTCGAGTCTCTGCCAAAGTTAGTACCTACCTTCTGGTCGTGTCACCTAATTGTCGAGACATCTTCAATGGCGTTAGCAGAGTCAAAACCCCTCGGGTATTAAACCCGTCATTCCCCTACATTACGGGTCAAAGGTTAAGTTTGTGTACATGTCTTCTCCAACGGCGTCATGCCAGCAACAAACCTCCAAATCTCGTCAGAAGTCGTCTGTCTAGGCATCACTATGCCAAAGTCGACACTAGAGTCTAAATTCAAGTCATGCACCAAGAGTTCAAACATAAGAGGTCATTCACGATCTTAAATGAACTCGTAACCTAGTCACACTGTCGCGTCTTCACGACATAACTGCCTTTCATACATATGTGTCGTACTTGCCTTTGTTTGTGCAATACCTTGCCAAGACAAGTTATAACGCCTATCGTTATGTCGAATAGGAATCCCTTGGGTGCCATCAATCGCCAACCAGAAACTCAAGAAGCTGATCAACCTTCATCCGCCATGACTTCTGTTGAAACCAACGACATGGTCCTTTGACTTCTAGATACCGTGGAAAACTTGAGCACTCGTCTCTCCCATGTTGAGGACAAAATGATAACCGGGAATTTTCCCTCTTCTGATATTGAGCAAAGGGTTAAGCTCCTTGAAAGCCGGCTACTGGCCAATGACCAAACCAAAACCAGACGACCTCATATGTCGTTCCCTGATTTGGGTATGCCTTATGCCATTGCCTTGGAGAGGCTAATCTCTAAAGAAAATTTCAAACCAATTGGTCTAACTCCGGACCCTCTACCAACCAAGCGAGGACGCAGATGGGACGGAAAACTATTTTGGCAATATCACCAAGGTCGCGGACATGACACTGAAATGTGTCTCCCCCTAAAAGGTGTCATCCTTGATATGATCGAAAAGGGCGAGTTACCATTACCTCCCTCAACAAACCACAAAAATAACCCTCCACAAAACCCTTTTGGAAACAACGAGGAATCTTCCCTGGATTGCTCTCACCTCAACTCTCCCGACGATGAGAAAATGCATGCAATTGATGAGGATGGCATACAAAGCGGTATAATGATGCTCTCCATCTCCATCAACAACATATTCTCAAAACTGCAAGTGGCTATCGATGATTTGAATACCCGGGTAGGTAATTTGGAGGAGAGGTGTGGTAGTACCAAAAATGAACCTGGCCACCATTGAGAAAACCAACCCTCCCTTCACCAACCAACAGCTATTGAAAATGAGGAGTCATCCGATGGTTCCCACATCCACAAACCTACCAACAAAGGACATGAAATCACCTCAACAAAAATCCTTTCAAAATACCAGGCAACATCCCCAAAACTTCCCATTGACAACAACCAAATCCTGCTTCTGCCCAGGACTGATAAAAACAAAAACAAAACTCACAAAAACATCCCAAGAAACACCAATGTGGGAACCACGGGAAAACATCAAAGGGTATTCATAGATCTGGGAATAACATATGGCACCGCTCTGGAGATACTTTTTGTTGGAAATCATATTTTAAATATCACATATTTTAGTTTAAAGTTTTAGTCATAAAAACTTAAGGATCTTATGCATGCAAACTAAATAACAAAAGATGAGAAAATCATTTTCTCAGCATCAAATTTTCGGCCATTTTGGGCACCAACAAGATCTCCTACTTGTTAGTTCTTGAGCTATAATGAATATTAGGATGATCCTCCCAAAATCCCAAAGTAGAGATTCTCCTCTTGATTGCACCCAAGATTATCCCTTATCCCCACTAAATAATATTTGCTAGATATTTGTTTATTAGTTTACCTTAAAATTGATTACTGATACTCATATATTACACTAATAATATTAGTAATTTGATATGAACAATTTGATTGAATAAGATTATCCCTTATCCCCACTAAATAATATATGCTAGATATTTGTTTAGTAGTTTACCTTAAAATTGATTACTAATACTCATATATTACACTAATAATATTAGTAATTTGATATGAACAATTTGATAGAATCTTCTCATATTTTAGATGAAGATTAAAGAGAGAAGAGAGAATAATGCATAAACTTTTTCATGTGATGTGTAAGAATAAAATAAGAGAACTAATTCTCTCTAAATGAAGGAGGGAACACGGTTTTAAGCCTCGCCAAATGCCAAGGATGGCATCTTACTTTATCCTTTTTCTCTTCACAAGGTAATAGGTTGTGTAAGAGATGTAAGACTAAGTGTGTAAGCTACATGGTGTAGGCATGAATATAATATTCTATCACATAAAATAATTCACCCATAATCCACCATAACTCCCTCTATTTCGGTCCATGTATCTAAAATGGACTACCATTTTATTTTGTCAATTTGTCATTTGTCACACAATATGTCACATGTAGTATGATACATGTTATTAATTAATTTAATGTATATTTATCACATAAATATCATTTCATGAATTAATTAAATTGCATACAACAAATTGACTAGTGATACTTGATCACATGAATAAAATGGGTCATATAATTATAATTCACAACATCTTGTAATTATAATTAACCATTCATTCTTATCTCTATTGTTTCTCAAACAATAAACAATTTTAGTAACAAAGCATTTTATTACTAAAATAAATCTTATTTAATCCCATTACAATAAGATAATTATTCTCTCTCACAAATTGAATTGTTCAATTTTAAGGAATTGATTAACTTGTATCGTCATACAATTAATCAACTTTACAGATTAGGGCATCATCCTTTAGATGTGACCTTAAGGGATCAACTGACCACCACCACCCCACGACAGTAACGTCAAACTCTAGCAAGCCAATCGTTACCGATTAATGTTGATCAGTTGACTATAAAATGAATCATCCCTTACGTATTCTTAAAAATGAGATTTAAACAATAATTTCATCTAAGCAATAAAACAATTCAATTACTTAGACTGTATCTTATTTTAATCAAATTACAACGAGACACGTAAATATTACTTCCAAAATCGTCCGTCAATTTTAAGTAATTTAATTAACCCGTATCGACATACGATCAATTAAATAATCAATTAAGAGTGTTATCCTTTAGGTATGACCTAAGGGGATCAATGATCACCACCGTCGCATGACAAGTAATGTCAAACTCTAGTCAGCCAATCATTACCGATATGTGTGGACCAGTTGACTATAAAATATTACTTCCCACATGTATTCTTAAAACGAGATTTAAACATGTGATCATCATGATCGACAGTTGTGATCGCATTATTGTCGGGGACACTCCAACAATCTCCCACTTGTTCTCGACAAGTGTGCGTCACCAATTCTCTTGTCCTATTACTATCTCCCACTCAATGCAAGGTGTCTTTCAGGTCATACTTGCAAGTGATCATATCGAGAGTGGTTTCCTCGATCTGGAGAATAACTGATTTGACCGGAATTATGTACCATAGATACCTTCCGAGTGTGGCCACCACTACAACAAGTTTATTATTAGATGGCATTTATCTTACGGCATAAAGTAGAAATGCCACCTTAATTATACCTATAGTGGCATTTACCCTGACATTTGATATAAATGCCGCCTGATATTATTTTCGGCAATTCCCGCGCACAAATTCACTCTCTGGCGCCCAGTTCTCGAAACACCTCTTTAAAAAAAAAACTCATAAATAATTTTTTTCTTTCTCCTAAACCTAATTTCCTAACCTTATATTCTTCTCTCTTCCCTTGTAAAAACCAAAAACGCTAATTGACTCATTCCATCGGTGAGAGAGCAAAGGAAATACATAACCTTAAGTCACAATTAAAGGTATGTTTGTTTATATTTAATCAAAATTAAAGATCTGCTACCCACATAAGGTTTTTTGATTTTGATTAGAGTCTGAGACTTTGCTTTGATTAAATGTGATTTGTGTGTTTTGTTGACGGCAGACATTGGTCTGAGTGTGTTATTTTCTTTGTGACTGTTGGATGTACTCGTATATGTTAGGATGCTTGTTTATTCGCCTTTTCCCATAAGAGTAAGATGATTTGTTCTTGTGCTCATGCTAGTTTCGTGTTGGGTTTTTAGTGAATGCCTCTTTGTATTGATGCGGTTTGTGGACAATATTTAGGAAGCTTTGTCATAGGCCTTATGGTGGTAGTAGTGAGCCCGTCTTACGGTCTCATTATGTTAAAAGACAAACCATTTATTAGCATTATTTGAACAATTTTCTTATAAAAATAGACCGTCTCATGATGTAAGACCGTCTTACGGTATAATTTGTGTTTGGTGGAGGTTGGCATCGTGATTTGCTTCATCATGTATAAACATTTATGAGGAAAGAAATATCCGAAAAGAATCAACATTCTATTCTTTAATGCTATGTTTCTTTATCAATTATCTAATTTAATTATGATGGATAATTTAATTATGATGCTTGAGGATACATGTACGTTGGTATTGGCTAGATTAGATTTTGGTTTGATAGCAATTTCGCAAGGGAAGGGATAAATAGTGCTCAATTGTAGAAAATGGGGATCGTTAGCAAATTTCCCATATAGCTACTTCTACACTATACGGATAACTAAGTCACTAAGCCTTGTTATTAACTAGTATTGCTATGTTTCTTCTGAGTGTGTAATGATAATTATTTAGTATTGATATGTGAACCTTACTAGCAAGTACCATAAGGAAGCAGCTGAATCCAAAAGTTTTGCGTGCGTGATTGAAGAACATGTTTGTGATTTCTTCCTATGGTCATAGTTTATTAGCTTAAAGCTATACATTTATAATATTGGTTATTTGTCAAATGAATTTCTTTTTTACCAGATTGTTGATGGAGTACCACCATCCCGAGCTTGTGTGTTCTTGGAGACTCATAAGGACCGAAAGACTAAACCTGCTCGATTTGACAAAAAAATCAAAGCAAGCGGTGGTAAGAACCTTGTTCAACTTGTAACTTAACTAAGAGTATCTTTGTTTAGATAAGTATTATGATCTAATTGTGTGAACTCCCAGTACCAAGAACTCCATTTTTCATGAATTCTGATGTGAAAGTGGACAGATAGTATAGAGATGGCTTTGAAACTTAAGTGCATAAAAGCGTATTTCGAATGAATTCAGGAAGTCGAGGAAGTCAAGGAAGTTGTGGTTTAGCTGGTGCTTAAGTGTACCCGTGCAGCTGGGAAAGTCCCACAACAACTACCTCCCACACTAAATCGTATACTTTATTGGGTTGATATTTATTCTCATGTAAATTTTATAAGTAATGCATGAAATAAGATTTGGTTGGTTTCCTTTGTCCAGGTCGGATTATAGCAGAAAGATGTATGGCATTTCGGTTTTGAAAAAACTTTGTTATATTCAAATTTTGAAGCAATGGCTTGCTGCGTGTGGTGCGAGATCAAGGCCGTTAAATCGAAGCTTTTGTAAATGCTCCAATAGCTATAAACTGTAGCATTTTTTTTTTTTACTTTTGGATGATACTAATTTAGGTTTATGTTATCTTTTGGATGAATCGAGTGAAGCTGATATTTTTTGTAACGACAAATTTTATATTCAATATTATATATGCTCCATTGGATTAATTGAATATTATTTTATATGTCTTATCCTTTTTTTTAGTTACGTTTTATTTTATACAAAAAATACCAAAGCTTAAAAAAAGTCTCACGCTTATCAATGTAATAAAAGGGGGAAAAGGGTGGTTGTCGAAATTCGTAGAAAGGACTTAGGCGGCGTTTATGTACCCATTTTACCAGCATATAAGTAAATGCCACCAAAGACTTTTAGCGACATTGGATCTAGTGGCATTTAATCAAATGCCGCTATTGTTTTTCGCGGCATTTACATATGCCGCCTAAGTCAAAACTAAACGCTGTTAAAGGCATGCATTGTTGTAGTGCACGCATTTCCAGTTTATTACTCCTCGAGTGGCCCTGATATATTGTTTTAACCCTGACAAGGGGGTGGACAATTCCTATCGCACTATTCCCTTCGACTAGCCACGGCCATCATAACCCAAAATATGCCCATTTGACCGCATTTACGAAGGTCGTAGTAACATAAATCAAACTTAATCTGAAACCATGTCACCTTAGGCGAACAATCTTTACTCAAAAGAATCGACTCATTAGAATACTATAGTAGCTCTCGCCACGACCAGGCTTTATAAATTTGCCAGAACTCTATAAGTGGTCAGTGCCCGACAGAGTGTTCCCAACAGTCTGCCTATGTGATCGACTAGTCATCTCACATGACTCTATGGCACTTGAACTTGCCATCAATCGCATCACACTCTAGTCACTTCGAGACGTCACCTCATACAAATGACTATGGGCAAATACCATGTTAATCCGGGTTCACTTTAACGGGGTTCAACATTGTCATACAACCCGTTTGGATGTAACAAAGTACAAGAAAAGAGTTTTTAAAGTAAAAACTCGAACGACAAATGCGATTATCACATATGAATAGTCAATGCCTGATTACTATTTCATATTCTATAATCTAATTTGATCTTGTGTGTAGTTGTTCATTTCAATTCAATTGAAATGACATGACTCATCATGTTTAGCCTATGATTAGGCCTTGCTAAGATGGTTTTAGAAACTCCCTGCTCAACCTTGCTACATACGTGTTTTCCTTTCGTAATGTATACATTTGCATTACAAAACTTTCTGAGTACGTGTCTAGATCCAATCTAGACATAGGCTTTCAAGCCTTAGAATAGCTCCCACTATTTTCACAGTGTGCGGGATCCATCCTCTTGCATATCTCATGATTGCAAGTGTACTCAATTTCTGTTGTAAATATTTCTCATTGTTCTTTATTGCCTAGAACAATTCAAGAAAATCTATTTCTTAAATGACATAGACACAATGGTATCTTAACCATCCTAATGTGTTTTGATTATGGTTTTGTCGGAAACCATGCGCAATCTCAATTGTCAATTGTCATTTGGATAACACCCTTACACAAAATTGCATCAAAAACACTTTGCTTTACATCCTTAATACTTCTGCAAGCACTTAAGGGTAATCTTTATGGCTTACATGGTAAAAATTACTTAAATTCGATTTGAAACAATTCATCATACTCAAAGTATATGAAGTGTTATACATCATTTCCTATTTAAATGATTCGGCAGCGGAAGCAAATGGAATCAATCAAATATGTTCAATCTTGATTGAACTAGTCATGAATATTATCAACATAAGACTTCTTATTTGACGCTAATATCATGTGGATTTATCTCCATAAATCTTGATATTAAAGATGTATTATATTTCTCCAAGTCTTAAATCATTCGCAATGATCAATGTGTCATCCACATATAAGACTACTAAAAATTTCCGTAACTCCCACTAAACTTCATGTATAAACACAACTTCTCGACTTATCGGGAAAATTTTATAACATGATCAAAACATTGATTCCAACTCATTGATGTCCTACTTAAGACGCTCTCTTAAGTTTCACATTATCTTAGGATGGCAAAAATCTACAAAACTCAAGACATGTATTGAATACATTCCTTCTAATTGAAGAAGTGGGTTTTAGATTCACTCGCTATATATATCTCATAATGAAACACAATCTCTAAGAAGATCCAAATAGACTTAAGCATTTCAACTAGTGCAAAACCCTTTCCTACAAATCAAGCTTTGATATCTAACAATTCACTTAGAATTTATTTCGGATTTTCATGGCTCTGAGCCTTGTAATGAGTTGTGACTTAAACACTCTCATGTAAGTCATATGTTCATTACTTTCCAGAAATAATTAACTTGAATCAACAATTTCTTTATAAGTTGCAAGCTCTTTACTTTCTAAAAGTAACACTAATTCATCATCTTCAACAAGTGATGACTTTAACCTCCTAGGTTTTGAAGAAACAACGTCTTACACAAAACGTCTCATGTAGCCAAGAAAGACCAGTTTCTTGCGACATAACATTCTTTGTGGCTCTTGAATAATTTCTCCCACTCTGTCTTCTAGAAATAAACTTTTATTCTAGAAAGACAGCTTCACGAGCCACAAACCTGTTGTACTCGTGATTATAGTAAGGAAAAATGAGCATTTGTTTCTTTTGAAAACTTACAAACATGGTACCCAACCATTTCATATCTCATATGATTCGTTTTAGATTTAGTGGAAAAATAATTTAGACAAAATGATAAAATCCCCAAAAGGATCAAGTAACTCAAAGTAACTTGATTGAAGTCCAAACCATATCGAATAGCGTTTGATTTCTTATCCAACCACACATTATCCCATAATGTGTGTTAAGAGAGATTAACTTGTGATATTATATCACATTTCATTTGGCTTATATCAAAGTCTTCATTTTGATAATCCCAACACAATTAAATCGTGATTCCTTGAACTCTTTGAACTTCTTCAAAGATTTCTCTATTTACCTTATTAAGTGAACACATTAGCGTCAACTTAAATCGTTGGTAAAAGAAAATGATCAACCTATTTTGGATCAATGATTTACAACCTCGATCTCCTTTTCAACCAAAAGGCACGAGACATCTTGCTTTGAATACAAGATATGCATATACCATAAGATCTAATGGTTTCAAGAGTACTCGATAACTCTTTGCGTTCATCATTCCAGAATCTAAGGTTCAATCTTGGGTTACCAATTTGAGTCTTGCATCATCTACATGATATATCATTCTAGTTTGGTTTAGAATATAATCACCTTGATAATGGGCTAGCCATACATCAAATCATGGTGTATAGGGTCACAAAAGTGAAACCTCTTTTGTATCTTAACAAGTTTATATTCTTATTTAGAGTTTATTCACTTAATAGTCACAATTAAGTACAACTCCAAACCCAAAAACTAGATTGAGTACACAATGACTCTATTTCTCAACATCATTGTTGCTAGTCGTTATATTCTAATCATCCTATGTATCAAATACAATGATGAAAACCACCACCGGTTTCTAATATTGACGAAGTAGTACTAGCAAAATTTATGTCAATCAAATAAACATTTAAGGAAGAAGGTCCCATTAGATGTCCCACAACTAACTTGTTGATTCTTCAATAATTTGGGATAGTTTCCCTTTTAGCGTCCAACAATTAAGACAATGGAAACTTTATCGGTCGGGATTGATAGGTTTAGTATCGTTATTCTCAATAACTTTACTTTTAGCATTACCTTGTATCAATTTCATTCTAATTTTACTTCTTTAAAAAACTTATCCTTTTCTTAACGATTTAAGAGAATGCTCCCACTCATTTCAATGAGTCTTTGCTAAGAGAAGCAAAATTAAAATTCATGAAGACTACTCTTCATTTATTTGTTTTAGTCTTAAAACTTTCATTGAAGTGGTTGCGGTATTTTGGTCAATTTTGATTTCCAACAAATCTACTTACCAAAATGATGTAACGTTTCAAAGTACTTAACTCAATTAAGCATATGAGAAAGATTTCATTGTAAGTAGATATGTTAGTCAAGAATCAAAAACCCTTTTGATCACTAATAACTTTTATCTATACGCTTCACAAGAGATTCTTACAATGGATAATACGAGATTTTTAGAAGAAAATTTAAACTTTGTCTTTAGTTACGATGTTTTAATGGAGGTTTGAATCAAAAATCGAAATGATATCGTATATGAATTGTGGTAAAGAAATAGAACAATATGATAACGGAATAGTGGAAAACTTAACATTTATCGTTTTATTAATACTTGTAAATAACAAGTAAAGCATTTACATAGTGACCTCTACCCAACTATGATAAATTATTCCAAGATCCAAATTCATATTAACTTGGGCATCGGTAAAGCCGAATACCACCCTCATCAATATAACTTGGTGGATTAACTCTTTAATCGATTCTACTTTTCGAACTCTTGGTCGATAAAATTACATTAATATTATCTTTAGCCCGAAACACATCCGGCAACCGTCGAGAATACTTTCGTTGAGTTCAACCCAAATTTCGAATAAATGTGTCCATGATCCAAATTTACAACAACTTGGGCATCGGTAAAGCCGAATACAACCCTTATCTTTATAAATTCGGTGGGTAGACATTTATCACCCACTTCCCCTACGTAGCAAGGTTTGTACCCCGGTAAGGCCGAGTGCACTCCCTCACGAAATAGGTTTTCATGGTTTCTAATTTTTGGTAAGGCTAAGTCTCAATTGTTTATTTTAGCGAGAGGTCATATCAATTTATTATTTATCACGTTTTAAGTGAACTAAAGCGGTGAAATACGATAATTGTAATTGACACGGTCGATAAACTCGATTTAAAATGCATGTTTAGTTATGGCGATTTAGCGATGCATGCAACATATAAATAAAATGCAAAGCATAAATAAAATCCTAGTATGGCCTTCCTAAAATAGTAAATCTAATAAACTATTACAAATTCGGAAACCAACTCCTTTGGTCCCTTGAACTTCGGTCTTGGCACGCATTTCAAGGCAACGCTTTCTTTGAAGGATCGCCTTCTTGAATCGCATCGTCTTCAAGGTACTCCGGAATAAATAAATTACAAAATGAATTACATAATTTCTTATTATACATTTGTAATTCAAATAAAAATAAATCTATTAAATTACAAAACGGTGATACGAGATCACAATAATTACAACCGAATCGATATTCCCATACATTTCGGGTAATACCAATTAAAACTAAGGCCATACTAAGTAAAATTACATAATTCAAAAATTACATAAAATTAAAATATGACAATCATAAATAAAATGCAGCATTATAATATGTATGAACATGCTTAATTTTACGCTAAATCGCCTTTAAAGAGTCAATATCGCATATTAATCAGTTTTTACTGATTTGCGTGATTTAACCTTTTAAAATCACAATAATTACATAAATTCATATTTATGTACAAGTTAATTACCCTAAACATCTTAGGACTCAAAATTAGTCTCCACTAACATTTGACAATAATTAACCTAGATTTCTTAATATTGTTCATAAATGGACCTAAAATACAAAATTATGTCATAAACTTCAAATTAAATCATAAAAATTTGAAATAATTTCAAAATTTGAAATTTAAACTCATGAACATTATGGAAAAATTACCATGACACTCGTAATGTTCAAAACTTAGGTTCAAAATTTTGAAAATTTATCAGGAAAAACAATGTTGCGGTTCATCGGTTTTAACAATTATGACCATAAAAATATGAGAAAAATTATATTTATCAACGTTTCACTTTTAGATCTGAAATATATGATAAAATGCAACATTTCACGTTTTTCCTTTAGTCATGAAGTATGTTTTAGCATTATTACTAATTATAGTCACTATTTATGTGATTTTTCATCAAAAATTCATAAATCATGCATAAAAACTTCACTATAGCCAAATATTTTACACACATCTTGTAAAATTGCATTTGACAACATACTAAATTTTCATGACCATATTCGAAATATAACTCATATTAACCTATTTACCCATTTAAATACGATTTTAACTTGAAAAATTCATATTTCGAGCAACATAACTCATTTTATTATGACAATTTACAGGCCATTAGTAGATAATATATGTGAAAACATATCCAACAACCACTAAAAAATTCGAAGTTTAGCTATTTTTCGTTCAAAAATGACATTTTTATCATAAAAATCACATTTTAATGCCAATAATATATAAAATGAACAATAAAATCCATAAATAAACCAAAATGTCCTAAAAATCACTTAGGACCAGAAACTTTTAACATGCAAAATTATTTCATGATTTATCTTCATAAATCCTAAATAACTAGTTTTATATGTTAATTAAATTAACTCGGAAAAACTAACCTGATCTTGCATGCAACAACCATAATGCTCTGATACCACTTGTTGGAAATCATATTTTAAATATCACATATTTTATTTTAAAGTTTTAGTCATAAAAACTTAAGGATCTTATGCATGCAAACTAAATAACAAAAGATGAGAAAATCGTTTTCTCACCATCAAATTTTCGGCCATTTTGGGCACCAACAAGATCTCCTACTTGTTAGTTTATGAGCTATAATGAATATTAGGATGATCCTCCAAAAATCCCAAAGTAGAGATTCTCCTCTTGATTGCACCCAAGATTATCCCTTATCCCCACTAAATAATATTTGCTGGATATTTGTTTATTAGTTTACCTTAAAATTGATTACAAATACTCATATATTACACTAATAATATTAGTAATTTGATATGAACAATTTAATTGAATAAGATTATCCCTTATCCCCACTAAATAATATTTGCTAGATATTTGTTTAGTAGTTTACCTTAAAATTGATTACTAATACTCATATATTACACTAATAATATTAGTAATTTGATATGAACAATTTAATTGAATCTTCTCATATTTTAGATGAAGATTAAAGAGAGAAGAGAGAATAATGCATAAACTTTTGCATGTGATGTGTAAGAATAAAATAAGAGAACTAATTCTCTCTAAATGAAGGAGGGAACACGGTTTTAAGCCTTACCAAATGCCAAGGATGGCATTTTACTTCATCCTTTTTCTCTTCACAAGGTAATAGGTTGTGTAAGAGATGTAAGAGTAGGTGTGTAAGCTACATGGTCTAGGCATGAATATAATATTCTATCACATAAAATAATTCACCCATAATCCACCATAACTCCCTCTATTTCGGTCCATGTATGTAAAATAGACTACCATTTTATTTTGTCAATTTGTCATTTGTCACACAATATGTCACATGTAGTATGATACATGTTATTAATTAATTTAATGCATATTTATCACATAAATATCATTTCATGAATTAATTAAATTACATACAACAAATTGACTAGTGATACTTGATCACATAAATAAAATGGGTCATATAATTATAATTCACAACATCTTGTAATTATAATTAACCATTCATTCTTATCTCTATTGTTTCTCAAACAATAAACAATTTTAGTAACAAAGCATTTTATTACTAAAATAAATCTTATTTAATCCCATTACAATAAGATAATTATTCTCTCTCACAAATTGAATTGTTCAATTTTAAGGAATTGATTAACTTGTATCGTCATACAATTAATCAACTTTACAGATTAGGGCATCATCCTTTAGGTGTGACCTTAAGGGATCAACTGACCACCACCGTCCCACGACAGTAACGTAAAACTCTAGCAAGCCAATCGTTACCGATTAATGTTGATCAGTTGACTATAAAATGAATCATCCCTTACGTATTCTTAAAAATGAGATTTAAAGATGTGATCATCATGATCGACAATTGTGATCGCATTATTATCGGGGACACTCCAACACTTGCTTCAGAAGGAATGCTCCAACCCATTGGTCCGACTCCGGACAAACCCGAACACAAAAGAGCCCAATTCTGGGACGGAAATGCTTATTGCCAATACCAACAAGGCAAAGGTCATGACACCGAAACCTGTTTCAAACTCAAGCATGTCATTCAAGATATGATTGAAGCTGGCAAAATCATAATTGCACCTCTCAGTCAAGACAATCCTCCTGAATGTCTCAAGTCAAACAACAAGGTTGAACGTTCTCAGAGGACATTCACTAAACTCAACACAACCTATGCCGCGACTCTTCAAAAGCTCATGACTGAAGGGAAGCTACAACCAATCGGGCCCACTCCGGACCCGTCTAAAAGCAGGAAATCCCGTTTCTGGGATGGCAGTGCCTATTGCCAATATCATCAAGAGAATGGTCATGACACTGAAACGTGCTTCAAACTGAAACATGTTATTCAAAATATGATCGACAATCTTGAACTGATAGCTTCACCCCTATGCCAACCAAGTGATGAAAATAACCCTCATGAACATATCTTTTTGCAAGGAGATAAAAGCCTCATCGACTATTGTCCTCATATCATCCCCAACAACGAGAGTGAAGTGCTCAAGTGGGTCAATGCTCAAGATCAGACATTCAAGCCGCCGGATGCTGTGAAGGAGACCTTCAAGGAGAAAGATGATGATTAGGAGTTCGTATCTACGATTAAGTCTGAGTCCGAGTCCGAGTCTTAGGCTTTCTCATATCAATCCTAGTGTCTGTCCTTTTATTCTTAAGTGACAAACTGGGGGCTGTCCCCATGAGTCACATGTATTCATTGAGTCTGTGCTAACATCTTATTTATCTAAAAAAAAGCACGATTTCCAACTATCATATATTCTCCCCTTTACCATTTCCCGTTGACAACGAGAATTGATTTGAGAAATGATTTAAAACAAACAACATGTTCCAATTCAATGTGAGTACACTCGAGTGACGTTCCGTACCGAGTAAGCAGAGGACTCGAAACTCCGTGTCCATTTTCTTTACCTATTCCATGTCTGATAATAAAAACCTTTCATTAGCACCCAATTTAGAACGAGCTTCTATCAAAGGGATCCTACGACGAACCCAGATAACAAACCATAACATCTCCTTGTTCATGATCAATGACGGAAGGCAAGCCCATTCCCCACAAAAACATCCTATCACAAAGAATCGACCTCTCACCAACGGGTACATCCCCGTCTGCACCTCTACCTTCCTCGAACTAAGGACGGCAAAAAACAATACAGCCATTCACTCAAAGCCAAAGCGAAAGGCCAAAATCAAAGGCCCAAACCAACGACCATTCCCCAAAGCCAAAGCGAAAGGCCAAAATCAAAGGCCCAAGCGAATACCCCTTCCCCAAAGCCAAAGCGAAAGGCCAAAATCAAAGGTCCAAGCCAATACCCATTCCCCAAAGCCAAAGCGAAAGGCCAAAATCAAAGGCCCAAGCCAATATCCATTCACCCGAAGCCAAAGCAAAAGGCCAAAATCAAAGGCCCAAGCCAATATCCATCCACCCAAAGCCAAAGCAAAAGGCCAAAATCAAAGGCCCAACCCAATAACGATTCACCCCAAAGCCAAAGCCAGAGCCAAAATCAAAGGCCCAAGCCAATCGCCAATTCACTGAAGGCCAAAGCCAAAGTCAAAGTCAAAGTAAAAACCAAAGTCAATTCACTCAAAGCAAAAGCCAAAGCCAAAGGCTATCACCCAACGTCAAGGCCAAGACCCAAGCCAAAATCAAACAAGATTGAAACCCTTTTTTCCAAAGGCCAAAATCCAAAGAAAGCATCCAACACGCAAAATCCTGGACAAGTGAGTACAAAATACCACGTCCAGGACCAACAAGTCCAAAGCCGAGGACCAACGAAGTCGAACACACCAAAACCCGGACCCACAAGTCCAAAACACCAAACACTAAAACCTCAACCAAAACTGCTTCACCCCTAAGTCCTTCTACAGACTATTACTGTAACACCCCCATACTCCAAGTGCCTTACCAGGACCACTCAGGTATAAGGATACTACCATCTCGGTTGCCCGAGGTACTGAATATCATAAGACAATAAAGAAACGTACTTTTAAAGTAATTATAGATTAAGCGATTACATGTTATAACCAAAACTAATAAAGGAATTACAAGCTTCTCATACGGTCTACAGCTAAACTATCAAAGCTACTAGACTTCGTCTGACACAGCGGAAGACTTCTAACTGCCACGTGATGACTCATCCCAGCTATCCCATACGCGTCATATCACACACCGCTCAATAATCGCTCACCACCCCCGAATGGATCACCACAGTTTTTAAAACATTTAAACGGGGTCAGTACTAATCACACAATTCAATACATATATCAACAATAAGATAGACAGACAGCTTAACTGTCACACACACACAACCAACCAATTCCAATCATCTCAATCATTGATCCCACCGGACCCACCACAGTCGATGGGGGACCGCAGCCGTTCCCACCTAAGCCCCGCTCATCATACCGAGCGATAACCCTGTCCATTAATGTTCACATCCCCTCCCGTGGCGGGTTCCACGAAGGGCGAAACTAGGGCGTGAAGTCACTCCCGCAAGTGACCCCACTCAGCCGAGAACGCATCTCGAGAGCCATAGACAACCAATCACAATCACAATCACAATCACAATCACAATCATCATATCAAACAACTAACTACAGCACATCACCAATATCCCATTATGGGACTAATACTGAGTAGGAAATCCTACCTGGAAAGCACAACACGCAGACGGTATCTACAGCTGTATCAAAACGGCTCCTCTACGAATTCTTCTCCTATCATACAGCACATAAAGACTACACATCCCAAACTACACACAAAACCCTCAATCTCTAAAATAGGGTTTAACCAAACTTAACAAAACATTATAAAAATTATATTAAAAGCTTACCCTCGACGCAGGGAACTCAACGATACGAATAACGACAAGAACTGACCGTCTGAACTCCGGGAATTGCTAAGGATGCGATTAGGAAGATGAACTGGTTGCTTTCTCTCTTAAACAGGGTTTTAGGTTTTGTAAAAGTGATTTAAAACAATGACAACTATGTTTAAATACCTTAATCGCATAATTAACAAAACCCGAGAAAACTCCCCGTAAAACCGGACACTCGATCGAGTAACCAAGGTACTCGATCGAGTACCCCTTACTCGATCGAGTACCCCGACTACTCGATCGAGTACCCAACAGGTCAGAAACTATTTTATCTCGCAACTTATCCTTACTCGACAGAGTAAGGGCTACTCGATAGAGTACCCCAAGACTTATAAATACGGAGTATTACAATTACAGGGAGACCTGTCTAGGATCCTGGGGATTGCCCTCAAAGATCATGGCCAACATCGCTTCACCCCTAAGTCCTTCTAGAGACTGTGGCAGGGAGACCTATCTAGGCTTCTGAGGATTCCCCCTCAAGCTCGTAATATCACACCTTAACTTTTAAGGGCGTTACCACCTCGGTTGTCTGAGGACAGTAATAATCAAATGTCGATAAAAGAACGTTCAAGTTATATTACAAGCGATTAACAAAACTAATGATATAAAAGATAAAACTCAAAAACCCCTATCAGCTACGTGAACTACTTATGCCATGACTCGTTATAGACTCGTCCCTCCACGCACACAGCTATGATCCAAACAACAACCTGCTAAGCCAGAGTGCTCACCATAGTGGATCACGGCAGACACAACAGAACAAACAACAAAATAAAGCCACATAAGGTCAGTAACTGAAGTAATGAACATACAAAACAGACACAATACAGACACAACAACACACACACCACATCTCCTCCAACCAATCACCATCACCGACTGTCCACTGGACCAGCCCTGCCAGTGGGGGACCGTAGCTGTTCCCACCTAAGCCCCGCTCATCTATCCGATAAACCCATGTCCATTAATGTGCACATCCCCTTCCATAGGGGGTTCCACGGAGGGCGAACTACGGGCGTGAAGCCACTCCCGCAAGTGACTCCACTCAGCCGAGGACGCACCTCAAGAACCACAACCAAACAATCACAATCAGCTGTACCACAACAACGATTATCAAAACAACACAAATCCAACCAACTATCACAACCAATCATGGATACTGACACGAAACCAACCAAACAACATCAACAGACTCTCTAGACAATCAACAGTACTGAGTAGGCGAACCTACCTTTAGCGAACCGCAGCGATCCCGCGTCTGATCACAAGACACCAATCAACCAAGCAAAACACCTATACCAACAGTACAACCATCTATCACTATTACTACCAACCTAACTGAAAACAACGATGACGATGATGATGACGATAACATACCTATACATAGAAGTCCGGCGTCAAGACCGCTACCCGACTCAAGTACCTCATCCTCATGGTGTAAGCATCCTCAAGGACCTCAAGGGAAAGATTATGGTGAAGGAGAAAGGAGGTGATGGCATTTAGGTTTAGGAACAAGGTGCGGAAATGATTTGGGGTTTCACGATTATCGATTTATAATTCCCTGCTGCAAACGCGTTACTCGATCGAGTAACTGACTTACTCGATCGAGTGACCCATACTCGATCGAGTTCCCAAGCTACTCGATCGAGTACCACAAAACAAAAGCTCACCACGTCACAAGTCATCACGCGTAAAGTTTCCCAGTTCAAGATCGATGTCTAAGGTCAGTCAACGTCGGTCAACGGGTCCCTAAAAGGACGGGTATTACAGTCTTCCCCTCTTAAAAAGAACTTCGTCCCCGATGTTCGACTCACCCTCTCCCGCAACACCAAGGCAAAGGAACCAAGGTAAACCCACCATTTATCTAACACGGGTCAACCCTATCGTTTAAGAATACCATCCCACTATGTATGTTCATCAACCATCGTCATCATCTACCTTAACACATATTACACAACACGACTCCCAGTGAATAGCCAACTTCCTTTTGAATCACCCAACACACATTGTCCACAAGAACAACTAGCTCGACTATCACTTGCACTCATTACATGATACTGCTCAAACGTAAACCAACACAACTACCAGAGTATGCCTTCATCAATTATTTGCCAACAACTATCAGCTACAAAGCACTCAAAACAACGGTCCTATTAACAACACATTATTCACTCCACTCTTATTACAATAACCACTCAACACAATTCCACTAATAACAACTCCCTTACTGCTACTAACATCCAATTCTCATGACAACATAATGAGAAAATAATTGAAAATAAGACATAACAGCATGCTATTCTATTCAACAATTATAAGCTGCTACTTAATTAAACAATAACCACTACAAAATTATCAAAGCAACCAATTAAAATACTACCAAATGTCATATAAAAACCATAAAATTGTTATAAATACGTCATTTTCTACGCGACATTACTCTTCTCCTCTTAAAAGGAAGTTCGTCCCCGAAGTTCACCCACAACACAATTTTACAAAAGGCCAAGGCGGTTGAACATCATTCGATACTGACATTACTTAACAAATCACAAAGCACATTTTAACTCACGTCAACCACGACACTTCCTTGACATTACGTAAACATGACTCATATGATATATATGTATGAAACTATTAGCAAAGTGAATAACGCAGCTGAACATTTCCTCATCAACTATCAAACATAGCATGAATTAGCTCCTTATACGACTATACCAAATATGCGACAAGAATTATAATCATTGTACACTACGTTATTTGAAGCAATTTGATTTAGCATATGAACTTACATAAATATCACCGAAAATTGTATAAATCATACAAGTATGCACACTGTATACCCGGCGTTGAGATAATACTACGATATAATATACTCACAACAAGAAATATTGTAACAACAACCACCGAAATGATAATGCAAACAAATGTTGAAACGAAATAAAGCTGTAACAGTGTTACTCGATGGAGTTCGTAAGGCACTCGATCGAGGTGGACTTACTCGATCGAGTTCATCAGCTACTCGATTGAGTTGGCTGAGATCAGAATACTCCCCAGATGTCACCCCTGCAGTTACTCGATCGAGTGAGGGGCACTCGATCGAGTAGCCACAGGTCAAGAATCCTCCAAGACGCCACTTCAAGTCCAAAGCAGTATATATACGCGAGTCAGGAATGCTTTCCCGACCCAAAATCCTACATAAATAGTCTACAAAGTATCTAAAATACGGCCTTATGGCCAAAGTACAAACCGAGGTCAAATAAAAGTACCAACCAAAACAAGTACTATCGACTACAAGTCCATGAAACGATATAAAAACAAAGGAGTATCATCACTCCATAGACTGCTCATCCATCACCTCGTCTCCACCATCACCTTCCGACGTGCCTGCTCCAGCTGCATCCTGACCTGCGACTCCACCAACGCCAGCATCGACTCCCACTCGCCATGGTGCCAAGCAACCATAGGGGTAACTCGCGAGCTCTCCCTAGGTAGACCGCTCCACGCTAAAAGAATGGAAGACGCCACTGTCATCCCCAACGCCCCTCCACCACACGGGCTGAACTGCCTCGGTCCCGATGCCCTGCACATATGGCATTTCATGGAGGTTCCGTAGTGTTAAGGTAGCAGACACTCTCTCCATGACCTCACTCACTCTCATCTCAGGGCTAAAGAAGGGAGGGTAACCGGGAAACTGGTACTGTGGAGGCACAGGCTGCCCTGGATGGGTCTCAGCTACCCTCTCTCTCACCCATCGCGGGCCCCTCCTCACTCTAGGTTGTGCACCCTCGGCTCTAACCCGATCCCTCTTCGTCGGCTCAGGCATCACCTCCAAAATGTCATCATCAATGAGGTAATACTGCCAATCGGGACCTCCTCATCATCATCAGAATCGGCTGCCACCACGGCCGCCGGTAAAGGCTCGGTCACTGGAAGGTGCTCAGGGTCGGGTATCCTTATCCAACTTATCCCCCAAACTCTCCACGCTAACCCACTATCCGCCAAAGTCTTCAACCACTTGGTGTCAAGAAAGTACTCACGGTCCAAAGTAGGCACTGTCGGGGTTAAAGGGGTATAGGCCGAGGAGGCCACAAAGGTAGACAGACGCTCTGCCAAACGTGTGGCAATGGCACCACAGCTAAGGAAACGGGTGTCAGAAGAGGCCATCAAGGCTAAGCTAGCACACACTATAGCCGGGGCACTGAAGGTGACTCTCTGGGCTCGGGTGGGGTTAAGGTACGCCACAAGCAACATCACCTCGTGTGAGTTAAGCTTACTCACATCTTTCCGATCATAAAGTAAACAGGTCAAAGCACGAAGAAAGATCTTCAAAGTGACGTGTTTCACGTCATTGAGAAGCATGTTACTAGAGGTGGGAGGTGGCTTGTCGGCAAAGCAAGGCATAAGACTACTGGCTCCACACTCAGTCAGTCGGGATGTCCCTTCTCGGGTCTACAAAGGCCAAGGTGGGTGGCAAACATGTCCATGGTCAGAAAGAAGTTGGTGTTCATAAGACGGAACTCAACGGTCTTTTCCATCGCATCATACATAAAACAACTCATGAATTCCAGGGTCAGAAAAGCATAGGAATGCTTCCTAAGACGGTACCGCCCGGTCATACCCAAGGTCTCGAAGATATGTCTCATATCGGTCTCAATTCCTAGGTCAGTCATGATGGTAGTATCAATGCAACGGGTGGGTTTCATACGACGTCTCTGTAAAGCAACAAAAGCATCCCTTTGCGTAAAATCCACAAAGACAAAAGAAGGGTACTCAGGCACCGCTGGGACCATAGGTCCCCCACTCCCCTCACCTACCTCAGGCTCAGAAGCCCTACCCCTCTTACTTTGACGGGTTTCAACAGCTGGTCTCGGCATCAGTTTTCAACACATATCTTAGACATACAAACAACATGTACTTGCAAACATATAAGCTTTCATGTATAGCTATGGAAAAGAAATACTATGTACACACTTCCACCAAACAATCCCAAAATTGCAATTATAAACTCTTAAATTATCATCAGACGGTCTCACAGCTACAACATTATGGCCAAGTATAACATCAATTAACAATCCAACTACAAATTTTAAGGATTAAACTTTCAAAATAGTTTCACAATTAGACATGTTTCACAAAGAATATGGGCGAATTTCAGTTTGGGGCACTTTTAAGACGGAGTTTTAAGGCAAAATTTTGAGCAAAATTCATCAAAATCAACATTAAACATGATACCCATAACATACATTACTCAATTTTCCCCTTTCATATGCAAAAGATAATCAAAAATCAATGTAAAATCCCAAACCCTAGAAAATTTGGTACATACAAAACCCCCAATTTGATTCGGTTTTTGTATATCTAGCATCAATACTTAACAAATTAAAGCAAATAGATCATGTGACAACAATTATAAGCTAGATTTCACACATATAAATCGAATTTTTCAACAAACACCAACTATTATACATGTTCAATCAATTAAAAACACAGGAATAGGATGAACATTATTACCTTGGATGATTAGCAAGTAAGGAGGATGAATTAAGCAAAGAAAACACCAAGATTCAAGCACCAAAACACAAGGATGAGAGCAAAAGAGAGAGATATGGGAATTTAGGGTTTAGATCAATGAAGAAATAAGAGGAAAAGAATAGAGAATAAGGGATATGAATCTCGTGTAAACCCGGGCACTTTCACTTACTCGATCGAGTAAGTAGGTTACTCGATCGAGTGGCCTCTACTCGATCGAGTTTCTGCTGGCAGATCCAACTTTCTCGATGTCATAGCTTCCTAACTAGATCGAATAAGGTCTACTCGATGGAGTAAGCACTCATACCCAGTCGAGCGAGATTAAAAAAAAAGGTCAAAATTACGGGTTTAGTTAACGTTTCCTGCAAAAACAACAACTCGTGTCGATTCCAAAATAAATTCGGAAATCGTCACAGATTATGATACTCATTCATTACGTATTACTACTACTCAAATATAACGCAATGGCTTCATTCAACCAAGATACATTTTACTTCATTTTATAGCGAACATTACGCGAAACGATTGTCCACACTATTAGCTTATTCATGCATACATTCAACACATTATTTTACTTCTAATCATGCATTTGCAACTTCAACAATACAACTTATAGTTATATCACTCTAAGCATTCATCTAACATTAAACTATCATTCATCATCCGAGTTTGTTAATAATTCAATCAAGTCACCGCAAATTATCAACTACATTACTCACCTTACTATGCCATATCATGAAAGCATTCAACCATTCATCCATCACATTTACCAAATACTACTTGACAAACGTTACAACTAATTCAAAGTTACTACTAACTATCATCACCATATGCAAGACTCACAATTCCTTTATAAACCCACACGCATAGAAAGATTTAGAAAACACTATCATCGGCACATCACATAACACTGTTACGTACCATAAACATTTCACCACTTCCACTACTTCCATACACACTTCTAGTCAACCATAGACTTACCCAATTCCTCATCACAATTACACACACTAGCATAAGTAGAGACTCCATCACAGATATTTCTAACATAACCATTATACACACTAGGCACATAATTCCCGACTTGATATCCCATAACCGGTGACTGGCTTAAGCATAATGGGGCCATGATTTTGAAATGAGGGCGCCTACTCACCCAAAATCTAGCATCAGCTGGGGCTCCCAAGATACATACACTAGGTTCATTTTATTAGACTCTCTACTTTCATTAGATTCATTTGTTACAGCTTACAAAATCGTCGCTCTGATACCACTTTATAACGCCCCCATATACCAAGGAGCCTTAACAAGACCTTCCCCAGCATATAAGGGCGTTACCATCTCGGTTGCCCGAGGACAGTAATAAGCAAATGTCGATAAAAGAACGTTTAAGTTATATTACAAGCGATTAACAAAACTAATGATATAAAAGATACAACTCAAAAACCCCTATCAGCTACGTGAACTACTTCTGCCGTGATTCGTGATAGACTCGTCCCTCCACGCACTCAGCTATGATCAAAATAACAACTTGCTAAGCCAGACTGCTCACCATAGTGGATCACGGTAGACACAACAGAACAAACAACAAAACAAAGCCACACAAGGTCAGTAACTGAAGTAATGAACATACAAAACACACACAATACAGATACAACAACACACACCACATCTCCTACAACCAATCACCGTAAACGACTGTGCACTGGACCAACCCTGCCAGTGGGGGACCGCAGCCGTTCCCACCTAAGCCCCACTCATCTATCCGAACGATAAACCCATGTCCATTAATGTGCACATCCCCTCCCCTGGCGGGTTCCACGGAGGGCAAACTACGGGCGTGAAGCCACTCCCGCAAGTGACTCCACTCAGCCGAGGACGCACCTTGAGAACCACAGACAAACAATCACAATCAGCTGTACCACAACAACGATTATCAAAACAACACAAATCCAACCAACTATCACAACCAATCATGGATACTGACACGAAACTAACCAAACAACATCAACAGACTCTCTAGACAATCAACAGTACTGAGTAGGCGAACCTACCTTTAGCGAACCACAGTGATCTCGCGTCCGATCACAAGACACCAATCAACCAAGCAAAACACCTATACCAATAGTACAACCATCTATCACTATTACTACCAACCTAACTGAAAACAACGATGACGATGATGATGACGATAACATACCTATACATAGAAGTCCGGGGTCAAGATCGCTACCCTACTCAAGTACCTCATCCCCATGGTGTAAACATCCTCAAGGACCTCAGGGGAAGGATTATGGTGAAGGAGAAAGGAGGTGACGGCATTTAGGTTTAGGAAGAAGGTGCAGAAATTATTTGGGGTTTCACGATTATCGATTTATAATTCCCCGCTACAAACCCATTACTCGATCGAGTAACTGACTTACTCGATCGAGTGACCCATACTCGATCAAGCTCCCAAGCTACTCGATCGAATAGCCTCAGCTAGATCGAGTACCACAAAACCAAAGCTCACCACGTCACAAGTCATCACTCGTAAAGTTTCCCAAGGTTAAGATCGATGTCTAAGGTCACTCAACGGGTCCCTAAAAGGACGGGTATTACAATGGTAATCTTCCTTTTAAACGGAGGAGTCGATGGTGGATAGAAACGAGTATGGAAACACTGTAATACCACGGTTTTCTGAGTCTAGTCTACTCGGCCGAATAGGGCTAACTCGGTCGAGTAGGATATCGTGTGTTTTCTAGTCAAGTTACTGTCCGGGAACACTTGGCCGAGTAGTGAGATAATCGGCCGAGTAAGGCATACGCGGCTGAGTACCCCAGGTACTCGACCGAGTAAACGGTTTGACGGGATTAATTTCCGCGGTTTGATTTAAGGTGATTAGAGATTATATAAACTTCGTTTATCTTTTACTAATAATCTTATTAAAACCTAAACTACGATTTTCACTTCTATAATCACCCTAATCACACTCAAGGCAAATTGACCGTTCGTGAGTCTCTCTTTCGTATCTTCCATAGCAGTTTCGTCGGTAAGTCGTTAGTGCTTTGTCAATTAGTTATGCTCGTCTTGTAGGATTTCGCCCTAATGGTTTAGATTATGAAAAGGTACATTGGCATGATTGTGATATAGTATTGTTGTGATTATTGCTTGGTGAAGGATTCGTAGAGGAACAGTTCTATCTTCTACTTTGCTTGTGATTTCGGAATCGTAATAAGGTAGGGTTTCCCTACTCAGTTGCCTATTTAATTGATTTAAGATGATCTTTATTAATGTATTGGAATGATTAGTATTGATATTGGATTTGTCTTTCTTGGATGTTTGGATTGGTTATTGTTTGTCTGTGTTCTCGAGGCGCGCCCTCGACTGAGTGAAGTTATCTTCGGGAATGGCTTCACGCCCGTGATTCACCCCTTGTGGTTTCCGTCACAAAGGGGGATATGCACATTAATGGACATGGGTTATTGCTCGTTCAGTTGAGCGGGGATTTGGTGGGCAAGGCTGCAGTCCCCCACTGGCGGTGTGGATTACCTGTTACGATTGGTAATCTGGCAGGGCTACACACTTGAGTGTGTAGTCGATTACTGGTTACTAATGGAGTTTGGAGGATGATACTATGACTGGATTGAATTGTATTGGTTGTCTTTGTTATTTCTTATCTTGATTATTCAGTGAACTGATCTCGTTTATGTTTTCTAAAATTGTCCTGATCCATTCGGGGACGGTGAGTAGATTGTGAGAGGTGATGATTTCATGTTAGCTATGGGATCAAGGAGGGGATGTCATCACTTAGAGTCTTTGCTTCCTTGTCACGAGTTTAGATACTTTATGAGTTGTATTTGGTTTCCTTTTCTTATACTTTGGTTTGCAATTTTGAGACGATGTAATAAGTTAACTTTACACTTTAATAATTGTTCTTTTATGGTTACTATTGATATACTTACCTCGGGTAACCGAGAAGGTAGCACCTTTATATGCTATGGTGGTCCTTGCTAAGGCGTCTTGGTATTTGGGGGTGTTACAAAATGGTATCAAAGCGACGATTTTGGAACCCTAAACCAATGAACGAAATGAACATAGACTGTCAAATTAAAATGAACCCGGGTAGAATTTGTTTGGAGCTACCACAATGGCTTGGGAGACGTCCTAAAGCCGCATCTTGGCCCTTACAACTTTGAGCCGGTCACTATGAGGTGTCTTGGGAACAGTTACATGCATTATCTATTTGTTTTTGTGAGATTGTTGGATGGATTGAAGCCTATGATTGCATGAATAGAGAATACTGTGGATATATGAAGCATGTTGCATGTTATTACGTGATTATTGGTTGATATGATATGTTTAAGAAGTACTGTATGTGTGTATACCTACGTTTAAGTTGATGGGTAGCTCGTTTTGGCATGATTCGGCTGAGCAGGGCGGGTACTTGACCGAGTAGGGGATACTCGACCGAGTGAGGGTACGTAGATTTAAAACAGTAGCTACTGGTCATGACCACTCGGCCGAGTAAGAGGGGCTCTCGACCGAGTGAGGCGTACTCGACCGAGTACCTTGTGTACTCGACCGAGTATGCTTTATATGTTTTGGAGGTCAGCTACTGGAGTAGGATACTCAGCCGAGTAGTCTCAGTACTCGACCGAGTAGTCCTAACTCGACCGAGTACTTCCTGGTACTCGGCCGAGTACTTCTTTGAGGGGTGATTTGTTTATTTTGAGCCGTAGGCTATGTGCTTACATTTATCTTGGTTATATGAGCTCAAAATACCGCCAAGAAGATCTGTCGCGTACATTCAGGCATCTGAGATGAGTCTTGAGGAGGTTGCTAGAATAATTGAGTAGCATGACGCGCTTATGGAGGCACTTAAGAATGTCGGTAAGAGAGGAGAGAAACCGGTGGATGCATCCAAGCTGAGCACCACCATTTCTCGCTTCCACCCCACTACTTATGAGGGCACTAGTGAGCAAAAGTTGCTTGATAATTGGCACCGTGAGAAGGAGAGTTTGCTAGAGGCGGTGAAGTGTCTGGAGAAGATGATGGTAGAACAGGCTGCGTTCTACCTAAGAGATGAGGCTGGGGTATGGTGGTAGAATGTGAGGGAAAAGGCTTGGGCATACTATAGGAACCGGGGTCAACCTGTTATCCCATGGGGATGTTTCTAAAGTGTTATGAGGGAACACTTTGTGCCGGAACACATTCGCCATAAGTTGAGAGCTGAGTTCGATTCCTTTTCCATGGGTGACAACATGACCGTCACAGAGTATTATCGAAGGTTTATCGCGTTATCGCGATACGCGGAGGATATACAGCTAAGTCAACGGAGTTTGGCTCTTCGTTTTGAGAAGGGATTGGCACTGAAGATCATGGATAGGTTACCATCTGGGGTACTCACATATTTGAAAGAGTTTTATGCAAGAGCGGGGCACGCTAAGAGGCTACTGAACTTGGCCAAGGAGGCCAAGGAAAAGAGTGCAGAGAAGAGAAAGGGTGAGAGTGAGGGCGGCAATCACTCGAGTCACAAGAGGGGCAGCTATAATCAGGCTAGGACCTTTTCTGGAGGGTCTAACTATAGAGGAGGATCTCGAACTTGGGGAAGAGCAGGCGTTCGGACTACTAGTGATAACTCCAATCTTACATGTTACAACTGCGGCGGTACGGGTCATAAGAGGTATGAGTGCACGAGCGCTGAAAGGGGAGGAGGAGGTTGTCCGGGGACATACCAGGGAAACTTTTCACATGCTCCAAGTCAGACTTTTGCTAATAATAGGCTAGCTGGGTCGTGGGGTAATTATGGAGGACAAACAACAACAACAACAACAACAACAACAACAACAACAACAACAACAACAACGGCAGCTACAACCGCAATAATGGAGGGTCCTACCAGCGTCTGAACAATAGTGTGATGCAGAACTCGACAGCCAAGCCTACTACCTCAACAACCACAGTTCGGGGTGGAGGCTAGAAGAATAGTGGAAAGCTTTTTATGATGGGAAAGCAGTAAGCGGAGAATGATGCTCATGTGATTACTGGTACTTTCCTTGTTCATAATACGCCATCCTTTATTCTGTTTGATTCGGGGGCAACCCACTCTTTTGTGTCTAGGAATCATGCCTTAGCTATGGGTTTAGGTGAATATGAACTGGTAAAAGATATCGTGTTTATACCTTCGATAGAGTCAGTGTCATGTTCTAAGTTGTATAGAGAGGTGTCCATGATGGTGGGGGCAAGTAGACATACCGGTCAACCTGTTAGAGTTTCCTACGGATGGGTTTGAGGTTATTATCGGGATAGACTTGTTGGGAAAGTACGAGGCTAAGATAGATTATCGCCAAAAGAGGGTGTCTTTAAAAGGGCTTAAGGGAGCCAAAGTGTCATATATAGGGTTTGTGGTAAAGCCTAAGATGAAGTTGATCGAGGTAATGACTTTAAAGTCATGTTTGAGAAAGAAGTGTCCTTTAATCCTTTGTCATGTGAGGGATATGCGAGTAGAGAAGCCATAAGCATCTGACAGACCAGTGGTTGCGGAGTTTGGGGACGTTTTTCCAGATGAGATACCGGGGTTACATCTTAAGAGGGACATCGACTTCAGTGTTGAACTCAAACCGGGGACAGGACCTATATCTAAAGCACTGTACCGGATGGGGCCTAAAGAATTGGAGGAGTTGAAGAAGCATATGGATGAGTTTTTAGACAAGGGGTACATCCGACCTAGTGTATTACCTTGGGGTGCACCAAATTTGTTTGTGAAAAAGAAAGACGGGAGTATGAGGCTATGCATCGACTATAGGGAGTTGAACCATGTCACCATGAAAAACAAGTATCCTTTGCCAAGGATTGATGATCTTTTTTATCAGTTGAGTGGTGTAGGAGTGTTTTTTAAGATCGATTTGAGGTCGGGTTATCACCAGTTGAGGATAGCAAATGAGGATATTCCAAAGACAGCTTTTCGGTCGCGGTATGGTCACTATGAGTATGTGGTGATGCCTTTTAGGTTGACTAATGCAACGGCGGTGTTCATGGATCTTATGAATTGGATCTTTAGTTCGTTCTTGGATAGGTTTGTGGTTGTCTTTATTGATGACATCTTGGTCTACTCTAAGACTAAGGAAGAGCATCTAAGGTTAGTACAACATACCTTGCGAGATAATCAGCTTTATGCCAAGCTATCTAAGTGTGAGTTTTTGTTGGAGAAGGTGGCTTTTCTGGGCCATGTGATCTCGAAAGAGGGAGTGTCGGTGGATCCTAGTAAGATTGAGGCAGTGACAAACTGGGAAGCACCGAAGAATGTTGCTGAGATCTGGAGTTTCTTGGGTTTAGCTGGCTACTATAGGAGGTTCGTGAAAGACTTTTCTAAGATCGCCAGACCGATGAGAGCTTTGATGAGGAAAGAGACTATATTTCGTTGGGATGAGAGTTGTGAAACGGAGTTCCAAACATTAAAAGATCGTTTGACCACATCTCCCGTCCTAGCTCTACTGAGAGAAGTTAGAACTTTGAGGTTTATACCGATGCTTCAAAGAATGGGTTGGGTTGTGTTTTGATGCAGAATGGGAAAGTCATCGCTTATGCGTCGAGGCAGATGAAATCGTATGAAGAGAACTATCCTACTCACGACTTGGAACTGGGTGTAGTGGTTTTTGCTCTAAATATTCGAAGGCACTATCTCTATTGGGCGACCTTTAAGGTGTTTTCGGATCATAAGAGCTTGAAGTATATCTACACAGAGAAAGAGCTTAACATGCGACACAAGCGATGGATGAAGTTGATTGGGGACTACGATATAGAAATCATCTATCATGAGGGGATGGCTAATGTGGTGGCAGATGCCTTAAGTAAGAAGAGTGTACATTCGTTGTGCACTGCTATGTCTTTGATGAAACTGAGGGATGAGATGTCTAAGATAGGGATCCATATGATTTGAATGGGTGATGCCATCGGTGACTTGACTATAGAGCTTGATCTGTATGATGACATAAAGAAGAAACAAGAACTTGAGCCCAAGATTCAAGAGTGGAAATCAAGGGTTGAGAGTGGCACAACTTCGAGGTTTTCTATCCACACAGGTGGGAGTGTTCATTTTGATGGGAGATGGTGTGTACCTAGTTACGTGGACTTAAAGAATTTGATAATGACGAAGGCTCATTTCACTCCTTATTCAGTACATCCGGGTGGTGACAAGCTCTGTAAGACTTAAAGAAGACGTTTTGCTGGCCTAATATGAAGAAAGATGTCGTGGAGTTTGTGGCTAAGTGTCTAATTTGTCGGAGAGTAAAGGGTAAACAACGGATACCACAAGGTAAGATTCAGTCACTTGAGGAACCGGAGTGGAAATGGGAGTCGATCTATATGGACTTCATTATGGGGTTACCAAGGACTCGGTAGGGTAACAATATGATTTGGGTTATCGTCGACCGTTTAACAAAGTCAGCTCACTTTATCCCGATGAAAGATACTTGAACTATGATACAGCTAGCTTTGGGGTACAGGAAGCATGTGGTTCGGTTACATGGGGTACCAAAAGATATAGTGTCAGATCGAGATGCGAGGTTTATATCACGGTTTTGGCAAGAGTTACAGGAGTTGATGGGAACTATCTTAAAGATGAGTACAGCGTTTCATCCCGCGACAGATGGTCAAACTGAGAGAACCATCAAGACTTGAGAGGAAATGTTATGAGCTCGTGCCATGGAATTTGTGGGAGTTGGGAGGATAGGCTGGATTTGATAGAGTTTTCATACAACAAAAGCTATCACACTAGTATTGGGATGGCACCTTTTGAGGCTTTGTATGGCAGGAGGTGCAGGAGTCCGGTGTGTTGGGATGATTATGTTGAGGCTGTGATTTTGGGGCCACAGATGGTGCAAGATATGATTGAGAAAGTTCACTTGATTTGCTAGAAGATGAAAGCAACTCAGGACCGACAAAAGAGTTACGCGGATTTGCACCGAAGGGACATTGAGTTTGCGGTAGGTGAGAAGGTCCTCCTGAAAGTGTCACCTATGCGATGCGCGATGAGGTTTGGCGAGAGAGGAAAGTTGAGCCAGAAGTTTATAGGCCCTTATGAGATTCAGGACCGGGTAGGTGAAGTAGCCTATCGGCTAGCCTTACCACCATCGCTTGATCGGGTTCACAATGTGATTCATGTATCAATACTCCGGAAGTATGTGATTGATCCGTCACATGTGCTTGAGGTTGAGAACATTGAGTTAGATGAAGCTCTAACTTATGCAGAGGTTCCTAAGGAGATCTTGGACCGTAAAGTACGCAAGACAAGAAATAGTGAAACCGTCTTACTTAAGGTGCTTTGGTCTAATCACAATGTGGAAGAGGCCACATAGGAACCAGAGGAGTCTTTGAGAGAGCGCTTTCCTCACCTTTTTTATCGGGTATGTTTGGTTACGGGAACGTAGCTGTTGTCTTTTAAGGGGTGGTAGAAGATGGTCGCATGCATGTTTTGAGTTAGTTTGAGGTTGAGATGGTTGTGCTGTTATTATTGTTGAGCTTGGGACGAGTTGTTTTATTGTTTATAGTTGGTGTTGTTGGTACCTTTGAGTAGTTGTGGTTGTTGTCTTTGGGTAGTTAGTGTAATTTTGTGTTGTTTTGTTTTGGGTATGGTATGAATTTCGGGGACGAAGTTCGTTTTAAGGAGGGAAGACTGTAATACCACGGTTTTCTGAGTCTAGTCTACTCGGCAGAGTAGGGCTAACTTGGCCGAGTAGGGTGTCGTGTGTTTTCTGGTCAGGTTACTGTCCAGGAATACTCGTCCGAATAAGGCGTACTCAGCCGAGTACCCCAGGTACTCGAACGAGTAAGCGGTCTAACGGGATTAATTTCCGCGGTTTGATTTAAGGTTATTAGAGATTATATAAACTTCGTTTATCTGTTACTAATCATTTTATCAAAACCTAAACTACAATATTCACTTCTCTAATCACCCTATTCACTCTCAAGGCAAATTGACCGTTCGTGAGTCTCTCTTTCATCTCTTCCATAATAGTTTCGTTGTTAAGTCGTTAGTGCTTTGTCAATTAGTTATGTTCGTCTTGTAGGGTTTCGCCCTAATGGTTTGGATTGGGAAAAGGTAGATTAGTATGATTATGATATAGTATTGTTGTAATTATTGCTTGGTGAAGGATTCGTAGAGGAACAGTTATATCTTCTACTTTGCTTGTGATTTCGGAATCGTAATAAGGTAGAGTTTCTCTACTCAGCTGCCTGTTTAATTGATTTAAGACGATGTTTATTGATGTATTGGCATGATTAGTATTGATATTGGAATCGTCTTTCTTTGATGTTTGGATTGGTTGTTGTTTGTATGTGTTCTCGAGGAACGCCCTCGACTGAGTGGAGTCGTCTTCGGGAATGGCTTCGCGCCCATGATTCGCCCCTTGTGGTTCCCGTCACAAAGGGGGATGTGCACATTAATGGACATGGGTTATTGCTCGTTGCGATGAGCGGGGATTTGGTGTGTAGTCGGTTCCTGGTTACTAATGGAGTTTGGAGGATGATAATATGACTAGATTGAATTGTATTGGTTGTCTTTGTGATTTCTTATCTTGATTATTCAGTGAACTGACCCCGTTTATGTTTTCAAAAATTGTGGTGATCCATTCGGGAATGGTGAGCAGATTGTGACAGGTGATGATTTCATGTTAGCTGCGGGATCAAGGAGGGGATGTGATCACTTAGAGTCTTACCTTCCATTGTAACGAGTTTAGATACTTTATGAGTTGTATTTGGTTTCCTTTTCTTATACTTTGGTTTGCAGTTTTGAGATGATGTAATTTTTAGGTTCAAATACCTATTATTAGACTTTTCTAATCGTGAACTAATTAACATTTTAACTCAAGTTCATTAAGATCTAGTGTATGCTTAACTAATTAAGAGATAAAATAAGAAAAATAATGTTCCTTACATTGTTATATGGCACGAAATAAGGGCACAAATAAGGTCACCTTCCTTATTTGTTTTTGAGCTTAAATGTAATGGATGATCTTTCTTAATCCCAAGTATTGAGATCCTCCTCTTGTTGCACCCAAAACAAAACCCTTAAACTAATATATTAACTAACTAGATTAATATACTAGTATCCTTATAATAATTCTAATAATATTCTTATTACTACACTAGTAATCTTATATTGAAATTAGAATTTTAGATGAACAATCTTTAAAGTTTCTAAAACTAATTTTAGAGAAAGTTGAGAGAGAAGGATAAGAATGTAAGCCCTTTTTTGAAAATGTGAAGAATGAAAAATGAGAAAAAATTTCTCATCATAAAGAGGAGAGGCCGGGTGGGGTGTAGGCCGCAAGCCGATGCATGGCCTCCTCTTTATCCTTTTTCTCTTCTCTAAATAGTAGGCATGTAAGGCTAAGTAGATTAGGTATGATTATGTTAATTTTAACCATTAAAATAAATCACCCATAATCCACTACAACCCCCACCATTTTCGGTCACTATGTACAAAATGGACTTCCATTTTATTTTGTCAATTTGTCATTGGTCACATAATATGTCACGTGTAGTATATAGCATGTTATTAATTAATTTAATGCATATTTATCAAATAAATATCATTATATACATTAATTAAATTACATATAACAAATTGTCTAGTGATTATTGATAACATAAATAAAATGGGTCATATAATTATAATTCACAACATATTGTAATTATAATTAACCATTCATTCTTATCTCAATTGTTTCATAAACAATAATCAATTTTAGTAATAAAATCTTTTAATTACAAAAATAAATCTTATTTAATCAATATTACAATAAGATATATACATTCTTACTCACTATCATAAATTGTTCAATTCTAAGGAATTAATTAATCTGTATCGTTATACAATTAATTAATCTATTAAGGGAATTGTCCTATAGGTGTGACCTTAAGGGATCAACTGATCACCATCGTCAAATGACAGTAATGTCAAACTCTAGTTAGCCAATCATTACTGATTAATGTTGATCAGTTGACTATATAAATGAATCATCCCTTGCGTATTCTTAACTTGAGATTTAAACATGTGATCGCGCTATTGTTGAGGACACATACTCCAACAATCTCCCACTTGTCCGAGACAAGTGTGCGTCACCAATTCTCTTGTCCTATTACAATCTCCCACTGAATACATAGTGTCTTGCAGGTCGTACTTGCATTTGATCATATCTTGAGTGATTTCCTCGATCTGGAGAATAACTGTCTGACCGGAATTATCTACCGTAGATACCTTCCGAGCGTGGCCACGCATTTTCAGTTCACTTCTCCTCGAGTGGCCCTGAGATTTTTAACAACCCTGATAAGGGGGTGGGCAAGTCCTATCGCACTATTCCCTATGTATAGCCACAGTTCATCATAACCCAAAATATACTCATTTGACTTCAGTTACGACAGTCGTAGAGTATAAATCAAAGCCAATCAGAAACTTGTGCCAACTTGGGCGAATAGTCTCTAGTCAAAAGAATCGACTCATAAGAATACTATTGTAGCTCTTGCCACGACCAGGCTTTATGAATTTCCAGAACTCTATAAACGGTCACTGCCCGACAGAGTGTCCCATACAGTCTATCTATGTGATCGACTAGTCATCCCGTATGACCTTATAGCACTTGAACTTGTCATCAATCGCATCACACTCTAGTTACTTCGAGACGTCACCTCCTATAAGTAACCAGGGGCGCATACTATGTCAATCCAGTTCACTTCAATGGGGTTCAATATTGTCTCAACAACCCATTTGGATATAACAAAGTAATAGATGAGTTTAAAGAAACTCAAACAATAAATGCGATAATCACATATGAATAGTCAATACCTTATTACTACTTCATATCTTATAACCTGTAGTGTACATTTTACACTAGTTAAATTGCAACAAAAGCTTGGTAAGTAGATATACTATGTATCCATTCTTTAAACTTTATGAATTGCTATTTCCTTTTATTCAATGTCATTTCTAATGACATGAATTTATCTAAGTAGATGTCTAGTCTTCTGACTAGACTTGGGCCCTTGAACTTGGAAGATGCTCCCACTGTTATCATATAACTTGTGATAAAGTCTTTGGTAGAGGGATCTACTCTCACTCCCTACGTTGACCATCTTATCACAATGTACTTAGGTTCTGTTTGTAGAACTTGCAATGGTTGAAACTAAAACATTTCTCTAGTCTCTTACTCCTAAGTCAATAAAATCAGCCTAGGATTTCGACAAATCCTTATAGGTTTGGAAACTAAAGTTTGTGCAACCCTTCAGCACACAACTTAGTATATCATCCAAACACAAGAACGAATCCTCAATTCTCCTCAAGAATTTTAAAGGATGTTCTTTAAGGCTTTCAAACGACCTTTATTTGAATTAACTTGTTATTGACTTATTATGCTCCAAGCATATGATTCATCACGGCATGTGCATATATTGGCATACAAGATCGTTCTAATGGCGGAAACATTAGCAATCGATTTCATGTTATCAACAACTTATTTAGGTTCAGTGAATGATTATGACTCTATCATAGTAATTTCACTTTCATCAATATGAATAACCTAGTCAACCTTGTTGATGTTAAACAGATAAAGGATCTTATCAATATAGGATATTTATCTTAGTGCCAATCTAAATTCCCTATTTCATAATAGATTTGGAATTTTGGAATGCTATATGTCATCTTTCATTGAGAATTGAAGACCAAAACACTCCCTTATAGATGGTAGTGCTTCTATGTCATCCTCAATGAGTGATATGACATCAATATAGAAGACAATCTCTCCCACTGAATTTTATGTCTAAACTCGGCAATTTGACTCCCACTCAAATACATGCATACCCATGGTCTCATGACAACTCGAGTGAAACCATTTTCTCATCACATGATTGAAAAGATCATTGCAGTCTTAAGTGTTAATTAAAACCTTGTGCTTATGTCACACACACACCCCTTTCTAAATACCTATTTAGAAATTGGTTTTATCATCTACTTGATCATACACACTATGAGGTGTACCAGCAATAACATGGATCTTAGCATAGTTACATGTTAACTTAACTTAACTTGGTAGACATCTCTTATGTCTGTCTATGCAACAAAGTCGATTTAGGACTACTCGCAATTGATCATTCAATAGGTCATAATTCCATTACTTTCGAAAAGTAACATATTAACAATAAGACATATATACTTTACTCCCACTCTATCTTAATAAACTATAGTTCCATTACTTTCAAAAAGTAACAAATTAACTATAAGACATATTTGTGACGATCTACTCCCACTCTATCTCTTAGAAATACTTCTATCTTCTTAAGAGATAGCTTTGTGAGTTACAAACATATGTGGTGAAGTAATACTAGTTTGTCTCGACTGACGTGTTAGCTCATAAATAAACCAGCTTTATTATGGCAGCTTGATTCATGTAATAAGCGAATATGTCCATGTCATTTGTTAAATAGACTTGCTATTTTAGGTATCTCCAGGTTGACCTTTCGTTTAAAATAATGTGTCCGTTTTGGATCGCAAATCCCCAAAAGTGGGTTCGACAACTCAATCCGACTCATATCTATGTAATATACTATCTTTAGGTTTTAAGCCCTCCCATAGCTTGTATGGAGTCTTATAAATGGTGTAGTCAATTGGTTTATAAAATTTTCCTTTTTTAGAGTTCAAATAACTCCTTTTGACTTTATAGTCATTCTTTCTTATATCAAATAAGATGTGACATTAAGTCACAAAAGCATAAGTGAGAACAAATATTAATTACAATGATCCCATCGTTGTAATTCTTTTATGATTAAATTAAGTCAACATAATTTACATTTTGATATGAAAGGTGTATAATGACAAGTTTTAGAACGAAAATTTCCATAAACCGAGTGACTTGGGTTGCAAACTGTTGGGTCTGGAAATCCGCAGATATCCCTGATCAATATCTTACCTTGACCTGACTGTCGGGGTGTCAGGATGTTATGCTACCAGGACACATGAAGATAGGCGTCAGGCCATGGAGAGGACAACGGTCAAAATATCAGGACGATATTAGACCAGGAAATCATATTATAAGAAGAATATACGCGCAGCATTAATTGGGAAGATTCTATAATTAAGGCAGCAATTAAGGGCGTAATAATGGGCATTTATGGTGAGATTAAACAAGTCGTTCATCATATCACTATATAAGAAGCACTTGAAAATCATTTTAAGGGAAAAAAGAAGATATATTCAAAGCATACAACATCCTCTTATAACACTTAAGCTTATTACGATCAATTGTGCAAAATATTCTATAAAATAGTGAAATCTTCTCCTGGCTTGATGCCCGTGGTTTTTTCCCATTTAAGAGTTTTCCACGTACAAAAGTTCTTGTCTTATTTTTGTTCTTTTATCGTACTTTAAATTTCTTGCATTACACCCTGTCAACCTGACCCACAGATTAATTAGAGCTAGTTAACCCTGCCTAGACCTATCCTGACCTGATTTCGCCTTGCGCAAAATCCATACAAAACAATTGGCGCCCACCGTGGGGCATCTAGATCTTTAAATCTTTTTTCTCATCTTATAAAAATCCAAATAACGTACAAAAATGTCCCAGCCTACCATTGAAGAATAATTGAACGCAGCCCTCCAACAAATAGCTGAATTGGAAATCTTGAAAGAAAAAGTAGCTCAAACCGAGGCTGAAATCTTTCAGTTAAGAGAATCTGAGTCAGCTCTGAAACAAAAATTGGAGATCACCCAGGGAGCAGGCTCCAGATTCCAGCCAGGAACACCATTTGCATCGATTATCAAAAACATTGATTTTTCCAGTTTTGGGAGCTCAAGTGGTTCTAAGTTCGTCAATGTTGATGACGATGGTGAGCCAAAAAATGACAATGAAAAACCTGATGAATCTGCAGCAGCCATCATGATGGCAGTGGTCCAGGAAATCAAGAAGCTAAACGGAAAATTCGAGAAGATACTTGGAGTACCTGCTAGTTTAGAAGAGGCTGCCCCTGACAACTATGCTGATTCGCCTTTCATAGACGAAATAGCAAAAGTGGACTTGCCAAAAAAGTTTGTGGTCCTGTCTATGAAAATATATGATGGAACTACGGATCCACAGAGTCATGTGGCCCTCTACAAACAGAAAATGTTAGCTGCATCCATTCCCAGTGAGTTCAGGCAAGTTTGCATGTGTAAGGGATTTGGAACAACCCTGACCGGACCTGCTTTACAATGGTACATCAACCTGCCAACTGGGAGCATCCATTCTTTTGTCAACCTGATCAACAACTTCAACCAGTAGTTTGCGAGTAGCAGGGAGTTGGAGAAGCGATCTAGTGATCTTTACAGGATTACACAGAAGCCTGATGAAACTCTCAGGACATTCCTCGCCAGATTCAACAAAGGAAAAGTGTCTATTCTCAGGTGTGACGTTGGAATAGCAGTGGAGGCATTCAAGCAGGGGTTACTACCTCATAGCAACTTATACAATGAGCTCACTAAGTATCCCTGCCATACCTTCGAAGATGTCCAGCCCAAAACTCTTGCTTTTATCAGGCTGGAAGAAGACAAGAGCTACAAAGTCAGATCATCCAGTGGACCAAAGGACTATGAAAAGAGCAAAAGGAAAAGCAACAAAGGAAGCAATTACAGACCTACTCCATATTCCAGGCCGGACCATTCAGAAGTCAACCTGGCACATGAATATCAAGGTAAGGCTAAAGTTTTCCCACCTATTTATGAGCATAACTTCACTGTTGATATTGCAGGGTTAATCCAGAGGCTTGACAACATGGGACCAGTAGTCAGATTGCCCAGAAAGGTGGAAAATCCTAATCCTAGGAGAGATAACTCCAAATGGTGCGAATTCCACATGAACATTGGACACAAAACGGATGATTGCTTTACCCTGAGGAAAGAAGTGGCTTACCTGCTAAAATCCGGATACCTGAAAGACCTAATCAATACGAAGGGCAGGAATGCAGACCAGGGCAAAGAGAACCAGGAGCATAAGCAGGATCGCAGCCTTCCTCCACCACCTCCGATCTATGAAGTAAAATTCATATCTGGTGGATCAGAGATCTGTGGCATGACCAGTTCAGCAGCAAAAAAAGATAGCCAGGACGCCAAGGATTGCATCACCCTGTAAACCGGATCACCTCCCAATAATCACTTTTAGTGATTGTGACCTGGTAGGCATCCCTGATGTTCATCATGATGGCCTGGTAATTTTTATGCAGATTGGAACCGCCACAGTAAGAAGGATCCTAGTAGATGGAGGCAGCTCAGTAAACCTGATCATGCTTGACGTACTGAAGGCTATGAAAATTAATGAGGATCAAATCACCAAAAAGTCCAGCGTTTTGGTAGGATTCAGTGGAGAAACCAGAAGCACATTAGGAGAAATCCACCTTCCAACCTACGTTGAAGGAGTCTCATCCTATGAGAAATTTGGAGTCCTAGATTGCTTGTCATCCTACAATGCAATTCTGGGCAGACCCTGGATTCATAATGTCAAGGCTTTGCCATCGACCTATCACTAGTGTATCAAGATACCAATGGATTAGGGCATAGCCACAATCAAAGGGGATCACAAGACAGCCCAAGAATGCTATACAACAGCCTTGAAACCTTCCAAGGCAGGTAAGTCCCTTGCATATCAATTACCGTACCCTGTCAGGAGTACTTATGTAGCACCTTCCAGAATGGAAACAGATCAGGTAATCCTAGACCCTGAGTACCATGACAGGTATGTTCTAGTAGGATCTAACGCCCCAGATAGTGTCATACCCGAACTGGTAAAATTCCTTAAAAATAAATCATCTTGGTTTGCTTGGTCTCATTTTGATATGACTGGAATTAGTGCTGATATAATTACACACAAACTTAATATTGACCCATCTTTTAAGCCTGTACAACAGAAAAGACAAAAATTTGCAGCTGAAAGAAATGCAATAATCAACGAGGAAGTGGAAAAACGCCTAGATATGGGAATGATCAGGGAAGTAATGTACCCTGAGTGGCTGGCTAACGTGGTTGTTGTGCAAAAGAAGAACGGAAAATGGAGAGTTTGTGTAGATTACATTGACTTGAACAAAGCCTGCCCTAAGGACCCATTTCCTTTGCCACATATTGATGCCATGGTAGATGCCATAGCAGGGTATGAAATGCTGACATTCACGGATGCCTCCAGTGGATTCAATCAAATAAAAATGCACCCTGCTGACCAGGAGAGTACTGCATTCATTACACACCGAGGCATATACTGTTACACAGCCATGCCTTTCGGCCTGAAGAATGCAGGGGCAATGTACCAGCGCCTGATCAACATGATGTTCAAGGATCAAATAGGTGATATCATGGAAGTTTACATAGACGACATGGTGGTAAAATCCAAGAATGCAAAAGATCATGTGAAGCATTTGGAAGTAGCATTCCAAATATTGGAAAAATATAACATGAAGCTCAACCCTGCAAAATGCTACTTTGGAGTCTCTACAGGTAAGTTCCTTGGTTACATGGTTACGAAGAGAGGCATAGAAGCCAGCCCAGAACAGATAAAAGCTATCCTGGAACTTCAGTCACCCAAGTCTATCAAAGATATTCAGAAATTAACAGGCCGGATAGCCGCCCTGAACTGCTTCATATCAAGATCCTCTGAAAGGTGTAAAACATTTTACAACCTGCTCAGAAGAAACAAGCAATTCCAGTGGACGGATGAACATGAAGCAGCCTTTCAAGACCTAAAATCTTATCTTTCATCTCCACCCTTACTGGCTAAACCAGAGAAAGGGAGAACCTCTATCAGTATACTTATCCGTCACTGACACAGCAGTCAGTGCAGTCCTTGTAAAAGAACAGGAAGGCCAACAACATCATATCTATTATGTAAGTAAGAGCCTGCTGGATGCTGAGATGAGGTATAGATTACTTGAAAAATATGTCTTAGCTTTAATTATGTCATGTACTAAGGTACGTCCCTATTTTGAAAACCACCCCATTATAGTCAGGACCAACCTACCCATAAAATCTGTCCTACACAAGCCTGAATTATCAGGTAGGATGGCCAAGTGGTCAGTTCAACTTAGTACATATGATATTTTCTTCGAACCCATGACAGCGATCAAATAGCAGACCTTGGCAGACTTTGTGGCTGATTTCAGACCTAACCTAGAACCTGACCTGGAAAAAGAGGTTAATCAATTAGAAAATAAAACCCCACACCAAGAATGGACTCTGTTCATAGATGGGGCATCTAATGCATGGGGTACAGGGTTAGGATTAGTGCTTACATCGCCACAGGGAGACATGATAGCTCATGCTATAAGCTATGAATTCAAAGCTACTAACAATGAAGTGGAATATGAAGCTCTGATAGCAGGCTTAAAGGTATGTCTAGACCTCGGTGTTCAAAACCTAAAGGTAAAAACTGATTCACTTTTAATTGCTAATCAAATAAAGGGAATTTATACGGCCAAGGATGCAACAATGATTTCCTATTTAGAATATGCAAAAAACCTTACCGCTAAATTTGCTGTATTTGACATAGATCAAATATCAAGAGACCTGAACACGCAGGCTGATGCTTTGGCCAGCCTAGGTTCAAATTTTACCCCCGCAGTTTTTGATAAAATACCAATTGTTCATTTACTAGAGGCGACTATCAGCAAGGCTGAACAAGTCAACCCTGTCAATCAGGATAGTAATTCTTGGACCAAACCATACTATGATTGGTTTCTCCGAGGAATACTACCTCAGGGAAGACACGAAGCAAGGACTTTTAAAATCAGAGCTTCAACCTATGCTATTATCAATAACACTTTATTCAAGAGATCGCAGGCTGGACTATACCTGAGATGCTTGGAGCCAAAACGAAGCCAAACAAGTGAAGGAAATGTAGATTCATATACATACTAACATACTCATATATGTCAAAATTAATTTGTCATAAAATTAAATACGGATTTTATGCATGCAAGCAATATAATAAAAGAGAAGAAATCATTTTCTTACAATGAAATTTCGGTTCAAATGGGCACAAAAGAAATCTCCTTTTCTTTTGTTCTTGAGCTTTCCTTTAATGGAAGAACAAGATCCAAGTGTAGGATCTCTCCTTAGGAATAATACCCAAAGCTTAACTCTTAATCTAATTAATATTATTTGAGCTAGTATAATATTAATCTCATGAAAAATGAACCAAAAATTTGTTTGGTTTAGACTCCTAAAACCGGGTAGGAGATGTGGAGAGGAAGAGTATTATTTTTTATCTCTCTAAAAATAATTTTACATGGTTGAATGAATAATAATAATCACCCACACATACATATGGTGAATAATAATTATTTTAAGTAAAAGAACTCTTGTTCTTTTCTATGTAGAACCGATTGGGAGGGAAGGAGAGCCCAATCCATGGGCTAATTTTTCTACCCAAGAAATGTAGGCTTGCATGGCTACACATAGGTAGATCATCATTGTGTTTTCTCTTATTAAAATAATTAACACAATTTTTCCACTAAAACCCTCTTAATATTTCGGTACTTATAAAATGGAAAGTCCATTTTATATTTTGTCATTTGTCAATTTTGTCACATGTTACATGTTACATGACATGTAACAATGCAATGTATTTTTATCATATTAAAAATCAACGTATTAATAAAAATACGTCATATACAAAAATCGACTTAGTAATTCATAATTACTTATACCAAAATATTTTACCAATTTATAAATCATATTTATAATAATTCATTCAATTCCGATTGTTTCTTTAAACAACAATTTCATCCGAGTAATGAAACAATTCGATTACTCAGACCGTATCTCATTTAATCATATTTCAATTTGATACGTAAATTTTACTTCCAAAATCGTCCGTCAATTTTTCAAGTAATTTAATTAACTCGTAACATTATACGATTAATTAAATGATCAATTAAGAGTATTGCCCTATAGGTATGACCTAGGGGGTCAACTGATCACCACCGTCACACGACAGTAATGTCAAACTCTAGTCAGCCAATCATTACCGATATATGTTGACCAGTTGACAGTAACAAAATTACTTCCCAATTGTATTCTTTAAAATGAGATTTAATAATGATATTTAAATCACATGATCGCACTATTGTTGAGGACACATTTCCCAACAATCTCCCACTTGTCCTCGACAAGTGTGCGTCACCAATTCTCTTGTCCTATTACTATCTCCCACTCAATGCAAGGTGTCTTTCGGTCGTACTTGCAAGTGATCATATCGAGAGTGGTTTCCTCGATCTGGAGAATAACTGATTGACCGGACTTATCTATCATAGATACTTTCCGAGCGTGGCCACGCATTTCCAGTTCATTACTCCTCGAGTGGCCCTGAGATATTGTTTTAACCCTGACAAGGGGGTGGACAATTCCTATCGCACTCATTCCCTTCGACTAGCCACAGCCATCATAACCCAAAATATGCCCATTTGACCCCATTTACGAAGGTCGTAGTAACACAAATCAAAGTTAATCTGAAACTGAGCCATCTTAGGTGAATAGTCTTTAGTCAAAAGAATCGACTCATTTGAATACTATAGCAGCTCTCGCCACGACCAGGCTATATAAATTTGCCAGAACTCTATAAGAGGTCATTAGGCCCGACAAAAAGTTCCTAACAGTCTGCCTATGTGATCGACTAGTCATCTCACATGACTCTATGGCATTTGAACTTGCCATCAATCGCATCACACTCTAGTCACTTCGAGACGTCACCTCATACAAGTGACTATGGGCGAATACAATGTTAATCCGTGTTCACTTTAACGGGGTTCAATTGTCACTACAACCCGTTTGGATGTAACAAAGTATAAAAGGAGTTTTTAAAGAAAAACTCGAACGACAAATGCGATTATCACATATGAATAGTCAATGCCTGATTACTATTTCATATCCTATAATCTAATTTGATCTTGCATGTAGTTGTTACTTTTCAATTCAATTGAAATGACATGACTCATCATGTTTAGCCTTTGAGAAGGCTTTGGTTAGTAGGTTTTATCAATTTCTTGTACCTTACTCAACCTTACTACATACTCGTTTTCCTTTGTAATGTATACATTTGTATCACAAAACTTTCTGAGTACGTGTCAAGATCCAATCAAGACATAGGCCCTCTTAGCCTAAGAGTAGCTCCCACTTTTTTTCACGGTGTGCGGGACTCATCCTCTTGCACATCTCATGATTGCAAGTGTACTCAATTTCCGTTATAAATATCTCTCATTGTTCTTTATTGCCTAGAACGATTCTAGAAAATCTACTTCTTAATTAATATTGCCACAATGGTATCTTAACCATCCTAATGTGTTTTGATTATGGTTTTGTCGGAAACCATGCGCAACCTCAATTGTCAATTGTCACTTGTGTAACACCCTTACACAAAATTGCATCATAAACACTTTGCTTTACTTCCTTAATGCTTCTGCATGCACTTAAGGGTAATCTTTATAGCTTACTTGGTAAAGATTACTTAAATTCGATTTTGAAAACAGTTCATCATACTCAAAGCATATGAAGTGTTATACATCATTTCTTTTTAATTGATTCGGCAGCGAAAGCAAATGAAATCAATCAAATATGTTCAATTTAATTGAACTAGTCATGAATCTTATCAACATAAGACTTCTTACTGACGCTAATATCATGTGGATTTATCTTCATAAATCTGGATATTAAAGATGTATTATAATACTCCAAAAGTCTTAAATCATTCTCAATGATCAATATGTCATCCACATATCGGACTAATTAAAATTTCCGTAACTCCCACTAAACTCCATGTATAAACACAACTTCTCGACTTATCGAGAAATGTTTTATCACATGATCCAAAAAGTTGATTCCAACTCATTGATGTCGTACTTAAGACCCTCTCTTAAGTTTCACATTATCTTAGGATTGCAAGAATCTACAAAACTCATGACATGTATTGAATACATTCCTTCTTTTAAAGAAGCGGGTTTTGGATTCACTTGCTACGTATTTCATAACCTCATAATGAAACACAATCCTTAAGAAGATCCAAATAGACTTAAGCATTTCAATTAGTGCAAAACCCTTTGCAACCAATCTTGCTTTGAAATATCTCTTTATTAGTGCAAAACCCTTTGTTACTAATCAAGCCTTTTATTTCGGATTCTCATGACTCTAAGCCTTGTATTGAGTTGTGACTTAAACACTCTTATGTAAGTCATTCGTTCATTACTTTCTAGAAGTAATTAACTTGAATCAAACAATTTCTTTTGTAAGTTATAAGCTCTTTACTTTCTTAAAAGTAGCATGAATTCATCATTTTTAGCAAGTGACGAATTTAACCTCCTAGGTTTTTGAAGAAACAATGTCTTACACAAAACGTCTCATGTAGCCAAGAAAGACCAGTTTCTTGCGACATAACATTCTCTGTGTCATTCTTTGTGGCTCTTGAATAATTTCTCCCACTCTGTCTTCTAAAAATAAACTTGTATTTTAGAAAGACAGCTTCACGAGCCACAAACCCGTCGTACTCGTGATAATGGAAAAGGAAAAATGAGCATTTGTTTCTTGTGAAAACTTACAAACATGGTACTTTTACCATTTCATATCTCATATGATTCGATTTAGTGGAAAAATAATTTAGACAAAAATGATAAAATCCCCAAAAGGATCAAGTAACTCAAGGTAACTTGATTGAAATCCAAACCATATCGAATAGCGTTTGATTTCTTATCTAATCACACATTATTCCATAATGCGTGCTAAGAGAGATTAACTTGTGATACTATATCACATTTCCTTTGGCTTATATCAAAGTCTTTACTTTGATAATCCCATCACGACTTAAATCGTGATTCCTTGAACTCTTTGAAATTCTTCAAAGATTTCTCTATTTACCTTATTAAGTGAACATATTAGCGTCAACTTAAATCGTTGGTAAAAGAAAATGATCAACCTATTTTGGATCGATGATATACAAACTCGATCTCCTTTTCAATCAAAAGGCACGAGACATCTTGCTTTGAATACAAGATACGTATACACCATTAACAATCTAATGGTTTCAAGAGTACTCGATAACTCTTTATGTTCATCATTCCAAAATTTAAGGTTTAATCTTGGGTTACCAATTTGAATCTTACATCATCTACATGATATATTATTCTAGTTTGGTTTAGAATATAATCACCTTGATAATGGGCTAGCCATACATCAAATCGTGGTGTATAGGGTCACAAAAGTGAAAACCTCTTTTGTATCTTAACAAGTTTATATTCCTATTTAGAGTTTATGCACTTAATAGTCATAATTAAGTACAACTTTAAATCCAAAAACTAGATTGAGTACACAATTACTCTATCTCTCGACATCATTGTTGCTAGTCGTCATATTCTAATCATCCTATGTATCAAACATAATGATGAAAACCACCACCGGTTTCTAATATCGACGAAGTAGTACTAGCAAAATTTATGTTTAATCATATAAACATTTAACGAAGAAGGTCTCATTAGATGTCCCACAACTAACTTGTTGATTCTTCAATAATTTGGGGTAGTTTCCTTTCTAGTGTCCAACATTTAAGACAATGGAAACTTTATCGGTCGGGATTGATAGGTTTAGTATCGTTATTCTCAACAACTTTACCTTTAACATTACCTTGTATCAATTCCATTATAATCTTTACTTCTTGAACCTCATTCTCATCTTAACGGTTTAAGAGAATGCTCCCACTCAATTCAATGAGTCTTTGCTTTGAGAAGCAAAATTGAATTCATGAAGATCACTCTTCATTTGTTCGTTTTAGTCTTAAAACTTTCATTGAAGTGGTTGCGTTATTTTGGTCAATTACGAATTGTTGACAAAACTAATTACCAAAACAGTTTATCGCTTCAAGGTACTTAATTCATTTAAGTACATGAAAAATAATCCATTGTAAGTAGATGTGTTAGTCAAGAATCAAAAACCTGTTTGATAATGAATAACTTAAATCTATACTCTTTACAAGAGATCCTTAGCAATGGTTCATATGAGGTTTTAGAAGCAAATTCAAATTTTGTCTTTAGTTACGATGTTTTAATGGAGATTCGTTATCAAAATCGAAATGATATCGTATATGAATTGTGGTAAAGAAATAGAACAATGTAAAAACGGAATAGTGGAAAACTTAACATTTATCGTTTTATTAATACTTGAAAAACAAGTATAGCATTTACATAGTGACCTCTACCCAACTATGATAAATGATTCCAAGACCCAAATTCATATTGACTTAGGCACGGTGGGGCCGATACATCCTTTATCAATATAACTCGGTGGATTAACGTTTAATCGATTCTACTTTTAGAACTCTTGGTCGATAATATTACATTAACAATTATCTATAGCCCAAAACACATCGACAAGGGCACGGTGGGGCCGATACATCCCTTATCAAATACTTTTGTTGAGTTCAATCCAAATTTCGAATAAATGTGTCCATGATCCAAACCCACATTAACTTGGGACGGTGTGGCCGATACATCCCTTATCAACATGAATTCGGTGGATTAACATTCATCACCCACTTCCCCTACGTAACAAGGTTTGTACCCCGGTGTGGCCGAGCGCACTCCCCTCGCGAAATAGGTTTTCATGGTTTCTACTATTTGGTAAGGCTATGTCTCAATTAATTGTTTTAGCGAGAGGTCATGTCAATTTATTATCTATCACGTTTTAAGTGAACTAAAGCGGTGAACTACGATAATTTGAATTGACACGGTCGATAAACTCGATAAAAGAAGACAATGCATGTTTAGTTATGGCGATTTAGCGATGCATGTGACATAAAATAAAATGCAAGCATAAAACAAATAAATCCTAGTATGGCCTTCCTAAAAAAGAAAAACTATTAATCTATTACATATTCGGAAACCAACTCCATTGGTCCCTTGAACTTCGGTTGTGGCACGCATCTCGAGGTAACACCGTCTTTATGTATCGCCATTCTTGAAGTAATCCGTCTTTTGGAACTCCGGAATGAATAAAATTACATAATAAATTACATAATTTCCTATTATACATTTGTAACTAAAATAAAATAAATCTATTAAATTACAAAATGGTGATACGAGATCACAATAAAAATTACAACCGAATCGATACTCCCATACATTTCGGGAAATACCAATTAAAATCTAAGGCCATACTAAGTAAAATTACATAATTCAAAATTACATAAATTAAAAATTATGACAATCATAAAGAAAATGCAGCATTATAATATGTATGAACATGCTCAATTTTATGCTAAATCGCCTTTTAATTAGCCAATATCGTATATTACTCGGTTTTTACGGATTTGCGTGATTTCAACATTTTATAATCACAAAAATGCATAAACTCATATTTATGCATAAGTTAATTACCCTAACCTCTTAGGACTCAAAATATAGTCTTCACTAATAATTTGACCATAATTAACCCTTATTTACAAAATTGTTCATAAATGGACCAAAAATCACAAAAATAAGCTATTAAACTTCAAATAAATCCAAAAATTTCAAATAAATTCAAAATTTGAAATTTAAATTCATGAACATTCTGGAAAATTCCATGACACTCATAATGTTCAAAATCTTAGGTTAAAAATTTCGAAATTTTTCCGGAAAAACAATGTTGCGGTTTATCGATTTATAATAAAATAATCATAAAAAACATGGAAAAATTATTCTCACCAACTTTTCAATTTTAGATCTGAAAAAGATAATAAAATGCAACATTAGACGTTTTTCCTAAGTCATAGATTATGTTTTATTAATTTTCACTAATAATGTCACTATTTATGCTATTTTTCTTCAAAAATTCATAAATCATGCAAAAAGACTTCTTTATAGCCAATTATTTTACACACATCTTGTAAAATTGCATGTGACAACATATTAATTTTCTATGACCAGATTCGAAATTTAACTCATATTAACCTATTTTTCTCTTAAATCCGAATTTAATAATGAAAAATTCATTTTTCGAGCATAACAAGTGCAAAAATTATGAAAATTTACAGGGTATCTCAAAATTATATATGTGACAACATATCCAAAAATCAACTTAAAATTCGAAGTATAGCTAATTTTCGACCAAAAATGACATTTTTACTCATAAAATCACATTTAAATGCCATTATTGTAAAATATGAACAATAAAAATCCGAAAAATTAACCAAAATATCCTAAAACATTTTAGGACCAGAAATATTAACATGCATGTAATAATTTCGTGATATATCATAATAACACAAATTTTACAAGTTTTATTTGTTATTCATATAACTCGGAAAAACTTTTAACCAATTTGCATGCAAACAACCGTGGCTCTGATACCGATTGAAGGAAATGTAGATTCATATACATACTAACATACTCATATATGTCAAAATTAATTTGTCATAAAATTAAATACGGATTTTATGCATGCAAACAATATAATAAAAGAGAAGAAATCATTTTCTTAAAATGAAATTTCGGTTCAAATGGGCACAAAAGAAATCTCCTTTTCTTTTGTTCTTGAGCTTTCCTTTAATGGAAGAACAAGATCCAAGTGTAGGATCTCTCCTTAGGAATAATACCCAAAGCTTAACTCTTAATCTAATTAATATTATTTGAGCTAGTATAATATTAATCTCATGAAAAATGAACCAAAAATTTGTTTGGTTTAGACTCCTAAAACCGGGTAGGAGATGTGGAGAGGAAGAGTATTATTTTTTATCTCTCTAAAAATAATTTTACATGGTTGAATGAATAATAATAATCACCCACACATACATATGGTGAATAATAATTATTTTAAGTAAAAGAACTCTTGTTCTTTTCTATGTAGAACCGATTGGGAGGGAAGGAGAGCCCAATCCATGGGCTAATTTTTCTACCCAAGAAATGTAGGCTTGCATGGCTACACATAGGTAGATCATCATTGTGTTTTCTCTTATTAAAATAATTAACACAATTTTTCCACTAAAACCCTCTTAATATTTCGGTACTTATAAAATGGAAAGTCCATTTTATATTTTGTCATTTGTCAATTTTGTCACATGTTACATGTTACATGACATGTAACAATGCAATGTATTTTTATCATATTAAAAATCAACGTATTAATAAAAATACGTCATATACAAAAATCGACTTAGTAATTCATAATTACTTATACCAAAATATTTTACCAATTTATAAATCATATTTATAATAATTCATTCAATTCCGATTGTTTCTTTAAACAACAATTTCATCCGAGTAATGAAACAATTCGATTACTCGAATAGTATCTCATTTAATCACATTTCAATTTGATACGTAAATTTTACTTCAAAATCGTCCGTCAATTTTTCAAGTAATTTAATTAACTCGTAACATTATACGATTAATTAAATGATCAATTAAGAGTATTGCCCTATAGGTATGACCTAGGGGTCAATCGATCACCACCGTCACACGACAGGTAATGTCAAACTCTAGTCGACCAATCATTACCGATATATGTTGACCAGTTGTGATAACAAAATTACTTCCCAATTGTATTCTTTAAAATGAGATTTAATAATGATATTTAAATCACATGATCGCACTATTGTTGAGGACACATTTCCCAACAACTAGTACTTCAAGAAATACATGACGGACATTGTGGTAACCATAAAGGAGGAAAGAGCCTGGCAAGTAAAGTACTCAGGACAAGCTACTACTAGCCTACACTGAGGGCTGACTGCCTGGAATACTCTTCAAAGTGTGAAGCATGTCAAGTTCATGCACCAATAATACATCAGCCATCTGAGCTCCTTCACTAAATTTCCGCACCCTGGCCATTCATGAAGTGGGGCATGGATATTGTAGGAAAGTTGCATGTAGCTACAGGACAGAAAGTATTCATGCTGGCTATGACTGATTATTTCTCCAAATGGATCAAAGCTGACTCTTTCAGGCAAGTAACCGAAAAAGAAGTAATATCCTTCATCAGAACGAATATTATTTGCAGATATGGAGTCCCATCAGAAATAGTATGTGACAATGGAACCCAATTTGTGGGGAAAAAGACCAAAGCATTTTGCCAAGAATGGAATATCAGCCTGGTAACATCAACCCCTGGATATCCAAAGGCCAACGGCCAGGCTGAATCCAGTAACAAGGTAGTTATAAGCTGCCTAAAGAAGAAACTAAAAAGAAGACAAGGCAGATGGGCTGAGGAACTTCCATTAGTGTTATGGGCAGATAGGACGACCCCAAAAACATCAAAAGGCCAAACACCCTACTCTTTGGTGTATGGCTGTGAAGCTATCATCCATGCAGAAGTTTGGGTGCCGACATCAAGATATAGCCTGAACAACGTTGAAGCAAACAGAGACCTGATGCAAGACAACATGATCCTGATAGAAGAATTATGAGACCCTGCCAAAATCAGGATGGCATCATATCAACAAGCAGTAGCCAGGACTTACAAAAAAAATGTTAGAATTAGAGTCTTCAGAGAAGGAGACCTTGTCCTACGAAACGTTTTTCCAAACAAAAAAGAAAAATCAGCAGGCAAGCTCGCCCCCACATGGAAAGGCCCTTACTTAATTGATTCAATCGTTGGACAAGGAGCATACAGGCTCCAAACATTAGAAGGAGAAATTATCCCAAGATCTTGGAATGTAACACACTTGAAATTATTCCATATATAAAAACCTACGTCACGCGAAAATCAGGTAAAAAAATTTATCTTTACTATCAGTGATTCAACCTGACGTGCTACCTGAAAAATTACGTGTTTCATATGCTCTATATGCAATCCATGTCTATATATCTAACTAACCCAATTTCTCTTATTTTTTGAATCCTGAACAATTATACATGATAAATGTTTATATGCATAAATATTCAGGATTGAAGGCTACTCTACTATATATCAATTTCTGAAACAAAACTTTGCACTTAATTGTGCCTAACGAGTTGGTAACCATCACCGGATACAGTAAATGTCAGGACCAATAAGGCATGAAATAATTGTCTGACCTGACTAGGTTTACTGGACATACTTACAAACGGCTGGACGCGGCAAGACGGTGGAAGGGTGTGTCATCCCAACCATTAGTCTAAAAAGCCCTCCTTTCAGGCCGAGTATCAAGCCCTCCAATCAGGCAGGGGACATAAGCCCTCATGTCAGGCCGGTTTTCCCACCCCTTCAACCACTATGGCAAAAACCATACTTGGTTAAATTACTCACGACAGCTCAAATGACAGGACAAGTTCAAAAATGTCTTACAGGTTAACAAAATAAAGATTTGGACAGGTCCACATGATTGGAAAAACAAAGTTCATGGGTTCAAAAAATTCAAAAGCAAACAGAACGTCAGGAAGTAAGCAAAATTAGCCAAGGAAGGCCATTAATATCATATTAATAAAGCCCTTACCCCCTGGGGCAAAGGAACCAAAATATTCATAAATGCCAAGGATAGTCTCCCTGACCTGCACCAAAACAAAGAAAATAAAATTGTTTGTCCAGGGACATCCCCCCTGGATGGGCCAATACCAGCAAAGAAAAGTTCAAATTACTGCTTCTCCTTAGAAACAGCATCAGCACTCCCACTCTTGGCCTGACCAGCCTCAGCATCAACATCCTGCTCCCTTGGAGAATCGACCTCTTATTCATTGCCCATGTTGTGCAGATCAGGATACTTAGAGGCAGCGAAGGCCATCTCAGCTTCAGGGTTCCAATTCGCCCTAGCCTCCACAGTTCACATAGCAAATTGCCCTACCCTTAATATAAAAATACAAGGAGGCATCATCACGCTTGAACTCTAAATCATCCCTCTCCAGGGTAATCTCTTCATTCCTGTCCAGCGCCTCCTGTAAAAGCTGTTTGTTTGAGCCTGCCTCAGCCTTAGCAGCATCCCTCTCAGCCTGCGCCTTCGCCAAATCAGCAGCCTTTGCAGCCAGGTCAGCCTGAGCAACATCCAGTTCAGACTTCAGCCTATCATGATCGGACCTCATAAGAACAATCCTGGCTACCAGAGAAGTAGCCTGATAAGCATTGTGGAGATAGGCCGTGGCACCCTAACCAAAAACAAAAAGAATAGTATAAATATTATGTCATAATAATAAAAACCTCCAAATAAAATACACATATTACGAAATATACATAACAATAAAAAATAAAAATGGTGTACCTCCCTTACAAAGAGACCAAGGCACTTGCCAAAAGGCGACAGAGTGATCTCATCGAAGCAAATCGCCTGGTCGAGTAGCAGTCTCAATAGGATCAAGAGTGAGCATGACATCTGACTTGGAAGCAGCACAGTCCCTGATTTTTACTTTAGCAGCCTCCACATTATCTACCCTGGCTCTCACTTCCCTGACTGGGGCAAACATATCAACATCTTCTATTTTTCTCTTCTGAGCTGCTTCAGTAGAGGCAGCAGGAATAGTAGAAACCTTGGCAGCATCAGACAACTCGGTTAAATCAATAACAGGCTCAGCATCACCACCTTCCTGGGAGCCTTCCTCCTTAATGTTAGCCAATCTAGCTGAAAGATCAGCCATACCAAATCTGGCAAGGCGAGTAGATGACCTGGTGGCTATAATACGAAACACTACATTAGCAATAAAAACTAACTATCATAGAAGAGCCGAAATAGGAAGCAAAAAGAAAATAAAATAGACTTACTGCTTGAAGTAGAAGCACTAACAGCCTTCGAAGGTTTAGGCACCCTGGTAGCACCATCAGCTTTCAGGCAGCGAGGAAGATGGCCAGCCCCGCAACAGAGAGGCCAAGACCTCTCAAAGGAGGAATAGCAAGGAAAGCAGAAATGTTTGTAGTAGGGTACTCGGTTTCAGTAACCCAATCATCAACTGCGCACAAAGGAGGTATGATTCAATATAATTTTATTTTTTACTAACGAATAAACATGCAGGATAAAAGGAAAACCCAAAGTACTCACTAGCAACGCAAGCTTCATAGTTCAAATATGCCAGATCAGAGCCCACAAAATTGGTCCTGATAAACATGTACCCATCAGCCCAGTTCTTGTCATGGCCACTGTCCAGATTGTTGAGAAGGGGAGTAGTGGAAGGCCTAACCTTGAAGCTTATACGGCCAGGGCTATTGGTCTTGACAGCATAACAGGTCTTCAGGTCATAAAGGGAAAACGAAATATTATGTTTTTTGCAGAGATACTCAACGGAGCAGACCACTTTCCATACCATAGGCATCAATTGATAAGAAGGGACACCAATTTCTTTAATAACCTCCACCATAAGAGGTGAGAAAGGAAGCTTACAACCTGCCCTGAAGGCCCAAACATGAATACAGAACCAACCAGGACATGCCCAGTCAGCCCTGATAGGAGAATTTTCAGGGATCTAAACTTCGGAATCGGCAGGAATGATTCCCTTATCTTTCAGCACCTTTTCAAATTCAGGCGTCAGGCGATTTGAGAGAGACTGATCATCTTTCAGAGCTTTTGTGGGTTTGAATTGGAAATCACCATGGAAAACTGAAATCATCTCGAGAGGAAAATCATTCGGTTTACCAACCACATGAGGTTGAGCAGCAGAAGATGAAGGGATATTTTTGGAAGTAGTTTCCTCAGGGTTTTGAACAGGTGGAGTTCCAGGAGACACTGCACCCCTGGACGATTTATTTTTTGCGGCCATTGTTGAAGAATTGTTAAAAATTAATCGAAGATTAAAAACTGGAAATTAAGGAACTTGAAGAAGAAGATTATTAGAAGAGAATAAAGCAGGTTTTTTGGTGAAGATTAACTTAATGAAGTGAAGAGGTATTTATAGTCGGTGAAACTAGGGTTTCAATCGCAACTTGGAAGGATAATAATTGAAGAAGTTACAGTAATTGCAACACGCTTCACAAACTGATCAACTAGCCGTTACAGGAACTGATTAGCCACGATCTAACAGTTGAACAGTTTTCCATAGTTGGAAGTTATCTCCTTATTTTTTGTCCTGACACAGTGAAAATAAGGAAATAAGGGGCAATTGTTAGGCCTGGAAATCCGCAGATATCCCTGATCAATATCTTACCTTGACCTGACTGTCGGGGTGTCAGGATGTTAAGCTACCAGGACACATGAAGATAGGCGCCAGGCCATGGAGAGGACAACGGTCAAAATATCAGGACGATATTAGACTAGGAAATCATATTATAAGAAGAATATACATGCAGCATTAATTGGGAAGATTCTATAATTAAGGCAGCAATTAAGGGCGTAATAATGGGTATTATTACGGGTAATTAAGACAGAATATTTGGCATTTATGGTGAGATTAAACCAGCCGTTCAGCATATCACTATATAAGAAGCACTTGAAAATCATTTTAAGGGAAAAAAGAAGATATATTCAAAGCATACAACATCCTCTTATAACACTTAAGCTTATGACGATCAATTGTGCAAAATATTTTATAAAATAGTGAAATCCTCTCCTGGCTAGGAGCCCGTGGTTTTTTCCTATTTAAGGGTTTTCCACGTACAAAAGTTCTTGTCTTATTTTTGTTCTTTTATCGTACTTTAAATTTCTTGCATTACACCCTGTCAACCTGACCCACAGATTAATCAGAGCTAGTTAACCCTACCTAGACCTATCCTGACCTGATTTCACCTTGCGCAAAATCCATACAAAACACAAACCAAGCCACTAAAATTCAAATACAACTTCTTGTTCTTGAAAACAAAAGGAAATAAACTAATTTCCATGTCCAACAAGGAAATTAAAAGAGTTCTAAAACAATAAGTTCAAAATACAACAATAAAATGAAGACTATTAATATAAAGGCCAAGCTTCCATAGATCTTCTACTATGGGCGGCTACTCTAGCATCCCTTGAAAAGCCTCCTTAGGCTTGCTTCTCTTTGCCTTTGTCTTTGCTCGGATGCCCTTAAAAAACATGTTAAAAGGGGTAAGAATCACAACTTGTATCCAAATACCAAAGTTGAGATTTAAATCAAAACATAAATGATAGGGAGAATTTTATTTATTACCTACTGGAATAATCTTTCCAGCTTTGATATCTCCAAGATACTTTGGACAATTCCTCTTCCAATGTCCTGTGTCATTACAATAATGGCATTTGTCTTCAAAAGTAACACCCTTTTTAGAAGAGCTTTTCAGAATTGCTTTTCCTTTTCCCTTGAAGGGAGTGGGTTTCTTGCTCTTACTAGCACTCCTCTTAAACTTTCCCTTTGCTTTTGTTGTTAATGACAAGTACATCCTTGGTTGAACTAACATCAAGACCCATATCTCTCTCGGCTTGCACAAGCAATTTGTGCAATTCATGGAGAGAAGTCTTCATATTTTGCATATTGTAGTTTACCCTAAACTGCACATATGCCTTGACTTTGTTCAAGAAATGTAGAACTCGGTCTATAACGAGTTGTTCGGGAATATTGACCCCTTGGATCTTAAGAGACTCAACAAGCTCGATCAATTTGAGCACATGAGGGCTAACCTTTTGGCCCTCTTTGATGTTGATTTCGAAAATTGCGGAGGCCGCCTAGGAGCTTGCGAAAACATGGTCACAAGCTTGGTGTAGATCTCATAGGCCGTGCTCATATTGATAGCACTCCTTTGGAGATCAGGCTCCATAGAGAAAATCAAGACATTCTTGATAGCGGCCGACTCTCTTAGGTTGGCCTCATAGGCTTCCCTTGCGACGGAGGTTGCCCTAGTAGTAGGTGTGGTGGGAACGGCTTCAGTAAGGTAACGAAGCTTGTCGTCACCTTCCGTGGCCAAACGGAGTTGCGCATCCCAATCGGCGAAGTTAGAACCATTATTTTCAAGTGGAGCGTTTGCGCTAGTTGATGCGGATGAAAATGGAGTCGACATTGCAAACTAATCAAATTGACTACAAAATATAAAATGAAGGAATTATACACATTTATCGTCTTAAAACTTGTAAATATTTCAAACAAGTTTAACATTTATATAGTGACCTCTACCCAACTATAATAAATGATTCCGAGATCCATCTTTATACAAATATGGGTACGGGGAAACCGATACATCCCATATTTCATACAAATTTGGTGAATTAACTCTTTAATTGATTCTACTTTAGAACTCTCGGTCGATGTTTTTCGTAAAACGCATCTCTAGACTCGGAACATAAGACTAGTCGTAATATCCCGTTTGAGACCAACCAAATTTCGCGTGTAATAACGTTTTATTACCCCACTTACCCAATGATAAATGAAGGCACTTCGGGAAAACCGAACCTACCCCAAATGTTACGGGGATTCATGGGTCCTACTATTTGGTAAGGCTAAGTCTCAATCTTTTAAAATTAAAGATCTTGTCAATTTATTATCTATCAATTTTAAGTGAACTAGAAATCTCGATAATTATAATTGACACGGTCGATGACTCAATATGATATGCACGTGTTATTATGGCGATTTGGCAATGCATGCAACATATTAAAAGAAATGCAAAGCAAATAACAAATTCCTAGTATGGCCTTCCTAAAATAGAAAATCAAATAATCTATTATAAATTCGGAAACCAACTCCTTTGGTCCCTTGAATCTTCAAGTGGCATGCCTCCCTAGAACACCGTCTTCGTCGGAACGTCTTTCCGAATGGCACCGTCTTGAAGAAACTTCGGAATTACAAATAATAATAAAAATACATAGCTATTCCTATTATACATTTGGAATATGAAAAACTAGTAAAAATAAAAGTGATACGAGATCACATTAAATTACAACCGAATCAATATCCCCTTACATTACGGGTAATATCGATTAAAACTAAGGTCATACTAAGATAAAATTACATAATTCAAAATTACGTAAATAAAATATGATATTCAACAATGAAATATGCAGCATTATATATATGTCTATCATGCCAAATTATGTGCCAAATCGCCCTATTTAACTTATATCGATCATACAACCCGGTTTTATGGAAATTCACGACTTTTAACTTATTAAATTCGTAAATTAATACTAAAATCTAATTTTAGTCCAAGTTAATTATCCTAACACTCTTAGGTCTCAAAAATTAGTCATTACTCAATTTTTGACAATAATTCAACTTGACATAATTTTATGCTCATTTTGACCCTAAAATCATAACATTTATGAAATAAATCCAAATTAAATTACAATAATTTCAAAATTTGAATTTTAAATTTTTGAACATTCTGAAATATATACATGATACTCATAATGTCAAAAATCATGGTTAATGTTTTCGAATTTATTTCGAGAAAAATGTAGTCGCGATTTATCGGTTTTATCAAATAAAACATCTAAAGCATACAAAAATTAATCGAATCAGTTTCACAACTTTAGATCTGATAAGTGGGATATAAATGCAACCTAAAATAATTTTCTCATGCCATGTAATTTGTTTTAGCTATTTAGGCTAAAATAGTCACTATTTATGTTAGTTTTACTCTAAAAATTCATAAATCATGCAAAATAAATCAAGTTCATTTCAAATTTTACACACAGTGGGTAAAATGTGCATGTGACAACATATTAAAATTTCAAGGCCTGTTCCGAAGTTTAACTATATTTAACTATTTTTCCTCCACTTAATTCATTTTTATCTCATAAAAATCATAAATCATGAAAAATAAATCAAATTTATACGAAATTTTACATATAATAAGTAAAATATGCATGTGAGTTCATATAAAAATTTCAAGGTTATAGACTAAGTTTAACTATTTTTAGTATTTTAAATACCATTTTAGTCATAAAAATGTAATAAAATAACTAAAAATCACTCAAATGGGCAATAAAATACCATAAATCATAAAAATGACCTAAAAATATTTTAGAACCAGAATATACAACATACATAAATATTTAGTGGCTTTATCTAATAAATCACAAATTATTAGTTTTAATTAAGTTACTAATAACTGGAAAAAACTATAAATCGCGCGATTATGCATGCAACATCCTATGCTCTGATACCAGTTGTTAGGTTCATATACCTATTACTAGACTTTTCTAACAGTGAACTAATTAACATTTTAACTCACGTTCATTAAGATCTAGTGCATGCATAACTAATTAAGAGATAAAATAAGAAAAATAATGTTCCTTACATTGTTATATGGCACGAAATAAGGTCACAAATAAGGTCGCCTTCCTTATTTGTTCTTGAGCTTAAATGTAGTGGATGATCCTCCTTAATCCCAAGTATTGAGATCCTCCTCCGGTTCCACCCAAAACAAAACCCTTAAACTAATATATTAACTAACTAGATTAATATACTAGTATCCTTCAAATAATTCTAATAATATTCTTATTACTACACTAGTAATCTTATATTGAAATTAGAATTTTAGATGAACAATCTTTAAAGTTTCTAAAACTAATTTTAGAGAGAGTTGAGAGAGAAGGATAAGAATGTAAGCCATTTTTTGAAAATGTGAAGAATGAAAAATGAGAAAAAATTTCTCATCATAAAGAGGAGAGGTTGGGTGGGGTGACACGGCTATCGCAACCCTATCAAAGATAAAACCTAAAGGTCTCAACTAAAATGTAGTAGAGGCAGTCGAGTATCGAATCCACAGGGAGGTAATGTAATTATAGCTGTCTAATCCTAGTCCTATGGTAACAAATGGGGGTTGTTTAAATTTGGTTCTAAACTACGAAGTTTGAAAGGAAGAGAAATAAAATAAAGAGCAGTAAAGGCAATAAAATATGATTAAACTATCAAGAAGAGAGGGACATGTCGGGAATTCGGTTAACTACGGTAGTCCAGTGACTCAGCTGTAAATGATTCAGACGAACTAGATGTGAGACGGATTTAAAAGGTCCTTTCGGTCCACTTTCTATCCTAAAATACCACTAACTTAACTTTCGTCCTCATTAGGTAGTCTACTGTTTATAGCAGGCCTATTTAGTCCAATCTTTCGATCCAGGATTAATTTTAGCCAGATTAAAGGGTGACATAGAAGCGTGCACTCAACTAGGTCGGAAATTACAGTTAAATTGCTATAGTGATAGAGTCTCGTAATTAATTCATCTAATTCATTCACTACATCGTCACATTTCTACCGCAGATGCCCTAATCCCAACATGAAAGGGATTTAGCTACTCATATTCTTAAATAAACTAACAGCAATTAACTTTCCAGCAGTAAACATAATGAATAAACAATAAATTGCAATAAGGAAAATTAGGGCAGAAACTAATTATAACGAAAGTGAAGAATTAAAGCAATAAAAGATCAATTATTATTAAAGGAAGAGGAAGGAATTACAATCCAAGCGAATCCGGCGTAAAGAACACGAAATCCGAGTAAAAGCAATCCCGAAATAAAGTAACAGTAGAGAAAGAAAAGCAACGTAATAGTGTTTAACAGTAGAGAGTTTGATAGTATCAAAAGATGATCCTAATTAACCTAGTAAAGCGTGCTTAAATAGCAAAGCAAAAGAGTTTAGCGAAATAAAACTTCACGCGGGCTAATTAAAACCCAAACCCATCAAAACCACTCGATCGAGTGGATTAAAACCACTCGATCGACCAACTCTCAGCCAAAACAGCTCGATCGACTGAAAAGCTACTCGATCGAGCAACAGCTCTTTGTGCAAGCTAAAGGTCGAGTGAAAAATCACTCGATCGATCATCAGAGGGAGCAAAAACCACTCGATCGAGTGGTAAACTGCTCGATCGAGTAACTATATCTTCATTTCAGCTTATGTCCGCGTCTAAGTGCCTCGTAATGCGTGCCGCGACGCTTCCAAATGCAGTATCTCACTCTGGAACAATCCCGTCTCCTCTAAATGCATGCAAAAAGGACGAAAAAGAGTACGGATCTACTACTTTCGCGATCATTCCTACAAAAAGGACAAAATGCACCAAAGTAGCCAATTCGGGGCAAAATACCATAAAAACAGTATAAATATGCATAGAAATACGTGCTGAAATAGGCTAAAAAGACTATACATTAGGCACGTATCAAATCTCCCCAAACCGAACCTTTACTCGCCCTCGAGTAAACTCAAAACTAAACTAGTGGAACGGAAATGATAACTCAGAGCTAGCTTAACTTGTCTACTTGAACCAATTTAATGCAACAAAAATTAACAGTTAAAGCTAAACAGTCAATACGCAAACGAATTATAAGTCATTCGAAAATATAGGCGACCTATCGACCTTGCAAAACCAACAAAACTGGACTCTCACGTGGTCACTCTTCTCTCATGAAGCAAAGGGCAAATGTTATATGTAAAAGAGAGAAGAAAAGACAGTCACTCACCTAACTGCGACCTACTTAGCATGCATGCAACAAAAATGAAAGATAATTCAAGTACTAATGCACAAATTCCAACCGATAATGTCCGTCACAGCCGAGGGTTTTCAAATAATATGGGAATAGTGAGGTTCAGGTGAGAAAAGGCAAAACAAGTTATGGAAATGTGGAGGTAAAAGCGTCAAGCTAGTTCCTAACAGGACCATATAAGACCGTCCGAATCTCAACTGACTAAAAGACTAAGTACAAGTGCCCTTCCTTTGGCACAAAAACTCACTAGACTCAAAACACAATCTCCTCAAAAAATATGAGATAGAACGGAGGAGTCAGACGGTCACAAACTTTCCTTTTTTAAACACTGTCTGAAATAACTAACTGAAACAAACAACCCTTTTCGATTGTACATCATCGAACATCTTCTCAACTCTTTTTCATCATTTTTTCGTTTTCTTTTTTTTTTTTCTTTTTTTTTTCTTCTTTCTCACGTTTTTCTCCTTTTTTTTTCAATACTCTTTTTTTTTATTTCTTCCTCTATACTTACACCAACTCCAAAACAAGAAACACGGACCAAAATACAAAGGAAATATATACCGCAGAAGAACATACAAACTAGCTTGACTAGGCAGGCTTAGTTTGGGATATAGCTAATGGGTCAAAAGGCAATTTTGGCTTATGTGGAGCTAAATGGGTGTAAAGTAATAAGAAAGGGAAATTTGCAAGACCCTCCCTGCATGTGACACCAACCATAAACCCGAATATGTGCATTTGACAAGAAATTGAATGTCATAAATGTGCAAATGAGATGAACATGCTATGCAAGGAGTACTACTCAAAATTCCTAATGAACTGGTCATGAATGTCACCAGTTATGGCTCTAAAACTCAGAATTTTTAAGTAGTTTGCCAATTTATAGGTCAAGTCTAAACAGTCAGCTATATTTGAACAGAAATTCGTAGACTATGTGTATGACAAAGCTAATAACTATCAGTGAAAGTGCAAGGCTCAAGCAGAAAGACAAGTTATAGTGCATTGTCATCATGGGAATCTACCGTTCCGACTCAACCTATATGCAGAAATAAACGTGAAATTTTTTGAATTTTGACATTTTCTAATTTTTAATTTTTGATGGAAAATAAAGAACAATGCAAGCTGAAAAGTAAACGTGAATGCGAAACAAATGCAGATGCAGACTCAAAAGGATGCAACATACCCTCCCCAAACCAAAACGGACAACGCCCTCGTTGTCCTCCAAAGATACACCAAAGAGAAATATGGGGGAACGGGAGTATACAACCAAAAAGAAAAATAAAGACAATAAATAAAGGAGACAAAATAAAAGAGTGGAAAATACATACAAAAATACGAACTTCCCCAAACCAGCCAGAAAACTGGGGAAGTGAGTAGACCAGTAGCTACTCGTCGTCGTCGTCGCCGCTCCTGTCTCCATCTCCATCCGCCCGACACAACGGGTCTCTCGCCTCCTCTCTCCTCTCCCGCTCCTCAGCACGAGCTCTCGCCACGGCCACCTCTGGGTCCTCGTCCTCCGACTCGTCAGAAACCGGGTACCCCTCAGGTGGGTACCGGAAGAAGGAAGGGTGTGGCCAGTCCTCCGGGATCGGTCTGTGTCGCCGCAAGTGGTACTCGTACAGAGGGTGTAGGGTCAAAGCTAAGTCCCTCTCCATACGAGCCTGACGCTCTGCAAGCTCGATCAACAAACCGTAAACTGCGCCCCCTTGGTCCTGGACCGCGGGCGCTACAAAGGGAGGAGGTAGTCTAAAAGTAGCCGGAAAGACCGGCTCAGTCTGGGTCTGGTCAGTGGGAGTAGGAGGTGGAGCAGGAGTAGGAGTGGTAGTAACAGTGGGAGTAGGGGTCGGATCGAGAGTAGCCGTGGCGGGCTGGGTACTCCCTGAAGGTGTGGACCCCTCTCCAGTCTCAACTCGCCGCTTCTTGGCGGCAGGTGCATCAGGAGATGGTCGAAGTGGAAGGTGAAGTAGAGGCAAGGCAGGTAGACGGTGGCCCTTTACCACAGTAGGTAAGGGCTCAAGACGGGGGAGACTGTCGCAAGGTAAGTCAACAGACAAGGAGCCGTTAATCTTCCAAGTCTGGTAGTCTGGGGTAAGCCAATGCTGAGCGAGCATGGCAGCCAGACTCAGTGACCTCTCTCCCTCGAGGTACTTCAAGTCACGTGGCCAGGTGGGGAAAAGTTGGTAGCTATGCCACCGCAGGCAATGGTTCCCGCCTCCTTCTTCCCCTGGTCGTGGAGGTATTGGGCGGTGAGGTAGGCAATGTTGAAGGTAAAAGGACCTTCACAGTCAACGTTCAGATAACCGCCCAGGATGGAGAGCTCGGTGTTGGTAGTGTTGTTCGGCTCCTTTTGGCCGAAAATAGAGTTCCTCATCAGTCTAAGAAAACAACGGACGGGGGGATGGTGGACCTGGTGGAGCTTTCGCTCCTGGAAACAGGTCTGGGCCAAGCACCGCCAAACCTGTTTGTAAACCTTCCTCGAGTCTGACGTCACACCCGAGGAGATAAGGTCTAGCAACCTACCAAACTCCGCTAGAGGCATCGGGAAAGTCCGGTTAAACAACCGGAAAGAAACTGACAAACAGTCGGGGTCAGTAGCGTATGCCCCTGAGGAGAAGGTAAAAGAGCTGAGAAACTCGAAACTCAACTCTAAGAAGGTGTGGCCCCTCATGGTAATGAGGCCAGGCATCCCCGTGCCCCGTAGTAAAGTACAGACTGACTCGTAAATACCGAGTCTCTCTAATGCCGATTTATTCAAAAATCGGGAAGGCACATGTACACACTTGACCAAATGAAAGAATTTCGTACGATGAACAGCGTTGACGAATAATACCTGTGGGTAGTCCGGGTGGGAGTCGAGGGAAGTGTCCCCTCGGATTGTAACTGTCTCAGAAGTAGGCGGAGCGGCGGTGAGAGTAAGAAGAAAGCAAAGGCGACAGAATCGTGGAAGTGCTAGGCGTGGTGGAAGTAGAAGTAACTGAGCGGTGTAGCTCGACTAGTCTACGACCCCGGCCTCCGTCTCGAACGCAGCGCGGCCCGCTCTCGGACCGTGTAAGGTACCGGGGCGCTACGAAGGCGGCTGCGGCTGCCGGTGAGTCCGCCACGTGTAGAAGTGGTGGCCGGTGTACACGTGGTGGCTGGCTTTGTGGTCGCCACGGAAGAGGAACTAGCGGCGGTGCTAGGCCGGGGTGGTGACCGTAGTGGAAGTGGCGGCTGAATCGGGCTTCCCGGCCAACTAGCCGGAGCAAAGACCGTCCTGCGCAAATGAAACAAGGAAAACTGGGGCTGCAGTGGTGACTAAAGCGGAGCTAGTGGCAACAGCAGGGGCCACTGACTCACTCAAAGGTGGACTAGAGGTGGTACTGGCAGAAGGTAAGGTACTCGACTCCATCCTGAAAACATAGGGGATGGGGTATGAGAGGAAAACAATGGTCAACAGAGGCGAAGACAACAGAAAAACCGCATGTGAAACCATAAACACTCCCCTATCAGTCGAAAATGTCGACCTACAGCATACAATTTCCAACAATTCCTCAGAAATTTCGAAATAGCAGTACGTGAATGGTGATAATGCGACAATGTAATGACTTTGCCAAAGGAGACTAAAAACAAAGATAAAAATCGCATATGACAAAGATGTAAGACTCCTAGCGATCGAAAATTTCGACTCACAAAGACAGATTCCCAACAATTTACAACATGTAATGGCGATAGGGGACGGAAAAACGATTAACAAAAGACGGCAGTAGTAAGCAAGAACTGAAGTTAAACAAAGCATGGCAGCATATAGACCGTCTGACAGTCGAAAAATTCGACTTAGAAGCCCTAATCGCGGAATTCTTGTGCAAATTTCGAATTTAAACATGCAACAACAGCGAGGAAATGGGATATGATCATCAAGCAAGCTAATTAAGGCATACAAAAACAATTAAGTCGAGAAATTCGACTGAACATGGATTTTCGAAACCCTAATTCACTTCCACCTCATAAAATTCAAAATAATTGAAATTAAAAAGCAAGAGGATATGGAAATCACTTACTTGATGATAAAAGACCTACAATATGCAAATAATCCTCAAATAATCAATCAACAATGGCGGATTTTCAGTCGAAAAACCCGCAAACCCTAAACCCTCTTAAAAATCGTGAGAACGAACACAAATAGGGGGAAAAACAAAGGGCTTTTGAAGATTAATTAGCAAGGAAGGGATTGTAGGTGGCGGATTAGGAGATTGGGCAAGAAATTTAGGGATTTGGGGAAGAAATCAATCGCACATAAGGAGGTGTTAGTCGAAATTTAGGGAGAAAATGAATTAGAAAAGGAAATAAAGAGTTTAAGTTAAAAAAACTCCCGTGTCCTGTTCATTTCCACTCGATCGAGTGGTTTTAAACCGCTCGATGGAGCACAGTTGATGCTCCAGCTGCCTATCGAGTAAAATGTTACTCGACCGACTGATCCCTCTTTTGGCTTTACTCGATCGACTGGTAAAACAGCTCGATCGACCATACGTTCACTCGATCGAGTACAAAAAGTACTCGATCGAGCTCTTTTCTCGTGTAAGCTCTTTAATTTTCGTCGTTTCCTCCTCGGGATGCGTGAAACTTCCCCAAACCTGCATAAAAACACACGCAAAAACTTCCCAATATACCAAATACATAAAAGCACAGTCTATAGTCTTACGTCTATGCTAAAAACTGTCTAAAACTAATTGTCCTAATTAAAACGCAATAAAACAAAGTCAAAAGAAATTCAAAAATAATATCTATTACAAGGTGTTACACGGGGCATTTCCCCGTTTAATTCTCATCAAATTTCAGTAGCCCCTTCGTGGGCTTCTGACTGGAGGACGTCACCTCAGCAACATTGACTGTCCTCTTCATCTTCCATGAGCATGAATTATCACTCGAAACGGGAGGAGGAGAGTAGCTCGCATCCACGTAAGCGTCAGCTTTCCTCGTCCTTGCTCCTCTATCACCGTCTTTAGCATACTTTCTTCCAATTGGATTGATAATGGCTGCACCATGTCCCTTGACAGCCCCTTCTTTGCTTTCATCTGTACCTGCAGTAAGGAAAACAGACGAACTTTCCTCCCTTTTGCTCTCAATCTGAGGCGGAGGGTTAACAATAGCGTCGTAATTCTCCAAATTTTCATTTGGAGTGTCAATAATAGGAACAATAGAAGAGAGAGCATTGCAAGGCTGGGCTTGCATGGGAGCTCTCCGGAACTTGGACTGATGAAAAATCAGCTCCTCATCCCCTACCTGAAAGGTCAAAGTCTTCCCCCCGACGTCTATTACTGCACGGGCAGTGGACAAAAATGGTCTCCCTAAAATAATAGGGGTGTGTGCATCTTCGGGGATGTTTAAGACAACAAAATCAACGGGAATAAAGAACTTCCCGATCTGAACAGGTACGTCTTCTACTATACCTAGTGGCCGTGATAAACTACGGTCGGCCATCTGGACAGTCATGTTGGTGCAACTCAGTTTTGTCAAACCCAATCTCTTAGCCAGAGACAAAGGTAAGACACTTACGCTAGCGCCTAAATCGCATAGCGCGTTATCAATCAAATGCATACCGATATGACACGGAATTGAAAAACTACCCGGGTCTGATTGCTTAGGGGGTAACTTATTTTGAAATAGGGGTGACCCACCTCGCCAAAGCTACGGTCTCACTGTTATTAATAGTCCTCTTATGTGCTAAAATTTCTTTCATAAACTTTAAATAAGAGGGTACCTTAGTCAGCAATTCAGTGAACGGCACGGTGACTTCCAAGCTCTTCAAAAGTTCGACAAATTTGTCGAACTGTTGATTAACTTTGGTATTCTGCAGCCGCCTCGGGAAGGGATGAGGGGTAATATCCGTATAAAACCCTTAAATATTAGGACTATAACGTATCTTTAACATGTGATTATTGTCATAAAACAAAAATACAAGAGAAAACGATAAGAGAATAGAATCAACCTCGGGTCCTTGTGAATTCGGCCTAAGACAGAAATCAATATAGATTTCCTCCTAATCGTTGCACCCAAGATCGTCTGAGACTATGCCCCTTGTGCTAGAATTGCTCTCTAATTGTCTTGCAATATTGAGAGAGCCTTTTTGTGAGGTTTTTCGATGAGAGATCTAGGATTTCAGAGAAGAGAGCTCCAAAACCCTAATTTTCTTTCAAATGAATGAATTAGGGAAAAAGGAGAGAGAGCCTCTCCTTTTGTTTGGTTCGTCCAAACCGTGAGCCAAAGGGGAGGGAGTGGGCTTTCACTTCCTCCTTATTTTTTAACTCGTGATCCGACTCAAAATGCTAAAATGTATATGACGGGATTTTTATTATAAATCGTCATCGGTTATCGGTTATTAAAATATCAACTAGTAACATGACTCAGTCGATATATTAATACATGTCCGACAAAGACAATATTGTATAATTAATTCAATATACATTAATTAAATATAATCGTTTATATTCAATTTACGAATTAACCGCTTAATTCGTCTTAGCCATTATTATTTAATCCGTATTAAATAATTATCTCAACATCGCGTTTGACTAATTATTAGTCAATAACTCCGACTAACTGCTTAGTCAAATTAGGCATCAACATGATGTATTTTCATCTTCACACATCTCTCAAACGTATCCTATAGGTGTGACTTTTAGGGACCAGTTGATCACCGCCATCTGTATGACAATAACGTCAAACTTATCTAGCAAGCCAACCGTTATTGATAAACGTGGACCAACTGATAATAATACAAAAGTATACCCTTTGATCCTTTTAGAGATTTAAATGTTATTGCACTAATCGTAGAGGACACCACCCAACAAGCTCCCACTTGTCCGTACAAGTGTATGTGCAATAACGTTATCCGCACTAACTGGAGGACACGGCTCTAAGAAACTCCCACTTGTCCGTACAAGTGTATGTGCGATAACCGATTCTCATATTCATTTAAAATTTCTCCCACTCAATGTAAAACCATTTGCAGATCCGGATCCGCAAAGGTCGTATTTTACAATCGATCTGTATCAAGAGTGGTTTCCCCGACTAGAGAGTAACTTAAGTGATAAAACGAATTCGTATTCGAGCATGGCCATGCATTTCGATTCTGACTCCTCGAGTGGCCCTGAGAAATATCGAGTACCTGATAAAGGCTGAATATTTCCTTCAACTCGACTCCTACCGATCTAAGCACAGCATGAAATGACCCAGAAAAAATCTACTTGGCCCCCTGTTACGGATGACCGTGAGAAAGAAACCAAAGTCACCCAAAATCTGCCTTAGTCTCAAGAGACAGTCGATAGTCAAAAGAATCGACTCTTGGGATCACCATGGAGGTCCTATCCACGACCTGGCACTGAATGTTATAAAACATTTAGGACTCCACGTCGTTGTCACAATTGTGTCCTACGAGATATCCGTATAACTCGCCTCTGTGATTGGTCAGTCAACCGTTTGACTTATGGCTCGTTGAACCCACCATCAACCAACGTCACAAAATAATTGCCAGAGTTATCAGCTCACGTGGGCAATTAAGAACCAAAAAATATAATGTTTGTTCAGTTCACTTTTTGGTGTTCAAAAATTGTCGTACAAATCCACATGAAAAAACAAAATATATAAATATCAAAACGATGATGTCGTATAGAGTACAAAAGAGAATGAATCTAATCCATAAAAGAGTACTACAACTCAGGAACACGTTTAATTCCCATGGAATTAACATGTCCTTCATGCTTATCTTGTCGTAATGGTTTAGTGAGAGGATCTGCTATGTTATCATCTGTAGCAATCTTTTCTATCACTACCTCCTTTTGCTCCACGTAATCTCGGATTAGATGAGCTTTCCGTTGTACATGTCTAGACTTGTTGCTAGACTTAGGCTCCTTAGCTTGGAAGATGGCACCTCTATTGTCGCAATAGATGGTGATCGGGTCATTCGAACTAGGCACTACAGATAGTCCTTGTAAGAATTGACGCATCCATATCGCTTCCTTTGCAGCTTCGACGCGGCATAGTACTCGGACTCGAGTCGTAGAATCTGCTTTGTAACACTTTGTTTGGAACTCTTCCGGTGATCACAGCGCCATTAAGAGTAAAAACGAATCCAGACCGAGATTTCGAGTCATCTCGATCCGTTTGGAAGCTAGCATCTGCGTAACCGGTTGCGCATAGCTTTTGTTCGCCTCCATAAGTTAATGCCCAATCTTTAGTCCTCCGTAGGTACTTAAGAATGTTCTTGACAGCCATCCAATGTGATTCACCTGGATGTTGTTGGAATCGACTTGTCATACTCAATGCATATGCCACGTCCGGACGTGTGCATATCATGGCATACATGATTGATCCTATAGCCGAGGCATAAGGAATCCGTGTCATGCGCTCTTTCTCTTCCGGTGTCTCTCGGTGCCCGAGACTTGCTCAAATGCACCCCTGGAGCCATAGGAAGAAACCCCTTTTTGGAGTTAGTCATGCTGAATCTCTCTAGTATCTTGTCTATATAAGACTCCTGACTGAGAGATAACATCCGACGTGATCTATCTCGATAGATACGGATGCCCAAAATTCTTTGTGCCTCACCTAGATATTTCATCTGGAAATGGTTTTTCAACCATACTTTTAACGAAGTTAAGAGAGGTATGTCATTCCCAATCAGGAGTATGTCATCGACATACAATATTAGGAAGACAATCTTGCTCCCACTCGACTTTATATATAGACATGGTTCCTCGACTGATCGAGTAAATCCATTTTCTTTTATCACTTGGTCGAAACGATGATTCCAACTCCTAGAAACTTGCTTAAGTCCATAAATGGAACGCTTAAGCTTGCACACTTTCTTAGGATGTTCTGGATCGATGAAACCTTCGGGTTGTACCATGTACAACTCTTCCTCCAAATAACCGTTTAAGAAGGCGGTTTTCATATCCATCTGCCAAATTTCATAGTCATGAAAAGCGGCAATCGCTAAGATTATCCGAATGGAACGCAGCATGACTACGGGTGCAAAAATTTCATCGTAGTGCAGACCTGGCACTTGGGTGAAACCTTTACCAACTAGTCGTGCTTTATAGATATCTTGTTGACCTTCCACAGAATGCTTTATCTTGTAAAGCCATTTGCATTGAAGGGGACGAACCTTAGCAGGTAAGTCAACAAGATCCCATACGTTATTCTCATACATGGAGTCCATCTCGGATTGCATGGCCTCAAGCCATAGCTTTGAGTCAGAACTAGTCATGGCACCTTTATAGGTTGCGGGTTCACTACTTGTTAAGAGTAGAATGTCATCTATGTCATGTTCCTCGACCATACCAATGTATCTGTCCGGAGGAATAGAGACTCTTCCCGACCTCCTAGGTTCCTCAGGAATATTAACCGCAGCCGGGATTGAAGGAACTGGTTCCTCCAATGGTTGCTCGGTATTTGGTTCTGGAATCTCCAACAGTTCGAAGGTTCTTTTACTCTTTGCATTCTCGAGAAATTCCTTCTCTAAGAATGTTGCACTAGCCGCAACAAATACACGTTGTTCGGTTGGCGAATAAAAGTAATGACCAAGCGTTCCTTTAGGATAACCTATAATGTATGTCTTGACCAATCGCAGGCCGAGCTTATCCTCGTGTCTCCACTTGACATAAGCCTCGCAGCCCCAAACCCGTATAAAGGACAAGTTAGGGACCGTTCCCTTCCATAGTTCATATGGAGTCTTGTCAACAGCTTTAGACGGACTTGATTAAGTATTAGAGCAAATGGTGACGAGAAGAGCATAACCCTACAATGAGTCGAGCAACACGGTGTGACTCATCATGGATCGAACCATATCAAGTAGTGTTCGATTTCTCCGTTCGGACACACCATTCAACTGAGGTGTTCCAGGTGGAGTTAACTGCAAGGCAATCCCACAGTCTTTGAGGTGTTGATCAAACTCGTGAGAAAGATACTCGCCACCACGGTCTGATCGCAGTGTTTTAATCTTTCTACCCAGTAGGTTCTGTACCCGATTCTGGTATTCCTTGAATTTCTCAAAGGATTCCCTTTTGTGCTTCATTAAGTAGACATAGCCATATCTACTTAAATCGTCCGTGAAAGTGATGAAATACCTATAGCCTTCTCGTGCGGTGATTGACAGAGGTCCACACACATCCGTATGTATGAGTCCTAATAGGTCAGCAGCGCGCATTCCAACACCTTTGAAGGAAATTCGAGTCATCTTACCAATGAGACATGATTCACACGTGCCAAATGATTGAAAATCAAAGGCCGAGATAGCTCCATTCTTTATGAGCTGTTTTACGCGTTTCTCATTAATGTGTCCCATACGGCACTGCCATAGATACGTTTGATCTTTGTCACCAACCTTTAACTTTTTATTCATTACGTGCAATATTTCGGTGGTCTGATCTAAAACATAAATTCCGTTCATGGAGACTGCCTTGCCATAAATCATATCGTGTAATGAGAAAATACAACTATTATTCTCTATTACAAATGAAAAACCAAGTTTGTCAAGTGCAGAAACTGAAATAATGTTTTTAGAAAGACTGGGTACATAATAGCAGTTATATAAAAATAACTCAAATCCGCTGGGAAGCTGGATCACGTATGTTCCCCTCGAGACGGCAGCCACTCGTACTCCATTCCCGACACGCAGGTCCACCTCACCCTTTACGAGGGGTTCGATGTTTCGGAGCCCCTGCACATGATTACACAGATGAGAACCACAACCAGTATCTAGTACCCAAGTTCCGTAACTTGCGTGGTTAATCTCAATCATATGAATAAAAGTAGAAGAGGAAGAAGACATACCAACAGGTTTAACGCGACCTGCTTTTATGTCCTCATGGTAAACAGGACATGTACGCCTCCAATGCCCAGTCTTGTGGCAGTGATGGCATTCCCTGTTTTCGGTCTTGCTCTTTGTCGCGCCTAATGAGGTGCCCGACTCACCAGGCCCACTCTTACCTGATCCCGACTTCTTAAACTTCGGTTTGCCTACCGCTAGGTCTGCCTGAGCTTTGCCCTTACCCTTGCCCTTGTTTGACACAACGAGAACATCATGTTTCAAGCTCCCACTAAACTTCATATCCTTCTCGGTCTGTACGAGTAGGGAGTGTAGTTCATGAGGACTTTTCTTCAAATCATTCATATAGTAATTCGCTCTAAAGAGCGCAAAACCATCGTGGAGTGAATGAAGCATGCGGTCAATCACGATGTTCTCGCTGATTTTACAATCAAGCGCCTCCAGTCTCTCGACATTCTCAATCATGCTGAGAATGTGTGGGCTAACCGGTTGGCCCTTCTGGAGTTTCGCATCAAAGAAGCGAGTGGTATGCTCATAGGTCACGATTCTCGGTGCTTTCGAGAATTCCTTAGTGAGCGTGGTGAAAATCTTGTTTGCACCTTGGGCTATGAAGCGTTTCTGCAAATTGGATTCCATTGCAAAAATGAGTACGTTTTTAATCGCACCCGCTTCCATGACGAAATCGTTATACTTGGCGATCTCGTTAGCTCCAGCCGTGGGGCCTGGGTTTGACGGGATGGGCTCTGTCAGATATTTGAGCTTCCCGTCAGCAGCGGCAGCATTCCGTAATGCCGCCTCCCAGTCCGCGAAGTTTGATCCATCATTCTTCAGTCGAGTAGACTGATTCATCTGATTCATGAAGATCCGAAGCCAGGACTCACGGTCCAATGTGGCACTTGGCATTGGGTCGTCAGCACGGCCAGCCATTTTGTTATTAGCAGTTTAAGTGATCGTGATCTACACTGAAAAAGAAAGGAAAAACAAAACGAAATAAGCAACTCATCGAGGTGATTTAAGTCTATTTAAAATTCATTTTAACGTGTAGACTCATTACACTTGCATAATTGATCTCCCTCAAGAATAATACAAGTGATCCCAAGACTCAATTTCCGTAAATTGATAAGCCAACTATTTACCTAGTTCTACCGTTAGAACTCTTGGTCGATAGATTTCCGTAAATCCTATCTATAGTCCACCATAATCACAGGATCGTACGAGTGACCATAGTGTTGAGATAAAATAGGTCAATCAGTTCCAACTTACCCAACGTAGAAGGGGTCATATTATGCCTACCGACGAAGAAGGGATTCATTGGAGTTTGACCTATAAAGACTATTCTCAATTTTTGTTTATACGAGGAAGATCCCATCAACTTAGTTTTAATTCATTTTAAGTGAACGAAAAACTAGCATTGCGTGAATGAATTAATTTAGGTGATGGCTTATAAAAACGTGTGATATCTGTATATCATAGAAAACTAACGCGTGACCTCTATATAAGTCAGTTTTCATGCAATTATTAGGTGGTTTGGTTTTAGGCGGAATATGATGCAAACTATCGTTACGATAAAATAAATAAAAGAATGCAAAACGTAAATAAAAGTCCTAGTGTGGCCTATCCTAGTAAAAAGAACATAATACAACTTTGGAATCCACCGTTGGACCCGAGAAGCTTGTCTTGATGTTCCATCTTTGTCCATGCAAATGAGTGAGCATCCGATCTCCATCTTTGGTCTTCTCAAAATTACAATTTAAAATTTACAAAATATAAACCTATTTACATTCTAAATTAAAACTGTAATTACAAAAAAATAAAACGGAGATGCGAGATCTCAAAATACAACCAAGACCGTGTTCCATCATTACAGTAACACGTTCTACTAAGGCCACACTAAGTTACAACCGTTTGTAAAATTAAATACGTAATAAAACATTCAAGGCATTCAAAATAACGATAAATAAAAATGCATCAACTAAAACAAAATTTATTCGTGACATAATTCCGTAATTATGTTAAATTTATCCAAACCACCTTTAATGATTAAAATTATGTGACAAAACCGCTTTAATCAACTTAATTTTAATCCATGATAATCCGTTACTTTAAATCGCTTTAAAATAACTAAATGGTACGTGAGTGAACCGTTTCACTATCAAGCGAATGCACAAAATCTGTATTATGCACATTGAAATGGCCGAAAAAAAATTAAAACCGAAATTTTTTTATTCTTTTCTCTCACGGCAGAACCGAGAGCAGCTCAAAAAAAAATTTTTTTTTTTTTTTTTTATATGGCAGCTCAAACCGTGAGCATCAACAAGCCAAAACAAGATCGATTTGGTAAAACCAATTGCAATTAAACCTAATCCGTATAGAAATGAATTTACAATTGATGAAACTTTAACATATTGCAATGAATATCAATTACAAAAACAATATGCAAAGAACAAATCGAAAGGAAAACAAATCATCCGTGTAAATACATGTCACGGTTTTCAAAAAAAAACACAACAACAGCAACCGTGTATACATGGCACGGTTTACAATGCATAAAAAAAATAAAAACAGCCGAGACCAAAAAAAAATTTCTGCCGAGACAAAAAAAATCTGGCCGCACGGTTTTCTATGCAAAACAAAATCGTTTCAAAATCGTTTAATGAAAATCAACATGAAAAATTTACGTGGCCTCACTCTGATACCACTTGAGGGGTAATAACCGTATAAAACCCTTAAATATTAGGACTATAACGTATCTTTAACATGTGATTATTGTCATAAAACAAAAATACAAGAGAAAACGATAAGAGAATAGAATCAACCTCGGGTCCTTGTGAATTCGGCCTAAGACAGAAATCAATATAGATTTCCTCCTAATCGTTGCACCCAAGATCGTCTGAGACTATGCCCCTTGTGCTAGAATTGCTCTCTAATTGTCTTGCAATATTGAGAGGGCCTTTTTGTGAGGTTTTTCGATGAGAGATCTAGGATTTCAGAGAAGAGAGCTCCAAAACCCTAATTTTCTTTCAAATGAATGAATTAGGGCAAAAGGAGAGAGAGCCTCTCCTTTTGTTTGGTTCATCCAAACCATGAGCCAAAGGGGAGGGAGGGGGCTTTCACTTCCTCCTTATTTTTTAACTCGTGATCCGACTCAAAATGCTAAAATGTATATGACGGGATTTTTATTATAAATCGTCATCGGTTATCGGTTATTAAAATATCAACTAGTAACATGACTCAGTCGATATATTAATACATGTCCGACAAAGACAATATTGTATAATTAATTCAATATACATTAATTAAATATAATCGTTTATATTCAATTTACGAATTAACCGCTTAATTCGTCTTAGCCATTATTATTTAATCCGTATTAAATAATTATCTCAACATCGCGTTTGACTAATTATTAGTCAATAACTCCGACTAACTGCTTAGTCAAATTAGGCATCAACATGATCGTATTTTCATATCTTGTCACATCTCTCAAACGTATCCTATAGGTGTGACTTTTAGGGACCAGTTGATCACCGCCATCTGTATGACAATAACGTCAAACTTATCTAGCAAGCCAACCGTTATTGATAAACGTGGACCAACTGATAATAATACAAAAGTATACTCTTTGATCCTTTTAGAGATTTAAATGTTATTGCACTAACTGTAGAGGACACCAGCCCCAACAAGGGAACCGTGATTGGTATCTCGAGTCCCTTGTTTCTTGCTTCCAATGTATCTTCCGGTACAAGTTCTGTATCCTTTGGATGCTTCTTACCTCTCGAACGAGGTCTCTCCGGTGATATCTCACTTAAACGAGCACTAGCAGGCTCTCGAATAAGCTTCCCGTCATCCATACCACTCGATCGACCAATTTGCTCACTCGATCGAGCTGTTTCTTCATCACTGTCAGTCGATCGAGCACAATTTCCACTCGATCGACCAACATGCTGTTCCTGTTCACTCGATCGAGTGGAAAAACCACTCGATCGAGGACTTTCATCTTCGACTCTACTCGATCGAACACCAGATTTCAGTCGATCGAGTAATTCCTTTGTCGTGAGCCCTTTTCTCTTATCAGAACAATGTTCATCACCAGTTACAGCTTCCCTAGGGTCTGATTTCGACATTTCCGGTCCCTCATAAGAAAGACCGCTTCTCAATTCTATCAGATTTACCGTCTCATGTGGATTCTTCTCATTTTGAGTCGGTAATTGACCCTGCTTCCTCGAGGATTGATTCGCAGCAAGTTGGGCAACTTGAGTCTCAAGTGCCTTAAATGACGCGTCCTTCTGTTGTAATTGCTTTGAAATGGACTGCATCATAGACTTTAACTCACCTATTTCACTCACCCCACTGGAAGATGATGCACCTTGATTGGGAGGGTTGAAACAAGGAGGCTTCTGATAGCCCTGTTGATTCTTGTGTGGAGGAATATACTACGCTGTCTTGCTGTGCGGAGGAGGAGTAGGATTTTGCACATTTTGACTAGTCCACCTCAAATTGGGGTGGACATTCGGCTCGTAATAACCGTTGTTCCTTTGTAGTGTTGGAAGGCGAAGCATGACTCATAGGAATTGGGACAATTATCTGAAACATGCCCCTCTCCTCCACATCTTCTACAGAAGAAAGGACCGTCTCTGTCAAAGATTAACCTGGTACATCCCTCCTTTGGAAGCTCCTCCTAACTCATATTTGTCAAATCTCGCAAGAAGAGCTTCTAGTGCAAACTGAGAGGAAGATTCAAAGAGCTCTTCTTTGATTTCCTCTCGAGTTCCCATATTCAGCTTTATGGATGGCCAAATCATCTATGATCTTCCACCCCTTAGTCTCTCCTAGATTCTCAAAGAAACCGGCCACTAGTCTGCAGATCCAAAATAGCCCTCGATCGTCATACACCCGTTATAGAACTGATTGCACAAACTCCACTTATCGAACCCATGGTGCGGAATGGTTCGCACCAACTTCTTGAAGCGGACCCATGCCTCGTGAAAGTTCTCGTCGGGCCCTTGCTTAAAGCTCGTGATCTGAGCTCTAATGGCAATAGTCTTTGATGCAGAAAAGTACTTCTTGTAGAATGCTAAAGCCAGTGAATTCCAGTCAGTTATACCGTGAGCAGCCCGGTCCAAATCCCTATACCACTCCCTTGCAGCATCGCGGAGTGAGAAAATAAACATGGTTTCTTTTATCGATCCGCCGTCACGCCAAAGGGGAGGGGGTATGGAGCAGCAGTAATCAATAAAGGTCTCCATGTGCTGAGCTGCATCTTCAGTTGCAGCTCCCCCGAATTGATTTCTCTCAATCAAGTTGATATAAGCAAGCTTCGGTTCTTTTCTTGCCTACCCGGTAGTACAAATCCCTTATAGAGATCCGCAACTGTCGGTTCAGAATGACTGGCAATGGTTGCTTCTTCGACCATTTCTAGAAAGTCCGGAGAAGTGACTGTCTCAGTTGATGAATTGGAGACTGGAGATGAAGGCGGATTTTCCTCGAAAAGCTCGTTCTCGTGAAAGCTTGACAGAGTACTTAGCTCTTCCTCTGTCGGTAATACCCTTTGTGATCGCCTCAACTCGCGCAGAGATTTCTCAAGCTCAAGATTATAAGGCAATAATTCACCGCCCTGTGACCTGCGCATAAGAGGAAACTACAACCAGGATATAAGAATAGTCTAAGGAACGGGTGTTCCTTAAACTGAAAAAGGACTAAAAATAAAACAACTAATAAATTGCACAATTGCCTCCCTGGCAACGGCGCCAAAATTTGACACGGCTATCGCAACCCTATCAAAGATAAAACCTAACGGTCTCAACTAAAATGTAGTAGAGGCAGTCGAGTATCGAATCCACAGGGAGGTAATGTAATTATAGCTGTCTAATCCTAGTCCTATGGTAACAAATGGGGGTTGTTTAAATTTGGTTCTAAACTACGAAGTTTGAAAGGAAGAGAAATAAAATAAAGAGCAGTAAAGGCAATAAAATATGATTAAACTATCAAGAAGAGAGGGACGTGTCGGGAATTCGATTCACTACGGTAGTCCAGGTGACTCACCGTAAATGATTCGGATTTAACTAGATGTGAGACGGATGTTAAAAGGTCCTTTCGGTCCACTTTCTATCCTAAAATACCACTAACTTAACTTTCGTCCTCATTAGGGTAGTCTCTTCGTTTATAGCAGGCCTATTTAGTCCAATCTTTCGATCCAGGATTAATTTTAGCCAGATTAAAGGGTGACATAGAAGCGTGCACTCAACTAGGTCGGAAATTACAGTTAAATTGCTATAGTGACAGAGTCTCGTAATTAATTCATCTAATTCATTCACTACATCGTCACATTTCTACCGTTGATCCCCTAATCCCAACATGAAAGGGGTTTAGCTACTCATATTCTTAATTAAACTAACAAAATTAACTTTCCAAAGAAAACATAATGAATAAACAATAAATTGCAATAAGGAAAATTAGGCGAAAACTAATTATAACGAAAGTGAAGAATTAAAGCAATAAAAGATCAATTATTATTAAAGGAAGAGGAAGGATTTACAATCCAAGCGAATCCGGCGTAAAGAACACGAAATCCGAGTAAAAGCAATCCCGAAATAAAGTAACAGTAGAGGAAGAAAAGCAACGTAATAGTGTTTAACAGTAGAGAGTTTGATAGTATCAAAAGATGATCCTAATTAACCTATTAAAGTGTGCTTAAATAGCAAAGCAAAAGAGTTTAGCGAAATAAAACTTCACGCGGGCTAATTAAAGCCCAAACCCATCAAAACCACTCGATCGAGTGGATTAAAACCACTCGATCGACCAACTCTCAGCCAAAACAGCTCGATCGACTGAAAAGCTACTCGATCGAGCAACAGCTCTTTGTGCAAGCTAAAGGTCGAGTGAAAAAATCACTCGATCGATCATCAGAGGGAGCAAAAACCACTCGATCGAGTGGTAAACTGCTCGATCGAGTAACTATATCTTCATTTCAGCTCATGTCCGCGTCTAAGTGCCTCGTAATGCGTCTTTGCGACGCTTCCAAATGCAAGATCTCACTCGAACAATCCCGTCTCCTCTAAATGCATGCAAAAAGGACGAAAAAGAGTACGGATCTACTACTTTCGCAATCATTCCTACAAAAAGGACAAAATGCACCAAAGTAGCCAATTCGGGGCAAAATACCATAAAAACAGTATAAATATGCATAGAAATACGTGCTGAAATAGGCTAAAAAGACTATACATTAGGCACGTATCATGGGGTGTAGGCCACAAGCTAATGCATGGCCTCCTCTTTATCCTTTTTCTCTTCTCTAAATAGTAGGCATGTAAGGCCAACTAGATTAGGTATGATTATGTTAATTTTAACCACTAAAATAAATCACTCATAATCCACTACAACCCCTCCATTTTCGGTCACTATCTACAAAATGGACTTCCATTTTATTTTGTCAATTGTCACACAATATGTCACATTTATTATGTAACATGTTATTAATTAATTTAATGCATATTTATCAAATAAATATCATTATATACATTAATTAAATTACATATAACAAATTGTCTAGTGATTCTTGATCACATAAATAAAATGGGTCATATAATTATAATTCACAACATATTATAATTATAATTAACCATTCATTCTTATCTCAATTATTTCATAAATAATAATCAATTTTAGTAATAAAATATTTTAATTACTAAAATAAATCTTATTTAATCAATATTACAATAAGATATATACATTCTCACTCACTATCATAAATTGTTCAATTTTAAGGAATTAATTAATGTGTATCGTTATACAATTAATTAATTAATCTATTAAGGGAATTGTCCTATAGGTGTGACCTTAAGGGATCAACTTATCACCATCGTCAAACGACAGTAATGTCAAACTCTAGTTAGCCAATCATTACTGATTAATGTTGATCAGTTGACTATATAAATGAATCATCGCTTACGTATTCTTAATTTGAGATTTAAACCTGTGATCGCACTATTGTTGAGGACACATACTCCAACAGTAATAAGTTAACTTTACACTTTAATAACTATTCTTTTATGGTCACTATTGATATACTTACCTCGGGTAACCGAGATGGTAGCACCTTTATATGCTAGGGTGGTCCTTGGTAAGGCGCCTTGGTATATGGGGGTGTTACAAACACATGTGTGATCATGTGAGGTATTTGACGCGGTACATGCATGACTTGGTGTATGCGTAAAATAGGAGTGTTGAACATGATGAGTCACATCACGAGTAATTTTGACATTTCTTAATTGTTTCATGGAGTCCGTTTATTCTTGTGATTCGATGCACATCCATGTGGTTGTGTGAGATTTAACGTGACATATACATATATAATAATGTTGAGTCATGTTACGTGGTAGATATATACATATATATACGTGTATCACCAATGTCAGCTGAGAGTTACTTATGAGATTACAACATTAAGCCTCGGGTTTGACTTCGTGCTTTGACCTTCAGAAGACTCATAGACTAAGACTTATATCAACGGCATTATGAACCTACAAGATTTGACTATAGACTTATGTAGTAGAGAAGCGGTTGGTAAACCCGGGAAGGGATGGTGTTAATGAACAAAAGTAGGTAAAGACATAGTACGGAGTGGACATTTATGGTATTACTTGTCGAAAAGGAGAGAAATCATAAAGTAAAGTTGCAGTCGTGTATAATTGTGAGAGTATTGAGCGGAAGCAGACTTTGATGTGTTGAGTGTGAGCGAACTTCGGGCACGGAGTTCATTTTAAGGAGGGGAGAATGTAAAATTTCATTTTGTTAGATGCCCTTGCTTGGTGAATATCATTAGTATTGGAGTGTTAGTAATGTGGAACGCATAGTAACGAAGATAGGTCGAATGTGATTTTGGCCGTGATGCTTGGGAGTGTTGCGGTGGTGTGAGTCACATGTGAGGTGGACCTTATTCATTGACTTAGTGCTATGAGTTATCGAAACCTTTTTCGTGTTAGTGTTGCTTTAGATTTGTGAGAGAAGAGTAAGGTCACAGGTGCCTTTGTTTGAGTCGGGTGTGAACTTTGGGGACGAAGTTCTTTTTAAGGAGGAAAGATTGTAATACCTCATAGTTTATAAGACCTACACTCGGTCGAGTAAACCTAGTACTCGACCGAGTGAGACCTGTAATTTTGTGAAAACATTCTGATGTTGAGTCACTCGTCCACCGAGTGGAGCTTCACTCGACCGAGTGAACCGGGCACTCGATCGAGTGCCCTGTCGCTGTCCAAGTTTTTGCACGAGAATGCGGTAGATGGCCTATCACTTTCTAATCCTTATTTTTCAGATTTCGTCCCCTAAAAACACTCCCACCTTATTCCTTCTACTCTCTAGAAACATCTCTAAACATCACAAACACTATCTACAAAGATCTATCTCTCATAGATGAAGATTTGTCTTCCATTTGTTGTTCTTGCTCATTTGTTAGCATTTGTAAGTTTATCTTTAACCTTTCTCCCTTATTCTTATTTAGTAGACCATAATTTCTCTAGTAGGTTATCTTATAATTAATTAGGGTTTTTACTAATTGAGTGGAGGTAATTCAGGGGGTTAATTTGTATTATTAGTTATTGTAGAATGTTTTGTAATAGTATTATGTAATTTATGTAGGATGAGACGGTTTTATGAGATGGATACTTGGTGGTTTCGAGTGGCCTATGGAATATGCTAAAAGGTAGGTTAATCCTACTCGGTTTTAATAAGCATAAATTATTGCATGTGTCATTATTGTATTGTTGTTGCATTATAATATGATTTTGTGGATTACGAGTGTTGGCTTCATAATGTTGTTGGGTGTTCTTTGTGACATGGTATTGAGTATTGGTGTTGGTCTCATATGAACATTGTAGTTGCACGATAACATGATAGTTGGCATTCGTTGTTAGATTATGTGGAGGTTGCATCTTGGCATGATAATGAGGTAAGGCGACTTGAAGAGTCGGTATGGTTATGAGTACATGTATTCGGGCCATGTTGGTGAATCATGTTAATGTGAAAGAGTTACACTTTATATTCATTGTGATGCATATTGTGATATATGTGATTGTTGGTAGAATTATGGTGGTGATACTTGGTTGATTGAGGAGACGTAAGGCGGTTGGGAGATCGTCATACGCTTCAGTCACCTCTTGGAGCGTCCCACTGCAAGAGAGATGTGCACATTAATGACTTGAGTACGGAGGGACTCGTGTGGTTGAGGCACGACGTCTGGCAGGGGATCCGGTTGGCTTTCGGACCCGGTACCACGGGCGTGTCCCGAGTACCTATTTGTGAGGTGTGGTGTCGTAGGCGTGTCCCTGGCACCGGTGTGGTTGTGGGTACGGATGGGCGTGTCCCGGTACCGGCGTGGCGTTATATGGTCATGAGTTATGCATTTCATTAGCATGTTGCATACTTACATATTACATCGTGTCTTATGTTTATTTATTGAAACTGACGTGTTTGGATTGTGTGTAAATTGTCACCTATTTCCGGGGTGGCCTGTGTCGATCCATATGATATTTCCAATCATATGGGGAGAAGTCATTTACAGGTTGTTTTTGGCATCACGTGGGAGACGGAACGAGCCACGAGCCTTGGTGACATTTGAGTCGAGCATAGCTTTGTTAGAAGAGTATAGTAGTCATGAGTTGTATCATTTCATTTGTTCATTTATGGTTATGTAATTCATTAAATGCTTTATTTATACTAAATGTTTCTTAATTTCAACTCCTATTCATCGCCTCGGGAAACCGATATGGTAATATCCTCCCATTACCTTGGCCGGGTAAGAAGGGGGTGTTACAAGCATGGTCGGACCATTCCCTATCAAGATGAAACAGTCTGGCATAAGGAAACATTTTCGACCACGCTCCTATCAAGAGCAAGTTTGATATGTAACGTACAGTTAAATACCCTTATTTATGTTGATGATTTGATTATCTCATCTAATGATTCCGCTGCACTTACTATCTTCAAATAATATCTTCATTTCTGCTTTCATATGAAAGACTTAGGTACACTAAAGTATTTCCTTGGATTGGAGCTCGGAATGCTAATGGGATCTTCTTTTATCAATAAAAATATGCTCTTGATATCATTTCTGAGACCGGTTTGTTGGGAAATAAGTTGTGTTCTACTCCATGGGAGCAAAATCACCAGTTAGGCCGGATTGACAGTACACCTCTCGCAGAGGCCGAGCCTTATAGGCGGCTAGTTGGTCGTCTTGTGTACTGTGATGTGACCCATCCTGATCTGACATATGTCTTATATATCTTATCGCAATATATGCATGCTCCACGTCAGGACCATTGGGAAGCAGCTCTTCGTACTGTACGGTACTTGAAAGGAACTCCCGGACAAGGAATTATGCTTCGTTCCGATTCTAATTTGACTCTTACAGGGTGGTGCGACTTGGATCGGGTTGTGTGTTCCCTTTCTCGTCGTTCTCTTACTGGTTGGCTTGTTTTTCTTGGGTCTTCTCCCATATCCTGGAAGACCAAGAAACAACACACTACTGTGTCATGTTCCTTTGTAGAAGCCGAGTATCGGTCTCTTACTGCTGTTACTTGTGAACTTAAGTGTGACTCACCCAAAAGTTGTGCCCTTATTTTTGTGATAGTCAATCTGCACTGTATACTGCTAACAACCTGGTATTCCATGAGCCCAAAAGCATATTGGAGTAGACTTGCACTTTGTTCGTGATGGCGTAACAGACGGTCTTATTGCTCTGTCGCATGTCTTTACTGTTCAACAGTTGGCTGATATTCTTACCAAGGCCTTTGGAGCGTCTCGTTTTAAGTATTTAGTTGACAAGTTGGGTATTTTTAATACGTAGGCTCCAACTTAAGGGGTTAATAAGGTCAGGCCGTCAGGCCCATATGTTTATGTTTGTTTTGTGTTATGGGCTTGACTATCAGTCAACCTTAGTTTCGTATGTTGTGTAAATACACATTTAAAATGAATGAAAAGGCACAGTATTATTTCGTATCTATTCCGTTCTCTTGGCTGAATGTTTTTATATTTTTATGATTATGAAATTCTAGTTATTTTTCTTTGTTTTTACTGACCGTACCTATCCAAATTACGACCTGAACATTTCAATGACTATTTTTATTGATCGTTCTTGTAACAAAAGAAACGTTCTTGTAACAAAAGAAAAAGATCTGCAAGTCATTGTAATTGAAATCATCAAGCAACCAAAATTGCCAAAAGAAAACAAAGTTAAATATAGTCCTACCAAGGAAACAATAATTAAAGGAGTAGTATATCTGGGGTCTTACATGTTTACGGAGTCAATAATAATGTGATCATGACAGGAAGTTAGTCACGTCAAATATCCCTTCGCGACCTTGTGCTCGTGGTTCCATTTTGGTCCTTTTTACGTGACAAATTAACCAATTTACTCCCTTATTTCATTTCATTGTCTTTACATATATTTCCATCATCCATTTGTTTACCTATTTTATTTTGGGTGTAACAGTTAATTATTTACTGTTTTTATTTTGAGAATGCCTTTAATGGACAATTTGATTCTCCACACCCAATTTGATCCATTTGTCATCCAATAATTGTTCCTCTTCTCTTTCCTTGATTTTTGTGCCACAACCAAAGACAAACAAATGACTAGAACGGATGGAGTATACGAGTAGAAAGGAACATGAGGTATTTGTAGTCATTTATAATGAGGTTTGACCTATACGTAAGTTGTAATATACGGAGTAGGTATTTATAATTGGACATAATAATTTCCAATTAGTATTCCGTGAACTTTACCTTTCAAATTTCGATTTCATTTTCATCTTCTCGTCAAGGATTATAAACATGTAAATAAAACTTTTTCACTTACCCATGTAAATAAGTATATTTGTGATTTATAAAGTATATATTACACTCTTCTTTTTCAAATGTGGGTAAGTGAACATCTGATTAAACTCCTCCTAAATTTATCATTATTTATAGACGATATTTAAGTAGCATAATTGTGATATAGTATCATTTATTGTAGTTTTTACCGTACCTTAAAGGGGGGACAAGCCCATGAAAATCACTTTAAGCTTTTAAGCAAGCACACTATGTAATGGAAATCGAAGGCATTATGAGAGATGAAAACAATAAGAAAAAAGTTGGGACTCAAATACGTGCACTCGTGCAATACCCTTTTACCCGAACTCAAAGGCATTCCATTAGTACGTGCGGCAGCCGGTGGGCGAATTAGAAGGGCCAATTAGATTGAAGATTTGAAGATTAGTATGTACATGCTCCGTCACAATTATTTTTCACAAATTCACAGACTAGTATTATCCCTCTTAAATTTAAAAAGGGTCAAATAACAATCACTTTAATAGATAAGATAAAAACGAAATGCTTAAATATTAGCAAAAGACTTGTCTTTATCTATGCGAGTGACATATTTATCTGTCTTAACATAGGCTATTGATTTATTTACCTTTAATTACAATACCCTCACAAACACATAAAGAGTAAACAAATTAATAGAACAGAGGAAGTAATATTTTTTTTCTTATGAAATCGGGTCGGGTATTTACCGTCAATAGTGTGACTATTACGTTACCCTTGTCGTAGGCAGGGGCGTAGCCAGTAGAGTAGCATGGGGTAGCGCTCGCTACCCCAAATCTAGAAAAATTCTTAAGGAAGACGATATTCTGCAACCCCAAATATTGTCCAGTACAGTTAAAATAGGTTAAAGGTCATATTATACACATGAGTGTGCTTGTGGCCTGGTGGTGGAGTTGTTGTCTTCTACCAAGTGATCATGTGTTCAAAGCCTGTCAAAAGCATCTTCTCAAAAAAAAATTCGCTACCCCATATTAAAAATCCTGGCTCCGCCTCTGGTCGTAGGGCGTCGATGAAAGAGGTGAACAATGTATTAAAGTATTCGTCATTCTTATGGGTAAAGATTGGAATATTATTAACCTGTTATATATCTCAGAAGTGCAGTAACAATGAAAAGACAAAGGGAATGAATTAACCGATTTGCAGCGGCGAGGTGTAAAGGCTTCTACCTTGAAAACTATTTCGGCTCGACCATGGTGGCGATCAGCAAGCCCCGGTAGTTCCTCAAGGTTTGAAATTGCAACACCCAGACTCGCCCACTCGAGGCCAAGAGCTTTGGAACGATAATAAACATTTACCCAGGAATGTTCAAGATAGAGAAAAAAAGGAATGTGATTCTGTTGTTGTCTATCTGATGTGCAGGGGAAGACTCTATTTATAATAAAATGAGATCAGTTAGAGGAGCCAAAACAATCTCCTAAATCGTAGCAGTCTTTCTCCCCACTTTCAGCCATATTGACTGGCTTACTAATGCACATAAGAAATGAACTTGGATAGTTCAATCAACATATGACAAAAACGAATCAGGCTCAAAAAGGAAGAAACATCCCGTTGCAGGCAATTGCCAAATCTTAAATCCCAAATTCGAATCGTGATTGGGCACGGGCACACGCTCATGCTGAATTAAGCATCTCACATACGTCTACAATGGGCTCCCTCAACCTGCTAGTGATATGGTATGGAGTGAAAGATTATACAAACCCATAAAACTCACATTATTCTTGTAACACCCCCGTTTTCCCGGATGCCTCCCACTAGGCTAACCCGAGCTAACGAGAGGGCTACTATCTCGGTTTCCCGAGGTAAAGTGAATCAAAACCGACAATACAAGTTTAACCAATAATAATTACATAATGAATACAATTATACAATTGTTGGTCCATTACAAAGTATACATAAATTTAGGAGTGGGTGTAACACCCCCTTCTTACCCGGCCAAGGTAATTGGAGATGTTACCTTCTCAGTTTCCTAAGGAGGTGAATCGGAGATACAATAAAGAAACATTTATTATAAATGACGAGTTTGGTGATTACAAATCATTAACTAATGAATAAATACAACTCATGACCACTATACTCATCTAGCCAACTATACTCGTCTCGTGACTCATCAAGTTCGTCCCATCTCTCGTGTGCTATCCAAACAACTTGTACTTAACCTGCTCCTTATATGACCAAAGGATATCATATGGATCGACACAGGCCACCCCAAAAGAGCTAGGTGGCAATTACACAGACACAACAAACGTCAGTTTCAATAAACAAATAAAGTGTGACACGACTCAAGTGAGTGAACATGCAACATGACTACTAGTATGAATGACATAACATCAAATGACTACCACCACGGTACCGAGACACGCCCAGGCATACCGACAACCACACTGGTACCGGGACACGCCCAGACATACCGATAACCACAAACAGGTATCGGGACATGCCCAGATGTACCGGGTCCGGAAGCCAACCGGATCCCCTGCAAGACGTCGTGTCTTAACCACACGAGTCCCTCCGTAACTCAAGCCATTAATGTGCACATCCCTCTTGGAGTGGAAAGCTCCAAGAGGCGACTTAAGAGTAAGACGGTCTCTCAACCGTCTTACGTCTCCAAGACAACAACAACAACAACAACAACAACAACAACAACAACAACAACAACAACAACAACAACAACAACAACAACAACAACAACAACAACAACAACAACAACAACAACAACAACAACAACAACAACAACAACAACAACAACAACAACAACAACAACAACAACAACAACAACAACAACAACAACAACAACAACAACAACAACAACAACAACAACAACAACAACAACAACAACAACAACAACAACAACAACAACAACAACAACAACAACAACAACAACAACAACAACAACAACAACAACAACAACAACAACAACAACAACAACAACAACAACAACAACAACAACAACAACAACAACAACAACAACAACAACAACAACAACAACAACAACAACAACAACAACAACAACAACAAATCCTCCAACATACATGATAATGACCAATACATGAACCACACCCAACATATCATAATCATCCTCTTAATGATGTGATTACCACTAAACATGTTATAATGCAAATGCCCTAATTATGTAAGACTAACGACAACACCAACATAAACAACATCACATTATTGAAATCGAGTAGGATTAACCTACCTTTTAACAATATCCTAAAGCTACTAGAATCCGGACCGAAACCGTCTCAAGGAACCGTATCATCCTATACAAATCACATGATAACTATCACAATACATCCTATACTAATATGCACTATAAACCCCCTTGTTTATACCCCTTAATTACCTCTATTACACATACTAATTACTAATTAATTATCCATAACGAATTTCCCCAAAAGTTAGGGTTTAAAAGACTAGAAAAGGGGTAGATCTTTACCTACTAGATGAAGGAGATGAGGAGGAAGGCGGTAAATCTTCTAATCCAGGCTTGAATCCTAAGTAGTAGGTGTTTGTGAGGGTTTAGAGATAAGGGAGAGAGTTTGGAGAGATAAGGAGGAAGGTGGAAGTGATTTTAGGGTTAGGGAAGAAAGGGGTTTAATCCCGTGTTCTGAAAACAGCGTCACTAGATCGAGTGCCAAGTCCACTCGGTCGAGTGGACTCACTCGGCCGAGTAGTACTCTACTCGGTCGAGTGGACTCACTCGGTCGAGTATACTCTTCACTCGACCGAGTGGACCCACTCGATCCGCGGTAACTCCACTTGATCTAGTCTAGGTCTAGTGTAAGGCTATCCTTCCCTCCCGAGTGATCTCTTATTGGTCTAAAGGTCCTTTCCCATATCCCAAGGTCTAAGTACGGGTCCCACAAAGGCCGGGTATTACAATCTTCCCTCCTTAAAATGAACTTTGTCCTTGAAGTTCGCCTCAGCCTCACTTTTCCCTTAACACTTTCTTACGTCCCATTCGTGCCATGCCTCATTCCTAAATCTCTTCCTCACGCATTCACTCGTCTCTCTCTAGTGTTCACGCATAGTTCTTTACCATACGTGCTCTTTTATGTTCTCATGCCCTTTCTTATTCCTAAATGTTACATTCACTCTCCCTAAAAGAGAACTTCGGTTCTTATTCCTAAATGTTATATTCACTTCCCCTAAAAGAGAACTTCGTCCCGAAGTTCGCCACTCGATCTCTCGTAAGAAGGATTCTCTTATTCACTCGATCTAGGCACATGGGTCCGAATACAAGTCAATCTCAACTTTCATTCCCACTATCATGGCTAAGGTCCAGTCGTATCGTGCATAGTTTGTGACTCTAGGTATACATGTATAAGTCATGACTCCGTATATAAGAATCGTAACGCGGTCGAGTACCCTGTCTACTGTGATTCACTTTCTTCCATATTCCTTAATTCCGACTAAATCATGTTGTGCATAAGCCACTTGATCACGCATGTGTTCTTATCTATCCTCGTATCATATTTTCCCAATCTAGTCGCCACAAGATTCGAACATGTACAAGACTCATAGAATTCTCACTTATGCTTACCAATTACCGCATCATTATTAATCTTACTAAACACGTTAGATCTCATCCATCAACTAAACATATTTGTACCACAACACACAAAACGACACAATCAAACGTAAACAACTCATTTCAATTCATTCATTAATGATTTCTACGCTTACACAACTAATAGGGGCCGGTAGGTTATAAAACGGAAGTACTCAATCAATGTCGGTACAAAACCATCAAAACAAGAACAATGAAGTCCACTCGGTCGAGTGGAGACTTACTCGGTCTAGTGGGGATGACACTCGGTCGAGTGAGGGTGTCACTCAGTCGAGTGCGGGTTTTTACAGAAAGTTCCCAGGGTCTATTTTCGTCTCACTCAATCGAATGAAATGGGGTACTTGGTCGAGTGGACCACCACTCGGTCGAGTGATAACGGCACTCGGTCGAGTGTCACCTAATAGTCAAAAATCCGGTCCTTTATGGTCTTTAAGCTTACCTATGGTTGAGTATTCTTGCAAAGGGGTCTCAATGGTGATCATAGTACCATCCTACCACACAACATCCATTAGGTTTTTGCCTTATGGCCGAGTTTACAACACAAGAAAACAAATTGTTCGAGGTCCAACCGACACAAGGTCATATAAGTTTCCATAAGAGTAAACAAAACTAAGAAGATGACTTCATCCCTTTGCCAAGCCACTTTACCCACCGAACCAAGGCTCCTTGGTTGTTTACCGGTGACTCCTCTCTCCGCGTGCTAAGATCTTCACTCCTTGTATCGCTTGAGGTGTCCATCGTCGCGTATTCTAAAAATGCGTTGACATAGCGGCCATGATACTCCATAAGTCCCGGTGCCCAACTAGATGCTCCTCCTCCACTCCCGCTTCCATAGAAAACATGGCCCCCACCCTCGTGAGAGACACCTCCGACTTCCTCTTGGTACGAACTATCCACATTACCTTGGTAATCATCACCCACGTTCTCTTGGTAGCCTCCACCTTGATGTGCATCATTAAAGAAACTCCCGGTAGTATAGTGCGGTCCCGCCCAAGGACCAAACAAGTGCTCGTCACCGTGAGGAATCCTATGACCCCAATCTGAGGGTTGAATACCATAAGCCTTGAATACCCTAGAAGTGTTCCCATCCCCGGACCAAAAGTTAGGGCGTTCGGTCGGCCTTACCCCTTGGTTATATGTGAACTCGTGCATGTCCCGTAGGACCAAGGAGTTGTTCACTCACTCAATTAGGTCCGCCATGAGATATTGGTGACCATAAGCCGACGGTGGTTGGTTATATCCTACGGTGAAAGACGGCATGTGCATGGATTGTCGGGGAGGGTCATGGTGTGGTGAAGGTTAGCGCATGAAAGAAGAGGACGGGGCATAAGTGGAGTGTCTAAGGCGATCAAAGGGCGGCGAGGGCGTGGGCACATAGGAGGACGATGGGGCATGTGGAGAAGTCCTAGGAGGGTCAAAAAAGAGTTGCGGGATTGGTTCCCCTTGGACCGCTTCACCATCAAGAGTGTAAGTAAGATTTTCGGGAATGAGGTAGGATCGGGCCGGAGGGTGAGGTGAGCTAGCTCAGGTAGGTGAGAGGTTTTGGGCAATCTCCCGTTTGCGGGAAGCTTTATGTATCGTGTTCACCCTCCATGAGTATCCCTTTTTATCTTTCCTATCCACAACCCAAAACATGCCCTTCATGTAGGCAATGTCGAAGTATGGCACCTTCGTACTCATGGGTCTATCAATTGCCCCTGATTCATAACCCAAGAGGTTCTTGGCTAGTCTAGTCACTAGGGCGCCACCATCAAAGGAGCATTTATCGAACTTGGTCATCCTCTCAAACGCTAAGCATACCATGGTCACGGGGCTAAAGTAAAAACGCCTCTCATAGTATGGATTGAGGTAGGAGCTTAGAAGTAGTACTTCCTAGGAATTAAGTTTACTAGGGTCCTTTCTCCCGTGAAGGAGGTTGGTCATCAGGCAAAGGAAAATTTTCAAAACGGGGTGTTCTACATCGTTGATTTTCATGGCACTAACGTCAGTATTTCGGTTACCCGTGTAAAGATCAATGTATTTTGTGGCTTTCATTTCCTTCCCCACCTTGTCAAAAGTAAGAGTGTTCCTTTTTCCCACACCTAACCGTTCCGCAAAGACATCACTAGATAGGTGAAAGGAGGTGTTCTTGAGTCGGAAGCTCACGGTGTGGTCTTCTGGATTGTAGAGGAAGGAGCTCAAAAATTATAAGGTAAGGTTGCGGTAGCTTATTTCCACTAAGTTATACAATCCCTCCATTCCAAGTACGCTAAAGATATCATGCACTTGCACCTCTATCCCTAAGGCTTCTATGGCATTCTCCGACACACACCTAGTGGCGTTCATACGCCTTTCGGTGAGGGCTAAGAAGGTATTCCTATGGGGTTCGCTCTAAAATTATAACCCCGGGTATCCTGGATGGGTAATGGCGGGTGGTGCCGCCGGTTCGGGTTGGGGTTGACGGTTGTTTCTCCCACGGTTGCTTCTCGTGTTCCTTGACATGCTATAAGAGAAATCACACACAAGACATAGAAGGAAAGATGAGACTTATGACTAACTTTGAAAATGGATGAAAATCTCTCCCAATTCCCCAACTTAATAATTGACCATGTAGTGAGCATCAAAATGAAGTTTTTGACATAGTTAGTGTTAAATTTTGAGAAATTAATTTATATTTTTAAGATGAAACTTTCTTGATTTACCTCATAGTGTAATAATAACCATCAAAATCCTAACTTATCAACACTAACAAACCATTTTCAAGACAAAATCAAAATTGTTCATGGCTACTAAGGAAATTTTCAAGAGTTTCACCCAAATTTCAAAATGAAAAAAAAAAATTCATTTTGAGATCACATATCTTATTACCAATTAGAATGGTAGTCTTATAATGCAATTAAACCAACTTTTACTCATGGACATCAAAATTTGGGAATGACTTGTCTAGAATCCAAAATTTAAGACGAAGTTTTAAGGCGAAATTTTCACATATTAAACAAAATCCATCCATAACAACAAAGGGTAAGCCTTTGTTGTCCGATTAGACACAACCACAAACATCAAAATCCACATATAAATTCATTACCAAATTTTCGTTTTCCCTTGGTGATGACAAAAAATTTGACACAAAATTTGAATTTTTTTTTTTTTTTTTTGCAACAACAATAATGTAGAAAGCTATTTATTACTATGAATTAAAGTAAAAGCATGAAATAAATTGACAAACCTCAAGCACATTAGTGTAGATCTTGTGGGAAATAATCTGTATACTTCCCTTTAACATGAAGGATTATAACGATATAATAAAGATGATATATGGTGTAACACCCCGGTCCAAACCGGGTCGGGAGCGGTTACTTATGATAGCTCACCAGGCTGTGTACATGGCCCACAGATCAACACGGGTCCTTTATAGCGCATTTTGTCCTCACTCATGCGCATCCCGGAAACCTTCCCAGGAGGTCACCCATCCTAAGACTACTCCCAATCAAGCACGCTTAACTTTGGTGTTCTTTCGCATGGTTGACCATAAAAGAAAGTGCACTTTGTTGATATGAGTAGTACTTCCAATCCCTTTAAGCACTAGTCATTGAAGCCTATCACTGGACCTCTTCAATTACCGTGGGGTGTTACAGTCACCCCCACTTGAAGAACGCAATGTCCCCGTTGCGCCTGGGAGCATAACCGCTAACCCAGAATCCTCCCCCGCTAGTTGTGTGATCACAATGGAGTGTATAACCACTGCCTCCAGGAGCGTATAACAACTGCCTCCGATCACCACACGGTCGCAGGGTTGCGGTATGATAATCTGTATGAACGTCGGGAGTGATGTTCCCATCTGTACTTATGGTGCTGCAAGCCATAAGTATGAATGTGACATTTATAATCCCGACCCTGAGTCTTGGTCCTATCGGATACTAGGGGTGAGCCAGAGGCCCTCTAGTTGCGATATGATTCGGCGGGAGTGATGTTCCCATCCGTACTCATGGTGATGCAGACCATAAGTATGAATGTGACGTTAAGCATCCCGTCCCTGAGTCACGGTCCTATCGGATTCTAGGGGTGAGCCATAGGCCCTCTAGTTGCGGTAAGGTCGTCGGGATTGATGTTCCCATCCGTACTTATGGTGAGATGCAAGCCATGAGTATGAGTGTGACATTAATAATCCCGTTCTATGTGCTTGTTTGTTGTATTTGTTTGTTGTGCCTCGGACATGTTTTAAAGGTAACCTCTGAGTCGGGCACTTGTTTGTTGTATTTGGCCATGTTTTAAAGGTAAAATCGCTGAGCGGATACTTGTTTGTTGTGTCTCGGACATGTTTTAAAGGTAACCTCTGAGCCGGACACTTGCTTGTTGTATTTGGCCATGTTTTAAAGGTAACCGGCCGAGCCAGGATACTTGTTTGTTGTACCTCGGATATGTTTTAAAGGTAACCTCCGAGTCGGGTACTTGTTTGTAGTATTTGGACATGTTTTAAAGGTAAATCATTGAGCCGAGATACTTTATGTGTTGTGCCTCGGACATGTTTTAAAGGTAACCTCTGAGTCGGGCGCTTGTTTGTAGTATTTGGACATGTTTTAAAGGTAACCGCTGAGCCAAATACTTTAGAGGTCGTGCCTTGGACATGTTTTAAAGGTAACCGCTGAACCAAGGTACTTAAGGATTTGTATCTCGGACATGCTTTAAAGGTAGCCTCTGAGCCGGATGCTTTGCTTATTATGTGATGTTAGTAGTCCCATTTCGTGTATCGTATGTTATTTGGCTTTCAAAGTTCATGGCTAAGGTTTCCATTCACATGTTTCATGATGTTAATCTTGTTTATCCGTGACCAATGATATTCTATCGTGTTTATAGTTGTATTATCATTTATGACATTTTGGTTGGATAGTCTCATATGTATGTATCATATGCCTTATCTATGATTGACTACGCATGTTTTGAATGTTAGTCTCATGTTTCAATACTTGAATCAAATGTTTATATTCATGATGTTCTAATATGTTCTTGTTTATCTGTGTTTCGACATTTTGTGGCTGGGAGAACCTTGAGTTACTTCCCACTGACTGTGGCGTTCATGTTTACATGAATGACAGGTTGTGAAGATGCTTACGTGGGGAAGACGTGTGGGCTAGCGAGAACTAAACCTTGGACTAGTAGTTGGTTTATTAGGATTGTTTAGACTTCCCTTTTATCTTTTGTCATTCGAGGGATATATTTTCCCTCACCTTTGACTATCGCGTTTGTATAATTTAATCTTTATTTCCGCATTCTTTATTTGTCTTTTAGATTTTTATGAACCCGCGCTTTATAAACTTTAAAAGTTTAAAAAAATTTACTAAAATTCCGCATTTTATAAGTTATATTTTCCGCATTATTGCGGGGGTTCACATATGGTCATAAAATAAAATACATAAGCATAAGTAAAAAAATTTAGAATTAACCTCGGGTCCTTGCAAAATTGGCCTAAGAACAATATCAAAATTGATATTCGCCTATTAGTTGCACCCAGGACGATCTAAGATATATCCTTTGATTATGCTAGAAATCAATCTAAAATTTTCTGTAAAATTTTATTGTCTTTGTGTTTTTGTGATGAGAAAGAGGAGGCTAGGTCAGAAAAAGAATTAAGTTAGAAATAATTCTCCACCTAATTTCGGCTAACATTGACCGAAATAAGGAATAGAATTTCCTTATTTTTTTGGTCTTTCCAAAAATATATAAAGTGTGTTAAATTGTCATCTAGTGAGGATCGAACCCATGACCTCTTGGCTTGTGTACCCTCACTATTACCACTATGACACATTCAACTTGTTGATATTAAATACAACTGATTATATTTAATTACGAATTAACAGATTAATTCTTTCAAACTAACCTTATATATATTTAATTAAATATAACTTATTATATTTAATTTACGAATTGACAGTTAATTCATCTCAACTTAATATTATTTAATTTTCATTAAATAATTATCTCATCAACACATTGACTAACTTTTTAGTCATTTTGGGCATCAATGTAATTATATTTCTATAACCACATTTCTCAAATACGTCCTATAGGTGTGACCTTTAGGGACCAGTTGATCACCGCCATCTGTATGATAATAACGTCAAACTTTCTAGCAAGCCAGCCGTTATTAGGTAAACGTTAATCAACTGATTAAATATACGAAGTATACCCTTGTGAACCTGTAAGAGATTTACAAATGTTATCACACTAATTTGTGGAGGACACCAGCTCCAACAAACTCCCACTTGTCCTCACAAGTGTATGTGCGATAACCGATTCTCATATCCTTTAAAATTTCTCCCACTCAATGTAAAACAATTTGCAAATCCGAATTCACAAAGGTCGTATTTTACAAGCGATCAGTATCAAGAGTGGTTTTCCCGACTAGAGAAGAACTTAACTGATAAACGAATCAACATTCGAGCATGGCCATGCATTTCAGTTACAACTCCTCGAGTGGCCCTGAGAAATAACTATACCTGATAAGGGATGGATATTTTCCTCAACTCAAATCTTGCAGTGTAAGCACAAAGATGAAATGACCTAAAAAATCTACTTAGCCCCGATTCACGGTGAGACTGTGAGAAAGAAACCAAAGTCACCCAAAGACTGTCTTAATCTCAAGAGACAGTTGATAGTCAAAAGAATCGACTCTAGGTACACAATAGATGTCCTATCCACGACCTGGCACCGAATGTTATAGAACATTTAGGACTCCATTACGTTGTCACAAATAAAAATTTGTCCTACGAGGTATCGTCATAATCTCGTATCTGTGATTGATTAGTCACCCGTTTAACTTATGGCTCGTTGAACCCACCATCAATCGACTGCACAATATAATAGCCGGAGTTATCAGCTCACATTGGCGATTACGGACCAAAACAAATATAATGTAATTCAGTTCACTTTGTGGCGTTCAATGTTGTCAGTACAATCCACATGAAAAACAAAATATTATAAAACCGATGAAGTTATAAATAGTATATGAAAAAGATAACGTATCGAATTCATAATCAACTACTATAACTCAGGTACACGTTAAATTCTCATGGAAATAACGTGTCCTCAATGCTTATCATATTTCAATGGCTCAGTAGTAGAATCTGCTACAACTTCCTGTTTGGAACTATTCCAGCTGACCGCAGCACCATTAAGAGTAAGAACGAATATAGACTGAGATTTCTAATCATTTCGATCCGTTTGGAAGCTGGCATCTGCGTAACCGATTGCGCATAGCTTTTTATTGCCTCCATAAGTCAATACCCAATCCTTAGTCCTCCGTAGGTACTTGAGGATATTTTTGACTGCTATTCAGTGTGTTTCACGTGGAGTCTTTTGGTACCGACTCGTCATACTCAATGCATATGCCACGTCTAGACGTGTGCATATCATGGCATACATGATCTATCCTATTGCAGAAGCTTAAGGAACACGACTCATGCGCTCAATACCTTCAGGCGTCGTGGGTGACTGAGACTTGCTCAACTGCATCCCAGTCGTCATAGGAAGGCTCCCCTTCTTGGAGTTGGTCATGCTGAACCTCTCAAGAACCTTATCTAGATAAGACTCCTGACTAAGTGATAACGTCCGTCGTGATCTATCTCGGTAGATACGGATTCCCAAAATACGCTGTGCCTCACCCAGATCTTTCATCTGGAAATGGTTCTTCAACCATTCTTTAACCGAAGAAAGGAGAGGAATGTCATTCCCAATCAAGAGTATGTCATCGACATACAATATCAAGAATACAATCTTGCTCCCACTCGACTTGATATATAAGCATGGTTCGTCGACCGATCGAGTGAAACCATACTCTTTTATCACTTGGTCGAAACGATGATTCAACCTCCGAGAAGCTTGCTTAAGTCCATAAATGGAACGCTTAAGCTTGCATACTTTATTAGGATGTTTAGGATCTATGAAACCTTCGGGTTGCACCATGTACAACTCTTCCTCCAAATAACCGTTTAAGAAGGCGGTTTTCACATCCATTTGCCAAATCTCATAATCATGAAATGCGGCAATCGCTAAGATTATCCGAATGGAACGTAGCATGACTACAGGTGCAAAAATCTCATCATAATGCAATCCTTGCACTTGAGTGAAACCTTTTGCCACAAGTCGTGCCTTATAGATATCTGGTTGCGCGTCTACGGAACGCTTTATTTTGTAAAGCCATTTGCAGTGTAGAGGTTTTACCTTATTAGGTAAATCAACTAGATCCCATACGTTATTCTCATACATGGAGTCCATCTCGGATTGCATGGCTTCGAGACATAGCTTTGAGTCGGAACAGGCCATAGCACCTTTATAGGTTGCGGGTTCATTACTTTCTAGAAGTAAAACATCATTCTCCTCGACCATACCAATGTATCTGTCCGGAGGATGAGAGTCTCTACCCGACCTCTTAGGTTCCTCAGGAATATTAACCGTATCATCAGTTGGAGGTACAGCTTCCTCCTTCTATTCCTCGGTTGTTGGTTCTGGAATCTCCGACAGCTCGAAGGTTCTATTACTCGACTTGTTCTCGAGAAATTCTTTCTCTAAGAACGTCGCACTAGCCGCAACAAATACTCGATGTTCGGTTGGCGAATAGAAGTAATGACCAAATGTTCCTTTTGGATAACCTATAAAGTATGTCTTGACCGATCGCGGGCCGAGCTTATCCTCGTGTCTCCACTTGACATAAGCCTCGCAGCCCCAAACCCGAATAAAGGACAAGTTAGGTACCGTTCCCTTCCACATTTCATATGGAGTCTTGTCGACAGCTTTAGACGGACTTCGGTTAAGTATAAGAGCAGCTGACAAAAGAGCATAACCCCATAATGAATCAGGCACTACCGTGTGACTCATCATGGATCGAACCATATCAAGTAAGGTTCGATTTCTCCGTTCGGACACACCATTTAATTGAGGTGTTCCAGTGGAGTTAATCGTAGAGCGATTCCACGATCTTTCGGTGTTGATCAAACTCATTTGAAAGATATTCGCCACCCCGATCTGAACGGAGTGCTTTAATCTTTCTACCCGGTTGGTTCTGTACCCTATTCTGGTATTCCTTAAATTTCTCAAAGGACTCCCTTTTATGCTTCATTAAGTAGACATATCTGTATCTACTCAAATCGTCCGTGAAAGTGATAAAATATCTATAGCCATCTCTAGCGGTAATTGACATAGGTCCACATACGTCCGTATGTATGAGTCCTAATAGGTCACTAGCGCGCATTCCAACGCCTTTGAAGGAAATTCGAGTCATCTTGCCAATGAGACATGATTCACACGTGCCATATGCAGAAAATCCGAATGAGGGAATAGTCCCATTATCGACAAGTTTCTTTACGCGTTTCTCATTTATGTGTCCCATTCGACAATGCCATAGATAGGTTTGATCTTTGTCACCAACCTTTAATTTCTTATTATTCATGTGTAATACTTCCGTGGTTTGATCTAAGATATAAATTCCATTTATGGAAACTGCTTTGCCATAAATCATTTCATTAAAAGAGAAAATACAACTATTATCCTTTATTGAAAATGTAAAACCGTTTTTAGCAAGTACGGAAACAGAAATAATGTTCTTAGATAAACTGGGTACATAGTAACAATTATTTAATGATAACTCAAAACCACTAGGGAGTTGGATTACATATGTTCCCTTCGAGGCGTGACTACTCGTGCTCCATTCCCACTCGCAGTCCACATCACCTTTTTGAGAGGTATGATGTTCTTTAGGCCCTGCAAATGATTACACAGATGAGAACCACAACCAGTATCTAGTACCCAAGTTCCGAAACTTGCATGGTTAATCTCAATCATATGAATATAAGATGACATACCAACAGGAGCGACACGGCCTGCTTTGATGTCGTCACGGTAGACGGGACAGTTCCTCCTCCAATGTCCAGTCTTGTGACAATGGTGGCACTCTATGTCACCGCCCTTGCTCTTTGTCTTGCCCTGTGAGCCACTAGTCTCACCAGGCGCACTCTTACCGTTTCCTGGCTTCTTAAACTTTGGCTTACCTACAGCTAGGTCGCCATGAGCCTTGCCCTTACCTTTACTCTTGTTGTGAATCGTGAGAACATCCTGCTTCATGCTCCCACTCAATTTCATATCCTTCTCTGTCTGTACGAGAAGGGAGTGTAGCTCATGAGGACTCTTTTTCAAGTCATTCATGTAGTAGTTCGCCCTGAAAAGGGCAAAACCATCGTGAAGAGAATGAAGCATTCGGTCAATGACAATGCTCTCCTTGATTCTATAATTCAGTGACTCAAGTTTCTTGACATTCTCAATCATGTGAAGAATGTGTGGGCTAACCGGTTGGCCCTTCTGGAGTTTCGCATCAAAGAAGCGACAGGTATGCTCATATGTGATGATTCTCGGTGCTTTTGAGAACTCATTAGTGAGCGTGGTGAAAATCTTGTTTGCCCCTTGGGCAATGAAGCGTCTCTGCAAATTGGTTTCCATTGCAAAGATGAGTACGTTCTTTATCGCACCCGCTTCCATAACGAAATCAATATAAGCGAGTGACTCGTTGGCTCCTGCATTTGGGCCTGGGTTGACCGGTATTGGCTCGATTAAATACCTGAGCTTACCGTCGCAGATGGCGACATTCCGTAGTGCCGCCTCCCAGTCCGCAAAATTGGACCCATCATTCTTCAGTCGAGTGGACTGATTCATTTGGTCCATGAACATTTTAAGCCAGGACGAACGATCTAGTGTGGCCAGGCATTGGGATTGCGTTATTTCCAGCCATATGTTGTAACAGTATTATTGATAATAAGCGTGTTCTACACTGCGAAAGAAGAATAAAATAATAAGCATGCATCGTTATTATTTTAAGTCTAATGAACTAATGTCATAACGCGAAGACTCAAAGACATTTATACAATTGACCTCCCTCAAGAATTATATAAATGACCCCAAGACTCAATTCTCTGTAAATTGATAAGCTAACCTTTTAGCTAATTCTACCGTTAGAATTCTTGGTCGATAAATTTCTGTAAATTCTATCTATAGTCCATCATAATCACGAGAAACTCTTCGGACTATGATGTTGAGGTAAACTAAGTCAACACAACTACTTACCCAACGTAGAAGGGGTCATATTAGGCCTACCGACGAAGAAGGGACTCATAGATGTTTGCCCTTATAAAGACTAATCTCAATTTCCGTTTTAGAGGAAGATCCCATCAACTTTTTAATTCATTTTAAGTGAACTATAATCTAGAATGCGAGAATGATTTAAACTAAGGTGATGGCTTAAAGACTGTGACATCTGCATGTCCATGAAAACTAACATACAACCTATATGAGTCAATTTTCATGCATTTTAGTAATAGGTGGTTTGGTTTTAGGCGGAATATGATGCAATTACTAGCATGTGAATGAAAAGCAATAAAATGAAAAACGTAAAAAAAAAAAAAACAGTAAAAGTCCTAGTGTGGCCTATCCTATTAAAATGAACAATAAATACAAGTTTGGAATCCATCCTTGGACCCGAGAAGCTTGTCTTGATGTTCCATCTTGATCCATGTAGCGGGAGTGAGCTTGAATCTTCATCTTTAGTCTTCTTTGAAATTACAATAAATAAAATTACATAATTGACCTATTAATTACATTCTAATTTCAAAAACCCAAAACTAAAATAAAGGAGATTCGAGATCTCATAATTACATAAAAATTATGTTTCCTTCATTACGAAAACATAATTGACTAAGGCCACACTAAGTATTACAAATTACAACCGATTGCAAAATTAAATACGTAAATAAAATTCATTCATTCGATTCATTCAACATAATTAAAAGCATCAACTAAAAATAAATTAAACATACATAATACAATAAATAAATTATGTTGATTAATTTATCCAAACCACCTATTTAAATTGAATTAAGTGACAATTCCGCAATTTAATCACATTAATTTCAAACTTAATCCATATTATACTTGTAATATGAATTCTATCCGTCAAAAATTTTAAACTGCTTTAAAATAACTCGGTATCATTAAATTGTGAACCGATTCACAATAACTAATTGGCCAAAATAAAGAAAAATAAAATCCAATTCTCTAAATTTTACTCGGCCAAAAAAAAACGAAAAGTCCTTTTTTTTTTATTTGACACGGCTGAAAAAAAAATAAAAAAAATAAAAAACAACTCCTTTCCTATTCTAATTAGGTAAATAGGAAAAACAAGGGAAAAAAAACTTTCCAAAAAAAAAATTACTCTAATTTTTCGGCAAAAGCCAAAAAAAAAAAACTTTCCTAATTTTTTTTTTCTTTTTCATGGTTTACCAAAAATAAAATTAACATAAAAAAAAAAAAAATTCTCGTAAACCCTAAAAAAACGGCCTCCTTTTTTTTTCTTATCTTTTTGCGGCAATTATGCCCTAAAACAAGATTTGATGATCAATTGTTTACCTTTGCTATTAGAACATGATTAACATATGAAATAATAAACATGATTAACTTATATGCCAAAAACTATATAGCAAAAACAATCTTTTAATCATAAACATGACGATTCCATTTGATTTTAACTTAATCTGCATTAAATCAAAAACTACCAATTCTTCATATGATAATTTTAACTGATTATAAACTATAATATGAAAAATAGAATGGAAGAACTATCATCAAACAAAAAAAAAACGGCATAAAAATTTCGATCCGAAAAAAAAACCGAAACCCTAATTTTTTTTCTTCTCGAAAATCTGATCGTTTACATACAAATTTTATGAAAATCATCAAAATTAAAATCGTAGCCTTAAGCTCTGATACCACTTGTGGGAAATAATCTGTATACTTCCCTTTAACATGAAGGATTATAACAATATAATAAAGATGATCTATGGTCATAAAATAAAATACATAAACATAAGTAAAAAGATTTAGAATTAACCTAGGGTCCTTGCAAAATTGGCCTAAGAACAATATCAAAATTGATATGCGCCTATTAGTTGCACCCAGGACGATCTAAGCTATACCCTTTGATTATGCTAGAAATCAATCTAAAATTTTCTGTAAAATTTTATTGTCTTTGTGTTTTTGTGATGAGAAAGAGGAGGCTAGGTCAGAAAAAGAATTAAGTTAGAAATAATTCTCCACCTTTCTTTTTATATAGACCGAAATCCGAAATCAATTCGGAAAGATTTATATCTCCTAATTTCGGCTAACATTGACCGAAATAAGGAATAGAATTACCTTATTTTTTTGGTCTTTCCAAAAATATATAATGTGTGTTAAATTGTCATCTAGTGAGGATCGAACCCATGACCTCTTGGCTTGTGTACCCTCACTATTACCACTATGACACATTCAACTTGTTGATATTAAATACAACTGATTATATTTAATTACGAATTAACAGATTAATTCTTTCAAACTAACCTTATATATATTTAATTAAATATAACTTATTGTATTTAATTTACGAATTGACAATTAATTCGTCTCAACTTAATATTATTTAATTTTCATTAAATAATTATCTCATCAACACATTGACTAACTTTTTAGTCATTTTGGGCATCAATGTAATTATATTTCTATAACCACATTTCTCAAATACGTCCTATAGGTGTGACCTTTAGGGACCAGTTGATCACCGCCATCTGTATGATAATAACGTCAAACTTTCTAGCAAGCCAACCGTTATTAGGTAAACGTTAATCAACTGATTAAATATACGAAGTATACCCTTGTGAACCTGTAAGAGATTTACAAATGTTATCACACTAATTTGTGGAGGACACCAGCTCCAACAGATCTAACAAATTCAAGATGGAAAAACAAGAAGAAGAACGGTCTACTTATATTGCTAATTAGGCGAGATTTGAGACGGAAATCTTGAGTGGAAAACCCAGTCCAAGTAACAAATCACAAAAATGGAGTTTTGGAATTATTTTTAGAGAGATTTTAGTGTTGTTTGAATGAGGTGAAAATGAGATATGAAGAAGATGATGAATGAAGAAAAGGGGAATAAACTCATGTAAATCCCATCCCAGCTCCACTCGGTCAAGTGGCGAGTTCACTCGGTCGAGTGAATTTTTTCACTCGGTCGAGTGGCCAAGTTCACTCGGTCGAGTGCCCTATTTTCCAGGACGTTTCCATTGTAATACCCTCATACAACAAGGTGCCTTACCAAGACCACCTAATGCATGGAAGTGCTCCCATCTCGGTTACCCGAGTCAATGTATATCAAAAGGACCATAAAAGAACGTACTTTATTAAATAAGTTTAGTGCGATACAAACCAAAACCAAAACTATCAAATGAAATACAACTGTTTCAAATACCAAAATCAACTAAATGAAATATAAAGTTCATCGACATAGCGGAAGACTCTAAGTGACACGTGGTGACTTGATCCCAGCTATCCCTCGCGCAATCCATCTCATATCTGCTCAATAACTGCTCACTATCTCCAAATGGATCACCACAGTTTTAAAACAATTAAAGGGGGTCAATTACTGATTACAAAATATAAGATTAAGCAATATCAACAATACATACAATCATCCAACTCCGTCACATCTCCAATCACCAGACTAGTCTAAAGGTCTAGTCCTGCCAGATTACGGCCGCAACCAGTAATCCTCACCGCCAGTGGGGGACCGCAGCCATTCCCAACTAAGCCCCGCTCATCATTACCGAGCGCAAACCCATGTTCCTTGATGTGCACATCCCCTCTTATGGCGGGTTCCACAAGGGGCGAATCAAGGGCGTGAAACCACTCCCGCAAGTGACTCCACTCAGCCGAGGGCACACCTCGCGAACCACAGACAAACACAACCAACCAACTATACATCAACAATTACCAATTACCAATTCCAATATGATATAGATCAACAACATTAAACAACCATCAACAATCAACCATCAAATACAATTTAACCAATAACTGAGTAGGGAAACCCTACCTGGAAAAGCAATCACCAAGATCGTCACAATCAGCTAATCAGAAACGTTCCTCTACGAAATCACCTCCTATCGATCACGCAATCATACAATTACCATCTAACAATCACAATACTCCCAAAACCCCCATACTCCAAGTGCCTTACCAGGACCACTTAAGGTATGAGAACACCACCATCTCGGTTTCCCGAGGCAATGATACTCAAATAGACAATAACGAAACATACTTAAATGTTAATAAAGTTTAAGTGATACAACCAACCTCCAAAACCGTTAAAAAGGAAATACAAATGTTCTCAAAATCACAAAGACTAAACAACTAATCCAAACACAGCGGATGACTCTAAGACCGGTGGTGACTCCATCCCAGCTATCCCTCGCATAAGCCATCATACATGCTCAACAACTACTCACCATCCCCGAATGGATCACCACAGTTTTTAAAACAATTAATGGGGTCAGTACTGATTACATAAAAATAATAGCCACAATGAAACAGTAACACAAACAGCTCAATCAGCTCAACCAATCTCCACAACTCCATCTCCAACTCCACACAACTGACTATACGCTAAAGTGTGTAGCCCTGCCAGAGTACCCATCGCAACAAGTACACCTCACCGCCAGTGGGGGACCGCAGTCGTTCCCACCTAAGCCTCGTTCATCTCCATCGAGCGATAAACCCATGTTCATTAATGTGCACATCCCCTTGTGCCGGAGACCACAAAGAGCGAATCAAGGGCATGAAGCCACTCCCGGAAATGACTCCACTCAGCTAGAGACGCACCCCGAAGATCACAGACAGTTACACAACCAATCAACAATGTATAACTAACAACCACCAAACCAATCCAACATTATAATTAATCAACAATCACAACAACAATTACCAACACGTTATGTAGCCAATACTGAGTAGGGAAACCCTACCTAGAAAGCAAACACCACAGACGGTCTAGCAGCTAATCAGAATCTTTCCTCAACGAATCCTCCTCTTATAACATACATACATTCAATTACTACCACAACCATACAAATCACCCAAAACCCCCAACAATACCCAATTAGGGTTTTAAAGAAACTCAACGAAACCCAACATAAATTATACAAGGAACTTACCCTCGACAGGATGATCGTAACGATGTAAAGAACAAGATTATCCGACGAACGTAGCTTAGGGATTTGCCAATGATGCGAGAGAAGCAAAGTACGTAACTTCTAATCGTCACATGAAAAGTTTATGATGTTGAAAAGTGTTTAAGAAATAATAACAAACCCTTTTATATTAATCTCGCGTCACTAACAAAACCCGTCAAACTCAGCCCGTAAAACTCACTTACTCGATCGAGTAAGTGACTTACTCGATCGAGTGGCCCTTACTCGATCGAGTCCCTAACTTACTCGATCGAGTACCCTACAGGCAGTCTATTGCTTTGCATCAAAAACTACTTACTTGACAGAGTAAACCCCACTCGATAGAGTACCCAAAGACACATAAAACCGTAGTATTACAGTCTTCCCTCCTTAAAAAGAACTTCTTCCCCGAAGTTCAACCCATAACCAAAAACAAAACACACTAACAGTACTCCGACACAACAACATAACCAAAAGTCAAAACAAAACTCAAAACACATCTCCCAAAACAACACTCAACCCGACACAAGACAACTACTAACTGAACTAAACCAACATCAAACATACAAAAACTCTATGCGACCATCTCCTACCCCCCCTAAAAGAAACATGGTTACGTCCCTGTAACCACACATACCTGATCAAAAAGAGACGGATACCGCTCCCTCATAGCCTCCGCCTCCCAAGTAGCCTCCTCGACCTCATGGTTAGACCAAAGAACCTTAAGCAACACAGTTTCCCCATGTCTAGTTTTCCTAACCTTGCGATCAAGAATCTGTTTCGGCACCTCAAGGTAAGATAAGGACTCATCCAGCTCGATGTTCTCTACATCTAACACATGTGATGGATCACTAACATACTTCCACAGCTGAGACACATGAAAAACATTATGCACTCTATCCAAAGCAGCTGGTAAAGCTAACCGGTAAGCAACCTCGCCCACACGATCCAAAATCTCATATGGTCCTATAAACTTTTGGCTCAGCTTCCCTTTCTTACCAAATCTCATGACCCCACGCATAGGAGACAATTTCAAAAGAACCTTGTCCCCAACCTGAAACTCTGTGTCGCGACGATGTAAATTTGCATAACTCTTTTGTCGATCCTGGGCCACTTTCATCCTTTGCCTGATCAGCTTAACCTGTTCAACCATCTCCTGTACCATCTGTGGTCCCAGCAAATCGGACTCCTACATCTCCGCCCATACAAAGCCTCAAACGGTGCCATACCTATACTGGTGTGATAGCTGTTGTTATAAGAAAACTCAATCAAATCTAATCTCTGCTCCCCGCTACCACCAAAATCCATAACACAAGCTCGCAACATGTCCTCTAAAGTCTTGATGGTCCTCTCTGTCTGGCCATCTATCGCAGGATGAAATGCAATACTCATCTTCAAAGTAGTTCCCATCATTTCCTGCAACTCTTTCCAAAACCGTGATATGAACCTCGCATCTCTATCGGACACTATATCCTTAGGCACCCCATGCAAACGAACCACATGCTTCCTGCAAGCCAAAGCTAACTATATCTTGGTCCAAGTATCTTTAATCGGAACAAAGTGAGCTGACTTGGTCAGACGATCCACTATAACCTATATCATGTTATTATCCTGTTGACTCCTCGACAAACCCACTATAAAATCCATAGAAATGGACTCCCACTTCCACTCAGGTACCTCAAGAGACTGAATCTTACCTTGTGGTCATCACTGCTCCCCTTTAACTCTCTGACATGTCAAACAACGAGCCACAAACTCAACTGTTTCCTTCTTCATCCCAGGCCACCAAAAAGTCTTTTTCAAATCTTTATAAAACTTATCGCCGCCTGGATGTACCGAGTATGGTGTGCAATGAGCCTCTGTCATGATTATCTTTTTCAACTCCTCATCACCAGGAATACACCATCTCCCATCGAATCTCACACTGCCATTTGTATGAATAGAGAATCTAGACACTATCCCTTTCTCTACTCCAGATTTCCACTCCTCAATCTTAGGATCCAAAGCATGTTTCCTGCGAATATCATCATAAAGGTCTTGCTCCACTGTCAAGTCCTCTCTAGCATCCCCTCTCTATATCATATGTATCCCCATCTTCCCCACCTCATTTCTCAAACTCATCAAAGACATAGCTGTGCAATGAGAATGCACACTCTTCCTGCTCAAGGCATCTGCAACCACATTAGCTTTCCCTTCATGGTATATAATATCCATGTCATAATCCCCAATCAGCTCCATCCACCTCCTCTGTCTCATGTTCAACTCCTTTTGAGTGAAGATGTACTTGAGACTCTTGTGATCTGAAAACACCTTAACTGTCGCCCCATAAAGATAGTGCCTCCAAATCTTGAGAGCAAACACAACCGCACCCAACTCTAGATCATGTGTCGGATAGTTCTCCTCATAAGGCTTTAATTGCCTAGAAGCATAGGCAATCACTTTCCCATTCTGAATCAACACACAACCCAACTCATTCTTTGAAGCATCTGTATACACCTCAAAGTTCTTACTCCCTTCGGGTAATGCTAAGATTGGAGATGTGGTCAAACGCTCCTTTAATGTTTGGAACGCGATCTCACAACTTTCATCCCAACGAAACCTGTTTCCTTTCCTCATCAAAGCTGTCATAGGTCTGGCTATCTTGGAAAAATCTTTCACGAACCGTCGATAGTACCCTGCCAAACCCAAGAAACTCCTGATCTCTGCCACATTCTTCGGTGCTTCCCACCGAGTAACTGCTTCTATCTTTGCAGGATCCACAACAACAACTTTCTTTGAAATCACATGGCCTAGAAAAGCAACCTCCTCTAACCAGAACTCACACTTAGACAACTTTGCATACAGCTGGTTGTCTCGCAAAGTCTGCAACACTATCCTCAAATCCTCCTCATGCTCCTCCTTAGTCTTAGAAAAGACTAAGATATCATCGATAAAGACCACAACAAACCGATACAAAAACTGATTGAAGACCCGATTCATCAAATCCATAGACACTGCAGGTGCATTAGACAACCCAAACGGCATCACAACATACTCATAGTATCCATACCTCGATGTAAAAGCTGTCTTTGGTATGTCCTCCTCCCGAATCTTCACCTGAAGGTATCCCGACCTCAAATCGATCTTAGAAAAGACCGCTGCACCGTTCAACTGATCAAACAGATCATCTATCCTCGGTAAAGGATACTTGTTCTTCACTGTAACTCTGTTCAGCTCCCTATAATCGATGCACAACCTCAAACTCCCATCTTTCTTTTTCACAAACCAGACTGGTGCTCCCCACGGTGACACACTAGGTCTAATGTATCCCTTCTCAATCAGATCATCCAGCTGTTTCTTCAGCTCCTCCAACTCCCTAGGACCCATACAGTACGGTGCCTAAGAGATTGGCCCCGTCCCCGGTTTCAACTCAACACTGAAATCTATCTTCCTCTTCGGTGGCAAACCCGGTATCTCATCTGGAAAGACATCTGGAAACTCTCCCACCACTGGTATCTGCTCAACTGTCGGACTCTCCATACTATGGTCTCTTACATGGCATAAGATCAATGGGCACCCCTTCCTCAAATAGGACTTCAAGGTCACTGCTACAATCAACTTAACTTTGGGTTTGACAACAAACCCACAATAAGACACACTAATCCCCTTAGGACCTCTCAAAGAAACCCTCTTTTGATGACAATCTATCTTAGCCTTGTACTTACCCAACCAGTCTATACCAACTATCATCTCAAAACCCTCCAAAGGAAACTCTAACAAGTCCAGTGGTAGGTCAACCTGCCCAACTATCATAGACACCCCTCTATACAACCGCCCACAAGATACAGACTCACCCGACGGTATGAAAACTTCCTCTTTTACAGACTAATACTCACTCAAACCCAACAACTTAGCATGACTTGATGATACAAATGACTGTGACGCCCCCGAATCAAACAAAACAAAGGTAAAAACTCTATTAACATGAAAAGTACTGGTGATAACGTGAGCATCATCCTCAGCTGCTTTATTTTCCATCATAAACAGCTTACCACTGGTCTTCTGCCCACCTCCCTGGACAGTACTAGCTGAGGTAGACGGCTTAGCAGCCGACCCCTGGTTGTTGTTATTCGTCGTCGGTTTCTAATATTAATTACCGCTATTACGATTAGCCCCACCATTGTTGTTCCACGACCCAGCCGGCTTGTTACTAGCATAACTCTGAGATGGACCCTGAGAGAAACTCCCCTGTGACAGTCTCTGGAAACCTCCACTCATAGCACTGGTGCACTCATGCCTCTTATGGCCCATACCACCACAGTTAAAACAAGTCATACCCCAACTGCTACTACCACCACCATGGCCACGCCCGTAAGAAGCTCCAGCACTAAACCCCGAACCTGAAGAGTACGCTCTCGTCTGGTTATGGCCGCCCCTCTTGTAACTAGACTGACCACCACCCACACTCTCAGCCTTCCTCTTATCAGAAACTCCCTCACGGCTCTCCTTGGCCATCTCAACTAACCTCTCAGCCCTCCCAGCACGCTCATACACCTCCTTAACATCGATGGCTCCTCCTCAGAACTTCTCCATGATCTTAGGTGTCAACCCCTTCTCAAATCTCAACGCCAAGTTCTCTTGGCTCAGCCCCATGTCCTCAACATACCTATATTTCTCGTTGAACTTATGATACTACTCAGCAACGGTCATGTCAGAAGTCATCTTAAAGTCATCAAACTCCTCCCTCAGCTTACTACGCACATGCTCAGGCACAAACTCTCGCCTCATAGCTCTCTTAAACTCATCTCATGGTATCGCAGGTAACCCCTGTTTCACATACAAGTCCAAAGCACTCACCTTAACCTTGTCCCACCACTCACCAGCTGCTTCCCTCAAGTAGAACGCAGCTTGTTCCACTCGAAGCTCCTCTGGGCAATGAACTAGATTAAGTATCTTCTCCATCTCTCTATGCCAATTATCCAGCAGAATTGGCGCCCCAGTCTCCTTGTACTCCTTAGGATTGAACCTTGCTATATGTATACTTATATTTGAGTGATCTGGCCCCGCCTCTTTATCCTTCCCCACTCTCTTCAAAGCCTCAGTAAGAGCATCTTGGTGCTCCAACATCTTAACAATCTCATCTATACTCATGTTTTCTGCCCTGGCATACAACGTTGTTCTCTTAGGCGGCATTTTTGAAACTATATAAGAAAAGGTAAACATGAACACACATCCCACATCTCAAAACACAAAAATGACATGTACAGCACCTACTCGATCGAGTACCATGACCCACTCGATTGAGTTGAGGTCACTCGATCGAGTTGCCCACCTACTCGATCGAGTGCCTCGACTCCAGAACCTGACCAGAAAGCTCCCAAAAACATACTCGATCGAGCCAACCTCCCACTCGATCGAGTTAGCCCTACTCGATCGAGTTCCATAACCTACTCGATCGAGTGCCCAAAAACAGACTTCTGCCCAGAAATGGAAAACTACCTACCCGGTCGAGTTACTCCTACTCGATCGAGTCACTCAGCTACTCGATCGAGTGCTCCCCACTCGATCGAGTCACTCAGCTACTCGATCGAGTGCTCCCCACTCGATCGAGTCATGCAGACTCGTATACTACCCGCATGTTCAAACTCACACTTCCCACTATCTATACTTTTATGCAAAACGATAAACAAAACCTATATATACATATCTCTTTATATACTCAAACAACAGTAATTTCTCTTCCATATTCTAATATGCCATGTTATAAATCAACCATCATGCCATTCACATATTCAACTAACAACATATCTATCATATCATCATCTTCCTTCACTACACAACTCCCATCCTCCACATACATGCATCCACCGATTCATACAACACATTACTATATAAACACACTTCACAAGATAAACACATAGCCATCCCGACTCACATCCCATGGTGACCGGTTCAAAATTGTAGGGCGAGTTCGCGACTTTAGGACGTCTCCCAAGTCTTTCCATTAGCTCCTACAACTCCTACCCGGGTTCATTTTAGTTTGACTCCCTATGTTCATTAGGTTCATTGGTTACAGGTTTCAAGATCGTCGCTCTGATACCACTTTGTGACACCCCCATACTCCAAGTGCCTTACCAGGACCACTTAAGGTATGAGAACGCCACCATCTCGGTTTCCCGAGGCAATGATACTCAAATAGAAAATAACGAAACATACTTAAATGTTAATAAAGTGATACAACCAACCTCAAAACTGTTAAAAAGGAAATACAAATGTTCTCAAAATCCAAAAGACTAAACAACTAATCCAAACACAGCGGGAGACTCTAAGACCGGTGGTGACTCCATCCCAGCTATCCCTCGCATAAGCCATCATACCTGCTCAACAAATGCTCACCATCCCCGAATGGATCACCACAGTTTTTAAAACAATTAATGGGGTCAGTACTGATTACATAAAAACAATAGCCACAATGAAACAGTAACACAAACAGCTCAACCAATCTCCACAACTCCATCTCCAACTCCACATAACTGACTACACACTAAAGTGTGTAGCCCTGCCAGAGTACCCATCGTAACAAGTACTCCTCGCCGCCAGTGGGAGACCGCAGCCGTTCCCACCTAAGCCCCGCTCATCTCCATCGAGCGATAAACCCAAGTTCATTAATGTGCACATCCCCCTTGTGACGGGAACCACAAGGGGAAAATCAAGGGCGTGAAGTCATTCCCGCAAGTTACTCCACTCAGCCAGGGACGCACCCCGAAGATCACAGACAGTTACACAACCAATCAACATATATAACTAACAATCACCAAACCAATCCAACATTATAATTAATCAACAATCATAACAACAATTACCAACACGTTATGTAGCCAATAGTGAGTAGGGAAACCCAACATGGAAATCAAACACCACAGACGGTCTAGCAGCTAATCAGAATCTTTCCTCAACAAATCCTCCTCCTATAACATACATACATTCAATTACTACCACAACCATACAAATCACCTAAAACCCCCAACAATACCCAATTAGGGTTTTAATGAAACTCAACGAAACCCAACATAAATTATACAAGGAACTTACCCTCGACACGACGATCGCAACGGTGTAAAGAACAAGATGATCCGACGAATGTAGCTTAGGGATTTGTCAATGATGCGAGAGAAGCAAAGTAAGTAACTTCTAATCGTCACTTGAAAAGTTTATGATGTTGAAAAGTGTTTAAGAAATAATAACAAACCCTTTTATATTAATATCGCGTCACTAACAAAATCCGTCAAACTCAGCCCATAAAACTCACTTACTCGATCGAGTAAATGACTTACTCGATCGAGTCCCTAACTTACTCGATCGAGTACCCTACATGCGGTCTACTATTTTGCGTCAAAAACTACTTACTCGACAGAGTAAGCCGCACTCGATAGAGTACCCAAAGACACATAAAACCGTAGTATTACAAGGGTTTCAACCAAAATCAATAAAACGACATAAAAATTATACTAGAATCTTACCCACAATGCGACGGTCACAACGGCGTAAAGAACTTAGAAATCCGACGACACGAGCCTTGGTATTTGGTAGCAATGTGAAAGAGAGAAGCAACGTAACTTGTTTTAATCTTTGTGAAAGTTAAATTAGGGAAAAAAGTGAAAAGAACTGACACAAGGTGTTTATATATCTTTCTCGCATTGCTAACAAAACCCGTCAAAAACAACCCGTAAAACCGACTTACTTGATAGAGTAAGTCACTTACTCGATCGAGTGCCCCCTACTCGATCGAGTGACCCCTACTCGATTGAGTACCCATCAGACAGTACACTGTTTCGTAACCAAAACTCACTTACTCGACAGAGTAAACCTTACTCGATAGAGTACCCAACAGTACAGAAAACCGTAGTATTACAGTTCCCTCCTTAAAAATGAACTTCGTCCCCGAAGTTCAAACCCATACTCAAAAACAAACATACTAACCCAACCACGACACAACAACGCAACAAAGGTAAAAACAAAACCCCAACCACAACTCATGATGACTCAAAACAACCACTAACTGTACAAAAACCATCGTAAAACCATACCAAAACCTTATGCGATCATCTCCTACCCTCTAAAAGAAACTTGGTTACGTCCCCGTAACCACACATACCCGATCAAAAAGAGACGGATACCGCTCCCTCATAGCCTCCTCCGCCTCCCAAGTAGCTTCCTCAACCTCGTGATTAGACCATAGAACCTTGAGCAACATCGTTTCCCCGGACCTAGTTTTGCGAACCTTGCGATCAAGAATCTATTTTGGCACCTCAAGACAAGGATTCGTCCAACTCGATGTTCTCCACCTCTAACACATGGAAAGGATCACTCACATACTTCCGCAACTGAGACACATGAAACACATTATGCACCCGATCTAAAGCTGGTGGTAACGCTAACCGATAAGCAACCTCTCCCACACGATCCAAAATCTCATACGGTCCAATGAACTTCTGGCTCAACTTCCCTTTCTTACCAAACCTCATAACCCCACGCATAGGTGACACCTTCAAGAGAACTTTATCCCCAACCTGAAACTCGATGTCCCGACGGTGCAAGTCTGCATAGCTCTTTTGTCGATCTTGGGCCGCTTTCATCTTTTGCCTAATCACTTTCACTTGGTCTATCATCTCCTCTACCATCTGTGGTCCTAAAACATCTGCCTCAGCACTATCATCCTAGCAAATCAGACTCCTACACCTCCTCCCATACAAAGCCTCAAACTGAGCCATCCCAATTCCCGTGTGGTAGCTGTTGTTGTAAGAAAACTCGATCAAATCCAACCTATCTTCTGTTGGACCATATAGATATATGATTAAGTTTTGATAATGACAAGTGTGTGCCTCGTGTTGTATAAACTCTTGCTCGTAATCTTTTGTTTAGTCTTTGTCAGATTAACTTAGGTTTACAAGTTAGCAAGTAATGTTATAGCATTCTTAGCTATAACATTAAAGATTTGTGAGGCATCATTCAAGTAATGTTATAGCAGCTTGAGCTATAACATCGAAGATTCTTAAAGCACCATAAGCAACTGTAACAAGTTTCAAGTATGATGATCATTCAAGCAAAAGGCTAGATTAAGTCTTTAACAAAGCTCAAGATGAAGAGCTTTTGGTCAAGATAAAGAGAAGATCCTTTACTGAAGATCTCCAGGAAGATTAGTTAGTATAGGTCTTCATCTGATGACGGTATCTTAAGATAAGAATATTGGGAAAGTAAAGTTATAGCTATTTCACCTATAACTTTACTCACCAAACTTAAAGTTATAGTTGTTTCTACTATAACTTTAGGTAGCATTTTAATAGCACGATTTTAATAGTTTTAAAATCATTTTTCAAAGGATAAAATTCTTTAAACATATTTCGAAATCATTTGTATCTATAGTAAATATAATATATGGGTTGTTATAATGAGTAAACTGCTTATCTCTATTGGTTAGTAAAACGGCTTATGGGTCGTCATGCTACCTAGGGTTTGCTAGTCTATTTAACCTAACCCTAATTCAAGAAGAGAGATATTCATCCAAGATGGGCACGGGCCTAGGGTTTCGGCCGTGAGCTGTAAACCGTTGGGACGTGTGAAGTTGTTGCGCATAAGTAACCTATCTAATCAAATCTAGCTTATATTTATATAAGATATTTTCCTATCTTTATAATATATGATTTGATTTGTTTACTTATCCAAACATATTAAAGATATAGTTTTAGAAAACAAATAAGATTTGCTTTTATCTTATTTACCTAAACTATAATATCTTGGATTAAATTAGGAAAGAGATAAAGAATTATCTCTTATAATCCTTGCCGCCTATCTCACGGCATCCTAGGGTTTCGTGCAAACCCTAGGTCTCTCTTCTACTATAAATACACTTGATCATTCCTTATTTAAGCAAGCTTTTCGAAATACAACAATCCTTGCAAAACATATTTTGATTTTAAATCTTAATTGTCTTATTGTTTTGTTTTTGAAAATATTGCGAAAAGTCGTGCTCTTTAAATTGCTTATCTTTCTTAAGATTACGTCATAAGATAATAGTACTTCATATTGTTTCTTACTCGTTCAATTGTGTGAACACTTAGAAGAACAATCAAGTGCTTTCTTAGTAACTTAAGATAGTCAAATCGAATATCTAGTGATATTCAAATCGAGTTATAGTTAGAGTTAACTATACGAGTTGGGTTGATAATTTTGTAATCCGGAGTAAGGTACTAAAATTATTAATCGAGAATAGTGGACGTAGGCTTCGACGTGTGAAGCTGAACCACTTCAAATATCGTGTGTCCTTGCATCTTTCATTTCAGTCATTTCATTACGTTCATAATCAATTAGTTAATTAGTTAAAGTTTAATCAATAAACTTTAAGTAATTAATTACCTTGATATAAAATAAAAAGTAGGCATAATTTTTTAAATACTCGATTCACCCCCCCCCCCCCCTCTCGAGTATTTCGGGTGTGATAGACTCTTCAATTGGTATCAGAGCCTCGTGCTCTTGATTGCCTAACCGCAAAGAGGCTAGATCCGTCTATCTTTTTATCTTTTTATTTTATTTTCATTCCGCTGCCTTACACGTGTGAAATGGATTCCAAGTATCTTAAGTGTTCCGTCTTTGATGGGAAGAATTATGGACTTTAGAAAAACATGATGACACACTACATAAAAGGACATGATTGGGAGTGCTGGACGATTATAAAGAACGGACCATATAAAATTTTGGTCGCATCTTCGGAAGGCACTACCTATGAGAAAAAGGAATAAGACTATGTTGAGGCTGATTACAAGAAGGCTGAAAAAAACTCGAAAGCGATAAGCCTGCTACAAAACGGCATGACATCGACTGAATTCGATCGTTTTTATTCTTGCACTTCGGCCAAGGAAATATGGGATGGTCTTGAATTGGCCTATGAAGGAACGTCGGCTGTAAGGAAATATCGCATTGACCTGCTGATTCAAAAATACGAACTTTTCAGAATGGAAAATAATGAATCACTTGATAGCATGTCAGCACGATTTTCTACCATAGTCAATGAGCTTAAAAATCTTGGTAAAACTTTCAACTCCGAGGATATTGCTAGAAAATTACTTAGGAGTCTAACCAAGAAATGGCGTCCCAAGGTCATGGTTATGGAAGAAGTCAGAGATCTCACTTCTCTCCCTTATGCAGAACTTATTGGTGCTCTCATGGCTCATGAACTCGTCCTGGAAGACGATGAGGCCAAGGCCAGTAACACTAAGAGCATGGCTCTACAAGCTTCTGCTAAAGAAGAAGAAGATGTTGAAATAGAGGACGAAACGGTCTTGTTTGCTAAACGGTTCAACAAACGCATTTTTAGAAATAAGCAAGCAAAATCGTTCAATAATAAAAACAACAAGTTCTCTAATAAGAAAATTTCCGAGTCAAAAAATACGTTTGCTAATAGAGGATGCTTCAAGTGTGGAGAATCCAGTCATATGATTAAGGATTGTCCCACATGGGAGAAAATCAAAGACAAAGCAAAACGGGAGAAGACCAAGAAGGAATTCAAGCAAGTTATGATAGCATCATGCTGGGGAGATCTTGGCCCTGAGGACTACGAAACATCTGAAGAAGAAGAAGTTGCTAACCTATGCTTAAGCAACGTCAGTCTTGACCTCTTCTCAGACAATGATAAAGATAGTGTGGATTCCTACTGTTGCTTTCTAAGAGATTCCGATTCAGAAGAAGAAGAAGAGGTAAGCTATCTTGAACTTAAGAAAAGTGTTAAGAAATTGTCTAAGAATGCTTTAATAGAATATTTTGAGCAATCTCTTGATAAGTGTCATGAACAAGAAATGGAATTGAAAGACTTGAAAGAACAAATTCTCGATATTGCTGAAGAGAATCATCTCCTTAAAGCAAAGGCCAAAAAGCTCAAATTTAAAGTTATAGCTAATATGGCTACAACTTCAGATACGACAAATGCTGAGAAGAAGGCTCTTGAGTCTAAAGTTATAGCTAATAAAGCTATAACCTCAGACCTGAAACTCAACATTAAGCATCTTCAAGCCAAAGTTATAGCTAGTGAAGCTATAACATTGGAATTGAGGAAAGTCAAAGAGCTTCTTGAGACAAAGGCTACGGATAGAGAGGCCATGATCTCAAATCAAAAGAAGGAGATCGAATCTCTAACTCAGCAATTAAAGGAATCTAAAACCGATCATTCAAATACTAAAAGAACGCATACCGAGATGGTACGGGTTCTTAATGATAGGTTCCAGAAATTTCGTGATAACTATGAAGAGACTCATCCTCCCAAAGTCACAGGGTTAGATCATTCCAAATGCAACAAAGAAATAGAGTCCTTAAAAGAGTTACTCTTGCATGCTAGAAAGGTTCATGAGAAATGGGAAGGTAGCACACGTGTTCTAAATTTCCTAACTGAGCAATCAGATAATAACATGAAAATGGGATTAGGGCACGAGTGCTATGGTCGTAGATATCACTTTAAATGCAAATCAACCCCTTCCGAACGAGACTTGAAGGAAGAAAAATATACAAATTTACCAGAATATTTGATTTGCAATTACTGTGGTCATACTGGACATATCCAAGAAAATTGTGTCAAATATGCTCAGGATTTAAGAAAAGGAATCAACTTTGTTAAAGCATCCGACACGATTTTCGAGGATAATGATTGTACCCCATCAGAACCAAGTACAAGTGAAGAACGCAACAATGATCATCGTTGGTTCTACGACATGAGCTTTGATTTCAAGAAGGCTACCAAATCAAAACAAACACCTAAACCTAAAGAGCCCTTCAAAAGCAAAGCTCCTCCAAAACAACCTGAAAGACCACGACATAAGGAACCCACAACTCAACCTAAGACGGTTCCTAAACAAACCTATTCGCCTCCAAAACGTAAAGTTATAAAGAGGGTCTGGGTTAGAAAAGATTTAATTTTTAGAGTGACTAACGTCAAAGGACCCAACTTAGCTTGGGTACCTAAAAACTGTATCTAATTATTTTGCAGGTTGTGGTGAAAGAAAATAACCTATGGTATCTTGATAGTGGTTGCTCAAGGCACATGACTGGAGATGTAAATTTATTTTCTTCACTTAAACCCTTTGATGGAGGTAAGGTCACATTTGGTGATAACAAGAAGGGTAAGATCATCAGTGTTGGTAAAGTTGGAATATCCTCTTCTCATGCAATTAGTGATGTTTATCTTGTTAGTGGTCTCAAGCACAATTTACTAAGTATCTCTCAATTATGCGACAAAGGAAATAAAGTTGTTTTTCATTCAGATTCCTGTCGAATAATAATTGAAGGAACGAGTAGTGTTGTGCTTAAAGGACACCGTAGGAGGAATGTTTATATGATTGATTTAAATAATATTCCTACTAATTCATTCACATGCATGAAAGTAACGACAGATGATCCATCCCTTTGGCACAAAAGATTGGCTCATATAAATTCAACTACATTGAATAAGCTAAAGAAGTGGGATTTGGTTGAAGGACTTCCCTCAATCAAATTCGATCAAGAAACTTAATGTGATTCATGTGCTCGTTGCAAACATGTGAGATCATCGTTCAAACCCAAGAGGATGGTAAGTACCAATGAACCATTAGAACTCGTGCATATGGATCTTTGTGGCCCAATGAAGGTAAGAAGTAGAGGTGGATCCAGGTATGTCTTTGTTCTAGTTGATGACTATTCTAGATTTGTTTGGCCAATCTTTCTCAACTCAAAAGATGAGACTTTCGAAGAATTTGTAGTTCTAATGAAGCTTGCCCAAAATAAGTATAAATCAAAATTAGTTTCCATTCGTACGGATCATGGCACCGAATTTGATAATCATGCGTTTATAGAATATTGTAGGGAAAATGGTGTTGGGCATAACTTTTCGGCACCATGAACCCCACAACAAAACAGTGTTGTTGAACGTATGAATAGAACATTGGAGGATATGGCACGCACAATGTTATTGTGTAGTGGACTACCTCGAAATTTCTGGGCTGAAGCTATTAGTACTGCATGCTATGTTCATAATCGAGCTTTGATTAGACCGATTCTCAAGAAGACTCCTTATGAGCTTCTTAGGGGACGTAAACCTAACGTATCACATCTACGTTGCTTCGGGAGCAAATGTTTTGTTCATAATAATGGCAAAAATAGATTAAGCAAATTCGATCCCAGAAGCGACGAAGCGGTGTTTGTAGGTTATTCTAATCATAGTAAAGCATATAAGGTTTTTTATTAAAAGAACCTTATGCATCGAAGAAAGTATCCATGTTGTTTTTTATGAAAATAATATGTTTGACAAAGCTGAACAGGATGAGGAAGAAGATTTGAACGAACCTGATTTCCGACTATCCAGGGATGAACTTCCAGAATTGGATGACAAAGATAAAGAAATTGAGGGCACAAATGATGAACAAATAAGCCCTTTGAATGATAAAGGAAAGAGAACTGAGAATTTAGTTGATGATACTAAAACCTCTTCTCAATCTAAGAATTTAGAGAATAAGGTTATAACTGATGAAGCTATAACTTTAACTCCAAATCAACAAACTAAGTCCAATGTTATAACTGATTCTGCTATAACTCCAGGCTTGGATTTAGGGGGAACAAGTCATGAACCCCGATCATTCGAAGATGATGAAACTAGTTCAGATGAAGATGTGCCTCATGTTTCAAAGAAATGGAAATATAAGGATTCCCATCCAATGGAAACCATCCTAGGAAGTCTGAATGAAGGCGTTCGAACTCGGAGAAGACTTAACAACTTCTGCTCTTTCTACTCCTTTCTGTCAACCATTGAGCCAACAAATATCAAAGAAGCACTTGCCGAACCAGATTGGATCGTTGTTATGCAAGAAGAGCTTCAACAGTTCAAACGAAACAAAGTGTGGCATTTGGTTCCAAGACCTAAAGACCGAACGGTTATCGGTACGAGATGGGTTTTTAGAAATAAGCTGAACGATACGGGAGTTATTGTTCGAAATAAAGCTAGATTGGTTGTACAAGGGTATAATCAACAAGAAGGAATTGATTATGATGAGACCTTCACTCCCGTAGCCAGACTTGAAGCTATTAGACTATTAATAGCATTTGCTGCTCATAAAGGAATTAAACTTTTTCAAATGGACGTTAAAACAGCTTTTCTTAACGGTTATTTGAATGAGGAGGTTTTTGTTGAACAACCCCCAGGATTTCTCGATAGCAAGTTTCAAAATCATGTTTTCAAATTAGATAAAGCTCTGTATGGTTTGAAACAAGGTCCGAGATCGTGGTACGACAGATTGTCAAAATATCTTCTAGAAAGTGGTTTTAAAAGAGGATCTGTCGATAAAACCCTATTCCTGAAAACTGAGGTTTCCGATCTATTAGTCGTACAAATATACGTTGACGATATTATTTTTGGTTCAACTAATAATCGTTTATGTAAGTACTTTTCAGATTTAATGACCTCAGAATTCGAGATGAGCATGATGGGAGAGCTCAAGTTCTTCCTTGGACTCCAAATCCAACAAACTCCTGAAGGGATTATGATACACCAACAAAAATACATCAAGGAGCTAATCAAGAAATTCGGTATGGAAAATTCTAACTCTAAGCCAACTCCAATGGGCACTGAGAAGAAGGTTACCTTGGATGAAAACGGTAAGTCTGTCGATGAGATGACTTATCGAGGTATGATTGGCTCACTTCTTTATTTAACTGCAAGTCGTCCAGATATTATGTTTAGTGTATGCGTATGTGCTCGATTTCAATCGTGCCCTAAAGAATCGCATATGATCGCAGTTAAGAGAATCTTGAAGTATTTAATTGGTACATCTAAATTATATCTGTGGTATCCTCTTGAGTGTAATTTCGATCTCATAGGGTATTCAGATGCGGATTATGCAGGTTGTTCACTTGACAGAAAAAGTACTTCCGGCATAGCCACATTTGTTGGACCGTGTATCATCACGTGGGGGTCAAAGAAGCAAAATTCCGTTGCATTATCTACTGCTGAAGCCGAATACATTGTTGCTGGACTGGTATGTTCTCAACTTTTATGACTTAAGCAACAACTATGTGATTACGGTGTTAATGTAGGGTGTATACCTATTTTATGTGACAACACAAGTGCTATAATTATATCTAAAAATCCTGCACAGCACTCACGAACTAAGCACATAGACATTAGACACCATTTTCTACGGGATCATGTAGATAAGGGCAACATAAGACTGGAATTTTGTAGTACAGAAATACAATGGGCTGACATTTTTACCAAAGCATTGGCTAGAGAACGTTTTGAGATTTTACGGTTGGAAATTGGTTTAATCGGTGGCAATTAAACTTGTCACAAATATTTTATTCTCTATATGACTGACTAGATTTGACGAGATTGTATGACTATGTCCGTATTTTTCGTTGCAAGTTTATTTATGTCAAATGTTATATTATATTATGAGAATATTCCATTTTCTAGTCATATATATTTTAAGTTTTATTATGAACCAAAAGTCGTAACCAATTATTCCAATTTCTTGCCTAAACCGAAAATTCCCTACAAACTTTATCTCTTACCATATCTTACCATATCTTGTCATATCACTTAAATAATTTACCCTAACCACTTGTCTATGGTAAGTATCTTTTAAAAAAAAAAAAAAAAAAAAAATTACCAAACTCCCTCTCCACACGTCACCTCCACTTTACTATTTCCCTTAAACCTCTTTTACCATAATTGATCTCCTATTCCCATAAATACTCCCCTCCTACCGTCACAATCACACACACACAAAACCCAAAGACCTTCCTTTAGACTCTTCTACACACTCAACCTCCAAAAATCCAATAATCATCATGACTCCTCCCTCAACTCGTTTCCACTCGCCCTCAACTCGGTCCACAACTCGGACCGGGTCCTCCAAACCTTCATGCAACAAAACTTGTGTCTCTATCAAAACTCCCTCACCTTCATCAAACCAAAAACCAACTAACCCCGATCATAACCGGGTTGATCCTAACTTATAAGGGAAAAGACGAAAGTTAAATAAAGGGAAAAAGAAGGTCGTAGGGTTTGAAGATTCGGTGGAAGAGACCGAGGTTGTAGCTACTCAAGAAGGCCATCAAAGGACAATGTTTCGAGAGTACATGCCGAATGCAACATCAATGGGGCTTGATAAGCTTCGACTCACCGCAGATGAAAGAACCCGTGTCAATTATGTAATGCGGTACGGTATTCATGGTGGTCGTCTCTATTCCGAAAAGTGGTATGGAAAAATTGAAGCTTTGCAATTTTTTAAGGATTTCTTGAACTTTCAAGAATGGAAGAAAGTTTGTTCCTTTGTTGGTTCGGTTTATCCTATTGAGGTAATCCAATTTTATTCTTCCGTTTCCGTCAAAAATAATGTGTTGCATGTGGTGGTGAATGATTCCGAAGTCAAAATCTTCCTTGACGATTTTTGTACTCTGTTTTCGGTCCCTGATGATGGGATCGAAATAAATCCGAGTGCGGAGTGGGGAGATGTGACAGAGGAAGAAAAGCTTAAAATTAAGAAGTCGTTTGATGTTGATGCTACGGGGTCAAGTAACATGCTTGCGGGGTCGTTTACCCCAAATTGAAACTTTCTTAATTTCATTTGGAACACGGTTGTTCCAAGGAGGGGTGGTCGTGATAAATTGTCAAGTTATGAGATGGTGTTGTTGTCTAAGTGGCTTGAAGTATCCAAAGTTAGTCTTCCTCGTCTTGTGTTTCATAAAATCGTTCAAACAAGTGTTTGTGTCACTGAGGAAAAGTTTTATACTACTTTGGATTTACCATATGGAATGTGGGTTTCTCGGCTTTTGGAACAAAAAGGAGTGATTGGGATTTCTAGCTATGGTGTAAAGGTGAAAGATGAGATGTGTGACACTCATCTTAAATTGATGAAGATGGGTGCCATTGGACCCGATTTGGTGTTTTTGGCAAAAGGGAATGTGGTGGAGAAATCGTCGGATGTAGTCTCGGTTGTTGAACAAAAATTGGAGTCATGTATGGCAAGTATTTGTGAAAAAATGGATGCGCAAAATAAGATAGTTGCAGAGTTGGTCTCGGGTTTGGGAAAAGACAGGAATGGGGCTTCGGGTTCGAAGGGTTCGGATCTTGGTTAAGTCTTGTCTTATTTGCATGGGTTGGAAGCACGGGTTGATGCTATGGCTAAGGATGCGGCTAGGGCGGCCAAGGAGTGTGTTCGTCATTCTAGTTCATTGGCTAACTTAGCTAGTCAAGGTGGGGCTTTATGGCGTGAAGGGAAGGCTATGCATGAGGATATGCGGGTTGTTTACGAGGCTACCCAAGCCTTGTCATTGAAAGTGCTTAATTTTGAGCGGTGTCTCACGGCACAAGCTAACCATGTCCGTTCATGCTTTGATCATCTTGACTCTCTTGAGTTTAGGACCCGTCCCGGTTATGTCAACCCCAATGTCGTGAAACGTGATAATCCTTAAACCCGTCCTCCTCTTTTCCTTGCCTTTCTTTTGTTAGACTTTATATTTTGAATAATTGTCTAATTCGGCCCATTTTGGCTTGCTTTTCATTCGGCCCATTTGGCTTAAACACTTGTTTCTTATTCGGCCCAATTGGCAATTAGACTATCTTGGTTTGTAGTACACTTATTTTCTATTTGGCATGTTTATGTAGATTACTTTCTCGTTTTATAATATTTCCTTGCATGCTTAATACGTGTCTCGAACCATATCATTCTAGTTGTTTTATGTCTTTTCTCGTCTTTTCGATGATGTCAAGAGGGGGAAGAAGTTATCGTGACTTAAGCATTTGCCTAAGCTTGCTCCTTGTTAGAACCTTTAATCTCTTAACGTCCTTAGATGCTATACTTTGTATATAAGTGATTGTTTTTGCGTTCAACTGTCTATTACTTTTATAGTATTATGTTGAGGGGGAACTTACACTTAGTCACAAATCGTAAGAGACTTGTCATCATCAAAAAGAGGGAATTTGTTGGACCATATAGATATATGATTAAGTTTTGATAATGACAAGTGTGTGCCCCGTGTTGTATAAACTCTTGCTCGTAATCTTTTGTTTAGTCTTTGTCAGATTAACTTAGGTTTACAAGTTAGCAAGTAATGTTATAGCATTCTTAGCTATAACATTAAAGATTTGTGAGGCATCATTCAAGTAATGTTATAGCAGCTTGAGCTATAACATCGAAGATTCTTAAAGCACCATAAGCAACTGTAACAAGTTTCAAGTATGATGATCATTCAAGCAAAAGGCTAGATCAAGTCTTTAACAAAGCTCAAGATGAAGAGCTTTTGGTTAAGATAAAGAGAAGATCCTTTACTGAAGATCTCCAGGAAGATTAGTTAGTATAGGTCTTCATCTGATGACGGTATCTTAAGATAAGAATATTGGGAAAGTAAAGTTATAGCTATTTCACCTATAACTTTACTCACCAAACTTAAAGTTATAGTTGTTTCTACTATAACTTTAGGTAGCATTTTAATAGCACGATTTTAATAGTTTTAAAATCATTTTTCAAAGGATAAAATTCTTTAAACATATTTCGAAATCATTTGTATCTATAGTAAAGATAATATAAGGGTTGTTATAATGAGTAAACTGCTTATCTCTATTGGTTAGTAAAACGACTTATGGGTCGTCATGCTACCTAGGGTTTGCTAGTCTATTTAACCTAACCCTAATTCAAGAAGAGAGATATTCATCCAAGATGGGCACGGGCCTAGGGTTTGGTAGTGAGCTCGTAAACCGTTGGGACGTGTGAAGTTGTTGTGCATAAGTAACCTATCTAATCAAATCTAGCTTATATTTATATAAGATATTTTCCTATCTTTATAATATATGATTTGATTTGTTTACTTATCCAAACATATTAAAGATATAGTTTTAGAAAACAAATAAGATTTGCTTTTATCTTATTTACCTAAACTATAATATCTTGGATTAAATTAGGAAAGAGATAAAGAATTATCTCTTATAATCCTTGCCGCCTATCTCACGGCATCCTAGGGTTTCGTGCAAACCCTAGTTCTCTCTTCTACTATAAATACACTTGATCATTCCTTATTTAAGCAAGCTTTTCGAAATACAACAATCCTTGCAAAACATATTTTGAGTTTAAATCTTAATTGTCTTATTGTTTTGTTTTTGAAAATATTGCGAAAAGTCGTGCTCTTTAAATTGCTTATCTTTCTTAAGATTACGTCATAAGATAATAGTACTTCATATTGTTTCTTACTCGTTCAATTGTGTGAACACTTAGAAGAACAATCAAGTGCTTTCTTAGTAACTTAAGATAGTCAAATCGAATATCTAGTGATATTCAAATCGAGTTATAGTTAGAGTTAACTATACGAGTTGGGTTGATACTTTTGTAATCCGGAGTAAGGTACTAAAATTATTAATCGAGAATAGTGGACGTAGGCTTCGACGTGTGAAGCTGAACCACTTCAAATATCGTGTGTCCTTGCATCTTTCATTTCAGTCATTTCATTACGTTCATAATCAATTAGTTAATTAGTTAAAGTTTAATCAATAAACTTTAAGTAATTAATTACCTTGATATAAAATAAAAAGTAGGCATAATTTTTTAAATACTCAATTCCCCCCCCCCCCTCTCGAGTATTTCGGGTGTGATAGACTCTTCATCTTCCCAACTACCACCAAACTCCATCACACAAGCTCTCAACATATCCTCCAAAGTCTTGATAGTTCTCTCTGTTTGCTCATCTGTTGCAGGATGAAAAACAGTACTCATCTTCAAGGTAGTTACCATCGTCTCCTGCAACTCTTGCCAAAACCGAGAAATAAACCTCGCATCACGATCTGACACAATGTCCTTAGGGACTCCATGTAACCTCACCACATGCTTCATGTACCCGTTAAACAACTGAACCTTACTCCATGTATCCTTCATTGGTATAAGTGAGCTGACTTAGTCAAACGATCATCTATCACCCATATCATGTTATTACCTTGTTGGCTCCTCGGTAAACCCACTATAAAGTCCATGGAGATAGACTCCCATTTCCACTCAGGTACCTCAACAAACTGACATGTCAAACATCGAGCCACGAACTCAGCTGTTTCTCTTTTCATCCCAGGCCACCAGAAAGTCTTCTTCAAATCTCTATACAGCTTGTCACCACCTGGATGTACGGAATACGGTGTGCAATGAGCCTCTGTCATGATTATATTTTTCAACTCCTCATCTTTAGGCACACACCATCTCCCATCAAACCGAACACTCCCATCTGAATGAATAGAGAACCGAGAAACTGTCTGTTTCTCTACTCCAGCTCTCCACTCCTGAATCTTAGAATCAATAACCTGCTTTCTGCGAATATCATCATAAAGATTCGGCTCCACGGTCAAGTCCCCTCTAGCATTACCTTTTCGTATCACATGTATCCCCATCTTTCCCACCTTATCTCTCAACCTCATCAAAGACATAGCTGTACATAAGGAATGTACACTCTTCTTGCTCAACGCATCAGACACAACGTTTGCTTTCTCTTCATGGTATATGATATCCTTGTCATAGTCCCCTATAAGCTCCATCCACCTCCTTTGTCTCATGTTCAGCTCCTTTTGAGTAAAGATGTACTTTAGACTCTTAAGATCTGAAAACACCTTAAAGGTCGCTCCAGAAAGATAGTGTCTCCAAATCCTGAGAGCAAACACAACTGCACCCAACTATAGATCATGTGTCGGGAAGTTCTCCTCGCAAGGCTTCAATTGCCTAGAAGCATAGGTAATGACTTTCCCGTTCTACATTAACACACAACCCAACCCGTTCTTTGAAGCATCTGTATACACCTCAAAGTTCTCACACCCTTCAGGTAAAGCTAAGACTGGAGCTGTGGTCAAATGTTGCTTTAATGTTTGGAACGCCGTCTTACAACTTTCATCCCATCGAAACCTATTCTCCTTCCTCATCAACGTTGTTATAGGTTTGGCGATCTTTGAATAGTCCTTAACGAACCGACGATAGTACCCTGCTAAACCCAAGAAACTCCTGATCTCTGCCACATTTTTCGGTGCTTCCCACTTAGACACTGCCTCTATCTTTGTAGGATCCACAGATACACTCTCTTTAGAAATCACATGCCCTAGAAAGGCAGCTTCCTCGAGCCAAAACTCACACTTAGACAACTTTGCATACAGCTGATTGCCGCGCAAAGTTTGTAACACCAACCTCAAGTGCTCCTCGTGCTCCTCCTTAGTCTTGGAATAGACTAAGATATCATCTATGAAAACCACCACAAACCGATCCAAAAACTGACTGAAGACCCGGTTCGTCAAATCCATAAACAATGTTGGTGCATTAGACAACCCAAACGGCATCACCACATACTCATAGTGACCATACCTCGATCAAAAAGCTGTCTTCGGTATGTCCTCATCCCAAATCCTCACCTGATGGTAAGCTGATCTCAAGTCAATCTTTGAAAAGACTCCTGCCCCACTCAGATGGTCAAACAGATCATCTATCCTTGGCAAAGGATACTTGTTCTTCACTGTAACATTGTTCAGCTCTCTATGATCGATACACAACCTCAAGCTCCCATCTTTCCTTTTCCACAAACAGAACTGGTGCTCCCCATAGCGATACACTAGGTCTAATGTATCCGTTATCTATCAAATCATCCAACTGCTTCTTCAGCTCTTCTAACTCTTTCGGACCCATGTGGTACGGGGTCTTAGAGATTGGTCCCGTCCCTGGTTTCAAGTCCACACTGAAATCTATGTCCCTCTTCGGTGGCAAACATGGTATCTCCTCCGGAAAAACATATGGAAACTCTCCCACCACTGGTATCTGATCAGTTGTGAGCCCCACCATACTATGGTCTTTCACATGGCATAGAATCAAAGGACACCCCCTCCTCAGATAAGACTTCAATGTCACCGCTGCAATCATTTTAACTTTGGGTTTGACAACAAACCCACGATAAGACACACTAACTCCCTTAGGGCCTCTCAAAGAGACTCTCTTTTGGTGACAATCTATTCTAGCCTTGTACTTACCCAACCAATCCATACCAACTATCATCTCAAAACCGTCCATAGAAATTCTAACAAAACCACTAGAAGATCATCCTGCCCAACTATCATAGATACACCCATATACAACTTCCCACAAGACACTGACTCACCTGACGGTATAAAAACCTCATCTTTTACAGACTCAAACTCTCTCAAACCCAAAAGCTTAGCATGACTCGATGATACAAAAGAGTGTGACGCCCCCGAATCAAACAAAACAAAGGTAGAAACATCATTAACAAGAAAGGTACCAGTGATCACGTGACCATCATCCTCAGCAGCTTTCTTGTCCATCATGAATAACTTGCCACTGGTCTTTTGTCCACCTCCCTGAACTGTACTCGCTGAAGTAGATGGCTTGGCAGCTGACCCCTGATTGTTGTTAGCCGCCGGTTTCTGATAAGAGTTACCGCAATTGCGGTTAGATCCACCGCTGTTGTTACCATGCCCTCCTTGATTATTTCATGATCCAGCCGGTCGGTTTCTAGCATAACTCTGAGACGGACCCTGTGAAAAGCTCCCCTTTGATGGTCTCTGAAAACCTCTCCCCCCGGCACTAGTACACTCATGCCTCTTGTGGCCCATACCGCCACAGTTGAAATAAGAGATACACCAGCTGCTACTGCTACCACCACGACCACACCCATAAGAAGCTCCACCACTAAAACCCGATCCCGATGAGTAAGCCCTCGCCTGGTTATGGTTACCCCTCTTATAACTGGACTGACCACCACCCTCACTCTCAGCCTTTCCCTTTTCAGGACCTCTCTCCTTGTTCTCCTTGGCCATCTCGACCAATCTCTCAGCTCTCCCTGCCCTCTCATAAACTTCCTTAAACATCTGTAAGGACCCAACTAGTAACATTTCCATTATCTGGTAGGTCAACCCCTTCTCAAATCGTAATGCCAAGTTCTCCTGACTCAGCCCCATATCCTCTGCATACCTCGATTTCTCATTAAACTTGTGGTAGTACTCAGCCACAGTCATATCCGAAGTCATCTTGAAAGCATCGAACTCCTCCCTCAGTCTACTACGAACATGCTCAGGTACAAACTCCCGGCGCATAGCTCTCTTAAACTCAACCCATGGTATAGCTGTTTTTCCCTGCTTCAGATGCAGATCTTATTGGAGCCGTGTCCTCCAGTTAGTGCGGATAACGTTATTGCACATACACTTGTACGGACAAGTGGGAGCTTGTTGGGGCTGGTGTCCTCTACAGTTAGTGCAATAACATTTAAATCTCTAAAAGGATCAAAGGGTATACTTTTGTATTATTATCAGTTGGTCCACGTTTATCAATAACGGTTGGCTTGCTAGATAAGTTTGACGTTATTGTCATACTGATGGCGGTGATCAACTGGTCCCTAAAAGTCACACCTATAGGATACGTTTGAGAGATGTGACGGTATGAAAATACAGTCATATTAATGCCTAAGTTGACTAAGCAGTTAGTCGGAGTTATTGACTAATAATTAGTCAAACGCGATGTTGAGATAATTATTTAATACGGATTAAATAATAATGGCTAAAACGAATTAAACGGTTAATTCGTAATTTAAATATAAATGATTATATTTAATTGATGTATATTGAATTAATTATACAATATTGTCTTTGTCGGACATGTATTAATATTTCGACTAAGTCATGTTACTAGTTGATATTTTAATAACCGATAACCGATGACGATTTATAATTAAAAACCCGTCGTATACATTTAGCGAATTTCGAGTCGGACCACGAGTTAAAATAAAGAGGAAGTGAAAGCCCACTTCCCCATGAGGCTCACGGTTTGGCCAAACCAAGGAGGAACAAAAAGGAGAGCCTCTCTCATTTTTGACCTAAGCATTTCATTTTTACACAAATTAGGTTTTTGAGAACATTTTTCTCTCAATAACCTAGATCTCACATCTAGCAAAACTCACACAAAACTCTCTCAATATTGCAAGGCAATTAGAGAGTACATTCTAGCACAAGGGGCATAGTCTTAGACGGTCTTGGGTGCAACGATTAGGAGGAAATCTACGTTGATTTCTATCTTAGGCCGAATTCTCAAGGACCCGAGGTTAATTCTTGTGCTTTATCGTTTTCTATTGTTTTTCGTTTATGACATTTTATCACATATTAAATTTGCGTTATAGTCCTAAAATTTGAGGGTTATTATACGGATATTACCCCACAGATCTAGGGCACTCTCCCTTACCTTGTCCCACCACTTTCCCGCAGCATCTCTCAAGTAGAACGTAGCTTGTTCCACTTTGAAGTCCTCGGGACAATGAACCACATTCAAGATGTTCTCCATCTCCCTATGGCAATTGTCGAGCAAAATTGGCGCACCAGTACCCATGTACTCCTTTGGGTTGAAGCGGGATATCGTAGTGCTCATCTTAGCAAAGTCTACCCCGGCATATTTGTCTTTTACAAATCTCTTTAGGGCCTCGATAAGTGCATCTTGATGCTCAAGCATCTTGGCAACCTCATCGACACTCATCTCTTGCGCCCTAGCGTATATAGCAGATCTCTTTGGCGGCATATCTTTGAGCTATAAGAGGAGAGACAAACGTAAGCACATAGCCTACGGCTCAAAGCATATACGACTTATACAACACTTACTCCATCAAGTAACAATACCCACTCGATCGAGTAGAGGTCACTCGATCGAGTTGCCCACTTACTCGATCGAGTACCTCAACTCCAGAACGTACACAAAAACGCACTCGATCGAGTCACTTACGTACTCGATCGAGTAGCCTCCACTCGATCGAGTACTCCTCCTACTCGATCGAGTTGCACAAAACAGCAGTGACTATTAAACTTAGCTATAAACCCACTCGGTCGAGTCGTGCCTACTCGATCGAGTCCACCCCACTCGATCGAGCCATGCCGACTTCTCTAGCTACCTGCATGCTTTAGCTTACTAACTTTTCGCAACAATATATATATATATATATATATATATATATATATATATATATATATATATATATATATATATATATATATATATATATATATATATATATACATATATATATATACATATATATATATATACATATACATATATATATATATATATATACAAACATCCTATTCACATGTTACTATAATGCCACATTATAAACCAACTATCATGCAACATGCTTATTCACAACACTTTATCATTTATATCCACTTCATCTTCTTTCACCACATTCTCCATTCCACCAATAGAACATTAGTAAACACATAGGAATCCCATGACACCTCATAGTGACCGGTTTAAAGTTGTAGGGCGAGTTCGCAACTTTAGGACGTCTCCCAAGTCTTTGCATTACATCCTAACAACTCCTACCCGGGTTCATTTTAGTTTGACTCCCTAGATTCATTAGGTTCATTAGTTACAGGTTCCAAAATCGTCGCTCTGATACCACTTTGTAACACCCCCATACACCAAGGTGCCTTACTAAGACAACCTAATGCATGGAAGTGCTACTATCTTGGTTACCCGAGGCAATCTATATCAAAAGGACCATAAAAGAACGTACTTTATTAAATAAATTTAGTGCGATACAAACCAAAACCAAAACTGTCAAATGAAATACAACTGTTTTAAATACCAAAATCAACTAAATGAAATATAAAGTTCATCGACACAGCGGAAGACTCTAAGTGACACGTGGTGACTCGATCCCAGCTATCCCTCGCGCAATCCATCTCATACCTGCTCAATAACTGCTCATCATTCCCGAATGGATCACCATATTTTTAAAACAATTAAACGGGGTCAGTTACTGATTACACAATATAGGATTAAGCAATATCAACAATACATACAATCATCCAACTCCGTCACATCTCCAATCACCTGACTAGTCTGAAGGTTTAGTCCTGCCAGATTACGGCCGCAACCAGTAATCCTCACTGCCGGTGGGGGACCGCAGCCGTTCCCACCTAAGCCCCGCTCATCATTACCGAGAGCAAACCCATGTTCCATGATGTGCACATCCCCTCTTATGGCGGGTTCCACAAGGGACAAATCAAGGGCGTGAAGCCACTTCCGCAAGTGACTCCACTCAGCCGAGGGTGCACCTCATGAACCACAGACAAACACAACCAACCAACTATACATCAACAATTACCAATTACCAATTCCAATATGATATAGATCAACAACATTAAACAACCATCAACAATCACCCATCAAATACAATGTAACTAATAACTGAGTAGGGAAACCCTACCTGGAAAAGCAATCACCAAGATCGTCACAATCAGCTAATCAGAAACGTTCCTCTACGAAATCACCTCCTATCAATCACACAATCATACAATTACCATCTACCAATCAAAATACTCCCAAAACCCCCAAAATAACCAATTAGGGTTTCAACCAAAATCAATAAAACAACATAAAAATCATACTAGAATCTTACCCACAATGCGACGGTCACAACGGCGTAAAGAACATAGAAATCCGACGACACGAGCCTTCGGATTTGGTAGCAATACGAAAGAGAGAAGCAACGTAACTTGTTTTAATCTTTGTGAAAGTTAAAGTAGGGTAAAAAGTGAAAAGAACTGACATAAGGTGTTTATATATCTTTCTCGCATTGTTAACAAAACACGTCAAAAACAACCCGAAAAACCGTCTTACTCGATCGAGTAAGTCACTTACTCGATCGAGTGCCTCCTACTCGATCGAGTGACCCCTACTCGATCGAGTACCCATCAGACAGTACACTGTTTCGTAACGAAAACTCACTTACTCGACAGAGTAAGCCTTACTCGATAGAGTACCCAACAGTACAGAAAACCGTAGTATTACATCCATCTTCTTGAAAATGGTCCACTCGGTCGAGTGTCAGGGCCCACTCGGTCGAGTGAGAGGTTACTCGGTCGGGTGCGAACTCGTACTCGGTAGAGTGATTGCCGATGGTTTGAAATTCCGAGTTGAATTAGAACGATGAAATCCCTGCAACACAAAGAGAAGGTTCGGGAGTCCGGCGGCTCTCGGTGATTCACCCGAGTTAGCTCATACGTCAACCTATTTTACCGTCTTTGGTACGTTATTGTAGTACCAATAACTACTCTACCTACATAATTCATCAATCATATACAACAAATACACTAACATGCATTCATTTAACACACGGTGTAAAATTTAAAGAGCAATGCCATCATTCGCATACCAACATATACCAACTATTTCTAAGCATACTACTCCTAACAACCTAGCATTCAACTTTCATACACCTTCATGCATAATGGCAAGTACTATATCATAAAAGAGCGTAATATAAATCACATATTCATGCAATCATGCCACTATACAACTTTCCACATAACGTTCACCCATACTCTTAACCACCCACGTAGTGACCAACCGAGATAATAGGCACTACTGCACTAGTTTTGATATGAGGGCGCCCACTCATCCAAAACCGATCTTCTACTGTACTCATGTCAGGTTCATTTTATTATACACACCTAGGTTAATTTTGGTTCATTGGTTTACGTTCCAAAATCGTCGCTCTGATACCACTTTGTAACACCCCCTTCTTACCCGGCCAAGGTAGTTGGGAGATGTTACCTTCTCGGTTTCCCGAGGCGGTCAATCGGAGATACAATAAAGAAATATTTATTATAAATGGCGAGTTTAGTGATTACAAATCATTAACTAATGAATAAATACAACTCATGACCACTATACTTATCTAGCCAACTATACTCGTCTCGTGACTCGTCAAGTTCGTCCCATCTCCCGTGTGCTATCCAAACAACCTGTCTTTAACCTCCTCCCCATATGACCAAAGGATAAAATATGGATCGACACAGGTCACCCCAAAAGAGATAGGTGACAATTACACAGACACAACAAACGTTAGTTTTAATAAACAAATAAAGTATGACACGACTCAAGTGTGTGAACATGCAACATGACTACTAGTATGAATGACATAACATCAAATTACTACCACCACGGTATCGGGACACGCTCAGGCATACCGAAAACCACACTGGTACTGGGACACGCCCAGACATACCGATAACCACAAACAGGTATCGGGACATGCCCATACGTACCGGGTCCGGAAGCCAACCGGATCCCCTGCCAGACGTCGTGTCTCAACCACACGAGTCCCTCCGTAACTCAAGCCATTAATGTGCACATCACTCTTGGAGTGGGAAGCTCCAAGAGGCGACTTAAGCATAAGACGGTCTCCCAACCGTCTTACGTCTCCAAAACAAGAAGAAGAACAACAACAACAACAACAACAACAACAACAACAACAACAACAACAACAACAACAACAACAACAACAACAACAACAACAACAACAACAACAACAACAACAACAACAACAACAACAACAACAACAACAACAACAACAACAACAACAACAACAACAACAACAACAACAACAACAACAACAACAACAACAACAACAACAACAACAACAACAACAACAACAACAACAACAACAACAACAACAACAACAACAACAACAACAACAACAACAACAACAACAACAACAACAACAACAACAACAACAACAACAACAACAACAACAACAACAACAACAACAACAACAACAACAACAACAACAACAACAACAACAACAACAACAACAACAACAACAACAACAACAACAACAACAACAACAACAACAACAACAACAACAACAACAACAACAACAACAACAACAACAACAACAACAACAACAACAACAACAACAACAACAACAACAACAACAACAACAACAACAACAACAACAACAACAACAACAACAACAACAACAACAACAACAACAACAACAACAACAACAACAACAACAACAACAACAACAACAACAACAACAACAACAAATCCTCCACCATACATGATAATGACCAATACATGAACCACACCCAACATATCATAATCATTCTCTTAATGATATGATTACCACTAAACATGTTATAATGCAAATGACCTAATTATGTAAGACTAACTACAACACCAATATAAACAACATCACATTATTGAAACCGAGTAGGATTTACCTACCTTTTAACAATCTCCTAAAGCTACTAGAATCCGAACCGAAACCGTCTCAAAGAACCGTCTTATCCTATACAAATCACATGATAACTATCACAATACATCCTATACTAATATGCACTACAAAGCCCCTTGTTTATACCCCTTAATTACCCCTATTAAACATACTAATTACTAATTAATTACCCATAACGAATTCCCCCAAAAGTTAGGGTTTAAAAGACTAGAAAAGGGGTAGATCTTTACCTACTAGATGATGGAGATGAGGAGGAAGGTGATAAATCTTCTAATCCAAGCTTGAATCCCAAGTAGTAGGTGTTTGTGAGGGTTTAGAGAGAAGGGAGAGAGTTTGGAGAGATAAGGAGGAAGGTGGAAATGATTTTAGGGTTAGGGAAGAAAAGGGTTTAATCCCGTGTTCTGAAAACAGCGTCACTCGACCGAGTGCCGAGTCCACAGTCCACTCGGTCGAGTGGAATCACTCGGCCGAGTAGTACTCTACTCGGTCGAGTGGACTCACTCGGTCGAGTGGACTCACTCGGTCGAGTATACTCTTCACTCGACCGAGTGGACCCACTCGATCCGCTGTAACTCTACTTAGTCTAGTCTAGGTCTAGTGTAAGGCTATCCTTCCCTCCCGATTTATCTCTTATCGGTCTAAAGGTCCTCTTCCGTGTCCCAAGGTCTGAGTACGGGTCCCACAAAGGCAGGGTATTACAGTGGGACTATCCTAATCTAGCACATGTATCTAACTCGTTAACCAACGCGTCATCATGTCGCAACCAATCCCGTACACGGTCCCCAAGTCGACGTCACATTCATAGTCTACCTGTCACATCCCTACTCACTATATGATCGGAAATATCATATGGATCACGGTAGATTGTTGAAAAGGATTTGACAAAGGAAAACAAGCCCAATTAACATATGTATAAATAAAATCATATAAGGCATAGTGAATCCTCCAACAACCATACACCAGATAACCACCGAACTCTGGCTCATCCAATAATCCAAGACCAACAATCACCAAACAAATGGACACAACATGCGTGCTACAAATCAGACGACAACAAATTGTACTCAACTCGCATGGTGAACGTGCTCGACCACTAACACTCAACGGATCGTAAATGTGCACATCCCTATTGTGACGGGCCCACAAGATGAGATTCCGGGTGGCCCTCCGCGTACGATGGTACTCCCGAAACCCCGGTTATTCGTACCGGTTCCCAGACTCAAGTCCAAATGCTATAATCATCATCTTACCAACAACAACCATAAACAATAACCATGAATCTCAAGAGATAATACTCAAATTCCACCACAAGTATAGCCAAGCCACGCAATCGGTAAATCGCAAATCGTTCATCACCTACATGTGTAATTGTATGTTTTATTATCAATTCAATTAGTTTCAATCATTGACTTGCTAATTTATCAAGAATTCATAGAAATCCTCTTAAGAGAATTAGAGAACTTACTTATAAAGATTAAAACCAACATAAGGGAGAATCCCTTGCTAGTAGAAGTCAACTCTTGCCAAATCTCCAATTGGCCTTCATGGAGGTAAAGATTATAGAGAGATTAAATAGATAGATATTTGGGGAGGCTTTTAGGGTTTTTTAGGAACCCAAGATCTGAAAAAGGGAACAATGAAATGATCCCTCAGCCAATAAATACACTGGTTCTCGTGCCTGCTATCCTCGACTTGACTGAGTCACTCACCTACTCGGTCGAGTGTCCCTATTCGCAATAAAAGCGGGTATTACATTTCTACCAATGTGGGACAATTGGAAAGGACAAAAGACTTAGCCAACAAGCCCCTAATTATAACAATCTCCCACCAGGGGCGATAGAAACAAAGTAAGAAATTCATGGGATCTCAATTCTAAACAAAATAAGAAATTCATGGGATCTCAATTCTCATGTCAAAGAGATAATAAATTTATCTTAATTTGTTTTTCATAGAATAATTAAGGATTTATGCGAATAATCATTTGGTGGGGGGAAATGGCGGTGGTAGTATAGGGACGACTAGGGAGAATCGTGATGGGGAGGGGATGAAGCTAATAGATTAGGGGAGAGGAAAAGAAAAAAAAAAAAGGTGTGAAAAAAAATATAAGAAGTAAAAAACGCCATATATATGTGTGTGGGGGACTGGGGGGGTTTGTGTGTAAGTGAGCAAATTTTTTACATAATTAAGCCCTCACGGCCTCACTACTCCATCATCAATAAATTTTGGTAGAATCATCAACTTGTATAGGACTAATATAAGATGCTTTTATATTCTTCTTTCAATGAAAAATATTGGTATATACTATATAGCTTAGTAACTTAATACTATAATAACTTTTTATTAGGTTGGAACCTAAAGTCTTAAGTCTACGCACATCCTTACAAGTTTTTATATCTTAATATCTTAATTAAACAATGTTAATTAATAAATTTATATTATTTAATTACAGCTTTGATTAAAGAATTGGGAGTTGGAATCTCGTCTACCCATAATTGATACGAGTAGTAGTAAGTAATAGTGTAATAGACAATGATGGATCCATGCATTCAAGTATTCAACTCTCCTAACCTTACGCACGCGGAAACTTAATAGTGAGACAAACTAATTCTTGGGTATAGAAAACTAAACAAATAATAATACAAAAGTTCTTAAATTAGTGTGCTAACTACTGCTTATTGGGGATACTTGTACGTTGCCATTTGCCAACCTCATTCATCTTTTTGTGCTACGGAGTGTATTACTTTAGGGAACGTTGAATACCTCAACGGGAACACTACTCGAGTACTCCGAGGCTTGTGTAACGCAAATTTGACCGTCGTAGGTAGGGTACAATTACTTCAAAATTAATGGATCATTTTAAGTTGAAAAATAATCTCTACTTCCTCCATTCAACTTCACTCTATCACTTTCCTTTTTCACATTTAGCAACGTGTGTTTTACATGCTAAATATCGTTGGCTACGTATTTGCAAAAATTATAAAAGTTAGATATTTTTAATGTATTTATAAAGACGAATCAAACACGATCTCATATGAATATATTTTCACTTACGTATCGAGAAAAAAATTGAAATTGAATACTCACTTGTGAATAGTATACAAAAATGAAATTGGTAGAGTGGAGTTGAATGGGAGAAAGTATAAATTATTAGAAAATGATCACTTTTAATCGTTAGTCTCTCTTAATTAAGACGAATGTATCTGTTTTAACTAAAGTTATTCATGGGTCATCCCGCCCTTTAGGCCCGCCCGTCCAGCCCGCTTATTACGTGGGCTTGGACAAGTATTTTTTACCCGAAAAATTAAGAGGGTGGGCCAAGCCCAGCCCGCCAAGTTAAATGGGCGGGTATGGACGACAAGAAAATCTCGTGGACCGGCTCATTAGGCTCGTTTACTATTTAAATCCTTTAATTTTACTCTTTAAAAAAGACATTTTCAAAGAAAATTGTATCAATTTTATATGAATGTGGAACACTAAAATAATATGTAAATTATAAAGGTTAAAATATAACAAAAATATTTATATATTGGGTACCCTATATATTTTACCTATATATTTTAATTAGTAGAACATCTAAATTGAAGTTTCGTGTTACGACCATTAGCCCATGGGCCGCCCGACTTTTGACTAAAGGGCGGGCAAGGGCAAGGATAATTGGCCATAATTAAGGCCCGGCCCGCCTACTAAGGTCTTAAAGGGTAGCTTTTTCCTTCACAGCCCGACCCATGTCTGGCCCAAGTCCGCATTTGAACGGCTCTATTTTTAACCTTAAAACAGGTCAAATATAATACGGAGTACTATTTATTATGCATATAAGACAAATTCGTTGTTTTCCCCTATCTATTCTGCTTTTGTATTATTCATATTATTTGACTCTTCTTAAGCTTAAGACGAATATACCCTTCTTAAATAAGAATTTATGCACTTTTAAAACAGCAAGTCTTGCTATAGACGAATATATCCGTCTATTGCAAGAGACAGGTCAAATACCCTTGACATTTTTGGGCCCCACCACGCAAGTTGTTGTTTGTCATATGCGTAATGTGGTATGTTACTTAGTCCGTCTTTAGTTATAGACGGATTGTTGCCGTCTATAATGAGATTTTGTGCTTTTAAAATGATCATTTTTTATTATAACACGATTCTTTTTTGCTCGTAACATCATACGACAATCACACGCAATAACTACTTGTGTAATAGTCATGTACTCATGTTTATAAAGAAAAACACGATTATCTTAAATTATCACTTTCTTTAACGTAATTGTACTTCTATATACGCGTCTTACTAAATAATATTTCCTTTGTTTTTTTATACACGGAGAATTACATTTTGGTTTTTCGAGATAAGCGTTTAACTTTAATATTTACATGTTTAAAATTATAAAACTTATACCACTAAATTCGTGATACATATCATAATATTTAATTACATACACTTTGAGAGATATTGAAGAGAAAAATTAGTATCCCGTAATTGTGAGTAGGAGAAATTTTTATTTGTCAAAGTGGGATCTAAATCAAACTATTTCACATTTTAAGGCTCTTTTCAAACTATTTCCTGCCAATAATTATACGACATCACCTTTATTTTTATAAAAAAGGTAAATCGCTACTTGAAGTACCACTTGAAGTAGCGATATTACCTTTTTTATTTTTATACCCACAACCATCAACTATTGTTTTTTGTGAGGGAGTGATAATTTAGGGGGTTAGTTAGTCACTTTAAGTAGCTATTTTTTTTTTTAATAAAGCTGCTTTAGGATATTCTATAAAAGATCACAATGGTAAAGTTGTTTTGTTGGGAGCAAAAAAGTGCGGATCCAATAGTATCCTTGTTGCGGAAGCTCTCGCTTTAAAAGAAGGTATTCTAGCAGCTAAATACTTAGGAATCTCAAAGTTAATTGTAGAGGGTGATAATTTATGTGTTATTAACTCAACTCGAGGTACTTGGCAAATTCCTTGGGAAATTTCTAGTATTATCAAGGATGTAAAATTAGACGTTCATTTTTTCGATGAAGTGATAATTAAACATTCTTTAAATGCCAACAAGTTCTTTGACTTCATGGCTTCTATTGGACATTCATGTCCAACTCTTTCAAGGTGGTTTGATAGCCGGTGGCTTCAACTTACCTCCCTCATTTGAAAAGATGAGATAGGTTGGTCATACCCTAGAGGATCAACCTAGTTTTCTTACCTAATAAAAAAAAAAGTAGCAATTTTTTTTATAAGCTTCTACAATGTATCTCAATTTCAGTTATACGCGCGTATTCTATAAAACTTTCTATAATTACCTATTGAACAGTATATTACTCAAAATACTCGTATTACTCGCTAGTAAATACGTTTAACTATATTTTCTCAAAAACAAAATTAAAGGGTACTACTATTAGTATTTGGACAAGACTACGAGCCCTAAGTTGACACTATGAATCACAAAAAAATCATGTAAAGGAAACTATGATGACGAAGGAAAGTTTTTTTGTTTTAAAAAAAAAAATGAAAGGCGCAAGTGGAAATGCAAAGAGGAGACAAGGATGGTGACATGAGTGTCTCATAAGAATGGATCCATTGTCATTCACACGAACACACTATGACCCTTTTCTTTATCAACAACACAACGGAATTCCACAAATTACTACCTAACCCAGATTATTATTGCATGCATCTCAGTTCTAGTTTACATTTTCTTTTTCTCTGTAGGTAATTTACTCAAAAATAGATAAATTATTATAATTCATGATTTTCTCCTGGGGAGTACGTGCGAAAACCAATTTAAAAGCCAAGGAGCAAAATTATATAACGGGTCCTGTTTTTTTTGGCTTATAAGAGTTGAACTGAACAAAATGGTGCTGATTTGAACTGAACTGAATGCAGTTGAACTAAGAGTTAATTTGCAAAATTATTACCTTTTGATAGTCTAGGGTGTTACAAATTCTCATACGTGTATTTTGACACACAAAAGACTTTTGCTACTATGAAAAAATTAATAAACACACCATAGTAGACCTCTCAAATTCTGATCCGATCCAAAAACCCAACCCGATCTGTTATTTCAGAGTCAAGACCCAAACATTTTGACCTGACGACCCATTTGACTCAAACCCGAAATATCCCGTTATTTTAGGATTGAGACCCGACGGCCGACCCGGACGGGTCGACCCATTAGTTAAAAGATAAATCAAGAATTTTATTAAAATATTAATATTTATATATTATATTTGAAAAAATAAATAAAAAATTATTTTTTTATTACCTAAAATGAATATAAACATTGAATATGATTAAAATATAGTGAATGTAAACATTGAATATGATTAAATATTAAATTCTAAATGTGTTTTAAATTTTGTAAATAATTTTTTTAAATATAAAAATCGTTAAAAAAAGGCGTTAAAAATTATTTCATCACCCGTATCCTAACCCTAACCCGACCTGTGACCCGCATCTGACCCGACCGATACCCGACCGGTTTGATAGGTCTACATCATAGGGATAACCATCAACATTATTGTTTGACAACAATTATTTGAAACTCGAGAAATTCCTTTAATATTAAAGATATATTATGGATTTAGTATTATCACAATGAATGAACTTAATGTCTAACACACAAATACGGTTGTTATACGGTGTAAAACAAATTCTTATGATATTAATTATGGCCATAGTTATTTTATGTTAATAATTAACACCAATTAATATTATATTCTACGCGTTCGCAGTAAGTCTCACTTGTGACAAATATATCGGTCACAAGTTTATGACGAGTCAAGTATCACTCACATGGATAGATACAGGAAAAATTAGAGTGTTTAGGGAGTTACAAATGACTTGTCTTTATCTACCCATGTGAGTTTAATTTGACATGTATATTGTCCGTCACAAATGAAAATTTGTGATTCATTCCATTGTCATACGTCTGATAAAATATGTTTGGAAAATTTTGACAAATGTATAAATATTATGTTTGGAAAATTTACCTTATTTATATAACATAATGCAAATGAAATATTTTTTTTGTAAAAACTTTAAAATTAGTGGTTTTTTTCTAACATTTGCCCTAGAGGCACACGATGAGAAATTAAAATGAGAAAGATACTTAAGAATAAATTATCACCTAGAGAATAAAATTCTCGAACATTTTTCCTCCAAAAGTAATCTCCTTATATAAGGAAACAAGGCTTTCTTTTTATTAAATAATTTATCTTTTTATTACCATATAATATTTTATTCACTATAATATTTTTTGAACTAAATTATATATTCATTTAATTATAATAAAACAAAACTGTTATATAAATCTAAAAATTTGTATATGAAAAACCTAAAAATTGATATTACTAGTTTCCTATAAAAAAAACATAACATGTACTTAATTTGTATAAAAAAATTATGAACCGATATTATTAATTTCGTGAAAACAAATTTCATTAAAACTATTTGAGAAAATTTATAAATTGGAATTATTAGTTACAGAGTATGTGGTAAAAAAAGTTTCATTAAAATACATATTTCATAACTCTACTCAATTCTTTTAATTAGTTTTTCATTTCATTTTTTATTCTCATATTAAAATATAAAAAATTAATTATGTGTCAATTTAAAATTTATAAATAATACATTATTATAAAGTAAATTATCTATATATATCGTGCATGCATGCACGAAATTCATACCAGTTTTTTTTTTTTTGGCAACCGAAGATGTCTTAGTCTAGTGGTTAAGACGGAGGTATTGTGGACAGTAAGTCCCTGGTTCGATTCCCCCTCCCCTCTATTGTAATGCGACTAAGTGCGCGCTTCTTTTGACAAAAAAAAAAAAAAAAAAAAAACTATATAGAGTAATATTTACCATAACTAACAAAAAAAATATAGTGAATCTTTATTGGTTTGGCACATATTAGAAATTGATAAGAAATTATTATACCCATTAGAAAAACCGTAATACGCCGTATTAGATATGATCATTATTTGTTTTGCATAAACTTGGTCAAACTTAGAAAGTAAATAAAAGTGAAAAATGAATACTATGGTAAGGAAAGAGAGGGAAGGACATCATGGAGTACAAACTAATTAATGATTTTTTAACAGTAAAGAGAGACAACACCAAGAATAAAAAAAAAAAAAAATGAAAAATAAACTTATTGTTAGAGAGAGACACTGAAGTCACATGGCATGTGAGCACCAGCTGTTTGCTCCACTCCTTCCCAAGTTCCCATCTTCAATCTCCAATATCACCTCTTTCTCTTCCTTCCTTAATTCATCTTTTCACCCCCTTCTTTCTCTCTCTATCCCTTTCTCCTTCTTCAAGCTCTCATCTTTCTCTCTAATGGCACACTTTCAAACCCTAATCTTCTAAACCCACCTCATAATCTCCTTAATCTATCAATTAAACCACTACCCACAAAAAATGAACTTAATTTGCACCAATTTTTTGCTCATTTTCTCTCTGTTTTCCCCTGTGTTTGCTGCTCAGTCTCTTTCTAATGGTAAAATAAGAGATACCCAGAAGTTATTGAGCTTCAAATCAACTCTTCCTAACCCAGATATCCTCCAAAATTGGCAACAAAATTCTGACCCATGTCAATTTACTGGTGTATTATGCAATAATAGTAACAGTAATTTTAGAGTTACTGCTTTGGATCTTTCTACAATCTATCTTTCAACTGATTTTACCTCAGTTTCAACTCATCTTCTTTCCATTGAATTCCTCACTTCACTTTCACTCACTTTTACCAATATTTCAGGAACTATCAAACCCTTTAACCTTTGCTCAACTTTTCTCACAAAAATTGACCTTTCTCACAACACAATTAGTGGTTCTTTCATGAGTTTATCTCATTTAACTTCATGTTCTTCACTATCATTTCTCAACATGTCCTTCAATTCTATGGACTCTTCCAACTTTTTAAGGAATACCCATTTTGGGATGTCCCTTAAAACATTGGATGTTTCAGGAAATTTGATAAGTGGGGAACAAATTCTTCCTTGGGTGTTATCTAATGGTTGTGATAATTTGAGTCATTTGGGTATGAAAGGGAATAAATTAGTGGGAAGTTTTAATCTTGATAAATGTTCAAGTTTAGAGTATTTGGATCTTTCCTCTAATAATTTCTCCACTAAACTTCCAATCTTTGGTAAATCTTGCACTAATTTGAAGCATCTTGATCTGTCTTCAAACAAGTTTGTTGGAAATATTGAGAGTGCATTACTTGGTTGTGATAGTTTAAGTTTCTTAAATGTGTCAAATAATGGGTTGGATGGAGGCTTTCCTTCGATTCCGGTATCGAATTTGGAGTATCTTTACTTGGGTAGCAACAAATTTGAAGGTGAAATTCCTGATAATTTTGCTGAAAATGTTTGCAGTAATTTGGTGGGGTTGGATCTTTCTCTCAATAATTTCTCTGGTAAGATTCCAACTAGCTTTGGATCTTGCACTTTGATGGAAGTTTTTGATGTTTCTAACAACAATTTGACTGGAGTTTTGCCTATTGATGTGTTCTTGAAAATGGGAAAGTTGAGCAAGTTAAACCTAGCTTTTAACAAGTTTGAAGGAAGTTTACCTGATTCTGTTTCTTTGTTTAGTAAGTTGGAAGCTTTGGATTTGAGTTCCAATCACATTTCAGGTAAAATCCCACCTTTGATTTGTGAAAAAACTGGTTTGAAAGAATTGTATCTTCAGAATAACAATTTAAGTGGTCAAATCCCTCCAAATTTAGGTAATTGTTCTGAGTTACAGTCCCTTGATCTTAGCTTCAACTTTTTAAGTGGAAGAATCCCAACTAGTTTGGGAAACCTTCCTAAATTAAAGGACCTAATTATGTGGATGAACTTGCTTGATGGCGAAATCCCGTCTGAGCTTATGTACAATAGGGCACTTGAAAACCTAATTTTGGACTATAATCAGTTGAGTGGTACAATACCATCTGGTTTGAAGAACTGTACTAACTTGAACTGGATTTCCCTGTCAAGTAACAAGTTGAGTGGGGTTATACCATCTTGGATTGGTAGCTTGAACAATCTAGCTATCCTTAAGCTTTCGAACAACTCATTTTACGGGCCTATACCGCCTGAGTTGGGAAATTGCAAGAGCCTGTTGTGGTTGGATCTCAATAGTAATATGTTGAATGGGACTATTCCACCTGCTTTAGCTGACCAATCAGGGAGTATGGTTGTCGGGCTTGTTGTTGGGAAGAAATTTGTGTACTTGAGGAATGCTGGTGGAAAGGAATGCCGTGGTACCGGTAATTTGCTTGAGTTTGCGGGAATAACACAGGATGCCCTAGGTAGATTAGCGAGTGCAAATTGCCAATTTCAGCAGATATACATGGGTAAAACTCAGCCAACTTTCAACCACAACGGCTCTATGATATTCCTCGACTTATCTCATAATTATTTGCAGGGCAGTATCCCTCAAGAGCTTGGTAAAATGGCTTACCTTATGATTTTGAATTTGGGTCATAACAATCTGTCTGGTGTCATCCCTGATGAGATGGGAGGGATGAGAAATATCGGTATTCTCGATCTCTCCTACAATAGTCTCTCTGGCTCAATCCCTCAAGCTTTAGCCAGTCTTACTTTGCTGACTGAGATTGATTTGTCCAACAACAATCTTTCGGGTTTAATCCCTGAATCCTCACAATTTGAGACCTTCCCACCGTCTAGATTCTATAATAACTCTGGTCTCTGTGGGTATCCGCTTCAACTTTGTGATAAGAACTCAGGGGCAAACTCGTCTCATCACCAAAAGAATGGGAGGAAAGCGTCTCTCGTAGGAAGTGTTGCGATGGGACTGTTGTTCTCACTTTTCTGCATATTTGGGGTTGTCATTGTTGGCATTGAGATGAAGAAAAGGAGGAAAAAGAAAGAAGCTTTGCAAGATAATATCTACATTGATGGTAACTCACATTCTGGTAATAATGGAAACACTGCCTGGAAGTATACCAGCAAACACGAGGCTTTGAGCATCAACCTCGCCACTTTTGACAAACCTCTAAGGAAGCTAACATTTGCTGATCTTCTTGAAGCAACAAATGGATTTCATGACAACAGCATGATTGGGAAAGGCGGGTTTGGTGATGTGTACAAAGCACAACTCAAGGATGGGAGTGTTGTGGCAATCAAGAAGCTCATTCATGTGGGCCAGGGGGATCGAGAGTTCACAGCCGAAATGGAAACCATAGGGAAAATCAAACATCGAAACCTAGTACCTCTCCTAGGATACTGCAAAGTTGGGGAGGAGCGTCTCCTTGTCTACGAGTACATGAAGTATGGAAGCCTCGAAGACGTTTTACATGACCGTAAAAAAGTCGGACTTAAACTAGGTTGGGCCTCAAGGAGGAAAATTGCCATTGGGGCTGCTCGTGGGCTAGCATTCCTTCATCATAACTGCATACCACATATCATTCACAGGGATATGAAATCTAGCAATGTTCTGCTAGATGAAAATCTAGAAGCCAGGGTTTCTGATTTCGGGATGGCCAGGCTAATGAGTGCAATGGACACTCACTTGAGTGTGAGCACATTAGCCGGAACACCTGGGTACGTCCCACCGGAATACTACCAAAGCTTCCGATGTTCAACTAAGGGTGACGTATACAGTTACGGCGTGGTCTTGCTAGAGCTCTTGACCGGTAGACAACCTATCGACTCAGCTGATTTCGGGGATAATAATCTAGTCGGATGGGTCAAAATGCACGCCAAGTTAAAAATAACTGACGTTTTCGACCCAGAGTTAATAAAGGAGGATCCGAATTTGGAGATGGAGCTTCTACAACATTTAAAAGTGGCTGTCGCTTGCTTGGATGATCGACCATGGAAACGACCAACCATAATCCAAGTCATGGCGATGTTCAAAGAAATCCAAGCGGGTTCGGGTATGGATTCGGGATCAATCATTACTTCGGACGACAGTGGTTTCAGCACCATTGATGTTCTAGCAGATATGAGCATTAAAGAAGTTCCAGAAGGAAATCTGAAGTAAACAAATTTTCAATGTATGTTGTAACATTATATGTATGTATCATCAAAAAAGTATTGTACTTTTTTTTTTTTTTTTTTTTTTTTTTTTTTTTTTAATACATAGGTGGTTTTGCTAAACCTACTCTAGCTTTATTTTCTCTTTTTTATTTTCCTCCTTTTCTTGAAATTTGAGGTGACATTGTAGTTTGTACATAAATGTAAAAGTACTTGGAGTAGTTTTTTCTAGTCTTTGATTGTTGAATTTAGTTTGGCAAATGGAAATCCAAGCAGTTAGATCCGTGACCTCAGAGGCTCAGACTGATAGTGACAAATTGTAGCAGCTTTCTTTACCCATTTTCTTAGGAGCACTTGATTTGTTTTCTTGTCCTTTTTTTGTTTGTTTTGTTTTTCTTTTCTTTTCTTTATGTGTATTCCAACTCTTTGAGGTGTCATACCATTCTACTTTGTTGAGCTAAATTAACAATTTTACACAAGACCAACTAGAAGGAAAGGGAGATTATTATTTCGTAAATATGAAATTGCTCCAATTGTAATATTGGGTTCACAGGAGCTTCATCCGTGTTTAGGCCCTTTAGTTCGTATATTAAATGGGACGAGGGTTAGAAGGTATTGTCATACCTCTCTTCTTTTTGTCTTTTAAAGTGAAGGCAGAGTTTATATTGCAACGAGAAAGAGACAGCGTGAAACTGGAAGCTACTCCCTCTATTTTATCGTGATTTTCCTATTACCTACAGTATTTAAGAGAAAACAACTGTGTTGGCTATACATTTTGTGTTAAAACATAAGAACATATTATCGAACAGCCGAAAATCAAAAGCAGGAAGATCATAACAGAATGGAGGAAGTAATCTGTTAGAATATAGAAACAAATCACTCATGATTTGTGCATTATTCTCATATTATTTATTACCTTTTGTATTATATTTAGTCAATAGAATATCCCTTGTAATTAGGCAATTAGTTTGATGTTTTAGGTGTATATATACTTTATTATTATCAATGGAAATGACATCGATCAACTTTCCTACATGGTATCAGTGTTTTTTTTTTTTTTTTTTTTTTTTTTTTTTTTTTTTTGCAAAAAATTTATCATTTCATTCAAAAAATGAAAGAAATTACAAGAGATTTTTTCAAAGACTATCCACTATACAACAAGATCATAAACTAGCAGCTAGAATCGAGTATTGCTTATGACTAGTCCACATTAGAAGTCGAGTAGAAACAAGAAATTTCACCCTGCTAACAATTTCAGTAACTGTAGCTTTTCTTCCTCTAAAAAGACGAGTATTTCGCTCATTCCAGATTTGATAAACAAAGAATTTGCCAATGAAGTACAATACCAGGCCATCCTCCAATTGTGTGTACTCCCAAATTTTGCGTGTTCAAGTTCAGTCAGTAAACAAGAACCAGCACGGTGCATACCCATCCACTGTAGAAGCTGATGCCATACATCCTTAGAGAATGAACAATGAAAGAACAAGTGAGCATGATCCTCAAGGGCAATTTCACAGAGAGAACATCGATTAACCACATAAAACCCTCTACTCTGCAGATTGTCCACTGTTGCCAATTTCTGTTGAGCTGCCAAAGAACAGATAATCTTGTGACTTGGAACAAGACGAGGATGAGACAGAGCTGCAGTCCAAGGACCAGCTAAGACAACACCTCTCAAATAGCTATAGGCTGCAGTAACATGGAATTTACCATGAGAGTACCAGCTGTTAATCAGGGAAGAGGCAGTAGTAATGCTACCTGCTAGAGCAACTAGCCTATCCCGTACAACCAAGATTCCTTTAAGACTAGAGGAAAATCTGTCCTGGGATTGAATAAACCAGATAGATTGATGCTGCAAAATATAAGACTGATGCCAGGAAACCCAACTCCCCTCAGTAGTATGAGCCAGCAGATAAATCCATCTACACTGCAGAGCAGCATTCCAAGTGGAGAGATCTTTAATATTGAAACCTCCTGCATCCCATGGCAAACATATATCCTTCCATTTCTTAAACACCATTCTTCTACCATCAGGCAGTATTCCCCAAAAAAGTCCTTACAAAGCTTATTGATTCTTTGCAGAATCTCCTGAGGTAAAAGAGTACAAGAACACCAAAACGTTTCCATGCCAAAAATGATAGAATTGATTAACTGCACCTTACCAGCATAGGTAAGGAAGTTAGAGGACCAATGTTGGATAGAATGCTTAATCTTGAGAATTAGGGAATCAAACATTGCCACTGAAATTCTAGAAGTGGACAAGGGAACTCCTAAGTATCTGAAAGGGAACTGACCATCAGAGAAACCAGTGGCTGCGAGCATAGCCTCCTTAACATCAGGATGCACCCCTCCAAAATACATGTTGGTTTTCTCAATGTTAGCATGAAGCCCAGAAAGCTCAGCAAAAAGACTCAGAGTATTCTTAACAGGTGCAACAGAGGGGACATCTCCCCTAACAAAGATCATCAAGTCATCAGCAAAGACCAAATGATTAAGTTTAAGCCTAGAGCACTTAGGATGATAAGAGACAAGGGGTTGGTCACAAAGAGTCTTGAGATATCTTGACAAAACTTCCATACTAAGCACAAACAAGTAAGGGGAAAGGGGATCACCCTGCCTAATGCCACTTTTCCCTTGAAAAAATCCAGAGAGCTCTCCATTGATTTTGAGAGAGTACCAAGGAGTTTGAATGCAGCCAAGCACCCAGTCAATGAATTGCTGAGGGAAACCCAAACCAGAAAGCATATTAGCAATAAAAGACCATTGAAGGGAATCAAAGGCCTTCCTAATGTCCACCTTGATCATGCAGCGAGGGGAAATATTAGCCCTATTGTAACCTTTGACCAAAGTTTGAGAAAGCATAATGTTCTCAAAAATGCTTCTACCTTTAATAAAGGCTGCTTGTTCAGCACCAACAATGGAAGGAAGAATACTTTGAAGCCTGTTAGCAAGTATCAGTGTTTATTAGGTTTAATTGATCTTTCGCTTCCGCTCTCCTTCTCGATTTCGCATGAGTCTTGGCAGCCTTTTCTCTCGACCTCACGTCTCAGACCTCACGTCACCATTGTCATGACTAATAAGAAATCAAACACCTTTCATCCGGCTCTTGCCGTCACAAATATCAAGAATCATGTTACCGTCGTTCTCGGGATGGATAACGACCAATATCCTCTTTGGGTAGCACTCTTTACGAATCATGCTAAATCGAATCGAGTGTTGCACCATATCATCACGCCTAAAACCGGTGGTTCCAAAACACCAGAAACGGCTGAAGAAAAAGAGATGTGGGAGGTTCTTGATGCAACGGTCCTTCAATGGATCTATGCAACGGTCAATAATGACCTTCTCGAGACCATTGTAGAGGAGGAATCCACTGCAATGGAGTGTTGGAAACGGTTACGAGATATCTTTCTCGATAATCAAAATTCGCGGGTTGTGACTCTGGATCAAGAGTTCTCACATACCTCCATGTCGGATTTTCCTACCGTCGCCGCCTACTGTCAACGTCTTAAAACCCTCGCTGATCAATTGAAAAACGTCGGAGCTCCGATCTCTAATAATCGACTCGTTCTTCAACTGGTTTTTGGTTTAACAGAGGCATATAATGGTGTTGGTACGATTATCAGGCACGCGAATCCTTTGCCTCAATTCTATCGTGCTCGTTCAATGCTCACCCTTGAAGAAGCCGGTTTCGCCAAAAACGCCGCCACTACTGCATCTCAGGCGATGTATGCGAGTCCAGCAGTGATGGGTCCTCTATTTTGGGCCCGCCGCCAGCGCCGTCTCAAGGTAAGAGTAAGAACAATGGGAACAAAAAGAAAGGCAAGAATGGGAAAGGTAATGGCAATAATACGCGTTCCTCCAACACAAATTCTTCCGGCGGTGGTAACACGGCTGCTCCCACCCCATCTCTTGTTCCGGCAGCACCCTGGCAAGGGATGGGATATGGCGGCTGGCCCTGGCCTCAATCTCCATGGGCCTACCCTCCATGTCCCTATCCTACTGCTCCCTGGTCGCGCCCTCCTGGAACCGCCAGACCACCATATGTGCCTTGACAACAGGCTTATACAGCCGAGAACCCGCCAACTCCGACTGACATTGAAGCTGCAATGTACACTTTGGGAATTAATCCTCATGATCCACGCTGGTTTATGGATACGGGAGCAACTTCTCACATGACATCGGATGCAGGTACTCTCACTTCTTTTGTTAATTCTAGCATTAATAATGGTATCCTTGTTGGAAGTGGCCAAACTATACCAATTAACGGATTTGGAAACTCAAAACTACACAATAAACAACATTCGTTTACTCTTAAAAACGTCCTCCATGTCCCGAAGCTTGTCAAAAACCTAGTCTCTGTTAGAAAATTCACCAAAGACAATTCCGTCACCGTAGAATTTGACCCACTTGGTTTTTGTGTGAAGGATTACAAGACGGGGAGGCGTCTCATGAGATGTGATAGTCAAGGAGACCTATATCCGGTTATGTCGTCATCAGTTCCGACCCACCAAGCGTCGTCGTTTATTGCACTTACACCGTCAGTATGGCACGCCCGGTTAGGACATCTAGGATTACCAATTTTTAATTCTCTAAGAATAAATCATTTCATTTCTTGTCCAGGAATTTCGAAACAATTTGTTTGTCCTTCTTGCTCTATTGGTAAAGTAGTGAAACTGCCATTTATGCAATCTAATACTAAGACTTATATGCCATTTGATATCGTTTATTGTGACGTATGGACATCACCCGTCCTTAGCTCCTCGGGTCATCGTTACTACTTGGTTTTTGTTGATGATTTTACAAATTTTGTTTGGACCTTTCCATTAGCTCAAAAATCTCAAGTCCATTCAATTTACATAAAATTTCAACAATATATTCGTACGCAATTTGAAAGAGAAATAAAAATATACAATGTGATAATGGAAAAGAATTTGACAATCAACCATTTTGGGAGACGTGTGCCAAGCATGGTGCATCGTTTCGATTCTCGTGCCCCTATACATCCTCACAAAATGGCAAGGCTGAGCGTAAAATTCGATTTATAAATAACATTGTTCGTACCCTTCTCCTACATGCGTCCGTCCCACCTAAGTACTGGCATCACGCTCTTAGTATGGCCACATATTTGCTAAGTATTTTACCAAACACACAAATTGATTTCGTCACTCCCACATACAAACTTTACATGAAGCACCCATCCTATACTTCTCTTCGTATTTTTGGATGCTTATGTTTTCCGCTTGTTCCGTCTACCACACGACACAAATTACAAGCTCGTTCCACTCCTTGTGTTTTCCTTGGGTACCCGGATCATCACCGAGGCTATAAATGTTACGATGTTACGCAAAAGAAAATTATTATCAGTCGCCATGTTGTCTTTGATGAACATACTTTCCCATTCACAAATAATAATCACAATGACTCCAATGACTATCGTTTTCTTGATGACGTAATCTCGCCTTATGTCCTTCACCAATTGACCAACCCATCGACAACATCCGACACTCCAGTCGACAACCCCCCTAACCCTACCCCGACACCAAACTCAACAGCCAATACCGTCCCTGAACCAACGCCCTCCACTACGGCCGAACCACACCTATCCTCCATCCACCAGCCTCCTCCCGTCTCCAAACCCGTGACACGCGGTGACCGTGGTATATATAAGCCCAAACCTGTGTTCGATCTTAATACCACGGTAGCTATATCACCTATACCTCATAACCCCGTGTCCGCCCTTAATGACGTTAATTGGAAACTGGCCATGGATGACGAATTTAATGCTCTAATTAGCAACGGGACGTGGGAATTAGTACCTCGTCCGCCTAATGTGAATGTTATTCGATGTATGTGGATTTTGCGCCATAAGTATAATGCTAATGGTTCATTTGCGCGACATAAGGCTCGTCTTGTAGGTGACGGGAAAACTCAAGAAGTTGGTGTCGATTGCGGTGAAACTTTTAGCCCGGTAGTAAAACCGGAATCTATTCGTGTTGTCTTAAGTTTAGCTCTCGCTAACAAATGGTCTATACATCAATTAGATGTGAAAAATGCGTTCTTACACGGTAACTTACATGAAACAGTATACATGCATCAACCCATTGGCTACAGGGACTCACGGTTTCCATCTCATGTGTGTCTACTTCGCAAATCCTTATACAGACTCAAGCAAACCCCGCGTGCTTGGTGAAAGATCATAGATCCATATTAGACTCTATAATAAAAATTAAATTATCTCATAATTTATCGTTTTGCTGATCTATGTAACTTGCATCCAAATATAGAAGCATAAAAATGAAAGTTAAAGGAAAAACAATTTCCTTACATTGATTTTTATGGTAAAATGGGCACAATCAAGATCTCCTAACTTGATTGTTCTTGAGCTTATAATAAAAGGACGATCCTCCTAACAAATCTTCAAAGAGAAGATCTCCTAACAATATGCACCCAAAAACTCAACCCACTTATTCTAACAATTATTTACTAGTAACTTATTAGAATTATTTCCTTGATAATATGTAAATAATACTAACACTCTTAGCAATTATTTATTTTAGTTTACTAACAACTTAGTAAAGGATGAATAATAATTTTAGAGAGATGATAGATTTTGTTCACATGCAAAACACATAAGTGAAGTAGTGTAGAAATGAACATAAGATGGAGTATATAGGAGGGGAAAGTGGCGGGTGGAGTGAGGTAGTGTGTAGGAGTGAATTTCTTTTTTTTTTTTTATCAATCTTACATAACATGCAAAATCATTATAAGATAACTTATGGAAGGATATAATGTAAGGTGAAATGATTATGTTCCTAATCATCCACATTTCTATTTTACACGGTCCACTTGCCCATTTACGGGTCCATGTTGGTTCTTATATTTGTCGCACAAATACGTGTAATTTTATTTTAAACATCGTTTCATGTTTAAATACTTCCATAATTAATTCGTCCAAATCACTCTGTAAATATACGTGTACCACTACACATATTATTTACGTACTAATATTAATCACATTAATCAATTAGTACAATTTTAGTGAATTAACAATTAAATAACTAAAACCCGTCTCATAAAATTTATTATTTAATTATCGCGTAATTAAATAATAACTGCCGCTCCTCGAGTTCGCAACTCAAAATCTCTCTAAAAATAATCGGCTAACCTTTAATTTTAGTCTATAAATCAAGGGACTAAATAAATTGTATCTCATACAATTAATTAGTTATCAATTGGGGTTCGTTCCTTTAGGTGTGACCGAAAGGGGTCAGTTGATCACCGCCGTCTCACGACAATAACGTCAAACTCTAGTCAGCCAACCGTTATCGATTTACGTTAATCAACTGACGAGGATCAAATAATTAAATATCTGATGATATTCCATTAATGAGATTTATTATGTAAACGCACTATTGTGGAGGACACTAACTCCAACAATCTCCCACTTGTCCGACACAAGGTGTGCACTACCAATTCTCTTGTCCGTTTTAATCTCCCACTCAATGCAAGGTGTCTTTCAGGTCGCACTTGCACATGAACATATTGCGAGTGGTTTTCTCGATCTGGAGTGTGACTACCTGACCGGAAAAATCTCTCACAACTTCCGAGCGTGGCCACGCATTTGTAGTCATTAACTCCTCGAGTGGCCTTGAGATATAGTTTACCCAACGTGGGTGGACAATTGCTGTATGCCCTATCTATCCTATTGCACAATACAGATCACCATGACCTAGTAAATGCCCTTTTGGCCTCCTTTCACGGCACGACCTAGGACATAAACCAAAGTCACTCGGAAATTGCACTTGCTCAGATAATAGTCTCCAGTCAAAAGAATCGACTCATTAGAACATCTTAGAGATCCCCGCCACGACCAGACGTCTATAATAGAACTTAGGGACTCTCTAAATGGTCACTGTCCGGCAAAGTGTCACACACTCTGCCTATGTAATCGACTAGTCATCACATATGACCTTATGGTGTTGAACAACCATCAATCGACTTACAATCTAGTCACTCCGAGACGTCACCTCATTAAGTGACTAGGGACAAAATACAATGTTCATCTTATTCACTTGAATAGTGTTCAACATTGTCTCCACAACTTATTCAGATAAACAAGGTATTAAAATTTAGTCACACTAAATAAAAGATTCATAAAAGAATGAATGCGAAAACAATGAATGTGATTATCATATATATAATAAGAGATACACTATCCAATTATTACATATCCATAATCTAATGAAAATTTGGTACTCGTCTCAATCCCATTGCGACGACATGACCATCATGCTTAGCCTTTGATAAAGGCTTGGTTAAATGATCAACAATATTATCATCTGTCCCAACCTTATAAATGTCAATTTCCTTCCTTTCCACATAATCTCTAATTACATGGTATTTCCTTTCAATGTGTCTAGATTTGTTACTAGACTTCGTCTCTTTGGCTTGAAAAATAGCTCCACTGTTATCACAATATAGAGTGATAGGATCTTTGGCGGAATGGACTACTCCTAGCCCCTCCATGAATTGCCTAATCCAACAGCTTCCTTCGCAGCCTCAGACGCTGCAAGGTATTCAGCCTCTGTTGTAGAATCCGCAATAACGCTTTGCTTGAAGCTCTTCCAGCAAACAGCTCCTCCATTTAGCATAAACACATAGCCGGATTGGGATTTCATGTTATCCCGATCGGTTTGGAAACTTGCGTCCGTGTAACCTCTTACACGCAACTCAGTTTCTCCTCCAAACACTAAGAACGAATCCTTAGTCTTTCTCAAGTACTTAAGGATGTTCTTTACGGCTATCCAGTGACTCTCACCAGGCTTGGCTTGATAACGACTTGTCATGCTTAAGGCATACGCAACGTCGGGACAAGTGCAAATCATAGCATACATGATAGACCCAACAGCGGAAGCATAAGGGATGGTCTTCATGTATTCAATTTCCTTAGGGGTGGAGGGAGAATGTGAGTTGCTCAAAGTAATCCCTTGGCCCATAGGTAGAAATCCTCTCTTGGAGTCTTTCATATTGAACCGGTCAAGAACTTTGTCAATATAAGCTTTTTGACTCAATGCTAGTATTCTCTTGGACCTATCCCTATAGATCCGAATACCCAAGATTCGTTGTGCCTCTCCCAAGTCCTTCATTTGGAAGTGTTTCCCTAGCCACTCCTTAACGGAAGTGAGCGATGGAACATCATTCCCAATGAGCAATATGTCATCCACATATAGGACACGGAATGTAACCTTACTCCCACTAAACTTCATGTATAAACACGGTTCTTCCACACTTCTAGTGAAACCGTATTGTTTAATAACATGATCAAAGCGATGATTCCAACTCCTAGATGCTTGCTTAAGACCATAGATGGACCTTTTAAGCTTACACACCTTCTTAGGGTTAGATGTATCCACAAAAACTTCACGTTGTATCATGTACACCTATTCTTCTAGAATCCCATTCAAGAAGGCAGTTTTGACATCCATTTGCCAAATCTCATAATCATGAAATGCGGCAACCGCTAAGATTATCCTTATGGACCGAAGCATAGCGACTGGAGCGAAGGTTTCGTCATAGTGTAAACCATGAACTTGGGTGAAACCTTTTGCCACCAATCTAGCTTTGTAAACATCCACATGTTTATCCACGTCGAGCTTAATTTTATATATCCATTTACACTGAAGGGGTCGCACTCTCTCAGGTAAATCCACCAAGTCCCATACTTGGTTCTCGTACATGGAATCCATTTCGGATCGCATGGCTTCTAGCCAAAGCGAGGAGTCGGGACTAGACATGGCTGATTTGTAGGTAGTGGGTTCATCACTTTCCAAAAGTAACAAAACACCATCCTCTTCGATGTTACCAAGGTAGCGATCAGGTGGATTAGAAATCCTACTTGACTTTCTAGGAACAATTACCGTTTCAGAGGAAGAGGGAATGCTATCCTCCACGTTCTCTTCTACCTCATTCTCGGTTTGTGGCTCTCGAACTTCTTCAAGTTCAAATTTTATCCCACTCTGTCTCCTAGAAATAAACTCCTTTTCTAGGAAGACAGCATCACGAGCCACAAACACTTTATTCTCGTGTTTATTGTAGAAGTAATAGCCACGTGTTTCCCTTGGATATCCTACAAAAAGACATTTGTCAGACCTGGGTGCAAGCTTATTGTCAGACTTGATCTTGACGTACGCTTCGCAACCCCAAATACGCATGAATGACTAATGAGGGACTTTCCCTATCCATATCTCATATGGAGTCTTATCGGCCGCTTTAGTCGGGCTTCGATTTAGTGAAAATGTTGCAGACAAGAGGGCAAAACCCCAAAATGAACTAGGAAGCTCAGTTACACTCATCATCGACCGAACCATATCTATTAAAGTCCGGTTTCTCCTTTCGGCCACACCATTTAATTGTGGCGTGCCAGGAGGAGTCCATTGTGATACTATACCACAATTTTTTAGGTGTGAATCAAATTCAATATTTAGATACTCACCACCACGGTCGGACCGTAGGATCTTAATCTTTTTATCCAATTGGTTCTCTACTTCACTTTGGAACTCTTTGAACTTGTCAAAGGCTTCACTCTTGTTCTTCATTAAGTAGACATACCCATATCTACTTAAGTCATCAGTAAAAGTAATGAAGTAGTGAAAACCTCCTCTAGCGGTGATGGTTAATGGTCCACACACATCCGTATGTATGAGAGCCAAAACCTCACTAGCTCGTGTCCCTTTTCCGGCAAAAGGTGCACGAGTCATCTTACCTAGAAGGCAAGACTCGCATGTACCATAAGATTCGAAACCAAATGGTTTGAGCACTTTTGATGAAGAAAGTCTCTTAATGCGTTTTTCGTTTATGTGGCCTAAACGACAATGCCAAAGGTAGGATTCGTTTGGATCACCCATTTTGAGCTTTTTAGTTTCTACATGATAAACGTCATTAACATCATTTAAAACATAAATGCCTCCAATTGAAATGTCCTTGCCATAAACCACATCATTTAAAGAAAAAGTATAACACTTGTCCTTAATCATAAAACAAAAGCCTTACGCGTCTAACGCGGAAATGGAGATGATGTTCTTGGTTAAAGTTGGTACAAAATAACACTTATTTAAATACAATTCTAGACTACTAGCTAAAGTGAGCACATATGTCCCCACGGAAACGGCGGCTACTCTAGCTCCATTGCCCATGCGGAGATCCACATCACCTTTTGCTAGTGCTTGCACGTCCCTTAAACCCTGCAAATGATTACAAAGGTGAGAGCCACATCCGGTATCAAGTACCCAAGTGGAAGTACAAGCATAATTAACGTCTATCACATAGAGAGAGGAAATCATACCAATAGGCGTTGATGCGTGTCTTTTATATGATGTTTTACATCCCATTTTACACGCATTTCAGAGCTCATTCATGTAGTTTATGCTACATTTCTCCCTATTTCCGTCTACTTCCGTATTTTTGTACATTATTGCAGAAATGTGAAGAATCCAGCGGAAATCGAGCTAAATCCGTCCTCGAGTATCCTGCATTGCATGTGACGAGAAGTATTTGCTTAAGGAACGAGCTTGGCGCGCATTTCAAGGCCCAAAAGACAAATCCACGAGTTTATAAGAGGCAAGTAGCAGCTCATCCTGTCGATCGACCACCTCCTTCAGTCGATCGACCAACTATCGGGTTCCAGAAGCTACTGTTTGCTGAGGACCAGTCGATCGACCAGTCCCATCAGTCGATCGACCCAACTGCTATTTCAGACGAGAATTAGAAGACTGAGGAAGCGCAAGCCCATGATGCTAGGTTTAGAAAATAAGAAGTTACGTTAATTGCTATATAACGTAACCTAGAAACATTCAGTTTTGTTTCAGTTTTAATCAAGCTTTTATTATCAGAATTTTTCATTAAGTTTTAGTTTACTAATTAGGGTTTGGGATATTAATTTGCATTGGATTTCCGTTGTGCTTTCAATCACTCCGTTAAATTCCTTCTGCGAAATTCGGTATTCCTTCTGTTCTAATTTCCAGATTATTACTTATTTTCGTCATTAGTATAGAATTGCTAGTTAATTCCCGCAACCAATTTATTGTTTATGTTAATTATTCTCTTTGTCGTTTCAAGCATGAATCCGTTAGTTAATTTCATCATTAAAGTTATTGTTTTTACCTTTAGCATGAGTAGCTAAATAGTTTATGCTAGGATGTAGGCGAATTTTAGCGTAGGCGGCATTAGATTATACACGGCCTGAACCCGCGTGTTGGTCGATCGACCACCTTACCCGGTCGATCGACTGACCTCGTGAGCTTTATTTCGTTTTAATTGATTTTAATGTTGTATTTAACGAATCGAATGCATGCGACCAGTTAGATACCCTTTCGTGACTGACCCAATAGATCGAAAGATAGGGAAAGTTTTTGACCATCAATTGAATCGACTAAATTGTGCTAAGATCGAAAGATAGGTATAGTTTAGACCGTTAGTCACTTCTCAGGACGAGAGTCAGTATTAGTGATATTAGGGACCTATAGCGAGATCGAAAGATGCTATTTGTTAAGAGTGGACCGAGAGGACCTCTTGTTTCCCGCCTCACTTGTGTTCGATTTAGACTGTTTAGTATCTTTGTCGAAGCTTTAATAAACCGATCATCCTAGTACCCCTTCTTTATCTGTTAAACCGTCTTTTTAAGTTTATTATCTTTATTTGTTCTTAGCTATAGACCATCTCAACTCAACCCCCACAATTGTTACCTTAGACTGAATATAAATCAACTAGAATTTACATCTGCCTCCTTGTGGTTCGACCCTGTTACCACTAGCCTAGGTTAGTCTTAATAGGAAATTATAAATCTTATTTTTGGTACTCACAACGACGGGTATCAAATTTTGGCGCCGTTGCCGGGGAGGCAATAGTTCTAATTTTAGTTGTTTTTATTTTTAGTCTTTCTTAGTTTAAGGGACACTTGTTCCTTAAACTTTTCTTATATTCTTTTTGTAGTTTCCTCTTATATGCGCAGTCACGGGGTGGTGAACTAGTACCATTTGACCCTGAGTTAGAGAAATCTTTGCGTGAGTTGAGACGAACACAAAGGGTACTACCGACAGAGGAAGAGCCGAGTACTCATCAAGCTATTACGAGAACGATCTGTTCGAAGAAGACCCACATCTTCACCCATTTCCACTTCTTCAGCCGAGACAGTTACTTCTCCATAAATTCCGGTCATGGCCGAGGAAGCGAGTATAGCTAGTCATTCGAGCCGACAAATTAAAACTTATACAAGGGGTTCGAATTACCAGGAGATGCCGGAAGTTCGAACCAAAGCCTTCATACATTAGCATGGTTGAGAAGAACCGATTCGGGAGCTGCAAATGAAGATGCGGCTAAGCATATGGAGACCTTTATTGACTCATCATTGTTCCATACCCCCACCAGCCGGCGTGACCCCAAGACCAGATCAAGGAGACCATGTTCATCTTCTCCCTTCGTGATGCTGCAAGGGAATGGTATAGAGATTTGGACCGAACCGTTCAGGGGATCACCGATTGGAATTAATTGGCATTGGCATTCTACAAGAAGTACTTTTCTGCTTCAAGGACGATTGCTATTAGAGCTCAAATCACGGGCTTTAAACAAGGGCTGGATGAGAACTTCCACGAAGCATGGGTCCGTTTTAAGAAGTTGGTGCGAACCATACCGCACCATGGGTTCGAAAAGTGGAGCTTGTGCAATCATTTCTACAATGGGTTGTACGACGATCAGAGGGCCATTTTGGATGCTGCAGCCAATGGACGATTCACTGAAAATTTGGGAGCAACCAAGGGGTGGAAGATCATTGACGATCTAGCTACCCACAAGGCCGAGTATGGGAATTCCGGAGGGAACCGGAGGAGAGTCTGCTGAATCTTCCTCTGTCGCGCTTGAGGCTCTTCTTGCGAGATTTGACAAGTATGAACTAGGAGGAGCTTCTAAAGGTGGGATGTACCAAGTAAATGCTGTGTCAGACGGTCCTTTCGTCTGTGAAAGGTGTGGAGCTGAGGGACATGTCTCGAAAAACTGCCCTAGTCCCTTTGAGTCTTGTGCTACCTTTCAACACTATAGGCAGACCAACACCTACTATGAGCCTAATACCCATCCAAACTTGAGTTGGAGGAGCCAAAATGTCCTGAACCCAACTCAAGCTCCGCCGCAAAGAAAGAACCCTATGTGCCCCCTCATCAAAAGCAACAACAATATCGAAACCTCCCTATGTGCAAAGCGAACAATCGCAGAATTCTGAATTTTCCGAGCTTAAGAACTTGTTGCTAAAGGAGTCCCAAGCAAGAGAGGCCGGGATGAAGCTACTAGAGAGCCAAATTGCTCAATTGGCTAGCAAAAGCAACACTCGAGCTCCCGGACACTTGCCGACCCAAACTGACCAAAAGGAGACCTTAAATGCCATCACTTTGAGGAGCGGGTCCACCCTTGATGGTCCTGCCATGGTCGAGGACGCTGTTGAAAAAGATGAGCCGGAAACAAGTCAAAAGAAAGCTTCAACGAATAAATCAAAGAAATAGTCTACCAGGTATATCGATCGATCGATCGATATACCTAGTCGATCGACTGAAGTACGGGTTACAGGAGCTTCTGGAACTGTACACAGCGGTCTATCGACTGGGGAGAGTGGTCGATCGACCGAGATTACTGCTGATAGCGAGGAATTTCGTCCTTTAATGCCAAATAATCATGAGACCACTTGTTTCGGGGTTCGACGATCCGAAGACATTAGGACAAGACCCGAATGCTGATGGGTCATCCCCGGCTCAGTTCGATCCAATGACGGTTAATGGTTCTCATTTGAGACGGTCCGAGGAAGGGTCAAGCTTCAACAAGGAAAAGGTGGTGGACTTTCACCTAAGTCCACGGATACCAAGACACGCGATTTAGAGGAGAGGGCCAAGGTACTTCTTACAACCCCTTACCCGGAGAGGCTAGTGCCGACCAAGGAACAGTATCTTTCAACAAATTTGAAAAAGTTATCCGTAGTCTGAATGTACAGGTTCCTTTTCTCTAGTTAGTTAACCAAGTGCCCGCTTATACTAAATTTATGAAACAACTTTTGTCCAAGAAGTGGTCACTTGAAACAGTGCACACTGTCGCACTTACTAAGGAGTCTTGCTCTTATCTGTCTCACACTGCACCTCCTAAGTTAGAGGACCCGGGCAGTTTTTCTGTTCCTTGCAACATAGGTACTTTCCCAATTGAGAAGGCATTGTGTGATTTAGGGGCTAGTATAAGTGTCATTCCCTTGAGTCTAGCTAGGAAGCTTAAGTTGACCCGATTTGCTATCACGGACATGACAGTTCAGATGGCTGACCGATCTGCGGTCGAGCCTATAGGAGTCCTAGAGGACATACCCGTCCAAATAGGGAAGTTTTTCTTCCCTGTTGACTTTGTTGTCCTCGACATGCCTGAGGATGCCCATATACCGATCATCCTAGGTAGGCCATTTCTGCACACTGCTGGTGCAGTTATTGACGTAGGCTCTGGAACTTTGACCTTCAAAGTTGGGAAACATTCTATCATTTTTGCCCTACCTGCTAAGAAGAAGGACCCCATGTGGCCTGTTACTTGTAATACGGTTTCTGAAAAGAAATCGTACTTTGTGCTTCCTGAATTGCCTGTCTCTATTACTACTCCTGTGCTAACCCCTCCGCCCCATTGGGAGCGAGAAAGGAGGAAGAATCTTTGTTTTAGACATTGCAGAGCTGGTTTGGGGAAGGATGAGTCTGCAGTCACTCTAGCTGCGACAAAGCCTATCATTCAAAGAGGAGGTCTTGGTTGCCTGAGCTATGGAATTGATGAGATAGTTGATGACGAGCCAGTCAAAGCAAAGGAGTCCGACTTGGATTCCGATGAGCCCAAAGAGACCCTTGACTGGGGAGATGATGAGAATGCTTGATCCGCCGAGCCATACGGATGTGGAAGCTAAGAAGGGTGCAAATGGCCGCTCGATTAGCACCATTGAGGCTACCTCTAGTAGCCGTGGCCGACGAAATGGGCCATACCATGGTCCTTCTTGATCAACTATTAGTTGATCGAGCTCGTTATAAACTTCATTTTATTTGCTTTGTTAAGACATTTTGTATTGCTTTTGTGCGCGCGAAAACTTCGCATTTTATTTCGCTTGTTTAGGATTCTTAAGTACTTTAGACTTTATTCCGGGTTTTGCGCAATTTTGGGCGCGTATTATTGTGCACTTGCAGGTATTTAGAGCTTGTTAGCTCAAATCATTGAGCAATTACGAAGAAATATGAGGTTGCGGCGATGTTTTTCGATCGATCGATCGTTCCGATGAGTCGATCGATCGATCCGCAGTTCCAGGTGACACTTGTTCATGTTTACCTGGTCGATCGACTGGGTTAAGTGGTCGATCGACCGCTGCTGCTGCTGTACTTATTCACGACCTCTCCCCTGCTGTGTTTGGTCGATATGCGGACTTAAGGGAGTTTTCTACAACGCTTTCTTTTCCGTCCAATTATTTATTTATTCTAATTTTCTCATTTGTGCACATATTTACCGCTTCAAAATTGTTTTCTCAGTCTTATGCGTGGTAATTTTTGTCTTTCAGCACTCTTGTTAGTAGCATCATGCCATCTTTGAAACCTCCTAGCTCACGCTGGTTTGGGGAGGTTTCCTTTGTCGCGCTTAAAGTCTTGTAAGTTCCCGAATTTCACTTCACGTCATGTTTATTTATTTCAATATACGCAAATTCCCATTTCTCTTTTCTTCATTACATGATTTTGCACAATGGGGACATTGTGCGATTTGGTGTGGGGAAGGGTTTTGCGTCGCATATCACTTGTTTGCATTCACGTTTAATTCTGTTTTGCATTGTTTTATTCCATTTCATCCATTTATACAAAAATTCAAAAAAAAAATTGAAAAATTTCAAAAATTTCCATAAAATGCACGTTTATTTTCGCATATAGGTCGAGTCGGAACGGTAGTATTTCCATGATGATTTTGCATTTGCACCTGTTTTGCCTGAGCCTTGCTAGATTAACATGTTATTAGTAGAATCGTTTATGCATACCTACGAGTTTTCGTTGAATTACTTGCTGGGCTTGAGACTTGACTTAGAAAATTGGCAAGCTACATCATATTTCTGAGATTTAGAGCCTATAACTGGTGACTTTCATGACCAGTTCATTTAGGAATGTGAGTAGTACTCCTTATGAGACATGTTTCCTTAATTTTGCATAAATATGAACTTGATCTGCTTAATACCTGTATGCATTCGGTCTGTGGTTAGTTGACACATGTGGTAGAGGTTTCCCTTTATTCATTTTGCCCATAAACTCCACACTGCCAAAAATATCCCTTTTTGTCCCATTTACTACATCCTACATTTAGCCTGTCCTTTGTCAAGCTAGTAGTCTGTGTTCTTGGGGTTGTTACTCATTTTTGGTGGCATATGCTCTGTTGAGACGTTATTGGGAAGATGAAATAAAGGAAGGAAAGAAACAAAGTGAAAAGAAACGAAAAAAAAAGATGAAAAAAGATTCGAAAAAGAAAAAAAAAAAAAAAAAAAAGAGAGTTCTGTACTGTTCAAAGCAGTCGATCGACTACCAATTATAGTCGATCGACTGAAGATCCGAGAAAGAAATCAATTCGCATAGTTTAATCCTTATCTTTTGGCGATTTTTGCTCCCATGTTTCATTTATTTTTTATGGGGAGTTTATTGATTTAGTATTTTGGAGATTGTGAGTTTTGTGCTTGCTATAGCACCGTTTCGTTTGATTATGAGCAAGAAGTTGGATGTTGCCATTTGGTTCCGTTTTGGTACTAGCTTGATCACCTGTACCTCCACTTTTCCATAATTGTTTCGCCTCTTCTTACCCATACCTCACATATCCCATATATACCTCGGCATGTGTCATTGGTCATCTGTTTGGTTGGAATGCATATGTACGGTCATAGAGATTTCTTTCATATTTTATTGCTGGCATGTCCTCATAGGTCGTAGTTAGGTGAGAGTCACTACAAAATGAATTCCTTCTATCTTACATATATTCACCTGTATTTATTGAGTGATTTGAGCGACTCGTGAGAGTCCAATTTGATAAGTCTCTATAGTTGGCGGTTCAGCATGTTTTAAACGACTACATAACTCGTTTGCATGATTCATTTGCTAGTTGATTGTTGGTTGTGCATTAAATTGGTTTAGGCTTAACAGGTTGCATTTCGCTCTGAGATTGAACTCGTTCCATTAGGTAATTAGATCGAGTCTAGTTCTTGCTTGGGGACAAGCAAGGGTTCGGTTTGGGGAAGTTTGATGCGTGTCTTTTATATGATGTTTTACATCCCATTTTACACGCATTTCAGAGCTCATTCATGTAGTTTATGCTACATTTCTCCCTATTTCCGTCTACTTCCGTATTTTTGTACATTATTGCAGAAATGTGAAGAATCCAGCGGAAATCGAGCTAAATCCGTCCCCGAGTATCCTGCATTGCATGCGACGAGAAGTATTTGCTTAAGGAACGAGCTTGGCGCGCATTTCAAGGCCCAAAAGACAAATCCACGAGTTTATAAGAGGCAAGTAGCAGCTCATCCTGTCGATCGACCACCTCCTTCAGTCGATCGACCAACTATCGGGTTCCAGAAGCTACTGTTTGCTGAGGACCAGTTGATCGACCAGTCCCATCAGTTGATCGACCCAACTGCTATTTCAGACGAGAATTAGAAGACTGAGGAAGCGCAAGCCCATGATGCTAGGTTTAGGAAATAAGAAGTTACGTTAATTGCTATATAACGTAACCTAGAAACATTCAGTTTTGATTCAGTTTTAATCAAGCTTTTATTATCAGAATTTTTCATTAAGTTTTAGTTTACTAATTAGGGTTTGGGATATTAATTTGCATTGGATTTCCGTTGTGCTTTCAATCACTCCGTTACATTCCTTCTGCGAAATTCGGTATTCCTTCTGTTCTAATTTCCAGATTATTACTTATTTTCGTCATTAGTATAGAATTGCTAGTTAATTCCCGCAGCCAATTTATTGTTTATGTTAATTATTCTCTTTGTCGTTTCAAGCATGAATCCGTTAGTTAATTTCATCATTAAAGTTATTGTTTTTACCCTTAGCATGAGTAGCTAAATAGTTTGTGCTAGGATGTAGGCGAATTTTAGCGTAGGCGGCATTAGATTATACACGGCCTGAACCCGCGTGTTGGTCGATCGACCACCTTACCCGGTCGATCGACTGACCTCGTGAGCTTTATTTCGTTTTAATTGATTTTAATGTTGTATTTAACGAATCGAATGCATGCGACCAGTTAGATACCCTTTCGTGACTGACCCAATAGATCGAAAGATAGGGAAAGTTTTTGACCATCAATTGAATCGACTAAATTGTGCTAAGATCGAAAGATAGGTATAGTTTAGACCGTTAGTCACTTCTCAGGACGAGAGTCAGTATTAGTGATATTAGGGACCTATAGCGAGATCGAAAGATGCTATTTGTTAAGAGTGGACCGAGAGGACCTCTTGTTTCCCGCCTCACTTGTGTTCGATTTAGACACTGTTTAGTATCTTTGCCGCTAAGCTTTAATAAACCGATCATCCTAGTACCCCTTCTTTATCTGTTAAACCGTCTTTTTAAGTTTATTATCTTTATTTGTTCTTAGCTATAGACCATCTCAACTCAACCCCCACAATTGTTACCTTAGACTGAATATAAATCAACTAGAATTTACATCTGCCTCCTTGTGGTTCGACCCTGTTACCACTAGCCTAGGTTAGTCTTAATAGGAAATTATAAATCTTATTTTTGGTACTCACAACGACGGGTATCAGGCGTCACACGCCCTTCCTTGAGATCCTCCAAGTATTTGGGACAACTCCTCCTATAATGCCCCTTCCCATTACAATGGAAACATTCGGCCTCGGAGAGTTTGACACTTTTTTCCTTGGGATTACCATTCTCAACGGCCTTCCCCTTTCCCTTGTCATGTTTCTTTGACGATTTCTTGAATTGGGACTTTTCTTTCCCTTTTCCTTTCTTAACTCCAAGGGACATGTTCTTTAACTTCATGGTTAAAACATCTCCTTTTTCACTCCCACTAGCTTCCATATCCCTCTCCGCTTGGGTGAGGAGTGCATGAATTTCATGATAACTCTTATCCATGTCATTCATGTTGTAGTTTACCCTAAAGTGGGAAAACTTGGTGGGAAGTGAGTGGAGGATACGATCCACCACAAGAGTCTTAGGAATCTTACACCCTAGACGCTCTAGGATGTCAACATATTCGACCATTTTGAGTACATGGGGACCAACCTTTTGGCCCCTCTCAAGCTTAGCTTCAAAGAAGCGTGCCGCCGCATCGTATTGACGGACTTTAGGTGTTTGTGAAAACATGGTAATCATACGAGTGAATATCTCGTACGCATTTAAAGAAATGCATGATAGCTTGAGCTTTGGGGACATTGACCATATCAACACATTCTTGATATCATTGGATATCCTCACATGGTCATCATAGGCGGTCCGCACCGCCGATGAAGCCCTAGGACCGGGCTCGATAGGAGGAGCATCGGTCAAGTAAGTGAGCACATTGTCGGACAACGCGACACTTTTAATGTTAGATTCCCATTCAAGAAAGTTACTACCGTCATCTTTTAAGATGCATTTGTCCATTACAGACCTTAGCCATGAATCTTTGCCTAGTGAAGTAGTCGATGGAGTTAAAGAAGTTGCCATTGCGAATTAAAATGCTACAACAAAAAGGAAAAATTAACATCCATTGTTTATTTTAAAAAATTACTTGTAAAAACATGTTTAACAAGTCTTAGCATTTATATAATGATCTCCCACTAAATTAAATAAATGATTCCAAGACCCAAATATTAAACAAAAATGAGCATCGCTTGGGCGAAACATCCCATAATTGTGTAAATTCGGTAAGTCACGTTGACTAATTCTACCTCTAGAACTCTTGGTCGACGAATTTCCTTAAATCCATCTACTAGCCCTGGAACACAAGACCGTCTTATATCCCGTTGAGTCCAACCAATTTTAGCGTGTGATAACCGTTTACCACCCTACTTACCCAAGGTAAAAAGAGAACACCCCGCTTGGGCGAACGTGGCTCTAATGAACAAGAGATTCATAGGTGTTACTAATTGGTAAGGCTAATCTCAATTTTAGTTATGTGAGAGATCTTGTCAATTTAGTCATAAATTCCCTATAAGTGAACTAAGTCGGTGAATGTAAATGACGTGAATTGACAACCGCGAAAATAAAATGCATGTGAATGGCGATTTTGGCATGCGCGAAAATAAAACAAGCAAACAAGTAAGCATATGAATAAATCCTAGTATGGCCACCTAGTTAATAAAAACTAGTCTATTACATTTCGGAAAACAACTCTTTGGTCCCTTGCCTCTTCATTCCATAAGTGGCTCCTTCTTGTGGGATTTGGAACACCTTCCAAAAATAGACTCCGTCTCGATGTAATCCGTCTTTTGAAAACGCCGGTAAGAATAACTATTACAATTGAATTACATAGCTATTCCTATTATACATTAATTAATAAAATAAATAAAACTATTAATTAATTACAAACCGACGATACGAGAACGTATTTAATTACAAACAAATCGATATTCCCATTCATTTCGGGTAATAACGATTAAAATAAACTAGGTCATACTAGGTACAACAAGATAACTACTTTAAATAAATGACAATCATTCATTCATCTTAAATAAATATGCTTAAAATGCTATAAAATGATGCCAAAATCGCCCAATCTATCAATCGTTGGTATCCATCTCGGTGTTTGTGGATTTAATCGATTTTTAACATGTAAAAATCAATAATCAACTCTTAAATCTCATTTACGTCCAAACTAATTTTCCAAACTGTTTTGGACCTCAAAATTATTCCTCACTAATTTTATGATGAATAATTAGTTTGATTTGGTGATATTTTGCTAATTTAATCGGTAAAATCATAATTTTTAGGTAAAAATCCAAAATAATTGAACAATTACCCAAAAAGTGAAACAAATTTTTTGAGTATTCTGGAACACTCCCAAGAACACCAAAATGTCAGAAAAATTGCCCCAAAAATCCGGATAAAATTTATGAAGAAAAAGATCGATATTTATCGGTTTTTAACCACTAAAACCAATAAACATCAAAACAAGGTGAAAATACATTTTAAAATTCACTTTTAATATTTAAATAATATTTTTAAATGTACATAAATTTATCAAGGGCATAATCAATTGTTTCAAAATTATGATAATTTATTTCACTTTTATCGACTTTTATCTCATAAAATCAATAAACATGCAAAAAATTCGAACCAACCTTCAACCTTTTGCATACAATCAGCAGAAAACATGAATGAAATACCATAAAAATTCCATGGACCGATTCAACTTTTAACTATTTTTAGTCAATTTTTAACTAAAATACGGCATTTTGACTCGGTTTTCTACCAAAAATCATTAAAAATAGCAAAATAACTTCATAAATCACCAAACTTAACCACAAATATTTTGAGATCAGTAGGTATGCATGTCCCAAAAATTTCGTGCTAAAACCTCTTCTAACACAATTTTTTGAGTTTTTATAAATCATCTCATAATTCATTAATATGCTTAAAATCAACATGCAAATTACAAGCCTAAGCTCTGATACCACTTGAAAGATCATAGATCCATATTAGACTTTCTAATAAAAATTAAATTATCTCATAAATTATCATTCGCCATGTTGTCTTTGATGAACATACTTTCTCATTCACAAATAATAATCACAATGGCTCCAATGACTATCGTTTTCTTGATGACGTAATCTCGCCTTATGTCCTTCACCAATTGACCAACCCATCGAAAACATCCGACACTCCAGTAGACAACCCTCCTGACTCTACCCCGACACCAAACTCAACAGCCAATAGCATCCCTGAACCAACGCCCTCCACTACGGCCGAACCACACCTATCCTCCATCCACCAGCCTCCTCCCGTCTCCAAACCCGTGACACGCGGTGACCGTGGTATATATAAGCCCAAACCTGTGTTCGATCTTAATACCACGGTAGCTATATCACCTATACCTTATAACCCCGTGTCCGCCCTTAATGACGTTAATTGGAAACTGGCCATGGATGACGAATTTAATGCTCTAATTAGCAACGGGATGTGGGAATTAGTACCTCGTCTGCCTAATGTGAATGTTATTCGATGTATGTGGATTTTTCGCCATAAGTATAATGCTAATGGTTCGTTTGAGCGACATAAGGCTCGTCTTGTAGGTGACGGGAAAACTCAAGAAGTTGGTGTCGATTGCGGTGAAACTTTTAGCCCGGTAGTAAAACCGGCATCTATTCGTGTTGTCTTAAGTTTAGCTCTCGCTAACAAATGGTCTATACATCAATTAGATGTGAAAAATGCGTTCTTACACGGTAACTTACATGAAACAGTATACATGCATCAACCCATTGGCTACAGGGACTCACGGTTTCCATCTCATGTGTGTCTACTTCGCAAATCCTTATACGGACTCAAGCAAACCCCGCGTGCTTGATGAAAGATCATAGATCCATATTAGACTCTCTAATAAAAATTAAATTATCTCATAATTTATCATTTTGGTGATCTATGTAACTTGCATGCAAATATAAAAGCATAAAAATGAAAGTTAAAGGAAAAACAATTTCCTTACATTGATTTTTATGGTAAAATGGGCACAATCAAGATCTCCTACTTTGATTGTTCTTGAGCTTATAATAAAAGGACGATCCTCCTAACAAATATTCAAAGAGAAGATCTCCTAACAATATGCACCCAAGAACTCAACCCAATTATTCTAACAAGTATTTACTAGTAACTTATTAGAATTATTCCCTTGATAATATGTAAATAATACTAACACTCTTAGCAATTATTTATTTTAGTTTACTAACAACTTAGTAAAGGATGAATAATAATTTTAGAGAGATGATAGATTTTGTTCACATGCAAAACACATAAGTGAAGTAGTGTAGAAATGAACATAAGATGGAGTATATAGGAGGGGAAAGTGGCGGGTGGAGTGAGGTAGTGTGTAGGAGTGAATTTCTTATTTTTTTTATCAATCTTACATCACATGCAAAATCATTATAAGATAACTTATGGAAGGATATAAAGTAATGTGAAATGATTATGTTCCTAATCATCCACAACTCTATTTTACACGGTCCACTTGCCCATTTACGGGTCCATGTTGGTTCATATATTTGTCGCACAAATACGTGTAATTTTATTTTAAACATCGTTTCATGTTTAAATACTTCCATAATTAATTCGTCCAAATCACTCCGTAAATATACGTGTACCACTACACATATTATTTACGTACTAATATTAATCACATTAATCAATTAGTACAATTTTAGTGAATTAACAATTAAATAACTAAAACCCGTCTCATAAAATTTATTATTTAATTATCGCGTAATTAAATAATAACTGCTGCTCCTCGAGTTCGTTACTCAAAATCTCTCTAAAAATAATCGGCTAACCTTTAATTTTAGTCTATAAATCAAGGGACTAAATAAATTGTATCTCATACAATTAATTAGTTATCAATTGGGGTTCGTTCCTTTAGGTGTGACCGAAAGGGGTCAGTTGATCACCGCCGTCTCACGACAATAACGTCAAACTCTAGTCAGCCAACCGTTATCGATTTACGTTAATCAACTGACGAGGATCAAATAATTAAATATCTGATGATATTCCATTAATGAGATTTATTATGTAAACGCACTATTGTGGAGGACACTAACTCCAACACTTGGTACCAGCGGTTTGCCGATTATTTTGAAAGCATGGGATTCATTCATAGCAAATGTGACCATTTATTATTTGTCTATAAAAACGGTAAGCATCTTGCCTATCTTCTCCTTTATGTTGATGACATGATTCTTACAGCTTCCTCGGATAGCTTGCGTCGTTCAATAATGGCTCGTCTTGGGACCGAATTTGCAATGAAGGATTTGGGTCCATTAAGTTATTTTTTTGGGTATCGCTGTGAAGCATGAACCTGGCGGGTTGTTCCTCTCGCAGTCGAAGTATGCTCTTGAAATTATCGATAGGGCAGGTATGTCTTCGTGCAAACCTTGTACTACTCCTGTAGACACCAAGCCTAAGCTTAGCTCCATGGCCAGTCCTCCTTGCAGCAACCCGTCCTTGTACCGTCGTCTCACAGGAGCTCTTCAATACCTCACACTCACTCGTCCGGATTTGTCTTATGCGGTGCAACAAGTGTGTTTGTTCATGCATAATCCGATGGAAGTGCACATGAATGCTCTTAAACGGATCCTTCGGTATGTTAAGAGTACTCATACGTGTGGTTTATGGCTGAGTGCTTCACCAAAATTCTCTCTTACATCGTATACAGATGCGGATTGGGCCGGTTGTCCGGACACGCGTCGTTCCACCAGTGGGTATTGCGTGTTTCTAGGGGATAATTTGGTTTCTTGGGCTTCCAAGCGTCAACCCACGTTGTCTCGCTCCAGCGCCGAGGCTGAATACCGTGGGGTTGCGAATGTGGTGTCCGAATCGTGTTGGTTACGTAATCTTTTACTTGAACTTCATCGTCCTTTGCCTAAAGCGACTCTTGTGTATTGCGATAATATTAGTGCAATTTTTCTTGCCGGGAATCCCGTGCAACATCAGCGCACTAAACATATCGAGCTTGACATTCATTTCGTTCGGGAAAAGGTTGCCAAAGGTGACGTTCGGGTACATCACGTACCATCTCGACATCAGCTAGCTGATATATTTACCAAAGGGCTGCCTTCGGTTTTGTTTGATGATTTTCGGGACAGTCTTAACGTTCGTCGTCCTCCCGATATGACTGCGGGGGTGTGTTAGAATATAGAAACAAATCACTCATGATTTGTGCATTATTCTCATATTATTTGTTACCTTTTGTATTATATTTAGTCAATAGAATATCCCTTGTAATTAGGCAATTAGTTTGATATTTTAGGTGTATATATACTTTATTATTATCAATGAAAATGACATCGATCAACTTTCCTACATAATCATTTATGGCCTTCTACCTCATATATATTCATATCAGAGAGCAGAAACCATTAAACATGATGAAGTGAGACATATAATAAGTCGCTTGACGTCCGGGCCTTCTAAATAACATCATATACACATTTGAATCAAAAGCTAGTCCTATTCTTTTAACATAATTTATACTTCGTATTATAAGACACTGTATAACGCGATCTTATAAAAAGTGACTATTTTATATTAAAAATTGACAACTATTTTTTATTATAATGTGACAAATGATCACTATTCATCATTAATTGATTATTTTTGTCCGTTATGCCATATAATAGTCGTACACAATAACTCTCGTTCTTTTAAAATTGTTTTTTCTGTTTTTCGCTGATGTTCCTGAAAATTGAGATACGGAGTGCTAAGTAAATACTTCCTCCATTCAACTCCACTCTACCACTTTCTTTTTTCACGTTTGCCAACACGTGTTTTACGCGCTAAATATCGTTAGTTACGTATTTGAAAAAATTATAAAAGTTATATATTTTTAATGTACTCGTAAAGACGAATCAAATAAGATCCCACATGAATATATTTTCACCGACATATCGAGAGAAAATTGAAATTGAATTGTAGATACCCGTATCCGTCGATATTGGAATTTATAGAGAACCCGACAAACGCCCGATGATGATAGGACACATGTATTCTTTAGTTGTCATTGTCATTATTTGGAGTTCGTTTTACGATGTAGAATGGGCGTCGTCGATGAAGTATTTTATTAATTTAAATGATATTTAAATTAATGTTTTTTTTAAGTGAGTTCATTTTATTAATTTAAATGATATTTAAATTATGGTTTTTTAGGTAAATTCAATTTATTTTATTTTATTTTGAATTTATTTTCCCAAGTTTATTTTATTGAAAATAAAATAAATAATTGATTTGAAAAATCATTTTATGAGTATATTTGATTTGAAAAGTCATTTATTTTAATGGGTTAATTGATTTGAAAAATCGATTTGAAAATCGAAAAGAACTCGTTTTGAACACTTGTTTTTGAGCTCGATTTTAGCTCGGTTTTTGAGCCCGTTTCCTTTACGAATTGGCACGAATCTCGAGTACATTAACCAACCTAGACCAATACCCATCCACCCTTGTTCGAACCCCCTATCCATGGCCCAAATTCTCGTCCCAAACACCCCCCCATCAGCCCGCACTAAACCGAGCAGCCCCCTGTTTTGGCAGCTCAATCCCGAGCCCAAACCCGCTCCAAATACCACCAAGACCCGTACCCATTAACCCTAACCCATACCCTAGTATCCTAACCATATTATCCTAGCTTAATCACCAAGAAAACCCCCCTCAAACCCTCATAAAAGCTGCTGGACAGCAGCCATGCGTGATGAAGCCCGACTGCCTCTCCCTCTCTTTTAACCTACTTTAACTCCTTATAAATACCACCCCTTCACCATACATTCATTCCTCTAAGTTATCCATACATCCTACCATCACCCACAAGCTATAAACCTCAGAAACAAACCCTAATTGCCTCCCAAAAACCCTAAACAAAACCGACACACAAACTGAACTGTTTGTGTGTCCTCCTCGAAAAGCAACTCGTTCCTCCATCAAACCTCCATCAAAACTCGATTTTCTTGTTCCTAATTAACCACATAACATCCATCTACACATTAGATAAAGATTTACGAGCCAAATTGCCCTTGAGAGTACACGAAATCCCTCGAAAAACAGAGTGTTACACACTCTGTTTTCGCGGTTTATTCTTGTCTGTCCAGTTCTGTTTGTGCTCGTTTTTCGTGCCCAATAACCCAAAACGAGCAGGGGTTGCTTTAAGATTCCTGTTCTCCTCTCTTTCTAGTTTTCAAAACATCTTTTAAATCGAATTTTCGTCGTGAAACGAGGGAGATATCATCGTTTGAATATCGCTGTCCAGAAAGTTTCAAAAACGCGTGTTTGCTTTTCTCTTCGTCGACGACGGCCTCTCGAGATAAAATCTACCATCGATTACGACCCAAGACGGTGTCAACGATACATGTAGGCTGAGGGTGCATCAAATCCTCTTCTTTTCCCTTTTATTTCGTTTGTTTTATGCTTTTTTTATTGTCTTGTTTTTGTTTGTTTTTCGTTTTGTTTATCGATTGTTCTAACTAATTATGAAACTAGTTTAGTCCGAGTATGAGTTAAAGTACCACCATGAACACCCGCGTTGACTTGAGATGGGAAAATAAACCGCTACTTCAGTCGGTCGTACACCCCCGTCTCATTTACATATCCTCGTGTTCAAGGTAGGGCATAAATAAAACGAGTTGTCTAACTTCGCTCTTCGCTTTCGACCGCCTTATTGTTTCGGCCAAATCGACATACCCTAGGACCCGTTGTATGTTAGTTTAACCTCTGATTGTTAACCTATGACGTATTTAGATGACATTAAATTAATTTAATAACCTAATTAGACACATTAGGGTACATCAACATAGCTTTAAAAATCAACTAACAATTCTGTAAATAATTGAACGCATCTTTCTCATCACTTGATTTCTCGCTAGCATAGGAGTGCGTGATTAGCACCTTCCTATTAACACTCGACGAGTAAGCATTAATCTTATGATATCTGACCTCATTGGACCCTTAGACCGTGTAGAATACACACTCGCGCGTTTCTTCTCAATCGATCAACCTGTTTTATAACTTGTTTTCTAACTCGTTTTCTAATCCGTTTCGCAATCGTTCGATCTAACCAATGAACCTAACCTAGGAATTAGGATGGCCTTGTCTTGGCCGTGAGGGTGGTCGTGGTTTGGGCCGTGAGCTTGGCCGTCTTCTTTGTCTTTCTTGCTTCGTTTTTTTATACCTTTTGTTCCTCGTTGTTTCGTTGCTTGTAATTTGTAATTTGTTTATCGAGTTGTAATTTTTGAGCTTGTTTTACTTTTATTGAGTCAAAACCTCTTCAAAAAACCTTAGTCTTGTTTGGTTAGACGATTGTTCCCCAATGCTTGTAGGAGCGTAGTAAACCGCATGTTGTTTAAAGCAACATGGCCCGGTTTATGCTAATGCATGCTTTGGTGCGTAGTCTTATGCCTAATTCGATGAGATTAAGTGAAAGCACGCATTACGAGGAGTGACCCAAGGCCGTGTGTCATGTAGGCCGTGAGTCACCCCTTTGTGCACGGTTTTCTAGGCCGAATGGCCGTGTTTTGCGTCGTGTGTATAGCGTTGTATTTAGATCGAGTTGTATCTTTAATTTATCGTTGCGTCGGCATGAAATGCCTGGTTTGTAATAGGTAGACCCCAACGGCTCCCCCATTCCCCCTTAAGCCTTGCTTGCTTTGTTTTGTATGTTGTTAGATCAATCAACCCACGTGCTAAATTACAACTTTGACAAAGTTAGTTTAGTTGCATCTAAAACGACATAGAAATTGTTGTCACATGATAGGGTTAAAACAACGTTTGCATATCATACATCGTAGTAGCTATGACCTTGTTTGAAATCCGACACTTGACTTAGTAGAGGCCGTTATTGACGGGCGGGGTTGGGTGTCCTCATGGGCTTCCCAACACGTACCCTCACCCCTTACTCAAGATCTATGGTTTGTGGATCCGTCTAAATACCATTGGATTACGAGAGTCATTCAATCGAGTGATATAGGGTACAAGTCTTTATCTTTAATCACTCGTAGTCGATTGGCTTTATGCTTTTCGATGAAAGGTGTAAAGTTGACTTGAACGGTTCCAAGTTCCCAAAAACTTGGTGGCGACTCTAATATGTCTTAATTCGATTCGAAAGAACCTCGAGTCGATTATGCCTAGTGTGGATCCCGCGGACGCAGCCCCCGAGGGCCTTGTCCACGATTTGGCGACTCCTGGGGAAAAGAGGACTAGTTACACCGTGTTTTCTAGGGTCTTTTCCTCCGAGGTGAAACTTGAAAAGAAAGTGTTGGAAAGTAAAACATTACTCATAGTGCTACGATTCATGCATAAGCCCTTAAGGACTTGCCGGGCCGTCCCGAGCGTTTCTTCGTGATGCGTGGGGGGCGACGTCCCACTATGCCAGGAAGCTGCACATTGCTCGCTTCCACTTCGCCTCGCGTGGTTCTTGATGGTGGGGACGATCTTCTAGGTACTTTACCTTAAGACACCTTGCTCTATAAGACCGCAAAAGGATGGAGGGCATAGACCTTCTCGTAGAAGACTTGCCGAGACTTAGAGATGTCTAGGAGCATACATCCTTATAACATGAGAATGACAATGTGCAATTTGTTTTCCCAAGTCTTTTTTCGAAAATTCCCATGTCCTTTTCAAAACCGAACTTTTGAACAACTTACTTTCAAAATAGCATGGTTTTAAAAACGCGGAATGCTGCCCAAATAGGACTAGAATTTTCGGCCCAAAATGAGCTTTTATAGCCGGCATGCTGCCCATTTCAAATCTCATTTTCGAATCAACCTTTTGTTTTTTTCAAATCCGATCCAAAATGTTTCTCGAACCTCAACCAAGCATGAAATGCGTCGAGTCGTGTCCGGGTCCTGGCCGTGTTAGGCTAGACGTTTTTTTCATTCCAAGAGTCTAGAACACGACCTTGTTGGGTCACCCAAACTCACCTCTTGGGCTTTGAGTCATGATGGTCGACCTTTTGGTCTAGGATAGTCCACAAAAAACGTCCAAGCTAGGCCCTTATGGACGTTTCACACGAACCCATGGGCTATATTAGCCCAATCACGGGTTTAGTCACACCGAGTCCAGTTTAGAATCGAGTTATGACAGTTTGAGTCACGTCGTTTTGTCGAGTCTAAAATGAACCGATATCTAAATCAAACCGTGAGTCGAACCCTTGTTTAATCAATCTCAAGTCGAGTCTTTGTTTGAGTCAAGTTGGGGTCGAGTCCTTAAGTGTGCAGGGGCTCTTACTTTAAATATTGACTCAGTACGGGGCTTTCTTGTAGAAAGGCCGCCAAAAACCCGACGTCAAGCAATGGAAGATGCTGTTAACAAGCTTCCTGAGGCCGTGAACCTCATGATGACCCGAATGGATGCAATCGAATCCAAGCTGGGTGAAGATTCCCCTCCACCACTGACTGATCTGGAGAAACGGTTCAAGTTCATCGAAGACCGTTTGAAGCTCTCCCAGGGGAAGAACATCCACTATGAGAATGCTAGGGCCTATGCCCCAGTTCAAGACAAGTTGCCCACGAACATGGTACTCACTGACATCCCGAAGTTCAAGGGCACCGAAGATCCAGTCCACCATGTTAAGGCCTATAAAGGGTACTTAGCACTGAAGGGAGTACCTGCTGATATGCTCTCTGAAATTTTTGCCCAATCTCTGGGAGAACACCCGAAGGCGTGGTTCTACAATCTTGACCTTAAGAACTTCCCCACTTTCGAAGATATTACGGTGGAGTTCTGCAAGCACTATGCTGACAATGTTGAGATTCAAACCAACATAAGAACTTTGGAGGTTATGACACAAAAGGAGAAAGAGGGCTTTACTGAATTCCTCGCAAGATGGCGCGCTGAAAGCGTGAAGTTAGCTAAGAAGCCTGATGAAGTTGAAATGGTAGATAAGTTCGTGAAGAATTTACGACCTGTTTACCGTAATGCTCTGAAATACCAAAATTTTGGTTCTTTCAAAGAATTGATAAGGATCGGGATAAAGGTAGAGGACGATGTCCGAATAGGCCGAAGCCGAGAAGCCAAAGGGATACCAAGGGGCTTCGTCATCTAAAGCAAAAGCGCCCGCAGCGGCCCACTTTGTTGAAACTGTCAATCTCTTAGATGGACAGTCAAAAAGGCCTCCGCGCCAAGCTCCGAGGGTATTCACCGATATCGGGTGCACTTACGCCTATGCTCTCCAAAGGCTCATGGCCCAAGGAAAGTTGAAACCCATTGGTCCAACTCCGGATCCACCTGCTGAACAACAAGGCAAATGGTATAAACCGAACGCCTACTGTGCCTTTCATCAAGGGAAGGGACACGATACTGAAAGGTGCTTTAGACTAAAGCACGAAATTCAAGATATGATTGAGAACGGAACGCTCCCAATCCCGGCCATAAAGCCCAACAACGTCACCAATCCGTTTGGCGACCACACTAACTTTGTCTCTACCGAAGATAGTGTCGATTAATCTCACTTGATCCGCCCATGTCGTCTAAAAGGGGTTTTCGTCGGGAGAATATTCGTAGATTGCTCCAAATTCCTACCAAGCTCGAGAAACGAGATTACATTCGGGGATTTTGTTGTCGATTGTACTCCTTACATACTCCGAAGCGGCAACGAAATCAATGGCGTTTGGGCTGATGACGAGGATGATGTTTACCTCGTCAAAGGTGCGACAATTCCTCACACCCAAGAAGAAATCTTAAAGGTGAGGCAAGATGCCCTAGAGTCAAACCATTTGACTAGATCCGGACGCCCGTATCGTGTGGAGAAAGCTAAAGATACCCCGAACAAGACGCCTCTCAAAGAGCCGGTAGTGGTCGAAGTTCTTGGTGAAGGGTCGACCTCCGAGGCTTCCCTCATCAAGCAACTCCAAAAGACTAAGGCCGACGTATCTATCTGGCAACTTATCCTGAGCTCTTTCGAACATCGGCAAGCTTTGTTACAAGCTTTGATGAACATGACCGTGTCGTCGAATACTACTCCTGCGGACATGGTCACTCACATCGCCCAGAATCGGCCTCAGATTACCAACGCCGTAACATTCTCCGACGAAGATCTGCCACCGTTCGGGCCTCGACATAACCTGGCCCTCTATATTGCAACCGTATGTCTCAACAAGCACATCCCTATGACCTTGGTTGACGACGGATCGGTACCGTCAACGTACTCCCCCGAAAACGGCGCATATTCCGGGCTTGGAGAAGAATGACTTCATCCCCACTACGCAGACAGTTCGGGCATTCGATGGCATTGTGCGTCGAGTGAGTGGACTTGTCGACCTGGTAGTACAGACTGGGCAAGTGGAAAAGAAAATAAGTTGCCAAGTGATTGACATATGCTCATCCTTCAACTTATTGTTGGGGAGACCTTGGATCCACGCTACAAGGGCCGTAACATCAACGCTGCATCAAAAAATCAAGGTCCCACTCAATGGCAAAACCGTCACCATTGACGCCACGCCAATAATCGTAGCGAGGAGGAGACATTACTTCCGAAGTAAGGGTCGAAGCTGCCAATGACGCATGTGGTTTCGAGATTGTCAACATGATCGAGCCGAACTCCGAAAATATGGATCTATATACGGAAGTCATGTCTCATGCGAGGTGATTCTCGAAATCGGAAGTACTTCGGTTTCTCTTTATATCCTAGAAAGGAGGAGGCTTTCAAGTTGAAACCACCCGTAGCCAAAGGAGTAACCTTCGGGCTTGGATATGAGCCCACTGAGAAAGATCTACGGGAAAAGAGGGGAAGAACGATCGAAGATCGAGATATTAAAATGGGACCGTATCACCTAACTCTCAATGGTCACTTCGTGAAAGCTGGGGAAGAACTCCCTTGCATGGACTTCCCCGAACCTATCTTTGACCCAAAGAAGAACCTTATGGTCCCAGGAATCGAAGTATTCCAAGATTGCTACTACATCCCCGAAGACATTCTGACCGTGATGCCAGTAGAAACCAAACCGGATCCAATAAATGACGAGAAAGCTATGGGTCTCCTTTTCGGTGAAGAGAAGAAATCACCAATACCAAACGAAGATTTGGTAAGCATGATCCTGAGAAGCGAGCGGTTTGATCCATCTACCCTCATCACCGATGTAGATCCTCTTAGGACCAACACGGGATGGCGGAAAACAATCAAGTGGACTGACAACAAAGGACTTCTTTTCAAGTTGACAACGGGAGAAGGAGAGATGTTCAAGCCGGATGATGTTACCGATTCTGAGTCTGAGTCGGAGTCTGAGTCTGAGTCTGAGTTAGGTCCTAAGATTGAGTCTAAGGAGTCAGGTGTTGAAAATACCCCTCCCCTGGCTTTCCCTTCCTACGCACCTTTTCCTAATGGTGGTATTCCGGGGCCTGTCCCGAATACCCCTATCTCGCCACTGAGCTCTGACCAGTTGGCTCAAATGTTAGCGCATTTCACGCAATTTCAAATCAATAATAATATGAACCAGTTTGCTTACGACTTGTCTTACTTACATTGCAATTCAAATTTTGAAAATGATTGTTTTAATAATGACATTGAGACTGAGGTCGAGGATGAACAGTTGGTCGAAGAAGAAGAAGAAGAAGAAATGGAACCACCTCTACAGTTGATAAAAGGGTTGGAAGAGTACGAACAGAAAACTTCAATCATCGAAGATACCGAAACTATCAATGTAGGTACAACCTTAGAACCACAGGAGCTTAAAATAGGAACTACTTTAAGTCCCACCGAAAGACAGGGGTTCATTGATTTGTTGCATGAGTTCAAAGATGTTTTCGCATGGTCCTACAAAGACATGCCAGGCATTGATAGGGAAATTGCAGAGCACAGATCCCAATCAAGCCGGGATATAAGCCGGTCAAGCGAAACTACGCAAAATGCATACAGATTGGTCTCTCAAGGTCAAAGAAGAAATCGACAAGCAACTCAAGGTGGGTTCATCAAGGTGTCGTAATACTCGGACCGGGTGGCTAACGTCGTTCCAAAGGCCCAAGAAAGATGGTAAAGTTCGGGTTTGTGTTGACTTCCGGGATTTAAACAAGGCAAGTCCGAAGGACGATTTCCCATTACCTCACATCGACATCCTGGTTGACAACACGGCAAAACACGCGTTACTTATCCTTTATGGATGGATACGCCGGTTATAATCGGATCAAGATGGCGAAAGAAGATATGCATAAGATCTGCGTTCGAACGCAATGGGGAACCTATTGCTACACAAGAATGCCTTTTGGGTTGATAAACGCAGGGCTACATACCGTAGGACCGCGACAACATTGTTACATGATTTGATGCACAAGGAGGTCGAGGTTTATGTCGACGACATGATTGTCAAGTCAAAGGAGCGTGATGGCCACCTTGGTACACTACGCAAATTCTTTGAACGATTGCGCAAGTATAACATGAGGTTGAATCCACAAAAATGCGCATTCGAGTCACATCCGCAAACTGTTGGGTCACATCGTTAGCCACCGTGGCATCGAGGTGGACCCATCGAAAATAAAGGCCATAATGGAAATGCCTCACCCGAAAACCGAGAAGGAAATTCGAGGTTTCACGGGAAGAATCCAATATATAAGTCGGTTCGTGGCAAGGCTAACGATGATATGCGAGCCAATTTTCAAGAAATTGAAGGTCAGGGAACACGTCGTATGGGATGATCACTGTCAAGCTGCGTTCGATAAGATCAAAGAAATACTATCTTCCCCTCCCGTGCTTAGCCCACCAACGGTCGGGTTACCACTTTTGTTGTATCTTACGATTCTTACGGATATCGCAATGGGGGCAATCTTTGGCAGATAGTCGATAAAGAGGAAAGAGCAATTTACTACATTAGTAAAAAGTTCTTGGAGTATGAAATCAAGTATACTCAACTCGAAAAGACATGTTTGGCCTTAGTATGGGCGACAAAGAAGTTACGGCACTACATGCTCGATCATAGTGTCTCGCATCCACTCGAAGATGGACCCTATCAAATACTTGTTTGAAAAACCGATTCCGAACGGGCAGGTGTCAAGATGGACTTTAATGCTTTCCGAGTTCGACCTGAAATATGTACCGCTAAAAGTGATAAAGGGAAGGGCGGTTGCAGACTTCCTGGCGGATAACCCGATAGAAGAAACTGAGGTTGTGGATACATGGTCGTTTCCCGACGAAGATATCGTTCACATAGACAATGATACGTGGGACCTCTATTTCGATGGAGCATCGAACTATAGGGGATACGGGATAGGAGTTCTACTCATTTCACCAGAAGGTGAACATTTTCCCATCTCGATCAAATTGGACTTTAACGTCACTAATAACGCGGCCGAATATGAAGCATGCCTACTCGGTTTTCACAGTGCTCTCGAGTTAGGCATCAAAAAGCTTGTCGTACATGGGGACTCGTCATTAGTGATCAATCAAGTGGCCGGGACGTGGAAAACCCGAAGTGATAGCTTGGCTCCGTACCAAGCAAAAATAGAAGAACTAGAAAAGTTGTTCGCCGAGGTCAAGTACGTGCACCTCCCCAGAGACGAAAATCGGTTCGATGCACTATCAAAACTAGTCGCTCGATCAACATACCGATCATATGGATACTATGCCGATATGTGTCGAACGAAGATCATCACCTGCTTATGTTAATGTAATCGGAGACACCGAAGAAACCGAGGTCGAACCTTGGTATCATGCTATTCTGAAATTTAAAGAATCAGGAGAGTATCCACCCGACATGGATAACCGCGGAAAGCGCGCTATTCGAATGCTAGCCGCTCAGTTCGTTAGAACCAATGACGGACAATTGTACAAAAAGACCGCGCAAAATATCCTTCTGCGATGCATAGACTCACCAACTGCGAAAAGAGTCATGGAAGAAGTCCATGACGGAGAGTGCGGCCCACACATGAATGCCCATATGCTGGTTCGTAAAATCATGAGATTAGGGTATTATTGGACCACGATGGAGACAGATTGTCGCCAATATGTCAAACATTGCCATAATTGCCAAATCTTCACAAACGTCAAAGATGTGCCACCATCATCGCTATATACTTTGACATCACCATGGCCTTTCTCAACATGGGGAATCGACATTATTGGAAAGGTCAACCCATCTGGAACAGGTGGGCATTGTTTCATGTTAGTCGCCATCGATTACTTCACGAAGTGGGTAGAAGTGAAATCGTACAAAGTTCTACAAGCAAAGCAGGTAGCAAAGTTCATTCAGAATGAAATCATTTGCAGATATGGGGTGCCGCATGAGCTCATTAGCGACCATGGCACTCACTTCCAGTGCCGAAACCGCTGTAATACTTGAAAAGTATAAAATCAAACACCACAAGTCGTCACCGTATCGACCTCAAACAAATGGTGCGGTGGAAGCCGCCAACAAGACAATCACTGTGATTCTCGGAAAATGACCGACAATTATCGCGAATGGCCGGAAAAGATACCGTTCGCACTATGGGGATACAGACGTCTATTCGCACGACACCGGAGCAACTCCGTTCTATTTGACATATGGGATGGAAGCAGTCCAACCTATCGAATTAGAGGTACCTTCTTTAAGGATTCTGTTAGAAAGTCGTCCTGGCCGATCGGCTGCAAGCCGGTATGATTCCTTGGTCATGCTCGACGAGCGATGGTTAAATGCGTTACACCATGTTCAACTCTATCAGAAAAGGATACAAAGGGCATTTAACAAAAAGGTGAAACCTCGAGGAATAAAGGATGGGGATTTGGCCCTAAAGTCTGTGCGCGCTTTACTACCAAGCGACCCGAGGGGAAAATTCAAGCCGAATTGGGCGGTCCTTACAGTAAAGAAAATATTATCGGGAGGCGCAATCGATCGACAGATCTAGATGGAAATGACTTTGCGAATCCGACGAATTTGGATCAATCAAGAAATACTATCCGTAGAACTCATTCTCAATGTCGTAAAATAAAATTTTGAATTGCAGTGCTCGTGAGCGAGTCTAGGCCGCGGCACTTTGCTTCGCTGCTTTTGTGCGTTATAAATCGATGATTGTAGCGCGTTTGTTTTGTGGAACTACGAGCTCGGTTTGATTCTCGTTGATAACGATACGTAGGCGCTCTTTAAAAGAGTACAACCGACCCTTCCTTGAATAAAATGAAATTTTATGCAGAAACTGGAATTTTTAATAGATAGTAAGTCTTTTTAAAGATCGGGCGATGCCCATTACATCCTTCAAAAGAAAAAAAAAAAAAGAGAAAACAGCTAGCAACAAATAATAAGTAGTAGTATTAAATAATATATTTGGAGTCGAAGGCTCCTACATCTTCTTTTTCCCTTTGCCTTTTGGGTCACGTGACCGAGGCTCCTGCAGAGGAGGGGTAGTTGCATTCTGTCTAGCGCGCTTCTTAGGAGGAATCGTCATTTCCTCCCGAGGGCCCAGCCTATCTTTTACACTCAAGCGAGGACCAAGCCTCCCTTCTAAGGCTAAGCCCGAGTGTGCCTTTGAACCCAACCGTTTCCACACACCTGTCGCCTGTGAGTCAGTTTTAGGAGTCTTCTCAGTATTAGCTTCAGGTCCAGATGCAGACGAAAGATCGTTAACAAAGAAGTCGCGACTGCTTCTGCTTTTGTCATAATATTTGATGTCGACAAGCTCGTCCTTCCGACACAAGTCCTTACCTGATTCGGTCTTCTCTTTAAGCCATTTAGTATAAGACGGGGATACCCAGGTAGTCTGAGAGCGCGCAGATACGTACCAAAGACGCCTTTGGTGCCACCTTTTGAGCCAATCATCACATATAGAGGAATTCAGCTCTCTTGCTCGTCCCAGAACAGCCTCACACTTGGGAATTATTTCTCTGCGGCCCATCCGACGCAGACGCGGTCGAGATAAATGTGAATAGACCTCTCTAAACCCAGTAGTTGCAAACGTCTGGTCTTGTCATCTTCCGGAAGGATAGTAAAGGATTTGAGGCGAAGCCAAGGCATGAACCAGCAAAGAGGACGACCTTCCCCTTCTGTCAGTTTGTTTCGCCAATAGGCAAGGTCATTTTGATGCTCGTCTTCATACCGCTTGGCACGCATAGTCAGCATACGAGCGAGATACGAGCTGGGCTCACGCGGCGAGGCGAAGAGCCAAAATCTTTCGCAAAGCCACACCTGAAAAAAAAAAAAGAAGAAAAAAAATGAAAAAAGACGAAAGAAGAAAAGAAAAAAAAAACGAAAAAAAGAAAAAAAAAAAAAAGAAAAAAAAAAACGCGACAAAAAATAGCGAAAAAAAAAAGGAAGAAAAAAAAAAAGGGAAAAAACGGAATTGTGGCAGAAATCGTGGCGAATCACAAAGAAAATCGTGGGTAAATCACAAAAAAATCGTGGCGTAATACAAAGAAAATCGTGATGAATCACAAAAAAATCGTGGCAGAATGCAACAAAATCGTGATAAAACCGTGGCAGAATGCAACAAAATCGTGGCAACAACACAAGAATTGTGGTAAAAGGAAAATTAATCAAGGATGCGAAATCAGGAGAATAGATTTTGTTACCTGCAATAGACGGGAGCATCCCGACCAATCGGCACCAGGATTCATTTTCTTAGCATCTAAACCCCGAGGGTTTCAGCGAGAATAATCCGGAGAAGGGTTATGTCCCGTCTCCATCTGAGACACAATAGACAAAAGCTTCGCTTGTCCTACACAAGTTGTCTTGTTCATCCTACTTTCGAAGACATAGAGGTGTAGCATGATCAATCCAAAGGCCCTGCGGCAAAGATTTGCGATAAAGTCATCTTTCGCAAGATACAAAATTTCCGATGAATAGCAAAAAGGTTGACTTCGTCACCGAACTATCCCCTCGACTCCGACACGGAAAGGCCAAGGCAGTCTAGATATGTTCCACGCCACCCCGAATGAAATTTAGGTATAGCCGTATGGCCTCAACATCCCATCCTCCCGGGCGTAAAACTCTTCCGGTAGAGGCGGATCTCCCCCTCGGAAAAGCAAAGACATGGTTCGAGAGGATCCCAATAGCTAAGGCGGTGTTCCAACAACGCAGGTTGAAGGGGATCTCGCGTAAGGGAAGTAATTGCGCCGATTGAGCGGTCTTTAATTCTTGTCTCTCTGCGCCAGAGAAGTCTGTCTCCCATGCTCGCATAGCACTCGCTAGATTATTCATAATGATTTATGTTATTTGCACCGGTTTGGGGGAAAGCGAGAATAAATTTGTACTGACTCTTCCTTATATATAGAAAGTATAAGGGAAGGAAGCATCTAGGATGACACCCCTAAGGTGCCGTTTTTCCTGAGCCGTGTGGGCCTCGGGTCGCGCGCCTCTTAGGCCCGCCCCAGTTCACACCAGTCATTGGCACAATGCATCGGGTTTTCGCACATCTATCGCATTTTGGGGAGCGCCAGAACGGCCGATTTACATTTCTACCCTCGACAAGTCCATATTTGAATTAGAGCCCGTGCACACTTACGGTTTTATTTTCTTTTTTTGTTTTGCGGTAGCGGGCTACGCCCACGTTGTTCACGAGTCATACAGAATGTCTGAGTCGCATTTCATGCTCACCCATCAAGGGTCGATGATTCAACCTTTCAAAACCTTTCAAATTTCAAAATTTCAAAAACTTTTTATGATTCGTTTCAAATTCAAATTTCGGGTCGATGGCCCAATTATTCAAAATCTTCAACATGTTCAAATTTTGGGTTGATGACCCAATTTTTTTCAAATTCAATTTCGAAGGGTCGATGGCCCAACATATTTTCGGGTTGACGACCCAGTATCTCAAATGATCCAATTTCAAGATCGATGATCCAAATGTGCTTATGTGATGATTATTGCTAGTACGTTTTTTGTGTTTCAAATATAGCAGGATATGCTTCAACTGGGGGCTCTAAAGTCTTCGACTTTAGAGCCATCACAAACTGGGGGCTCTGAAGCCGTTGGCTTCAGAGACCACTATCAAGATGAAAAGGATGACATCCACTCAGAATTCAATTCAATACAAGAGTATGAAATGGAAGAATTCCACAGCTGAAAGCAAATGATAAAAGTGGCGGCAACCTCCTCGGAAAGTCCCGTCCCATTCGGACAAGCGCCAGCAGATGATAAATTTTGGGCAAATGTCAGCAGATGATGAATTTTGGACATGTGCCAGCAGATGATAAACTTTGGGCAAGTGTCAGCAGTGGCCGAACTACGACGCGGGTTTGATTCCGTCAGAAACGGATACGTAGGCGCCTAAGGATAAGGCTCAACCCACCATTTATGCAATTTATGGGTCGATGACCAACGATGATATTTCGACGCAACAGAAGCAAGAGTCAATCTCCAATGAAGTTTCAGGTATGGTCTCTTCTTATGGCTGGCGAGCTTATGTACGCAAGTCTAATGGACTATAAACGACTCGAAGAATCCTCAGGTCGAAAGGGACCTGGGGTATACTTTGACTTTCGCCTTGTCCAAGCCTCAGTCAAAGTGGGGGCTCTGTAGATACCCGTATCCGTCGATATTGGAATTTATAGAGAACCCGACAAACGCCCGATGATGATAGGACACATGTATTCTTTAGTTGTCATTGTCATTATTTGGAGTTCGTTTTACGATGTAGAATGGGCGTCGTCGATGAAGTATTTTATTAATTTAAATGATATTTAAATTAATGTTTTTTTAAGTGAGTTCATTTTATTAATTTAAATGATATTTAAATTATGGTTTTTTAGGTAAATTCAATTTATTTTATTTTATTTTGAATTTATTTTCCCAAGTTTATTTTATTGAAGATAAAATAAATAATTGATTTGAAAAATCATTTTATGAGTATATTTGATTTGAAAAGTCATTTATTTTAATGGGTTAATTGATTTGAAAAATCGATTTGAAAATCGAAAAGAACTCGTTTTGAACACTTGTTTTTGAGCTCGATTTTAGCTCGGTTTTTGAGCCCGTTTCCTTTACGAATTGGCACGAATCTCGAGTACATTAACCAACCTAGACCAATACCCATCCACCCTTGTTCGAACCCCCTATCCATGGCCCAAATTCTCGTCCCAAACACCCCCCCATCAGCCCGCACTAAACCGAGCAGCCCCCTGTTTTGGCAGCTCAATCCCGAGCCCAAACCCGCTCCAAATACCACCAAGACCCGTACCCATTAACCCTAACCCATACCCTAGTATCCTACCCATATTATCCTAGCTTAATCACCAAGAAAACCCCCCTCAAACCCTCACAAAAGCTGCTGGACAGCAGCCATGCGTGATGAAGCCCGACTGCCTCTCCCTCTCTTTTAACCTACTTTAACTCCTTATAAATACCACCCCTTCACTATACATTCATTCCTCTAAGTTCTCCTTACATCCTACCATCACCCACAAGCTTTAAACCTCAGAAACAAATCCTAATTGCCTCCCAAAAACCCTAAACAAAACCGACACACAAACTGAACTGTTTGTGTGTCCTCCTCGAAAAGCAACTCGTTCCTCCATCAAACCTCCATCAAAACTCGATTTTCTTGTTCCTAATTAACCACATAACATCCATGTACACATTAGATAAAGATTTACGAGCCAAATTGCCCTTGAGAGTACACGAAATCTCTCGAAAAACAGAGTGTTACACACTCTGTTTTCGCGGTTTATTCTTGTCTGTCCAGTTCTGTTTGTGCTCGTTTTTCGTGCCCAATAACCCAAAATGAGCAGGGGTTGCTTTAATATTCCTGTTCTCCTCTCTTTCTAGTTTTCAAAACATCTTTTAAATCGAATTTTCGTCGTGAAACGAGGGAGATATCATCGTTTGAAAATCGTTGTCCAGAAAGTTTCAAAAACGCGTGTTTGCTTTGCTCTTCGTCGACGACGGCCTCTCGAGATAAAATCTACCATCGATTACGACCCAAGACGGTGTCAACGATACATGTAGGTTGAGGGTGCATCAAATCCTCTTCTTTTCCCTTTTATTTCGTTTGTTTTATGCTTTTTTTATTGTCTTGTTTTTGTTTGTTTTTCGTTTTGTTTATCGATTGTTCTAACTAATTATGAAACTAGTTTAGTCCGAGTATGAGTTAAAGTACCACCATGAACACCCGCGTTGACTTGAGATGGGAAAATAAACCGCTACTTCAGTCGGTCGTACACCCCCGTCTCATTTACATATCCTCGTGTTCAAGGTAGGGCATAAATAAAACGAGTTGTCTAACTTCGCTCTTCGCTTTCGACCCCCTTATTGTTTCGCCAAATCGACATACCCTAGGACCCGTTGTATGTTAGTTTAACCTCTGATTGTTAACCTATGACGTATTTAGATGACATTAAATTAATTTAATAACCTAATTAGACACATTAGGGTACATCGACATAGCTTTAAAAATCAACTAACAATTCTGTAAATAATTGAACGCATCTTTCTCATCACTTGATTTCTCGCTAGCATAGGAGTGCGTGATTAGCACCTTCCTATTAACACTCGACGAGTAAGCATTAATCTTATGATATCTGACCTCATTGGACCCTTAGGCCGTGTAGAATACACACTCGCGCGTTTCTTCTCAATCGATCAACTTGTTTTATAACTTGTTTTCTAACTCGTTTTCTAATCCGTTTCGCAATCGTTCGATCTAACCAATGAACCTAACCTAGGAATTAGGATGGCCTTGTCTTGGCCGTGAGGGTGGTCGTTGTTTGGGCCGTGAGCTTGGCCGTCTTCTTTGTCTTTCTTGCTTCGTTTTTTTATACCTTTTGTTCCTCGTTGTTTCGTTGCTTGTAATTTGTAATTTGTTTATCGAGTTGTAATTTTTGAGCTTGTTTTACTTTTATTGAGTCAAAACCTCTTCAAAAAACCTTAGTCTTGTTTGGTTAGACGATTGTTCCCCAATGCTTGTAGGAGCGTAGTAAACCGCATGTTGTTTAAAGCAACATGGCCCGGTTTATGCTAATGCATGCTTTGGTGCGTAGTCTTATGCCTAATTCGATGAGATTAAGTGAAAGCACGCATTACGAGGAGTGACCCAAGGCCGTGTGTCATGTAGGCCGTGAGTCACCCCTTTGTGCACGGTTTTCTAGGCCGAATGGCCGTGTTTTGCGTCGTGTGTATAGCGTTGTATTTAGATCGAGTTGTATCTTTAATTTATCGTTGCGTCGGCATGAAATGCCTGGTTTGTAATAGGTAGACCCCAACGGCTCCCCCATTCCCCCTTAAGCCTTGCTTGCTTTGTTTTGTATGTTGTTAGATCAATCAACCCACGTGCTAAATTACAACTTTGACAAAGTTAGTTTAGTTGCATCTAAAACGACATAGAAATTGTTGTCACATGATAGGGTTAAAACAACGTTTGCATATCATACATCGTAGTAGCTATGACCTTGTTTGAAATCCGACACTTGACTTAGTAGAGGCCGTTATTGACGGGCGGGGTTGGGTGTCCTCATGGGCTTCCCAACACGTACCCTCACCCCCTTACTCAAGATCTATGGTTTGTGGATCCGTCTAAATACCATTGGATTACGAGAGTCATTCAATCGAGTGATATAGGGTACAAGTCTTTATCTTTAATCACTCGTAGTCGATTGGCTTTATGCTTTTCGATGAAAGGTGTAAAGTTGACTTAAACGGTTCCAAGTTCCCAAAAAACTTGGTGGCGACTCTAATATGTCTTAATTCGATTCGAAAGAACCTCGAGTCGATTATGCCTAGTGTGGATCCCGCGGACGCAGTTCCCGAGGGCCTTGTCCACATGAATACTCACTCGTGAATAGTGTACACAAATGAAATAGGTAGAGTGGAGTTGAATGAAGGAATAAACAGAGGTACTGGCCTAGGGTGTTGTAGAGGTATCTCTCAGATAAATACTGACATGGTAAAACAAGAAAGTTTGTGCTCTCCTCACATGAATCAATCTGTCAAAAACAGTGAAAAATATAAAACAAATTTCCAAATATACCCTTTAGTACGTACCGTATTCCACATTGACATTTAGGTGCGGAGTATATAATTGCACTTAGGAGATTGCTTAGAACTATAAAACAAATTTCTCTACAAGTATATAATTGACATTTAGGTACGGACCATATTCCACAAAAACAGTGAAAAATATAAAACTTGCTCAACCCTAGACTTGCTCAACCTTAGACCTTGCAATGACTAAGACCATCTTCTTAGTTTCGAAACTTGTTCAAATTATTTACGTGTTTCAGATAATCAATCAAACAAATCAGAACCTTATAAAATAGGAAGTAGTACATTAGATTAGATAAGGATGTGCCTAATTAGGTGGCCAACGAACGATACACGACAGTTGAAATAGAGCAACTCTTTAGCAATGGCATACTAATCTTCGTATTAATTAGAGTAACCACACCAATAAGTGTAATAGTTGGTCTCTTCTGTATATAATAAAATTATTATGTGACAGCTAGGTTTTAAATTCCAACCAACTATGAACTATGGTGTATATAATCTGTATGATTTGCAAGTTAGTCCACGCTTGTGTCCCTTTGGACAGAAATATTTTAAAGTGGTAGGTGAGAGTTCTATGTAGGACTAGTACTACTAAGACCATCCCCAAGCAAGGGTCGCACTAACTAGGTCACCGTCCATTTTAACTCTTAATCCCACCATAATTATCGTGACCCATTTACACCCTCCCATGCAGAAGGTCACGACCTAGTTCATCAATCCAATCATTTTCCACTTTTTAATCATTTACACATCTCCACCAAAACCTCTCTCCTACTTTTTCAATTATTATTTATTAATAAATTCTAAATAAGTTAATTTTAATTTTGTAACTATCTTACTAAACTAATAATAACCACTCTAATATGTCAAATATTTTAATTTTATTTTACATTAGATTTATCCCAACTCAAAAAAAAAAAAAAAAATAAAAATAAAAATAAAATGTGGCTTAAACCACTGAGCCCAAAACAATTCAATCTCAACTAATCATTCCAATTCCTAAATCGGAATAAATTCCCACCACAAATTGATTCATCTCCTTCTACCTTGTACCCAGATCATTAACTTCGTTTACCATCTTCTTCCATCTCATACCTAGACTGTCATCACTCAGCATCCTCCGATCTTTCCCCAAAAATAATCCCAAATCTCTATACTTTACCTTCTTTGCTCGCCATCATCAACCAAACTCTCCTTCGTTCTCCAATATTATCGTGCATAACCATCGTCTTCATCGTCATTTGGCTCAACATCATCAGTAGTAATTTATTTGGGATTTTTGCCCCAAAAAAATGGTTCAAAATATGTCATAACTGAGTTCGTTCAATAGGTAATTTAAAAAGTGGCTTAAAAAAAATATGCTCGTATTTTATTTTCTTTTGCTATGGTATGTAATCCTAATTCTAATTCATATTAAACTTATCTACTTTTTTGGCAGAAAAGAGAGAGGGGCTAGAGGCTTTGCAAAATTGCAAAATTGCAGGCGTCCTTTTTTTCTCTGTCATTTGTGTCTAGCAACCAACCAGAGGATGCCACATATTGGGTCACCAACTCAGTTGGAGGTCATCAAATGACCTTTTCTCACCTTGTTCTCACATTGGGTCACTCTAATCTTCCTCTTAATTTGTCATTAGCATGACCCAACAAGGTCACGACCTAGTTGGTGACCTTGCTTGGGCATGGTCTAAGGTGTTAGTAATTTAGTATGTAATCCCCTACCCATGGTTGTTACTTGTTACCTTTTCACTAGGTGAAATACAAATTAGATATGTAAATGATATTGTATATACAAATATATATCTGTAATTATCTAAGTTTTCGTTTATGTATTATAAACTCTAGTAGATAATGATGGATTTGTTGGAATATGTGTCCCCCGATAATAATGCGATCACAACTGTCGATCATGATGATAACATGTTTAAGTCTCATTTTAAGAATACATGAGGGATGTAATATTTTATAGTCAACTGGTCCACACATATCGGTAATGATTGGCTGACTAGAGTTTCACATTACTGTCGTGCGACGGTGGTGATCAGTTGATCCCCTTAGGTCATACCTAAAGGGTAACACTCTTAATTGAATATTTAATTGGTCGTATGACGATACGAGTCAATTAAATTGCTTAAAATTGACGGACGATTTTGGAAGTAATATTTACGTATCTCATTATAATTTGATTAAATAAGATACGGTCTAAGTAATCGAATTGTTTTATTACTTAGATGAAATTATTGTTTACGGAAACAATTAAAAAGGAATGAATTGATTATTATAAATACAGAATGTTGTAATTTATGACTCGGGAACCCATTACGGTATAAGTAATTATGAATTACTAGGTTAACTTTATAAGTGACATATTTTATTAATATGTTGATTTTTAATTGTTAAAAATACATTTTATATACCTAATGTCATGAAACATGTTACATGTGACAAATTGACAAAATAATGTGTAAAATGGATTTTCAATTTTACACCATAATACCATATGTGCCGAAAATAAGGAGGGAGTATTAGGCTTATTTTTGTGTTAATTATGTTTAGTGGAAGGCATAATCATAAGACCTAATGCATAGCCTTACATGCCTATATGTCTTGGGAAGAATTGAAGCTCATGCATTGGCCATATCCACCCCCTCCTACCCGGTTTTCCTTGTGCAAGGCCAAGGGTCTTTTGCTCATTATTTTTCCTAATATACACTACATGCATACTAGTGCATATTCATTCATTCTAACATCTAAAAATAAAGAATTTTTAGAGAGATTATTACTCCTTCTTCTCCCTTCTCTTAACCGAAAATTAAGAGACCAAATTCAATATTTTTGGGTCAATTTTATTTAGATTAATGTTGTTCTAGTATTAATAATATTAATCTTATTAAGGGGTTACTTTGGGTATTCATCTTTGGGAGAGATTCTACCCTTGAATCTTTGTTCATCCATATTAGGAGAGCTCAAGAACAAGTGAGTAGGAGAACTCATTTGTGCCCAATAATCCGAAATTTCTATTGTAAGAATGACGATTTCTTCTTTATCTTTATTCATGTTTGCATGCATAAGATCTAAATTAATTTTATGATTAAATTAAATTGTAACATATAAGAATATATTGAGTAGTATGAGATATATATTTCTAACAAGCCGTATCAAGAGCCTTAGGTTGTTTGCATGCAAATCGGTTATAGTTTTTCTGAGTTATACGATTAACAAATAAAACTTGTAAATTTGTGTTTATTATGATATATCACGAAATCAATTATGCATGTTAAAGTTTCTGGTCCTAAAATGTATTTAGGATATTTAGGTTAATTTATGGATTTTTTATTGTTCCTTTATATTATAATGGCATTAAAATGTGATTTTATGATAAAAATGTCATTTTTGGACTAAAATTAGCTAAGCTTCGTTTTTTCCAGTGGTTTTTGGATATGTTTTCACATATATTATATTTTGATAACCTGTAAATGTTCATAATTTTATGAGTTTTTATGCTCGAAATATGGATTTTTCATGATAAAATCGAATTTAAATGGAAAAATAGGTTAATATGAGTAATATTTCGAATCTGGTCATAGAAATTTAGTATGTTGTCACATGCAATTTTACAAGATGTGTGTAAAACTATTGTCTATAATGAAGTCTTTATGAATGATTTATGACTTTTTGATGAAAAATAACATAAATAGTGGCTTTAATTAGTGAAAAATTGCTAAAACATACTTCATGACTAAGTAAAAACGTCACATATTGCATTTTATCACCTATTTCAGATATATAAGTGAAAAGTAAATTAAAATAATTTTTCTCATATTTTAATGATAATATTTGATAAATCCGATAAACCGCAACATTGTTTTTCTCGATAAATTTTGAAATTTTTAACCTAAGTTTTTTGAACATTATGAGTGTCATGATATTTTTCCAGAATGGTCATGAGTTTAAAATTTCAAATTTCAAATTTATTTGAAATTTTTATGATTTATTTGAAGTTTATGGCATTATATTGTAATTTTAAGCCTTTTATGAACAATATTAAGAAATATATAAGTTAATTATTGTCAAATATTAGTGGAGACTAATTTTGAGTCCTAAGATGGTTAGGGTAATTAACTAGTAGATAAATATGATTTTATGTAATTGTTGTGATTTTAAAAGGTTAAATCACGCAAATCCGTAAAAATCGATTAATATACGATATTGGCTCCTTAAAGGCGATTAAGCATAAAATTGGGCATGTTCATACATATTATAATGCTGCATTTTAATTTATGATTGTCATAATTTTATTTTATGTAATTTTACTTAGTATGGCCTTAGTTTTTAATTGATATTACCCGAAATGTATGGGAATATCGATTCGGTTGTAATTTATTGTGATCTCGTATCACCGTTTTGTAATTTAATAGATTTATTTTATTTTAATTACAAATGCATAATAGGAAATTATGTAATTTATTTATTCCGGAGTTCCTTGAAGACAATGCCACTCAAGAAGGCGATCCATTAAAGACGGTGTTACCTCGAGATGCGTGTGAAGACCGAAGTTCAAGGGACCAATGGAGTTGGTTTCCGAATTTGTAATAGTTTATTAGATTTATTATTTTAGGAAGGCCATACTAGGATTTATTTTTATGCTTTGCATTTTAGTTATATGTTGCATGCATCGCTAAATCGCCATAGTTAAAACATGCATTATCATTTTAATCGAGTATATCGACCGTGTCAATTACAATTATCGTAGTTCACCGCTTTAGTTCACTTAAAACGTGATAGATAATAAATTGACATGACCTCTCGCTAAAATAAACAATTGAGACTTAGCCTTACCAAAAAGTAGTGTGGACCATGGAAAAACGCTCCACTCAAATGCTTTTTCAAAACATTTTTAATTTTAAAAGAGTCGCCACTAAATTTTAAATGGAATTTAGAAACCAATTTTAGAGATTTGAATTCGTGCGACTTTACGTGTTAGGAAGTTAATTTAATTTCATTAAAACAACACCCAACCCCGCCCGTTGCAATAACGGTCTCTACTAGGTAAAAGATGGCTATTTCGGAAAGATATCACATGCGTATGCAACCATTAAATTTAAATCCTATCATGCGAATTTTATTCTAAGTCGTTTAAAATGCATTTAACTTCGTCGAAGTGATTTAGCATGTGAGGTTCATTGATTAAACTAGAAAACACATCCAAAGAGAGGGATAGGGAGGCTTACGCTTAGCATAAGATGTATTAACAAACATTAGTGGTTAGCTCATACATACAATATAAATTATAAATAATGTAAATTAAAATCTAAAACATAAACTAATTAAACTAAGGATTAATCAAACAAAGCCAAACAAGGAAGCAAATTAAAACACAAAACCTGACAAACCCGTACACTTTGCACGGATCTGAAATTTTCGAAATATGTCGAATTGACCCATGCATCGCGGGTTTTGAATTAATACATTGCTAATTACGAAATAAATACCAAATCAATGCAATAAATTACGAAAATCTACCTAAATTAAAATTACAAATTATAGGTCTGGAAAATCATTAAAAATCAATTTTTATATGGTTAAAAATAAATACACATAAATTAAATAAACTCGATTTATTAAATTGCCCTATTCCAACACGAGGATATGTAAACGAGCGAGGCATTTCGGTCACTTCAGACGAATTAAGCCTTTTAAACTCGAGTCAACGCGGTGCCGAATGGTACTTTAACTCATACTCAAACTATTTTAGTTTCGATATTAGTTAGACGATGTTAGACAATGGTTAGTAAATAAACAATAAAAAAACGAAATAAAAAGGAGAGAAGGGAGTTTTAATGCACCCTCAACCTACATGTATCGTTGACGAAGTCTTGTGTCGCAATCGATTGTAGATCTTGTCTTGAGGGGCCGTCGTCGACGAAGATTGAATTGTAAACACGGTTTTGAAAGGTTTGGCAAATGATTTTCAAAAGCTTACCACGGACTCGTTTCTCAACGAAAATTTGATTCGGAAAGTGTTCGGAATCGGGGAAATATGTAGTCTTTGAAAGTGTAAATGGATGGAAACCACGGTATTGTTTCAGGCACGAAAAGCGAGGCGAAACAGGTGGTGCGCGGAAAACACGCGAAAAACAGAGTGTTTACCACTCTGCTTTTCGAGAGAATTCGTGCTAGGTTTAGGGTTGATTCTGGCTCGTTATTGCTGGTAGGCGAAGGTAGGTTCTAAGGGTCGTTAAGTGTGGTGATTAGAGAGTATATATAGGAAGGTTTCAAGGGTTAAAAGTAGGGCAAAACGGAGTGACAAGCAGCTTGGGCCTGTTTCGCATAGCTGCTGTCCAGCAGCTTTCGTGGGTGTTTGTGAGGGTTTCAGGGACGCTTTATTGTAGGTTAAGGCACAGGAATATGGGTAGGACAGTTGGGTATGGGTTTGAGTTAATGGGTTGCGGGTCTGGGTCAGTTTGGAGCGGGTTTGAGGCTTCGATATGGGCTGCGCGGGTTAAAGGGGGAAAACCGGGGCCTGCTCGCATGGCCTGTTTTGGGCTTCGAAAATGGAGGTTTTTGGACGTGGGTTGCATGGGAAATGGCCTGGAATGATAGCTTGGTATGTGGGCTAGGTGTGAGGTGAGAGTTGGGTTGGAAATTGGGTCGAAGTTGCATCGAAATTCGAGTCCAATTCGAGCTTAAATTGAGCTCAAAACCGAGCTTGAAATCGCGTACAAAACCGTCTTAAAAACGAGTTTCTCAAATACGATTTATAAAACGAATAAATTCAATTAAAATGATTTATCAAATCAAATTAAATAAATTCAAATAGAAAGTTTACTCCATTTTCAATAAGATAAACTTGAAAAAATAAACTCAAATTAAAACAATAAAATGAATTTATTTGAAAATGAACATTAACTTAAATTTCATTTAAATTAATAAAAATCCGTCGACGACGCCCGTTCCACATCGTAAAACGAGCCACAAATAATGACAACGCCAACTGACGAATACATGTTGTCCTATCATCATCGGGTGTTTGATGGGTTTTCTATAAATGCCAATATCGACAGATATGGGTATCTACGAGCCCCCACTTTGGCGAGGCTTGGACAAGGCGAAAGTCAAAGTATACCCCAGTCCCTCTCGACTGAGGATTCTCAAGTCGTTTAGAGTCCATTAGACTTGCGTATGTAAGCTCGCCACCATAAGAAGAGATCATACCTCAAACACGGTTCGGACGCCTCGACTTTTGCATTTTCATCATTGGAAGGTAGGTTGAGCCTTATCCTCAGGCGTCTACGTATCCGTTTCCGACGGAATCAAACCCGTATCGTAGTTCGAGCTCGATGGCCTGTAGCTTTCACTGCTTCCTCGGATGCCAATATCCCATTGTTCATGTGAGTAAAGACAAAACTTGCGCTTTGCTTATCAATTTCGCTGCTCGCTAGGGAGAACGATTCACCAAAATCGACGTTTCGTTGGGGAAATGTCATTTCCGTAGCATTCTCGCTGATCTTTGTTATGAGGATGCCATCCTATCTGCTTTTTGTGGTGGTCTCGGAGCCGACGGCGACAGAGCCCCGATGGAGCATATTCTACAAATTTAATCATAATATATAGCACGCGATTCACGTAGCGACATTTTGATACTTGAAATGGTCATCGACCGAATTTTGATGGGTCTCTGGAGCCGACGGCGACAGAGCCCCCAGTTGAAAGAAAAGGAAAATGGGTTATCGACCCGCAGACATGAACATAACTTAGAAAAGGTGGGTCATTGACCCGAACTTTGAATATCTCGAAAATGATTGGCCTCTTCGAGGCGAGAATTTATTTCAGTTTTCTGGATCCAAATGATTTTTCGAATCAACACATAATTTTATTTTCAATAAAATTAATTGTGAAAAATTATTTCAAATTTCTGGAGTTAAATGATTTTTCAAATCAAAACATAATTTTATTTTCAATAAAATTAATCGCAGAAGTTTATTTTAAATTTCTGGAGTCAAAGCGATGGGTAGACACGACCTTTTGACAAAAAAGACTCGGACTTTCTGACCCGTAACCAATGTGGGCGTAACCCAATAAAATCCGTAAGTGTGTACGGGATGTTAATTCAACATGGGACGCGCAAGGGATGAAATTGTAAATTAGTCACTTCGGTGCACGAACTATGACAAATTCCGCAAGGGAAATGAGCCGAAATAGAGGAGGTATGGGACTTGCCTTCTTATTTCAAAAAAGCTACCAAACTTCCTAAAGCTAGTAGGCTTTCAAGTTTCCAAATTTCCTAGAAGATTTAGGTTTCCAAAACCTAAAGGAATTATACTTCCAAAATTCCTCATCTCTTTTCATATATAAGGAAGGGCTAAGGGTTGAGATTTCCCACAATTTCTCAAACAGAAATCTCTCTGCTTAAAAGAATATCTTTCTTAGAAAAAAACTAGTCATGAATTCCTTGTTTGGGACCATGAAGGGATGGGCGACAGAATTCAGGGGTTTAGAAATCCAAAATCTGAATGCGGCGGGAATTCAACAAATTATTTTCCTGAGGCAAGTCATGATTCAACCCGCATTTCTTAAAGAGTGCCTGAGAGTGTGGGATCCCGAGCATCATGTCTTTGCTTTTCCGGAGGGAGAAATCTGTCCCCTTCCTGAAGAATTTACCGTCTTGGGAGGATGGAGGACCACGCAAGAGCCTGTGGTTCCCGACTTTGTGTCCAACTGGACCCGAAAATACCGCGAATATCTAAACTTGTCGCGTGATGAAGCCCGTACCATCGTCGATGGTGGAAAGGTGGACCTGCTTGCGCTAGTGCATAAATTCCGGCGTGCGAATGACCCAGATATACCGATCATTTATCGACGCCGCGCCTTTGGCCTCATTCTATTGCATCTTTATTGTTTCGAGGGAGCGATAGAAATTCCATCTTATTGCGGCCAAGCTAGACTAATCCGAGTCGTGGAGCAAATGGAGAATGGTGCTAATCCTGCATGGATTATACTAGCTGAGACTATTAAAAGCTTGGATGCACAAAAAGCCAATCCGATCTTTGTATTCATGGGATCAACCCGTCTACTGCAAGTTTGTCTTTCTTCTCTTTTTTCCTTTTTTTCTCTTTTTTTCTTCGTCTTTTTTTTTTTTTTTCGTCTTTTTTCTTCTTTTTTTTTTGTTTTTCGTCTTTTTTCTTTTTTTTTTCGTTTTTTTTTTTTTGGACCTACCTTTTTCTGACTGTCTAACAGGTATGGCTCAGCGAGCGTCTTGGTTTGATTGATCCGCCGTTGAAACCGAGAAGATTATCATGTCGAAGTCTCACTAATCGGCAACGGCGCTACGATTCGAGCAAGGATCCGACATCGGCGAAATATGCTTTGATTAGCGGAACAAGGTCTCACATTCGCTGGTCCTTACCATGGCTTCATTTGAGCTCACTTACCGGGCTCGCAGATACTGATCATACACGGTATGTCACTTTGTTGGGCTTGGATCACCCTGTTTATTTTTACCCGGACCGAGTGCTTCGCCAATTCGGTCGTCAACAAATTGTCCCTGCGACGGAGGCTTCGCGAGGTCCTGCTTTTGTTATTTCTCAGGGTAGATGTCATACTTGGTTCCATGCGTGGCGCCGAAGGACCGTGTGGCGCATTCCCGAGCCACGCGAGTCTACTTGGGTTTCTCCTTCATATCTCAAATGGACTACAGAACCGGGCCTTAATGCAAGGAAGAAACTACAGAAAGATGATGCCATTGATCGGGAGAAGCATGACAGGGGTTAAAAATCGACAATTCTTTCTTCAGCGATTCCGGCCCGACGAGACCGAGACTAGGCTCCTAAAACCCTAGGGCTAAACCTGGTGCTCCTAGCGTGTGGGACCGACGGGGTACTACAAGTGGTGACGTTCCGACACTTGCAGAGAGACTTGGCCCTCGACCAAGCGTAAAAGAGAGATTGGGCCCGCGAGAAGACAGCGTGGTCCCCCAAAGAAACGGGCAAGAATGATGATGGGTGAGACATCGTCTCGTAGTGACGGGACACGCGACCCAACTAAAGATAGGCGGTAGTTACGGCTCTATTATTTAGTATTACTATTATGCTTTTATTTGCTTTCCTGTTAGTTTGATTTGTAATGGGCGTCGCCCGGATTTATCAAAATAAAAGACACGTATTATTTATTAGAAATCCTCGGTTTACGCATTGAATATTTCATTTTTATTGTGGTTGTACCCTTTTCAAGGGTTGCCTACGTATCTGCTTTTCAACAGAATCAAACCGAGGTCGTAGTTCTCTCATAAAACATTTCTAATCGGCAACAAATGCCAAACTTAAAACTTATTCAAATACATCACAATTCAAGTGTTATTTCATAACTTTGAGAGTGAGGTCTTAAGGATAATACTTCTTCAACTGATCCAGATTCGTTGGATTCGAGAAATCATTTCCATCCAAATCCGTCAAACATACCGCGCCTCCTGTGAGTATCTTCTTCACGAGATAAGGACCGGCCCAATTAGGCTTAAACTTCCCCCTTGGATCGACTGGTAATAGAGCCCTTACTGATTTGAGAACTAAATCGCCTTCATTAATTCCCCTGGGCTTCACCTTCTTGTTAAAAGCCCGCTCTATCCTTTTCTGATAGAGCTGAACATGATACAACGCATTCAAACGACGCTCATCGAGCAACACCAACGAATCATATCTGGCTTGGACCCAATCCGCTTCCGGGACCTGGCTTTCGAGCAAGATGCGTAGGGGAGGGTACTTCCGATTCGATCGTTTTATCGCTTCCATCCCGTAAACTAGATAGTACGGGGTTGCCCTGTGGGTGTTCTGATGGATGTTCTATATCCCCACAACGCGAAGGGTATCTTCTCCGGCCACTCCTTGTAATTGTCAGACATCTTTCTCAATATTGTAGCCAGCGTTTTGTTAGCGGCCTCCACTGCTCCATTTGTCTGAGGTCGATATGGAGATGACTTATGATGCTTGATTCTATACTTTTCAAGTATAACGGCTGTCTCAGCTTGAAAGTGAGTTCCATGATCACTGATGAGCTCGTGCGGCACTCCATCGAAGCGAGATGATGTCATTTCGAATAAACTTGGCTACTTGCTTCGCATTTAGCACTTTGTAAGACTTGGCCTCTACCCACTTGGTAAAGTAATCAATAGCGACTAGGATATAACAATGCCCTCCTGTTCCAGAAGGGTTTACTTTTCCGATGATGTCGATTCCCCAGGTTGAGAAAGGCCAAGGTGACGTCATGGTGTATAGCATAGAAGGTGGTACATGTTGAATATTCGCAAATATTTGGCAATTGTGACAATGCCGGACATATCTGCGACAATCTGTTTCCATTGTTGTCCAATAGTATCCTAACCTCATGATCTTCCGAACTAGCATGTGGGAGTTCATATGCGACCCACATTCCCCGTCGTGGACTTCTTCCATGACCTTTTCTGACGTTGTCTTGTCGACGCATCGCAACAGGACACCCTGTGCTGTCTTCTTATACAATTGTCCATCGTTAGTTTTAACGAATTGGGCGGATAACATTCGCAATGCACGCTTTCCACGTGTATCGAGGTCTGCAGGGTATTCTCCTGCTTCTTTGAATCTCACAATGGATGCATACCAAGGTTCGGCTTCGCTTTCCTTGGCATCATCGACATCATTTATATAAGCTGGTGAAGACCTTCGTTCGACACACAATGGCAGGCTATCCATATGATCAAGGATATTTATCAACGCTGCCAGTTTTGACAGTGCGTCAGCGAACTGATTTTCCTCCCTTGGGAGGTACACGTATCGCACCTCTTCGAAGAGTTTTTTTAGCTCTTCTATCTTAGCCTGGTAGGGTGCCAGGCTACTACTTTTGATCTTCCATGACCCCGTCACTTGATTAATGACCAAGGAGGAATCCCCGTGTACTGTCAACTTCATGACTCCTAACTTGTTAGCGCTCTGCAAACCAAGTAGGCATGCTTCGTATTCCGCGTCGTTATTTGTGACGGCGAAGTCCAATTTGATCGAAACTGGTACGTGCTCTCCTCTCGGTGAAATGATAAGGACACCTATTCCGCATCCCATGTTATTCGAAGCCCCATCGAAATATAGATCCCACACATCATCTTCGACATGGACAATATCCTCATCTGGGAACGACCAAGTGTCAACAATGTCGCTTTCTTCGATCGGATTATCGGCCAGAAATCGCAACGACCTTTCCTTTTATCGCTTTCAGCGGCACATATTTGAGATCGAATTCCGATAGCATGAGGGTCCATCTTGACATTCTGCCGTTTAGCACCGGTTTTTCAAACAAGTACTTGATGGGGTCCATTCTCGGAATATCTACTCACACCGTAGCGAGCATATAGTGACGTAGCTTCTTCGTTGCCCACTAAAGCTAGGCATGTCTTTTCTAATGTCAGTATACTTTGATTCATACTCCAAGAACTTTTTACTAAGGTAGTAAATTGCTCTTTCTTCTTTGTCAACGGTTTGTGCCAGCATTGCTCCCATCGCGGTATCTCAGAATCGTTAAATACGATGATAGAGGCAAGCGACTCTGACAAAGTAATCGAGAACGCGAGAAGATAACACTTCCTTTATCTTATCAAACGCGGCTTGGCATTGGTCATCCCACATAATATGCTCCCCAACTTTCAATTTCTTAAAAATTGGTTCGCAGATCATAGTTAATTTTGAGACGAAACGGCTTATGTATTGCACTCGGCCTAAGAAACCTCGAATTTCTTTCTCGGTTTTAGGATGGGGCATTTCCATAATGGCTTTAATCTTTGATGGGTCGATTTCGATGCCACGGTGGCTAACGATATGACCCAAAAGCTTGCCAGAGTGACCCCGAACGCGCACTTCGCGGGTTTAATCTCATATTATACTTTCTCAACCTCTCGAAGAATTTTCGTAATGCCATCAAATGGTTATTACGTTCCTTCGATTTTATGATCATGTCATCGACGTAGACCTCTACTTCCTTATGAATCATATCATGCAACAACGTCATTGCTTTGTTCTCGTAAGTCGCACTCGCATTTATTAATCCAAACGGCATCACTGTGTAGCAATAAGTGCCCCATGGTGTTGTGAAAGCAGTCTTGTGCATATCTTCCTCGGCCATTTTAATCTGGTTGTAACCGGCGTACCCATCCATAAAGGATAATAATGCATGGTTAGCGGTATTGTCAACCAAGATGTCAATGTGAGGTAACGGAAAGTCGTCCTTTGGACTAACCTTATTTAGATCACGAAAATCAACACAGACCCGAACCTTTCCTTCTTTGTTTGGGACCGACACCACATTAGCTACCCAATCTGAGTATTCCGATACTTTGATGAACCCGGCCTTGAACTGTTTATCAATCTCTTCTTTGACTTTCAAAGACCACTCGGTACGCATTCTACGTGGCTTCTGCTTTACTGGTTTGAACCCTGGCTTGATCGGAATCTTGTGCTCTGCAATTTCCCTATCAATACCCGGCATATCTTTGTAGGACCAAGCAAATACATCTTTGAATTCATTCAACAATTCAACAAACCCCTTCTTTTCTGCGGGATCTAAGGTTGTTCCTATCTTAAGCTCCTGAGGTTCTAAGGTAGTCCCCACATTAACAACTTCGGTATCTTCGATTACCGAGCTTCTTTGGTCGTATTCTTCCAACCCTTTTACTAACTGGGGAGGCTGTTCCACCTCCTCATCTTCTTATTCCACCTGTCTATCCTCGACCTCATTCTCAACGTTATTAAAACAATCAATTGAATCGCAATATAAATGAGACAAGTCGTAAGCAAACTGATTCATCTTATTATTGATTTGAAACTGCGCAAATTGCGTTAACATTTGGGCCAACTGATTAGAGGTCAGTGGCGAGATAGGAGCGATGTCGGGACAGCCCCAAAATACCAAAGCACTAGGGGAGGTACAGAAAAGGAAAGATCGGGAAGGGGTATCTTCGTCACCTAAAACCCTAGACTTAGCCTTAGGACTTATGTCAGACTCAGACTCGGACTCAGACTCAGACTCAGAATCGTCATCAGGCTTGAACATTTGCCCTTCTCCAATGGTCATCTTCCCTTGTTGTCGGTCCATTTCATGGTTTTCCGCCATCCAGATGTATTCCTCTGAGGATCTACATCAGTAATGAGGGTAGATGGATCGAAACGATCACTCCTTACGATCATGTTTACCAAGACTTCGTTTGGTATTTCCGGCTTCTTTTCCTCTCCAAAGAGGAGACCCATAGCTTTCCCATTTTCGATCGGAACAGACTCCTTTTTTTATTGTAGCTATTGCCATAATGTCTTCCGGAATATAGACACAATCACGGAATACTTCGATTCCGGGGACCAGCTTGTTGGCCTTTGAGTTGAACAGTGGTTCGGGGAAGTCTAAACTCGGCATTTCCTTCCCAGCTTTCACAAAGTGGCCGTTTAGAGTTAGCAAGTACGGCCCCATCTTGATGTCTCGGTCTTCGATCGAGACTCTCTTTCTCAGGGAGTCTTCTTCAGTTGGCTCATACCCAAGCCCGTATCTTGTCCCCTTAGGCACTGGCGACTTCAATTAAAATGCGTTTTCCCTTCGGGGGTACATGGAGTACCCGAAGTACTTTCCGGTCTTGAAGACTGTTTTACAAACACGGCTTCCCGTATATAAGTCCATATTCGGTGCCTCGAAAGTGGACTCAATTGCGTTTACTACCTCGAAACCACAAGACTCCAAGGCGGTATTATCAGTTTGCACTTCGGAAGTAACATCTCCTCCCGTCACAATTATAGGAGTAGCATCGATGGTCACTACCTCTCCCTTGAGAGGGATTTTAATCTTGCGATGGAGGGTAGAAGACACGGCTCCAGCTGTGTGAATCCATGGTCTTCCGAGCAAAATGTTGAAAGATGAGGCAACATCTATCACTTGGAAATTGACCTTGCGCTCCACCTTTCCCACATTCACGCTTAAAGTGACGAGTCCGGACACTCGACGCACTGTGCCATCGAAAGCCCGAACCGTTTGCGTAGTGGGTGCGAAGTCGCTTTTCTCGAGTCCCAAAATGAAAGCGGTCCATAGTGGGAGAACATTAATCGCTGCACCCGTCGTCGACAAGGGTCATTGGGAGTCGCTTATGACGGCATTCTACCGTGATGTACATAGCGAGACAATGTTGTGGCCCAAATGAGGGCAGGTCTTCATCAGAAAAAGTTACGGCATTAGTGAGCCGAGGTTGGTTTTGAGCAACAAATGAGACCACGTCATCTGGAGTAGTGTGTGGTGACACGGTCGTATTCATTAAGGCTTGAAGCAGAGCTTGTCGGTGTTCAAACGAGCTCAACATTAACTCCCATATGGAGACATCTGCCTTAGTCTTTTGTAACTGCTTGATGAGGGAGGCCTCTGAGGTCAACCCTTCACCAAGAGCTCGGACTGAGGTGGCCTCCTTGGTGGGTGTCTTACTTGGACTGTCTCCAAAGATAAAGACATGGTTTGCCTTCTCGACATGATAGGGACGTCCCGATCGAGTCAAATGATTAGATTCGAGGACATCTTTCCTCAATTTAGAAATTTCTTCCTGAGTTCGGGGAATAATCGCACCTTCGGTGAGATAGATATCGTCTTCATCGTCAGCCCAGACCCCATTAATTTCATTCTCGCTTCGGAGAATGTATGGTGTGCAATCGATAGCAAAATCCCTAATTCGAACTTCGTTCTTAGCTTGAGGGATACACTCAGAGCAGCTTACATAGACCTTCCCCACGAAAAACCCAGTGAGACGGCAGATGGGTTGGATTAAGTGAGATACATCGGTATTGTCTTCGACGAATACTGCATTGGCATGGTCGCCAAAAGGATTGTTCAGGTTGTTAGGTCGGACGGTGGGGATGGGGAACGACCCATTCTCGATCATGTCTTGGATTTCATGTTTAAGACGGTAACAATTTTCGGTATCATGACCTTTTCCTTGATGATAAGCACGAGGCGTTGGGCTTATACCATTTACCCCCGTCGATCCGCAGCGGGTCCGGATTTGGACCAATTGGGTTCAGTTTCCCTTGGGCCGAGAGCCTTTGGAGGGCGTATGCGTAGGTACACCCGATGTCGGTGAACGCTCTTGGCCCATGGCGTTGCGATCCCTTAGGAGCTCCTCCCAAAAGACCGATGGCTTGGATATGATTGGCGTAATCGGATGCCTTAGCTTTGGAAGAGGAGGCACCCTGATACCCTTTTGGCTTTTCAACCTCGGCAGAACGAACGTCGTCCTCAATTTTTCTTCCGACTCGAATAAGGTCGTTGAACGAGCCGAAATGTTGATATTTGATAGCGTCACGGTAGAGAATGTCGAAGATTTTTGATGAACTTATCTACCATTTCAGTCTCCTCGGCCTTTTGGCCAACTTCACGCTTTCGCCAAATGGCGGTTGAGGAATTCGATAAATCCCTCCTTATCCTTCGTGTCATCACCTCGAGTGTGCGCACGTGAGTCCGAATCTCGGCATTATCAGCAAAGTGTTTGCAGAACTCCACCGCTATATCTTCGAAAGTGGGGAAATTCTTAAGCTCAAGGCAGTAGAACCACGCCTTCGGGTGTTCTCCTAGGGATTGAGCAAAAATGTGGGGCAACATCTCAAAGAAAATTTTCAACGCAAGGTACTCCTTGTAGGAACGGATATGTTGCAATGGATCTTCCGTCCCTTTGAACTTTGGGATATCGGTTAGGACAAAATTGGTTGGTAGCTTGTCCTGGACCGCATGTACCCTCCGCATTCTCATAATGCACATTTTCCCCTCGGGATAGCTTCAACTGTTCCTCTATTAGTCGGAACCTCTTTTCGAATCGCCTTCGGGGGCGGTGGTATGGGAGCTTCCACCGCGATCTTGCTTCCACAGTAGTCAAGCGTTCCATCATTGCGACCAAAGTGTCGTTAATCCGCTTGATGCCTCTGCGGTAGTCATACTTCTTGTTTGTAGTGGCCTTTCTACAATAAAATCCCGAGCGAGTATCAGTTATCGAATCAAAATCCCCTGCACAAACAGGACTCGACTCATAACAACATGACGGACTCTATGCGACTCGATATTGGGCTTAGACCCGAAGAACGAGCAATTGGGCCCCCTCGGTTTGGGTCATACACGACTAGGGACGGTTTTTCAAACCTAAAAAATGGCTATAACTTGACATGGATCCTACGAACGAACTATTCTGGCTCGTTGGAACGGGTCCTAACCGTGATACACACGTGGCTTGGGTTTTAGACTCAACGTGATCATAAATCCGACATGACAAACCCGTGTTCAACCAGACATGGCTCTTGGGCTTTGTGACAAACGCCCTAGGTGGCCTAGTGGGGACGTTTTGGTGGACTGACTTGGACCAAATGGTCGACTTTCATGACTCAGACCCAAAGATCGGTTTAGGTGATTCACTTGACAAGTGTTCTAACCAAACAAAGGCTCACTCGAACCTAAGGGTGAACTAGCTCGCCTATATCGAGCAAGCAAAAGCCCAACTCGACTAACCCGACCCCACTGACTCAAACTCTATTCTAGGTTTGGATTGGACCTGGGATACAGTTCATCGAAATTTGAGATCGAGAAGGATTGAATTGACTTTTAAAATGGGCAGCACTTCGGCTTGAAAGAGGGTTCAAAATTTCGAAATAAAGGGCCGAAATTTTCGAAAAGAAATGGACTTGAAAAAGAATCAAATTTTCTACAGAAAAAGAAGATGGATTTGAAAATGCTATTTTGAAAACATGACCCGGGATTCACATAGCATGTAATCATTCGCATTTTAGGGATGCAATGCATGAACTAGACTCTTTTAAGTCTCGGTCAGTCCTCTAAAATGGGTCTATGCCAGTGAAACCGCTTTGTCGGGGAGTCCACATACCGTCATATGCCCGTAGCAATATGCCTCGTATGCAGCTGCCTACCTCCACGGAATCGCCTTGATACTTAAATCGGACATAGTGGACATCAATATCCTCCCTTGGAATTAACCCAAGAGATTTTTTGGCCCGCCTAAAGTCTCGGGGGTTTATGCATGATTAACATAAAAAAAATGTGACAACAATCCCAATAGCCATCTTAAACTTTTCAAGTTTCACTGTCCCCAGCGGAGTCGCCAAATTGTGGACCATGGAAAAACGCTCCACTAAAATGCTTTTTCAAAACATTTTTAATTTTAAAAGAGTCGCCACTAAATTTTTAAATGGAATTTAGAAACCAATTTTAGAGATTTGAATTCGTGTGACTTTACGTGTTAGGAAGTTAATTTAATTTCATTAAAACAACACCCAACCCCGCCCGCTGCAATAACGGTCTCTACTAGGTAAAAGATGGCTATTTCGGAAAGATATCACATGCGTATGCAACCATTGAATTTAAATCCTATCATGCGAATTTCATTCTAAGTCGTTTAAAATGCATTTAACTTCGTCGAAGTGATTTAGCATGTGAGGTTCATTGATTAAACTAGAAAACACATCCAAAGAGAGGGATAGGGAGGCTTACGCTTAGCATAAGATGTATTAACAAACATTAGTGGTTAGCTCATACATACAATATAAATTATAAATAATGTAAATTAAAATCTAAAACATAAACTAATTAAACTAAGGATTAATCAAACAAAGTCAAACAAGGAAGCAAATTAAAACACAAAACCTGGACAAACCCGTGCACTGCACGGATCTGAAATTTTCGAAATATGTCAGAATTGACCCATGCACTGCGCGGGTTTTGAATTAATACATTGCTAATTACGAAATAAATACCAAATCAATGCAATAAATTACGAAAATCTACCTAAATTAAAATTACAAATTATAGGTCTGGAAAATCATTAAAAATCAATTTTTATATGGTTAAAAATAAATACACATAAATTAAATAAACTCGATTTATTAAATTGCCCTATTCCAACACGAGGATATGTAAACAAGCGAGCCATTTCGGTCACTTGGCACGAATTAAGCCTTTTAAACTCGAGTCAACGGGTCGGAATGGTACTTTAACTCATACTCAAACTATTCTAGTTTCGATATTAGTTAGACGATGTTAGACAATGGTTAGTAAATAAACAATAAAAAAACGAAATAAAAAGGAGAGAAGGGAGTTTTAATGCACCCTCAACCTACATGTATCGTTGACGAAGTCTTGTGTCGCAATCGATTGTAGATCTTGTCTTGAGGGGCCGTCGTCGACGAAGATTGAATTGTAAACACGGTTTTTTGAAAGGTTTGAGCAGCGATTTTCAAAAGCTTACCACGGACTCGTTTCTCAACGAAAATTTGATTCGGAAAGTGTTCTGGAATCAGGGAAATATGTAGTCTTTGAAAGTGTAAATGGATGGAAACCACGGTATTGTTTCAGGCACAAAAAGCAAGGCAGAACAGGCTGGTGCGCAGGAAAACACGCGAAAACAGAGTGTTTACCACTCTGCTTTTCGAGAGAATTCGTGCTAGGTTTAGGGTTGATTCTGGCTCGTTATTGCTGGTAGGCGAAGGTAGGTTCTAAGGGTCGTTAAGTGTGGTGATTAGGGAGTATATATAGGAAGGTTTCAAGGGTTAAAACTAGGGCAAAACGGAGTGACAAGCAGCTTGGGCCTGTTTCGCATAGCTGCTGTCCAGCAGCTTTCGTGGGTGTCTGTGAGGGTTTCAGGGACGCTTTCTTGTAGGTTAAGGCACGGGAATATGGGTAGGATAGTTGGGTATGGGTTTGAGTTAATGGATTGCGGGTCTGGGTCAGTTTGGAGCGGGTTTGAGGCTTCGATATGGGCTGCGCGGGTTAAAGGGGGAAAATCGGGGCCTGTTCGCATGGCCTGTTTTGGGCTTCGAAAATGGAGGTTTTTGGACGTGGGTTGCATGGGAAATGGCCTGGAATGATAGCTTGGTATGTGGGCTAGGTATGAGGTGAGAGTTGGGTTGGAAATTGGGTCGAAGTTGCATCGAAATTCGAGTCCAATTCGAGCTTAAATCGAGCTCAAAACCGAGCTTGAAATCGCGAACAAAACCGTCTTAAAAACGAGTTTCTCAAATACGATTTATAAAACGAATAAATTCAATTAAAATGATTTATCAAATCAAATTAAATAAATTCAAATAGAAAGTTTACTCCATTTTCAATAAGATAAACTTGAAAAAATAAACTCAAATTAAAACAATAAAATGAATTTATTTGAAAATGAACATTAACTTAAATTTCATTTAAATTAATAAAAATCCGTCGACGATGCCCGTTCCACATCGTAAAACGAGCCACAAATAATGACAACGCCAACTGACGAATACATGTTGTCCTATCATCATCGGGTGTTTGATGGGTTTTCTATAAATGCCAATATCGACAGATATGGGTATCTACAAGTAGAAACCATGAAAACCTATTTCGTGAGGGAGTGCACTCGGCCCTACCGGGGTACAAACCTTGTTACGTAGGGGAAGTGGGTGATAAATGTCTATCCACCGAATTCATGTTGATAAGGGATGAATCGGCCCTACCGTGCCCAAGTTGATGTGGATTTGGATCATGGACACATTTATTCGAAATTTGGATTGAGCTCAACGGAAGTATTCGTGACCGTAGTCGCATGTGTTCCGGGTTAAAGATAAATGTTAATGTAATTTTATCGACCAAGAGTTCTAAAAGTAGAATCGATTAAAGCGTTAATCCACCGAGTTATATTGATAAGGGATGAATCGGCCCTACCGTGCCCAAGTTAATATGAATTTGGGTCTTGGAATCATTTATCAAGATGGGTAGAGGTCACTAGATAAATGCAATAAAACTTGTTTAAATTTGTACGAGTATTATTATTTTGAAAACGACATATGTTTTATTCCTTCTATTTTTGTTTTGTAGATCGCTTTTATTTCTCATAACAAATGGCCACTCCAAACACCAACGCCACACCTCTCACTAATGCTTCATGGATCCGATCCTTCATGGATCGTTGTAAACTTGAAAAGAATGGGTCAAATTTCTCTGATTGGGATGCCCAACTCAAATTAGCCGCCCAAGGTGACGACAAGCTTCGTTACCTTACCGAGGCCTCTCCACCCGAACCTAATGCTAGGTCGAGTGCCGCCACTAGGGAAGCATATGAGGCTTACCACAAGGAGTCCGCCGCAATGAAAAATGTGTGGATTTTTACGATGGAGGCGGATCTCGAAAGGAGAGCCTTTAAAATGGGCACCGCTAATGAAATCTATTCCAAGCTTGTGACAATGTTTTCACAAACTCCGAGGATCGTCCAATATGAGGCGGCCGCGGCATTCTTTGATCTCGACTTTAAGGAGGGCCAAAAGGTTAGCCCTCACGTGCTCAAATTAATGGAGCTAGTCGAGACTTTGAAGATTCAAAAAGTTGAAATCCCCAAAGAACTCATTGTAGATAGGATTCTACACTCCTTATCCAAAGTCAAGGCATATGTTCAATTCTGGGTGAATTTTAACATGCAAGACAAGGACGTGTCTCTTGAAAAGTTGCACAAGTTACTTGTGCAAGCCGAAAGAGACATGGGGTTAAATGTTAACCCACCTAAGGATGTGCTTAACATAAGCACCAAGAGCAAGGGGAAATTCAAGAAGAATGGGAAGAAGGGTAAGAAGCAAGCTCCCACTTTCACCAAGGCTAAGACTTTTGAAGCTAGCACTTCCAAGACCAAGAAGGGTCCTCTTGATAAATGCCATTATTGTAATGGTGTTGGACATTGAAAAAGGAATTGTTCTAAATATCTTGGTGACATCAAAGCTGGAAAAATCACTCCAGTAGGTAAATGACTATCCTTTCTTTTATGTTTCTAATTCAACTATGTTATTGTGATACAAAGTTGTGATAATGTATCCCCTTTTTATTGTAAATAGGGCCTCCACCAAGCAAGGACAAGGGAAAGGAAAAGCAAGCTTGAGAAATCATCAAGAAGCTAGGAGTAGCTTCCATGAAGCTTGGCTTTTTATTGTCTTATATTTTAATTTATGTTTCGGATTTTTAGAACTATTTTGATTTCCGTGTTCGACATGGAAATGATTGATCCTTTCTAAACAATTGTTGTATTTTGGATTATGGTGGCTTGGTTTGCAACCCAAGTCACCCCTTTTATCATATTTTCTTTGTTCTAAAACTTCGTCTTTATATGCTTGCACATAGAAACATATGATCATCCACTTAAAGTGATCTAATAGACAACTATAATGATGGAATTCATTATATGTCCACAAGCTTAAGGTTTGTGTATGATCAATTATAAAGTAACTAGTTTTGAAACCCGTGAAAAATCATGGGTTCTATACAAATTTCTTTTTTTATTAATACTACTTGTATAAAATATATTTTGATTTGAAAATATTGCAGATGATAAAATAGGATGTAAATAATGAGATTGAACATAATAACACGGTAATATAAACAATAATAATAATAATAATAATAATAATAATAATAATAATAATAATAATAATAATAATAATAATAATAATAATAATAATAATAATAATAATAATAATAATAATAATAATAATAATAATAATAATAATAATAATAATAATAATAATAATAATAATAATAATAATAATAATAATAATAATAATAATAATAATATGAGATTAGTGGGGAATAGAGGCATTGTATTTGTCGTTAAAATGTGGGTCTTTGTAAAAGATACAAAAAAAATCTAATCATGAGTAACTCTTCTTCTCCTCTATTAACAACCTAGTAAATTAATGGGATTTAGGCATTTAATAGAGAGTTTTTTTTGAATGTATATGTTGAACGAATGACGTTGCTCATTGCTCTGATGATTCATGATTTATGTTAACTCGTAAATTCAGTAATGATTTGCATTCTTAATTCATCATACTCAAATTAAATAGTCTAATTACATGTATATAGACATAAGTTGTTTATATAGAAATCAATAATTAATACCTATACATGGGTTATGTATTATGTAACTTCAAAATATTTGTGCTCCGGAGATTGAAGAGTTTCTTAGCCGTCAATTTACAAAAGGCGGTCAAGTTTTTCTCCTTCAATAGGTACAAGAAAAATAGTCTAACAAAGTGAATGAAGTAAGACTAATATAGTAATTGAAAACATTAAATACGTGTCTCTCCATTTCAAATTTAATTATCATTTGATGATTTTTTTGTTCTCTTGTAAGATTATCCGTCGATGTTGTGTCGATACTATCACTACAACTAAAAGGTCAAGAATAACTAATAGGCTAAAAATCGTAGCATTATTATTGGAACAAAAATAGATAGGCTAATATCAATTAAAATGATCAAAGGCATAAAAATACATCCTCAATATGGTAATTACTCTATTCAAGAGCCTCAGATTTGATCATCCATATGAACACATCCTCCAACATCAAATATCGTGTTAACTGATATTGAACTAATATTTGAAATAAAAAAAATTGATAGTTCTTAAATTGTGTTCTGTACTCACCGATTGTCATGTATTTATAATTAAAATAGGAAAATCTCCAAAAAAAAAAAAAAGAAATTCCAAGAAAAAAAATGAGAAACATCATGCTACCTCTTAAGAAATTTACATAGTTAGCGACTGTCATTTGCACGTATTGATCTCCAAATATGTCATGCTCTTGAAAATTCAATCAATTGTACAAATTAGTATTATGCCAAAATCAATTGTACACGAAATACAAAATAACATAAGATATACCGAGTATATGTAAAATATTATCAAATGAGTTTGTTTTAATAATTAAAATAGAAAAATCTCCCAAAAAAAGAAATTCCAAGAAAAAAAAATGAGAAATACTATGCTACCTCTTAAAAAATCCACATACTTGTCGATTGTCATTTGAACGTATTGATCTCCAAGTATGTCATGCTCCTGAAAATTCAATCAATTGTACAAATCTGTATTATGCCAAAATCAATTGTACACGAAATACAAAATTGCATAAGATATACCGAGTATATTTAAAATATTATCAAATGAGTTTGACCAATATAGTAAAATCTTATCATGGAAAAGAGAACATGAGAAAAACGAATTAGTTGTAGGTTGATAAAAAATTATAATAAAAATGCATGTCTATTGTTGTGCTCATGGAATAAACATTATCATCTCAAGAAAAAAAGTAGTAATTAAGAAGTCAGAATATCATCAAAAGTTTTAAGGTAAACTAAAATATGAATCATTAGTTCTTCAAAAAAAAAAAAAATATGAATCATTATAAAGAAACTTGAGAAATGAGTTATGGAGAAAGAAGATGAAAAGTATGGTTTAATGCTTGTGGTGAATTGAATAAAGTATTGAAGTAGAAGAAGATAAAAAGTTATTGTCTTCTTTAATTTTTTCTAATATTGTAATTGTAAGAATAAATATTATGGGACATAAAAGAAAATAATTATGATGATGAGACTTGTAATATGACTTCTTGAAATCATGTGGTTATATCACATGTCATTTAAAAATGTACTCAATGTTAGTTTTTTTATACTATTTATTATATGACTTCTTGAAATCATGTGGTTATACTATTTATTATATAGATTTGAAAGAAACAAATAAATGTATACTTTAATTTTATGAGCTGTGTTAAAATGAAAAAATTTAGCCGATTCACTAACATCTATGTTCTCTTCCAAAAATTTCAATTAAAATGTGAAATATAATTGTAAATTATAAAACTTTTATGTGAATTTTGGTAAGTTACATCTTTTTTTGGTTTTTTTAGCTTATCAAATCTTAAATATATACATTTAATTTAAGAATATTAATGATGTCTTTTGATTTTCTTTAATTTTATGTTACACAATATGTAAAGACATTTTTGTAAGGACTTTTAGTAATCATTCATTTTTTTATAAGAATTATATCAAATAACCAATAATGTAATAATAATTAATAAATAATTAAATAATCAATAAAAATTAAGAGAAATTAATGAGGTATAAAATACTAAATGTTAATGCCATGTGAAATTAAATTAAATGCTTTAATCTAACCTGTTAACTATATTGTATAGATATACTTAAGTATTTACAGAATTTGTTTGTAAATTACTTAAATTATATAAATATTTTCTTATCCATATATTTTATATTTTCCAAAACCTTACCCTTTACGTGAAATAATTTCATGAACTAAATACACGGTATTATTACCCTTTTAAAATTCTATTATTAGTGTTTAATTTGACTTAAGTATTTACAGAATTTGTTTATAAATTACTTAAATTAAATAAATATTTTATTTTTCATATATTTAATATTTTCCTAAGAAAATATTTTATATGATCTTTAATACCCAATTGTTGATTAAGTAGTTCCATAAAACATCGTCTATATATAAAAAAGGTTATAGTAACAACAATAGTGATATGCCATTCAAAAAAAAGTAATGAATTAGTGATCATACAAATTTTTTTTTCAACTTCATTTATTCATTTTCGTTCTAATTTCATATGTATTCAGTTTTTTATTTTTATTTTTATTTTGAATACATATAATACTATTCCATATAAAATATCTTGAAATTATTAACTTATAATTAATGCGTATTTTTTTATTATAGTTTTTTTTAGTTAATTAAATTTAAAGCAAATGGAATATGGATGGATTTTCAAAGGAAATAATAATTTTAAATTAATGCAATATAATAATAAATTGAATAATCCATGTCATATTAGTTTGCCAAGTCACATTGTTACGTGGCTTTTTTTTCATCCCGTGTGGCATTGTGATGCGTGTCCTAAATATGATGTTTTACACCCCATTTTACACGCATTTCAGAGCTCATTTGTGTAGTTTATGCTACTATTTGCCCCATTTCGTCTACTTTCGTATTTTTATGTATTATTGCAGATTTATGCGGAAATGAGTAGAAATTAAGCCAAATCCGTCCCCGAGTATCGTGCATTGCATTTGACGTGAAGTATTTACTCAAGGAATGAGCTTGGTGCGCATTTCGAGGCCTGAAAGACAAATCCACGAGAAGTTAGAAGTCAAGTATCAGCTACTTCAGTCGACCGACCGCTGCCTTCAGTCGATCGACCAACCCACGAGTTCCAGTAGCTATTGTTCAGTGAAGAGTAGTCGATCGACTGCCTTGTGTGGTCGATCGACCAAGCCGCTATTTCTGACGTGAATAAGAAGATCGAGAATTAAGAAGCCCATTTTGCATTAGGTTTTGGAATAAGAACTACGTTGTATTCCTATATAACGTAGCTTTAGCATTCAGAATAATTATCTAGTTTCATTCAGTTTTTTATCAGTTTTAGATCACAAAACTTATTAGGGTTCTTAGTTTATAATTATTTCCTTCAATAAAGTTACTTTGGCATTCGGTTTTTTGGATCTTTCCTTTACAATTCTCCTTCACGGTACTCTCCTGTTCTTATATTCAGTTTAATCGCTTTATTTCGTTGTAGTATAGAATTGCTAGTTAGTTTCCCGAAGCCAAAATTATCGTTTATGCTATTTGTTTGTTCAATTATTTCAAGCATGATATCAGTAGTTTATTTCATTAATCTTGTTGTTATTTTCATAATAGTCATGAGTAGCTAAATTATTCGTGCTAGGATGTAGGGAATCTGTAGATTAGGCGGCATTAAAATTAGCATGACCTGAAATCGTATGCCGGTCGATCGACTGGGTTCCCTGGTCGATCGACTGGCCACGCTGAGATTGTCTTCGTTTTAATTGATTTAAATTCTATATTTGACGAATCGAGTGCACGCGACTAGTTGAATGCTTAGGAAATGACTGACCCATTAGATCGAAAGATAGGGAAGGTTGTTAGACTACCAATTAAAATGACTAAACTATGCTAAGATCGAAAGATAGGTAAAGTTTAGGTTTTTAGTCACTTTTCAGGACGAGAGTCAGTACTAGTGATATTAGGGACCTGTAGCGAGATCGAAAGATGCTACTTGTTAAGACTGGACCGAGAGGACTTCTTATTTTCCCGTCTCACGTGATTTATTTCAGACCTACCTTGTATGTTGTCGCCGAAACTACAGTGAACCGACCATCTTAGCACCCTTTTAATTCTTGATTTTATCCGTTTAATTAGTTTACTGTCTTTTACTGCCTTTAGCTATATACCAAATGAAATCAAAATCCCCACACACCGTTACTGTTAGACTTAAATTAGACAACTAATAATTGCATCGCCTCCCTGTGGTTCGACCCTGTTACCACTAGCTTCTGTTAGTTTTAATAGGAAATATAAATTTTATCTTTGGTGCACACAACGACGGGCATCACATTGTCTACGTGACATTTTTAGGCTAGCCTTTTAATAATATTTATAGATGTTGAGTTGATGAACTCTCTTAAAGGAATGTCAATCACCAAGTACACTTATCAAATCTAAAACAATTAGTCAATCTATGAGATAGTCCTCCTTATGCTTCAAAATCATTATTTGTGTCTCATAAGCTATATTTGAATCTCTAGTGTATTTATTCTAAAGATAGAGTGGGAGAAAAATGAAGACACAAAGCAAATTTGTGCAAATTTGTAGCAAATTTGTGCAAATTTGTGTACTTGAGTAAATGAGATCTACGCAAGAAAGAATGATTTGTATACCTATATAGATAGTGTACACGAATAGATGAGATCTATGGTCTCGAATAGATGAAATCTACATGACATAAGAGACCAAGTAAAGTAATCAAAAGAATATGTTCTCAAGATTACTACACGAGGAGACCAAAAGGAAGTTTTGGAAGAAAATGACTAATGAAAAGATTTATAAAGAGATTTGGCTAGTTTATGAACAACATTTGACCAAGAGTTTCAATATTGATATTTACTTAAGAGCCTAAATGAAACAAAGTTGCATCCTTGAAAGTAAATGAGATTTATGACTAAAAGTTGCAAAGAAAGATATGCCGATATCTACGAAAGCTAAATTAATTGTTAACCACGCTAGTGTCATTACTTAACCTCATTATGAAAATGAAATGGTTAAACCTCCTTCCGGAAAAGGGTATTTTGAGAGGGACGTATATTAAATGAAATTCACATTTAAATAATGACATTGCTACGCATCATTTTAAAATGATTGAGTTAGAGATTAAAATCTCTTTCCATAAGTTTAAGATTGAAACCTTTTCTAAATAGGTATTTTGAAAAGATATGTTGGGAATATTTTGGTTTTATCTTAATAACTTGGCAAAGCAAAATATATTTCAATTCTTGAAATGTTTCGATTGAGTAGTCAATTACGAAACATGTGGAATTAAGTGGGAGTTTGAAATTATCATGTGAAGACATGGAATTTAGTGGGGGCAATCATCTTGTAAAAATTTATAACTCATTGAGAATGACGAGCTAATACTATCTTTCACAAAGAAGTATTTGAGTTTTCAATTCTGGATGAAAATGGACTATGATGAATCCAATCACATCATAAGATGTTGGATAAGTATTGAGATATACACATCGAATCAACGAGAAACGTAGGTTATTCATGTCAATGAAAATGGAATTGCCATTAGCAGTCATGGTCATTCATTGAACCTAAGAATGGTTGATCACATGATTTTAAATTACAAATGTTTCCGCCATTAGAATAATCATGCACATGTCCAATAATGAATCATATGCATAAGAGCATGATGAATCATTGGCAAGCCATAGAAGAATCGTCATGAATTCTCGAGGAGAACTAATGAGCGATTCATGGACAAAACACTCTGTTATGTGACAAGAGGTTGCACATATTGAAGTTCGATCACACGTAAGGATTTATGAAAATCCTAAGCGATTCAAGCTAAAAGGATAAATAAGAAGCTTGGAAAGATACTTAGTTGAAGTAAGAAGTTACTCAAAACTAATATTTTCTAATATGCTAGAACTTATGAGAAGTGCTAGGCTAATCATCTTGACAATTGTTGCAAGACCCTGCAAAACGTATACCTAGTGCATTGCGAAATGGTAGAACACTTGATAAGTGCAAGTTATATCTGTGGACAGCGGGGGGCCATCGAGGGCGCTTGGGAGGAAGAGAACAAGCGTTTGCATTTTTGTTGGAGTCGCCACCAACTTTTATGGGAAATTGGAACCGTTCGAATACCTCGTGTCATGTCAAGACACAAAGTAGAGACATGAACACTAGGCAATCGTTACCCTTAGCATTCTATGTTTTGAATGACTCTCGTGGATGCCAATGAACACGGGTGTTCACAGAGATCTGGAGTAAGAGGTGAGGGTACGTATTAGGAAGCTCTTTTGATCGAACACCTAATCCCGCCCGCCTCGATAGCGGCCTCTACTAATTATTAGGGACATCATCTATACTTGATATATCGTCGATTATATGCATGCAATGCAACATCCAAGTTTTAATCCTAACATGTGAAGAATTAGACTAAGTCGGTGAGACACATAATTTAGCATACAATTGGGTCGAAGTTGGAATTAAGGTTCAATTAGATGTGAAAACATACAAATAGTACAAAATTCAATGATAAATACAATAGGAAAATTACGATAATAAAAATTACAATAATTACAACGGATTAGGCGATTTATGTCGAAAATATCTTTAAAACGGATAATTTGAGAAAAAGAATAAAAGAATAAATCACGAACAAGTCAGAAGATGATAATACGGATAATAGTTAATTATACGTAGACTAATTAAACTAGGTCAAGCAACAACGGAGTTCAGAGACAGAACTCATCTCGGAACAGCGCAGCAGAGATCGCCCCTCGGAAGAGGCGCGGCAGATCTTTGCGTCGTCTGTTCCAAGGGTGAGTTCTCCGTCGTGTTTAATCGCAAATCGTTAATATAAATCAGTGATTTTAATGATTGATTTATAACATATACTCGGATGGAAGTGATTAATAGGTTAATTACATGTGATTAATGGTCATAAAAGCGATAAAACATGGATGAGACGGATTCAAACGGATTAATTACATGGAATGATTGATTAGTGACATAGGTGAACAGAATAAACTAAACATGACGAATTGATGACAAATTAATGACGAATATGCGATGAATATGACAAAAGACTGACGAAAATATATCAAAGATCGAATTCCAGAAACCCGATATGAACAAATCGAATTTCTACAACCCGGATTGAGTTTAATGACAAAAACCCGCAAATATGAATTACTTGGGATTTAAGTCGGATTTAAAGACGAATTAAACATGTGAATGAATGATGATTTATGTACATGTGAAATTATCATGATTATACGAAATAATTACAGAAAACAAACGAAAACAAATAAAAGAATTGACGAACTACGAGAGGATTTAAGGAAGAAGAAAGGAAGCGAGGAATGCGACCTCGCAAGAGGCGCAGCAGTAATCGCGCTCCTTCGAAGAGGCGCAACAGTTGCTGCGTCCTTTCTCGACGTCTGTCTCCTGATAATTCGTAAAAAGGGTTTAAAACGTGGTTTTACAAATTGGTTTTAAGAATACTTTCGACATAAATCTTACATTATGATTACAAAAATAAATAACAATAAATAAAAGAAAGAGATTATACACCCTCAGACTTACATGTTTGACGAAACGAGATGAACTAAGATATCGATTAGTGATGCTTGACGCGAATGTAAAGAAAGTGCCCTCGTAAGAGGAAAACGATTAGATTAATTAAGTTGATTGATTGTGGAGTTGGTCAAATTGGTCGGTCATGCAAACGAGGCTGGTACTCAGAAGGATCCGAGCTTACGTGGTCGAAAGTTCAAGCACGTAGACGCCAAAAAGTAAGAACAAAGGTCTAGAATGCAAAGGGAGAAGAGAAGGGCGGACACTCGCGTGAGAAATATGAGGAGCGAAGGCTCCTATTTATACTAATCACGGAATTAGGGTTTAGGAAAGGAGAGAAAGATCCGGAAACAACCGACTTAGGTTAAACGCGGAAACTTGGACAAAAATAAAACCTTGAGGAAGAGGCGCAGCAGGTGCTGCGTACCTTGGAAGAGGCACAACACTTGCTGCGTCCTTTCCTCAGCGGGTTCCTCCTGCGCAAAAAAGCGCGTTTGACAGCCTGTGGTATTTTAGGCATAACTTTCTCTACAATACTCGTATTAAGGTTATTTCGGTGGCGTTGGAAAGCAAAGAAAGAGATATAGAACTTTCTGTGAAATAGGCCCAACCCAACAAAGTGGTTATCACCTCGTAAAATGGGCCTAAAGGTCGGGTTGTCATTTTAGCTAAATGAAATGCACATTTTGTAATGTAAACTTTTAGTTTAGCCTAATGAAGTGACATGAGACTCAAAATGAGATATAATCTCAACATTTTATGACATCCTAACCTTAGGTAGACAAGCCCATTGCTTTGACTCGGGATTTGACGGTTTTAGGAAATGAAGACGGTTTTTTGAAACGGACTCCAAATGTACTCTAGTTACTGTCAAAACGACCGTAATGACACCTAGATGACAATTAAGAGGTAGACATAAATGTTTGAGCGATCACTTGACGATAAACTTATGAACTGTCACAAATCGTTCCGCGTACCAAACATGCGGCCCAATCATCACCGGGTGGTTTGCGAGAGGTGCAGAAATGAGGTGTCTACAGAGCCCCCACTTTGACTGAGGCTTGGACAAGGCGAAAGTCAAAGTATAGCCATCAGGTCAATCGAAGATTACAACCTGACGACTATGGCGACGCGAGGCGGCTCAAGGGGTCTGAACCAAGGACCTGTCGTCGGGAACATTTTAGAGTCTGTCGACTATCGGGGAGGGTCGTTTAAAGTCCATAAGACTACGTAAGGAGGCTCGCCAGCCATAAGAAGAGACCATACCTGGGATTTCTTTCTCGAGATGTTTCCGGAGGTGCATAGGAGCTAAGGTTAAGCGTAGGAGCTAAGGTTAAGACGTAAAAGATATATAAGGATTGTGCTAGGGTGTGGGACCCTAAAGGAAAGCATCGTCGGGAAGGAGGTCAAATATAAGTTCAACTTAAGGGGTAACCAAGGTTTGAGTGTAAGAACTCCTAAGGAAGTATGATCCTAAAGGAATATGATCCTAAAAGGAAAAAGTGATCCTAAAGGAATATGATCCTAAAAGGAAAAGGTGATCTTAAAGGAATATGATCCTAAGGGTAGAAGTGTATGAACTCTAGGGAGTTTGGGAACTTAAAAGAAGCTAGGTGTGCGAACCTGGGTATACGAACCCTAAAAGGACGGCTGGTGTGGGAACTTAAAGGCTTATGAACCTAAGAGGAATGAGATCCTAAGGTTAAGTTTAGGAACTGCTGGGTTACTAATTCTTGTTTTAAACGCGTGCGCTTAAACTTTCTGAGGTATGAGAACTCCAAAAGGATTTTATGGGTTTATGAACCTAAGGATGTTGGTGTGGGAGCTTAAAGGCTTATGAACCTATGGGAAGCCATTTTGGGATCTAAGAATCTAGGGGTCACAGGGATTCTGAAGAAACTTCTTAACACTCCCGAAGGCTAACTCTGAAGGCTATCTCTTACTAAAGAAAAGGCTGAAGGACAACTCTCTCTAAAGGACTGAAAGGGGACTTAACTGAAAAGGAGTTATCTGAAGGTTACTGAAAGGATTATCCTGAAGTATCTGAAGAAATAAAGTATTATCTGAAGGGAGGAAGGCTCAAAGAAGGATTATCCCAAAGGTTATCTAAAGGGTTGTCTGAAGGATATGAAAGTAAGTTTCTGAAAGATCTGAAGGGTTTATCCTAAAAAAGGGTTACCTGAAAGATATGACGGTTTATCCTGAAAAGGGTTACCTAAAGATATGAAGGATCACCCGGGGGTATCTGCCTCTCTCTGTCCTCAAGCAAACTCTCACTGGGGAATAAAACGATGATTTTGGGGAATCTGCATGTTTCTGTCCTCAAGCAAACTCTCGTTGGGTGATTACTCTAGGGAATCTGCATGTTTCTGTCCTCAAGCAAACTCTCGTTGGGTGATTACTCTAGGGAATCTGCACGTTTCTGTCCTCAAGCAAACTCTCGTTGGGGAATAAATCTTGGGAACTGATCTCCATGTCTCGAAAGGGAATGTCTGTCCGTGTACTCTCGTTGGGGGAACAGAATAGAGGTGTGTCAAAACACATGTCAAAGAATATTCGCTCGTTGTGGCAAGCCAGGTCTTGATAAAGTACTGCTTCTGATACTTACCTGCATGGTTAGTAGCCACAAAAGAATGCAAACTAATATATGCACGTAAGCGATTATTACATGGACCTCGAATGAGGAAACACATAGGTTTGCAAAAGTCGTTTCTTTTTAAAAAAATCGTTTAAAACTTGTTCAAAGAAGTGTGTCGTTTGTAATGCGTTATGCATATTCAATGGGCTTTAGACACGTGACTGATGCAGCGTAGACCTACTAGGACACGACGCGACACTAACTTTGACGTGACACAGGGATGACTCTGACAGACTTTGTTTAAGTATGCGCAACTCCTAGCCAAATGTGGGTGATAACGCGTATCAGTTCCAAAGGTATAAGAATTGCAAGAATGATGAAGACATATAAAGGCAAGGAATGAGCCATGGATCAGCTGTCCAATAGGACTTCTTTCACCACTGTTTGCTGTAAAAGAGACCCCTCTTGAGGCACGATGATTCGGAGAATCGATCTAAGACCCTTGTCATTGTCCGGACCGATTACTAACTTGGCTTAAAATAAGAGAGGAATAAAGGAAGGGTGGCATCTCGGAAAAGAAGCCCCCAGGATGAGAATATGACTCTGGAATTTGGTATAAAAGAGACTGGGCGATAATAAGGAGCCCCTAGTATAGAGGTGTTGTTTGTGGAAGGGATGTTAATGGAGGTTGGAAGGTTGAAAATTGTGATGGTTGAGATGGTTGTGTCCTTGAGGACTGCCTACGTATTCACGTGAGGTGAAATCAAACCCGATCGTAGTTCTGAGGTTTGGTTAATTTTGTTTGGGTGTTGTGGTTGTATCCTTCTTGTGTAAGAAAGGACTGCCTACGTATCCACCTGAAAAGGTGAAATCAAACCATGCTCGTAGTTCAGGTGTGTGCCTAAGCTATGTTGTTAGGACCTTAAAGTGCAGGGGTCACAAGGGTAATATTCCTTTGGTGACTCGAAAAATCGATTTGAGATAACTCCCTCTGATCATAGACCAAAGAGGTATAACTATTTTTGTAAAAATTTCCTTGTCATATGAGCACACCTGAAAGTGGACCCTAAGGATGATATGGGTATGTCCGTCCTAGGTAGCAAAGTATTGAAGACTCCGTGTATGGGTCAAAGTGAAACTGGATTGGATATTTGGAATGTGGAGCTCGGTAATAAGAGGATTTGATGAACAAATATCTAGAGCTTGATTTTGTGGAGTTAAGGCTTAATGGGGTTAAGGCTTGTAATATGGCTTGGAAATGGAGTCTCTTGGCTTAATGTAGCCTGAGCACATAAAGGTAGGTTAAAATGATGTGGGTTCAAGTCTCCATGTCTTGGCCCTAAAGGATGGGTATATTTGCCAAGCTTTAGAGATGATTCTCAAAATTCCTAACTATCTCCCTGTAACGGTCTCGAGAAGGATTTAGGGTGATGTGTGAAAGGCTAAGTGAGTTGCTAGCTAACCATCTTTATTGATGTCTTGACTCTATACTATAACTTGATTCTATATAGACTTCAGGAGTATTCCGTATCTGATTTCAGGCTTGCTCTTGATTCAGATTCAGATTCTTGGTCTAAAGTATATCTTGGATTTTGCTCAGATTTTTGATTCAGGTTTTTTTGAAGATAGCGTTATCTTTGGATATTGACTTGACTTGCTTGATCGAGCCTTTTTATTTCGACTCTTTTATCATGGACATTGATCTTGGTTATTTCTCTTGATTGAGCCTTTGTCTTTGACCATGGCTCATATCGTCTTGGATTTGCTTGCTACCATGGATTTGGGTCAGACTAGCACCTTTTGTGTGAAACGGGTTGGTCTTTAGTAAACAAGGGTTGTTTATTGTGGGGAATGGGCTTGCCTTCCGTCGTGGATCGTTAACAAGGGAGACGGTCTGGATTCGTCCTAGAATCTCTTGAGACAGGCTCGTCCTAAATTGGGGTATATTGTGGTTTCTATTGCCAGACATGGAATAGGTAAGAAAAGAACACGGAGTTTAAGGTCCTCTACAACTTTGAATGGAACATCATATAAGTGCACTCACATTGACTCTCATGTGTTGTTGTTGTCATTTTAAAAAAATGTCTCAAATCAATTCTTGTTGTCATAGGAAAAGGGTAGAGGAAGAGATATGATAGAATATGTGGATTGAAAAGTGTGCTTTTATTGATATGGATAATAAATGTATTTAACATAGATATGAGAAGACACGTGACTCATGAAACAGCCCCCAGGTTGTCACTAGGAATGAAAATGGAGAAAGATACTAGAACAAATATGAGATAGAAAGCCTAAGACTCGGACTCGGACCCGGACTTTGACGCGATCTTAGACCTAGACTCGTGATCATCGGCCCATGCTTGAATATTTTCTCTTCCAACAACTGGCTTCGACATTCGGCTTTGAGCATTCACCCATTTGAGCACCTCGTCCTCATCATTGGGAACATTGAAAGGGTAATAGTCAAGAAAAGTTTCTTGATAAGTGGTATATCCATGAGGATTGCCTAACCTGCCATGTGAGTTAAGGGTCGAGAGGGACAATTCCCCGCTTTCGATCATATCCTGAATGTCGTTTTTTAATTTGTAACATTTCTCTGTATCATGCCCTTTGCCTCTATGGTATTTGCAGTAGGCATTCTCATCCCAAAACTTGGATTTCTTCTCTGAGTTAGGCGTAGGTCCTATAGGCTTCAACATTCGTCGCTCCATGAGTCTCTGAAGGGCATCGGTGTATGTAATACCAATGTTGGTAAATTTCCTAGGAGGTGTGCCCTTATTTTCGGAAGCCTTTGTAAATGACCTTAGAGGGTTCATGAGGTTGCCTTTGTTGATTTTGATTCTTGGATGAGAAGAACTAGGAATATATTGTTCATTTGTTGCTTTCTCCTTAAGACTGTCAAGCTGAGGGTTTGTCTGGACACTTTTCATCTTGAGAGGTCGGGCATCAAGCTTCTTACTCATTTCAGCAAACTGTTTCTCCATGTTGGAAAGTCGGAAGTTTAGATTATCAATGGCTCCTTCTTTTTTGGAGAATTTATTGTTGAAGGTAATGGAAAGCATGAGCATTCCATTTTGGATATCTTTATCTTCGAGGACATTGATTTCTTTATCATCATGATGATTGAGGAGATTAGAACAATCTAGAGATAGTTCTTCATCATGCTTAATGATATTAGACCCAAGAGGGTCGATTTTCTTGGATTTTCCGACAGAAGGTGGCTTAGGAAGCTTGCCCACTTCGATCATATCTTGGATGGTGTGTTTCAAGAGAAAACACTCTTCAATATCATGGCCTCTACCTTGGTGATATAAGCAGTATTTGTTGCCCTTCCAGAGGTTCACCTGTTTCTCTAAAGGTGGATCCGGAGTTGGCCCTATTGGATGTAGCTTGCCTTGGGCAGAGAGTCTCTTCAAAGCATCGGCATAAGACATGCCTAAATTGGTAAGCACCCTTTGATGCCTCCCAGGTTTCCTTTCAGCTGTTTTAGGCTTTCTAGGACGATGGTTATTGCAAGAGGTAAGCTTTGGATGACCTAGACTAGAGGTTTCCCTAGTTGGTGTGTTCTTTTCCACCATCCCATTTTCAAGGGCGAGGACGCGAATGCTCAAATTTTCCACTGTAGCTTGAACTCGCTGGACCATGGCATAAACGTCTTGAAGAGACACGGTGATTGTGGCTTGATCTGCTTCGTGACCTTGCTGACTGACGGAACTTGCTGGATTCCTACTCGACAAAAATGACGCGCATTACAACTCGATTCGACATGGGATCACGCATACCAAGGCAACAAACAAAGGAAAGGACAAAATGACAAATCTAGACTTGACTTGTGAATTCGTGAAATGTCGTGAACGACTTCTCGTGTTTGAATTCACGGTGCTCGACTTTAATTTAGACTCGAGTGTTGACTTTGATGGAGCGACATTTATGATTGACCTTATTGACGGGATTGATGACACATGTTAATTCTAATTTGGGTTGTTTAAGACAGACTTGACTCGAGGTTCGGGTATGTGTGTCCCGAACGTGTCATTAGGAGAATTCAAGAAACAGATATGGGAATGACTCGATGTGTGAGTCGAGGTGTGGAAATGTTTAGCTCCTAATTGAATTGGGGTAGGGGGTCCAAAATGACGGCGTGACGCCTTAGGACTTGACTTGAATTTTGAAAAGACCCAAAATGTAAAGGAAGACGGGTTTATGACTCAACAGAGTTCCGACTAGGACATAGTCGGTTTGAACTTTGACTCCATCTTAGCCCAATTGAATTTACATACTTACATTTACACGGTTTGAAAACGTTTTTTGTTTTTTTTTTGGATTTTTTTTTTTCGGACTTTGTTTTTTTTCTTTTTTGACTTGTTTTTGTTTTTACACGGATTTTGAAATGGGTTTGAGGCCCGAAGTTTGACTCGATATTTGGACAGAGTTTCGGCTTTGTTTTGCGCTATTTTGAAAATGTTTATATTTTGAAAATGATTTTATTTTGCAAAAATTTCGTCATGGTTTCGTTTACAAAATGGTAATCACGTATGATACAAACATATATACAGGCATTATAACGGGATGCTGAGTGCATTTAAAAGGGTTTTGGTTTAAAGGGTGGGTTGCCATACCGAACAATCAAACCCGAAGTCTGTGGAGAGGCTCGTACCAAACAAGAGTAAGGCCGATTCCTAGCCCATTTCCTCAAGTAGTGAAAGTCCTTGATACAAACAAGAGTAAGTACCATGGTATGGATGACGTCAATCGCTATCCATCCTTAGGCTCAAATAAGAATTAGGACCGTTTAGACAGGACGATTGGTCAAATGGGTTGGGTTGGGCCTAGGAAGGCCGAATAAACGATCTAGGAAGACCGAGTTATGAAAACCGATAATTGTCTTGTACAAACTATTCCCTAACCTTGTTCAAGTTTCACCCTTTTGGCTACACGTAAGTGTATTATCCCCAGCGGAGTCGCTAAACTGTGGACGCGGGCCCACGGGGACGCTTGGGAAACAAGCGTTTGCATTTTTGTTGGAGTCGCCACCAATTTTTATGGGAAATTGGAATCGTTCGAATACCTCGTGTTATGTCAAGACACAAAGTAGAGACATGAACACTAGGCAATCGTTACCCTTAGCATTCTATGTCTAGAATGACTCTCGTGGATGCCAATGAACACGGGTGTTCACCGAGATCTGGAGTATGGGGTGAGGGTACGTATTAGGAAGCTCTTTTGATCGAACACCTAATCCCGCCCTCCTCGATAGCGGCCTCTACTAATGATTAGGGACATCATCTATACTTGATATATCGTAGATTATATGCATGCAATGCAACATCCAAGTTTTAATCCTAACATGTGAAGAATTAGACTAAGTCGGTGAGACACATAATTTAGCATACAATTGGGTCGAAGTTGGAATTAAGGTTCAATTACATGTGAAAACATACAAATAATACAAAATTCAATGATAAATACAATAGGAAAATTACGATAATAAAAATTACAATAATTACAACGGATTAGGTGATTTATGTCGAAAATACCTTTAAAACGGATAATTTGAGAAAAAGAATAAAAGAATAAATCACGAACAAGTCAGAAGATGATAATACGGATAATAGTTAATTATACGTAGACTAATTAAACTAGGTCAAGCAACAACGGAGTTCAGAGACAGAACTCATCTTGGAACAGGCGCAGCAGGACTGCGCCCTCTAGAAGACGCGCAGCAGATACTGCGTCTGTTCCAAGGGTGAGTTCTGGCTGTGAAGCCGGAACTGCAAATCGTTAATATAAATCAGTGATTTTAATGATTGATTTATAATATATACTCGGATGGAAGTGATTAATAGGTTAATTACATGTGATTAATGGTCATAAAAGCGATAAAACATGGATGAGACGGATGCAAACGGATTAATTACATGGAATGATTGATTAGTGACATAGGTGAACGGAATAAACTAAACATGACAAATTGATGACAAATTAATGACGAATATGCGATGAATATGACAAAAGACTGACGAAAATATATCAAAGATCGAATTCAAGAAACCCGATATGAACAAATCGAATTTCTACAACCCGGATTGAGTTTAATGACAAAAACCCGCAAATATGAATTACTTGGGATTTAAGTCGGATTTAAAGACGAATTAAACATGTGAATGATTTATGTACATGTGAAATTATCATGATTATACGAAAGAATTACAGAAAACAAACGAAAACAAATAAAAGAATTGACGAACTAGAGAGGACGAAGGAAGAAGAAAGGAAGCAGGAACTGCGGCAGCCTCGCGAAGAGGCGCAGCAGGCACTGCGCTCCTTCGAAGAGGCGCAGCAGTTGCTGCGTCCTTTCTCGACGTCTGTCTCCTGATAATTCGTAAAAAGGGTTTAAAACGTGGTTTTACAAATCGGTTTTAAGAATACTTTCGACATAAATCTTACATTATGATTACAAAAATAAATAACAATAAATAAAAGAAAGAGATTATACACCCTCAGACTTACATGTTTGACGAAACGAGATGAACTAAGATATCGATTAGTGATGCTCGACGCGAATGTAAAGAAAGTGCCCTCGTAAGAGGAAAACGATTAGATTAATTAAGTTGATTGATTGTGGAGTTGGTCAAATTGGTCGGTCATGCAAACGAGGCTGGTACTCAGAAGGATACGAGCTTACGTGGTCGAAAGTTCAAGCACGTAGACGCCAAAAAGTAAGAACAAAGGTCTAGAATGCAAAGGGAGAATAGAAGGGCGGACACTCGCGTGAGAAATATGAGGAGCGAAGGCTCCTATTTATACTAATCACGGAATTAGGGTTTAGGAAATGAGAGAAAGATCCGGAAACAACCGACTTAGGTTAAACGCGGAAACTTGGACAAAAATAAAACCTTGAGGAAGAGGCGCAGCAGGTGCTGCGTCCCTTGGAAGAGGCGCAACACTTGCTGCGTCCTTTCCTCAGCGGGTTCCTCCTGCGCAAGAAAGCGCGTTTGACAGCCTGTCGTATTTTAGGCATAACTTTCTCTACAGGACTCGTATTAAGGTGATTTCGGTGGAGTTGGAAAGCTAAGAAAGAGATCTAGAACTTTCTGTGAAATAGGCCCAACCCAACAAAGTGGTTATCACCTCGTAAAATGGGCCTAAAGGTCGGGTTGTCATTTTAGCTAAATGAAATGCATATTTTGTAATGTAAACTTTTAGTTTAGCCTAATGAAGTGACATGAGACTCAAAATGAGATATAATCTCAACATTTTATGACATCCTAACCTTAGGTAGACAAGCCCATTGCTTTGACTCGGGATTTGACGGTTTTAGGAAATGAAGACGGTTTTTTGAAACGGACTCCAAATGTACTCTAGTTACTGTCAAAACGACCGTAATGACACCTAGATGACAATTAAGAGGTAGACATAAATGTTTGAGCGATCACTTGACGATAAACTTACGATCTGTCACAAATCGTTCCGCGTACCAAACATGCGGCCCAATCATCACCGGGTGGTTTGCGGGAGGTGCATAAATGAGGTGTCTACAATATCATCCACCACAAATTCGTTGGTTATGTGATAAACAACAAGAAAGTTCTTTCAAGATAAAGAACCCAAACCAAGGTTGAGAACCTATATGTGTACTTGGTAAGGTTCATGCTATGAGAGATAACATGAATATAAAGCATGCAATAAAAGAAGTTTGAACACATGGACACATGGTATGTTAAACTTCTATTGCAATCGACTCGTGTTTGCACACTTACGATATGCATCACAAGGTTGTAATATGGTATTGACTACCCGAATGTGATGTCGACATTTGTCGTTTGAATTATTATTAACTCACCTTATACTTTGTTACATCCAAACGGGTTGTAGAGACAATTGAACCCCGTTAAAGTGAACACGGATTAGCATTTTATTCGCCCATAGTTACTTACATGAGGTGACGTCTCGAAGTGACTAGAGTGTGATGCGATTGATGACAAGTTCAAGTGCCATGGAGTCATGTGTGATGACTGGTCGATCACATAAAGCATCACCAGGAACACTTTGTCGGGCCTTATGACCGCTTATAGAGTTCTGGCAAATTTATATAGCCTGGTCGTGGCGAGAGCTACTATAGTATTCTAATGAGTCGATTCTTTTGACTAAAGACTGTTCGCCTAAGATGGCACAGTTTCAGATTAACTTTGATTTGTGTTACTACGAGCTTCGTAAATGGGGTCAAATGGGCATATTTTGGGTTATGATGGCTGTGGCTAGTCGAAGGGAATAAGTGCGATAAGAATTGTCCACCCCTTGTCAGGGTTATAACAATATCTCATGGCCACTCGAGGAGTAATGAACTGGAAATGCGTGGCCACGCTCGGAAGATATCTATGGTAGATAAATCCGGTCAATCAGTTATTCTCCAGATCGAGGAAACCACTCTCGATATGATCACTTGCAAGTATGACCTGAAAGACACCTTGCATTGAGTGGAGATAGTAATAGGACAAGAGAATTGGTGACGCACACTTGTCGATGACAAGTGGGAGATTGTTGGAATATGTGTCCTCCGACAATAATGCGATCACAACTGTCGATCATGATGATCACATGTTTAAGTCTCATTTTAAGAATACATGAGGGATGTAATATTTTACAGTCAACTGGTCCACACATATCGGTAATGATTGACTGACTAGAGTTTGACATTACTGTCGTGCGACGTGGTGATCAGTTGATCCCCTTAGGTCATACCTAATGGGTAACACTCTTAATTGAATATTTAATTGGTCGTATGACGATACGAGTCAATTAAATTGCTTAAAATTGACGGACGATGTTGGAAGTAATATTTACGTATCTCATTATAATTTGATTAAATAAGATACGGTCTAAGTAATCGAACTGTTTTATTACTTATATGAAATTATTGTTTACGGAAACAATTAAAAAGGAATGAATTGATTATTATAAATACAGAATGTTGTAATTTATGCCTCGGGAACCCATTACGGTACAAGTAATTATGAATTACTAGGTTAACTTTATAAGTGACATATTTTATTAATATGTTGATTTTTAATTGTTAAAAATATATTTTATATACCTAATGTCATGAAACATGTTACATGTGACAAATTGACAAAATAATGTGTAAAATGGATTTTCCATTTTACACCATATGTGCCGAAAATAAGGAGGGAGTATTAGGCTTATTTTTGTGTTAATTATGTTTAGTGGAAGGCATAATCATAAGACCTAATGCATAGCCTTACATGCCTATATTTCTTGGGAAGAATTGAAGCTCATGCATTGGCCATATCCACCCCCTCTTACCCGGTTTTCCTTGTGCAAGGCCAAGGGTCTTTTGCTCATTATTTTTCCTAATATACACTACATGCATACTAGTGCATATTCATTTATTCTAACATCTAAAAATAAAAAGTTTTTAGAGAGATTATTACTCCTTCTTCTCCCTTCTCTTAACCGAAAATTAAGAGACCAAATTCAATATTTTTGGGTCAATTTTATTTAGATTAATGTTGTTCTAGTATTAATAATATTAATCTTATTAAGGGGTTACTTTGGGTATTCATCTTTGGGAGAGATTCTACCCTTGAATCTTTGTTCATCCATATTAGGAGAGCTCAAGAACAAGTGAGTAAGAGAACTCATTTGTGCCCAATAATCCGAAATTTCTATTATAAGAATGACGATTTCTTCTTTATCTTTATTCATGTTTGCATGCATAAGATCTAAATTAATTTTATGATTAAATTAAATTGTAACATATAAGAATATGTTGAGTAGTATGAGATATAGATTTCTAACAGGATTTACACGTGAAATTTATTCAATGAGGTACAAATCTCAGTTTATCTCAGCTTTGCTCGTCCCAATATATCTTACGTAGTGGAGTAAGTTTGTTTTCATATATAGACCACTTAACCATTCTGCCTGATAGTTCAGGCTTTCTTATGACAGATTTAATGGACAGGTTGGTCCTCACTAAAATGGGGTGGTACTCATAGTAAGGACGAAGTTTGGTATATGGGCAATATGGCATAATCAAAGCTAAAACATACTTTTTAAGTAAACCATACATCACTTTTGCATCTAGTAGACTTTTACTTACATAATAGACTGTGTGTTTTAACTTCACTTTCTTTAACCAAGACTGCAGTTTCTGGCTTGGCGAGTAAAGGTGGAGAGGAAAGGTAGAGTTTCAAATCCTTGAATGCTGCCTCGTGTTCAGGAGTCCACATGGATTGTTTGTTCTTCCTGAGTAGATTGTAAATAGATTTACGTTTCTCAAAAGAGCTACCCTGCCTGTCAACTTCTGGATTTTTTCGATGATCACACGATTCCCCTTAAGCATATTCTCCTCTATATCTAGAGGAAGCTACATTTTGGACTTCATTTGTATATGCATCTCTCGCTCGCGGACTTGTTCTTATATTGATGTTGATTGGGGTGCGTGTCTCTACATTCACCGATTAACTATTAGGTATCGTATCTTTCTCGGAGACAATCTTATCTTTTCATCTTCTAAGAGGCAAAGATGTTGATCTTGTTCTAATGCCGAAGCTGAATACCCGGTGTTGCTAATATTTTTTTTGAATCTTGCTGCCTTCATAATTTATTGTCGGCATTTCATATTCCTCTTAGAAAAGCCACTGTAATTTATGAATGAGGCACAAAATCATGCCTTCACTTGACATGCAATAAATTGAATTCTTGTTTGTACATATTCTTTCTAATAGTATACATGTTGATTTTATTAAGGATACCGATCCTTGCTCATCAAGCTCATAATCGTTTATTATCTGATGTATCTTTTTATGTATCTTATTTGTTATTTGTTGCTATATAGTTTGTATATTCCATAGTTTAGACTTACCATATCGTTAAGACTCTTGTACTATAAATATCATTTATTTACATGCTAATATAATTAAGTCTTTCTATAAGATTTCCTCTCTTTTCTATATGGTATCGAGCGTTGAAAATGATCCCTCACAAAAACTCTCAATTTTCATTTCCATGGCTGGAGACGTTATAACTTATAACACTCATGAACCCTAGGTCCCTTTTCTTGCTATCAACATCAATTAATGTGCTGCTCTCACTCCCCTAACCTATCGTTCTTGCGCTACCCAGATCGAAGACATCCTGATTGGCTATGATCTCTTCAAGTTTGTTGACGGAAGTCATCAATGCCCTGCTGTCGTGCTCATTAATGCCGAGAATAAAGAAACCTCTAATCCTGTGTATCATACTTGGATCCGTCAGGACCGTCTTATTAAGGGTGCTCTTCTTGGAACTATCGATCCCACAATAACGTCTCATTTTCTTCAAGCTAAGACTTCTCACGAAGTTTGGACTACCCTCTCAGCTGCTTACGCCAATCCCATGTCCTCCAAATTAAGGACCGTTTTCGGTCCGTCACCAAATCTGACAAATCCGTAACGGATTGTATGCAAGCCATTAAGACTTGCAGTATGTGTTAGAAATATTGTGTAAATATTTCTTAGTTATTGTTTGTATTATTGTCTTTCCTTATTTCATGTGTATTATTGTGTCAATATTCTCGAGTCTCATATTTCCATATTTCCGATCATAGTTTAGGTAATTATGTAACTAGGTTTCTTCCTCTCCAATGCATTGTATTAGTATATAAGGACCTCTATGTAATCATTGTAATTCATTCAATATAATTCAATCTTTTACAACTCTTACATGGTATCAGCTTTCCGATCCTTCACCACATAAAATTGCCTCACAACCACCCTATTTCAAACCCGAGACCACGAAGAACCCTCTGCTATGTCGAGCTCTTCCAACACCATTCCAAACCCTCATGAACCGAGCGTCCCGCTCTACTTAGTTAACCTTTCCATGGTTGACAAACTCACTTCCCTCACCTATATGCAATGGGAAGATCAAGTCACCTCGTTCCTCTTTGGATACGATCTCCTTAAGTACCTTGATGGATCCTATCCCTGTCCATCCGAAACCATACCTGCTCCTACTGACAAAGACAAAAACAAAACCGCTCCTAACCCTGCCTACCTTACATGGAAACGGCAAGATCAGCTGCTCAAGGGTGCCCTTGTTGGTACTCTCTCCTCAACCATCCATTCCCTTGTCATGCGAGCCCCAACCTCCCACGACCTTTGGACCACCCTTGCCAAAACCTATGCTAAACCATCTCGTGCCCATATCCTACAAGTAAAAGACCGTCTTAACTCCATCTCCAAAGACACAACCCAAACTGTAACTGATTATATGCACTCTATTAAAGCTTGCACCGACAAACTTGCATCTCTTGGAAAACCCGTCGACCCGGAAGACATCACAGCTCATGTCATCCGTGGCCTTGACTATGCTGTCTACAAACCACTCATTGATGTTGTCAATGCTCGGGATGATCCAATCTCGTTTGATTCTCTTCATGAAAAATTGCTTAACTTTGAACTCACCCTCAAAAATCAAAGCAATCCCACCCCGTTCCCTGCTACGGTTAATGCTGCTTATCGTTCCAACAATCGACCCTACACACCAAAATTTACCCCAAATTCCGCTGCCCCAAACAGTGCGTCTTCCTCTGAAACCACCACCCCTGCACCTTTTAAAGGTAAGTGTCAATATTGTCGTGCTATTGGTCATGTTATTTCGAGTTGCTTCAAATTCAAGCGAGATTACCCGAATGTTGTATTCCCATCATCCTCTGCCTTTGCAACCCGTCATACTCAGTCCTCACCTCAGGCCCACACAGCCACGACTAACACCCCTGCTAATGCACCAAACCGTCCTTGGCTCCTCGACAGTGGAGCTACCCACCACATCACACAAGACCTTGATAATCTTGCACTACACTCCCCGTATGATGGCAGTGACGAGCTCTTAATTGGTGATGGTTCCGCCTTGCCAATTACACATATTGGTTCGTTTCAACTCTCAAACTCTTCCAATTTTCTTTTTCAATTCAAAAACGTTCTATGTGTGCCTCTTATTTCTCGCAATATTCTTTCTGTTTCTCGTTTTTGTCTTGACAACAATGCCTATTTTGAATTTTCGCCAACTTCTTTTCTTATAAAGGAACTCAAAACGCATCGGATTCTACTTAGCGGAACGGCGAATGGTGGCGTCTATGAATGGCTTCCTCCACAACCAACCGCTCATATCACTCACCTCTCCAAAGATATTTCATGGCATCACCGTCTTGGTCACCCATCCACCAAGATTTTACAATATTTAAGCAATAATTATTTACGTCTTAGCACCAATTTTATTTCGCCTTGTAACTCTTGCAATATTCACAAGAGTCATAAACTAGAGTTTAATACTTCATCCATTACTTCTAATGCACCGCTTGATTTAATTTTTACTGATGTTTGGTCATCTCCGATTCCGTCTTATGATAATTTCAAGTATTACATTATTTTTGTCGATCATTACACGAAGTATATATGGCTCTACCCTCTTAAACTAAAATCTGATGCCACAACCGTTTTTCTCCGTTTTCAAAAACTCGTTGAAAAATTTTTTAATCGACCTATTTTGCAACTATTCTCCGACAATGGTGGGGAATATGTTAAACTAGCTCACACCCTCAATGCTCACGGCATTGGTCACTTAACAACTCCACCCCATACTCCTGAATTAAATGGCTATGCCGAGCGTCGTCATCGTCACATTGTTGAGACGGGTCTTACACTTCTCACACATGCCCGCCTACCCACGAACATGTGGCCGCACGCATTCTCCACTGCTACTTATCTCATCAACCGAATGCCCACTGCCACGTTAAACCAAGCTTCACCGTTTCTGAAACTTTTTGGTCGTTCACCTAATTACATGAAACTTCGCTGCTTTGGGTGTCTATGTTACCCATGGTTGCGACCCTATACCAAACATAAACTTGAACCCCGTTCGAAGCCTTGCGTCTTTGTCGGTTATTCACCCTCTCAGAGTGCCTATTACTGTCTGGAACCCACGAGTCACAAAATTTATGTTTCTCGTCATGTTAAGTTTGTTGAAACTCATTTCCCATACCCTGATCTTGTGTCATCTCCTATTCCACCTGTGTCTTCTATTACCGTCGCAACCTGGCTTCATGAAGTCATCCCCACTGTCCCATCTCCTTCCCCTACTGTCACCCCTACACCCGCTGTAATCACCTCACCTGAACCTGCTGAAATCGCCCCCTCTGATCCTCCTTGTCCACACTCCCCTGTTTCCCGTACCCCTGCCACTCCACCCGTAACATCCTCCTCCCCTACTTCACCCACGACATCCTCCTCCCCTTCTTCCCCTCCACCCCCACCCCCACCACCCCCTCCACCTCGTGTTGTCACTCGCTTAGTCAATAACATCCGCAAACCAAACCCCAAATACGCCAAAATGGCCACCCTTCTCCCACCTTCCCGTCTCCCAAACACCACCAAACAGGCCTTGATTGACCCCCAGTGGCGCGCTGCCATGACCGATGAATTTACCGCTCTTCAAAACAACAAAACCTGGACCTTGGTACCACCGGATCCATCCTACAACGTCATTGGCTGCAAATGGGTATACCGCGTAAAGTACAAACCTGATAATACCATTGATAAATATAAAGCTCGACTTGTAGCAAAAGGGTTTCTTCAACGTCCCGGGATTGATTACTCTGCCACATTCAGTCCAGTTGTTAAGCCTACCACGGTTCGTACGCTACTTTCTCTTGCTCTCACTCGTTCTTGGTGTCTTCGTCAACTTGACATCAATAATGCGTTTCTTCAAGGTTCTCTGTCCGACACCGTTTATATGGTACAACCCCCTGGTTTTATTGATTCTACTAACCCTTCCCATGTGTGTAAACTCACTAAGGCCATTTATGGTCTCAAACAGGCTCCTCGTGCTTGGTACACGACACTCAAAAATTATTTACTATCCACCGGGTTTCGTGCCTCACTTGCCGATCCCTCCCTTTTTCTTCTCACGACACCGTCTTGTACTATTTATCTATTGGTCTATGTTGATGACATCATTGTCACAGGTCCTAATTCGAGTCATGTTACGTCCTTCATAGCTACTCTTGCTAAGCAATTTTCCCTTAAAGACCTAGGTAATTTGTCCTATTTTTTGGGTGTCGAAGTCACACCTAATGCGTCTGGTTTATTACTCACACAGTCTAAATACATCCACGACCTGTTACAAAAACATCACATGCTCGAGTCCAAACCGGCTAATACACCACTGGCCGTTCACCCTCCCTTACATAGTGACGGGAGTCCACTTCTTTCCAACCCTACAGATTACCGGGCTCTCGTTGGCAGTCTTCAATATCTGTCAATGACCCGACCTGATGTTGCCTTTACTGTAAATAAACTTGCTCAGTATATGCAAAGTCCCACCGAGTTGCATTGGGCAGCTCTGAAACGGGTTCTCCGTTATCTTAATGGTACGGCCCATGTTGGTCTCCAACTGTTTCGCTCTTCTCCTTCTCGTCTTCATGCTTACAGTGATGCTGATTTTGGAGGAGATTGTGACTCCTTTGTTTCCACAACCGGTTATATTACTTACTTAGGTCGTAATGCATTGTCTTGGGCCTCGAAAAAGCAACGTGCTCTAGCCTGCTCCTCCACTGAGGCCGAGTTTCGCGCTGTTGCAACCACTACTGCCGAGTTGATTTGGCTTCAGTCGTTACTCACTGAACTTAATGTTCCTCTTGCTACTTCTCCGGTCATATATTGTGATAACCTGAGTGCTACTCATTATTCCGCCAACCCGGTTTTTCATTCCCGTATGAAGCATTTGGCTCTTTCTTTTCATTTTGTGCGTGAACGTGTTCATCAAGGTCTTCTCCGTGTTCAACATATCGCAGGCACTGATCAAATTGCTGATGTTCTTACGAAACCTCTTCCATCCTCACGGTTTACCTTTCTTCTGTCCAAGATTGGTCTCGCCTTTGGGTCGTCCATCTTGCGGGACCGTGTTAGAAATATTGTGTAAATATTTCTTAGTTATTGTTTGTATTATTGTCTTTCCTTATTTCATGTGTATTATTGTGTCAATATTCTCGAGTCTCATATTTCCATATTTCCGATCATAGTTTAGGTAATTATGTAACTAGGTTTCTTCCTCTCCAATGCATTGTATTAGTATATAAGGACCTCTATGTAATCATTGTAATTCATTCAATATAATTCAATCTTTTACAACTCTTACAGTATGAACTTGCCCACATGGGCATACTCGATGATGCTACAGACATCATTGCTAAGGTTATTGACGGTCTCGATTATGAGTCCTACAAGCCCGTTATTGATGTCGTGTGCGCTCATGACACTCGTATTACCTTAGACGCCTTTCATGAAAAACCTTTAAATCATGACCTCACTTATAAACCCAACTCATCTACCTCATCCCATAGCCTTCCTTCCTAATCAGTTCGCTACGCCAAATCCAACTACAACCGCAACACTTACAAACCCAATAACCAACCAGGTCTGCTCCCGCGTCCAACCACACCCTCTACCATCACCTACACCAACTCCTCCTCATCCTCTACCCACACCCTTACTCTCGGCTTAAACTGTAATGCCCCGTATTTTTCATAGAGGGACTCGATCGAGTAATAGGGCCACTCGACTGAGTGGTTGTACTGATGAGTTCCTGGTGGGTGTTCAGTCGACCGAGCGGGTGTCCCACTCAGTCGAGTCGGGCTCACTCGACCGAGTGACCAGTCACTCGGCCGAGCCGAGTTGGTCTGGAAATTCGCCCAGTTTTTTTATTTTGTTAAAACTTAGGGTTTTGGGACACACACATATATATATATAGAGAGAGAGAGGTCGGATCGGGGAGAACGAACCCTCTGTGAGAATGGTGAGAACGAACACTCTGTGAGAATGGTGGGAACGAACTAGCCATCCTATTTATTAACAACAAACATCACCCAAAACCAAATCTTACTCATCTGTCATCCCGATTAACTATCATAACTGCCACTAGATGCCGGTAACCACCACCAGACAGCCGACCAGCACTACCACAGACGCCGACGAACACCAGTACCATTCGTTTCCGTCATTTTCACCTGAGTTCTACCCATATCTCCCCCTTTCTCTCTCCCTTTCCCTTCCTGAAGTTTGAAGACGCCGCCGGTCATCACTGACCACCTACCGATGCCGACGTCGGAGATCCGACTGCTACCGTCAACATCCTCTCCGACAACCCTCGCCCTCTTATCATACCCAATTTTCCCCGCCGACTCAACCCCCGTAGTCACATCAGCACTTACCGCTCTTAAATCTGCACTTCGCAGTCGATGTAATACAACCGGCAACAACAGGATTATTTCTTGTATTGTCACAGCATTTTATTCCTTTTTCTAATCTTTTCTTTAATTTAATTCCTCTTCCTCTTATTTCGCTGAACTTTTCCGTTGGTTTAATGTCGACCGTTACAAAATCCAACCTAAAGTCAAACTCTCCTTTGCTGAGATCATGTCTTGTTATAAAACTGTTATGAAGATGTTCTTCCTTATTGTGGGTCCCCTTCAGCTTGTCTCTCATCCATCTGTCAAGGAAATGGTATGCACATCTGATATGAAGAAAGTTGTTAGAATTGGATTAATTGTGATTAGGAATCCTGAAGTTTCCTGATAAATGACGTTTTAGAGCTTATTTTTTTTTTTAAAAAAACAAAAAGTAGGATGTTAGGTAGTGTATTTGTTAATTAATCTGAATACGAGGAAGAGGAATTAAAGAAAAGATTAGAAAAAGAAATAAAATGTTTGGTAATATGGGTAGTTTGGTGATTAAATGTGAATTTTTACCAAATCTATATTCTAAAAGTGTATATAGAGTTCCCATAAAAAAAGTGTACCTAGGATAAAAAAACTGTATCTACATTATTAAAAAGTGTATATTGAATTTTGGTAAAAAAATGTATCTACGATAGTCAACAGTGTATCTAAGATTTGGTAAAAAAAAATGTATCTACATTATTAAATAGTGTATAATAAAATTCTGGTAAAAAGTATACCTATGATAGTCAAAAATGTATCTGAGATTTGGTAAAAAAAAAAGTATATTTACATTATTAAAAAGTGTATATAGAATTCTGGTAAAAAGTGTACCTACGATAGTCAAAAGTGTATATGAGATTTGGTAAAAAAAAAAAAGTGTATCTATGGTATTAAAAAGTATATATAGAATTCTGGTAAAAAGTGTACCTACGATAGTCAAAAGTGTATCTGAGATTTGGTAAAAAAAAAAAAAGTGTACCTTGTATATTCACATGAATATAGTGCGTTCTCACCGAGTGATCGTTCTCACCGGATCCTAAATCTATCTATCTATCTATATATATATATATATATATATATATATATATATATATATATATATATATATATATATATATATATATATATATATATATATATAGTTCATATGCAAATGTTTATCAGACTTTTCATGTAGAAAACTCGTCGTAAAACACATCTTACTCCTTATCATTGAGTTGTTTACATCTCTTAAGAGAGATTTTAGGATTTAGTTAGGAAATTCTATTCCTAATCAACCTTTAGATATGTTTCACTACTCTTCTCCTAATTTCTTAGATTATGTAATCCTCTTCTTCTCTAATCACCTTTATGGAGACCAACCCTGGAATTTGGGGATTTTGGGCGAAATTGCTTGTAGTTGGGTAGTTAATTTAGGATAAAGTTTGATATATGTATTATTGTGTTTGTTAGGAGCAGACTTTGTAGAGGAGCACTTTTGATTGTTGACTGTTGAAGAATTGCTTCAAAGGTGGAGACTTTTTCTGCTCAATACCACTACAACAAATAAGGTAATTGGCGACCATATAAGGCGACTGAGAACAGTCGCCATTAAGAATAAAGCGACTAAGGCCCGCCGCCCGCACTTCGTAGCTAGGTTTAGTCGCTTTTGGCGACAGGAATTCGTCGCCAATTTTGGCGACGGAATTTTTTTAAAGCGGGCGACAGAAACTCGTCGCCAAAATTGGCGACTGTGTCTGGTCGCCAATTTAGCGACTGTCATTAGTCGCCTTTTTACAAGCCACGTCACCTCCAAATCTTCAGGATTGGCGACGGTTTTTGGTAGCCAATTTGGCGACTGTTTTTGGTCGCCATTTTGGCGACTGTTTCCCGTCGCCAATTTGCCCAGTATCCGTTGCCAATGACCCTAAAATTAATTCATGATCAGAAACTTAGTGACGGTTTTCCGTCGCCAATTTGCCCAGTATCCGTCGCCAAATTTACATTTTTTTTAGCCTAAAAATCGTTTTTGACCTAGCCAAATACGTAAAAACCTGCAAATAAACCAACACTTCCAGCAGCGAACCCATGGGAAGCCAACACAACCAAACTTCATAAAGAAAATCATGTTCCATACACACAACTACGAGTTTTGGTCATCTAACATTATCCGGGAATAACATGTTCTCTAAAAAACTACATAACAGGGAAGCAAAGCATCATCTTTCCAAATCAATATTTCCTTCACTTGTCTCATATCTATCCCTTTGACATTTCTTACATTTGTCAAGCAAAGCATCATCTTTCCAAAAAAGCATACATCCTTTAGGACATGCATCAATCTTTTCATGTGGAAGCTGAAGATCTTTGACCACTTTCTTGGTATTATAGAAATTTCGGGTCATAACATTATTATCGGGTATAACATCCTCAACCAACGTAGCAATACTATCAACGGCTTTAAATGGCATATTATACTCACATTTTAAAGAAACTATCCTGGATGCAACTTGTAACAATGTCATTCTACTCCCCTCATATAAGGTTTTTTCGGAAGCACTTAGCATGTCAAAAAAGGCTTTTGCTCTTGGGTTTGGTTGTTCTTCATCAATCATTGGTACACGGTCGTCATTAATGAAATCATTAGACTGAAGGCATCAAGTACCATTTCTCTATACGGGTTCTCATTTTGTTGGATTTGAGGCTCTCCGGGATAATACTTTTCTCCATGGGAGATCCAATTGTAGTAGTTTGGAAAAAAAACCATTTGTAACAAGATGCTCTTCTACTTCAATGTCAAATAAATATTTTAAGTTTTTACATTTAGTACAAGAACACCTAAGTTTATGTTGTTCCAAATCATATGAATCTTGACATCTAGCAAATTCAATAAATCCACGAACTCCTTTTACAAATCTAGCGATAGGACGTTTCTTCTTATCTACTCTTTCTTCGTACATCCAGCTACGTTCAGATCTCTTCATTTTAATCTATAAGAAATATATAGCAAACTAACCATTTTAAATAATAATATTTAATTTCAACAAAAAAACAATGGTTATCTCATCCTCCATTTTATGCTAATTTCAAGATTTCAATTGGGTCCTTATCACTCCAACCTAAACCCATCAATGTACGTTTCAAGTCACTAGCAAACACACATTTGTGATTTATTAATGAGAAAAAAATTCGGCAGCAATTCCCCTTAGTTCTCCAAATACACAATGTGGAAAAGATACATATTCCACATATGTATTCAGAGAACATTGGAGAAAATTGCAACCAAATTCTTTTCTCATTAATAAAATCACAACTATGTGTTTACTACCTAAGTGACTTGAACGCATAAAGACAATCCCAAAATGGGGACTATTCAAAAATTGCTCCTAATGAGTAATTCTTGAACGGGTACTAGGTCATTATATATTAAACAAGTTGTCAAAATTATAAGGCAAATTTATACAATCCCCTAATCAAATGACATTACTAATTTAACAAAATTATAAGGCAAATTTATACAATCCTAACATTATACTACCTTCATAAAACTATACTACCTTGAACAATACTACTTCAATATTACTAAAACTAAGTTACTACCTTCAATAATACTAATATTATCAAGATAACCTTCAATTACATCCCCTAATCAAATCACATTACTAATTTAACAAAAACCCCAATTTCTAATCCTAACTCAAATTAATTAACAAAAATGCTAATTAAATTACAACTACATACATTAATAAGCATCACTAATGTATAAATTACAACTAGATACTAAATAAGCATCACAACTTAAACAAAATATGAAGGATTGAAGTAATTAAATCAATTTGAGTCGAAAACAAACCTTTATTAAAAAGAAAAACAAAGGGTCGGTAGTGATGTGGTGATGTGGTGTGCGGATGGCGGCGGCAAGTGGTGGCGTCCGGTGGTCGTTGTAGTTGGTGGTGGCGTCGGGTCGTCGGGTTTCTTGCAGCTTTTTTTTTTTTTGGTTGATGATAGAATGAATGAAGGGGACGGGGTGAAGAAACCGCAAAAAAAATTAACAAAGCGATTGGCGATCGTTTTGGTCGCCAAATTGGCGACGGGTATTGGTCGCCAAATTTGGCGACTGTTTTCGGTCGCCAAATTGGATAATATTCGGTCGCCCTTGGATTTCATACGGATTTTTGGATAAAAAGCTATAGTCGCCAAATTGGCGACTGTTTTCCGTCGCCCGAGTTTTTTTATCTGTCGCCAAATTGGCGACTGTAGCTAGTCTGTCGCCTTTGTCTTGTTTTCTTGTAGTGTACTTGGGATTCTTGTGTTTATATGTTAAATTGAGTTATTAGTGCTTTGTGACAATGAGTCTTGATACCTTGTGGTGGTTTATAGTTGTGTATCATGGATGCATTATTGGTTAAGATATTGTTTTAAAGATTGAATTGGCATTGGACCTTGTTGTTTATGGGGAACGATACAGGTAACCGGGTTCCTTAAGCGCCGTCTTACACGGAGGGCCACCCGTTGAGTCTCCCCTTGTGGGCTCGCCACATGGGGGATGTGCATATTTATGATCTAGGGAGAGTATGTCGTCAAGCACGTTTGACGTGTGATTGGAGTCCCACTTGTTGCCGTGTGATTTTTAGCACGCTTGGTTGGGCCACCTTGTGATTTGTAGCAAGCACCCGGGTCCTTTTGCCCTGTCTATCTTGTGTTGAGAATAGTGTTCTATTTAATTTCGTGCAAGTTGTTATATCTCGATTATTGTCACATGCTTGGTGATTTATTTGAAGTAAATAATTTCTCTACTTAATCTTGTGTTGACTCGTGTGTTGCTTGTGTCAAATCATTTTCCCAACCCATCTACCATGATCCATATGATATTTTGGATCATATGGTGAGTAGGTTGATTTTTATGTACATGATGATGATGATGGTGGATGAGGGTTAGAGGGATGAGCCATCACCAGTCCGAGACTTTAAACTTGAACTTTAAATTGTTGCATTATTGTAATTTTGATCACACTACCTTGGAAGGCCGAGATGGATGACATCTCTGCTTACCTTGTCAGGGTGAGTGGGGTGTTACAATGTAGTTTCAGAGCAACAATTTTGGAGCATAAAACCAATGAACCTGAATGTACGTATGAGTGTCAAATAAAATGAACCCCGGTAGAGAATCTAGGAGTCTTATAGGTATGATGGGGGAGACGTCCTCAAGCATGCCAATGCTCCTTAGACTCAAACCGGTCACCGCGTGGCAAGATATGAGGGTGGGTAGATAGAGTGTATGCTATGTGGTGAACTACCGTGTCTTGACTTGCTATGAGCTTATGTGAATACGATGTTGGTTGATACTGAAAGATCATAGATCCATATTAGACACTATAATAAAAATTAAATTATTTCATAATTTATCATTTAGGTGATCTATGTAACATGCATGCAAATATAAAAGCATGAAAATGAAAGTTTAAGGAAAAACAATTTCCTTACATTGATTTTATGGTAAAATGGGCACAAACTAGTTCACCTGACTAGCTTGTTCTTGAGCTTATATCAAATGGATTATCCTCCTTACTAATCTTCAAAGAGAAGATCTCCTTCAAGATGCACCCAAGAACTTAACCCAAAAATAACAAGTAATTAACTAGAAACTTTTTATTATTATACCCTTGATAATATTTTAATATTACTAACTCTCTTAGTAAATATTAATATGTATACTAACAATCTTAGTAGAGATGTGTATTATTTTTAGAGAGAGGAAGACCAAAATAAATCACATGCAAAGTGCACAAGTGAATGATAAAAAATGAACAACAATTTTGGTCTATATGGGGGACAAAACCGGTGGGGTGGAGTGTTAGGTGAGGAAGAGTGTTCAATTGTCTTATATTATTTTATCTTACATCACATGCAAAATCAATATAAGATAACTTATGGTAGTATATAAAGTAAAATGAAATGATTATGTTACTAATCATCCACTACTATATTTTACACGGTCCACTTGCCCATTTACGGGTCCATGTTGGTTTTTATATTTGTCGCACAAATACGTGTAATTTTATTTTAAACATCGTTTCATGTTTAAATACTTCCATAATAAATTCGTCCAAATCACTCCGTAAATATACGTGTACCACTACACATATTATTTACGTACTAATATTTATCACATTAATCAATTAATACAATTTTAGTGAATTAACAATTAATTAACTAAAACCCGTCTCCCAAAATTTATTATTCAATTATCACATAATTAAATAATAACTGCCGTTCCTCGAGTTCGCAATTCGAATTCTCTCTTAAAATAATTGACTAACCTTTTAGTCTACAAATCAAGGGACTAAATAAATTATATCTCATACAATTAATTAGTTGTCTATTGGGGTTCGTTCCTATAGGTGTGACAGAAAGGGGTCAGTTGATCACCGCCGTCTCACGACAATAACGTCAAACTCTAGTCAGCCAACCGTTATCGATTTACTTTAATCAACTGACGAGGATCAAATAATTAAATATCTGATGATATTCCATTAATGAGATTTATTATGTTAACGCACTATTGTGGAGGACACTAACTCCAACAATCTCACACTTGTCCGACACAAGGTGTGCGCTACCAATTCTCTTGTCCGTTTTAATCTTCCACTCAATGCAAGGTGTCTTTCAGGCCGCACTTGCACACGAACATATCGCGAGTGGTTTTCTCGATCGGGAGTGTGACTACCTGACCGGAAAAATCTCTCACAGATTACTTTCGAGCGTGGCCACGCATTTGTAGTCATTAACTCCTCGAGTGGCCTTGAGATATTGTTACCCAACGTGGGTGGACAATTCCTGTATGCCCTATCTATCCTATTCCACAATACAGCTCACCATGACCTAGTAAATGCCCTTTTGGCCTCCTTTCACGGCACGACCTAGGACAAAAACCAAAGTCACTCGGAAACTGCACTTGCTCAGATAATAGTCTCCAGTCAAAAGAATCGACTCATTAGAACATCTTAGAGATCCCCGCCACGATCAGAAGTCTATAATAGAACTTAGGGACTCTCTAAATGGTCACTGTCCGACAAAGTGTCACACACTCTGCCTATGTAATCGACTAGTCATCGCGTATGACCTTATGGTGTTGAACAACCATCAATCGACTTACAATCTAGTCACTCCGAGACGTCACCTCATTAAGTGACTCGGGACAAAATACAATGTTCATCTTATTCACTTGAGTAGTGTTCAACATTGTCTCCACAACTTATTCAGATAAACAAGGTATTAAAATTTAGTCACACTAAATAAAAGATTCATAAAAGAATGAATACGAAAACAATGAATGTGATTATCATATATGTAATAAGAGATACACTATCCAATTATTACATATCTATAATCTAAAGAAAATCCAGTACTCATCTCAATCCCATAGCGACGACATGACCATCATGCTTATCCTTTGATAAAGGCTTGGTTAAAGGATCAGCAATATTATCATCTGTCCCAACCTTACAAATGTCAATTTCCTTCCTTTCCACATAATCTCTAATTATATGGTATTTCCTTTCAATGTGTCTAGATTTGTTACTAGACTTAGGCTCTTTGGCTTGAAAAATAGATCCACTGTTATCACAATATAGAGTGATAGGATCTTTGGCGGAATGGACTACTCCTAGTCCCTCCATGAATTGCCTAATCCAAACAAATGACTTCCTTCGCACCTCGGACACCGCAAGGTACTCGGCCTCTGTTGCGAGAAATCCGCACAAACGCTTTGCTTGAAGCTCTTCCAAAGAAACAACTCCTCCATTTAGCATAAACACATAGCCAGATTGGGATTTCATGTCATCCCGATCGGTTTGAAACTCAAGCGTCCGTGTAACCTCTTACACGCAACTCAGTTTCTCCTCCAAACACTAAGAACGAATCCTTAGTCCTTCTCAAGTACTTAAGGATGTTCTTTACGGCTATCCAGTGACTCTCACCAGGCTTGGCTTGATAACGACTTGTCATGCTCAAGGCATACGCAACGTCGGGACGAGTGCAAAACATAGCATACACGATAGACCCAACAACTGAAGCATAAGGGACGGTCTTCATGTGTTCAATTTCCTTAGGAGTGGAGGGAGACTGTGACTTGCTCAAAGTAATCCTTTGGCCCATAGGTAAAAATCCTCTCTTGGAGTCTTTCATATTGAACCGGTCAAGAAATTTGTCAATATAAGCTTCTTGACTCAATGCTAGTATCCTTTTGGACCTATCTCTATAGATCCGGATACCTAAGATTCGTTGTGCCTCTCCCAAGTCCTTCATTTGGAAGTGTTTCCCTAGCCACTCCTTAACGGAAGTGAGTGATGGAACATCATTCCCAATGAGCAATATGTCATCCACATATAGGATAAGGAATGCAACCTTACTCCCACTGAACTTCATGTATAAACACGGTTCTTCCACACTTCTAGTGAAACCGTATTGTTTAATAACATGATCAAAGCGATGATTCTAACTCCTAGATGCTTACTTAAGACCATAAATGGACCTTTTGATCTTACACACCTTCTTAGGGTTAGATGTATCCACAAAACCTTCAGGTTGTATCATGTACACCTCTTCTTCTAGAATCCCATTCAAGAAGGTGGTTTTGACATCCATTTGCCAAATCTCATAATCATGAAATGCGGCAACCGCTAAAATTATTCTAATGGACCTAAGCATAGCGACTGGAGCGAAGGTTTCGTCATAGTGTAAACCATGAACTTGGGTGAAATCTTTTGCCACCAATCTAGCTTTGTAAACATCCACATGTTTATCCACGCCGAGCTTAATTTTATATATCCATTTACACTAAAGGGGTCGCACTCCCTCAGGTAAATCCACCAAGTCCCATACTTGGTTGTCGTACATGGAATCCATTTCAGATCGCATGGCTTCTAGCCAAAGCGAGGTGTCGGGACTAGACATGGCTGATTTGTAGGTAGTGGGTTCATTACTTTCCAAAAGTAACAAAACACCATCTTCTTCGATGTTACCAAGGTAGCGATCAGGTGAATTAGAAATCCTACTTGACTTTCTAGGAACAATTACCATTTCAGAGGAAGAGGGAATGCTATCCTCCACGTTCTCCTCTACCTCATTTTCGGTTTGTGGCTCTCGAACTTCTTCAAGTTCAAATTTTCTCCCACTCTGTCTCCTAGAAATAAAATCTTTTTCTAGGAAGACAGCATCACGAGCCATAAACACTTTGTTCTCGTGTTTATTGTAGAAGTAATAGCCACGTGTTTCCCTTGGATATCCTACAAAAAGACATTTGTCAGACCTGGGTGCAAGCTTATTGTCAGACTTGATCTTGACGTACGCTTCGCAACCCCAAATACGCATGAATGAAAAATGAGGGACTTTCCCTGTCCATATCTCATATGGAGTCTTATCGGCCGCTTTTGTCGGGCTTCGATTTAGTGAAAATACTGCAGACAAGAGGGCAAAACCCCAAAATGAACTAGTAAGCTCAGTTAGACTCATCATGGACCGAACCATATCTAGTAAAGTTCGGTTTCTCCTTTCGGCCACACCATTTAATTGCGGTGTGCCAGGAGGAGTCCATTGTGATACTATACCACAATCTTTTAGGTGTGAATAAAATTCAATATTTAAATACTCACCACCACGGTCGGACCGTAGGGTCTTTATCTTTTTATCCAATTGGTTCTCTACTTCATTTTGGAACTCTTTGAACTTGTCAAAGGCTTCACTCTTGTTCTTCATTAAGTAGACATACCCATATCTACTTAAGTCATCAGTAAAAGTAATGAAGTAGTGAAAACCTCCTCTAGCGGTGATGGTTAATGGTCCACACACATCCGTATGTATGAGAGCCAAAACCTCACTAGCTCGTGTCCCTTTTCCCGCAAAAGGTGCACGAGTCATCTTGCCTAGAAGGCAAGACTCGCATATCCATAAGATTCGAAACCAAATGGTTTGAGCACTTTTGATGAAGCAAGTCTCTTAATGCGTCTTTCGTTTATGTGGCCTAAACGACAATGCCAAAGGTAGGATTCGTTTGGATCACCCGTTTTGAGCTTTTTAGTTTCTACATGATTAACGTCATTAACATCATTTAAAACATAAATGCCTCCAATTGAAATGGCCTTGCCATAAACCACATCATTAAAAGAAAAAGTACAACACTTGTCCGTAATCATAAAACAAAAGCCTTCCGCGTCTAACGCGGAAATGGAGATGATGTTCTTAGTTAAAGTTGGTACAAAATAACACTTTTTTAAATACAACTCTAAACCACTAGCTAAAGTGAGTACATAGGTCCCCACGGAAACGGCGGCTACTCTAGCTCCATTGCCCATGCGAAGATCCACATCACCTTTTGCTAGTGCTTGCACGTCCCTTAAACCCTGCAAATGATTACAAAGGTGAGAGCCACATCCGGTATCAAGTACCCAAGTGGAAGGACAAGCATAATTAACGTCTATCACATAGAGAGAGGAAATAATACCAATAGGCGTCACACGCCCTTCCTTGAGATCCTCCAAGTATTTGGGACAACTCCTCCTATAATGCCCTTTCCCATTACAATGGAAACATTCGGCCTTGGAGAGCTTGACACTTTTTGCCTTGGGATTGCCATTCTCAACGGCTTTCCCCTTTCCCTTGTCATGTTTCTTTGACGATTTCTTGAATTGGGACTTTTCTTTCCCTTTTCCTTTCTTGACTCCAAGGGACATGTTCTTTAACTTCATGGTTAAAACATCTCCCTTTTCACTCCCACTAGCTTCCATATCCCTCTCCGCTTGGGTGAGGAGTGCATGAATTTCATGGTAACTCTTATCCATGTCATTCATGTTATAGTTTACCCTAAAGTGGGCAAACTTGGTGGGGAGTGAGTGGATGATACGATCCACCACAAGAGTCTTAGGAATCTTACACCCTAGACGCTCTAGGATCTCAACATATTCGACCATTTTGAGTACATGGGACCAACCTTTTGGCCGCTCTCAAGCTTAGCTTCAAAGAAGCGTGCCGCCGCATCGTATTGACGGACTTTAGGTGTTTGTGAAAACATAGTGATCATACGAGTGAATATCTCGTACGCATTTAAAGAAATGCATGATAGCTTGAGCTTTGGCGACATCGACCATATCAACACATTCTTGATATCATTCGACATCCTCACATGGTCATCATAGGCGGTCCGCACCGCCGATGAAGCCCTTGCACCGGGCTCGATAGGAGGAGCATCGGTCAAGTAAGTGAGCACATTGTCGGACAACGCGACACTTTTGATGTTGGATTCTCATTCAAGAAAGTTACTACCGTCATCTTTTAAGATACATTTGTCCATTACGGACCTTAGCCATGAATCTTTGCCTAGTGAAGTAGTCGATTGGAGTTGATGAAATTGCCATTGCGAATTAAAATGCTACAACAAAAAGGAAAAATTAACATCAATTGTTTTAAAAAATTACTTGTAAAAACATGTTTAACAAGTTTTAGCATTTATATAATGACCTCTCACTAACTTATGTAAATGATTCCAAGACCCAAATATTAAACAAAAATGAGCATCGCTTGGGCGAAACATCCCATAATTGTGTAAATTCGGTAAGTCACGTTGACTAATTCTACCTCTAGAACTCTTGGTCGACGAATTTCCTTAAATCCATCTACTAACCCCGGAACACAAGACCGTCTTATATCCCGTTGAGTCCAACCAATTTTAGCGTGTGATAACCGTTTACCATCCTACTTACCCAAGGTAAAAAGAGAACACCCCGCTTGGGCGAGCGTGACTCTAATGAACAAGAGATTCATAGGTGTTACTAATTGGTAAGGCTAATCTCAATTTTAGTTATGTGAGAGATCTTGTCAATTTAGTCATAAATTCCTTATAAGTGAATTAATTCGGTGAATGTAAATGACGTGAATTGACAACCGCGAAAATAAAATGCATGTGAATGGCGATTTTGGCATGCGCGAAAATAAAACAAGCAAACAAGTAAGCATATGAATAAATCCTAGTATGGCCACCTAGTTAATAAAAACTAGTCTATTACATTTCGGAAACCAACTCCTTGTTCCCTTGCCTCTTCATTCCATAAGTGGCTCTTCCTTGTGAGATTTGGAACACCTTCCAAAAATAGACTCCGTCTCGATGTAATCCGTCTTTTGGAAACGCCGGTAAAAATAACTATTACAATTGAATTACATAGCTATTCCTATTATACATTAATTAATAAAATAAATAAAACTATTAATTAATTACAAACCGACGATACGAGATCGTATTTAATCACAAACAAATCGATATTCCCATTCATTTCGGGTAATAACGATTAAAATTAAACTAGGCCATACTAGGTACAACAAGATAAATACTTTAAATAAATGACAATCATTCATTCAACTTAAATAAATATGCTTAAAATGCAGTAAAATGATGCCAAAATCGCCCTATCTATCATTCGTTGGTATCCATCTCGGTTTTTGTGGATTTAATCGATTTTTAACATGTAAAAATCAATAATCAACTCTTAAATCTCATTTAAGTCCAAACTAATTGTCCAAACTGTTTTGAACCTCAAAATTAGTGCTCACTAATTTTACGATGAATAATTAGTTTGATTTGGTGATATTTTGCTAATTTAATCGATAAAATCATAATATTTATGTAAAAATCCAAAATAATTGAAAAATTACCCAAAAAATTCAGGATAAATTTTATGAAGAAAAAGATCGATATTTATCGGTTTTTAACCACTAAAACCAATAAACACCAAAATAAGGTGAAAACACATATTAAAATTCACTTTTAACATTTAAATAATATTTTTAAATGTACATAAATTTATCAATGGCAGAATCTAATGTTTCGAAATTATGATTATTTTATTTCACTTTTATCGACTTTTATCTCATAAAATCAATAAACATGCATAAAATTCGAACCAACCTTCAACCTTTTGCATACAATCAGTACAAAACATGCATGAAATACCATAAAATGTCCATGCACCGAATCGACTTTTAACTATTTTTAGTCAATTTTTAACTAAAATACGGCATTTTGACTCGGTTTTCTACCAAAAATCATTAAAAATAGCAAAATAACTTCAAAAATCACCAAACTTAACCACAAACCTTTTAAGATCAGTAGGTAATCACGCCCCAAAAATTTCATGATAAAACCTCTTCTAACACAATTTTTGAGTTTTTATAAATTATCTCATAATTCATTAAAATGCTTAAAATCAACATGCAAATTACAAGCCTAAACTCTGATACCACTTGAAAGATCATAGATCCATATTAGACTCTCTAATAAAAATTAAATTATCTCATAATTTATCATTTAGGTGATCTATGTAACATGCATGCAAATATAAAAGCATGAAAATGAAAGTTTAAGGAAAAACAATTTCCTTACATTGATTTTATGGTAAAATGGGCACAAACTAGTTCACCTGACTAGCTTGTTCTTGAGCTTATATCAAATGGATTATCCTCCTTACTAATCTTCAAAGAGAAGATCTCCTTCAAGATGCACCCAAGAACTTAACCCAAAAATAACAAGTAATTAACTAGAAACTTTTTATTATTATACCCTTGATAATATTTTAATATTACTAACTCTCTTAGTAAATATTAATATGTATACTAACAATCTTAGTAGAGATGTGTATTATTTTTAGAGAGAGGAAGACCAAAATAAATCACATGCAAAGTGCACAAGTGAATGATAAAAAATGAACAACAATTTTGGTCTATATGGGGGACAAAACCGGTGGGGGTGGAGTGTTAGGTGAGGAAGAGTGTTCAATTATCTTATATTATTTTATCTTACATCACATGCAAAATCAATATAAGATAACTTATGGTAGTATATAAAGTAAGATGAAATGATTATGTTACTAATCATCCACTACTCTATTTTACACGGTACACTTGCCCATTTACGGGTCCATGTTGGTTCTTATATTTGTCGCAAAAATACGTGTAATTTTATTTTAAACATCGTTTCATGTTTAAATACTTCCATAATTAATTCGTCCAAATCACTCCGTAAATATACGTGTACCACTACACATATTATTTACGTACTAATATTAATCACATTAATCAATTAGTACAATTTTAGTAAATTAACAATTAATTAACTAAAACCCGTCTCCCAAAATTTATTATTCAATTATCACATAATTAAATAATAACTGCCGTTCCTCGAGTTCGCAACTCGAATTCTCTCTTAAAATAATTGACTAACCTTTTAGGCTACAAATCGAGGGACTAAATAAATTGTATCTCATACAATTAATTAGTTGTCTATTGGGGTTCGTTCCTATAGGTGTGACCGAAAGGGGTCAGTTGATCACCGCCGTCGCACGACAATAACGTCAAACTCTAGTCAGCCAACTGTTATCGATTTACGTTAATCAACTGACGAGGATCAAATAATTAAATATCTGATGATATTCCATTAATGAGATTTATTATGTTAACGCACTATTGTGGAGGACACTAACTCCAACAGATACCTTCGTTTTAGTACCAAAAATAATTACCTAGGACAACTAACATAAGTTAGCGAAAGTAGGGTCGATTTCCACAGGGAGGCTGATGTATCTATCTGCTAATTAAGTCCGTTTAGTAACAAATGGGGGTTCTTTAGTTGATTTCTAAACTAATGAAGATTTAAGGTAAGAGAAATAAAGCAAAAGAGCAGCAAAAGTAGAGACAAGTGAAGAATGTAATCAAATAGAGAGAAATATGTTAGGAGTTCGGTTCACCATGGCAGTTTACTAACTCAGTCATAAATAGTTCAGACGATCTACTGTGAGAAGGGCAAGGGAAAGGTCCTTCCGGTCCGCTATCCACCCTAGATTACAACTAACTTAACTTCCGTCCTCATTAGGGTAGTCTACTGTTCATAACAGGTCTGTTCATTCCAATATTCCGATCTAGGATTGAATTTAACCAAATTAAAGGGTTTAGAATGTTAAAATCAAGAATCCTGCTATCGATAAATCAAAACTAATCTATGAGACAACCATGATTACAAACTAGTCAAAAAAAATTAGTCTAGGGTTCCTAGGGGTTCTGTCTAACTGCTCTTAGGGTTTTCCTCTCCGCTCGGGGCTTTTCTCACGATTTCGATCGTGAGTTAGGGCTTGTTTGTTGTTTTTCTTGTGTCGTTTTGTTTCTCTATGTAGGTACAGTTGATGAGTAGCACACAGGATTCGAACCGAAAGGGAAAGGGGCCGATGTACAGCGACGGTGAGGGATCGAATGATGATCGAGGGGGTTTTTTCTGGGAGGAGGAACCTGATGCATCTCGTGGAAAATTTATGCTAGTCGGAAAGTTATGGGCATCGAGGCCGATTAACGTGAAAGCGGCTATCAATACAATGGTGAGACTATGGAATCCAATAAAGGCAATTACTGGCAATGTGGTGGATGCCAAAGAGAAGACCTTCGTGTTTCGATTTGACGGAGAACGAGATAAAGCGAGGGTTTTGGAAGGCCAACCATGGCACTTCGAGAAGTTTTTATGGTGCTTTAATGAACCCAACGAATCAGGTAAGGTCACTGACGTACCTCTCTATCATTTTCCTATTTGGTCGAGAGTTTATGACCTCCCTATCGCGGGGAGATCCAGTGAAGCTAATATAAGACGAATTGGTGCAAGCCTTGGCACGTTTTTGGAGGCTGATGGTGGCTCGAATTGTGAACTGAATAGGGCTATAAGAGTTCGTATTATTCGTGATATTCGAAAGCCGTTGTAAGCTACTATACCTATTACTATGAAGGATAATAAAGTGGTTCATTTTGATGTCAAATATGAAAGACTACCCATATTTTGTTATGGATGTGGGGTGATGGGGCATGGGGAGAAAGACTGCGAGCATGGCCCTTATGAGGAGGACGAAATACCGTTCGGGGAGTGGCTCCGTGCCTCTCCCTGGAAAATTACGAAGACCTCTAACGAAGGGACTGGAAAAGCACGGAGGAATTTGAGCTCTGTTTATTAGGATGAGAAGAAGAGGGAGGCTGAAAACGACATCTCCCTGATGATTGAAAGGCTTCAATCTATTGCTTTGACGTTGAAAATAAAGAAGAGCAATACTACGTCGAAATCAAATGAGCAGGATGGGGATAGGGAGGTGATAGAACCAACAGTGGAAGCCATTAATTCTGAGGAGCTGACGATAAGAGAGGATGGGAAGAGGGTGGAAGGTATGGAGGAGGGGCAACAGATAGTGACTGGGGAGGAGGAGGGTGCGTTGAGTGTTTTACAGGGGGAGATGGGTGAAGGCACTATACTGATGAACGTGGATAATGTGGCTACTAGCAGGGAGTTGTCTGGGCAGGGGAATTAGGAGTGTGAGGGAGGCTGTAAAGTGGGGTCTGGAGGTAGGAAGCGTGAATGGAAGAATCAAGCACGGGTTGGTGGGATGAGCAGTGGTAGCGTGTCTGGCGTGATCTGTGGTGGGAAGCGTTATAGGGCGGAGGAGGGTGACTTAATAGGGGAAAAGCGTTTGAAAATTACAATTGACGGGGGCGTACTTTGGTTAATGCCCTACGTACTTTGGTTAATGAATCTTCTAAGCCTCAACTGTCGGGGCTTGGGCAACCCCGACACGGTTAATGCCCTACGTACTTTGGTTCGTAGGGAAGCCCCAGCCATGATTTTTCTTAGCGAGACGAAACTTTGTGGTCGTGAAATGAGGAGGGTGAGGGAGAAGCTTGATTGGTATTACGAGATTGATGTGGATAGTGCTGGGAGGTCGGGAGGTCTTGCTTTTATGTGGAAAAAAGATATCGACTGTTCCTTTGTGTCGGCATCTATGTACCATATGGATTTCCATGTTCGACAGGGGGAGAAAGAGTGGCGTGTGACGGGTTTTTATGGGTGGCCAGCTGTGACGGACAAACACCTTCATGGGACTTACTTCGACTTCTATACGACCAATCTTCGCTGCCGTGGCTTTGTATAGGAGATTTCAATGAGATCCTGTTCTCCACAGAGATGAAAGGCGGAAGTAGGCCACAATGGCAGATGAATAACTTTCAAGCAGTTGTTGATTTTTGTGGGCTGAGAGACGTGGCATGGGAAGGTTATGCGTTCACTTACGATAATGGGCAAGCTGGAGACAATAATAGGCAAAGTATGATTGACCGCGCTATGTGCTCTGCTTCGTGGCTCGAACTATTCCCATATGCAAAAAACTATCATCTTGATAGAGAATGGTCGGACCACGCTCCGCTGAAGCTGATTTTTGATCGTCGTGAGATTGGAGGGATAACGAGGAGTAGGTTCTGATTTGAGCAAATTTGGGTGGGTTTGTGGAGGGGTGTGAGGAGGCCGTGTGTCGTGGGGTGGAGAAGGGGCGAGGAAATTTGGTTACTACGATCGAGGCATGTGCTAAGGAGCTCCAAGCTTGGAAGAAAATTAGTATTGGTAAAATTAATCGGGCTCTTGAAACGAAACACAGACAATTATCTCGCCTAAATGAAGGAGACAGGTCGACTGATGCGGTTCAAAAGCGACGAAAATTGATTGCGGAAATGGCTGGTTTATACAAGCAAGAAGAACAATATTGGAGGCAACGTTCGAGAGCTTTGTGGTTGAAAGATGGGGACCGAAATACTAAATTTTTTCATTCTAAAGCGGGGGAAAGAAAGAGCAAGAATTTTATTCCTCTTCTCATTGATGATAATGGATGGGAATGCATTGGGAACGATGAGGTTGCTAGAGTGGCTGTGAATTATTTTGAGGGACTTTTTCAGACAGCTGAGCCAACAGATTTTGATGAGGTACTTGTGGGTTTGGATGGGAGAGTTACGGACCGAATGAATCAATGGCTGCGCATGGATTATCACGAGGAGGAGGTTATGGAGGCCCTTAATCAGATGCATCCCCTGAAAGCTCCGGGTCCTGACGGTATGAACGACCTCTTCTTTCAATCTTATTGGAAGGAAATAGGGCCGCAGGTGGTTAATTCGGTGCTAAAGATCTTGCGTGGGGATGTGAGTCCGGCGAGTCTCAACAAGACTAATATTGTTCTCATACCGAAGAAGAAAGCGCCAGATAAAATAAGGGATTTTCTCCTCATTAGTTTGTGCAATGTGGCCTATAAATTGGTGTCGAAAGTCTTGGAAAATCGTCTGAAGATGTTCTTGGGAGAAATTGTTTCGGAAAATTAGAGCGCTTTCACTCCAGGCCGATTGACCACAGACAATATTCTAACTGCCTTTGAGATATTCCATTTTATGAAGAGCAATCGACAGTCAAATGGATACATGGCGCTTAAACTTGATATGGCGAAGGCTTATGATCGAGTGGAGTGGGGCTTTCTACGCCGGGTGTTGACGGTTATGGGGTTTGATACGTGTTGGGTCCAGAGTGTTATGGCCTGCGTTTCCACCGTGACCTTCTCGGTACTAATTAACGGATCCCCTTCGATTGCGTTTCGACCGAGCAGAGGATTGCGACAGGGTGATCCATTATCCCCGTATTTATTCCTCCTTTGTGCTGAGGCCTTATCGAATATGTTACGCAGGGCAGCTGAAAATCAAGCTATCCATGGCATCCGTATCTCGTCTGAGGCACCACCTATCTCGCACCTTCTCTTCGCTGATGATAGTATTTTCTTTGTCCGGGCAACGATACAAGAAGCTGATGTCGTAAATGATATTTTAAGGAAATATGAAGCAGCTTCTGGTCAACTGGTGAGCCTAGAAAAGACGACTGTGGTGTTTAGCAAGGGGGTACTTCAAGGCCAACGTGATGCTGTGTCGGCTAGATTGGGGGTAGAGGAAGTTAGAGAACATGCTTGGTATCTCGGGTTACCGACGGTGGTGGGACGGTCTAAGAAGGTGATTACTGATATTATTCGAGACAAGCTTAGCAAAAGATTACAGGGATGGCGCGGGAAAATTTTGTCTAGGGCTGGTAAGGAGGTTCTTATAAAGGCTGTGGCCAATTCACTCCCTACCTATGTGATGAGTGTGTTTAAAATTCCGGCAAATTTCTGTGATGAGCTAAGAGCAATTATATCACGCTTCTGGTGGGGCCACGATGAGAGCAAGCGAGGGATTCATTGGGTGTCTTGGCGTAAGATGGCTAGGCCGAAAGGTGAGGGTGGGATGGGCTTTCGGGATTTCCGACAATTTAATCTTGCTCTCTTGGGCAAGCAGGCTTGGAGACTGCTAACTAATCCGAATAGCTTGTGGTCACGGCTGATGAAGGCGAGATACTTTCCTGAGAATGATTTTATGACGGCTGGGGTTGGTTATAATCCAAGCTATACTTGGAGAGGTATCTTGGAAGAGAGAGATGTGATGATTCGCGGCATACGGAGAAGAATTGGAGACGGCACTGCGACAAGGGTGTGGGGCCAGTCGTGGCTGCCTAACACGCATACGGGGCGGCTAATCTCACCGTGCCCACAAGGATTGGAGAATATGTGTGTAGATGAGCTGATGGTACCGCACACAGCTACGTGGGATGGGGTAAAATCGAACCAACTTCTTCTTCCCATTGATGTGCAGCGTGTCCTCGATGTTCGAATTAGCCCAAATAAACCGCCGGATATTTGGTATTGGGGACTGGAGAAGGATGGGTTATACATGGTGAGAAGTGCGTATAAGATGTTGGTGGGTGAGCTGGGAGACATGGCAGGCGGCTCGGACTGGGTTAGAGGGAGATGGCTCTGGAATCGGCTCTGGAAACTTTCGGTTTGGCCTCGTGTGAAACTCTTCTTTTGGCAATTGTGTAGTGAAGCGCTCGCCACAAGAGCTAACATCGCTGCCCGGGTTGAAGGTGAGTTCTCTCTTTGTCCTTTTTGTCATTCTAATCTTGAGTCTAGTCTTCATTTATTTCGGGATTGTGGGGTGGCAAAATGGGTTTGGGATGGTTTGGGGGTGGACGAAATGACGACAGGGAGGGGAGGGGATGTGAAGGAATGGGTGGAGGGGTGTTGGAAGAATATGTGTATGGAAGAAGGAGCAAAGCTAATGGTAGGGTGTTGGGCAATTTGGGAACATCGCAATAAGCTAATGGTAGGGTGTTGGATGTGGTTCGAAGAGTGACGGATGTCATGCATGAGGGTGCGGAGAGTGGGGGGACCAGTGCTGGGAAGTTCATTTTGCAGAAGCGACCGCTATTATGGATGGCCTTGAGGAAGCAGTGATACCCGTCGTTGTGAGTACCAAAAATAAGATTTATAATTTCCTATTAAGACTAACCTAGGCTAGTGGTAACAGGGTCGAACCACAAGGAGGCGAATGTAATTAATAGTCATTTTAAATTCGGTCTAAGGTAACAATAAGGTGGGGGTTTGAATTGATTTGGTCTATAGCTAAGAGTAATAAAAACAAAGAAACTAAATAAACGGATTAAAATAGATAAGGAAGGGGTACTAGGATGGTCGGTTCGTTATAGCTTCATGCGGCAAAGATACTAAACAGGTCCAAATCGAACACATGTGAGGCGGGAAAACAAGAGGTCCTCTCGGTCCACTCTTAACAGATAGCATCTTTCGATCTCGCTATAAGTCCCTAATATCACTAATACTGACTCTCGTCCTGAAAAGTGACTAATAATCTAAACTTTACCTATCTTTTGATCTCAGCACAGCTTAGTCATTTTATTTGGTGATCTAACAACTTTCCCTATCTTCCGATCTAATGGGTCAGTCATAAATTAAGCATCTAATTGGTCGCATGCATTCGGTTCGTTAAATACAACATTAAAATCAATTAAAACGAAAGGTAACCTCACGTGGTCAGTCGATCGACCAGGTATGGCAGTCGATCGACTGACACGCGATTTTCAGTCCAAATTAATACTACGCCGCCTACGCCATAATTCCCCTACATCCTAGCACAATTAATTTAGCTACTCATGCTGAGGGTGATAACAACAATAAAACTAGGGCATAAAAGTACTGAATTCATGATTAAAGCGGTAAGATAAATAATTAACATGCAACGATAAAATGGTTTCGGGAACCTAACTAGCAATTCTATACTAATAACGAAATAAGAATGAATTCAAATAAAGCAGAAGAATACCGAGATTGCAGAGGAATGATTAAGAATAAGAAAGAAATTCCAATGCTAAACCAATATTCCGAACCCTAATAAAAACAAAATGTTACTGTGTAAAACTTAGATTAAAAATCGGATCCCTAAAACTGGTGTTCTAAGTTACGTTATATAGCAAACATACGTAACACTTATTATCAAAACCTAAACCTCATGGGCTTGCGCTTCCTCGGTCTTTTAATTCTCGTCTGGGATAGCATCTTGGTCGATCGACTAAGCATGGCGGTCGGTCGACTGCTCTTCAGTGTACAGTAGCTTCTGGAACCCGCAAGTTGGTCGATCGACTGATGGTAGTGGTCGATCGACTGCTCGAGCTGCTACTTGGCTTCTATAATCTCGTGGATTTGTCTTGGGATTTGAAATGCGCACCAAACTCGTTCCTTAAGTGAATACTTCACGTCAATTGCAATGCAGGATAGTCGGGGACGGATTTAGCTCGATTTCCGTTGAATTCTTCACATTTCTGCAATAAAGTACAAAAACACGAAAGTAGACGGAAATGGGGGAAATGGTAGCTTAAACTACACAAATGAGCTCTGAAATGCGTGTAAAATGAGGTGCAAAACATCATATAAAAGACAGCATCAAACTTCCCCAAACCAAACCCTTGCTTGTCCCCAAGTAAGAACTAGACTCGATCTAATGACCTAATGGAACGAGTTCAATCTCAGAGCGAATTGCAAAATGTAAAGCCTAAACCAATTTAATGCAATAACCAACAATCAATTAGCAACTATGAATCATGCAACCGAGTTATGGAGTCGTTAAAAATCACTGAAGAGTCAACTGTAGAGACTTATCAAATTGGACTCTTACGGGTCACTCATATCACTCAGATAAGCATAGGTGAATAAATGTAAAAGGATAGATAGAATTCATTTTGTAAAGACTCTCACCTAACTACGACCTATAAGAACATGCCTGCAATATAATATGAAAGTAATCTCTATGACCGTACATATGCCTTCCAACCAACAAAAGACCATGACACATGCCGAGGTATATATGGGATAAGTGAGGTATGGGTAAGAAGAGGCAAAACATTTATGGAAAAGTGGAGGTACATGTGATCAAGCTAGTACCAAAACGGAACCATATGGCAACATCCTTCTTCTTGCTCAAATCAAATGAAACGGTGCTATAGCAAGCACAAATCTCACAATCTCCAGCTATAAAAGTAATCAACTAACTCCCCATAAGATATGAATAATACATGGGATAAAAAATCGCCATAAGATAAAGCTTGAATTATGCCAGTCGATCGACCGCTTAAACAGTACAGAACCTCTTTTTCATTTTTTCGAATAATTTTTCACTTCTTTTTTCCAACTTTTTCAGTTCTTTTTTTTCCTTTCCTTTCTTTTCTTTCTCCCAATAACATCTCAAATAAGAGCAAATGCTACCAAAAACTAAGTAACAATCTCAAGAACACGGACTACTAGCTTGACAAAGGGCAGGCTAAATGTAGGATGTAGTAATGGGACAAAAAGGCTATTTTTGGCAGTGTGGAGCTTATGGGTAAAATGAATAAAGGAAAACCTCTACCACATGTGTCAACTAACCACAAACCGAATGCATACAGGTATTAAGTAGATTAAGTTCATATTTATGCACATTGATGTAACATGTCTTATAAGGAGTACTACTCACATTCCTAAATAAACCGGTCATAAATGTCACCAGTTATTGGCTCTAAATCTCAGAAATATGATGTAGTTTGCCAATTTTCTAAGTCAAGTCTCAAGTTCAGCAAGAAATTTAACGAAAACTCGTAGATATGCACTTATATGATTCTACTAATAACATGTTAATCAAGCAAGGCTTAGGCAAAACAGGTGCAAATACAATGTCATCCTTGAAATACTACCGTTCCGACTCGACCTATATGCTAAAATAAACGTGCATTTTGTTGAAATTTTTGAAATTCTTCAATTTTTTGGATTTTTGAATATAAGAATGAAATAAACAATGCAAAAGAAAATGTAAACGTGAATGCAAGCAAATGATATGCGACGCAAAACCCTTCCCCAAACCAAATCGCACAATGTCCCCATTGTGCAAAATCATGTAATGAAGAAAAGAGAAATGGGAATTTGCGAGAAAATAAACAAATAAAAATGACCTGAAGTGGAACTCGGGAACTCACAAGACTTTAAGCGCAGCAAAGGAAACCTCCCCAAACCAACGTGAGCTAGGAGGTTTCAGTAGCCAGCAGTGCTACCAATAAGTACCTGAAAGACAAAACAAAACCCACGCATAAAATCGAGAAGGACAATAATGAAGCGGTATTATGTGCATAATTGGAAAAAATAGAAGAAATAAATAAAATGACGGAAGATAAAGTGGAGTAGAAAACTCCCTCAATTCCGCAAATCGACCAAACATAGCAGGGGAGAGGTCGTAAACAGGTACAACAGTGCAGGTCGGTCGATCGACCACATAGCTCAGTCGATCGACCGAGGTGAAAGGAACAGTAGCTCCTGGAACCTGCAGACCAGTCGATCGACCACTTAGCTCAGTCGATCGACTGAAGATACTGCTGTAACTTCTTATTTCTTCGTATTTGCTCAATTACTTGAGCTAAAGAGGTCAAAAACCTGCAAATGCACAATAATACGCGCCCAAAATTGCGCAAAACCCAAAATAAAGTCTAAAGCGTATAGAATCCTAAGCAAGCAAAATAAAATGCGAAGTTTCACGCACACAAAAGCAATAAAAAAAAGTGTCTAACAAAAGCAAATAAAAATGTTTGGAAAACATGCGATCAACTAGTAGTTGATCAAGAACGGCCACGGGATGGCCCACTTTGTAGGCGTCTGGCTACTAGAGGTAGCCTCAACAGTGCTTATCTTCTCAGTTGCACCCTTCTTAGCTTCCACGTCCGTATGGCGCAACGGATCAACACTTTCATCATCTCCCCAGTCAATGACCTCTTCTTGCTCATCAAAATCCAAGTCGGACTCCCTTGCTTTGACCGGCTCGTCATCAACTTCCTCATCGGTGGCATAGCTAAGGCAACCAAGACCTCCTCGTGAAATGATTGGCTTCTTCCCAGCTAGAGTGACTTGCAGCTCTTCCTCCCCCAAACCAGCTCCTGCAATATCAGAAATAGACAAATCTTCCTCCAATTTGCTCCCAATCTGGGGCGGAGGGGTTACGACAGGAATAGAGATAGGAATATCAGGAATCACAAAGTACGATTTCTTGTCAGAAACCGTGTTACAAGTCACAGGCCACATGGGGTCCTTCTTCTTAGCAGGTTGGGCAAAGACAATAGAATGTTTGCCCACTTTGAAAGTCAAGGTACCTAGACCGACATCTATGACTGCACCAGCAGTGTGCAGAAATGGCCTACCCAAAATATTGGGAATATGGGCATCCTCAGGTATGTCAAGTACAACGAAGTCAACGGGAAGAAAAACTTCCCTATTTGGACAGGAATGTCCTCTAAGACTCCTATTGGCTGGACCGCAGATCGGTCAACCATCTGCACTGCCATATCTGTCACTGCGAACCTAGTTAGTTTGAGCTTCCTAGCAAGACTCAGGGGCATGACACTTATACTAGCTCCTAAGTCACATAATGCCTTCTCAATAGAGAAGGTACCTATATTGCAAGGAACAGAAAAGCTACCCGGGTCCTCTAGCTTATGGGGTGCAGTGTGAGACAAATAAGAGCATGAATCTTTGGTTAATGCAACAGTATGCACATTTTCAAGTGACTTTTTCTTAGACAAGAGTTGTTTCATGAATTTAGTATAGGCAGGCACTTGATTAACTAACTCAACGAAGGGTACTTGTACATTCAAGCTACGAATAACTTTTTCAAATTTATTGAAAGATACCTGTTCCTTCTTCGGCACTAGTCTTTCCGGATATGGGGATGTAAGAAGTAGCTTAGCCCTCTCCTCTAAATCGCGCACGCCGGTATCCGTGGACTTAGGCTGGAAATCCACTACTTTCTCCTTATTGAAGCTTGAACCCTCCTCAGACCGTCTCAAATGTGAACCATTGATCGACATCGGGTCGTACTTCGGAGCCGGGACTGACCCATCAGCACTCGGGTCTTTCCCCAATATTTTCGGGACTATCGTGCCCCGAAACAAATGATCCCTCAAGTTGTCGGGCATCGGAGGACGAAAAATCTCACTATCAACACCGATCTCAGTCGATCGACCAGTGATGTCAGTCGATCGACTGGGATGAACAGGACCAGAAGCTTCTGTAACCCGCACTTCAGTCGATCAACCGGGTATATTAGTTGATCGACTGATATACCTGGTAGACGCTTTTTTCTTTCCTTTGCTCGTTCCAGCTTTGTTTTGACTCGGTTTTGCCTCATCTTTCGCAGTGGCATCCTCGACCATAGCAGGCCCCTCCATGGTAGACCCACTCCTCAGAGTTATGGCATTTAGGGTCTCTTTCTGGTCAGTTTGAGTCGGTAAGTGTCTCGGAGCTCGAGTGGTACTCTTGCTAGCCAATTGAGCAATTTGGCTCTCTAGCATCTTCATACCGGCCTCTCTAGCTTGGGACTCCTTCAGCAATAAGTTCTTCAACTCAGTGAACTCGGAATTTTGGGATTGCTGCTGCTGAGGAATATACGGAGGTTTTTGATATGGTTGTTTGTGGGGGGGGGCACATAGGCTTGCTTCTTCGCTCGCTGCTGTTGTGGAGATTGAGTCGGATTCGGACATTCTCAGCTACTCCACCTCAAGTTGGGGTGGACATTCGGCTCATAGTACGTGTTTGTCCGCCTATAGTGTTGAAAGGCAAAGACAAGACTCAAAGGGGCGAAACAATTCTCTGAGACATGCCCCTCAGCTCCACATCTTTTAAAGACGAAAGGACCGTCTGAAACAGCGTTAACATGGTACATCCCTCCTTTAGAAGCTCCTCCCAACTCATATTTGTCAAACCTTGCAGTGAGAGCTTCTAGTGCAGCAACATAGGAAGATTCAGCAGCTCTCCTCTGGTTTCCTCTCGAATTCCCATATTCAGCCTTATGAGTGGCCAAATCATCGATGATCTTCCACCCCTTAGTCTCTCCCATGTTCTCAGCAAATCGGCCATTGGCTGCAGCTTCCAAAATAGCCCTCTGATCGTCATACAGCCCATTATAGAACTGGTTGCAAAGACTCCCTTTTTCGAACCCATGGTGCGGTATGGTTCGCACCAGTTTCGTGAAACGGACCCATGCTTCATGAAAGTTCTCATCAGGCCCTTGTTTAAAGCTCGTGATCTGAGCTCTAATGGCATTCGTCTTCGAGGCAGAGAAGTACTTTTTGTAGAATGCCAGGGCTAAGGAATTCCAGTCGGTGATCCCATGAGCGGCTCGGTCCAGATCTCTATACCACTCCCTTGCAGCATCACAAAGAGAGAAAATGAACATGGTCTCCTTGATCTGGTCTTGGGTCACACCGGCCGGCGGGGGTATAGAGCAACAATAATCAATAAAAATCTCCATGTGCTTGGCTGCATCTTCATTTGCAGCTCCCCCGAACTGGTTTCTCTCAACCAGATTAATATAGGAAGGCTTTGGCTCGAATTTTCTCGCCTCCCCAGGTAGTTCGAATCCTTTGTAGAGATTCGCAGCTGTCGGCTCTGAGTGACTAGCAATGGTTGCTTCTTCAGCCATGACTGGGATTTCTGGAGAAGTGACTGTCTCAGCTGAAGAAGTAGAGGCAGAAGATGTAGGTAGATCTCCTTCGAACAGAGCGTTCTCGTAGTAGCTTGACAGAGTACTCAGCTCTTCCTCTGTCGGTAATACCCTTTGTGATCGTCTCAACTCGCGCAAGGATTTCTCGATCTCAGGATTTAATGGTACTAGTTCACCACCCTGTGACCTGCGCATAAGAAGAAACTACAAAAAGAATATAAGAAAAGTTTAAGGAACGGAAGTCCCTTAAACTAAAGAAAGACTAAATAACAACAACTAAAAATTAGAACAATTGCCTCCCCGGCAACGGCGACAAAATTTGATACCCGTCGTTGTGAGTACCAAAAATAAGATTTATAATTTCCTATTAAGACTAACCTAGGCTAGTGGTAACAGGGTCGAACCACAAGGAGGCGAATGTAATTAATAGCTGTTTAAATTCGGTCTAAGGTAACAATAAGGTGGGGGTTTGAATTGATTTGGTCTATAGCTAAGAGTAATAAAAACAGTAAACTAAATAAACGGATTAAAATAGATAAGGAAGGGGTACTAGGATGGTCGGTTCGTTATAGCTTCGGCGGCAACATACTAAACAGGTCCAAATCGAACACATGTGAGGCGAGAAAACAAGATATCCTCTCGGTCCACTCTTAACAGATAGCATCTTTCGATCTCGCTATAAGTCCCTAATATCACTAATACTGACTCTCGTCCTGAAAAGTGACTAATAATCTAAACTTTACCTATCTTTCGATCTCAGCACAGTTTAGTCATTTTAATTGGTGATCTAACAACTTTCCCTATCTTCCGATCTAATGGGTCAGTCATAAATTAAGCATCTAACTGGTCGCATGCATTCGGTTCGTTAAATACAACATTAAAATCAATTAAAATGAAAGGTAACCTCACGTGGTCAGTCGATCGACCAGGTATGGCAGTCGATCGACTGACACGCGATTTTCAGTCCAAATTAATACTACGCCGCCTACGCTATAATTCCCCTACATCCTAGCACAATTAATTTAGCTACTCATGCTGAGGGTGATAACAACAATAAAACTAGGGCATAAAAGTACTGAATTCATGATTAAAGCGGTAAGATAAATAATTAACATGCAACGATAAAACGGTTTCGGGAACCTAACTAGCAATTCTATACTAATAACGAAATAAGAGTGAATTCAAATAAGGCAGAAGAATACCGAGATTGCAGAGGAATGATTAAGAATAAGAACGAAATTCCAATGCAAAACAATATTCCGAACCCTAATAAAAACTGAATGTTACTGTGTAAAACTTAGATAAAAAATCGGATCCCTAAAACTGGTGTTCTAAGTTACGTTATATAGCAAACATACGTAACACTTATTATCAAAACCTAAACCTCATGGGCTTGCGCTTCCTCGGTCTTTTAATTCTCGTCTGGGATAGCATCTTGGTCGATCGACTAAGCATGGCGGTCGATCGACTGCTCTTCAGTGTACAGTAGCTTCTGGAACCCGCAGGTTGGTCGATCGACTGATGGTAGTGGTCGATCGACTGCTCGAGCTGCTACTTGGCTTCTATAATCTCGTGGATTTGTCTTTTGGGCTTTGAAATGCGCACCAAGCTCGTTCCTTAAGTGAATACTTCACGTCAATTGCAATGCAGGATAGTCGGGGACGGATTTAGCTCGATTTTCGTTGAATTCTTTACATTTCTGCAATAAAGTACAAAAACACGAAAGTAGACGGAAATGGGAGAAATGGTAGCTTAAACTACACAAATGAGCTCTGAAATGCGTGTAAAATGAGGTGCAAAACATCATATAAAAGACACGCATCAAGCAGCTGCACGAGGAATCCGGAAAGTGGAGATTGAGAGTGATTGCTTGCCGATTATAGAAGCTATTCGCGACAAACAGCTGGGTCGAAGCATGTTTCACCAACTTCTTGATGATATTGTTAAGTTTAGTTCGCATTTTGAGTCTGTTATTTGGTCTTATGTTAGTCGAGTCAATAACTGTGTTGCACATGGTCTTGCTCATTGTATACCACGTGCTGTAGGAAAAGTTGTATGGGAGGATGGTCTTCCACCTTCTGTGAACGCTGCTGTTGCTTTTGATCGATTATTAATTGAGTAATGCCGCTAGGCATTTTTCTTCAAAAAAAAAAAATTAAAGGGTTTAGAAGCGTGCACTCAACTAAACTATTACAGTTATATTGTTAATGAGACAGTTCTCACAGTTGATCATCTAGCCTATTCACAACATCGTCAACTCACTACCATGGCTCCCCTAATCCTAACATAAAGGGAATTAGCGACTCATGCTATTGATGATATAGAAAAAAACAACAATGAATAAACTAGAGAAAGACATGTTAATGAGATTAAAGAGACGAATCATAAACTATTAATGATAATAATAAAACAGAAATTAGAGAACAAAGATTAAAAGAAGAACAAATGAAGATTAAATTAAGAGAAAGAGTAAAGAAGGGTTACAAGAGAATGAATCCCGCAATAAAGAACAATCAATGTGAAGCCAAAGAAGAGAAAGGATCTGACTGCTTAAGAGAGTAATTAAGAGTATAACGTGTGATGAAAAGATAGATCATTAACCTAATGACGTCTTCTCTTATATAGGGAAGCGTTTATTAACTAAAATAGACCAAAACACAGAATAAAATCCCGAGTAAATAAGTAAATCACTCGATCGAGGCATTGCATTCCTCTCGATCGAGTGATTCCTCAGCCATTCTCCTCGATCGAACAAATAGGGCTCTCGATCGAAGACCTCCAATACAGCACACTTCGATCGAGTACAGCAGAGACTCGATCGAACTCCTTGCTCTGCCAAAACCACTCGATCGGCCACAAAAGCTCTCGATCGAGTGACTTCCACTGAAAACAGCTTTGAACTCGTTTGGTTAGCTTCCAAGGATCTCCTTCACGCTTCCTGAGGCACGACATTCTGCTCTAAATCTTCAACTCCTTAAAATGCATGCTAGGGGGAACGAATAAGGTACGATTCCACTACTTTAAGGTCCATTCTTGCAAATGAGACGAAACAAACCAAAGTAGCCAATTCGGGGCATTTTGCAATACAAAGCGATGAAATCGATATAGGAATGCGTGCAATAAGAGGCTAAAAAGACTATATAAATTGCACGCATCAAATCTCCCCAAACCGAACCTTTACTCGTCCTCGAGTAAACTAAATGCAAACTAATGGAACGGAAACGAAAACTCATAGCTAGCTATAACTTGTCCACTTAAACCGTTTAATGCAATCAAAACTAACAATTATAGCTACAACAGTCAAGCACAAACGAGTTGTATGATATCTATAAATAAGCTAAACTGTCGAACTTACAAGACCTTTAAAATTGGACTCTCACGGGTCACTCTTCTCTCATGAAGCAAAGGGTAAGTATAAATGTGTAAGAGAATAAGAGAAATCAGTCACTCACCTAAACTACGATCCACATAAACATGCTTACAATAAAAATGATAGACGATTCTAATCACCATACATACATTCCAACCAAACAATGTCTGTCACAGCTGAGGGCTTGCAAAAGTTATAGGAAAGTGAAGCTACGGGTAAGAAAAGGCAAAACAGTTATGGATAAAGTAGAGGTAAAGCGTCAAGCTAGCACCTAAACAAGACCATACAAGAACATTCAATTCTCAGCCGATTATGAAGTCAAACACAAGTGCCCTTCTTTGGCACAAAACTCACTAACCAAAAACAACAACTCCTCAAATGATATAAATAAAACGTAGGAGTAAGACCGTCACAAACTTCCCTTTTTTACACGGTCCATTCTTTTTTTTTTTCTTTTCCATGCTTTTCTCATTTTCCTGCCCACATCTTTTATTTTTTTTTCATTTCTTTCATAACTTTTTTCTCAATTTCAAAATATCCTCCTTTCTTTTATTTTCTACCAACTCCATATGAATTAGAACGAACCAACTCGCATCAATGAGAAATATACCACAAAAATACACTAAACTAGCTTGACAGGCAGGCTTAATTTGGGTGTAATTAATGGGTCAAAAGGCTAAGTTTGGCTAATGTGGAGCTAAATAGGTGAAAATGAAAGAAAGGAAAAAATTGCAAGCACCTCCCTGCATGTGACACCGACCATAAACCCGAATATATGCAAGCAAAAAGCAATCGAATTTCATGAAAGTGCAAAATGATGAACATGTTATGCAAGGAGTATACTACTCTCAATTCCTACATGAACTGGTCATAAATGACACCAGTTATACGGCTCTAATAACTTAAAAATTTTAAAGTAGTTTGCCGATTTTTCAGGTCAAGTCTATATGATCAGCTGTATTTTTGACATTAACTCGTAGACTGTGCGCATGACAAAGCTAATAACTACCAATCTGATGCAAGGCTTAAGTGAAATGACAAGTTATAGTGCAATATCATCACAGAAATCTACCATTCCGACTCGACCTATATGCATAAATAAACGTGATATTTTTTGAATTTTCCGAAATTTTTCTAATTTTTTTTATTATTTTTCATTTTTTTGAAATTAAAAACAAATGCAAGCGAGAAAATAAACGTGAATGCAAAAACAAATGCAAATTCAGACTCAAAGGATGCAATACCCTCCCCAAACCAAAACGGACAACGCCCTCGTTGTCCTCCAGCATACACCAGTAGTATATATACTGGGAACAGGATAATTACAGCCAATAAATGAATGAATAAATAAATAAATAAATAAAGGAGATGAAAAATAAAAAAAAGCAGAAATACTTACAAAATAAGCGAACTTCCCCAAACCAGCCAGAAAACTGGGGAAGTGAGTAGACCAGTAGCTACTCGTCAGCCTCCTCCTCCTCATCTACATCCGTGAAGTCAGGGTCTTGCTCATGCTCCTGTCTCCTCCTCTCGTCAGCTCTGGCTCTCTCCTTCTGCTCAGCTGTGTCCGCCTCGCTCTCTGGCTATGGGTACCCCTCCGCTGGGTACCGGTAGAAAGTAGGTTGTGGCCAGCCGTCTGGAACAGGACGTCCTCTCCTCATGTGGTACTCGTACAGAGGGAACAAGGCAAGTGCCTGGTCTCCTTACGAGCCACGCTGGTACACATCTCAAGCAACAAACCGCCACGACTCCTTTGGTCCATGACCTCGGGCGCCTCAAAGGGTGGAGGAGGAACAAAGTTAATCGGCAGAACCGACTGTGTAACAGAAGGAGTAGAGATAGGGGTCAGTGTAGGCGTCGGCGTCGGCCCAGCCTGAGTCGGTGTGGATCCTTCTCCAATCTCAGGTCGCTTCCGCTTCTTAGAAGCGGAAGAAATGGAAGGAGCGAGTGTAAGGTGATAGGAAGGTAGAGGTGGAGGCAACCTACCTGTCACAGTGGTCAAAGGTGAAAGACGGGGTAAGGTAACGGACTCGGAACCACAGATCTTCCAAGTCCGCTGATCCTTAGCTAACCAAAACATCGCCAACATGGAGCTAATATCTAAGTACGCATCCCTATCTATATGTGTCAAGCCTCGGGGAAAGTCAGTGAAGAGAGTACGAGCGATGTAGGAGGTTATGCCTCCACAGGAAATCGTGCCAGTCTTCTTCTGCCCGAGAGCGTTAAAATGCTGAGTACTCAAGTAAGAAATGTTTGAAACGAAGGGGCCAGCGCTATCAATGTTCAAATAGCCTCCTAAAATAGACAACTCAACATTGTTAATGTTGTTAGGCTCCTTTCGGCCAAAGATCGTCCCTCCAAGGAGACGAAGAAAGTAACGGGTCGGGGGAAGATGGACGTTAGCCAGCTTCCGCTGGTCGTAGAGAGTCTGTGCTAAAGTAGGCCAAAGTAAGCGCAGGACCTTCCGAGGAGGGTCCTGATGGCCGTGAGACGACAAACACAACATCTTCCCAAACTCAGCTAAAGTCCAAGAGGTGGTCTGGTTAAACAGTCTAAAGGAGACACAAGAGCTCTCCGGGTCAGTATCATAGGCACCAACTGAGAAAGTAAAAGAGCTAAAAAACTCAAGGGTCAGCTGCTCGTAAGTCAGTGCACTCATTGTGGTCAACCCAGTCATCCCCGTCCCGTTCAAAAGTTCGGCCACAGACTCGTAAATCCCCAACTTTTCAAGCGAAGTACGACACAGAAACTTGGTAGACGTAATGTCACAGCCCATCAAAAATTTAAAACGTTTACGATGAAGCGAGTTCACGAAATGTACCTGAGGGAACTCGGGAAGCGAGTCCAAGGAGTCGTCTGCCACGAACCTGGCATCATGTCGTCCTGCAGCAGTAGGGACCCCTCGTCCCTGTCCCCATCCTCGTCCAGCAGCACCTAAAGCAGATGCGGTCAGTCCAGGAGAGTGGCCTGTGATTGGTCGAGGTACTAGTAAAGACGAAAGAGCAGCTGTGATAGAAGGTGTCGACGCAGCAGGGGTCGACACCATGGATGGGACAGAAGCTGTAGTGACAGCAGCAGTAGTAGAAACAATAACAACAGGGCTAGTAACAGTGGTGTAGATACCCAGTATCTGTTGAGACTCCAACAAACACCCGATGATTATCGGACTATAACATGCTTTGGAATTGCGGCGTTTGATAGACAGTTTGTGTACAACTTTACGTTGGAAAACTTAAAACGATTTCGAAAATAAAATATTTCAAAACTTTTCAAAAGTACCTGGAGTTTTTAATGCACGACGACGGGGTCGCAATGACACTAAGTAGAGTCAAAACCGACATCGGACCAAAAACCGACTCAAAAATTTAAATCCCGACTCCAACAACGAGTCAAACCGAGTCAACCACCAAAAACAAAAAATTCAAAGCCTTCTATACTAAGATTTCCCGGATTTATGAATGGTCAAGTACCAAACATGTGACTACAAATCCTAGGATAGAACAAATCATGATTGCAGTTGTGTGAAAGTGACAGGACAACTCGAAGACCCGCGACGTGGCTCGCGCCTCTTTGAGCAGCTCAGGTGGCCACGTCGCTCAAAACTCACACAACCACTCATTTTCCTTTAAATACCCCTCAAATGCCCCCATTTGAGATGATGCGAGTGTCCGCCTCCTCTTTTCTCCCTTAAAATTCTCGACTCGACTTCTTAAGTCACAATCCGACGCGTATTTACGACCTACCGATCGTAAATACAAGCCTTACACATTGTTTGGTACCGTCATCGTGCATTAAATCACTTGACCGACCACTTCGACCACTACACCGTCACTAATCTTAATAAAACACTCTTTTTACTTACCAAAACGGTTTTTAACCGAGTCTTTTTCCGACCAAATGAGTTGTTACACTTACGTCGGTTTCTCGCCATAACCAAACATGTAAGTATGAGGGTGTAAAAATCCTTCTTTTATCATGTCTTCATTTTTTTTATGACTATAACATGCTAAAACATGCATAACACGATCCAAAACATGGGATAAACGAGCCAAAACCGAGTTTTAGCCTGAGGCAGAAGCCCCTTATTGTGCAAATAGGCTCGCGCCTCAATGGGGTGCCCAGGTCAAAACTCAACCGTGTTTGTTCTCGTCTTTCCCCTTTAATCCATTTTCATATTTGATCGGTTTTTACCATTTCAAATATTTTCAAACCTTTTTTTATTTTATTTTATTTGTTTTTAACCATAAAACATTTTTCACCCTTGGTTCCTCATACCATGAGGGTAAAATCCGTGTTTCGGTGATAATATTTGGTTAGTAATATTTAAAAGGTTTTTTAAAGCCTTTTATTTCATTTCTTTACATTTTGGGAGGTATTTTAAAGCCTTTCATCATTTCTTCACATTTCCAAAATAAACATATTAGTCACCAACACAAAGTCATCCTTGGTTCCACATACCATGCCGGATTTTAACCCGGGTACGTGTGGGATTTATCTGTATGCATCCCTTAATATTCAAGGATTATAACGAATTTTATGAAGATGATCACTAGTCAGAAAATAAAATTACATAAACAAAAGTATATAGGATTTAGAAATAACCTTCGGTCCTAGCAAAAACGGCCTAAGAACAATATCAAAGTTGATATTCGCCTATTAGTTGCACCCAAGACGATATGAGATATGCCCTTTGATTATGCTAGAATCGATCCAAATTTTATGTAAAAATTTAGGTTGTTTTGTGTTTTTTCTGATGAGAGGATAGATTAGGTTAAAAGAGAATTAGCGTTAGAAAATGATCTCCCTTTCTCCTCTTATGGAAACCGAAAATGGGAGTGAATAAGGGAGATATTATCTTCCCTAATTCGGCCCATATCACCGAAATAAGGAGTATATTTTCCTTATTTTTGGTTATTCCAAAAATGTATAAAATGTGTTAAATTGTCATCTAGTGAGGATCGAACCCATGACCTCTTGGTTTGTGTACCCTCACTATTACCACTATGACACATTCATCTTGTTGATATTAAATATAACCGATTACATTTAATTACGAATTAACAGATTAATTCGTCCAAGCTAACATTACATACATTTAATTAAATATAACTTACTATATTCAATTTACGAATTGACAGTTAATTCGTCTCAACTAGTATTATTTAATCATCATTAAATAATTGTCTCATCAACACATTGACTAACTGTTTAGTCATATTAGGCATCAATGTGATTATATTTCTATAACCACATCTCTCAAACACATCCTATAGGTGTGACCTTTAGGGACTAGTTGATCACCGCCATCTGTATGATAATAACGTCAAACTTTCTAGCAAGCCAACCGTTATTAGGTAATCGTTAATCAACTGATTAAAATACGAAGTAAACCCTTGTGAACCTGTAAGAGATTTACAAATGTTATCACACTAATTTGTGGAGGACACAAGCTCCAACAAACTCCCACTTGTCCTCACAAGTGTATGTGCGATAACCGATTCACATATCCTAAAATTTCTCCCACTCAATGTAAAACAATTTGCAAATCCGTATTCACAAAGGTCGTATTTTTCAAGCGATCATCATCAAGAGTGGTTTCCCCGACTAGAGAGTAACTTAACTAATAAACGAATCAACATTCGAGCATGGCCATGCATTTCAGTTACAACTCCTCGAGTGGCCCTGAGAAATAACTATACCTGATAAGGGTTGGATATTTTCCTCAACTCAAATCCTGCAGATGTAAGCACAAAGTATGAAATGACCCGAAAAAAAATCTACTTAGCCTCCAGTTACGGCAGACCGTGAGAAAGAAACCAATGTCACCCAAAAACTGCCTTAATCCCAAGAGACAGTCGATAGTCAAAAGAATCGACTCTAGGAACACAATGGATGTCCTATCCACGACCTGGCACCGAATGTTTTTTAAACATTTAGGACTCCATTACGTTGTCACAAAAAGTTGTCCTACGAGGTATCGTTATAATCTCGCATCTGTGATCGATCAGTCAACCGTTTGACTTATGGTTCGTTGAACCCACCATCAATCGACTGCACAATATTATAGCCAGAGTTATCAGCCCACATTGGCGATTATGGACCAAAACAAATATAATGTAATTCAGTTCACTTTGTAGCGTTCAATGTTGTCAGTACAATCCACATGAAAAACAAAATATTATAATAAAACGATGAAGTTATAAATAGTATATGAAAAAGATAATGTATCAAATCCATAATCAAGTACTACAACTCAGGAACGCGTTTAATTCCCATGGAATTAACGTGCCCTACATGCTTATCATAATTCAATGGTTTAGTGAGAGGATCCGCGATGTTATCATCCGTTGCAATCTTGTCTATCACTATCTCCTCTTGCTCCACGTAATCACGGATCAGGTGAGCTTTCCGATGTACATGTCTAGATTTGTTGCTATACTTTGGCTCCTTAGCTTGGAAGATGGCATCTCTATTGTCACAATAGATGGTGATCGGGTCATTCGAACTAGGAACTACCGTAAGTCCTTGTAAGAATTGACGCATCCATATCGCTTCCTTTGCTGCCTCCGAAGCGGCATAGTACTCGGATTCAGTAGTAGAATTTGCTACAACACTCTGTTTGGAACTCTTCTAGCTGACCGCAGCACCATTAAGAGTGAAGACGAACCCGGACTGAGATTTTGAATCATCTCGATCCGTTTGGAAGCTAGCATCTGCGTAACCGATTGCGCATAGCTTAGTATCGCCTCCATAAGTCAATACCCAATCCTTAGTCCTCCGTAGGTACTTGAGGATGTTTTTAACAGCTATCCAGTGTGTTTAACCTGGAGTCTTTTGGTACTGACTCGTCATACTCAATGCATATGCCACGTCTGGACGTGTGCATATCATGGCATACATGATCGATCCTATTGCAGATCCATAAGGAACATGACTCATGCGCTCAATCCCTTCAGGGCGTCGTGGGTGATCGAGACTTGCTCAACTGCATCCCGATCGTCATTGGAAGGTTCCCCTTCTTGGAGTTGGTCATGCTGAACTTCTCAAGAATATTATCCAAATAAGACTCCTGACTAAGTGATAACGTCCGTCGTGATCTATCTCGGTAGATACGGATTCCGAAAATGCGTTGTGCCTCACCCAGATCTTTCATCTGGAAATGGTTCTTCAACCATTCTTTAACCGAAGATAGGAGAGGAATGTCATTCCCAATCAGGAGTATGTCATCAACATACAATATCAAGAATACAATCTTGCTCCCACTCGACTTGATATATAAGCATGGTTCTTCGACCGATCGAGTGAAACCATACTCTTTTATCACCTGGTCGAAACGATGATTCCAACTCCGAGAAGCTTGCTTAAGTCCATAAATGGAACGCTTAAGCTTGCATACTTTCTTAGGATGTTCAGGATCTATGAAACCTTCGGGTTGCACCATGTACAACTCTTCCTCCAAATAACCGTTTAAGAAGGCGGTTTTCACATCCATTTGCCAAATTTCATAATCATGAAATGTGGCAATCGCTAAGATTATCCGAATGGAACGTAGCATGACTACAGGTGCAAAAATCTCATCATAATGCAATCCGTGCACTTGAGTGAAACCTTTTGCCACAAGTCGTGCCTTATAGGTATCTGGTTGCGCGTCTACAGAACGCTTTATTTTGTAAAGCCATTTGCCTTTGATCAGAGGTTTTACCTTATTAGGTAAATCAACTAGATCCCATACGTCATTCTCATACATGGAGTCCATCTCGGATTGCATGGCTTCGAGCCATAGCTTTGAGTCGGAACAGGCCATAGCACCTTTATAGGTAGCGGGTTCATTACTCTCTAGGAGTAAAACGTTATTTTCCTCGACCATACCAATGTATCTGTCCGGAGAATGAGAGACTCTACCCGACCTCCTAGGTTCCTCAGGAATATTAACCGTATCATCAGTTGGAGGAACAACTTCCTCCATCCGTTCCTCGGTCGTTGGTTCTGGAATCTTCGACAGCTCGAAGATTCTATTACTCGTCTTGTTCTCGAGAAATTCTTTCTCTAAGAACGTCGCACTAGCCGCAACAAAAAATCGATGTTCGGTAGGCGAATAGAAGTAATTGAAGGAAATGTAGATCTATATACATACTAACATACTCATATATGTTTAAACTAATTTGTCATAAAATTAAACATGGATTTTATGCATGCAAACATTAATAAAAGAAGATAAGAAAACATTTTCTCACCATAATGATTTCGGTCATATAGGGCACTAACAAGATCTCCTTCTTGTTAGTTCTTGAGCTTTCCATTAATGGATGAACATTCTTGACTTCAAATTAGAAGCCTCCAATTAGTTGCACCCAAGACAATCCCTTAAACCCACAAATAAACATGTACTAGATGTTTGCAATGTAGTTTACCTTAAAATCTATTACTAATACTCATATACTACCTCTAGTAATCTTAGTAATTTATATGAACAATTTAGATTAAAATCTCATCCTTTTTTATGAAGATGGAAGAGAGAGAAGAGAGGAAAATCTACATGAATATTTTGCATGTAATTTGAATGGATATTCATTAAAGAATTAGTAGAGTAAAAACTACTCTAATGTTAGAGGGGGGCACGGTTTTGGGGGAGGTAATGGACCAATATATTGTCCTTCCCTTTATGCTTTTGACCTTATCTAAACCTTCGGCATGTAAGGCTAGGCAAGTAGAGTCATAATGATGTTATTTTAGCTTATTAAAATAAATCACCCACCATCCTCTAGACCCTCTTAGTTTCGGTTCATTATGTAAAAAATGGACTACCATTTTATTTTTGTCAATTTGTCATTTGTCACACAATATGTCACATGTAGTATGATACATGTTACTAATTAATTAAATGCATATTTATCACATAAATATCATTTTATAAATTAATTAAATTACATTCAACAAATTGACTAGTGATACTTGATCACATAAATAAAATGGGTCATATAGTTATAATTCACAACTTCTTGTAATTATAATTAACCATTCATTCTTATCTTTATTGTTTCTCAAACAATAAATAATTTTACCAACAAAGCATTTTATTACTAAAATAAATCTTATTTAATCCCATTACAATAAGATATCAATATTCTCTTTCTCACAAATCGAATTGTTCAATTTTAAGGAATTAATTAATCTGTATCGGTATACAACTAATTAACCTTTTCAATTAAGGGAATCGTCCTTTAGGTGTGACCTCAAGGGATCAACTGATCACCACCGTCGCACGACAGTAATGTCAAACTCTAGCCAGCCAATCATTACCGATATGTGTGGACCAGTTGACTATATATATGTAATGTATCATCCCTTCCGTATTCTTGAAATGAGATTTAATAATGATATTTAAATCATGTGATCGCACTATTGTTGAGGACACATTTCCCAACAATCTCCCACTTGTCCTCGACAAGTGTGCGTCACCAATTCTCTTGTCCTATTACTATCTCCCACTCAATGCATGGTGTCTTTCGGGTCGTACTTGCAAGTGATCATATCGAGAGTGGTTTCCTCGATCTGGAGAATAACTGATTGACCGGAATTTATCCACCATGGATACCTTCCGAGCGTGGCCACGCATTTCCAGTTCATTACTCCTCGAGTGGCCCTGAGATATTGTTTTAACCCTGACAAGGGGGTGGACAATTCATATCGCACTTATTCCCTTCGACTAGCCACAGCCATCATAACCCAAAATATGCCCATTTGACCCCATTTACGAAGGTCGTAGTAACACAAATCAAAGTTAATCTGAAACTGTGCCATCTTAGGCGAATAGTCTTTGGTCAAAGAATCGACTCATTAGAATACTATAGTAGCTCTCGCCACGACCAGGCTTTATAAATTTGCCAGAACTCTATAAGCGGTCACTGCCCGACAAAGTGTTCCAAACAGTCTGCCTATGTGATCGACTAGTCATGTCATATGACTGTATGTCACTTGAACTTGCCATCAATCGCATCACACTCTAGTCACTTCGAGACGTCACCTCATATAAGTGACCATGGGCGAATACAATGCTAATCCGTGTTCACTTTAGCGGGGTTCAATTGTCTCTACAACCCGTTTGGATGTAACAAAGTATAATAAAAGAGTTTTAAAGTAAAACTCGAATGACAAATGCGATTATCACATATGAATAGTCAATGCCTGATTACTATTTCATGTTCTATAATCTAATTTGATCTTGTACGTAGTTGTTCATTTCAATTCAATTGAAATGACATGACTCATCATGTTTAGCCTTTGAGAAGGCTTTGGTTAGTAGGTTTTATCAATTTCTTGTACCTTACTCAACCTCACTACATACTCGTTTTCCTTTGTAATGTATACATTTGCATCACAAAACTTTCTGAGTACGTGTCGAGATCCAATCAAGACATAGGCCTTCTATCCTTAGAATAGCTCCCACTGTTTTTGCAGTGTGCGGGACTCTTCCTTCTTGCACATCCCATGATTGCAAGTGTACTCAATTTCCGTTATAAATATCTCTCATGGTTCTTTATTGCCTAGAACGATTCTAGAAAATCTACTTCTTAATTAACATTGCCACAATGGTATCTTAACCATCCTAATGTGTTTTGATTATGGTTTTGTCGGAAACCATGCGCAATCTCAATTGTCAATTGTCACTTGTGTAACACCCTTACACAAAATTGCATCATAAACACTTTGCATCATAGCCTTAATGCTTCTGCAAGCACTTAAGGGTAATCTTTATAGCTTACTTGGTAAAGATTACTTAAATTCGATTTTGAAAACAGTTCATCATACTCAAAGCATATGAAGTGTTATACATCATTTCTTTTAATTGATTCGGCAGCGGAAGCAAATGAAATCAATCAAATATGTTCAATTTAATTGAACTAGTCATGAATCTTATCAACATAAGACTTCTTACTGGCGCTAATATCATGTGGATTTATCTTCATAAATCCGGATATTCAAGATGTATTATAATACTCCAAAAGTCTTAAATCATTCTCAATGATCAATATATCATCCACATATCGGACTAATTAAAAATTCCGTAACTCCCACTAAACTCCATGTATAAACACAACTTCTCGACTTATCGAGAAATGTTTTATCACATGATCAAAATGTTGATTCAAACTCATTGATGTCCTACTTAAGATCCTCTCTTAAGTTTCACATTATCTTAGGATTGCAAGAATCTATAAAACTCATGACATGTATTGAATACATTCCTTCTCTTGAATAAGTGGGTTTTAGATTCACTTGCTGTATGCATATCCTCATAATGAAACACAATCCCTAAGAAGATCCAAATAGACTTAATCATTTCAATTAGTGCAAAACCCTTTGCAACTAATCTTGCTTTGAAATATCTCTTTATTAGTGCAAAACCCTTTGTCACTAATCAAGCCTTTTATTTCGGATTCTCATGGCTCTAAACCTTGTATTGAGTTGTGACTTAAACACTCTTATGTAAGTCCTTTGTCGATTACTTTCCAGAAGTAATCAACTTGAATTAAACAATTTCTTTTGTAAGTTATAAGCTCTTTACTTTCTTAAAAGTAGCATGAATTCATCATTTTTAACAAGTGACGAATTTAACCTCCTAGGTTTTGAAGAAACAACGTCTTACACAAAACGTCTCATGTAGCCAAGAAAGACCAGTTTCTTGCGACATAACATTTTTGTGGCATTCTTTGTGGCTCTTGAATAATTTCTCCCACTCCGTCTTCTAAAAATAAACTTGTATTTTAGAAAGACAGCTTCACGAGCCGCAAACCCGTCGTACTCGTGATAATTGAAGAGGTAAAAATGGGCATTTGTTTCTTGTGAAAACTTACAAACATGGTACCCTTACCATTTCATATCTCATATGATTCGATTTAGTGGAAAAATAATTTAGACAAAATGATAAAATCCCCAAAAGGATCAAGTAACTCAAAATAACTTGATCGAAGTCCAAACCTTATCGAATAGCGTTTGAATTCTTATCCAATCATACATTATCCCATAATGCGTGTTAAGAGAGATTAATTTGTGATACTATATCACAATTCATTTGGCTTATATCAAAGTCTTCACTTTGATAATCCCATCACGACTAAATCGTGATTCCTTGAACTCTTTGAAATTCTTCAAAGATTTCTCTATTTACCTTATTAAGTGAACATATTAGTGTCAACTTAAATCGTTGGTAAAAGATAATGATCAACCTATTTTGGATAGATGATTTACAACCTCGATCTCCTTTTCAACCAAAAGGCATGAAACATCTTGCTTTGAATACAAGATACGCATATACCATTAACAATCTAATGGTTTCAAGAGTACTCGATAACTCTTTGCGTTCATCATTCCAAAATTTTAAGGTTTAATCTTGGGTTACCAATTTGAGTCTTGCATCATCTACATGATATATTATTCTAGTTTGGTTTAGAATATAATCACCTTGATGATGGGCTACCATACATCAAATCGTGGTGTATAGGGTCACAAAAGTGAAAACCTCTTTTGTATCTTAACAAGTTTATATTCTTATTTAGAGTTTATGCACTTAATAGTCATAATTAAGTACAACTTTAAATCCAAAAACTAGATTGAGTATACAATTACTCTATCTCTCGACATTATTGTTGCTAGTCGTCATATTCTAATCATCCTATGTATCAAGTACAATGATGAAAACCTCCACTGGTTTCTAATATCGACGAAGTGGTACTAGCAAAATTTATGTTTAATCAAATAAACATTTAAAGAAGAGGGTCCCATTAGATGTCCCACAACTAACTTGTTGATTCTTCAATAATTTGGGGCAGTTTCCTTTCTTGTGTCCAACATTTAAGACAATGGAAACTTTATTGGTCGGGATTGATAGGTTTAGTATCGTCATTCCTCAATGACTTTACTTTTAACATTACCTTGTATCAATTCCATTATTATCTTTACTTCTTGAACCTCGTCCTCATCTTAACGGTTTAAGAGAATGCTCCCACTCATTTCAATGAGTCTTTGCTTTGAGAAGCAAAATTGAATTCATGAAGATTACTCTTCATTTGTTCGTTTTAGTCTTAAAACATTCATTGAAGTGGTTGCGTTATTTTGGTCAATTACAAATTCTGAAAATCTAATCACCAAAACAATTTATCGCTTCAAGGTACTTAATTCAATTAAGCATATGAAACATAGTCCATTGTAAGTAGAAGTGTTAGTCAAGAATCAAAAACCTGTTTGATAATGAATAACTTTAATCTATACTCTTTACAAGAGATCCTTAGCAATGGTTCGTTTGAGGTTTTAGAAGCAAATTCAAATTTTGTCTTTAGTTACGATGTTTTAATGGAGATTTGTATCAAAATCAAAAAGATATCGTATATGAATTGTGGTAAAGAAATAGAACAATATAACAACGGAATAGTGGAAAACTTAACATTTATCGTTTTATTAATACTTGTAAACAACAAGTAAAGCATTTACATAGTGACCTCTACCCAACTATGATAAATGATTCCAAGACCCAAATTCATATCAACTTAGGCACGGGGTAGCCGATGCAACCTTTATTAATATAACTCGGTGGATTAACCTTTTAATCGATTCTACTTTTAGAACTCTTGGTCGATAAAATTACTCTAATGTTTATCTATAGCCCAAAACACATCAACAAGGGCACGGGGTAGCCGATGCAACCCTTATCAATAACTTTTGTTGAGTTCAATCCAAATTTCGAATAAATGTGTCCATTATCCAAACCCACATCAACTTAGGCACGGGGTAGCCGATGCAACCCTCATCAACATGAATTCGGTGGATAGACATTTATCACCCACTTCCCCTACGTAACAAGGTTTGTACCCCGGGGTAGCCGAGTGCACTCCCTCGCGAAATAGGTTTTCATGGTTTCTACTATTTGGTAAGGCTATGTCTCAATTGTTTGTTTTAGCGAGAGGTCATGTCAATTTATTATCTATCACGTTTTAAGTGAACTAAAGCGGTGAACTACGATAATTCGAATTGACACGGTCGATAAACTCGATAAAATAAGGATGCATGTTTTAGTTATGGCGATTTAGCGATGCATGTGACATAAAATAAAATGCAAGCATAAAGATAAATAAATCCTAGTATGGCCTTTCCTAAAATAGAAAAACTATTTAACTATTACATATTCGGAAACCAACTCCATTGGTCCCTTGAACTTCGGTTGTGGCACGCATCTCGAGGTAACACCGTCTTTATGTATCGCCATTCTTGAAGAAATCCGTCTTTGGGAACTCCGGAATGAATAAAATTACATAATAAATTACATAATTTCCTATTATACATTTGTAACTAAATTAAACTAAGTCTATTAAATTAAAAAACGGTGATACGAGATCACAATAAAAATTACAACCGAATCGATATTCCCATACATTTCGGGAAATACCAATTAAAATCTAAGGCCATACTAAGTAAAATTACATAATTCAAAAATTATATAAATTAAAATTATGACAATCATAAAGAAAATGCAGCATTATAATATGTATGAACATGCTCAATTTTATGCTAAATCGCCTTTAATTACCCTAACCTCTTAGGACTCAAAATTTAGTCTTCACTAATAATTTGACCATAATTAACCCATATTTACAAAATTGTTCATAAATGGACCAAAAATTACAAAAATAAGCTATTAAACTTCAAATAAATCACAAAATTTCAAATAAATTCAAAATTTGAAATCTAAACTCATGAACATTCTGGAAAATTACCATCACACTCATAATGTTCAAAATCTTAGGTTAAAAATTTCGAAAATTTTCCGGAAAAACAATGTTGCGGTTTATCGATTTTTAATAAAATAATCATAAAAACATGGAAAAATTATTTTCATTAACTTTTCAATTTTAGATCTGAAAAAGATAATAAAATGCAACATTAGACGTTTTTCCTAAGTCATAGATTATGTTTTATTAATTTTCCACTAATAATGTCACTATTTATGCTATTTTTCTTCAAAAATCCATAAATCATGCAAAATGACTTCTTTATAGCCAATTATTTTACACACATCTTGTAAAATTGCATGTGACAATATATTAATTTTCTATGACCAGATTCGAAATTTAACTCATATTAACCTATTCTTCACTTAAATCCGAATTTAATAATGAAAACTTCATTTTTCGAGCATAACAAGTCCAAAAATTATGAAAATTTACAGGTTATCTCAAAATAATATATATGACAACATATCCAAAAATAAATGGAAAATTCGAAGTATAGCTAATTTTAGACCAAAAATGACATTTTTACTCATAAAATCACATTTAAATGCCATTATAGTAAATTATGAACAATAAAATCCGTAAAATTAACCAAAATATTCTAAAACATTTTAGGACCAGAAATATTAACATGCATGGATTAATTTCGTGATATCTCATAATAACACAAATTTTACAAGTTTTATATGTTATTCTTATAACTCGGAAAAACTTTTAACCGATTTGCATGCAAACAACCGTGGCTCTTGATACCGATTGAAGGAAATGTAGATCTATATACATACTAACATACTCATATATGTTTAAACTAATTTGTCATAAAATTAAACATGGATTTTATGCATGCAAACATTAATAAAAGAAGATAAGAAAACATTTTCTCACCATAATGATTTCGGTCATATAGGGCACTAACAAGATCTACTTCTTGTTAGTTCTTGAGCTTTCCATTAATGTATGAACATTCTTGACTTCAAATTAGAAGCCCTCCAATTAGTTGCACCCAAGACAATCCCTTAAACCCACAAATAAACATGTACTAGATGTTTGCAATGTAGTTTACCTTAAAATCTATTACTAATACTCATATACTAGTTCTAGTAATCTTAGTAATTTATATGAACAATTTAGATTAAAATCTCATCCTTTTTGATGAAGATGGAAGAGAGAGAAGAGAGGAAAATCTACATGAACATTTTGCATGTAATTTGAATGGATATTCATTAAAGAATTAGTAGAGTAAAAACTACTCTAATGTTAGAGGGGGGCACGGTTTTGGGGGAGGTAATGGACCAATATATTGTCCTTCCCTTTATGCTTTTGACCTTATCTAAACCTTAGGCATGTAAGGCTAGGCAAGTAGAGTCATAATAATGTTATTTTAGCTTATTAAAATAAATCACCCACCATCCTCTAGACCCTCTTAATTTCGGTCCATTATGTATAAAATGGACTACCATTTTATTTTTGTCAATTTGTCATTTGTCACACAATATGTCACATGTAGTATGATACATGTTACTAATTAATTAAATGCATATTTATCACATAAATATCATTTTATAAATTAATTAAATTACATTCAACAAATTGACTAGTGATACTTGATCACATAAATAAAATGGGTCATATAGTTATAATTCACAACTTCTTGTAATTATAATTAACCATTCATTCTTATCTTTATTGTTTCTCAAACAATAAATAATTTTAGCAACAAAGCATTTTATTACTAAAATAAATCTTATTTAATCCCATTACAATAAGATATCAATATTATCTTTCTCACAAATCGAATTGTTCAATTTTAAGGAATTAATTAATCAGACGGTATACAACTAATTAACCTTTTCAATTAAGGGAATCGTCCTTTAGGTGTGACCTCAAGGGATCAACTGATCACCACCGTCGCACGACAGTAATGTCAAACTCTAGCCAGCCAATCATTACCGATATGTGTGGACCAGTTGACTATATATATGTAATGTATCATCCCTTCCGTATTCTTGAAATGAGATTTAATAATGATATTTAAATCATGTGATCGCACTATTGTTGAGGACACATTTCCCAACAGTAATGACCAAATGTTCCTTTTGGATAACCTATAAAGTATGTCTTGACCGATCGCGGGCCGAGCTTATCCTCGTGTCTCCACTTGACATAAGCCTCGCAGCCCCAAACCCGAATAAAGGACAAGTTAGGGACCGTTCCCTTCCACATTTCATATGGAGTCTTGTCGACAGCTTTAGACAGACTTCGGTTAAGTATAAGAGCAGCTGACAAAAGAGAAAAACCCCATAATGAATCAGGCACTACGGTGTGACTCATCATGGATCGAACCATATCAAGTAAGGTTCGATTTCTCCGTTCGGACACACCATTCAATTGAGGTGTTCCAGGTGGAGTTAATCGCAAAACGATTCCACAGTCTTTCAGGTGTTGATCAAACTCATTTGAAAGATATTCGTCACCCCGATCTGAACGGAGTGCTTTAACCTTTCTACCCAGTTAGTTTTGTACCCTGTTCTGGTATTCCTTGAATTTCTCAAAGGACTCACTTTTATGCTTCATTAAGTAGACATATCCGTATCTACTTAAATCGTCCGTGAAAGTGATAAAATATCTATAGCCATCTCTAGCGGTAATTGACATAGGTCCACAAACATCAGTATATATGAGTCCTAATAGGTCACTAGCGCGCATTCCAACACCTTTGAAGGAAATTCGAGTCATTTTGCCAATGAGACATGATTCACACGTTCCATATGTAGAAAAATCGAATGCGAGAATAGTCCCATTATCGACGAGTTTCTTTACGCGTTTCTCATTTATGTGTCCCATTCGACAATGCCATAGCTAGGTTTGATCTTTGTCACCAACCTTTAATTTCTTATTATTCATGTGTAATACTTTCGTGGTTTGATCTAAGATGTAAATTCCATTCATGGAAACTGCTTTGCCATAAATCATTTCATTGAAAGAGAAAATACAGCTATTATCCTTTATTGAAAATGCAAAACCGTCTTTAGCAAGTACGAAAACAGAAATAATGTTCTTAGACAAACTGGGTACATAGTAACAGTTATATAAAAATAACTCAAAACCACTAGGGAGTTGGATTACATATGTTCCCTTCGAGACTGCAGCAACTCGTGCTCCATTCCCGACACGCAGGTCCACATCACCTTTTTCGCGAGGTATGATGTTCTTTAGGCCCTACAAATGATTACACAGATGAGAACCACAACCAGTATCTAGTACCCAAGTTCCGAAACTTGCATGGTTAATCTTAATCATATGAATATTAGATGACATACCAACAGGAACGATGCGGCCTGCTTTGATGTCCTCACGGTAGACGGGACAGTTCCTCCTCCAATGTCCAGTCTTGTGACAATGGTGGCACTCTATATCACCTCCCTTGCTCTTTGCCTTGCCCTGTGAGCCACTAGTCTCACCAGGCGCACTCTTACCGTTTCCTGGCTTCTTAAACTTTGGCTTACCTACAGCTAGGTCGCCATGAGCCTTACCCTTACCTTTACCCTTGTTTGAAATCATGAGAACATCCTGCTTCATGCTCCCACTCAATTTCATATCCTTCTCGGTCTGTACGAGAAGGGAGTGTAGCTCATGAGGACTCTTTTTCAAGTCATTCATGTAGTAGTTCGCCCTGAAAAGGGCAAAATCATCATGAAGAGAATGAAGCATTCGGTCAATGACAATGCTCTCACTGATTTTGCAATTAAGAGCCTCCAGCTTCTCGACATTCTCAATCATGTGAAAAATGTGTGGGCTAACCGGTTGGCCCTTCTGGAGTTTCGCATCAAAGAAGCGACAAGTATGCTCATATGTAACGATTCTCGGTGCCTTGGAGAACTCGTTAGTGAGCGTGGTGAAAATCTTGTTTGCACCCTGAGCAATGAAGCGTCTCTGCAAATTGGTTTCCATTGCAAATATGAGTACGTTCTTTATCGCACCCGCATCCATAACGAAGTCACTATAAGCGAGTGACTCGTTGACTCCTGCATTAGGGCCTGGGTTGACTGGTATTGGCTCAGTTAAGTACTTGAGCTTACCGTCAGCAATGGCAGCATTCCGTAGTGCCGCCTCCCAGTCCGCAAAGTTGGACCCATCATTCTTCAGTCGCGTGGACTGATTCATGTGGTCCATGAAAGCTTTCAGCCAGGAATCGCGTCCAAGTGTGGCACTAGGCATTGGGATTGCTTTATTTCCAGCCATTTCGTTGTAACAGTATTATGAAAATAAGCGTGTTCTACACTGCGAGAAGAAGAATAAAAATAATAAGCATGTGCATCGTTTATATTTTTAAGTCTAATGAACTACTGTCATAACGCGAAGACTCAAAACATTTATACAATTGACCTCCCTCAAGAATATTATGCCTACCGACGAAGAAGGGATTCATAGTTGTTTGCCCTTATAAAGACTAATCTCAATTTCCGTTTTTAGAGGAAGATCCCATCAACTTTATTTTAATTCATTTTAAGTGAACTAATATTTAGCATGCGAGAATGAATAAACTAAGGTGATGGCTTAATAAGACTGTGACATCTGTATGTCCATGAAAACTAACATACAACCTATATGAGTCAATTTTCATGAATTTTAGTAGTAGGTGGTTTGGTTTTAGGCGGAATATGATGCATAAACTATCATGTGAATGAAGAGCAATAGGAATGAAAACGTAAAAACAATAAAAGTCCTAGTGTGGCCTATCCTATCAAAATGAACAATAAATACAAGTTTGGAATCCATCCTTGGACCCGAGAAGCTTGTCTTGATGTTCCATCTTGATCCATGTAGCGGGAGTGCGCTCCAATCTCCATCTTTAGTCTTCATCGAAAAATTACAATAAATAAAATTTACATAATAAACCTATTTATTACATTCTAATTTCAAAACCCAAAAACTAAAGAAAAGTAAAGGAGATTCGAGATCTCATAATTACATAAAAAATCATGTTTCCTTCATTACGAAAACATAATTTGACTAAGGCCACACTAAGTATTACAAATTACAACCGATTGTAAAAAAAGTTACGTAAATTAAATTCATTCAACAAAAATTAAAATGCATCAACTAAAAATAAATTAAACATACATGACACAATTCCTTAATTAATCACATTAATTTCAATCTTAATTCATATTAAACTTGTAATATGAATTCAATCCGTCAAAATTTTAAACTGCTTTAAAATAATATGATATCTTTAAATTGTGAACCGTTTCACAATAACTAATTGGCCAAAACAAACAAGTTTTTTTTTTTTTTTTTTTTTTTTTTTTTTTTTTATTATTTTCATTCACGGCAAAATAAAAAAAAACAATTTTTTTTTTTTAATTCCCAGCTGCTCACGGCTGGAATAAAAAAACAGCCCAAAATTTTTCACAATTCGGCAATTTGGCAAAAACGAAAGAAAAAAAACTTTTCTAATTATTTTTTTTTTCTCTTTTCCGACATTTCAGGGAAAAAAAAAACAAACACAAAAAAAAAAACAGAAATTTTTTTTTTCTCTTTGGCTCACGGCTAACCCTAAAAAAAAATAAGCCGTCACTTTTTTTCTTTTGCGGCAAAAAGCCCTAATACAAAAATCGATGAAGAAAATGTTTACAGTTGCTATTAGAACATGATTTAGCAAATGAATTAATGAACATGATTAATCGTATATGCTAAAACTATATAACAAAAACAAGTTCTTGTATCATCGACATGACGATTCTATTTGTATTTTAACTTAATCTTCATTAAATCAAAATCTACCAATTCTTCATATGATAATTTAACTGATTAAAACAATGATATGAAAAATGAAATTGGAAATAAATTATCAAGCAAAAGAAAAAAAACAAAAAAAAACAGGCCGAAAAAAAATTACCTCTCGGCAAAAAAAAATTTTAGCCGAATTTTTTTTTTTTTTTCAAAATTCCTCATATTGTTTACATACAATTTTATGAAAATCATCAAAATTAAAATTCGTGGCCTTGGCTCTGATACCACTTGTGGGATTTATATGTATGCATCCCTTAATATTCAAGGATTATAACGAATTTTATGAAGATGATCACTAGTCATAAAATAAAATTACATAAACAAAAGTATATAGGATTTAGTAATAACCTTCGGTCCTAGCAAAAACGGCCTAAGAACAATATCAAAGTTGATATTCGCCTATTAGTTGCACCCAAGACGATATGAGATATGCCCTTTGATTATGCTAGAATCGATCCAAATTTTCTGTAAAAATTTAGGTTGTTTTGTGTTTTTTCTGATGAGAGGAGAGATTAGGTTAAAAGAGAATTAGCGTTAGAAAATGATCTCCCTTTCTCCTCTTATGGAAACCGAAAATGGGAGTGAATAAGGGAGATATTATCTTCCCTAATTCGGCCCATATCACCGAAATAAGGGGTATATTTTCCTTATTTTCGGTTATTCCAAAAATGTATAAAATGTGTTAAATTGTCATCTAGTGAGGATCGAACCCATGACCTCTTGGTTTGTGTACCCTCACTATTACCACTATGACACATTCATCTTGTTGATATTAAATATAACCGATTACATTGAATTACGAATTAACAGATTAATTCGTCCAAGCTAACATTACATACATTTAATTAAATATAACTTATTATATTCAATTTACGAATTGACAGTTAATTCGTCTCAACTAGTATTATTTAATCTTCATTAAATAATTGTCTCATCAACACATTGACTAACTGTTTAGTCATATTAGGCATCAATGTGATTATATTTCTATAACCACATCTCTCAAACACATCCTATAGGTGTGACCTTTAGGGAATAGTTGATCACCGCCATCTGTATGATAATAACGTCAACCTTTCTAGCAAACCAACCGTTATTAGGTAATCGTTAATCAACTGATTAAAATACGAAGTAAACCCTTGTGAACTTGTAAGAGATTTACAAATGTTATCACACTAATTTGTGGAGGACACAAGCTCCAACAGTACGATGACGAGTACTGACTAATTATATTCAAATGAACTTAAGACAATTAGTTCATAATTATTTTCAAAACTTGCCAAGTCGAACCCGACACCGAATATAATCAAAATAATGATGATTATTCGAGTCTCGTTCCTCAAATCAACAAATGCAGTCTAAACGACCCTTTCAAACCAAATCGGGTCAAATATCTATTTTTCAATACGTTTTATAAACGTTTTCCAAATGGTCAGAACACGGCATATAACCGTTGGCTGATCCGCGCCTAAAACAGGCCCTTTTTTTCTTATTTCCAAAACCAGGGGAGGCCTCCTTACACCGCCGGCATGCTCGCGCTTCATATGGCCGCCTAGCACAGGGCCTGTTCCCTTTTCAGCATTAGTCTAGGACGATCCCGACTCCGGTTAGCCCGGATCTAGGACGGATCAGATGACTATTTGCTCATTAAAAAATCATATTTGCAAAATGGTTTACTAAGACAAATGGATCACGTTATGCACCATAAACCTAGTACGGTAAATGGATGTTTAATTTCCGTCTTGTATGCAAATCAACCATTAATCAAACTCGACATCTTATACTTGATACTTGGATTAAATCAACCGACTTAGAAAGCTCTCACATGTTAGGTTTAAATTATTGGATGCGCATTCATGCATTTAAACCATTTTATCAACTTTTGTATTCAACCAACCAAGATCGATCAGTAGAGGCCGCTATCGCGGGCGAGATTGGGTGTCTGATTAAAGGGCTTCCCAATACGTACCTTCACCTCTTATTCAGAAACTTTGGATAGTGGACGACCTTATCCAGGGCGTACGAGAGTCATTCTAGAGATAGGATGCTAAAGAGGGACGATTCCTTATCTTTAGTACCTATGTCAAACACTGCTTTGTGCTTCGTTTGACCGAGGTATAAAGTGGATTCGAACGGGTTCCAAGCATCCTACAAATGTTTGGTGGTGACTCCGAACATCTCTAATCGTTTTGAGACCCTTACCAAGACGAAACCGACCGATCTAAAACGATCCGGTCGAAAGCATTTTTACGCCGCCGAGCGTGGCTTTCAAAAGACCGCTGTATGTCCACAGATCGACTGGGCTTGCATGTGGGCCATGTCCACAGATTGGCGACTCCACTGGGGAAAACTAGGACACTTACGTCTTTCTGATCCCTAGATGGTTAGACTCGAACGCGGTCTTGGTTGGAATGCATTAATTGATATTATGGTCACGGTCGGGTTCCTTGTCCGGGCCCATAACCTAACCTTTATCGATCAATTGGCTCGTCTCGTCGGCGTGAGTTTTCTCATCCCTGCGTTTCGAATCTCGATTGAGTCAAGCATACCATTGACGTCACACATTTCTGTTTCATCAAAGAGCTTTCATCACTTTCGAGCACGAGACTAGGGCACCCTCCTTACATATTTTGTTTGGATTGGTATCCCTCTCGCAAATCGGGGTTTGATTGCTTGGTGTGTAACCCACCTTTCTAAGCCAAAACCCGTGTCAGCATATTGCATAATATAATGAACTGTGAGTGCTTATGTGCTACTTGATCATAAGTCCTTCTTCCAAAATCACCTTTTTTGCGCCGTTATAATGGCCATTTCAAACCTCGGTCTTTCGCCGACCGTTGCAAACCCTTTTTATGCCGTCGTAATGACGATTTTCAAACCGGTTTTTATAACCATTTCAACACGCCTTTCTAGGCCATCGTAATGACGATTTTCAAACCCGGTTTTTATAAACCAATTCAACACGCCTTTCTAGGCCGTCGTAATGACAATTTTCAAACCCGGTTTTTAAACCATTTTAACACGCCTTTCTAGGCCGTCGTAATGACGATTTTCAAACTTGGTTCTTTACAACCATTTCAAATCACCCTTTTACGCCGTTATAATTGCCGCGTCTAGACACGAATTTTAACCCGTTTCGCACCGACAATGGCTCTTTCAAAACCCGAGAAAAGCACACACCCTTTTCTCGAGACACTTTCAAGATCCCGAGGACCATGCACCGTCCCCGAGACCTCTTCAAACATTTCAAACTCGATTATCAAAACATACAATTTTGAATTTCAAAAACCGTCTTGGGAGACAATACATTGTTTTCTGAGCCGATTCAAACTCAAACCGTCTTTTGCAAATAAACTTAAGACAACCCTTTCAACTGACTGACTTACGGGGATCTCTATCTTCGGAAGCCGTCCATAAAGCGACAAATGAATCTTTCTGGAAATTTCTATTTTCGAAAACTTCAGTCCTGAAGGGTAATATCCGTATAAAACCCATAATAGAAGGATTATAACGCAAATTTAATACGTGATTTATAGTCATAAACGAAAACAACAATGAAACGATAAAGATAAGAATTAACCTTCGGTCCTAGTGCAAATTGGCAATGAGAGATCAAAGTAGATCTCCTCCTAAATGATGCACCCAAGATCGTCTGAGAAATGCCCTTGTGCTAGAATGAATCCTCTAATTGCCTTGCAATATTGAGAGGATTATTTTTGTGAGTTTTTCTTTAGATGAGAGATCTAGGTTTAGAGAGGAAAAATGTCTCTCAAAACCCTAAAATTTTGTCTAAAATGAATTAGGTTACAAAAGAGAGGAGAACCTCTCTTTTGTTCTCTCTTGGCCGGCCAACCATGAGCCCCCTTGGGAAGTGGGCTTCCACTTCCTTTTAGCTTTAGCTCATGGTCCGGTTCGTTAATTGCTAAAACGTATACGACGTGTTTTTAATTATAAATTGTCATCGGTTATCGGTAATTAAAGCATCAACTAATAATACGGGTTAGTTGAATTATTAATACATGTCCGACAAAGACAATATGGTATAATTAATTTATTCAATATACATTAATCAAATATAAATCTCTTATATTTAATTTACGAATTAATTGCTTAATTCGCCTTAGCCGTTATTATTTAATCCGTATTAAATAAAATATCTCAACATCACATTTTGACTAGTTATTAGTCTAGTAACTCGGACTAACTGGTTAGTCAAATTTGGCATCTACATGACTGTATTTTCATACCGTCACATCTCTCAAACGTATCCTATAGGTGTGACTTTTAGGGACCAGTTGATCACCGCCATCTGTATGACAATAACGTCAAACTTATCTAGCAAGCCAACCGTTATCGATAAACGTGGACCAACTGATTATGATACAAAAGTATACCCTTTGATCCTTTTAGAGATTTATAAGTCCTTGCACTAACTGTAAAGGACACCAGCCCCAACAAGCTCCCACTTGTCCGTACAAGTGTATGTGCAATGACGTTATCCGCACTAACTGGAGGACACCACCTCCAACAAACTCCCACTTGTCCGTACAAGTGTATGTACGATAACCGATTCTCATATTCATTTAAAATTTCTCCCACTCAATGTAAAACAATTTGCAGATCCGGATCCGCAAAGGTCGTATTTTACAATCGATCTGTATCTAGAGTGGTTTCCCCGACTAGAGAGTAACTTAACCGATAAAACGAATTCGTATTCGAGCATGGCCATGCATTTCGATTCTGACTCCTCGAGTGGCCCTGAGAAATATCGAGTACCTGATAAAGGCTGAATATTTCCTTCAACTCGAACTCCTACCGATCTAAGCACAAAGATGAAATGACCCGAAACAATCTACTTGGCCCCCCGTTACGGATGACCGTGAGAAAGAAACCAAAGTCACCCAAAATCTGCCTTAGTCTCAAGAGACAATCGATAGTCAAAAGAATCGACTCTTAGGATCACCATGGAGGTCCTATCCACGACCTGGCACCGAATGTTGTAAAACATTTAGGACTCCACGTTGATGTCACAATTGTGTCCTACGAGATATCCGTATAAATCGCCTCTGTGATTGGTCACCAACTTTGTTGACTTATGGCTCGTTGAACCCACCATCAACCAACGTCACAAAATAATTACCTTGAGTTATCAGCTCACGTGGGTAATTAAGGACCATAAAATATAATGTTTGTTCAGTTCACTTTGTGGTGTTCAAAAATGTCGTACAAAACCACATGAAAAAAACAAAATATATATAAATATCAAAACGATGATGTCGTATAGAGTACAAAAGAGAATGAATCTAATCCATAAAAGAGTACTACAACTTAGGAACACGTTTAATTCCCATGGAATTAACATGCCCTTCATGCTTATCTTGTCGTAATGGTTTAGTGAGAGGATCTCGCTATGTTATCATCTCAGAGCAATCTTTTCTATCACTACTTCCTTTTGCTCCACGTAATCTCGGATTAGATGAGCTTTCCGTTGTACATGTCTAGACTTGTTGCTAGACTTTGACTCCTTAGCTTGGAAGATGGCACCTCTATTGTCGCAATAGATGGTGATCGGGTCATTCGAACTAGGCACTACAGATAGTCCATGTAAGAATTGACGCATCCATATCGCTTCCTTTGTAGCTTCGACGCGGCATAGTACTCGGACTCGGTCGTAGAATCTCTTTGTAACAGTTTGTTTGGAACTCTTCCACCGATCTGCAGCGCCATTAAGAGTAAAAACGAATCCAGACTGAGATTTCGAGTCATCACGATCCGTTTGGAAGCTAGCATCTGCGTAACCGGTTGCGCATAGCTTTTGTTCGCCTCCATAAGTCAATGCCCAATCTTTAGTCCTCTGTAGGTACTTAAGAATGTTCTTGACAGCCATCCAATGTGATTCACCTGGATGCTGTTGGAATCGACTTGTCATACTCAATGCATATGCCACGTCCGGACGTGTGCATATCATGGCATACATGATTGATCCTATAGCCGAGGCATAAGGAATCCGTGTCATGCGCTCTTTCTCTTCCGGTGTCTCTGGTGACTGAGACTTGCTCAAATGCACCCCTGGAGCCATAGGAAGAAACCCCTTCTTGGAGTTAGTCATGCTGAATCTCTCTAGGACTTTGTCTATGTAAGACTCCTGACTGAGAGATAACATCCGTCGTGATCTATCTCGATAGATACGGATGCCTAGAATTCTTTGTGCCTCTCCCAGATCTTTCATCTGGAAATGGTTTTTCAACCATACTTTCACCGAAGTTAAGAGAGGTATGTCATTCCCAATCAGGAGTATGTCATCGACATACAATATTAGGAAGACAATCTTGCTCCCACTCGACTTGATATAAAGACATGGTTCATCGACCGACCGAGTAAATCCATTTTCTTTAATCACTTGGTCGAAGCGATGATTCCAACTTCGAGATGCTTGCTTAAGTCCATAAATGGAACGCTTAAGCTTGCACACTTTCTTAGGATGTTCTGGATCAATGAAACCTTCGGGTTGTACCATGTACAACTCTTCCTCCAAAAAGTCGTTTAAGAAGGCGGTTTTCACATCCATTTGCCAAATTTCATAGTCATGAAAAGCGGCAATCGCTAAGATAATCCGAATGGAACGCAGCATGACTACGGGTGCGAAAATTTCATCGTAGTGCAAACCTGGCACTTGGGTGAAACCTTTAGCAACTAGTCGTGCTTTATAGATATCTTGTTGACCTTCCACAGAATGCTTTATCTTGTAAAGCCATTTGCATTGAAGGGGACGAACCTTAGCAGGTAAGTCAACAAGATTCCATACGTTGTTCTCATACATAGAGTCCATCTCGGATTGCATGGCCTCAAGCCATAGCTTTGAGTCGGAACTAGTCATGGCACCTTTATAGGTTGCGGGTTCACTACTCGTTAAGAGTAGAACGTCATCTATGTCATGTTCCTCGACCATACCAATGTATCTGTCTGGAGGAATAGAGACTCTTCCCGACCTCCTAGGTTCCTCAGGAATATTCACCGCAGCCGGGATCGAAGGAATTTGTTCCTCCAATGGTTGCTCGGTATTTGGTTCTGGAATCTCCGACAGGTCGAAGGTTCTATCACTCTTTGCATTCTCGAGAAATTCCTTCTCTAAGAATGTCGCACTAGCCGCAACAAATACACGTTGTTCGGTTGGCGAATAGAAGTAATGACCAAGTGTTCCTTTAGGATAACCTATAAAGTATGTCTTGACCGATCGCGGGCCGAGCTTATCCTCGTGTCTCCACTTGACATAAGCCTCGCAGCCCCAAACCCGTATAAAGGACAAGTTAGGGACCGTTCCCTTCCATAGTTCATATGGAGTCTTGTCAACAAATTGTAGACGGACTTCGGTTAAGTATTAGAGCGGTACATCAAAAGAGCATAACCCCACAATGAGTCAGGCAACACGGTGTGACTCATCATGGATCGAACCATATCAAGTAGTGTTCGATTTCTCCGTTCGGACACACCATTCAATTGAGGTGTTCCAGGTGGAGTTAACTGTAAGACAATCCCACAGTCCTTTAGGTGTTGATCAAACTCATGAGAAAGATACTCGCCACCACGATCTGAACGTAGTTTTTTAATCTTTCTACCTAATAGGTTCTGTACCCTATTCTTATATTCTTTGAATTTCTCAAAGGATTCACTTTTGTGCTTCATTAAGTAGACATAGCCATATCTACTTAAATCGTCCGTGAAAGTGATGAAATACCTATAGCCTTCTCGTGCGGTGATTGACATAGGACCACATACATCCGTGTGTATGAGTCCTAATAGGTCAGCAACGCGCATTCCAACACCTTTGAAGGAAATCCGAGTCATCTTACCGATGAGACATGATTCACACGTGCCAAATGATTGAAAATCAAAGGCCGAGATAGCTCCATTCTTTATGAGCTGTTTTACGCGTTTCTCATTAATGTGTCCCATACGGCAGTGCCATAGATACGTTTGATCTTTGTCACCAACCTTTAACTTTTTATTCATTACGTGTAATATTTCGGTGGTCTGATCTAAAACATAAATTCCGTTCATGGAGACTGCCTTGCCATAAATCATATCGTGTAAAGAGAAAATGCAAGTATTATTCTCTATTACAAATGAAAAACCAAGTTTGTCAAGTGCGTAAACCGAAATGATGTTTTTCGAAAGACTGGGTACATAATAGCGGTTATATAAAAATAACTCAAATCCGCTAGGAAGTTGGATCACATATGTTCCCCTTGAGACGGCAGCCACTCGTGCTCCATTCCCGACACGCAGTCCACCTCACCCTTTACGAGGGGTTCGATGTTTCGGAGCCCCCGCACATGATTACACAGATGAGAACCACAACCAAGATCAAGTACCGAAGTTCCGTAACTTGCATGGTTAATCTCAATCATATGAATAAAAGTAGAAGAGGATGAAGACATACCAACGGGTTTAACGCGACCGCCTTTAAGTCCTCATGATAAACAGGACATGTACGCCTCCAATGCCCAATCTTGTGGCAATGATGGCATTCCATGTTTTCATTCTTGCTCTTTGTCGCGCCTGATGAGGTGCTCGACTCACCAGGCCCACTCTTACCTGGACCCGACTTCTTGAACTTCGGTTTACTTACTGCTAGGTTTGCCTGAGCTTTGCCCTTACCCTTCCCCTTGTTTGTCACAACGAGAACATCCTGTTTCAAGCTCCCACTGAACTTTATGTCCTTCTCGGTGCAGTACGCGAGAAGGAGTGCGATTCATGGGGACTTTTCTTCAAATCATTCATATAGTAATTCGCTCTAAATTGCGAAAAACCATCGTGGAGTGAATGAAGCATGCGGTCAATCACAATGTTCTCGCTGATTTTACAATCAAGCGTCTCCAGTTTCTCGACATTCTCAATCATGCTGAGAATGTGTGGGCTAACCGGTTGGCCCTTCTGGAGTCTCGCATCAAAGAAGCGAGTGGTATGCTCATAGGTCACGATTCTCGGTGCTTTCGAGAATTCCTTGGTGAGCGTGGTGAAAATCTTGTTTGCACCTTGGGCTATGAAGCGTTTCTGCAAATTTGATTCCATTGCAAAAATGAGTACGTTTTTAATCGCACCCGCTTCCATGACGAAGTCGCTATACGTGGAGACCTCGTTAACTCGAGCCGTGGGACCTGGGGCTGGCGGGAGGGGCTCGGTCGATACTTGAGCTTCTCGTCGGCGGTGGCGGCATTCCGTAAAGCCGCCTCCCGATCCGCGAAGTTTGATCCATCATTCTTCGATCTAGTAGACCGATTCATCCGATTCATGAAGATCCGAAGCCGGGACTCACGGTCCAATGTGGCACTTGGCATTGGGTCATCGAGGATGCCAACCATTATGTTATTAGCAGTTTAAAAAACGTGATCTACGCTGAAAAAGAAAGAAAAACAAAAACGAAATAAGCAACTCATCGAGGTGATTTAAGTCTATTAAAATTCATTTTAATCGTGTAGACTCATTGCACTTTTATAATTGATCTCCCTCAAGAATAATACAAGTGATCCCAAGACTCAATTTCCGTAAATTGATAAGCCAACTGTTTAGCTAGTTCTTCCGTAAAAACTCTTGGTCGATAGATTTCCGTAAATCCTATCTATAGTCCACCATGATCACGGGATCGCATTTGAGTGACCATAGTGTTGAGATAAAATAAGTCAATCGGTTCCAACTTACCCGACGTAGAAGGGGTCATATTATGCCTACCGACGAAGAAGGGATTCATTGGAGTTTGACCTATAAAGACCGTTCTCAATTTTTGTTTATACGAGGAAGATCCCATCAACTAAGTTTCAATTCATTTTAAGTGAACGAATAACTAGCATCTGCGTGAATGAATTAATTTAGATGATGGCCTAAATCGTGTGACATACGAATGTCATAGAAAACTAACGCGTGACCTCTATATGAGTCAGTTTTCATGCAATTATTAGGTGGTTTGGTTTTTAGGCGGAATATGATGCATACTATCGTTACGATAAAATAAATAAATGAATGCGATACGTAAATAAAATTCCTAGTGTGGCCTATCCTAGTAAAAAGAACATAATACAACTTTGGAATCCACCGTTGGACCCGAAAAGCTTGTCTTGATGTTCCATCTTTGTCCATGTAGCGGGAGTGAGCATCCGGTCTCCTTCTTTAGTCTTCTCAAAATTACAATTAAAATTTACAAAATATAAACCTATTTACATTTTAAATAAAAACTGTAATTAAAAGAAATAAAAGGAGATACGAGATCTCAAAATACAACCAAGACCGTGTTCCATCATTACGGTAACACGTTCTACTAAGGCCACACTAAGTTACAACCGTTTGCAAAAATAAATAAATACGTAATTAAAAGCATTCAAAATAATCAAAAACGATAAATAAAATGCATCAACTAAATTAAATTTATTCGTGACATAATTCCGTAATTATGTTAAATTATCCAAACCACCAAAGATAATTAAAATTATGTGACAAAACCGCTTCATCAACTTAATTTTAATTCATGATAATCCGTTACTTTAAATCGTTTTAAAGTAACTAAATTGTTCGTAGGTGAACCGTTTCACTATCAAGCGAGTGCATAAATCCGTATTATGCAATAATGGCCGAAAAAAAAACAAACAATTTTTTTTTTTTTTTTTTTTTTCTTCACTGCTGGACGTGAACAGTACCACGAAAATTTTTTTTTTTTTTTTATAAAAGTTGCTGAAACCGAGAGCAACAAAAACAAAAAACGGCTCAAAACGTGAGCAACAAAGATCAAAACAAACGATTTGATAAAACCCAATTGCAATTTAATCTAATCCGTATAGAATTCAAACTACAATTGATACATCTTTAACATATTGCAATAATTATCGATTAAAATTACAACATGTAAAGAACGATTGAAAACAAGAGATCGAACGATCTAACAAAAATGTGTGGCACGCAAATCAATGCAAAAAAAAAACAGGAAAAACAGGCCGTGAACATCAAGGCCACACGGTTTTCCAAAATTTTTTGGCCGAGACAAAAAAAATTAGTGCCGCACGAAATTTTATGCCAACATTTTGATAGATCTTTAACATATTGCGATGAATATCGATTACAAAACAATATGCAAAGATCAAAATGAAAACAAGACAAACGACAACCATCACCGTGTAAACTTGACACGGATCCCAAGGCACAAAAAAACGCAGCAAACGCAGCAAAAAAAAAAAATTTATCGATCCATTTCGATTGATGAAAATCACATAGAAAAATTTACGTGGCCTCGCTCTGATACCACTTGAAGGGTAATATCCGTATAAAACCCATAATAGAAGGATTATAACGCAAATTTAATACGTGATTTATAGTCATAAACGAAAACAACAATGAAACGATAAAGATAAGAATTAACCTTCGGTCCTAGTGCAAATTGGCAATGAGAGATCAAAGTAGATCTCCTCCTAAATGATGCACCCAAGATCGTCTGAGAAATGCCCTTGTGCTAGAATGAATCCTCTAATTGCCTTGCAATATTGAGAGGATTATTTTTGTGAGTTTTTCTTTAGATGAGAGATCTAGGTTTAGAGAGGAAAAATGTCTCTCAAAACCCTAAAATTTTGTCTAAAATGAATTAGGTTACAAAAGAGAGGAGAACCTCTCTTTTGTTCTCTCTTAATGACCAACCATGAGCCCCCTTGGGAAGTGGGCTTCCACTTCCTTTTAGCTTTAGCTCATGGTCCGGTTCGTTAATTGCTAAAACGTATACGACGTGTTTTTAATTATAAATTGTCATCGGTTATCGGTAATTAAAGCATCAACTAATAATACGGGTTAGTTGAATTATTAATACATGTCCGACAAAGACAATATGGTATAATTAATTTATTCAATATACATTAATCAAATATAAATCTCTTATATTTAATTTACGAATTAATTGCTTAATTCGCCTTAGCCGTTATTATTTAATCCGTATTAAATAAAATATCTCAACATCACATTTTGACTAGTTATTAGTCAAGTAACTCGGACTAACTGATTAGTCAAATTTGGCATCTACATGACTGTATTTTCATACCGTCACATCTCTCAAACGTATCCTATAGGTGTGACTTTTAGGGACCAGTTGATCACCGCCATCTGTATGACAATAACGTCAAACTTATCTAGCAAGCCAACCGTTATCGATAAACGTGGACCAACTGATTATGATACAAAAGTATACCCTTTGATCCTTTTAGAGATTTATAAGTCCTTGCACTAACTGTAAAGGACACCAGCCCCAACAAGTCCACCATTCCAATTCCGCCTCGTGTCTATCAAGTCGAAGCAAGCGTACTTACGGGTCTTTACTTATGAGTCGTCTCACCACAAGACTCGTCCAATGGCATCACGCCGCTACATTGGACACGTGTCAAAAGTTCGGTCAACACCGTCACGTCATAAATCGAGTCACTATCGTCTTGTTGAGTCTGATCTTTGTCTCGTCCTTTGTATTGTCTTCATTCAGTCTTTGAACCGTGTCGGATTGAGTTTTAATGTGAGCCGTTTTTCTGCCTCAGAACCATGGCCCCGTCTTCAACTTCGTCTGTCAACAGCAACAACAATGATAACAACAGAGATGTCATAACTGCTTAGCTAGCCAGCCTGCTCACCGCTCTTAAGGTCACTCTGGATCGTGTCGAGACCCGCATCGACACCCTGGAAAACAAAGAAGCTGTAGAACATAATAATCCACCTCTGACTGAAATCGAGAAGAGGCTAAAGCTTTTGGAAGAACAGCTCCTAGCCCGGGGTAACAATATCCACCTTGAGAACAACCGAAGGTTTGAACCTGTTGGGGATCAATTACCCGACAACTTTACCTTAACTGATGTACCTAAGTTCAAAGGAGTGGAGGACCCGCTCAATCATATTCGTGCCTTCAAAGACTACATGGCCATTAAAGGGGTCAAAGGGGAGCTCTTCACCCGGATCTTTCCGTCCTCTTTGGAACCGATCCCTTGTCAGTGGTACTACTCCCTTGATCCAAAGAACCTTACTACTTGGGATGAAGTCGCAGTTGAATTCGCCAAACAATACGCTGACAATGTTAAAATCCAAGCCAATACCCATACCCTTGAGGTCCTAACCCAGAACGACAAGGAGGGATTAACCGAGTTCTTAACCCGTTGGAGGAGGGTAAGTACTCAGCTAGTCAGCAAGCCGAGTGAATCAACTTTGGTGGAAAAGTTCGTCAACAATCTCCGCCCAGTGTATGCCAACTTACTGAGGTATCAAAATATTAAGACCTTCCAGAATCTGCAAATTTTGGGGACACGCATTGAAGATGACCTCCGGAAGGGTGTCTTGGCCAAGACCACTGGCAGAGGCTACCAAGGATCCACCTCAACCGGGTCTCGCCCTTACGGCCAAACAAACAAGATTGATGAGGTCAACCTCGTTGAACCATCTTCTAAGAGAGCTGAGCGCCCCCAGAGAGTGTTCACTAATATAGGGTCGACTTATGCAAGTGCCCTGAAGAGGCTCATGGACCAGGGGAAGTTAAAACCAATCAGACCCACTCCGGATCAGACCGATGCTAAGAAATCCCGCTTCTGGAACCCCAATGCCTACTGTCAGTACCATCAAGGGAAAGGGCATGATATAGAAAACTGCTTCAAACTCAAACACATCATCCAAGACATGATTGATAAAGGGGATTTGCCTTTACCCCCACCTTCTAAGCCAAACAACAAAACAAAGCCTCTCGGAATCCACGCTATCTCCAAAGATGAACCAACTCTGGACTGCTCTCACCTCATCCTGCCAATTGATGACAAGGTAAACACCTTGGAGAAAGATCCCTCGAACGGGGTATTTGTGTTCAGTGCCGCAACTATGCTCACCATGTTCCAACAAGTTGAGGAAGCCATAGCCAGCCTCTCCGAGAGGATCAGCCGACTTGACGATGTCTACCGCCGACTTATCTTCAATCCTCCACCACCACGCCCGAGGGAGAGTCCCCCGAGCGCCCAAAACTACCCTCACCAGGACAGATTGCTCCCGCGACCATTCTGGCATGCACCTCACAATAATCACCCTCACAATAATCACCCTCACAATAATCAACCTCACAAAAATTACCCTCACAAAAATTACCCTCACAGTAATATCCCTCACAAAAATTGCCCACAAAGGAATACCCCTCCAAGGTGCCTTCGAGATCCTGAAATCAATGGCATCTGGAGAGATGATGTTGAAGATGTCTATATCGTCCCAGGGATAGAGAAACGGGCGAAAGAGATCGGTCACCTTACCCGGTCCGGTCGCCCCTATCAGAACCCGAACAATTCAGCGGTCGCTCCAACAACAAACGACCAAGTCGTCCCGGAAGCAGACACTCAACCAAGAGCACCTAAGAATTCGATCCTCAAGCAGGTTCAGAAGGAAAAAGACGAGATCTCGATCTGGCAACTGATCGCGACATCCTTTGAGCATCGACAGGCTTTGCTACAGGCCTTGGGAAAATTAACTGTGCCCTCCACCTCTTCCCCTGAAGAAATAGTGGCACATATGACGAGGGACGCCCCTGACTTGAACAACCCAGTCGTCTTCTCTGACGAAGATATCCCTCCCTTCGGAGCCAATCATAACCTTGCCCTGTACATTACCGTACAATGTCTCAGGAAGAATGTGCCCATGGTCCTTGTAGATGACGGATCCGCGGTAAATGTCATTCCCCTCAAGACTACTCACAAGCTGGGTATTAAGGAAGCTGATTTGGTCCCAACAAATCAAGGAGTATGCGCCTACGGCGACACTCGTCGCAAGGTCGCAAGGCTTATCACTCTAACTGTCGCAACCGGACCACTGGAAAGGCAAACCATTTTTCAGGTGGTCGACATTGACGCCTCCTTCAATATGCTCCTGGGACGTCGCTGGATTCACGCCGTCAAGCCAGTTACCTCAACTCTCCACCAGAAGATCAGGGTCCCCTTCAACGGAAAAACAATCACAATTCCTGCTTCCCCGATCAAAGCTATCATGAGAAAAGGAATAGCCTCCCAGACCATTGAGGAAGATGACAGTGAAATGTGGGGATTCCAAGCTGTGAATGCCATAACTGATGAATTAACACCCGTTGATTGTGACCTGTTTGCCAACCTCACAGTCAACCGCATCATGATGCGCCAGGGTTACTTCCCGGGTTTGCCCCTCAATCCACTGAAGAGCACCTTACCTCCCTCGAAACAGGCTAAGGTCCCCAACATTCCCTTCGGACTGGGATATGAGCCTACCGATGAAGATATCCAGGAGATGAACCTCCTAGTTCGAAAACACAAGAAGCACGGAGTTATCCTCCGTCCTTATCATTTGACCCTCAATGGATACTTTGTTCCTGAGGGAGAGTCCGAGCTCTGCCATGGCTTTCCGGAGCCGATCTATGACTCTATGGCCAAGGCCAGATAACCGGGTGTGGAAGTCTTCCAGGACTGCTACTTCATCCCCGACAACACCAAGGCTGCATCAACCGAGTCTAAGCCGTCGCCATGCCTCGATGGACAAGTTGTCACTCTCCTCTTTGGAGAAGATAACATCAACCACCTCGACTATGAGGACATTATCAACATCGCCCTGAAGGACAACCAATTTGACCCAACCGCCTTGATATCCGACACTGACCCGGAGAAAGCTACACAAGGCTGGAGGAAGACCATCAAGTGGACCGATCGCCGAGGCCGCATTCTCAAGATCACAACTGGAGAAGGCCCTATGTTCAAAGAGGGAAGTGGAGAAGAATCTGAATCTGAGTCTGAGTAGAAGTCAGAGTCTGTCATAGCTTCTAACACTCCCGATGTCCCAGTCAAGGTCCCCTTCCCACTATTTTCTCACAAGGTCGTGGCTTATTCAAAGGCTGAGTCTACTAGGGTCACCCCCACTCCCATGAAAGGTGACAACCTGGAGCCTGTTCCAGGGGCCACCTCCTCTGCTGTGTTGCCTCTGACCGACCACGAGATGTCTGTCCTCTCCGAGCTTTTCGATCGTGTCAACTTAATGAACGCTAAGTTTGCTTAAGACTCGTCTCAATTTAACTGCAATGCAATTTTGAATGACGATGAGGAATTTGACTTGAGTGACTACCCACCTCACCTAGCCGAAGAACTTGACAAACGGGAAACCAGAACCCCCATCATTGAGGAGACCGAACCTATTAACGTAGGAACCGACAACACACCTCAAGAACTTAGGATAGGGATAACCCTGGACCCCTCGGAAAGACAACAGTTCATTGACCTCTTCCACGAATACAAGGACGTATTCGCCTGGTCCTACAAAGACATGCCTGGGATTGACAGGGAAATTGCAGAGCACCGGATACCCACTAAGCCCGGAGCTAAACCCGTGAAGCAGAAGCTACGCCGGATGCGTCCTGAATGGGCCCTGAAAATCAAGGAAGAAGTAGACAAACATTTCCAGGCCGGTTTCATCAAAGTATCTGAGTACTCTGACTGGGTGGCCAACATCATTCCAGTACTGAAGAAAGACGGGAGAATTCGGGTTTGCGTCGACTTCAGGGATCGGGGATTTCTCGGCCAGGTCCAATACATCAGCCGCTTCATTGCCAAGCTCACCATGATTTGTGAACCAATATTCAAGAAACTTCGCACCTCCGATCACACCGATTGGGACGACGACTGTCAAAAGGCCTTCGACAGGATAAAGGAAATCCTATCCAAACCTCCAGTCCTCATGCCACCGGAACCGGGGATCCCTTTATCCATATACCGACTGTTATAGACACAGCCATGGGAGCTATGCTAGCACAAACAGTCGATGGCGAAGAACGAGCCATCTACTACATCAGGAAAAAGTTCATCGAGTACTAGACAAGGTACACCCAGCTGGAAAAGACATGCCTTGCCCTAGTATGGTCAACAAAGAAGCTGCGGCATTACATGCTCAGCGACACGGTCCACATCTACTCCAAGATGGACCCGGTCAAATATATCTTCGAAAAACCCGTACTAAACGGAAGGCTGTCTAGGTGGACACTCATGCTACCCGAGTTCGATCTCAAGTTTGTACCCCTCAAGGTTATTAAGGGAAGAGCATTCGCCGATTTCCTGACAGAAAATCCCGTCAACGAGGATCCAACGACCGACACATGGTCACTTCCTGACGAAGACATCCTTTGTGCCGATTCCGACGCATGGGACCTATACTTCGATGGTGCATCTAATCTGAGAGGCTTCGGGGTAGGAATCCACCTAATATCACCGGAGGGAGAACTTGTTCCGATCTCAGTCAAGCTGGACTTCGCCATCACCAACAATGCCACTGAATATGAAGCGTGTCTCATCGGCCTGCAAGCAGCCATCACATTTGGCATCAAAAGACTAAGGCTCCACGGCGATTCCTCGCTCATCATCAATCAGGTGTCCGGATCATGGAAAATCCGAAGTGACAGCTTAGCTCCCTAACGAGCAAAAATCAATCAAGAGGCCGAGTTCTTCGACCAAGTCGACTACTTCCACTTGCCACGAGAGGAAAATCAATTTGCCGATGCCCTAGCGAAACTTGCCACGCTCGTCAATATACCTGACGACATGACATCGATGCCCCTATGTGTCGAGAGAAGGAGTAAGACAGCTCAGATTTGTGCCATCAACAACGACGAGGGAAGCTATGATGAACCTTGGTACCAAGCCATCCTCAACTACAAAACCAAAAACGAATTCCCTTCCAACTTTGACGCAAGAGGACAAAGAGCCGTCCGTTTACTTGCAACACAATTCGTGATAAACCAAAATCACTATACAAAAGAACACCCCAAGGAATTCTCCTCCATTGCATTGACCATTGATGCGTGTCTTTTATATGATATTTTACATCCCATTTTACACGCATTTCAGAGCTCATTCATGTAGTTTATGCTACATTTCTCCCTATTTCCGTCTACTTCCGTATTTTTGTACATTATTGCAGAAATGTGAAGAATCCAGCGGAAACCGAGCTAAATCCGTCCCCGAGTATCCTGCATTGCATATGACGTGAAGTATTCACCCGAGGAACGAGCTTGGTGCGCAATTCAAGGCCCAAAAGACAAGTCCACGAGTTTATAGAAGTCTAGTAGCAACTTAATCAGTCGATCGACCACCTCCATCAGTCGATCGAGCAACCATCGGGGTCCAGAAGCTACTGTTTGCTGGAGACCAGTTGATCGACCAGTCCTATCAGTCGATCGACCAAGATGCTATTCCAGACGAGAATTAAAAGATTGAGATTTATCAAGCCCACTAGTTACTAGGTTTAGGAATTATGTTACGTATACTCTCTTTATAACGTAACCTAATTCATTCAGTTTATCATCAAGCTTTTTTCAGTATTTTTACATTAAGTTTTACATCAGACAGTTCTTTATAATTAATTAGGGTTTGGGATTATTGTTGAGCATTGGATCCTTGGTTCTTATTAACTAATCTTTCCTCTGCAAATTCGGTATTCATCTGCCCTAATTTCAGTTTATTGCTTTATTTCATCATTAGTGTAGAATTGATAGTTAGATTCCCGCAACCAATTTTATCGTTTATGTTAATTGTTTACTTTATCGTTTCAAGCATGAATTCAGTAATTCTTATCGTTAATGTTATTGTTTTCGCCATTAGCATGAGTAGCTAGATTATTTGTGCTAGGATGTAGGCGAATTTTAGCGTAGGCGGCAAACTATTGAACACGGACTGAATTAGTGTCGATCGATCGATGACATTCTTGGTCGATCGACTGACCTCGTGAGGTTACCTTTCGTTTTAATTGATTTTAATGTTGTATTTAACGAATCGAATGCATGCGACCAGTTAGATGCTTAATTTATGACTGACCCATTAGATCGAGAGATAGGGAAAGTTATTTGACCACCAATTAAAATGACTAAACTGTGCTGAGATCGAAAGATAGGTATAGTTTAGACCGTTAGTCACTTTTCAGAACGAGAGTTAGTATTAGTGATATTAGGGACCTATAGCGAGATCGAAAGATGCTATTTGTTAACAGTGGACCGAGAGGACCTCTTGTTTCCCGCCTCACTTGTGTTCGATTTAGACCTGTTTAGTATGCTGCCGCCGAAGCTTTAATGAACCGATCATCCTAGTACCTCTTCTTTATCTGTTTAATCCGTCTTTTTTTTAGTTTACTATTTTTACTCTTAGCTTTAGACCAAATCAAATCAACCCCCACAATTGTTACTTTAGACTGAATTTAAATCAACTAGAATTTACATCTGTCTCCCTGTGGTTCGACCCGACTGCCATTAGCTATAGTTGTAGTTGGAAATTATAAATCTTATTTTTGACACCTCACGACGGGTATCAAATTTTGGCGCCGCTGCCGGGGAGGCAATAGTCCTAATTTTAGTTGTTTTATTTTTAGTCTTTCCTAGTTTAAGGGACTTCTGTTCCTTAAACTTTTCTTATATTCTTTTTGTAGTTTCTTCTTATGCGCAGGTAACAGGGTGGTGAACTAGTACCATTTGATCCTGAGATAGAGAAATCTTTGCGCGAGTTGAGACGAACACAAAGGGTATTACCGACAGAGGAAGAGCTGAGTACTCTGTCAAGCTATTACGAGAACGAACTGTTCGAAGAAGACCCACAATCTTCACCCGTTTCCACTTCTTCAGCCGAGACAGTTACTTCTCCAGAAATTCCAGTCATGGCCGAGGAAGCGAGTATAGCTAGTCATTCTGAGCCGACAGCTGAAAACTTATACAAGGGGTTCGAATTACCAGGAGATGCCAGGAAGTTCGAACCAAAGCCTTCATACATTAGCATGGTTGAGAAGAACCGATTCGGGAGCTGCAAATGAAGATGCAAATAAGCATATGGAGACCTTTATTGACTCACTCATTGTTCCATACCCCCACCAGCCGGCGTGACCCAAGACCAGATCAAGGAGACCATGTTCATCTTCTCCCTTCGTGATGCTGCAAGGGAATGGTATAGAGATTTGGACCGAACCGTTCAGGGGATCACCGATTAGAATTCATTGGCATTGGCATTCTACAAGAAGTACTTTTCTGCTTCAAGGACGATTGCTATTAGAGCTCAAATCACGGGCTTTAAACAAGGGCTGGATGAGAACTTCCACGAAGCATGGGTCCGTTTTAAGAAGTTGGTGCGAACCATACCGCACCATGGGTTCGAAAAGTGGAGCTTGTGCAATCATTTCTACAATGGGTTGTACGACGATCAGAGGGCCATTTTGGATGCTGCAGCCAATGGACGATTCACTGAAAATTTGGGAGCAACCAAGGGGTGGAAGATCATTGACGATCTAGCTACCCACAAGGCCGAGTATGGGAATTCCAGAGGGAACCAGAGGAGAGCTGCTGAATCTTCCTCTGTCGCTGCGCTTGAGGCTCTTACTGCGAGATTTGACAAGTGTAATACTTTCGTGGTTTGATCTTTGTCACCAACCTTTAATTTCTTATTATTCATGTGTAATACTTTCGTGGTTTGATCTAAGATGTAAATTCCATTCATGGAAACTGCTTTGCCATAAATAATTTCATTGAAAGAGAAAATACAGCTATTATCCTTTATTGAAAATGCAAAACCGTCTTTATCAAGTACGAAAACAGAAATAATGTTCTTAGACAAACTGGGTACATAGTAACAGTTATATAAAAATAACTCAAAACCACTAGGGAGTTGGATTACATATGTTCCCTTCGAGACAGCAGCAACTCGTGCTGCATTCCCGACACGCAGGTCCACATCACCTTTTTCGCGAGGTATGATGTTCTTTAGGCCCTGCAAATGATTACACAGATGAGAACCACAACCAGTATCTAGTACCCAAGTTCCGAAACTTGCATGGTTAATCTTACTCATATGAATATTAGATGACATACCAACAGGAACGACGCGGCCTGCTTTGATGTCCTCACGGTAGACGGGACAGTTCCTCCTCCAATGTCCAGTCTTGTGACAATGGTGGCACTCTATATCACCGCCCTTGCTCTTTGCCTTGCCCTGTGAGCCACTAGTCACACCAGGCGCACTCTTACCGTTTCCTGGCTTCTTAAACTTTGGCTTACCTACAGCTAGGTCGCCATGAGCCTTGCCCTTACCTTTACCCTTGTTTGAAATCATGAGAACATCCTGCTTCATGCTCCTACTCAATTTCATATCCTTCTCCTGTGCATACGAGAAGGGAGTGTAGCTCATGAGGACTCTTTTTCAAGTCATTCATGTAGTAGTTCGCCCTGAAAAGGGCAAAACCATCATGAAGAGAATGAAGCATTCGGTCAATGACAATGCTCTCACTGATTTTGCAATCAAGAGCCTCCAGCTTCTCGACATTCTCAATCATGTGAAGAATGTGTGGGCTAACCGGTTGGCCCTTCTGGAGTTTCGCATCAAAGAAGCGACAAGTATGCTCATATGTAACGATTCTCGGTGCCTTTGAGAACTCGTTAGTGAGCGTGGTGAAAATCTTGTTTGCACCCTGAGCAATGAAGCGTCTCTGCAAATTGGTTTCCATTGCAAATATGAGTACGTTCTTTATCGCACCCGCTTCCATAACGAAGTCACTATAAGCGAGTGACTCGTTGACTCCTGCATTAGGGCCTGGGTTGACCGGTATTGGCTCAGTTAAGTACTTGAGCTTACCGTCAGCAATGGCAGCATTCCGTAGTGCCGCCTCCCAGTCCGCAAAGTTGGACCCATCATTCTTCAGTCGCGTGGACTGATTCATGTGGTCCATGAAAGCTTTCAGCCAGGACTCGCGTCCAAGTGTGGCACTAGGCATTGGGATTGCTTTATTTCCAGCCATTTCGTTGTAACAGTATTATTAAAATAAACGTGTTCTACATCATGAGAAAGAAGAATAAAAATAATAAGCATGTGCATCGTTTATATTTTTAAGTCTAATGAACTACTGTCATAACGCGAAGACTCAAAACATTTATACAATTGACCTCCCTCAAGAATTATATAAATGATCGCAAGACTCAATTCTCTGTAAATTGATAAGCTAACCTTTTAGCTAATTCTACCGTTAGAATTCTTGGTCGATAAATTTCTGTAAATTCTATCTTTAGTCCATCATAATCACGAGAAACTCTTCGGACTATGATGTTGAGGTAAACTAAGTCAAAACAACTACTTATCCAACGTAGAAGGGGTCATATTATGCCTACCGACGAAGAAGGGATTCATAGTTGTTTGCCCTTATAAAGACTAATCTCAATTTCCGTTTTTAGAGGAAGATCCCATCAACTTTATTTAATTCATTTTAAGTGAACTAATATTTAGCATGCGAGAATGAATAAACTAAGGTAATGGCTTAATAAGACTGTGACATCTGTATGTCCATGAAAACTAACATACAACCTATATGAGTCAATTTTCATGAATTTTAGTAGTAGGTGGTTTGGTTTTAGGCGGAATATGATGCATAAACTATCATGTGAATGAAGAGCAATAGGAATGAAAACGTAAAAACAATAAAAGTCCTAGTGTGGCCTATCCTATCAAAATGAACAATAAATACAAGTTTGGAATCCATCCTTGGACCCGAGAAGCTTGTCTTGATGTTCCATCTTGATCCATGTAGCGGGAGTGCGCTCCAATCTCCATCTTTAGTCTTCTTCGAAAAATTACAATAAATAAAATTTACATAATAAACCTATTTATTACATTCTAATTTCAAAACCCAAAAACTAAAGAAAAGTAAAGGAGATTTGAGATTTCATAATTACATAAAAAATCATGTTTCCTTCATTACGAAAACATAATTTGACTAAGGTCACACTAAGTATTACAAATTACAACCGATTGTAAAAAAAATACGTAAATTAAATTCATTCAATCGATTCATTCAACAAAAATTAAAATGCATCAACTAAAAATAAATTAAACATACATGACACAATTCCTTAATTATGTTGATTAATTTATCCAGACCACCTATTTAAATCAAATTAAGTGACAATTCCTCAATTAATCACATTAATTTCAATCTTAATTCATATTAAACTTGTAATATGAATTCAATCCGTCAAAATTTTAAACTGCTTTAAAATAATATGATATCTTTAAATTGTGAACCGTTTCACAATAACTAATTGGCCAAAACAAACATGTTTTTTTTTATTTATTATTTTCATTCACGGCAAAATAAAAAAAAACAATTTTTTTTTTAATTCCCAGCTGCTCACGGCTGGAATAAAAAAACAGCCCAAATTTTTTCCCAATTCGGCAATTTGGCAAAAACGAAAGAAAAAAAGAACTTTTCTAATTATTATTTTTTTTTCTCTTTTCCGACATTTCAGGGAAAAAAAAAAACAAACCCACAAAAGAAACAGAAATTTTTTTTTTCTCTTTGGCTCACGGCAAACCCTAAAAAAAATAAGCCGTCACTTTTTTTCTTTTGCGGCAAAAAGCCCTAATACAAAAATCGATGAAGAAAATGTTTAAAGTTGCTTATAGAACATGATTTAGCAAATGAATTAATGAACATGATTAATCGTATATGCAAAAACTATATAGCAAAAACAAGTTCTTGTATCATCGACATGACGATTCTATTTGTATTTTAACTTAATCTTCATAAATCAAAATCTACCAATTCTTCATATGATAATTTAACTGATTAAAACAATGATATGAAAAATGAAATTGGAAATAAATCATCAAGCAAAAGAAAAAAAAAAACAGAAAAAACAGGCCGAAAAAAATTACCTCTCGGCAAAAAAAAAATTTTAGCCGAATTTTTTTTTTTTTTTTCGAAATTCCTCATATTGTTTACATACAATTTTATGAAAATCATCAAAATTAAAATTCGTGGCCTTGGCTCTGATACCACTTGTGGGATTTATCTGTATGCATCCCTTAATATTCAAGGATTATAACGAATTTTATGAAGATGATCACTAGTCATAAAATAAAATTACATAAACAAAAGTATATAGGATTTAGTAATAACCTTCGGTCCTAGCAAAAACGGCCTAAGAACAATATCAAAGTTGATATTCGCCTATTAGTTGCACCCAAGACGATATGAGATATGTCCTTTGATTATGCTAGAATCGATCCAAATTTTCTGTAAAAATTTAGGTTGTTTTGTGTTTTTTCTGATGAGAGGAGAGATTAGGTTAAAAGAGAATTAGCGTTAGAAAATGATCTCCCTTTCTCCTCTTATGGAAACCGAAAATGGGAGTGAATAAGGGAGATATTATCTTCCCTAATTCGGCCCATATCACCGAAATAAGGAGTATATTTTCCTTATTTTCGGTTATTCCAAAAATGTATAAAATGTGTTAAATTATCATCTAGTGAGGATCGAACCCATGACCTCTTGGTTTGTGTACCCTCACTATTACCACTATGACACATTCATCTTGTTGATATTAAATATAACCGATTACATTTAATTACGAATTAACAGATTAATTCGTCCAAGCTAACATTACATACATTTAATTAAATATAACTTATTATATTCAATTTACGAATTGACAGTTAATTCGTCTCAACTAGTATTATTTAATCTTCATTAAATAATTGTCTCATCAACACATTGACTAACTGTTTAGTCATATTAGGCATCAATGTGATTATATTTCTATAACCACATCTCTCAAACACATCCTATAGGTGTGACCTTTAGGGACCAATTGATCACCACCATCTGTATGATAATAACGTCAAACTTTCTAGCAAGCCAATCGTTATTAGGTAATCGTTAATCAACTGATTAAAATACGAAGTAAACCCTTGTGAACCTGTAAGAGATATACAAATGTTATCACACTAATTTGTGGAGGACACAAGCTCCAACAGTACGATGACGAGTATTGACTAATTATATTCAAATGAACTTAAGACAATTAGTTCATAATTATTTTCAAAACTTGCCAAGTCGAACCCGACACCGAATATAATCAAAATAATGATGATTATTCGAGTCTCGTTCCTCAAATCAACAAATGCAGTCTAAACGACCCTTTCAAACCAAATCGGGTCAAATATCTATTTTTCAATACGTTTTATAAACGTTTTCCAAATGGTCAGAACACGGCATATAACCGTTGGTTGATCCGCGCCTAAAACAGGCCCTTTTTTTCTTATTTCCAAAACCAGGGGAGGCCTCCTTACACCGCCGGCATGCTCGCGCCTTATATGGCCGCCTAGCACAGGGCCTGTTCCCTTTTCGGCATTAGTCTAGGACGATCCCGACTCCGGTTAGCCCGGATCTAGGACGGATCAGATGACTATTTGGTCATTAAAAAATCATATTTGCAAAATGCTTTACTAAGACAAATGGATCACGTTATGCACCATAAACCTAGTACGGTAAATGGATGTTTAATTTCCGTCTTGCATGCAAATCAACCATTAATCAAACTCGACATCTTATACTTGATACTTGGATTAAATCAACCGACTTAGAAAGCTCTCACATGTTAGGTTTAAATTATTGGATGCGCATTCATGCATTTAAACCATTTTATCAACTTTTGTATTCAACCAACCAAGATCGATCAGTAGAGGCCGCTATCGCGGGCGGGATTGGGTGTCTGATTAAAGGGCTTCCCAATACGTACCTTCACCTCTTATTCAGAAACTTTGGATAGTGGACGACCTTATCCAGGGCGTACGAGAGTCATTCTAGAGATAGGATGCTAAAGAGGGACGATTCCTTATCTTTAGTACCTATGTCAAACACTGCTTTGTGCTTCGTTTGACCGAGGTATAAAGTGGATTCGAACGGGTTCCAAGCATCCTACAAATGCTTGGTGGCGACTCCGAACATCTCTAATCGTTTTGAGACCCTTACCAAGACGAAACCGACCGATCTAAAACGATCCGGTCGAAAGCATTTTTACGCCACCGAGCGTGGCTTTCAAAAGACCGTTGTATGTCCACAGATCGGCTGGGCTTGCATGTGGGCCATGTCCACAGATTGGCGACTCCGCTGGGGAAAACTAGGACACTTACGTCTTTCTGATCCCTAGATGGTTAGACTCGAACGAGGTATTGGTTGGAATGCATTAATTGATATTACGGTCACGGTCGGGTTCCTTGTCCGGGCCCACAACCTAACCTTTATCGATCAATTGGCTCGTCTCGTCGGCGTGAGTTTTCTCATCCCTGCGTTTCGAATCTCGATTGAGTCAAGCATACCATTGACGTCACACATTTCTGTTTCGTCAAAGACCTTTCATCACTTTCGAGCACGAGACTAGGGCTCCCTCCTTACATATTTTGTTTGGATTGGTATCCCTCTCGCAAATCGGGGTTTGATTGCTTGGTGTGTAACCCACCCTTCTAAGCCAAAACCCGTGTCAGCATAATGCATAATATAATGAACTGTGAGTGCTTATGTGCTACTTGATCATAAGTCCTTCTTCCAAAATCACCTTTTTTGCGCCGTTATAATGGCCATTTCAAACCTCGGTCTTTCGCCGACCGTTGCAAACCCTTTTTATGCCGTCGTAATGACGATTTTCAAACCGGTTTTTATAACCATTTCAACACGCCTTTCTAGGCCATCGTAATGACGATTTTCAAACCCGGTTTTTATAAACCATTTCAACACGCCTTTCTAGGCCGTCGTAATGACAATTTTCAAACCCGGTTTTTAAACCATTTTAACACGCCTTTCTAGGCCGTCGTAATGACGATTTTCAAACTTGGTTCTTTACAACCATTTCAAATCACCCTTTTACGCCGTTATAATCGCCGCGTCTAGACACGAATTTTAAGCCGTTTCGCACCGACAATGGCTCTTTCAAAACCCGAGAAAAGCACACACCCTTTTCTCGAGACACTTTCAAGATCCCGAGGACCATGCACCGTCCCCGAGACCTCTTCAAACATTTCAAACTCGATTATCAAAACATACAATTTTGAATTTCAAAAACCGTCTTGGGAGACAATACATTGTTTTCTGAACCGATTCAAACTCAAACCGTCTTTTGCAAATAAACTTAAGACAACCCTTTCAACTGACCGACTTGCGGGGATCTCTATCTTCGGAAGCCGTCCATAAAGCGACAAATGAATCTTTCTGGAAATTTCTATTTTCGAAAACTTCAGTCCACCATTCCAATTCCGCCTCGTGTCTATCAAGTCGAAGCAAGCGTACTTATGGGTCTTTACTTATGAGTCGTCTCACCACGAGACTCGTCCAATGGCATCACGCCGCTACATTGGACACGTGTCAAAAGTTCGGTCAACACCGTCACGTCATAAATCGAGTCACTATCGTCTTTTGAGTCTGATCTTTGTCTCGTCCTTTTTATTGTCTTCATTCAGTCTTTGAACCGTGTCAGATTGAGTTTTAATGAGCCGTTTTTCTGCCTCAGAACCATGGCCCCGTCTTCAACTTCGTCTGTCAACAGCAACAATAATGATAACAACAGAGATGTCATAACTGCTTAGCTAGCCAGCCTGCTCACCGCTCTTAAGGTTACTCTGGATCGTGTCGAGACCCGTATCGACACCCTGGAAAACAAAGAAGCTGGAGAACATAATACTCCACCTCTGACTGAAACCGAGAAGAGGCTAAACCTTTTGGAAGAACAGCTCCTAGCCCGGGGTAACAATATCCACCTTGAGAACAACCGAAGGTTTGAACCTGTTGGGGATCAATTACCCGACAACTTTACCTTAACTGATGTACCTAAGTTCAAAGGAGTGGAGGACCCGCTCAATCATATCCATGCCTTCAAAGACTACATGGCCATTAAAGGGGTCAAAGGGGAGCTCTTCACCCGGATCTTTCCGTCCTCTTTGGAACCGATCCCTTGTCAGTGGTACTACTCCCTTGATCCAAAGAACCTTACTACTTGGGATGAAGTCGCAGTTGAATTCGCCAAACAATACGCTGACAATGTTAAAATCCAAGCCAATACCCATACCCTTGAGGTCCTAACCTAGAACGACAAGGAGGGATTAACCGAGTTCTTAACCCGTTGGAGGAGGGTAAGTACTCAGCTAGTCAGCAAGCCGAGTGAATCAACTTTGGTGGAAAAGTTCGTCAACAATCTCCGCCCAGTGTATGCCAACTTACTGAGGTATCAAAATATTAAGACCTTCCAGGATCTGCAAATGCAGGGACACGCATTGAAGATGACCTCCGGAAGGGTGTCTTGGCCAAGACCACCGCGAGGCTACCAAGGATCCACCTCAACCGGGTCTCGCCCTTACGGCCAAACAAACAAGATTGATGAGGTCAACCTCGTTGAACCATCTTCTAAGAGAGCCGAGCGCCCCCGGAGAGTGTTCACTAATATAGGGTCGACTTATGCAAGTGCCCTGAAGAGGCTCATGGACCAGGGGAAGTTAAAACCAATCAGACCCACTCCGGATCCGACCGATGCTAAGAAATCCCGCTTCTGAAACCCCAATGCCTACTGTCAGTACCATCAAGGGAAAGGGCATGATATAGAAACCTGCTTCAAACTCAAACACATCATCCAAGACATGATTGAGAAAGGGGATTTGCCTTTACCCCCACCTTCTAAGCCAAACAACAAAACAAATCCTCTCGGAATACATGCTATCTCCAAAGATGAACCAACTCTGGACTGCTCTCACCTCATCCTGCCAATTGATGACAAGGTAAACACCTTGGAGAAAGATCCCTCGAACGGGGTATTTGTGTTCAGTGCCGCAACTATGCTCACCATGTTCCAACAAGTTGAGGAAGCCATAGCCAGCCTCTCCGAGAGGATCATCCGACTTGACGATGTCTACCGCCGACTTATCTTCAATCCTCCACCACCACGCCCGAGGGAGAGTCCCCCGAGCGCCCAAAACTACCCTCACCAGGACGGATTGCTCCCGCGACCATTCTGGCATGCACCTCACACTAATCACCCTCACAATAATCACCCTCACAATAATCAACCTCACAAAAATTACCCTCACAGTAATATCCCTCACAAAAATTGCCCACCAAGGAATACCCCTCCAAGGTGCCTTCGAGATCCTGAAATCAATGGCATCTGGAGAGATGATGTTGAAGATGTCTATATCGTCCCAGGGATAGAGAAACGGGCGAAAGAGATCGGTCACCTTACCCGGTCCGGACGCCCCTATCAGAACCCGAACAATTCAGCGGTCGCTCCAACAACAAACGACCAAGTCGTCCCGGAAGCAGACACTCAACCAAGAGCACCTAAGAATTCGATCCTCAAGCAGGTTCAGAAGGAAAAAGCCGAGATCTCGATCTGGCAACTGATCGCGACATCCTTTGAGCATCGACAGGCTTTGCTACAGGCCTTGGAAAAATTAACTGTGCCCTCCACCTCTTCCCCTGAAGAAATAGTGGCACATATGACGAGGGACGCCCCTGACTTGAACAACCCAGTCGTCTTCTCTGACGAAGATATCCCTCCCTTCGGAGCCAATCATAACCTTGCCCTGTACATTACCGTACAATGTCTCAGGAAGAATGTTCCCATGGTCCTTGTAGATGACGGATCCGCGGTAAATGTCATTCCCCTCAAGACTACTCACAAGCTGGGTATTAAGGAAGCTGATTTGGTCCCAACAAATCAAGGAGTATGCGCCTACGGCGACACTCGTCGCAGGGCTTATCACTCTAACAGTCGCAACCGGACCACTGGAAAGGCAAACCAGTTTTCAGGTGGTCTACATTGACGCCTCCTTCAATATGCTCCTGGGACGTTGCTGGATTCACGCCGTCAAGGCAGTTACCTCAACTCTCCACCAGAAGATCAGGGTCCCCTTCAACGGAAAAACAATCACAATTCCTGCTTCCCCGATCAAAGCTGTCATGAGAAAAGGAATAGCCTCCCAGACCATTGAGGAAGATGACAGTGAAATGTGGGGATTCCAAGCTGTGAATGCCATAACTGATGAATTAACACCCGTTGATTGTGACCTGTTTGCCAACCTCACAGTCAACCGCATCATGATGCGCCAGGGTTACTTCCCGGGTTTGCCCCTCAATCCACTGAAGAGCACCTTACCTCCCTCGAAATAGGCTAAGGTCCCCAACATTCCCTTCGGACTGGGATATGAGCCTACCGATGAAGATATCCAGGAGATGAACCTCCTAGTTCGAAAACACAAGAAGCACGGAGTTATCCTCCGTCCCTATCATTTGACCCTCAATGGATACTTTGTTCCTGAGGGAGAGTCCGAGCTCTGTCATGGCTTTCCGGAGCCGATCTATGACTCTATGGCCAAGGCCAGATAACCGGGTGTGGAAGTCTTCCAGGACTGCTACTTCATCCCCGACAACACCAAGGCTGCATCAACCGAGTCTAAGCCGTCGTCATGCCTCGATGGACAAGTTGTCACTCTCCTCTTTGGAGAAGATAACATCAACCACCTCGACTATGAGGACATTATCAACATCGCCCTGAAGGACAACCAATTTGACCCAACCGCCTTGATATCCGACACTGACCCGGAGAAAGCTACACAAGGCTGGAGGAAGACCATCAAGTGGACCGATCGCCGAGGCCGCATTCTCAAGATCACAACTGGAGAAGGCCCTATGTTCAAAGAGGGAAGTGGAGAAGAATCTGAATCTGAGTCTGAGTCAGAGTCAGAGTCTGTCATAGCTCCTAACACTCCCGATGTCCCAGTCAAGGTCCCCTTCCCACTATTTTCTCACAAGGTCGTGGCTGATTCAGAGGCTGAGTCAACTAGGGTCACCCACACTCCCATGAAAGGTGACAACCTGGAGCCTGTTCCGGGGGCCACCTCCTCTGCTGTGTTGCCTCTGACCGACCACGAGATGTCTGTCCTCTCCGAGCTTTTCGATCGTGTCAACTTAATGAACGCTAAGTTTGCTTAAGACTCGTCTCAATTTAACTGCAATGCAATTTTGAATGACTATGAGGAATTTGACTTGAGTGACTACCCACCTCACCTAGCCGAAGAACTTGACAAACGGGAAACCAGAACCCCCATCATTGAGGAGACCGAACCTATTAACGTAGGAACCGACAACACACCTCAATAACTTAGGATAGGGATAACCCTGGACCCCTCGGAAAGCCAACAGTTCATTGACCTCTTCCACGAATACAAGGACGTATTCGCCTGGTCCTACAGGGACATGCCTGGGATTGACAGGGAAATTGCAGAGCACCGGATACCCACTAAGCCCGGAGCTAAACCCGTGAAGCAGAAGCTACGCCGGATGCGTCCTGAATGGGCCCTGAAAATAAAGGAAGAAGTAGACAAACATTTCCAGGCCGGTTTCATCAAAGTATCTGAGTACTCTGACTGGGTGGCCAACATCGTTCCAGTACCTAAGAAAGACGGGAGAATTCGGGTTTGCGTCGACTTCAGGGATCGGGGATTTCTCGGCCAGGTCCAATACATCAGCCGCTTCATTGCCAAGCTCACCATGATTTGTGAACCAATATTCAAGAAATTTCGCGCCTCCGATCACACCGATTGGGACGACGACTGTCAAAAGTCCTTCGACAGGATAAAGGAAATCCTATCCAAACCTCCAGTCCTCATGCCACCGGAACCGGGGATCCCTTTATCCCTATACCGACTGTTATAGACACAGCCATGGGAGCTATGCTAGCACAAACAGTCGACGGCGAAGAACGAGCCATCTACTACATCAGGAAAAAGTTCATCGAGTACTAGACAAGGTACACCCAGCTGGAAAAGACATGCCTTGCCCTAGTATGGTCAACAAAGAAGCTGCGGCATTACATGCTCAGCGACACGGTCCACATCTACTCCAAGATGGACCCGGTCAAATATATCTTCGAAAAACCCGTACTAAACGGAAGGCTGTCTAGGTGGACACTCATGCTATCCGAGTTCGATCTCAAGTTTGTACCCCTCAAGGTTATTAAGGGAAGAGCAGTCGCCGATTTCCTGACAGAAAATCCCGTCAACGAGGATCCAACGACCGACACATGGTCACTTCCTGACGAAGACATCCTTTGTGCCGATTCCGACGCATGGGACCTATACTTCGATGGTGCATCAAATCTGAGAGGCTTCGGGGTAGGAATCCTCCTAATATCACCGGAGGGAGAACATGTTCCGATCTCAGTCAAGCTGGACTTCGCCATCACCAACAATGCCACTGAATATGAAGCGTGTCTCATCCGCCTGCAAGCAGCCATCACATTTGGCATCAAAAGACTAAGGGTCGACGGCGATTCCTCGCTCATCATCAATCAGGTGTCCGGATCATGGAAAATCCGAAGTGATAGCTTAGCTCCCTACCGAGCAAAAATCAATCAAGAGGCCGAGTTCTTCGACCAAGTCGACTACTTCCACTTGCCACGAGAGGAAAATCAATTTGCCGATGCCCTAGCGAAACTTGCCACGCTCGTCAATATACCTGACGACATGACATCGATGCCCCTATGTGTCGAGAGAAGGAGCGAGACAGCTCAGATTTGTGCCATCAACAACGACGAGGGAAGCTATGATGAACCTTGGTACCAAGCCATCCTCAACTACAAAACCAAAAACGAATTCCCTTCCAACTTTGACGCAAGAGGACAAAGAGCCGTCCGTTTACTTGCAACACAATTCGTGATAAACCAAAATCAACTATATAAAAGAACACCCCAAGGAATTCTCCTCCATTGCATTGACCATCACAAAGCCAAAAAGTCATGGGAGAGGTCCACGACAGAGAATGTGGCCCTCACATGAGCGCAATGATGCTTACCCGAAAAATCATGCGGCTAGGTTACTACTGGACCACCATGGAAGCTGATTGCCGTAACTACGTCAAACATTGCCACAATTGCCAAATCTTCGCCAACATACAACACATACCACCATCCCTTTTATACACCATGACGTCACCCTGGCCTTTCTCAACCTGGGGCATCGACATCATCGGGAAAGTCAACCCGGTAGGCACCAAGGGGCATTGTTTCGTCCTCGTCGCCATCGACTACTTCACCAAATGGGTGGAAGCGCAGTCATATGCAGTCTTCACCGCCAAACAAGTAGCCAAGTTCATCCAAAACAACATCATCTGCAGATATGGGGTACCCCATGAAATCATCAACGATCAAGGCTCTCACTTCCGGGTGGAAACTCAAGCCTTGCTGGACAAATACAAGATCAAACGATATCGATCATCCCCCTACCGTCCTCAAACCAACGGAGCGGTGGAGGCAACTAACAAAACTCTTGTTACCATTATCAAGAAAATGCAAGACAACTACCGCGATTGGCCAAGCAAACTCCCATTCGCACTCTGGGGATACCGAACCTCCATTCGAACACCGACAGGCGCCACACCCTTCTACCTATCATACGGTATGGAGGCAGTTCAACCGGTAGAGTTAGAGGTCCCATCTCTGCGCATCCTACTGGAGAGCCAAGTCCCTGAGGCGGAATGGACCCGCCGAAGGTACGACCTACTCACTCTTCTAGACGAACGACGTCTCAACGCCTTGCACAACGTCCAGCTATACCAACGACGTATACAACGGGCATTCAACAAGAGGGTCAAACCCAGGAACATCCAGGAGGGCGACTTGGCCCTCAAGTCTGTTCGAGCACCGCTACTCAACGATCCGAGGGGAAAATTCAAACTCAACTGGGTCGGGCCATACTTGGTCAAGAAAATACTTTCGAGGGGCGCAGTGAGACTGAGTGACCTAGATGGGGAGGATTTTACAAACCTGACCAACCTAGACCAACTCAAGAAATACTACCATTGAACCATAGCAACCAACGATCCAAGCCTAGTTTTACAACTAGCAACCACCTCAACCCTTTTTAAGTCAAGTTCCTCAAACGCGTTCTGATTTGACATTGCATCTTTTATCGGGTCTAAGTTGCGGCACCTTGCCCGTTTCGAATGTCCTTTGATCTGTCAAATGCAACATCCATTTGCACTAAAACAAACAAAAACCCCTGAACTACGAGCATGGTTTGATTTCACCTCTTCAGGTGGATACGTAGGCAGTCCCTCTTATATATGAGGGATACAACCCCAAAACCCAATCAAAATTTACAAAATATTTCGAACTACGATCATGGTTTGATTTCACCTCTCCAGGTGGATACGTAGGCAGTCCTTTCTTACAGAAGAAGGATACAACCATCCCCATAATCAAAAAACATCACCCACATACAAAAAACATCCCCATCAAAAAAGGAGAAAAGGGAAAACCATACCCTTTCCCACAAAAATACAAAAAAGTAGCCTTTCTCCCTTCCTACAAAAATCCCACTTTCCCAAGTGCAAACGTTTAGGACGATTCAAATCGAATTGCCTTTACAAAATGGATGGAAGAAACAAGCGTTCACAATTTTTGACACAAGCAATCCTCTTATTAATAATGGGAGGGATAACAATTTCAACAGCAAATAAAGCTCGACGAGTCTACAACTTGTCAAAGCTAAGGTGTCAACTAAAACACCTCACATAATAAAACTAGCACAAAACACACAATAACTAGCTAGTACAACATAATAAAAATTCACAACAATAATACAACATAATAATAAAGTGGGTAATGGAGGTCTTCACTCTTCCATTCTACCCTTGCCTTTTCCCTCGGGGTACATCTTCCCCTTGTTCTTCTTGTTGGCCCGCCTAACATGGATTTCCTCCTCGGAACGGATCCTAATGGATCTAAGATGGCGACGGCCTCCGGTCTAGCACAAGACCCCATGTTCGACCCGAAACGAGCCAATGCACGGCCCACCATGTTCTTGGGACCCGAGCTTCTCCTCTTTGGTGGCCTCATCACGTCCGGGCTAGATCCATCTACATAATCCTCAAAGAAGGAACGTTTGGCCTTGCCAACTTCTCGATACTTCAAGTCGACAACCTCGTCCTTACGGAATTTGGACCTCTATTCCAAGGACGGAGCGCATGACCAATTGACATAAGCGGGAGTCACCCATGTCGTGGCAATGGGGTCTGGTACCTCCCAAAGCGGCCGAGTGGCCCACCATCTTTCGAAGACCTCCACAAGCTCGGAGTTCTGGAAAACATTCTCTTGGACAAGGGTATCTTGAGCGGGCACCTTTTGTTGACGCCTCATTTGCCTCATGAGCCTTTCAGGATAAATGAAGGAAGCAACCTTCAAACCCACCACCATCAAAGAACGAGGACTAACACCCGAAGCGAGCAACCCCGTGAAGGACCTCAAGTGCCACCATGGCACCACCCAACGGATGTGAGGACCACACTCCTCCGCCAATCTTGCGGCCCAATGAGCCTCGGTAGAAGCAAAACTATCCGAGTACAACTTCTTCCTCATGGTAAGGTGACTAAAGGAATAAGAAGAAGAATCAACCAGAGGCTCTACATACCTTAGCCTCTCCAATAGCCACACTTGGAGGATCCTTGGGGACCCAAATGAAGGAACTTCTCCACAAGAGCCTTCCTTGTCCAAAGCTTGGATGATCTCTTCAAGCACCAACCACGATGGATCTCTACCATGCTCCATTTGCTCAGCCACATGTATAAGGGTCATGCTACCATAACATTTTGGCCCCTCCTTCATCAAAACATCAACAAAGAGGTACACATGGACAAGGCAAAAGGCAAGAGCCCTTCTTCTAGCCACCTCCGAAACATTGGCATCTAATCGGTTGGAAAAGATGTTGATAAGAGCCAACATATCCACACCATGTGGAGCAAGAAGGAAGTTTACCTGACTTGTCGACAAACCCAACATGGAACGGAATTTCTCCTTGTAGCACAACCGAGTCGGAGGAAGCACCAGAACACAACCCGGCCACCCACCAATGGCTCCAACTTCTTCGGCAAGAGGACAAATTTCACCTTTCGGGAAGTCGAAAACATGGTGTTTCGAATCCCAAAACCGAGAACATGCTTCGAGGAATGAGGATTGCACCTTGACTTGACGAAGCACCAACAATTGACCAACTCCCATGCAAACGAGTTGATACTTTTCGGGAGGCGACAAATCCCAGCACCATTGTCGCAACGCATTCTCAAAGGCATCCATGAAAATTTTGTGGAAGAAGAAGAAGAAGAAGTTTTGTAGAGATGTTTTGTGTTTCGGATGATGAAACAATGAAGCGCAAACATCACTATTTATACAAAAATGATCAGCGCGTTTTTCAGAAAAAGGGGAGGTCTGGCTCCCATCGCTAGGCTGCTCGCGCTTCTTTAGGCCCTCACCCAGGATTCCCGCTTTGACTTGTCTCTTTCAACTTGTGTATTCTCCTGACACCTCAAACCTCCCGCCAGAACACTCGCGCCTCTTCGGTATGATCCAGGACATTTTGTGTTTCCTCACACTCACATTTCCTTTTTTTCGCGTTTTATAAAATTCGACACGGTTTCCATGACGCAGCTTTAAACATACGGATTTTTCTTTCTTTTTTTAAGGGGGGAGGGCAAATCGCCCCGATTCGCGATGGATCGTTTCCATGTCAATCAAAATTCCGAAATTTTTTCGCTTTTTCGCAATTTTCCATCAAAATAAAAATCGAAAATTGATAACACGACATCAGTTTTCCTCAAATATTCAAGCACTCACAAACTCGAGTATTGATCTCACGAAAATTGATTCAAATACACTCGTAAAAATCTTTTCTAAAATTCATCCCCGATGGTTTGAGTTTGAATTTTTCGAATCACAAATCAATTTCAACAATTTCAACGCAATTTAATTCAAGACACGAGTTAATTGCTCAATTTCCAAATTAATTCCTTTTGGAGTCCAAATGTGACGACTTGTCGCGAAAATTTTCAAAATTCATTTCAATTTTAACTTCAAGTCATCTTGGTTAATTTTGTTTTCAATCAAATGCTTTTACGTGTTTATGTTTATGCATATGTGCTACCTGTTGCCTGTTTTCTACACTAACGATGCAGAAACTGGTGCAAAGCAAAAGCAGAATTGACAGCCGACTGCGCTCCTCCGAAACACAACGAAAAAAAAGCCAAAAATCACAAAATGAGCTACAATCCAAAAACACATATATACAAACCGCCTCACGCAAAATACATCGACACACGTTTGATACGGACAACTGACCGTACAAATAGGATCCAATATAGACATCTATCATACACACACTGGCCTAAAACAACCATCTATCATACAGACACTGGCCTAAGACAACGAACTGGGGGCTATCTGCCACCTACCGAACTAAGCACTCCCTATCCTTTCGCTCGGAAAAGAAAGGGTGCAACACGGGAAACAGAGGAGCAACAACGGAAGCAGAGGTGGTTACCATGATGGTAATACCTCGTTCCTGCTCCAAGACAAAAAAGAAGACTGTGTCTGGCAGACTTTGGATGATAAGGAGGCCAAGGACCATGATGCGACGCGCCACGCCGGTGTTGACCTACAATCATCAGCTGTCCTGTCTATAAGCCACAACGAAAAGGACAAGCCGGATGCGACAGCCGCCTCCCCTCCTCTACGGAAGCATCCTCTACCACCACCTCGGCTCCAGCAGCCTCCGCGGTCGCCCCTTCTCCTGGATCATCGTCTTCCTCCAAGGCCTCCGCAACAGACCCCATAGGTCCCAAATGATCACCTGCAATCAAGGTCAAACAAAAGAACGTCAGCTGAAATTTCGGCATTACGACGGCGTAAAATGGACAAATCCAAAAAAAAAAAAGAAGAAACCTGCAAAGCAGAACAAGGGCAATCCCGCCCAAACCCAACCAAGCAAAACAATTTACAAAAACGCACAAAAACAACGACTCGCCCTTCTTTTCAAGCAAAAGACAAGTCAAAACAACCACAACAAAAAACGGCACCCCAAGACCCATACAAGGTCCGCCAACAAACAAGAATACATTCCCAATGCAATGGGGAATTTTTCTACGGCTCAAAAAGGCAATTTATACGCCAATTTGAGCACAAACCGGTCAAAAATTCAAAATACGACTACGACGAGGCAAACGTGATTTTATCACGCCTCAAGGCGACCTAAACTACCAATAAGGTCCATTTCAAGGCAAACTGACTCAATTCAAGCCCAAACAGGCGCTTATTTTGTCAGACATAAGACCGTCACAAAAGGCAAAAATTCCAATTTCGCCCACAATACCCAACAAAGGTCCACAATGGCAAACACCGACTTTCCCGACTACAATGCAACCTAGTGGGACCCACTACCCAAGCAAATAAACTTGTCATTGTGAGATGAGGCGGTTTCTCCACCTCACTCACGTTTTACGAACATGGGGAGCGGGAACGGGGACCAAAATGCAAACTAAAACCATCCCTATACTCCTAAACAGGTTTCTAACCTAATGTAATCATCAATTTCACTCGAAATGGGCTCAATCAAAAATGCCCAAATCGATTTTCTAGGGTAAAATTTTCGACCTAATTCAATTTAGCTAAAAGACCAACAAATTCAAATGGATTCGAGAGGAAATACTTACCTTGAGATGACATTGTTGACAATGGCACGAATGAAAGCACGCAAAGGTCCGACAGTGGTGATTTTTGTGGTTTATTTGTGTCGAGGGTTGAAGAATAAGTGAGGATGATATGCGGACCAACCTCGCGTCTTTTACAAAAAAAATAGGGAAGCTCCCTTGTTTCGCCAGGTAGCTCGCGTCTCAATCAGGTGTTCCCTGCTCTTTCAGCGAAATTATGGGCTTTGGCCCAATTTCCCGTAATAAACTTCTAATTTTCAATGACGATATTAAGGACCGTCATTTTTCAAATACAAAAACAAATAGTGAAATCAAAATTCACTATTTTCCTTCAAAAATTTCAAACAAACGGCGATGAAAACCGCCATTTTCCCTTCAAAAAATAGTGAAAAATTCAAAATTCACTATTTCTTCAAATTTCAACGACGACAATTAAAACCGTCATTTTTTCAAAATAATAGTGAAAAATTCAAAAATTCACTATTTCTTCAAATTACTATGACGACGATTAAAACCGTCAATTTCAAAAACAAAATAATAGTGGAAAATTCAAAATTCACTATTTCTTCAATTTTCAATTTAAAGAATAATAGCGAAGATTCAAAATTCGCTATTTCCCTCAAAATTCAAACGACGGCAGTTAAAACTGTTATTTTCAAAATAATAGTTGGAAAATAAATTTCACTATTTTCACCACACATGTCAACGGCGGAACATAAACCGTCACTTCAAACGTAATAGTGAAGATTCCCAATTCACTATTTCCTTCACATGTCAACGGCGGCACATAAACCGTCACTTCAAAAATAATAGTAAAGATTCCAAATTCACTATTTCCTTCACATGTCAACGGCGGCACATAAACCGTCACCTCAGTCGTAATAGCGAAATTTTAAATTTGCTATTTCCTTCAAAAAATTCAAACAAACGGCGATTAAAACCGCCACTTCAAATTCAAAAAGCGAGTAGTGAAGATTCAAAATGTCAACAGGGGGCTTCCTCGCGGAACCTACTTATTTCAAAAACAGTGATAGTGGAAATTCAAAATTCACTATTTTCACGGTGGCATCATGAGTCCGCTACTTTCAAAACAAGCCGATCCGACGCGGCTATTCCACGATCAATTAACTGACCGCCCATGGCTGGCGAGCCATACTACGCATCGCGGCTGGCGAGCCCTCCTCAAATACGCACCATGGCTGGCAAGCCTTACAACGCATCGCGGCTGGCGAGCCCTCCTCATATACGCACCATGGCTGGCGAGCCTTACTACGCATCGCGGCTGGCGAGCCCTCCTCATATACGCACCATGGCTGGTGAGCCTTACTATGCATCGCGGCTGGCGAGCCCTCCTCATATACGCACCATGGCTGGCGAGCCCTCCTCACATGCGCACAATAACTGGCGAGCCTTTATCCCGTAAACGTGCAAGGACGTATCCGAAGATGCCTCACGTATGACTCCTTCTTATGGCTGGCGAGCCTTTGTACGTATTCTAACGGACTTTAAACGACCCGCACGGACAGTCGACAGACTCTAAACTATTTTCGACGACAGGTCCTTGACTCGTACCCTCGAGTCGCCTTGGCGTCGCCCTTCCCAACGGCAGGTTGATGTGACCATTATTTGCGCACATTTAGTCCCCTAATTGAACCTATTTTGCATACTTTTATAACATTTCATGACCATTTTATCCGTCAAAAGCTTTCTATTTTGCTTTCCTAGTGCATTTTACATGTTTTGTAGGAAAGAAGATAATAAGGCGGAAATTCCCATCTTTCACACATATTTGGAAGCTTATTGGCGATATTTGATGGACTAAGTATGAAGAGGAGGCAAGAATGATGACCAAGGAAGAAGAAATAAAGAGTATATAGAGGCATCTTAGGCTTAGAAGCAAAAAGAAAGGGAATAGAAGCTCAACCCGCGCGGGCCAAGCCTATCTGGAGCAGGATACTGATGAACCCGCTCGGGTCAATTTCAACTCGCTCGGGTTGAGGCTGAGGACGCTCATATTTTTCACGGGACGGGCGTATTCCTGGACAGGAAACTTTTCCTTGCTACGTGAACCACAATCCGCCCGTCTTCATGCCCAAGACACCCGGATTCCAGTCCAGCACAAATCCGTTTCTTCAAAGCTTCAAAGAAAGAATCCTTTCCTTCGAAAAATACCGGCGTCTCCCTGCTCAAATCTCAAAAGTGTAATTACTAGTTTAGCCCTTAGTTAACCCTAATGCATCCACCTAATTTCCACTATAAATACCCCATTTGAAATAATCAAACCATCAAGTTTTCATTAGGTTAAATCAATCCGTCCTTAGATTAGATTAGTAGTAGGTTAGAATAGATTATCATTTAATCTTTCCACAAATTACACATAAATCTTTCATTTAATCATTGTTCAATTTTATTATTGAGTAATTCAAGTTTATTATTGGGTAATTAGAAGATTATTGGGTTTATTGGGAGATTGACAACCTTCCATCAATCATCAAGTTCTTCTATTATTCTTTGCATTATTATTTTGGAATCTCCATAGGTATAATTCTCTTAATCTATGTTTTAATTATTGTTAATCTTTCTTACTTGTTCATCATGTTTGGATTTGTTAGTATGATTGACAACCTTATTAACATGTTAAACTTGATCATGAGTGAGTAGTTACTTAGCTAGGATTAATGGGTAATTAGGGGAAATAAACATGGGGAATGATTCATGCTTAATCTAATATGCTTCCATAATTAATTTGCTTGCTTGTTGTGATTTCAACTTATGCACATGTTATGTTTGATGAAATGCTTAGCCTATGAATCCTTGCATTTACAACCATCACTTATCTTTTCAAAGAGACTTGTAAGACATAAACCAACTCGAGTCTCATTAGACCATGCATATAGTTGGATAGGGAGAATTAAGTCGACTTGTAGGTGTTGTACAATCTAATCGATTCGGCTCCGAGACCCAAACCTTCCTAGGATTATAAGATATAAACCAACTCGATCCATCATAACAATAATTGCTTGCATCTAGTAGGTAACATGTTTCTATGATCAACTCCCTTGAATCCCTTATGAACCCATGATATCCTAGCATGTTTAATCAATTGTTTACATCTTTCCTTTTGTTGCTTGTTTATTGCTTTTATTAGATTAGAATCATCAACCCATTATAATTGTGACAACCCCAAGCACAACCTTAATTAGATTGAATGAATTGAGTAACCACCGTCCCATGGATCGACCTAGACTTACCACTAACTAGTTGTATGTTGAGTATTATAAATGTGTTTGATTAGATGTGACCCGACGACATCACTCTACATCAAAATGGCGCCGTTGCCGGGGACGGTGTTGTTTATTTGAATTGTTCTTTTGTCTAGTTTTAGTTGTGCTTCTTTTTCTTGAGTTTTGTTGTACTTGTTCTATTTCACATGCTCAACATGTCTACATTCACTTTTTGGCAACATGAAAATGAGTCTTTTGATAAGTACATTGCTAGATTTGAAGATTATATGACTCATGCTTGGCATCATGGTTTTACTCTTTCAAATTATGAAGCATGTCGTGTTGTTTATAATGGCATGAACCTTGAGACCCGCAACTTGGCATTTCACTTGAGTGGTGGTAGGATATGTGAGATGAGTTGTGAGGAATTTTGGAAATTTGTTGAGTTCATGACCATTCATTGTCTCAAGCAAACTATACATAACATATTTGAAAGTGCCAAGGAAGGTATAGAAGTGATAAAAACCACATTTCAAAAATTCATTGAGGAAAACTATGATGAAAATGAGATTTGTGAGGATGAGAAACCTTTCTATAACCTTGAGCCAACTTACTTTGTCCACAAAATTACCCCACCTTGGGAAGATGGAGTGCTAGATGAGGAGAGTGATGATGAGGAGGAGTACATTCTTGATTGTGAAACTAATGCTTGGATACCGTCATCCTACTCTTCTTGTGTTTCAATGAAATCAACCTCCATGGAATTTGATGTTAATGGGCAAAGTGAGAATGATATGGATGTGAACTTGAGTTAAAACTCACCCTTTGAGGATGACATATTTGAGGGAGACAATTGTGTTGAGCTTGGTGAGCCTTGCTATGACAACCCCTTTGATAATGGACCTTGTTGGGATGAGGAATATGATGAGGACATTTGGGAACCCCAAATAGACACCCTTAAAATCACCTTGGATGATAATGAGAGTACTTGCATTGAATGTGGTGATTTTGACTATTTGGAGGAAGAGTTGAGTGAATTGCCAACCAACTACTCATTTCATGTTTCTTCCATCCATCATTTCTCTTATGATTTTTGTCATGATGCTCTTGATATGCTTGTTCGGTCTCTTACTTGGGCATTTTTCAATTGCATAATCTTGTGTTGTTATGCATGCCTATTCATGTCTCACTCCCAAGAATTTGACCGACTTCTACGTGCTTTGAGTGCTAGTGATGATTTTCCATGAAATTGTTAATTGATAATCTTTGGTTTGATGGAGTCCCTTAAAAACCATTAATTTGTATATATGCATTTAGTGTAGTTTTGCATTCATTTAACTGCATGAGAGATGAAAGGGAGGTATCTCATATTTTTAATTAAGTTTTTGAAGGAAATTCATAAAAATGAGAAGATGAAAATGTCAAGAAATGAAGAAAATGGAAAATTTGGGCTTATGAGTAAGTGTGTTATCAAGAGAAAGGTGTTGGGCCAAAATCTCAAAAAAGACGCCCATCCCGAGATAAATCCGGGCAGGTTGAAGGCCAAGAAAAGAAGAAAAGTTCCCTGCCCAAGAATCCGAGCGGATTTTAAGAAAAACGCCCGTCTTTGCTGTCAACCCGAGCGGGTTTATTTCATCTAGAGCCCAAGAATTCTGTTAGTAGTACTTAGGTATTTATTTTAGGTATTTATTTATTTATTTTTATTTTTTTTACTCGATCGAGTAGAAAGTTACTCGATCGAGTAACTCGTCTTTCTGCAGCTTAAAGGTCGAGTAGAATTCTTGCAAAGATGCAATGAAAAACAGCCCGCAAACTAACTAAGCAAGCATACTGATATAGGTTTATGGTACGAAGACCATTTATTACAACTGTAATGACATAAAATGTAAAATAAAGTCTCCGGGTTGCCTCCCGGGTAGCGCTAGCTTCAGTCAGGTCCCAGCTCGACCTTCTTTTTCACCAACTACTCGTAATTGAACCCAATCAAAGCACTCAAGGCTCGCAAAGAACTTTGTCAAATAGTAATTTACGCATGTGCTACACAAAACTGTAAGTAGCACCATAATATAGTAATAGCATAGGAATTTGAAATATAATAACATTTAAGCCTAACAAATTTCCTATGACAGCTCCTAAAATCATTCACAAAATAATTCTGCCCTCCAGCTAAGGGCGGAATATAAAAGCTCAAATTAACCTCAGGTGGTAAATGAAGGAGCTCAATAGCATTCAACCCAAAAACAATGCGAGTAGAATTTAAATGCTCAGACGGGTAAGAACTGTGAGGTGAAGGAATCTGGCCGGCTAAAAGAGAAGGTGGATAATCATCCCGGATGCAAGGGGCAGAAAGTCAATTGGGTCAATCGGGTCCTCTATAATAGGCTCATCTACATTGTCATAATTATCCCATATGACCTCAAGACTATCAAAATTTTCCTCCTCACTCTCCTTATCGCTAGACTCGTCAATTTGGAGGTTCTGAAAGAGGTCATCCTAATCGTCCTCGCTATCAGTGTTAGAATCATAAAGGGGTTCTAAACTATCCTCACAAAAAGGATTGTCAACCACGCTAGTGGTCTCCTCTATGTCTCCGTCAGCACTTCCTAGATTGGTTTCTAAGGTCTCACCCACCCCCTCATTTGAGTCAACATGAAGAGAAAAGTTGGGTTTAAGAGATTCAAAGAAAGAAACCAATCAAAGAATTATAATACCTCATTTACGGGGATTCCTTCGAAATCCCACTTACCAATAGATTCTAGGTATGCTCGCGTAGGGTCATTCATACCCCGGAAGATAGTCCAGCACAATTGGAGTTCAGAAAATGCATCTCGTCTGGGCTCGAGCCACTCCATAAACCTGGCTAAATAAGTACCAAAAATTTCGTTCTCTTCCTGCGGAAAGAGAAGAACGAAAGACATAATAACGGTCTCAAGGAACCGAAGCTCCCTGAGTTAAGAAATAAACTAAATAAAAACAAATAAAACTACGCTGCCTCCCCGGCAACGGCGCCAAAATTTGATACCGTCGTCAGGTACCAAAAATAAATACCTAAGTACTACTAACAGAAGCTAGCGGTAAGTAGGGTCGATCTCCACAGGGAGGCAAAAATGAGATTTATCTGTCTAATTTTAGTCTATGAGTAACGGGTCACAATGTGGGGGTTTGAAATGATTTACTAAAACTATTAAGAGACTAAGGAAGAGAGATAAAAATAGAAGAAATTAACAGAAAGAGAAGGGAAACTAGGATTTCGGGTCATCAATAAACGCGATTAATTGCGAGTAAGGTCACGATCGATCGATGTGTCGGTCTAAGGGGCAATGAATATCTCCTTTCGGTCTCAATTCGCCCTAAAATGCTATTAGCTTAACTTTCGCCCTCACTAAAGCATCCTATTGTTCACTGCAGATCTCACCTATTCCAACCTTTCGGTCCAGGTCAAGGTTTACCAATATTAAAAGGCTAATTGTGTCGACTCAACTAGCAGGATACAGTTAAAGCAGCGATTAACAACATAGACTACAACTACAACGACAGATCTATAAACCTAATTAGCAATTAACATTAGTCTAATGAATCACCTAATCCTAGCAAGAGTATTTAGCTAGACATGGGTAAAGGGAGAACTAGAATAAAGGAATTAAGAACAATAAACATTAACATAAAATAAAGAGGGAAAAGAAGGGAAAAAAGTTACAGTAGAAATAGATCCGGAATTAATAGAAATGAAGAGCAAGGCAGTCGTCCGTCCCCTCTACTGACTCCAGGGAATGAATGAATGATATTAGATCTAAACTACTCTTATTTATACTAAGTAGTATCATTATTATTAACTAAATATAAGATAAGCATAAGATAAAATCTAATTATACTCGACAATATCCTTCTCGCTGTAGCTAGTACTCGATCGAGCATAAATCTACTCGATCGAGTAGATTCCAGCGCACATTTCCTGCTTTGCGCATTGAACTTCAAACGGCTGCCATTTCTTCGTTACTTGGTCAAACAGGGTGATTATGGTGGCATTGGAAAGCTAAGAGGACAAACTTTCATCTCTAATTGGAATCACCTGAATATCAGTTTTAGAACTCGAGATATGGCTCTCCAAAGTAGGCACTAGCAATTTGAAGTTCTTCCTTTGCTCGCCTAGCTATCTTTCTTCTTTGCGCATCTCAAAATAGCTACATTCCCGCTCCAAATTCACTCTTCCTCCAAATGCATGATAAACGGACGGTAAAAGGCTTGATTTCACTACTTTCTGGTTCATTCCTGCAAATAAGACAAAACAAACCAAAGTAGCATATTCGGGGTATTTCGTAGCATAAACTACGATAATAGCATAGAAATACGTGCATAAAAAGGCCTAAAAAGACTATATAAAATGCACGTATCAAATCTCCCCAAACCAAACCTTTACTCGTCCTCGAGTAAACTAAAATGCAACTAATGGAACGGAAATGATAACTCAGAGCTAGCTTAACTTGTCTACTTGAACCAGTTTAATGCAAACTAAAATCAACAGTTACAGCTACAATGGTCAATACGCAAACGAATTATAAGATGTCCATAAATAAAGCTGACCTATCGACCTTGCAAGACCAACACAAATCGGACTCTCACGCGGTCACTCTTCTCTCATGAAGCAAAGGGTGAAAGTATATGTATAATAGAGAAAGAGAAAACAGTCACTCACCTAGACTGCGACCTACATAACATGCATGCAACAAAGATGATAGACGATTCAAGTACTAATGCACACACTCCAACCAATAATGTCCGTCACAGCCGAGGGCTTATAAATAATTTGGGAATAGTGAGGTTCAGGTGAGAAAGGCAAAACATGTTATGGAAATGTGGAGGTAAAAGTGTCAAGCTAGTTCCTAACAGGACCATAATGAAGCCATCCGAATCTCAACTGACTGAAAAGCTAAGCACAAGTGCCCTTCATTTGGCACAAAACTCACAAAACTCAAACACAATCTCCTCAAAAAATATGGGATAAAAATGGAGGAGTCAGACGGTCACAAAGTTCCTTACCGTCTGAATGAACTAACTGAAACAAATCATTTTTTTCAAACTTTCTTTTTCTTTTCTCACGTTCCAGCTTTCTTCATTTTCATTTTTTTTTTCATTTTTTTTTTTTTGTTCTTCTTCTTTCACGTCTTTCTTTTTTTTTTTTTTCTTTTCCAATACTTTTTTTTTTCTTTTCTCCTTCCTCTCTCATTTTCCTACCAACTCCAAAACAAGAAATACGGCCAAAATGCACCGGAAAGTCGTACCACAAAAGAACAAACTAACTAGCTTGACTAGGCAAGCTTAATTTGGAATGTAGCTAATGGGTCAAAAAGGCAAATTTGGCTAATTGTGGAGCTAAATGGGTGAAAAATATAAAGAAAGGGAAATTTGCAAGGCCCTCCCTGCATGTGACACCAACCGCAAACCGAATATGTGCATTTGACGAGAAATTGAATGTCATAAATGTGCAAAATTGACGAACATGCTATGCAAGGAGTACTACTCAAAATTCCTAATGAACTGGTCATGAATGTCGCCAGTTAAGGCTCTAAAACTCAGAATTTTTAAGTAGTTTGCCAATTTATAGGTCAAGTCTAAACAAAAATTTATATTTGAACAGAAATTAAGTAGATTATGCGTATGACAAAGCTAAAAACTATTAACAGAAGTGCAAGGCTCAAGTAAATTGACAAGTTATAGTGCATTGTCATCACGGAAATCTACCGTTCCGACTCAACCTATATGCAAAAATAAACGTGAATATTTTTTGAATATTTTTTTAATTTTTAGGGTATTTTTGAATTTTTATGGAAATAAACAACAATGCAGACATAAAATAAATGTGATAACAGAAATGCAATAAAAACAAGATACAGACACAGATATGGATGCAAAACCTCTCCAAACCAAACCGTACAATGCCCTCATTGTACCAAAACATGGAAAGGAAATGCAAACTAAAAGAGAAAGAGAGTAAATACGGAAACCTCACAAGATTGCGCGAATAAGGGACCTCCCCAAACCAGCCAGCAACGTGGGATGTCACTAATAGCTCCGAAACATCGTCACAAGAAGCTAATCCAAGCAATGGGCGTCCAAAACAGCTCGATCGAGAGGAATAGTGGTCGATCGAGTGGAATAGTGGTCGATCGAGTAAAAAAAAAAAAATTTATTTATTTTTTTTTTTATTTATTTATTTATTTTTTTTTTTACTCGATCGAGTAACTCGTCTTTCTGCAGCTTAAAGGTCGAGTAGAATTGCTGCAAAGATGCAATGAAAAACAGCCCGCAGACTAACTAAGCAAGCATACTGATATAGGTTTATGGTACGAAGACCATTTATTACAACTGTAATGAAATAAAATGTAAAATAAAGTCTCCGGGTTGCCTCCCGGGTAGCGCTAGCTTCATCAGGTCCTCGACCTTCTTTTTTTTCAGCCAACTACTCTAATTGAACCCAATCAAAGCAGCTCAAGGCTCGCAGCAACCTGTCAAATAGCTGCGCATGTGCTACACAAAACTGTAAGTAGCACCATAATATAGTAATAGCATAGGAATTTGAAATATAATAACATTTAAGCCTAACAAATTTCCTATGACAGCTCCTAAAATCATTCACAAAATAATTCTGCCTCCAAATTAAGGGCGGAATATAAAAGCTCAAATTAACCGCAGGTGGTAAATGAAGGAGCTCAATAGCATTCAACCCAAAAACAATGCGAGTAGAATTTAAATGCTCAGACGGGTAAGAACTGTGAGGTGAAGGAATCTGGCCGGCTAAAAGAGAAGGTGGATAATCATCCCAGATGCAAGGGGTCAGAAAAGTCAATTGGGTCAATCGGGTCCTCTATAATAGGCTCATCTACATTGTCATAATTATCCCATATGACCTCAAGACTATCAAAATTTTCCTCCTCACTCTCCTTATCGCTAGACTCGTCAATTTGGAGGTTCTGAAAGAGGTCCTCCCAATCGTCCTCGCTATCAGTGCAAGAATCATAAAGGGGTTCTAAACTATCCTCATAAAAAGGATTGTCAACCACGCTAGTGGTCTCCTCTATGTCTCCGTCAGCACTTCCTAGATTGGTTTCTAAGGTCTCACCCACCCCCTCATTTGAGTCAACATGAAGAGAAAAGTTGGGTTTAAGAGATTCAAAGAACAAACCAATCAAAGAATTATAATACCTCATTTACGGGGATTCCTTCCAAATCCCACTTACCAATAGATTCTAGGTATGCTCGCGTAGGGTCATTCATACCCGGAAGATAGTCCAAAGACAATTGGAGTTCAGAAAATGCATCTCTCTGGGCTCGAGCCACTCCATAAACCTGGCTAAATAAGTACCAAAAATTTCGTTCTCTTCCTGCGGAAAGAGAAGAACGAAAGACATAATAACGGTCTCAAGGAACCGAAGCTCCCTGAGATAAGAAATAAACTAAATAAAAACAAATAAAACTACGCTGCCTCCCCGGCAACGGCGCCAAAATTGATACCGTCGTCAGGTACCAAAAATAAATACCTAAGTACTACTAACAGAAGCTAGCGGTAAGTAGGGTCGATCTCCACAGGGAGGCAAAAATGAGATTTATCTGTCTAATTTTAGTCTATGAGTAACGGGTCACAATGTGGGGGTTTGAAATGATTTACTAAAACTATTAAGAGACTAAGGAAGAGAGATAAAAATAGAAGAAATTAACAAAGAGAAGGGAAACTAGGATTTCGGTCATCAATAAACGCCGCTTAATTGCGAGTAAGGTCACGAGATCGTCGATGTGTCGGTCTAAGGGGCAATGAATATCTCCTTTCGGTCTCAATTCGCCCTAAAATGCTATTAGCTTAACTTTCGCCCTCACTAAAGCATCCTATTGTTCACTGCAGGTCTCACCTATTCCAACCATTCGGTCCAGGTCAAGGTTTACCAATATTAAAAGGCTAATTGTGTCGACTCAACTAGCAGGATACAGTTAAAGCAGCGATTAACAACATAGACTACAACTACAACGACAGATCTATAAACCTAATTAGCAATTAACATTAGTCTAATGAATCACCTAATCCTAGCAAGAGTATTTAGCTAGACATGGGTAAAGGGAGAACGAGAATAAAGGAATTAAGAACAATAAACATTAACATAAAATAAAGAGGGAAAAGAAGGGAAAAAAGTTACAGTAGAAATAGATCCGGAATTAATAGAAATGAAGAGCAAGGCAGTCGTCCGTCCCCTCTACGGACTCCAGGGAATGAATGAATTATATTAGGTCTAAACTACTCTTATTTATACGAAGTAGTATCATTATTATTAACTAAATATAAGATAAGCATAAGATAAAATCTAATTATACTCGACAATATCCTTCTCGCTGTATCTAGTACTCGATCGAGCATAAATCTACTCGATCGAGTAGATTCCAGCGCACATTTCCTGCTTTGCGCATTGAACTTCAAACGGCTGCCATTTCTTTGTTACTTGGTCAAAAAGGGTGATTCCGGTGGAATTGGAACGCTAAGATGACAAACTTTCATCTCCAATTGGAATCACCTAAATATCAGTTGTAGAACTCGAGATATGGCTCTCCAAAGTAGGCACTAGCAATTTGAAGTTCTTCCTTTGCTCGCCTAGCTATCTTTCTTCTTTGCGCATCTCAAAATAGCTACATTCCCGCTCCAAATTCACTCTCCCTCCAAATGCATGATAAACGGACGGTAAAAGGCTTGATTTCACTACTTTCTGGTTCATTCCTGCAAATAAGACAAAACAAACCAAAGTAGCATATTCGGGGCATTTCGTAGCATAAACTACGATAATAGCATAGAAATACGTGCATAAAAAGGCCTAAAAAGACTATATAAAATGCACGTATCACGGGTTCACTGTCAACCCAAGCGGGTTGAGTTTATCTGGAGCGGGTTGACCCTAGAATTCCTCATTTTCTCTAATTTGGCTCGTGTCATGGCTATAAATGCTTCCTATCTATCATCTTCATTCCCTACAATGATTGTAAGAACCCTTTTCTTTCCTTATCTCTCATGTATAGTTGTATTTATGTAGTTGCCTCATGATTAAACCCCTTTCTTCCTACATTAGCAATAGTGTTTAAAATCAGTTTGGGGAGGTTAAACCATGAAGCAACATACATATATCATATAGTTTAGGCTTGCACTTATATTATATTTCATATTGCATTTACATTAGTTAAGTTCATATAGTATAGTTACATTGTAATATATCTCACATGATTCATGTAGTTATTTGCATATAGACTAGAATTCATGCATAGTCACTAATGGCCAAACCTATTCATTTCTACACTAGAAATAGTGTTTAAATCGGTTTGGGGAGGTTTGATCATAGGTGACCATAGCTTAATAGAAAACATGCATCATATAGTATAGTTTAGATTGCATTCATTTGTTATATATGTCATATAGAATTGCATTTAGTTAGAGCATGCATTCATTCATATCATATCATTGCATTTGTACTTTATTTCAAAAAAAATCAAAAATCCAAAAACATGTATTTTTTTTTATTCCTACTCCTACATGTACATTGAGGACAATGTTCGAAATAAAGTGGGGGATGAGAATTTATATTCCAAAAATGCATAAAAATTGAAAATTTTTGAAAAATCACAAAAATATGTTCTTTTAATTTCATAAAAACAAAAACCATAAAAATTTGAAAAATTGGAAAAACCAAAAACATGTTCATTTGCTTTGTAGTGTAGTTTTGTATATATTGTTTGTATATATTGTGTTTGTTCTATCCTTGTTCACATTGATCGACTACGCCACATCCGAGACATGAGGATCATGAAGACCGCATGGTATGATCTTTCCAATCTCCTTTTTCCTCTTTATGTTAATGACTATGTGGCTTTATTTTGATTGATGCGGTATAACAATGTGAACTTAGGACTTGCATTTAGTTTATATGTCATATTAGTTGATAGAATCACTTGCATTAGGATGTATATAATAGTTGCATCATAGCATATAGTTGCATTTAGATGAAATATTTTGAAAAGTGCCTAATTGAGAACTTTAACAAGAGCAACTAAGCCATTACAAATACTTTTTCAACTTAAGACTTTGCCTACTAGAATGGTTGTAAAACACCCTAGATTGTGTCATACTAGTGTCTTTTGACCCATGACCCAAAGCCTAGTCAAGGGTTTGGTTGTGAGTCACCTATTCCAACCCCGTGATGCGATGTGGACTTGGTTAACTTGTCTAGGTGACCTTGATTGACCTTGTGGTAAGGCAACCCAAAAATACTTTTCTATCAATAAGTTTGTAATGCTCATTTCGAAAATTTTGTTATATGGAAGTAGTTTATTGCCAAGGAAACCTCAAATGTTATGAAATGTTGAAATGTTGAGAATTTTAGTTGTTTTGATGGAGGCTTACCACTTCGATGTGCTTTGGAGAGGGATTCATTGAATTGGGCCCCCACACGGTTGTGAATTCGACCGCCCAGAGACAGAGTGACTGTCACCCCGAAAAGCAATTGTCTAGAGGTTAACCGGTTGCCTAATAAGCGGTTGGCGAAAGCAAAGGACACTAGCCCAGAAGGGACAAACCCCATCTTAAATTTTTGAAATGTGAAAGTTAAATGAGGTCAATTTTTGAATACTAGTCATATCCACCCTTTGTCTATAACGATTTGAGCATTTCATTCCCAAAAAGCCTTTTTGTCAAGCCACTTTGTCGAGCTTGGGACGATCCATGACCTTTGTAGAGAACTCGAGACTTGTCATGTCATATGCTACTAGCATCATGGGGATCATCATTCCATAACCATCCGATCGCTCTTGACGAAAGTATTTGGAAATTGAGGACGAAAGTAGTCTAATTTAACACCATTTGGAGGTGATTTAGTGCCATCCTCTTAGCCTTAGTAATTTGTTGAACTAGTATTTGTGACGGAATATATGCTCTTAAATTTGTTCTCTCTTAGTTGCCTCCGCCACTTGATGAGGAAGTGGCTATTCCTTTTGTAGATGCATCCATTACTTGATTTTGTGTGCTTTAATGCTTGGATGTGTCGCCATTTTGGCAAGCCCCACCTTGCCTTGCAAGAAGGCATCCTACCTCATGGTTGTCTTGTTGTGAGTTGAAGGGGCGGAGTGAGACCCGCTAATTGTCTCACATCGGTTATATTAGTAGGATAGTTTAAATAAAGGTCTAGTTTTAGTCACCTCTTTACTCGGGACGAGTAAAGGTTCGGTTTGGGGATATTTGATGTGACCATTATTTGCGCACATTTAGTCCCCTAATTGAACCTATTTTGCATACTTTTATAACATTTCATGACCATTTTATCCGTCAAAAGCTTTCTATTTTGCTTTCCTAGTGCATTTTACATGTTTTGTAGGAAAGAAGATAATAAGGCGGAAATTCCCGTCTTTCACGCATATTTGGAAGCTTATTGGCGATATTTGATGGACTAAGTATGAAGAGGAGGCAAGAATGATGACCAAGGAAGAAGAAATAAAGAGTATATAGAGGCATCTTAGGCTTAGAAGCAAAAAGAAAGGGAATAGCGGCTCAACCCGCGGTCGAGCCTATCTGGGAGCGGAGATACTTGATGAACCCGCTCGGGTCAATTTCAACCCGCTTGGGTTGAGGCTGAGGGCGCTCATATTTCGCTCGGGACGGGCGTATTCCTGGACAGGAAACTTTTCCTTGCTACGTGAACCACAATCCGCCCGTCTTCATGCCCAAGACATCCGGATTCCAGTCCAGCACAAATCCGTTTCTTCAAAGCTTCAAAGAAAGAAGCCCTTCCATCGAAAAATACCGGCGTCTCCCTGCTCAAATCTCAAAAGTGTAATTACTAGTTTAGCCCTTAGTTAACCCTAATGCATCCACCTAATTTCCACTATAAATACCCCATTTGTAATAATCAAACCATCAAGTTTTCATTAGGTTAAATCAATCCTTCCTTAGATTAGATTAGAAGTAGGTTAGAATAGATTATCATTTAATCTTTCCACAAATTACACATTAATCTTTCCTTTAATCATTGTTCAAGTTTATTATTGAGTAATTCAAGTTTATTATTGGGTAATTAGAAGATTATTGGGTTTATTGGGAGATTGACAACCTTCCATCAATCATCAAGTTCTTCTATTATTCTTTGCATTATTATTTTGGAATCTCCATAGGTATAATTCTCTTAATCCTTGTTTTAATTATTGTTAATCTTTCTTACTTGTTCATCATGTTTGGCTTTGTTAGTATGATTGACAACCTTATTAACATGTTAAACTTGATCATAAGTGAGTAGTTACTTAGCTAGGATTAATGGGTAATTAGGGGAAATAAACATGGGGAATGATTCATGATTAATCTAATATGCTTCCATAATTAATTTGCTTGCTTGTTGTGATTTCAACTTATACACATGTTAAGTTTGATGAAATGCTAAGCCTATGAATCCTTGCATTTACAATCATCACTTATCTTTTCAATGAGACTTGTAAGACATAAACCAACTCGAGTCTCATTAGACCATGCATATAGTTGGATAGGGAGAATTAAGTCGACTTGTAGGTGTTGTACAATCTAATCGATTCGGCTCCGGGACCCAAACCTTCCTAGGATTGTAAGATATAAACCAACTCGATCCATCATAACAATAATTTCTTGCATCTAGTAGGAAACATGTTTGTATGATCAACTCCCTTGAATCCCTTATGAACCCATGATATCCTAGCATTTTTAATCAATTGTTTACATCTTTCCTTTTGTTGCTTGTTTATTGCTTTTATTAGATTAGAATCATCAACCCATTATAATTGTGACAACCCCAAGCACAACCTTAATTAGATTGAATGAATTGAGTAACCACCGTCCCATGGATCGACCTCGACTTACCACTAACTAGTTGTATGTTGAGTATTATAAATGTGTTTGATTGGATGTGACCCGACGACATCACTCTACATCACAGGTCCCTGGCCCGAATCCTTTGGAGCCGCCTCAACATCGCTTGGGTCTCCAGGTTGTAATCTTCGATTGACCTAGGGGCACTACTTTGACTTTCGCCCTGTCCAAGCCTAAGTCAAAGTGGGGGCTCCGTAGATAACCAGTATCCGCTGAGACTCCAACAAACACCCGATGATTATCAGACTATAACATGCTTTGGAATCGCGGCGTTTGATCGACAGTTTGTGTATAACTTTACGTCGGAAAACTTAAAACGATTTCGAAAATAAAACATTTCAAAACTTTTCAAAAGTACCTGGAGTGTTTAATGCACGACGACGGGGTCGCAATGACACTAACTAGAGTCAAAACCGACACCGGACCAAAAACCGACTCAAAAAATCAAATCCCGACTCCAACAACGAGTCAAACCGAGTCAACCACCAAAAACAAAACATTCAAAGCCTTCTATACTAAGGTTTCCCGGATTCATGAATGGTCAAGTACCAAACATGTGACTACAAATCCTAGGATAGAACAAATCATGATTGCACTTGTGTGAAAGTGACAAAACAACTCGAAGACCCGCGACGTGGCTCGCGCCTCTTTGAGCAGCCCAGGTGGCCACGTCGCTCAAAACTCACACAACCACTCATTTTCCTATAAATACGCCTCAAATGCCCCCATTTGAGAACTGACGCGAGTGTCCGCCACCTCTTTTCTCCCTTAAAATTCTCGACTTGACTTCTTAAGTCACAATCCGACGCGTATTTACGACCTACCGATCGTAAATACAAGCCTTACACATTGTTTGGTACTGTCATCGTGCATTAAATCACTTGACCGACCACTTCGACCACTACACCGTCACTAATCTTAATAAAACATTTTTTTACTTACCAAAATGGTTTTAAACCGAGTCTTTTTCCGACCAAACGAGTTGTTACACTTACGTCGGTTTCTCGCCATAACCAAACATGTAAGGATGAGGGTGTACAAATCCTTCTTTTATCATGTCTTTATTTTTTTATGACTATAATATGCTAAAACATGCATAACACGATCCAAAACATGGGATAAACGAGCCAAAACTGAGTTTTAGCCTGAGGCAGAAGCCCCTTATTGTGCAAATAGGCTCGCGCCTCAATGAGGTGCCCAGGTTAGAACTCAACCGTGTTTGTTCTCGTCTTTCCCCTTTAATCCATTTTCATATTTGTAATCGTTTTTTACCATTTCAAATATTTTCAAGCCTTTTTTATTTTATTTTATTTTTTTTTAACCATAAAACATTTTTCACCCTTGGTTCCTCATACCATGACGGTTAAATCCGTGTTTCGGTGATAATATTTGGTTAGTAACATTTAAAAGGTATTTTAAAGTCTTTTATTTCATTTCTTTACATTTTGGGAGGTATTTTAAAGCCTTTCATCATTTCTTCACATTTCCAAAATAAACATATTAGTCACCAACACAAAGTCATCCTTGGTTCCACATACCATGCCGGATTTTAACCCGGGTACGATGATGAGTATTGACTAATTATATTCAAATGAACTTAAGACAATTAGTTTATAATTATTTTCAAAACTTGCCAAGTCGAACCCGACACCGAATAGCATCAAAATAATGATGATTATTCGAGTCTCGTTCTTCCAATCAACAAATGCGGTCTAAACGACCCTTTCAAACCAAATCGGGTCAAATACCCATTTTTCAATACGTTTTATAAACGTTTTCCAAATAGTCAGAACACGGCATATAACTGTTGGTTGACCCGCGCCTAAAACAGGCCCCTTTTTTTCTTATTTCCAAAACCAGGGGAGGTCTCCTTGCACCGCCGGCATGCTCGCGCCTCATATGGCCGCCTGGCACAGGGCCTGTTCCTTTTCCAGCATTAGTCTAGAACGATCCCGACTCCGATTAGCCCGGATATAGGACGGATCAGATGATTATTTGCTCATTCAAAAATCATATTTGCAAAATGCTTTACTAAGACAAATGGATCACGTTATGCACCATAAACCTAATACGGTAAATGGATGTTTAATTTCCGTCTTGCATGCAAATCAACCATTAATCCAACTCGACATCTTATACTTGATACTTGGATTAAATCAACCGACTTAGAAAGCTCTCACATGTTAGGTTTAAATTATTGGATGCGCATTCATGCATTTAAACCGTTTTATCAACTTTTGCATTCAACCAACCAAGATCGATAAGTAGAGGCTACTACATGGGGCGGGATTGGGTGTCTGATTAAAGGGCTTCCCAATACGTACCTTCATCTCTTACTCAGAAACTTTGGATAGTGGACGACCTTATCCAGGGCGTACGAGAGTCATTCTAGAGATATGATCCTAAAGAGGGACGATTCCTTATCTTTAGTAACTATGTCAAACACTGCTTTGTGCTTCGTTTGACCGAGGTATAAAGTGGATTCGAACGGGTTCCAAGCATCCCACAAATGCTTGGTGGCGACTCCGAACATCTCTAATCATTTTGAGACCCTTACCGAGACGAAACCGACCGATCTAAAACGATCAGGTCGAAAGCATTTTTACGCCGCCGAGCGTGGCTTTCAAAAGACCGTTGTATGTCCACAGATCGGCTGGGCTTGCAGGTGGGCCATGTCCACAGGTGGTAACAGCTGGGACCACCGTCTCAGAAAGGGGCGGCTAGCAGTAAGTCCTTTAATCAGAAAATTAATCAACAACTCGATTTTTCCCCAAATTTGGACAATTTCAAAACCTTAAAACCCTAATTAAGGTTGGAAATCAGTCAAATTAAACAATAAAAAGCAATGGTAAAGATGTACTTGACGATTACCCACGAATAGATGCAATTAGAATCAACAAAAGGCAATAAAATAATCGGATTTAAGACCGATTTGCGCAAACCCTAAAACCTTAATTAATCCGTAATATGCACGAATTTGAAAGGTGAAGTAGAGGGCTTTTGTCGAAATTAAAGCAAGGAAAACAATGTGGATAATTAATTTGGTAAAGGGGAAGAAAAAATGGAGGTTTGGGGGATTTAATGGGGTATTATCGCAAAACAAGGGGAAGAGAAAGAAGCAAAATGAAAATAGAAGGGGGAAAAGAGACTCCCTTGCGTGTTATAAGCATCAGTCACTCGATCGAGTGATTTGAAACCACTCGATTGAGGGCTTTCTCCTTCAATCTGCTCGATCGAGTAAAACACCCTTCGATCGAGATCTTCCCATTTTGGACCCTTCGATCGAGGACCAGTAACCTTTCGATCGAGTCCTTTTCCTGGGCATTTCTCTCGATCGAGTACAAAAAGTGCTCGATCGAGTTGTTTTCCTTTGGCACGCATCCCAATGCAGCATATCTTCCCTAAACCTGCATAAAAACACAGAAAAATGCTTCCCGCAAATACCAAATTCACAAAATTACGCAGTCTATGTCCGGTCTTATGCTAAAACTAACTACGCTATTGTCTAAAAGTGTCTAACGGAAATTCAAATTACAAAGTTATTACAACGGGACATTTCCCTCTTATCTTCTAAAGCATTGTAACAGCCCAAAAGAGGGCTTCTGACTGGAGGAGGTCCCGTCAGCATCGCGGACCGTCCTCTTAGATAGCCATGAGCTTGAAGTTGAACTGGTTGAAGAAGAATAGTTCCCATCCACATACGCCTTCACTTTCTTCTTCCCTTTGTCATTCTTACTGGCAGTGTCACTCGCGTCATTCCCATCACTTAACTTGCCTTTCACTGTACCTTGACCGACGAAATCTCCAATATCCACCCTGTTTGTACCAGCATCAAAGGAAACAACAGAATGGTCCTCCTTTTTGCTCTCATTATGAGGCGGAGGTGTCAATATAACAGCACAAAACTCAATGTCATCAACTGGAGAATCTGTGTCGGGGTCTATAGAGGGTAAGGCGTTGCAAGGTTGAACTTGCATAGGGGCCCTACGAGTATTGGACTGATAAAAGGTAAGCTCCTCGTCACCTACCTGAAAAGTAAGGGTCTTCCCCCCCGACATCGATTACCGCGCGAGCAGTAAATAAGAATTGTCGTCCTAATATAATAGGAGTGTAAGAGTCCTCGGGGATGTCTAAGGCCACAAAATCAACGGGAATAAAGAACCTCCTGATCTTCACAGGTATGTCCTCTAAGACACCTAGTGGCCGTGATATTGTGCGGTCGGCCATCTGAACAGTCATGTTGGTACAGTGAAATTTGGTCAAACCCAGTCTCTTAACGAGAGACAATGGTAAGACACTTACGCTAGCTCCTAAGTCTCATAGCGCATTATCAATTAAGTGGGTCCCTATATGGCATGGAAAAGAAAAGCTACCCGGGTCAGATTGTTTGGGTGGTGTCTTATTCTTAATCAAGGCGGGCCCTATTTCAGTCAAAGCTACCATTTCGTGATTATTAATATGCCTCTTACGCATTAATATTTCTTTCATAAATTTCATGTAAGAGGGTACCTCGGTAAGCAGTTCGGCGAATGGAACGTTGACATGAAAGCGCTTCACGATATCAGCAAATTTCCCGAACTGTTGTTCGACCTTCTTATTATGCATTCGCCTCGGAAAAGGGACCATAATGGGAATTTCCAAGCCTTTATTTCTCTCTGCCAAAGTTTCAACACGATCATCAACATTCTTACTCGATCGACCTCTTCTTCCTTTCGATCGAGCACTTTCATCAGCGTTATCCTTCGATCGAGGACTTTCATCCACTCGATTGAAGTCCTCAATTTCAGCATTACTCGATCGAGCAGTGATTTCCTCGATCGAGTAGTTTCCTCAGCATTTTCTCTCGATCGACCACCTGAAATCAGTCGATCGAGGACTTTCCTCGGGTTCAGTATACTTTTGTCCAATGATGACTGTTCACGCTCAGCAACATAATTCCCGGGTCTGATTTGTCTTCATCAATTGACAATTTAGGTCCTTCGTAAGAAAGACCGCTTCTCAAATTTATCAGATTCACTGTCTCATGTTGGTTCTTATCAGGTTAAGATGGTAAATGACCCGTGTAGATACCCGTATCCGTCGATATTGGAATTTATAGAGAACCCGACAAACACCCGATGATGATAGGACACATGTATTCTTTAGTTGTCACTGTCATTATTTGGAGCTCGTTTTACGATGTAGAATGGGCGTCGTCGATGAAGTATTTTATTAATTTAAATGATATTTAAATTAATGTTTTTTTTAAGTGAATTCATTTTATTAATTTAAATGATATTTAAATTAATGTTTTTTAGTGAGTTCATTTTATTATTTTAAATGATATTTAAATTATGGTTTTTTGAGGTGAATTCAATTTATTTTATTTTATTCTGAATTTATTTTCCCAAGTTTATTTTATTGAAAATAAAATAAATAATTGATTTGAAAAATCATTTTATGAATATATTTGATTTGAAAAATCATTTATTTTAATGTGTTAATTGATTTGAAAAATCGATTTTAAAAGCGAAAAGAACTCGTTTCAACCATGTGTTTTTGAGCTCGATTTTAGCTCGGTTTTTGAGCCCGTTTTCTTTACGAATTGGCACGAATCTCGAGTACACTAACCAACCTAGACCACTACCCATCCAACCCAGTTCGAACCCCCATAACCACGGCCCAAATTCCATCCCAAACACCCCCCAAACAGCCCGCATATACACGAGCAAACCCCCGTGTTTTGCAGCTCAAATCCCGAGCCCAAAACCCGCTCCAAATACCACCAAAACCCGTACCCATTAACCCTAACCCATACCCTAGTATCCTACCCATATTACCCTAGCTTAATCACCAAGAAAACCCCTCTCAAACCCTCACAAAAGCTGCTGGACAGCAGCTATGCGTGAGCAGGCCCGACTGCCTCTCCCTCTCTTTTACCCTACTTTAACTCCTTATAAATACCACCCCTTCACCATACATTCATTCCTCTAAGTTCTCCCCACATCCTAACATCACTCACAAGCTTTAAACCTCAGAAACAAACCCTAATTGCCTCTCAAAAACCCTCCACAAAACCGACATACAAACTGAAACTGTTTGTGTGTCCTCCTCGAAACACAATTAGTTCCTCCCTCAAACCTCCATCAAAACTCGATTTTCTTGTTCCTAATTAACCACATAACATCCATCTACACATTAGACAAAGATTTACGAGCCAAATTACCCTTGAGAGTACACGAAATCCCTCGAAAAACAGAGTGTTATACACTCTTTTTTGTGATTTGTTCTGTCTGTCCATTCTGTTTGTGCTCGTTTTTCGTGCCCAATAACTCAAAACGAGCAGAGGTTGCTTTAAGATATCTGTTCTCCTCTCTTTCTAGTTTTCAAAACATCTTTTAAATCGAATTTTCATCGTGAAACGAGGGAGAAATCGCTGTTTGAAAGTTGCTGTCCAGATTCGATAAAAACGCGTGTTTGCTTTGTTTCTTCGTCGACGACGGCCTCTCGAGATAAAATCTACCATCGATTACGACCCAAGACGGTGTCAAGGATACATGTAGGTTGAGGGTGCATCAAATCCTCCTCTTTCTCCTTTTTTATTTCGTTTTTATGTTTGTTTTTCTTATAGTTTGTTTTGTTTGTTTATCGCTTTTTATTTATCGTTTAAATTAACTATGAAACTAGTTTAGTCCGAGTATGAGTTAAAGTACCACCATGAACACCCGCGTTGACTTGAGATGGGAAAAGAAACCGCTACATCAGTCGGTCGTACACCCCGTCTCATTTACATATCCTCGTGTTCAAGGTAGGGCATAAATAAAACGAATTTCTAACTTCGCTCCTCGTTTTTGACCCTTTGTTTGTCTCGGCCAATTCGACCCACCTTAGGACCCGTTGCATGTTAGTGTGACTTCTGATTGTTAACATATAACTTATTTAGATGACATTAGATCAATTCAATAACCTAATTAGACACTTTAGGGTACATCGACATAGCTTTAAAAATCAACTAACGATTCTGTAACTTAATGAACGCATCTCTCTCTTTCACCTAATTTCTCGCTAGTATAAGAGTGCGTGATTAGCACCTTCTTATTGACACTCGATGAGTTAAATTAATTAGCGAATTTGACCTAACTTGACCCCTTTTAGGCCGTGTAGAATGCCCCTTTGCGCGACATCATCTCAACCGATCAACGTCGTTTTCAACTTGTTTTCTAATTTTTTCGAGTTCGTTTCGCAATCATTTGATCTAACTAATGAACCTGACCTAGGACCTAGGGTAGCCGTGTTTGGTTTGGCCGTGATTTGGCCGTGTCTTTTGGTCCTTTTGGTTTCGTCCGTTTTATGAATCGCTTGTTCTTTATCGCTTTATAACTTGTAATTTATCGTTTGTTCATCGAGTTGTAATTTTCAAGTTAGTTTCCCTTTATCGAGTCAAAACCTCTTTCAAAAACCTTAGTTTTGTTTGGTTAGATGGTTGTGTCCCAATGCATGTAAGAGCGTAGTAAATCGCATGTTATTTAAAGCAACATGGCCCGGTTTATGCTAATGCATGCTTTGGTGCGTAGCCCTATGTCTAATTCGATGAGATTAAGTGAAAGCACACATCACGAGGAGTGACCCAAGGCCGTGAGTCATGTAAGCCGTGGGCCACCCCTCTTGTGCACGGTTTCCTAGGCCGATTGGCCGTGTAATGTGTCGTGTACGGTTTTGTATGTAGCAATTGTATTTAGATCGAGTTGTATCTTTAATTTATTGTTGTGTCGGCATGAAATGCCTGGTTTGTAATAGGTAGATCCCAACGGCTCCCCCATTCCCCCTAAGCCTTGTTTGCTTTCGTTTATATGTTGCTTAGATCAATCAACCCACATGCTAAATTACAACTTTGACAAAGTTAGTTTAGTTGCATCTAAATCGACATAGAAACTTCACATATTAGGGTTAAAACGATGTTTGCATCTCATATATCGTAGTAGCTATGACCTTGTTTGAAATCCATACTTGACTTAGTAGAGGCCGTTATTGACGGGCGGGGTTGGGTGTCCTTATGGGCTTCCCAACACGTACCCTCACCCCTTACTCAAGATCTATGGTTTGTGGATCCGTCTAAATACCATTGGATTACGAGAGTCATTCAAATCGAGTGATATAGGGTACAAGTCTTTATCTTTAATCACTCGTAGTCGATTGGCTTTATGCTTTTCGATGAAAGGTGTAAAGTTGACTTGAACGGTTCCAAGTTCCCAAAAAAACTTGGTGGCGACTCTAATATGTCTTAATTCGATTCGAAAGAACCTCGAGTCGATTATGCCTAGTGTGGATCCCGCGGACGCATTCCCGAGGGCCTTGTCCACGATTTGGCGACTCACTGGGGAAAAGAGGACTAGTTACACTTTGTTTCTAGGGTCTTTTCCTCCGAGGTGAAACTTGAAAAGAAAGTGTTGGAAAGTAAAACATTACTCATAGTGCTACGATTCATGCATAAACCCTTAAGGACTTGCCCGGGCCGTCCCAGCGTTTCTTCGTGATGCGTGGGGGGCGACGTCCCACTATGCTAGGAAGCTGCACATTGCTCGCTTCCACTTCACCTCGCGTGGTTCTTGATGGTGGGGACGATCTTCTAGGTACTCTACCTTAAGACACCTTGCTCTATAAGACCGCAAAAGGATGGAGAGCATAGACCTTCTTGTAGAAGACTTGCCGAGACTTAGAGATGTCTAGGAGCATACGTCCTTATAACATGAGAATGACAATGTGCAAATTGTTTTCCCAAGTCTTTTCGAAATTTTCCATGTCCTTTTCGAAACCGAACTTTTGAACAACTTACTTTCAAAATAGCATGGTTTTAAAAACGCGGAATGCTGCCCAAATAGGACTAGAAATTTCGGCCAAAATGAGCTTTTATAGCCGGCATGCTGCCCATTTCAAATCTCATTTTCAAATCAATCCTTCGTTTTTCAAAATCAATCAAAAATGCCTCTCGAACCTCATCCAAGCATGAAATGCGTCAAGTCGTGTCCGGGTCGTGGCCGTGTTAGGTCGGGTGTGTTTCGTTCTAAGAGTCTAGAACACGACCTTGTTGGGTCACCCAAGCTCACCTCTTGGGCTTTGAGTCATGTTGGTCGACCTTTTGGTCTAGGATAGTCCACAAAAACGCCCAAGCTAGGCCATTTAGGGCGTTTCACCCGAACCTTTGGGCTATGTTAGTCCAATCACGGGTTTGGCCACACCGAGTCCGGTTTATAACCGATTTATGACAGTTTGAGTCATGTCGTTTTGTCGAGTCTAAAATGAACCAAGGTCTAGATCCAACCGTGAGTCGAACCTTTGGTTAGTCAATCTCAAGTCGAGTTTTTGTTTGAGTCAAGTTGGGGTCGTGTCCTTAAGTGTGCAGGGGCTCTTACTTTAAATATTGACTCAGTACGGGGTTTTCTTGTAGAAAGGCCGCCAAAAACCCGACGTCAAGCAATGGAAGATGCTGTTAACAAGCTTACTGAGGCCGTGAACCTCATGATGACCCGAATGGATGCAATCGAATCTAAGCTGGGTGAAGATTCCCCTCCACCTCTGACTGATCTGGAGAAACGGTTCAAGTTCATCGAAGACCGTTTGAAACTCTCCCAGGGGAAGAACATTCACTATGAGAATGCTAGGGCCTATGCCCCGGTGCAGGATAAGTTGCCCACGAACATGGTACTCACTGACATCCCAAAGTTCAAGGGCACCGAAGATCCAGTCCACCATGTTAAGGCCTATAAGGGGTACTTAGCACTGAAGGGAGTACCGCCGACATGCTCTCTGAAATTTTTGCCCAATCTCTGGATGAACACCCGAAGGCGTGGTTCTATAATCTTGACCTTAAGAACTTCCCCACTTTCGAAGATATTACGGTGGAGTTCTGTAAGCACTATGCTGACAATGTCGAGATTCAAACCAACATAAGAACATTGGAGGTTATGACCCAGAAAGATAAAGAAGGCTTTACTGAATTCCTTGCAAGATGGCGCGCTGAAAGCGTGAAATTAGCCAAGAAGCCTGATGAAGTTGAAATGGTAGATAAGTTCGTAAAGAATCTTCGACCTATTTACCGCAATGCTCTGAAATACCAGAATTTTGGCTCTTTCAAAGAATTGATAAGAATTAGGATAAAGGTAGAAGATGATGTCCTAAGGGCAGAGGCTGAAAAGCCGAAAGGGTACCAAGGGGCCTCATCGTCTAAGACAAAAACCCCAGCAACGACCCATATTGATGAAGCCATCAATCTCTTAGAAGGGCAATCGAAGAAGTCGCAGCGCCAAACACCTAGGGCATTCACCGATATCGGATGCACTTATTCTTACGCTCTCCAAAGGCTCATAGCCCAAGGAAAGTTGAAGCCTATTGGTCCAACTCCGGACCCTCCCGCTGATCAACAAGGTAAATGGTATAAACCAAATGCCTATTGTGCCTTTCATCAAGGGAAAGGCCATGATACTGAAAGGTGCTATCGACTGAAGCACGAAATTCAAGACATGATTGAGAACGGAACGCTCCCGATCCCAGCTGTTAAACCTAATAACATCACCAATCCATTTGGCGATCACTCCAACTTTTTTTCTGTCGAAGACAATGTCGATTATTCCCATCTTATCCGCCCATGTCTCTTGAAAGAGGTGTTTATCGGGGAAATATTTGTGGATTGCTTTGAATTATTGCAAAACCCGAAGAATGAAATTCAAATCGGGAGTCTCGCTCTAGAATGTACTCCTCTCGTTAACGAAGTTAATAAAGGACAATTCGATTCACCAACCTTCATCACTGGCGTAGATCCTCAGAGGACTACCCCAGGATGGAGGCAGATCATCAAAGGGATTAAGGACTAGAACCGAGCATCTAAGCTGACAGCTGAACAAGAGAAAGCTCAAGACCAGATTTGAAAATTATGGGTCGGGATCTGTTTTCTTATCTTAGTCGAGTCGAGTCTAGGACTTTCTTTTCTTGAAATTGAGTCGTTTATTCCGCGATGACCTAGGGTGTGTCCTAGGAATCGTTCCTTCGAGTCTGTTAAGCATTTATCGTTCCAATAAAAAGTTGCAGTTTCGTTTCTAAATATGTCTTGTTTTCAATCCTCGTCATTTCGAAAACATGATAAAATGCACAACACACTCAAAGGCATCCCTGGGGCAGAAATATGTCCCGTTTCATAATGTAAGGTACACTAGGATCCTGTGTTTGATTCCTTTACCTATTCCATGTCTGGTGGTAGAAAACCTCCATCTGAACCAATGATTGTGACAAGCTTTTAGATGATTCTATGACAAACCCGGACTAGCTCCTTGTTTCCCCTATCGATGATGGAAGGCAAGCCTTTTCCCCAACAAAATCATCCCATCTCGAAGAGAGAAGATATCAACCCGTTCTAACAAGGAATTGTTAGTTCCTACCCAAATTAGTTGGCGAAGCCCAGTTTTCAAGGTGTATCCATTTATGACTAAGAGAATGAATAGAAGATCATTTTCAAAGAGAGAAAAAAGATGAAAAAGAATGAAAAATGAGAAAAAGAGAAAAATTGGAAAAATGAAAAAAGAATGAAAAAAAAAAAAAGAAAAATGAAAAAAAGATGAAAGAAAAAGAAAAAAAGAAAAAAAGATGTTGAAGTTATTGCGGAATGCTTTTTGGTTGAATGTCGAAGTTACGGAAGCCAGAATTCAAGTCAAGTACCCATAGTTGAGGTTCAATGGGCGAAGCCCAAAAGCGTAAGTACTGACCTCTTTACCCTCTAAGTCCTTCCGAGACGGTTCAAGGGGATAGTCGAATTTTGAGAATCATTCCGCTTGTCTTTGTTACACCCGACCTTTAGGGACCGGATATGGAGATTTGAACCCACATTGTTTTCCAACCCATTTGCACTCGGGTTTCATCAAACCCGAGACACCTTTTCCAACCACGATGTAAGCCATAACCCATTGGCCTTAGCACTTAAAATGAACCTTCAGAATGACGGTCCACTATTCAAGCCTTTTGTTGCCAAGCTTCACATCCCCAAAAGATCCAAGCCTTTTACACCTAACCTCAAACACGGGATTTAACGGTACTTTACAGGCTAGAATGGGATATGACATGATACCTTAGGTGAAACCTTCGAGTGTGTACACACAATCAAAATGCCATGTTTATGCACCATGATCGAACTACGTCGGATTTGATTTCGCTCCACGCGAATACGTAGGCAGTCCTTCAGAATAAGGGATTCAATCCATCCATCATCCAAGTTGTCATCTTGTCGGTTTCTTATGGGTCTTAACCAAGTCCAAATGAAGCCACCTTTGTTTGAGTCGGTCTTAGCACTCGATGTAGGCTAGGATAAGGATATAGGTTCAGACGAGTAATGTCAAGTCTCGGAATGAGCTTTATCTAACGGTTTAGGCAAGGATGCCGAGTCATATAGATGTAGGTTTGTGTTGGGAACATAAAATATGAAAAACCCGCTGAAAAGAAAGAAGGCGTGGAAGAAAAAATAATAAAAGCCCGCTGAAAAGAAAGAAGGCGGTGGCAAGAAATGATGAAAACTCGCTGAAAAGAAAGGAGGCGAGGAGAAGAGTGACAGAATGTTCCCAACAAGAGTGATGTGTGATGTCTAAGTGTTCTCATAAAATCAGTCTGTGTTTAGTGTCTAGGCGAAGCCAACGTTGTTGCTCCGTGAATTTAATCCACCTTGTCGATGCCAAGTGATCTTGATTCCCATGTGCCCTCGGGAGCACGCCCATGCCATATGAAATCTCTGTCCCAAGTCGACGACCTTGTGATTCCCATTTGTCGTCTTTTGGCACCAGAATGGCCAATTTACATTTCTACCCCCAACAAGTCAATAATTGAATTAAAACCCGTGCACACTTACGGTTTTATTTTCCTTTTTTTTTACGGTAGCGGGCTACGCCCACGTGGTTTACGAGTCATACAGAGTGTCTAAGTCGTATTTCATGCTCACCCATCAAGGTTCGATTTCAAAATGCCATATATTTCAAAATTTCAAAATTTCAAAAACTTTTTGCGCATTACGGATAGATGATCCAAGTCAAGGTTCAAATCTCAAAGTTCAAAATCAAATTTTGGGTCGACGACCCAACATCCAAGTGATTCATTTCAAATTCAAAATTTGGGTCGATAGCCCAATTATTCAAAATTTTCAACATGTTCAAATTTCGGGTCGATGACCCAGTCTTTCAAACTCAAATTTCGGGTCGATGACCCAACATTCCAAGTGATGTCAATTTCAAACTTCGGGTCGAGGGCCCAATTATTCAAAATTTTCAAATTCAATTTTCTGGTCGATGACCCAATCTTTTAAATGATCCAATTTCAAGGTCGATGATCCAAATATGCTTATGTGATAATTATTGCTCGTACATTTTTTGTGCTTCAAATATAGCAGGATATGTTTCAACTGGGGACTTTAGAGCCATCACAAACTGGGGGCTCTGAAGCCGTTGGCTTCAGAGACCATTATCAAGATGAAAAGGATGACATCCACTCAGAACTCAATTCAATACAAGAGTATGAAATGGAAGAATTTCGTAGCTGAAAGCAAATGATGAAAGCGGCGGCAACCTCCTTGGAATGTCCCGTCCCATTTGGGCACCTGCCAGCAGATGATAAGCTTTGGGCAAGTGTCAACAGATGATGAATTTGGACAAATGCCAGCAGATGATAAACTTTGGGCATGTGTCAGCAGTTGCCGAACTACGACGCGGGTTTGATTCCGTCAGAAACGGATACGTAGGCGCCTAAGGATAAGGCTCAATCCACCATATATGCAATTTATGGGTCGATGACCAACGATGATAATTCGACGGAACATGAAGCAAGAGTTAATCCCCAACGAAGTTTCAGGTATGATCTCTTCTTATGGCTGGCGAGCTTACATACGCAAGTCTAATGGACTATAAACGACCCGAAGAATCCTCAGGTCGAAAGGGACCTGGGGTATACTTTGACTTTCGCCTTGTCCAAGCCTCAGTCAAAGTGGGGGCTCTGTAGATACCCGTATCCGTCGATATTGGAATTTATAGAGAACCCGACAAACAACCGATGATGATAGGACACATGTATTCTTTAGTTGTCACTGTCATTATTTGGAGCTCGTTTTACGATGTAGAATGGGCGTCGTCGATGAAGTATTTTATTAATTTAAATGATATTTAAATTAATGTTTTTTTTAAGTGAATTCATTTTATTAATTTAAATGATATTTAAATTAATGTTTTTTAGTGAGTTCATTTTATTATTTTAAATGATATTTAAATTATGGTTTTTTGAGGTGAATTCAATTTATTTTATTTTATTCTGAATTTATTTTCCCAAGTTTATTTTATTGAAAATAAAATAAATAATTGATTTGAAAAATCAGTTTATGAATATATTTGATTTGAAAAATCATTTATTTTAATGTGTTAATTGATTTGAAAAATCGATTTTAAAAGCGAAAAGAACTCGTTTCAACCATGTGTTTTTGAGCTCGATTTTAGCTCGGTTTTTGAGCCCGTTTTCTTTACGAATTGGCACGAATCTCGAGTACACTAACCAACCTAGACCACTACCCATCCAACCCAGTTCGAACCCCCATAACCACGGCCCAAATTCCATCCCAAACACCCCCCAAACAGCCCGCATATACACGAGCAGCCCCCCTGTTTTGCAGCTCAAATCCCGAGCCCAAAACCCGCTCCAAATACCACCAAAACCCGTACCCATTAACCCTAACCCATACCCTAGTATCCTACCCATATTACCCTAGCTTAATCACCAAGAAAACCCCTCTCAAACCCTCACAAAAGCTGCTGGACAGCAGCTATGCGTGAGCAGGCCCGACTGCCTCTCCCTCTCTTTTACCCTACTTTAACTCCTTATAAATACCACCCCTTCACCATACATTCATTCCTCTAAGTTCTCCCCCACATCCTACCATCACTCACAAGCTTTAAACCTCAGAAACAAACCCTAATTGCCTCTCAAAAACCCTCCACAAAACCGACATACAAACTGGAACTGTTTGTGTGTCCTCCTCGAAACACAATTAGTTCCTCCCTCAAACCTCCATCAAAACTCGATTTTCTTGTTCCTAATTAACCACATAAAATCCATCTACACATTAGACAAAGATTTACGAGCCAAATTGCCCTTGAGAGTACACGAAATCCCTCGAAAAACAGAGTGTTATACACTCTGTTTTCGCGGTTTGTTCCTGTCTGTCCAGTTCTGTTTGTGCTCGTTTTTCGTGCCCAATAACTCAAAACGAGCAGAGGTTGCTTTACGATATCTGTTCTCCTCTCTTTCTAGTTTTCAAAACATCTTTTAAATCGAATTTTCATCGTGAAACGAGGGAGAAATCGCTGTTTGAAAGTTGCTGTCCAGATTCGATAAAAACGCGTGTTTGCTTTGTTTCTTCGTCGACGACGGCCTCTCGAGATAAAATCTACCATCGATTACGACCCAAGACGGTGTCAACGATACATGTAGGTTGAGGGTGCATCAAATCCTCCTCTTTCTCCTTTTTTATTTCGTTTTTATGTTTGTTTTTCTTATAGTTTGTTTTGTTTGTTTATCGCTTTTTATTTATCGTTTAAATTAACTATGAAACTAGTTTAGTCCGAGTATGAGTTAAAGTACCACCATGAACACCCGCGTTGACTTGAGATGGGAAAAGAAACCGCTACATCAGTCGGTCGTACACCCCCGTCTCATTTACATATCCTCGTGTTCAAGGTAGGGCATAAATAAAACGAATTTCTAACTTCGCTCCTCGTTTTTGACCCTTTGTTTGTCTCGGCCAATTCGACCCACCTTAGGACCCGTTGCATGTTAGTGTGACTTCTGATTGTTAACATATAACTTATTTAGATGACATTAGATCAATTCAATAACCTAATTAGACACTTTAGGGTACATCGACATAGCTTTAAAAATCAACTAACGATTCTGTAACTTAATGAACGCATCTCTCTCTTTCACCTAATTTCTCGCTAGTATAAGAGTGCGTGATTAGCACCTTCTTATTGACACTCGATGAGTTAAATTAATTAGCGAATTTGACCTAACTTGACCCCTTTTAGGCCGTGTAGAATGCCCCTTTGCGCGACATCATCTCAACAGATCAACGTCGTTTTCAACTTGTTTTCTAATTTGTTTCGAGTTCTTTTCGCAATCATTTGATCTAACTAATGAACCTGACCTAGGACCTAGGGTAGCCGTGTTTGGTTTGGCCGTGATTTGGCCGTGTCTTTTGGTCCTTTTGGTTTCGTCCGTTTTATGAATCGCTTGTTCTTTATCGCTTTATAACTTGTAATTTATCGTTTGTTCATCGAGTTGTAATTTTCAAGTTAGTTTCCCTTTATCGAGTCAAAACCTCTTTCAAAAACCTTAGTTTTGTTTGGTTAGATGGTTGTGTCCCAATGCATGTAAGAGCGTAGTAAATCGCATGTTATTTAAAGCAACATGGCCCGGTTTATGCTAATGCATGCTTTGGTGCGTAGCCCTATGTCTAATTCGATGAGATTAAGTGAAAGCACACATCACGAGGAGTGACCCAAGGCCGTGAGTCATGTAAGCCGTGGGCCACCCCTCTTGTGCACGGTTTCCTAGGCCGATTGGTCGTGTAATGTGTCGTGTACGGTTTTGTATGTAGCAATTGTATTTAGATCGAGTTGTATCTTTAATTTATTGTTGTGTCGGCATGAAATGCCTGGTTTGTAATAGGTAGATCCCAACGGCTCCCCCATTCCCCCTAAGCCTTGTTTGCTTTCGTTTATATGTTGCTTAGATCAATCAACCCACATGCTAAATTACAACTTTGACAAAGTTAGTTTAGTTGCATCTAAATCGACATAGAAACTTCACATATTAGGGTTAAAATGATGTTTGCATCTCATATATCGTAGTAGCTATGACCTTGTTTGAAATCCATACTTGACTTAGTAGAGGCCGTTATTGACGGGCGGGGTTGGGTGTCCTTATGGGCTTCCCAACACGTACCCTCACCCCTTACTCAAGATCTATGGTTTGTGGATCCGTCTAAATACCATTGGATTACGAGAGTCATTCAAATCGAGTGATATAGGGTACAAGTCTTTATCTTTAATCACTCGTAGTCGATTGGCTTTATGCTTTTCGATGAAAGGTGTAAAGTTGACTTGAACGGTTCCAAGTTCCCAAAACACTTGGTGGCGACTCTAATATGTCTTAATTCGATTTGAAAGAACCTCGAGTCGATTATGCCTGGTGTGGATCCCACGGACGCAGTTCCCGAGGGCCTTGTCCACAACCCGGCTTCCTTGAAGATTGATTAGTGGCGAGTTGAGCTATTTGAGACTCAAGTGACTTTATAGATGCATCTTTTTGTTGGTCACTTTTCTGCAACTGAATTGTCAATGACTGAATCATTGACTTCAACTCGGCCATCTCACTTACACCAATGGAAGAAGCACCTTGTTGCGGCGGTAGAAAGGATGGAGGCTTTTGAAAGCCTTGTTGAGCTTTATGAGGTGGAACGTAAGGTTGTTGCTTCTGCGGTGGAGGTGTAGGATTTAATACATTCTGACTAGTCCATCTCAAATTAGGATGGACTCCACTCTGATTGTTGTAATAGAAGCCCCCTTGCCTATATTGTTGAAAGGCAAGAACCTGCCCCTTCTCAGTTAGACAGTCAACAACAGTGTGACCATCATTACTACCACGCCTCTCACATGAAACTGTTTCTTGTCTAGTCAATAAGTGAACCGTCTGGTTATCTCCAGCATTCTTCAACTCCAATTTGTCAAAACGGGCATTCATGGCTTCCAGCTGAGCCACAACTGCACTATCAACAGAATAAAATGTTCTTATTCCTCCTCTTGGGTTCCCATATTCAGCACAATGGGTAGCCATCTCCTCAATAAATCCCCATCCTTTGTCATCATCTATATTCTTCTGAAACCGACCATTTGATGCAGCATCCAAAATAGCACGGTGATCGTCATACAACCCATTATAAAATTGGTTGCACAGGTACCCCGGTTCGAAACCGTGATGTGGGACAGACCGCACCATTTTATTGAACCGGTTCGACGCTTCATACAAGTTTTCATCCGGAGTTTACTTGAAACTCGTGATTTTTCCTCTCGGCTGATTAGTTATTTGCGGAGGAATGTGCCTTTTGTAGAAAGCGAGAGCCAAGGTTTCCCAATTTGTTATTCCAACTGCGGCTCTATCAAGGTCAGTAAGCCAATCTCGGGCTCCATCAGTAAGAGAGAAAGGAAATAAAACTTCCTTAATCTTATTCTGGGTCACTCCCTTAGTGGCGGTAACAGTAGAACAGTAGTCCATGAACACCTCTATATGCTTCCGCGGATCCTCACCAGCTACTCCACGAAATAAATTTCTTTCGACCAGGTTGATGTAAGAAGGCTGAATATCAAATGTGTTCCCATCCTCGGTTGCAAGATTGAAACCTTTAGGAATTGAAGCAGCTGTAGGCTCTGAATGACTCGCGATATTAGGCATTTTCACAGGACTTACGGCAGAAATAGAAGTGTCTTCTTCAAAAGACGGGTCTTCTGCAAATAAGAAATGTTCTAGTTCGGGTTCAAAAGTAGTTAAGGCTTCCTTTTGAATCTTTCTCAGCAGTCTTTGTCTATAGCGAAAGGCCCCCTCTGGTTCAGGATCAGCTGACACTAACTCTGACCAGTTAGACCTGAGCATAAACAACACTAGAGAAAATAAATAAGAACTGTCTCAAAGAATTAGAAATTCCCCGAGACTGAGACAAACAAAAATAAGACAGATAAATAGGCTAATTGCCTCCCCGACAACGACGCCAAAATTTGATACCGTCGTTTTAGTACCAAAAATAATTACCTAGGACAACTAACAGAAGTTAGCGGAAGTAGGCTCGATCTCCACAGGGAGGCTGATGTATCTATCTGCTAATTACGTCTGTCTAGTAACAAATAGGGGTTTTTTAGTTGATTTCTAAACTAATGAAGATTTAAGGTAAGATAAATAAAGCAAAAGAGCAGCAAAATTAGAGACAAGCGAAGAATGTAATCAAATAGAGAGAAATATGTTAGGAGTTCGGTTCACCATGGCAGTTTACTAACTCAGTCATAAATAGTTCAGACGATCTACTGTGAGAAGGGCAAGGGAAAGGTCCTTCCGGTCCGCTATCCACCCTAGATTATAACTAACTTATTTTCCGTCCTCATTAAGGTAGTCTACTGTTCATAACAGGTCTATTCATTCCAATCTTCCGATCTAGGATTGAATTTAACCAAATTAAAGGGTTTAGAAGTGTGCACACAACTAAACTATTACAGTTATATTGTTAATAAGATAGTTCTCACAGTTCATCATCTAGCCTATTCACAACATCGTCAACTCACTACCATGGCTCCCATAATCCTAACATAACGGGAATTAGCCACTCATGCTATTGATGATATAGACAACAACAATAATGAATAAACTAGAGACAGACATGTTAATGAGATTAAAGAGATGAATCATAAACTATTAATGATAACAATAAAACAGAAATTAGAGAAGAAAGATTAAAAGAAGAACAAAGGAAGATTAAATTAAGAGAAAGAGTAAACAAGGGTTATAAGAGGATGAATCCCGCAATAAAGAACAATCAATGTGAAGCCAAAGAAGAGAAAGGATCCGACTGCTTAAGAGAGGAATTAAGAGTTTAAAGTGTGATCAAAGATAGATCATTAACCTAATGATGTCTTCTCTTATATAGGGAAGCGTTTATTAACTAAAATAAACCTAACACAGAATAAAAATCCCGAGTAAATAAGTAAATCACTCGATCGAGGCATTGCATTCCTCTCGATCGAGTGATTCCTCAGTCATTCTCCTCGATCGAACAAATAGGGCTCTCGATCGAAGACCTCCAATACAGCACACTTCGATCGAGTACAACAGGGACTCGATCGAACTCCTTGCTCTGCCAAAACCACTCGATCGGCCACAAAAGCTCTCGATCGAGTGACTTCCACTGAAAACAGCTTTGAACTCGTTTGGTTAGCTTCCAAGGATCTCCTTCACGCTTCGCGAGTCACGGCATTCTGCTCTAAATCTTAAACTCCTTAAAATGCATGCTAGGGGGAACGAATAAGGTACGATTCCACTACTTTAAGGTCTATTCCTGCAAATGAGACGAAATAAACCAAAGTAGCCAATTCGGGGCATTTTGCAATACAAAGCGTTGAAATTGATATAGGAATGCGTGCAATAAGAGGCTAAAAAGACTATATAAATTGCACGTATCATTGGTGATAATAGGCCTTCTGAAAAGAAACATGAAATAATATGAATGTTAATACGTGAATGTGCGCTACTTATAACGACTATTGGGTGGCTTAGTTGGTGTTTGCATGTGCAAACATAATTCTGGGTAGTTCGACTCGACCGAGTAGGCAGGAGGACTCAACCGAGTGAGAGTCACTTGACCGAGTACCTCTGCCACTCGACCGAGTGACTGGGTGCCAGGGACCCTGGAAGGTGACCATTCGAGCACATACGAGAGGTACTCGACTGACTGGGTGCGAGTCGGCTGAGTATCCCCAGGAACTAGGCCGAGTGACAGCGGCCCAGGCGGGATTGTTGTAGTTTATTAGCTTAGCCCTATTTGTTCTCTTAAAATATTGACATGCCAAAGAAAGGAAGCGCTCTAGTTGTTAGTTATTTAGACCAAATTAATACTCATCTTATGATATTAAAGTTAAAAATTAATATAATGTGGTCTAAATCTACATGCATGCAAATAAAATGTATAAAAGATGGTTTTAAACCATCTTAAGACAAAAGTTCCTTACATTGTTATAAGGCAAAATGGGCACAACTCAAGGACTCCTTCCTTGATGTTGTTCTTGTGCTAATGCAATAAGGATGATCCTCCAACAACACCAATTACCAAAATAGGTAATCTCCTTTGGTGGCACCCAAGATTAACCCAAAATACTACTAAAAATACTAACTAGGTAAATGTAGTAGTAACCTTGTTTTTGTATATTTGATGTACTAATTAATATTATTACTTTGATAATATTATTAGTAGGTATTTATATGTGTTTTATATAAGATGATGAAGAAAAATAAGAAGGAAAAAAATGGTCTATGGTAGTGGAGGGATTCGGCCAAATGAAGAACAACAAAGACCAAGTTTTTCCTTCAAAAATTCAACAACATAGTTAGTGGAATAACATGGGTATTTATAGCCTATTATGGGGAACAAAAGTAAGTGGAATTTGCCACTTCATGGACACATGTAGTCCTCTAAAAAACCCGGAACAATTGGACTGTATTTGGTCCATTTCGGTTTTCGTCATTTGCCCCACAAATGCTTATAAGTCTTATATTTAATTATCTTACATAATTAAATATTAATTTAATTATTTAACACTTAAATAATACAAATTAACTACCAATAACTACTTAACCATTAAGTAATCATAAGACTATTTTATCAACATACAATGTGTCAATATTAACCCATTTAGCTAATTTTACAACCTCTTGTAAAATATAATAGCTAATTGATTCTTCTTCAAAACATATACACATATCGTATAAAATTAATTAATTAACAATTAATTAATAAATTCTAATCATTTATTATTTAAATATCTCATAATTAAATAATAAATCTCTTTGTCCCGAGTTCGTAACCCGTCATCAAATAATACATTTATGTGACTAACTAAGAGTCAAATAATACAAGGAATTAATTATCTCGTATCTCATACAAACAATTAATTTATACTATTTGGGCGTTATCCTATAGGTGTGACCTAAAGGGATCAGCTGATCACCGCCGTCACACGACAGTAGTGTCAAACTCTAGTCAGCCAATCATTACCGATTAACGATGACCAGCTGAAAATAAATAAATAAATCCCTGATATTCCTTTTACGAGATTTATTATGTAAACGCACTCATTGTGGAGGACACTACTCCAACAATCTCCCACTTGTCTGACACAAGTGTGCGTTACCAATTCTCTTGTCCAATAATATCTCCCACTCAATGCAAGATGTCTTTCAGGTCGTTCTTGCACGTGATCATATCATAAAGTGGTTTCCTCGATCAGGAGAATGACTGTCTGACCGGATAATCTACAATAGATATCATCCGAGCGTGGCCACGCATTCACAGTCATCTCTCCTCGAGTGGCCTTGAGATAAAATATGACTTAAAAGGATAATCCTGTTGACCTATTTTCTTCATTCGATACAGATCACAATGACCCAGTAAATGCTCATCGGCCTCCTTTTACGGTGCGACCTAGAACAAAAACCAAAGCCACTGGAAAACCGTACCAACTCAGACAAATAGTCACCAGTCTAAAGAATTGACTCGAAAGAATAAATAGAAGTCCTCGCCACGACCTAGAAACAAAAGGACTCTATAAACGGTCACTGTCCGACAAATTGTCTCACAATATGCCTATGTAATCGACCAGTCATCACTATGACCATATGACAGTCGAACCTATCATCTATCGCCTTATAATCTAGTCACTCCGAGACGTCACCTCATTAAGTAACTAGGGACAAAATACAATGTTAATCCAGTTCACTTAATAGGGTTCGACGTTGTCTTTACAACCTATTTGGAGAAAACAAAGTATATAAATTCGGACATAAAATCAATATAACGATAAATGCAACTTATCATATATGAAATAATAAATACAATATTTTGATTATTACATATCATATAATTTACAACAAGATCGGCATTTGTCTCAACCCCATCGAAACTACATGACTATCATGTTTAGCTTGAGACAATGGCTTGGTTAAAGGATCGATGTTGTCACCGTCCCAACCTTACAAACCGTAATTTCTTTCCTTTCGATTAAATCTCTAATTACATGAAATTTCCTAAGTACATGTCTAGACTTGTTACTAGACTTGGGCTCTTTTGCTTGAAAAATAGCCCCACTGTTATCACAATACAAAGTGATAGGATCCTCGGCGGTTGGAACTACCTTCAGTCCCTCTAAAAATTGCCTAATCCAAACAGCTTCCTTTGCGGCTTCGAGGCTGCAATGTACTCACTTCCGTTGTAGAATCAGCAGATCCACAGACTCTTTGAAACTTCTCCAGCAAACCGCCCCTCCGTTCAACAAAAAGACAAAACCAACCTGGGATTTCAAATCATCCCTATCGGTTTGGAAACTAGCATCCGTATAACCTCTTATACGTAATTCAGATTCTCCTCCAAACACTAAGAATGAATCTTTAGTCCTTCTCAAGTACTTTAGAATATTCTTGACGGCTATCCAGTGACTCTCACCTGGATTTTTCTGAAAAAGACTCGTCATACTCAAAGCATACGAGACATCAGGACGAGAACACATTATAGCATACATGATCGATCCAACAGCGGAAGCATAGGGAATCGATTTCATGCGTTCAATATCCTTAGGCTCAGTAGGACACTGTGACTTACTCAAAGTGATCCCACTGCCCATAGGTAGAAAACCTCTCTTGGAGTTTTTCATATTGAATCGGCCAAGAATCTTATCGATATAGGCTTCTTGACTCAATGCTAATATCCTTTTGGATCTATCCCTATAGATCCGGATACCCAAGATGCGCCGAGCTTCTCCCAAATCTTTCATTTGGAAGTGATTTCCCAACCACTTCTTAACAGAAGCAAGCATATCAACATCATTCCCAATGAGTAATATGTCGTCCACATAAAGAAGTAAGAAAACAACTTTACTCCCACTAAACTTCATGTATAAACATGGTTCCTCAACACTTCGAGTAAAACCATTCTGTTTAATAACATGATCAAAATGATGATTCCAACTCCTTGACGCTTGCTTAAGACCATAAATGGATCTCTTAAGTTTGCATACTTTGTTAGAATTTTTAGGATCCACAAAACCCTCAGGTTGTGTCATGAACACTTCCTCTTCCAGAAACCCGTTCAGGAAAGCGGTTTTGACATCCATTTGCCATATCTCATAATCATGAAATGCAGCAATCGCTAACATTATCCGAACCGATATAAGCATAGCAACTGGTGCAAAAGTTTCATCATAGTGTAAACCATGAACCTGAGTGAAACCTTTTGCAACCAATCTAGCTTTTTAGACATCTTTATGTCCATCCATGCCGATTTTAATCTTGAATATCCACTTACACTGAAGAGGTCGAACATCTTTAGGTAAGTCAACCAGGTCCCATACCTGATTATCGTACATGGAATCCATTTCGGATTGCATGGCTTCGAGCCATAGCTTAGAGTCAGAACTCATAATAGCTGCTTTATAGGTCTTGGGTTCATCACTTTCTAAAAGTAAAACATCATAGTCACCATCTTCCTCGATAATACCAAGGTATCTATCAGTGGCGACTAACCCTTTCGACCTCCTAGGTTCGTAATGAACAATAACGATTCGAGAAGTAGAAGGAACATCTTCCCGTATTGTCATATCGTTTGTGGCTCTTGAACTTCGTCAAGTTCAAATTTTCTCCCACTCTGTCTTCTAGAAATAAATTCTTTTTCTAGAAAGACAGCTTCACGAGCCACAAACACTTTGTTCTCGTTACTATTGTAGAAGTAATATCCATAAGTTTCCTTAGGGTAGCCTACAAAAATACACTTTTCAGAACGAGGTGCAAGCTTATCGTCAGACTTACTCTTGACATAAGCATCACAACCCCATACTTTCATGTATCGCAGATTCGGGACTTTCCTTTCCATATCTCATATGGAGTTTTGTCGATTGCTTTAGTGGGACTTTTATTAAGTGATTGTACAATGCGGATAAAATGGCAAAACCCCAAAATGACTTAGGTAACTCTGTTTGACTCATCATCGATCGAACCATATCTAATAAAGTTCGATTCCTCCTTTCACCACACCATTTAATTGTGGTGTGCCGGAGGAGTTAACCGAGATACAATACCACACTTTATAAGGTGATCTTTAAAGTCATTGCTTAAATATTCCCCACCACGATCTGATCGTAATGCTTTAATCTTCTTATTTAATTGGATTTCTACTTCATTCTGAAACTCTTTGAACATTTCAAAAGCTTCACTTTTATACCTCATTAAGTAGATATACCCATATCTACTCATGTCATCGGTAAAAGTAATGAAATAGTCATAATTACCTCTAGCGGATCGTCATTGGGCCACAAACATCGGTATGTATTAAACCCAATAACTCACTAGCTCGAGATCCTTTTCCTAGAAAAGGTGAACGATTCATCTTGCCAAGAAGACAAGATTCGCATGTACCAAATGATTCGAAATCAAAAGGTTTAATTACACCAGTCGACACTAGTCTTTTAATGCGCTTCTCGTTAATGTGTCCTAAGCGACAATGCCATAAATAAGATTGATCGGGATCACCTGTTTTGAGTCTTTTATTATCTAAATGATAAACATCGTTGCAAGTATCTAGAATATAAATACCATTGATTGAAATAGCTTGACTATATACAATCCCATTAAGGGAAAAAGTACACACACTTGTCTTTAATTACAAAGGAAAACCCTTCTGTGTCTAACACAGATACGGATATTATATTTCTAGATAGCGTTGGTACAAAATAACAATTATTAAGATGTAACTCCAACCCCGAAGCTAAACTAAGTACATAAGTTCCTACAGACTAATGACTACTTTAGACCCGTTTCCCATTCGGAGATCGACATCACCCTTGTTTAGCTTTCTTATGCTTTTTAGGCCCTGCAAATGATTGCACAAGTGAGAACCACAACCAGTATCTAATACCCAAGTTGTATTTGAAGCATAATTTATGTCTATCATAAAAGATTCGGTTGAGAAATTACATGTCGGCTTCACAATGCCAGCTTTTATGTCATCCAGGTACTTTGTACAATTACGTCTCCAATGTCCCTTGTTATTACAATAATTACAAGTATCTTTAAGAGGATTACCCTTTATGGATTTTGCCTTGGTAGAGCAATTCGCAATTGCTTTACCTTTGCCCTCCACCTGAACGGGCTTCTTACCTGCATTCCTCTTAAACTGCTTCTTCCCCTTCACATTAATCGCAAGCACATCTTTCCTTGTACTCCCACTCAATCCCATGTCCTTCTCTGCTTGCACAAGCAGAGAATGGAGCTCATGTAAACTCTTTCTCATGTTCGTCATATTGTAATTTACCCTAAATTGGTAAATCCCTTGACGTGCGAGAGAGAGTGGAGCACTCGGTCCACCACAAGTTCGTCGGGGATCTTGCATCCCAAACCCTCTAAAGTTTCCACGTACTCAATCATTTTAAGTACGTGTGAACTTACAGGTTGACCATCTTTGAGGTTAGCCTCAAAGAAACGAACAGCGGTGTCATACTCAATTATTCTCGGGGCTTGAGAAAACATAGTTGAAAGCCTCGAGAATACTTCATGTGCATCACGAAACTTGACACATTGCCTTTGTAAAGCAGGATCCATTGAAAAAATCAAAACATTTTTTATTGCAGCGGATTCCTTTTGATAATTTGAAAAAGCCTCCCTTACATCGGCAGTGGCCCTAGTACTAGGCGAAGGGGGAGAGGGATCGACAAGGTAACGTAATTTGCCATCACCTGCGGCAGCTAATCGAAGTTGTTCTTCCCAATCTTTAAAATTACAACCGTCGGCTTTTAAAACATATTTGTCCATAAAAGAACGTAGCCATGAATCTCTAGCTATTGTGGCGGTTTCACTAGTAGAAGTCATCGTGATTACTACAAAGGAAATAAAGGAAAGATTAACATTTATCGTCTAGAAATATTTAACTTGTGAAACTATTTAACAAGTTCCCATTTATATAATGATCTCCCACTGAATTATATAAATGATTCCAAGATCCAATTTTATATAAACACGGGCACGGTGGACCGATTCAACCCTTATTTATATAAATTTGGTGAGTCAATATCTTTGACTGATTCTACTACTAGAAATCTTGGTTGACGGATTTTCTTAAAATCTATCTTTTAGCCCCAGAATAAATATGGGCACGGTGGACCGATTCAACCCATATTTATCACGTTGAGTCCAACCAATTTTCACGCGTAATAACTTTTATTACCCTACTTACCCAACGTAAAAAGAGTGTACCTCGGTGATCCGAACCTACCTCTAATGAAGAAGGGATTCATAGGTGCTATTATTTGGTAAGGCTTAATCTCAATTTTAAACAAATGTGAGAGATCTTATCAATTTAATTGTCTATCACTTTTAAGTGAACAAAATTAGTGAATGCTAGACGATTAAATCGATAACAACAAAAATAAAACATGTAGTGACGATTTGGCATGAATGCATAAAAGAATTAAAACAAACAAGTCCTAATATGGCCACCTAGTTAATCTAATTAACTAAAATTATTATACTTCGGAAACCAACTCCTTGGTCCCTTGAGTCTTCATAAATAGGCCTCCTTCTTTAGGATTTTGGAACGCCTTTCCGAAAACACCGTCTTCATGAAAACTCCGTCTTTAGATGCTTCATCTAATTAATAATAATTAAATTACATGACAATAACCTATTATACAATTTGTAATAAAATTAAAATAAAAACTATTAATTAATTACAAATTAGGCGATACGAAATCGCAATTAATTACAAAACAAGTCGATATTCCCTTACATTTCGGGAAATACCAACTTCTACCTATGGCCATATTAGGAAAAATTACATAATTATAATTCTAAAAACCATTCATCTAAATGAATAATAAAATGCATTATGGAAAATGACATGCCAAATCGTCTAACTTACCAACAACGATCATTTGAGCTTGCCTTGACGGAATTTTTACCAATAAAAATTCATAATCAATTCTTAAAACAATTTTAAGACTTACTCATCATACTAATCTGGTCTAATATCAAAATAATTATTCTCAACAATTATCTTGAATTTATATGGGAATTAAAACACAATTGTGACAAAAAATGATATAATAATTCACAATTATCATACAAAAATTCCATTTAATATACAAATTCTTGGAAAAATAAATTTCAAAACCATGAACATTCTAGTCTTACACCAAAAATGCCATGCAAGTGAAAATTTTTGTTTTTAAAATTTATTTAAAAAGATTTCACAATTTAATCGGTAAAGCGATAATTTTTACGATTTAATTCTAACTCAAACCATAAAAATTGAAATGACTTAAAATAAAATTTTATACATTTTGGAACAATTTCCAAGAGCTAAAAATTCAGAAATTTCGAGCCCTAAAATTAAATCAATATTTATTTATAAAATAACCATTATTTACCCATTTTTATCAAATAAAAATTAATAAACAACCTAAATTAATCACATTAATTTAAAGTTTCTATTTTTCTCATAAATAGAACATGCATGTGATTATTTATAAATAAATATGCATAAAATTAACATGCAACCCAATTTAATTAACTCTTAATTAATTTTAATGCATTTTTACTCAATTTTATGCCAATTTAAGTTATAAAAGGTGGAAAAATTTAACAAAAATCAAATTTTCGTCCCATATCATTCTAAGACCGATTATTTACATGCAAGACTATATTATGTGATAAAACGAATTTTAGTAGCATAATATCAATTTTATTAATTTATCTCATAAATTACTAAAATCGTCTTAAGATAACATGCATGTAATTAACAATGCTCTGATACCACTTGTTAGTTATTTAGACCAAATTAAGACTCATCTTATGATATTAAAGTTACAAATTAATATAATGTGGTCTAAATCTACATGCATGCAAATAAAATGTATAAAAGATGGTTTTAAACCATCTTAAGACAAAAGTTCCTTACATTGTTATAAGGCAAAATGGGCACAACTCAAGGACTCCTTCCTTGATGTTGTTCTTGTGCTAATGCAATAAGGATGATCCTCCAACAACACCAATTACCAAAATAGGTAATCTCCTTTGGTGGCACCCAAGATTAACCCAAAATACTACTAAAAATACTAACTAGGTAAATGTAGTAGTAACCTTGTTTTTGTATATTTGATGTACTAATTAATATTATTACTTTGATAATATTATTAGTAGGTATTTATATGTGTTTTATATAAGATGATGAAGAAAAATAAGAAGGAAAAAATGGTCTATGGTAGTGGAGGGATTCGGCCAAATGAAGAACAACAAAGACCAAGTTTTTCCTTCAAAAATTCAACAACATAGTTAGTGGAATAACATGGGTATTTATAGCCTATTATGAGGGAACAAAAGTAAGTGGAATTTGCCACTTCATGGACACATGTAGTCCTCAAAAAAACCCGGAACAATTGGACTGTATTTGGTCCATTTCGGTTTTCGTTATTTGCCTCATAAATGCTTATAAGTCTTATATTTAATTATCTTACATAATTAAATATTAATTTAATTATTTAACACTTAAATAATACAAATTAACTACCAATAACTACTTAACCATTAAGTAATCATAAGACTATTTTATCAATATACAATGTGTCAATATTAACCCATTTAGCTAATTTTACAACCTCTTGTAAAATATAATAGCTAATTGATTCTTCCTCAAAACATATACACATATCGTATAAAATTAATTAATTAACAATTAATTAATAAATTCTAATCATTTATTATTTAAATATCTCATAATTAAATAATAAATCTCTTTGTCCCGAGTTCGTAACCCGTCATCAAATAATACATTTATGTGACTAACTAAGAGTCAAATAATACAAGAAATTAATTATCTCGTATCTCATACAAACAATTAATTTATACTATTTGGGCGTCATCCTATAGGTGTGACCTAAAGGGATCAGCTGATCACCGCCGTCACACGACAGTAATGTCAAACTCTAGTCAGCCAATCATTACCGATTAACGATGACCAGCTGACAATAAATAAATAAATCCCTGATATTCCTTTTACGAGATTTATTATGTAAACACACTCATTGTGGAGGACACTACTCCAACACTAGTCACCCTAGAATGACACCCGAAGAGATAGAAATAATGGTTGGGTTGAATGCATAGCTCTTGGCCGCCGTGCAAAACATGGGAAAGCTTAATGAAGTAGTGATGGATGCCTCTACTATAAGTAATGGTATAGGCTGGCATAAGCCAACCAAGTATTGTAACACCCCCACTTACCCGATCAAGGTGAATGGAGATGTTACCCATCTCGGTTTTCCGAGATAGTGCACCAAAACCGCAATTGAGAAACAAGTTAAATGTTCAAAGTTTAATGCTAATAATTATTACAAACCAAGTCTCTAAAATTGTTGAATTACAAGTCCTAAAATAAATAAAGGGAAAACATTAAGTCGTAACTATGTGAGACTATCATGCTAAGATAACTCAAGGTCGTCACACGCGTCCACATGTAGCCCCCACTAGCATCCACCATCATCATATACCTATAGAATCAACCTACTAACCACATGAAAGGAAATATCATATGGATCACGGTAGATAAGTTTAAAAAGGTTTTGACACAAGCAACAAACAAGCCAATACAAGGTTGAGTAGGGAAATCTTTTACTACAATTAAGCCACTAAGTATATGACAATAATCAAGATATATCGACTTGCAAGAAATTAAATAGAACACTACTCTCAACACAAAGCAGATAAGGCAAATGGATTCGGGTGCTTGCTATAAGTCACAAGGCGGCCCTAATAAGCGTGTTACTAATCACATGGTAATAAGTGGTACTCAAATCACACCGTGAACATGCGTGATCACATACACCACCCGGATAATAAATGTGCACACCCCCCTTCATATAAGGGAAGACTCAACATGTGGCCCTCCGCATACTATGATGCCTAAGGAACCCGGTTACCCGTACCGGTTCCCCAACAACAACAAAGTCTAATGCCAACACAATCTTTACCACAAAGATTTAACCAACAATGCATCCATGACGCAAAGCAGCTCTAATCCACCATAAGATATCAAGACTCTTGTCACAAAGCACTAATAACTCAAGTAAAGCACATAAACACAAGAATCCCAAGTATTGAGTAGAGAATATCTCTACCTTTGAGGCAAATCTTCAACAAGTCAACAATCAAAATTTTTTCGGTAGAGGTATGGGCACTAGGAGTTCATTGTGATGGCGTTCAGTTGGTGAATGCCCCGTCAGTGTTCATGTATCTCATGAATCGTGTATTTTGTCTTTTCCTGGACAAGTTCGTGGTTGTTTTTATTGATGACATCCTGGTTAATTCTAAGACTAAGGAAGAGCACCAGGAATACTTGAGACTGGTATTTCAAATCTTAAGGGACACTCGGTTGTATGCTTAACTGTCCAATTATGAATTTTAGTTGGGGAAGGTGGCCTTTCTGGGCCATGTGATTTCAAAGGAGGGAGTGGATGTCGACCCAAGAGGTAATGGCTACCTGGGAGGCACCAAAGAAAGTCGTTGAGATAGGAGTTTCCTGGGTTTGGCTGGCTACTACCGGAGGTTTGTGAAGGACTTCTCGAATATAGCATGGCCGATGACCGCACTTATGAGGAAGGAAAATAAGTTTAGGTGGGACGAGTGTTATGAGAGAGCGTTTCAAACCTTGAAGGAACGGTTGACTATAGCTCCTGTTCTAGCATTACCACAAGGGAGTGAGAACTTTAAGGTTTTCACGGATGCATCGAAGAATGGTTTGGGGTGTGTTTTGATGCAGAATGGAAAGGTGGTTGCTTATGCATCAAGACACCTGAAACCGTATGAGGAGAATTATCCAACACATGATTTAAAGCTGGGTGCTGTAGTGTTCGCTTTAAATATCTGGAGGCACTATTTGTATAAAGCCACATTTCAAGTGTTCTCGGATCATAAAAGTCTGAAATATATCTATACTTAGAAGGAAATTAATAAGAGATAAAGAATTGATTGGGGACTACGACATGAAAATTATCTACCATGAGGGGAAGGCCATTGTAGTGGCAGATGCACTGAGTAGAAAGGCGGTTCACTCTTTGTGTGCCATGATGTCCAGAATGAAGTTGAGGGAAGAGGTAGAGCACATGGGAATCCATGTGATAAGGAAGGGAAATATAATTAGTGATTTGACCCTTGAACTGGAATTATATGAGGAGATCAAGGAGAAACAGTTGTCGGATGGCAAGATCATGGGATGGACAGAGATTGTGGAGAAAGGTGTCTTCAAGATTTGTAGTGCATCAAGATGGTAGTCTAAGATCTGAAGAAAGATGATGTGTACTGGACCATGGCGAATTGAGGAGGAAGATCATGATGAAAGCTCGTTATACACTATACTCTGTGCATCTGGGTGGTGATAAGCTATACAAGGACCTAAATAAAACATTTTGGTGGCCCAGAATGAAAAAGGAGGTGGCGGAATTCGTGGCTAGGTGTTTGACGTGTCAAAGAGAGAAAGGTGAGCATGGGAGACCCCGAGTGGAAATGGAAGTCCATTTCTATGGATTTCATAGTGGGACTACCAAGAAAACAAAAGGGAAACAACATGATGTGGGTTATTGTTGACCGACTCACTAACTCATCACACTTCATACATATGAAGGACACATGAAGTAAGACCGACTTAGCCATGGTTGATAGGAAGAATGTCTTGAAACTCCATGCGCTCACCGAAGGACATTGTGTCGGACCGTGATGCGGGATTCATATCATGTTTTGGAAGGAGTTGCAAGAATCATTAGGGACACAATTGAAGATGAGTACCGCATTCCACCCGGCAACCGATGGGCAAACTGAGAGAACTATCCAAACCTTAGAAGACCTATTGAGAGCTTGTGTAATGGAGTTTGGGGGATCATGGGAAGAGGGGCTAGATTTAATTGAATTTTCCTACAACAATAGTTATGATAGGAGCATTGACACGGCACCATTTGAGGCCTTGTACGAGAAGAAGTGTAGAAGCCTGGTATGCTGAGATGATGGGACGAAGGCCATTGTGTTGGGACCACAAATGATTCAAGATATGATAGAACAAGACCAAGTCATTCAATAAAAGATAGAAGCGGCGCAAGATAGGCAAAAGATTTATGCGGACTTGAGGCGTCGAGATGTTGAATTCCCCGTAGGGGACAAGGTTTTATTAAAGGTATCGCCAATGAGAGGAGTGATGAGATTTGGGAGGAAGAGAAAATTGAGCCAAAAGTTTATTGGGTCTTATGAGATATTGGATAGGATCAGGGAGGTAGCCTACTGATTGGCTCTTCCCCGACACTTAACAAGGTTCACAACGTTTTCCACGTTTCAAAATTAAGGAAGTATGTGACTGATCCATCTTACACCATAGAGGCGGAAACGGTGAAATTGGATGATTCTCTAACCTATGAAGAGGCACTAATAGAGATCTTAGACCTAAAGGTGAGAAAGACGGGGAGTGGTGAGATGGTGTTGGTCAAGGTACTTTGGACCAACCACAATGTAGAAGAAGCAACTTGAGAGGCCGAGAAGTCCATGAAGGACGGTTTACACATCTTTTCATTGAGTTATGATTTATGTTCCGCAGACGTAACCTTATTCTTAGGGAGGTAGGCTGTGATGCCCATAAATCCTGTTGCATTTTGTAACTCTTTCCTTGACTAATCACCTCTTGTTACCATATTAGGGTTAGCATATGTCAATCATAAGAGCTCTTAATCGAGCCGTAGTGTGGTGGGTTATTGAGTTAGGTGTGCGAACTTCGAGTACGAAGATCATTTTAAGACGGGAATATTGTAATACCCTGTATTCCCATAGAGGGACTCAGTCGAGTAATAGGGCCACTCAACCGAGTGGTTGGACTGATGGGTTCCTAGTGGGTGTTCACTCGACCAAGTGGGTTCCACTCAGCCGAGTCGGGCTCACTCGACCGAGTGACCGAGTCACTCCGCCGAGTCGAGTTGGTCTTGAAATTCTCCCGATTTTGTTTCGTTTAAACCTAGCGTAACACCCCCGTTTAGGAAGGAGCCTTAACAAGGCATTCCTGACTAAATGAGGCTGTTACCATCTCGGGAAACCGAGGTAGTAAATAACAAAGTAAAAACAGTCAAAGGTACTTCAATAAATGTATACTGTTAACTTAAGAGGTTAGCCAAAACAGCCTTACAACTCCAACCCAAATTAAGGAAATATCAAAGTTTACTGTTCTTATTAAACATGAATGAAAGATGATGCGTGTATTTTACATAAGGTTTTTACCTCATTTTTACACGCATTTCTGTACTATTTATGTAGCATCTAGCTACAAATGCCCCGAATATCCTACTTTGGTTCTTTTTATGTAATTTGCAGGAATTAATCAAAGAGGAGCTAAATCGAGCCTTAATTCGTCCCATTTGCATGCATTTATGGAAAACGAGGAGCCGGAGCTTGGAGATCTAACATTTGGAAGACGCGTGAGCTGGTTTCGGGAAGTAATTCAAGGTCTAACGTGCTTAAACAGCTCGATCGAGTGATTTATTACTCGATCGAATGCTTTATATACTCCAAGTTGCTCGATCGAGCACTTCAAGGAGCCAATCGAGAAGACTTTGCAAGGAATGCTCGATCGAGTGGTTTATTTCCACTCGATCGAGTGGTTTGGTGCTAGTTTGCTCGATCGAGTGGTTTATTTCCACTCGATCGAGTAGTTTGTCCTGCTTTAGTTTATTTTCCGCCTAATTTCGTATGGGCTTTTGTAATTAGTCCATAGGTTAGGTTTAGAGAGGAATTTCGTATATGACGGAAGGAAAAGAATGTAACTCCTCCCTTCCTCTCTCTGGATTTTCTCATTCACTTTTTACTGTAGACTTTGCTACTGTTGATTGGATTTTGGTTCTTTCTACACTTTTGCCTCTCGAATTCGGATTGTATTGGTACTTTTATTCATCTTTAATCCCTTAATCTTAATCATTGCTTTAATCTTTTCTTTCCTTATTGTTATAATAATTGCTTCAATTCAATCTTTATTAATTGTTATAATGTTTAGTTTCACTTATCTATTTGTTATGATTGTTAGTTCAATGGTGATGAGTAGCTAATTCCCCTCTACTAAGACTATAGGGGATCCATAATTATGAAGGGATAGTAATCATTTGTTGGGTTAATGCTGGTATAATCTTTGTTGTTAACTGCTGCAATTAATTGTATCTGTTTAATTGAGTCGACGCAATTAGGCATTTATATCATAGTGACCCTTGACCTAGACCAGAAGGTTGGAATAGGCGAGACTAGTAGCGAACAATAGAGCATTATAGTTAGGGCGAAAGCTAAGCTATTTGTGCCTTAGGGCGAATTGAGACCGAAAGGAGATATTCACTGCCCCTCAGACCGTATCTGCATTGACCTGAGACCTAGATTACTTGACCGAATGATTATGGTGAACCGTCTGTCTTAGCTGTTTCCTCTATCTGTTTAACTCCTTTTCTCTATTTTACTTCTCTTCCTTACTCTCATTAGTTTAGAATCAATCAATTAAAACCCCCCAATTTGGTTACCTTGACGGACTTAGATAAAGCTGACAATTTCCCATCTCTCTCGTGGATTCGACCCGACTTCCCTAGCTATATTAGTTAGAGCCGTTGGTTATTTTTGATAGGTATGCGATCGCCCCTTACTGTCAAATTTTGGCGCCGTTCTTGGGAGGTGGTGCAATTTTGTTGTTTTATTTAAGTTTGTTTCTCATCTCAAGGAATTTATTCCTTGAGACTGATCTCATTTTTTTGCAAAGTTTTTGATTAGCTTTGCAGGTTAGTTGTTGCTTTGTGAAATCTATCTGCCAGAATGCCCAAGCTAGCCAGCCATTCAGAGCCTACTGTGGATTAACTTTTAAAAGGTTTCCTATTACCCATTACTGATCAGGGAAACTTTGGAATCCACCCATCTTATATACAGCTGGTAGAGAGAAATCTCTTTAGGGGGTTACCTGAAGAAGATCCATGCAGGCATATAGAGCTTTTTGCGGAGTATTGCTCTACCATTCCTCTCTCTGCTGGGGTGACACAGGATAAAGTGAAAGGAGCCCTCTTTCCCTTTTCTTTAGCTGATGATGCCCGGGAGTGGTTGAGAGATCTTGATAGGGAGGCAGCCGGTGTAACCGACTGGAATTCCCTTGCCTTAGCCTTTTACAGGCGATATTTCCCACCGCAGCGCACGAATGCGTTGAGAGCTCAGATTAGTTCTTTTGAGCAGCTGTCTATTGAAGATTTGAATGGGGCTTGGACTAGGTTCAAGAAGCTTGTCCGCTCTGTGCCTCATCACGGGTTCAAACGATGGTTCCTTTGTACTCAGTTTTATAACGGATTATATCGGAGCGAGAGAGCTATTCTTGATAGCATAGCAAAAGGAAGATTCACGACGAATGTTGAAGATGACCAAGGTTGGCGTCTTATTGAGGAGATGGCTATTCATGTCTCTGAATATAGGAACCCCCGAGGTAAAGAGCCAGTTAATGAATTGATAGTAGCTGCAGTGGAAGGTCCTAGCAAAAGTCTAGGTAATGTGGAGATTACAGAAGCTATAAGCGAGAGTGCTCAGGTTTGTTCGATTACTGAGTATGTGGAGCTATGTGGTAGATGTGGTATGGAAGGGCATGACCCTATTGGATGCCTGGCGAGTACGGAGCGTGTCCTTGCTTACCAGAAATACAAGCAAGGAGTTCCTTTTTCTCAACTGTACGAAGAAATACAGAATGCTCCTACTCTTTCTACACCAGGAATGCAACCAGTTCCCCCTTCTGCTAATGAGGAAACTGCCGAACTGAAATCCTTTATGTTTAGCATAACACAACAGTTTCAGGAGAAGTGCAATAGGAAAGAAACTTTCATAGAGGAATTGAGAGAACAAGTCGCGCAATTAACAATCGCGAAAGACCAAGCCAAGCTTCTACCGACATGCGACCCAGTTAGTGCAATGAATCTCCAAGTTGGCTTTACTCATGAAGAGCCAAAGGTACCAGAAGGCGGGGTCTTTATAGCTGAAGATACCCCGGAGGATGACATAGACGAGTTTCTGGACGAAATTGTTGCTGCGTGTAGTCCAGACACTCGATCGAGTGAATTAATTCATCCCATCACTCGATCGAGTAAAAATATTAGTCGGTCGAGAAGTGCAGAAATTGAAGATAGTCGATCGAGTGATATTCTTACTCGATCAACCAAGTTTGCTGAGGAAATCACTCGATCGAGTGATAAAAATGCTCGATCGAGTAAAGCAGAAAAAGACAATGGTCGATCGAGTAAGGAAAGTGGTCGATCGAGTATTTCTCAACCTGAAATCACTCGATCGAGTGATAAAAGTACTCGATCGAGTACCAGAAGCGACGGAGATCCTACTTTACTATCTAATTCCGCTACCGTGTCATCTTCCCCTGCTGTGGAGACGTCACGCACTGATAAAGGTAAAAAGAAGGTTGCGGGTCCAATCATTGCTACCAGAGTACCCTTCCCAGGTCGTCTAAAAGACGCAAAGATCGAGCGACAGTACGGTAAGTTCGTGGACGTTGTGAAGAATCTTCAGGTAACTGTCCCTTTTACCGAACTTGTTACTCAGGTACCTACTTACGCTAAGTTTATGAAAGATATTGTGACGCGTAAGAGAGATTTAAGCGAATATGAGACGGTTTCATTTATGAAGGAGTCTAGCAATTTACTTTTAAATAAGGCTCCACCAAAAATGAAAGACCCGGGCAGCTTTTCTATTACCTGTATTATAGGCAATGTGGTTATTGATAAGGCTCTTTGTGACTTAGGAGCCAGTGTTAGTGTCATGCCTCTATCTGTCTGCAAGAAACTGAACATAAGTCATCTTAAAATGACTAACATTAACTTACATATGGCTGATAGATCTGTTAGGAAGCCTTTAGGTGTCTTAGAGGACGTGCCTGTGAAAATTGGCAAGCTCTTTATTCCAGTGGATTTCATTGTTTTAGATATAGCTGAGGATACCCGGACCCCAATTATCTTAGGAAGACCATTCCTTTGTACAGCTGGGGTCGTTATTGATGTCAAACAAGGGCGTTTGACTCTTGCAGTAGGGGATGACGCGATCACTTTCAGTCTGCCTAGTACTTTGGCTCGGCCAATGATAGAGGATACTTGTTATTCAGTTGACATTATTGACGAGTCTATTTATGACTTCTGGTCGGGTTCTTTTATGAAGGACCCACTAGAAGCTCTTATGCTTTTTGATGAGTGTGCAGGTAGCCCAGATGACAGTGACGCTGTGTTGGATTTGCTTGTTGATGATTTAGATGAGCCTGAACTCACCGAAGCTGAGGGAGAGCAAGTGGAACAGATGATTAGCACTCTTTGCTCCATTGAGGTAAAGGTACCGGAGCGTAAGCCTCTCCCTTCTCATCTTAAATATGTTTTCTTAGACGATACAGAGCAATATCCAGTCATTATTAGTGCTAAGCTTAATGATGATCAGCTGACTTCCTTGTTAGCTGTACTTAAGAAAAACAGGAAAGCACTGGGTTATTCGTTGGACGATATCAAGGGGATTAGTCCCGATATTTGTATGCACAGGATAGAGCTGGAGGAAGATCACAAACCTTGCAGACAGGGTCAGCGCAGACTGAACCAGAAGATGCAGGATGTTGTGATGGCTGAGGTAATGAAGCTGCTCGACACAGGTATTATTTATTCTGTTGGTCATTCTAAATGGGTGAGTCCAGTACAGGTGGTCCCGAAGAAAGGAGGGACAACTGTAGTCAAGAATGATAAGAATGAGTTAATAACTACTCGAGTAGTGACTGGTTGGCGGATGTGCTTAGACTACAGACAGCTTAATGCCGCCACCAAGAAAGATCACTTTCCCCTTCCTTTTATTGATCAAATGGTAGAAAGGTTAGCTTCTCATAAATTTTTCTGCTATTTGGACGGGTATTCCGGGTTCTTTCAGATCCCCATTCACCCAGACGATCAAGCTAAGGCTACATTTACTTGTCCTCAGGGCATTTTTACTTATCGCAGGATGCCCTTTGGTTTGTGTAATGCCTCTGCTACCTTTCAAAGGTGCATGATGGGGATATTTTCAGAGTATATTGAGTCTATTATGGAAGTTTTCATGGACGATTTCAGTGTTTATGGAAGTGATTTTTCTAAATGTCTGTCTAACCTTGAGAAAGGAAGGAGGTGTGGGGTTGGTCCGATGGTTTTTGTGAGAGTGAGAGTGAGAGTGAGAGAAGTGAATAAAAAAATTATTACTCTAGTTGCAGAATGTTAGTGGTGTGTTGTCGGATGAGATAGATCGGGATTAAATAAGTCTCACATGTGAAAATGTGACGGTCTTTTGCTAGACGGAAATACGTTTTAAATCTACTATATTTTAAGACGGCATTTTATTATTATTACAGTCATTATTATCATCCGACCAAAAATGCGAATACATATATTCTTAAAAATCATGCCTAAAAAATATAATTTAATAATACACATTTTTATATAAATGAGCTTTTATATAATACGTTTATAAAAATAGTGTTTGACATAAAATTAATTAAATTGAATAATTCAAAAATATATAACAAAGTGATTATACGGTTTAATAAATTTTAAATGTCAAAATGGGAAATTCGCGGTGTTACATGTATAGTAAGAACTGTCTTTGTATCAATTAACCACTAAGAAATATGCATTGTGGGTAGCAAGGTAGGAGGCTAAGAACGACTATAATCATGTTTATGAGATATAGGATAGTTAATCTTAAGTAATAATAAAATCCGACTTCTAGAGTCGGGTATGTACTCTGTAAGCTATCCTATTTTTATTGTTGCCAAAAAAAACAAAAATGTTAAGTAGTGTCTAGTTTTCCATGGTAACCTATGTGTGTCAAACGTTAAATGTGTCTTAGATTCTAGAACATTAAGGGTGTGTTTGGATTTAGTGATTTGGAGGGAAAAGAAAGGGAGGGAGAGTAGGGGATCTAAAATCTCTTATTTGGATAGTAAATGAGGGTGGAGGGAAATGGAGGGGGAGAGATTTGGAGGGATTCAATTTCCCTCCTCCAAGCCTAATCAAAATCTCTCCACAATAGGTAAGATTTGGAGGGAAATTGTATCCAAACACCCACACTTCATTCCCCCTCCCCTTCTTTTCCCTTCCTTCCCCTTCCCTCTTTCCCCCTCCCCTCCCTTTCCCTCCTTTTTTCCTATCCAAACACACCCTAAGGGTGTGTTTGGATAGCAAAAAAAAGGATAGAAAGGGAGAGGAAGGGAAAGGGATGGAGGGAAGGGCAACGAAGGGAAAGGGAGGGGAGGAAGGATGGAGGGGATGATTTTCTCTCCAAATCTTGCCCTATGTTAGTGGAGAAATAATTTGTCTTGAAGGAGGGAAACGGAGGGATTCATTTTCCCTCCCCTAAAAATCCCTCTACCTTCATTTTGCTAACCAAACAATGGATTCCTCATCCTTCAATTCTCTCCCTTCCCTTTCCCTCTAAATCCCCCAATCCAAACACACCTTAAAAAGGGAAATTAAAAAGCTTACATTCACAGAGGTTGGCAAACGGCAAAAGCATATTCATAATAAGGGATAACGTTAGCAGAATACGGTCAGCAAATTTAAGTAACAGGTTTGACGGTCAAATTAAATTAGCAGATTAAGAAATGATGTTTGATAATTAGTAAGGATAATTAGAATGATTTCATGTATAAATTAAGGGACTCGCTAAATCCCGCACACAACTTTACTAATTTCCGCACATTTTTCCGTCTTATTCCGAATTTACCCCTCCGATTTTTTACTTTAATTCCTCCCTCTCACCAAGGGAGAAATCCAAAACCCCAAAAACCTCCAACACCCAACAGCTAACAACTCCTCCACCCCCTACCACCGTCGAACACCCCTCACCACCTTATCCCCGCGCCAATCTCCGCTCCCCGCCTCCATACCCACACCGACCACCCTCCTCGCGCACCTTGTTCGCTGCCTTGAATCAACCGCAATCATCATTGGATACACCTTCCGCCACGGACCACGGTGAAAGTGTTTGATCGACGACGGGGTTGAGATGGAGTTGACGGCGAGGGGGGCAGGAGGTCGGCGGCGAGGGCAGATGGCCGGTGTTGGTGGAAGGTGATTGTGGCAGTGGGAAGGGTTGTCGCCTGATCGGGGTTAGGTTGGGATTTATTTTTATTTTTTTGGTTTTTTGGTTTTTTTTAAATAAAGGGTAATGATGGAAAAATGTGTTGGATTGAGTAAAATGGCGTGTTGGATTTAGCAATTACGTAAATTAAATATGTTAATACAATATGTTGTTATTAGCAGTGATGGGGCATATTCTGCACCCGCTGACCGAGTCAACATATTGACCAAGGTCAAAGCTAAAAGACAACAAGTCAAAGGAAAAACGGCCTAACCGACAAAGCCATCGGCTTTGTCACTGGTCTCGGCTCGAACGTCAACGTGCCGAGAGAGGCATATCCGTGTACTCGCATCCGTCCCTTCGGCATGGAGTCAACCAGCCTGCCGGCCTGTCATGGGTCCCTCGGCCGAGGGTAAGACAGTCTTTCCACCTGCTACGCCACTTGGCCACTACGTGACAAAAGGTGAAAGTCTATAAATACTCCACATCTCTCATTAAGAAACTAACTGAATAATCTGGGATCAAACTCCCTTATCTCTCTACAATATACTTTGCCAAGTTCAACACACAACTTATCTCTCTAAGTTTACTGACTTGAGCGTCGGAGTGAGTACGCTCGGTACCAAGCCGAGCCCTCAGTTTGTTCATCTTTACAGGAAAGAGAGAAAGGAAGAGACGAGCAACGACATCATTCTACAAGCTTAAGTGGTCACAATCCCGCTCCGGAATTACACCCGGAACAATTGGCGCCGTCTCGGGGGACAGATACTAAAAGCTAGTCACCTACATTACAAAAAAAAAAAAAAAAAAAAAAAAAAAAAACCATTCAAATGAGCTAAGAAGATGTCAAAGCAACAAGAAATCGTAAGTGAAGGAACCGCATTCTTCCAGGATGACACGTTCCGTAATCTCGAGATCGGGCGTCCCCCACCGGCCGAGTCACTGACACGGCGTACGGGATGCCGAAAGAGCCAGAAACACCGCTGCCTACCGACCAAGTGACACATGGGACATGTGGTCGATGCGGCCAAATTAAAGCTATTCCCGGACCTGATGGGTAGTACGCCGATTACCCCCCGTCCACGACGACGGTGACGGCAGCAGCATCCACAGGTGACCAGGGCCCATAGAGTGGCTCCAACAACTTGTCCGAGCGATACAAGGAGTTGGGCGTGCTAAAACGCCAAAAGAGCCGTGGTGCCGGTGGCGGACCGAGTCCTTCCCCCACTCGCGGGAGGACAGCGTCGCCGCGGCAACAACGAGGCCAGTCCCGAAGGAATGAAAGAAGTCCGACTCACCAAAGTCGGACAACAAGCCCTTCCCGCCGCAGGGAGAGAAGGACTAAGGTTGCGAGGAGCCGATCGCCGCGTGTCATTCGACACGTGGTCGACACCCCTCGCACCTATGTCCTCAAGATCCCTGTGCCGACTAAGCTGAAGCTGCCGCCCTTATCATACAAAGGGGATAGCGACCCGACCGACCATGCCGAGGCTTTCGAGTCGTACATGTCGGTATGGGAGCAGCCTGATGAGGTGTGGTGCCGAGTCTTCCCAACGACCCTGCATGGGATGGCTCAGAGTTGGTACAAGGGGCTACCTAATGGCTCGGTATACTGTTATGCCGACCTGAGAGACAATTTCATAGCCCAGTATGCTTGCAACAAGAGAAGGGCCGTGGAAACATCAGATCTCCTAACTATCCGACAGGGGGAGGACGAGTCCCTCCGAAGCTACGTGAAGAGATTCGACGCTAAGGTTCAGCAGATCCGTGAGCTGAACACCGAACTGGCGGCCTTCGCGCTGATGAAAGGCCTCCCGAAAGGCGAGTTCAAAAACGAGTTGATCAAGTGCGAAGACCTCAACTTAGACTCCGCCAGAAAGATGGTCGACCGAGCCGTAAAGGTGGAAGACTATCACAAAACCTGGGTAGGCCACAGTGAAGCTGGGTACCCAGAGAGGAAGAGCCGCCGGGACAACATAGATGAAGGTCGCCGTGACGGGAATAGGTCACGGCCTGAGAGATTTAATAGGAAGCAGCACTCGGCGGGCGCCGGGGGGAGTTCGGGACCATACCACCAGAAGCGGTGCAAAGAGTCTCACCCCCCGGTCGCATCTCCACCGAGGTCTTTACCCTAAGCAAGAATGATGGACGAGAAGTGGGCAAGGCCCCCAAGGCGAGGGGGACGGTGACGCAAGCCGCTTTGCGAGTACCACAGCCACACCGCCATAAACCGACAACTCGCGACATCTAAGGAACGCCATCGAAGAGCTAATCCGAAAGGGGAGCCTCGGCAAGTATGTAGCCGGAGGTCCAGAACAAGCGCCGACGGGCGAATAGAAAATCGCTTTTCCAACGGATGGGAGTAATTCAGTCGTTGTCATCGGGAAACGAGAACGGTGGGTCAACTAATGGGCACAAACGGCATCTTAATGAGTTATACCAAGCCATCAACTTTGTGCCTAAAACAGCGATCCCCGCTTCCACCATCCCCGATATAACCATTGGAAAGAAGGACTACGAGGGAGTCGTCTCCCCGCACAGCGACCCGCTTATAGTCCATCTGGATATAGCCAACCACTTGGTCAAAAGGTGCCCGATTGACACAGCGCCTACACGAACATCATGTTCGGGAGTGCTTTCTTAATCTCGGTCTCAAGATTGGAGACCGAGCCCCTACATTAACCCGCTATACACTTCTCTCTGGGGCCGGCCTGGTACCCCCGGGTCAATCGGGGATCGGGTGATGTTCGGCCAAGCGGATGCGGCTAAAAATGTTTTATCTGAGTTCGTGGTTATCGATGGTTCGTCCGGCTACAATGTTCTCATAGGCCGGGTCACTTTTAGCGAGGCCGATGCAGTGATGTCCATCCGGGCCCTGACATTGATGTACGTCTCGGACTAGGGGGAAGCACAAAAGCTCGTCTCAAAGGACGAGAGATGAAATAGTCAATATCCAAGTGTCTGCCAGGGGATGCAACATGCAATCCCTCAAAGTGGCGAAGAAATCGGAGAAAGGGAAGAGCCCATCCTTGCAGCAGGAGGGCGAACCGATGAATACTAATGTCGGCATGGTCGAAGGAGCCGAGACCGAGGAAGTGGAAATTGACCCAGAGCGCACCGTAATCGCGGTGTTGACACGGAGCCAAAATTCAGAGCCGATCTCCTAGACCTGCCGAGGAAGAACAAAGATGTCTTCGCATACTCACCGCCGAGATGTCAGGCGTGAGCTGGGAGGTGATCGTTCACAAGCTGAACGTACTCTCCACCGCTCGGCCGGTCAAGCAGAAGATGAGGAACTCCTCGGCCGAGAAGGATGAGGCCATCAAAGCTGAAGTAGACAAATTACTAGCGGCGGGCTTTATCATGCCTTGTACTTACCCTGAGTGGCTAGCAAATGTTGTAATGGTGAGGAAATCGTCAGGGGCGTGGAGGATGTGTGTTGATTTTACCAATCTTAATAAAGCGTGCCCTAAAGATTGTTATCCCTTGCCTCGAATAGATAGTTTAATTGACACCACGGCAGGCTACACTATGCTAAGCCTGCTAGACGCCTTCTCAGGGTATCATCAGGTATTTATGGCCGAGGAAGATATGCCTAAATGCGCATTCATCACCATTCACGGCACATTCATGTATAAAATGATGCCGTTCGGTTTGAAGAACGCTGGCGCAACTTACACTAGGTTGGTGGACAAAGTGTTCCAAAATCAAAAAGGGCGAAACATCGAGGCTTACGTCGACGATGCTATTGTAAAAAGCAAGTCTGACAGCGAGCACTTAGCCAATTTGAGCGAGACATTTTGTTCACTAAGGAAATATAAGATGAAGCTTAACCCAAAGAAATGTAACTTCGTTGTCCGGGCCGGCAAGTTCCTCAGCGTGCTTGTCAGCGCCAGGGGAATTGATGCCAATCCGGAGAAAGTTAAAGCAATACTAGACCTACCGGAGCCGAGAAATCGAAAAGAGGTTATGACGCTGACCGGAAGGATGGCGGCTCTCGCCCGCTTCATCTCTCGGTCGGCCAACAAGAGCACTCCGTTCTTTAAAGTGCTGAAGGGGAATAAAAACTTTAGCTGGGGGGAGGAACAGAGCACGGCTTTCAGCAATCGAAAACCCACCTTCGACACTACCGACCCCGTCCAAAGCCGACGCCGGGGAGACGCTATATCTATACTTAGCAGCGATTACCTCGCCACGGTCGGTCTTACCGTAATCGTCGGGAAGAAAATAAGCAAGAACACCCAATTTACTTTATCGCCATACACTCGCTGGCCGCCAAAAGAAATTACCCACTAATCGAAAAGGCGACCCTCGCCGTCGTAAATCGTTGCCGCAAGGAAGCCGAAACCCTACTTCGACGCACATCCCGTGACGGTCTTAACCGACCACCATTGGAGAAAGCATTAGAAAAATTCAAAAAATCAGCAGACTTATCAAATGGGCGTGGAGCTCTCCCGCTTTGGCATCCAAACAAGCCGAGGCCTTCGATAAAGGGGCAAGCGCTTGCAGACTTCCTGGCCGAGTGCACGTATCAAGAAGAATCACATCCCGGCGTGTGGGAAGTGTATACCGACGGGTCCTCCATGGCGAACAGCTCAGGAGCCGGCATCTTTATCATCAGCCCTAACGGAGATGAGTTTGAGTACGCCTTTAAGTTTACCTTCTCGGCCTCAAATAACGAATCCGAATATGAGGCGGTGATAACTGGAGTCGAGTTAGCTAGAGCTGCCGGGGCGGAGCATATTATGTTGAAAACAGACTCGCTCTTAGTGACTAATCAAATCAGAGGAGAGTATGAGACTCGAGACGATGGGATGGTAAGGTACCTGGAGAGGGTAAAAGCTGACACCTCAAAATTGAAATCTTTCCAAATACAGTGCATCCCCAGGTATGAGAACAACCGAGCCGACGCTCTCTCAAAACTTGCAAGTTCAAGCATCAAAAATGTCAGTCGAACCGTGTTGGTGGATATCAGAAATGCTAAAAGCATCACTGAGACCGTCGGCATGGTGGGTGACATCGAAGCCGAGAAGACGTGGATGACTCCGATAATGAAATACAAGCTGACAAAAGAGTTGCCGGTGGACCGCAGTCTGTCTCAGAAGATAAGAAGGATTGTTGCAAGGTACTTAGTGTTCGAAGGAGAATTGTACAGAAGGTCCGTAATAAGACCACTCTTGAAATGTGTCGGCCCAGTCGACGTGAAGCTTATACTGACAGAGATTCACGAAGGCATCTGCGGACATCACATGGGGGCGAGAACGCTAGCCCACAAAGCTCTCCGAGCCGGCTACTTCTGGCCTACCATGCTGAAAGATTCCAGGGCAAAAACCAAGAAGTGCAAGAATTGTCAGATGCATGCTCCGTAATACATGCACCTTCCCGAGACCCGCAAATCGTGCTTAATCCCCTACCATTTGCACAATGGGGGATGGATTTATTAGGACCATTTCCGACGGCCTCCGGAGGAAGGAAGTACCCGATTGTCGCCGTTGACTACTTCACCAAATGGGTGGAGGTCGTCGCGATACTGCCAAGACCACGGCGGCCGTAAGAAAGGTGATTTGGGAGAACATCATAACTCGTTTTGGGTTGCCCCAAGTCATGGTATTTGACCACGGCCGAGAGTTTTGGAGCGACACGGTGATGAATTTGTTGGAAGAGCTCGGTATCAAATTTGCATACTCCTCCGTCTGCCACCCTCGAGCAACGGGCGGCGGAGGCACTAATAAAACAATACTGAACGGGTTGAAGAAGAAGGTTGAAGATCTAAAGGGAAGATGGGTCCGATGAACTACCCGGCGTCCCGTGGTCCCTTCAAACCACGGAGAAAGAAGCAACAGGTGCAGTCCAATCCACCTAGTCTATGGGTCCGAGGCCGTCCCGCCAATTAAAGCGCGGTGCCGACATTCGAACGCAAACCTTTAACCCGATCGATAATGAAGAAGGCCGAGAGCCTCCTAGACACTGGTCGAAGAAAGTCGAGATACGGCACGGCTCAACTTGGCAGTATATCAAAACCGAATGAGAAGAGCATACAACCGTAGGGTCCACAAAAGGGACTTGAGAGTAGGAGATCTAGTCCTGAGAAAGTCGGCCTCAACCAACAAAGGAAACATCCATGGTAAGATGACGGCCAACTGGGAGGGACCCTACAGGGTGGTTGAAGAAATGAGGCCGGGGACATACCGGCTGACAGACATGGAGGGTGTGCCTCTAATGAGCCATTGGAACACAGACAACCTTAGGAAGTATTTCGTATAGCGGCGGAGGTGTCCGAGACCGTTGTGGGCACCCCAACGCGTGATTATATCTTATGAAGAGCGATCCAAGTTTTCCATCGAAATGCTTGTCCCCTCCGTAGTCGTACCAAAGTAGACGCCACGGCCAAAGCCGGCAATCACTACAAATGCGATTGATACTCATGAAAGCGACCAACATGCTTAAGAACGTATAAGTACAGATTGAGAATGCAAATGATCGCCCCGGCCAATCCGGAGTGGCAGAGGAAGCGATCAATATGTCTATAGATACGAATGCAGTCGAGCCGTAATCTCGATTGCCTCGGCCAAAGCCGGGAGTAACGGGGAAACGACCGATATGCTAACATGTTTACAACAGCAGTTGGGAAGCGCAAATCTGACCGCCTCGGCCAGACCGAGAGTGGAGGAGGAAGCGACCGACATGCCAACATGTTGCTGAGCAAATTGGGAAACGTGAATCTTGCTACCTCGGCCTGTTCAGGTGCAGCAGAAGACGCGACCAATATGCTAAAAACGTTTAAGTACAGTTGAGATACGCAATCTAATTGCCTCGGCCAAGCCGAAGGTAAAACGAAAAAGCGCTCAATATGTTTAAAAACGTAAGAAGACAACTGAATGGAGGATGAGATCAAAGCCTCGGCCAAGCCAAAAGCAAATAAACAAACTTCATTGAAAATGTTTACAGGTGAGACAAAATAAAGTCGACGGCCGTCCCCATAGGGGTAGCCTAAGCTCAACCTACCAAAGTTTAACAAAAAAAAGAGAAGGAACAACAAAAATTACAACATTCAGACATGAAGCGCCAAAAGGATGGCAGGGAGGAAAGGCTCAAAAGTTGGCCCCCGAACAGCTGAAGCTGTCCGAAGGGCCAGGTGAATCTGGTGACGACCGCCCGTCTCCCTATGCTTGTCGCCGCTCGCCACCGGCAGCAGCAGCAGCATCACCGTCGGTGGGCGGTCCAGAGGACGACTTGGCAGCTTCGCGTGCCCTTGCCCTCTCAGCTTTCTCTCTAGCCTCCTTCACCTTAGCATCATGGGCCGCCTTCTCCACAGCCTCCTGAGCAGCCTTCGCCTCGGCCGCGGCCTTGGCCTCCTCCGCAGCTGCCTTCTTATCCAGAAGTCTGTCAAAATCTTGCCACGGAAAAGTGCCTTCAGGAAGGAGGGCCTTAATCGCATCCCTTGTAGCATCTTCAGCTTGGTCCCGGTACCGGGCACACATTTCAGGGATGATGACGGTTTTCAGCATCTCAATATCCTTCTCCCTCTGAGCAAGGATAGCCTTTGTGCCTTTATGTTCCTTCGTCTCGGCCGAATGCAGGGTCTTCCATCTTTCCCTCTGCTCAACCATGGCCTTATAACCGCCCTCAAATTTGTTTCTCTCCTCCCGCAACTTAGCGGCATCAGCCAACGCGGACTCGACCTTAGCTCTCTCGGCCAGGACCACCTTCTCAGCGTCCTCCTTAAGCTTTCGCTCAGCAAGGAAGTCCTTCATGGTGGCCAGGAAGTCCTGCTTCGTCTTCTCGGCCTCCTCCCTAGAAGCGGCAAGCTCAAGCCTAAGCCGTTCGAGCGTAGGGGCAGTTTGAGCCACGAGCTTTTCTTGCTCGATAAGATGAGTGCCGGCAACTTCAGGCCCACTTCACCAGCCTTTTGGCCAACCTTATGCCGTCCGCCATGAGCTGAACGAAGGAAGCCTTCTCGGACGAGGAGTCGGCGGCGACATTTTTGTCGCCCGTCTGCACAGGCTTCTTCTCCAATTGCCGTTCGGTGAGAACAACAGCTGGCGACGGCTGATCTATAAAAAACCCAGACAAAGCGTCCATGTCAACATTCATCGACATATCGAAAGCCCGTCATCGAATGCATAAGGAACCCGCTAAATCCGAGCCATGGGTTAGATCCGTACTCAGCCCGGCCTTCTTGGATTGAGGGGGCCGGGCCGACCCCTCCTCTTTCCCCTCGCCTCGAAGAATGTAGAATAAACGAAGAAAGCGTTGTTTCTTTCCTCTTATTTGAAGGAGGAGGACCCTCCAGAATGGCGACGTCCTCGTCAACATTGACGACCACCTTATCCTTTTGGACTACGGGGATTGGAGATCGAGTTGCAGTTGACGTCGTAGCCGCCGCAGACGTTGCTTTTGGTCTCCGGCGCGGCACGTTACCGCCAATCTCTGCCTGATTCGCCCCCACATCCATTGCTTTCAACGCCTGCTCCATGAGTTCGTGCGGGGCCTGCTTGCGATCACGCGGCGCGGCCTTAGGGTGCAGTTCCACAACTCTCCTGTCCTGATCAAGCCCCAACTTGCTTAGGATGGAGATAGAGAGATCCCGGCCAAATCGATCTGCAAGAAACAAAGTCAACAGTTAAGCGAAAGAAGTAAACCAAGGCTCAAATATCGAAGCATAAAAGCAAAGGAGGGCCTCATACCGACCCCACTCACCCTGGCTGAGGGCCGGTATGAGGCCGACGTGGCAAAGCGGCTCGTCTTGAAGGACGATCTGCGTCGGAGGCATCCATCCCTTCGGCGTGCCATCCTTCTCAGCCTCGAACATGCTCATTGCCCGCACTTCGCCGTCATTAAGATAAACCTTCTTGGCGTCCATCTTAATCTTATTACGGGAGACATTGGAAGGACCGGGGCAGTGGATAGTCCTCCGGAACCTCGACATATACCCACCGCCCCTTCCAGTCTTTGCAGGACGTCAGCTTGGAGACGGTCACATAACCCGGCTCGGTCTGCACGTTGTACCACCCCATGACGCCTTGGGTAGACAGCCGAAGATGGTGGAGCAGGCGGAAAAGGTTCACCGTTGGGGCCACCCCCTTAAAGAGACAAAACCATACGAAGCCAACAATCGTCCTAATGGCCAACGGGTGCAGTTGTGCCACGGCGACATTCATGGCTTTGATTATGGCCGAGACGCGTTCATGAAGAGGAAAACGGAGCCCATACTCCAGATGCCTAATATACACGCCTATACAAACCTTCGGGAGGGCAACAGATCGCCTGATCACCCTCGGGGACAATAATTCTATACCCCCTGCCGAAGTTGTAGTGGTCTTCGAAAAGTTCAGGCCCGGAGACAGAAGCGAACTTGTTCGTCCAAACGCGATCAGGTTTAATCGAGCAGGCTTCGCCGTGCCACAAGTAATGGGGCCTCTCTGGATCAGATTGGGTCTTTTCCTCCTCATCATCATCAAAATCCTCGAGATATTTCTCGTCGATTTCAGGAGAAGGCGACTTGCGGCCCCCGAACCCTACCGGGGTGACAACCAGTGGCTCATGTTCATCAGGACGCGGCGGTTCGCCCCCCGGGGTTGAGGTACTAGTCGGAGCGTCAGCAGCAGACATGGTGGCAAACGAATACTTAACAAATAAAAGTTGGGGAAGAATTTGTTTTTACCTTGAAAGAAAGTGTTACGCCGAGTAACGCTTCGAAAATTAGAGAGAGAAAGAAACTCTTCGAAAACTAGAGAGAGGAAATTTTTCTTGAAAATGAAATTTGTACGACAAAATGAGGGGCACATCGCTTCTATTTATAGAGCAAAGCCCATTCAATGGACGATCGAGCAAAGCTCATGAAGCGTCCACCAATCAACACCAGGCCACGTGTCAAGCATGCAGCCACGGAATGTCAATCGACATACAGTGACCTATCTTCTTCGACACGCTCCTTGGTATCTACTTGTCAACGGCCAGCTGATCAACCAGGCTTGGCAGCACCGGCCGGGGGCAATCAAAAGCACACGGCACTCCCAACCTTGGTCTCGGCCAGCGCCATTTTCTTTTCCACATTCGATGTCCATAACACAACAATGTGGAGGGGGGATATGGTACGGCATGAACAGGACCAAGCCGAGGAAGAAGTTCGACATGCGCAGAATACGCTCAACACGCATCGAAGGTCCATACAACGGCATAGACTACGCTGGGGGCAAATTGATGGGGCATATTTTGCATCCGCTGACCGAGTCAACATATTGACCAAGGTCAAAGCTAAAAGACAACAAGTCAAAGGAAAAACGACCTAACCGACAAAGCCTCGTTTCGGCCCCACTGGGTCTCGGCTCGAACGTCGTGCGAGAGGCATATCCGTGTACTCGCATCCGGTCCCTTCGGCATGGAGTCAACCAGCTGCCGCTTACCTCATGGGTCCCTCGGCCGAGGGTAAGACAGTCTTTCCACCTGCTACGCCACTTGGCCACTACGTGACAAAAGGCGAAAGTCTATAAATACTCCACATCTCTCATTGAGAAACTAACTGAATAATCTGGGATCAAACTCCCTTATCTCTCTACAATATACTTTGCCAAGTTCAACATGCAACTTATCTCTCTAAGTTTACTAACTTGAGCGTCGGAGTGAGTACGCTCGGTACCAAGCCGAGCCCTCAGTTTGTTCATCTTTACAGGAAAGAGAGAAAGGAAGAGACGAGCAACGACATCATTCTACAAGCTCAAGTGGTCACAATCCTGCTCCGGAATTACACCCGGAACAAGCAGCATATTCAAAAATTGTAGATTCCGACCAATATGCTATCAGAATATGCCGTTTACCAAACATATGAAAATAATAGATTGATTGGTCAACCTACTAATTTGGCCAGAATCTACTATTTTCTCTTAATATTTTGTTTACCAAATAGGGTCATAGCCATATACTCTCTCCTAGTCTATATAAACCTCCCTATTTGTGGTTGACACAAATGTTAAGGGTGTTTGAATTAAATAAGCTAAAGTATTGTGGTGGGGTGAGCTAATTGGAAAGAGGGAAAGTATTGTGGGGTGAGGTATTTAAAATAAGTATTGTCGTGGGATGATGTGATTAAAATAAGATAAAGTATGTGTATTATGGGGTGAGATGATTAAAATAAGTATAAAACTTTACTAAATAAATAAAGAGCGAATGTATTGTGAATAAATGAAAAAAGAAAAAGAGAAGGTTATTTAGAATATAAAGGAGTATAACATATCATATATAAAGGTAAAAGGCAAAGTCAATGGGATCGTCACGTGACCTTATTTTTTATAATAATAATAAGAGAAAATTGTTGATTAGCCTTATAAAACCACTTTTTAAAATATACAGCCTTATATAATTTTTTTTTTTGAAACTTATGCCCAATTATTCACTTCTGATGAGAATTACTCCCAAACCATTAACGTCAATGAAAATTTCATACAATTTTTAAATTTTGCTAGTTTAGTTCATCTCTTATGACAAATTCGACGTTACCTTCAAACAATTCCTTCTTTTATATACTCTTATGTTTAAATGTTACACATGAGAAACCATTTCTAAGTCACCAATCTCTCTCTTAATTCTCACTTTCTTCAACATCTCCCCCGACTATTGCTCTTTCTTATCTCTCACATTTCTGCCATTAGAAGTCGCCTTTCAATCATATAGTGCAGGTATTGTTTAGAAGTTCTTAATTTTTTCTTTAATATTTGTAAAATCTTTTTCCCCAAATTGAAAGTAATTAGGGTTCATCAAGTAAGTAAAATGTATTCAGATTTGACCAAATAATCAAAACACATTCTATCTAAAAACATTAAGATGTATAAAAATTTTAAAAACAAATCAAAAACAAAGTTTAAACATAAACTCTAAAATATAATTCAATTAATTCCATAAAGGGAAATGAATTTTGGACATACTAAACAAGGTAATAGGAATTAACATCACTAACAACAAATTTAAGAATTGATTTTTGGGTGCATGAAGAAGAATCCTTCGATGATATTCCTCCTTTGTCAGTCATGATACCTTGCCCTTAATTCACAATGGGGGTGAGATTCCACTTGAGATTTTGGGAAATTCTGGAAAAAAATTTAAAAGGGAGAGAAGGGTTTTGAGAAAGATGAGAGGATTTAAGAGAAAAGAAATGAGAGAAGTAAAAAATGAAGTTTAAGGTTAGAATGTTATAAGGCAGGGGTAAGTCAGTCACCGGAAAACCTATTCTGGAGTACCTTTAAAAGGAAAGTGATTAATTGTCACTAAGTTTCAAAAAAAATTACATAAGGCTCTAATCAACAATTTTATCTAATACTAATAATAAACGAGTATGTGGCGGGTTTTTTTAACATGTGCCCTAAGGGCACATGTTAATAATCTAATTAGGGAAGTATTGTTGAGAATATTTCACTAATTATGGTAAATATGAGTTTCAACTCCAACTTATCATGATATATTCTCAACAATACTTCCCTAATTAGATTATTAACATGTGCCCTTAGGGCACATGTAAGAAAATCCGGTATATATATATATATAGGAGTTCAAATGAGTCCACCTAAAATGGTGAGTCCATGAGTTCTAATCTTGGCCATTGATCTTTTTAGATTGATATTTGAGATTTGAAACTTTTAAACTGTAACTTTAATGTTGTAGAAGCGTAACTTTAATTTATTAATGTAATTTTAATTCTTTATGATTGTAACTTTAATATTTTAGTGTCATTTTATTTTAAAAAAATTAAAATTTATATTATAAATCTTATTTTAAATATATAAATTTGATTTTTAAGTGTAACTTTAGTGTTTTATGAATGAAACTTTAATATTAAAAATTGAAACTTTAATTTTTTTTAGACAATTTCTAATATAAAAAATTGAATTTATTTAATTTTACTGATTTATAAATATAACTTTAATGCTTTACGAGGGAAACTTTAATGCTAAAAATTGAAACTTTAATTTTTTTTGGGACAATTTTTAATATAAAAATTTGAATTTATTTAATTTTACCGATTTATAAATATAACTTTAATATTTTACGAGTGAAACTTTAATGCTAAAAATTATAACTTTAATCTTTTTAGGGAATTCTAACTTTAATGTTTTGCGAATGTAACTTTAATGTTTTACGATTGTAACTTTAGTCATAATTTTTGAAACGTTATTTTTTTTTTTTAGGATTATAACTTTATACTAATTATAACTTTAATATCAGAACGTAACTTTAGTCCATATAAGCGTAACTTTAGTCCATATGCGTTGTAACTTAATTTAGTCCAAGTCGCTGAAACTTTATATTAATAACCACCCACCACCACCACTACCTTCACCAACAACCATGACGTCCCTTGCAACCGCCACCACCACGCACCCCACCAATCAGCAAAAAAAAAATGCGGCAGCCACAAATGCCATAGATCTGAAAAAGTAAAGAAAAAAAACATAGAGAAAGTAGATAGGCGGCAGCCACAAACGACACCAACAACCCCCACATAACCCCCCAAACACCACGACAACCACCAACCATAGATATAAAAATGAAAAAAAAAAGGAGAACGACAAAGGGAGAGTGGCGGCAGCCACAACCGCCACCAACACCCCCACATAACCCACGACTCATTTGATCCTAATTCGCCGCATCTCCAGCCACCAACAACAACAACAACAACAACAACAACAACAACAACAACTTTCACAGATCTGAAAAAAAGAAAAAAAAAAGAAAAAAAAAAAGAAAAAAAAAGGATGGAGGCGGCGGGTGGTGGCCGAGGGAGGCAGAAGAGGGGAGGAGGAAGGCGCCCTCGGGTGGTGGCCGAGGGAGGCAGGAAACAGGCGGGAGAAGAGAAACGGTAGTGGTGGCGTCGTTAGAAGGGGCGTGGTGGCGGCGGCGTTAATAGGGGCGGTGGTGGCGGGGTGGGAGGAGGAAGAGAAGAGAGATTTAGAGGTTTAGAGATTTAGAGAGAGAAGTTGGAGTGAGGGAGGCAAGTAAGTGAGTGAGTGAATGAAATTAGGGTTTGGTGGGTTTTATATGCACTTTTATTTCAGAATTAATCTTAGCCATTGATTTTGTTATAATTTAATGGCTAGGATTAGGACTCATGTGACTCACCTACACTAAGGGACTCACTTGATCCCATTTCTATATATATATATATATATATATATATATATATATATATATATATATATATATATATATATAGATAGATTTAGGATCGGGTGAGAACGATCACTCGGTGAGAACGATCACCCACCATTAGATTAAAATAAATCCATTGGTCCTTATTTAATAAAAAAATCCCACACAACTGAACACACTCACCATTCATTCTCTCTCACACCTAACAACCACCGACACATGGACTTCCGGTGACACCACCTTAACACCGTCGGCATCACCGGCGAACTGGCTATTTCACCGGCGATACCTTTGACCCCTCATGACCGACGCACCCCACACGACTATCTCCTTAAACCGGCGGCAAACGACAGGTCTCCCGCAATAATTACGTCACCGTTTTGAGTTCGTCGATAACCTATTTCCTTTTGTACTCTCACTGCTATTTCCTTCGTCGGACACCAATTAACATCTGCCAAATTCCTATGGTTACTCTCGCACAACATTGCTGAAAGTAACTCAGGCACACCTCTACCTGAACTTCTCTTCTTCATTTATTTCACATCTATTTTTAATGTATATACACTAATATTTGATGTATCTAACCACTATTTTAATGTATCTTATCATAGATACACAAAATTACATACTAGATACATTAAAATTGGTTTAAGATACATCAATTTAGAAACAGGATACATTATTTGAACCTTTTTGTAGGCATACTTACTCTTTTTATTTATCAAAGAGATTGAACTTCTGGTGACAATTGAGCATTATTTTATGATTTTAATATTTTATCAACAACATGGAGTATTTATGTAAATTGATCTGTTTTAGTATATTTCCATAGTTATGTTTTGATCATCCATTTTATATCCTTAATACATTAATACTAGATAGTATCCCGCGTTTCGCGCGGCCTGTTTTAAAATTTTATTTTTTTAGGTTTAAGTTCAGTGTTTTAAAATAAAATACATATAATTTTAATTGAAACTAATACTAAGTTATAGTTAATTACGCATGATCAACGCTTTACAAAAAAAAATGTAACTAATCAAATTATCACATTAATTAAAGTAAAATTTATTCGAATAATGTAACAATCAACATTAAGGTATCAAATAATATCATTTCACAATACGTTATGTTACAAATCAGTTAAAAGATTTATTCAAAATGATGTGAATATAATTTTATGCAATTTTTAATTTTGTATGTATAACGTTTGATATTTATTTTTTTTTTATTTTTTTTATTTTGATGACGTGGGGGTTGAGTCCTTCCCGGGTCCATGCATTCCCGCACCACCACATGGATCATGTAAGCCACCCCCTTCGGGGGCTGCAGTGGCCAAGTGATCATCGCCCCAGCTGGTAGTCGAACCTGGGACCTCTCAACTTCTGCATTTCTGCAAGCTTTAAGGTTTAACTCAGCTACCACTGGACTAACACCATTTGGTTACGTTTGATATTTATGTATCAAACATATATGGCCCAAACTAAACTTATTCAAATATTTTGGTTGTGTCTTACATGTGCTATGTGTCAAACATATTTATCAGAAATTCGCACCTTTTGTTTTTTTTAACAACTATATATAACGATGTTTAAGAGTTTACCGTAAATAAAATAGGTTGAATTTTCTCAAATATCATTTTTATAAGATAACGTATAAAATATTTAAATAAAAGTAATATCTAGTTAGTCATAACTAATGTTTTGTTCTTGACGTATACATATTTAACTAAAGATATTAAAGAAAAATGTAATGTGTATTTTACTTTTTCATGTTGTTTATATAATAGGGTTTTGTCTAAATGATACTCTTGTACTTATTCGAATTCTATGTGATACCCCTCGCTTTTCAAAAATACTCGTGGTACCTCTAAACATGATAAAAACATCTTAAAATATCCAAAATGCTCTAATCTACCTCTTTAGAATGTTTAATTTATACATTTTTATTGATTTTTTTGGCAATAATTTGTCATGTCATTAATATAAACATCGTCTACTTAATTGTAAACATATTTTCTTTACAAAATATAACATATTAAAACGTGATTTTTAGAAGATTGGGTATTTTTAGAACATTTTACTACATTTAGGGATACTACTTATATTTTCAAAAATATAGGGGTATCACGTAGAATGCGAAGAAACACGGGGTATCACGTAGAAAAACCCTATATAATATTATATTACTTAATAATCATTACTTTTCTTTTAATTATTCAAACTCATTCGTGATCACTGTGTACATACATACTCGTTATTACAGTATTTAAACCTCTCAAAATCTCATATGTATTCATTTTGTCGCAATATAATTTTTTCGTTCCCACACTGTAAAAACTTATATCTTAATAGTTTTTTTTTAAGTTTTGTTTTTAATATATACAATGACTCTTTAAAATATATTTTTCTTAATAAAATTAATGGTCTAAGTTTTATAACTTTCTCAAAATATTTTTTTACGTAAATGTAAACCATTGTAAGATGCTCACTTTAATCATCTCTACATATCAAATTATGTTAATAAATATAATGAAAAGTATACTCGATTGAAAGCATTTTTCGCAATGAACGTCTTTATTTACAATTTAGAATTTTTATCAAAATATTTTTTTTAATAAATTTAGAATCAAATCAACGTAGTTATTTAATATAATTTTATAATAAAATTTATTAAATTATAATTAATATTTACTGAGATTTATGCCGCATTTATTATGTTTATATTTAATGTTCAGCTGTAATTAATACTCGTATTTAATGCTGGGTTGACACGTGTGGTATCCACATCATTTCAACCCAGTTTTATATATATACTAGGTAGTATCCCACGCTTCGCGCGACCTGTTTTAAAACTTAATTATTATAATTGAAGAAAAATATAAATAATTTATATAGAGCCTTTAATATTTTTACTTATAAATAAAAAAAAATTATTTTTTCTCAAATTATTTTTTTTAGGTTTATTTTCAATATTTTAAATAAAATACATACAATTTTAATTAAAACTAATAAGTGATAATTAATTATGTTGATCAATGTTTTATAAATTATTTTGTGACTGATCAAATATCATATTAATTGAAATAAAATTTATTCGATTAATGCAACAATCAATATTAAGTTCTTAAACTATATCATTTCACAATACGTTAGGTTCCAAATTAATTAATATTTGTTCAAAATGATATGAATATAATTTTATGTAATTTTTAATTTTTTTTATTTATAACGTGTGATATTTATGTATCAAACATATAGAGTTCAAACTCAACTTATTAAATTTATTGATTGTGTTTTGCATCTGTTATGTGTCAAACATATCTATAAAAATTACACCTTTTGTATTTTTAAACAACTATATATAAATGATGTTTAAGAGTTTACCTGTAAATAAAATAGGTTAAATTTTCTCAAATAATATTTTTTGAGGTTTAACTTCAAAGTATTTAAAATATAACATATAAAATATTTAACTAAAAGTAATATTTAGCTAGTCATAATCAATCTTTATACTTGACGTATACGTATTTTAATTGAAGATATTAAAGAAAAATGTAACGTTTTTTTTCTACTTTTTCATGTCTTTTATAATACTATATTATTTAATAACCACTACTTTTGTTTTGATTATTCAAATGCATTCGCGATCACTGTGAATTTTTTTATTATATTACTGTATAATACTATATTATTTAATAATCACTCTATAATACTATATTATTTAATACTTGTACACATACTCGTTATCACATGATTTAAACCTATCAAGATCTCATATGTATTCAGTTTCTTGCAATATAATTTTTTTCATTCCCACATAAAAACTTATCGCTTAGTAGTTTTCTTTAAGTTATGTTTTTAAGAAATACAATGACTTTTCCATATATTTTTCTTAGGATTTAAAAAGTTTTATAACTTTCTCAAAATGTCTTTTTACGTAAACATAAAATATTATGAGACACTCACTTTAATCATTTTTACAAATCAAAATATTTCAATAAATATAATGAAAATTATACTCAATTTGAAGTATTTTTCGCAATAACATAATTATTTACATTTTAGGATTTTTAACAAAATAATTTTTTAATAAATTTAGAATCATATAACCGTAATTATTTAATGTAATTTTATAATAAAATTTATTAAGCTATAATTAATATTTTGCTGAGATTTATACATTATTTATTTTGTTTATATTTAATGTTGAGCTGTAATTAATACTTGTATTTAAAGCTGGGTTGACACGTGGCGCATCCACGGCGCTTCAACCCATTTTTATATATATATATATATATATATATATATATATATATATATATATATATATATATATATATATATATATATATATATATATATATATAAAAGATATAAGATATAAGATTATAGAGTATAGTTTATTTGAATTAATACAATATTTTTTCGAAAGAGGCTAATATAATTCAAAAATTTGACACCTTACAATATTTAAAAGACGCCAAACTTTGTAGTATTCCATTAGTATTTCAATTTTTCAAAAGCATATAAATTTGCACCCCTGTAAGCAAATCCTAGATACGCCACTGGTGAAAGTGCCATAAGGGCAAGTGAGCGTGGTCTTCTCTTGATTGTCGGGATGGATGTGTATTTGAAAGAAGCACGAATACCCATCCAAAACGTAATAATAGACATGATTATCAAACCTCTCTAACATTTGGTTGATGAAGGAAAGTGGAAATGGTTTTTTAAGGTTGGAGGTGTTGAGTTTGCGTCGGTCTATGCATATCCTTCAGTCTATAACGAGTTTGTGATGGTCTATGCACATCGACAATTGTTCGTCAAACTAATTAGGATCCGTAATCCAATAAATTTGATAGATTAGAGATGTTGGAGCATTAGACTTATAGAGAAATAAATTTATTTTGGTTTTTAAATATACAGATGAGTTAGTTTTGTGTAAAAAATTTCGTAATTGCTAAATCCTACACACTTTTTTTTTGGCAGCTGTAAAGAAAGACACAAACAACCTAGTTGCCCATAGCACCTTTTGCAAGGTTATGAGCAATCCTATTAAACCTACGCGGCACAAACCTAAATGATAAACAGTGAAAAAAAGGAAAAAGAAGACGCATGTCTTGAATGACACCATCAATGAGATGGTGTTCCTTCTCCAGCCCGGCAAGTTGAGCCAGAAGTTGAAGACAATCCGAGTTGACCTCCAAATGAAGGATCCCTTGTGAGAAAGCCCACCTTAGCACATCCCGTAGTCCTACACTTCAACTTGAAATCCAGATTCCGCAGAAGTCCTAACACTTCTGGACAACAGTGACTTTCCACCATCCCCATAGGCCACCCACCCAATACCCGCATGTTCCACCGATTTCCAACCCGCATCAACCATGACCCGAATAGCCTGGCACCCTCTCCCACCTCCTACCACAAAGAAGGGCCGCCTTTTTCGTAAATGACATAGATCATTGGCACATGTGTCCACTTCCACACCCCCCTTATCCTTCTTACCAGTCTCAAGCGCCCTCAACGCCGTCTCCACCGAACATGACCACAAACCAAAAAACATTTGAGGATGAAAGTGTTCCCCCTGAAACAGAATTCGGTTCCGCACCAGCCATAACCACCATAGGATGGCCAGGAACTTAATGACCTTAATCTCCGCATCCTCCGTTTTTCTTAAATAGATTATCCAGTTAATGACCCAGTCCCCAATATTGATGTGAGCACTGCCTAGTGTCCTAATTCCGAGATCGGAACAAGCCCAGACCCGACAAGCGATTCGGCAATCTCGAAACAGATGAGTACTTGTCTCGGCAAGCCCCTCACTGTCCACACACAACTTACAGGAGGAATCCACCTGAATATTTCTCCTCATAAACTCAGCCCCCATCGGCAGTGAATTGGTCAAAAGTCTCCACAAGAAGACCTTCCAAGAACTCGGTCCCGGTAAATTCCAGAGAATTTTCTTGCAGAAGGACACCCCTGCCTCATTAATCCGATCTCTATCCTTAGTGGTACCATGAATCTTCATATACTCCTCAAAAGCAATACCATCCACTCTTAACAGAATAAAGACCATCACTAGTGTATTTCCAAAACACCTTGTCACGTATCTGTGACAAACAACAAGGAATGGCCAAGATCTTATTCACCGACTCCGGCGTAAACAAAAAGCGAAGGAAACCCGTATCCCAGGACCCATCAATCAACCTCAGGTCCTTCACCTGTAAATTTGTTAACCCGACATTGTCAGGTAGCATGGCCTTGTCACTTGGTTCAGGCCTTTCACCATTCACCCAACAGGAATTCCAAACCGAAAGGCTAGAATTAAGCCCAGGCTTCCAAGCAATATTATGCAAAATTAGCTCCATCCCATAGCGAATACCACGTGCACCCCAAGAGACATTATTTTGTCTAGTAGGAGTTGCTCTCGCGGACCACCCCTCTCGTCCAAACAATTTGGCCCTAAAAACCTTACAAAACAAGGACTCCTGACCCGAGATAATTCGCCACACCTGCTTGGCCAGTAAAGCTTGATTCAAGCACTCAATATTCCGCATCCCAAGGCCCCCCGCACACTTAGGTAAACTAAGAAATTTTCTACTACACCAATGAGTACTCCTTCCAGATTTGCATCCAGCCCACCAAAAATGTGCCAGCATTGAATTGATCTTGCTAGTCACACTTACCGGTAATTTGAAAACCGATAGAAAGTAATTAGAAATATTTGATAGGACGGACGAAATCAAGGTTAGCCTACCCGCGGGTGATAGAAAAATCCCATTCCAAGAGGACACTCTCTTCGAAACCATCTCAATAAGTCCTGCAAAGATCTCTCGCTTCGAACCCTGAAACTCAGTGGAAAGACCCAGATATTTCCCAATTCCCGTGTTATGTCTAATATTTAGCACCTGCAAACATTCCCTGACCTGGTTCAACTTTGTACTTGGGCTAAATAAGACTCCAGACTTATTATCATTAATTCGCTGCCCTGACGCTCGGCAATAGGCATCTAAGATGCCTTTCAAGCTGTAAATTGACTTGTAGGAATCTTGCAGGAAGAAAACAGCATCATCCGCAAAGAACAAATGCGTCAAAGGAGGAACATTAGGTCATAACCTTATGCCGCGAAGAGCCCCCGCATTCTGCGCCTGGATCACTTTCCCAGACAACACCTCCATGCACAGAATAAAAAGATAGGGGGATAAAGGGTCACCCTGCCGAAGGCCACACGTTGGCTTAAACACTTCCATAGGGGAACCATTGAGGAGAACCTCATAGGACACCGTCGAAACACAATTCATGATAAGATGAACCAGATTTTCAAGGAAACCAAACCTCCTAAGGGTTATCTCCAAAAACTGCCATCGCACTCTATCATAGGCCTTACTCATATCAGCTTTAAACGCAAATCTGCCAGACTGTCCATATTTATGTCTATTAATGACATGAATGGCTTCGTGAGCAAGAAGGATGTTATCACTGATTAACCTACCCGGAAGGAAAGCATTTTGGAATTCCCCAACCAGAAACCTCATCACCCTAGCCATTCGGTTAGCAATGCACTTAGTGACAATCCTCATAAACACGTTACAGAGACTAATAGGTCGATAGTCCTGAACCTGTTCCGGATTGTCCCCCTTAGGAATCAGAGTAATAAAGGTCCGATTAGCTTCTCTCAACACCTTCCCGGAGTTAAGCACCGAGAGAACGGCCTTAGTGAAATCAGATTTAATCATCCCCCAACATTTCTGGAAGAAAACTGTCGGGATACCATCAGCTCCAGGTGACTTGAGTGCCCCCATTTGGAAGACAGCGTTCCGGACCTCCTTTGCGGAGAAAGGTTTCCGTAACCAATCCGCATCATCATCTGTAACTTGTTTTGTTATTCCCGTAAAAATCTCGTCCTCAGCATCTAGAAAATTCAGGCTATCATCTGCGCTATGCTGTGGATGAGCTTTGTAAAGGTCTTTAAAGTATCCCAGGAAAGCCTTACCCACCTCCCCCGGATCATACACCCAATCACCCTCAGCATTCCGAATCCCATAAATAAAGTTTCTACCCGCTCTCCCATTAACCCAGTTGAAGAAATATTTGGTGCACGCATCACCATCCACAGCCCACCGTAATTTTGCTCTCTGCTTCCAGAATCTAGCAGCCGCGCTAGCAAAAGCTCGTACCTCTTCATCAACTTTAGAAAATTCCTCATCCTTCCCCTCCCTTGTAGCTAAATCCATGCCTTTTTCCAACCGAATATCGAACTCTTCCCATTTATGATTCCACTCACTTCTTTTATCAAGAGCCCAAGATTTAACCCTCTGCCTTACCAGAGCCAGTTTTCGGACTGTTCTGAAAGCCGGGGAACCCACAACATTAACCGCCCAAGCCTTCCTAATTTCCACGAGGCAATCCTCCTTTTCAAGAGCCCATGAATCTAGTTTATACGGTTTCTTATTAACATTATGTCCAAGATTGAGGTCCAACTCAATTGGCGCATGGTCCGAAATCTGAATCGGAAAATGCTTCAGACCAGTATTAGGAAAACCCGCAAACCAGTCCTTAGAAGCTAAGGCCTTATCAAGTCGTTCATACACCCGATTGAGACCCTTTCTATTATTGCACCACGTGAAACGCGGTCCTTTAAAAGGTATGTCAACAAGCTCATTTCTCACCCTCCATTCGTTGAAAACCGCGACACCATTGAGTGAAGAAGAATTAGCACCCCATTTATCACATGAATATTCTACTTGGTTAAAATCGCCAATTATCAAAAAAGGGTATTCGAAAGAAGCAATGCAACCCTCCAACTCATGTAATACCGAAGCTCGCATAGCTGTTTTTGGTGCCCCATAAAAAAGAACCAAGTACCACAAAAGCCCATTATATTTCGCAATACGAAGGATAACAAAATTCATACAAGACTAGACATGGCTTATTTTTTCTCCCTTACGCCATCCCACCCATAATCCTCCAGAATCGCCTAAAGCGTCCATTCCAACAGACATATCAAAACCAAAAGAACGAAACAAAGGGCTAATAGAACTAGCATTACATTTAGTCTCCATAAGAAAAAGAAAATCATAATACTTCCTACTAAGAAGCGCTCTTATCTTAGGAATTGTAGGGGAGAGCGCATTACTAAGACCCCTACAATTCTAGGCCAAACCCATCATGGTGAACGAGGAGGTTGTGACGGCCCAACCTCCGCAAAACCATCAGCATCAGCATCATTAACAGAAGATTCAGAAGAATCATCTATCACCAAAACAGGAGCAGTAACACGAAAGCCTCTTCCCACCACACCCTTGTCACCTTGAATACCCTTCCCACTGGATAATTTCTTGGCAAGATGAACGAGGTAAGACTTTGCACTCTCAATTGAAGTAATAACAGCATCTGGGACAACCACATCTGCCACTTCAGTACAACACTTCCTCTTTCGAGAGCCCCAAATAACATCCCCTCTAGCCTCCATAAGATCAGGGCGATGATACAAATCAGCAGCACCCATGAATCCATCAGACAACCCAGCTCTAACCACGCGGCCCTCATCCATAGTAGCAATGAGTTTAGCAGAGGGACGGCAAGTTGAATTCATAGGAAAGCCCTCCTGTGGAGCAGACATGGTCTCTTCAATCAGCAAACCTTTCATTTTCAAAGAGCTATCACTGCCCTTAACCTCAGTTGCACGAAGAGTGGAGATCTTCTTGTTCAGAGCTTCTTCAGCTGCATTCAACCTAGCCTCCATAATAGCAATCCCAGTAGAAGAGAGAGGAGAATGACCCCTAACCTCCCTTCTACCCACACCACTCCCCCCCACACCAGCTTCAACCCCAGCCTTTCCAGCACCACTCTCATCAGCCACAACAGAGACACGCAGGTCAGAAGTTACCTCAGCTGCCTCCTCAGAAGAAGAAATCAAGTTAATAGCACTGCTATGATGAAATTTAGCGGACTCATCAGAGGAACGTCCCAACATGGCTGGGTTCAGAACCCAAGAGCAGACAGGTGGTCCCAAATCAGATTCAAAATCAGAGCTTATACTTATAATTTCCACAGAAGTATCCTCTAATGGGGTCCCCATATCCTCAGAAGGTGAGCCCAAGTCCATATCAGCTGATCCCTCTATATCCTACATATTTTTCCATCTTTTTCCATTATTATCCTTTATCTTAAAAACAATAAAAATTATTAAAAAAATAAAAAAATAATTAAAAATACCCAATATCCAATGCCACCCCACCCCGACACCCCTGCCCACCCTCCTCTCCCCCTTGCTCCGGCCAACCTTCCCCCAGCCTTGACCCCCTCAACCAGCCGACCACCGTATCCACTTCGTCGAACCCAGCCTGGCGAGCGACACATGAACATCGTCGTTGAACTAAACCCCTTCTCTCGTTTCCATCACCATCCATACTCCGAATAATACGTCGTCGTCGATCAGTTGGTGGGACGGCTGGTGGGGAGGCTGTTGGGTGGAAACATTTGGGGGTGAGGGACGGTGGTGGTCCATCGGGGTTGTTTCTTATTTCCTAGGGTTTTTGTTTTGTGTCTCTCTTGGTGGGGGGTGGGAAATGAAAGGGGCAGACTCGAAATTATACGTAAAAATGTGCGAGATTTAGTAAAATTGTGTACGGGATTTAGCAAGTCCCAAATTTTTCTACACGAATATAATTGTAAATGTATACAAACCCAATCTTTAATAGGTAAAAATAATAATTAAAAAGATTCTATTTTATTATAATATGTTTGTGTAAAAATCGCCTTATATACAGGGCCGGCCCTAAGGGGTGTTTAGGGGGACAAATGACAAGGGCCTAAGTCTAAAAGGAGCCCATGAAGGTGGAATTAGGAGTCCGCTAAATTGGCTATAACTCAAGGCCACCCCTGCTTATATACAAACTAGATTTAATGCCCGTGCGATGCACGGGCCTAGAAATAATACCGTCTTATTTAATCTTTTTTAAAGCTCTGAAAAGGTTATATCATGAGAAAAAAAAATGTTTGACAATTTTAATTTTGTCAAAACAATGGCTAAGCAATTTCATATTTTTGTTTGTTAAAGCAATTCAATAATTTCACATAAAATACATTGTACAATCACAGTCCATTCAAATAATTAGTATCTCATAGGATCGAGTGTTTGGTTTTTACAAACAACGAAAGGTCCCAAACTCTCAACTAAGGTAAAACTTTATTCATGCGAAGGCTCTAAAACCCTGACTAATTAAGGTCGGATTTTGTAGATAAATTTGTATGAATGTTACTTGTGCTGTATATAGTGTTGTTTTACCCTTCTTACACATTGATTTTATTAGTTATCCGATAAGGCAATAATTCTTGTTTCCAATCTCCCATTAGATTAACATCATTTTTATTTTATTTTTAATTTCATCGCAGCTTAGAAACTTTTTCACAGCTACTAATAAATCGACCCACTTCTACGACTTAGCAGTCAGCACCTTTTACAACTACAAATTACAATTTATAAGTGGTCGTGGGAAAATTGGCAATAGTGCAATATTCCCTCCATCCATGTCATTTGTATGTCTATTTCATTTTAGGGTGTCTCATTTATTTGTTTACCTTCCTTTATAAGGAGGGTTCTCATGAGTAATTTGACTCCTTAATGGGACTATTGTCCATTTGTCCATAATAATACCCTCCCCTTTACTTGATCTTTATGCCAAAAATAAAGGTAACAAAATGACAGAGACGGAAAAGTACTAAATCAACCCAACGTGTATTGTATAAACCCTACATACCCAACATGTTAGAGTAACATGTTTTAAATGTGCTTGCTTATTACCTTACTTTACTTTGGTACTTAATTACTTATATTGATTATATGATAATAAATAACACGAAATTGGAGAATAATAGTACTTGAACTCGTTAAGCTATTTAATGTTTTTCTATTATTTATGAAATAGGAATTTGTGTTAACTTTGTCCCCAAACTAAACTCTGAATCATAAAACTAATGTGGACAATAAAATTGATAGCAATATCTGTCTCTAAATTACAATAGAAATCTCTATATGTATAGAACTTGGAAGCAAAGAAAGGAAAGCTCATCATGAATTGATATAATCTAACGAAACATTAATACACTATTGTTATATACACAAAGAATAATGAGTACAAATAATATATTACTCCCAGTTAAACATATGATCCATAAGGTAGAAGATGGTTTTTTCACATTTAGCTGTTTTGTCGTCCGATCCCGTAACTGTTCATCACGAACAAATCAACGCTTTTGGCCATAACCTACAAAAATATTAAGACATATATAAATAGATTCATAAAGAAAGTAAACTCAAAGTTAGTTTTGCTCCGTAGGTGACCGTTCTGCGGTAACTTAATAGTTGCGCCTACACGTTCTCCGGTCCAATTATCCCCACCTACCATTAGAACAAAAAGTTACACATAGTTAATAGTTACTCCATAAATCACACAAATACTATCCTACAACCAGTTGTATAGTAGCATTGTACAACCGCCTGAAAGTTATTGAGCTCTTACACGTAGTTGTTGAGTTATTTTACAAGTTATTGAACTATTTTACAAAGTTATTGAGCATAATAATTATTCTGTTAAGCTCGATAACTTTGTATCATAGCTCGATAATTTTGTTAGTAGAGCTCAATAACTTTATAACAAAGCTCAACTACATTGAATAAGTTGTATATACAACCAGTTGTATAATACAATAACTGCCATAAATCATCCATAGATGAAAATAAGAGTATCATGATATCCGCTGCAATACCAAATAAACCATAAAATACATAGTAAACTATTTCTTGAAAGTTGTTGGATAACATACAATTACAAAAGATTTGAAACTGAATTTTAACATACTATAATATCCTAAATGTTATTGCGTAACTATGAATCTATGATTATCATAGTCAAGTAGAAAAAATACGGAGTAGCTAAATTCTATATGTTCCACTAATATCAATTAGGCGAGGAATAAAGAATCATCAATATAGCGTATTAGCGTGAGAAGCATACCCAATTACCAAACCGAGAGAGGAATAAGAACTGCGAGGTAGTAATATTTAAATTGCCCTTAAGGCATGCATGCAATAAAACATCATTCCTAATAATCACTCCATCTGTCCATCATATTGATAAACTCAAGTTTAACCGTTATTTCTCCGTATATGTTTCAATGGTACGTACGACAAATATAGAATAGCAACTTTCTTTTATATAGAGTTAATGTACACAATAGCAATCCAAACTCAAATACTATTAGCAAATATATTCACCACCGTAGAATTTAAGTTTGGTCCAACTCCAATGACAAAATTATCTATATAAATATCGCCAAATATAATAATAATGTATTAATTAATATTTTTTGAAAATTAGACTCTAACGTGTTTCGTAAAACATAGACTCTCTGTAATCGCTCGCAAAAAGCTTCCTTTATTAATATAGATAGATATTGATTAACATTATTTATTAATTTTAGGTATTTTGTTAAATTGGAGACTATAAACACTCGAAAAAAGTGTCATTTATTAATATAGATAGATATTTATGCACAAATTCTCATTATAGACGGACACTATCCGTCTATACGTATAGACGGATATCATTTCCCCTCACAAAATACCCATTTGCCATAAAGTGGAAAGCACATAGGGGTATCCCACCTTGTCTCCCCTACCCATTTTATTAGAGGTCTTTACCCGTTTATACGCCCCACCCGTCTATACCAAGACCTATTGATATTTATGAGCTACTCTCGTCTCTAGTTTCAACCGCATGCAGAAAACAGATAAAACGTCATAATCTCTTGTTGAAGCTGGGGCTGAGCCCTGAGGAAATTGAGCCCACGTGCACATTTCCAGTTACTGGACCCTCTTGTCTTTTCGATAATGACAACTTTGCTCCGTTAACAACAAAACCTCTTGCGGGCCCACTCATTGCACCATCTTATCTAACTCACATCACTTCCTAATTTGAGCGCCTCTAATTTTCTTAAAAAAAATTATTTTTAAGTAATTTAAAATTCTTGTTTCAGACGGATTAAATACCACTATTTTACGATAAATGTCAACATTTTTAATAGAAAATATTTGTATAAGGCAATTTGGAACTATCGCATATACTTATTTACTACTATGCACCACATTTGTATATTTTCGTATCTTTTAAAATGTTTTAATTACAATTAGTTTTAAACCCGTGAAATTCACGACCTGTTTTAAAATTTATTGATACCTATCTTCACAATTGCTTTTTAAAAGTCAAAGTTTCTGAACTTTAATCATAAATATATTGATAATAAAATATTTACTTATTATCAAAATATCTTTTACTAAATAATTATTTTCGGCAAAAAAACTTATCATAAATCCGTTTTGTGAGTGAGTTAGTTGTTTTTTCTCAAACTTATTTTCACTTTCACTTCAATTCAAATTTTCTAAATTCTATTCATTCGATTGATTGATTGATTCGATTCGATTGATTCGATTCATTTCAATAAGCCCACTAAGTTCAAAGACATTTCATTTCTACTTATCTTAAACTTATAGATTTTATTAATATTTTAATATTTATTTATTATTATTATTATATTAAAAATTTTATATCAATATTATCAATATTTTTTTTATTGTTATTAATTAATTAATCATCACAATTATTATTATTATTATTATTATTATTATTATTATTATTATTATTATTATTATTACTACTACAATCAATAATATCGATATTAATATAAATAATACAATTACTACTATTAATTTTAATAAACTAATATTATTATTAAAAATATTACTATTATTACTTTTATTATAAATACGTTTTTGTTTTCAAATACGAACTTTATTTTTTCACATACATTTTTTCCTAAACATTCCATTTAATACCCTTTTTACCTAAAACCCAACCAAATGAACTCTTAAATCATCATTTTTCCTAAAACTTATTCTAATCGCTCAAATGACTCAAAAGATTGATTCCAATTTAACAATTAATAAAATATTTTACTTTTTTTATCAATTATTAATATTATTTGTTGATTTTAAATTAATCATTCAAAATGTATTTATTTGTTAAAGATAAAATTAGGATTTGTTAACTTTTATTTATTTAATTAATTAAATTAGGATTGATGGTGGTTCTTAGTGGCTACCGAATCAGTCAAATTAGTATGATACTTACACGAGCTAGGCTTTGAACAACAATTTGGCAAATTGGTACTCCATTATTCCATCTAATTAGGATAGAAGGTGGTTTGTGGTGGCTACCTAAACACTCAAATTAGTATTATTATTAGTATATATATAATTATTAGTAATCTTCTTCTTCTTCTTCTTCTTCTTATTATTATTATAATAATCGGTTGTGATGGTTTTGTTGGAAATCGGCTTTTGAGAATCGTAGCTCCTTGGCTGTCCCTCGGAGTGATTAGGTGTTAATGAGTAAGGCCACAATCTTTAGTCGATAAGTAAGGATTGCAATGATGAGAGTCGTTAGCGAAGAAATCCACTTGGAGTGAGTTATCACAAAGACCAAGCCGATGATGCGCTGATGTATGGGTAGTCATTGTGTCCCGAACCGATTATTGAGCGTTGTTTGATCACCATGTAATTTAATCGATGCTTTATACGCCTTGAGTCGGGTTGTCCCTCGTTGATCGGAATGTCCCTCGGTTTTCGACGCTACATGTGCTTCGAAAGGGTCGGACCCCCGCAGCCACGGAGCTTTATTGATCCTAGTGTGTTAAGGGGAAATGTCTTGGACAAGGCATCGTTGCTCGGATTGTCCCTCGGTTATCGACGCTACATGTGCTTTGAAAGGGTCGCCCCCCCCCGACCCAGAGCTTTAATGGTCCTAGTGTGTTAGGGGGTACGATTCTCAAAAGCCGATTTCCAACAAACCCATCACAGCCGATTATTTCCGAGAATTAGTGATTAGAAAGAAAAAAAAATCCGACAAACCCGTCACAGCCATCAAAAATAGTTTTACGAAAAATAGTTTTTTGAAAAAATATTTTATCAAAAAAATGGGTCTTACACGATAGCCTAGACATTAGTCAATCTAGTCACCGATGCCCACAACCGTAAACCAGAGAACTGCTAGAAACCAATAGCCATCCCAACACATCATTTTACGCGGGTAGGAGGACAACGGCCCTAGCATGAACGGTTCACCCGACACTATTTAAAAAAAAAAACCTTTTTTAAAAAAAAAATGGGTCTTACTGGATGACCGTCTTCTTGTTCCCGTCTCTTAAGCCATCGATGCCCAAACCCGTCATAGAAGATTTTTTTTTTTTTTAAAAAAAAAAAAAAAAAAAAGTGGGTCTTACTCAATGGCCTTCTTCGTGTACCCGTCATTCAAGTCATCGATGCCCAAACCCGTCGTAGAAGAATTTTTTTCGAAAAAAATAATAATTTACGGACGATAAAAGTTTTTCCACCATGCACCACGCTTCGGACAATGGGTCTTACTCAATGGCCTCCGTCGTGTACCCGTCACTTATGTCATTGATGCCCAATCCCGTCTATGACGGTACCCCCGAGACGTGGTGATTTATCAAAAATAAATTTTGATCGAAAAATGAATCACCGTCTACCACGCCTCGGGGTTGAGGGGACTTACACGATGGCCACAATAACGGCCAACGATGCCGAAACCCGCGTACCTGTCACGGGCCCCCGAGACGGGTTTGCATGGCGGATTTTTTTTTTCATCTTAGGGTCTTGCCATGCACCACGCCTCGGAGTGAGGGGTATTATTCGTACGCCATCATGCACCATGGTGCCCCAGCCGCTCAAGCTCCCACTACCCCCTATAGAGGCTTTTTTGATAGTTTTGGTCTTGTAGCATGAAACATTGAGTGTGCAGAATAGCGATACATTTTTGTAACGCCGTTTTGGAGGACCAAATGAGCTTTGTTTTGGGAGCTTGATATATGGTTGGAAAGCTAACTTGGAGTACTTGATGCTGGAAAAAAAATTTCGTCATTCCGATTTTTTTTTAGGGAGTTATGGGTCTCCGAAGTCGGGTCATTTTCTGCGGACGTGTCTGCTGCCTAGTTCTCGGTGTGGGGGGACTTTGGGGGACCAATCACGGTTCATATTGTGCAAACCTTGAATTTTTGGGTAGCTAACTTGGAGTAGTTGGTTTTAGGCTCAAGAAAATATTTATTCGGACTCGCTTCAGTCTCGCAAACCTTTTTCGTACTTCTCCTCTATTATTAATCGAACAATCATATATAACAAAGCTCGTTAAATTAAATCTTACTCCGTAGTAGAGAACTGTTCTGTATGTCAATGTACATTTAGAATTTAAGACCGTTTTCTTTCCAGCTAATTTTGGTTAAGATGATAATAACCGTCTTAAACTTAAGACGTGTTAAATATCACCCCACATAATATATAGGACAAATATTTTAGCTTTTCCAACGTTGTTTATTAATCCGTCTTAAATTTAAAATGGATAGTATATGTCTTAAATAAGATTTTGGGTTTTCTTTATTCCTTAATAGTTTGCAAGGTTACACTAGCATCATAAAATGAGGACAATAGGTCTTGGTATAAACGGGTAAGGTGAACAGACGGGTAAAGACCTCTAATAAAATGGGTAGGGGAGACAAGGTGGGGCACCCCCATGTACTTCCCACTTTATGGCAAATGGGTATTTTGTGAGGGAAAATGGTATCCGTCTATACGTATAGACGGATAGTGTCCGTCTATAATGAGAATTTGTGAAATGAGGATAGGAGCGTGCGGTCATACCAAAGTATAATTAATTAAATAGGACGAGTCCTTAAAGTGAGGGTACGAACGTGCGGGTAATGGTGGACCACATGGTGGTCCATGAGCAATGTATTGCCCTTGAATTAATTCAAGGTTTAACTTTCGCTGCTTTACGAGGTACTCTTAACCTAATCCCTCCTTTTTACGCTCATAATTTTTTGAAATAGGACAAATTCTTGCATGAGCGTTTTTAGGTCGGTTCTTTGCAGCTTAATTTCAATTTTTATATACTTTTAACTTAATTCAACTCAATTTATTTCAGCTGTATTCTATTAGTTAATATAAATATTATATACTCCTATATTTTAGGGTTATTTTACAAGAATAATCCGAACTATATGTGGTCTTTTCATATTAATCTCAACTTCATTTTATTCCAAAATAAACCATACTATTGACCTTTACTTCTCATAATACACTGAGTGACCGACAACCTGCTGCTCAGGTCTTATCTTTTTTTTTTTTTTTTAAAAAACATCTTAAATGGTGTTAAATAATACTCCCCCGTCCCGGTCAATTGTTGTCCTTTAACTTTGGCACAAAGACCAAGGAAAGGGATGAAGGCCAATTATAAGATGGACAAGTAGACGAAATTGACTGTGAATGATCAAATTACTCATCAAATGAAATCATAAAATAGAAAGGACAACAATTGACCGGGACAAAAGGAGTAATAACACTAGTAATTACCCCATGCCAATTAAAAGAAAAAACACTTGAGTTTCTTCATCAAAAATTGTTGCCCTTACCATCGCCAGAAGTCCGAAACTCCGGCAACCACACACTCCACCTATAACAACCCTGCACCACCCATCAACTGTCACCGACCATCCCGACACCCACTTGGACGACCACATCAAAACAACCCCACCGCCACCATTCTTGTTGAAGTATGAGACTTTTAGTGTATTCTAGAAGTTTCTGGAATGTTCTAGAATTATCCGGAATGTTCTAGAATAATGTCGAAACTACTAGAATAGTCTAGAATACTCTAGAAGGATCATGAATGTTCTAGGTGTGTGTAGAGAAACCTAGAACATTCTAGAGATATCTTGTATGTCTATGAAAAGTCTAGAGTCGGACATGTCTAGGTCACTCTAGAATGCTCCATTCTAGAGTGTTCTTGGGTTGTAGGAGAAGGAGGAGGAGTTCTATAAATAGAGGACCTCTCCCCCCATTTGTACGTAACCAAGTGTATCCAAAAATTCACAAACAAATAATACACAAACTAATTCCTTCAAACTAAACTTCAACTAATCAACCTTCAACTAATCAACTAAACAAACAACAACTAATCTCCACTCTACCTCCTATACTCCCCCATGTGGTATCAAGAGCTCTAAAGATCTTAGGGCAACAAAATAAAACTATGGCTTCCACATCAAACACTCTATTGCCCGCTCCTCTAGATTTTCTAGATTTATTTGAAGGAAAAAATTACGACCATTGGTGCATTAAAATGAAGCTCTTCTTAAGAGCAAATGCGCTATGGGAGATAGTGGAAAATGGTCCCCAAAAACAAAAAGAAGGTGTTCCAATCACCGAAACAACCTTAAAGAAAATAAATGAGGATGAAATAATTGACGCCAAAGCCTTGTGTGTCATCTTTGATGCCGTTTCGTCGATCATTTTTCCAAGAATAATGTGGGCTTCTACTGCAAAAGAAGCATGGAATTTACTCCAAGATCCGACCGCGGAAAAGAATATACTTCTTCACAATTTGACCAGTTTTGTGAAGATAAAGGTGTAGAACATCAGCTCACCGCAGGATATACTCCACAACAAAATGGTGTATCCGAAACAAAGAATAGAACAATGATGGAGATGGCCAGATGCATGTTGGCCGAAAAGAAAATGCCAAAGAAATTTTGGGCGGAAAGTCTACCTACACAAATGGTTTATCTACTAAATAGACTACCAACAAAGGCGGTTAAAGGAAAAACTCCAGTAGAGGCCTGGAGTGGTAAAAAGCCAACGGCTAAACATTTAAAGGTGTTTGGTTCGATCTGTTATGCTCACGTCCCAGCACAAAAAAGCTTGATAATAAGGCGGAGAAAGGTATATTTCTTGGCTACGACTCAAAATCAAAGGCTTACGGGATTTTAAATCTCAATACAGAGAAGATTATGATAGGCCGAGACGTGGAGTTTGATGAAGATGCAATATGGAATTGGGAAGAAAAGAAGGTGGAAGGAAATGTGATCCTAGTTCCTGATCACCAACATCCAAAAGGTGATGTTGATACAACCAACAACAATGATCCTCCTACAGCTCTACTAACTCCTAATACACATTCTCCATCCCTGAATGACAACTCGGGGAATGTTACAGGAGCACGAGGTATGAAAAATCTCTCTGCAATTTATGCAGAATGTCCCGACATTTAGGATGCAGAAGAGTGCGAGAGATGCTACTTCACTTCTGAGGAGCCAAAAGACTTTGATGAGGCTTTCAAACACAAGGAGTCGCAAGAACCTATGGAGAAGGAGATAAGCATGATAAAGGAGTTGAAGGAGTTGATTGACAAGCCAATAGATCGAAAGGTAATTGGTGTAAAATGGGTTTATAAAACAAAGTTAAATCCTAATGGTTCTATCAACAAGCACAAAGTAAGAATAGTCGACAAAGGATATTCCCAACAAGCTGGAATAGACTATGGAGATACATTTGCTCTAGTTCTTCGTCATGTTACAAGCTCGAGGAGGAGATGTACATCAAGCAACCTCCGAGTTTGGCGATACAAAAGAAAAAATAAAAAGAAGAGGAATGTTCGAGTTCCTCAATTTCAAGATCGGTGTTACACCAAAAGTCTCAAGGAGGAGTGTTGAAGTATGAGACTTTTAATGTATTCTAGAAGTTTCCGGAATGTTGTAGAATTATCCGGAATGTTCTAGAATAATGTCGAAACTAATATAATAGTCTAGAATACTTTAGAAGGATCATGAATGTTCTAGGTGTCACTACGCCAAATAAGACCTTCAATAACGGTCAAATAATGCAATTACTGTTTTTAAATAGAAACACGGGACCGTTATTGCAACGACGGTTGTTAAATATATACCACGGTTGTACAAATAACACGTGACTGTTATATAACATCAAGAACCATTATAAAATCTTTCAAGAAACCATTATTAAATCTTAAGAACGGTTTCAAATCCGTTGTCGTAGTTTACTATTGACAACGTCTTATCGTTCCAAACCCGTTGTTAAATATTATATATGATAACGGTTCATTTCGTTATCTTATTTAATTGAATGTCAAAATTTAACAACGGCTTTATTGCGTGCAAAACCGTTGTTATATTCATCTTTTGACAACGGTTCTGCTTAAATAAACCGTTGTAAAAGTTTTGAACTCGACAACGATTATCGTTCGTTATCTTATATTTTTGGCGGTTTGAATGGGAGGGAAAATATGTCAACGGTTATTTATCTAAATAAAACCGTTGTCAAATAATTGTTTGTAACGGGTTGTTTTTAACCGTTCTCGTTTTTAATTATTTAAAAAAAATGATTTTAGCTTTTCTAGCAGCTACTGAAGTGATATTTTTTCAGTAGCGTTTGTAGCTGCTGCTGAAAATAGCATTCCAGTAGCTGTGCACTGTAAAAATTCAATCCTGCATCAACATATTACACCCCGCGATCAATTAAACCCAGTTTCAAAACAGTACAAACAGGATGATCAAAAGCCAAAACACAACTTCCTCAGAAAAACAAAAGAAGCCAATACACAATGGCTCTATATATACACACTCGTACATAAAGCATGAAAAAACTATTGAGACTCCGCTAATGAAACAACATAACTGGCCCACATAATTCTCATTTGTTTGATGTCCTCTGGCGAATATTCTGGGGCTTTGTTGAGTATTAGTGGAAACTACAATTCAAAATATACATAATCAAAATAGATATAATACATGGAAGTATACAGAATTAAACTCAATTTACGTGTGAAATAGTTTTTAAATCATACTAACCCATATCAGAATGGTAGAAATTTTTCTGTTGATAACCTCCCACATGGACTGACAAACGTAAAAGGCGCATTGTTTGTCGTCTGGTGCTTTAGGAAACTATTATATAAATCACACACAAATCAGCTGAATTAGATAATCAACCTCTCGCAAAAACATAAATTAAATTATACGAGTAATTATTAAGAATACACTTATTAATGGCGTGATAAAATTGGGAACAGCATTGCTTTCATATTTCCCAAGTGGACATAATCTTTTTTTTGCTTCAAAAACACCAATTCATAAATATACACACATGCCATTATTATTTGCATATATATGGCTTAAGTAATACAATAACAAATGACATTATTGCAGGCTGTAAACTTACTCAGTTATCATCCTTACACAACTGTCAGAGGGTTTTCCTTCGCGATAGTCAATCCAGTACACTGTTTTTGTTTCTACTTGGATTGCCAGTAGCACCCAATGCCTCCTATTCAATTTGGGACATTGAACTGTTAGTTCATTTATACGCATTTAAGCATGTTAATAATAAATTTATAGAACCATGATTCATTACAATAATCACGTACTATACATACATATTCTCATAGTAGGGGGCATGCCATAGTTTTTTGGTCGACATCAACCAACGAGAGATACTATTGATTTGTTCTTCGTATGAAATTCTGTGCACAGAGAACGCCTTAGGACTCAAGAATCCGTAGGCGTGAATTGGGACCTTCCACTCAGCGAACTGATTATTGAGGTACCTATTACGCCACATGGAACGAAGAATGTTATTGTAATTGATAATTTAAAAAAACATCATTATTCGTAAATGGAAATGACTAAATAGTTTTACTAATAAAACTTACTTCATCCAAATCAAAATGTGAACAACATCTAAATTGTCAAGGTCGACAAATTCCATCAGTTGCTTCGGGTCCAGTACGGCTATATCAATTGCGCCCATAATTTCCTCTTCAATGTTAATCATGTCTACATCCCCTCTAGAGTGGCTCTAGGTGACTTCTTTACAGCCAGGTTGTGCAAAGCCTTCAGCGAAGCAGTTTTCATTTTTTTCTTATATTCACGCGATTCATAATAAGAATCATAAGCAGGCTTCACTGCAACAACTTCCGTTGACGTAGTAGTAATTGCTTTAGCTGCCGCCATGGCTTTGTTTAACTTCTGCAAATGTAAAGATTAAAGTACTTACGATGTGTTAATATTCGTACCCTAATATATTTAAAGAACAAGTAATAATTAACGCCTGCGTATAGGTACCTCGGGGATGACAACATTTATGAGGTTGTTAGGCTATTGCACATAAGAGCTTAGTGCTTCTTTCAAATAAGTGATCTCCTCATTAGGAAATGGTACTTTTACTTCCCCATACTTGTCTTTATATAATTAGGACACTTCCACTTTCCTGCAATTGTGACGAAGGGGTATACCATGAACCTTAACTTGTTGAAACCGGTCGTAAGCGAACACGTATCCTCTGGCAACAACAACTTTCTGTTTCCCCTGTAAATAGAACAGACGACAAGCCACCTTGCAATCGCTCTTCTCGACAACTTTAATCAATTAGTACACATACATTCAATACCTTTAATAAATTTCATAAGTAAAAAACGTGTACTGAGATGAATAATTATAAACTAGCAGCTACTACCTTTTTCGGTGTAGAGAAGAACGTCTGATAATCAACTACCTCAATCTCATCCTGTGTCACGACCTTCCTGGCTTCCTCTTCTTCTCAACTGCCTGATATCGATCCTCGGCTCCCACCTCACTCTCCTTTTCTATTTCCTTCTCCCTTGCCATGTCCTCCTCGGCTTCCTTCTGTACATTTAACACTTGTCCATATAACACGTACTGCCAAATCATATAACATATTGTATATTTATAAGACATAAATATTATTACCTCTCTTTCCTCCTCCTCCTCCTCCTCCTCCTCCTCCTCCTCCTCCTCCTCCTCCTCCTCCTCCTCCTCCTCCTCTACTTCCTTTATGACTTCTTGAACCATATCCAACTCTCTTTCTGATGGCTTTTCCCTAGTTTTCAACATTCTCACCATCAACCTGGCTATTTTCTGTAGCTGTGTAGTAGAAATTAATGTCAGCATATATATTTATAAATTACGTTGGTTCAAATACAATATTTATAGATTACCTTCTTGGAATCATCACCACTTCGAGTAGTTTTCCCAAAATACTTAGTGATACCAACATGCGTCGATACCCCTCTCACACGACCTGGATGCTCTGCTTTGCCGATTGCCCTAGCAAGAATGTCATCACGTCCTTCAGGCTTCCATTTTCCTTCTTGTACCTTCTTCTCACAGTTCCTCTACATACACATAAAACCATTAAGCAACTCACAATTATATAACTCCGACCACCAGTGGTAGGAGTGACATATTTATTCAAACTTACAATTTTCTCTTTGATGTCCTTATCATATTCAGTTTCCGTCTTTCCATTCTTAGGAGTGTGACCTTCCACCCAAGCGTCATGATGACTGAATTTTCCAAGCATTGCCTACAATTCATTCATCACATTGATATTCTCTCAAAATATGTATGATTATTATGAACATATATCATTCATCACCTAATAGTCTAATACTATAAGAATTATGTACTTACAAGTTTCTTCTTAATCAATCTATAACCACATCGGGAGCCGTAAAAGACGGTCTTTTTCTTTGAAATGTTCGCCTTGTTCCTCTTACTCATAGCCTTCATCAAATAACTTGTATCAAGAAACGTAAGCATGACCAAACACTAAACTAAGTATACTTCTTTACTTATTATTATTAAGTTACCTTAAACTTGTCAGACTGCCTATAAGCGATATAGCTATCCCAATGATCTTGAATGACATACAGATACTTCTTTGTTGGCGGTTTCTTTTTCATCTCCCTGGTTTCCTTGTTGAACAAGTGCTTCTCGGCAATCTTTAACTTCCAAGAACTGAGGGCTTCCCGTGTCTTTTTTTTAGGTACTTATCATACTTTTCGGGGACAACGTAAGCTAACTGCATATATGATGAGAATAGTTGGTACAAGTGTTTCGGCTAATACACATATCAAATAGTAACTTAATTTCACCTAAAACATTTATTATTGTATATACATACCTTTATTCTATTTATTAGCATGGTGTTCCATATTTTACTCAGTTCGCTGATACGCGGTGTATCGAGAGGCACATACTGTCTTACACAACAACCAATCCAACTCGCAAAATACCCGGCATAGTCACCATATGGCAATCCCGTATATTTATCCCATTGTAAAGGATTAGGTATCTTTGAATTTATTGCTTATAGGGAAACCCTGTGGCGCATTTGACCCGCAGTGTATTGCAAATTATTCTCATCACCTGAGTCGTCGCCTGACGCATTTCCATCGTTTCTTTTGCGCTTTTCGACCATATCTAAAGCATAAATTAATAAACAAATAATAACAATGCATACTTATAATAACAAACAAATCTCTATAGAGGAAGGTTTATTACTTCTTTAAAGAGGAGAATCCAGATTGATTTGGCGGCGGCAATGGCGATGATGACGATGACTGCGACGACGATGGGGTAGGCTGGTGGTTGAGGGGAAGCTCAATATTTGAGGATATTATGTGGGGGAGGGGAAGCTCAGAGTATATATGTGAATAATACAACACTTGCAAGACCTTGTTAATTGGAAAATAATAAACACGGTATAATAAAAACCGTTGTATTTTGTTTCCAAACATACAACTTTGTTTAAAACCGTAATTGATTAGTACTATCTACAACGGGTTAGAAATAACCGTTGTGTGTAATATTTTCATATTGTTTGATTTTCCCACCAAGAAATAAAGCATCATTTTTATATACATAACAACGGCCTGAACCGTTATAACTGTATACTTTCTGAACAACGGTTTGGGTATAACCGTTTTATTTTATATTTCATTGTGTTTGATTTTACCGCCAAGAAATAAAGCATCATTTTGTATATGCCAGCTAATTACAATATGTTTCTCAGAAAATCTTGCTTATTTCCATTAATTTAAAGGATTACAAGTTTACACATAAAGAGTACAAACTAACACCATACATAATAAACCAGGACCACTTAAGGTATAAAAATGCTACCATCTCGGTTACCCGAGGGGATGATAATCAAATGGACAATAACGAAACGTAATTAAATAGTAATAAAGTTTAAGTGATATAACTCAAATCCAAAACTGATAAAAGAAATACAAAGGTTCTCAAACTGTCAAACTACTAAACAACAAAAGAGTGTTCGACACAGCGGAAGACTTCTAAAACAACAACGTGGTGACTCATCCCAGCTAACCCATACGCATCGTCTCATACCTGCTCAATAACTGCTCACCATCTCCAAATGGATCACCAGAATTTTTAAAACAATTAAATGGGGTCAGTACTGATTATATAGAATACACAGCTGCAACAAAACGATAAAACAATAAAAAAATCCCCAAACTCCGACACATCACCACACATCTGACTACACACTAAAGTGTGTAGCCCTGCCAGAATACCCATCTCAACAGGTACTCCTCGCCACCAGTGGGGACTGCAGCCGTTCCCACCTAAGCCCCGCTCATCTCCTCCGAGCGATAAACCCATGTTCATTAATGTGCACATCCCTTCTGTGGCGGGTTCCACAGAAGGCGAATCAAGGGCGTGATGCCACTCCCACAAGTGACTCCACTCAGCCAGGGACGCACCCCGAAGATCACAGACAGTTATACAACCAATCAACAATATACTATCAACAATCACCAAAACCAATCCAACATCGATAAGAGATACAACAACAACAACAACAACAACAACAGCAACAACAACATCAACATTATGTAACCAATACTGAGTAGGGAAACCCTACCTGAGATAGCAATCACCAACAGACGATCTAACAGCTAATCAGAAAGTCTGCTCTACGAATCCTCTTCCTAAAAGATGCATACATACAATTACCACCACAACCATACAAATCACCCAAAAACCCCCAACAATACCCAATTAGGGTTTTAAAGAAATTCAACGAAACACAACATAAATTACACAAGGAACTTACCCCCGACACGATGATGATAACGGCGTAAAGTGTTGGAGCTTATGTCCTCCACAAATTAGTGTGATAACATTTATAAATCTCTTATAGGTTCACAAGGGTATACTTCGTATTTTATCAGTTGATTAACGATTACTTAATAACGGTTGGCTTGCTAGAAAGTTTGACGTTATTATCATACTGATGGCGGTGATCAACTGGTCCCTAAAAGTCACACCTAAAGGATGTGTTTGAGAGTGATTGTATGAAAATATAATCACATTGATGCCTGACTAAAAGGTTAGTCCAAGTATTTGACTAAACAGTTAGTCAATGTGATGATGAGACGATTATTTAATCTAATTAAATAATATTAGCTGAGACGAATTAACCGTCAATTCGTAAATTGAATATAATATGTTATATTTAATTAATGTATATAATGTTAGCTTGAACGAATTAAGATGTTAATTCGTAATTAATTGTAACCAGTTATATTTAATTAGCTAATTATAAATATGCGATATTTATAGTTAGAGTATATATTATACGAGATTGTCATTATAAATTATTACAGACCGGCATTAATAAATCGACTGCAAGCTGTTGTGTGTAGACTTATTAATACGGAATAAAATAAATGACAATTTATAAATGATACACTTTATATACATTTTGTAAAACTACCAAAATAAGAAGATTTAATCTCATTATTTTTAGTAGGTGAAAAACCGAAAATAAGGAGATAATTCCTCTTATTTTTTTCGGTTGGTTTTGGCCGAAAATTAGGAGAGAAAATATCTCCCCTTTTACTTCTCTTATTTCGGTTATAATAAGAGATTGGGAGATCATTTTTTCTTAACCTAGTTTTGACCTAATTTTTCTTCTCATCAAAAATCACACAAAACCCTAAATTAATTAGTGATTTTGGGGATCGATTCTAGCAAGAACAAAAGGGCATTTCTCATATCATCTTGGGTGCAACGATTAGGCGAATATCAATTTTGATATTGTTCTTAGGCCATATTTGCAAGGACCAAAGGTTGATTCTTAATCCCTATTCTATTTTGTTTATGCAATTCATTTATGACTAGTTTTCATAGATTATAATTTCGTTATAATCCTTAATTTTAAGGGAAGTATACCGATATTTCCTACAAGTGGTATCAGAGCCAGGTTGTTTTCTTGATATTGTATGTCGATGATATACTCTTGATTGGGAATGACATTCCTCTCTTATCTTCGGTTAAAGGATGGTTGAAGAACCATTTCCAGATGAAAGAACCGGGTGAGGCACAACGCATTTTGGGAATCCGTATCTACCGAGATAGATCATGACGGATGTTATCACTTAGTCAGGAGTCTTATTTGGATAAGATTCTTGAGAGGTTTAGCATGACCAACTCCAAGAAGGGGAACCTTCCAATGACGTCTGGGATGCAGTTGAGCAAGTCTCAGTCACCCACGACGCCCGAAGGGATTGAGCGCATGAGTCGTGTTCCTTATGCATCAGCTATAGGATCAATCATGTATGCCATGATATGCACACGTCCAGACGTAGCATATGCATTGAGTATAACGAGTCGGTACCAAAAGAATCCAGGTGAAACACACTCGGATAGTCGTTAAAAACATCCTTAAGTACCTACGGAGGACTAAGGATAGGGTATTGACTTATGGAGGAGATACTAAGCTATGCGCATCGATTCTGCAGATGCTAGCTTCCAAACGGATCGAGATGATTCAAAATCTCGGTCCGGGTTCGTCTTTACTCTTAATGGTGCTGCGGTCACCGGAAGAGTTCCAAACAGAGTTTGTAGCGATTCTACTATCAATCCGAGTACTATGCCGCTTCGGAAGCAACAAAGGAAGCCATATGGATACGTCAATTCTTACAAGGACTTACGATAGTTCCTAGTTTGAATGACCCAATCACCATCTATTGTGACAATAGAGGTGCCATCTTCCAGGCTAAGGAGCCTAAGTCTAGCAACAAGTCTAGACATGTACATCGGAAAGCTCACCTGATCCGTGATTACTTGGAGCAAGAGGAGTTAGTGATTGACAAGATAGCTTCGGATGATAACATCGCGGATCCTCTCACTAAACCGTTGAATTATGATAAGCATGAAGGGCACGTTATTTCCATGGGAATTACACGTGTTCCTGAGTTGTAGTAGTTGATTATGGATTCGATACATTATCCTTTTCATATACTATTTATAACTTCATCGTTTTATTTCATATTTTGTTTTTCATGTGGATTGTACCGACAACATTGAACGCCACAAAGTGAACTGAATTACATTATATTTGTTTTGGTCCGTAATCGCCTACATGAGCTGATAACTCTGGCTATTATATTGTGCAGTCGATTGATGGTGGGTTCAACGAGCCATAAGTCAAATGGTTGGCTGATCGATCACAGATACGAGTTATAACGATACCTCGTAGGGCAATTTTTGTGACAACGTAATGGAGTCCTAAATGTTTAAAAACATTCGGTGCCAGGTCGTGGATTGGACGTCCATTGTGTTCCTAGAGTCGATTCTTTTGACTATCGACTGTCTCTTGAGATTAAGGCGCTTTTTGGTGACTTTGGTTTCTTTCTCATGGTCTCGCCGTAACAGGAGGCTAAGCGGTTATTTCTGGTCATTTCATACTGTGCTTACATCTGCAAGATTCGAGTTGAAGAAAATATCCAACCTTTATCAGGTTTAGTTATTTCTCAGGGCCACTCGAGGAGTTGTAACTGAAATGCATGGCCATGCTCGAATGATGATTCGTTTATCAGTTAAGTTACTCTCTAGTCGGGGAAACCACTCTTGATATTGATCACTTGTAAAATATGACCTTTGTGAATACGGATTTTGCAAATTATTTTACAATGAGTGGGAGAAATTTTAGGATATGAGAATCGGTTATCGCACATACACTTGTGAGGACAAGTGGGAGTTTGTTGGAGCTTGTGTCCTCCACAAATTAGTGTGATAACATTATAAATCTCTTATAGGTTCACAAGGGTATACTTCGTATTTTATCAGTTGATTAACGATTACTTAATAACGGTTGGCTTGCTAGAAAGTTTGACGTTATTATCATACTGATGGCGGTGATCAACTGGTCCCTAAAAGTCACACCTAAAGGATGTGTTTGAGAGATGTGATTGTATGAAAATCTAATCACATTGATGCCTGACTAAAAGGTTAGTCCAAGTATTTGACTAAACAGTTAGTCAATGTGATGATGAGACGATTATTTAATCTAATTAAATAATATTTGCTGAGACGAATTAACCGTCAATTCGTAAATTGAATATAATATGTTATATTTAATTAATGTATATAATGTTAGCTTGAACGAATTAAGATGTTAATTCGTAATTAAATGTAACCAGTTATATTTAATTAGCTAATTATAAATATGCGATATTTATAGTTAAAGTATATATTATACGAGATTGTCATTATAAATTATTACAGATCGGCATTAATAAATCGACTGCAAGCTGTTGTGTGTAGACTTATTAATACGGAATAAAATAAATGACAATTTATAAATGATACACTTTATATACATTTTGTAAAACTACCAAAATAAGAAGATTTAATCTCATTATTTTTAGTAGGTGAAAAACCGAAAATAAGGAGATAATTCCTCTTATTTTTTTTCGGTTGGTTTTGGCCGAAAATTAGGAGAGAAAATATCTCCCCTTTTACTTCTCTTATTTCAGTTATAATAAGAGATTGGGAGATCATTTTTTCTTAACCTAGTTTTGACCTAATTTTTCTTCTCATCAAAAATCACACAAAACCCTAAATTAATTAGTGAATTTGGGGATCGATTCTAGCAAGAACAAAAGGGCATTTCTCATATCATCTTGGGTGCAACGATTAGGCGAATATCAATTTTGATATTGTTCTTAGGCCATATTTGCAAGGACCAAAGGTTGATTCTTAATCCCTATTCTATTTTGTTTATGCAATTCATTTATGACTAGTTTTCATACATTATAATATCGTTATACTCCTTAATTTTAAGAGAAGTATACCGATATTTCCTACATAAAGAATAAGATAATCCGACGAACTTAGCTTAGGGATTTGATAATAATGCGAGAGAAACAAAGCACGTAACCTCTAATCGTCTCTTGAAATGTTTAGGATGTTGAAAAGATGTTTAAGAAATAATGACGAACCCTTTTATATTAATCTCAAATTATTAAGAAAACTCGTCAAACTCAACCCGTAAAACACACTTAATCGATCGAGTAAGTGACTTTCTCGATCGAATGGCCCTTACTCGGTCGAGTCCCCAACTTACTCGATCGAGTACCCTACAGGCAGTCTACTGTTTTGCGACAAAAATTACTTACTCGATAGAGTAAGCCCTACTCGATAGAGTACCCATAGACACATAAAACCGTAGTATTACAGTCTTCCCTCCTTAAAAAGAACTTCGTCCCCGGAGTTCAACCCGTAGACAAAAACAAAACACCCTATCACCACTCCGACACAACATCATGACCAAAACTCAAAACAAAACTCCCAACCAACACCCAAACCGACTCAAAGCAACTACTAACTGTACTAAAACCAACATAAAACATTCAAAAACTCTATGCGACCATCTCCTACCCCCTAAAAGAAACATTGTTACGTCCCCGTAACCACACATACCTGATCAAAAAGAGACGGATACCGCTCCCTCATAGCCTCCTCCGCCTCCCAAGTAGCCTCCTTAACCTTATGGTTAGACCAAAGAACCTTAAGCAACACTGTTTCCCCATGTCTAGTTTTCCTAACATTGCGATCAAGAATCTGTTTCGGCACCTCAAGGTAAGACAAGGACTCATCCAGCTCGATGTTTTCTACATCTAACACATGTGAAGGATCACTCACATACTTCCGCAGCTGAGACACATGAAACACATGAAACACATTTTGCACTCTATCCAAAGCAGCTGGCAAAGCTAACCGGTAAGCAACCTCACCCACACGATCCAAAATCTCATATGGTCCGATAAACTTCCGGCTCAGCTTCCCTTTCTTCCCAAATCTCATGACCCCGCGCATAGGAGACACTTTCAAAAGAACCTTGTCCCCAACTTGAAACTCTATGTCACGACGATGTAAATCTGCATAACTCTTTTGTCGATCCTGGGCCGCTTTCATCTTTTGTCTAATCAGCTTAACTTGTTCAACCATCTCTTGTACCATCTTTGGCCCCAAAACCACTGCCTCAGCTCTATCATCCCAGCAAATCGGACTCCTACATCTCCTCCCATACAAAGCCTTAAATGGTGCCATGCCTATACTCGTGTGATAGCTGTTGTTATAAGAAAACTCAATTAGGTCCAATCTCTATTCCCAGCTACCACCAAAATCCATAACACAAGCTCGCAACATGTCCTCCTCTCTGTCTGGCCATCTGTCGCAGGATAAAACCCAGTACTCATCTGTAAGGTAGTTCCCATCAACACCTGCAATTCTTTCCAAAACTGTGATATGAACCTCGCATCTCTATCGGACACTATATCCTTAGGCACCCCATGCAAACGAACCACATGCTTCCTATAAGCCAAAGCTAACTGTATCTTGGTCCAATTATCTTTCATCGGCACAAAGTGAGCTGACTTAGTCAGACGGTCAACTATAACCCATATCATGTTATTACCCTGTTGACTCCTCGGCAAACCCACTATAAAATCCATAGAAATGGAGTCCCACTTCCACTTAGGTACCTCAAGAGACTGAATCTTACCTTATGGTCGTTGCTGCACCCCTTTAACTCTTTGACATGTCAAACAACCAGCCACAAACTCAGCTGTTTCCTTCTTCATCCCAGGCCACCAGAAAGTCTTCTTCAAATCTTTATATAGCTTGTCACCGCCTGGATGTACCGAATATGGTGTGCAATGAGCCTCTGTCATGATTATATTTTTCAACTCCTCATCACTAGGAACACACCATCTCCCGTCAAATCTCACACTACCATCTGTATGAATAGGGAATCTAGACACCGTCCCTTTCTCTACTCCAGCTCTCCACTCCTCAATCTTGGGGTCCAAAGCCTGTTTCCTGCGAATATCATCATAAAGGTTTGGCTCCACTGTCAAGTCCCCTATAGAATCCCCTTTCTGTATCATATGTATCCCCATCTTCCCCACCTCATCTCTCAACCTCATCAAAGACATAGATGTGCAAAGAGAATGCACACTCTTCCTGCTCAAGGCATCTACAACCACATTAGCTTTCCCTTCATGGTATATAATATCCATGTCATAATCCCCTATCAGCTCCATCCACCTCCTCTGTCACACGTTCAACTCCTTTTGAGTAAAGATGTACTTGAGACTCTTGTGATCTGAAAACACCTTAAAGGTCTCCGCATAAAGATAGTGCCTCCAAATCTTGAGAGCAAACACAACCGCACCCAACTCTAGATCATGTGTCAGATAGTTCTCCTCATAAGGCTTCAATTTCCTAGAAGCATAGGCAATCACTTTCCCGTTCTGCATCAACACACAACCCAGCCCGTTCTTAGAAGCATATGTGTACACTTCAAAGTTCTCACTCCCTTCAGGTAATGCTAAGATTGGAGCTGTGGTCAAATGCTCCTTTAATGTTTGGAACGCCGTCTCATAACTTTCATCCCAACGAAACCTGTTTTCTTTCCTCATCAAAGCTGTCATCGGTCTGGCTATCTTGGAAAAATCCTTCACGAACCGACGATAGTACACTGCCAAACCCAAGAAACTCCTGATCTCTGCCACATTCTTCGGTGCTTCCCACCGAGTAACTGCCTCTATCTTTGTAGGATCCACAGCAACACCCTTCTTTAAAATCACATGGCCTAGAAAAGCAACCTCCTCTAACCAGAACTCACACTTAGACAACTTTGCATACAGATGATTGTCTCGCAAAGTCTGCAACACAATCCTCAGATGCTCCTTATGCTCCTCCTTAGTCTTAGAAAAGACTAAGATATCATCGATAAAGACCACAACAAACCGATCCAAAAACTGACTGAAAACCCGGTTCATCAAATCCATAAACACTGAAGGTGAATTAGACAACCCAAACGGCATCACAACATACTCATAGTGACCATACCTCGATGTAAAAGCTGTCTTTGGTATGTCCTCCTCCCGAATCTTCACCTGATGGTAACCCGACCTCAAATCAATCTTAGAAAAGACCGCTGCACCGTTCAACTGATCAAACAAATCATCTATCCTTGGCAAAGGATACTTGTTCTTCATTGTAACTCTGTGCAGCTCCCTGTAATCGATGCACAACCTCAAACTCCTATCTTTCTTTTTCACAAACAAGACAGGTGCTCCCCACGGTGATACACTAGGTCTAATGTATCCCTTCTCAATCAGATCATCCAGCTGTTTCTTCAGCTCCTCCAACTCCTTAGGACCCATACGGTACGGTGCCTTAGAGATTGGCCCCGTCCCCGGGTTTAACTCAGCACTGGAATCTATCTCCCTCTTCGGTGGCAAACCCGGTATCTCATCTGGAAAGACATCTGGAAACTCTCCCACCACTTGTATCTACTCAACTATCGGACTCTCCATACTATGGTCTCTCACATGGCATAAGATCAATGGACACCCCTTCCTTAGATAAGACTTCAAGGTCACTTCTACAATCAACTTAACTTTGAGTTTGACAACAAACCCACGATAAGACACACTAATTTCCTTGGGACCTCTCAAAGAAACCCTCTTTTGATGACAATCTATCTTAGCCTTGTACTTACCCAACCAGTCCATACCAACTATCATCTCAAAACCCTCCAAAGGAAACTATAACATGTCCACTGGCAGGTCAACCTGCCCAACTATCATAGACACACCTCTATACAACCGCCCACAAGATACAGACTCACCCGATGGTATAAAAACTTCCTCTTTTATAGACTCATACTCACTAAAACCCAAAAGCTTAGCATGACTCGATGATACAAACGACTGTGACACCCCCAAATCAAACAAAACACAGGTAAAGACTCCATTAACAAGAAAAGTACCCGTCATAACGTGAGCATCATCCTCAGCTGCTTTCTTCTCCATCATAAACAGCTTACCACTGGTCTTCTGCCCACCTCCCTGGACAGTACTAGCTGAGGTAGATGGCTTAGCAGCCGACCCCTGGTTGTTGTTGTTCATCGCCGGTCTCTGGTATAAATTACCGCCATTGCGGTTAGCCCCACCATTTTGGTTACAATGACCACCCCGGTTATTCTACGACCCAGCCGGCCTGTTACTAGCATAACTCTGTGATGGACCCTAAGAGAAACTCCCCTGTGACGGTCTCTGGAAACCCCTACTCACAGCACTGGTACACTCATGCCTCTTGTGGCTCACACCGCCATAGTTAAAACAAGACATACCCCAACTGCTACTACCACCACCACGACCACACCCATAAGAAGCTCCGCCGCTAAACCCCGACCCTGAAGAGTAGGCTCCACTTGGTTATGGTCGCCCCTCTTGTAACTAGACTGACCACCACCCTCACTCTCAGCCTTCCTCTTCTCAGAAGCTCTCTCCCGGTTCTCCTTGGTCATCTCTACTAACCTCTCACCTCTCCCGGCACGCTCATACACTTCCTTAACGTCTGTGAGGACCCCTACCAGCAACTTCTCCATGATCTAGGGTGTTAACCCCTTCTCGAATTTTAATGCCAAGTTCTCTTGGTTAAGCCCCATGTCCTCTGTGTACCTAGATTTCTCGTTGAACTTATGGTAGTACTCAACAACCGTCATGTCAGAAGTCATCTTAAAGTCATCAAACTCCTCTCTCAGCTTACTACGCACATGCTCCAGTACAAACTCTCGCCTCATAGCCCCCTTAAACTCATCTCATGGTGTAGCAAGTAGCCCCTGTTTCACATATAAGTCCTTAGCACTCACCTTAACCTTATCCCACCACTCACCAGCTGCTTCCCTCAAGTAGAACGCAGCTTGTTCCACTCGAAGTTCCTCTGGGCAATGCACCAAATTAAGTATGTTCTCCATCTCTCTATGCCAATTATCCAACAGAATTGGCGCCCTAGTTCCCATGTACTCCTTAGGATTAAACCGTGCTATATGTATACTTATCTTGGAGTGATCTGGCCCACCTCTTTATCTTTCCCCACTCTCTTCAAAGCCTCAGTAAGAGCATCTTGGTGCTCCAACATCTTAACAATCTCATCTATACTCATGTTCTCTACCCTGGCATACAACGCGGTTCTCTTTGGCGGCATCTTGAAACTATATAGGAAAAAGGTAAACATAAACACACATCCCATATCTCAAAACACGGAAACGATCTGTACAGCACCTACTCGATCGAGTGCCACAACCTACTCGATCGAGTTGAGGTCACTCGATCGAGTTGCCCACTTACTCGATCGAGTGCCTCGACTCCAGAATCTGACCATAATGCACTCAAAGACGTACTCGATCGAGCCACCTCCTTACTCGATCGAGTTGACCCCACTCGATTGAGTGCCCATCCTACTCGATCGAGTGCCCCAAACCAGACTACTGCCCAGAAACGAAGAACTACATACTCGATCGAGTTACCCTACTCGATCGAGTCACTCACCTACTCGATCGAGTGCCCCCCACTCAATCGAGTCATGCTGACTTATATACTACCCGCATGCTTATCTCAACACTTTCTAACCAACTATACTTTGTCCAAAACGACAAACATATATATATATATATATATATATATATATATATATATATATATATACACACACGATATCTCTTTATATACGCAAACAATAATAACTTCCCTTCCATGTTTCTAATAAGCCATGTTATAAATCAACTATCATGCAATTCATGTATTCAATCAATGACATATATAATCATACCATCACCATCTTTCACCACACATCTCCTATCCTCCACATGCATGCATCCACCAGTTCACACAACACATTACTATATAGATTCATAACGCACAAGGTAAACACATAGTGATCCCGACTCACATCCCATAGTGACCGGTTCAAAGTTGTAAGGCGAGTTCGCGACTTTAGGACGTCTCCCAAGTCTTTGCATTATCTCCTACAACTCTTACCCGGGTTCATTTTAGTTTGACTCCCAATGTTCATTGGGTTCATTGGTTACAGGTTTCAAAATCGTCGCTCTGATACCTCTTTGTAACACCCCCATACTCCAAGTGCCTTACCAAGACCACTTAAGGCATAAGAATGCTACCATCTCGGTTACCCGAGGCAATGATAATCAAATGGACAATAACGAAGCATACTTAAATAGTAATAAAGTTTAAGTGATACAACTCAAATCCAAAACTGATAAAAGAAATACAAAGGTTCTCAAACTGTCAAACTACTAAACAACAAAAGAGTGTTCGACATAGCGGAAGACTTCTAAAACAGCAACGTGGTGACTCATCCCAGCTAACCTATACGCATCGTCTCATACCTGCTCAATAACTGCTCACCATCCCCGAATGGATCACCACAGTTTTTAAAACAATTAAACGGGGTCAGTAATGATTACATAGAATACACAGCTGCAACAAAATGATAATACAATCAAACAATCAACAAACTCCGTCACATCACCACACAATCGACTACACACTAAAGTGTATAGCCATGCCAGAATACCCATCGCAACAGGTACTCCTCGCCGCCAGTGGGGGACTGCAGCCATTCCCACCTAAGCCCCGCTCATCTCCTCCGAGCGATAAACCCTTGTTCATTAATGTGCATATCCCTTCTGTGGCGGGTTCCATAAAAGGCGAATCAAGGGCGTGAAGCCACTCCCGCAAGTGACTCCACTCAGCCAAGGACGCACCCTGAAGATCATAGACAATTATACAACCAATCAACAATATACTATCAACAATAACCAAAACCAATCCAACATCGATAAGAGATACAACAACAACAACAACAACAACAACAACAACAACAACAACAACAACAACAACAACAACAACAACAACAACAACAACAACAATAATATCAACATTATGTAACCAATAATGAGTAGGGAAACCCTACCTGAAATAGCAATTACCAACAGACGATCTAACAGCTAATCAGAAAGTCTCCTCTACGAATCCTCCTCCTAAAAGATGCATACATACAATTACCACCACAACCATACAAATCACCCCAAAACCCCCAACAATACCCAATTAGGGTTTTAAAGAAACTCAACAAAACACAACATAAATTACACAAGGAACTTACCCCCGACACGATGATCACAACGGCGTAAAGAACAAGATGATCCAACGAACTTAGCTTAGGGATTTGGCAATAATGCGAGAGAAACAAAGCACGTAACCTCTAATCGTCTCTTGAAATGTTTAGGATGTTGAAAAGATGTTTAAGAAATAATGACGAACCCTTTTATATTAATCTCGCATTATTAACAAAACCCGTCAAACTCAGCCCGTAAAACACACTTACTCGATCGAGTAAGTGACTTGATCAAGTGACCCTTACTCGATCGAGTCCCCAACTTACTCGATCGAGTACCCTACAGGCAGTCTACTGTTTTGCGTCAAAAACTACTTACTCGACAAAGTAATTCCCACTCGATAGAGTACCCATAGACACATAAAACTGTAGTATTACAGTAAATAACAATTATAAGAAGAAATTTGACAATTAACTTAAGCCATGCCTCATTATTTTTGAGTTCTACGATATCCATGGTTAACTTCTTGCATTCTTCTTTTGCCTTTAATATTTCACTGTCATTTCCCTGCTTCGATTCTTCAAGTTGATGTAGTATACTTCTCACTTGAGTAATCTCGATATCCATGCTCTTTTTCTGATTCACTAACCTGTTTATAACCTTCCTCTGCCACTCAGTCATTGGTTCATCAACCCACTTGAAGTAATTGCATCCACGCATTTTAGTCTAAGGATTATAGAATTTTACAGTAAGAAACTTTCTTTCCGGATTTTACAAAGTCCAAGAAGTCCGCAATGCTGCCGGAACTAAGTAATTACATGTCCCTGTTGAAATAGAGGAAGAAGAAGAGCTACCACTTGACATAATTTGAGTAATAAGAGAGAGAGAGAGAGAGAGAGAGAGAGAGAGAGAGAGAGAGAGAGAGAGAGAGAGAGAGAGAGAGAGAGAGAGAGAGAGAGAGAAAGAAGGTTATTTAAAATATGTTATTAAGTAATTTTATAATTTAACACGGTTCTTATAAGAACCGTTGTAATTATATTGTTAATATCTTCCCATTTCCATTTATTTTTAGAGGTGTTTATATTCTAACACGGTTCTTATGCACTACTGTTGTATATTATACAATAAAGAATAGAATTATATAGAGTAGAATCTATGTTAATAAGCGTTTGCATGTAATAAAGAGTAGAACTATATATTAAAACGAACATATTATACAATGGCGAAAAAAAATAGTACAACAAGGGAAAAAAAAGGAAACACAATTAAAAATAAAAAACCACAAAAACAAACAGCTAACTAATTAGTAAATTAATTAAACACCCTAACATGAGTTTGACTAGGAGGTGGGTACTGAGGATAAACTTGATTATAAATCAAGCTTACTACATCGGCATCAAGACGGTGATCAAAATGAGGCACTTCTTCATCTTCCCATGATTTCGGTACATCAATGAACCTGTATGGTATGAACCTTCTCATCATATGAGCGTCCTCAGCGGTGGCAACCCATAAGTAAGGCCTAGCGTATACATAACAATCGTTAGAGTCGTCGCCATAATAGTCACTTTTGCCCCTTTGATGGTCATGTGATGCATACCTTACAACGAGTTGTTTTGCTTGGCGAAAATCGTCAAGAGCATCCCCTCGAAACATGATCAGAGCATATCCAAGAAACCCACGACCAGAAATCCAAGCCGGGTGGATTGCCCTAATATTTGTAAACCCATTCTCAATGAGGATGTCCCTTAATGGGTTAAGAGACTTAGAAGCTGGCTTCCCAGCAGCATCGCGTATGACTGGGAGATTGTGAATTATGCACGTAATCAGGTTGATATAGCGGGTTACCGATTGCTGAGGAGGTGCGACTGCGGATGATGAAGTCGACGAAATTCTTTTAATTATGATATGTATATGTATATTATTTAAAAAGTGAAGTAAAAAGGTTGGTAATAATAAAGTGATTCTTATTGTTACTGCAAATGTGATGCTATTTATAGTATAATAAAGCTATAATTAATTAGATTAATTTCATCCATACGTTACATTCAAACTTGTATTAATTGTGCATGCATGCATGAGGTGAAAAATGGTCAAACAACCAATAATAATAGGGAATGCATTGGTAAAACCACAAACTTTTCAATTTTCACAGTGGATCTATATTTACAACGGTTATAAGAAAAACCGTTGTTTATTGGTGTAATATGACAACGGATTTATAATAACCGTTGTTGATATATGAAATATGATCACGGCTTAACAAAGAACCGTTATCATTTTATGTTATACATACAGTCAAACAATCAATACTGCAACTTTGAATCAGAAAAAGTAAAAATTACAGGGTATGCATTAGTCAAATCACAAATACTAGAAAATCCCAGATAATTAAATAATTTTTTTAAAAACGGGTTCTGTCCAACCGTTGTTGAAATATGTAATATGATAACGGCTTAACAAAGAACCGTTATCATTTTGTGTTATATATATGGTCAAACACGCAATACTGCAACTTTGAATCAGAAAAAGAAAAAATTACAAGGCATGCATTAGTCAAATCAATACCGTTGTGTTTTTAGTCATTGGACAACGGTTTTTTGATAACCGTTTTGTTGTTACTAATTGGAGAACGGTTTTTTTTATAACCGTTGTGTTTTTAGTAATTGGACAACGGTTTTTGGATAACCGTTGTAAGCTAATATGTTTAACACGATAGAGTTGACCGATTCTTATTTAACTTGTACCGTTTTCACTTTCCAATTCTTAACTTGTTAAGTTTCCAATTTTTATCTTATTATTATACCGGTTCCAATTCTTACTATCTTATTATACCGTTTCCAATACAACCGAAACTCATTATAAGTAGAACTATAATTTTCACAATCTTAACTTGTATCGTTTGCACTTTCCAATTCTTAGCTTGTTAAGTCCTCCATTAATTTTCCGCATCGATTATGTCGTCAAGTTCATCAACTTATAGTGGTTCATATTATTCATCCGCTGATGATGATGATGATGAAGCACCATATGAACCTCTTGCAGGACCCCCAAGTAGATTTATGTACGCTAAACCCTTTTACGTGCATCATTCACAATCCCCCGTATACAGAGGACGGGCATGGAAAGGCTATACTCTCGTATAGCCTTGACTGGGTAATAGGTTTGATTCGGTTAGCCAAATTAAATTTGGTTCAAACTATCTACCTGGACAATGATGCGCATGATGGCTTCGGGCGGTAATGAGGAGCGGGAATGCTTTCATCAGGCTCGCAAACTTGAGCGCGCATTCTATAACAATGACTCTTCGAGACTCTGGTTTGATCACGATGATCAGCGGATAGGCCCATATTTATGGGCTGCGAATGAATCTGACCGTCTCCTACTACTTACGATTCTGCACCGCCAAGGTCGCATTGCCGAGCAGGGTACAATGCCGTTGCAATGGGAAAGTGGCTGTGTGGATTGGGCTGAAGGTGAAAGACACATGTATGGTGATATTGTCTCTGAATTCCAGAGGATGGGGTAACGAAAAATATACTTCCTCTATTCAACTCCACACTACACATTTGCTTTTTCACGTTTGTCAACGCTTGTTTTACGCGATTTTTTTCTTTAGCTTGATATTTTAATGTACTCCTAAAAACCTAAGTCATTATAATAAAAGTTTGATATTTTTCTGCTGATATTGTCTCTGAATTCCAGAGGATGGAGTAATAAAAAACGTAACAAAAAACATAAATAATTAAACTTTAATTCAAACCACCACCATAATCCAAATACAACTTAAAATGCCAGATAATAATTAAAGACTTAATTATTAGAATCCAATGAAGTATTAGGGTACTCATCATGAATTTCAGTATAGAGCAAGTCATAGATCGACCCTTCATTATCACCGGGAAGCGCTGGTGGAATGGCCTCTTTCTCCCATGACATAGTGTGGACATGGGCCACAGACCAGTCTGTGTATTTGAGCCACCTACCGATCTACGGTCACGGACCACCTGCACGCCAAGCCAATCTTTGGACATGCAACGGTCTTTGAAAGCCACGCTCGGTGACGTAAAAATGCTTTCGACCGAATCACTTTAGATCGGTCGGTTTCGTCTCGGCAAAAGTCTAGAAACGATTAGAGATGTTCAGAGTCGCCACCAAGCATTTGTGGGATGCTTGGAACCCGTTCAAATCCACTTTATACCTAGGTCAATCAAGGTAAAAAACGGTGCTTGACATAGGTACTAAAGATAAGGACTCGTCCCCCTTTTAGCATTCTATGCCTAAAATGATTCTCGTGCGCCCTGGATAAGGCCATCCACTATCCAAAGGTTCTGAGTAAGGGGTGAGGGTACGTATTAGGAAGCCCTTTAATCGGACACCCAATGCCGCCCGCGTTAGCGGCCTCTACTGATCGATCGTGGTTGTTTAAGTGCAAGATTTGATAAAACGGTGTAAATGCATGAATGCACATCCAAAAGTTTAACCTAACATGTGAGAGCTTTCTATGTCGGTTGATTTAATCCAAGTATCAAGTATAAGATGTCAAGTTGGACTTAGATTGATTTGCATGTGAAAACGGAAATTAAACATCCATTTACCAAATTCGGGTTATGATGCTTAACACGATCCATTATTCGAAAAAGGGTGTCAAATGACAAAGTGTAAAAACACGTAAACTTGTCAATCTGATCCGTCACGTATTCGGATTAACCGTAATCGGGATCGTCCTAGAAAAATATCAAAATGAGACAGAACAGTGCCAGGCAGCCCCATTGGGGCGCGAGCCTATTGGCGAGGGAAGGGCTCTGCCCAGGTTTTTAAATAAGAAAGCAGACGTCCTCTTGAGGCGCGAGTCAGACGACGACCCAAGGGGCGTCTCCTGGTTGTTAAAAAGGTTGTTTAAAACTGTTTTTTATGATTAATAATTTGCAAGAATGATTTGCATGACTCGGAATAATTACTATTGTGTTAGTAATAGCCGTTCTCATATTTGCAAGTTTGAAAAGCATAGTAAAATGTGTATAAAGAAAATGTTTGATTGGAACTAATTATGTTAAGTTAAATTGTTTATAGTTAGTCAAGTTTGTCATCGTACTCGGATTAAACCGACATGGTATAAAGAACCAAGGATAATTATGAATTATGACTAATATGTTTTCAAATGTAAACAAATGAGAAAAATGGTAAATAATATAAAAGGGGGTTAAAATACCCATTTAAATGTAATTAACCAATAATATCATCGAGTCACGGAATAAAGCGTCATGGTATAAAGAACCAAGGATGAGTTTTGTAATGGTCAAAATATGTTTATCATAAAAATGAATTAAAATGGTAAATAAAAAAAAGGAATTTCCTTTAAAATGTAATTAACCAATTAATATCACCGAGTCACGGATTAAACCGTCATGGTATATGGAACCAAGGGTGATTATAATTTATGGCTAAAAAGTTTGCCATAAAAATGATTTGAAATATTTGAAATGGTAAAAACCGATTACAAATAAGAAATGAAATAAAGAGGAAAGACGAGAACAAACACGGTTGAGTCTGACTCGAGAACCCACAAGAGGCGCGATCCTCTTTGCATAGCAAAGGGCTTCTGTCTCGGGCCAAAACTCGGTTTTGGCTCGCCTAACCTATATTTGAATCGTGATATGCATCATTCATGCTTATAAAGTTATGAAAACAGTAAAGACATGAAATAAATGAGTTGTTTACACCCTCAAACTTACGTGTACTGATGTTTGTGAAGTAGACGACTTTAGAGACGGTTTTCTCGTTGTGACTAATCGCGATCAAAGAAGTTTAAAAAAGGTTTCTTAAAAACAGATTTTGTTTTGAAAATGAGTTGAAAATATGTTAATTAAAACATGTTGATTGATGAATTGAGTTGGTCAAATGGGTCGGTCGAATGCACGACAACGGTACCAAACAATGTGTAAGGCTTGTGTTTACGATCGGTAGGTCGTAAAAACATGTCGATTGTGTGACTTAGGAAGTCGGGTCTAGAAGTTTAAGGGAGAAGGAGGGGGCGGCCTCTCGCGTGCGGATTATGGTGTGTGATGGTGGGTATTTATAGAGAAATGTGGGATGGTAGGTCGGTTGAGTTTGCTTAGAGGCTAAGCAGACACCCTAAAGAGGCGCGAGCTACCTTGTGATACAAATGGGTGTATTGTCCTTTTCAATTTGGACGTGGCCTTTGCTCCATCTATTATTTGGTTGGTTTGATATGTGGTATTTATATAAGATGTCGTGTAGCAATATGGGCATCTAATAAGATGATTTTGGGTGTTACTTGAGGTGGGTGTTTTGTGTGCTTGACTCGGGTTTGACCCGTGTGAGTCGGGATTTGAATTTGGAGTCGGTTTTTGGCCTGGTGGCGGTTTTGACTCTAATTAGAGCCATTTTAATGAAAATGGCATGATAAAAAAATTCATGGCATTATTTTCGACATTCGAGATTTGGGTTGACTTGGGTTGACTGAGGTTGACTCGAGTTGCGGGTTTCTGTGTCGGTTTTGGGTCCGAAGACGGTTTTAACACTAAATAGTGTTATTTTTATGCAAATGAAGTTAGAAAACTTTTGAAGTCATTTTTCATATCCGAGTAGTGCATTAAACCGTCTCATGTATAGCCAATCTACGCACGCATATAAAAAACACGTTATAGTCCGATCATCATCGGGTGGTTTTTGGGAGGTGCAGATACTGGGTATCTATAGAGCCCCCACTTTGACTGAGGCTTGGACAGGGCGAAAGTCAAAGTATGATCTCTAGGTCAATCGAAGATTACAACCTGAACACCATTGCGACGTCAAGGCGACTCAAAAAGGTTTGAGCCAAGGACCTGCCGTCGGGAAGGGCGACGTCGAGGTGACTCGGGGATTCGAGTCAAGGACTTGCCGTCGGGAACAGTTTAGAGTCTATCGACTTCCGGTTCGGGTCGTTTAAAATCCATTAGACTACGTATAAATTCTCGCCAGCCATAAGAAGGAGTCATTTCTGTGGCATCTTCGGGATATGTCCTTGAATTGTTTCTTGTTTGTGCACAAAGTCTCGCCAGCCAGTGTTGAAGATGGTGCGGTTTGAGGCTCGCCAGCCATAGGAATGAGTCATACCTGAGGCATCTTCGGGATATGTCCTTGAATTGCTTCTTGTGTGCGTGCAAAGGCTCGCCAGCTATGTTGAAGGTATGTTCTGAGGCTCGCCATCCATGTTGATGGCGGGTTTTAAGGCTCGCCAGCCATTAATGGTTGAATGATCGACTGTGGGAAATAGCCTGAAACATCGAGCTTATTTCAAGATATTGTCTGGTAATGACTTCCAACCAGGTTGACGTTGATAGGTTCGGCTAGGGAGCAACGAACTCTAACTTGATGGAGGTCCTAAGTGAACTCTGTAGGGATAAATCATCTAAGCAAGGCTCTCTAGAAAACCATTTAGGGAGGGCGCTGCATCAGAATCACGAATGGTGTTGTGAGGATCTTTGAAAGACCTTGTGTGACTTCCATTTGAAAATCGGCACTCGCTGGGGAGTTAGAAACTTCTCGGGAATCGCCGGGGATATGAGTTGCCGCTCGTTGAGAGGTAGCGTATGCAATGTAATCGATGCAGTTAAAGCTCTTCGACTTGATGGGTCAGTGTTTGTTGGGAAGAACCCAATACTTAGCTGAAGTGCATTTGTCTTCTCAAGATTACCTGCATGGTTAGTGACCACACAAATCCGCAGTCGCATAGACAAGCACGTTGAATGCAAGCATATAAGCACGTAGGCACATAAGCATGTGAGCAATTGGCATATAAGCGACTAGCATGTAATATCTCACGCGAGGGGAGATAGAAGTTTCGAATGTCGTGAAGCTTAAAAGATGTTAAGAGTTTGAATTTGTGGCTCATAGATTCGTGATTTGACATATCAGAGACAAGTGACCGCTGTGACATCGAATCACATGGACGCATACTGCCAGACTGACAGACAGGCGGTTGTGAACGTGAAACAAACTTGGTATCGACACAACACGGGGGTGACTCTGGCAGACTTTGCTTATGTGTGTGCAACTCCTTAGCCAAGAAAGGGTGGAAATGTGCATCAGATCCTTGGAGTAGAAGGTATGCTTGGTTGGGGAACACGAATTGATTATCTTCTTCAGACATCCTCGCCTCTGTTTGCTCGTTTCAGATCCCTTCTCGAGTTTTGATGATTCGGAGAGCGGAAACAAGTCCTTGTCATCTTCTGAACTGAGCACTAGGCTATGGGCGATTTTATTTTGGATCGTAGTTGAGTCTCAAAAGACACTAGTAGAAAAAACCCCTATCACGACGCAGTTATCGTGGCAGTTCTAAAAGAAACGTCGCGAAAAGCCCAATAAATTGGCGGGAAGGAAATATTTTTTTATATAGGAGGTCTATAGTGGCGGTTTAAGTAAGAACTGTCATGATAACATAAGCTTTTTATGGCGGTTCTAAATAAGAAATGCCACCATAGTTCAATAGTGGCGGTTCTATTAACAACCGACGTTAAGAATGACGCTAAAAGTTTATACAAAGTTATAATTTTTTGGACAAAAAAAACGCCATGATATATTTTTATGTCGGTTTCTAATTAAAACCGACGTTAATAGTAAAATTAAAAAAAAAAACAAAAATAAAAAGCTCCAAAAACGCAAAAACCCTTCAGCATATACAAACACGTTTTTCATTCAACCCGAAAACCTCAGCTGCTTCTTTGTCTTCTTCATTTCAACCGCCAAAACCTGCATCCCCTCACAATTCAACTCCGGCAATCGAAAACCTGCTTTCCTCACGCCGTCCTCCGACATATTATTGCTTAAGTTGCTCATAACTTGTTGTTTCCGTTTACGTCGACTATTCTTCGACTCAATTCAATCATCAATTCCAATTTCAACTCTGGTAACCCTATTTTTCGAACTCCTCTCTATTCTACTAGTTGTTTCCGGTTACACCGCACAAGCAACGATACAAAGCCACCGCTCTTTATCCGCAACAACATCAAAGATACGTTTGACCATATTTAATTGCAATTACAGTATCTTCATTTAAATCTTTATCACTATCATCAAATTAATCGTTATTGTATTATTGTGTTATTAAATTATGAATTATTGAATTATACAAAGTAGCATCTCTATTAGTATAAAAGGAATACTTGTTTTAGGTTGGTAAAATATAGATTTTAAAGTCAGGTATTTGCTGCCCCTTGTTCGTTTTGGTATGAGTCATTTTTGGGGCTTATTTTGTATCGAGTTGTAGTGTGTTGATTATTCTGCCATCATAATATTCCATCGATCAACATTCGATGTTTTGGGGCTTATTTTTATCGAGTTGTAGTGTGTTGATTATATTCTGCCATCATAATATTCCATCGATCAACATTCGATGAACTCAGGAGTTTTCCAACACTTGGGTAATAAACTCAGGATTTTTCATTCTTCCTATCATTCAGACATAAAAAAACATACCATTTAACCCGACCGCATACGAAGGTAAATGTGACAGAGTTGGGTAGATAACTAGATACATCATACGTACCTTCTTCTGCTTTGAACATATATATAAGAGATATTCAAAGCTCCTTCAACATGCCCTTTCTGGAATTCTTCTTCTGTTCTGAGGTGTGATTGATATATACAACAAATAAATATTTATATAAGATTCCAATCTTCTACGACTATACTCCATACGTCTCAATCATTTGTTTACATTTTTATTCGTTCAAGGTAGTATTTTTAATCAAATGTTAACCAACGAAACAAAATATAATTAAAATAGACAAAGGCTCGACTTAGCTTTACCTACATCCAGGTAGCGATATCCGATTTCATACAAACCTTTAGCAGTGTAAACATCAATGTTCTTAATTTCGGTACATTGTTAAAGGGTTCGAAAGGTATGAATCTAGGATTGGTTTCATTACATTTTAGAGTTGAAATAGAGGCTGGTAGTAGCAGTGACGTCCTCTATTCTAGTCGATTTCAAGTCTGTTTCATTATTACAGAATAGGTTTAGCGCAACGATATTTTCCGTAGTGTCGGATGAAAAGGGAAAAAGTAGAGTGAATGAGCAGAGTGAATATGTTGGCTGCAGGGGCGGAGCGATTGTAAACTCTATAGGGCTAAATTTCTGAATTATAGAAACTGGAAAAAAAAAAGTTGAAAATTTTGTGATTATCCTCTCATTGTATCACAATAAACCAGTGATTATCCTTCTCTTTATATCACTAGTCCTTCAATGTACTTAGAGGTGGTGATCGAAGCACTATAATCAGTTGAACATTCGAGCCAAGGTAAAATAGGTACGGTAAATGTCATACTACATTCGAATTTTATACGCTGAATATCATCAATGTTGGTTTAAGTTAGTCTTATAATGAGTTAGAACTAGAACGAAAAAAGTATTATCTTTCGTCACAATTGAAGTAATCGAACAAGAAGTAGAAACGTTTGTTGATGACCCGACATGACCTTTAACCGGCTGATGGAACCCGTTATTGATCTGATTTGTTGTAATTAGCGTTCAACCTGATCGTTATAGGCGGTCGAAAAACTCCTACTTTCTTTTAGTGCCTATAAACAACCCGATTACCACCTTTAGTAAAGGGTATATGGGTATCTCTCTCTTAACAAAACAAATTATAAATTTAAATTTCTTCATTAGAAGATAGTTGTAGTTTTTAGGGGATAACTTGGGTACAAACATAGGCTTTCAAGCAAACCAGTGTATGAGCATAGATTACTTATGTCTAGTTTCATGAGTGATAGAGTGTAAAGTGATGAAGATGGTTTGCGTATGTACAAAAAATGTTTTGATTCAATTAAAGTTTAAAATATGGGCCAAGGAAAGTTTGCTTTTAGCTGATGGAAAATAGGAAAACGGTGGAGAAAACAAATACTGTAGTATTTTGTTGCCCATATGTATGTTTTTGCAACATATGGCGGAGGTTCATCCATATTTAGAGAATCACTTTGCCACATTGAAAAGAAAATATCCAACTAAACGTGAAGCTTGGTTAATAACTGAACACAATCGATGTTTTGCATAGTGGTTTAAAGAAAAGGTAACGACAAAGTTATCAAAGAAAACACACGAGATTAGTGACAATTTGAGATGGTTAGCAAATGGACCAAAGGCTTACATCTTTTCTTATGAAGGATATGATATCAATAGGTTCTGGTTTTACACAAATCGTCAAGATCAGAAAAGTACATGTGTCCGGTGAAACTTTGTGAATATATGCATAGGGGCGAGAATTTGAAGATTATATTGCACATATTTGGAGGATTCAAGATGAAAAGAATTACATCATTGGCGCATTTCATGAGAGGTAATAATTTTATTTGTTTTTAATTTATTATTTTAACAATATATGATTTATTATTAATAGTAATTCCAACAAATGAACTTATATGTGTAGCAATCATTGGATGTTGATCGTTACATGCTTGGGGTCAAAAACTATTTATATTTTGGATTCGGATCGAATAAATTCAAAGAGATTGGACATAAAAAAAAGACTCCAGTTTTGGTCAATACATTGCATTCAAGGCGGAAGACGTAATTTCTCTAGAAAGAATAATAAACTCATCATCAAAGATGATATCTTGGTAAGTGAAATATGATCTCCTATATTCTAACAACTAACTTTGAATTATAATTACATTTTATATGATACACAATTAATATCATATTTTTTCTATAAATTTTAGTGTCCTCAACAACCAAAGAATTACGGGTGTGGTTATTATGTCATGAAATGGATGTATAACATAACTTTTTACTTTTCGAGTAAAAAAGAAGAAGAATTTGTGAAGGTATATCTTATTTCCGTTCTTGGTATGATTTATTTATCTAGTTGTTGATTTATATTTTTACTAATTGACCTATTTGTTAACTATAGTTTATGGAGGAATCAAGCATGTCAAGTGGCGATATTTATGAGATCAAAGAAGAGTGAGCTACCAAATGTTTAGAGAACTTGTAGATTAGTTTATCAAGGGGTGTGTTATTCATACACTTAGATGCATCTTTTGTGATAATGATATTGATGTTATTTTTATGTTGGATGTGATGCGAGAATAATGTAAGTTTGTTAGGAGTACTATAAATGTGGTTACATTTCTTTTGAGAGGTCTCATTTTGTTCATATAATATTTGGAATTATGAAATTTATGGGGAGGTGCTCCTGAAATTTCCATAGAAAATTAATTATTATTTTAAAAAAAATATAAATAATTTTTACGATGGTTCCTTTAGAAACGACGTGAATAAATTAAATATTTCAAAAATATTTCGTATTTAATGGCGGTTCTTTGCCAAATAACCGACGTTATAATTACCTTTAATGGCGGTTCTGTAACAACAACCGTCGTTATGCTTCCCTTTTACGACGGTTCTGTTAAAACAACCGTCGTTGTGCTTACCTATAGTGGTGCAATATGATATTATTTAAATACCTATGGTGGCGGTTTTTCAAACAAGAACCACCACTATATATGAGTTACAGTGGCGGTTCTTGTGTAACAACCGTCGTTTTATTTATCTCTATAATGGCGGTTTTGTTTAAAAGCCGCCACTGTAGGTAAGCTATTGTGGCGGTTGTACAACCGCCGCAAAGTATAAACAACCCCGTGATATACGGCGCACCCAAAATTTGTAAAAACCGCCACAAAAAGTTCATTTATGACCGCCACTATAGGGGGTTTTTCTACTAGTGAGATGTTTGAGGATAAAGGATGGGTGGCATCTCAAAAGAGAAACCCCCAGAGTGAGAACGTGGGAATTTGACAAAAGGAGGAATGTGTGATGTCTTAAGGAAAAAGCCCCCAGTAAAGAGGTATGAGATTAATTTTTGCAGCAGGGTGGGCTGCTTTTGAGGATTGATGTTGATGGTTGAGATTAAAAGGGGTATGCGGTTGCATCCTTGTTGGGGACTGCCTATGTATTCGCATGTTTGCGAAATCAAACCAGATCGTAGTTCTGAGCTGGGTATTGAGGATTGAAAATTGGAAATGTTGTGAAAGGAGTATGTGGTTGTGCCCTTGAAGGACTGCCTACGTATTCACGTGGTGTGAAATCAAACCAGATCGTAGTTCTGAATGTGTGTGCCTAAACGAGTTGTTAGGACCTTAAAGTGATTTTGAGGGGTATGGTTGTGTCCTTGAAGGACTGCCTACGTATTCACATGAAGTGAAATCAAACCAGATCGTAGTTCTGAATGTGTGTGCCTAAGCGAGTTGTTAGGACCCTAAAGTGTGAGGGTGACGACGGTAAATTCCGCTTGGTGACTCGACTGAATGTGCGCCTAAGCGAGTTGTTAGGACCTTAAAGTATGAGGGTAACGACGGTAAACTCCGTTTGGTGACTCGAGAAATTGATTTGAGATAATTCCTCCTTGATCATGAATCGAAGAGGTGTAATTTGTGAAAATGTTCCTTATCATGTGAGCACACTAAAATGTGGACCCTAAGGGTAGATTGGGTATGTCCCGTTCTCGGTAGCAAAATATTCGAGGACTCCGTATCCGGGTCAGGGTGAAAAAGGCTTCGTCATTATGGAATGTGGAGCTTGGTAATAAAAGGTTTGTTTGACAGATAAAAATCTGGAGTTGAGGGTCACGACGGTAAATTCCGTTTGGTGACTCGAAAGTTGATTGGAGAGAATTTCCTCTTGATCATGAATCGAAGAGGCATAGTTTGTGAAAATATTTCTTGTTATGTGAGCACACTAAAAAGTGGACCCTAAGAATGAAATGGACATGTCCCGTTCCGGGGAGCGATGTATTTTTGAAGACTCCGTATTTGGGTCGGGGTGGAAATGGTTTCGGCATTTTGGAATGTGAAGGCTTGGTAATAAAAGGTTTGTTCGACAGATAAAAATATGGAATTTGTATTTTGTGGTGTTTAGGCCGGTGGTTTACGGCTTGTAGTGTTGTGCGGAATGAGGTCTCCGGCTTGATGTGGCCTGAGCACGAAATGGTTGGTAAATAATGTGGGATCAGATTACCATGTCTGGACCTTAAAGGTTAAGATGTGATATTACGAGCTTGAGGGGAATCCTTAGAAGCCTGGATAGGTCTCCCTGTAGCAGTCTCTAGAAGGACTTAGGGGTGAAGCAGTTTTGGTTATGATCTTGAGGGAAATCCCAGGATCCTAAATAGGTCTCCTGTAGTAGTCTCTAGAAGGACTTAGGGGTGAAGCGGTTTTGGTTACGATCTTGAGGGGAATCCCCAGAATCCTTGATAGGTCTCCCTGTAACAGTCTCTGGAAGGACTTAAGGGTGAAGCAGTGTTGGGTTTGTTGTTAGTTGACGAGTCTTCAGCTCTTGTTTTAGCTCTTTGACATTAGGTTTTGGTATTTTTGTTTTGTACTTGTTGATCCCGGATTTTGGAGGGAAGAAACGTTGGTCATGGGCTTTGGACTTGTTGGTCCTGGACTTAGTGTTTTGGACTGACTTGTTTGGCGTTTTGGACTTGTCGGTCCGGGATTTGGTGTGTTGGACTCGTTGGTCCTGGGCTTTGGACTTGTTGGTCCTGGACTTGGTATTTTGTACTCACTTGTCCAGGATTTTGTGTGTTGGATGCTTTCTTTGGATTTTGGCCTTTTTGAGAAAAGGGTTTCAATCTTGATTTGTTTTGATTTTGGCCTGGGTCTTGGCCTTCGTCTGAGTAGCTTTTGGCTATGGTTTTTGCTTTGATTTTTGCTTTGGCTTTGGCCTTGAGTGAATTACTTTTGGCTTTGGTTTTTGCTTTGGACTTGAGGTTTGGATTTGGGTGAATGGATATTGGCTTGGGCCTTTGATTTTGGCCTTTTGCTTTGGCTTCGGATGAATGGCTATTGGCTTGGGCCTTTGATTTTGGGCTTTCGCTTTGAATTTGGGTGAATGGCTATTGGCTTGGGCCTTTGATTTTGGCCGTGGCTCTGGTTTTGCTTTGGCTTTGGTTTTTGATTTATTGGTTCTTTGTCGTCCTTCGTTCGAGGCAGGTAAAGGTGAAGACGGGGATATACCCGTTGGTGAGAGGTTGATATTTGGTGATGGGATGTTTTTGTGGGGAATGGGCTTGCCTTCCGTCATTGACCATGAAGAAGGAGAGGTTCTGGTTTGTTATCTAGGTTCGTCGTAGGATCCCTTTGATAGAAGCTCATTCCAAATTGGGTGCTAATGAAAGGTTTTTATTGCCAGACATGGAATAGGTAAAGAGAATGGACACGGAGTTTCGAGTCCTCTGTTTATTCGGTACGGAACGTCACTCGAGTTTACTCACATTGAATTGGAACATGTTGTTTGTTTTAAATCAATTCTCAAATTAATTCTCGTTGTCAACGGGATTGGTAAAAGGGAGAATATATGATAGTTGAAAATCGTGTTTTTATTTAGATAAATAAGAGGTTAGCACAGACTTGATGAATACATGTGACTCATGGGGACAGCCCCCAATTTGTCACTTAGGAATAAAAGGACGGGCGCTAGGATAGATATGAGAAAGCCTAAGACTCGGACTCGGACTCCGACTCCGACTCGATCTCAGATACAAACTCCTAGTCATCACTTTCCTCCTCGAAGATCTCCTTCGCGGCATCCAGCAGCTTGAATGTCTGGTCTTGAGCATTGACCCACTTGAGCACTTCACTCTCGTAGTTAGGAATGATATGAGGACAATAGTCGATGATACTTTCATCTCCTTGCAGAAAGAGATGTTCATGAGGGTTATTTTCATCACTTGGTTGGCATAGGGATGAAGCTACCAGTTCATGGTTGTGAATCATATTTTGAATAACATGTTTCAGTTTGAAGCACGTTTCAGTGTCGTGACCTTTTCCTTGATGATATTGGCAATAGGCACTGCCGTCCCAGAAATGGGTTTTCCTGCATTCAAGCAGGTCCGGAGCGGGCCCGATTGGTTGTAGCTTCCCTTCAGTCATGAGCTTTTGAAGAGTTCCGGCATAGGTTGTGTTGAGTCTAGTGAATATCCTTTGAGAACGTTCAACCTTGCTGTTTGACTTGAGACATCCAGGAGGATTGTCTTGACTGAGAGGTGCGACTATGATTTTGTCAGCTTCGATCATATCTTGAATGACATGCTTGAGTTTGAGATAGTCTTCGGTGTCATGGCCCTTGCCTTGATGGTATTGGCAATAAGCATTACCATCCCAGAATCGGGCTCTTTTGTGTTCAGGTTTGTCCGGAGTTGGGCCAATGGGTTGCAGCATTCCTTCTGAAGCAAGTATCTCCAGAGCGATGCCATATGTTATTCCCAGATCTATGAATACCCTTTGATGTTTTCCCGTGGTTTCAACATTGGTATTTTTTGGGATGTTTTTGTGAGTTTTGTTTTTGTTTTTGTTTTTGTCAATCCTGGGCGGAAACAGGATTTGGTCATTGTCAATGGGAAGTTTTGGGGAAATTTCTTGATATTTTGAAGGGGATATTGGTGAGGTGATTTCATGTTCTTTGTTGGTGGGTTCATAGATGTGGGAACCGTCGGATGACTCCTCATTTTTAGCAGCTGTTGGTTGGCGAATGGAGGGTTGGATTTCTCCTTGATGGCCAGGTTCATTTTTGGTGCTACCAAACCTCTCCTCCAAATTAGCTACCCGGGTGTGCAAATCATCGATAGCCACTTGCATCTTTGAGAATATGTTGTTGATGGAGACGGAGAGCATCATTATAGCGCTTTGTATGCCATATTCATCAATTGCATAAATTTTATCATCATCAGGAGAGATGAGGTGAGAGCAGTCTAAGAAAGATTCCTGACTGTGTCCAATTGGGTTTTCTGGAGGGTTGTTTTTGTTGTTTGTTGAGGGAGGTTGTGGTAACTCGCCCTTTACGATCATATCAAGGATGGCATCTTTTAGAGGGAGACACATTTCAGTGTCATGTCCGCGACCTTGGTGATATTGGCAAAAGAGGTTTCCATCCCATCTTCGACCTCGATTGTTTGGTAGAGGGTCTGGAGTTGGACCAATTGGTTTGAGTTTTCCTTGTGAGATTAACCTTTCCAAGGCTGTGGCATAAGGCATACCCAAATCAGGGAAGGACCTATGAGGTCGTCTGGTTTTGGTTTTGTCGATGACAAGTAGCCGGCTTTTAAGGAGCTTAACCCTTTGCTCAATATCAGAAGAGGTAAAATTCCCGGTTATCATTTTGTCCTCAACATGGGAGAGACGAGTGCTTAAGTTTTCCACGGTAGCTAGGAGTCGAAGGACCATATTGTTGGTTTCAGCAGAAGTTATGGCGGATGCAGATTGATCATCTTCTTAAGTTCTTGGTTGGTAATTGACGGTGCCCAAGGGATTCCTATTTGACATAACGATAGGCATTATAACTTGTCTTGGCAAGGTATTGCACAAACAAAGTCAAGTGCGACACATATGTGCAAAAGGAAGTTTTGTCGTGAAGACGCGACGGTGTGACTAGGTTATGAGTTCATTAAAGATCGTGAATGACCTCTTGTGTTTGAACTATTGGTGCATGACATTGAACTTAGAATCGAGTGTCGACCTTGGCATAGTGATGCCTAGATAGAGGACTTCTGACAGAATTTGGAAGTTTGTTGTTGGCGTAACGCCGTTAGACAAGACACGTACACAAACTTGACCTTTGACCCGTAATGTAGGGGAAATGCGGGTTTAAAACCCAAAAGGTTTTGACTCTCCTAACGCCATTGAAGATGTCTCGACAATTAGGCGACACGACCTAGACCAGAAGGTAGGTACTAACTTCGGCGGAGACTCAACGTTATCTAGACGACTTGACTTGAAATCGACTGGACTCTAATCGACTCGAGGCTGAATCGGAAAGGTGGACTGAAATTTTCGAAAATAGAAATTTTCAAAAGATTCATTTGTCGTTTTATAGACGGCTTCTGAAGAGTAGGGATCTTCAAAAGGTCGGCCAGTCGAAAGGGTTGTCTTAGGTTTGTTTTCAAAAGACGGTTTAAGTTAAGATTGCGGCGGCTCTGGAAACAATGTGTTGTTTCCGAAGACGGCTTTTGAAATTCCGAATCACGGATTTGAAAATCGAGAATTGAAGAATTTGAAATCGTCATCACAATGGCCATGAAAACGGTTAAATTTGTTTTCGAAGAATTTAAAATTGGGTTAAAAATTTGAAAACGGTTAAATTTGTTTTCAAAGATTTGATAATGGGCTGAAATTTTGAAAACGGTTAAATATGTTTTCAAAGATTTGATTTTGATTTGAAATTTGAAAACGGTTAAATTTGTTTTCAAGGGGTTTGAAGTTGGATTTGAAATCTAAAAACGGTTAAATTGGTTGATTTGATTTTGAATTTGAAATTTGAAAACGGTTGAATTTGTTTTCAAAGATTTTATTTTGAATTTAATATTTGAAAGCGGTTAAATTTGTCTTCAAATGATTTGATTTTGAATTTGAAATTTGAAAACGGTTAAATTTGTTTTCAAAGATTTGATTTTGAATTAAAATTTGAAAACGGTTAAATTTGTTTTCAATGATTTGAAATTGGATTGAAATTTGAAAACGGTTAAATTTGTTTTCAAATGATTAAGTTTTGATTGGAAATTTGGAAATAGTTTAAATTGTTTCCAATGATTTGAAATTGGAGAATTTGAGGATCAAATTCGTCATTACGATGGGTTAGAAAACTGTTTTAATCTTTGAAAGAAGGTATGCAAATCGAAGACTGTGAGAATTGAAATCGTCATTACGACGGCTTAGAAAAGCCAAATTTGATTTCGAAAACAGGATTTGAAATTTGGAAATTCGCACGGGTTGAAATCGTCATCATGACGGTTTGAAAAACGTTTTTGTTTGAAAACCGATTTCGAATTTTGAAAATTCGAGGGTAGAATTCGACATTACGACGGCGTAAAAAGTTATTTGAAACGGTTGTAAAAACCAAGATTTGAAATCGTCGTGATGACGGTATAAAAAGGTGCACAACGGTCGGCGACAGGCCGAGGTTTGAAATGGCCATTATGACGGAGTGAAAAGGTGATTTTGAAATGGTTTGTGAAAACCAAGGTTCGAAATTGTCATTAAAACGGCATAAAAAGGTGCATTTGAAATGGTTATAAAAATCGGGTTTTGAAATGGCCAAAATAACGGCGCGAAATGTGTTTTTGAAACGGTTGTAAAAACCGGTTTTGAAAATCGTCATTACGACGGCCTAAAAAGGTGTGTTGAAATGGTTGTAGAAACCGGGTTTTAAAATCGTCATTACGACGGCCTAAAAAGGCGTGTTAAAATGCGACGGTCGGCGAAAGACCGAGGTTTGAAACGGCCATTATAACGGCGCAAAAAGGTGTTTTGAAAGTTTGAAAATGACACGGAAGGACTTATGATCACATAACACATAATCACTCGTAGTTTCATTATATTATGCATAATGCTGACACGGGTTTTGGCTTAAAAGGGTGGGTTACACACCAAGCTATCAAACCCCGATTTGCGAGAGGGATACCAATCCAAACAAAATGTGTAAGGAGGGTGCCCTAGCCTCGTGATCGAAGGTGATGAAATCTCTTTGACGAAACAGAAATGTGTAACGTTAACGGTATGCTTGACTCAATCGGGATGAGAAACGCGCGGATGAGAAAACTCACGCCGACGAGACGAGCCAATTGGTCGATAAAGGTTAGGTTGTGGGCCCGGACAAGGAACCCGACTTATGACCGTAATATCAATTAATGCACTTTTAACCACGACCTCGTTCGAATTTCACCTCTAAGGATCACAAAGACACAAGTGTCCTAAATCATCCCCAGCGGAGTCGCCAATCTGTGGACATGGGCCACAGGCCGGTCTGTGGATTTGGGCCACCTACCAATCTGCGGTCACGGGCCACCTGCACGCCAAGCCAATCTGTGGACATGCAGCGGTCTTTGAAAGCCACGCTCGGTGACGTAAAAATGCTTTCGACCGGATCGCTTTAGATCGATCGGTTTCGTCTCGACAAAAGTCTCGAAACGGTTAGAGATATTCGGAGTCGCCACCAAGCATTTGTGGGATGCTTGGAACCCATTCGAATCCATTTTATACCTAGGTCAATCAAGGTAAAAAGCGGTGCTTGACATAGGTACTAAAGATAAGGACTTGTCCCCCTTTTAGCATTCTATGCCTAGAATGACTCTCGTGCGCCTTGAATAAGGCCATCCACTATCCAAAGGTTCTGAGTAAGGGATGAGGGTACATATTGGGAAGCCCTTTAATCGGACACCCGATCCCGCCCACGTTAGCGGCCTCTACTGATCGATCGTGATTGTTTAAGTGCAAGATTTGATAAAATTGTGTAAATGCATAAATGCACATCCAAAAGTTTAACCTAATATGTGAGAGCTTTCTATGCTGGTTGATTTAATCCAAGTATCAAGTATAAGATGTCGAGTTGGATTTAGATTGATTTGCATGTGAAAACGAAAATTAACCATCCATTTACCAAATTCGGGTTATGATGCTTAACACGATCCATTATTCGAAAAAAGGTGTCAAATGACAAAGTTTATAAACACGTAAACTTGTCAATCTGATCCGTCACGTATTCAGATTAACCGTAATTGGGATCGTCCTAGGCAAATATCAAAATAAGACAGAATAGTGTCAGGCAGCCCCATTGGAGCGCGAGCCTATTGGCGAGGGAAGGGCTCTGCCCAGGTTTTTAAATAAGAAAGCAGACGTCCTCTTGGGGCGCGAGTCAGACGACGACCCAAGGGGCATCTCCTGGTTGTTAAAAAGGTTGATTAAAACCGTTTTTTGTGATTAATAATTTGCAAGTATGATTTGCATGACTCGGAATAATTACTATTGTGTTAGTAATAGTCGTTGTCATATTTGCAAGTTTGAAAAGCATAGCAAAATGTGTAAAAGGAAAATGTTTGATTTGAACTAATTATGTTAAGTTCAATTATTTATAGTTAGTCAAGTTTGTCATCGTACTCGGATTAAACCGACATGGTATAAAGAACCAAGGATGATTATGAATTATGACTAATATGTTTGCAAATGTAAACAAATGAGAAAAATGGTAAATAAAATAAAAGGGGGTTAAAATACCCATTAAAATGTAATTAACCAATAATATCATCGAGTCACGGAATAAAGCGTCATGGTATAAAGAACCAAGGATGATTTTTGTAATGGTCAAAATATGTTTTATCATAAAAATGAATTAAAATGGTAAATAAAAGAAAAGAATTTCCTTTTAAATGTAATTAACCCATTAATATCACCGAGTCACGGATTAAACCGTCATGGTATATGGAACCAAGGGTGATTATAATTTATGGCTAAAAAGTTTGCCCTAAAAATGATTTGAAACATTTGAAATGGTAAAAACCGATTAAAAATAAGAAATGAAATAAAGAGGAAAGACGAGAACAAACACGCTTGAGTCTGACCCGAGAAGCCACAAGAGGCGCGAGCCTCTTTGCATAGCATAAGACTTCTGTCTCGGGCCAAAACTCGGTTTTGGCTCGTCTAACCTATATTTGAATCGTGATATGAATCATTCATGCTTATAAAGTTATGAAAACATTAAAGACATGAAATAAATGAGTTTTTTACACCCTTAAACTTACGTGTATTGATGTTTGCAAAGTAGATGACTTTAGAGACGATTTTCTCGTTGTGAGTAATCGCGATCAAAGAAGTTTAAAAAAGGTGACTTAAAAAAGGATTTTGTTTTGAAAATGAGTTGAAAATATGTTAATTAAAACATGTTTATTGATGAATTGAATTGGTCAAATGGATCGGTCGAATGCACGGCGACGATACCAAACAATGTGTAAGGCCTGTGTTTACGATCGGTAGGTCGTAAACACGTGTCGATTTTGTGACTTAGGAAGTCGGGTCTAGAAGTTTAAGGGAGAAGGAGGGGCGGACTCTCGCGTGCGGATTATGGTGTGTGATGGTGGGTATTTATAGCGAAATGTGGAATGGTAGGTCGGTTGAGTTTGCTTAGAGGCTAAGCAGACACCCTAAAGAGGCGCGAGCTACCTTGTGATACAAATGGGCGTATTATCCTTTTCAATTTGGACGTGGCCTTTGCTCCATCTATTATTTGGTTGGTTTGATATGTGGTATTTATATAAGATGTCGTGTAATAATATGGGCATCTAATAAGATGATTTTGGGTGTTACTTGAGGTGGGTGTTTTGTGTGCTTGACTCGGGTTTGACCCGTGTGAGTCGGGATTTGAATTTGGAATCGGTGTTTGGCCCGGTGTCGGTTTTGACTCTAATTAGGGTAATTTTAATGCAAATGGCATGATAAAAACATTCAAGGCATTATTTTCGACATTCGAGATTTGGGTTCACTCGGGTTGACTCAGGTTGACTCGAGTTGCGGGTTTCTGAGTCGGTTTTGGGTCCGAAGATGGTTTTAACACTAAATAGTGATATTTTAATGCAAATGAAGTTAGAAAAATTTTGAAATCATTTTTCATATCCGAGTAGTGCATTAAACCGTCTCATGTATAGCCAATCCACGCACGCATATCAAAAACACGTTATAGTCCGATCATCATCCGGTGGTTTTTGGGAGGTGCAGATACTGGGTATCTATACATAGGCACGTTGGCAAGAATGTGATGCTTCCTATAATGTTTCAGTAGATGATGATCAATATGGGTCGCAAGCCATAGATAAGGGCCTTGCTGTTTATCATCCGAATAGAAGTCCTCTTTCCCCGCATCTTTCCCCGCAAATCTAGCCCCTAATTTTCTTGCCTTACGAAAACTATCATGGCAGTGGCTTCGTCAAACACGATAAAAGCGAAGCCTACAAAACCTTGCTTGTTTGTAGACACAGGATACACTTTCTTAACCGCGGTGAAACCGGAGTCATGAAGCATTTGCGTCAACCACCCAAAATTAAGGTTTAAACCTTTTCCATTCACACCATAATGAACCGGGAGATTATTGTAACACCCCCATACTCCAAGTGCCTTACCAGGACCACTCAGGTATAAGGATACTACCATCTCGGTTACTCGAGGCATGATAATCATAAGACAATGAAGAAACATACTCTATTAAATAAGTTTAAGTGATTACATAACAAAACCAACTGTAAGCAAAATACAACTGTTCTCAATCTATAAACCAACTGAAAGGAACTGTCCTAACAAACACAAATGGAAGACTAAAGACTCGACATGTGATGACTCCATCCCCACTAGATCCCACGCGTATCCAAGATATACCGCTTAAATCAACTGCTCACCACCCCCGAATGGATCACCACAGTTTTTAAAACATTTAAACGGGGTCAGTACTAATCACACAACTCAATATACATCAACAATAAGATAAACAGACAGCTTAACTGTCACACACACAACCACACCAATTCCAATAATCTCAATCACCGACTGTCCACTGGACCAGCCCTGCCAGTGGGGGACCGCAGCCGTACCCACCAAATCCCCGCTCATCATACCGAGCGATAACCCTGTCCCATTAATGTGCACATCCCCTTCCGTGGCGGGTTCCACGAAGGGCGAAACTAGGGCGTGAAGCCACTCCCGCAAGTGACTCCACTCAGCCGAGAACGCATCTCGAGAACCAGAGACAACAATCACAATCACAACCGTCACAACACAATTACGATATTAATCAATAATCACAATCAACCACCGTCACAACACAATTACGATATTAAACAATCAATCTCAATACATCAACAATCATCCCATTATGGGACTAATACTGAGTAGGAAATCCTACCTGGAAAGCACAACTAATCAGACGGTCTCTATAGCTGTCTCAAAAAGCTTCCTCTATGAAACCTCCTCCTATCATATAACATACAAATGCTACCAAATCACATACTACACAAAAACCCCCAAATCCCTAAATTAGGGTTTAACCAAATTAAAGGAAAGACAATAAAAAGGGTACATAGATCTTACCCTCGACGCAAGGAACTCAACGGTATAACCAACGACGAGAACTGACCTTCCAAACTCCGGGAATTGCTAACAATGCGATTAAGATGGTGAACTTGCTTGCTTTCTCTCTTAAACAGTAAATTAGGTTTTGCAAAAGTGATTTAGAATAATGACGACGAAGCTTATATATCTTAATCGTATAATTAACAAAACCCGAGAAAACTCCCCGTAAAACCGGCTACTCGATCGAGTACCCAAGGTACTCGATCGAGTACCCCCCTACTCGATCGAGTATCCCAGCTACTCGATCGAGTACCCAACAGGTCAGAAACCTTTCTAAAACGCAATCTACTCTTACTCGACAGAGTAAGGCCTACTCGATAGAGTACCCCAAGACTTATAAATACGGAGTATTACAGTCTTCCCTCCTTAAAAAGAACTTCGTCCCCGAAGTTCAACCCATACATAAAAACAACCATACTAACTCGACCAAGACACAACAACTTAGCTAAGAACTCAAGAACTCGACCGAACATAGAACATGAACTCTTAACACCCACTCCGCCAACTATGTTTACTTCCACAACATGACTCACGATATCGTATCTACCACATATATATCCCTCACGACACCAACTCCATACATAACCAACTACCATCCTCTAACGCTGCTAGCTCCATAATATCATCCACTATCAAATCCAATACCAAGACACTCATAGACATCAAACGGAATGTTACGTTCTACCTCCCTTAAAAGGAACTTCGTCCTCGAAGTTTACTCAGACTCCTAACATCATCCTTCAACTGTCAACACTATATAAAATATTCCCACACTCTGAAGCATCACACTACTACAAGCACGGCCATGGCCTTTTATAAGTATTATCCACAAAACAAATCCCTCCTTTACGCTACGCTAACACTCTACTTCCAATTATATTACAACATGCACCACCATGAAACTCTCTTTTATTGCATCCTACTCCTCTTAAGACAAATGTTACGTCCTCGTAACTCACTAATACTAAATCCTTAGCTATATTATCTCATTATCCTCATCACCACCACATGTCAAAGATAACCGCCTATAACCTCATTTCTATAACCATTCCTATTTCCAAGGCTCTCTTACTTAATCAGTCCTCATACTTCAACTCATTCGGTACACCACCTAACCTATACCATGAAACTCGTAGCAAAAACCCCATACCAATTCTCCATTATTACTGCAAAACACCATACCTCTCTATGTAAAGCACCTATCTCCCAAAAGCATAACTCACGATCCACACTCGTTACGTTTCCTTTCACTAGATCCTCAAGTTCTTTCCTTCATTACCGCAAAACTCATACATAACTTAATATGACACTAATTCCCCCAACACCCTACCCTCACTGTCTCAACCAAGGATTATAAACCACCTGCATCTTTCAGGTCATTACCACACATGCTTTACGAATCACTTGCCATTACCATGTCCGCTAAAGCCTTATCTAGAACAAGATCAAAATTACTGTAACAACCTCTCACAACCGCGTCTCATCAACAGAATATCACTATACCATGACAACAACGAAAACATATACAACTCTATTTCATACCATACTCTACCCTGATTCTCACACTTAAACTGGTAAAGAAAACATCAATAACAAAACAACTGTCTATCTGTACAAACTGAAACTCACAGGAAGCAACATCAAACAAAACAACAGTCTATGTATAACTGGTATGTACTTTCGAAACTCGAATCATAAACATCCTGCCTACTCCACCACATCCGGTGACGGCATCACAACACCGCCACCAACAGCCACACCGCAGTGCGAAAATACCCGCATCACAACACTAGGTACCGTGCCCGGATCATCACCCGAGGCACCACAACTACACCGATAGACATCACAACAGACACAATCCCATAAACACTAACCCAACATAACTTTTCGGACAAGAAAAACTTACGCAAATTCACTTTACTAAATCACAATGCAACATGTTATATGAATTAAACAGATAATAATCTCATGAACATCATCCTTACCATTTCACGGAATAAACAAGTATCATCCATACACATACAATTTTAACTATCCATGCCAAATCAATCACATTATTACCTTTTCAACCTCATTCCATTAGTATACCGTACCCAACATAAATTACAAAACAATCATATAACAACTTTATAATTATCACACCATACCACTTCTTGTGAGGTCAGAACCTCACACAAACATTTACACGTATCATAGACCCGTAATCACATCCACCTAGTCAATCCTGATCACGTAAGTTACCACTCAACAAAGGTTACCTATCGCCCGAGCTTAACTCATATGCCCCTCATAACATATTCTCCCATTCGCATATCCATCACCCTCTGCCAAATGTAACCATACTATTAGTACTCAACTACTAACAACCGCCTCATATAACCACATCTTACACTCTCTCACAACCATACATATCAATCCGGCCTTTGTAAAATCAAAGTCTCTAGGACTGTTGTCTTTCTTATCTATCATCACACTTAACCACTAGTGACAACACCACAATACCAACACTGCTCGTATATCAAACCTCTTACACTCATATCAAAACAACACGGTTTTTCTCCTATCTTTGGTTAACATCCCCAAATAAAGAACATCGAATCTATGAACAAAATTACCTCAACATTCTTCCCAATACTATCCTTAATTGTATCATCATCTAACTCTCCACCAAAATCTCATATCATGCAGATATTCTACCAACTTCTTACTTTCCTTAATTCCTCAAAACTCAAGACTAATCATGTTGTTCCGAAACTCCTATATACCCATTAACTAACCTCCTCATGATGGGTGTCGCACATCTCGCTGACTCCTTACCTCTATATCACATAACTCCGGTCAACATTTTCTTAGTTCTACTCCCCTCATTCTTTTCTTTTTACACTCGACAAAAGTAATTAACCATTCAACTCCTTATTACTTCTTCCTAACGCTTTAGTGCTGCAATTACCTTTTTGTTGCTCCAACACTCAAATCTCACTATTTCATGTCGATATCATCTCACTCTTTCTTACCATGGATCTTCTTTTATTGTGCTATCACTCACATTTGCCACTAACCTATCCATAAAATCAACGTTCACTGTTCAAACAATGCATCTCCTTCGTACATCTCTAGAAATCAAAATTCATTTCATCCCGTTAAATGCCCAAAGAAATCACACGTAGTTTCACCTCTTAATAAACCAAATCTTCCAAACTCACTCAATGTCTACAAATCCACCTCGCAACATGTCTCCATAAAGTTCACTATATACCACTATTCTCAACCCCTTTTAAAACGAACTTTCACTACATATATTCTTGACCCACTCGACTCCTAACCATCTCCCTCCATAATTCTTTACACATCTCAAGTTGCCACTATCCACATCCTTACTCTCAATCCTTTCATTCTCACGTTCCTTAGACTCACATCATCCCTTGTCCATATTCACTTACTTTTACATTACTCAATCATACAAACATATCACTCATCTCATCTCACAAAACATGCTCTATGTCTCTATAAACCATACCAATCTTCCTTTTCTTTTTCCACTATCTATCACAACACATATAACTCATGTCCTCCCACCGAACTCATACTCACCATAAGGTGCCACTCACCACCCCATAAGATTGGGTAACTCACGAATCAAGACCAACTTACATGTAAAACAATGCAATAAGAAGTAAAATAACAACTTTGAATTAAACATAATATGCACGAATGTCAAAAGATAAGCATATGACCCAAAACAGGGGTCACTAGATCGAGTACAGGCCACTCGATCGAGTAAGGGACTTACTCGATCGAGTAGGTGAAGATCAGAAGCACGTAAAACAAATCACCAGGGCTACTCGATCGAGTAGCTAAGGTACTCGATCGAGTGCCCCTTACTCGATCGAGTATCCTAGTTACTCGATCGAGTACCCCAATTCTCAGCATTGTCCAGTTTTCGTAAAACAGTCATAACTCACTCATTACTTGGTCGATTTGGGCGTGTGACCTATCGTTAGAATCGTAAAAAAACAAGCTATCACCTCCAATTGAAATCACATCAAAATCATTTATGCATCTCAAGTTATAACAGTTTAAAGACAACCTCTTTATAAACGAAAAACACAACTATTGATTTTTACTTCCCAAACGACTTAAACAACAACAAGGTAGACAAAACGACTCAGTACACATAAAACCAGTATTGCTAATCTCATGTTACCATCTTCAAAAATCAAGCAACAACATCCATCATGCACATATATTATTTAACTCATTAGTCATGTACTAACCTCATACTTTAAATTTTATAACTTTTCGTAACACAACATTCTCATACATTACAAATCCTATTTCCATGTTACTAATACAACAACATTACAAATACACTTCGTCACTTAAACATATTCATAATCACAAAATTCATATTCTCATGCAATTGCTACCCCATCTTTTCCAATCAGTTCATCCATTTCCAACACATTACTCATCATTCTCATACACTTTTCTAACAATTCTAACCAACATTGTAAACCAACTATCATGCAACATGCTTTCAATCAACAACACACGAAATCACATCATCACCATCTTTTCTACACATTCCCCATTCTCCACATACATACATCCACTGATTCATACCACACATTACTATATAGATACACAATATACAAGGTAAACACATAGCGATCCCGACTCATATCCCATGTGACCGGTTCAAAATTGTAGGGCGAGTTCGCGACTTTAGGACGTCTCCCAAGCCTTTGCATTAGCTCCTACAACTTTTACCCCGGGTTCATTTTATTTGACTCCCTATGTTCATTAGATTCATTAGTTACAGGTTTCAGGATCGTCGCTCTGATACCATTTGTAACACCCCCATACTCCAAGTGCCTTACCAGGACCACTCAGGTATAAGGATACTACCATCTCGGTTACTCGAGGCATGATAATCATAAGACAATGAAGAAACATACTCTATTAAATAAGTTTAAGTGATTACATAACAAAACCAATCGTAAGCAAAATACAAATGTTCTCAATCTATAAACCAACCGAAAGGAACTGTCCTAACAAACACAGCGGAAGACTAAAGACTCGACATGTGATGACTCCATCCCAGACTAGATCCCACGCGTATCCAAGATATACCGCCTTAAAACAATCGCTCACCACCCCGAATGGATCACCACAGATTTTTAAAACATTTAAACGGGGTCGATTACTAATCACACAACTCAATATACATCAACAATAAGATAAACAGAATGACTTAATCACACACACAACCACACCAATTCCAATAATCTCAATCACCGACCGTCCCTGGACCATACCGCCATGGGGGACCGCACCGTACCCACCAAATCCCCGCTCATCATACCGAGCGATAACCCTGTCCCATTAATGTGCACATCCCCTTCCGTGGCGGGTTCCACGAAGGGCGAAACTAGGGCGTGAAGCCACTCCCGCAAGTGACTCCACTCAGCCGAGAACGCATCTCGAGAACCAGAGACAACAATCACAGTCACAACCGTCACAACACAATTACGATATTAATCAATAATCACAATCAACCACCGTCACAACACAATTACGATATTAAACAATCAATCTCAATACATCAACAATCATCCCATTATGGGACTAATACTGAGTAGGAAATCCTACCTGGAAAGCACAACTAATCAGACGGTCTCTATAGCTGTCTCAAAAAGCTTCCTCTATGAAACCTCCTCCTATCATATAACATACAAATGCTACCAAATCACATACTACACAAAAACCCCCAAATCCCTAAATTAGGGTTTAACCAAATTAAAGGAAAGACAATAAAAAGGGTACATAGATCTTACCCTCGACGCAAGGAACTCAACGGTATAACCAACGACGAGAACTGACCTTCCAAACTCCGGGAATTGCTAACAATGCGATTAAGATGGTGAACTTGCTTGCTTTCTCTCTTAAACAGTAAATTAGGTTTTGCAAAAGTGATTTAGAATAATGACGACGAAGCTTATATATCTTAATCGTATAATTAACAAAACCCGAGAAAACTCCCCGTAAAACCGGCTACTCGATCGAGTACCCAAGGTACTCGATCGAGTACCCCCCTACTCGATCGAGTATCCCAGCTACTCGATCGAGTACCCAACAGGTCAGAAACCTTTCTAAAACGCAATCTACTCTTACTCGACAGAGTAAGGCCTACTCGATAGAGTACCCCAAGACTTATAAATACGGAGTATTACAATTATAGAGAATGCAAGTAAAAGGCTGTGTGTAACGAGAATGTGATTGTAGCTCCGATACACCAACCATATTTTTTTAGAGAGAAATTAAAGAGTAAATGTTTGATAATTTAGAATTTGACCTAAAACATTATGAAGACATATTTATAGAATTATTATTTTGGTCAAATTAAATATTATTGGTCAAATTGAATATTTATTAAAGTTCTAATAATGTTTTGAATGCAGTAGTCAAACTGAAAAATATAATCAAATACTGACAACGGTTGAATTGAAAAACCGTTATTTCATAATAGAAAATAATAACGGTTACGAAAAATCCGTAGTTATAACATAACAACGGGTAACAAAAACCGTTGCTGGTGTAAATTTAGTAACAGTTTTCTTGTAACACCCCCATTTATTTAAGGGCCTGAACTAGGACTCCTCAGATAAAGAAGGGTGTTACCATCTCGGAAACCCGAGGCAGTAGATAACAAAGGGAAAGATAAACAGTACTTTAAATTAAAAGTTTATAAATGTTTACAAATCAAATGGAATATGTCTTAAATCGGAAGTAAAGTCGATAACTAAACGAGAAATAAAAGTGGGCTAGCTCTAAGTCGGGTGATCCATGCTCTCTCCCCTCGCCACTCCCAATGTCTCAACAACTCACAATCTTCCCAATAAATGGATCATCACAGTATACACGAATACACAGGGTCAACCGCGAAGTTGAGTAGGTAATACGATATATATAAAGAATGCAATGATATGTTCCTCCAAGTCCATCTCTATCACACACATCCCTGGAACGCCCAGCCATACCGATCCCCGGCAGACTATATCAATCGACCGTCGTCGATATACCACCTAAATGGCGAGGTCACCAAATAAGTCCTGCAGAACCCGCCTGGGCCTTAATCACAATAATCTCATCTCCTCCAACTCCAACTCCGATGCATATGAAATGTATGAGACGTATGAAACAATGATGCTCAACGAGATAAATAAGATAAACAGATATGTCATATAATCACCGAACATGCCAACTCTTTATAATCGTAAGAACTCAATCAGTGTATTCCCCTACCTCAGTACTACAGTCAAATAGTCGGGTGCTCAGTAATATTCCACAACAAATTCGCCCTCTGAAAGATAAATAATGACAAACAATTACTTAAACTATTCCCGTTCCCAAAATAGAAAGTTACTAAAAATAGAAACTTCTTAAAATGGAAAGTTTCCTTAAATGGAAACTTCACCGATATAGTAGTTTTCCATTTTAACCAACCCGACTAAAAACCCGTCTCTAATTATTTAAATAACTCGGGAATTAAATTAAATAACTAATACGATAAATAAAAGATTAAACGAATTAAGAAAAACCGAAACAAACATTGTACAATCCTAACAACCCGACTCCCACAACCCGTGACTTCACACTCGCCCAAACCCCTCACGCGCCGCCTGAACCACCACGACAACCACCAGCTGTGTTCCCGCCTTCGACCCAACCACCAACAACCAACCCCAACTGGTCGATCGCCGCCGAAGAGTCGAACCAGGGCTGCCAACAGCCCTGACACACCGCCTAGCAGGGGTTGCCGCCACCAACAGCCTCCCTTTGCAACCCTATAGCCACCACCGTCGTCAACATCCTCCTATGCTACCACCACCACTCTGCTCGCCGTCAAACCAAGCACACAGACGCCGTGGCGCCGCCGTTTCGACCTCCCCCGAGTCCATGGTGACGCCACCCCAATCCTAATCACCTAAACCCGCCTGAAAACCCCTGTTTAAACCCGTTTGATTGTCTCTGTCGACAATGCCTCCTGCCGCCATTTCCACCGCCTAAAACCTACCTAACCGCCACCACTAGGGGCAACTCAAACCACCCAATACAAATTCCTCGACACCAACCACCCTTATCACCTCTCTGCGACACACGGTGACAACAACCACAACCCGACAAACTAAAAAAAAAGTAGAGAAAAGGTGACTGCTTACCTAAACCACCACGTAAACCACCACCAAGGCCACCTCACAGCGTCGACAACCACCCTATGCTCTTCCTTGCTACGCCGTCAACACCCACACTCACTCTCTCTCTCTCTCGATTTGCGTGAAGGTTGAGATTTGTGCCGCTGAAATGAGGGAGGCGGGTGAGGGAGTAGAGTTTTGTAGTGTTAGGGTAAAATTAGGTTAAAAATAGGTTAGATGGTAAATGGGTCATGGGTAAACGTGCCTGGGTAAATGGGTAAGTGTCATGGGTCAGCGTGGTTGGTAAAAGGACTAGCTAACGTGACTTCGTTCAGTTAAACCCGTCTCAACAAGTTTACGAATAACTCGATCTTACGATATCAATACGACTAAATAATTAACTCGACTCAAATAGTAATATAAAATACGGAGTATTACAGTCTTCCCCCCTTAAAATGAACTTCGTCCCGAAGTTCGCTCATCTATCAAACCCCCAAGCATCACCGTGGGTACCAAAACAGATTTTCTAGTATAAGAACTCATGAACTTAGGCCCATAAAAAAAAATGTTACATTCTACCCTCCTAAAAAGAAAGTTACGTCCCGGAACTTACCTCATGCAAACAGGTGTGGATAGCTTTCCCTCATGGAAGCCTCAGTCTCCCATGTAGCTTCCTCAACATTGTGGTTAGTCCACAAGACTTTCACCAAAGTCGTCTCTCCATTCCCCGGTCTTCCTCACTTTCCTGTCCAAAATCTCCTTAGGTGTCTCCAGATAGGACAACTGCTCATCCACCTCGATCACCTCAGGACTCAACACATGTGATGGATCGCTCAAGTACCTCTGCAACTGGGAAACATGAAAGACATTGTGAACCCTGGCTAAAGCTGGTGGCAAAGCTAAACGGTATGCCACCTCTCCAACTCTGTCCAAAATCTCATAAGGTCCGATGAATTTCTGACTCAGCTTCCCTCGCTTCCCGAACCTCATAACTCCCTTCATCGGCGACACTTTGAGTAGTACCTTTTCTCCCACCTCGAAAGAAATGTCACTTCTCCTAGTGTCAGCATAGCTCTTCTGTCTGTCCTGGGAAGCTCTCATCTTTTGCCTAATAATCTGTACCTGTTCAACCATCTCTGGCCCCAAAACGATAGCGTCAGATCGATCATCCCAACATACAGGACTCATGCATTTCCTACCATAGAGTGCCTCGAAGGGTGCCATCCCAATGCTAGCGTGATAACTGTTGTTGTAAGAAAACTCGATCAACCCCAGTCTGTCCTCCCAAGATCCGCCAAACTCTAGAACACAAGCTCTCAACATATCCTCGAGGGTCTGGATAGTCCTCTCTGTCTGACCGTCAGTAGCAGGATGAAAAGCGGTGCTCATCTTCAGTTGAGTACCCATCAATGACTGCAATTCCTGCCAGAACTTGGATAGAAACTTGGAATCTCTGTCGGAGACGATATCTTTAGGCACACCATGAAACTTTACCACGTACTGAACATAAGCCTTAGCCAACTCAGCCTTACTCCAAGTATCCTTCATGGGAATAAAGTGAGCTGACTTGGTCAACCTGTCGACGATCACCCAAATCATGTTGTTACCTCTTTGAGTCCGAGGCAACCCGACGATGAAGTCCATGGATATACTCCCCCACTTCCACTCTGGCACATCTAGCGGCTGAACTTTCCCCTGCGGTCTCTTGTGTTCACCCTTCACTTTCTGGCATGTCAAACATCGAGACACGAACTCAGCAACTTCCTTCTTCATATTAGGCCACCAAAACGTCTTCTTGAGGTCCTTGTATAACTTATCCCCTCCCGGATGTACAGAATAAGGAGTAGCATGTGCCTCGCAATAATTTTCTTCTTCGCCCCTCGTTAGGCGGCACACACCACCTCTCCAAACCTCAAGCTCCCATCTGAATGAATACTGAATTTAGAGTAAGGTTCTGTACCTGCCTGCTCTACCGCATTGCGCCATTTCTGAATTCTAGCATCCTCTTTCTGTAGCTCTCGAATCTCCTCGTACAACTCCGGCTCAACTGTCATATCCCCAATGGTCTCACCTCGTCGGATCATGTAAATCCCCATCTTCCTTAGCTCACCAAGCATCCTCACCCTGGATCTGGCACTGATCAGGGCATGGATAGACTTCCGACTCAAAGCATCGGCTACAACATTCGCTTTCCCCTCATGATAGAGTAAGTCCATGTCATAGTCGCCAATCAACTCGATCCATCTCCTCTGTCTCATGTTCAGCTCCTTCTGGGTATAGATATACTTCAGGCTCTTGTGATCAGAAAATACCTTGAAGGTCACTCCATAGAGATAATGTCGCCACAACTTGAGAGTAAACACCACGGCTCCCAACTCTAGATCATGGGTAGGGTAGTTCTCCTCATAGGTCTTCAATTGTCGAGAAGCGTAAGCGATTACCTTCCCGTTCTGCATCAACACATACCCCAACCCCTTCTTGGAAGCATCAGTATACACTTCGAAGTTATCATTCCCATCCGGCAAAGCAAGGATAGGAGTTGTGGTTAGGCGCTCTTTAAGTGTCAAGAAAGCCTTCTCACAACTCTCATCCCAAACAAACCTGTTCTCTTTCCTCATTAGCGATGTCAAAGGTTTTGCTATCTTCGAAAAGTCTTTGACAAACCTCCTGTAATATCCGGCTAGTCCCAAGAAGCTTCGAATTTCGCCCACATTCTTTGGGCCCTGCCATCTAGTCCAGCCTCGATCTTGCTAGGATCCACTGACACCCCCTCTTTGGAAATCACATGCCCCAAAAAGGCAACTTTCTTCAACCAGAACTCGCACTTACTCAATTTGGCATACAACTGATTCTCTGCCAAAGTTCTCAACACTATCCTCAGACGTTCCTCGTGCTCTTCCTCATTCTTGGAGTAAACCAATATATCATCAATGAATACAACCACGAACTTGTCCAGATAAGGACTGAACACCCGATTCATTAGGTCCATAAACACAGCTGGCGCATTGGTCAATCCGAAGGGCATGACCATGAACTCATAGTGTCCATATCTAGTTCTCAATGCGCCTAGGAATATCTTCGTTCTTTATCCTCGCCTGATGATAACCCGACCTCGAATCAATCTTCGAGAACACTTCAGCCCCACTCAATTGGTCAAACAAATCATCGATCCTTGGCAATGGATATCGGTTCTTGATAGTCACATTATTCAACTCTCGGTAATCCACACACACCTCAAACTTCCATCCTTTTTCTTGACAAAAGGACAGTGCTCCCAAGGTGAAACACTGGTCGAATATAACCCTTCTCAGCCAATTCATCCAATTGCTTCTTCAATTCTTCCATCTCTTTCGGTCCCATACGGTATGGTGTTTTAGAAATAGGTCCAGCTCCCGGCTTTAGATCAATGGAAAAGTCAACGTCGCGCTTAGGTGGTAGCCCAGGAATCTCTTCCGGAAATACCCCCTCAAAGTCTCTCACCACAGGTATGTCAGAAATCCTAGGGGTCTCAGACTCTCTATCCCACATCTGACACAAGATCAACTGGTCTCCCTTCCTCAGACTCGATTTGAGGGTGTTTACTGAGATAAATTTGACTTTGGGTTTGACCCTGTATCCCTTGTAGGTTACTCTGACTCCCTTAGGTCCTATCAATGATATTTTCTTTTGGTAACAGTCAATGAAAGCTTTGTACTTTCCCAACCAATCCATCCCTAGAATCACCTCGAAACCACCCAATGGAAACTCCATAAGGTCACAATGAAAGACAACCTCCCCAATCTGAATAGGTACGCTAGTATAGATTCTATCACAAGACACAGACTCTCCCGAGGGTACTATAACGTAATCAACGACTCTATCATAAGCGAAGGTTCAAGCCTCTAACATGCTCCCTAGATATGAATGAATGTGTGGCACCAGAATCGAATAACACGAATGTGGGTTTAGAGTTGACAAGAAATGTACCCGATCACGACATGGGCTTCCTCCTTTGTCGCTTCCTTCCCCATGGCAAAGAGCTTACCACGGACTTAGCTCCCGCATCGACTCGATGAAGCGGTATTGGGTTGCTTGTTCCCCTCGTTCGGTTCCTCTCCGGAAGTTACCACCCCCGGGCTGGTTTTCTTGGCTACGGTTCGATAGTTGTTGTAGCTTCCTTGATAATCGTTACTTGCCCCAGATCGGGCACCTCCTCCATAACCGGTGTTAGGAGTACGGTAGTTGTTGTACCGATCCTGCTGTCCGAGATCCATCGAACCCGGAGATGTAGGTGTCCTGGAAACCCCAGTTGGTTTCCTCCGAACTTCGACACTCCCATTTCTCGGTGCCCCAATTTCCCACAGCCAAAACAAGTGACCCTGGACGCATTACCTCCAATACTAGCACCTCTGTAACTGCCTCCGCTTTGATTCCTCATCCCCCCAGGAGCACTAATGGTGGAGTATCCACCGAACTTGCCTGAATTCAGCTTCTTGGCCCCAGTATTATCACTGACACTTTCCGGCTTCCTCTTCTCAGCTTTTCCTTTCTTATCCTCCTTGATCTGCTCGAAGAGCCTCTCAAAGACACCACGGCCCTCAGGTAGATGTCCTGAACGGTGGTAGGTGGAGCTGCCATGAGCCTCTTCTTGATATCCACCGTCAGTCCCCTCTCAAACCTCATAGCCAGCATGGTCTCGTTCTTAGCAAATTCATCGATATATGAAGCCAACAGTCGGAACTTCCTATGGTATGTGTCCACCGTCATGTCCTCTGTCATCTTAAATGTATCGAACTCCTCCCTTAGCTTAGCTTTCCTGAACTCTGGCATGAACTGGTCCGTCAGTATCACTTGAAATTCCAACCAAGACACGTATCCTTCCTCAATATCCCTAGCAACATGTCGGATCTCCGCCTTGTTCCTAGTCCACCATTCCCCAGCTGTGGCCCTGAGGTAGTGGGCACCTGGTCTACTTGCACTCTTCAGACAAGCTATCGGCTCGAATAGGTTGGTGAACTCCCGACACCAATCTCCCAAAGAAGTGAGGTTCCCCCTCTCCGAAAAATGGTAGGGTTATGCCTCGCCACTATAGTACTCATCTTAGCGGGGTCAATTCTTTTGGCCTTTAGGGCCTCATTTTCACCAAGAGTCGATCTAACTCTGCCGAGTGATGTTGATGGTAGTGTTCCTTCTTGGAGGCATGACTACAAGAGAATTTTAGGAATTAGCTGCAACACGAAATCACCTTGGCAACTCTAGCCAATTCTATCACTTCTTACCCTACTTGTCTACCTAGCATGGTTTAGGGATCATATAACCGCATATCACTAGACATAGTATTCTAACACAAACTTTATAGAGATATAAGTATGAATCAACTTTAAAACATGCAAAGTATTATGCCAGAACCTCCCATCAACTCTTTTATGCAACAATTAATATATCAATCATTTAACACTTTAGGCAACGATATATGAATTTATACTCAACATCATGCAGCTTCTCTACCCTTTCTCTCATTTACACTCAGGGTTCCCGGGTCAAACTGAGAGGGCCAATGGTTCGGTGTGAGGGGGCCCCTAACTCATCCCTTACCTTTAGTGTGCTCCTAACAATTCTATCCCGGGGTTCATTTTATTTCGACTCTTCCTATGTTCATTGGATTCATTGGTTTAGGCCTGAGGATCGTTCTCTCTGAAACCACTTTGTAACACCCCCATTTATTTAAGGGCCTGAACTAGGACTCCTCAGATAAAGAAGGGTGTTACCATCTCGGAAACCCGAGGCAGTAGATAACAAAGGGAAAGATAAACAGTACTTTAAATTAAAAGTTTATAAATGTTTACGACTGAAATGGAATATGTCTTAAACTCGAAGTAAAGTCTGATAACTAAACAGAAATAAAAGTGGGCTAGCTCTAAGTCAGGTGATCCATGCTCTCTCCCCTGCCAGCTCCCAATGTCTCAACAACCTGTCAATCTGCTCCCCAATAAATGGATCATCACAGGCATACACGAATACACAGGGTCAACCGCGAGGTTGAGTAGGTAATACGATATATATAAAGAATGCAATGATATGTTCCTCCAAGTCCATCTCCATCACACACATCCCCGGAACGCCCAGCCATACCGATCCCCTAGAGACTATATCAATCGACCGTCGTCGATATACCACTAAATAGGCCGAGGTCACCAGGGCAAGTCCTGCAGAACCCGCCTGGGCCTTAATCACAATAATCTCATATCCTCCAACTCCAACCTCCGATGCATATGAAATGTATGAGACATATGAAACAATGATGCTCAACGAGATAAATAAGATAAACAGATATGTCATATAATCACCGAACATGCCAACTCTTTATAATCGTAAGAACTCAATCAGTGTATTCCCCTACCTCAGTACTACAGTCAAATAGTCGGGTGCTCAGTAATATTCCACAACAAATTTGCCCTCTGAAAGATAAATAATGACAAACAATTACTTAAACTATTCCCGTTCCCAAAATAGAAAGTTACTAAAAATAGAAACTTCTTAAAATGGAAAGTTTCCTTAAATGGAAACTTCCCCGATATAGTAGTTTTCCATTTTAACCAACCCGACTAAAAACCCGTCTCTAATTATTTAAATAACTCGGGAATTAAATTAAATAACTAATACGATAAATAAAAGATTAAACGAATTATACGATTAAGAAAAACCGAAACAAACATTGTACAATCCTAACAACCCGACTCCCACAACCCGTGACTTCACACTCGCCCAAACCCCTCACGCGCCGCCTGAACCACCACGACAACCACCAGGCCTGTTCCCCGCCCCGACCCAACCACCAACAACCAACCCCAACCTGGTCGATCGCGCCGGAAGTCGAACCAGTGGCGCAACGCACGACACACACCGCCTAGCAGGGGTTGCCGCCACCAACAGCCTCCCTTTGCAACCCTATAGCCACCACCGTCATCAACATCCTCCTATGCTACCACTACCACTCTGCTCGCCGTCAAACCAAGCACACAGACGCCGTGGCGCCACCGTTTCGACCTCCCCCGAGTCCACGGTGGCGCCACCCCAATCCTAATCACCTAAACCCGCTTGAAAACCCCTGTTTAAACCCGTTTGATTGTCTCTGTCGACAATGCCTCCTGCCGCCATTTCCACCGCCTAAAACCTACCTAACCGCCACCACTAGGGGCGACTCAAACCACTCTATACAAATTCCCCGACACCAACCACCCTTATCACCTCTCTGCGACACACGGTGACAACAACCACAACCCGACAAACTAAAAAAAAAGAAGAGAAAAGGTGACTGCTTACCTAAACCACCACGTAAACCACCACCAAGGCCGCCTCACAGCGTCGACAACCACCCTATGCTCTTCCTTGCTGCGCCGTCAACACCCACACTCACTCTCTCTCTCTCTATTTGCGTGAAGGTTGAGATTTGTGCCGCTGAAATGAGGGAGGCGGGTGAGGGAGTAGAGTTTTGTAGTGTTAGGGTAAAATTAGGTTAAAATTAGGTTAGATGGTAAATGGGTCATGGGTAAACGTGCCTGGGTAAATGGGTAAGTGTCATGGGTCAGCGTGGTTGGTAAAAGGACTAGCTAACGTGACTTCGTTCAGTTAAACCCGTCTCAACAAGTTTACGAATAACTCGATCTTACGATATCAATACGACTAAACAATTAACTCGACTCAAATAGTAATATAAAATACGGAGTATTACAGTTTTCGAAATACTGATATCTTAAACTAGTAACGGTTTTCTAATAACCGTTGATAAGAATGATTCTATAACGAGTTTTTGGAAACCGTTAAACGTGTTTGGCAACGGTTTGTTAAGCAGCTAATAACAACGGTTTTGGAGGAAAACCGTTATTCCTATTAGTGCGGTCTAGATTTCCGCCAATATTTGGAAAACGGTCATCTAAGTGTCGTTTTTAAATGCATTAAACAGTTGTGATACGCTCCTTATTGATTTCCAGAATTGGCGTAGTGTGTGTGTAGAGAAACAGAGAACATTCTAGAGATATCTTGTATCTATACACCTTACTAAAATATGAGTAAGGCAAGTTACTATTCATAATGAATGGTAACCAAGCACTGTCACTTTGCTGTTTTCACCTTCAAAACTCTGCGTTTTGATACCTCTATTGTTTGTGCTTAGCTTTCAGACTCTCACCTCAATTATCTTCACTCCCTACATCTCCTACCATACCAGTTACCATCGTCCCCTCAAACTCTAACCTTTCGTCTCCTTAAACCCAGCACAATTATTTTTCGACCAAAAACAAACCCAGCTTAATCATCTCATGCCTTTTCCTTTGAAATCTATCTATACACCTTAACATCTCCTGCCTTACCATCGTCTCCTTTTCTTTCTTTTCTTCTCTCTGTACTCCATATTTAGCTTCATCGGTTTGCCCCAATTTATCCTATTCAGGTTTGTTCACTTCATTACTTTTCCCCTTTCCCCTATTCGATTTTATTGTCAATCTAATCTAAAAGAAGGTTTCCCCGGCCTAATTTTATTAGTTTGTTGCTCTGTCAGATTTTGATGATGATGGATCTTTTAAATTAGGGTTTATGTTTGATTTCATCGTTAGAGTAGAAGATCGGGAAGAAAAGGAACAACAGCAACAACAACAACAACAACAACAACAACAACAACAACAACAACAACAACAACAACAACAACAACAACAACAACAAGAGGATTTCTGCAAAGGTGGCGTACGCAAACTAGATGATGAGGTAATTTATCATTTGCTTTGTTTAATTTCGTGTATTATACTTAATAATGATGGTTTTTGTTTGATTTGATCGCTTTAAATGTTCGTAGTCATATACGGAGTATAACTTAGTGTTATTTGACTGCTTTAAATGTACCCGAACTTTAATTATTTTGAAAAAAAACTGAAACCCAAATCTCCAGTTCATATTCTTTATTTGTTGGTAATATAATTGATCATGGTGTATAAATGAATTGAGTAAAAGTTGGATAAAAGATGATGACGGACAAAAATTGATTGTGGTTTATTCTAATAATGCCCAAAAAGATTCACATGTATGTTGTGTAGTTTGGCATCTGGAATTTGATGGTGAATTGACGAGTGATTGTGATTTGATTATTGCCATAAACGGCTAAGCATTTTAGTAGTATTGATTTTTTGCTGTTTTAGGACACGGAAGAAGATTGATGGAAGTAGTGAGTCAATAAATTGTTAGTGACGTTTTACCAAGTGAAATTTGCAAGTGATGTGAGTGGATTAGGTGTCTCAAAAATCTATTGATAAATCTTAATGTAAAGATTTTAGCATGAGATAGATCTAACATCGCAATTGATTTATAGACTATGAGGTTCTTTTTAGTGTAATTGTTGTTTGTTTACTTTTAGACTATATATTTTATTTCGACGGTTTTAAGTAGTTTTGAGTTGACCGCGATATCCAAGAGTGACATAAAATTGTCTGACCCGAACATGACCTCGAATATGACCTCCAACCCAAATTAACCTGACTCTAACCTTGATTAACCCAATGTTAATCCAACCCGATATCACCTAACTTAAACCACCCGACTTATAGTTGATCAAAATGATCCAAAATGACCCGTAGCAATTAATGATTCACTTTGAAAATTTGTCATGTACTCCTGTTAGTAATATAATAAGAAACGTAATGGTTTTTTTGCTTTGTGCCTTTGTGGTGAGGGGAGTGACTCATGAGTCCTGAGGTAGTAAGAGTAAGGACACAGTACTATTTTTTAATATTGAATTATCTATACACTCAAATAAATCTTTACAGGAAGGGTTACTTGAGGGAATTTGGAATGAGTGATACACCAAAGGTCACTTATAAGCCTACAAATCAAGTACTTATTAGAACTGATTTGGTTCATCCCTTCAAAAACCATGTTTTTTATTTTTTTGGAAGGTGTTTTTAGTTTAAATTATGTTAATGTACGATACTATTACTGTGTTGGGGCCTTGGGGTTATGAAATTTAGCCCATTTGTCTTTTCATTTCAAATGTTACTTTGTTATTTCATGGATAAGATTGTAAGAAGTTGAATCTATAAGTGATGAAAAAATCCTATTATTATGGAATATGCCAATATAGAATATAGAACATGAACGAACATGTATAAGATCTCAATATCACCTATACTCATATAGAAAAGTTGTAAGTTTGGTTTTTTCTTTTAGTTTGCCGAGCATCTTGAAATTTGACATACTATAGGTGAATAATATGTGGGTTTTGAAAAACGTATAAAGTCCCTCCTACCCATTCCCCCTTTCCGTTAGCGTTTCCTTCTTTTGCCTCATGTCATTTGCTCAATAAATCCTAACGCCTGGTTATTGTTGATGTTTGGGAATTTTGTAGGTGTGATTGCACTAAACTTCACCTGCAGCAAATCAAGCAACAATGACAGGTACATTTTCAATATTATTAAATCTTTGTCCTCTATGTGAAGCAGGTTCGCAACGGAAGTGTTATTTGTTTTTTAGAAATTCAGCTTATTCAGTTTTGTTGACTTGACTGAAATTCGGTTTTGCTGAAGACCATGGTTCTGTATTTTTATCTTGGTTTGTTTGGGCATCTTGAAATTTAGTAAAGTCCAAAGATTCACACATGGTTCTGTATTTTTTCATGACGGTCTCATACAAATAATTTCTTGGGGTATCTTGGTTTGTTTGGGCATCATGTATGATTATGTGCAGTCCTTGTTTTGTGCATATATTAATAGTGCTTATTAATAGTGCTTATATGAAATGGGCGTGTGATTACTAATTTATGCTTATTATAAGTTGTTCTTTGATGGAAGTATCTTCTATTTTGGTGTTAAAAAGAGATGAAACAAACACAAAAAGACAACTCAGAAAAGGCAGAGAGAGCCAAGACGACAAGGAGTGAGGTTGATCATCTTGAGGATGGCTCTCGTTGGAGAAAGTATGACCTAAAAGCTGTCGAATTTCTTGTACCGAGTAGGAATACTTGGTAATCTTTTTTACTTCTCTAATAAAAATGTAATTCATTTATCATTTTCAGTGTTAATGCTTTCATTCCCCAACTTGAAAGCTTTGATCACTACACAGAAAATGAGATGACTCCACTGGGTTGTCCGAGAATCAGTCCCATCCTTTCACTTCCCTTAACAGAATGAGGAGAGAAAGGATGAATATATAAACCTAAGCGAGGGAGAGGGAGAGGAAATGGGTGAGTATGTGAACAAGCGAGAGATGGAGGGAGGAAGGGAAAACATTTTTAGTAGCCATCTTAATTTTTTGTCCGTCTATAATTTTTGGCTGCGAATTCTGTAACCATGAGATATAGTCTGTCAGTTTATTTTGTTAAAAATGTTTTGGCTTATTTTGTTAAAAACGTTTGGCTGGCCATAACTCTTAGTACAATTTATTGAGAGACTATTTTACAATTTTAAGAAAAAAATGATACTACACCTAATAAAATAGGTACAAATCATGAATAAAGATAAAATGGGTATATTTATTATGTAAATAGATACGGAATTACTTTGTCACAATCAACCAAAAAAGGGTCACGAAATACAAATAAAAGGATACGAAATACTGGTTTCTCAATAACTTATTGAAAGACCGTCTCTTCCTTTAGTGTTTAAAATATACATGATATATATTTTTTGATCAAACATATAAAATCCACACTAAAACTTGGGAGCCATACATGCATATTACACTACTGAAAATAAAAGTACGATTTCTTATTATTAATTGACTATCACAAAATCTCACTCTAGACGGATACTATCCGTCTAAAAATGTAAACGGGTTAAATATGTCATCACTTTCATTATAAGACAAACAAGTAGGATGGCGGGGGTTGTCTTATTATAAAAGTGGTGACATATTTAACCCGTCTACATCTTTAAACGGATATACCCGCCTACAATGAGACTAATTAATTGACTATAGGGTGAGATGTGGGGTAGCAACATGGTGGAGTACGGCCTTGGACAAATGCTTCATCATGCACGACATCTACATGACACGCGTTTTCCAAAGACTATCGACACATTTGCTCTCACACTAAGAAGGCATACAAATGAAATGGCGAACGCCAGCCAAACGAACTTGCCTCTAATCGAGAAAAATATCTTGCTTCTTGATAAACGAACTAGATAGACCAAAGACCAATAAACCAAAAAGCCACGCCAGCAACCCATCCTAGGATGCAGCCAATATATAGCGAACACATACTCATCATGACATTATTATTATTATTATTATTATTATTATTATTATTATTATTATTATTATTATTATTATTATTATTATTATTATTATTATTATTATTATTATTATTATTATTATTATTATTATTATTATTATTATTATTATTATTATTTTATTATAAAGGGATGCGCGCAGCTTTCATTAAAATGAAAATAAAAATTTACATGAAATTGGCGGGGAGCCGAGAGACAATCTGGGCTCCCACACCCTTAGCAACAGTAAAGCTAAGTCTAGTAAAAATGTAAGCTGCCACCCGAGCCCCCGCTTCCTGAGATACCGAGAATTTATGGATCCGCTTGAGCAAGGCAACAGCATCCGAACACAGCTCCCCAAGCGAAGAGGAAGAGAAAGGAAGGAAACCATAACCCGCTGCCGCACACAAAACCCCGTACTTAGCACACTTACGCTGAGCAGCATTAGCGACAACCTTGCCAGCCACAAAATCCGTCATCCCAGTCTGAGTCAAAGGAGAAGACCCAGTTAAGTCAACGCACACATCCCGCCCTCTGTCCCAAGAATAAAGCAGCAAATCCGCAGGACGAAGAGAGCCACCATGCCCATCAATCAAACCGATGTCAACCTCCTTTCCCGCAGTAATACCAGATCTATAACAGATGTCGAAAAGAGTGTCCCGGACAAGGTTATGCCGATGTTTAACGCCTAGAGTACCAGCACGAGAAACAGCATGGTCCCCAAAAACATCCTCAGCAAAAACCCGAGAGCAAGCAGGACATGCCTAGATACCGTGAATAACGGAACACCCAGACGATACCCAAGCACACAACGGTAAGTCCTCCCGTTCATAGTCTGGCCCAACCCCGAGATAGGAACCGCACGTAACCAATCAGAGGAGTGAGGCCCCTGCCGAGACTGCCATAAATCAAGCTGCGTGGTGTCAAAGAGAAAACAGACTCTGAGGCAGCAGCAACCGTCGCGAAATAAATGTCTGCCAATTTCTTCATAAGTTTGGGGACAGCAATTTCACTAGGGTTACCTAAAATACCAGAACCTGTAGTCACAGTAAACACCCACACGACATCATCAAAAGCAGGGTCATCAGCTACAATACCAGAAGGGCCGAGGAGCTTAGCCTGCAAACCAGCAGACTGCAAACAGGACGCAATAAAAGCATAGAATGAAACATCCCCCGCCGCATAGACACCAAGACCACCAAGGTGAAAAGGGAAAGTAGCAAGGCGCCACTGCCAATCCCCAAAATCCGGCCCAGACGCGGTGATGATGATGATGATTATTATTATTATTATTATTATTATTATTATTATTATTATTATTATTATTATTATTATTATTATTATTATTATTATTATTATTATTATTATTATTATTATTATTATTATTATTATTATTATTTGGAAAGAAACAAATAGAAGGTAAGTAATCAGCAGCATGAGTGCCGAGTTGGAGACCACCGTATCTACCCAATCACACTCGGACCTACCCAATCACACCTCAAACAGGAAAAAAAAACAGTGGCCGACCCAGCGAACCAAACAAGGCCATCAAGGAGCTGGCCGACACCAACAAACATGGCCACCATTGAGACCCAAACGAAACCCGAAGAACAACACATATAGAGATTATTGAAATGTTATGAAATCATTTTCTTTAAAATTATTTTTTTCTAAACTTATTGTAGTTAGGCTTTTCCAAACCATATTGGAGTGACCTTCTTGACCTCGCTATGCCAAGGAATCAAACAACGCTGATATAAATATCTTGGGGTATGGCGCGCGAAGCGCGCCATACAACAACTAGTGTCTATGAAAAGTCTAGAGTCGGACATGTCTATGTCACTCTAGAATGCTCCATTCAAGAGTATTCTTGGGTTGTAGCAGAAGGAGGAGGAGTTTTATAAATAGAGGACATCTCCCCCTATTTGTACGTAACCAAGTGTATAAAAAAATTCACAAACAAATAATACACAAACTAATTCCTTCAAACTAAACTTCAACTAATCAACCTTCAACTAATCAACTAAACAAACAACAACTAATCTCCACTCTACCTCCTATACTCCCCCATATACCAACAATTCTCTTTGCTTGACTTGTAATAATGGTGGAACCAAACCACAATTATCACCTCATTTTCCGTCTTCTACTAGTCTCCGGCCATCACACCACCAACACACTCCCCTTTCTCAGGTCTACCGTTTGACCCCCTCATAACTGTAGCTGTCTTCGTCCCCCAACCAAGATATTTTCATTAATGCCTATTTGTATATGTTGTCACCATTGTGAACACTAATAACAATTGAGTAATATGATGAACTGGGTTCACCAATGGAGTACAGAAAAAGTGTTGCATCATCAAAGCAATGGCGATTTGCATACAGGGCGGACCCGGGGGGCAGGTGCACCCCATGAAATTTCAGAAATTAATATTGTTAAGTATCTAAACTAGACAGAAAATTGCCATGGCATAGTTGGTAGTATCGTGGACTATTGTCTATGGGATATGCGGTTTGATTCCTGGTATCAACACATAGATTTGTGTTTTTTTTTTGGGCCTTTTCAAATATATGTGAAAAAATTGCTTGATGTAGAATTCGAACCACAGACCATTCGATATCTTACCAAGATCTTAAATCACTGAACCACTTACATTTGTTTTTAAATTTAGTATTAAAGTCTATTATATTCTATAAAAAAAAGAGTATTTTTGCATATATTTAGAATTTAAAATATTTTAGAGAAAACATTATTTTTTGAAAAAACATATCTATAGGACCAATTATTTTTTTTCATTCTTTTACTTATATAATACTTCATCCGTCGTCTCAGTCAATTGTTGTCCTTTAATTTTGGCACAAAGATCAAGGAAAGAGAAAGGGGCTAATTATAAGATAACAAATTGACCAAATTGAGGATGAAATATCAAATTGCTCATTAAGTTCATTCTTAAAATAAAACGAACAACCATTAACTGAGAACCCCAAAATGGAATACGACAATAAATGACCGGGACGGAGGGAGTAGCTAATTTTGGAAAAAAAAATCAAAATATAAAAAATTTGACTTAAACACGCGTAAATAACGCGTCAAAAAATTTTTAGTGCTCCCGGCATTAAATTCCTGGGTCCGCCACTATTTGCATATAAAGATAGTAGCTGTGAGGAGAAAGATACATTAATTAAAACCCCAGTTTTAAGAATGTGGGCATGTGTTTGTTTACTTGTTTAGTATAACGGGGGGAGACCATGCTAATTGCTATGCCGGTTAAGGGAATGCAATGGGATTTTTAATGTTGATACACCAGTGGGATACAATGATACATCAATTAAAACCTCAGTTCATTTGAAATCGAGTAAGACGCATGAAAATATTTGGGCTGATTAACTAAGAGCAATAGCAATAGAAGAACTTTATATTAAGCTCTTCTTATACTATATCATATTTTATTCGTTTTAATGTCTAAGAACTTTTGCCCACAATAGATAACATTTGTATAAAGTTCTTAAATAAAAAAAATATAAAATAAGTAATTGGTCTTCCACATTTTTCAAAGTATGCTTATTGGTTCTCAAATTCCTATGTATAAACAACCAAGTTCTTATTTTGGAACTCAATTCTTAAAATTAAGAACAACCTTTTACTTTCAGTAGAAGAACTTTTTATTTTGAATTCTTAGTGATCACTCCAAGACTAAGAACTACTATTATTATTACTCTAATATGGATGGGTGGGAAAGATTATTATAATTATAATTATAATATAATAATTATAATTATTTAATAATGCCACATCAGCAAACAGTCATTGTGACCTGATATAATAAGATAAAAAATTAAGCAAGACTCTTTTGAGAAGAGGCTGTTCAATCTTGGGTTTATTTGAGGTTAAAACATAGCTTGGAGTATTTTAAGAAGATGTGTAATAGTATGGATTATTCATGTAAATTAACCCTATATTTTATTTGATAGCGTATCGTAGATATGATTGTATATCGTAGATATTCTGTATTATGTTCACATTGTATTCAAACTATATATTGTAAGCTTATGAAGGAATACAATTCAAGGATTCAATCACTTTCATGGTATCAATGTCTTAGGTTTTTTTTTACGAAACACATACCTTCCACCGCGTCGTCTCCGTCTTTGTCCTTGTAACAACCCGGATTATAAAACAAAGGAAAAACGTAATATAAAGTATATATCAGAGTATAATACTAATAAAAGGGTCAAGGTGGCGGAAAAACCTAGCCCAAATCCGGATCGATACTAAAACCGAAAACCAAACTAATACATTATTCAAAGGTTCTCAAAACATAAATAAACTCCTAGATAATTTATTCATCTCGCCGCACAGTCCTTCCCCAATAAGATATCATCCAAACAACAAACATCTGAAAACCTGAGAACGGGGGTCGAGAATCAGTCGGGAGTAACTAGATGCTCTCCCAGTCATGTTTACAACAATTGAATATAACCAACAATCAATAACAATTGAAATGCAAGACCAGTAAATATGCGAGATCATCTATACTCTTGAAAATCCAACTCGGACTTACCACTCATGATATTTTTAACATTAGACGAATGAGACTATATGAACTTAGACCATATGCAACCACTAGACCATGGACACTTACAAACCAAAGTAGGCACGATCCACAACACATAAGGCACAAAGCTAGCAGCAAAGCGTAGCGAATAGAGCGAACGCCGCTAGAACATTTAACTGATGATCTAACAGATGGAAAGTTTAACTGACGAACCATCGGTTGTGAAGTATTTAACTGGTGCTCCACGTTACTATGTATAGCGTATCATCAGGACTATATGTCTAAGACCTAGCCAGACCTCTCGATGAATGTACAGTGAACGACACTCGGGACCCAGAACGTTTAGCTGACGAATCTGGCCACCTCCGAACATAGACCAAATAAACCTCTGAAGAGCAGCTCTTGATTCATTCCGATAACATTTAACTGATACTACCGTCATCTATTCGACTAACCAACAACAAATGCACAGTTTAACTAACTACACATAACATGCGTGAACCACATCACGACTCAACTCAGAAGAACAATTTAACTGACAGTACAACTCATGCAAATGCACAGTTTAACTGACTGTACAACTCATGCGTGAATAACATCACGACTCAACATAGTAGAACAATTTAACTGACTGTCCTACCTGTTAGGTTCATATACCTATCATTAGACTCCTCTAATAGTGAACTAATTAACTTGTTAATTATTTGTTCTTTAGATCTAGTGCATGCATAACAAAATGAAAGATTTATAAGAAAAACAATGTTCCTTACATTGTTTGTTGGTTCGAAATATGTGGGCACAAGTAAGGTCACATTCCTTCACTTGTTCTTGAGCTAAATATTGTGGATGATCCTCCTAAGACTCCAAGTTTAGAAGCCACTCCAATAAATTGCACCCAAGATTAATCCCAAAAATATCTACTAATAATAACTAGATATGTAGTAGAAATATTACCTTAATGATACTAATATTCTTATATTACTACCTCTAGTAATAGATTTAGTGTATTAGTATTTATAGAGAGTTTTATTGATTTTGCATGTGAAGAAGATTAAGGCAAAATGAGCAAAAACAAGTGAAGAAGCAACAACAAAAATGAGCAACTAATGCCCCTTTTGTAAGCCAAAAACCGGTGGCTTGTAGAGCTCCAAGGGAATATATTTTCTCTTGTTTTTATTCACTTGTTTTGTTTAGGTAGAGTGTGTAAGAGTTGGAATGATTAAAGCTAGTATGCAAGGTCACTATCAAGCTTTAATCATAAAACAATAAAGACAAAAGAGCATCTTTTGCTCATCTTATTTGGCCGAAATATTGGTCCTTATATGGTCCATTTTTGCCTTTTGTCATTTGTCCCACAAATGCTTATAAGTCTTATGTTTAACTATCTTACAAATTTAATTATTAATGTAATCATTTAACACTTAAATATTACACTTAATAATATAATATACACTCCACTTTTTGAGTAGTATACTACCATTATATCAACATATAATGGGTCCCATAATTACTAGTTGGTTAAAATTACAACTTCTTGTAACTTTAAATAACTAATTTCCTCTACCTCAAAACTTATATAATACCTCAACTAATTTAGTAATTTAACGCTTAAATACTAAATTAAATCCTATTTAATCACATTAAAATAAGACGCAAAATTACACTCCCACAATTAAGGAATTAATTAATTCGTATCGCATACAATTAATTAAATATCTATTTGGGCCTCATCCTATAGGTGTGACCTAAAGGGATCAACTGACCACCACCGTCACACGACAGTAATGTCAAACTCTAGTTAGTCAATCATTACCGATTAATGACGGTCAGTCGACTGTATAAAGAATCATCCCTCACGTATTCTTAATATGAGATTTAATAATGATATTTAAATCTTGCGATCGCACTATTGTTGAGGACACATTTCCCAACAATCTCCCACTTGTCCCCGACAAGTGTGCGTCACCAATTCTCTTGTCCTATTACAATCTCCCACTCAATGCAAGGTGTCTTGCAGGTCGTACTTACATTTGATCATATCTTGAGTGGTTTTCTCGATCTGGAGATTAACTGTCTGACCGGAATTATCTATCATAGATACCTTCCGAGCGTGGCCACGCATTTCCAGTTAACTACTCCTCGAGTGGCCTTGAGATTTCAAACAACCCTGACAAGGGGTGGACAATTTCTATCGCCCTATTCCCTTCGTTCAGCCACAGTCCATCATAACCCAAAATATACCTGTGGGGTAATATCCGTATAAGACCCTTTAAATTTAGGACTATAACGTAAATTTAACATGTGAAATATGGTCATAAACGAAATACAACAATGAAACGATAAAGATAAAGAATCAACCTCGGGTCCTTTGATGCACGGCGTAAAGAACAGAAATCAACAGAGATTTCCTCCTAATTGTTGCACCCAAGACCGTCTGAGATTATGCCCTTGTGCTAGAAATGCTTTCTAATTGACTTGCAATATTGAGAAAGCTATTGTGAGTTTTGTCGATGTGAGATCTAGGAATTTCAGAGAAAATTGTTCCGAAACCCTAATTTCTGTAGAAATGAAATTGTCTAGGTCAAAAGGAGAGGGAGTCTCTCCTTTTGTTTGGTTCGGCCAAACCGAGAGCCTAGGGGAGGGAGTGGGCTTTCACTTCCTCCTTCTTTTAACTCGTAGTCCGACCAATTCCGCTAAAATGTATATGACGCGATTTTCATTATAAATCGTCATCGGTTATCGGCTATTAAAATATCAACTAATAACACGGGTTAGTTGAATTATTAATACATGTCCGACAAAGACGATATTGTATAATTTATTCAATATACATTAATTAAATATAATCGTTTATATTTAATTTACAAATTAACTGTTTAATTCGCCTTAGCCCATAATATTTAATCCGTATTAAATATAATATCTCAACATCACATTTTGACTAATTACTAGTCAATAACTCCGACTAACCGGTTAGTCAAAATTGGCATCAACATGACTGTATTTTCATACCGTCACACATCTCTCAAACGTATCCTATAGGTGTGACTTTTAGGGACCAGTTGATCACCGCCATCTGTATGACAATAACGTCAAACTTATCTAGCAAGCCAACCGTTATTGATAAACGTGGATCAACTGATAATGATACAAAAGTATACCCTTTGATCCTTTTAGAGATTTATAAGTCCTTGCACTAACTGTAAAGGACACCAGCCCCAACAAGCTCCCACTTGTCCGTACAAGTGTATGTGCAATGACGTTATCCGCACTAACTGGAGGACACAAGCTCCAACAAACTCCCACTTGTCCGTACAAGTGTATGTGCGATAACCGATTCTCATATTCATTTAAAATTTCTCCCACTCAATGTAAAACAATTTGCAGATCCGGATCCGCAAAGGTCGTATTTTACAATCGATCTGGATCAAGAGTGGTTTCCCCGACTAGAGAGTAACTTAACTGATAAAACGAATCCGTATCCGAGCATGGCCATGCATTTCAGTTACAGCTCCTCGAGTGGCCCTGAGAAATATCGAGTACCTGATAAAGGCTGAATATTTCCTTCAACTCGAACTCCTTCCGAACTAAGCACAGCATGAAATGACCCAGAAAAAATCTACTTGGCCCCCTGTTACGGATGACCGTGAGAAAGAAACCAAAGTCACCCAAAATCTGCCGTAGTCTCAAGAGACAGTCGATAGTCAAAAGAATCGACTCTTAGGATCACTATGGAGGTCCTATCCACGACCGGGCACCGAATGTTATAAAACATTTAGGACTCCACGTCGATGTCACAATTGTGTCCTACGAGATATCCGTATAACTCGCCTCTGTGATTGGTCAGTCAACCGGTTGACTTATGGCTCGTTGAACCCACCATCAACCAACGTCACAAAATAATTGCCAGAGTTATCAGCTCATGTGGGCAATTAAGGACTAAAAAAAAATATAATGTTTGTTCAGTTCACTTTGTGGTGTTCAAAATTGTCGTACAATTCCACATGAAAAACAAAATGTATAAATATCAAAACGATGATGTTGTATGGAGTACAAATGGGAATGAATCTGATCCATAAAAGAGTACTACAACTTAGGAACACGTTTAATTCCCATGGAATTGACGTGCCCTTCATGCTTATCTTGTCGTAATGCTTTAGTGAGAGGATCTGCTATGTTATCATCTGTAGCGATCTTTTCTATCACTACTTCCTTTTGGTCCACGTAATCTCGGATTAGATGAGCTTTCCGTTGTACATGTCTAGACTTGTTGCTAGACTTAGGCTCCTTAGCTTGGAAGATGGCACCACTATTGTCGCAATAGATGGTAATCGGGTCATTCGAACTAGGCACTACAGATAGCCCATGTAAGAATTGACGCATCCATATCGCTTCCTTTGTAGCTTCAGACGCGGCATAGTACTCGGACTCGGTCGTAGAATCTCTTTATGTAACAGTTTGTTTCGAACTCTTCCACTGAATGCGGCGCCATTAAGAGTAAAAACGAATCCAGACCGAGATTTCGAGTCATCACGATCCGTTTGGAAGCTAGCATCTCGAACCGGTTGCGCATAGCTTTTGTTCGCCTCCATAAGTCAATGCCCAATCTTTAGTCCTCCGGAGGTACTTAAGAATGTTCTTGATGACACTAACCAATGTGATTCACCTGGATGTTGTTGGAATCGACTTGTCATACTCAATGCATATGCCACGTCCGGACGTGTGCATATCATGGCATACATGATTGATCCTATAGCCGAAGCATAAGGAATCCGTGTCATGCGCTCTTTCTCTTCCTGTGTCTCCGGTGCCCGAGACTTGCTCAAATGCACCCCCGGAGCCATAGGAAGAAACCCCTTCTTGGAGTTAGTCATGCTGAATCTCTCTAGGACTTTGTCTATGTAAGACTCCTGACTGAGAGATAAAATCCGTCGTGATCTATCTCGATAGATACGGATGCCTAGAATTCTTTGCGCCTCACCCAGATCTTTCATCTGGAAATGGTTTTTCAACCATACTTTCACCGAAGTTAAGAGAGGTATGTCATTCCCAATCAGGAGTATGTCGTCAACATACAATATTAGGAAGACAATCTTGCTCCCACTCGACTTGATATAAAGACATGGTTCCTCGACCGATCGAGTAAATCCATTTTCTTTAATCACTTGGTCGAAGCGATGATTCCAACTCCGAGATGCTTGCTTAAGTCCATAAATGGAACGCTTAAGTTTGCATACTTTCTTAGGATGTTGTGGATCGATGAAACCTTCGGGTTGTACCATGTACAACTCTTCCTCCAAAAAGCCGTTTAAGAAGGCGGTTTTCACGTCCATTTGCCAAATTTCATAGTCATGAAAAGCGGCAATCGCTAAGATAATCCGAATGGAATGCAGCATGACTACGGGTGCAAAAATCTCATCGTAGTGCAAACCTGGCACTTGGGTGAAACCTTTAGCAACTAGTCGTGCTTTATAGATATCTTGTTGACCTTCCACAGAATGCTTTATCTTGTAAAGCCATTTTCATTGAAGGGGACGAACCTTAGCAGGTAAGTCAACAAGATCCCATACGTGGTTCTCATACATAGAGTCCATCTCGGATTTCATGGCCTCAAGCCATAGCTTTGAGTCAGAACTAGTCATGGCACCTTTATAGGTTGCGGGTTCACTACTCGTTAAGAGTAGAACGTCATCTATGTCATGTTCCTCGACCATACCAATGTATCTGTCTGGAGGAATAGAGACTCTTCCCGAACTCCTAGGTTCCTCAGGAATATTCACCGCAGCTGGGATTGAAGGAATTGGTTCCTCCAATGGTTGCTCGGTATTTGGTTCTGGAATCTCCGACAGGTCGAAGGTTCTATCACTCTTTGCATTCTCGAGAAATTCCTTCTCTAAGAATGTCGCACTAGCCGCAACAAAAACACGTTGTTCGGTTGGCGAATAAAAGTAATGACCAAGTGTTCCTTTAGGATAACCTATAAATTATGTCTTGACCGATCGCGGGCCGAGCTTATCCTCGTGTCTCCACTTGACATAAGCCTCGCAGCCCCAAACCCGTATAAAGGACAAGTTAGGGACCGTTCCCTTCCATAGTTCATATGGAGTCTTGTCAACAGCTTTAGACGGACTTCGGTTAAGTATTAGAGCAGCTGACAGAAGAGCATAACCCCATAATGAGTCAGGCAACACGGTGTGACTCATCATGGATCGAACCATATCAAGTAGTGTTCGATTTCTCCGTTCGGACACACCATTCAGCTGAGGTGTTCCAGGTGGAGTTAACTGTAGGGCAATCCCACAGTCCTTTAGGTGTTGATCAAACTCGTGAGAAAGATACTCACCACCACGATCTGAACGTAGTGTTTTAATCTTTCTACCTAATAGGTTCTGTACCCTATTTTGGTATTCCTTGAATTTCTCAAAGGATTCACTTTTGTGTTTCATTAAGTAGACATAGCCATATCTACTTAAATCATCCGTGAAAGTGATGAAATACCTATAGCCTTCTCGTGCGGTGATTGACATAGGTCCACATACATCCGTGTGTATGAGTCCTAATAGGTCAGCAGCGCGCATTCCAACACCTTTGAAGGAAATACGAGTCATCTTACCGATGAGACATGATTCACACGTGCCAAATGATTAAAAATCAAAGGCCAAGATAGCTCCATACTTGATGAGCTGTTTTACGCGTTTCTCATTAATGTGTCCCATACGGCAGTGCCATAGATACGTTTGATCTTTGTCACCAACCTTTAACTTTTTATTCATTACGTGTAATATTTCGGTGGTCTGATCTAAAACATAAATTCCGTTCATGGAGACTGCCTTGCCATAAATCATATCGTGTAATGAGAAAATGCAAGTATTATTCTCTATTACAAATGAAAAACCAAGTTTGTCAAGTGTAAACCGAAATAATGTTTTTGGAAAGACTGGGTACATAATAGCAGTTATATAAAAATAACTCAAATCCGCTAGGAAGCTGGATCACATATGTTCCCCTTGAGACGGCAGCCACTCGTGCTCCATTCCCAACACGCAGGTCCACCTCACCCTTTACGAGGGGTTCGATGTTTCGGAGCCCCTGCACATGATTACACAGATGAGAACCACAACCAATATCAAGTACCCAAGTTCCGTAACTTGCATGGTTAATCTCAATCATATGAATAAAAGTAGAAGAAGAAGACATACCAACAGGTTTAACACGACCTGCCTTTAAGTCCTCATGATAAACAGGACATGTACGCCTCCAATGCCCAGTCTTGTGGCAATGATGGCATTCCATGTTTTCATTCTTGCTCTTTGTCGCGCCCGATGAGGTGCTCGACTCACCAGGCCCACTCTTTCCCCGAACCCGACTTCTTGAACTTCGGTTTACCTCTCGCTAGGTTTGCCTGAGCTTTGCCCTTACCTTTCCCCTTGTTTGTCACAACGAGAACATCCTGTTTCAAGCTCCCGCTGAACTTCATGTCCTTCTCGGTCCATTACGAGAAGGGAGTGCAGTTCATGGGGACTTTTCTTCAAATCATTCATATAGTAATTCGCTCTAAATTGCGAAAAACCATCGTGGAGTGAGTGAAGCATGCGGTCGATCACAATGTTCTCGCTGATCTTACAATCAAAGGTCTCCAGCTTCTCGACATTCTCAATCATGCTGAGAATGTGTGGGCTAACTGGTTGGCCCTTCTGGAGTCTCGTATCAAAGAAGCGAGTGGTATGCTCATAGGTCACGATTCTCGGTGCTTTCGAGAATTCCTTGGTGAGCGTGGTGAAAATCTTGTTTGCACCATGGGCTATGAAGCGTTTCTGCAAATTGGGTTCCATTGCAAAAATGAGTACGTTTTTAATCGCACCCGCTTCCATACGAAATCATTAAACTTGGTGATTTCAAAGCGACTCTAGCCGTGGGACCTGGTTTTGCCGGGATGGGCTCTAATAGATATTTGAGCTTCCGTCGCAGCGGGCAGATTCCGTAATGCCGCCTCCCGTCCGCGAAGTTTGATCCATCATTCTTCGATCCGAGTAGACCGATTCATCCGATTCATGAAGATCCGGCCGGACTCACGGTCCAATGTGGCACTTGGCATTGGGTTGTCTCGAGAACCACCATTTGTTTTTAGCGATTTAAAAGTTCGTGATCTACACTGAAAAGAAAGAAAAAACAAAAACGAAATAAGCAACTCATCGAGGTGATTTAAGTCTATTTAATTTATATTAACGTGTAGACTCAAGCACTTGCATAATTGATCTCCCTCAAGAACAATACAAGTGATCCCAAGACTCAATTTTCGTAAATTGATAAGCCAACTGTTTAGCTAATTCTTCCGTAAGAACTCTTGGTCGATAGATTTCCGTAAATCCTATCTATAGTCCACCATGATCACAGGATCGTACGAGTGACCATAGTGTTGAGATAAAATAGGTCAATCGGTTCCAACTTACCCGACGTAGAAGGGGTCATATTATGCCTACCGACGAAGAAGGGACTCATTGGAGTTTGACCTATAAAGACCGTTCTCAATTTTGGTTTATACGAGGAAGATCCCATCAACTTAATTATAATTCATATTAAGTGAACGAATAACTAGCGTCTGCGTGAATGAATTAATTTAGGTGATGGCTTAGCATAGATCGTGTGACATGAGAATGTCAATGAAAACTAACTCGTGACCTCTATATGTGTCAGTTTTCATGCAATAATTAGGTGGTTTGGTTTTTAGGCGGAATATGATGCATATTATCGTTACGAAAAATAAATAAAAGAATGCAATACGTAAATAAAAATTCCTAGTGTGGCCTATCCTAATAAAAAGAACATAAAACAACTTTGGAATCCACCGTTGGACCCGAGAAGCTTGTCTTGATGTTCCATCTTGATCCATGTAGCGGGAGTGAGCATCCGGTCTCCATCTTTGGTCTTCTCAAAAATTACAATTTAAAATTTACAAATATAAACCTATTTACATTCTAAATAAAAACTGTAATTAAAAGAAATAAAAATTTAGATACGAGATCTCAAAATACAACCAAGACCGTGTTCCATCATTACGGTAACACGTTCTACTAAGGCCACACTAAGTTACAACCGTTTGCAAAAATAAATAAATACGTAATTAAAAGCATTCAAATTAAACAAGAACGATAAATAAAATGCATCAACTAAATTTAAATTTATTCGTGACATAATTCCGTAATTATGTTAAATTTATCCAAACCACCAAAGATAATTAAAATTATATGACAAAACCGCTTTAGTCAAGTTAATTTTAATCCGAAATAATCCGTTACTATAAATCGTTTTAAAGTAACTTAATGGTACGTGTGTGAACCGTTTCACAATCATAGCGAGTGTACAATATCCGTATAAAGTACATATTAAGGCCAAAAGAAAATTTAAAACAAAAAGAATAAATTTTCAAAGCTGCCAGAACAAAAATCCCTCGATCCAGGGACACAAGTTCTCGATCGAGGAAGAAAAGGGCTCGATCGAATGAAGCTGCCATTCGATCGAGGGGTTTGCCAATCAGAAGGTGCTCGATCGACTAAACACGAGGTCGATCGAGGACCTTTATCAGCAAAACTGTTCGATCGAGTACGAGGAGGTCTCGATCGAGCAGTCAGGGTTTTAAAAGTGGTCGATCGAGTACAGCAAGGACTCGATCGAGTAAAAACAAGACCGAATAGCACTCGATCGAGTAGAAATACGCTCGATCGAATGCAAACATGGCTGAAAACTGTAAAACCCTCGTGAAAACGATTTGATATAACAAAACAATTTCAAATTTGATCAAAACCGCATCAAAACAATTCTACAATTGTCAAAATATAACATATTGCTATAATCTCCGTATAAAATAACAATATGCAAAATACCAAATTGAAAACAGAAACAAAACAGCCGTGTAAAACATGTGACGGCACGATTTTCAAGACAAAAACAATTAGCCGTGTAAAAAAAATAAATTACCAGCCGTGTGGATTTTGTACAATAACAAGATCGTTTCAAATCGATTTATGAAAAATCACAATGAAAATTTACGTGGCCTCGCTCTGATACCACTTGTGGGGTAATATCCGTATAAGACCCTTTAAATTTAGGACTATAACGTAAATTTAACATGTGAAATATGGTCATAAACGAAATACAACAATGAAACGATAAAGATAAAGAATCAACCTCGGGTCCTTTGATGCACGGCGTAAAGAACAGAAATCAACAGAGATTTCCTCCTAATTGTTGCACCCAAGACCGTCTGAGATTATGCCCTTGTGCTAGAAATGCTTTCTAATTGACTTGCAATATTGAGAAAGCTATTGTGAGTTTTGTCGATGTGAGATCTAGGAATTTCAGAGAAAATTGTTCCGAAACCCTAATTTCTGTAGAAATGAAATTGTCTAGGTCAAAAGGAGAGGGAGTCTCTCCTTTTGTTTGGTTCGGCCAAACCGAGAGCCTAGGGGAGGGAGTGGGCTTTCACTTCCTCCTTCTTTTAACTCGTAGTCCGACCAATTCCGCTAAAATGTATATGACGCGATTTTCATTATAAATCGTCATCGGTTATCGGCTATTAAAATATCAACTAATAACACGGGTTAGTTGAATTATTAATACATGTCCGACAAAGACGATATTGTATAATTTATTCAATATACATTAATTAAATATAATCGTTTATATTTAATTTACAAATTAACTGTTTAATTCGCCTTAGCCCATAATATTTAATCCGTATTAAATATAATATCTCAACATCACATTTTGACTAATTACTAGTCAAATAACTCGGACTAACTGGTTAGTCAAAATTGGCATCTACATGATCGTATTTTCATCTTTGTCACATCTCTCAAACGTATCCTATAGGTGTGACTTTTAGGGACCAGTTGATCACCGCCATCTGTATGACAATAACGTCAAACTTATCTAGCAAGCCAACCGTTATTGATAAACGTGGATCAACTGATAATGATACAAAAGTATACCCTTTGATCCTTTTAGAGATTTATAAGTCCTTGCACTAACTGTAAAGGACACCAGCCCCAACAATACCCAGTTTGACCTCATTTACGAAATCGTAGAGTATAAATCAAAGCTAATCAGAACTTGTGCCAACTTGGGCGAATAGTCTCTAGTCAAAAGAATTGACTCATAAGAATACTATAGTAGCTCTTGCCACGACCAGGCTTTATGAATTACCAGAACTCTATAAGCGGTCACTGCCCGACAGATTGTCCCATACAGTCTGCCTATGTGATCGACTAGTCATCCCATATGACTCTATGGCACTTGAACTTGCCATCAATCACATCACACTCTAGTCACTTGGAGACGTCACCTCATATAAGTAACTAGGGGCGAATACCATGTCAATCCGGTTCACTTTAATGGGGTTCAATTTTGTCTCTACAACCCATTGGGATACGACAAGGTAGCGGGTGAGTTTAATAAAACTCAAACGATAAATGTGATTATCACATATGAACAATCAATACACTATTACTACTTCATATTTTATAATCTTTAGTGTATTATAACACTAGTTTAAAATGCAATACAAGCTTGGCAAGTGGATATACCCGATATCCATATATTCCAACTTTATAAATTGCTATTTCCTTACATTCAATGTCATCTCTAATGACATGAATTTTATCCAAGTGTATGTCTAGACATCATACTAGACCTGAGCTCTTTAACTTGAAAGAAGCTCCCACTGTTATCGCATAACTTGTGATAAAGTCATTTGTAGAGGGATTCACCCTTAATCCCGACGTTGACTATTTAATCACTATTTACTTAGAATCCTTTTTGTAGAATTTGCAATGCGTGAAACTAAAACACTTTTCTTAGTTTCTTACTCCTTAGTCAATAACATTAGCTTAGGATTTCATCAAATCCTTTTAAGCTTGGAAACTAAAGTTTGTGCAACCCTTCAACACCTAACTTAGTTTATCATCCAAACATGTGTACAAGTCATCAATTGTACTTTAAGGCTTTCACAAGCCCATCTTATGAATTAACTTATTATTGACTCATCATGTACCTAGCATATGGTACATCACAGTACGTGCGTCTGTTGGCATACATAATCGTTCTAATGGCGGAAACATTAGCAATCGATTTCATGTAATCAACAACTTAATGGGTTCAGTGAACGACTATGATTCCATCATAGTAATTCTACTTTCATCATAATGAATAAGCCATTCAACTTTGTTGATGTTAAACAGATACGAAAGAACTTATCTTCATAAGACTCTCAACTCTATGCCAATTTACTCTCACATAGATTCAAAATCTAGAATACTTTGCATCCCTTTCCAAGTCTTCCAATTACTCTTGCCAGAAGAGAGCATTGGTACATAATACTCAATAAGTAATATGTCTTCAATGTATAAGACATGGAAAAAATAATTTTAGCTCCCACTTAACTTCATGTATATCATGATTCTTCAATCATGTGAATGAAACAATTCACTATAATCACATGAACGAAAAGTAAAATCCTATAATGCTTGCTTAAGATCATTCTAATGATCACTGAAGAAAGCTACGCATAACATGTTAGGATTCTTATATATTCATCTAAGATTTTGTGTTTCAAACACTTCCTTCTCTAAATTCCCATTTTAGAAAAAAAAACGAATTTTATTTGTCATTCATCATTAAAATGAAATGCGGCAATTCCTAACACAATTTATCTTGATCAACATCTTTATGTAAATCTTATGCATTTGTGTACTCTAAAGCTTTATTTACCTTTAAAGATACCCTCACTTTAAAGTAAATCTACTCATGAGCAACAATTTTTGGATTGTAATGCTTCGGCTCGTATGTAACAAGGTCATGATACTATCACTTTCACAAAGTAATATTTTTGAACAATAAGACATGTGCGATAAACTCCCACTGAACTATGCTCTCATACTATCTTCATAGATAATAGTTCAATACCAACTCCCACTTTATAATTCTATTACTTTCACAAAGTAACATTTCAACTATAAGAGATGTTTGTGACGATACATTCTACTCCCACTCTATCTCTCAGAAATACATCTAACTTCTTGAGAGATAGCTTTGTGAGGCACTGATAAGTAGCATTTTAGTCGTATTTTACCCCGCATTTATACCTAATTCCGACTCGATTTTGTGTGCTTAATTGTCTAAGTAGCTCATTTAATTAACTAATTTATAATAATTAGTCGTATTGTTATTATAATATTAGTTTTATTACTATTATTTTATTAATATATTAATATTATATGCAGGTGAGGCGGAATAATAAAGCCGGAAATCGAGTGCTAAACAAATAAAGACGGGTTTTGCATTGATCAAACGTGAGAAGTCAAATTGACAAAGTCAAAGGGTTGACTTTTGGCAAACTCCTCCTCCCTCCTTCATTCAACTGCAATTCACCATTACCATCATCAACCTCCATCGCCATACTCGACCTCAACTCGTCTTTACACTTACATCTCCTCTGTTCAGCAGCAGCAACAACACCGTGTCACCTCAGCTGCAACCCGACTCCATTCACATCGCCATTAATCAACAACAGCAGCAGCTGATCACCATTCACCACGGCTCAACCATATCCCCTGCCAACACCACCATTGATCACCATCCTTTCCATTTTTAACCACCATTCACCAAACAGCCGCCAGCAACAGCCTATAGCCCGACAGTCAACAACAAGACGGACTCCACCTTCACGAATTCGAACTCGGAATCGAAATTCGAGTTGATTCGTGCCACCATCGCTGCCACCATTAACAACCTCCATCACCTGCATTAATGGCCATTGGAACTCGACTCGAACCTTCGCAAATCGGGGTCATAGCAGTAACCATGGCTTCCCAAAATCAAATCCGCCATCAACAACATTAATTGGAAACAATTGTTTCCCAGCCGGTCAACCGACCGACGACTCCCCTACCGGCTGGGAATACATGGGTTTTCACCTTCATTATCAGAGAACTCCCAGCCGGCCTTAGCACCGGTGGCCGGCCAACCGGTTCCCAACATCAATTCGCACTCCCAGACGGTCAACCGTCTGCCGCTCCTCATCCCGGCTGGGAATACATCAAATTCATCACTTCGTTTCCAGGAGACTCCCAGCCGGTGTCAACCCCGGCGGCCGGTGGACCGGCTGAGCCCCTTTTTGGCGTGATTTCCTTTTGTCGTGTCTTCTCCTTTTCACCTTTTGGTCTTATCCCCTTCTTTTGTCGATGGTTTTTGGTGAGGTTTAGTATTGATTTTATTATTATTATTATTATTATTATTATTATTATTAGAAATTAGAAATTAGGAGGGGTCTTATTAATAGACCACTCTCTTGATAATTAGACATACCCCACATTACTTACCTTAGAAATTAGATGAGAAAATTAGACTAGTTCATCTTTCTCTCAAATATTTTAGAACCCTAAATTAATTTTCCTTTTACCCAAGTTGTAATCTTTACTAAAAAATTAATACAATTGTTCTCTTGTTTATCCAAGTTCTTCCCTTTTTATTAGTTTACAATTAATAATTTTGGGGTGTATTTGGGGAATTGAAGAATCCTTTCATTCTTTCAATCCAAAGTTTCCACCTTTTGCAATTAAGTGGTATAATTTCTCTTCCTTATTTCATTTGTTTACATTTTGTTTTTCTCTTAATTCTTGTTTAGTTGTTCATGTTAGAATACTACTTCATGTTGTTTAATTGATGCTAATCTCTCTCTTGTTCATCTTTTCTCTACTCACCATTGTTGTTTACAAGATTGAATCTTTGAATTTCTCATGTTAAGGATTGAGTATTTGGGTTTATTGAGTTAAAGTTTGTGCCTTTAGTTTAATCTTCATTGTCTCTTGAATTAAATTGTCTTTCCTTATAATTTAAGTTGGATTGTTGCATGTTTAGAAGTAGAATTCATATTCCATCCATGTTTATGTTTAAAGATTCCATCTTTGTTGTTTATTTAGCCTTTAGAGACATGATTAGTGAGTAGTCTCCTTCTAGGACTCGGTTTGACCCGATATGGGTAATTTCACTAACTAATTATCATTAAGGCTAATTTGTGGGGAAAATTGGTGAGGGTAGTTTAGAGGAATTTGCTTGCTTAAGGTTTGGGTTTTGGGTAGTGTCAACTTGTGACCCTTGACCACCAACGGAAGTTGGTTAGGTTGTAAATTGGACACCCGAAATTTAGCCTTGTCACCAACTAAGGTTGAGACCTAAGGGAGAACCGAGGGAGGGTGCCTCTAGACTAGCGTTTGAAATCGACCTCCGGAAGGGGGAGTGGGATGACCCGGAATATGATGAGTGCTTAATGACCTTGACCATTTACTTGACCTCCTTGGGAAAATGCATGTTCTTGGGGTTGTCGGGTTTTGAGTTAGGGATACCGGCTTTCGAACCCGGGAGGGGGGTTAGTCGGAGTAGCTAGTGTCCTATTGCGAGACCGGAAGGGAGGTTCTAGGCGAATTAGAGCCATCTCCCCCTTACCTTTCTACCCCGTTTGATTAGCCGAGACGATTAGTATGTGGAATTACTTATATTTGTGGGAGAACCGAGTTCTAGTCCTTCTCTTTATTTGATCTATCCTTTATCTTTTAGCTTGTTCTTATCTTGTCTAGTTTATAACCTTTAAATTTGTTAGTTTAAGTGCTAGTTTGTAATCACTCATCCTTGTTTTATCCGACTTAGCTAAGCATAAGAATTTAAACAATTAGTATTCACCCATGCTCCTTGTGGTTCGACCTCGACTACCCTACTACATTAGTTGAGTTATTTGTTTGATCGGGGGAGTGCGACAAACCCCTCGCTATCACAAACATATATATTTAACGGAGTATTAGGATTTATCCAAGACAATGCATTAGCCTTCAAAAGGCCATCCTAACATGGCAGCTTGATTATATGACAGTCTGATCCATGTAATCTGGTTTAATAAACTCTCTATTCTAGGTATCTCATGGTTGACAATCCGTTTAGAATAATGTGTCCATATGGTATCGTAAATTCCCTATTTGATGAGTTCAAAAACTCATTACAACTTTATAATTGATAAGTAACTTGTTACTTTTAGCAATAATGACATAAGGAGAATCAAATTCATAGCTTATGGACATATAATGATCCCATCATCATAATCGTCTATGTAATCAATTTAAGTTGTTAATCTAATGTTTCTCTATGCAAGTAATTTATGATGATGATTTTAGAACACATAACATAATAAAACGAGTGATTTGGGTTGAAAACCAAATCACCAATATTCAAAATACAACCCGTGTTTAAAGGATACAAGCCAATTTCCAAGTCACATAAGGAAATCAAAATAGTTCTAAAAACATGAAATGCATCATAAAATTTAAAGACAAAGCAAATAAAAGCCAAGCTTTCATTGATCCATCACCATGGTCGGCTACTCTAGCTTCCCTCGTGATCCTCTAGGCTTGCTTCTCCTTGCCTTTGTCCTTGCTAGGAGGGGGCCCTATTTACAATAAAAAGGGTAATAATCACAACTTGTATCACATACTAATTGAGATTGAAACATAAAAGATAGGGATAGTCATATACCTACTGGAATAACCTTTCCAGCTTTGATGTCGCCAAGGTATTTGGAACAATTTCTTTTCCAATGTCCAACACCACAACAATAGTGGCACTTGTCCCCGAGGGGGCACTGTACTTGGGCTTGGAGGAGCTTGCTTCATAAGTCTTAGCTATGTTCCTATTGGGAGTTCGCTTCTTTCCCTTTTTCCCGCTCTTCTTGAAAGTTCCTTTGCTCTTATAATTGACATTGAGCACATCTTTGGTGGTGCTAACACTTAGCCTCATGTCCCTTTCGGCTTGCACAAGCATTTTGTGCAACTCATCAAGAGAAACTTTCTTATCTTGCATATTAAAATTCACCCGGAATTGAACATATGCTTTGATTTTGCTGAGGGAATGAAGAATTCGATCAATTACGAGTTCATTAGGAATTTCCACCTTATGTATTTTCAAGGTCTCAACATGCTCCATCAACTTGAGCACATGTGGGCTCACCTTTAGGCCCTCTTTGATGTTAAGATCAAAGAATGCGGAAGCCGCCTCATATTAAATGACCCTAGGAGCTCGTGAAAACATGTTTACAAGCTTCATGTAGATCTCATGAGCGGTGCTAATCTTTATAGCATTTCGTTGGAGTTCGGCCTCCATAGCAAAGATCAACACATTTTTGATTGCGGACGACTCCCTTTGGTAAACCTCATAGGTTTGCCTAGCGGCGGGGGTGGACCTAGTGGTAATTTCGGTAGGAGATGCCTCGGCAAGGTAACGAAACTTGTCGTCACCTTGCGCGGCCAAGCGAAGTTGCGCGTCCCAATCGGCGAAATTGGACCCATTCTTTTCTAACTTATATCGATCCAGAAAGGATCGGAGCCATGACACATTGGTAAGCATGGTGGAACTATTGGATGAGGACGCGTTTGGAGTTGCCATTGCGGTTGATAAAACAAATTTGACTACAAAATAGGAAATAAAGGAATTAATTTTCATCTATCGTTTTAATAATACTCGTAAATTTAACTACAAGTATTGCATTTATATAGTGACCTCCACCCAACTACATAAATGATTCCGAGATCCAAATTCATATTAATACGGGTACGGTAAGCCGAGTCATCCCTTATTAATATAACTCGGTGGATTAACCTTTTAATCGATTCTACTTTTAGAACTCTCGGTCGATAAAAATTACTCTAATTCTCAGCTTTAGCCCGGAATACATGAGACTACGGTCAACAATACTTCCGTTGAGCTCAATCCAAATTTCGATGTAATAACTTTTTACTACCCCACTTCGCCAATGTAACAAGGTTTGTATTACGGTAAAGTCGGCTCAACTCCCTTATGAAATTGGTACTTCGTGGGTTTCTACTATTTGGTAAGGCTATTTCTCAATTTTTAATATGTGAGAGGTCTTGTCAATTTATTATCTATCACGTTTTAAGTGAACTAAAGCGGTGAACTATGATAATTATAATTGACATGGTTGATGACTCGATATGATATGCATGTGTTGTTATGGCGATTTGGCAATGCATGCAACATATTAAAAAAAAATGCAAAGCAATAAATAAAATTCCTAGTATGGCCTTCCTAAAAATAGAAAATCAAATAATCTATTACATATTCGGAAACCAACTCCTTTGGTCCCTTGAATCTTCAAGTGGCATGCTTCCCAAGACACCGTCTTTGTCGGATCACCTTTCCGAATGGCACCGTCTTTGAAGATGCTCCATAATTACAAATAATAATAAAAAAATACAAAACTATTCCTATTATACATTTGTAAAATGGAAAAACTACTGAAATAAAAAATAAAAGTAATACGAGATCACATTAAATTATAACCGAATCAATATTCCCTTTCATTACGGGTAATATCGATTAAAACTAAGGCCATACTAAGATAAAATTACATAATTCAAAATTATATAAATACAAGACATTCAACAATTGAAATATGCAGCATTATAATATGTACCTATCATGCAAAATCATGTGCCAAATCGCCCTATTTAACTTATGTCGTACATATAACCCGGTTTCATGGAAATGCGTGATAATAACCTTTTAAAATCACTAATTAACACTTAAATCACATCTAAGCTCAAGTTAATTATCCTAACACATTTTAGGACTCAAAAATCAAGCATCACTAAATTTTTGACAATAATTCAACTTGATTTAATTTTATGCTCATTTTTTACCTTAAAAACACAATATTTATGAAATAAATCCAAATTAATTCATAAAAGTTTCAAAATTTGAATTTTAAATTTTTGAACATTCTGGAATAATTCCATGACCCTCATATTGTCAAAAAACATGGTTAAAATTTTCGAATTAATTTTGAGAAAATATAGTTGCATTTTTATCGGTTTTATCTCATAAAATGTATAAAGTATACGAAAATTAAACCAATAATTTTTACAACTTTAGATCTGATTAGTGGGATATTAATGCAACTTAAAATAATTTTCTCAAGCCATGCAATACGATTTAGCTAATTTTTGCTAAAATAGTCACTATTTATGCCATTTTTCCTCAAAACTCCATAAATCATGCTAAAGAAGATATTTAAATCTAGAAATTTACATACTCTCTGTAAATCTTGCATGTGACATCATATTAAAAGATCATGGATTAATTCAAGATCTAACTAATTTTAACCATTTTACCTCTTTTAATCCATTTTTATCTCATAAAAATCATAAAACATGCAATATTAATCAAATTAACACGTTCTTTTACACAAAACTTGTAAAATATGCATGTGAGGTCATATAAAATTTCCAAGGTCAGAAACGAAGTTTAACTAAGTTTAGCATTTTAATTCCCATTTTAGTCATAAAAATGTAATAAAATGACCAAAAATCCTTAAAATGAGCAATAAATTTCCATAAATCATAAAAATGACCTAAAAACATTTTAGGACCATAATATATAACATGCATGGTGATTTCGTGGCTTATACTTACAAATCACAAATTTTAAGTTTTATATGTTAACCTTTTAACTCGGAAAAACAATAACCGATTATGCATGCAACATCCTTATGCTCTGATACCACTTGTTAGGTTCATATACCTATTATTAGACTCCTCTAATAGTGAACTAATTAAATTGTTAATTATTTGTTCTTTAGATCTAGTGCATGCATAACAAAATGAAAGATTTATAAGAAAAACAATGTTCCTTACATTGTTTGTTGGTTCGAAATATGTGGGCACAAGTAAGGTCACCTTATTTCACTTGTTCTTGAGCTAAATATTGTGGATGATCCTCCTAATACTCCAAATTTAAAAGCCACTCCAATAAATTGCAACCAAGATTAATCCCAAAAATCTCTACTAATATTAACTAGATATTAGTAGAAATATTACCTTAATGATACTAATATTCTTATATTACTACCTCTAGTAATAGATTTAGTGTATTAGTATTTATAGAGAGTTTTATTGATTTTGCATGTGAAGAAGATTAAGGCAAAATGAGCAAAAACAAGTGAAGAAGCAACAACAAAAATGAGCAACTAATGCCCCTTTTGTAAGCCAAAAACCGGTGGCTTGTAGAGCTCCAAGGGAATATATTTTCTCTTGTTTTTATTCACTTGTTTTGTTTAGGTAGAGTGTGTAAGAGTTGGAATGATTAAAGCTAGTATGCAAGGTCACTATCAAGCTTTAATCATAAAACAATAAAGACAAAAGAGCATCTTTTGCTCATCTTATTTGGCCGAAATATTGGTCCTTATATGGTCCATTTTTGCCTTTTGTCATTTGTCCCACAAATGCTTATAAGTCTTATGTTTAACTATCTTACAAATTTAATTATTAATGTAATCATTTAACACTTAAATATTACACTTAATAATATAATATACACTCCACTTTTTGAGTAGTATACTACCATTATATCAACACATAATGGGTCCCATAATTACTAGTTGGTTAAAATTACAACTTCTTGTAACTTTAAATAACTAATTTCCTCTACCTCAAAACTTATATAATACCTCAACTAATTTAGTAATTTAACGCTTAATTACTAAATTAAATCTTATTTAATCACATTAAAATAAGACGCAAAATTACACTCCTACAATTAAGGAATTAATTAATTCGTATCGAATACAATTAATTAAATATCTATTTGGGCCTCATCCTATAAGTGTGATCTAAAGGGATCAACTGACCACCACCGTCACACGACAGTAATGTCAAACTCTAGTTAGCCAATCATTACCGATTAATGACGGTCAGTCGACTGTATAAATAATCATCCCTCACGTATTCTTAATATGAGATTTAATAATGATATTTAAATCTTGCGATCGCACTATTGTTGAGGACACATTTCCCAACACTACCAACATATGAACAACAGTAACCAAACAACAAAATGAAATCACAAGAATATAACACGTTGCATATAATACAACATATGAAGCAAGTATGAAAAACCAATGTTATAGTAACCTTAGTCATAACATCATCTCTGGATGTGAGGTTATACCAACCGCGACTATAACTTCAATATATATAACTTGAAGTTATACTTACCTCAACCATGACCTTGACACAAAAGTCAAAGTTATACTAGTTACAACCATAACCTTAAGCCATAATCTCAGGGTACGTTAGTTCGAGCTATAACCTTAACTCGCGTTCCAAAGTTATAGTAGATTCAGCTATAACCTTGATTCATATTTCAAAGGTTATACCTGTCTCAGCCATAACTAGAGTAACGTCTCAAAGTTGTACTAACTTTAGCTATAACACTCGAATCATCATCAAGGTTGTACTAGCTTTAGCTATAACTTTGAATCCCACTCTTGGCCGCCTATCATGCCGCCACTAGGGTTTCATTCGTAAACCCTAATTGCGCTCATGACACCCAAAATAAACATATAAACAACATACGATATATAATTAAAACATTAAAACATATACAAACATGCGAAAACTTACTTAATCATAATAATAAACAATCAAACAAATCAATCATTAAATCATATTAATTACATCAATTGGCATAAATACAATCAACAGAGAAACACCTAGTTACCTTTTTAGCAATTAACGATGCGAATTAATGAAAACCTTCATGAAAGACACGACCATCAAATCCTTGTCTCCAACACTTGATATCTTCCCAAAATCGACATTAAAGATGCACGAATCCAAAACCCATGCGCTAGAAATTATGCATCACGAATCCTCCCTTAAAAACGCTAAGAGAAGACATCTTCTTCTTTACCCATAAAAATAAGAGACCTTAAAAGTAGGTCTAAAGGTCCATACAAATAATGTAATACCCCGTATTTTATATAATATAATCAATTAAACGGATATTATTATATATTAATTATTATGTATTTTATATTACTAATTATGTCGGGATAATAGTTGAGTCGATAATTACTTTAAGCTATCGTAAGTTATTTGAGACGGGTTTATATGGAATTCGAAATGTGAGCTGACCCATTTGAGTTGGCCCATTAACTGTTCAGCCCATTTAACCCTAAGCCCAACTAAACCCTAACCCTAACCCTAATAATATCCTAACCAACCCGCCTCCCTCATTCCTTACTCCCTCAACCCGCCTCCTTTCTTCACCAACACCAAACACCAGCTTTCACGCAAAACGAGAGAGAGAGAGAGAGAGTGAGCTTGGGGTGTTGGCGGCGCAGCAAGGAAGAGCTAGGGGCTATTGTCGACGACTGTGGATGGCCGTGGTGGCTGTTGTGGTGGCGGAAAGGTAAGCATTCAACCCCTCCTCTGTTTTTCGCATTTAATGTCGGGTTTTTGGTGATTGTTTCGTGACTTAGGGAGGTGAGGCTAGTGGTTGTTGACGGGGTAAAGGAGTAGGGTGGTAAGTGATGAATGTAGTGGTGGTGGTTAGGGTGGTTATAGGTGGTGGTAGTGACAGATAGAGGCGGCGGCGATAGGAGGTAACAAACGGGTTTAAAAAGGGGTTTGATGCGGGTTTTAGACGGGTAGGTTTGGGGTGGCGCCACCGTGGACTCGGGGGAGGTCGATACGGTGGTGCTATAGTGTCTGTGTGCGTGGGTTGACAGAGAGCATGGCTGTGGTGGTTTGGCAGGGAATAGAGCAGGGCTGCGGTGGTGGTGAGTCGAGAAAATGGGGCGGTTGGTGAGGTGGGCGGTGAACTGGCCAAATGCCAGCCCTGGTTCGACTCGCCGGCGGCAGTCGACCAGGCTGGTGGTGGTTGTTGGTTGTGGGGTCGAAGTGGACAGCAAGTGCGGTGGTTGTCACGGTGGTTAGGCGGCGCGTGGAGTCGGGAAACGGGTTGGAAACCGTAGGTTGGGGCGTGTTACGTAGTAGTTTGGTTCGTTTCGTTATTATTCAAGTTATCGTATTTTTAATTAATTAATTTAATTCCCGAGTTAAGTAAATAATTAAAGACGGGTTTAAGTCGGGTTGTTGAGTTGTTCAATATTTGATTCGGGTTTTCTTAAGCGTATAATTCGTTTAATCTTTATTTATCATATTAGTTATTTAACTTAAATTTCCGAGTCTTTTAAAATAATTCAAGTCGGGTTTTGAGTCGGGTTTGTTAAAAGAGAAAAGTTACTATATCGGGAAAGTTTCCATTTTAAGAAATTCTACTTTAGTAACCTTCTATTTTGGGAAGTTGGGTCAAATACTAATCGGGTTATTTTAGTTATCAGTTGGGCATAAGTTTGGTGTCGGGATTGTATTTCGGGAAAGCTTCTATTTTGGGAGATTTCCATACTTAGTAGTTAGTAATTATAAATATTATAACTGTTTTAGGTGACGGATTCGTGAAGGATCGATAATCAGATTCGTTGATTTATTTTATGGACTGCTTGAACTACTTAATTGGATTTGCTGGCACTTTGAGGTAGGGAAATACACTTGACTTATTATCGTTGTTGTTTAATTGTGTTGACTTGATTCGTGGTTGTTGATTTACGTTATGATTCATATATGGGAAGGTGATTGACTGAATTGATTGTATTGAGTATGATATCGCAACATCGAGTAACCGGCATGATTTTATGATTTATCAGTTCAGTGATTTATATATATATATATATATATATATATATATATATATATATATATATATTGTGTTGCATTGATTTATGTTGAGCATCTCATATGCATTGGAGTTGGAGGATGGTGTAGGAGTGACGATGTTGAGATACGATGTGAGTTGTGATAAGGCCCAAAGCGGGTTCTGCGCAGACTTGCCCTGGTGTCCTCAACAAGGAAATGGCGGATCGGCTACGGTCGATATTTATAGTCTACCGGGGATCGGTATGGCTGGGTTGTCCGGGGTATGAGATATGAGATATGAGTTGAGATGGAGATGGAGGTGACGGAGGAGCATGCATATCATATTTTATTGTTTCATTGTTTTCCCTACTCAGCTTCGCGGCTGACCCTGTGTATTCGTGTACGCCTGTGATGATCCAATTATTGGGGAGCAGATTGACAGGTATTTCAGAGACTGATGGGAGCTGGCCGGGAAGAGAGCTTGGATGATTGACTTAGTGCCTAGCCCACCTTAGTCTTATTAGTAGTTTTATCAGACTTTATCTTTTGGTCATATTTTTGGAAGCTTTGTTTTAATTCTAGCTGTAATCTCACTATAAACATTTTAATAAAGTACTGTGTTTCTTTCCTTTGTTATCTACTGCCTCGGGTTTCCGAGATGGTAACACCGTCATTTATCTGAGGAGTCCTAGTTCAGGCCCTTAAATAAATGGGGGTGTTACAAATAATCTCCATAAAATTATTTGGAGATAAATATGATGTAGAGGTAAGAACAAGGATTGCGGAAATATATTTTGAATATGAGTTTGGAAGAAGAAAAGATATTAAACAATGGAGTTAAAGGAAGAAAAGAGAACAAAAAGAGAGGACAAAGAGAGAGGCGTGCGGCAGCAATCTCACGGACCAAACAAATAAATTGACCTAGTTGCTTGCTAGGTTGAATTCTATTTATAAGGGGATTAACTAATGGGTTTTGGGTCCATTAGCTTATATAATGGATTATCTAATTACAAATTGGGTTAGGTATTATTTTATTTTATTTTTATGGCGAGGGGTTGAATCCCCCTGGGTCCATGCATTCCCGCACCACCACATAGACCATGTAAGCCACCCCCTTCGGGGGCTGCAGTGGTCAAGTGATCATCGCCCCAGCTGGTAGTCGAACCCGAGACCTCTCAACTCCTACACTTCTGCAAGGTTCAAGGTTTAACCCGGCTACCACTGAACTAACACCACTTGGTTGGGTTAGGTATTATTAAAATGCTTGGAGAGCTTATATAAAAGAGATGATTAATAAATTAAAATAACAAAATGGTGCACAGACATTTTAGCCCATTCAAAGTAGGTCAAAATAAGAAATAATAAAGTAGAGAATGGATGCGATAAATACATATATTCAAAATGCACTATTAAACTCCGAAATAATCAATTAAATAAGGAAATTTTATAATAAAATATTATTATAAAATACAGGGTGTTACATTCCTTCCCTCTAGCGCTACGACCATGACAAATGACGGTGAATCCGGTGGTAATTCCGGTGCTTCCAGCGGCAAGTTCGCCCTGCACCCCGTTTACTCCGTCACAAACATTCTCACTAAAGTTCGTTTGCTCGATGGTATAAAAATTACGTATTCTGCGTGGGTGAAACTCTTCACTCTCCACGCCAAAGGATACAAGGTAACCCATCATATTGATGGTACCCGTCCTCCTGCCACAGCCGATCCCACATATGCCGAATAGTGTTAGATTGATGCACATGTACTCCAATGGATCTATGGTTCCATCTCGAAGGATCTCCTTCTCTAGGTTCTTGAAACGGATTCCACCGCCTATGAGGCCTGGACCCATCTCAAAAACCATTTCCATAACAATAAAGGGGCACGTGTTGCGGCGTTGGAGAATGAATTTACAAACACGTTGTTGTCCAAGTGTTCGTCACTTGACGATTACTTCCAGTAATTAAAAGACATCGGCACTCAACTCACTGATGTCTGGAGTGTCGTTGATGATCTACGATTGGTATTGCAACTAGTTCATAGTCTACCGAAGGAATATGATACGGTTGGCGCATACATCAATCAAACCCTTCCTAAATTTGAGGCAGTCCGGAGCATGCTTCAATTGGAGGAGCACCGTCAGTCACTCGTCCGGATAACACCCCTGCTGCTACGTTGGCCGCACCCGCTATCTCATCTTCTCCTACCTCCGGTTGGGGTGAAGGGTCATCTAATGGTAATGAGCAATCGAATTTTAATAACAACGGTGGAGAAAATTGGAACAAGAATAAATCCAGTTACAAGGGGAAAGGGAATGGGAATGGCGGTTGGAATAATAATCAGCGCGATGGTAATTCCGAGGCTGGACGACCACCCCATACTCAAACATGGGTTGCTACAACACCGACACAATTCTGCCCTATGTCGTGGGCCATTCCTCCGTGTTTATATCCTACTCTACAAGGGTGGGTTAAACCATGGTAACCACAACCTCGTGGTGCCTAACCCTCATAGCCGCGATTTCAGCAAGTTCCACCGGTTGCAGGATTAGCTTATGTTGCTTCTGATGGGTTTGGGCCGTCCCAATTGGGACAAGTATTACAAGCCATGACGTTCTATCAACCCGAGGAAAATAATTTTTACATGGACACGGGTGCATCCTCACGTTTTGACGTCCGATTCAGGTATGTTATCTCCTCCGTTCAATAAGAGTAATATTCAGTCTATTTATGTCGGTAATGGTAAGTCCATTGTAGTACAAGGCTCAGGCCACACCACACTCCATGCACCTACCCGTAATTTTACTCTTAATAACGTCCTATATACCCCTTGAATAATGAAAAATTAATTTCCTTCAGACAATTCACTAGGGATAATAACGTGAGTGTCTAATTTGACACTAATGGCTTTTCTGTGAAGGATATACGGACCGGGACAATTCTAACGAGGAGCAATAGCACCGGTACACTCTACCCCGTGTCATCTATGTCATCAAAAGAGCTGCCCCAGGCCTGTCTAGCCGCGTCGACCTCCGAACTATGGCACTCTCGCCTTGTCATCCGGGTTTAAACATTATTGATTTTCTTCGGTCTCAAAGACTATTGTGTATAATAAGGAGCGTCGTTCCAAAATTCGTCATGCTTGTCAAATTGGCAAACACAAACGTTTAGCATTTAATCATTCTCATTCTATTTCTTTATCGCCGTTTGATATTATTCACTGTGATTTGTGGACCTCTCCGGTTTTAAGTAAAAGCGGTTTTAAATACTATATAGTTTTAATTGACAACTATTCTCAATATGTATGGATTTATCCGCTTAAATTCAAATCAGAGGTTTTTTCCAAATTTATTCAATTTTGTAACTACCTTAGAAAATAATTTGAAAAAGAAATAAAAATCTTACAATGTGATATGAGGCGCGAATTCGACAATTCTTCTTTTCACCAATTCTCCATACAACACAGTCTTTCACTACGTTTTTCGTGCCCCCATAAATCATCCCAAAATGGGTAAGGCAGAATGCATGATTCGTTGCCTAATTAAAATCGTTCTTGATTTACTTGCTCACGCGTCACTTTCTCCAAATTTTTGGGTCGATGCACTCCACACCGCTACCTATCTTCACAACATTCTCCCCTCCAATTTACTACATTTTCGATCACCCGCTCCTGCCCTATTTCTACGTCATCCCACATATGATCACCGCCGTGTCTTCGGGTGTCTATGCTACCCGAATATGCCAGCCACACGAAATCACAAGCTCCATACTCGCTCCCTCAAATGCGTCTTTCTAGGCTATCCACAAAATTATCGAGGGTACCGGTGTCTTTGATATTGCTACTGGTAAAATTATTTTGTCCCGACATGTTACCTTTGATGAACAAGTCTTCCCATTTGCCTCGACATTCCAACCGGAACCGTCTTCTTACACGTTCCTTGACCACGACCTCTACTCCCCTATAGCTGACCAATTTGCCTACCCTAATTGTCCACCAACCACTGCCATGTCCCCCGGCCAACTCCCCACTCAACCCTCATACCCTTCACACACCAGTCCCCACTCCCACACCCTCTTCCACTGACAATCCAACATACCTAATTACGAACTCCCCTGCCACCACACCCAGCCCATCACCACCTAACCCACCACTTCCCCCTCCTCAACGGCCCCATACTATGGCCACTCGCCTCCAACATGGCATCACCAAACCTATAAACCGCATGAACCTCCTTGCCCATCGATAATCCTCTCTCACCCAAACAAAAATTTCCCACCGAGGCCCTTCATGATCCCAATTGGCGAGCCGCCATGATTGCTGAATATAAGGCTCTTATTGATAATAAAAACATGGGAGCTCGTACCTAGGCCATCTGACGCTCATGTGATTCAATGTATGTGGTTGTTCCGCCATAAGTTCAGGTCTGATGGCCGTCTTAAGTTCTATAAAGTGCGCCTGGTTGTTAATGACAAAACACATCATGTCGGTGTTGATTGTGATGAGACTTTTAGTCCCGTAGTTAAACCTGCTACTATTCGTATGGTCCTTAGCCTAGCCGTTTCTCGTGCTTGGCCGATTTATCAACTTGACGTTAAAAATGCCTTCTTACACGGTGAATTACATGAAACGGTATATATGCACCAACCTCCGGGATTTGTTAATTCGGCTGCTCTATCCCATGTATGCCGCCTTCAGAAATCTCTTTATGGGCTTAAGCAAGCTCCCCGTGCATGGTATCAAAGGTTTGCTAATTTTATTTTATCACAGGGGTTTCGAAGTAGCAAATGCGATGCATCATTTTTTATCTATCATCACAGTTCTGATATTGTCTACCTTTTATTGTATGTCGATGATATTGTGCTTACCGCTTCTAATTCCACATTACTTCGTCGTATTATTGCCACTTTGTCTACTGAATTTGATATGACAGATTTGGGCAAGCTCCATAATTTCCATGATATTACGGTCTCTCATTCACAACATGGTCTATTTTTCTCGCAAGGACAGTATGCCAAATCCGTTCTTGCCTGTGCCTCGATGACTGAGTGTAATGCCACATCCACTCCTGTTGATACTTCTTCCAAACTTACTGCTGCTGACGGTCCTCCTGTGGCCGATCCCGTACTTTACCGGAGTCTTGCAGGTGCGTTACTATATCTAACTATAACTTAGCCCGATATCACCTACGCCATCCATCAAATATGCTTATTTATGCATGACCCGAGGGAAAGCCATCTGCATTTCTTGAAACGGGTGCTACGTTATGTGAAAGGCACCCTACACTACGACCTTACTATGCCCGTATCCAAGTCACACACTCTCACCGCTTATTCTGATGCCGACTGGGCCGGCTGTCCTGACTCTCGCCGTTTAACCTCCGGGTATTGCGTATTTTTAGGTGATAATCTTATTTTTTGGTCATCAGAACGCCAGACCACAGTATCTCTGTCAAGTGCCGAGCCTGAGTATCGTAGGGTTGACAATGTCGTCGCCGAAACTAGTTTGCTTCGAAATCTGCTTCTCGAGCTTCACCTGCCAATTCAACACGCAACACTAGTCTATTGCGACCAAATATCTGTTGTTTATCTGGTAAGCAACCCGGTACTGTTAGGTTCATATACCTATTATTAGACTCCTCTAATGGTGAACAAATTAACTTGTTAATTATATGTTCTTTAGATCTAGTGCATGCATAACAAAATGAAAGATTTATAAGAAAAACAATGCCCCTTACATTGATATATGGTTCGAAATATAGGGCACAAGTAAGGTCACCTTCCTTCACTTGTCCTTGAGCTTAATGTGATGGATGATCCTCCTAAGACTCCAAGTATAGAAATCCTCCTTAGATTGCACCCAAGACTTACCCTTAAGCTAGTATACTAATTAACTAGATTATTATACTAGTATCCATAAAATGATTCTAATATTATTATTATTACTACACTAGTAATGTTGTTTTGATATTAGAATGGATGAACAAATGCTTGTGAATCTCCAAAAACTTGTTGGAGAAAAACTAGAGAGAAGTAGAAGAGTTTTTGCATGAGATGAATAATGAAATGAATTAGGTAGTGTAATAAGAGACCAAACATCTCTATAAAAAGAAGTGGAAAACCGGTGGGAGGGGTCAAGGGGAACAAAACAAAAGTTGGAATCTCCTTTCCCTTTTTCGCTTATCAATAACTTAGGTGTGTAAGGCTATATAAGGGTAGGTACAATTATTTATATTTTATCACATAATATAAAATAATCACAACCCATTTACACACCCTCCATTTCGGTCCATACACCATAAAATGGACTACCATTTTATTTTGTCAATTTGTCATTTGTCACACAATATGTCACATGTAGTCTTATACATGTTATTAATTAATTTGATGCATATTTATCACATAAATATCATTTTAGAAATTAATTAAATTACATACAACAAATTGACTAATGATACATGATCATATAAATAAAATGGGTCATATAATTATAATTCACAACATCTTGTAATTATAATTAACCATTCATTCTTATCTCTATTGTTTCTCAAACAATTATCAATATTAGTAACAAAGCATTTTTATTACTAAAATAAATCTTATTTAATCCCATTAAAATAAGATATCAATATTCTCTCTCACAAGTAAATTGTTCACTTTTAAGGAATTGATTACCTCGTATCCTCATACAATTAACCAATTTATCCATTAAGGAAATTGTCCTTTAGGTGTGACTTTAAGGGATCAACTGACCACCACCGTCACACGACAGTAATGTCAAACTCTAGTCAGCCAATCATTACCGATTAATGAAGATCAGTTGATTATATAATAAATCATCCCTCACGTATTCTTTATACGAGATTCAATTATGATATTAAATCATGTGATCGCACTATTGTCGAGGACACATTTTCCAACAATCTCCCACTTATCCTAGACAAGTGTGCGTCACCATTTCTCTTGTTCTATTACAATCTCCCACTCAATGCAAGGTGTCTTGCAGGTCGTACTTACACTTGATCATATCTTGAGTGGTTTTCTCGATCTGGAGATTAACTGTCTGACCGGAATTATCTGCCATAGATACCTTCCGAGCGTGGCCACGCATTTCCAGTTAACTACTCCTCGAGTGGCCTTGATATTTCAAACAACCCTGACAAGGAGTGGACAATTCCTATCGCCCTATTCCCTTCTGCTCACCACACCATCATAACCCAAAATATACCCAGTTTGACCTCATTTACGAAATCGTAGAGTATAAATCAAAGCTAATCAGAAGTTGTGCCAACTTGGGCGAATAGTCTCTAGTCAAAAGATTTGACTCATAAGAATACTATAGTAGCTCTTGCCACGACCAGGCTTTATGAATTACCAGAACTCTATAAGCGGTCACTGCCCGACAGAGTGTCCCATACAGTCTGCCTATGTGATCGACTAGTCATCCCATATGACTCTATGGCACTTGAACTTGCCATCAATCGCATCACACTCTAGTCACTTCGAGACGTCACCTCATATAAGTAACTAGGGTCGAATACCATGTCAATCCAGTTCACTTTAATGGGGTTCAATTTGTCTCTACAACCCATTCGGATACGATAAGGTAGCATGTGAGTTTAATGAAACTCAAACGATAAATGTGATTATCACATATGAATAGTCAATACACTATTACTAATTCATATCTCATAATCTTAAGTGTATTATTAACACTAGTTTAGATGCAATAAAAGCTTGGAAAGTAGATATACCCGATATCCTTATATTCCAACTTTATTAATTGCTATTTCCTTCCATTCAATGTCATCTCTAATGACATGCATTTATCCAGATATATGTCTAGACTACTTACCAGACATGGGTTCTTTAACTTGAAAGATGCTCCCACTGTTATCGCATAACTTGTGACAAAATCATTTGTAGAGGGATTCACCCTTAATCCCTTCATTAACGATTTTATCACTATTTACTTAGATTCCTTTTGTAGTATTTGCAATGCACGAAACTAAAACACTTTTGTTAGTTTCTAACTCTTTAGTCAATAAAGCAGTCTAGGATTTCATCAAATCCCTTTTGGAGACTAAAGTTTGTGCAACCCTTAAGCACTTAACTTAGTCTGTCATCCAAACATGTGAACGAATCCTTAATTCTTCTCAAGAATCTCAAGAATGTTCTTTAAGGCTTTCACAAGCCATATTATGGGAATTATCCCTTTTATTGACTTGTTATGCTCTCAGCATATGTCACATCATGGCACGTGCGTCTGTTGGCATACATGATCATTCTAATGGCGGAAACATTAGAATTTGATTTCATATGATCAACAACTTAATAGGTTCAGTGAATGACTATGACTCCATCATAGTAATTCTACTTCCATCAACATGAATAGGCTATTCAACCTTGTTGATGTACAAAAGATACGAAAGATCTTATTATCATAAGACTCTAAACTTTATGCCAATATACTTTCACATAGATTCGGTAATCTAAAGTATATTGCACCCTTTCCTAGTCTCCCAATCACTCTTGCCAGAAAAGAGCATTGGTACATTATTCTCAATAAGTAATATTTTATCAACATATAAGACATGGAGAAACAATTCTAGCTCCCACTTAACTTCATGTATATCATGATTCTCCAATCATGTGAATGAAACAATTCACTATTATCACATGTACAAAAAGTATAATCCTTTAATGCTTGCTTAAGATCATTCTAAGATCACTTAAGAAAGCTACGCATAAGATGTTAGGATTCTTATATCTTCATCTAAGATTTTGTGTTTCAAACACTTCCTTCTTTAAATTCCCATCTTAGAAAAGTGAATTTTATTTGCCATTTTTTATTAAAATGAAATGCGGCAATTCCTAACACAATCTATCTTGATCAACATCTTCATGTAAATTTTATGCATTTATGTACTGTAAAGCTCTATTTACTTTTGAGGAGACCCTCACCTTAAAGTAAATCTACTCTTGAGTAACAATTTTCGGATTGTAATGTGATGGCTCGTATATAACAAGGTCATGATACTATCACTTTCACAAAGTACTATTTTAACAATAAGACATGTGCGATAAACTTCCACTGAACTATGCTCTCATTCTATCTTCATAGACTATAGTTCAATACCAACTCCCACTCTATAATTCTATTACTTTCACAAAGTAACATTTCAACTATAAGAGATGTTTGTGACTATTCGATCTACTCCCACTCTATCTCTCAGAAATATATCTATCTTCTTGAGAGATAGCTTTGTGAGTCACAAACATATATATTTAACGGAGTATTAGGAGTTTACCAAGACTATGTATTAGCTTTCAAAAGGCCATCCTAACATGGCAACTTGATAATATGCGAGTCTTATCCATGTCATCTGTTTAATAGATTCTCTATTCTAGGTATCTCATGGTTGACCATCCGTTTAGAATAATGTGTCCATATGGTATCGTAAATTCCCTACTTGATGAGTTCAAAAACGCATTACAACTTTAATTGATCTTACATAAGTAAGTTGTTACTTTTAGTAATAATGACATAAGGAGAATCAAATTCATAGCTTAAGGACATATAATGATCCCATCATCATAATCGTCTATTTGATCAATTTGAGTTGTCTATCTAAGGTTTCTCTACGCAAGTAATTAATGATGATGTTTTTAGAACAAGTAACATAATAAAACAAGTGACTTGGGTTGCAAACCAAGTCACCAATATCCAAAATACAACCCGTGTTTAAAGGATACAAGCCAATTTCCAAGTCACACAAGGAAATCAGAATAGTTCTAAAAACTTCAAATACATCATAAAATTAAAGACAAAGCAAATAAAAGCCAAGCTTCCATTGATCCATCACCACGGTTGGCTACTCTAGCTTCCCACATGATCCTCTAGGCTTGCTTCTCCATGCCTTTGTCCTTGGTAGGAGGCCCTATTTACAATAAAAAGGGTAATCATCACAACTTGTATCATCATACCAAGGTTGAGATTGAAACATAAAAGATAGGGATAGTTATATACCTACTGGAATAACCTTTCCAGCTTTGATGTCGCCAAGGTATTTGGAACAGTTTCTCGTCCAATGCCCAACACCACAACAATAGTGGCACTTGTCCCCGGTGGGGGCATTGTACTTGGGCTTGGAGGTACTAGCTTCACAAGCTTTAGCTATATTCCTGTTGGGAGTTCGCTTCTTCCCCTTCTTCCCGCCTTTCTTGAAGGTTCCCTTGCTCTTATGATTGACATTGAGCACATCTTTGGTGTTGCTAACACTTAGCCCCATGTCCCTTTCGGCTTGCATAAGCATTTTGTGCAACTCATCAAAGGAAACTTTCTTATCTTGCATATTAAAATTCACCCGGAATTGAACATATGCTTTGATTTTGTTGAGGGAATGAAGAATTCGATCAATTACGAGTTCATTGGGAATTTCCACCTTATGCATTTTCAAGGTCTCAACATGCTCCATCAACTTGAGCACATGAGGGCTCACCTTTTGGCCCTCTTTGATGTTAAGATCAAAGAATGCGGAAGCCGCCTCATATTGAATGACCCTAGGAGCTCGTGAAAACATGTTCACAAGCTTCATGTAGATCTCATGAGCGGTGCTAATCTTTATAGCACTTCGTTGGAGTTCGGCCTCCATAGCAAAGATCAACACATTTTTGATCGCAGCCGACTCCTTTTGGTAAACCTCATAGCTTTGCCTAGCGGCGGGGGTGGACCTAGCCTTAGGTTCGGAGGGAGATGCCTCGGTAAGGTAACAAAGCTTGTCGTCACCTTGTGCGGCCAAGAGAAGTTGCGCGTCCCAATCGGCGAAATTGGACCCATTCTTTTCTAACTTATATCGATCCATAAAGGATCGGAGCCATGACACATTGGTAAGCGTGGTGGAACTATTGGATGCGGACGCGTTTGGAGTTGCCATTGCGGTTGATAAAACAAATTTGACTACAAAATAGGAAATGAAGGAATTAATTTTCATCTATCGTTTTAATAATACTCGTAAATTTAACTACAAGTATTGCATTTATATAGTGACCTCCACCCAACTACATAAATGATTCCGAGATCCAAATTCATATTAATACGGGTACGGTAAGCCGAGTCATCCCTTATTAATATAACTCGGTGGATTAACCTTTTAATCAATTCTACTTTTAGAACTCTCGGTCGATAAAAATTACTCTAATTCGCATCTTTAGCCCGGAACACATGCGACTACGGTCACGAATACTTCCGTTGAGCTCAATCCAAATTTCGATGTAATAACATTTTATTACCCCATTTCGCCAACGTAACAAGGTTTGTATTACGGTGAAGCCGGATTAACTCCCTTATGAAATTGGTACTTCATGGGTTCTACTATTTGGTAAGGCTATATCTCAATTATTATATGTGAGAGGTCTTGTCAATTTATTATCTATCACGTTTTAAGTGAACTAAAGCGGTGAACTATGATAATTATAATTGACACGGTCGATGACTCGATATGATATGCATGTGTTGTTGTGGCGATTTGGCAATGCATGCAACATATTAAAAGAAATGCAAAGCAATAAATAAAATTCCTAGTATGGCCTTCCTAAAATAGAAAAATAAATATTCTATTACATATTCGGAAACCAACTCCTTTGGTCCCTTGAATCTTCATGTGACACGCCTCCCAAGACACCGTATTCGTCGGGTCACCTTTCCGAATGGCACCGTCTTTGAAGATGCTCCATAATTACAAATAATAATAAAAATACAAAGCTATTCCTATTATACATTTATAAAATGGAAAAACTAATAAAATTAAAATAAAAGTGATACGAGATCACATTAAATTACAACCAAATCAATATTCCCTTTCATTACGGGTAATATTGATTAAACTAAGGCCATACTAAGATTAAAATTACATAATTCAAAATTATATAAATAAAAGACATTCAACAATTGAAATATGCAGCATTATAATATGTACCTATCATGCCAAATGATGTGCCAAATCGCCCTATTTAACTTATGCCGTACATATAACCCGGTTTTATGGAAATGCGTGATAATAACCTTTTAAAATCACTTATTAACACTTAAATCACATCTAAGCTCAATTTAATTATCCTAACACTTTTTAGGACTCAAAATTTAGTCATCACTCAATTTTTAACAATAATTCAACTTGATTTAATTTTATGCTCATTTTTGACCTTAAAATCATAATATTTATGAAATAAATCCAAATTAATTTATAAAAATTTCAAAATTTGAATTTTAAATTTTTGAACATTCTGGAATAATTCCATGACACTCATAATGTCAAAAATCATGGTTAAAAGTTTCGAATTAATTTTGAGAAAATATAGTTGCATTTTATCGGTTTTATCTCATAAAATATTTAAAGTATCCAAAAATTACTCCAATAATTTTTACAACCTTAGATCTGATTAGTGGGATATTAATGAAACTTAAATAATTTTCTCAAGCCATGCAATATGGTTTAGCTAATTTTGCTAAAATAGTCACTATTTATGCCATTTTTACTCTAAAAATCCATAAATCATGCTAAAAGATATATTTTAATCTCGAAACTTACATACTCCCTGTAAATTATGCATTCGACATCATATTAAAAAAATCATGGCTTAATTCGAAATTTAACTATTTTTAACCATTTTACCTCTTTTAATCCATTTTTATATCATAAAAATCATAAATCATGCATATTAATCAAATTAATACGAGTATTTACACAAAACTTATAAAATATGCATGTGAGGTCATATAAAATTTCCAAGGTCAGAAACTTAGTTTAACTATTTTTAGCATTTTAATTCCCATTTTAGTCATAAAAATGTAATAAAATCACTAAAAATCATTAAAATGAGCAATAAATTTCCATAAATCATAAAACTGACCTAAAAACATTTTTAGGACCAAATTATATAACATGCATGGTGATTTCGTGGCTTATACTTATAAATCACAAATTTTTAGTTTTATATGTTAACCTTTCAACTCGGAAAAACAATAACCGATTATGCAAGCAACATCCTTATGCTCTGATACCACTTGTTAGGTTCATATACCTATTATTATACTCCTCTAATGGTGAACAAATTAACTTGTTAATTATATGTTCTTTAGATCTAGTGCATGCATAACAAAATATAAGATTTATAAGAAAAACAATGTCCCTTACATTGATATATGGTTCGAAATATAGGGCACAAGTAAGGTCACCTTCCTTCACTTGTTCTTGAGCTTAATGTGATGGATGATCCTCCTAAGACTCCAAGTATAGAAATCCTCCTTAGATTGCACCCAAGACTTACCCTTAAACTAGTATACTAATTAACTAGATTATTATACTAGTATCCTTAAAATGATTCTAATATTATTATTATTACTACACTAGTAATGTTGTTTTGATATTAGAATGGATGAACAAATGCTTGTGAATCTCCAAAAACTTTTTGGAGAAAAACTAGAGAGAAGTAGGAGAGTTTTTGCATGAGATGAATAATGAAATGAATTAGGTAGTGTAATAAGAGACCAAACTTCTCTATAAAGAGAAGTGGAAAACCGGTGGGAGGGGTCAAGGGGAACAAAACAAAAGTTGGAATCTCCTTTCCCTTTTTCTCTTATCAATAACTTAGGTGCGTAAGGCTATATAAGGGTAGGTACAATTATTTATATTTTATCACATAATATAAAATAATCACAACCCATTTACACACCCTCCATTTCGGTCCATACACCATAAAATGGACTACCATTTTATTTTGTCAATTTATCATTTGTCACACAATATGTCACATGTAGTCTTATACATGTTATTAATTAATTTGATGCATATTTATCACATAAGTATCATTTTACAAATTAATTAAATTACATACAACAAATTGACTAATGATACTTGATCATATAAATAAAATGGGTCATATAATTATAATTCACAACATCTTGTAATTATAATTAACCATTCATTCTTATCTCTATTGTTTATCAAACAGTTATCAATCTTAGTAACAAAGCATTTTTATTACTAAAATAAATCTTATTTAATCCCATTAAAATAAGATATCAATATTCTCTCTCACAAGTAAATTGTTCACTTTTAAGGAATTGATTACCTCGTATCCTCATACAATTAACCAATTTATCCATTAAGGGAATTGTCCTTTAGGTGTGACCTTAAGGGATCAACTGACCACCACCATCACACGACAGTAATGTCAAACTCTAGTCAGCCAATCATTACCGATTAATGACGATCAGTTGATTATATAATAAATCATCCCTCACGTATTCTTTATATGAGATTTAATTATGATATTAAATCATGTGATCGCACTATTGTCGATGATACATTTCCCAACAGGTACTGCACCAGCGCACGAAACATGTTGAAATTGACATACATTTTGTTCATGAACAGGTGCAGCTTGGCAAAGTGAGTGTCCTATATGTCCCCTCTAACTTCCAATATGCTGACATCTTCACCAAGGGGATCCCACGCCAGCTATTTACACAATTTCAGACCAATCTTTGAGTCCGACCTCCTCCCGCTTCTACTGCGAGGATGTATTAGTTAATATAAATATTGTATATATTTTATTTGATAGCGTGTCGTAGATATGATTGTATATCGTTGTAGATATTTTGTATTACGTTCACACTGTATTCAAACTATATATTGTAAGCTTATAAAGGAATACAATTCAGGGATTCAATCACTTTCATATTCATCTCACATAACTTCATTTACTTCAATTCAGTTCAGCTTCATTCTATTAAGCTTCATTCAGCCAAAAAGAATATGACCTTTTTATGAGATTTGCATAATTATAACAAAGTTAAAAAAGAAAAAAAAATTAACAGTTGAGATAACAATTTTATTTTAATAATTATGTATTTTATGATAACCAACATATTTAAATAGGTAAGCCATTTGCCCATCGAATTAAAATACCCTTCCCAAACAATAAAGTAAGGTAAACCAATAATTGAGACGGATAAAGTTTACAAATATTGTCTTATATTAGTGTAGATACCTCATTTCTACCCCTCCCGCAAACCACCCGGTGATGATTGGGCCGCATGTTTGGTACGCGGAACGATTTGTGACAGTTCGTAAGTTTATTGTCAAGTGATTGCTCAAACATTTATGTCTACATCTTAATTGTCATCTACGCGCCAATACGGTCGTTTTCACAGTAATTAGAGTACATTTGGAGTCCGGGCCTAAAACCGTCTTCATTTTCTGATAACCGCTAAAATTCCGAGTCAGAATGTTCTGGAATGTTCCGGATATTTCTATTCCATATTTCACAATCTTTTAATCTTTGGTAAAGAATTTCCCGTAATATTCACACAAAATATTAAGGAAAATAAGATTAATCCGTTATTCCATAAATTAAGCACGAAAATCTTTCTTCCGCAGGAGGAAACCACTTGGGAAACGTACGCAAAGCGGCGGTCGCGCCTCTTCCAAGGGACGCAGTGCATGCTGCGCCTCTTCCAAGTCCTTTTCTGCGTATTTTTTCGTATCTTTTCATATCTTTTCGAGATTCACTTCCAAAGTCTCTCCGAAAACCCTAATTCCTCCACGTGATTAGTATAAATAGGAGTCTTCGCTCCTCATATTTCTCACGCGAGTGTCCGCCCTTCTCTTCTCCCTTTGCATTCTAAGACCACGTTCTTACTTTTTGGCGCCTACGTGCTTGAACTTTCGACCACGTAAACTCGGATCCTTCCGAGTACCAGCCTCGTTTTGCATGACCGACCAATTTGACCAACTCCACTACACCATAATCAATTAATCAATTCAATTTGCTTTTAAATCCTTTTTCAAGGGCACTTTCATATTTGCATTATAGATCGAGTCGAGTTACCACTAAAAATCGATTTAGTTAAATCTCGCGATGCTAACATGTAAGTCTGAGTAGGGTTGAGAAAAACAGGGTACCCGACCCGGTTTTGCAAACCGGTTCGGTCCCCGGTTTTAAAAAACCTTAAATTTATTAAACCTCACCCGCACCTCTTTTAATCCGGGTAACCGGTTTTTCTGAAATTTTCAAACCGGATTTGAAAACCGGTTACCCGCACCGGTTTTTGAACCCGGTTTTTGGTTGAATGCTCTTGAATGGCACAATAAACATGCTGCCAATTTGACTTTTGAAGACCTTGGTTGTCAAATGTTAAAATTATTTCATAAAAAAGTCATACATAATAAAGTTTAAAGAGTCATAGACATGTAAATGATGTTCAAAACTACAATTAAAGAGTCACAGACATCTAAAATTACTTCATAAAGAAATAGGGTTTTGATGTTTTGGGCCTAAGTCTTGGCTTGGTTGTGTTTAATTCATAGATGAAATTATATTTTTGAGAAAAAATCAATCCGGTTTTAAAAGCGGTCTCCGGTTTGGTTTTATTTAGACCCGCACCTCATTTATGCTTAAAAATTCGGTTCGGTCCCCGCACCGGAAAAAACCCGAATTTTTCGGTCTCCATTATTCGGGTTTCGGTCCGGTTTCGGTTTAAAATGCGGTTCGGTTTTTTTTGCTCAGTCCTAAGTCTGAGGGTGTAAAATCCCAATTTTATTTAATGTATTTTATTTAATGTATTTATTTTCTGTATTATAATTAATGTAAGAATTTATGTCATAAGCATGCTCGAAACCGTCTTTTAAAATCACCTTTTTCAAAACCCTTTTAACGAAAGTAACACAGATCTGACGTGGGGAAGAATCGCATCAACTGATGCGCCTTCTGGAAAGGTGATGCGCCTCTTCCAGGGGCTGCTTTCAGTTGATGCACTTCTTCTTCTTCCTCGGGTTTTTCTTCCTTTCGTCTTTTATTTTTCTTTCTTCGTTCTTTCCCTTATTTCACCTAATAATTTTCAAATTAGTTTTTATGAATCCATTTCAATAATTTTCGAATTAAATCCCTTATAATTAATATTTGTGGGTTTTCGTCACAAATTGAAACTCGGATTTTAGAGACTCGATTCGTTCATATCAAGTCCCTTGATTTCGTCTTTGATACATGTTTTAAATTTGTTTTCTTCATCAATTCGTAATCTTTTGTTTCCACCATTAACTTCAAGTTTGTAAATAAATCAATTCCAACATCGTAAATAATATCTAACTTATAATAATTCGTTTTAAATTGTTTTCTTTCACTTCATGACGATCCCAGATGCATGTAAATCAATTAATCACTTCTACTCGAGTTACCAATCGATAAATCAATGTAAATTAACCAACGGACATTAAAAAACCGCGAGTCCGACTTTCACAGTTAGAACCCAACTCAAGAACAGACGCAGGAAGTGCCGCGCCTCTTCCAGAGGACGCAGCAGATGATGCGCCTGTTCTAAGGTGGTTTCTGCCTCTGAACTCTTCTCGTTTTGACGTAGGGTTTCTAATTAGGATTTTAATTAACCATTATTCTTATTATCACCATAATTCGACATATTTTCCAAATTTCCTTATTTTCCATTATTCTTATAATTTCCAAATTTTCTTTATTTTCCAAATTTCCTTATTTTCCTTTTTCTTCATATTTTCCTTATTTTCCAAATTTTCCTTTTCTTCAAATTTCCTTATTTTCCAATTTTCCTAATTTAAATAAATTTCCAAATTCCTTTTTTTGTCCAATTTTCTAATTTTCATTTATTCTTTTATTTTATTACTAAAACTCTTTTGGACATGTTTATGACGTAAATTCAAGTCTATCAATTGTAATTTATTTCTTTATTTCGTATTTATTATGTATGATTTATTTACTTGGCATTCACATGTAATTAATCTAACATTCACTTCGACCCCAATTTATGTGCTAATTACTTGTTCACCGACTTAGTCAAATTCTTCACATGTTAGGATTAATCTAATGAATGTTGCATTGCTTGCATATAAATCGACAATACATCGAGTATAGACGATTTTCCCTAATCATTAGTAGAGGCCGATATCGAGGCGGGCGGGATTAGGTGTTCGATCAAAAGAGCTTCCTAATATGTACCCTCGCCCCTTACTCCAGATCTCTGTGAACATCCGTGTTCATTGGCATCCACGAGAGTCATTCTAGACATAGAATGCTAAGGGTAACGAGTGCTTAGTATTCATGTCATTACTTTGTGTCTTGACATGGCACGATGTATTCGAACGGTTTCCAATTTTCCACAATAAATTGGTGGCGACTCCACAAATGCAAACGCTTGTTTCCCAAGCGCCCCCGTGGCCCGCGTCCACAGTTTGGCGACTCCGCTGGGGATAATACACTTACGTGTAGCCAAAAGGGTGAAACTTGAACAAGGTTAGGGAATAGTTTGTACAAGACAATTGTCGGTTTTCATAACTCGGTCTTCCTAGATCGTTTTATTCGGCCTTCCTAGGCCCAACCCAACCCATTCGACCAATCGTCTCGTCTAAACGGTCCTAATTCTTATTTGGGCCTAAGGATGAATAGCGATTGACGTCATCCATACCATGGTGCTTACTCTTGTTTGTATCAAGGACTTTTACTACTTGAGGAAATGGACTAGGAATCGGCCTTACTCTTGTTTGGTACGAGCCTCTCCACAGACTTCGGGTTTGATTGTTCGGTATGGCAACCCACCCTTTTAAGCCAAAACCCTTTTAAATGCACTCAGCATCCCGTTATAATGCTTGTATAAATGTTTGTACCTTATGTGATCACCATTTCTAAACGAAAACATGACGATTTTTGTAAAATCAAAATCCCTTTAAAATGTAAATTTCGAAAAAAAGCCAATGATTAGCGCAAAACCGAGTCAAAACTCTGTCCATTTGTCGAGTCAAAATTCTAGGCCCAAGCCCATTTCAAAACCTCACTTCGAGTCCACTCCTACAACTACACTATAGTTGACTAGGACACACATTTTCAAACTTTGTCATCTGTTGAACCATATAGAATATATGTTTATGTTTTGATGATGTCAAGAGTACTTTATTTTCTATATACTCGTTGCGCGTAATTGTTTGTTTAGCCTTTTAGATTGGACTTACTAATCGCAAGCATTAAAGAATTGTGACGGAAGTATACAAGAACATATCATGATCATGCCCTCAATCAAGGATCAAGATATTACAAGATAATGGAAGAATTGTTCAAGCATTCATGAGAAGATGAAGCTCAATTAATGATTGATCAAGCTTGAATAATGAAGTAGCCTACACTCGAAGATCTCCTAACGAACATTAGAATAGCGTAGGTGATTATCTCGTAATGGTAACGTAAGAATAGACTTCTTACATTGGTAAAGTTATGGCCTCACAGCTATAACATTACTTATATAAGAGCTCAATGTTATAGCTCTTCTACTATAACATTGAGATGTGAAGTTTATAAAACACACGACAAAATAGTTTTAAAATCGTTTTTGGAAAACCGTTTTAAATATTTTAGTAAAAGTATTTATTTTATAAGGGAGCTTATTTTAATATTGAGTATGGTTGTACTATGAGCTTATAATTAGTAATTATGATTGAATCAACTTATGAGTTGAGGCATCTTGCTATTTAGGGTTTCTAGTTTCTACATACTCTATAATACCCTAAACCTAATTTATCTTACCTAGGGTTTTCGTGAAAGAGGATTGGGCTTATGAGTCGTTTATTTCTCATACACGGTTACTCTTTGTACAAGTTAGGGTTTTAGTTAAATCTTTATAATATTTGATTAGAGATTTAATATCTCTTTTATATTATTTTGATTTATTCTTTCCTAACTTATAAGAAATTATTTTTGTAAAGATAGAAGGAAAAGATTGAGTAAATCTTTAAAATAATATTTTGTTAGAGATTTGTTATCTCTTTATTATTTTATTTATTCCTTTCTATCTTATAAAAATATTAGGGATGAATAGTGTCGTGTGAACAGTGCCGTGAATAGTGTTGTGAATAGTAAAACGTGAATAGTATTTCCTTCTTGGACAATAAGTCTTTGCTTGGATAATGGTTAAGGTATTAGGATAATATTTGTTAGAGATTTCTTTATCTCCTTATATTATCTTTCCTAATCTCCAAGATATTGGTGAGTTGTTAAGATAGGAAAATATTATTTATTAAGGCAAGTCTTGAAAAGAATTAAGGAAAGATTTAACCTAATTCCTTCTTGCTTTACAAGACACTACACGGCATCTAGGGTTTTGAGTAAACCGAAACCCTTGCTCCTCATTTACTATAAATACTCCATACTTTACATCATTAAAGTTAAGACCTTTGAGCATAACTTTCATATATTTTCACAAAACAAAAACCGTGTTTTAAAGCAAGAAATCCGTTTTGTTTATTTTCGAAAAAGGTCGTGTGATTTATAAACTTGTGCATTCGTTCTTTTATTATCGTTATAAGATAATAGTGCTATAATTGATTTCTTACTTGTTCATTAACGTGAATCTTTGTTAGAATCATTAGTGCTTTCTTATTAGCGTAAGTTAGTCACTCGAGTATTTAACGGTACTCATTGAGTTACAGCTAGAGTTAGTTGTACGAGTTGGGTTAGTAAATTTGTAATCCGTAGAAAGGTACTAAATTTATTAATCGAGAATAGTGGACGTAGGTTTCGACTTGTGAAACTGAACCACTTCAAAAATCCGTGTGTCTCTCCTTGTTTCGTTCTTTCGTTTATTTCGCTTACCATCGTTAGTTGATTAGTTAAAGTTTAACCAATAAACTTTAAATTATCAATTACATTAGCATAATCAAAAAAGCTTTCAAAAGTTTTAAATCCTCAATTCACCCCCTCCCCCCCTCTTGAGTATTTTGGATCAATAGACTCTTCAATTGGTATCAGAACCTCGTGCTCTTGATTGCCTAACCGCAAAGAGGCTGATCTATCTTGTTTTTGATTTAACGTATTGTTTTATATTCCGCTGCCTATCACGTGATAAATGGATTCCAAATATCTCAAGTGTCCCGTCTTTGATGGGAAGAATTACGGATTGTGGAAAAACATGATGACTCACTATGTGAAAGGACACGATTGGGAGTGCTGGAGGATTATTCAAAACGGACCGCACAAAATTCTTGTTGCATCCGAGGAAGGCACTACCTATGAAAAGAAAGAAGAGGACTATGTTGAGGCCGACTATAAGAAGGCCGAAAAGAACTCCAAAGCAATAAGTCTTCTGCAAAACGGAATGACTTCTATTGAGTTTAATCGGTTCTCTTCATGCTCCACGGCTAAGGAGATATGGGATGGGCTCGAATTAGCTTATGAAGGTACTTCCATTGTTTGGAAGCACCGAATTGATTTGCTTATGCAAAAATATGAGCTATTCGTCATGGAGCCTAATGAGTCTCTAGATAGTATGTCCGCAAGGTTTTCAAGCATCATAAATGAACTGAAAAACCTAGGTAGGAAATTCTGTATTGAGGACATTGCTAGAAAGGTTCTTAGGAGCCTGACTAAGAAGTGGCGTGCTAAGGTCACTGCAATGGAGGAATCACGAGATCTTGAAACCCTATCCTATCAAGAACTCATTGGTGCTCTCATGGCCCATGAAATTACTCTTAACAAAGATGACGCTGAACCAAGTCGTAATAAGAGTATGGCCTTAAAGAGCGAAGAAGTTGACTCTGAATTAGAGGATGAAACTGTCTTGTTTGCACGACGCTTTAAAAGTAAGATATTTCGAAATAAACAAACAAAATCATCCTATAACAACAATAACAACAAATCGTTCAACAAAAAGGTTAATGACTCAAAGTCGTCTTTCGCAAATAGAGGTTGCTTCAAGTGTGGAGAATCCGGTCATATGATCAAGGATTGTCCAACATGGGAAAAGATAAAGGACAAGACGAAACGTGAGAAGACAAAGAGAGAATTCAAGCAAGCGGCTTCGTGTTGGGGAGACCTTGACTCAGAAGATGACGAGGAATCTGAAGACGACGAAGTAGCAAACCTTTGTCTCAGCAGTGTTAGTCTTGACCTAATTTCCAACAGTGACGATGAAAGCACAAATTATCATTCAAACTATTGCTTTCTTGGAGAATCAGACGAAGATGACGATGAAGAGGTAAGTTATCTTGAGCTTAAAAAACGTGTTAGGAAACTGTCTAAAAGTGCTTTAATTGAATTCTTCGAACAATCTCTTGATAAGTGTCACGAACAGGATTTGGAATTGAAAGATCTAAAGGAACAGATTCTCGAAATCGCGGAAGAGAATCATACTCTCAAGACTAAAGCTAAGAAGTTGAAATCTAAAGTTATAGCTGAGAAAGCTACAACATTAGATTCTACTATGGCTGAAAAGAAGGAATTAGAGTCCAAAGTTATAGTTAATGAAGCTATAACTTCCGACCTAAAGCTTAACATCAAGCACCTTCAAGCCAAAGTTATAGCTAATGAAGCTATAACTTTAGAACTTAGAAAAGTCAAAGAACTTTTGGAAACTAAGGTCAAATCTAATGAAGAAGTTATCTTAGATTAAAAGAAAGAGATAGATTCTCTTTCAAAGCAATTGAAAGAATCTAAGACCGATATGATCAATGTTAAGAAACACCACACCGATGTTGTGTTCATTCTTAATAAACGATTCCAAGACTTTCGTGATAACTTTAAAAAGGACAATGATGTAGATCACACGAAATGTCAAGAGGAAGTTAAAACCCTAAAAGACCTTCTTCTACACGCTAGAAAGGTCCATGACAAGTGGGAAGGTAGCACAAAAGTCCTAAACTTCCTAACCGAACAATCTGATAATAATATGAAGATGGGGTTAGGACATGAGTGCTACAGCCGTAGAGATCACTCTAAATGCAAATCAACACCTTCGGACTTCGATTTTAGAAAAAGCAAGTATGCTGATCTTCCTGAATACTTGATTTGCAATTACTGTGGTCATACGGGACATATCCAAATCAATTGTGTCAAAAAGGCTCATGATTTACGAAAAAATGCCGAACATGCGAAAACTGTTGACACAGTTGTCGAGGATAAGGAAACTCCCACTAACGAACCTAACGAAGAAAGGAACAATAAATTTCGTTGGTTCTATAACATGGACTTTGACTACTCTAAGAAACCTAGCACTTCACAAAACCCTTGTCGACCTCAACCTAGTAAACCTATTCACAAGGGAAATAGTCACGAAAGACCTAGAGAAATTCCTAGACCTAGAGAAAACCCTAACCCTAGAACTCCTCCCAAGTCAAATAAACCAAGGGTTAGAAAAACGGTCATTAGACAAGTTTGGATTCGAAAGGATCTAGTTTATAGAGTAACTAATCATAAGGGACCCAACTTAGCTTGGGTACCTAAGAACTGTATCTAATCTTTTCTGCAGGAAGAAGTGAAAGAAAACAATCAGTGGTATCTTGATAGTGGATGCTCAAGACACATGACCGGAGACAAGAATCTGTTTCTTTCACTCAAGCCCTTTAATGGAGGAAAAGTGACGTTCGGGGACAATAAAAAGGTAAAAGTAATCGGAGTTGGCAAAATTGGAATTTCTAAGTCTCACGCAATCAGTGATGTTTATCTCGTGGATGGTCTAAAACATAACTTGCTAAGCATATCTCAACTATGCAACAAAGGTAACAAAGTAGTGTTTCATACTGATAGTTGTCGCATTATTATCGAAGGAACTAGCAATGTTATTCTAGAAGGCCAAAGGAAAAGAAATGTTTATATGGTAGATTTAAATGCTGTGCCTACTAACTCTTTCTCGTGCATGAAAGTTATAATTGATGATCCTTGTTTATGGCATAAACGTTTTGGTCACATTAGCTCACTAACCTTGAATAAACTCAAGAAGTGGGACTTGGTTAAAGGGTTACCTAAGATCAAGTTCGACCAAGAAAAGATGTGTGACACGTGTGCAAAGTGCAAACAAGTAAGATCATCATTTAAACCAAAAAGAGTAGTAAGCACAAATCAAGCCTTGGAATTAGTACACATGGATTTATGTGGACCAATGAAGGTAAGGAGTAGAGGAGGATCCAGGTACGTCTTTGTTCTTGTAGATGACTACTCAAGGTATGTATGGCCTATCTTTCTTCATTCAAAAGACGAAACTTTTGATGAATTTGATTGCCTTATGAAACGTGTTCAAAACAAATATAAGACTAATCTTGTATCTATTCGTACGGATCATGGCACTGAATTTGACAATCAAACTTTTATAGAATATTGTAGAGTTAATGGTGTAGGGCATAACTTTTCTGCACCAAGAACTCCTCAACAAAACGGTATCGTTGAACGTATGAATAGAACTTTAGAAGATATGGCACGTACAATGCTTCTGTGTAGTGGTTTACCTCGTAATTTTTGGGCTGAAGCCATAAGTACTTCTTGCTACATTCATAATCGTGCTATGATCCAACCTATCCTTAAGAAAACCCCCTACGAACTTCTTAGAGGTCGAAAACCTAATATCTCCCATCTTCGTTGCTTTGGGAGCAAGTGCTTTGTGCATAATAACGGTAAAAACCGTTTAAGCAAATTCGACCCTAGAAGTGATGAGGCGATTTTCATAGGATACTCAAATCATAGCAAGGCTTACAAAGTCTTCAATAAAAGAACTCTTTGTATTGAAGAAAGTGTCCACGTTATTTTTGATGAAGATAACGTGTTCGATAAGCCTTTACAGGATGAGGAAGAAGACTTGGATGAACCCGACTTTCGTCTTTCAAGAGACGATCCCCCGGAATTGGAATTAGAGGATAACGAAATTGAGGGAATAAGTGATGAACTTATTCGTTCCTCAAAAGATAAAAAGGAGAAAGGCAAAGTTATAGTTGATGATACTATAACATTGACTCAAGACAAGAACTCCCAAACCAATGTTATATATGATGTTACTATAACATTGAATCCAAATCAAGGTATAGAGTCCGAGGTTATAATCGGCTCAAATACAACACCTGGATTGGATTCAGGGGAACTTCCTCTAATTCCGAACCAAATGAAGTCGGGACAAGCTCAAATAATGATGAAGAACCAAGCACTTCAACGAAGTGGAAATATAAGAACTCACACCCCATGGACAATATTCTTGGAAATATTAAGAAGGGTGTTCAAACAAGACGTTCCTTGAACAATTTCTGCTCTTTTTACTCTTTTCTGTCCATGATCGAACCAAAGAACATCAATGAAGCTCTTGCTGAATCAGATTGGATTATAGCTATGCAAGAAGAGCTACAACAGTTCGAAAGAAACAAGGTTTGGCATTTAGTTCCTAGACCAAAAGATCGTACAGTCATTGGAACTCGGTGGGTCTTCAGGAACAAATTAGATGATGCCGGAGTCATTATCAGAAACAAAGCAAGATTGGTGGTCCAAGGGTATAATCAACAAGAAGGTATAGATTATGACGAGACCTTCGCACCTGTTGCTCGTCTTGAAGCTATTAGACTTCTGATAGCATTCGCCGCACACAAGGGAATGAAGCTCTTCCAGATAGACGTCAAGACGGCATTCTTGAATGGTTATTTTCAAGAGGAAGTCTTCGTTGAACAACCCCCTGGTTTTAAGAATATCAAATTTGAGGATCACGTATTCAAATTAGATAAAGCCCTATACGGATTAAAGTAAGCACCTAGGGCTTGGTACGATCGATTATCTAAGTTTCTACTTGACAGTGGATTCAGTAGAGGATCCATCGACAAAACCCTATTTCTAAAAACTGAGGGTTCTGACCTTTTGGTTGTTCAAATATACGTCGATGATATCATCTTTGGATCAACTAACCGAAGCTTGTGCAAATATTTTTCTGAGTTGATGACTTCTGAGTTCAAGATGAGTATGATGGGAGAATTAAAATTATTCTTAGGACTGCAAATACAACAAACTGATGAAGGCATTAAAATCCATCAACAGAAATATATCAAGGAGTTGATTCGGAAATTTGGAATGGAAAATTCACACGCTATGCCTACTCCAATGGTCGAAAACAAGAAATTGACATTGGATGAAAACGGTAAATCAGTTGATGAAACTACTTACCGTGGGATGATTGGGTCACTGTTATATTTGACCGCAAGTAGACCCGATATTATGTTTAGCGTATGCGTTTGTGCGAGATATCAATCGTCTCCCAAAGAATCGCATATGACGGTAGTAAACGAATTTTACGTTACTTGATTGGAACGGCCAACTTATACCTATGGTATCCAATGGAGTGCAATTTTGATCTAGTCGGTTATTCCGATGCCGACTACGCAGGATGTTCTCTAGACAGAAAAAGCACGTCGGGTGTCGCCACTTTTGTCGGACCGTGTATCATCACGTGGGATTCGAAGAAACAAAATTCGGTTGCCCTCTCAACTGCTGAAGCCGAATATATTGTTGCAGGACTGATATGTACTCAACTTTTATGGCTTAAGCAACAATTACGTGATTATGGTGTTGACGTAGGATGTATTCCTATTTTATGTGATAATACTAGTGCGATAATAATTTCTAAAAATCCCGCACAACATTCACGTACCAAACATATTGAAATAAGACACCATTTTATTCGAGACCATGTTGAGAAAGGGAATATAAAACTTGAGTTTTGTAGTACTGAAAAATAATGGGCAGACATTTTGACAAAATCATTAGCTAGAGGACGTTTTGAGACTTTACGGTTGGAAATTGGTTTAATTGGTGGCTGTAATACCCCGTATTTTATATATAATCAATTAAACGGATATTATTATATATTAATTATTATACATTTTATATTACTAATTAAGTCGGGTTAATTGTTGAGTCGATAATTACGTTGAGCTATCGTAAGTTAATTGAGACGGGTTTATATGGAATTCGAAATGTGAGCTAACCCATTTGAGTTGGCCCAATAACGTATTCAGCCCATTTAACCCTTAACCCTAAACCCTAACCCTAATAGTACCCTAACACTACCAAACCCTTTCCCTCAACCCGCCTCCCTCCATTCATACTCCCTCAACCCGCCTCCCTCTTTTCTTCAACACCAATCTCAGCCTTTCACGCATAGAGAGAGAGAGAGAGAGAGAGAATGGCCGTGGGTGTGGACGGCACAGCAAGGAAGAGCTAGGGACGATTGTTGACGGCCGTGGGTGGCCCTGGTGGCGGTTGTGGTGGCGGAAAGGTAAGCATTCAACCCCCTCCTCTGTTTTTCGCATTGATGTCGGGTTGTTGGTTGTGGTTTCGTGTCTTATAGAGGTGGTTATGGTGGTTGTTGACAGGGTATATGAGTAGTGTGGTGTGAGACGAGTGTAGTGGTGGTGGTTAGGGTGGTTTTGGGTGGTGGTAGTGGCAGAGAGAGGTGGCAGCGACAGGGGTAGCAAACGGGTTTATAATGCGGGTTTTCAGACGGGTTTAGATGGGTAGGTTTGGGGTGGCGCCACCGTGGACTTGGGGGAGGTCGAAACGGTGGTGCCACTGTGTCTGGGTGCGTAGGTTGGCGGCGAGCATGACGGTGGTGGTTTGGCAGGGGACAGGTGAGAGTTGCGGTGGTGGTAGGTGGAGAAAATGGGGCGTTTGGTGAGGCTTGGCGGTGAACCAGGCCAAAGGGCAAGATCGGGTTCGACTCGCCGGCGGCAGTCGACCAGGCTGGTGGTGGTTGTTGGTGGTGGGGTCGAAGTGGGGAGCACGGCTGGTGGTTGTCACGGTGGTTCAGGCGGCGCGTGAGGGTTTGGGCGAGTGAGATGTCACGGGTTGTGGATTCGGGTTTTTCGAGTTGTTTTATGTTTGTTTCGGGTTTTCTTAAATCGTTTAATTCGTTTAATATTTTATTTATCATATTAGTTAGTAAATGCAATTCCCGAGTCATTTAAATAATTTATTTAATTTAAATTCCCGAGTCTTTTAAAATAATTAGAGACGGATTTTGAGTCGGGTTTGTTAAAAGAGAAAAGTTACTATATCGGGAAAGTTTCCATTTTAAGAAATTATACTTTAGTAACTTTCTATTTTGGGAAGTTGGGTCAAGTACTAACCGGGTTATTTTAGTTATCAGTTGGGCATAAGTTTGGTGTCGGGGTTGTATTTCGGGAAAACTTCTATTTTAGGAACTCTCTATATTGGGTAACTTATCTATTTTTAGTAGCTTCTACTTTGGGAGATTTCTATGTTTAGTAATTAGTAATTATAAATATTATAATTGTTTTAGGTGACGGATTCGTGAAGGATCGATAATCAAATTCATTGCTTTATTTTCTGGACTGCTTAAACTACTTAATTGGAATTGCTGGCACTTGGAGGTAGGGAAATACACTTGACTTACTATCGTTGTTGTTTAATTGTGTTGACTTGATTCGCGGTTGTTGATTTATGTTATGATTTATCGGTTCAGTGACTTTTATATATATTGTGTTGCATTAACTTCTTTTGAGCATTCATATGCATTGGAGATGGAGGATATTGTGGTGATGTGGTGTGGTGATAATGATGTTGTGTTAAGGCCCAGGCGGGTTCTGCAGGACTTGCCCTGGTGTCCTCAGCTGCGAGCTGGCAGATCGGCTACGGTCGATATATATAGTCTACCGGGGATCGGTATGGCTGGGCGTTCCGGGTTATGAGTATGAGAAATGAGATATGAGATATGAGTTGAGATGGAGATGGAGGTGACGGAGGATCATGCATATCATATTTTGTTGTTTAATTGTTTTCCCTACTCAACCTCGTGGTTGACCCTGTGTATTCGTGAACACCTGTGATGACCCAAATATTGGCGAGCAGACTTGACAGGTTTAAGAGATAGAACGGGAGCTTGGTGGGCGTGAGACACTGGATCAGAAGACTTAGTAGCTAGATCATCATCTAGAAGACTTTCACTTTTATTTATGTTAATTTCTTTGTAATTTGACGTAGAAGAGGTTTTGTAATAATTAAGTTAAAGTATTTATATAATTTTGCCTTGGAGTTTAATTTGTTATTCACTACCTCGGGAAACCGAGATGGTAACAGTCCGGTTTATTAGGGAATGTCTTGCTAAAGGCTCCTTCATAAACCGCGGTGTTACAGTGGCAACTAAACTTGTCATAAATATTTTGTTTCCCATATGATTGACTAGATTTGACGAGATTATATGATTGTGTTCGTATTTTCCGTTGCAAGTATATTCATGTATAGTATTTTATTATCTTATGAGAATATTCCATTTGTTAGTCTATTATATTTTGTGTTGTATACAAACCGTAACTCTTGTTCATCACATATACATTCTAAGGTTTAGAGCTTCATAAACCAATGACATTCATGATTGGTTTCATTTAGGATGTGAGTAGTACTCCTTACATGGCATGTAACATCAAATTGCATAAGCATGAAATTTGTCTCTTATTACCTGTATACACTCGGGTTTGTGATGGTTACACATGTGGAGAGGCGACCCTTCCTTTACGTTTTACCTATTAGCCTCACATTAACCAAATTTGTCCTATTATGACCTATTTATTCAACTACATTCCATATGACCTACCCTTGTCAAGCTAGTCTTGTTGGTATATTTGGAAGTTTTGTTGTGGTCAATTTGGTTGATGTTGTGATAAATATTGGAAGGAAGGAAGAAAAAGATGAACTGAAAAAAAAAATTAAATGAAAAAAATATACGAAAAAAAGAGGAGAAAAATGATACTATAAAAGATGGAAAGGCAAAAATCTCTTATTACTCCTATTCTTATTCATTTCCATATTACTTGAGGAGAAGTACTTTTTTATGTGAGTAAGTATGTGCCGTACTTGGCATGGTACATCATCTTTCATGTTGGATTGGAAAGTGGAATATGGTTACTTTTGGTTGTGATCGGTGCTAGCTTGGCTTTTACCTCCATATCTCCAAATTATTTTACCCCTTCTTACCCAATTACCTCACCTCACATTCATATGTAAGTCCTCGGCATGTGTTTTGGACCTCGATTGGTTGGAGTGTATATGTACGGTTAGTAGAGATATCTATCATGTTAGATTGCATGCATGCTTTTGTAGGTCGTAGTTAGGTGAGTGACTAATTTTCTTCTCTCCTACAAAATCTCTATTTATCTTGGTTTGTATTGCACACTTTATATGTAGGACTTGCTTATGTTGAAATCATTCTTATGCTATAATATATGCTTTGATTAATATATATTTCTTGCCTCGGTTGATATCATTCTAGTCGTTTTATGTCTGTTCTCGTCTTTTCGATGATGTCAAGAGGGGGAAGAAATAACCATGATTTAGTATTTGCCTAAGCTTTCTCCTTGTCAAGACCGATTGTCTCTTAAAGTACTTAAAGCTTTGGTATTGAATATAATTGTTTGATCTTGCGTTGATCTTTATCTTTAAAGATAACGGTATTATATTGAGATGGAACTACATACTTAGTCACAATTTTAGGAGACTTGCCATCATCAAAAAGGGGGAATTTGTTGAACCATATAGAATAAATGTTTATGTTTTGATGATGTCAAGAGTGCTTTATTTTCTATATACTCGTTGCGCGTAATTGTTTGTTTAGCCTTTTAAATTGGACTTACTAATCATAAGCATTAAAGAATTGTGACGGAAGTATACAAGAACATATCATGATCATGCCCTCAATCAAGGATCAAGATATTACAAGATAATGGAAGAATTGTTCAAGCATTCATGAGAAGATGAAGCTCAATTAATGATTGATCGAGCTTGAATAATGAAGTAGCCTACACTCGAAGATCTCCTAACGAACATTAGAATAGCGTAGGTGATTATCTCGTAATGGTAACGTAAGAATAGACTTCTTACATTGGTAAAGTTATGGCCTCACAGCTATAACATTACTTATATAAGAGCTCAATGTTATAGCTCTTCTACTATAACATTGAGATGTGAAGTTTATAAAACACACGACAAAATAGTTTTAAAATCGTTTTTGGAAAACCGTTTTAAATGTTTTAGTAAAAGTATTTATTTTATAAGGGAGCTTATTTTAATATTGAGTATGGTTGTACTATGAGCTTATAATTAGTAATTATGATTGAATCAACTTATGAGTTGAGGCATCTTGCTAATTAGGGTTTCTAGTTTCTACATACTCTATAATACCCTAAACCTAATTTATCTTACCTAGGGTTTTCGTGAAAGAGGATTGGGCTTATGAGTCGTTTATTTCTCATACACGGTTACTCTTTGTACAAGTTAGGGTTTTAGTTAAATCTTTATAATATTTGATTAGAGATTTAATATCTCTTTTATATTATTTTGATTTATTCTTTCCTAACCTATAAGATATTATTTTTGTAAAGATAGAAGGAAAAGATTGAGTAAATCTTTAAAATAATATTTTGTTAGAGATTTGTTATCTCTTTATTATTTTATTTATTCCTTTCTATCTTATAAAAATATTAGGGATGAATAGTGCCGCGTGAACAGTGCCGTGAATAGTACTGTGAATAGTAAAACGTGAATAGTAATTTCCTTCTTGGACAATAAGTCTTTGCTTGGATAATGGTTAAGGTATTAGGATAATATTTGTTTGAGATTTCTTTATCTCCTTATATTATCTTTCCTAATCTCCAAGATATTGGTGAGTTGTTAAGATAGAAAAATATTATTTATTAAGGCAAGTCTTGAAAAGAATTAAGGAAAGATTTAACTTAATTCCTTCTTGTTTTACAAGACACCACACGGCATCTAGGGTTTTGAGTAAACCGAAACCCTTGCTCCTCTTTTACTATAAATACTCCATACTTTACATCATTACAGTTAAGACCTTTGAGCATAACTTTCATATATTTTCACAAAACAAAAACCGTGTTTTAAAGCAAGAAAACCGTTTTGTTTATTTTCGAAAAAGGTCGTGTGATTTATAAACTTGTGCATTCGTTCTTTCATTATCGTTATAAGATAATAGTGCTATAATTGATTTCTTACTTGTTCATTAACGTGAACCTTTGTTAGAATCATTAGTGCTTTCTTATTAGCATAAGTTAGTCACTCGAGTATTTAACGGTACTCATTGAGTTACAGCTAGAGTTAGTTGTACGAGTTGGGTTAGTAAATTTGTAATCCGTAGAAAGGTACTAAATTTATTAATCGAGAATAGTGGACGTAGGTTTCGACTTGTGAAACTTAACCACTTCAAAAATCCGTGTGTCTCTCCTTGTTTCGTTCTTTCGTTTATTTCGCTTACCATCGTTAGTTGATTAGTTAAAGTTTAACCAATAAACTTTAAATTATCAATTACATTAGCATAATCAAAAAAGCTTTCAAGAGTTTTAAATCCTCAATTCACCCCCTCCCCCTCCTTGAGTATTTTGGATCAATAGACTCTTCATCATCTTTCCTCAAAACTCACTGACACAAGTGGCACACTCCCACTTCACGAGTCAAAACATTTCTCTCTTACTAAGTGTGCTAGAGTGGTCGATCGTGTTTTGATTCGTCGTCGATCTCTTATCCAGTTTCCAAGATGCCAGAAACAAGCGACGCGAACTTCAACCAACTCCAGAATGGTAATGATCAAATCCTAACCGCGCTAGCTCGTCTCCAAGTCACTCAAGACCAAGTTTACGACCGTCTTGACACAATCGAGGGCCGAATTTATACCGTAGAAACGAGGTTGCCTCCTCGGAAAAGTGAAGTAGATGATGGCTTTGTGAACACCTTCGGGGAAGAAAACCCTCCCATAGGAATGACTGCAGCTGAGAAACGACTCCAATATTTGGAGGAACAATTGATGTATCTCAAAGGGGATGACATTTATAGGGAAAATAACCGTAATTATAAGGCCGTGAGTTCCAAGTTGCCAACCAACTTCAACATGACGGATATCCCTAGATTCAAGGGGCACGAAAACCCTTTGAATCACATCCGTGCTTTCAAGGACTACATGTCTATCAAAGGCATCAAACCCGAGATGTTCCTAAGGATCTTTACTTCATCTCTTGACACCATCCCAAAGCAATGATTCTACTCTCTAGAACATAAGAAGATCGCTACTAGGGAAGATGCCGCGATCGAGTTTTCAAAGCAATATGCGGATAATGCTGAGATCCAAGTCAACATGCGCACCTTAGAGGTTCTTACCCAAAATGACAAAGAAGGTTTCACCGACTTCCTAAGTAGGTGGAGGAAGACTAGTACCCAACTAGTTGAACGCCCAGACGAAGCTACCCTCGTGGAAAAGTTTGTGGACAACCTAAAACCCATCTATGCGAGTCATTTGAGGTACCAAAACATCAAAACTTTCAAAGATTTAACCGTACTAGGAACAAGGATCGAAGATGACATCCGTAAAGGGCTTTTGTCCAAAACAGTAGGCCGAGGATATCAAGGCTCAACAAGTCGTTCTTACGGCTCCACTAGCAAGACCGATGAAGTTAACCTTCTCGAGCCATCCAAGAAGAGTACCCCACCGAGGAAATTTACAAATCTTGGGGACACTTACTCCAATGCTGTAAAAAGGTGGATGAAACAAGGCAAACTCCAACCCATAGGCCCTACGCCCGAACCAGAAAAGAAATCCAAGTTTTGGGACAAGAATTCATACTGCGAATATCATAGGGGTAAGGGACATGACACAGAAAAATGCTACAAATTGAAAAATGTGCTTCAAGACATGATTGAGGATGGTCGACTACCAATACCGCTGGGAGGTAAGCCCAACAACACTCAGAATCCTCTTGGAATTCTAGTAATCACAAGTGAAGAATCTACCTTAGATTGTTCACACCTCATTTCTCTAGTCGAAGATGAGATCCACGCGATCGAGAATGAAGGGTTCTACTCTACCATTTCCCCTACCATTACCGACTTCATCGCATGGGCAAGGAGTGTGGATAGGCAAGTTTCGGAATTGGAAAATATGGTGACAACTTTACATGACCCCAATGCAACACCTAAAGAACATGCGCCACTAATTTTCTCCCAAAATGCTACTATGCAAGAAGTAGTCGCCGTGGTTGATAAACTAATCGACCAAATTACACAATTAGAGGACGAGATCATGAGAATGAGGGAACTAGCTACAGTCAATGGAGTATGGGCCGATGATGATGAGGACGAGTATCTCATTGAACACTCCCTAATCAAGGAAATAGTCCAAAATAGTGAAGACCAAGATGTGGACCACCTAACTCGTTCGGGGCGTCCATATCAAAGTACTACTCAAAATGGTCCAACCAACGTTATCACACCAAATGATAATGAAGATGACTCTACTGACCATTTGCTAAAGCAATTACAGAAGACAAAGGCTGTTCTTTCAGTCTGGCAACTAGTAGCAAGCTCATTCCCACATCGCCAAGCTTTACTGCAAGCTTTGGCCAAACTAAACGTAGCACATAATTCCACACCCGACGATGTAGTCAACTTGGTCTTCCAAGAATCACCGAAGCTAAGTAATCCTATTACTTTCTCAGATGAAGATTTGCCGCCCTTTGGCGCTAATCACAAGTTGGCTCTTTATATCACTGTCGTTTGCTTAAAGAAGAATGTGCCAATGACCTTAGTGGATGATGGCTCTGCAGTCAACGTCATACCTTTGAAAACAGCATACAAACTAGGCATGAAAGAGTCGGGTTGGACCCCTACCAATCAAGGTGTTCGCGCATATGATGGTACACGACGAAAGGTAGTAGGACTCGTTAACCTAACCGTAGCCACAGGGCCAATTGAGCGAAAGGTTAACTTCCAAATATTGGACATTGAAGCTTCCTTCAACATACTTCTGGGAAGACCTTGGATTCACGCTTCCAAAGCAGTAACATCCACCCTTCACCAAAAGATCAAAATTCCACTAAATGGCAAAGCAGTGACGATCACTTCGTCGCCAATCAAAGCAATAATCGAAAAGAAGTCAAATAATCAAGTCCTTGCGGATCCAGTATATGAACTTGAAGGCTTTCAAAGCATAAGTGTCATAGAAAGTGAGTTGGCACCCCTATACTACGATCCCTACTCCAACTTGGTGGTCAACCACATACTCAAATCCCAGGGATACTTCCCGGGAATGCCTTTGAACCCAGCCCGAAGAAACACCTTCGCACCCTATAAGGATGGCAACTCAAAAAGAATACCACTTGGACTAGGATACAAACCCACTAAAGAGGAAGTTCTCGAGATGCTTGCTCAAGTTCAAAGCCGTAAGCACGTAGGAGTCCAAATGCGACCATATCTCCCTACCCTAAATGGATACTTTGTTAGGGAAGGAAGTCAAGAACTCTTTCACGGATTTCCCGAACCTTGGCACTATCTCAGAAGGAAGCTAGCCGGAATCGAGATCTTTCACGATTGCTACTTCATTCCTCCAGAAACGGTTCCTACCGTCAAGGCTCATCAAGCACCTTGCTTAGACGAACAAGCTGTTAGTTTACTATTTGGAGAAGATCGATTTGTTAGAGCCGCGTAGGATGAGATCATTACCATGATACTTCAAGACGATCACTTCAACCCTACCGCGTTAATCACAGAAACAAACGCGAACCAGCAGAAAAGATGGAGAAAATCAATAAAGTGGACCAACAATCAAGGAAGGCTCTTCAAGCTCACCACTGGAGAAGGAGAGATGTTCAAGGGAGAACCAGAAGACGATGAATTCAAGTCAGAGTCAGAGTCGGAGTCAGAGTCGGAGTCTAGAGAAGTTACCAGGAAGTCTCCTCCTGTCGTCGTCCTCACTCCCTTTGTTTCTCCTAGCTTAGCCTCAAATAGTAACGGTAGTTCGGGAAATGTCCCAACAACTGTCCCTTTACCGCCGCTGACCACAGATCAGATGGCTTCTTTGTTTCAACTTTTCTCAAACTTTAATATGAATAAATCAGGTTCTGCTTACTCTTTGTGTTATCTTGAATGCAATTCCGTTTACGATGATACTGAGGATGACCCGGGCCCAGACTCAATTGAGATACCTCCCTATATAGCGAAGGAAATACTACAAGAGGGGGAAGGGGGACCAGTAATAGAGAACACCGAACCCATCAATGTAGGAACCGAACTAGAACCCCAAGAACTTAGGATAGGGACTACCTTGAGCTCTGCCGAAAGGGCCAGTTTCATAGACCTCCTAAACGAATTCAAAGACGTTTTCGCTTGGTCCTACAAAGACATGCCAGGGATCGACAGGGATATCGCCGAATATAGAATCTCAATTAAGCCAGGTTTCAAGCCCGTAAAACAGAAGCTTCGTCGAATGAGGACAGAATGGGCTCTTAAGATTAAGGAAGAAGTCGATAAGCAATTCAAAGTCGGGTTCATCAAAGTTTCCGAGTACTCTGACTGGGTAGCCAACATAGTACCCGTACCCAAAAAGGATGGGAGAATCCGTGTTTGTGTTGATTTTAGAGACTTAAACAAAGAAAGTCCTAAAGATGACTTTCCTCTACCACATATCGACATATTGGTGGACAATACAGCAGATCAAGCTTTACTATCCTTCATAGATGGGTACGCGGGATACAACCAAATCAAGATGGCCATAGAAGACATGCATAACATCGCCTTTTTCACTCAATGGGGAACCTATTGCTATACGGTCATGCCGTTTGGGTTAATCAACGCCGGAGCTACATATCAGAGCACCGCAACTACACTCCTACATGACATGATGCATAAAGAAGTTGAGGTATACCTAGACGACATGATTTTCAAGTCCAAGGATAGAGAGGGGCATATTGCGAACCTTTGCATTCTTCTCAAGGCTACGAAAGTACAACATGAGGCTCAATCCTCAGAAGTGCGCATTCGGAGTAACATCTGGCAAACTTCTAGGATACGTCGTTAGCCAACGAGGTATAGAAATAGACCCTTCCAAGATAAAAGCTCTGATAGAAATGCCACAACCTCAAACGGAAAAAGAAGTTAGAGGATTCCTGGGAAAAGTGCAATATATAAGTCGATTCATATCAAAACTCACCATGATCTGTGAACCTATCTTCAAAAAGCTCAAGAAAACAGATCACACCATATGGGATGATGACTGTCAAAAGGCATTCGACCGAATCAAGGAGATATTAGCTAAACCACCAGTGCTCATGCCACCTCAACGAGATCAACCTCTTGGTTTATATCTCACAGTAACCGAAACAGCCATGGGCGCCATGCTAGCTCAAACCATAGGAAAGGAAGAAAGGGCTATCTACTACCTTAGTAAGAAGTTCCTAGAATACGAGTGCAAATATTCACAACTCGAAAAGACATGCCTCGCTCTTGTGTGGGAAACGAAGAAGCTACGTCATTACATGCTTAGCTACTCCGTCAAAATATACTTCAAAATGGTCTTGTCAAATACGTCTTCGAGAAACCCGTCCTCAACGGACGCCTAGCAAGATGGACCTTGATGCTCTCAGAGTTCGATCTCAAATACGTGCCTCTGAAAGTCATAAAAGGGCGCGCCGTTGCTTCGAATTCTTTGCGAAAAATCCCATCAATGATGCACAAACAATAGATACTTGGTCATTTCCAGACGAGGATATACTCCAAACCGATGTAGATTCCTGGGACCTTTACTTTGATGGAGCATCAAACTTAAGAGGATTTGGAATAGGAGTGTTGCTCATTTCTCCTGAAGGCGAGCATACACCGATCTCTGTCTAACTCGACTTCGAGGTGACAAACAATGTTGCAGAATACTTGTCTCATTGGACTACAAGCGGCAGTGAGCTTAGGCATTAAAAACCTCCGAGTGCATGGGGATTCATCCCTGATCATCAATCAAGTTACGGGATCTTGGAAAATCCAAAGCGAAAGCCTGGCGCCTTATCAAGCCAGAATAGACCAAGTTGCCCAATTCTTTGATCACGTGACCTATCTACACCTACCTCGAGAAGAAAATCAATTTGCAGATGCTCTTGCAAAACTTGCATCTTTGATTAATATACCAGATGACATGGTGGAAATGCCTTTATGTATCGAACGACGATCAGAGCCAGCTTATGTCCACCAAATCACCGATGAAGAGGAAATCACAGAGGAACCTTGGTTCCAAGCAATCCTAAATTTCAAGATCAACGGTACCTATCCACCGGATATGGACAAAAGGGGACAACGTGCCATGCGCCTACTAGCTTCCCAATATGTTCTCATGCAAGGAGAGCTATGCAAAAGAACACCTCTTGGTGTAATCCTACGTTGCCTTGATCATTCATAGGCGCGGAAAGTGAGGGAAGAGGTCCATGATGGAGAATGCGATCCTCACATGAGTGGGCCCATGATGGCACAGAAAATCACACGTTTGGGGTATCCATTGACCACAATGGAATCTGATTGCATCAAATACGTAAGACATTGCCACAACTGCCAAATCTTCGGGAATGTACAGCATGTCCCTCCTTCATTGCTCTATACGATGACATCTCCTTGGTCATTTTCTGCCTGGGGAATTGATATAATCGGGAAGATAACTCCAGCCGGAACAGGAGGTCACTGTTTCATCCTAGTGGCAATCGAATACTTCACCAAATGGGTTGAAGCGGCTTCCTACACTAGTCTCACGGCTAAATATGTAGCAAAGTTCATACAAAACAACATCATATGTCGATACGGTTGCCCACATGAGATCATTAGTGATAATGGATCACATTTCCAAGCTGAGACTGAGCAATTGCTAGCTAAGTACAAAATTAGGCATCACCACTCTTCGCCATATAGACCACAGACTAATGGCACGGTAGAGGCGACAAACAAGAACGTTGTCACAATTCTAAAGAAAATGATTGACATCTATCGAGATTGGCCAAGCAAGATACCCTTTGCTTTGTGGGGATATCGTACATTTGTTAGGACGCCCACTAGGGCCACCCCTTTCTATTTGACCTACGGCATGGAAGCTGTACAGCCAGTCGATTTAGAAATACCATCATTGCGTATCTTACTCGAAAGTCAAATCCCAGAAGTCGATTGGAAGAGGGATAGATATGAAAAACTCATCCTCCTGGATGAATGTAGGCTACGCGCATTACATAATGTCCAAACATATCAAGCACGTATCAAACGAGCCTTCAACAAAAGGGTCAAGCCAAGGAACATCAAGGAAGGAGACTTAGTACTCAAGTCGATTAGAGCTCTTCTACCTGTCGACCCACGAGGAAAATTCAAACCTAATTGGGCTGGGCCATTTCTAGTCAAGTCCATACTTCCAGGGGGTGCGGTTAGAATCACAGACCTAGATGGGAATGAATTTACCAACCCGACGAACCTTGACCAACTAAAGCGGTATTATGCCTAGAATAGAAACAAAAACGCGCCTCGCGTAACCTCATGTGTCGCTCTTGTGGAACTAAATAAATGGCCCCTGGCCAAGCTGAAATAAGCTAATGTCACCATGCTCTTGCATTTTGACAATTTGTCATCCTCATATCATCAAATAAACTAAATTGCACCTAAAGGAAAAAAGTAAAAAGCTCATGCTTATTTTCTAAGTTCATTACAAGCTCTTGCTTAGAACAATTATTCTTTTACATTTACTCGAACTACGCGCAAGGGTTTGATTTCATCTTTTTAATGAATGCGTAGGCAATCCTTCGCAAGATACAACCCATTAATTTCAAAATGTTAATAGAAGGACATTTGCATTTGCATTTGGAATTCGACAAGAATAATAAATAGAAAATCACAACGGTTTCATAACCGATTAACCTCCTTTATTTCATTCATTTTCTAATAATAATAATAGTACGTTACATAATAATAATGCTAAAGAAAATAAAAAAAATAAAATAGGCTAGGATTCTAAAAACTCCACCTTCTTATTACAATAATAATAATAAATAATAATAAAGACTTGGGCTATTCCTCCATTTTCCCTTTGCCCTTGTCATTTTTGTCATATTTCTTGTCACGACCTCGAGCCGGACGCTCTTGCGCCACTTCGGACCTAATCACCAACGGTCTTTCTCGTGGTCTAACCTTCCCATTCTTGTCAATCACTTTGTCCACGGCAGGAGAGGTCTTCGGTCTCTTCGAAGGATGAACAACTCGAAACCCGGCTTCTTCCTCTCCCTCAGTCAGATGCTTCCCTTTCTCCTTTTCCACCTCGCGCACCTTGTAATCAACAGGCTCGCGCTTCCTCAGTCTCTCGCGCTCCTCCGGAGTAGTAGCTTTCCTCCACCGCAGATAGGAGTCCGACACCCATAAGGCACTAACAGAAGAGCTCAAGAACCATACGTTTCTCTGAGCCCATTTAATGGCCCACTCCCTTCGACTCTCGCAGTAAGCGCCACAAGCGGTCTGGGGACAGTGTCAAGCTTCGGGATTGTCTGCTTCAGTCCAACCTGTCTCATCAACCTCTCCGGGAAGATGCATACCATGAATTCCAAGCCAGGAATGCACACAGATCGGGTAGGATCCAAGGAAGATACTCCAGTGACAGATTTGAGATGCCACCATGGTACAATCCATCTAATCAAGGGACCATCATCACTCTTCAATTTGTTTTCCCAATAATTGCAGACTCGAGTGAAGTCCACCATGTAGAGCCTAGTCCTCATAGCAATTGAGCGAGCATGATAGACAGGAACATTAACTGGGGGCTCGATCAATCGAAGACGCTCCATAAGCCAAACCTACCAAAAAGAAGGTGTTAAAAAAACGAAAAAAAAAACAACAAAAGAAAACGAAAAAAAGAAGAAAACAAAAAAAGGAAAAGAGAAGAAATTCTTTATTATTTTACCTGCAAAATAATGGGACTCCCCAAATAAGGTAGGTCACGATTGGCTTTCCTGTTATCCAAACCCAATAGGATCTCTCCTAAACATAAACAGTGGGCTCTGCAGCCCATTTGCTCAACTAGGCTCAGGAAACGGGGATCACCTCTCAAATCCTCATCAACGTGCCCTTGAAAGACATATACATGTAGCAAGCAAAATCCGAATGCCCTTCGCCTAGCAACATAAGAGATGGTGGGGTCGGCCTTGTTAATGAATCGGTCAATAAAGTCCAACATTCGCACTCCTTTCGAGGTCACTAGACGAACCACCTCAATTCTTGTCAACCCAAGCAAGTCTCTAAATTTGTTCTTATACCCTTGTGAAGTAGAAGGAATAGCAGGCAAGTGTTCTGGGTCTCACCCACCGATCGCGGCAATTTTTTCAGGAAATGGGCAAATGTCACCTCTAGGGAAAGCAAAAACGTGATAATTCGGGTCCCAATAATCAAGACAAGCATCTAGGAATGGTTTGACCACCTTGATAAGCTTCAAACTCAACAATGATCCAAGATTATAAGCACCCATGTCATACTTCTCCACACTAGAGAACTCATTGGTCCACTCTTTTAGACGAATTTCAAGAGTATTCATGATGAAGGATTGTTTTGAGAATCTTATGTAATAAGACGAAGGAAGAGACGGAAGAATTGTGTGAATAAAACCTCTATCGCCGTTTCTATTTATACTAAAATCTATTTCCTAAAATCCGCCAGGACGGGTACACCGGGGAACAGGCGCAGCACCTGCTGCGCCTCTTCAAAGGGACGCAGCTCCTGCTGCGCCTCTTCCTCAGCAACGTCTCTATGATTTTCCGTGTTGCATATTTCCTAAATTCCTTAGCGAATAATTTCCTATTCCTACGGGTTATTATTTTGGTAAATACGTCAAAGTTACCATAGTTCGTGTTTCCTAATTCCACGGGCACGCATTTCGAGGCAATATCAGCATTTTCTTCATTTTAGCACACTTATATATTTCTTTCTATTCTTTTTCTTTTTCGGGGGTTCATTTTTCCAATTTAATGTAATTTATTTCAAACTTATATATTTTTTTTCTCTTTTGGGGAATCATTCCATTCCCGTCCTACATTACATTTCTAACTTATAGGTTTCTATTTTTTCATTTTTTTTTGGGGGGGGGGGGTAACCCTCCCTACCGTCCGGTCATTTCCGGCAAATTTTTTGCATTTTTGCATTTTTGCACTTTTGAGTCATTCGTTTTGCGCTAATTTAGGCCATATATACAAATGTATGTTTTACGTGAATTTCTATGTAAATTTCGGCAGCATGACGGCGTAAACCGTCATCTACCAAACCTGTTCAAAGCTAACCTTCAGGTACAAACAACGGAACCCAGCAGCAAACGCACTCAGGCCGTCATATATACAACCAAAAGAGGGATGTGTACAACAAACTGGGGGCTCGAGCCCCAAGCAAAATCCAAAATGTCCAAAATGTAGGTCCTAAAATATACAAAATGTGCAAGATACAGCCAACAACAAACAAAACAAACAACAACAAAAAAACTACTGCCGGTCGCTGCCTAACTCTGCAACTCTCGCCTCGAGAGTAGCAACCTCGGCGTCGCGAACCTCGAGCTCCTCGAAACGAGCCGTCTCCTCCCGACATCGAGCGCCTCTCGCTCCAGCTCACGCTCCCTCTGCAAATGCAACAATTGGCTCATGTCAATCATTTCAAGCAATCATAAGAAAGGTTAGAAAGTTCGAAAATGAAATAGACGAAAGGTTCATACCTGACGACCTCGTCCTCAGCAACTGCCTCCTCGAGAGCACGAGAAGCGTCAATGGCTGTGTCTATGTTCATGGGAGCTCTCCCAGAAGTAGAAGCCTCGTCACCTGCAACGTTAAAGTAATTTTAGGCCGCGTCAAGTGACGACGAACCTTGATTAGGGGATTTTCGAGTTTTAGAAGCCCCGAAATCGCTCTTTTCTCGCCATCCTTGGCCGTATTCCCACAAACCCGATCACTCATGTGGTAATTTGGGTTAAGTCAAGCCTAAGTTGAAGCCTAGTCATGGGTTCGAGTCGAAATTTCGACAGCATTTCCTTATAACGACGATTATGCCCTAGAAAAGTGTCCTGAAAAAGCCGTCACAAACCAAAATTCTGAGATGGTAGGAAGTTTACCCATCATCCAAGGATTCCAAATGTCAAGTTTCATCGCAAACGGGCATTCCTAAGGCTATGTTCGAAGCAATTTACAGTTTAGCTGTGAAACCGTCACAATTTCACTCAAATGCCCAAAACTCAACGAAAATTCAAAACAAATACATGGTTATGATCCTTATACTAACAATTAGCCATTTACAAGGTCAACTTTGCAAGGCAAGATCATTTGGGGGAAAAGCCCCAAATTTTCGACATTTTAGCGTTGAAAACCCTAAATTTTGTCGATCCAATTCGTCTGTTATAGAAGATTAATGCAAGAATGATATACATACCTCGATTGGTCATGGCAAATGCAAGCTTTTGGATCAAATTTTGGCGGAAATGGTTGAGATTTGAGAGAGAAATTGATGATTTGTGTTTCGAAATAATGAAATGAAACCCCTGTTTCATCGCGCTTTTACGCAGGAAAGACACCCCCAGGAATAGACGCAGCAGGTGCTGCGCCTCTTCAAAGAGACGCAGCTCTTGCTGCGCCTCTTCCTCAACTTCCCTTCATACGAATTTTCAAAAATTCGTTATGAGTTCGTTATTTGTGGACCTATCGTTGGTGCGCCTCTTCCCCGATTCCATTTTATCTTTTCTGGTCCGTTTGACGATTATTCTTCGCTCAGACCCGCATTTCTAAGCCAACTGCAGACTATCGTACATTATTTATTTATTCCAAGACCTTGCTTGTCACAACGAGCAAGTATTCTCTGACAGGTGTTTCGACACGCCTTCATTATATTCCCCCAGAGAGAGTAAGCGGATAGACAATCCCTCTCGAGACATGGAGATCAGTTCCCGATAAGATTTTCCCCAACGAGAGTTCACGACATACAATTGTCCTTCTCAAGTTCTTCTGAAGTTTGTTTGAAGACGACCCAAGCAGATTTCTCCCAGCAGTTCCCGCCTGTGTCCTGCTACTCACGATATTTCTTGTTTCCCCCCGGAGTGCGATAAAGGTGTTGTTCTCCAGAAGTTCCCAAACTGGCAGAGTTCTTACACTCGAGCCTTAGTTACCTCTTAGGTTGAACTTATATTTGGCCTCCTCCCCATCGATGCTTTCCTTTAGGGTCCCACACCCTAGAGCATAATCCTTATATATCTTTTAGGTCTTACCCTTAGCTCCTATGCTTACCTTTAGCTCTTATGCTTAACCTTAGCTCCCATGCACCTCCAGAAACATCATGAGAAAGAAGTTTCAGGTATGGTCTCTTCTTATGGCTGGCGAGCTTCCTTACGTAGTCTAATGGACTTTAAACGACCCTCCCCGATAGTCGACAGACTCTAAAATGTTCCCGACGACAGGTCCTTGGCTCAGACCCCTTGAGCCGCCTCGCGTCGGCATAGTCGTCAGGTTGTAATCTTCGATTGACCTGAAGGCTATACTTTGACTTTCGCCTTGTCCAAGCCTCAGTCAAAGTGGGGGCTCTGTAGATACCCGGTGATGATTGGGCCGCATGTTTGGTACGCGGAACAATTTGTGACAGTTCGTAAGTTTATTGTCAAGTGATTGCTCAAACATTTATGTCTACCTCTTAATTGTCATCTACGCGCCGATACGGTCGTTTTGACAGTAACTAGAGTACATTCGGAGTCCGGGCCTAAAACCGTCTTCATTTTCTGATAACCGCTAAAATCCCGAGTCAGAATGTTCTGGATATTTCTATTCCATATTTCACAATCTTTTAATCTTTGGTAAAGAATTTCCCGTAATATTCACACAAAATATTAAGGAAAATAAGATTAATCCGTTATTCCATAAATTAAGCATGGAAATCTTTCTTCCGCAGGAGGAAACCACTTGGGAACCGACGCAGCAGGTGCTGCGCCTCTTCCAAGAGACGCAGTGCATGCTGCGCCTCTTCCCAAGTCATTTTCTGCATATTTTTTCGTATCTTTTCATATCTTTTCGAGATTCACTTCCAAAGTCTCTCCGAAAACCCTAATTCCTCCACGTGATTAGAATAAATAGGAGTCTTCGCTCCTCATATTTCTCACGCGAGTGTCCGCCCTTCTCTTCTCCCTTTGTATTCTAAGACCACGTTCTTACTTTTTGGCGCCTACGTGCTTGAACTTTCGACCACATAAACTCGGATCCTTCCGAGTACCAGCCTCGTTTTGCATGACCGACCAATTTGACCAACTCCACTACACCATAATCAATTAATCAATTCAATTTGCTTTTAAATCCTTTTTCAAGGGCACTTTCATATTTGCATTATAGATCGAGTCGAGTTAGCACTAAAAATCGATTTAGTTAAATCTCGCGACGCTAACATGTAAGTCTGAGGGTGTAAAATCCCAATTTTATTTAATGTATTTTATTTAATGTATTTATTTTCTGTATTATAATTAATGTAAGAATTTATGTCATAAGCATGCTCGAAACCGTCTTTTAAAATCACCTTTTTCAAAACCCTTTTAACGAAAGTAACACAGATCTGACGTGGGGAAGAATCGCATCAACTGATGCGCCTTCTGGAAAGGTGCTGCGCCACTTCCAGGGGCTGCTTTCAGTTGATGCACTTCTTCTTCTTCCTCGGGTTTTTCTTCCTTTCGTCTTTTATTTTTCTTTTTTCGTTCTTTCCCTTATTTCACCTAATAATTTTCAAATTAGTTTTTATGAATCCATTTCAATAATTTTCGACTTCAATCCCTTATAATTAATATTTGTGGGTTTTCGTCACAAATTCAAACTCGGATTTTAGAGACTCGATTCGTTCATATCAAGTCCCTTGATTTCGTCTTTGATACATGTTTTAAATTTGTTTTCTTCATCAATTCGTAATCTTTTGTTTCCACCATTAACTTCAAGTTTGTAAATAAATCAATTCCAACATCGTAAATAATATCTAACTTATAACAATTTGTTTTAAATTGTTTTCTTTCACTTCATGACGATCCCAGATGCATGTAAATCAATTAATCACTTCTACTCGAGTTACCAATCGATAAATCAATGTAAATTAACCAACGGATATTAAAAAACCGCGAGTCCGACTTTCACAGTTAGAACCCAACTCAAGAACAGACGCAGGAAGTGCCGCGCCTCTTCCAGAGGACGCAGCAGATGATGCGCCTGTTCTAAGGTGGTTTCTGCCTCTGAACTCTTCTCGTTTTGACGTAGGGTTTCTAATTAGGATTTTAATTAACCATTATTCTTATTATCACCATAATTCGACATATTTTCCAAATTTCCTTATTTTCCATTATTCTTATAATTTCCATATTTTCTTTATTTTCCAAATTTCCTTATTTTCCTTTTTCTTCATATTTTCCTTATTTTCCAAATTTTCCTTTTCTTCAAATTTCCTTATTTTCCAATTTTCCTAATTTAAATCAATTTCCAAATTCCTTTTTTTTCCAATTTTCTAATTTTCATTTACTCTTTTATTTTATTTCTAAAACTCTTTTGGGCATGTTTATGACGTAAATTCAAGTTTATCAATTGTAATTTATTTCTTTATTTCGTATTCATATTTATTATGTATGATTTATTTACTTGGCATTCACATGTAATTAATCTAACATTCACTTCGACCCCAATTTATGTTCTAATTACTTGTTCACCGACTTAGTCTAATTCTTCACATGTTAGGATTAATCTAATGAATGTTGCATTGCATGCATATAAATCGACAATATATCGAGTATAGACGATTTTCCCTAATCATTAGTAGAGGCCGCTATCGAGGCGGGCGGGATTAGGTGTTCGATCAAAAGAGCTTCCTAATACGTACCCTCACCCCTTACCCGATCTCTCCGTGAACATCTGTGTTCATTGGCATCCACGAGAGTCATTCTAGACATAGAATGCTAAGGGTAACGAGTGCTTAGTGTTCATGTCATTACTTTGTGTCTTGACATGGCACGAGGTATTCGAACGGTTTCCAATTTTCCACAATAAATTGGTGGCGACTCCACAAATGCAAACGCTTGTTTCCCAAGCGCCCCCGTGGCCCGCGTCCACAATTAGACTACCTCTTATAATCTTACTGAACTCGTTTTATCGTATGACCAGTGGCGGATATAGGGGATTAACGGGGGTGCTAGCTCCTGTTGGACATTGGGAATTTCGAATTTCTTAGTTAAAATTTTCGAAAATTTTTGATATCTACTTTATAGCATTAACAGTTCGCCCCCTTAGGTATTTTTCAAAATTTTCGAAATATCGGAGCTCGATACAATATAGATAGGTAAAAATCCTCATGTGATATCAATACTCAACAAGACAGCAATACACAATGTTATGTCACATTCAGGGTCATCTCGGACGTTTTCGAGGCCATATGCAAAATTCAAAAGTAAGCCCCTCATAATTTTAGGTTATTCACGAAATAAATTTTAAATTCAAGAAAACATTGTGTGAAGTTTGTATTTTTTTTTAGTTTTTATACTTTTCAAAACTTTTGTTTGATGTAGATTACATTTACATAGATTGTACACCGACACTCGTAGAAGATAATGAAGATAGCATATAATTCCTCATATTCACTCATTTCTTCCTTATTTCCTTATTCATGCTAGTCAGATTTTCTTCCATCTTTCCATTTTGGGAAACTTTTGTGTGGTCCAAATTCAATTGCATGTGTGGTAGAGTGGGGTAGAGTATTTTGTGTGGTCTAAAGTCATTTCCTTATTTCTTGTGCAAAAATGATAAGGGAAGAAATGAGTGAATATGAGAGAGTATATCTTATTTTTAAGCTATTTCTATCATAATAATATGGAGATGATGAATGGCAAAATTAGATAGAGCCCTTTGAAAGTAAATTAGGCTAAATAATGCCATACGAAAAAAAATGAAAGAAAGACACAATAAAACAAGGGCACACATGTTATTTAAAATTGAAAATCATTTCAATAACATGAAGTATAGTTGTTGTTTAGTCGGTATGTTAATGTTCCTCAAAGTTGTAAGGAATCGAACCCAGGAACTACTCTGTATAAGTCAGCACTGCCTACCAATTTGCCAGAGAATTATAGATGCTATAATTGCCCATTACATATTATATATACATAGAATGAGGAATTTCCTGATATTGGACCCCTTGGAATCGGGGGCCCTATTACGATGGCCTCAATGGGCTCAAGCCCATGGACCTCCAACAGCTCTCTCCAACGGCTCCCTCCCACTCTTATGGCAACAATCTCTCCTTGCCTATATTAGTTGATATTGTAAATATTTCCTTACCTTTGATATAGCTAATCTCTTCATATATATAGTTGACAGTGTAAATGACAAAAGTACAAGAGACATACATTCATTCAATAATATATGCAATCCTAAGTTTATAACATGGTATCAGCCAAGTTCATTAAACCCTAAATCACTATCCTCTTCGTTTTTTTTCTCTCGATCTTCGAATTCGATTCTCAACATGACGAATCCCGACAACAATCAATTAATCTCGACTGACCAGAAATCCCAATCTTACACCTTTGTTCTTGTTGAAAATCCTAGCACTAACATCACACAAATACCGTTCACAGGGACAAATTTCGACGAATGGTCCTGAGGCCTTACTCTTGCTCTTCTCGCCAAAGGTAAGCAAGGGTATGTCGACGGCACCATAAAAAAACCCGCGGCTACGGCCTCTGATTTTCCGGCCTGGCTGTCTCAAAACGCGCTTGTCACAGCGTGGATATACAATTCTCTCGATCCGACCATCCGACGAATGACTTCATATCGTCCCGAAGCAAAACAAATATGGGACGATATTCGAAACAGGTACTGCCAGAACAATGATGCCCGAATTTTTCGATTACAAGGGGAGTTGAGTTCGTGTCGCCAGGGTCTAACGGAATCGCTCATTGATTACTATGGCCGCCTCACGAAACTATGGGACGATATTCAAGCAGCCGATCCCATTCCACCTTGTGCGTGTGATCTGTGCACATGTAATCTGGTAAGTATTCTTGACAATCGTCGTGATAAGAAACGTGTTCGCGATTTTTTAATGGGTTTGGATGACCGCTTTGACAATGCTCGTTCTCATTTAATCGGTATTTCTCCTTTACCCACCCTTGATTTTGCGTATAATCGACTCCTCCAAGAGGAGGGGATGCGTCAACTGTCTGCAACCAAACTCGACTCCAAACCCGACACTATGGCTTTTGTAACCCGTACCCCTGCTAATTCTCGACCTTCTGGTGGGGGAGCGGATCATTCTCGGTCCACTGACTCCAATAGACCGTACTGTATAGCTTGTCGACGGCCTGGACACTTGTACCCCGTATGTTATCGTGTTACAGGGGAATTCTCGGATTGGTGGGGAGACCGTCCTCGCGATCGTATCTATATCAATGAGGTCGACATGAGCTGTACTGTACTTCCGGATGTTCAAGGTAGAGCCAATTATGACCGTATTAAAAAGGTTGCCGCAACTGCTCCCCGTGCTCACCTCGTCAGCACCACTGTAACCCCTGTACACGGTGCTCCTGCCCAGCCGCCAGTCACTGCCCCTCCCGTGAATGGAGACCCAACCCGTGCTCATGTGGCTGCGGTCCCTCCTCCGTCTGTTTCACATGCTCTTTCCTGTACGGGGTTCGATAACATTGATTTTAACAAACTCACTCCGACACAACTTGAGGAAGTTCACAAAATATGGCAGTCAAGACAGCCAGGACCGTCATCATCGACTCGTTTATGCTGTAAAACTTTATCTTTCTCTTGGATTATCGATACGGGAGCATCCCGACATATGTCGGGTTGTCTATCCCATTTTATTAATATTCGAAAAATTAGCCCATTATCAGTTGGGCTCCCGAATGGTGAATTTACACACGCCACTCAATGCGGCGATATCTATTTATCGAGTCACTTTATTTTACGTAATGTCTTGTTCTCTGACAAATTAAATTGCCATATTATTTCGGTCTCTTCGCTTTTACTTGATTCATCATTAATTGTCCAATTTTCTCATCGCTTATGTTTTATTTAGGACCGTTCTTCGAAGATGATGATTGGTGCGGGTGAACAAGTCGAGGGGCTATATTATTTGACAGAAGTGTACGACCCACAACCTCAAGCCCTTCACACCGTGACTACCCCCGACACCAACGAACTCTGGCATCGAAGGTTGGGCATCCCTCCTCAAATATTTATCGGTTTTTACCTTTCTGCAAAACTGTTAAAACTTCTTTTCATAACAAGGACTGTGATATTTGTTTTCGAGCCAAGCAAACTCGAGATCCTTTTTCTTTAAGTTTGAATAAGGCGGACGCTATTTTTGATTTAATTCATGTTGATTTGTGGGGTCCGTACTCCGAATAGGCTTCATGTGGGTCCCAATATTTTTTAACACTCGTCGACGATTTTTCCCGCTCCACATGAGTCTATTTACTTCGTAGGAAAAGTGACACACGACAAACTTTATTAAACTTTTTTGCTTTCGTGGAACGACAATTTAATAAGAAAATTAAAACTTTACGCAGTGATAACGGTAACGAATTACAAGCTTTCAAAATTTTTTCCTCGAAAACGGTATCCTCTTTCAAACTTCTAATGTCGACACTCCACAACAAAATGCCCGGGTCGAAAGAAAACACCGTCACATTATAAATGTCGCCCGCGCTCTTTTATTTCAAGCTCATTTACCGATCAGTTTTTGGGGGGAATGCATTCTTACCCCCGTTTACCTTATCAACCGGACCCCGAGCTCTATTCATCACGGTAAAACTCCTTTTGAGATCCTCTTTAACAAACCTCCATCGATGGCCCATCTCCGCACTTTTGGATGTTTATGCTATGCCAAAAATATTAATCGCTCACGGGACAAATTTGCCCCACGAAGCAAGAAATGCCTCTTTATTGGATACCCTATGGGCAAGAAGGGGTGGCGGGTTTACGACCTTGACACGGGAACTCAATTTTGCTCCCGCGATGTCCAATTCATAGAACATATTTTTCCTTACCAATCCCAGGCTACCGACCCAACACCCACCACTACTCCTTTTCTCGACAACACAATCCCTATGATCACCATTCCTACCCTCCCCGACACGACTCCCTCCACACGCCCTACCACAAACCCTTCCACCGACACCTCCAAGACATCCACCATTCCCGAACCAGAGAACACCAAACCCACCCCCTCCACTTCTTCACCGAACACACCCACACCACCCCCTTCGACCCCTACCACTCAACCACCCGAACAAACCGATATCTCACACATGGGCAAAGGACAACGCCCGAAAATACCCAGCACTCGTCTTAAAGACTATGTTCAACTCAAGAAACGCCCCTCGACACAAGTTCTCACCACATCGACATCATCTTCAGGTACTTTATATCCGATTTCCCACGTTATTTCTTACGATAAGTTCTCTCCTCACTATAAATGTTTCTTATCGGCCGTGACCAACAATAACGAGCCTAGCACGTTCAACGAAGCTATGCAGGTACCCTAATGGCGCGACGCAATGAAAAGTGAAATCGATGCCCTCGAAAGAAACTCCACTTGGACACTCGAAGATCTTCCACAGAATAAAAAGGCGATAGGTGCAAATGGGTTTATAAAATTAAATACAATGCCGACGGAACTATTGAGCGCTACAAAGCTCGACTAGTGGTCATGGGCAATCGCCAAATTGAAGGGGTCGACTATAATGAAACTTTCGCCCCTATTATTAAAATGGTGACAGTGCGCACTCTCCTCGCGATAGCAGCTGCCAAACGATGGGACATTCACCAGATGGATGTTCACAACGCCTTCCTCCATGGCGATCTCAATGAAGAGGTTTACATGAAACCCCCACCCAGGTTCTCATCCGCAACAAATGGTAAGGTTTGCAGGTTACGAAAATCCTTATATGGTCTTCGACAGGCTCCGCGTTGTTGGTATGCCAAACTTGCTTCCGCTCTAAAATCGTATGGCTTCCAACAATGCCCCTTTGATCACTCCCTCTTTTCTATTTCAAAAGACATAACCGAGATCCACGTCTTGGTATATGTTGACGACCTGGTCGTGTGTGGAAACAATGCTTCCAAAATTGATCATTTTAAAACCTACTTAAGTAATTGTTTCCACATGAAAGACCTCGGCCCATTAAAATATTTTTTGGGCCTCGAAATCGCCCGAAACAAAAACGGCCTCTTCATCTCACAACAAAAATACGCCCTTGAAATTTTGGGCGAAACAGGGCTTCTTGGGTCCAAGCCCGCGGCAATCCCAATGGAACCTAATCACCGACTTGGGATTTCCACTTCACCCGTAATCAAAGACCCCCAACCATACCGACGTTTGGTTGGCCGACTCGTATATCTCACAATCACTCGACCCGAACTTATTTTCTCCGTTCATACACTTGCTCAATTTATGAATGCCCCACGGCTTGACCATTGGCAAGCCGCCTTACAAGTTGTTCGATATCTTAAAAACAGCCCAGGTCAAGGTCTTCTATTCAAGACAACGGACGATTTACAGCTACACGCATACTGCGATGCGGACTATGCAAGCTGCCCAACCATGCGTCGATCCTTGTCTACCTACATCGTCTTTTTAGGCAGCTCTCCTATCTCATGGAAAACAAAGAAACAAAATACAGTCTCCAAATCATCCGCCGAAGCCGAGTATCGCGCCATGTCTTACACGGTTGGAGAACTCAAGTGGCTAAAAGGGCTTCTCCACTTCCTCGGAATCAAGCATGACAGGCCGATTGAACTCTCCTGCGACAATCAATCCGCCCTCCATATTGCCCGCAATCCGGTATTTCACGAACGAACTAAGCACAATGAAGTCGATTGCCACTTTGTCCGCGATGAAATTATCAACGGGACTATTCGACCAAGCTACATTCACACTAAAGCTCAGCCCGCAGATATCTTTACAAAGGCTCTTGGTCGCATTCCCTTCGATGACTTGCTCTCCAAGCTGGGCGTCTCGACTCTCCACGCCCCAGCTTGAGGGGGTATTACGATGGCCTCAATGGGCTCAAGCCCATGGACCTCCAACAGCTCTCTCCAACGGCTCCCTCCCACTCTTATGGCAACAATCTCTCCTTGCCTATATTAGTTGATATTGTAAATATTTCCTTACCTTTGATATAGCTAATCTCTTCATATATATAGTTGACAGTGTAAATGACAAAAGTACAAGAGACATACATTCATTCAATAATATATGTAATCCTACGTTTATAACAGGCCCTGTTCAGTCACATCGATTGTACACCCTTCCAGTCGGCCCTAATCACATTCGTTAGTTAACTATTATCCTATAAATTTGATTAATCAAAATACTTTGTGTAGTAATGAGGTGCATAAATAAAAGGATAGATTTTCTTGGACGTACGTGAGCAGTGAGCAGTGAGCAGTGAGCAGTGAGCAGTGAGCAGTGAGCAGTGAGTAAATGAGTACTTATTGATTACGAAATTACTCCTAGTTTAAGCAGGGTTCATTAATGTGGAAATTAAGTAGGGTTCACGTGTCTCTGCCTTCCTAAACACAAACCATGTTTTTAAGGAAATAATGTAAAATCATGACAAACTACTAATTATCTGTACCAATTTGATTAGCATTCGTCTACGTTCTTGCGTTGCACGGCCCGTGTAATACCCTACGTTAATTGAAGAGGTCCAATGATATGTTTAAATGACTAGTGCTTAAATGAATTGGAAGTACTACTCATGTAGCAACAAATTTGTGTAAATCTGCAAACAAATAGAGAAAACACAAAAGAATGCGACAAAATAATAATTTTATTAATTTAAAATTTTGGGTATAATCTTCTAGTTATTATACTGATTCAATTTCCGCACTTGGATGAGTAGGAGGGCCTTGATTTGAAGACTTGATTCTCCTTAGATGAATTTGATTTGCTTTCTTCGGTTGACGGCGATGAGTGCTTGATGTCGGATCGAAGATTAGTTTCTTTTTCTCTAGCTTTCTCTTGGAAGAGGATTTTTGTAGAGAGGGTATTTGTAGAGAGGTTTTGTTTGTAGTGTGATTTTCTTTGTAATTTTCTGATTAGCCTCAAAACGAGAGCTAATGCTTGTATTTATTTATAGAAAAACATAAAGGGTTTGGTTTACACCTTAGGTGGACTTGGTAGTCTTGGCATTTCTATAATGGACTTGGTAGTCATTTTGGCCCATTTAAATGTATTTGACCCATTTAGTGAGTTTGACCCGTTTGTCGGATTTTATCACTTTAGAGAGTCGAACCCGACTAAAATAATTAAAATGGACAACTTTATTTATATTTCGTCCAAATTAATTACATTAGTTTGTATTTCCTTTGACGGGTCAATATTTTGACCTTTGACTTCCGACGTGGCAACCTTTTGACTTTTGACTCCCGACGTGGCACTTATACGATTTTCATGCCTACAAATTGCCCCCTCGAGACTTGGTCATGTACAAGACTTGAATATTTAAGCATGATCGGGTCTCGACTTAGTTGCATTTCCACGACCACGAGTTCGTCCGAACTTAATCATGTGATCTTAGTGATAATGGGTTATTGGGAAGTTTTATGTTGATGCATTAGCTTAGGAATTGGGCTCAAGTTTCACACCCGACTCTCAATCCCATCAATTTGGCAGGAAATAGAATAATCAGCAACTTTCCACTTTCTGGAAATCACCTTGCGTAAAAAAATCAATTCTATATGCCTCAGAATTATCTCATGCTGAATTGGAACAATAATTTACCCTCCTTTGCAAGTAATTTCCATATTATTGTTGTGATAATATCTCGTTTCCATAACTCCGCCCTGCTTTGAAGTATAAAAGGAAGGGAAGGCCTCCATAATTCTACACCATTGATAACGGAAGAGCTCGAGTTTGCCTCAACTTTCGACGACAAGAAGCCGAGTCACGTGACCTTGCTGCGAATCCTTATTCATTCGACACCCTTAACCGAGTTCAGAAACGCGCCAGGGAAGCCCTTCTCACGCAGTATCGAGCCAAAGCTTTTGGGTTTATAGGTGAGCAAAGTTTGTGATTACTAACCAATTTTTTACGTATTTATGCAGTATGGCACTCCGACGTCATGAGCAATCTTCTTTGTCACAACGGACCGACCTACGCCAAAACAGCACTGATAATACCGACTTTTATCAGCGATCTGTCTTCAAACTGATTTGTCCTCGACGCATGCTCAGTGCTTATCGTTAACCCGACGCGGTCCCCGATTCTCAAGGTTCAAATTTTTACCCCTATTTTGGCGTATGAACTGCGAAATCGGGGTGGTCGTTGAGCTTAGCGTTGAGATTTACATTGGGTATACCTCGTTGACCGGTCCGATACCCCAAGCGATGCGAGGCCTCTGGATTTGCCTGGTTTGTGACTTGTGGATGCCCGCTTGACGTTTCTCAGACTAAGGGTGTGTTTGGATTGAAGGATTTGGAGAGAAAAGAAAGGGAGGGAGAGTAGGGATTTAAAATCCCTTGTTTGGATAGCAAATGAGGGTGGAGGTAAATGGAGGGGGAGAGATTTGGAGGGATCCAATTTCCTTCCTCCATACCTAATCAAAATCTCTCCACAATAGGCAATATTTGGAGGGAAATTGTAACCACACTCCATTCCCCTTCCCCTTCCCTTCTCTCCTTCCCCTTCCCTCCTTCCCCCTCCCCTCCCTTTCTCTCCACTTTCGATATCCAAACACACCCTAAAGGTTTACGCCGTCTTTGTCACTATCGGTATCTTATTTGTTGAAGATTGCAAAGACGCCACTCTATTTATGAAAGACACAAGGAGCCAGTCCCGGTGCTTCCCCTTCTGACGATGATGAAACTCGGCAATCGATATAACAATGACAAACTCAATGCCACAGGAGCATGTTGACCCTCTATTTGATGACTGAGAGACCGCCACCGACCTGATGGCCACGCCTGAACATCTTCTTCCGATGGTGTATGGTCAGCGATCTACTTGGGTCCAGTTGTCATCTCTGACATGTGACTCCGACGACACTGAGTAAGTTAAATTTGGTTCAAATTTCAAGCTACTGTGGAACTTGAATTCAACACTACCATCGGACACAAGAGTCAACTTGAGATCAATGGCTAATTTAATGTGGGATTTTTTTTGTTTGATTCTGATTTTAAATCAATTTTTTTTTTGAAGTTGGTTTTGTGGGTTTGCAGAGATAACAAAGCATTTCGATGACTTTGACATTACGACTTCAGTCATCAACTCATCATTGGCTTTTGTCTGTTTCACAAAGTGACACGTGATTCCCACCACATACACCACTTTATATTTCTTTTCCTTTTTTTTTTTTTTATTTTTTTTTTTTTGAAAAAGAAATATGAGTAGTAATTTTGTTTGTTTTTTTGTCTCAGGGGACGATATAGTGCACTTTAAGGCGAGCGAATCTAAGACGACTGGCAAGAAGTACTTAGTGACGGTCGACGGTGCTAATGACGAAGCAAATAATGGAGTTAAACACACCATCTTTTCTTCGATGACGAGTCCCTTTGCTAAGTCGTGGTTGCCGTAGACTTATCCACCAAATCTGGATTGTTGGTGGCAAAAATTGAAAAACCATTGTTGGTGCTCCTTTCGTCACATCATCGACAAAGTTTTGACACGCCATCCTTCTTGAAGTTGTTACACTCTCGATGCTCCAGAGGTGAAGTTCAACGAAACGCCAATTTTCACTTTAGATATTGATTTTCCTACATTTCGCGCTACTGGGAATGGTTAGAAGATATTCTTTGCGAGTGCAGCAATAGTCTGAGATCTCTCTACATTTATGAAGCCGTTTACGCCTCACTTTTCCTCTATCGGTGCAGTAGTCAACTAGTTGAGTCATTTTGCGATTTTTGGTGCCCACATACTAACACTTTATTGACAGCGGCTAGAGGAATTTCAACCAGCCTTTGGGACATCTGCTCTATCATCGAACTGCCTCTAACGGGTTCATTTTATGATGAATTAGTGCCTTCAGTTGAAGAACTCCAAGGCTTTGATGAGAACGACCGACCGTACTTTCCCCCAAGTTCCAGTATTTATTTTTTGCGTTTCATCGGATGTCTCTTTCGGCGAAGAAACTAGCAAAGTACCTTTTGAAGACTGGTTTTGTTTTAAAGGAACCTCCAAGTCTTCTCTTCTGTCTAATGCGTTAGAGAAGGCACATTTTCTGACTCTACGACAAAAATTTTCTTCTTACGGAGAACCTTCGCCATTGGGACGAGACCACATGACCTTTTTGTTCTTTTAGGCGTTCCAAAGGCAGAAAGACGACAGACGTATCTTGAAGCTTTCCTTTCTTGTTGGCTCTGCGCATTTGTTCTCCATGTTCGTGACCTAAGCCACATACGAGCGAGCGTCTTTAAAGTTTCTTCTCTGTTAGCGAGCAACCACATGGTTTTAAGAAGAAACTCGGTCAAGCCTCAATTGCCAAGACTTTGATTCAAGAGAAGTCCTCTTTGGAAGCACGTATGACGACTGCAAAAGAAGAAGCCGGGAAGATTGAACATGCTGAGAAAGCTTTCACTGAAACTTCTGAAACTTTGAAGAACTTGTTGTGGTTTCTATGATGTCATTTGTTGTATCTCCTTTTTGTCTTTGTTTTAGATACGTTTTTCTTTTGACACTTCAGAGTTTTTTTTTTTTTTTTTTAAGGATGAATAATAATAAGTTGAGTTTTTTTTTTTTTAATATCTCAATCTCGTATATTCATTTTGTTTTGCCGTACATAGTTTATACTCTTATGGGCGAGGAGTAAAAGTTTTATTTTGGTGTGGCTGGACTAAAGCAAAATGTTTACTTCAGCTACCTACGTACCCATAAAGCACGAATGAATGTACTTTACGAGATCAAGCCAACGTAGTTCGAACAAAACAGAATTGATTTTGTTTGGGGGGTTTGGCCGCACCTAAGTAAAAGGATTTTACTTAAGCTGCCTACGTACCTACAAAGTAACATACTTCGCAGGATCAAGCCAACGTAGTTCCTTAAAGGGTTTTTTTTTTTTTTGGATTTTTTTTTTGGGTGTGCAGTTTAGGCTCGTGCTTAGGAGCTTCTTGCAGAATCGTTGTCTTAGGCGTAGGGATTAATTGCTTCCTCGAGACCTTGTCATGTGTACCTTTTTTTGGTTTCTTAACGTGGCGGGGTCCCGATCCATTTTGCTTTGACTTGAAAGTCGATGATGAGAGCCTTGACTTGTCTCGAAGGCAGCTCCACTTGGCTTGACTTAGAAGTGTCGCGAGATGATCCGTCCTTTTTTTGTCGTAAAGGGGGTAGCTTTTTTTTTTTTACGTCACCCTGTCATTATCTTACTTGGCGGATGAATTTGTGTTTGACTTGGAAGTCAAGACGTACCAAAACTTGTCGTAAAGGTAATGTTTTTTTTTTGTTTTTTTTATTGACGTCACCCTGTCATTATCTGACTTGGCGGATAATCGGTCATGAGAGACCTCCTTGAATTCTTTTTCTTGACTTGGAAGTCGATGGCACCTCAACTTGTACCTAGGTTGATTTCCTTCAAGTCATCAACCTAACGTTGCTTGGACACTATCTTCGAGAGTTTTAGGAGTTTCACCAACTTCTATCTCATCATCCGAATCTTGGTACTTTTGTGTCGTCACACGGTTGGACGAGGCAATAGCTCGAGCGATTTTCCTATGACTCGACTTTTTCTGTGGATTCGTGCGAATGACGGTATGCCCGTTTGTTTCCAGTGACCTACCCAAAGTTATTTCCACTTCCAGATGACGTTTCATTCGCGAGGGAATTACACTACGGGTATCTTTGCTGAGATCGACTACAACTTTTTCCTTCGAGGACTTCTTTTGCTTTCGTCGACGCCTCTTCTCACCTTTGAGTTGCCGATGCGACTAAAGACTGATTTCGTTACCTCATTTATTCCAACGCGAGTGAATACTGATGCCTTTGGCCTATGTTGTTGAGAACCTGACGCTTATTGCACCCGGATGGTCTCTTCCCTTTCTCCCAGCCTGTCAAACACAGAAGAACGAGGACTAGAAGCCGATTGACCAAGCCTATCAAAAACAGACCTTTGTGGCAACATTTTTGTATTATCGCCTTCACTTTCCACCAGATCTGCCGCAATATACTAGGATGAAGCATCCTCGACAACAGCAAAAGACACGGTGTTCACCGAATCTTCGGGGAGGTAGAACTTTGGAAAATAGTCCCCTAACGTTAGAATTTGACGTAACTTCGACTTGACTTTCTCAGACGATGTCATATTTGGCGGAGACATCAAGTCGGTTCTCCAATCTTTCTTGTATGACGATCTTCTTACTTTTGGACGAGTCGATGTTCGATGTTGTGAAGTTGGCACTTGGCATTTTTGCTCATTTGGTCGTCGCTTAGTAGCAAGGGTCCACCCTTCGTCGCCGTCTCGTTGATTTGGAGCGTTGGAACTTGATGAAATGGCGTATTTACACTCTTCAGGCATAATGACGATCGTCGGCTCTAGAGTTCCGAACTGAATCATTTGTGCACATTCTTTGGCTGCAGAACGAAGGTATGGCCTACGGCTTTCAACATCCACCTGTGCTACAATGCAATTGGACTCAGCAGCATCATCTAGATCCAAGAGAATTTTCCCTTCTTCGGCTAACCTCATTATTTTCTCTTTGATGGTTATGCATTTCTCCAATGGATGACTCACAACCCTATGATATCGACAATACTTCGGATCGGTTGTACATCCGGCTTCACTTGGTCGTTTAGAATCCGGAAGCTCGATCACCTTCTTCTCCAATAGATCATCTAACATCCCTGCTAGATCGGAGTCTGGAAAAGGGTATTTCTTTTGCTCAAGCTCTTTAAGAGTCGGCCGTGACTTTGCATATGTCGACACCTTCTTGTCAGTTTTAGGTCGCGACGTAATTTTCACCGGATTAGAAGCAGAAACTGTCATAACCTCGTTTGATGTGCTATTGGACACCTTGTCATTTTTCTTAAACTCTTTCCTTTCCGTTTTTGGTTCGTAATGGGTGAAAAGTCGTCCTCCATGGCTAGCGATGGTAATCTCCATGTCGTGATCTCTAGTGGCTAAGTCCTGTAATGTTATTGGCTTGTTGCCTTGGAGGATGTAGACTAGCTCCAGATTCATTCCTTGGATGCACATTTCAACAGCAGAAGTCTCCGACAGACGATCTTTGCATTCGAGCCTTAATGCGCGCCACCTACTGATGTAGTCAATGACGGGTTCGTCCTTCCATTGCTTCGTGTTAGTGAGTTCTATCATGCTTACAATACGCCCGGTATAGTGGAAGCGATTGAGGAACTCTTTCTCCATCTGGTCCCAACTGTCGATCGACTTGGCGCGTAGGTCCGTGTACCAATCAAAGGCGATCCCTTTCAGAGATCGGACAAACTGCTTGACAAGGAGATCTCCATCAGAGCTTACGGTGTTACACGTTTCAACGAAATGGGCAATATGTTGCTTGGGATTGCCCTTTCCATCAAACTGTTGAAATTTCGGTGGTTGATAACCAATAGGCATCCTCATACAGTCAATCCTCTTGCTATAAGGCTTAACGTAACGGTGCTTGTCGACGGAGTGAAAGTTTTCATCGAACTGACTTTTAAAGGCCTCCGCAATCATCTTTTGGACGTCTTTGGCCGTACATGACTTACCCTTGTCACGATCATCATCGTCGTCGTAGGCGTCCTCGCTATCACCACTTTGAAATGACGAAGTGGGCAGCTTCTCCAACTTTTTCGTTAAGGCGGCGATTTTTTTAGTTTTCTCTTCGTTCTCCTTCCTGAGTTCGTCGAGAATAGCTTTCATATTGTTGAGTTGTTCCTTCATATTCTTGCCCTCAACAACCATGACGGGTGCAACCATGGAGTACGACTGTTGGCTTGACATCTCCTGATTACTCCTTCGCGATGACGATGGAGACGAACCAGTGGTATTGTGGCTACCATTCTCGGTGAGTAGTTCAAACAACAGGCCGTTGTGAATAGTCGTCTTTTCAAAAGCATCGCACACATTCTCCCGAAACGATAATGAGACAAATTGAGGCGCATCAACTCGGACGTGAGAAAAGGAACCGAACACAGGATGTCCATATGGCTTAGAGTGGCCGGCACCATAGGACTCCTTGAGCGCATTTGCGATGACGTTGGATGTACGAGGCCTCGTAGGCACGGATGCAGAACGGAGTCTCGCTGCAGCGGAACGGATGAGGATGGATCTGGTCCTGCTCCTTGTAGAAACATCAATGGGCGATCTGTCAAGAGAGTCACCGAGACGGGTTGAGCTTTCACTGTCAGATCTGGATGCCATCTCCTTCGACATGGCGGCGATCTTTCTAGAGGCCATTGAAACAATTGTTGTGAAACTTGATTATGCGGAAAAAGAGATGAGTAGTAGAGACGTCCCACCGAGCGTGCCAAATTTGTAGCAACAAATTTGTGTAAATCTGCAAACAAATAGAGAAAACACAAAAGAATGCGACAAAATAGTAATTTTATTAATTTAAAGATTTTGGGTACAATCTTCTAGTTATTCTACTGATTCAATTTCCGCACTTGGATGAGTATAAGGGCCTTGATTTGAAGACTTGATTCTCCTTAGATGAATTTGATTTGCTTTCTTCGGTTGACGGCGATGAATGCTTGATGTCGGATCGAAGATTAGTTTTCTTTTTCTCTAGCTTTCTCTTGGAGGAGGATTTTTGTAGAGAGGGTATTTGTAGAGAGGTTTTGTTTGTAGTGTGATTTTCTTTGTAATTTTCTGATTAGCCTTAAAATGAGAGCTAATGCTTGTATTTCTACACTCTTTAAAAAACCCAAACCCAAGTTACTGTTCCCAGAACATTAACTTTGGGTGTCTCTGCCCATTTTACCCCTGCTGTTGTACATTGTTAAGGTTCTCGTTGCCTTCCCCTTTCTATCTCTTTCTCTCTCACATGCGATTTCCTTTTTCTTCTGCGATTTCCTTTCTTCTTTACTTTTTTTCTCTTACTCTGTGTCCATCTGCTGCCTCCTTCTACTGTATTCTTCGCCTTCCTTCTCTCTTCTCTCTTTCCTGCCATTTTGCCATTATGTTTGTTAATTAAGGCACTTTTAGGGACATTCATAGAAGAAACCAATCCGACAAGGCAAGTTATTTGTTAACCCATTTTAATTATTCTTTTATACTACTTATCTCGTCCGATTTTCCTTTTTCTTACTTATTTCGCCTATCTTATAGCTGGGTTTCCTTTTCACCATCTGCATGCACCTGTTGAGGACGGAGATGGTGATCTGGTGATCGCGTCTGCGGGAGAGTCAATTGCACGGAGGATAAAATGGGGAACGTCGCCAGCGAGGAACGTCGACATTAGTGAGGTAGGGTAAGTTTAATTAACCCATTGATGCTGATGTTAGATGTTAACAATTGAGGTAGAATATTGATTGTGAATTAAATAAGTGAGGGTTTAGTTTTCGGTTTACATTGATTGCATGCAATTTCATAAATTTTTTTTGCTGATTGTCGAGGCCCTATACCAAGGGTGTTCTTGGGACTCTCTTTTTTCCTCTCTTGTATCTTTCTTTTCAGAGTCACAACTTAGATATCTAAATTTGCCATTGAGTAGCCATACTAAATCTTCCGTTATATTGATTGCAGTAGTGCTAGGATAGGGGAATTCGCTTTTGCATTACATAAGGTTAAATGGTGGGTTGTAGTTTTTACACTAATTAATCACGTATCTAGGACGAAAGACATTCTCTATAAATGAGGTATAAATGTAATTTTTTTCTAGGTGAAAAGTAGTTTAAGTGTCTATCTAATGTAATGTAAATAATTATTCAATTGATTAATGCAGGTTACTTAGTAGCGAGATGTTCATGCCTTGTGTTGACTTAATTGAGAAGATTTCGAACTTTAGCCATAACTCTTCTCCCTTATTTTTCCTGTGAGTTTGCATCTGTTTTATTCTATTCCCATCTGCATAAACTATGAAGGTTTGTGAAAGGAATTGACGGGGCCTCCTGCAATTGTTGTTCGCTTCTCATAAAGGTTCAAGATTTAGATGAGCGGAAGTACACTGGCAATGAGTCAGCTAAAGGTTAGTGTACCCTTTGAGTGTTGGTTTTAGCTTAGGAATTTCAAGATTTGTTTCCATGCTAGAAATTGTGCTTAGATGTGCGAGGTGCTAATTAAAATAGGAGCTCTTCCGAAATTTGTAGTTTATAGCTAAGGTTAGTTACTTAGTTGTGACTTTTAACGATGCCTTGATGGGGGCGTTTAGGTAGACGCATTACGGTTACATCTAACTTGATTCGAACAAATAGTGTTCTTTTATATAGAGAAAAAAATACGTTATAGACTTATAGTGCTTTATTCATGCTAAATTAGCTAATTATAAATTTAAATGGTGGGAGGAAAGTATAGTGTTGAGGCCTTTGACACTGTTGTGTACCATACTGAGAACTGTTTACTTCCAGGATTTCTCTTCTTGGTCTGCCACCACATGCTGGTCCTGGTTAATTAGAGAAAATAATGCATGTTTGGTGTTGTCAAGTATTAATTTACCATGGTTACCTACATTACATCTTCTACAATTACTTTCCAATTACGAGGAGACATTAATGTGTATTCTAAAGCAAATGTTATTAGAATTTAAGCGGGGTTTAACTACTCTAGCTGTATTAGGGCATTATATAGTTCAGCTTTTCAGTGCACTTCATTCTCAAACAACTTCATATATTTTCTAACTATATTTCCGTGAGAATGAGAAAACATTAATATATGCTATAAGGAACCCCTACAAATGTTGGACGCAAAATTCTGTTTGTGTTAAGAGTTTGCCATTGCCAGATATTATTTTGTTAGGTCGTAATGTATAATCAGATTTCCCCGGTCTTTGCAGGCACTGAGATTGAGGCTACTACTATTCAGCGCTACTACAGACCTATTTTCATGTTGGATACAAGATTAATGCATGGGTAACTTTCTTTATGATCCTACTCTCCATCCCTACATAGAATTTTATCGCGCTTCTCACATACACGAGAAACTCTCGTTTAATTACTTGATAAGTGTTAACAACAACTAAGGGAAAACAAGACTTATTTGATAAATGAATTTCACAAATCCCTGTGCTTGTAAGCTAAGATTGTTGTGATTAAAAGGGTGAAATAAGTGAAATTCCAACCAAAGCATTGTGCCTTAGTCGACGGCAGTTATATTGACGCATTAAAAGTAAGGTAAAAAAAGTTGAGGCCATATCCAGTAGGCCTTGCCATGGATGTTGTAACAAATTGTAATTTACGGGTTACACTGAGCTTTTGTGGCATACAGTAGGTCTTACCTTATTTCCGATCTTCTTCCCAAAGGTTTAGCTAATACAAAAGAGGTACTCTTCAGCTATTAGCCAACATTTAATGGAAGGATCGCTTGTTCAGCTCAGGCACCACCTCCAGCTTGGCCTGGACTGGCAGTAGCGGAGACTGGTCCAAAGTCCTGGTCTGGTCCGAAGCCTATATCCATAGTACTGGTTATTTTTGTACCTGGGTGATCCATAATATTTGTAGTGGACATAGGTGATAATTTATCATTTGAAAATCGGAAGTATCCTAAACATGACTCACTAATCTTTGGTATTATATTATGATAAAATAAGCAAAATTACTCTAAAACTGATTTCACTTGTTTTTACTCCATATCGGGGAATAGAAATTGTTAGATGCATTTTTTGACATAATTTTCATTATGGGCTATTCGGGAATCATCTTCCTCACGCCGCCATTTGTGGGATTCCGTAAGCTATTAGGAAAATGTTGTTTGTTGTAGTTCTTATGAAAGTATCTTTAACATATCACTAACATGGGGATATATGTGCATAACTACGTATTATGTCTAAGTCATTTTTTTTCAGGTTGTAGAATATGTTATTTTGCTTTGGTTTTGGTTGTTGCTTCTTATTACGAGATGGTGCTTTGCAGACATTTGATATTGTCGCTGAGAAAATCCAGATAAGTTCAGATTTGTGGCTCTTGGTGCTGGTTCAAATGTCACTCTTCTAGCAGATCAGGTATTTGCTTATTAACATATAGATTATCACGATTTCATCACATGCTATTATTTCCCCTTCCTAGATCATAATCCTCATGCTTATATCTTAATTACTTTCGTTCAATACTCTTCTTGATGCTCAGGTCAAGAGATTTAAACCTGAATTAGTTGCTGTCAGAAATGAGTCCTTAGTTGGTGAACTTAGAGAGGCTCTTGCTAATGCTGACTACAAGCCGAAAACTATTTCGGGAGAAGGTGGTGTCAAGGTAATGGTAGATTGGTAGTGCACATAATTTTTTTGCAACGGTCTTCTATAGTTTTATATGAAACCAATCCGTTAATCCTTTTACTAGATGAAGAGTACATTAAGAATTTTTTATGCTCTACACCTTCTCATACAAGACTTGTAGTGACTTCAGGTTGCATGCCATCGAGATGCCGTTAGTGTTGTTACAGGGATAGTCAGCTGTGCAAGGCTGAAGGTAAAAGAACTGTCTATTAACGATACTTTCAACATTATTTTCTTTGTCTGAATTATCTCTTACTAATCTAGAAAAAGTTGTGATGATAAGCCATCATGGATGATGCTAACCTTATGCTACTCGCACAAGTTTTGCTCCCACTGTCTGATGACATATGCTGACGGTAAATTAGAGGCGAGACAAGTCCCTATCTGTTGCCCTCAACCAAAATGCAATTATTTTATCGTATGTTCTGAATGCAAATTATTTTTTCCTGTTATTTCTTATAATATCACGGGAAAAGCATTAGGAAATAAAGTTAAATGTCCTATGGTCTAGCTGCGTATTATAATGTTATGTATGGTGATTAAATGTTCGTTCAGAAGAAATGCACCTTAATTTAGTATGTTTTTACCGTATTTAGAATTAACTGGTGTTTAGAATTATAGTTTCATTTTTGTGTGTCAACGAATTGTGATAAAAGGTACTGATGTTTGTCACATTTGCTTTGTATTCGTTGCTATGTAGACACGCCCGGGTCAATTTGTTTCTTAATGGTCAGTTGGTTGATGAGGAATTGTCTGAGTATAAGAAAGATGTGGTAATTAGTTTGAATCAAACATCTCTTGGGTCTAGGCTTAAAGCGACTTTAGAAAAGCATCGAGTTTTGCAAAGATTTTTACTTGTGTTAGCTTTTATTGGTGCTTGTATGATGATCGGAGACGAGGTTTTAACCCGTGCGCGCTATATCGGGTAATTTTTCGTATCATGCAAGATTTAACCCTTTTTGGATTTGGAATAATCGATCTATTAGGATTTAGTTTGAGAGGTTAGCGTTGATGAGTATTGTTTTGATGTTATTCGTTTGAAGTATTTTCCAGTTTCGGGTTTAGAGTTTTCAATGTCACATGAACATCAAAGTTGTAAGAATTCTCGGAATTTGTCTCATCTCATTGTTTTAATGTATCAGGAACTTTAACTATTATAAGGTAGGATTGCGACTTGATACGCTTATTAGTGATGTGATTAGTGAAAGATAAAGATGTTTATGCGGAAAGTTCGGTTACATTACTGCTCTGTCATATTACTCATATCAATGATGATATATCCAATTAGGTATAGTTAGAGGGGCCTCTGATGTGGTGGGATATAGTTTTCGTCTTAATCGTCAAATGGTCTTTACTTTAGTTCCTTAATCCTTAACATGGCAAATGTTTCCTTAATTTATTATTTATGAAGTCTGTTGTTAATAAATCTTTTAAGACTGATGGATTAGGTAGTTCATGTCCAAAATCCGTGAAGTTGCATTATTAATCTTTGAATTTCATTCAGTTCCCTTGGAGTTATCTATATTGGGCGGTTAAGAAAAGCATTGAGCGACATTTTAGTTTATTCCATCATGATTTTAACCCACTGAAAAGTGAAATTACCTCTTGGCTTGTATAATATCATACGATGGAACCCTCAAGTGTACAAAACACTTTCTCCTTATTACATGTACACATTTTTCAAGAAAACGCAACCCGGAGGTTGGATGTCCTTGGGCATAATTTTGCTGTGTATTACAGATTTACAGGTAATTTATGTAATTTATGACATTGTAGTCTGTCTCTTTGTCCTCCATGCCCTGCTATTCCAGAACTTCATATTTTCCAAATGCAAGGTTTGAAGCAATGTTCGCTGATCTTGGACATTTCTCACAATACTTAATCTTTGTCGGTTTTGTTAAGTATCATTTGCATTTTGTTTGGTGATAGGCCCATAATATTTTTTTTTCCTGATTTTATACAAAACTTTCATTTAAATTTTTAAAGCACAGAATTGATTAAGAACCGAAACCCAAAATTTGTCAGTGATTGGTGCCATTGCCTTCCGTAAATTATTTATAACTATGTAACATTAATACATTATCACCTCAACATATCTAAATTGTGATTGCTTTTGTTCAAATTGCCTTCATTTGTGTGGTATACCCGTCATTGATTCTTGATTATATGGAACAAGCTGCTTATCTGTCACAGCATCATGAACTGGCGGATGCTCAGCGGATCGGGTTCTATGTTTCTGTGCCAGGTAGCTATTTGTAATCTGACACAAATGTATTGAAAGCCGCGTGTAATTTATCAAGTCCCTTTACATAACTTTTTAGCAATTATGGATTACCTAAATACCCCTATTGGAATATTTGGGTAAATGACCTTGCGATTTTAAAATAGTGCTTAGATAAAGCCACCTTACGTAAGTATCTGTTCCTTTCCCAACCGTCCTGATATGTTCATATGTTATATTGCAGAGAATTTAAGATGGCCAGTACTTGGAATAACTATCTTAGCTGTTGTTGTTGGTAGCCAAGCCGGAATTACAGGCACCTTTTCTATCATTAAGCAATGCCAAGCTCTTGGATGTTTCCCTTGGGTGAAGATTGTTCTCACCTCTTCCCTCTAATGATATTATGCTTGGCCGTCACTATCGGCTTTAGAGACACAAAGCGCATAGACTATGCATTGGGTATGTTCCGGACTTCAATGACATCCTCCATCCATTTGCACTGACTACATTTCCTTCTAACAAAAGTTTTGAATAAGGGACGAGTACATATGTAAACTGGATGGAGAGAGTTGGTAAAAGCAAGGGAATGGACAGCGGAATCCATAGAGTTTTAAGAATGCATTTTTGTCTTTTTACCATCAAAATTTACCTAGACTGGAAATTTAGTGAATTGGTTAAAATCATATAAAAAGGAAACTATAGTTAATCTAAGTGAATGGAAGGACTATCTTATAAAATGGTGTGACATGGGATTCCAATATAAATGTGAGTTGTTGTTTGATTGGTTCAACAGGTTTGGTTGTCATCACTGAAATGCTCGTCACGACCTGTCTCATGTCACTTGTTATTGTTCTCTGCTGGCATAAATGTGTCTTCCTTATAATCGCTTGTGTCTTATTTTTCGGCGCCCTGGAAGAGCTCTATTTCTCAGCATCCCTGATCAAGTTTCTTGAAAGAGCTTGGGTCCCTATTGCCCTTGCGTTTATCTTCATGATCATAATGTACATATGGCACTATGGTACGCTCCTAAAGTATGAATTTGACGAGCAAAACAAGGTTTCTATCAATTGGCTTCTTAGCTTGGGTCCGAGCTTAGGGATTGTAAGAGTACGTGGATTAGGCTTGATTCAATCCAAGCTTGTTTCGGAGATTCCGGCAATCTTCTCGCACTTTGTTACAAATCTTCCGGCTTTCCACCAAGTCCTAGTATTCCTATGCGTTAAATCAGTGCCCGTCCCTCATGTACAGTCTGAGGAGCGGTTTCTTGTGGGTCGATTCGCTCCAAAAGAATTCCGCATTTTTAGGTGTATAGTGAGATATGGGTATCATGATTTTCACAAGGATGACTTGGACTTTGAAGATCCAGTATTACTCCTACTATTTTTGGGTCCATTACTAATTCTCATCATCTCCTGCCCATTTCTCCTTCTAATTAAATTCACTCACTTGATTCCTTTATCTTTCTCATCTTTTATTTATTAATCTTAATTAAGGTAGTTGTAGTGTTTTGGGAATACCCATACTTGCTAAGCTAGGTGTTCCGTTCAAAAGTAATACACATTTGCTTTTGCAGCCATTCCATATGGTTTATGCACCTTTTGCCAATCAATCGTGATGGCTGCTTCATTTTCTTTGTGAAATGTATAAAATTTCTCTTTTCACTTTCGCACTTCACAATTCTTTTTGTTCTACAACTTAGTCGCGGCTTTGTTTTGTTTACTAATAGCCAAATGATATTTTCTTATTGCACCACGTTAGAAATGATTTGTAAAGGCATTCTATTATATTTCTCTATTTCGATGTTACGGCTCGATTTAGCCAAATTGGGGCGCCAAAGGTATCAATACTATATATTAAATCCAGAAACCAAGGGACTTCAATTTAATTAAAGAAAGTTATACAAATTAATTATACTATATAGTTTTAAATCACTAGCATCGTGTGATGGACCCGATTAAGGGATCTCAATGCAAATATTATATAGTTTGTGTTAAAATTAAATTATATAGAAGCTTGGTAATTTTCCTAAATATTTGTAAGGGACTAAAACATGGTCAATTTCCTTAAAATAAAATAAATAATTAAGATGGTCAATTTCCTTAAAATAAAATAATTAATTAAGATGGTCAATTTCAAGGAGACTAAAAGAAAGAAGATGCATGGTAATTTTCCTAAATATTTATAGAAGACTAGAAGATGGTCAATTTCCTTAAAATAAAATAATTAATTAGTATAAGCATGCACACTTATGGTATTAATTATTATCATCATAAAATTATATATTCAATTTAAAATCTATGCAATTTTATTAAACTTTATAGTTTATTAGATGTATAGAGATGTTAATTATTTAACATACAAAAATATAATATATAAGTAGGTTATAAATAATTCAAGTTATATTAGTAATCACTCATTTGAATAGTAAAAGTAACAATATATCAGCGAGATTAGTGAAAGTGGTAGAAACAACAACGGGAGTAGTGAAATAATCAATATTAATGTGACAATAGTGAAAGTAACAATAATTCCTATGAGTAGTGAAATTATCGGATTAATGCGACAAAATAATAATTACGGCGGGAGTAGTGAAAGTAACAATGATTACGGGCAAATAGTGAAATGTTATTACTATTGTTTCATTAATAAGAGTAAAATATTAATAGCGGGAGTAGTGAATTTGTCTCGAAATTTATTTCATCGCAATTTTAGGATATGTCATAAAAAAATATATTAGTGATAAATTTATGAGTTATGCAACTTTAAGTAATTTTATTTAATGAAAAAAAAAATTAATGGTAAGTAGAGGTAGACCGGGCGAAGCCGGGCACCAATACTAGTTCTATTCTATTTCTAAATTCCGAAGTTACAACTCTTACGATTTAGCCAAATTGGGGCACCGCGCCCGGTAGGGCGCGATGCAACAACTAGTATAGAAAAACATAAAGGGTTTGGTTTACACCTTAGGTGGACTGTAGAGCTGGCAAGTCCGACCCGACCCGAGTGACCCGACCCGAACCCGACTCGAACTCGAAAATATTGTGACCCGAAACCGACCCGACCCGACCCGATGACGACCCGTAACCCGACACGACCCGATTATCAGTGACCCGAACCCGACCCAGACCTGACCCAATATTGACCCGACCCGATACTGACCCGATTAAATTGATGACCCGATAATTATTAAGCTTAATTTTGATCAAAATGAAAGTGATTTTGTGTTTAGAATGATATGTTTGACTTAGTAATGAATTAATTAAACCAAATAATAGGTTAAAAAATAAATTTAATGGTAAAAAATTATAGTAATGCGATTAAGTTACCGGTTCAGATAATGACCCGACCCGACCCGATACATCATTCGACCCGAAATGACTCGACCCGATAACAACCCGAACCCAACCCGACCCGACCCGAAAGGGTATGCTGACCCGATATGTCCCGAACCTGATATGACCCGACCCGACGTGACCCGACCCAAACCCGACCCGACTGACCCGATTGCCACCTCTAGGTGGACTTGGTAGTCTTGGCATTTCTATAATGGACTTGGTAGTCATTTTGGCCCATTTAAATGTATTTGACCTATTTAGTGAGTTTGACCCGTTTGTCGGATTTTATCACTTTAGTGAGTCGAACCCGACTAAAATAATTAAAATGGACAACTTTATTTAAATTTCGTCCAAATTAATAACATTAGTTTGTATTTCCTTTGACGGGTCAATATTTTGACCTTTGACTTCCGACGTGGCAACCTTTTGACTTTTGACTCCCGACGTGGCACTTATACGAAATTGTCGTGCCTACAACTCATATCAACAAAGTGCACTTTCTTTTATGGTCATCCATACGAAAGAACTCTAAAGTTAAGCGTGCTTGGCTGGGAGTTGTCTTAGAATGGGTGACCTTCTGGGAAGGTTCCCGGAATGCGCATGAGTGAGGACAAAATGTGTTATAAAGGACTTGTGTTGATCTGTGGGCCATGTACAGAGTCTGGTGAGCTATCATAAGTAACCGCTCCCGACCCGGTTTGGGCCGGGGTGTTACAAGTGGTATCACAGCAACCCTGCGACCGTGTGGTGATGGGAGGCAGTTGTTAATACGCTCCATTGTGATCACCCACCTAGCGGTGGAGGATTTTGGGTTAGCGGTTATGCTCTCAGGCGCAACGAGGACGTTGCGTTCTTCAAGTGGGGGTGATTGTAATACCCCACGTTAATTGAAGAGGTTCAGTGATATGCTTAAATGACTAGTGTTTAAAGGGATTGGAAGTAGTATTCATAACAACAAAGTGCATTTTCTTTTATGGTCATCCATGCGAAAGAACTCTAAAGTTAAACGTGCTTGACTGAGAGTTGTCTTAGGATGGGTGACCTCCTGGAAAGGTTCCCGGGATGCGCATGAGTGAGGACAAAATGCGTTATAAAGGATATGTGTTGATTTCTGGGTCATGTACACAGCCTAGTGAGCTATCATAAGTAACCGCTCCCGACCCGATTTGAACCGGGGTGTTACAGCCGGCCTGGAACAATGACAAAACACACTCACCATGATATTCCCATGCACAAAAACAAGCGTAAAATCGTGTTACACAAGTATGCATATTTTAGTAACGTTAACTTGTTTACTTTTGCTATTTCTAGTGAACTTACAGTAGTACTTAACAAGTTTATTTGACTGAGCATGTACTCGTGTAAGTTGCTTAATTTTAAGACGAAAATTGTTGAATTTTCCTGCGTCGATGGTTGGTGATAATAATGCTGATCAACTACTGATACACCAATTTAATTTTCAGTGTACATACAAGATTACAATCGCTAAAAAACCTCGTAATAGTTGACACGAGAGAAAAGTATTTGTATAATTGTATCTATGAAGCAAGAATAAAAGATTAAAAAAGAGCAAATTGATAAAAGATGGTCCCAAACTCGCAGCAACTTTACAAATTCTCTTTATAGACGGGTTAAATATCTACTCACTTTAAAGCATAACACAAGCAACAAGTTGCATGGCGGGGTCCAAAAATATCACCGCTTTAAGCATATTTGACCCGTCGTTCACTTTAGACGAATATATCCGCAGTGGCGGATTTAGGGGGGCTAGCAGGGGTGCTCGCCCCCGCCGGTGATTGAAAATTTCGAAGTTTTTAGTTTAAAATTTCCAAGTTTTTTCGAATTTCCCTTAAGGCATAACCCTTTTGCCCCCGTTGAGATTTTTCGCCTCCGCTTGGATTAATTCCTGACTCCGCCACTGACACTAATTACAGCAAGTTATAGCTAAACACTGATAATAAGGAATAATAATATATTGGCCTTGTTGTATCTTGTAAGTTGTAACTTTGTAAGAGACACTCATATGACATAAATTCGAAACTTCATGGAATGGTCATATAGACAAGGATCCGGTCCAGTTGGAATACTTCTGGCCGATTTACACATTCCTTTTCACATTCCACAAAATTAAATCATGTTATTTGTACTTGGAAATCATTTATTTTTCATCAAATCAAGTATTATTGTCAATTTAACATCGACTTTAAGAAATGTCGTTGCTTCTATTTTAATTCGGAGTAAATTGTAACTTAGGAGGAAACCAAGACTCTTAGGTCCAGTTATTTTCGGCGGTAAAGAGTTGAACTGAACTGAATTTAATGAAGCAGAATTGAACTGAACTGAATTACGAGCTAATTTGTGAAACAATGGCCTCATCTAAGCAGAAATTAAGGTTTTTTTTTTATATTTTTATTAAAATGGTATTCACATATGATATCAGAGTGACTAAAAGATCACAGCTTGATATTATTCTCTAACATATTAAAATGTAAATAATTAAATAGTTGTACATATTGTACTTTGTATAAATTTAAAAATAATTGGATAAGATTAATACTCCTTCCGTACCACACCAAAGGTAACGTAGGGAAAATTGGAGTATTTAAGAAAAAGTGGAAAAAGTAAGGGTAAAGAGGGAATAAATAGGTGGGGTATGTAATTGGGTGTTTAATTGTGGGTTGGTAGGCGGGGTATGTAATGACATTTTGTGTAAATATCAAACGGTTATAAGAATAATTTGGTAATGTTGTGGGCCAAATAAAGAATGTTACCTTTGATGTAGTACGTCCGTTTATAGTAAGTGTTACCTTTGGTGTTGTACAGAGGGAGTATTTGGTTAGACGTTAAAAATAGTACGGAGTAACTTTATACACGTATTAGATAACGTCTTTTAGCTGTTGTTGTTGTTGTGTTGATCCATATTTGTGGATAATTATGTCTATAAGATGAGGGGTCATTTTGGAGCACAAAGTCAAGATACACTGGGACCTATGTATATTCTAGTACTGCATGGGGCTCTCTTTTTCTCGCATACACTTATTTCTAGTACGTACTATATATTCACTTTACGGTACACGTTAAATTAATTACGTTATTTATTTACGTCACACATATTTTCAGATGCACGTTAGTTAATTAGTAGTGCTAAGATTTAAAATCTGTTGGTTATTTGGAATTGCAACTGTAATTAAGTACGGAAACCTAAATACTCCCTCATATTCACTATTTTCTTTCATATTTCCTTAAATGGATTATTCAGGTTTTCTTCCCCTTTTTTATTTTGGAAACTTTTACTCTTATTTTATTCATCCCTCTCTCCTATTACCAAACCTCACCCAACTTTTACTCTTATTTTAGTCTTCCCTCTCTCCTATCACCAAACCCCACCTAACTCACAATTCCTTATTTAATTCCTAATTATTCATTTCTCCCTCCAATCCACAAACTCCACCATATTCCTTTATTTATTCTTTAATCATCTCCTAATGCCCACATCAAAGAGGAAGAAAACCCGAATAGGAGGGAGTACATATTACATGCATGTCCGTATATCATTGATGTTACTCAACAACCTTACTAAAAACTCCATCCCTCGCAATATAATGCCCAATGATAATTATCCAAAAACGTTATAGAAAATGGATTAAAATGTAAAAAGAAAAACTCTCTAGAGTATAGAAAACCCTAAAAAATCAAAAGTAACTACAGATCAGTAACAATCACCGTCATCTTTCGTAATTTTCCTCTTTTTTTTTTCATTTAACAATCTTATCTTCATTAATACTAAAACATTTAAAACATCCTCCTTAACCCACGTCATCATTATTCATTAGCATAATTTCATTTTTTTAGGCAAGTAATGGTAGGGACCACTAGAAGAAAACAAATTAATTTTGTATGCATTACTTTCAACACTTTGCATTGTTAGCTTTTATATACACTATATGAACAATATCCATTAAAAATAATTTATTAAAATTCAATAATTTTTTTGTCAACAACATCAAAGAAACTAAAAAAATGTTGATCATAAAATAATTTATAAAAATTCAATAATTTTTTTGTCAACAACATCAAAGAAACTAAAAAAATGTTGATCATAAAAATTCTTCTCCATATTAAGTAAGGACATTTTATTAACAATAAATAAATTTTGTACTTAACACTAAGCAAGTACGGAGTAATATACTATTGATCATTATAGACAATTTGATTTATCGAAGATCAATTACCTAAAAAATTTGTAGATTACTAGTATCTGGTATAACTTATATACTACCAATAACCTAAATTAGTAGACTATACAACCAGTTGTATACATATGGTTGTATAGATTTAGAACTTTATAATAAAGAATTTGAGATTCTATGTATATTTTACGAGTTTTATTGGAAAGAATCTGAGCGCATTTATAAAAATTTTAAACTAAATATATTATAAAGAAACTCAAAAATAATACATATAAGCTCAATTAAATCTTAATTTTGACCCCTTAAAAATTAAAATGTAACTTAAATTTTTTTAAAAGCTCGAAAAGATTACATATAAGCCCAATTAGATTTATATTGGATTTACCATGCTCATATACATCTGGATGTATAGTCTTATTTATGCAATAACATTTGTACTAAAAAATAATTGTGAAATGAAATCAAAAATTATTATTACTGAACAAAAATTAACCTTTGACTCTTTGAGACATACCTACATAGTTACATAAATCTTTTTTTCTATATTATATTACTCGATTTCACCAACTAAAATAAAAATCATAATGGGGAAGATGGTTATGAATTTGAGTTTTGGTAAATCGGATTAGAAGGCGAGGCGAGTTGAGTTGGTTGATAAGCTTTAGGATTTTAGATTATGAATTTGTAGCCTTATTGAGATGAGCTAGGGAAAAAATGAATATGGAGAGGCGAGATCAGGGATGTGAGACTATGAGAGGGATAGAAAATGAATGGGTTAAAGATGCAGTCATGCAGGTGTGAGATATAGGATGAGTTGAGTGCAACAATAGATGATTTATGATTCTCTATTTGTTTAATTATTTGGGGATGTGTTAATTTGAGTTAATTATAGTAGAATAGATTTCGCTCTATAAAGAAATTATCTTTCATTAATTACACCGTAGTAGTTTAGGTCAATTATACTAGAGTAGATTTGTTATAATTGTTATTACAAATAATTTGTCTATTATAAAAAATAAGTTAACGGTGATTCGGTGAGAAAATAGAAACGTAAAGAATTGCTAAGCATTTTTCCAACCTGATTTGCTGAATGTACGTATGTAATCAGTTAACAAACTAACAAAATATTAAGTACAACAAGTTAATATATTAGTGTTATCGACATTTTTTCCCATTTCTTCAACATTATCCATGACTTAAAAAGTCTCACTTTGTCTCACATTTTCCTCTCTTTAAATAAAAAGTACAATAAATTTAACAACAAAGTTCAACGAATTACAAAATCTATACAAATTAATAACAAAGATACAAATTTGACATATTTAATTTACAAGAGAAGATTATAATGAATATTCAACAAATTAATGTATCAGCGATAGTATATCTAACAATTATTATAACACTTCTTAAATAAAAAAAAACTAAAATTCAGACCATGTGTGGGATATCCACGTCCGAGCCCAAGCTTTGACGCAAATCTCTCATGCTACAGGTCACAAGTTTGAGTCAGATGATACAGGTAACAGGTCGCGCATTTAGTAAAACCGGTTCGGATTAGAGTTTCGAGTTAGGGTCCCAATACGTAAACTTTTTACACCAAACAAAATCAACTAAATTTACTTCACAAGTTTTCTAGACAAAAGACAAAGACGTGGAAAAATCCAATTGATACAAATTAATGTAAAAATCTGAAAGGAGTTATATAGATGATCAAATTATCCTTTAAAAATATTTCCCATATAAAAAGGTAAACAATTGAATGAGGCCCTATAAATAGAATAGGTAAACAAAGGATCGAGATGAAGAAATAATAAATAAATATTTTGATAATAATAAATTGAAAAGGCAAACCCGTGCAAATTGCACGGGTTTAAAACTAGTTAAAGTAACACAAAATCTCATTGAAGACGAAACGTATCCGTCACTTTGGAGTGACGGATACCATTTATTTCCTCTCACAAATGACCCAAATAGAGGAGAGAGGGAAGCACATGGGGGTGCCCACACCTTGTCCCTCCTATCCGTTTTGTAAGTGGTATTACCCATCACTTGCTACGACCCGTCTTCAGCAAGATTAACTGTTAAAATAATTACCGGAATAATAATCACTCTCTAGAGTCTAGAGTGTAGAAAACACTGAAATTTGCATTTTTACTCCAAATAAATGCTCATACATTTCTCAAACATTGCTTTAACTGCGCATATTTCCTAGTCATGATTTCATAAAGCCGCAATTTTTCTTCTAAAATTGTAGATCTCAAAAAGGTAATTATTTTGAAAAAAAAAACTTTATTTTCTGAATATGTGATCGAAAATAAAAGTTGGTCAAAGTTTCTTAAAAATATAAATTTTAACAAGTCGTAACTCCGTTCTAAAAATATCAAAAAAACACGACTATTTTTTAAAATTAAAGATCTCTTAAAGACAATAAACTTAGGAAAAAAAATTCGCGATTTTTCAATCTTATAACTAAGAGATACAACCAGTCAAATATTTTTGACAAAAATAGAGGTATTTGCGAAAAAAAGTGCAAAAGTCAGGGGATCATAGGAATTAGCCGTAAAAACTATATTGAATTGTCATAAGAAAATAATATATTTGTATTTACCATTCAAAAAATCTTTCACAAAATTATATTTTCAACAAAAAAAATTGAACATATAATTTAACCAAAAACGCGGTCAAAGTATCGCGTTGAAGAACATGCGATCAAAAGGGGAGAAAATAGAGAAATGGATAGGATATTACTCCATATATTATTATCACCGGTCTACTAAAAAAGAAAGAAAAAAAAAACAATTGGACATTTTAAGTAAACAGTTAGTCTTGCTGAAGACGGGTCGGAGCAAGTGACGGATAATCCCACTCACAAAACGGATAGGGGGGACAAGGTGGGGACACCTCCATGTGCTTCCCTCTCTCCTCTATTTGGGTCATTTGTGAGAGGAAATGGTATCCGTCACTCCAAAGTGACGGATACGTGACGTCTTCAATGAGATTTTGTGTTAAATAAAACGGGTCGTTAGCGGCTTCGTGTCATAGATGAGATTCAAATGGTGGGTTCTTATAAGAAATGGCCCATAGTGATATTGGGCTTATGAAGCCAGCAAAACTTTTCTCGTGGAATTGAAGAGTGTTGGGCTTGCACTAAAGATTATAAGGTTATTAAGTCTGGCTGCTAAAGGTCGTCGACAAATTACTAAATATCGTCGACAATTTTAATGAACTTCCAAATTTGCCCCTCCCTCACACTCCCCCTTATATTTTCCTTTTTATTCAATAACAACCTTTAAAATTCGAAATTTTGAAAATAAAAAAACCCGACTCAAATTTCAACAAAAAAACGTATCGACCGCATAATTTCCGTCACGAATTCAAGCATTGAACAAGGTATGTGATTACTATTAAAAATTTTTTTGTAGTATTTTGTCTAGGTTGTAAATTTGTGACGGAATTAGGATAGATGCCAAATTAGTGACGGAATTAGGATAGGTGCTATGATATGAATCGGATTTAGTCGTATCAATTAATCGAAAAAAAAAAAAAAAAATACCTGGGACTGGGACGAGGAGGATCTTCGTCCAAGGCCAAGCCCGCATTTAAGGATTCTTTCGTCTGAAAAATGGGCTGACGGGGAAATCCTTCGTTGCCTGGTCTGGGACGAGGAAATCCTTCGTCTCAGCCCATTATGTCGTGTTTTTTTTTTTTTTTTTTTTTTTTTTGTTTTAGAATTTCTCGTTACTTTTTTTTTTTTTTTTTTTTTTACAAAATAAATTTTTTTCCGTCTTGTTTTGTTATCGTTATAAAGTAATAAATTATTAATAATAATTGTCGTTCGTGGCGAAGTCGTTGTAAATATATATTTTTTCCGTCTCGTTTTGTCGATGTAAAATATAAATTAATTATCACTAATAAACTTCTTTTGGGGATATTTTGTATTTTTATTTATTTTTTAATTTACATAAACTTATATTTATAAATTCTTTGTTTTATTAATTTAAGTAATCAAGTTGTTGTAAATATAATTTTGTTGCGTCTCGTTTAGTTTACGTAAAATATTAATTAATTATTATTAATAAACCCCGTTCCGGGTTAATTTTTTTTATTTTTTTAAAATTTTAATTTACTTAAACTTATTTTTTGGAATAGATGGCCGGTGGAGGAAATGACCGTCACGTTCGAGCTCGAAAGGGGCTCCAGTTTGAGTCTGAGGTTGGAGATGTGAGTACCGATTCGTGGACTGATGAGCGGGTGGAGGAGGAGCTGGTTCGGTCTGGTGATGTGATAGGTGAGGAGGAGGCGGGTATTGAGCGAGTGCGTAGGGTGCCACGTAGACGGAATGAGGAGGGGCGTTTCGAGCGGAGGTCGGATGGTAGTTCTAGTAGTGTGGTGGCTCCGAAGAAGAAGTCGGGTAAGGATGTCTCTTGGTTGATCGATCATCGTGTTCCTGGTGGTCCTGACTTTCCCCACGTGATTCCTAGCTTCGGGGGCCACATTGCCAACACCATATGGGCGACTCCTAATGAGGTTGGTCGACCGGTTTGACGGTTACCACCGGTTTGGTAAGACGAGGTTGTTGAGTTGTTGGCAACTCCCTCCGGCCGTTAAGACTATTTATGACGGTACTGGTCTTTCTCACCTATTAGATTCCATGGCCGAGAATTATAACATGCCCCTTATTTCTGCTTTTGTTGAGAGATGGCAACCCGACACCAACAGTTTTCACATGCCTTTTGGGGATATGTCCATACTCCTTCACGATGTTGCGCAGATCTTAGGCGTTCGGTTCTTTGGTAACCGTTGTAAGGTGGAGAGTAATGACGGGACGTTGGCGGATCCCCTTATGTATGTATGTGGCTTCTTTGGGATTTCATCAGAGAAGTTGAGGTTGCCGTTAAACTCTACTAAGAAGGTCCCTATTTACAAGAGTGGGGTATATTGGTAGATGCGGTTGTGAAACGGCGAGAGCTAATTGTGATGTTGTTTTTGCTCGGGGTTTTTGGTCAGGTGTTGGGGTCGACACTTTTTGTCGACAAATCAGGTGATAGGTTACGTCCTCGCTTGTTTCCTTTAGTGTATGATACTGATGGTGTACACGACTACGCTTGGGGAGCCGGTGTACTTGCCTTCATGTACCGACAATTGGGGGTGGCTTCACGTCTTTGGTGTGAAGACTATTGGTGGTTGCTTGACCTTGTTGCAATCGTGGATCTATGAGTATTTTCCTATGTTCAGACCCGGTCCACCTTCGGCAATTGACCCTACTCAGCCTCGGTCGTGTTCTTGGAGATCCGTTGGTCCTTTCGCTCAAAATGCGGAGAAATTGTTGGAGTATCGGAGGTTGTTAGATGGGCTTACTTGTGCTTCCATTAGGTGGGATCCGTACGGGCCGCGTCAGGAGGAGTATCATCCTCGTACTTTGTATACCGGTTGTATTCGTTTCATGGACATAGCGGAGCCGTACCCGGCGATCGGTGTTTACGACAGTTTGGGTATGTGCAGATCATACCCAATCCCATTATGAGATTGACAGCGCATCGTCCTGCTTCGGGTTTCGGGTACGAGGTTAGTGTTGGGGTTGGGGAGACTGATCATCTTTGGGATTGCTGGCAGGATCACGTGGTTCAGCTTTCTCGTAAATCGAGACCAGTTAGCTTCCCAGGTGAGACGGAGCCAGAGTATGAGGCTTGGTTTAATGGGAATTCTCACCCGTTCATCATTGATCCCGACCACCATGATGCCCCCCCGCCACATGAGGATTTTGATATTCCTGCTGAGGTAATAATATTACTTACAGTTGTTGTAATAATCGATATAATTTTCTTACTGTTCCTCGATAATGTTTATAATGTTTTAGTTGTTCTTGTCAATTTGCAGACTGCACGTGCTGTAATGTTTCAGTTTTACGAGGCCAAAAAAATTAAGGATGACAAGAAACAGCTTGCCTTCCTCCGCAAGATGATGAAGAACGTCGGCCCATTGATTGAGAGGGTCAGGGGATATCATACGTCGGCGAGGACCTCGTCAAACACCCGGTGATGTTGTTCAAACGAGATCGGATGGTGTGTACACTGATAGCGACCAAGAGGATGGTAACTAGTTTGTGTTTGTTTTCATTTATGTTGTACGGTTTTGAAGACATTTTTTATGTTGGATTATTATGTTAGTTGACTATTTGAACGTTGTTTATTTCAAAAAACATGACGGTTTTAAATTCTGAAATTTCTTAAATTTCTTAAATTTCTTGAATACATAACAACTGATGCAAATTCATACATTTCTGGAAATAGTAACTACTTCATGACAATGGCCAACATAATGAAAACAAACAAATACAAGATACACTTGAAATAAAACTTCATCATCCTTGTCATTTCCGAAATCTCCTTTTTTATACCTATCACTTGCTCTTTCATGACATTTCCACTTGATGCATCATCACCTTCATCTTGACATGCTATATTCAACTTTTTTGTTATTGTTAAATGATCTTCAGTCAACCACGACACAAAACGATCGCAAGTTACGCACTTAAAAAAAGCTTTCTTCGGATTAGTAGCTGTCCCGGAAATCATGATGATAGCGTTTCTTTCACAACGATTGCAAATTTGATTCTTAAAATCAAGGCCTTCAATTGGTCGGGTTCCCCACCTTGATGATGATGTTGACATAAGTAAAGATTTGAAGAAAAAAATGGAAGATGATGAAGATGATTGGAAAATAGAAAAGGTTGAAGATGAGTGCAAAATTACAACATTATGTAGATGTTTATATAGGGAAAAATGTGACCGTTATAATTCAAATTTTACCGTTATAATTCAAAAATAGCCGTTATAATTCAAATGTTACCGTTATAATTCAAATATTACCGTTATAATTCAAAATAACCGTTACAATTCAAAAACAGCCGTTATAATTCAAATTTTACCGTTATAATTCAAAAATAGCCGTTATAATTCAAATGTTACCGTTATATTTCAAATTTTACCGTTATAATTCAAAATAGCCGTTATAATTCAAAAATAACCGTTACAATTAATAGGTTATAAATAGGTCATTCTATGTCAATTTCAATCACAACACCCAAATCATCTTCACTCACTACAATACTAATTATTCACTCACAACATCCAAACCTTAAAATGGTTCTCACAAATGCTCAAAAAACCAGAGTTTATCAAATAAGAATCGATTTAATTGTTCAAAATTTACCAATTCTAATTGAGCGTCTTGAATCAGTGGTTCCTAGTGACACTGTATGGCACCTGCTTGAAGAGCCTCCAATTGGTACCCTTTGTATAATTTTACAAGGAAACCCGGATCATGTTCTAACTCCAGCAGTTAGAGATGAGGTTGTTTCTGATGAAGTACTAAACGAGAAGATGTGGGAGTTTCGTAGGTTAAAAAGTGATATCTTTACATATTTTGAGCGCATTCTCACCGTGATTGATTACCCAAGACTATCAGACTTATGTGCTGGTAGAGTGCCGGGGCAAGGAATTCTTTATCTCTACTTGAATGATTTATTGACTCAATATATGTCTACCCAACCTGAAGAAATTGAGATTCAAGATCATGAAGAAGATGAGGAATCGTCATCTTCATCATCGGAAGATAATTAAGTTCGGTAGTTATTTAATTATGTTATGTTTTAAGTAATAATCGTTTATGGTATGGGTTTGGGGTTTGGGGTTTAGGGTTTGGGGTTTGGGGTTTGGGGTTTAGGGTTTGGGGTTTAGGGTTTGGGGTTTAGGGTTTGGGGTTTAATTATGTTTTCATTGGTTTATGTTTTAAGTATGTCAAAACGCGTTTTAAGGAATGTTTTTATTAAAATATGTGAAATTATGTTTTAAGGATTGTTTTAATTAAATTACATTTTAAGTCAATTAATCGGATGCAGAGGATAATAAACTACAATAATCGGATAATTAATTTAAAAAAAATATAAGGTACAATATTCAGATATATAAAATAGAAGGTACAATAATCGGACAAATAAAAGCTAAGAACACCTCGCGAAATCGCGCCATAATCGGATCTGATGTCGATACAGGCCATTATAATGATCTACGCTTGCATCATGTACCCAACAAGGGGCTAATGGAGGCATAGGTGACAAGGGGCGTACCCGGAGCCGCAAATAGTGGTTTCCCGCATGTAATACCCATAAGACACCATATGGGGTACGTACTCCGGGAGGGGCTCGTAGAGGCAAATAAGTAAAACTACCATTCCAATTTCGCTGACCTTCTCGATCGTCAAATGCAGAAATACAACATATCACCCAATTGTACATCGTAGCATAACCATATAGATCGAAACCGTCCATCCAATTACCCGAGCCACACGGTATCTGATCCATAAATGTAATTCTAGCTACCTCCGTATCAAATCTCCCTGGGCCATAGATATGATCACGGTAATCGGGACTACGAATTTCCCTAAGTAAATCTGTTCTAGCCATCGTGAAATGAGATTGGTCACCCCGAACAAAGATGTGAGATAACTCGAAAACCACAATGACCGTCTCCGTAAGGATTAAACCATGCTTCTACATACTCGTGAAAAATGAAGGCGGAAGTCACGATAAGGAAAATACCTCAAATCACCAATGGTGTAGTCGACCTCAAGAGGTGCGCAATACGTTGTGCCGAAACTCCCCGTAGTCGTGGTAGCAGTGGTAGACGGTGTACCGGGGCCCGTTTGAGTGGACCGGGGGGTTCTATACGGAGTAAAACGAACCGACGGAGTAGAACGGGGAGTAGACGACGGAGTAACAGGAACCGTCGGAGTAGAACGGGGGGTACTAGACGGAGTACGTTGGGAAGACGGAGTACCTACTCGAACACGAACCCGTGCATGCTCAACGGCGGACGGATCTCTACGAGTTCCCCTACTCGGACGTCCTCTAGGGTTCTCGTTCACCCGAGGCTCGTTTACATCCTCCTTTTGCGGATGTATCTGAGAGTAAAGGGCATCGAACATGGATGATCTCATACTCGGATCTGCATTCCGAATTTCATCGAATAACTCCTCCAATCGATCATCATCACAAGTCGGCATTGCCTCCGAACCATCGTACTCCAACTTCCTCCAAAATGCATGTAACACATCAACAGGGACCCGAGATCCGTTTCTAGAAATGCGGTGAAGTGAACAAGCACATAACAAACCAAGTGTAGTAGCCTTTACACAACCGCAATCGATCGTCAAGGCATCTTCCGTCATCTTGGCACCTCTTTCGAATTCTTTACGCAATTCACTGATGGCATTCTTTGATATTTTGCAAGAAAGTCTGGAAAATAATCGCTGAATCCCCGTCAACCGCCTCGATCTAGATAACTCCAACGAGTGTCGGATCTCAACATGTTGCGTTTCCATCAAAGAATGAAACCGACTCCGATGCTATCAATCGCGCCAATTCGCTATTCACCATCTCTTCAAATTCGCATGAGCCGACTCAACCCGGGATGTAGAAGTATTGCCAAAATGAGTTATGTTGTTCGTTCTATACTTGGCCCATTTTTCCAAGTGCGGGAACCATTGCCTCTCAATATAAGCCGCCACTCCCGCCCATTCCCTTGCCAATCTGCCCCACGCAACATTAAACTTTTCTTCGGTTTCCGCCTCGACAACCGCAGAAAACAAAGTAAAGGTTACGTGCTTAGCCCAACTATCCCGACCCGTGATATCAAGTGCTTTCGTCTCCACGTTAGAATATATATGCCAAAGACATAGCAAGTGAGACGAATCCGGAAAAACAATGGGAATCCCGTTCAACAACCCTCCTCGCAATCGAACAATAACATTAGGTTGAACGGCATCATTTAGCAGCCCCTTCAGTTTCCGTAGGACCCACAAATATTTCTCCTCGGACTCATGCGTCACAAGAGCATAAGCAATGACAAAGCTCTTCCCGACGGGTGTGACTCCAACCATCTCAACAAGCGGAAGACGGTATTCATTTGTCTTGTACGTGGAATCGATCTGTACCACATAATAGTATGATCGAAACATCTTAACGGCTTCAGGATGAGACATGAACACGTGGGTTAGCTCGTCGGTCTCCCGATCGCTGACCCAATAATGAACGTACTTATCTTTGAACCGCAAGTGCTAACATCTCATTGTGCTTCCTCCCTTCTCTTTCCTCGGCCCTTACTTTCTGAGAACGGTTGTAGATTTGTCGCCGATTAGGTCTTGACTTTTCCGGATTCCGCTGATGCAAACCCGCACTAATAATTGCCGGTCTAACGTGAGCTCTAACTTGGGCATCGATATAAGCCAACTCCTCGTCATCAAGCTTTGCAAAGTATCTGTCGCCGTCACAATACAACGTTAAACCATGATTATGAAACCCGGATCTCATCACAAGCCGCCACTTATTCTCTTCTAATTCAACAACTTTCATTGAAAATTTGCAATTGCACCACCCGTAGCGCGTGTTACCCCTCATTAAAGAATCGGCATCCTTATTTACGGGACCTTTTCCACCCATCCGACAAACAAAATAACGTTGTCTCAAATTCGTGTTACGACCAACTTTCTTGTTGCTTGCTTTTTTATACCAAACCCGAGTCGGAGCCCGATCTCATATGCCCAATTAAACGCTTCAATTTTAGATGCAAAAATCTGTTTGTCGTAAAATGATTTGAGTAATCAACACCATCTCCATCGTTAATCACCTGCGCACGCATTTCAACAAGTTAGTTATTAATTCAATTATTTGCTACGGGACTAGTCGAAGTAAATATAAAATAATATAAAATTAATACAAACACGGTAATAAGTTATTTTTTACAAAACGAGTCAGAAATGTTAAAGATAAAAATTCCATATAAAGACGGTAATTAATTAATTCAATTGTTTTATAATACAAAAACGGCATTTAATTATTTTGTACACAACGAGTCGGAAATAACGGAAATTAATTATAATTATTTGAATTGTCGGAAACTATAAAAAATAAAAAATTTTAATACAAATACGGAAATTAATTATTTTATACAAAACGAGTCGGAAACAAAAAAAAAAAAAAAAAAAAAAAAAAAAGTAACGAGAAACTCTAAAACAAAAAGAAAAAAAAAAAAAAAACAAACAACAATGGGCCGACGAAGGAAACCTTCGTCCAACACCAAGCCTGCACGAAGGAATCCTTCGTCCAACACCAAGCCCGTGACGAAGGATTCCTTCGTCCAAGCCCAACATGAGACGAGCCATTTCTTCTTCGTCCGGGTCGGGCCTGGGACGAAGAACCCCACGCCTCTCGGCCCCCGCCGTGTTCTTTCTTTCTTTTTTTTTTTTTTTTCAATTGCTTTTTCATATAAATCCGTCACAAATTCTATCATAATTCCGTCTACATTCATGGCATCTATCCTAATTCGGGATTCAAACGATAATAAAACATAAATTTTTAACAAAACTAAATCGTAAACTAACCTCGTTACTATCTTCATTGTTGAAATCGTTGTTAAAATCGTTCCCGTTCATGTTGTTAATTACAAAACCCGACTTTTGTTTTTTTGGTTTGAAATATTTTAGTGAGACGGTGACTTGTGTTTTAGTGAGACGGTAATTTCATTTCTGTTTTGAGACGGAAATTGCATTTTGGTGAGACCAATATGGAGTCATGATATGGAGGGCAAACTTGGAATTTTACGTTAATTGTCGACGATATTTAGTAATTTGTCGACGACGTATAGCAAGACCCTTATTAAGAGGAGGGTTGATCTTCTCCATTGTACTTGCTCTAATGGTGTATGTTAGTATGTAGGTGTTCAAATCTTTTTTTTTTTTTTTTTTTGAAAGTAAAGAACAATTAATTAATAAAACGTCATACGACACTTACAAAAGATATGTATAATTGAAAACCAATGTAATGGAAATCAAAGAAATATAACTTTCTTATAAACTAGGGGTCTCAAAACATGATCTGACAATTCGATTCGTCCTATTATCGCTATTTTCATGTAGCTTTTGAGGGGATCCTTCATTATTATGAGGTAAAATTTACCTCTGACTGGTTCCAAAGATCGTTGACAAATCATTTGTACCATTTGAAAGAATACGCTACGAACCATCAACGAACTACTCTTGACCATATTACTGATGAGACTAAACCCACGAATGAATAGAAAACCCCCGAAATAAGGGGCGGAAAAACGATTCTCATCAAAAGGGAGACTTTTATTGAATAAAAGATAGATATGCATACTATTGATTGAAATTTGAAACAAATTTGGAGCTTACCATCGATCGATTGATAAATCGACGGAAACTCCGCATATAATTGGTGAAGGTTAGGGATTTTAGAAAGAGAGTAAGTTTTTTTGCTGGACAAAACTGGGCACTTTATCTACGACTGAAGAAACCATCTCCACCGAAAAAAGAAATCCAAAAGTTTCATGTCCATTAAGAATTTGAGCATCTCTATGACTACGTTCCCGCAAAAAGGTTTGGATAGGAATTACCAAATGAACGTCGAATTGTTACCTCTAAGCAAGAAAATTTAAAGGTTAATAAATGAAGGTTTCCAATTTTTGCTTTGACAATACGCGGCTGTAAAGACAACACCAAGGAAAGCACCAACGACAACCTAATTTGATCAAACGATTTGCAACAATAGAACAGCTAACAATCAAAATTAATTCAAGCACAAAAAGCAAAGGCAATTCTTAATTACCTAAATCCACAACTCCTTCCAATTGAAAAATTTAGAGAAGAAGAGTAATAGAAGCTAAAATAAGAAGAAATGGAAGGAGATTGATGGTTTGTGGTGGTTGTGGAGGGTGGAAAGAGGTGGTGAGTGAGGAATTATTACCCTCATATGGAGGTAATGCATTACTTGAGGGAGATGTGAGTAATTATTACCCCTTAATGGATAAACTATTACACTATCTTCCTCCATTTTTATCTCCAACCTCCATTACTTTTCTCCATTTTCTAGTTCATTTAAACTCTATTACTCCTTTATAATTACTCAAAAAGAAAAGTAGAGATATAGGAGAGGAAAAGAGGGGCGACACAAATTTACCTCATAAGTTCCGATGATCATCGTAGTGGAATCCCCCCTCCCCTCTTTCTCATATTCGTTCCAACCGTTCCTATGCAGAACGCATGGAACACATTGTAGGAACGCTAAGAAAAACAAACGCACAATATTCAGCAAACAAAAATAAAGACATGATGCATGTTTGATATACAATCGAAATATTAAGTAGGTAACTTTATTTCTATTCTAAAAACGAATATAATTTTATTTTTACGTATACAAAATAAATAAAAATTACGTATGTGAGTCCTAGTGTAATACCCGTCATCGTCTAAGGTTATAAGACTCTTTGTGCGTCTAAGTAGTGAGGCGTCTAAGTAGTGAGTTGGTAAGATGGTCGCTCGTAAAAGTGTCAACTTCAAACCGTTATATCTTGAGTTGTAGAGCTCCGACGGGGGAGATTCAAATTGGAGGTGAAAGCTTATTGTCTTAGCTTTCCAACTCATGGTCACAATCTTCATTCCGATAAGTAACGAAGAAATCGCAGTCGCTTGCAATTAAGTGCGCGAAGCTGAATTGCGTTGGGCGTTTTAGTCGATCACTACTATACCTTGTCGATCGACTTTTTATAGGATCCGTAAGTTTCAGTTTGTTTTATAATATTTCCTAATTGACCTAGACTTTTCTAATACCTATAAATACTCATTCATATCAGTTTTAAAACACTTTTTGCTCGCATTATAACACATACACACAAATTCTAAAATTTCATAAGAGAGAAGGGAGAAAGAGGGAGGCACGCGACATAGGGGTTTTGATCATCATTTTGTATCAATATTTTTAAGTTAATATCAATCTATAGTTCTAATTAATTATTTATTTCTCGCGCTAGTCTAGACCGTCCGTTGACATTGACCTTGACCCCGTTAACCGAAACCCTAGGACGGAATTTGGGAAATTTCAGTTATAATTATAATAGTTGGTTTGTTGTAGTAATTGTATGTATCGTATGCTAATTATAGCCACTGATTTCGTAGAGGAACGCTTTTGATTTGATTGCTTATGCGCGGAATTTGCCTTAAGGTAAGAATAATCTACTCAACTATAATTCGTATTCATTGTATGCTATTGTAGTGCAGGATTTGCGACGAAATAGTGCAGGGACGTCTGATCCATAAGTCGATCGACTGGAGCCAGTGGTTGATCTACTTATAGTCACAGTATATATTGGCATGTTGTTTCTACGTCGTTGCATCATATCATTAAGTAGTTTATTTTAATTGTTATTTTATCATTGCGTTTATCGAATATACGATGAGGTGGATTGTTGTTGTTCAGTTGAGCATAGCCCAGAGGTTGTGCTACTGCCAGTTTATACAGTTGAGCATAGCACGGCGGTGTCGAGGGAGTTGTGCTACTGCCAGTTGATACAGCTGAGCATAGCACAGTGTCGAGGGGATTGTGCTACTGCCAATTTATATGGTTGGCATGTGTATGGATGAGAGACCGACTGATGTTGTTATACCATTTTAATCTCACTAATTATCATTATTGTTGTTGTTGTTGTTGTTGTTGTTGTTGTTGTTGTTGTTGTTGTTGTTGTTGTTGTTGTTGTTGTTGTTGTTGTTGTTGTTGTTGTTGTTGTTGTTGTTGTTGTTGTTGTTGTTGTTGTTGTTGTTGTTGTTGTTGTTGTTGTTGTTGTTGTTGTTGTTGTTGTTGTTGTTGTTGTTGTTGTTGTTGTTGTTGTTGTTGTTGTTGTTGTTGTTGTTGTTGTTGTTGTTGTTGTTGTTGTTGTTTTAACCCTCCCTCTCTTACCTGGCCAAGGTAATCGGGAGATGTTACTATCTCGGTTTCCCGAGGCCGTGAAATCGGAACTACAATTAAACAACATTTTATATAAATAACATGTTCAGTGAATTACATAAATAATTAAATGAATACTACAAGTCATGAGTACTACAACCTTTCTATTACAACTATGTCGATTAGCATACGATGACTCGAATGAACTACATCGCTCGTAGCTCGACCCGTCCCGCTCGTCACTAAAACCAAACCTGTACTCAAACTGCTCCCCATATGATCGGAAATATTATATGGATCAACACCGGCCACCCCAATTAAAGCAGGTGACAATTACAGACTACCAACATACGTCAGTTTCAGTAATACCAAAAAACTCGAGATACGATTCATGAATGTAAATATGCAATGCATCAAGAAGTACACAAGTCACAACCCCACAACCACCTCAATGGTACCTGGAACACGTCCACGGTACCAAAAACCCGATGATGGCACCACAACACCACCCACCAACCAGCTGGACCGCAACCTGTAAAATAGGTACTCGGAACATGTCTGTGGCACGGTGCCCGAGCGTTAACCTGACCCCTGCCAGGTGTCGTGACACCACACAAGCTCCTCCGTACTCAAGTCATCAACGTGAACGTCCCTCTTGAAGTGGGAAGCTCCAAGAGGCGACCCAAGCGTAAGACGGTCTCCCGACCCGTCTTACGTCTCATCAAAAACCAAATATCACCAGCACCACTCCACCATATCCTCCAACATATACAACAATCGCAATGAATGCGATATGCAACACAACATGCCAATATGCGACTCACCATGAGAGACACTCCCAAATATGCCATGAACTATGATTCCTCAAATATTCCGAATCTTTAAGTCACCATAACTCAATATCATGCTCTAATGCATTTCCGGCAGCAACATGAGACTCACAACACTTCTAATATCATAATATGATGCAATCCGACTTATAACATGAAAACAATGACAATGACACAACAATAAGTATTCACATTACCAAAACCGAGTAGAAAAATCCTACCTTTTAGCATACTCCATGAGCAACTCGAAACAAGTAAGATCCGCCTCATAAAATTGTCTCATCCTACACAAATCACATATTAACTATCACAACACACCCTATCCTCTTTTATGATACAAAACCCCTTATTATTACCCATTAATTACCCATATTACTCATACTAATTACTAATTAACAAACCCACGAAAACCCCCAAAAGTTAGGGTTAAGCTAAAAAAAAAAGAGAAAAGGTAGATCTTAACTTACAAGGTGAAAGGAAGAAGGAGAAAGGTGTAGATATTCAAACCCAAGCTTAGCATCCATGGGGAAGGGTTTAGGAGAGTTTGAGAGAGAAGGGAGAGGATTTAAAGGTTTATAGAGAAAGAGGGAAATGATTTAGGGCTAGGTGGAAAAGGGATCCCGACATAGGTTATGTCGCCTTTTGACACAGTGCACTCGGTCGAGTGCTGAGTCCACTTGGACGAGTTCCACTCACTCGGTCGAGTAATGCCTGTACTCGGTCGAGTGACACTTACTCGGTCCCCTACACCTCCCACTCGGTCCACTGCACACTCACTTGGTCTAGTATAGGTTACACTTGGTTCACTGAACAACCATAACTTACTCACGAATGGCCTCTCATAAAGCCTAAGGGCCCTCTCACTTATCGTAAGATTCCTTTATAAGTCTCCAAATATCCGGGTAGACACGACACTAAAGTAAAAGTGCGTGTTTCTCATGGTAGGGTTTAAGTAAGAGCTTAGAAGTAACACTTCCGACTAATTGAGTTTACTCGCATCACTCCTCCTATAGAGAAGGTGAATTAAATTATAATATTTATGTTAGGTGACGATTTGTGAAGAATTTATAATCGGGTTCGTCTACTTTAATTATTTGGAGCGCTTTGAGCTGCTTAATTGGATTTGCTTACCAGGTAGGAAACTACTTAATCTTATGCTAGTTTATTATTGTTGAAGGACGGATTATATGTTGAGTTGAATTGGTGATAAGATGAATTATGTTGTCTTAAGACGATTTTTTGTTATTGCTTTGCTGAGTTTAATTGCTGGATAATCTGTCTTATGCCAAGTTCTTATTTTTTGATAATTTGGTTATCTTACCGTGACTGTCAATGTTGGAGTTGGAAGATTTTATTTGTCATGAGACGAGACGAGCAATGTATAGGCCAGGCACGAGGATGTGGAAGGGTCGTGGACCTGAGGATGGAATGTGTGCCCGGACTGTGTGTCCTTAAGAATGTGTGTCTTGGTATGGACTGTGTGTCCAGAAGTATCCAGACTGTGTGTCTAAGGCGGGACTGTGTGTCCTGGAGTATGACTCTATGTCTAAAAGTGGAATATGACTGTGTCTAGAAGTGGCTGTGTGCCTTGTGACTGTGTGTCGTATGGTGAAGTGAACGGAATTGTGGTGGTAGAATTTATTTGTGTATCAGTGCTATTGCAGGTTGCTTTATTCTCATTCAATGTTTAGTTTCCTACTCAACCTCGTGGTTGACCGTGTATTCGTGAACACCTGTGATGAACCATAATGAGGAGCAGATTTGACAGTTACTAAAGATTAGCTGACTTGGGAGCTTATGGGAATGCGTGAGGACTTGGCCAGTCTACCTAGAAGTCTAGACCACATAGATTATTTAATCACTTTATTTATTTCCGCTGCGATTTGTACTTTAATTTATATTAAGTTTTGGCTTGATTAAGTTGTAACGAACATGTAATCACTAAATTTTACTTAATGTACTTTGGTGTGTTGGACTTTGTTATTCACTACCTCGGGAAACCGAGATTGTAACAGTCCTATTTATCTAGGAATGTCTTGTAGAAGGCTCTTAGATAAATGGGGGTGTTACAAAGTGGTGTCAGAGCAAAACGATCATCAGGCCTAAACCAATGAACAATAATGAATGTAGGATGTGTCTAATAAAATGAACCCCGAGTAGAAACTATTAGGAGCCCCCTTAGGCTTGGGATGAGTAGGGCCCCTCACACCAAACTTCTGGCTCTTTCAGTTTTGAACCGGTTACCTTGAGCGATATTACAGTGTGGGGTAAATTAAAATGAATATCGTTTATTTTTCTTAGGAGTTTTGTTTGCCTTGTTTGAATATTGTTTCATTGATGACTGCGGTTACGGGGATGTACCCTTGCTTTTAAGGTGATTGGAGTGTGATATGATTTTAAGCATTGTTCTAAGCATGTGGATATGAGAAAAGTATGTTGGCATGTATGTGGGAGGCGTAATTATGATTAACATGTGTAGTACTATTGAAAATGTGTGGAATTGTGAAGAATGTGATTTGGTTGAATTCTCGAAATTTTTACCTTCATTGCTTTGACTGCGATTTATTGCCTGTTTGATATCCTTGCACAAAACTTTTATGAATGATAGCTTTGTGATTTAGATTTCATATACCGCTGGTCTCATGCTTAAATAATATACGGTTTAGGAGAAATAAATATTTTAGTGGACAGTGGTCAGAATATTCCTGTAAAGTTATGTTTTCGTCCCATGTTTTTGTAAAAATTGCCATTTAAAACTTACTTATTGTTTATGTATGATTCCAACACCACTATTTAAAAGATTCGTATATGTTTCTAAATTGATAAGCCACGTTGCAAGATAATATTTTGACGATTTATAGTGATTTTTACAAGTTGGCCTAAGATTCTGACAAGTTATTGTAAAAATTTCTGTTTCGACCAAATAATTTGTAAAATGCGTTATAAATTGATCTTATCAGTTTTTGACTTGATTCTTTCTCTCATGATTTACTAACTCTCTTTATTTTCTAAAAAGTATAAGTGCTCAAGAAGTAATTATGTTATTATTTATTAATGACTTTTGGAAGTTGTAACATGTTTTCCTTATCCTTGAAAATGTAAGTTGTGCTAAAATTCCCAAAGAATTGTTTCTGTTGTAAATACTTATTGTGGATGTCCATAAGTCACACTATTATTGATGTATATAAATGTAAGGTGGTTCTAGTCTTGTCTCTTCATATTCCTATGACATAATTCCCCTATGTAGCATGTATATATACCTCTTTGTGATAATAAGAAATACACACCTCTCTACTATCATTCACTCTTCTTCCCTATATTTTATAATACGTTATCAGCACGAGTTCCAACCGAATGAATATATAATCTGAAAGACCGTTACATCTACCGAATCATCCCAAAATTTAATCTAGTGATGAAGGTACGTTTTTACAATTTTGTTTATTAACTTTACGGGTTGATCATTCTCTTTAAGATGGTTAGATCTGTGATGATAAATTGGTATATCATTGGACCTAATTAGTTATAAGAAAATTGAAATGACATGTTCATAATTATATGCATATAGTTGGCAAGTTATTCAGACTTACGGATCAATGGGTGTTACTTAGTTTTGATATGATTATTGTTTTGTTATTATTGTGTCTATACACATACTCCTTATTTTGCTTGATATGATTAGTGACAAAGTTTGTTACAATGAATCTTGGATCTCCAATTATTAATCCTTGGGTGTTAACCCGTGGGTCTTGATTTCGTTGTTTCACTCTTGCCAATTAATATGCTCAATATTGTGAAGTGTGTTGCGGTAATTTGGGATATATATATTTGTGTACTGGTGATTGTTTTCATTGCGGGGTTTTAGTGCATGCAATGAAGTAGACTATAATTAATTTGTTTTCTTTCTATTAACCTAAGCAAGTTGGTTCATATTGATCACATAATATTACGTGCTCATCTTATTTTCAGTTTGAGTGATTGTGATCGCTTATGATATAATTATCCATAGACCATATGTATACATTAACTCATGTTCTCCTCCTCTGATAGTTTGTATGTATCTGGTCAAACTTCTAGCTAGTAATACAAAGTGTGTAAAGTAAAGCTATATAACCGCAATATCAGTGACGTAATAAGTAGTAATACATCATAAAGTAGATGTAGCCGCAGTATGTGTCGCAGTAATCATGCTTTATACATTACTTTCCCTTGCCCATCAAGGTAAGTTTTTATATTCAATATTTCTATGTAACTACCTAAATCTCACAAAGTCTAATAACATATGTCACAACTTTGGATAATTTGCTTATTCTTGTTCTTAAGCAGTGTTGACTTTTGTTGGATTTCTGATTTCATATATTACACAAATTACTCTCATCAAATTAAAACGGGAAATCATCTATTACTCATATCTGATAATCACAAAATTCTTATCGGATCTTATTATATTATTGAGCCAAGGTACGTTTTACATAATTTATATAATATGGTTTTCACAAATTATACTTCTTTATAATGTTTGATTCATGATATTGATTAACCACTCTTACCTATTTAGCAAAAGAAAAAAGGGTGAATAATAAAAGATCGTTTCATCTAGAGATTATCCTAGTATATAATTCGTTGATTAATATACGTTTTGGTTATAAGTGTGTACCGTGTAAAAGGCATGGCTAATGAAGCAATTGATTTAGAAATTCCATGATTGTCATCATGAGAACTGCATGTCTGGTATGACGGCTTTCACCAATTTGCTTTTTACATGATTCAGGTACGTTTTCATTACCATAATACTCCGCATAAAACAATTTCATATACTTATGAATTTATGATGACCTTGTATTAGTGTATATTATTGTGGTCTTTCATTAAGATGGTAACATGGCATATTAGTCTCATATACTTCATTTACGAATAAAAAAAATTGAGACCATGAGAAAACATTAGCATTCATGATATATAGAAATTATGGTTAATTATTAATCTTATTTTTTATGTTAATTATTAATCACTTGGCCTTATCCATTTAAAAAAAAAAAGTTTCAAATTTATTGTATATAGAGATGGTGACCAGAAGTTCATATTGTTTACATGTACTGCATAATGACCTTAAATTCATAATGGTTATAAATATTAAACTTGTGGCCAGAAGTTCACAGTGAGTATCAACAATAATTATGATAATGAAAATTGCGGCTGCAGTTGACAGTTTATATATTTTCACTTTTCGTATATTGAATATTATTTTGTATTAAAATGAACTCGGGATTATACATTATTTGCAAAATATGAGATACTATTACAAATTGAGAATCATACCAAATCAATTCAAAAACCATTCCAGGTAGCGAATGGGATATCATGTTTTGAGGATGAAATTATTTTATCTTTTATACAAATAGACACATTTCTTTTGTAGGTGGCTTAATTCAGTATCTGTGAAATCTTATTCCACATGCGACTCAACATAGTAATGAGATATTATCGTGATTATCGTCTTAACTGTTAACAGTCATTATTGCCTGCAAGGCTGCAATGAATCTGGCGTTGCATAAGAAATTTGATTTATGAACATTATTCCCTGAACTGAATATGGAAGCACATAATAGATTGAAAAATATACCAAGTATGAGGATGTATATATTTCCATGAGTTATGTGTTTATTTTAAAGTACTAGTATTCACATCGGAAGTGAACAATTACTTCACTCTTAAATAAAAGTGATAATGTGATCAACTTATGATATATTATAAAGTAAATTATCGAATAGTACAACCGGTTTTACAACTATTGAATATTTGTCACCCTGAAAGGAATAATAATTGTTTCGTAAGTTGAATTATAATAAATTAATATGTATTATCATGCTATACAACATATTGAAACGAGTGATACGAATGTGTATGTCATAATTTATATGATGATTATAATTATTGATAGTATGATAGAATTATATATCAAAAATACTTAAAGACTAATATAATCATATTCCCCGAAGGAATCCTGATGAGTCTTGACAACATATATGAGACACTACTCGTGTCCTATGTCACATCATTTATCTGGTCGGATAGAAATTTTTTACTTTGAGTTTATTGATGAGCGTGTCGTTGTACGCCCTCAAACACATTTATACCCAACTGCTAGCATCGCAAGCAAGTCGGGGTCGAACCCAAAGGACGGGGGTACTCAAATTGTTCAATCTAATTTTAGTTGCACTAGGGTGTCACGATTGGTTTGAGTTGATGATTCTAAACTAATAAGAGCAATGAAAGGTAAACATGCAATAAAACAAGGGTATGAACAAATGATAAACAATACCAGGGAATCATGGCATCATAGGGGAATCATGGTGGGATCATACAAACAAGTTTCATAGATGCAAGCAATTATTATTGTTGGAATCAATTTAATGTATATCTTATGATTTCTAGGGGAAGCTTAGGTCTCGGAGTCGAGTCGGTCAAGACTGTATAACACCTACAAGTCGACTTGGTTTTCCCTATTCATGATGATGTAACATAAATGAGTCCTAGGAAGGTTTGGGTCCCGGAGTCGAGTCGGTCAAGACTGTACAACACCTACAATCGACTTAATTCTTCCTAATCAAATATATGCATGGTCTAACAAGCCTTGAGTTGATTTATGTCTTACAAGTCTTGTTGAAAGGATAAGAGAAACATGCTAGGTTTTCAATCAAGCATTTCATCAAACATGACATGTGCATAAGTTGAAAACAATAAACAAGCATTCATATGATCTCATTAAGCATAAATCTTTTCTATGATTAACTCCCCTAATCCCCCACTAATCCCTAGTTAGAAGACTACTCACTCATTATCATGGATGACATGTTATCAATGGTGTCAATCATCTTAACAAGCATAAACATGATGAAAGAGTGAAGAAATAAGCAATAAAGAGTAATGAGTAAAGAGATTATACCAATATTAAGATGAACAAATGGAAAGCAAGAATAATAGAAGACAACTTGATTGATTGATAAAGAGTTGTCAATTCTCCAATAATAACCCAATAATCTTCAATTACCCAATAATAAATCTTGAACAATAATTAAGGAAAGATTAATGCGTAATTTGTGGAAAGATTAAGTGTTAATCTATTCTAATCTACTCCTAATGAGAGCTTAATCTAAATTAAGGAAGCATAATCTCTTGATTATTACAAATGGAGTATATATAGTGGTACAACATTAGGTTAAGCAAGGGAAGATTAGGAAATAATATGCTTAAGTGTCGAATAGAGCCTTGCAAGTCCTAGGAGGAGCCCCACGACTCCACATTGTGAAGACAATCTCGCTGCATAACAATCCGCTCGATCTGGGCTAAAACCGAGCATCCCGAGCTTCAACCCGAGCGGGGTGAGAATGACCCGAGCATGTTAAAGGGTAACTCGAGTGAGTTGATCTTGACCCGAGCGGTTTGAGCTGCAGAATCCTTTTTCTTGATTTTATGCCTATGATGCCTTCATATACTCTTTATTCCTATCATCCTTGGTCATCATTCTTGCCTCTTCTTCATACTAGTCCATACAAAATCGTCAACAAGCTTCTGAATATACGCGAGAGATCGGAATTCCGCCTCATTATCTCCTTTCCTACAAGACATATAAAATGCACTAAGAAAGCAAAATAGAAAAGATTTAACGGATAAAATGGCCATGAAATGCTATATTAGTATGCAAAATTAGATTCAATTAGGGGACTAAATGTCGTAATTATGACTCACATCAAATATCCCCAAACCGAACCTTTATTCGTCCCGAGTAAAGAGGTGACTAGAACTAGACCTTTATTTAAACTTTCCTAATAATAATATAACCGATGTGAGACAATTAGCAGGTCTCACTCCGCCCCTTCAACTCACAACAAGACATCCATGAGGTAAGATGCCTTCTTGCAAGGCAAGGTGGGGCTTGCCAAAATGGCGATACATCCAAGCATTAAGCACACAAAACAAATAAAAGGATGCATCTACAAAAGAATAGCCATTTTCCTCATCTTAGTAGCGGAAATCACCTACAAGGGAAGCAATTCAAGGGCATACACTCCATTATAGATATTAGTTCTCCTAGTTACTAAGTCCAAGAGGATACAAACAAGTCACCTCCAAGTTATTTTAAACTAGGTTACCTTTGTCCACAATCGCTAAATGCTTTTGTCAAGAGCCAAGTCCCTATGGTGTTAGAAAACACTGTAGGATCGCGGAATTCCCCCTTTTGCCTAGACAAGAAGAAGGGTCATCCCCTCTCCCCCATGCAACAAAGATAGGATCATCAAAGGATAAAGGAATTCAAAGTGTATGAGTTTCATGATGGTAGGTTTCTTTTGGGTTTATTTCCATTTTTCGTAACATGTTGACATTGAAGAACATTTATTGCCATTTTTGATGCTTGGCATTTTGATACTTGGCAATTTCAATTTTGCATTTTTGAAAATTTTCAAAGTAACTCCGTTTGTAGCAAGGGTACTTCTATTAAAGCATAAGAGTCTATTTTTGCTCCTCTTCTTTTATTGATGCAATTTTTGCAAACTTTTGACATTGATAGCTTGAACTCAATTTGACATTTTTGTGCCCATTCCTTTTTTGTTGACAAAATATTGATGATAGGAGTGAAAGAACGGTTGCATGGCATCAAGGGTCACCTTGGAATAAACGGTAGCCAAGGAGTTATCACACCATAAGGTATTCTTGACTAGGCCTTAGTCCATGGGACAAAAGATACTAGTATGACACATCCTAGGGTGTCTTAAGGGTATTCTAGCAAACAAAGTCTCAAGGAGAAAAATTATCTACAAAGACCTTATATACACTTGTCAAGCTTCCCAAATAGACATTTTCACAAAATTTTTCAAAAATGCAACTACATGCCATGATGCAACTAAATATATACAATTCCAATGCATATGCTTCTATCAACTAAAATGCCAATTAACCTAGATGCAAACTCTTAGCAACACATTGGTTCATACCGCATCAATCAAAATATAGCCACATTGTCATTAACATATAAAAAGGAGGAAGGAGATTTGGAAAGATCATACCATGCGGTCTTCTATTTCCTTCGTGCCTCGAATGTGGCGTAGTCGACCCAATGTGATGAGAGTGACGAACAAACAAACAAATATATACAATATATACCATTCTACACTACAAAATAAAGAACATGTTTTTGAGTTTTTTCGAAAATTTTCAAATTTTTATGCATTTTTGTTTTTATGAAATTAAAGAACATATTTTGAGATTTTTCAAAAAATTTTAAATTTTTATGTGTTTTGGAATATAATTCCCATCCCCCACTTTATTTTGGACATTGTCCTCAATGTACATGTAGGAGTAGGAATGAAAAAGAAATACATGTTTTTGGATTTTTGAAGTTTTATGGAAATTGAAATACAAATACAAATGCAATGCAATGATATGAATGAATGCATGCTCTAACTAAATGCAATTGTATATGACATATATAACAAATGAATGCAATCTAAACTACACTAGATGATGCATGTTCTCTATTAAGCTATGGTCACCTATGATCAAACCACCCCAAACCGATTTAAGCGCTATTTCTAGTGTAGAAAGGAATAGGTTTGGTCATTAGTGACTATGCATGAATTCTAGTCTATATGCAACTAACTAAATGAATCATGTGAGATATATTACAATGCAAACTAATCTAATCATGTGAGATATATTACAATGCAACTATATATGAGAGATAGGGAAAGAAAGGTTCTTACAATCATGATCTCAATGATTTGTATATTGTAGAAGATGAAGATGGTAGATAGGATGCATATATAGCCATGTCATGAGCCAAATGAGAGAAAAAGCCATATTTGAACCCGGTCGGGTTCAGCCTCAACCCGCTCGGGTTGATGCTTCGGGACGCGCTTTTTTCTCCAGAACAATCCCGGATTCTCAGGCAGTAGAAAATCCTTCTTTCCTTTGGTTTCAACTCGCACGAGTTGAGGTTGGGCCCCTTGGATTTTAAGCAAATTTTGACCCAACGCCTTTTTAATGATAAGAAAGATGTGCACAAACCGAAATTCTCCATTTTCTTTATTTCTTTACATTTGCTACCTTCTCATTTTCATCAATTTCCTTCAAAAAGCTCAATTAAAATATAAGATCCCTCCCTTTCATCTCTCATGCAATTTATTAAATGAATGAATGCATATCTACATTAAATGCATATATACAAGTTAATGGTTATTGAGGAACTCCAACAAAGCAAAGATTGTCAATAAATAATTTCATAGAAATTTATCACTAGCACTCAAAGCACGTAGAAGTCGGTCAAATTCTTGGGAGTGAGATATAAATAGGCATGGATAACAACACAATATTATGCAATTGAAAAATGCCCAAGTAATAGACCGAACAATGATGTTAAGAACACTATGACAAAAATCATAAGAGATGTGATGGATGGAAGGAACATGAAACGAGTAATTTAACATTTCACTCAATTCGTCCTCCAAATAGTCAAAGTCTCCATACTCAAGGCAAGTACTCTCATTATCATCCAAGGTGACTTCAAAAGTGTCTATTTGGGTTTCCCAAATGCCATCATCTTCCTCATCCCACAAGGTCCATTATCAAAGGGGTTGTTGTAACAAGGCTCACCAAGCTCAACACAATTGTCTCCCTCGAAAATGTCATCCTCAAAGGGTGAGTTTTCACTCAAGCTTTCATCCATCTCACTTTGCCCATTAACATCAAATTCCATGGAAGTTGGGTTCATTGTTACACAAGAAGAGTAGGATGACGGCATCCAAGCATTGGTCTCATAATAAAAAATGTACTCCTCCTCATTGTCACTCTCTTCATCTATCACACCATCTTCCCAAGGAGGGGCAAATTTGTGAATATAGTAGGTTGGCTCAAGGTTATAGGATCGGAAGGTGTCTCATTATCACAAATCTCATTTTCATCATAGTTTTCCTTAATGAATTTTTGAATTGTGGTTTTTATCGCTTCCATACCTTCCTTGGTACTCTCAAATATGTCATGCACAATTTGTTTAAGACATTCGGTGGCCATGAACTCAACAAATTCCCAAAATTCCTCACAACTCATCTCACAAATCCTAGCACCACTCAAGTGAAAGGCTAAGTTGCGGGTTTCAAGGTTCATGCCATTATAAACATGTAGATACCTTGTTTCTGCACCTCCCGCAAGCCACCCGATGATGATTGGGCCGCATGTTTGGTGCACGGAACGATTTATGACAATTCGTAAGTTTATCGTCAAGTGATAGCTCAAATACTTGTGTCTACCCCTTGGTCGTCATCTACGCGCCATTACGGTCGTTTTGACAGTAATTAGAGTACATTTGGAGTCTGGGTCAAAAGCCGTCTTCATTTTCTAATAATCGTTTAAAATACCGAGTCAGAATATTTTGGAATGTTCCGGATATTTCTATTACATATTTTCAATCTTTTAATATTTTGGTAAATTATATCCCGAAATTATATTTTATATAATATAGAAATTAAGATCAACCGCAATTCCATAATAGAAACGCGGAAAATCTTTCTTCCGCAGGAGGAAACCCTTGGGGAAAGGACGCAGCAGGTGCTGCGCCTCTTCCAAGAGACGCAGTGGTTGCTGCGCCTCTTCCCCAGCTCCGTTCTGCGTATTTTAAGACCTGTTCGAGATTTACTTCCAAAGTTTTACCGAAACCCTAATTCCTCCGTGTGATAAGTATAAATAGGGACCTTCATTCCTCATATTTCTCACGCGAGTGTCCGCCCTTCTCTTATCCCTTTGCATTATAAGACCACGCTTTTGCTTTTTGGAGTCTACGTGCTTGAACTTTCGACCACGTAAGCTCGGATCCTTCTAAGTACCAGCATCGCTTTGCATGACCGACCAATTTGACCAACTCCACATCAATCAACTTAATCAATTTTGTCCGTTTTCCTCTCAGAGGGCACTTTCGTCATACATTCGAGTCGAGCATCACTAAACGTTAACTTAGTTAATCTCGTTTCGTCAAACATGTAAGTTTAAGGGTGTAAATCCCATCTTTTATTATTGTACTTTATTTTTGTAATCATTATTGTAAGATTTACGTCGAAAATATATTCAAAACCGATTTCCAAAACCCCTTTGTTAAACTCTTTTAGCGGATTAACGGGAGATAGATGTCGAGAAGGAACGCAACAACTGATGCGCCTCTTCGAAGGGACGCACCACCTGCTGCGCCTCTTCCTGAGGCTGCCACAGTTCATGCTTTCCTTCTTCTTCCTTCATCTTTTGTTTAATTCGTCTGTTTATCTTGTTTCGTCTTTGCTTGTTCTTATTTTATTAGCACGATAATTTTGACATATGAATCATTATTAATTTATCATCTTTTAATTCCCGACTTAAATCCCTCATAACTCATATTTGCGGGTTTTCGTCATTAAAATCAAATCCGGGTTTTAGAGATTCTATTCATCAATATCAAGTCTCTGAAATTCATCTTTTGTATATTTTCATCTGTTAATTATCATCATCATCATCATTAATAGTTTAGCATTAATAACCTAACTAGTTTGTTAATTTGTAATTAACCTTGTAATTAATCTTGTAATTAATTTGTCCTAATTAGTTTTATCCCGTCTTTTATTATTTTTATGACCAATTCACATGTAAATAATATATTAATCCACTTCTATCCGAGTCAAATATCGATAATCAAGCATTAAATTCACCAATGAACATTAACAATATGAAATTCCGGCTTCACAGCTAGAGTTCACCTCAGGAACAGACGTAGTGAGCACTGCGCCTCTTCTAAAGGACGCAGCACTGCTGCGCCTGTTCCGGGTTGAATTCTGCCCCTGAACTTCCGTTGTTGCTTTGACTTAGTTATTAGCTTACGTATTAATTAACTATTACTCGTATTATCACCTAATAATCTGTTCGTTAATTTATTTTCCCTTTCTTTTTTAAAACCATCCGTTTTAAGTGTATTTTCGACGTAGATCAATTAACCCGATGTAATTATTGCAATTTTCAATTATTGTATTTATTTCTTTATCATATTGTTTGTATGCTCTCACATGAAATCAACCTAAATTTCTACCTCGACATTAATGCATGTTAAATTACGTGTTTACCGACTTAGTTAATTCTCACATGTTAGGATTAATTTATTGGATGTTGCATTTTATGCATATAATCGACAACATATCGAGTATGAATAACTTCCCTAATCATTAGTAGAGGCCGTTATCAAGGCGGGCGGGATTAGGTGTTCGATCAAAAGAACTTCCTAATACGTACCCTCACCCCTTACTCCAGATCTCTGTGAACATCCATGTTCATTCGCATCCACGAGAGTCATTCTAGACATAGAATGCTAAGGATAACGAATTCTTGGTGTTCATGTCACTACTTTGTGTCTTGACATGACACGAGGTATTCGAACGGTTTCCAATTTTCCACAATAAATTGGTGGCTACTCCACAAATGCAAAGCTTGCTCATTTTCCCGAGCGACCCCCGTGGGCCCGCGTCCACAGTTTGGCGACTCTGCTGGGACAATACACTTACGTGTTCCCAAGGGTGAAACTTGAACAAGGTTAGGGAATAGTTTGTACGAGACAGTTATCGGTTTTCATAACTCGGTCTTCCTAGATCGTTTATTCGGCCTTTCTAGGCCCAACCCAACCCATTCGACCAATCGTCCCGTCTAGACGGTCCAAATTCTTATTTGGGCCTAAGGATGGATAGCGATTGACATCAACCATACCATGATGCTTACTCCTATTTGTATCAAGGACTTTCACTACTTGAGGAAATGGACTAGGAATCGGCCTTACTCCTGTTTGGTACGAGCCTCTCCACAGACCCCGGGTTTGATTGTTCGGTATAGCAACCCACCCTTTAAACCAAAACCCTCTTAAATGCACTCAACATCCCGTTATAATGCATGTATAAATGCTTATATGTGATCACCATTTTATAAACAAAACCATGACGAATTTTGCAAAATCAAAATCTCTTTTAAAAATGTAAAATTTTCGAAAAAAGGCCAAATTTAGCACAAAACCAGTCGAAACTCTGTCCGATTGTCGAGTCAAAATTCGGGCCTCAAGGCCCATTTCAAAACCTCACTTCGAGTCCACTCCTACAACTACACTATAGTTGACTAGGACCAACATTTCTAAACTTTGTCGTTTCTTCAAACCTCACTTGACACAAGTGGCACACTTCCACTTCACGAGTCAAACCTTTTCTTTAAGTAAGTGTGCTAGAATGGTCGATCGTGTTTTGATTCGTCGTCGATCTCTTATCTAGTTTCCACGATGCCCGGAACTAGTCACGCAAGTGTCAATGGAGAACCACCGAATGGTAATGATCTAATCCTAGCCGCGCTAACTCGTCTCCAAGCTAGCCAAGACCAAGTGTATGATCGCCTCAACACAATCGAAAGACGAATCGTTGCTGTAGAAACTAGGTTGCCTCCTGCAAAAAATGAAGTGCCTCATGAATTTGCGAATGATTTTGTGAATGACAGCCGTCCACCTTATGTGGGAGCACAAGAAGTCAACCCTCCCGTAGGTCTGACCGAAGTTGAAAAACGACTCCAATACTTGGAGGAACAATTGATGTACCTCAAAGGGGATGATATCTATAGGGAAAATAATCGCAAGTATGAGGCCGTGAGTTCCAAATTGCCAACCAACTTCAACATGACGGATATCCCGAAATTCAAGGGGCATGAAAACCCTTTGAACCACATCCGTGCTTTCAAGGATTACATGTCTATCAAAGGCATTAAACCCGAGATGTTCTTAAGGATCTTTCCTTCATCTCTTGATACCATCCCGAAGCAATGGTTCTATTCCCTAGAACACAAGAAGATCACCACTTGGGATGACGCTGCAATTGAGTTCGCTAAACAATATGCGGATAATGCTGAAATCCAAGTCAATATGCGCACTTTAGAGATTCTTACCCAAAATGAGAAAAAAATGTTTCACCGACTTCCTAAGTAGGTGGAGGAAAACTAGTACCCAACTTGTCGAACGTCCAGATGAAGCTACCCTCGTGGAAATATTCGTGGACAATTTGAAGCCCATTTATGCAAGTCATTTGAGGTACCAAAACATTAAAACCTTCAAGGAATTAACTGTACTAGGGATGTTGGACCATATAGATATATGATTAAGTTTTGATAATGACAAGTGTGTGCTTCGTTTTATATATACTCTTGCTCGTAATCATTTGTTTAGTCTTTGTTAGATTGACTTAGGTTTACAAGTTTAGCAAGTAATGTTATAACATTCTTAGCTATAACATTGAAGATTTGTGAGGCATCATTCAAGTAATGTTATAACAGCTTGAGTTATAACATTGAAGATTCTTCGTAGTAACTGTAACAAGTTTCAAGTATGATGATCACTCAAGCAAAAGGCTAGATCAAGTCTTTAACAAGCTCAAGATGAAGAGCTTTTGGTCAAGATAAAGAGAAGATACTATCACTGAAGATCTCCAGGAAGATTAGCTAGTATAGGTCTTCATCTAATGACGGCATCTTAAGAAAAAAATATTGGGAAGGTAAAGTTATAGCTATTTCACCTATAACTTTACTTACTAAACATAAAGTTATAGCTGTTTCTACTATAACTTTGGGTAGCATTTTAATAGAACGATTTTAATAGTTTTAAAATCATTTTTCAAAAGATAAAATTATTTAAACATATTTCGAAATCATGTGTATCTATAGTGGAGTTGATATATAGGTTGTTATAATGGATAACTTGCATATCTCTATTGGTTAGTAAAACGACTTATGGGTCGTCATGCTACCTAGGGTTTGCTGGTTTATTTTAACCTAACCCTAATCCAAGAAGAGGGATTTTGGTCTAGATGGACACGGGCCTAGGGTTTCGGCCGCTGGCTTTGAACCTTTAGGTTTTACAAGTCCTCTAGTACAAGTAACCTATCTAATTAAATCTAGCTTATATTTTTATAAGATATTTTCTTATCTTAAATATATACATGATTTAATTTGTTACTTATCTAAAAATTTTAAAGATATAGTTATAGAAAAATAAGATTCACTTTTATCTTATTTACCTAGACTAATATATCTTGGATTGAATTAGGAAAGAGATAGAGATTTATCTCTTGCGAGATAAACCGCCTATCTCACGGCATCCTAGGGTTTCGTGCAAACCCTAGTTCTTTCCTCTACTATAAATACATATGATCATTCTTTATTCTAGTTAAGATTTTTGAAATATTAAAAATCCCTTGCAAACAAAATTGAGTTTAATTCTTAATTGGCTATTCTTATTGTTTTGCGTTTGGAAAATCTTGCGAAAAGTCGTGCTCTTTAATTTGCTTATTTTTCTTAAGGTTACGTCATAAGATAATAGTACTTCATATTGTTTCTTACTCGTTCAATTGTATGAACACTTAGAAAAACAATCAAGTGCTTTCTTAGTAACTTGAGATAGTCAAAACCGAATATCTAGTGATATTCAAATTGAGTTATAGTTAGAGTTAGCTATACGAGTGGGTTGATAATTTTATAATCCGGAGAAAGGTACTAAAATTATTAATCGAGAATAGTGGACGTAGGCTTCGACGTGTGAAGCTGAACCACTTCAAATATCGCGTGTCCTTGCAGTTTTTCTTTTCGTTCATTTCATTACGTTCATAATCACTTAGTTAATTAGGTAAAGTTTAATTATTAAACTTTAAGTAATTAATCATTGATATAAAATAAAAAAGTAGGCATAAGTTTTTAAATACTCAATTCACCCCCCCTCTCGAGTATTTCGGGTGTGATAGACTCTTCAATTGGTATCAGAGCCTCGTGCTCTTGATTGCCTAACCGCAAAGAGGCTAGATCCGTCTATCTTTTTATCTTTTTATTTTATTTTTATTCCGCTGCCTTACACGTGTGAAATGTATTCCAAGTATCTTAAGTGTCCCGTCCTTGATGGGAAGAATTACGGACTTTGGAAAAACATGATGACACACTATATAAAAGGGCATGATTGGGAGTGCTGGACGATCATCAAGAATGGACCAAACAAAATTTTGGTTTCATCTTCGGAAGGCACTACCTATGAGAAAAAGGAAGAAGACTATATTGAGGCTGATTACAAGAAGGCTGAGAAAAACTCGAATGTGATAAGCCTGTTACAAAACGGCATGACATCGACTGAATTCAATCGTTTTTCCTCTTGCACTTCAGCCAAGGAAATATGGGATGGTCTTGAGTTGGCCTATGAAGGAACGTCGGCTGTAAGGAAATATCACATTGACATGCTAATTCAAAAATATGAATTTTTTTGAATGGAAAAGAATGAATCACTTGATAACATGTCAGCACGAATTTCTACTATAGTCAATGAGCTCCAAAATCTTGGTAAAACTTTTGACTCCGAGGATATTGCTAGAAAAGTACTTAAGAGTCTAACCAAGAAATGGCGTCCCAAGGTCACGGTTATGGAAGAAGTCAGAGATCTCACTTCTCTTCCTTATGCAGAACTTATTGGTGCTCTCATGGCTCATGAACTCGTCTTGGAAGACGATGAGGCCGAGGCCAGTAACACTAAGAGCATGGCTTTACAAGCTTCTACTAAGGAAGAATAAGATGTTGAAATAGAGGACGAAACGATTTTGTTTGCTAAACGATTTAACAAACGCGTCTTCAGAAATAAGCAAGCAAAATCGTTCAACAACAATAACAACAAGTTCTCTAATAAGAAAACTTCTGAGTCAAAGAATATGTTTGCTAATAGAGGAAGCTTCAAGTGTGGAGAATCCAGTCATATGATTAAGGATTGTCCCACATGGGAGAAAATTAAAGACAAAGCAAAACGTGAGAAGACCAAGAAGGAATTCAAGCAAGTGATGATGGCATCATGCTGGGGAGATCTCGACCCTGAGGACGACGAAGCATTAGAAGAAGAAGTTGCTAACCTATGTCTAAGCAACGTTAGTCTTGACCTCTTCTCAGACAATGATAAAGATAGCGTGGACTCTTACTGCTGCTTCCTAGGAGATTCCGATTCAGAAGAAGAAGAAGAGGTAAGTTATCTTGAACTTAAGAAAAGTTTTAAGAAATTGCCTAAGAATGCTTTAATTGAATATTTTGAACAATCTCTTGATAAGTGTCACGAACAAGAGATGGAATTGAAAGACTTGAAAGAACAAATTCTCGATATTGCTGAAGAGAATCACCTCCTTAAAGCAAAGGCCAAAAAGCTCAAATCTAAAGTTACAGCTAATATGGCTACAACTTCAGATACAACAAATGATGAGAAGAAGGCTCTTGAGTCTAAAGTTATAGCTAATGAAGCTATAACCTCAGACCTGAAACTCAACATTAAGCATCTTCAAGCCAAAGTTATAGCTAGTGAAGCTATAACATTGGAATTGAGGAAAGGCAAAGAGCTTCTTGAGACCAAGGCTACGGCTAGAGAAGCCGTGATCTCAGATCAAAAGAAGGATATTGAATCTCTAACTCAGCAATTAAAGGAATCTAAAACCGTTCTTTCAAATACTAAAAGAACGCATACCGAGACGGTAAGAGTTCTTAATGATAGATTCCAGAACTTTCGTGACAATTTATGAAGAGACTCATCCTCCCAAGATCATAGAGTCAGACCATTCCAAATGCAACGAAGAGATACAATCTTTAAAAGAATTAATCTTGCATGCTAGAAAGGTTCACGAAAAATGGGAAGGTAGCACACGTGTTCTAAATTTCCTAACTGAGCAATCATATAATAACATGAAAATGGGATTAGGGCACGAGTGCTATGGTCGTAGAGATCACTCTAAATGCAAATCAACCCCTTTCGAACGAGATTTCAGAAGGAGAAAATATACAAATTTACCAGAATATTTGATTTGCAATTACTGTGGTCATACTGGACATATCCAAGAAAATTGTGTCAAATATGCTCAGGATTTAAGAAAAGGAATCAACTTTGTTAAAGCATCTAACACTATTTTCGAAGATAATGATTGTACCCCATCAGAACCAAGTACAAGTGAAGAACGCAACAATGATCATCGTTGGTTCTACTATATGAGCTTTGATTTCAAGAAGGCTACTAAATCAAAACAAGCACCTAAACCTAAAAAGCCCTTCAAAACCAAAGCTCCTCCAAAACAACCTGAAAGACCATGACATAAGGAACCCACAACTCAACCTAAGACGGTTCCTAAACAAACCCATTCGCCTCCAAAACGTAAAGTTATAAAAAAGGTTTGGGTTAGAAAAGATCTAGTTTTTAGAGTGACTAACATCAAAGGACCCAACTTAGCTTGGGTACCTAAAAACTGTATCTAATTATTTTGCAGGTTGTGGTGAAAGAAAATAACTTATGGTACCTTGATAATGGATGCTCAAGGCACATGACTGGAGATGTAAATTTATTTCTTTCACTTGAACCCTTCGATGGAGGTAAGGTCACATTTGGTGATAACAAGAAGGGTAAGATCATCGGTGTTGGTAAAGTTGGAATATCCTCTTTTCATGATATTAGTGATGTTTATCTTGTTAGTGTTCTCAAACACAATTTACTGAGTATCTCTCAATTATGCGACAAAGGAAATAAAGTTGTGTTTCTTTCAGATTCATGTCGAATTATAATTGAAGGAACAAGTAGTGTTGTGCTTGAAGGAAATCGTAGAAGGAATGTTTATATGATTGATCTAAATAATATTCCTACTAATTCATTCACGTGCATGAAAGTAACGACAGATGATCCGTGCCTTTGGCACAAAAGATTTGCTCACAAAAATTCAACAACGTTGAATAAACTAAAGAAATGGGAATTGGTTGAAGGACTTCCCTCAATCAAATTTGATCAAGAAACATTATGCGACTCGTGTGCTCGTTGCAAACATGTGAGATCATCGTTCAAACCTAAGAGAATTGTAAGTACCAAGGAACCACTAGAACTCATGCATATGGATCTTTGTGGCCCAATGAAGGTAAGAAGTAGAGGTGGATCCAGGTATGTCTTCGTTCTAGTTGATGATTACTCTTGATATGTTTGGCCTATATTTCTCAATTCAAAGGATGAAACTTTCGAAGAGTTTGCAGTTCTAATGAAGCTTGCCCAAAATAAATATAAATCAAAATTAGTTTCCATTCGTACGGATCATGGCACCGAATTTGATAACCATGCTTTTATAGAATACTGTAGAGAGAATGGTTGTTGGACCATATATATGATCGAGTTTTGATAATGACAAGTATGTGCTTTGTTTTATATAAACTCTTGCCTGTAATCGTTTGTTTAGTCTTTGTTAGATTAACTTAGGTTTACAAGTTAGCAAGTGATGTTATAGCATTCTTAGCTATAACATTGAAGATTTGTGAGGCATCATTCAAGTAATGTTATAGCAGCTTGAGCTACAACATTAAAGGTTCTTAAAGCATCATAAGCAACTGTAACAAGTTTCAAGTATGATGATCATTCAAGCAAAAGGCTAGATCAAGTCTTTAACAAAGTTCAAGATGAAGAGCTTTTGATCAAGATAAAGAGAAGATCCTTTACTGAAGATCTCCAAGAAGATTAGTTAGTATAAGTCTTCATCTAATGACGGTATCTTAAGATAAGAGTATTGGGAAAGTAAAGTTATAGCTATTTCACCTATAACTTTACTAACCAAACTTAAAGTTATAGCTATTTCTACTATAACTTTAGGTAGCATTTTAATGGCACGATTTTAATAGTTTTAAAATCATTTTTCAAAGGATAAAATTCTTTAAACATATTTCGAAATCATTTGTGTATATAGTAGAGTTGAATTATGGGTTGTTATAATGGATGACTTGCATATCCCTATTGGTTAGTAAAACGACTTATGGGTCGTCATGCTACCTAGGGTTTGCTTGTCTATTAAACCTAACCCTAATCCACGAAGATAGGTTTTTATCCAAGATGGGCACGGGCCTAGGGTTTCAGCCGTGTGCTACAAACCGTTGGGGCGTGTGAGGTTGTTATGTTTAAGTAAACTATCTAATCAAATCTAGCTTATATTTATATAAGATATTTTCCTATCTTTATAATATATGATTTGATTTGTTTACTTATCCTAACATCTTAAAAGATATAGTTTTAGATAATAAATAAAATTTACTTTTATCTTATTTACCTAAACTATGATATCTTGGATTTAATTAGGAAAGAGATCAAGATTTATCTCTTGAAGTCTTTGCCGCCTATCTCACGGCATCCTAGGGTTTCGTGCAAACCCTAGTTCCCTCTTTTACTATAAATACAATTGATCATTCCTTATTTTAGTAAGCTTTTCGAAATACAACAATCCTTGCAAAACATATTTGAGTTTAATTCTTAATTGTCTTATTGTTTTGTTTTTGAAAATATTGCGAAAAGTCGTGCTCTTCAAATTGCTTATCTTTCTTAAGATTACGTCATAAGATAATAGTACTTCATATTGTTTCTTACTCGTTCAATTGTGTGAACACTTAGAAGAACAATCAAGTGCTTTCTTAGTAACTTAAGATAGTCAAATCGAATATCTAGTGATATTCAAATCGAGTTATAGTTAGAGTTAACTATACGAGTTGGGTTGATAATTTTGTAATCCGGAGTAAGGTACTAAAATTATTAATCGAGAATAGTGGACGTAGGCTTCGACGTGTGAAGCTGAACCACTTCAAATATCGTGTGTCCTTGCATCTTCATTTCATTACGTTCATAATCAATTAGTTAATTAGTTAAAGTTTAATCAATAAACTTTAAGTAATTAATTACCTTGATATAAAATAAAAAGTAGGCATAATTTTTAAATACTCAATCCACCCCCCCCTCTCGAGTATTTCGGGTGTGATAGACTCTTCAATTGGTATCAGAGCCTCGTGCTCTTGATTGCCTAACCGCAAAGAGGCTAGATCCGTCTATCTTTTTATCTTTTTCCGCTGCCTTACACGTGTGAAATGGATTCCAAGTATCTTAAGTGTCCCGTCTTTGATGGGAAGAATTATGGACTTTGGAAAAACATGATGACACACTACATAAAAGGACATGATTGGGAGTGCTGGACGATTATAAAGAACGGACCACATAAAATCTTGGTCGCATCTTCGGAAGGCACTACCTATGAGAAAAAAGAAGAAGACTATGTTGAGGCTGATTACAAGAAGGCTGGGAAAACCTCGAAAGCGATAAGCCTGTTACAAAATGGCATGACATCGACTGAATTCGGTCGTTTTTTTTTCTTGCACTTCGGCCAAAGAAATATTTGATGGTCTTGAGTTGACTTATGAGGGAACATCGGCTGTAAGGAAATATCGCATTGATTTGCTGATTCAAAAGTATGAACTTTTTAGAATGGAAAATAATGAATCACTAGATATCATGTCAGCACGATTTTCTACTATAGTCAATGAGCTCAAAAATCTAGGTAAAACTTTTAACTCCGAGGATATTGCTAGAAAAGTACTTAGGAGTCTAACCAGGAAATGGCGTCCCAAGGTCACAGTTATGGAAGAAGTCAGAGATCTCACTTCCCTTCCCTATGCAGAACTTATTGGTGCTCTCATGGCCCATGAACTCGTCCTGGATGACGATGAGGCCGAGTCCAGTAATAAAAAGAGCATGGCTCTACAAGCTTCTGCTAAGGAAGAAGAAGATGTAGAAATAGAGGACGAAACGGTCTTGTTTGCTAAACGTTTCAACAAACGCATGTTCAGAAATAAGCAAGCAAGATTGTTCAATAATAATAATAAATTCTCTAATAAGAAAATTTCGGAGTCAAAGAATACGTTTGCTAATAGAGGATGCTTCAAGTGTGGAGAATCCGGTCATATGATTAAGGACTGTCCCACATGGGAGAGAATCAAAGACAAAGCAAAACGGGAGAAGACCAAGAAGGAATTCAAGCAAGTTATGATAGCATCTTGCTGGGGAGATCTCGACCCTGAGGACGACGAAGCATCAGAAGAAGAGGAAGAAGTTGCTAATCTATGCTTAAGCAACGTCAGTCTTGACCCCTTCTCAGACGATGATAAAGATAGTGTGGACTCCTACTGCTGCTTCCTAGGAGATTCCGATTCAGAAGAAGAAGAAGAGGTTGTGGTGAAAGAAAATAACCTATGGTATCTGGATAGTGGATGTTCAAGGCACATGACTGGAGATGTAAATTTGTTTCTTTCACTTGAACCCTTTGATGGAGGTAAGGTCACATTTGGTGATAACAAGAAGGGTAAGATCATTGGTGTTGGTAAAGTTGGAATATCCTCTTCTCATGCAATTAGTGATGTTTATCTTGTTAGTGGTCTCAAACACAATTTACTAAGTATCTCTCAATTATGCGACAAAGGAAATAAAGTTGTCTTTCATTCAGATTCCTGTCGAATAATAATTGAAGGAACGAGTAGTGTTTTGCTTGAAGGACACCGTAGAAGGAATGTCTATATGATTGATTTAAATAATATTCCTACTAATGCATTCATGTGCATGAAAGTAACGACAGATGATCCGTGCTTTTGGCACAAAAGATTTGCTCACATTAATTCAACAACGTTGAATAAGTTAAAGAAATGGAATTTGGTTGAAGGACTTCCAACAATTAAATTTGATCAAGAAACCCTATGTGATTCTTGTGCTCGTTGCAAACACGTTAGATCATCGTTCAAACCTAAGAGAATAGTAAGTACCAAAGAACCACTAGAACTCGTGCATATGGATCTTTGTGGCCCAATGAAGGTTAGAAGTAGAGGTGGATCCAGGTATGTCTTCGTTCTAGTTGATGATTACTCTAGATATGTTTGGCCTATTTCTCTCTTTTCAAAAGATGAAACTTTCGAAGAATTTGCAGTTCTAATGAAGCTTGCCCAAAATAAATATAAATCAAAATTAGTCTCCATTCGTACGGATCATGGCATCGAATTTGATAACCATGCTTTCATACAATATTGTAGGGAGAATGGTGTTGGGCATAACTTCTCGGCACCACGAACCCCACAGCAAAACGGTGTTGTCGAACATATGAATAGAACATTGGAGGATATGGCACGCACGATGTTATTGTGTAGTGGCCTACCTCGAAATTTCTGGGCTGAAGCTATTAGTACTACATGTTATGTTCACAATCGAGCTTTGATGAGACCTATTCTCAAGAAGACTCCTTACGAGCTTCTTAGGGGACGTAAACCTAACATATCACATCTACGTTGCTTTGGGAGTAAATGTTTTGTCCATAATAATGGCAAAAATAGATTAAGCAAATTCGATCCCGTAAGACGGCGGTGTTTTTCGGTTATTCTAATCATAGTAAAGCATATAAGGTTTTTAATAAAAGAACCTTATGCATCGAAGAAAGTGTTCATGTTGTTTTTGATGAGAATAATATGTTTGACAAAGCTGAACAGGATAAGGAAGAAGATTTGAACGAACCTGATTTCCGACTATCCAGGGATGAACTTCCAGAATTAGATGATGAAAATAAAGAAATTGAGGGCACAAATGATGAGCAAGGAAGCCCTTCGAATGATAAAGGAAAGAGTACCGAGAGTTTAGTTGATGATACTAAAACCTCTTCTCAATCTAAGCAATTGGAGGACAAAGTTATAACTGATGAAGCTATAACTTTAACCTCTAATCAACGAACTAAGTCTAATGTTATAACTGATTCTGTTATAACCCCAGACTTGGATTCAGGGGGAACAAGGCCTGAACCCCAATCATTCGAAGAAGACGAGACAAGTTCAGATGAAGATGTGCCTCCTGTCTCTAAGAAATGGAAATATAAGGATTCCCATCCAATGGAGACCATCCTAGGAAGTCTAAATGAAGGCGTTCGAACTCGGAGAAGACTTAACAACTTTTGCTCATTTTACTCCTTTCTTTCAACCATTGAGCCAACAAATATCAAAGAAGCACTTGCCGAACCAGATTGGATCGTTGCTATGCAAGAAGAGCTTCAACAGTTCGAACGAAACAAAGTGTGGCATTTGGTTCCAAGACCTAAAGACCGAACGGTTATCGGTACAAGATGGGTTTTCAGGAACAAGCTGGACGATACAGGAGTTATTGTACGAAACAAAGCTAGATTGGTTATACAAGGATATAATCAACAAGATGGAATTGATTACGATGAGACCTTCGCTCCTGTAGCCAGACTTGAAGCTATCAGATTATTAATAGCATTTGCTGCTCATAAAGGAATTAAACTTTTTCAAATGGACGTTAAAACAGCTTTTCTTAACGGTTATTTGAATGAGGAGGTTTTTGTTGAACAACCCCCAGGATTTCTCGATAGCAAGTTTCAAAACCATGTTTTCAAATTAGATAAAGCTCTTTATGGTTTGAAACAAGCTCCGAGATCGTGGTACGACAGATTGTCAAAATATCTTCTAGAAAGTGGTTTTAAAAGAGGATCTGTCGATAAAACCCTATTCCTGAAAACCGAGGTTTCTGATTTATTAGTTGTACAAATATACGTTGACGATATTATTTTTGGTTCAACTAATAATCGGTTATGCAAGTATTTTTCAGATTTAATGACCTCAGAATTCGAGATGAGCATGATGGGAGAACTCAAGTTCTTCCTTGGACTCCAAATCCAACAAACTTCTGAAGGGATTATGATACACCAACAAAAATACATCAAGGAGCTAATCAAGAAATTCGGTCTGGAAAATTCTAATTCTAAGCCAACTCCTATGGGTACTGAGAAGAAGTTGACTTTGGATGAAAACGGTAAGTCTGTCGATGATACGACTTATCGAGGTATGATTGGCTCACTTCATTATTTAACTGCAAGCCGTCCAGATATTATGTTTAGTGTATGCGTATGTGCTCGATTTCAATCGTGCCCTAAAGAATCGCATATGATTGCAGTTAAGAGAATCTTGAAGTATTTAATTGGTACATCTAAATTATATATGTGGTATCCCCTTGAGTGTAGTTTCGATCTCATAGGGTATTCAGATGCAGATTATGCAGGTTGTTCACTTGACAGAAAAAGTACTTCCGGCATAGCTACATTTGTTGGACCGTGTATTTGTTGGGGTTGGTGTCCTTAACAGTTAGTGCAAGGACTCATAAACCTCTAAAAGGATCAAAGGGCATACTTTGGTATTATTATCAGTTGATCCACGTTTATCAATAACGGTTGGCTTGCTAGATAAGTTTGACGTTATTGTCATACGATGATGCGATCAACTGTCCCTAAAAGTCACACCTATAGGATACGTTTGAGAGACGTGACGATATGAAAATACTGTCATGTAGATGCCAATTTTGACTAACCAGTTAGTCCGAGTTATTTGACTAGTAATTAGTCAAATATGTGATGTTGAGATATTATATTTAATACGGATTAAATATCATGGGCTAAGGCGAATTAACCAGTTAATTCGTAAAATTAAATATAAGCGATTTATATTTAATTAATGTATATTGAATTTAATTATACAATATTGTCTTTGTCGGACACGTATTAATAATTCAACTAATCCGTATTATTAGTTGATGCTTTAATATCCGATAACCGATGACGATTTATAATTACCGCGTCATATACATTTTAGCGAAATTTGTCAGACCACGAGTTTAATAAGGAGGAAGTGGACAAGCCCACTCCCCCTGTTAAAGCTCTCGGTCGAACAGAACAAAAGGAGAGGCTCCCTCTCCTTTTGACCGGGACAATTCATTTTACGAGAAAACTAGGGTTTCAAGAGCATCCTTCTCTGTAGAAACCGAGATCTCACATCTCAAGAAAACTCACATCAGTTCTCCCAATATTGCAAGGCAATCGGAGAACACCATCTAGCACAAGGGCATATCTCGGACAAGGTCTTGGGTGCAACAATTAGGAGGGAATCGGTTTGATTTACTCGTTCTTTGCGCCGTGCATCAAAGGACCCGAGGTTGATTTCTATACATTAATCATTTCATTATGTTTTTCGTTTTATGACTATAAATTGCATGTTTAAATTTACGTTATAGTCCTGCAATTAAAGGGTAGTATACGGATATTAACCCACAAGTGGTTTCAGAGCGAGGCCACGTAAATTTTCATTGTGTTTTTCATAAAACGATTATTGAAACGGTAGTGTTTGTCTCGAAATCCGTGCCTTGTATACACAGATGTTGCGTTTTTGCTTTAAAACCGTGAGGCGGCGGCGGGTTTTAATCACGAAAATTTTTTTGTGTTGTTGCTGCGTTTTTCTTTGTCTCGAAAACCGTGTCCAGTTTACACGGCTAAATTTTTTTTTGAAACCGTGACATGTCTTACACGGTTCATTCATCTTGTTTATCAATTTGTTTTATGCATATTGTTGTTTTATACGGAGATTATAACAATATGTCAAGTTTTGTCAAATTGTTAAATTGTTTTGATGCGATTTTGATCTAAATTGCGTTTGTTTTGTTTCACCAAAACTGTTTCTCGAGGGTTTTAAGTTTCCAGAGACTTTTGCACTCGATCGACCAAGGTTTTAATCGATCGAGTGGTTTTTCTGTTTAGATTTTACTCGATCGAGTCCTTGTTGTACTCGATCGACCGCTTTAAAACCCCACGCTTGATCGAGGAGTCCTCGTACTCGATCGAAAGCAAGATTGTCTGATATAAGTCCTCGATCGACCACCGTTCGTCGATCGAGTACCTCTGATTAGCATACCTCTCGATCGACTTGCGATTGATCGATCGAGCCCTCCGTCCCTCGATCGAGCACTTATGTCCCCGGATCGAGGGATTTCGCTTTGACACTTTGAAAATTTGTTTCTTTTGATTTAAATTTTCTTTTGGCTTCAATATGTACTTTATACGGATATAGTACACTCGCTATGATTGTGAAACGGTTCACACACGTACCATTAAGTTATTTTAAAGCGTTTTTAAAGTAACGGATTGTAATGGATTAAAATTAAATGATAGAAGCGGTTTTATCACATGAATTTTAATCATTAAAAGGTGGTTTGGATAAATTTAACATAATTACGGAATTATGTCACGAATGAATTTGTTTTTAGTTGATGCATTTTTATTTATCGTTTATCTTGAATGCCGTGAATGCCCTTTTATTACGTATTTAATTTTTACAATCGGTTGTAACTTAGTGTGGCCTTAGTAGAACGTGTTACCGTAATGATGGAACACGGTCTTGGTTGTATTTTGAGATCTCGTATCTCCGTTTTGGTTTTTTCACTTGTAATTACAGTTTTTAATTAGAATGTAAATAGGTTTATATTTTGTAATTTTAATTGTAATTTTTGAGAAGACCAAAGATGGAGACCAGAGCTCACTCCCGCTACGTGGATCAAGATGGAACATCAAGACAAGCTTTTCGGGTCCAACGGTGGATTCCAAAGTTGTATTATGTTCTTATACTAGGATAGGCCACACTAGGAAAACTTTATTTACGTATTGCATTCCTTTATTTATTTTTCGCAACGATTATATGCATCATATTCCGCCTAAAAACCAAACCACCTATTTATTGCATGAAAACTGACACATTTAGAGGTCACGAGTTAGTTTTCTTTGACATTCGTATGTCACACGATTTTTATAAGCCATCACCCAAATTAATTCATTCACGCAGACGCTAGTTATTCGTTCACTTAATATGAATTATAATTTAGTTGATGGGATCTTCCTCGTATAAACAAAAATTGAGAACGGTCTTTATAGGTCAAACTCCAATGAGTCCCTTCTTCGTCGGTAGGCATAATATGACCCCTTCTACGTCGGGTAAGTTGGAACCGATTGACCTATTTTATCTCAACACTATGGTCACTCGTACGATCCTGTGACGATGGTGGACTATAGATAGGATTTACGGAAATCTATCGACCAAGAGTTCTTCCGGAAGAATTAGCTAAACAGTTGGCTTATCAATTTACAGAAATTGAGTCTTGGGATCACTTGTATCTTTCTTGAGGGAGATCAATTATGCAAGTGCGAGAGTCTACATGTTTAAAATGAATTTTAAAATAGACTTAAATCACCTCGATGAGTTGCTTATTTCGTTTTGTTTTTCTTTCTTTTTCAAAGTGTAGATCACGATTTTAAATCGCTTAACAAGAAATGGCTGGTTCAAGTGATAACCCAATGCCAAGTGCCACATTGGACCGTGAGTCCCGGCTTCGGATCTTCATGAATCGGATGAATCGTCTACTCGATCAAGAATGATGGATCCAACTTCGCGGACCGGGAGGCGGCATTACGGAATGCTGCTGCTGGCGACGGGAAGCTCAAATATCTATTAGAGCCCATCCCGAAACCCAGGTCCCACGGCTAGAGTCTGCTGAAATCACCAAATTTAATGATTTACGTATGGAAGCGGGTGCGATTAAAAACGTACTCATTTTTGCAATGGAACCCAATTTGCAGAAACGCTTCATAGCCCATGGTGCAAACAAGATTTTCACCACGCTCACTAAGGAATTCTCGAAAGCACCGAGAATCGTGACCTATGAGCATACCACTCGCTTCTTTGATGCGAGACTCCGAGAAAGGGCCAACCGGTTAGCCCACACATTCTCGGATGATTGAGAATGTCGAGAAACCGGAGACCTTTAATCAGTAACATCAGCGAGAACATTGTTATCGACCGCATTCTTCACTCACTCCACGATGGTTATTCGCAATTTAGAGCGAATTACTATATGAATGATTTGAAGAAAACTCCGCATGAACCGCACTCCTCCTCGTACGACCGAGAAGGACATGAAGTTCAGTGGGAGCATGAAACAGGATGTTCTCGTTGTGTCAAATAAAGGGAAGGGTAAGGGCAAAGCTCAGGCAAACCTAGCAGTAGGTAAGGCGAAGTTCAAGAAGTCGGGTTCAGGTAAGAGTGGGCCTGGTGAGTCGAGCACCTCATCAGGCGTGACAAAGAGCAAGAATGAAAACATGGAATGCCATCATTGCCACAAGACTGGGCATTGGAGACGCACATGTCCTGTTTATCATGAGGACTTAAAGGCAGGTCGTGTTAAACCTGTTGGTATGTCTTCCGCTTCTTCTACTTTTATTCATATGATTGAGATTAACCACGCAAGTTACGGAACTTAGGTACTTGATACTGGTTGTGGTTCTCATCTGTGTAATCATGTGCAGGGGCTCCGAAACATCGAACCCCTCGTAAAGGGTGAGGTGGACCTGCGTGTTGGGAATGGAGCAAGAGTAGCTGCCATCTCCAAGGGGACATATGTGATCCAGCTTCCTAGCGGATTTGAGTTGTCATTATATGACTGTTATTATGTTCCTAGTCTTTCGAAAAACATTATTTCGGTTTCGCACTTGATAAACTTGGTTTTTCATTTGTAATAGAGAATAATTCTTGCATTTTCTCATTACACGATATGATTTATGGCAAGGCAGTCTCCATGAACGGAATTTATGTTTTAGATCAGACCACGGAAATATTACACGTAATGAATAAAAAGTTAAAGGTTGGTGACAAAGATCAAACGTATCTATGGCACTCGCCGTATGGGACACATTAATGAGAAACGCGTAAAACACTCATCAAACATGGAGCTATCTCGGCCTTTGATTTTCAATCATTTGGCACGTGTGAATCATGTCTCATCGGTAAGATGACTCGGATTTCCTTCAAAGGTGTTGGAATGCGCTGCCGCCGACCTATTAGGACTCATACACACGGATGTATGTGGCCCTATGTCAATCACCGCACGAGAAGGCTATAGGTATTTCATCACTTTCACGGACGACTTAAGTAGATATGGCTATGTCTACTTAATGAAGCACAAAAGTGAATCCTTTGAGAAATTCAAGGAATACCGAATAGGGTACAAACCTATTAGGTAGAAAGATTAAAACACTGCGTTCGGATCGTGGTGGCGAATATCTTTCTCACAAGTTTGATCAACACCTAAAAGATCGTGGGATTGCCTTACGCTTAACTCCACCGGAACACCTCACTGAATGGTGTGTCCGAACGGAGAAATCGAACACTACTTGATATGGTTCGATCCATGATGAGTCACACGATATTACCTGATTCATTATGGGGTTATGCTCTTATGTCGGCCGCTCTAATACTTAACCAAGTCCGTCTAAAGTCATTGACAAGACTCCATATGAACTATGGAAGGGAACGGTCCCCAACTTGTCCTTTATACGGGTTTGGGGCTGCGAGGCTTATGTCAAGTGGAGACACGAGGATAAGCTCGGCCCGCGATCGGTCAAGACATACTTTATAGGTTATCCTAAAGGAACACTTGGTCATTACTTCTATTCGCCAACCGAACAACGCGTTTTTGTTGCGGCTAGTGCGACATTCTTAGAGAAGGAATTTCTCGAGAATGCAAAGAGTGATAGAACCTTCGACCTGTCGGAGATTCCAGAACCAAACACCGAGCAACCATTGGAGGAACCTGTTCCTTCAATCCCGGCTGCGGTGAATATTCCTGAGGAACCTAGGAGGTCGGGAAGAGTCTCTATTCCTCCAGACAGATACATTGGTATGGTCGAGGAACATGACATAGATGACGTTCTACTCTTAACGAGTAGTGAACCCGCAACCTATAAAGGTGCCATGACTAGTTCTGACTCAAAGCTATGGCTTGAGGCCATGCAATCCGAGATGGACTCTATGTATGAGAACAACGTGTGGGATCTTGTTGACTTACCTGCTAAGGTTCGTCCCCTTCAATGCAAATGGCTTTACAAGATAAAGCATTCTGTGGAAGGTCAACAAGATATCTACAAAGCACGACTAGTTGCTAAAGGTTTCACCCAAGTGCTAGGTTTGCACTACGATGAGATTTTTGCACCCGTAGTCATGCTGCGTTCCATTCGGATTATCTTAGCGATCGCCGCTTTTCATGACTATGAAATTTGGCAAATGGACGTGAAAACCGCCTTCTTAAACGGCTTTTTGGAGGAAGAGTTTTACATGGTACAACCCGAAGGTTTCATCGATCCAGTACATCCTAAGAAAGTATGCAAACTTAAGCGTTCCATTTATGGACTTAAGCAAGCATCTCGGAGTTGGAATCATCGCTTCGACCAAGTGATAAAAGAAAATGGATTTACTCGATCTGTCGAGGAACCATGTCTATATATCAAGTCGAGTGGGAGCAAGATTGTCTTCCTAATATTGTATGTTGACGACATACTCCTGATTGGGAATGACATACCTCTCTTAACTTCGGTGAAAGTATGGTTGAAAAACCATTTCCAGATGAAAGATCTGGGAGAGGCACAAAGAATTCTGGGCATCCGTATCTATCGAGATAGATCACGAAGGATGCTATCTCTCGATCAGAGTCTTACATAGACAAAGTCCTGGAGAGATTCAAAGATGACTAACTCCAAGAAGGGGTTCCTTCCTATGGCTCCAGGGGTGCATTTGAGCAAGTCTCAGGCACCGGAGACACCGGAAGAGAAAGAGCGCATGACACGGATTCCTTATGCTTCGGCAATAGGATCAATCATGTATGCCATGATATGCACACGTCCGGACGTGGCATATGCATTGAGTATGACAAGTCGATTCCAACAAAGATTCGGGTGAACCACATTGGGTCTGGCTGTCAAGAACATTCTTAAGTACCTACGGAGGACTAAAGATTGGGCATTGACTTATGGAGGCGATCAAAAGCTATGCGCAACCGATTACGCAGATGCTAGCTTCCAAACGGATCGAGATGACTCGAAATCTCGGTCCGATTCGTTTTTACTCTTAATGGCGCTGCGATCACCGGAAGAGTTCAAACAAACTGTTACAAAGAGATTCTACGACCGAGTCCGAGTACTATGCCGCGTCTGAAGCTACAAAGGAAGCGATATGGATGCGTCAATTCTTACATGGACTATCCGTAGTGCCCAGTTCGAATGACCCGATCACCATCTATTGCGACAATAGTGGTGCCATCTTCCAAGCTAAGGAGCCAAAGTCTAGCAACAAGTCTAGACACGTACAACGGAAAGCTCATCTAATCCGGATTACGTGGAGCAAAAGACAAGAGTGATAGAAAAGATTGCTACCGATGATAACATAGCAGATCCTCTCACTAAAGCATTACGACAAGATAAGCATGAAGGGCATGTTAATTCCATGGGAATTAAACGTGTTCCTAAGTTGTAGTACTCTTTTATGGATCTGATTCATTCTCTCTTGTACTCTATACGACATCATCGTTTTGATATTTTATATATATTTTGTTTGTCATGTGGATTTGTACGACAAATTTTGAACACCACAAAGTGAACCGAACGAACATTATATCTTTTCGGTCCTTAATTGCCCACATGAGCCGATAACTCTGGCAATTATTTTGTGACGTTGGTTGATGGTGGGTTCAACGAGCCATAAGTCAACCGGTTGACCGACCAATCACGAGGCGATTTATACGGATATTTCGTAGGACACAATTGTGACATCGACGTGGAGTCCTAAATGTTTTATAACATTCGGTGCTTGGTCGTGGATAGGACCTCCATGGTGATCCTAAGAGTCGATTCTTTTGACTATCGACTGTCTCTTGAGACTACGGCCGATTTTGGGTGACTTTGGTTTCTTTCTCACGGTCATCCGTAATGGGGGCCAAGTAGATTTTTTCCTGGTCATTTCATGCCGTGCTTAGATCGGAAGGAGTCGAGTTGAAGGAAATATTCAGCCTTTATCGTGTACTCGATATTTCTCGGGGCCACTCGAGGAGTCAGAATCGAAATGCATGGCCATGCTCGGATACGGATTCGTTTTATCGGTTGAGTTACTCTCTAGTCGGGAAACCACTCTAGATACAGATCGATTGTAAAATACGACCTTTGTGGATCCAGATCTGCAAATTGTTATACATTGAGTGGGAGAAATTTTAAATGAATATGAGAATCGGTTATCGCACATACACTTGTACGGACAAGTGGGAGTTTGTTGGAGCTTGTGTCCTCCGTTAGTGCGGATAACGTCATTGCACATGCACTTGTACGGACAAGTGGGAGCTTGTTGGGGTTGGTGTCCTTAACAGTTAGTGCAAGGACTCATAAACCTCTAAAAGGATCAAAGGGCATACTTTTGGTATTATTATCGGTTGATCCACGTTTATCAATAACGGTTGGCTTGCTAGATAAGTTTGACGTTATTGTCATACGGATGGCGGTGATCAACTGGTCCCTAAAAGTCACACCTATAGGATACGTTTGAGAGACGTGACAAGATGAAAATACTTGTCATGTAGATGCCAATTTTGACTAACAAGTTAGTCCGAGTTATTTGACTAGTAATTAGTCAAATATGTGATGTTGAGATATTATATTTAATACGGATTAAATATCATGGGCTAAGGCGAATTAACCAGTTAATTCGTAAAATTAAATATAAGCGATTTATATTTAATTAATGTATATTGAATTTAATTATACAATATTGTCTTTGTCGGACACGTATTAATAATTCAACTAATCCGTATTATTAGTTGATGCTTTAATATCCGATAACCGATGACGATTTATAATTACCGCGTCATATACATTTTAGCGAAATTTGTCAGACCACGAGTTTAATAAGGAGGAAGTGGACAAGCCCACTCCCCCTGTTAAAGCTCTCGGCCGAACAGAACAAAAGGAGAGGCTCCCTCTCCTTTTGACCGGGACAATTCATTTTACAGAAAACTAGGGTTTCGAAGAGCATCCTTCTCTGTAGAAACCGAGATCTCACATCTCAAGAAAACTCACATCAGTTCTCCCAATATTGCAAGGCAATCGGAGAACACCATCTAGCACAAGGGCATATCTCGGACAAGGTCTTAGGTGCAACAATTAGGAGGGAATCTGGTTTGATTTCTGTTCTTTGCGCCGTGCATCAAAGGACCCGAGGTTGATTTCTATACATTAATCATTTCATTATGTTTTTCGTTTTATGACTATAAATTGCATGTTTAAATTTACGTTATAGTCCTGCAATTAAAGGGTAGTATACGGATATTAACCCACAGTATTATCACGTGGGGGTCAAAGAAGCAAAATTCCGTTGCGTTATCTACTGCTGAAGCCGAATACAATGCCGCTGGGCTGGTATGTTCTCAACTTTTATGGCTTAAGCAACAACTTTGTGATTACGGTGTTAATGTAGGGTGTATACCTATTTTATGTGACAACACAAGCGCTATAATTATATCTAAAAATCCCGCACAGCACTCACGAACTAAGCATATAGACATTAGACACCATTTTCTACGGGATCATGTAGACAAGGGCAACATAAGACTGGAATTTTGTAGTACAGAAAAACAATGGGCTGACATTTTTACCAAAGCATTGGCTAGAGAACGTTTTGAGATTTTACGGTTGGAAATTGGTTTAATTGGTGGCAACTAAACTTGTCACAAATATTTTATTCTCTATATGACTGACTAGATTTGACGAGATTGTATGACTGTGTCCGTATTTTTCGTTGCACGTTTATTTATGTCAAATTTATATTATATTATGAGAATATTCCATTTTCTAGTCATATATATTTTAATTTTTATTAAGAGCCAAAAGTCGTAACCAATTGTTCCAATTTCTTGCCAAAACCGAAATTCCCACAAGTTTATCTCTTACCATATCTTACCATATCTCAATATATCTTGTCATATCTTTTAGACAATTTACCCTAACCACTTGTTTATATTATGGTAAATATCTTTTTATAAAAAAAAAAAAAACAAAAACTTACCTAACTTCCTCTCGACACGCCACCTCCACTATCCTATTTCCCTTAAACCACTTTTACCATAATTGATTCCATGCTCCCATAAATACTCCCTCCTACCGTCACCATCACAAACACAATACCCAAAGACCTCCCTTTAGACTTTTCTACACACTCAACCTCCAAAATCCTTTAATCATCATGACTCCTCCCTCAACCCTGTTTTCACTCGCCATCAACTCGGTCCACAACTCGGACCGGGTTCTCCAAACCTTCATGCAATAAAACCTATGTCCCTATCAAAACTCCTTCACCTTCATCAAACCAAAAACCAACTAACCCCGATCATAAACGGGTTGATCCTAACTTAGAAGGGAAAAGACGGAAGTTAAATAAAGGGAAAAAGAAGGCCGTGGGGTTTGAAGATTCGGTGGAAGAGACTGAGGTTGTAGCTACTCAAGAAGGTCATCAAAGGACGATGTTTCGATAATACATGCCGAATGCAACATCAATGGGGCTTGATAAGTTTCGACTCACCGCGGATGAAAGGATCCGTGTCAACTATGTTATGAGGTACGATATTCATGGTGATCGTATTTATTCCGAAAAGTGGTATGGAAAAATCGAAGCCTTACAATTCTTTAAGGATTTCTTGAATTTTCAAGAATGGAAGAAAGTTTGTTCCTTTGTTGGTCCGGTTTATCCTATTGAGGTAATCCAATTTTATTCTTCCGTCTCTGTCAAAAGTAATGTGTTGCATGCGGTGGTGAATGATACCGAACTCAAAATCTCCCTTACCGATTTTTGTACTCTATTTTCGGTCCCTGATGATGGGATCGAAATAAATACGAGTGCGGAATGGGGAGATGTGACGGAGGAAGAGAAGCTTACAATTAAGAAGTCGTTTGATGTTGATGCTACGGGGTCAAGTAACATGCTTGCGGGGTCATTTACCCCAAAATTGAAATTCTTTCTTAATTTCATTTGGAACACGGTTGTTCCGAGAAGAGGTGGTCGTGATAAGTTGTCTAGTTATGAGATGGTGTTGTTGTCTAAGTGGCTTGAAGGATCTAAAGTTAGTCTTCCTCGTCTCGTGTTTCATAAAATCGTTCAAACAAGTGTTTGTGTCACTGAGGAAAAGTTTTATACAACTTTGGATTTGCCATATGGTATGTGGGTCTCTCGGCTTTTGGAACAAAAAGGGGTGATTGGAATTTCTAGCTATGGTGTCAAGGTGAAAGATGAGATGTGTGACACTCATCTTAAATTGATGAAAGTCGGTGCTATTGGACCCGATTTGGTGTTTTTGGCGAAAGGGAATGTGGTGGAGAAGTCGTCGGATGTGGTCTCGGTTGTTGAACAAAAATTGGAAGTGTTTGTGGCAAGTATTTGTGAGAAATTGGATGCACAAAATAAAATGGTTGTGGAGTTGGTCTCGGGTTTGGGAAAAGACAAGAATGAGGCTTCGGGTTCGAAAGGTTCGGATCTTGGTGAAGTCGTGTCTTATTTGCATGGGCTAGAAGCACGGGTTGATGCTATGGCTAAGGATGCGGCTAGGGCAGCCAAGGAGTGTGTTCGTCATTCTAGTTCGTTGGCTAACTTAGCTAGTCAAGGTGGGGCTTTGTGGAAGGAAGGGAAGGCTATGCATGAGGATATGCGGGTTGTGTACGAGGCTACTCAAGCCTTGTCATTGAAGGTGCTTAATTTTGAGCGGTGTCTCACGGCACAAGCTAACCATGTCCGTTCATGCTTTGATCGTCTTGACTCTCTTGAGTTTAGGACCCGTCTCGGTTATGTCAACCCCAATGTCGTGAAACGTGACATTCCTTAAACCCGTCCTCCTCTTTTCCTTGCCTTTTCTTTTGTTAGACTTTATATTTTGAATAATTGTCTAATTCGGCCCATTTTGGCTTGCTTTTTATTCGGCCCATTTGGCTTAAAACACTTGTTCTTATTCGGCCCAATTGGCAATTAGACTAGTTTGGTTTGTAGTACACTTATTTTTTACTTGGCATGTTAATGTAGATTACTTTCTCGTTTTCTAATATTTTCTTGCATGCTTAATACGTGTCTCGACTCATATCATTCTAGTTGTTTTATGTCTTTTCTCGTCTTTTCGATGATGTCAAGAGGGGGAAGAAATCCTTGTGACTTAAGTATTTGCCTAAGCTTGCTCCTTGTCGGAATCTTTAATCTCTTAAGGTCCTTAGATGCTATCATTTGTATATAAGTGATTGTTCTTGCGTCAACTGTCTCTGACTTTTATAGTATTATGTTGAGGGGGAACTTACACTTAGTCAGAAATCTTAAGAGACTTGTCATCATCAAAAAGGGGGAATTTGTTGGACCATATATATGATCGAGTTTTGATAATGACAAGTATGTGCTTTGTTTTATATAAACTCTTGCCTGTAATCATTTGTTTAGTCTTTGTTAGATTAACTTAGGTTTAAAAGTTAGCAAGTGATGTTATAGCATTCTTAGCTATAACATTGAAGATTTGTGAGGCATCATTCAAGTAATGTTATAGCAGCTTGAGCTATAACATTAAAGGTTCTTAAAGCATCATAAGCAAGTGTAACAAGTTTCAAGTATGATGATCATTCAAGCAAAAGGCTAGATCAAGTCTTTAACAAAGTTCAAGATGAAGAGCTTTTGATCAAGATAAAGAGAAGATCCTTTACTGAAGATCTCCAGGAAGATTAGTTAGTATAGGTCTTCATCTAATGACGGTATCTTAAGATAAGAGTATTGGGAAAGTAAAGTTATAGCTATTTCACCTATAACTTTACTAACCAAACTTAAAGTTATAGCTGTGTCTACTATAACTATAAGTAGCATTTTAATGGCACGATTTTAATAGTTTTAAAATCATTTTTTCAAAGGATAAAATTCTTTAAACATATTTCAAAATCATTTGTGTATATAGTAGAGTTGAATTATGGGTTGTTATAATGGATGACTTGCATATCCCTATTGGTTAGTAAAATGACTTATCGGTGGTCATGCTACCTAGGGTTTGCTTGTCTATTAAACCTAACCCTAATCCATGAAGATAGGTTTTTATCCAAGATGGGCACGGGCCTAGGGTTTCAGCCGTGAGCTGCAAACCGTTGGGGCGTGTGAGGTTGTTATGTTTAAGTAAACTATCTAATCAAATCTAGCTTATATTTATATAAGATATTTTCCTATCTTTATAATATATGATTTGATTTGTTTACTTATCCTAACATATTAAAAGATATAGTTTTAGATAATAAATAAGATTTACTTTTATCTTATTTACCTAAACTATGATATCTTGGATTTAATTAGGAAAAAGATCAAGATTTATCTCTTGAAGTCTTTGCCGCCTATCTCACGGCATCCTAGGGTTTCGTGCAAACCCTAGTTCCCTCTTTTACTATAAATACAATTGATCATTCCTTATTTTAGTAAGCTTTTCGAAATACAACAATCCTTGCAAAACATATTTGAGTTTAATTCTTAATTGTCTTATTGTTTTGTTTTTGAAAATATTGCGAAAAGTTGTGCTCTTCAAATTGCTTATCTTTCTTAAGATTACGTCATAAGATAATAGTACTTCATATTGTTTCTTACTCGTTCAATTGTGTGAACACTTAGAAGAACAATCAAGTGCTTTCTTAGTAACTTAAGATAGTCAAATCGAATATCTAGTGATATTCAAATCGAGTTATAGTTAGAGTTAACTATACGAGTTGAGTTGATAATTTTGTAATCCGGAGTAAGGTACTAAAATTATTAATCGAGAATAGTGGACGTAGGCTTCGACGTGTGAAGCTGAACCACTTCAAATATCGTGTGTCCTTGCATCTTCATTTCATTACGTTCATAATCAATTAGTTAATTAGTTAAAGTTTAATCAATAAACTTTAAGTAATTAATTACCTTGATATAAAATAAAAAGTAGGCATAATTTTTAAATACTCAATTCACCCCCCCTCTCGAGTATTTCGGGTGTGATAGACTCTTCAATGGTGTTGGGCATAACTTCTCAGCACCACAAACCCCATATCAAAACGGTGTTGTTGAACGTATGAATAGAACATTGGAGGACATGGCACGCACGATGTTGTTGTGTAGCGACCTACCTCGAAATTTCTGGGCCGAGGCTATTAGTACTGCATGCTATGTTCATAATCGAGCTTTGATTAGACCCATTCTCAAGAAGACTACTTATGAGCTTCTTAGGGGACGTAAACCTAACATATCACATCTACGTTGCTTCGGGAGTAAATGTTTTGTCCATAATAATGGCAAAAATAGAATAAGCAAATTCGATCCCGTATGACGGCGGTGTTTGTCGGTTATTCTAATCATAGTAAAGCATATAAGGTTTTCAATAAAAGAACCTTATGCATCGAAGAAAGTGTTCATGTTGTTTTTGATGAGAATAATATGTTTGACAAAGCTGAACAGCATGAGGAAGAAGATTTGAACGAACCTCATTTCCGACTATCCAGGGATGAACTTCCAGAATTGGATGAAGTAGATAAAGAAATTGAGGGCACAAATGATGAACAAGGAAGCCCTTCGAATGATAAAGGAAAGAGAACTGAGAGTTTAGTTGACGATACTAAAACCTCTTTTCAATCTAATCAATTGGAGGATAAAGTTATATCTGATGAAGCTATAACTTCAACTCCAAATCAACGAATTAGATCCAATGTTATAACTGATTCTATTATAACTCCAGGATTGGATTCAGGGGGAACAAGGCTTGAACCCCAATCATTTGAAGAAGGCGAGACTAGTTCAGATGAAGATGTGCCTCCTGTTTCTAAGAAATGGAAATATAAGGATTCTCATCCAATGGAAACCATCTTAGGAAATTTGAATGAAGGTGTTTGAACTCGTAGAATACTTAACAACTTTTGTTCGTTCTACTCCTTTCTCTCAACCATTGAGCCAACAAATATCAAAGAATCACTTGCCGAACCAGATTGGATCGTTGCTATGCAAGAAGAGCTTCAACAGTTCAAATGGAACAAAGTGTGGCATTTGGTTCCAAGACCTAAAGACCGAACGATTATTGGTACAAGATGGGTTTTTAGAAACAAGCTGGACGATACATGAGTTATTGTACGAAATAAAGCTAGATTGGTTGTAAAAGGGTATAATCAACAAGAATGAATTGACTATGATGAGACCTTTGCTCCCGTAGCCAGACTTGAAGCTATTAGACTATTAATAGCATTTGCTGCTCATAAAGGAATTAAACTTTATCAAATGGACGTTAAGACAGCATTTCTTAACAGTTATTTGAATGAGGAGGTCTTCGTCGAACAACCTCCAGGATTTCTCGATAGCAAGTTTCAAAACCACGTTTTTAAACTAGATAAAGCTTTGTATGGTTTGAAACAAGCTCCGAGGTTATGGTACGACAGATTGTCAAAATATCTTCTTGAAAGTGGTTTTAAAAGAGGATATGTCGACAAAACCCTATTTCTGAAAACTGAGGATTCCGATTTATTAGTTGTACAAATTTACGTTGATGATATTATTTTTGGTTCAACTAATGATCGTTTATGTAAGTATTTTTCAAATTTAATGACCTTGGAATTCGAGATGAGCATGATAGGAGAACTCAAGTTCTTCCTTGGACTCCAGATTCAACAAACTTCTGAAGGAATTATGATACACCAACAAAAATACATCAAGGAGCTAATCAAGAAATTCGGTATGGAAAATTCTAATTCTAAGCCAACTCCTATGGGTACTGAGAAGAAGTTGACTTTGGATGAAAACGGTAAGTGTGTCGATGAGACGATTTATCGAGGTATGATTAGCTCACTTCTTTATTTAACTGCAAGTCGTCCGGATATTATGTTTAGTGTATGCGTATGTGCTCGGTTTCAATCGTTCCCTAAAGAATCGCATATGATTGCAGTTAAGAGAATCTTGAAGTATTTAATCGGTACATCTAAATTATATCTGTGGTATCCTCTTGAGTGTAATTTCGATCTCATAGGGTATTCAGATGCAGATTATGCAGGTTGTTCACTTGATAGAAAAAGTACTTCCGGCATAGCCACGTTTGTTGGACCGTGTATTATTACGTGGGGGGTCAAAGAAGTAAAATTCCGTTGCGCTATCTACAACTGAAGCCGAATACATTGCTGCTGGATGGGTATGTTCTCAACTTTTATGGCTTAAGCAACAATTATGTGATTACGGTGTTAATGTTGGGTGTATACCTATTTTGTGCGACAATACGAGTGCTATAATCATATCTAAGAACTCGGCATAACACTCACGAACTAAGCATACAGACATCAGACACCATTTTCTACGTGATCATATAGATAAGGGCAACATAAGACTGAAATTTTGTAGTACAGAAAAACAATGGGTTGACATTTTTACCAAAGCATTGGTTAGAGAACGTTTTGAGATTTTACGGTTGGAAATTAGTTTAATTGGTGGTAACTAAACTTGTCATAAATATTCTACTCTCCGTATGACTGACTAGATTTGACGAGATTGTATGACTGTGTCCGTATTTTTCGTTGAAAGTTTATTTATGTCAAATGTTATTTTATAATATGAGAATATTCCTTTTGCTAGTCATGTATATTTTGAGTTTTATTACGAATCATAAAGTCGTAACAAATTGCTTCCTTATTTTTTTCCCTTAACCGAAATTCTCTACCAAAATTTTATCTCTTGTCATATCTTATAAATTATCTACCCTAACCACTTATATTATTTTATGGTAAGTAAATAATTAACAAAAAAAGGGGATATTTACCTACCTAATTCCGCACGTCACCTCCACCTTCCTTATTTCACTCAACCTCTTTTACCATAATTCACAATTAACACTCCCCATAAATATACCCCACCCTCTACCGTCACCATCAACACACAACTCTCAATATTTACTTTTTCTACACCTTTCCACACTCAACCTCCAAAATCAAATCATCATCATGACTCCTCCCTCAACTCGCCTCCACTCACCCTCAACTCGGTCCACAACTCGGACCAGGTCCTCCAAATCACCATGCAACAAAACCTATGTCCCTCTCAAAACTCCCTCACCTTCATCAAACCAAAAACCAACTAATCCCGATCATAACCGGGTTGATCCTAACTTAGAAGGGAAAAGACGGAAGTTAAATAAGGGGAAGAAGAAGGCCGTATGGTTTGAAGGCTCAGTGGAGGAAACCGAGGTTGTAGCTACTCAAGAAGGTCATTAAAGAGCAATGTTCCGAGAGTATATGCCGAATGCAACATCATCGGGACTTGATAAGCTTCGACTTACCGTGGATGAAAAACCCGAGTCAATTATGTTATGCGGTATGGTATTCATGGTGGTCGTTCTTACTCAGAAAGATGGTATGGGAAAATTGAAGCTTTACAATTTTTTAAGGATTTCTTGAATTTTCAAGAATGGAAGGAAGTTAGTTCCTTTGTTGGTCCGGTTTATCCTATTGAGGTAATCCAGTTTTATTCTTCTGTCTCCGCAAAAAATAACGTGTTGCATGCTATGGTGAATGAATCCGAAGTCAAAATCTCCCTTGCTGATTTTTGTATTCTGTTTTCGGTCCCTGATGATGGGATCGAAATAAATCCGAGTGCGGAATGGGGAGATGTGACGGAGGAAGAAAAGCTTAAAATTAAGAAGTCTTTTGATGTTGATGCTACGGGGTCGAGTAATATGCTTGCGGGGTCGTTCACTCCAAAATTGAAATTCTTTCTCAATTTTCTTTGGAACACGGTTGTCCCGAGGAGGGGTGGTCGTGATAAATTGTCGAGTTATGAGATGGTATTGATGTCTAAGTGGCTTAAAGGGTCCAAAGTTAGTCTTCCTCGTCTCGTGTTTCATAAAATCGTCCAAACAAGTATTTCCGTCACCGAGGAAAAGTTTTATACTACTTTGGATTTGCCGTATGGTATGTGGGTCTCTCGGCTTTTGGAACAAAAAGGGGTAATTGGGTCTTCTAGTTATGGTGTAATTGTCAAAGATGAGATGCGTGATACTCATCTTAAATTCATGAAGATTGGTGCAATTGGACCCGATTTGGTGTTTTTGGCTAAGGGGAATGTGGTGGAGAAATCGTCGGATGTGGTCTCGGTTGTTGAACAAAAGTTGGACTCGTTTATGGCGAGTATTTGTGAGAAAATGGATGCACAAAATAAGATGGTTGTGGAATTGGTCTCGGGTTTGGGTCAAGACAGGAATGGGGCTTCGGGTTCGAAGGGTTCGGATCTTGCCGAGGTCTTGTCTTATTTGCATGGGTTGGAAGCTCAGGTTGATGCTATGGCTCAGGATGCGGCTAGGGTGGCTACGGAGTGTGTCCGTCATTCCGGGTCATTAGCTAACTTAGCTAGTCGAGGAGGGGCAATATGGCGTGAAGGGAAGGCTATGCATGAGGATATACGGGTTGTTTACGAGGCTACTAAAGCCTGGTCATTGAAAGTGCTCAATTTCGAGACGTGTCTCACGGCACAAGCTAACCATGTCCGCTCATGCTTTGATCGTCTTGACTCTCTTGAGTTTAGGACCCGTCCCGGTTATGTGAACCCAATGTCGTGAATCGTGACTACCCTTAACCCGTCATCATCCTTACCTTGCTTTTCTTTTTATTAGACTTTCTATTTTGAATAATTGTCTAATTCGGCCCATTTTGGCTTGCTCTTCCATTCGGCCCTTTTGACTTTATCACTTGTCTCCTTATTCGGCCCATTGGCAATTAGACTAATTTGGTTTGTAGTACTCTTATTTTATATTTGGCATGCTTAATGTAGATTATCTTCTCGTATTATGATCTTTCTTTGCATGATTAATACGTGTCTCGATCTATATCATTCTAGTTCTTTTATGTCTTTTCTCGTCTTTTCGATGATGTCAAGAGGGGGAAGAAAATTATCGTGACTTAAGTATTTGCCTAAGCTTACTCCTTGTCAGAACCTTTAATCTCTTAAGGTCCTTAGATGCTATACTTTGTATATTAATGGATTGTTTTTGCGTTCGACTGACTATGACTTTTATAGTATTTTGTTGAGGGGGAACTTTCACTTAGTCACAAATCAAAAGAGACTTGTCATCATCAAAAAGGGGGAATTTGTTGGACCATATAGATATATGATTTAAGTTTTGATAATGACAAGTGTGTGCTTCGTTTTATATATACTCTTGCTCGTAATCGTTTGTTTAGTCTTTGTTAGATTGACTTAGGTTTACAAGTTTAGCAAGTAATGTTATAGCATTCTTAGCTATAACATTGAAGATTTGTGAGGCATCATTCAAGTAATGTTATAACAGCTTGAGTTATGACATTGAAGATTCTTAAAGCGTCGTACTAACTGTAACAAGTTTCAAGTATGATGATCACTCAAGAAAAAGGCTAGATCAAGTCTTTAACAAGCTCAAGATGAAGAGCTTTTGGTCAAGATAAAGAGAAGATACTATCACTGAAGATCTCCAGGAAGATTAGCTAGTATAGGTCTTCATCAAATGACGACATCTTAAGAAAAGAATATTGGGAAGGTAAAGTTATAGCTATTTCACCTATAACTTAATTACCAAACTTAAAGTTATAGCTGTTTCTACTATAACTTTGGGTAGCATTATAATAGAACGATTTTAATAGTTTTAAAATCATTTTTCAAAGGATAAAATTATTTAAACATATTTCGAAATCATGTGTATCTATAGTGGAGTTGATATATGGGTTGTTATAATGGATACGTTGCATATCTCTATTGGTTAGTAAAACGACTTATGGGTCGTCATGCTACCTAGGGTTTGCTAGTTTATTTTAACCTAACCCTAATCCAAGAAGAGGGATTTTCGTCTAGATGGACACGGGCCAAGGGTTTCGGCCGCTGGCTTTGAACTTTTAGGTTTTACAAATCCTCTAGTACAAGTAACTTATCTAATTAAATCTTGCTTATATTTTTATAAGATATTTTCTTATCTTAAATATATACATGATTTAATTTGTTTACTTTTCTGAAAATCTTAAAGATATAGTTATATAAAAATACGATTCACTTTTATCTTATTTACCTAAACTAATATATATTGGATTGAATTAGGAAAGAGATAGAGATTTATCTCTTGCGAGATAAACCGCCTATCTCACGGCATCTGACACGTCTGTCGCGTACCTGTCAAAAATAACCAACTGGCTCTAACTAAAATAGCTAGGGAAGTCGGGTCGAATCCACAGAGAGGTAGGAAATTGTCTGCTAAAACTAGGTTCGTCAAGGTAACCAATTTGGGGGTTTATAAGATGTGATTTCTAAACTAAGAGGATGAGGAAAAGAGAAATAGACGGAAGGAGTTTAACAGATAAAGGAGAATAGCTAAGACAAACGGTTCACCATAATCATCTGGTCGAGTAATCTAGGTCCCAGGTCAATGCAGTACGGTCTAAGGGGTAGCGAATGTCACCTTTCGGTCCTTAATTCACCCTAAAGTGTAAACAGTTTAACTTTCGCCCTCGCTGCAATACTCTATTGTTCGCTACTAGTCTGCCTCTTCCAACCTTTCGGTCCAGGTCAAGGTCCACTAAGAATAAGGGTCTAACCGCGTCGACTCAATTAGGCAATTACAATTATTTGTAGCATTTTAACAACAAAGACGGTACCAGCATTAACCTAGTAATCGACTACTCTCCCTTCATATTATGGATCCCCTATAGTCTTAGCAAGGGAAATTAGTTACTCATTGCAATAGAATTAACAATAATAGTAAATAGATAATTGGAATTGAACATTATAACAACTAAATAAGATTGAATCAAGCAATAGAATAAGAGAGGAAGAATTAAAGCAGTGGATAGAATTAAGAATAAAATTAGAACGATGATACCAATCGCGAGATCCAAATCCGAGTAGCAAGGTAAAAGAAGGGCAAAATCCCAAGAACAGTGACAAGGAATAGAACCAAAATTAACGTGTAAGTTCCAGAGATGAGTAACGTAGTTACTCTCTTCAGTCTTATACTAGAAAATCGTCTTAAACCTAATCTATGGACTAATTACAAAAGCCCATAAAAGATTAGGCGGAAATAAGCTAAAAGCACCCGAAACCCCTCGATCGAGTAGAAAGATTACTCGATCGAACGCAAATCACTCGATCGAGCTGGAACAACCTCTCGATCGAGCACTGCTTGCAGAACTTCCTCGATCGACTCCTTAAACTGGTCGATCGACCAATCTTGAGTGTGTAGAGCATTCGATCGAGCAGTAGACCACTCGATCGAGCTATATAGGCATGTTAGACCTTGGATTGCTTTCCAAACTCAGCTCATACGTCTTCCAAATGTTAGATGTCCAAGCTCCGGCTCCTTATTTCCCATGATTGGGACAATTAAAGCTCGATTTAGCTCCTCTTTGGTCAATTCCTGCAAAATACAATAAACGGACCAAAGTAGAATATTCGGGGGTATTTGTAGCCAGATGCTACATAAAAAGCATAGAAATGCGTGTAAAAATGAGGTGAAAACCTTATATAAAAGACACGCATCAGCATCCTAGGGTTTCGTGCAAACCCTAGTTCTTTCCTCTACTATAAATACATATGATCATTCTTTATTCTAGTTAAGCTTTTCGAAATATTAAAAATCCCTTGCAAACAAAATTGAGTTTAATTCTTAATTGGATATTCTTATTGTTTTGCGTTTGGAAAATCTTGCGAAAAGTCGTGCTCTTTAATTTGCTTATTTTTCTTAAGGTTACGTCATAAGATAATAGTACTTCATATTGTTTCTTACTCAAATTGAGTTATAGTTAGAGTTAGCTATACGAGTGGGTTGATAATTTTGTAATCCGGAGAAAGGTACTAAAATTATTAATCGAGAATAGTGGACGTAGGTAGTCGGGACTAAATCTTTCGGTTACTTGTCGTTAGGAGCACCTAGACCAAAACACAATTTATAACTTCACAAACAACTCTACAATTAGTAAAGAGGTAAGTAAAGGTCGGATCCCAAGGGACGGAAATTGAGATGAGATTTCTATTGCAACTAGTAGTGTCTTAGGGGTGTCACAATTGGGGTTTGATGTAGAAGATTACTAAACTAAATAGCAATGAAAGTGAACAAGCAAGATGAATTAAAAGGGATGTAAACAATTGATAAAAAGCACTAGGGTGTCATGGGATCATAGGGGATTCATGGGAATTGATCATACAAATATATTCTCAAGTTATAAGCAAGCAATTATTGTTGTGATGGATAGAGTTGGTTTATATCTTACAATTCTAGGAAAGTTTGGGTCCCGGAGCCGAATCGATTAGATTGTACAACACCTACAAGTCGACTTAGTCTTCCCTACTCAACAACATGCATGGTCTAATGAGACTCGAGTTGGTTTATGTCTTACAAGTCTCATTGAAAAGATAGGTGATGGGTAAAAAATGCAAGGATTCATAGGCTCACATTTCATCAAACATAACATGTGCATGAGTTGAGATCGCAACAAGCAAGCAAATAAACTATGAAAGCATTTAATTTAAGCATGAATCATTCCCCATGTTGGTTTCCCCTAATTACCCATTAACCCTAGCTAAGGAACTACTCACTCATTATCATGTTGAACATGTTAGCAAGGTTGTCAATCATACCAACAAAGTGAAACATGGTGAATAAATGAAAGTGATTAACAATAATTAAAGAGGGATTAAGAGAATTATACCTACTAATGATTCCAATAATAAAGCAAAGAATAAAAGAAGTACTTGAATGCTTGATTGAGAGGTTGTCAATCTCCCAATAATAACCCAAATAATTTTCAATTACCCAAAATAAAGGATGAACAAGAAAGAGATTAAGGAAATAAAACTTGTATTAAAACTTGATTAATTGTTGATTACAAGATTAAAGAGAGATTTGATTGATATTAACTACTCTAAAGATTGCTAAGAAGAACATGCTCTTATAATTAGACTAATGGGGTATTTATAGTGGGGATTAGGTGGATGAATTTGGGTTAACTGAGGGCTTAAATGACGATTAAGTCCCTTGTTGAGGAAACGCCGGTCTTTTTGGAAAGACTCCGGTCTCTAGGGAGACTCCGGTATCTAGAAAAAGATGTGCATCCTTCCTTGAAGCTTGAAGAAGACGAAATGGGTCTGCCTGGGAATCCGGGCGTCTTTAGCACGGGACGGGCGGATTTGGTGGTTTCTGCCCGGGCGTCTTGGGGTGAAGACGGGCGTCTTCTGGAGTCTTTGCCCGGGCGTGTTGGAGTGAAGACGCACGGATTGTGGTGGAGACGGGCGCCTTCTGGGGAAGACGCACGGATTGTTGGGCAGTCTTGTTTCTTCTTCTTTTCTTCCTTTTTCTTCATAAAATCCTTGGGGATTTCCTCGGAGATGCAAGGATATTTTCTCATCATTGCCCATCTACTATAGTATGTACACAGGCCTTCTAATATTGTCTCTCCTTGATGCTTGGTAATTGAATTCAATCAATTTAGCCTCATTTTGCCATGAAAATGCAAGGTTTGCACTCCTTTCCTACCAAGGGATCATAACCTCAAAGAATATGCAAAACAAAGAACTAAAGACAATAAATGACCCAAATATGCACTAAAAAGCATGGGAACAAGGCTAATTCGGGGACTAAATATGCTCTAATTATGGTCACATCAAATATCCCTAAACCGAACCTTTCCTCGTCCCGAGTAAAGACGTGACAAAGACTAGGACCATTATTTTAAACTAACCTAATAACATAGCCGATATGAGACAATTAGTGGGTCTCACTCCGCCCCTTCAACTCACAACAAGACAACCATGAGGTAGGATGCGTTCTTGCTAGGCAAGATGGGTCTTGCCAAAATGGCGACACATCCAAACATTAAGCACACAAAATCAAATAATGGATACATCTACAAAAGAATAGCCACTTTACTCATCTAAGTGGCAGAAATTATCTACAAGGGAAGCAATTCAAGGGTACACACTCCTTCATAGATGCAATTTCTTCAAACTACTAAGCCTAGAAGGATACCAATAAATCACCTCCAAATTGTGTCAAGCTAGGGTACCTTTGTCCTCAATCGTTAAATGCTTTTGTCAAGAGTAGACTCCCTATGGTGTTAGAAACACTGGAGGATCGCGGAATTCCCCCTCTTGCCTAGACAAGAAGAAGGGTCGTCCCCTCTCTACCATGCACAAAAATGGATACGATGGATAAAGGGATCAATAGATATTTGAGTTTCACTTTGGGAGTTTGCTTTTGTTTTTGTTTTTCCCCCCAATTTCTTGTGGCATTTGACATTTGAGAACACGTCCTTGCCATTTCTTTTTGATTTTTGGCATTTCAATACTTGACAACTTTCAACTTTTCTTTGCATTTCTCTTTGAACATTTTCAAAGTCACCTCATATGTAGTGAGGGTGGCTTATATTTGAAGCTTTAGGAGTTCTATTTTTGCTCCTCTTTTCATTTGATGCATTTTTTTTGCAAACTTTCTTTCACTTTTCATTTCATTGAACTCAAATTGATTTCTTTTTGTGCCCATTCCCTTTGATGACAAAAATGTGGTAGAACATGGATGATGGATGGATGCATGGTTTCAAGGGTCACCTTGGAATAAACGGTAGCCAAGGAGTTATCATACCATAAGGTACTCTTGACTAGGCCTTAATCCATGGGTCAAAGGATACTAGCATGACACATCCTAGGGTGTTTTACAAGCATTCTAACAAGTAAAGTCTTAAGAAGAAAAAGCATCTACTAGGGCCTATATACACTTGTCAAGCTTCCCAAGTAGACGGTTTCGCAAAATTTTTCTAACATGCAAACTACATGCCATGATGCAACTAGCATATAAACATCCTAATGCAAATGATTTTACCAACTAATATGACATTTAAACTAAATGCAAGTCCTAAGTTCACATTGTTATACCGCATCAATCAAAATAAAGCCACATAGTCATTAACATAAAGAGGAAAAGGAGATAGGAAAGATCATACCATGCGGTCTTCAATATCCTCATGTCTCGGATATGGCGTAGTCGATCAATGTGAACAAGGATAGAACAAACACAATCTATACAACAATATATACATGACTACACTACAAAGGAAATGAACTTGTTTTTGGTTTTTCAATTTTTCAATTTTTATGGTTTTTCGAAATTTTTCAATTTTTTTGGATTTTTGAATAAAAGTTAAGTTAGAATTCCCCATCCCCACACTAATGTCTTAAAGTTGGGGTAGTTCATGCTGTGGAAATGGGCCCACCTACGTATGCCCAGCCGATCTGTGGACAACGGCAGCGGTCTTTTTGAAATCCACGCTCGGCAGCGTAAAGGTGCTTTCGACTGGATCGTTTTAGATCGGTCGGTTTCGTCTCGGTAAGGGTCTCGAAACGATTAGAGATGTTCGGAGTCGCCACCAAGCATTTCTGGGATGCCTGGAACCCGTTCGAATTCCACATTATACCTCGGTCAAATCGAAGCACAAAGCAGCGTTTTGACATAGGTACTAAAGATAAGGAAATCGTCCCTCTTTAGCATCCTATCTCTAGAATGACTCTCGTACGCCCTGGATAAGGTCGTCCACTATCCAAAGTTTCTGAGTAAGAGGTGAAGGTACGTATTGGGAAGCCCTTTAATCAGACACCCAATCCCGCCCGCGTTTAGCGGCCTCTACTGATCGATCTTGGTTGGTTGAATGCAAAAGTTGATAAAACGGTTTAAATGCATGAATGCGCATCCAATGATTTAAACCTAACATGTGAGCTTTCTAAGTCGGTTGATTTAATCCAAGTATCAAGTATAAGATGTCGAGTTGGATTAATGATTGATTTGCATGCAAGACGGAAATTAAACATCCATTTACCGTATTAGGTTTAGGGTGCATAACATGATCCATTTGTCTTAGTAAGGCATTTGGCAAAAATGGTTTGAATAGTCATCTGATCCGTCCTATATCCGGGTTAACCGGAGTCGGGATCATTCTAGACTAATGCTGGAAGAGAACAGGCCCTGTACCAGACGGCTATAAGAGGCGCGAGCCAGCCGGCGGTGTAAGGGGCCTCCCTCTGGTTTTGAAAATGAGAAAGAAAAGGCCTGCTTGAGGCGCGGGTTAGCCAACGGCTGTATGCCGTGTTCTGGTCGTTTAGAAAACGTTATAAAACGTGTTGAAAATGGGTATTTGGACCTGGTTTGATTTTGAAAGGGTCGTTTAGACCGTATTTGTTGATTTGAAGAACTAGACTCGAATAATCATCATTGTTTGATAATATTCGATGTCGGGTTCAATTTGACAAGCTTGACATGAATAGTTTTGAAAATGATTATGGACTAATTGTATTAAGTCCATTTTGAATGTAATTAGTCGTTACTCATCATCGTACCCGGGTTAAAATACGGCATGGTATATGGAACCAAGGATGATTTCGTGTTGGTGACTAATATGCTTGTTTTGAAAATGTAAAGAAATGAAATAAAAGGCTTTAAAATACCTTTTAAATGTCATTAACCAAATATTATCACCGAAACACGGATTTTAACCGTCATGGTATGAAGAACCAAGGGTGAAAAATGCTTTATGGTTAAAACATGTGAAATGAAACAAAAAGGTTTCGAAAATACTTGAAATGGTAAAAACCGATTACAAATATGAAAAATGGGTTGAGGGAAATGACGAGAACAAACATGGTTGATCTCTGGTCTGAGCACCCCATTTAGGTGCGAGCCAGTAGGCGACCTAAGGGGCTTCTGCCTCAGACCAAAAATCAGTTTTGGCTCGTTTATTCTATGTTTTGGTTCATGTTATGCATGTTTTAGCATGTTAAAGTCATGAAACGAATGAAAACATAATAAAAGAGGATTTCTACACCCTCATACTTACACGTTTGGTTATGGCGAGTGACCGACGTAAGTGTAACAACTTGTTTGATCGGAAAAAACTCGGTTTAAAACGTTTTGGTAAGTAAAAGAGTGTTTTAAATGTTTAGTGATGGTGTAGTGGTCAAAGTGGTCGGACAAGTAGTTTAATGCACGATGACGGTACCAAACAATGTGTAAGGCTCGTGTTTACGATCGGTAGGTCGTAAACACGCGTCGGATTGTGACTTTAGAAGTCGAGTCAAGAATTTTAAGGGAGAAAAGAGGGGGCGGACACTCGCGTAAGTTTCAAATGGGTGGCATTTGAGGGGTATTTATAGAAGAATGAGTGGTTGTGTGAGTTTTGAGCGACGTGGCCACCTGGGCTGGTCAAAGAGGCGCGAGCCAAGTCGCGGCACTTCGAGTTGTGTTGTCACTATCACAACAAACACAATCATGATTTGTTCTATCCTAGGTTTTGTAGTCACATGTTTGGTACTTGACCATTCATGAATCCGGGAAAACTTAGTATAGAAGGCTTGAAGATATTTTGTTTTTGTGGTTGACTCGGTTTGACTCGTTGTTGGAGTCGGGATTTTGAATTTTCGAGTCGGTTTTTGGCTCGGTGTCGGTTTTGACTCTAGTTAATGTCATCGTGACCCCGTCGTTGTGCATTAAACACTCCAAGTATTTTTGAAATGTTTTGTTTTCGAAATCGTTTTAACTTTTCCGACGTAAAGTTGTACACAAACTGTCGATCAAACGCTGCGATCCCAAAACATGTTGTAGTCCGATAATCATCGGGTGTTTGTTGGAGTCTCAGCAGATACTGGGTATCTACAGAGCCCCCACTTTGACTGAGGCTTGGACAGGGCAAAAGTCAAAGTAGAGTCCCCAGGTCAATCGAAGATTACAACCTGAAGACCCAAGCGACGTCGAGGCGACTCGAAAGGATTCGGGCCAAGGACCTGCCGTCGGGAAGGGCGACGTCAAGGCGACTCGAGGGTACGAGCCAAGGACCTGTCGTCGGGAACAGTTTAGAGTCTGTCGACTGTCCGTGCGGGTCGTTTAAAGTCCGTTAGACTACGTGCAAAGGCTCGCCATCCATAAGAAGGAGTCATACCTGAGGCATCTTCGGATATGTCCTTGCATGGTTGCGGATAAATGCTCGCCAGCTGTGGTGTGTATATGAGGAGGGCTCGCCAGCCGCGGTGCGTTATAAGGCTCGCCAGCCGCGGTGCGTTGTAAGGCTCGCCAGCCGCGGTGCGTTGTAAGGCTCGCCAGCCGTGGTGCGTTGTAAGGCTCGCCAACCGCGACAAGGAAATGTACCCGAGGCATCTTCGGGATGTGTCCTTGAAAAGGTAAGGAAATGTACCCGAGGCATCTTCGGGATGTGTCCTTGAAAATGGTAAGGAAATGTACCCGAGGCATTTTCGGGATGTGTCCTTGAAAAAGGTAAGGAAATGTACCCGAGGCATCTTCGGGATGTGTCCTTGAATGTGTGCGGACAAAGGCTCGCCAGCCAATGGTAAAGGTCGGTTAATGGACCATGGGAATAGCCGCGTCGAATGGGCTTGTTTTGAAAGTAGCGAACTCGTGATGTCGCTGGGGAAATAGCGAGTATGGATTCTCACTATCACTGTTTTTCTGAAAAGAGCGGGTTCCGCGAGGAAGCCCCCTGCTGGCATTTGAAGGAATAGTGAATCTGGAATTTTCACCATTCGGTTTGAATTTGTAGTGGCGGTTTTGATCGCCGTTTGTCTTAATTTTGAAAGGAAATAGCAAATTTCAAATCTGCTATTATATTTGAAGTGACGGTTTATGTGCCGCCGTTGACATTTGAAAGAAATATTGAATATGGAATCTTCACTATTATTGAAGTGACGGTTTATATGCCGCCGTTGACATGTTGAGAGAAATAGTGAATTTGGAATTTTCGCTACTGATTGAAGTGACGGTTTATGTGCCGCCGTTGTCATTTGATAGAAATAGTGAATTTGGAATCTTCACTATTGATTGAAGTGACGGTTTATGTACCGCCGTTGACATTTGAAAGAAAAGTGAATTTGGAATTTTCACTACTGATTGAAGTGACGGTTTATGTGCCGCCGTTGCTTGAAATATCGATCTTGAATTTTCGCCATTATATTGAAATTGGCGGTTTTGATCGCCGTTTGCTTGAAAATAGCGAGTTTTAAATTTTCGCTATTTGTTTTGTTTGTTTTCGAGGAAATGACAATATTTAATATTATCAACGAAAATTTTGAAGTTTTGTTGTGGGAAATTAGGCCAAAGCCCAAATTTCGCTGAAAAAGAAAGGGGAGGCCTGGTTTAGGCGCGAGCCACCTGGCGATACAAGTCGGCTTCCCTATTTTTTGTTAAAAAGACGCGAGGTTGAGTTGCGGATGAACATTCATCTTCAACCTCGAAAATTCGCCCAAAATCGCCATTGACGGACCTTCAAGCTTGCTTTCATCCGTGCCATTGTCAACAAATGTCATCTCAAGGTAAGTACTCCCTCTTGAATCCTTTCAAATTTGCTGATTCTTAGCTAGATTGAATTAGGGCGGATTTTGCCCTAAAAATCGAATTGGGCGTTTTTGCTTGGGCCAATTTCGAGTGAAATTGATGTTTGCATTAGGTTAGAAACCTGTTTAGGAGTATAGGGGTGCTTTTAGTTTGCATTTTGGTCCCCGTTCCCGCTCCCTATGCTCGAAAAACGTGATTGAGGCGAGAAACCGTCTCATTTCACAATACCAAGTTTATTTGCTTGGGTAGTGGGTCCCACTAGGTTGAATTGTAGTTGGGAAAACCCGTGTTTGCCATTTAAGGACCTTCATTGGACGTTTGTGGGCAAAATTGAATTTTTGCCTTTTGCGACGGTCTTACGTCTGACAAAATAAGCGCTTGTTTGGGCTTGAATTGAGTCAGTCTGCCTTGAAATGGACCTTATTGGTATTTTAGGTCACCTTGAGGCGTGATAAAATCACGTTTGCCTTTTTGCGGTCGTTTTTTGAATTTTTGACCGGCTCGGGCTCAAATTAGCGTATGAATTGCCTTTTTGAACCGTAGAAAAATCCCCATTGTGCCGGGAATGTATTTTGGGTTGTTGGCGGACCTTGTATGGGTCTTGAAATGCCGTTTTCGTGGTTTTGACTCGTCTTTTGCTTGAAAAGAGGGGCGAGTCGTTTTTGTGATGTTTTTTTGTGAATGGTTCGGGGCGGGATCGCCCCTTGTTTTTTTTGTTTGCAGGTTGTGTTTTTGTTGTTTTCGGATTTATCCATTTCATGCCGTCGTAATGCCGAATTTCGGTTGACGTTTTTGTTGTTGTTTTTGATTGCAGGATATCATTTGCGACCGATGGGGTCCGTTGTTGAGGCTTTGGAGGAGGAAGTTGATCCCGGAGGGGAAGAGTCGACTGTTTTTTGTTACAGGCTTGGTTGTGTTTCTCCCTGGCGGCCTTTGTCCGGCCAACGATCGGGTATCGATCGTTGGTCGTCGTCTATAGAAATTCGGATAGGCAGCCAATATGGCTGGTTTGTCCTTTTCGTCGTGGCTCATGGATAGGATGACTGATGATTGGGGTCGATGCAGTGTGTTATCCCCTGTTGTTGACCTTGATCGCAGTTGAGTTCGGCTGAGTGGGGTTTAACATCGGGGTAGCATACTAAGCTACGATCCTCGGTTGTCGTGTCGTCCGAAATCTGCAAGACATTGTCTTCCTTTTTGTCATGGAGCAGGAGTGAGGGGTTATCGCCATGGTAACCTCCTCTCGCTTTCACCGTTGCTTGCTCTCGTTTTCCTGTTGCTCCCTTTCTTTTCCGATCAGAAGGGTAGGGAGTGCTTAGTTCGGTAGGTGGCGGATAGCCCCCAGTTCGTTGTCTTAGGCCAGTGTCTGTATGATAGACGTTTGTTTTAGGCCAGTGTCTGTATGATAGACGTTTGTTTTAGGCCAGTGTCTGTATGATAGACGTTTGTTGATGTATTTTGCGTGAGGCGGTTTGTATATATATGTGTTTTTGGACTGTGGTTTGTTTTGTGATTTTTGGCTTTTTTTTTGTGTTGTGTTTCGGAGGAGTGTTGTTGGCTGTCGACTCTCCTTTTGCTTTGCACCAGTTCCTGCATCATTAGTGTAGAAAACAGGCAATAGATAGCATATAAACACGTAGAAGCATTTGATTACGTAAAGCATTTCTTTGAAAAATCAAAATTAACCAAGATGACTTGAAGTTAAAATTTGAAATTTTGAAACGAATTTTTGAAAATTCCGTGACAAAATCGTCACGTTTGGAATTCAAAAGGAATTGATTTGAAAATTTGAGCAATTAACTTGTGTCGTGAATTAAATTGCATCGAAATCTCGAAGATTGACTCGAAAAATTTGTTAAAAATTGACTCGAAAAATTCAAACTCAGACCGTCAGGAAAGAATTTTAGAAAGGGATTTTTGCGAGTACATTTGGCTTTTGAGGTCAAGACTCGAATTTGTGAGTGCTTGAATTTTGGAGGAAAATTGATGTCGTGTTATCAATTCTCGATTTTGATTTTTATTTTGCGAAAAAGCGAAAAATTTTCGGAATTTCGACTGACATGGAAACGATCCGTCGCGGATCGGGGCGACTAGCCCTTCCCCCCTTAAAAAAAGAAAGAAAAATCCGTATGTTTAAAGCTGCGTCATGGAAACCGTGTCGGATTTCGTAAAACGCGAAAACAAGGAAATGTGAGTGTGAAGAAACACAAAATTTCCCGGATCATCCCGAAGAGGCGCGAGGTTCCTGGCGGGAGGTTTGAGGTGTCAGGAGAAAACACATGTTGAAAGAGACAAGTCAACAGCGGGAATCCTGGGGAAGCCTCAAAGAGGCGCGAGCGTCTTGGCGATGGAAGCCGACTCTCCTCTTTTTCTGAAAAATGCGCTGATCATTTTCTATAAATAGGGATGTTTGCGCTTCATTGTTTCAGCATCCGAAACACAAAAACATCTCTACAAAACCTCCTCTTCTCCCACAAAAATATTTCATGGATGCTTTGGAGAATGCATTGCGACAATGGTGCCGGGATTTGTCGCCTCCCGAGAAGTATCAACTCGATTGCATGGGAGTTGGTCAATTGTTGGTGCTTCGTCAAGTCAAGGTGCAACCCTCGTTTCTTGAAGCATGTTCTCGGTTTTGGGATTCGAAACATCATGTTTTCGTTTTCCCGAAGGGCAAGATTTGTCCTCTTGCCGAAGAAGTTGTAGTCATTGGTGGGTGGCCGGGTTGTACTTCGGTGCTTCCTCCGACTCGGTTGTGCTACAAGGAGAAATTCCGTTCCATGTTGGGCTTATCAACAAGCCAAGTCAACTTTCTTCTTGCTCCCCATGGTGTGGATATGTTGGCTCTTATTAACATCTTCTCGAATCGGTTAGATGCTAATGTCTCGGAGGTGGCTAGGAGAAGGGCTCTTGCATTTTGCCTTGTCCATGTGTACCTCTTTGTTGATGTCTTGAAGAAGGACGGGCCAAGATGTCATGGTAGCATGACCCTTATCCATGTGATTGAGCAAATGGAGCATTGTAGAGATCCATCGTGGTTGGTGCTTGGAGAGATTATCCAAGCTTTGGACAAGGAAGGCTCTTGTGGAGAAGCTCCCTCTTTTGGATCGCCAAGGATCCTCCAAGTGTGGCTATTGGAGAGGCTAAGGTATGTAGAGCCTCCGGTTAATCCTTCTTCTTACTCCTTCCGTCACCTCACCATGAGGAAGAAGTTGTACCCGGATAGTTTTGCTTTCACCGAGGCCTATTGGGCCGCAAGATTGGCGGAGGAGGGTGGTCCTCATATCCGTTGGGTGGTGCCGTGGTGGCACTTGAGGTCCTTCACGGGGTTGCCCGCTTCGGGTGCTAGTCCTCGTTCTTTGATGGTGGTGGGTTTGAAGGTTGTTTCCTTCATTTATCCCGAAAGGCTCATGAGGCAAATGGGGCGTCAACAAAAGGTGCCCGCTCAAGATACCCTTGTCCAAGAGAATGTTTTCCGGAACTCCGAGCTTGTGGAATTCTTTGAAAGATGGTGGGCCACTCGGCCGCTTTGGGAGGTGCCAAACCCCGTTGCCACGACATGGGTGACTCTCGCTTATGTCAAATGGTCACGTGCTCCGTCCTTGGAAGAGAGATCCAAATTCCGTAAGGACGAGGTTGTCGACTTGAAGTACCGAGAGGTTGGCAAGGCCAACCGTGCCTTCTTTGAAGAGTATGTTGAGGGAGCTACTCCCGATGTGATGAGACCACCGAAGAGGAGGAATTCCGGCCCCAAGAGTATGGTGGGCCGTGCATTGGCTCGTCTTGGGTCGAACATGGGGTCTTGTGCTAGACCGGAGGCCGTCGCCGTCTTAGATCCGTTTAGGATCCGTTCCGAGGAGGAAGTCCATGCTAGGCGGGCTAACAAGAAGAGCAAGGGGAAGATGTACCCCGAGGGAAAAGGCAAGGGTAGAATGGAGGAGTGAAGACCTTCATTACCCGCTTTATTACTATGTTGTAGTAATGTTGTGAGTTTTTATTATGTTGTACTAGCTAGTTATTGTGTGTTTTGTGGTAGTTTTACTATGTGAGGTGTGTTAGTGGACACCTTAGCTTTGATAAGTTGTAGACTCGTCGAGCTTTATTTGTCGTTGAAATTGTAATCCCTCCCATTATTAATTAAATAAGAGGATTGCTCGTGTCGGAAATTGTGAACGCTTGTTTCTTCCATCCATTTTGCGAAGGCAATTCGATTTGAATCGTCCTAAACAATTGCACTTGGGAAAGTGGTATTTTGTGGAAAGGGAGAAAGGCTCATTTTTGTATTTTTGTGGGGAAAGGGAATGGTTTTCCCTTTTTTTTTTGATGGGAGTTTTTTGTATGTGGGGATGGTTGTATCCTTCTTGTGTAAGAAAGGACTGCCTACGTATCCACCTGAAGAGGTGAAATCAAACCATGCTCGTAGTTCAGGGGGTTTGGTTTTTATAGTGCAAATGGACGTTGCCTTTGACGGATCAAAGGACATTCGAAACGGGCAAGGTGCCGCAGCTTAGACTCGATAAAACATGCAATTTCAAATCAGAACATATTGAGGAACTTGACTTGAAAAGGGTTGAGGTTGGTGCTAGTTGCAAAACTAGGCTAGGTTGTTTGTTGATAGGGTTCAAGGGTAGTATTTCTTGAGTTGGTCTAGGTTGGTTGGGTTTGTAAAGTCCTCCCCGTCTAGGTCACTCAATCTCACTGCGCCCCCCGAAAGTATTTTCTTGACCAGGTATGGCCCGGCCCAGTTGGGTTTGAATTTTCCCCTCGGATCTACGGGTAATGGTGCCCGGACTGACTTGAGAACCAAGTCGCCCTCCCGGATGTTTCGGGGTTTGACCTTCTTGTTGAATGCCCGTTGTATACGTCGTTGGTATAGCTGGACGTTATGCAAGGCATTGAGTCGCCGTTCATCTAGAAGAGTGTGCTGTTCGTACCTTCGACGGGTCCATTCCGACTCAGGGACTTGACTTTCCAGTAGAATGCGTAGAGATGGGACCTCTAACTCCACCGGTTGAACTGCCTCCATACCGTATGCTAGGTAGAAGGGTGTAGCGCCTGTCGGTGTTCGAATGGAGGTTCGGTATCCCCAGAGTGCGAATGGGAGTTTGCTCGGCCAATCGCGGTAGTTGTCTTGCATTTTCTTGATGATGGTAACAAGAGTTTTGTTCGCTGCCTCCACCGCTCCTTGGTTTGGGGACGGTAGGGGGATGATCAATGTCGTTTGATCTTGTATTTGTCCAGCAAAGCTTGAGTTTCCGCCCGGAAGTGAGAGCCTTGATCGCTGATGATTTCATGGGGTACCCCATATCGGCAGATGATGTTGTTTTGGATGAACTTGGCCACTTGTTTGGCGGTCAAGACTGCATATGACTGCGCTTCCACCCATTTGGTGAAGTAGTCGATGGCGACGAGGACGAAGCAATGCCCCTTGGTGCCTATCGGGTTGACTTTCCCGATGATGTCGATGCCCCAGGTTGAGAATGGCCAGGGTGATGTCATGGTGTATAAAAGGGATGCTGGTATGTGTTGTATGTTGGCGAAGATTTGGCAATTGTGGCAATGTTTGACGTAGTTACGGCAATCGGCTTCCATGGTTGTCCAATAGTAACCTAGCCGCATGATTTTCCGTGTAAGCATCATTGCACTCATGTGAGGGCCACATTCCCCATCGTGAACTTCTCCCATGACTTTCTTGGCTTTGTGATGGTCATTGCAAAGGAGGAGAATTCCTTGGGGTGTTCTTTTGTAGAGTTGATTTTGGTTTATCACGAATTGTGATGCAAGTAAACGGATGGCTCTTTGTCCTCTTTGATCAGAGTTGGGAGGAAATTCGTTTTTGGTTTTGTAATTGAGGATGGCTTGGTACCAAGGTTCATCATGGCTTTCCTCGTCGTCGATAATGGCACAAATGTGAGCTGGCTCGCTCCGTCTTTCGACACATAGGGGCATCGATGCCATGTCGTCAGGTATGTTGACGAGCGCGGCAAGTTTTGCCAGGGCATCAGCAAATTGATTTTCCTCCCGCGGCAAGTGGAAGTAGTCGATTTGGTCGAAGAACTCGGCCTCTTGACTGATCTTTGCTTGGTAGGTGAAGGAAATGTAGATCTATATACATAAACATACTCATATATGTTATAAATTAATTTGTCATAAAATTAAATAAAGGTCTTATGCATGCAAACAAGGTAGCAAAATAAAGAAGAAATCACCCTTACATTGTAATTTCGGTTCTTATGGGCACAAGTGAGTTCTCCTACTCACTTGTTCTTGAGCTCTCCAAATGGAAGAACAAGGATTCAAGTATAGAATCCCTCCCAAAAGCATATACCCAAGGAATACTCATAATAACTAATATTATTTAGATCTAGTAATACTATTAGTTTTACTATAAAATTGACACAATATAAATTGTAATTTTACTCTTGAATATTTCGGTCAAGAGAGGAGTAATTTTTGTGAGTTTATTTCTCTAGAAAAATTATATATTGTAGAGATTATCCATTTTCTTACACTAGAAAATTGTGTTGTGTATCACAAAAATGAATGAATAATTAGAGAGAAAAAATTGCACTCTTTCTTTTGATAGGGCCGGAAAAGAGAAGAGAGAGGGGGCCTTGGGTAGGTAGCCCAATACCTTTTATTTTTGCTCTTCTCAAAAGCATAGGTGTGCATGGCTACTCCTTTAGGTATAATTATTGTGTTTTCCACTCAAGATAAAAACACAATGTATATCATATACTCCCTCCATTATTTCGGCATATACAACATAAAATGGATGCTCCATTTTATTTTGTCATTTGTCAATTGTAACATATGTGACATGTTACTTGACATATGAAATTGTAATGTATTTTTAACATATTAAAAATCAACATACTCATAAAATATGTCATTTACAAAATCGACTAGTAATTCGTAATTACTTGTACCAAAAGTTTCCAAATTATAAACTACAACATTCTGTATTTATAATAATTTATTCATTTCGTTTCAATTGTTTCTGTAAACAATAATTTCATCTAAGTAATAAAACAATTCGATTACTTAGACCGTGTCTTATTTAATCATATTTACAATAAGATACGTAAATTATACTCACAAAATTATCCGTCAATTTTAAGAAATTTAATTAACTCGTATCGGTATACGATTAATTAAATAATCAATTAAGAGTATTTCCCTATAGGTATGACCTAAGGGGATCAACTGATCACCACCGTCGCACGACAGTAATGTCAAACTCTAGTCAGCCAATCATTACCGATATGTGTGGACCAGTTGACTTGTAAAATATTACATCCCACATGTATTCTTAAAATGAGATTTAATAATGATATTTAAATCATGTGATCGCACTATTGTTGAGGACACATTTCCCAACAATCTCCCACTTGTCCTCGACAAGTGTGCGTCACCAATTCTCTTGTCCTATTACTATCTCCCACTCAATGCAAGGTGTCTTTCAGGTCGTACTTGCAAGTGATCATATCGAGAGTGGTTTCCTCGATCTGGAGAATAACTGTTTGACCGGATTTATCTATCATAGATACCTTCCGAGCGTGGCCACGCATTTCCAGTTCATTACTCCTCGAGTGGCCCTGAGATATTGTTTTAACCCTGACAAGGGGATGGACAATTCCTATCGCACTCATTCCCTTCGACTAGCCACAGCCATCATAACCCAAAATATGCCCATTTGACCCCATTTACGAAGGTCGTAGTAACACAAATCAAAGTTAATCTGAAACTGTGCCATCTTAGGCGAATAGTCTTTAGTCAAAAGAATCGACTCATTTGAATACTATAGTAGCTCTCGCCATGACCAGGCTATATAAATTTGCCAGAACTCTATAAGCGGTCATAGGGCCCGACAAAATGTTCCTAACAGTCTGCCTATGTGATCGACTAGTCATCTCACATGACTCTATGGCACTTGAACTTGCCATCAATCGCATCACACTCTAGTCACTTCGAGACGTCACCTCATACAAGTAACTATGGGCAAATACAATGTTAATCCGTGTTCACTTTAACGGGGTTCAATTGTCTCCACAACCCGTTTGGATGTAACAAAGTATAATAAAAGAGTTTTAAAATAAAACTCGAACGACAAATGCGATTATCACACATGAATAGTCAATGCCTGATTACTATTTCATGTTCTATAATCTAATTTGATCTTGTACGTAGTTGTTCATTTCAATTCAATTGAAATGACATGACTCATCATGTTTAGCCTTTGAGAAGGCTTTGGTTAGTAGGTTTTATCAATTTCTTGTACCTTACTCAACCTTACTACATACTCGTTTTCCTTTGTAATGTATACATTTGCATTACAAAACTTTCGAGTACGTTTGAAATCCAATCAAGACATAGGCCCTCTAGCCTAAGAATAGCTCCCACTGTTTTCACAGTGTGCGGGACTCATCCTTCTTGCACATCTCATGATTGCAAGTGTACTCAATTTCCGTTATAAATATCTCTCATTGTTCTTTATTGCCTAGAACGACTCTAGAAAATCTACTTCTTAATTAACATAGCCACAATGGTATCTTAACCATCTTAATGTGTTTTGATTATGGTTTTGTCGGAAACCATGCGCAATCTCAATTGTCAATTGTCACTTGTGTAACACCCTTACACAAAATTGCATCATAAACACTTTGCTTTACTTCTTTAATGCTTCTGCAAGCACTTAAGGGTAATCTTTACAGCTTACTTGGTAAAGATTACTTAAATTCGATTTTTGAAAACAATTCATCATACTCAAAGCATATGAAGTGTCATACATCATTTCTTTTTAATTGATTCGGCAGCGGAAGCAAATGAAATCAATCAAATATGTTCAATTTAATTGAACTAGTCATGAATCTTATCAACATAAGACTCCTTCATCGGGCGCTAATATCATGTGGATTTATCTTCATAAATCCGGATATTCAAGATGTATTATAATACTCCAAAAGTCTTAAATCATTCTCAATGATCAATATGCCATCCACATATCGGACTAATTAAAAATTCCGTAACTCCGACTAAACTCCATGTATAAACACAACTTCTCGACTTATCGAGAAATGTTTTATCACATGATCAAAATGTTGATTCTAACTCATTGATGTCCTACTTAAGATCCTCTCTTAAGTTTCACATTATCTTAGGATTGCAAGAATCTATAAAACTTATGACATGTATTGAATACATTGCTTCTATTGAAGAAGTGGGTTTTAGATTCACTTGCTGTGTATTTCATAACCTTATAATGAAACACAATCCCTAAGAAGATCCAAATAGACTTAAGCATTTCAATTAGTGCAAAACCCTTTGCAACTAATCTTGCTATGAAATATCTCTTTATTAGTGCAAAACCCTTTGTCACTAATCAAGCCTTTTATTTCGGATTTTCATGGCTCTAAGCCTTGTATTGAGTTGTGACTTAAACACTCTTATGTAAGTCATTTGTTGATTACTTTCCGAAGTAATCAACTTGAATCAAACAATTTCTTTTGTAAGTTATAAGCTCTTTACTTTCTTAAAAGTAGCATGAATTCATCATTTTTAACAAGTGACGAATTTAACCTCCTAGGTTTTGAAGAAACAACGTCTTACACAAAACGTCTCATGTAGCCAAGAAAGACCAGTTTCTTGCGACATAACATTTTTTTGTGGCATTCTTTGTGGCTCTTGAATAATTTCTCCCACTCTGTCTTCTAAAAATAAACTTGTATTTTAGAAAGACAGCTTCACGAGCCGCAAACCCGTCGTACTCGTGATAATTGAAGAGGGAAAAATGAGCATTTGTTTCTTGTGAAAACTTACAAACATGGTACCCTTACCATTTCATATCTCATATGATTCGATTTAGTGGAAAAATAATTTAGACAAAATGATAAAATCCCCAAAAGGATCAAGTAACTCAAAATAACTTGATCAAAGTCCAAACCTTATCGAATAGCGTTTGAATTCTTATCCAATCATACATTATCCCATAATGCGTGTTAAGAGAGATTAATTTGTGATACTATATCACAATTCATTTGGCTTATATCAAAGTCTTCACTTTGATAATCCCATCACGACTAAATCGTGATTCCTTGAACTCTTTGAAATTCTTCAAAGATTTCTCTATTTACCTTATTAAGTGAACATATTAGTGTCAACTTAAATCGTTGGTAAAAGATAATGATCAACCTATTTTGGATAGATGATTTACAACCTCGATCTCCTTTTCAACCAAAAGGCATGAGACATCTTGCTTTGAATACAAGATACGCATATACCATTAACAATCTAATGGTTTCAAGAGTACTCGATAACTCTTTACGTTCATCATTCCAAAATTTAAGGTTTAATCTTGGGTTACCAATTTGAATCTTACATCATCTACATGATATATCATTCTAGTTTGTTTTAGAATATAATCACCTTGATAATGGGCTAGCCATACATCAAATCGTGGTGTATAGATTCACAAAAGTGAAAACCCTTTTTGTATCTTAACAAGTTTATATTCTTATTTAGAGTTTATGCACTTAATAGTCACAATTAAGTACAACTTTAAATCCAAAAACTAGATTGAGTACACAATTACTCTATCTCTCGACATTATTCTTGCTAGTCGTCATATTCTAATCATCCTATGTATCAAGTACAATGATGAAAACCTCCACTGGTTTCTAATATTGACGAAGTGGTACTAGCAAAATTTATGTTTAATCAAATAAACATTTAAAGAAGAAGGTCCCATTAGATGTCCCACAACTAACTTGTTGATTCTTCATAATTTGGGGCGCTTTCCTTTCTTGTGTCCAACATTTAAGACAATGGAAACTTTATTGGTCGGGATTGATAGGTTTAGTATCGTCATTCCTCAATGACTTTACTTTTAACATTACCTTGTATCAATTCCATTATTATCTTTACTTCTTGAACCTTGTCCTCATCTTAACGGTTTAAGAGAATGCTCCCACTCATTTCAATGAGTCTTTGCTTTGAGAAGCAAAATTGAATTCATGAAGATTACTCTTCATTTGTTCGTTTAGTCTTAAAACTTTCATTGAAGTGGTTGCGTTATTTTGGTCAATTACTAATTCTGAAAATCTAATCACCAAAACAATTTATCGCTTCAAGGTACTTAATTCAATTAAGCATATGAAACATAGTCCATTGTAAGTAGAAGTGTTAGTCAAGAATCAAAAACCTGTTTGATAATGAATAACTTTAATCTATACTCTTTACAAGAGATCCTTAGCAATGGTTCGTTTGAGGTTTTAGAAGCAAATTCAAATTTTGTCTTTAGTTACGATGTTTTAATGGAGATTCGTTATCAAAATCGAAATGATATCGTATATGAATTGTGGTAAAGAAATAGAACAATATAAAAACGGAATAGTGGAAAACTTAACATTTATCGTTTTATTAATACTTGAAAAACAAGTATGGCATTTACATAGTGACCTCTACCCAACTATGATAAATGATTCCAAGACCCAAATTCATATTGACTTAGGCACGGTGGGGCCGATACATCCTTTATCAATATAACTCGGTGGATTAACGTTTAATCGATTCTACTTTTAGAACTCTTGGTCGATAATATTACATTAACATTTATCTTTAGCCCAAAACACATTCGACAAGGGCACGGTGGGGCCGATACATCCCTTATCAAAAACTTTTGTTGAGTTCAATCCAAATTTCGAATAATTGTTGATACGTGCATTTTATACAGTCTTTTTAGCCTATTTTATGCACGTATTTCTATGCTTTTATCGTGGTTTTATGCTACGAAATGCCCCGAATTGCATACTTTTGAAGTTCTTGTCTTATTTGCAGGAATGAGCCATAAAGTAGTGAAATCAAGTCATTTACCGTCCGTTTTGCATGCATTTGGAGGAAGAGATAATTTGGAGGGGGAAATATTGCTGTCTTGGGATGCGTGAAGCTATTTAGGGAGCTAAGAGGACAAGTCAAAGACCAAACTACAGGACCAACACGAGCTGGAACCAGGAACCACTCGATCGAGCAGTTTCTCTTGGTCGATCGAGTGAACAGACGGAAGAACTGTTCGATCGAGTGGCCAACTGTTCGATCGAGCCTTATCTTTGGTCGATCGAGTAAACAGACGCAGGAACTGTTCGATCGAGTGACTTAACTGTTCGATCGAGCAGTTACAAGCTATTGGGCCTCTATTCACGTGAAGTTTAGATTAGGTTTTATGTTTTGAGGTTATATATAAATCAAAGGGGATCAATATACGGGACTTCTTCCTCTCTTCTTCCCCGGCTCTCTTATCATTTTTCTCATAGACTGTTACTTTTGTTCTACTTTGTTTTCCGGATCATTTATATCAGTAATTTCTTCTCTCCTTTCTCTCTTTTTATTTAATGTTTATTATTCCCTCTCCCTCTTTATTTATTGTTCTTATTTACTCCATGAGTAGCTAATTCCCCGTAGTATGTTAGGATTAGGGAAGCCGTGGTAGCAATGTTTTAACTGACTTATATAGATTAGTCTTGCGATAGGAATTGTATTAGGCAATTTAATTATTATCCGGTCGAATGAATGCATGCAGGAGACCATAAATTTAGTTAACCCCGACCTAGATCGAAAGATTGGAAGGGAAGGCTTGCTTAATTACAATAGGGTATTGCGGTGAGGGCGAAAGTTAAGTCACATTTACGCTCTAGGGCGGTTTAAGGACCGAAAGGTGACGACCATAGCTCTTCTTATCAATAGTCTAATCGCCTTAGTATTCCCGATAGTATAAGATCTGATAGCTGCCACGGTGGACCGACTCTTAGCATACTTCCCTTCTCTTACTGTTAATTCTCTTATTCATTTCCATTGCATTAATCTCTAGTTTAGTTAAATCAATCAAACCCCAGCATTGTGACATTTAGACAGATAAACGGACAAATAGATAGTACATCGCCTCCCTGTGGAGATCGACCCTACTTACCGCTGACTTCTGTTAGTTGTACTTAGGTACTTATTTTTGGTACGAAACGACAGTATCAAATTTTGGCGCCGTTGCCGGGGAGGCAATCTATTTATTTATTTGTTTAATTTTATCTGTTTTTAGCCTCAGGGGATTTTTCCCTTGAGGCCGTTCTAATCTTTTGTTTAGTCTTTGTTTTGATAGGCCTTACAGTACTACCTAGACGTTCTAGGTGAAAGACAATCAAAGGAAGGCTTGAGTACCTTTGACCCATCACCGATGTCCCATTATATGGAACAGCCTATGATCCGCACTACGAGAGATGTGGTTCTGCTGAGCGCAATGCAGCTGTAGTTGTGCCGCCACATCCACCCTATCAATGGCCGCCGCAACAAGATTCCCCTGATATACAAGAAGAAGACATTGCGGAGCTGAAATCCTTGATGGAGACACTTGCATTCCAAGCACAAGAATATGTCTCGCGAGTTGATAAGCTCGAGTGCAGTTTGCTCACTAGCGGTGAGATGGAAGAAGAAGAGATCGCGGAGCTGACATATTTAATGGGAACGCTTGTATCCAAAATGAAAGAGAGTGATAAACATATGGACGCTCGAATCCTTGAGCTTGAGTCACAAATTGCTCAGTTAGCAGCTGAGATGGAAGAAGAAGAGGTATACCTTGCTGAGAGCGGTTTCTCCCCTGAGAAAACCGTGTTACCCAATGCGGAGGATGATCTCTATGACTCGGACGACGAGTTTCTATCACATTTCATTGCCCCACACGAGGATTTCAGCGCTGTACAGGAGGAATCACTCGATCGAGTGACAATTATTGGTCGATCGAGTGATTTTCCAGGAGAAGGTGCTCGATCGAGTGGAATTTCTACTCGATCGAGTGAAACGTAGGAGGAAAATGATCGATCGAGTATTAATTCTACTCGATCGAGTAGTCAGGCCATTGGGAGCTTTGATTCGTCATATGGGTTCGATTTAGATGACGATTTTGATGATGACAACGGTTACGGTGAATTCCCCTTATTCAAGGCCGAGTTAGATGCACTTGAGGCTGCGATTTACGGGACAAATTCCACTAAGAAGGGTGTCAAAGAGGCAGCTGCGTCGGTAATTGCTCCTAGCACGGAAGAGGTAATACCTTCCTTTGTCGATGATTCCGTCATTGAGAGTGACCGACCCGAGGTAGTAAACGATAATTTATTTATTGTTTGTTTTAATAGTAAATTGTCTCAGTTGACTTTTGCTGCGCATCCCAATGCTTTACCCCTTCCCAGTAGGTCGTATAATTTGACGATTTTTCACCGTCCTTATCATTTTAATTTCGTTAATCTGAAATGGAGCCCTACTTTATTGACAATTGCTCCCGCGCTCCTATATTTTGTGGATAAATTTAGGAGCGCCCATAGGAAATTTGTTAGACTTAAATGTTTACATATCTTTATTTCTTACTTTGCTATTCCACTATGGTGCTACTTATGTTGTTGTGTAGCACATGCGCAGCTATTTGACAGATTGCTGCGCGCTTTGAGCTGTTTTGATTGTAATTAACCATAAAGGCTCAAAGAAAAAGAAGGTCGAGCTGGGACCTGACTGAAGCTAGCGCTACCCGGGAGGCAACCCGGCGATTTTATTTTGCTTTTTATTCAATTTCAGTTGTAATAAATGGTTTTATACCATAGACTATCTCAGTACGCTTGTCTTGTTAGTTTGTGGGCTGTTTTCATTTACATTTTGCAGGAACACGCTGGAAATTACTCGATCGAGTAGTTTTTCTACTCGATCGAGCACTTTAGCTGATGGATTCACTCGATCGAGTGAAATACCTACTCGATCGACCACCTGCAAGATGAGAAACCACTCGATCGACTTACTTTCTTCTCGATCGAGCAGTTTTGAGCGCCCATGTTACTCGATCAGCCACTATACGACTGCTATCGAGTGCTATTGACTTGGATTAGCTTCCTGAGACGGTTTTTCGGGCCTTAGCAACCTCCCATTTCATGGTCGGTTTGGGGAGGTTCCCTTCTTAGCGCTATCTTGTGAGTTTTTCCGCATTTACTCTCTTTCTCCTTCAGTTTGCATTTCCTTTCCATGTTTTGGTACAATGGGGGAATTGTACGGTTTGGTTTGGGGAGGTTATGCATCCATATCTGTGTCTGCATCTTGTTTTTATTGCATTTCAGTTATCACGTTTAATTTATGTTTGCATTGTTGTTTATTTTTGCTAAAAATTCAAAAATTCAATAAAAATTGAAAAATTGTTAAAATTCAAAGAAATTTCACGTTTATTTTAGCATATAGGTTGAGTCGGAACGGTAGATTTCAATGATGACATTGCACTGCGATTGTCTTTTTGCTTAAGCCTTGCATTTAACTGTTATCTTTTAGCTTTGCCTTTTGCATAATCTACGAGTTAATGTTTAATCTAGCTGAACGAATAGACTTGACCTGTAATTTTGGCAACCTACTTATAAATTCTAAGATTTAGAGCCTTATAAACTGGTGTCATTTATGACCAGTTTCATGTAGGATTGTGAGTAGTTACTCCTTGCATAACATGTATCATCAATTTGCACGTATATGAAATTCAATTGCTTTTCGCTGTCATACATTTAGGTTAGTGGTTGGTGTCACATGCATGGAGGTGCTTACAAATTCCCTTTCTTTCATTTTTACCCATAAACTCCACATTAGCCAAATTTGCCAGTTGACCCTTAGCTACATCCAAATTTAGCCTGCCTTGTCAAGCTAGTTTAGATTGTTCTGCGGTATTTTTTCTATTGTATCAAATTTTGGTTCATATCATATTGATTTTGGAGTTGGTAATTTATGAAGAAAAGGAGGTTGATGAAAAAAAAGACGTGAAAAAGAAGGAAAAAAAAAGAGATGTTGAAAAAAAAGAATTCGAAAAAAAAAGAAGAAATGAAGAAACCGAAAGAAATAGAAAAGAAAAAAAAAAGATTTTGTTTGAGACGGTTTGACTCCTATGTTCTATCTTATATCATTTGAGGAGTGTTTCTAGTTTGGTTTGGTGAGATTTTATGCCAAATAAAGGGCATGTGCTTTATTCTATAATTGAGTTGGAAATGGATATGCCTTATATGGTTCTGTTTAGGTACTAGTTTGATCACCTATACCTCCACATTTCCATAAACGTTTTGCCTTTTCTTACCCATTGCCTCACTTTACCATATTTTTGTAAGCCCTCAGCTGTGACAGGACCTTGTTGGGTTGGAATGTGTGTACGGTAGCTAGAATTGTCTATCATATTAGTTGCATGCATGTTTATGTGGGTCGTACTCTAGGTGAGCGACTATTTTTCTTCTTCTCTCTTACATTCATTTGCTTACCCTTTGCTTCATGAGAGAAGAGTGACCCGTGAGAGTCCTTTATTAAAGGTCTTGCAAAGTCGACGGTTCAGCTACTTTTATAAACATCTTATAACTCGTTTGCATTTGACTGTCTTGCTATAAGTGTTAGTTTGCTTGCATTAAATTGGTTTAAGTGGGCATTTGTAGCTAGCTCTGAGTTATCTTTTCCGTTCCTTTAGTTGCATTTAGTTTACTCGGGGACGAGTAAAGGTTTGGTTTGGGGAGATTTGATACGTGCATTTTATACAGTCTTTTTAGCCTATTTTATGCACGTATTTCTATGCTTTTATCGTGGTTTTATGCTACGAAATGCCCCGAATTGCATACTTTGGAAGTTCTTGTCTTATTTGCAGGAATGAGCCATAAAGTAGTGAAATCAAGTCATTTACCGTCCGTTTTGCATGCATTTGGAGGAAGAGATAATTTGGAGCGGGAAATATTGCTGTCTTGGGATGCGTGAAGCTATTTAGGGAGCTAAGAGGACAAGTCAAAGACCAAACTACAGGACCAACACGAGCTGGAACCAGGAACCACTCGATCGAGCAGTTTCTCTTGGTCGATCGAGTGAACAGACGGAAGAACTGTTCGATCGAGTGGCCAACTGTTCGATCGAGCCTTATCTTTGGTCGATCGAGTAAACAGACGCAGGAACTGTTCGATCGAGTGACTTAACTGTTCGATCGAGCAGTTACAAGCTATTGGGCCTCTATTCACGTGAAGTTTAGATTAGGTTTTATGTTTTGAGGTTATATATAAATCAAAGGGGATCAATATACGGGACTGCTTCCTCTCTTCTTCCCCGGCTCTCTTATCATTTTTCTCATATACTGTTACTTTTGTTCTACTTTGTTTTCCGGATCATTTATATCAGTAATTTCTTCTCTCCTTTCTCTCTTTTTATTTAATGTTTATTATTCCCTCTCCCTCTTTATTTATTGTTCTTATTTACTCCATGAGTAGCTAATTCCCCGTAGTATGTTAGGATTAGGGAAGCCGTGGTAGCAATGTTTTAACTGACTTATATAGATTAGTCTTGCGATAGGAATTGTATTAGGCAATTTAATTGTTATCCGGTCGAATGAATGCATGCAGGAGACCATAAATTTAGTTAACCCCGACCTAGATCGAAAGATTGGAAGGGAAGGCTTGCTTTTACAATAGGGTATTGCAGTGAGGGCGAAAGTTAAGCTGTTTACGCTCTAGGGCGGTTTAAGGACCGAAAGGTGACGACCATAGCTCTTCTTATCAATAGTCTAATCGCCTTAGTATTCCCGATAGTATAAGATCTGATAGCTGCCACGGTGGACCGACTCTTAGCATACTTCCCTTCTCTTACTGTTAATTCTCTTATTCATTTCCATTGCATTAATCTCTAGTTTAGTTAAATCAATCAAACCCCAGCATTGTGACATTTAGACAGATAAACGGACAAATAGATAGTACATCGCCTCCCTGTGGAGATCGACCCTACTTACCGCTGACTTCTGTTAGTTGTACTTAGGTACTTATTTTTGGTACGGAACGACAGTATCAAATGTGTCCATGATCCAAACCCACATTAACTTGGGCACGGTGTGGCCGATACATCCCTTATCAACATGAATTCGGTGGATTGACATTTATCACCCACTTTTCCTACGTAACAAGGTTTGTACCCCGGTGGGGCCGAGCGCACTCCCTCGCGAAATAGGTTTTCATGGTTTCTACTATTTGGTAAGGCTATGTCTCAACTGATTGTTTTAGCGAGAGGTCATGTCAATTTATTATCTATCACGTTTTAAGTGAACTAAAGCGGTGAACTACGATAATTTTAATTGACACGGTCGATGAACTCGATAAAATAGGATGCATGTTTTAGTTATGGCGATTTAGCGATGCATGCGACATAAAATAAAATGCAAGCATAAAAATAAATAAATCCTAGTATGGCCTTTCCTAAAATAGAAAAACTATTTAACTATTACATATTCGGAAACCAACTCCATTGGTCCCTTGAACTTCGGTTGTGGCACGCATCTCGAGGTAACACCGTCTTTATGTATCGCCATTCTTGAAGAAATCCGTCTTTGGGAACTCCGGAATAAATAAAATTACATAATAAATTACATAATTTCCTATTATACATTTGTAACTAAAATAAAATAAATCTATTAAATTACAAAACGGTGATACGAGATCACAATAAAATTACAACCGAATCGATATTCCCATACATTTCGGGCAATATCAATTAAAATCTAAGGCCATACTAAGTAAAATTACATAATTCAAAAATTACATAAATTAAAATTATGACAATCATAAAGAAAATTCAGCATTATAATATGTATGAACATGCTCAATTTTATGCTAAATCGCCTTTAATTAGCCAATATCGTATATTACTCGGTTTTTACGGATTTGCGTGATTTTAACATTTTTATAATCACAAAAATACATAAACTCATATTTATGCATAAGTTAATTACCCTAACCTCTTAGGACTCAAAATTTAGTCTTCACTAATAATTTGACCATAATTAACCCATATTTTATAAAATTGTTCATAAATGGACCAAAAATTACAAAAATAAGCTATAAACTTCAAATAAATCACAAAATTTCAAATAAATTCGAAATTTGAAATTTAAACTCATGAAAATTCTGGAAAATTACCATGACACTCATAATGTTCAAAATCTTAGGTTAAAAATTTCGAAATTTTCCCGGAAAAACAATGTTGCGGTTTATCGATTTTTAATAAAATAATCATAAAAACATGGAAAAATTATATTCATTAAATTTTCAATTTTATATCTGAAAAAGATAATAAAAAGCAACATTAGACGTTTTTCCTAAGTCATAGATTATGTTTTATTAATTTTTCACTAATAATGTCACTATTTATGCTATTTTTCTTCAAAAATCCATAAATCATGCAAAAAGACTTCTTTATAGCCAATTATTTTATACACATATTGTAAAATTGCATGTGACAACATATTAATTTTATATGACCAGATTCGAAATTTAACTCATATTAACCTATTTTTCACCTAAATCCGAATTTAATAATGAAAAATCCATTTTTCGAGCATAACAAGTCCAAAAATTATGAAAATTTACAGGTTATCTCAAAATAAAATATGTGACAACATATCCAAAAATCAATGGAAAATTCGAAGTATAGCTAATTTTAGACCAAAAATGACATTTTTACTCATAAAATCACATTTAAATGCCAATATTGTAAATTATGAACAATAAAAATCCGAAAAATTAACCAAAATATCCTCAAACATTTTAGGACCAGAAATATAAACATGCATGGATTAATTTCGTGATATCTCATAATAACACAAATTTTACAAGTTTTATATGTTATTCTTATAACTCGGAAAAACTTTTAACCGATTTGCATGCAAACAACCGTGGTTCTTGATACCGATTGAAGGAAATGTAGATCTATATACATAAACATACTCATATATGTTATAAATTAATTTGTCATAAAATTAAATAAAGGTCTTATGCATGCAAACAAGGTAGCAAAATAAAGAAGAAATCACCCTTACATTGTAATTTCGGTTCTTATGGGCACAAGTGAGTTCTCCTACTCACTTGTTCTTGAGCTCTCCAAATGGAAGAACAAGGATTCAAGTATAGAATCCCTCCCAAAAGCATATACCCAAGGAATACTCATAATAACTAATATTATTTAGATCTAGTAATAATATTAGTTTTACTATAAAATTGACACAATATAAATTGTAATTTTACTCTTGAATATTTCGGTCAAGAGAGGAGTAATTTTTGTGAGTTTATTTCTCTAGAAAAATTATATATTGTAGAGATTATCCATTTTCTTACACTAGAAAATTGTGTTGTGTATCACAAAAAGGAATGAATAATTAGAGAGAAAAAATTGCACTCTTTCTTTTGATAGGGCCGAAAAAGAGAAGAGAGAGGGGGCCTTGGGTAGGTAGCCCAATACCTTTTATTTTTGCTCTTTTCAAAAGCATAGGTGTGCATGGCTACTCCTTTAGGTATAATTATTGTGTTTTCCACTCAAGATAAAAACACAATGTATATCATATACTCCCTCCATTATTTCGGCATATACAACATAAAATGGATGCTCCATTTTATTTTGTCATTTGTCAATTGTAACATATGTGACATGTTACTTTACATATGAAATTGTAATGTATTTTTAACATATTAAAAATCAACATACTCATAAAATATGTCATTTACAAAATCGACTAGTAATTCGTAATTACTTGTACCAAAAGTTTCCAAATTATAAACTACAACATTCTGTATTTATAATAATTTATTCATTTCGTTTCAATTGTTTCTGTGAACAATAATTTTATCTAAGTAATAAAACAATTCGATTACTTAGACCGTGTCTTATTTAATCATATTTACAATAAGATACGTAAATTATACTCACAAAATTATCCGTCAATTTTAAGAAATTTAATTAACTCGTATCGGTATACGATTAATTAAATAATCAATTAAGAGTATTTCCCTATAGGTATGACCTAAGGGGATCAACTGATCACCACCGTCGCACGACAGTAATGTCAAACTCTAGTCAGCCAATCATTACCGATATGTGTGGACCAGTTGACTTGTAAAATATTACATCCCACATGTATTCTTAAAATGAGATTTAATAATGATATTTAAATCATGTGATCGCACTATTGTTGAGGACACATTTCCCAACAGTAGGGAGCTAAGCTGTCAGATCGGATTTTCCATGATCCGGATACCTGATTGATGATGAGTGAGGAATCGCCATGGACCCTAAGTCTCTTGATGCCAAGTGTGATGGCTGCTTGTAGGCCGATGAGACATGCTTCATATTCAGCGGCATTGTTGGTGACGGCGAAGTCTAACTTGACCGAGATCGGAACATGTTTCCCTCTGGTGATATTAGAAGGATTCCTACTCCGAAGCCTCTCAGATTGGATGCACCATCAAAGTATAGGTCCCATGCGTCGGAGTCAGCACAAAGGATGTCTTTGTCAGGAAGTGACCAAGTGTCGGTCGTTGGATCCTCGTTGACGGGATTTTCTGCTAGGAAATCGGCGACCGCTCTTCCCTTGATAACCTTGAGGGGTACAAACTTGAGATCAAATTCGGACAGCATGAGTGTCCACCTAGACAGCCTTCCGTTTAGTACGGGTTTTTCGAAGATGTATTTGACTGGGTCCATCTTGGAGTAGATATGGACCGAGTAGCTGAGCATGTAATGCCGCAACCTCTTTCTTGACCATACTAGGGCAAGGCATGTCTTTTCCAGTTGGGTATACCTCGTCTCGTACTCAATGAACTTTTTGCTGATGTAGTAGATGGCTCGCTCCTCGTTGCCAACTGTTTGTGCTAGCATCGCTCCCATGGCTGTGTTGGTTACAGTCAGGTATAGGGAAAGAGGAATCCCCGGTTGAGGTGGCATGAGAACAGGCGGTTTAGATAGGATTTCCTTTATCCTGTCGAATGCCTTCTGACAGTCGTCGTCCCAATCGGTGTGATCGGAGGCGCGAAGCTTCTTGAATATCGGTTCACAAATCATAGTGAGCTTGGCGATGAACCGGCTGATGTACTGGACCTGACCGAGAAATCCCCGAATCTCCTTCTCGTTCTTAGGCCGAGGCATTTGTTGAAGGGCTTTGATTTTGGTTGGATCAATCTCAATGCCTCTTTTGGTGACGACATGTCCCAAGAGTTTTCCGGAGGTGACCCCGAATGCACACTTCTGAGGATTTAGTCTCATGTTATATTTCCGCAGACGAGCGAAGAATTTCCGGAGGGCATTGATATGGCCGTCCCGTTGTTTTGATTTGACGATCATGTCATCGACTTATACCTCTACTTCCTTGTGCATCATGTCGTGTAGGAGAGTGGTAGCGGTTCTTTGATCGGTTGCTCCGGCGTTAATGAGGCCGAAAGGCATGACCGTGTAGCAATATGTCCCCCACTGTGTGGTGAACGCAGTTTTGTGCATGTCCTCCTCAGCCATTTTAATCTGGTTGTACCCGGCATACCCGTCCATGAAGGATAGGAGAGCATGTTCGGCGGTGTTGTCTACCAGAATGTCAACATGCGGCAAAGGGAAGTCGTCTTTTGGAGTTGCCTTGTTCAGATCCCTGAAGTCGACGCAAACCCGAATTCGTCCGTCCTTCTTTGGTACCGGCACAATGTTGGCCACCCAATCCGAGTATTCAGACACTTTGATGAACCCAGCCTTGAACTGTTTGTCCACCTCTTCTTTGATTTTTTAAGGCCCACTCAGGACGCATCCGACGTAGCTTCTGTTTCACAGGTTTAGCCCCGGGTTTGATGGGTATCCGGTGCTCTGCAATTTCTCTGTCAATCCCATGTATGTCTCTGTAAGACCAGGCGAATACGTCCTTGTATTCGTGGAGGAGGTCAATGAACTGTTGTCTTTCCGAGGGGTCCAGGGTTGTCCCTATCCTAAGTTCTTGAGGTGTATTGTCGGTTCCTACGTTAACAGGCTCGGTTTCCTCAATGATGGGGGTTCTGGTTTCCCGTTTGTCAAGTTCTTTGGCTAAGTGAGGTGGGTAGTTACTCAAGTCAAATTCCTCATGATCATTCGAATGCATTGCGATTAAAATGAGACGAGTCATAAGCAAACTTAGCGTTCATTAAGTTGACACGAGCGAAAAGCTCGGAAAGGACAGACATCTCTCGTGGTCGATCGGGCGACACGATAGAGGAAGTGGCCCCTGGAACAGGCTCCAGGTTGTCACCTTTCATTGGAGTGGGGGTGACCTTAGTAGACTCAGCCTCTGAATCAGCCACGACTTTGTGATAAAACAGTGGGAAGAGGACCTTGACTGGGACTTCCGGAGTGTTAGGAGCTATAATAGACTCTGACTCCGACTCAGACTCAGACTCAGATCCTTCAACACTTTCCTCCTTGAACATAGGGCCTTCTCCAGTTGTGATCTTGAGAATGCGGCCTTGGCGATCGGTCCACTTGATGGTTTTCCTCCAGCCTTGGGTGGCTTTCTCCGGGTCAGTATCGGAGATCAAGGCGGTTGGATCAAACTGATTGTCTTTCAGGGCGATGTTAATGATGTCCTCATTGTCGAGGCGTTTGATGTTATCTTCCCCAAAGAGTAGTGTGACAGCTTGTCCGTCGAGGCATGGTGACGGTTTGGACTCGGTTGATGCAGCTTCGATGTTGTCGGGAATAAAGTAGCAGTCCTGGAAGACTTCCACTCCCGGGTATCTAGCCTTCGCCACAGAGTCATAGATAGGCTCCGGAAAGCCGTGGTAAAGTTCGGACTCTCCCTCGGGGACAAAGTATCCGTTGAGAGTCAGGTGGTAGGGACGGAGGATGACTCCGTGCTTCTTGCATTTTCGGATTAGGAGGTTCATCTTCTGGATGTCTTCATTGGTAGGTTCATATCCCAGCCCAAAGGGAATGTTGGGGACCTTAGCCTGTTTCAAGGGAGGCAATGGGTCCTTTAGCGGATTGAGCGGCAAACCCGGGAAATAACCCTGACGCATCATGATACGGTTGATCGTGAGGCTGGCAAACGGGTCACATTCAGAGGTTGTTAGCTCATCAGTTATGGCGTTCACGGCTTGGAAACCCCACATTTCATTGTCGTCCTCCTCAATGGCTTGGGAGGCTACCCCTCTTCTCATGACTGCTTTGATTGGGGAAGCGGGGATCGTGATCGTTTTCCCGTTGAAGGGGACCCTGATCTTTTGGTGAAGCGTTGATGTGACTGCCTTGACGGCGTGAATCCAGGGATGTCCCAGGAGCATGTTGAAGGACGCGTCGATGTCGACCACTTGGAAACTGGTTTGTCTTTCTAGTGGCCCAGTTGCGACGGCTATAGTGATAAGCCCAGCGACCTTGCGACGAGTGCCATCGTAGGCGAGTACTCCTTGATTCGTTGGGATTAAATCAGATTCCTTAATACCCAGCCTGTGGGCAGTTTTCAGAGGAATGACATTCACGGCGGAACCGTCATCCACGAGGACCATTGGTATGTTCTTTTGGAGGCATTGCACAGTGATGTACAGGGCCAGGTTATGGTTGGCTCCGAACAGGGGGATATCCTCGTCGGAGAAGACGACCGGATTGCTCAGATCAGGGGCGTCTCTTGTCATGTGTGCCACTATTTCTTCTAGGGAAGAGGTGGAGGGCACGGTTAATTTCCCCAAGGCCTATCGATGCTCAAAAGACGTTGCGATTAGTTGCCAGATAGAGATCTCGGCTTTTGCTTTCTGGAGCTATTTCAGGATTGAGTTCTCGGGAGCCTTTGGTTGAGTGTCCACCTCTGGGACGATTTGGTCATTCGTTGTTGGAACGACCACTGGGTTGCTCGGATTCTGATAGGGACGTCCGGACCGGGTGAGATGTCCGATTTCCTTTGTCCGCTTCTCCTTTCCTGGGACGATATAGACATCCTCAACATCATCCCGCCATATGCCGTTAATTTCAGGGTCTCGAGGATACCTCGGAGGGGTATTCCTCGGTGGGTAGTTCTTGTGGGGGTGGTTATTTTGAAGGTGGTTTTAGTGGGGCCTATGCCAGAACGGTCGCGGGAGCAATCCATCCTGGGGTGGGTAGTTTTGAATGCTTGGGGAATTCTCCCACGGACGTGGTGTCGGGGGATTGAAGATGAGTCGACGGTAGGCGTCGTCGAGTCGGGTGATTCTCTCAGAAAGGCTGGCAATGGCCTCCTCAACTTGCTGAAACATAGTGAGCATAGTGGCAGCACTGAACACGAACACTCCGTCTGAAGGGTCCTTTTCCAGAGCATTTACCTCATCGTCGAGTGGCAAGATGAGATGAGAGCAGCCTAGGGTCGGCTCATCGTCAGAGATGGCGTGAATTCCCAGAGGATTCGTCTTGTTGTTTGGTTTAGTTGGTGGGGGTATAGGCAAGTCTCCCTTCTCAATCATGTCTTGAATGAGGTGCTTGAGTTTGAAGCAATTTTCGGTATCATGCCCTTTCCCTCGATGATACTGGCAGTAGGCGCTGGGGTTCCAAAATCGGGATTTCTTGGTGTCGGCCGGGTCCGGGGTGGGCCCGATCGGTTGTAGCTTCCTTTGGTCCATGAGCCTTTTCAAGGCACTTGCATAAGTTGACCCTATGTTGGTGAACACTCTCTGGGGGCGTTCGATTTTCTTGGCAGATGGTTCGACGAGGTTGACCTCATCAATCTTGTTTGTCTGACCGTAAGGGCGAGATCCGTTTGAGGTGGATCCTTGATAACCCCTGCCTATGGTCTTTGCTAAGACACCCTTTCGGAGGTCGTCCTCAATACGTGTCCCCAGAATCTGCAGATCTTGAAAAGTTTTGATATTCTGATACCTCAGCAGGTTGGCATAAACCGGGCGGAGGTTGTTGACAAATTTTTCCACCAGAGTTGATTCACTCGGCTTACTAACCAACTGAGTACTCACCCTCCTCCAACGGGTTAGGAACTCAGTGAATCCCTCCTTGTCGTTTTGGGTTAACACCTCGAGAGTACGGGTGTTGGCCTGGATCTCGACATTGTCGGCATACTGTTTGGCAAACTCAACTGCGATTTCATCCCAAGTGGTAAGGTTTTTTGGATCCAAGGAGTAGTACCATTGGCGAGGTATTGGCTCCAAAGAGGATGGGAAGATCCTAGTGAAAAGTTCCTGTTTGACCCCCTTAATGGCCATGTAGTCTTTGAAAGCACGGATGTGGTTGAGTGGGTCCTCCACTCCTTTGAATTTAGGCACATCAGTCAGGGTGAAGTTGTCGGAACTCGGTCCCCAACGAGTTCGAACCTTCGGTTATTTTCAAGGTGGATGTTGTTACCCCGGGCTAGGAGTTGCTCTTCCAAAAGTTTCAGCCTCTTCTCAGTCTCAGTCAGAGGTGGGGTATTATGTTCCCCAATTTCCTTGTTTTCCAGGGCGTCGATACGGGTCTCGACGTGATCCAGGGTGACCTTAAGAGCGGTAAGTAGGCTGGCTAGCTGATCCGTTGTGACATCTTTGTTGTTATCATTGTTGTTGTTGGACGAAGCTGAAGACGGGGCCATGGCTCTTGAGGCAGAAAAACGACTCACATTACAACTTAATCCGACACGGTTCCAAGACTGAACGCAGACAACACAGGGGACGAGACCAAGATCGACTCAACAAGACGGGGTGACCGTGTGTGGTCCCTCGGTGCTGACTCGATTTATGACGTGACGGTGTTTGACCGAACCTTTGACACGGGTCCAACATGACGGCGTGACGCCATTGGACAGGTCTCGTGGCGAGACGACTCATAAGTAAAGACCCATAAGTACGTTTGCTTTGACTCGATAGACACGAGGCGGAATTGGAATGGTGGACTGAAGTTTTCGAAAATAGGAATTTTCAAAAGATTCATTTGTCGCTTTAATGGGCGGCTTCCGAAGATAGAAATCTCCGCAAGTCGATCAGTTGAAAAGGGTTGTCTTAAGTTTATTTGCAAAAGACGGTTTGAGTTTGAGTCGGCTCGGGAAACGGCGTGTTGCTTCCCAAGACGGTTTTGAAATTCAAAATTGTATGTTTTGAAAATCGAGTTTGAAATGTTTGAAGAGGTCTCGGGTACGGTGTATGGTCCTCGGGATCCCGAAAGTGTCTCGAAAAAAGGGGTGTGTTTTTCTCGGGTTTTGAAAGAGCCATTGTCGGCGCGAAACGGGTTAAAATCCGTGTCTAGACGCGGCGATTATTACGGCGTAAAAAGGTGATTTGAAATGGTTATACAAAACCGGGTTTGAAAATCGTCATCACGACGGCCTAGAAAGGCGTGTTGAAATGGTTATACAAAACCGAGTTTGAAAATCGTCATTACGACGGCCTAGAAAGGCGTGTTGAAATGGTTATACAAAACCGAGTTTGAAAATCGTCATTACGACGGCCTAAAAAGGCGTGTTGAAATGGTTATACAAAACCGAGTTTGAAAATCATCATTACAACGGCCTAGAAAGGCGTGCAACGGTCGACAAAAGACCGAGGTTTGAAACGGCCATTATAACGGCGCAAAAAGTTGTTTTTGAAAGTTTGAAAATGACACGGAAGGACTTATGATCAAGTAGCACATAAGCACTCACAGTTCATTATATTATGCATCATGCTGACACGGGTTTTGGCTTAAAAGGGTGGGTTACACACCAAGCAATCAAACCCCGATTTTCGAGAGGGATACCAATCCAAACAAAATGTGTAAGGAGGGTGCCCTAGCCTCGTGCTCGAAAGTGATGAAAGCTCTTTGACGAAACAGGGATGTGTAACGTCAATGGTATGCTTGACTCAATCGGGATTCGAAACGCGGGGATGAGAAAACTCACGCCGACGAAACGAGCCAATTGGCCGAAAAGGGTTAGGTTGTGGGCCCAGACAAGGAACCCGACTTATGACCGTAATATCAATTAATGCACTTTAACCACGACCTCGTTCGAGTTTCACCTCTAAGGATCACAAAGACACAAGTGTCCTAGTTTTCCCCAGCGGAGTCGCCAATCTGTGGACATGGGCCCACCTGCATATGCCCAGCCGATCTGTGGTCAACGGCAGCGGTCTTTTTGAAAGCCACGCTCGGCGGCGTAAAGGTGCTTTCGACCGGATCATTTTAGATCGGTCGGTTTCGTCTCGGTAAGGGTCTCGAAACGATTAGAGATGTTCGGAGTCGCCACCAAGCATTTGTGGGATGCCTGGAACCCGTTCGAATTCCACTTTATACTTCGGTCAAATCGAAGCACAAAGCAGCGTTTTGACATAGGTACTAAAGGTAAGGAAATCGTCCCTCTTTAGCATCCTATCTCTAGAATGACTCTCGTACGCCCTGGATAAGGTCGTCCACTATCCAAAGTTTCTGAGTAAGAGGTGAAGGTACGTATTGGGAAGCCTTTTAATCAGACACCCAATTCCGCCCGCGTTTAGCGGCCTCTACTGATCGATCTTGGTTGGTTGAATGCAAAAGTTAATAAAACGGTTTAAATGCATGAATGCGCATCCAATGATTTAAACCTAACATGTGAGCTTTCTAAGTCGGTTGATTTAATCCAAGTATCAAGTATAAGATGTCGAGTTGGATTAATGATTGATTTGCATGCAAGACGGAAATTGAACATCCATTTACCGTATTACGTTTAGGGTGCATAACATGATCCATTTGTCTTAGTAAGGTATTTGGCAAATATGGTTTGAATAGTCATCTGATCCGTCCTATATCCGGGTTAACCGGAGTCGGGATCATCCTAGACTAATGCTGGAAGGGTACAGGCCCTGTACCAGACGGTTATAAGAGGCGCGAGCCTGCCGGCGGTGTAAGGGGCCTCCCTCTGGTTTTGAAAATGAGAAAGAAAAGGCCTGCTTGAGGCGCGGGTTAGCCAACGGCTGTATGCCGTGCTCTGGTCATTTAGAAAACGTTATAAAACGTGTTGAAAATGGGTATTTGGAGCCGGTTTGATTTTGAAAGGGTCGTTTAGAATGTATTTGTTGATTTGAAGAACTAGACTCGAATAATCATCATTGTTTGATAATATTCGATGTCGGGTTCGATTTGACAAGCTTGACATGAATAGTTTTGAAAATGATTATGGACTAATTGTATTAAGTCCATTTTGAATGTAATTAGTCGTTACTCATCATCGTACCCGGGTTAAAATCCGGCATGGTATAAGGAACCAAGGATGATTTCGTGTTGGTGACTAATATGCTTGTTTTGAAAATGTAAAGAAATGAAATAAGAGGCTTTAAAATTCCTTTTAAATGTCATTAACCAAATATTATCACCGAAACACGGATTTTAACCGTCATGGTATGAAGAACCAAGGGTGAAAAATGCTTTATGGTTAAAACATGTGAAATGAAACAAAAAGGTTTCAAAAATACTTGAAATGGTAAAAACCGATTACAAATATGAAAAATGGGTTGAGGGAAATGACGAGAACAAACACGGTTGATCTCTGGTCTGAGCACCCCATTTAGGCGCGAGCCAGTAGGCGACCTAAGGGGCTTCTGCCTCAGACCAAAAATCAGTTTTGGCTCGTTTATTCTATGTTTTGGTTCATGTTATGCATGTTTTAGCATGTTAAAGTCATGAAACGAATGAAAACATAATAAAAGAGGATTTCTACACCCTCATACTTACACGTTTGGTTATGGCGAGTGACCGACGTAAGTGTAACAACTTGTTTGATCGGAAAAAAACTCGGTTTAAAACCGTTTTGGTAAGTAAAAGAGTATTTTAAATGTTTAGTGATGGTGTAGTGGTCAAAGTGGTCGGACAAGTAGTTTAATGCACGATGACGGTACCAAACAATGTGTAAGGCTCGTGTTTACGATCGGTAGGTCGTAAACACGCGTCGGATTGTGACTTTAGAAGTCGAGTCGAGAATTTTAAGGGAGAAAAGAGGGGGCGGACACTCGCGTAAGTCTCAAATGGGTGGCATTTGAGGGGTATTTATAGAAGAATGAGTGGTTGTGTGAGTTTTGAGCGACGTGGCCACCTGGGCTGGTCAAAGAGGCGCGAGCCAAGTCGCGGCACTTCGAGTTGTGTTGTCACTATCACAACAAACGCAATCCTGATTTGTTCTATCCTAGGTTTTGTAGTCACATGTTTGGTACTTGACCATTCATGAATCCAGGAAAACTTAGTATAGAAGGCTTGAAGATATTTTGTTTTTGTGGTTGACTCGGTTTGACTCGTTGTTGGAGTCGGGATTTTGAATTTTCGAGTCGGTTTTTGGCTCGGTGTCGGTTTTGACTCTAGTTAGTGTCATTGTGACCCCGTCGTTGTGCATTAAACACTCGAGGTATTTTTGAAATGTTTTGTTTTCGAAATCGTTTTATTTTTTCCGACGTAAAGTTGTACACAAACTGTCGATCAAACGCTGCGATCCCAAAACATGTTGTAGTCCGATAATCATCGGGTGTTTGTTGGAGTCTCAGCAGATACTGGGTATCTACACATGCACACAAGATGCAATGCATGAAACTAAATTTGTCATTTTGGATTTTCAAAAGTAGGAACAATGAAATAAGAACACCTCAATGGGGCTGAGGTGTTAGTCCTCTATGTTGCTAGGACTACTCCAACCATGATCAAGATAAATTAAATAAAACAAAGAAAGAAGTAGACAAACCTCAAGAGGGTAGGAGCCTCCAAAGCTTGCTAGTCTTCCACCATATCATCATTATCATCATCTTCCTCAATAGAAGTGGACTCATAACCACTTCCCTCTTCACTTTCTTGTTCACTTTGTTCATCATCCTCTTCTTCTTCTTCTTCTTCACTAGCCTCTTCCTCAATGCTATCAACAACCTCATCACCGACAACCTCATCGTCACCCGGAATCTCACCCCGAGATGCACTCGGAAAGAAGACTTTCCTATCCGCCCAACTAGGCAAAGGACATGAAGGATCAAGTAGTCCTTGCCTAGCTAAATGAAGGAGGGGTGGATATTGGGCTAAGTAAGCATCTTCCCGATCCTTAAAAGCTTGTTTGTGCATCTCTTGCATAAGTAGAGTCATATAATCTTTGTTTGCTTCAACACCTTCGGGTTTGAACTCTTGGTACTTGAAAGGATAGGGTGGTGTGACAATGGAGGAGGAGGGCATTTCAATTTCATCCCTTGGTTGTCGGATGATGTATTCGGCTTCTTTTGAGAGGGGAAGGAGGTAGTTGGTCCGATGGACACTCAAACGACAAATCTTAGAAGGCAAAGTAAAAGATCTAGCCTCATTGGTGAGCCACCCATACTTGGTGTCAAGAGGGTTATGAGTGACCCACTTGTACTTGTTAATCATAGCATCCATATCAATGAGATGACCCCCCTTTTTCGCTACATACTTGCTTCCCACAATCAACATTTAGCCATCTTTCCACCAAAAGCCTTAGAGAATTGTAAGGCTTGGTGAATTCCCTTCCAATATTTAAGGCCGACTCAAGAAGAACACAATCGAGCTTGGTAAAGTGGTTGGTGTCTTTTCTTGCAATGATGGTCTATTCCCAATGACCTTATGCCACACTCTAATGCACGGATGGTGGACTAATAGAGCGCGACTAGCATTATAGTTCTCAAATTTCCTTCCGGAAATCGCCTCCCAAGAGGAGCGGGTCATACTTTCCGGGATTCTTGAAATAACTAGGTGAATCACTAAGACCCAATGCTTTACCCAATTCATCAAAGGTGATGCGCCTACTCACATTAGCTAGGCGGAACTCGATGTTTTCTCTAGTCTCTACCTTAGTAACTTTCAAAGAACTCAAGAATTCTAAGGTAAGGGAGGGGTATGTCAATTCTTTTGTAGCAAACAATTTTCCCAACCTCATGGCTTCAAAGAAGGCTTTAGTTTGCTCAAGGACACCCAACTTATTCAAGGCATCTTCACAAATAAACTTGGTGGATAGAAAGGATTTTCTAGCATACTTGGCAAATGTTTCCCTATGGGAGTTAGAAATGAAAATTACCTCCGGATAGTTCGAAAGTTGAGCAATTTCCGGAGTTGTTGATGTTGTTGCTTCCAAGGGAGGTTGTTGTTGCACTTCCAAGTTTGAGCTAGCTACCACCATAGCCAATGAGGCTTTCTTTGCTTGAAGACTCTTTTGTCTTGTTGAGAGTGCCTTTGCCTTAGGTGCCTTTGTTGCTCCTTTTGTCCTTGCCATTGATGATTTAACCAAGAAAAGAGTGAAAATCTTCAATTTCCAAGTATACCCAAATCGATTTTAAGGTGAAAGGCTTTTCCTTTATAATTTCAAAAATCGTCTCAAAGGTTGAAGATTTTGGTGCTTGGTTTGATTTTTGTTGAAAGAGGAGTGATTTATTGTTGTTAGAAAGATGATTTGATTTGATTTTGATGAATGTGGTTGAGGAAATCTTGTTTTGGTGATGGAGAGGATGAGGGTTTTGAGTTTTGGGGTTTATGGGTAGTGTTTTGAATGAAGGAATGGAGAAATGAATGGGGGATGAGGTATTTAAAATACCCAAAAAAATTTGAAATAGCAGGGGGAGACAAGCATCTTTCCTTCGGGACGCTCGGATTCTGCCTGTTTTGGCTTCAGGAATCTCGCCTAAAGACGGGCGTCTTTCAGCAAAGACGCTCGGATTTGTCAATTGCGGGACGGGCGTCTTCTGCTGAAGACGGGCGGATTCTCTTCCAGTGAGTTTTCTTGTTTTTCCCAGCCAAAAAGACGGGCGTCTTTCTTTCCAGAACGGACGTCTTTCTGCAGACGGGCGGATTCTCCTGCAGGACGCTCGGATTTATCAACAGTCCCAAAATTTTAAATTCTCAGCTCAGATGGACGGGCAGATTCTGACAAATATGCCCGGATTGCCTGACGACGGGCGGATTCCCATGAAGACGCTCGGATTCTGCCTGTTTTAGCCGGATTCAGTTCCATCCGTGTACTTGCATATCCCTTGTCATTTTTCATTCTTCAAATCTCGTGTTCTTTATTGTGGGGGCACTACTAAGGCATGAATAGCCTAAGCAATTGCTATCCCCATACTAAGCTAAAGCACTACACATCAATTGAATCATTAGTCCCTCCCTCACTTCTCTCAAAAATGATAATTATCTTGATCAAAGCATAAAAATCCAAAAATGACAAAAAATGCAATGTAAGAATTAAAATGCGAGTTAGGGAGTTAGAAATATTTACAAATGGGGGCATGTCTATTGAAGATCTTTATCATGATAATGAACAAGCTTTTGATTACTTCTTCAAGGTATTGAGCAACATCAACAACACCTTGGACATGCCCCCATGACATCTCACTAAGGATGAGAGTTTGGTGGAGTCCTCCCTAAACCCCTTGTTGTCGGTCTCGATCGATAGCATTGCTAATATAGGGATTGAAAATCCCTTCAAACTCATCGTCCCAAAGACCACAAACTTCATCTACTTGATCACTAAAGATCTCTTGAGTTGATGGAGACAACTCTCCCATTTTCTTGTCTTGGCCAATGAGGCCATCCTCTTCATTGCTTGACTTACGTGAGCTTTTCAAGCTCTCTTTGTTATAATTCACTTGCTCTTTGAATGGAGCATCTTCAATTTTCTTCTTCCATTGGAATTCCGACTTCTTCCTATCATCCTTTCGGCTATAATGATCAACCATAAAACATGGTTCATGCAAACGGGGAGCTCTCATGGTCTTGTCTAGATTGAAAGTTATGCTCTCATCTCCCACTTCTAGAGTGAGCTCTCCATGCTTCACATCAATCACCGCACCCGCGGTGTGTAAGAAATGTCTTCCTAGAATGATTGGAATGTTGGAGTCTTCTTCCATGTCAACAATGACAAAGTCCACCGGGATGAAAAATTTCCCAATTCTTACGGGAACATCTTCCCATATCCCTAATTATATCTTCGTCGATCTATCGGCCATTTGGAGTGTGATATTGGTGCATTTAAGCTCTCCCATCCCCAACCTTTTACTCACCGAGTACGGCATAACACTCACACTAGCCCCTAGATCACATAAGGCTTTGTTGATCGTGGTGTCGCCAATGGTACACGGTATTGAGAAGCTTCCCGGATCTTTTAGTTTTGGAGGTGAACTCCCTTGAAGTATTGCACTACTCACCTTAGTGAAGGCGATAGTCTCAAGCTTCCGGATCAACTTCTTCTTTGTGAGGATGTCTTTCATGTATTTTTCATAGGCCGGCACGTGATTGATTAATTCCGTGAAAGGAATTGAGACTTCCAAATTCTTCACAATTTCCATAAATTTTCCAATTTGGTCATCAAATTTGGCCTTGGCTTGACGACTCGGAAAAGGAAGTCTAATCATAATGGGCTCCTTCTCCTTGACCTTGTCTTCATTTTTCTTTGAAATTTCTTCTTTTGATGGTTCTCCATCCTTGGAGTTTTGCACAATTTCACTAGCTTCCACAACTTCATCCTCAACTTGCTTCTTTGGTGCCTCATACCTTGTACCACTCCTCAAGTGAATGGCACTAACCGTTTCATGTCGTGGGGGATTACTTTGAGGTGGTAATTGCCCTTTTTGTCTTTGTGAGCTTGAAAATGCTAGTTGAGTCAATTGGGTTTCCAACATTTTGGTGTGAGCTAGGATGTTGTTGATGGTGGTTTCCTTTGCTTGACTATCCTTTTGCATTTGAGTGAAAAACTCTTGTTGATTCTTTTGCATTTGGAGGACCGGTTTTTGAACATCAAAACCTTGATCATTTTGTTGATTGTATGGAGATTGATTTTGGTAACCTTGGTTTTGGTTGTAAAAGGGTCTTTGATTTTGGTTTCTCATGGGAGGTGGGGTGTATGTTGGTTGAGGGTTTTGAACATTTTGGCTTTTGTATGAGAGATTTGGATGGAATTTGGTGTTTTCATTGTAATAGTTTGAATAAGGGGTACCACTCTTGTATGCTTGGAAAGCATTCACTTGTTCATTTGTTCCCCTACATTCACTTTGGTCATGTCCCAAAGTTCCACAATTCTCACATATCCCACTTGGGATTGATGAAGATGCCGTCATGGCATTAACATGATGCTTTGGTGATTTTGAGGCTTCTTCAAGTCTAGCCATAGCTTTTTCAAACTTCAAATTGATGGCATCAATGTGAGCACTAAGTTGAGCACCCAATTGAGTAATGGAGTCCACTTCATGCTTTCCTCCTCTAGTAGCCTTGCGAGGTCTACTATATTGTGAGTTATGGACCGCCATTTCCTCAATTTTGTTCCAAGTTTGATTGTCATCAACTTCGGTGAACATTCCATTTGATCCCATGTTGAGAATGTTCCTTGAATCTTCATAAAGACCGTTCCAAAATTGTTGTACCAAGAACCACTCGCTAAGTCCATGGTGAGGACATGAGCGACAAATTTCCTTAAACTGCTCCCAAGCTTCATACAAAGATTCTTCATCCCTTTGCTTAAAGCCCGTGATTTGAGCTCTTAGCATGTTAGTCTTTTCCGGTGGATAGAACTTTTTGTAGAAAGCTAGAGCCAACTTGTTCCAAGAATCAATTCCGAGAGTAGCCTTATCAAGGCCTTTCAACCATTGTTTCGCGGTGCCAATTAGAGAAAAAGGAAATAAGACCCATCGAATTTGGTCTTGAGTTACACCGGTTTGAGAAATCGCATCACAATAGTCATAAAAAGTCTCCATATGATAATGAGGGTCTTCACTAGGCATCCCCCCAAATTGGCTTCTTTCGACTAATTGGATAAATGCTGATTTGGCAATAAAATTTCCGGTTAGATGTTGTGGTGTGGGAGTACCATTGGGTAGGTTCTCCTCGGTGGGCACGGAATGTGATGAAAACTTAGGCATTGTGGGTTGATTTTGTGTTGGATTTTGTGTTTGGTTCTCCTCACCTTCTCTTGCAAAAGGGTTGATGAACTCAATAGTATTTGGTTGAATATCTACAACCTCACCAATACCTCTCAAAGTTCTCCTAGCAAGTCTTCTATTGGTTGTCAAAGTTCTTTCAATTTCGCGATCAAAGGGTAACAAGTCACCTTGTGACCTTCTAGACATGCAAAATATCAAACAACTTGAAAAAAATTAGAACAAACCTTGAGGAGTTTTACTTCCCCAAGGCAAAGAAAGACACAACTAATAACAATATAAGAAAATCTAAATCAAGTTAACACCGTCCCCGGCAACGGCGCCATTTTTTGGTCGGGACTAAATCTTTCGGTTACTTGTCGTTAGGAGCACCTAGACCAAAACACAATTTATAACTTCACAAACAACTCTACAATTAGTAAAGAGGCAAGTAAAGGTCGGATCCCAAGGGACGGGAATTGAGATGAGATTTCTATTGCAACTAGTAGTGTCTTAGGGGTGTCACAATTGGGGTTTGATGTAGAAGATTACTAAACTAAATAGCAATGAAAGTGAACAAGCAAGATGAATTAAAAGGGATGTAAACAATTGATAAAAAGCATTAGGGTGTCATGGGGTCATAGGGGATTCATGGGAATTGATCATACAAACATATTCTCAAGTTATAAGCAAGCAATTATTGTTGTGATGGATCGAGTTGGTTTATATCTTACAATTCTAGGAAAGTTTGGGTCCCAGAGCCGAATCGATTAGATTGTACAACACCTACAAGTCGACTTAGTCTTCCCTACTCAACAACATGCATGGTCTAATGAGACTCGAGTTGGTTTATGTCTTACAAGTCTCATTGAAAAGATAGGTGATGGGTAAAAAATGCAAGGATTCATAGGCTCACATTTCATCCAACATAACATGTGCATGAGTTGAGATCGCAACAAGCAAGCAAATAAACTATGAAAGCATATTAATTTAAGCATGAATCATTCCCCATGTTGGTTTCCCCTAATTACCCATTAACCCTAGCTAAGGAACTACTCACTCATTATCATGTTGAACATGCTAGCAAGGTTGTCAATCATACCAACAAAGTGAAACTTGATGAATAAATGAAAGTGATTAACAATAATTAAAGAGGAATTAAAAGAATTATACCTACTAATGATTCTAATAATAAAGCAAAGAATAAAAGAAGTACTTGAATGCTTGATTGAGAGGTTGTCAATCTCCCAATAATAACCCAAATAATCTTCAATTACCCAAAATAAAGGATGAACAAGAAAGAGATTAAGGAAATAAAACTTGTATTAAAACTTGATTAATTGTTGATTACAAGATTAAAGAGAGATTTGATTGATATTAACTACTCTAAAGATTGCTAAGAAGAACATTCTCTTCTAATTAGACTAATGGGGTATTTATAGTGGGGATTAGGTGAATGAATTTGGGTTAACTAAGGGCTTAAATGACGATTAAGTCCCTTGTTGAAGAAACGCCGGTCTTTTTGGAAAGACTCCGGTCTCTAGGGAGACTCCGGTCTCTAGGGAGACTCCGGTCTCTAGAAAAAGATGTGCATCCTTCCTTGAAGCTTGAAGAAGACGAAATGGGTCTGCCTGGGAATCCGGGCGTCTTTAGCACGGGACGGGCGGATTTGGTGGTTTCTGCCCGGGCGTCTTGGGGTGAAGACGGGCGTCTTCTGGAGTCTTTGCCCGGGCATCTTGGAGTGAAGACGCACGGATTGTGGTGGTGGAGACGGGCGTCTTCTGGGGAAGACGCACGGATTGCTGGGCAGTCTTGTTTCTTCTTCTTCTTTTCTTCCTTTTTCTTCATAAAATCCTTGGGGATTTCCTCGGAGATGCAAGGATCTTTTCTCATCATTGCAAATCTACTATAGTATGTACAAAGGCCTTCTAATCTTGTCTCTCCTTGATGCTTGGTCATTGAATTCAATCAATTTAGCCTCATTTTGCCATGAAAATGCAAGGTTTGCACTCCTTTCCTACCAAGGGATCAAAACCTCAAAGAATATGCAAAATAAAGAACTAAAGACAATAAATGACCCAAATATGCACTAAAAAGCATGGGAACAAGGCTAATTCGGGTACTAAATATGCTCTAATTATGGTCACATCAGTAGGCTTCGACGTGTGAAGCTGAACCACTTCAAATATTGTGTGTCCTTGCAGTTTTTCTTTTCGTTCATTTCATTACGTTCATAATCCCTTAGTTAATTAGTTAAAGTTTAATTAATAAACTTTAAGTAATTAATCATTGATATAAAATAAAAAGTAGGCATAAGTTTTTGAATACTCAATTCACCCCCCCTCTCGAGTATTTCGGGTGTGATAGACTCTTCAAGGGACAAGCATCGAGGATGACATCCGTAAAGGGCTCTTGTCCAAAACGGTAGGTCGTGGATATCAAGGCTCAACAAGTCGTTCTTACGGCTCTACTAGCAAGACTGATGAGGTTAACCTTCTCGAACCATCAAAGAAGGGTAACCCACAAAGAAAGTTCACAAACATTGGGGATACGTACTCCAACGCTCTGAAGAGATTGATAAAACAAGGAAAGCTCCAACACATAGGGCCTACACCTGAACCAGAAAAGAAGTCCAAGTCCTAGGACGAGAATTCGTACTAGGAATATCATAGAGGTAAGGGACACGATATAAAAAAATGTTACAAGTTAAAACATGTACTTCAAGACATGATTGAAGACGGTCGCCTACCAATACCGCCTGGAGGTAAGCCTAACAATACTCAGAATCCTCTTGAATTCAGATGATTACAAGTGAAGAATCTACCCTAGATTATTCACACCTCATTTCTCCAGTCGAAGAAGGGATCCATGCAATAGAAGATGAAGGGAACTACTCCACCATTTCCCCTACTATCACCGACTTTATCACATGGGCAAAGAGCGTGAATAGACAAGTCTCAGAACTAGAAAGTGTAGTGGCCACCCTACGTAACCCAAGTACAACACCTAAAGAACGTGTGCCACTAAATATCTCTCAAAGTGCTACAATGCAAGAAGTAGTAGCCGTGGTTGATGAGCTAATCGACCAAATCATCTACTTAGAAGCCGAAATCATAAGGTTGAGAGAACTCGCTACTATCAATGGAGTGTGGGCCGATGATGATGAAGATGAATACCTCACCGAACACTACCTAGTCAAAATCAATGAGGAAATAGTTCAAAACAGTGAGGACCAAGATATAGACTACCTTACTCGTTCGGGGCATCCATATCAAAATGCTTCTCAAAATGGTCCCATAGCAAATGGTCCAATTACCAATACCATCATTGTCACACCATATGATAGCGAGGATACCTCCACTAACCACTTACTAAAGCAACTACAGAAAACAAAGGCTGATCTTTCAGTCTGGCAAGTAGTTGCAAGCCCATTCCCACATCGCCAAGCTTTACTGCAGGCCTTGGACAAATTAAATGTGGCACATAACTCCACACCTGATGACGTAGTCAACTTGGTCTTCCAAGATTCAACTAAGCTAAGCAACCCAGTTACTTTCTCGGATGAAGATTTGCCACCTTTCGGCGATAGTCACAACTTGGCTCTATACATTACATTCATTTGCTTAAAGAAGAATGTGCCAATGACTTTGGTGGATGATGGATCGGCAGTCAACGTCATACCATTGAAAACAGCATACAAATTAGGCATGAAAGAGTCAGATTGGACCCCTACCAATCAAGGTGTTCGCGCATATGATGGTACACGACAAAAAGTGGTAGTACTAGTTAACCTTACCATATCCACATGGCCGATCGAGCGAAAGGTTAACTTCCAAATAGTGGACATCGAAGCATCCTTCAACATACTTCTGGGAAGACCTTGGATTCACGCTTCCAAAGCAGTAACATCCACCCTCCACCAAAAAATCAAGATCCCACTAGATGGAAAAGTGGTGACGATCACTTCGTCACCCATTAAAGCGGTAATAGAAAAGAGGTCAAGCAACCAAGTAATTGCAGATCTAGTATATGAACTTGGGGGCTTCCATAGCATAAACCTTGTAGAGAGTGAGTTGGCACCTTTGTACTTCGATCCCTACTCTAACTTAGTGGTCAACCACATGCTTAAATCTCAGGGATACTTCCCGGGAAAGCCATTGAATCCTGTCCAAAGAAATACCTTTTCACCTTACAAAGAAGGTAACTCACAAAGGATACCACTAGGATTAGGATACAAACCCACCAAAGAAGAAGCTCTAGAGATGCTCACTCAATTCCAAAACCGCAGGCACGTGGGGATCCAAATGCGACCCTATCTCCCTACCCTAAATGGATACTCCGTTAGAGAAGGGAGCCAAGAACGCTTTCACAGGTTTCCCGAGCCTTGGCATTACATAGAAAAGCAACTAGCTGGAATCGAGATCTTTCACGATTGCTACTTTATTGCTACTAAAACGGTTCCTACCGTCAAGACTCGTCAAGCACCTTGCTTAGACGAACAAGCTGTTAGCCTACTGTTTGGAGAAGATCGATTTGTTAGAGCCTCGCAGGATGAGATCATTACCATGATACTTCAAGATGATCACTTCAACCCTACCGATTGATCACAGAAACCAGTTCGAATCAGCAAAAAGGATGGAGAAAGTCGATCAAGTGGACGAACAACCAAGGAAGACTCTTCAAGCTCCCCACTGGAGAAGGAGAGATGTTCAAAGGAGAACCAAAAGACAACAAATTCGAGGCAGAGTTAGAGTCGGAATCAGAGTCGGAGTCTAGAGAAGTCCTTTGAGAGTCTCCTCTGGTCGTCACTCCCACTCCCCTTGTTTCTCCTAGCTTAGCATCAAGTAGTAACAGTAGTTCGGGAAATGTCCTAATGGCTGCCCCTTTACCGCCACTGACTACCGAACAGATGGCTTCTTTGTTTTAACTCTTTTCAAATTTTAATATGAATAAATCAGGTTTTGCTTACTCTTTGTGTTATTCTGAATGCAATTCTGTTTACGATGATAATGAGGATGACCCAGACCCAGACTCAATACCTCCTTACATAGCTAAAGAAATACTACAAGAGGGGGAAGGGGCACCAGTCATAGAAAACACTGAACCCATCAACGTAGGAACCGAACTAGAACCCCAAGAACTTAGGATAGGGACAACCTGGAGCCTCGCAGAAAGGGCCAGTTTTATATACCTCCTACACGAGTTCAAAGACGTTTTTGCTTGGTCCTACAAAGACATGCCAGGGATCGACAGGGATATTGCCGAACATAGAATTCCGATCAAACCAGGTTTCAAACCCGTAAAGCAGAAGCTTCGTCGAATAAGGACAGAATAGGCTCTTAAAATCAAAGAAGAAGTCGATAAACAATTCAAAGCCGGGTTCATCAAAGTTTCCGAGTATTCAGACTGGGTAGCCAACATAGTACTCGTGCCCAAAAAGTATGGGAGAATCCGTGTTTGTGTTGATTTCAGAGACTTGAATAAAGCGAGTCCCAAGGACGACTTTCCTCTACCACATATCGATATATTGGTGAATAATACAGCAGATCACGTGTTGTTGTCCTTCATGGATGGATACGCGGGATATAACCAGATCAAGATGGCCATAGAAGACATGCATAAGATCGCCTTCGTCACTCAATGGGGTACCTATTGCTACATAGTTATGCCATTTGGGTTAATCAATGTTGGGGCTACATATCAACGCACCGCGACTACGCTACTACATGACATGATGCATAAAGAAGTCGAGGTGTATGTAGACGATATGATTGGCATGTCCAAGGATAGAGAGGGGCATATCGATAACCTCCGAAAGTTCTTCTCTAGACTACGAAAATACAACATGAGGCTCAACCCTCAGAAATGTGCATTTGGGATAACATCCGGCAAACTTATGGGGTATGTTGTTAGTCAACGAGGAATAGAAATTGACCCTTCCAAAATCAAAGCTCTAATAGAAATGCCACAACCTTAAACAGAGAAGGAAGTTAGAGGATTCTTGGGCAAGGTGCAATATATAAGGCGATTCATATCGAAACTCACCATGATCTGTGAACCTATCTTCAAAAAGCTAAAGAAAACAGATCACACCATGTGGGATGACGACTGTCAAAAGGCGTTCGACCGAATCAAGGAGATACTGGCCAAACTGAAAGAAAAGTAGATTCATATACATACTAACATACTCATATATGTCGAAATTAATTTGTCATAAAATTAAATGTGGATTTTATGCATGCAAACAATATAATAAAAGAGAAGAAATCATATCCTTACATTGAAATTTCGGTTCAAGTGGGCACAAAAGAAATCTCCTTTTCTTTTGTTCTTGAGCTTTCCTTAATGGAAGAACAAGATCCAAGTGTAGGATCTCTCCTTAGGAATAATACCCAAAGCTAACTCTTAATCTAATTAATATTATTTGAGCAAGTATAATATTAATCTTAGTGAAAAATTGAACCAAAATTGTTTGGTTTTTTACTCTCTAAAACCGGTTAGAGGAGAGGGATTTTTAGAGGTTTTTCTCTTTCTAAAAATATTTTGAAGTAAGAATGAATGAATATCTACAATCTTGCATGTAGTGTATATTCAAAAATAAAAGACAAAACTCTTTTTCTTTTTCTTTTGTGAACCGTGTAAGAGGAGAGGAGAGGGGAAGAAAAAGACCCAATGCATGCATTAGTTTGCCTTCACAAGGTAAATAGGGTTGCATGGCTACTCTCCTATTTTAATCATTATGTTTACCACTAATTGTAAACACAATATTAATCCTAATCCTCCTCCAAATTTTCGGCACATGTATAATATGGATTCCATATTATTTTTGTCAATTGTCAATATGTCACATGTTACATGTCACATAAATTTGTTATGTATTTTTAACATATTAAAAATTAACGTATTATCAAAAATACTTCACATACAAAAAATCGACTTAGTAATATCATAATTACTTGTACCAAAATTTTACCAATTTATAAATCGCATTTATAATGATTCATTCAAATCCAATCGTTTCTTTAAACAATAATTTCATCCGAGTAATAATACAATTCGATTACTCGGACATCGTATCTCATTTAATCACATTTCAATTTGATACGTAAATTTTACTTCCAAAATCGTCCGTCAATTTTTTCAAGTAATTTAATTAACTCGTAACATTATACGATTAATTAAATGATCAATTAAGAGTATTGCCCTATAGGTATGACCTAGGGGGTCAATCGATCACCACCGTCACACGACAAAGAATAATGTGAAACTCTAGTCACCAATCATTACCGATATATGTTGACCAGTTGACAAAAAAATATTTCCCAATTGTATTCTTTAAAATGAGATTTAATAATGATATTTAAATCATATGATCGCACTATTGTTGAGGACACATTTCCCAACAATCTCCCACTTGTCCTCGACAAGTGTGCGTCACCAATTCTCTTGTCCTATTACTATCTCCCACTCAATGCAAGGTGTCTTTCAGGTCGTACTTGCAAGTGATCATATCGAGAGTGGTTTCCTCGATCTGGAGAATAACTGATTGACCGGACTTATCTATCATAGATACTTTCCGAGCGTGGCCACGCATTTCCAGTTCATTACTCCTCGAGTGGCCCTGAGATATTGTTATAACCCTGACTAGGGGTGGACAATTCCTATCGCACTCATTCCCTTCGACTAGCCACAGCCATCATAACCCAAAATATGCCCATTTGACCCCATTTACGAAGGTCGTAGTAACACAAATCAAAGTTAATCTGAAACTGTGCCATCTTAGGCGAACAGTCTTTAGTCAAAAGAATCGACTCATTTGAATACTATAGTAGCTCTCGCCACGACCAGGCTGTATAAATTTGCCAGAACTCTATAAGCGGTCATAAGGCCCTACAAAATGTTCCTAACAGTCTGCCTATGTGATCGACTAGTCATCTCACATGACTCTATGGCACTTGAACTTGCCATCAATCGCCTCACACTCTAGTCACTTCGAGACGTCACCTCATACAAGTGACTATGGGCAAATACTATGTTAATCCATGTTCACTTTAACGGGGTTCAATTGTCTCTACAACCCGTTTGGATGTAACAATGTATAAATTAAAGATAAAAGACAAATGTGATTATGAACATGAACAAAAACAACACTTTTATTTCATTTCAAAATCTAACAAAAATTTGGTACACGTTTAAGTCCCATGGACGTAACATGTCCATCATGTTTAGCCTGCGATAAAGGCTTGGTGAGCGGATCGGCTATGTTGTCATCCGTCCCAACCTTACAAATCGCAATTTCCTTTCTTTCAATGAAATCTCTTATTACATGATATTTTCTAAGTACATGTCTAGATCTATTACTAGACTTCGGCTCCTTAGCTTGGAAGATCGTCCCACTATTATCACAATAGAGAGTGATGGGATCATTGGCGGTAGGTACTACTTTTAGACCTTCCGTGAATTGCTTGATCCACATAGCTTCCTTGGCAGCTTCTGATGCTGCTATGTACTCAGCCTCCGTTGTCGAATCCGCGGTTACAGCTTCCTTGAAGCTTCTCCAGCTTACGGCACCACCATTGAGCATGAACACGAAACCAGCTTGTGATTTCAAGTCATCTCTATCTGTTTGAAAACTTGAGTCCGTGTACATTAACACGCAACTCAGTGTCTCCTCCAAACACAAGGATAGAATCCTTAGTTCTTCTCAAGTACTTAAGGATGTTCTTGACAGCAATCCAGTGACTCTCACCTGGATTTCCTTGATATCTACTCGTCATACTCAAAGCATACGAGACATCAGGACGTGTGCATATCATGGCGTACATGATTGATCCGACAATGCGAAGCATAAGGGATCAACTTCATGCGTTCAACATCATGGGGCTCGGAGGGAGATTGAGTCTTGCTCAATATCGTCCCGGTTACCATAGGTACCAAACCCCTTTTGGATTTGTCCATGCTGAACCGTCGAAGAATCTTATCGACATAAGACTCTTGACTTAGTGCCAATATCCTCTTGGATCTATCTCTATAGATCCGGATACCTAATATGCGTTGTGCCTCTCCTAAATCCTTCATTTGGAAGTGGTTACCTAACCACTTCTTGACAGAAGACAACATTGGAATATCATTTCCAATGAGTAGTATGTCATCGACATACAAGATTAGGAACACAACATTGCTCCCACTGAATTTCATGTATAAACATGGTTCCTCAACACTTCGAGTGAAACCATTTTCCTTTATAACATGATTGAATCGATGATTCCAACTTCTAGATGCTTGCTTAAGACCATAAATGGATCTCTTAAGCTTGCACACTTTGTTAGGATTTTCAGAATTAACAAAACCTTCGGGTTGTATCATGTACACCTCCTCTTCTAAATGCCCATTTAGAAAAGCGGTTTTGACATCCATTTGCCATATTTCATAATCATGAAATGCGGCGATCGCTAACAAAATCCGTATGGATCTTAGCATGGCTACGGGGGCAAATGTCTCATCATAATGGAGACCTTGGACTTGGGTAAATCCTTTTGCCACTAGCCTAGCTTTGTAGACATCATCATGTCCTTCTATGCCATTCTTGACTTTGAATATCCATTTGCATTGAAGGGGTCTTGCCCCTTTAGGCAAATCTACCAAGTCCCAAACTTGGTTTTCATGCATAGAATACATTTCGGACTTCATGGCTTCAAGCCATAAGGAGGAATTTGGACTAGAGATTGCGGTCTTATAGGTGGCGGGCTCGTCACTTTCTATAAGAAACACATCGAGTGTTCCATCTTCCTCGATAAGTCCCACATATCGATCGGGATGGCGAATTACTCGACCCGTCCTTCTTAGTGGAGGAAGTACAACCGCGTTAGACGACGAAGGAACATCTTCTTGCGTCTCTACCTCGGTTTGTGGCTCTTGAACTTCATCAAGTTCAAAATTTCTCCCACTCTGTCTCTTAGAAATAAACTGGCTTTCTAAGAAGACAGCCTCGGAAGACACAAACACTTTGTTATCTTGAGGTTTGTAGAAGTAGTAACCTCGAGAGGTCAAAGGATAACCTACAAAGATGCATTTTTCGGATCTTGGGGCAAGCTTATTGTCGGGTTTAGCCTTGACGTAAGCATCACATCCCCAAATTTTCATATAGGATAGATTAGGAACTCTTCCTTTCCATGTCTCAAATGGAGTCTTTTCGGTGGCTTTAGTGGGACTATTATTTAAAGATAGAATTGCAGTTTGGATTGCAAATCCCCAAAATGAGTTCGGTAACTCGGTTTGACTCATCATGGATCGAACCATATCAAGTAGGGTTCGATTTCTCCTTTCGGCAACACCATTCAGTTGTGGTGTTCCGGGTGGAGAAAGTTGTGATATAATACCACAACCTTTCAAGTGTGAATCAAATTCAAGACTAAGGTATTCACCACCACGATCGGATCGTAGTGCCTTAATCCTTTTGTTCAATTGGTTCTCTACTTCGTTTTGGAATTCCTTGAATTTCTCAAATGCTTCACTCTTGTGTTTCATTAAATAGATATACCCATATCTACTCAAGTCATCGGTGAAGGTTATAAAGTAGTCATAATTACCACGAGCGGTGATACTCATTGGTCCGCATACATCGGTGTGTATGAGTCCCAATAGCTCACTAGCTCGTGTCCCTTTACCACTAAAAGGATTACGAGTCATTTTGCCAAGTAGGCAATATTCGCATGTACCAAATGATTGATAATCAAATGGTGTAATCACATTAGTTGAAATTAATCTTTTGATGCGATTCTCGTTTATGTGACCTAATCGACAATGCCAAATGAACGCTTCACTTGGGTCACTTGATTTGAGTTTCTTTGATTGAATGTTATAAATATCATTCGTTGGATTTGAGGTCTCTAAAATGTAAATGCCATTAATGGAAGAAGCTTGGCCAATAACCAAATCATTCCTAGAAATAGTACAACGATTGTTCTTAATGACAAAACAAAAACCGTCCATGTCCAAAGATGGCGATTGAAATAATGTTTTTAGAGAGCGTAGGTACATAAAAACAATTATGCAAATACAACTCAAATCCATTAGGCAAAGCTAAAACATAAGTTCCCTTGGATTCGGCCGCTACCCGAGCTCCATTTCCAAGGCGTAGATCCACATCTCCCTTGCTAAGCCTCTCCACATCTCTTAAACCCTGTAAATGATTACAAAGGTGAGAACCACAACCGGTATCTAGTACCCATGTCGTAGTGGAAGTATAATTTATATCAATAACATTAATTTATTTAGGAATTGTACCTTTTGGAACAATGAGTCCTTCCCTTATATTTCGCAAATACATAGGGCAATTCCTAAGCCAATGTCCCATGCCATAGCAATAATGGCACTCATCATTAACTTGCTTGAAGTTTTTGACTTTCTTTCCTTTCTTCTTGAACCTCTTTCCCTTTGACGCAAGAACTTGATTGCTAGAGCTCCCACTAGCTTTGGCATCTTTATCTTCCAGAGACAAAGACCCTATAGATCGTATGAGGTAGTCTTCCTGAGACGGACTCACACGAGGTCTAGTAGTAGTGGGTGGTTTAGAAGAAGTGATGAAGTTAAGGTTTCCATCCGAACCTATCCCAAAATGAAGTTCTCTAGTTGTATCGAATTTGTTGTTGGAGCAAACGTCGTCAAGAACATTGTGATATGACTCAATAGTTATAGGTGCGGTAGCATTTGATGGATTCATTGTAAAAAACTACAAATATGGAGGAAAAGGAAACATTAACATTTGTCTTTTTAAATCATACTTGTAAATTAACAAGATATGAACATTTATATAGTGACCTCTACCCAACTATAATAAATGATTCCAAGACCCAAATTCATGTCAACTTAGGCACGGGGTAGCCGATGAAACCCTCATCAATATAACTCGGTGGATTAACCTTTTAATCGATTCTACTTTTAGAACTCTTGGTCGATAAAATTACTCTAATATTTATCTATAGCCCAAAACACATCAACAAGGGCACGGGGTAGCCGATGAAACCCTTATCAATTACTTTTGTTGAGTTCAATCCAAATTTCGAATAAATGTGTCCATTGTCCAAACTCACATTAACTTAGGCACGGGGTAGCCGATGAAACCCTCATCAACATGAATTTGGTGGATTAGACATTTATCAACCACTTCCCCTACGTAACAAGGTTTGTACCCCGGGGTAGCCGAGTGCACTCCCTCGCGAAATAGGTTTTCATGGTTTCTACTATTTGGTAAGGCTATGTCTCAATTAATTGTTTTAGCGAGAGGTCATGTCAATTTATTATCTATCACGTTTTAAGTGAACTACAGCGGTGAACTACGATAATTTTAATTGACACGGTCGATAAACTCGATAAAATAAGGATGCATGTTTTAGTTATGGCGATTTAGCAATGCATGTGACATAAAATAAAATGCAAGCATAAAGATAAATAAATCCTAGTATGGCCTTTCCTAAAATAGAAAAACTTATTTAACTATTACATATTCGGAAACCAACTCCATTGGTCCCTTGAACTTCGGTTGTGGCACGCATCTCGAGGTAACACCGTCTTTATGTATCGCCATTCTTGAAGAAATCCGTCTTTGGGTACTCCGGAATGAATAAAATTACATAATAAATTACATAATTTCCTATTATACATTTGTAACTAAAATAAAATAAATCTATTAAATTACAAAACGGTGATACGAGATCACAATAAAAATTACAACCGAATCGATATTCCCATACATTTCGGGAAATACCAATTAAAATCTAAGGCCATACTAAGTAAAATTACATAATTCAAAAATTACATAAATTAAAATTATGACAATCATAAAGAAAATGCAGCATTATAATATGTATGAACATGCTCAATTTTATGCTAAATCGCCTTTAATTAGCCAATATCGTATATTACTCGGTTTTTACGGATTTGCGTGATTTCAACATTTTATAATCACAAAAATACATAAACTCATATTTATGCATAAGTTAATTACCCTAACCTCTTAGGACTCAAAATTTAGTCTTCACTAATAATTTGACCATAATTAACCAATATTTTATAAAATTGTTCATAAATGGTCCAAAATTACAAAAATAAGCTATTAAACTTCAAATGAATCACAAAATTTCAAATAAATTTGAAATTTGAAATTTAAACTCATGAACATTCTGGAAAAATTCCATGACACTCATAATGTTCAAAATTTTAGGTTAAAAAATTTCGAAATTTTTCCGGAAAAACAATGTTGCGGTTTATCGATTTTAATAAAATAATCATAAAAACATGGAAAAATTATTTTCATTAACTTTTCAATTTTAGATCTGAAAAATATAATAAAATGCAACATTAGACGTTTTTCCTAAGTCATAGATTATGATTTATTAATTTTTCACTAATAATGTCACTATTTATGCTATTTTTCTTCAAAAATCCATAAATCATGCAAAAAGACTTTTTTATAGCCAATTATTTTACACACATCTTGTAAAATTGCATGTGACAACATATTAATTTTCTATGACCAGATTCGAAATTTAACTCATATTAACCTATTTTTCACTTAAATCCGAATTTAATAATGAGAAATTCATTTTTCGAGCATAACAAGTCCAAAAATTATGAAAAATTACAGGTTATCTCAAAATAATATATGTGACAACATATCCAAAAACCAAGTGAAAATTCGAAGTATAGCTAATTTTAGACCAAAAATGACATTTTTACTCATAAAATCACATTTAAATGTCATTATAGTGAAATATGAACAATAAAAATCCGAAAAATTAACCAAAATATCCTAAAACATTTTAGGACCAGAAATATTAACATGCATGGATTAATTTCGTGATATCTCATAATAACACAAATTTTACAAGTTTTATTTGTTATTCTTATAACTCGGAAAAACTTTTAACCAATTTGCATGCAAACAACCGTGGCTCTTGATACCGATTGAAAGAAAAGTAGATTCATATACATACTAACATACTCATATATGTCGAAATTAATTTGTCATAAAATTAAATGTGGATTTTATGCATGCAAACAATATAATAAAAGAGAAGAAATCATATCCTTACATTGAAATTTCGGTTCAAGTGGGCACAAAAGAAATCTCCTTTTCTTTTGTTCTTGAGCTTTCCTTAATGGAAGAACAAGATCCAAGTGTAGGATCTCTCCTTAGGAATAATACCCAAAGCTAACTCTTAATCTAATTAATATTATTTGAGCTAGTATAATATTAATCTTAGTGAAAAATTGAACCAAAATTGTTTGGTTTTTTACTCTCTAAAACCGGTTAGAGGAGAGGGATTTTTAGAGGTTTTTCTCTTTCTAAAAATATTTTGAAGTAAGAATGAATGAATATCTACAATCTTGCATGTAGTGTATATTCAAAAATAAAAGACAAAACTCTTTTTCTTTTTCTTTTGTGAACCGTGTAAGAGGAGAGGAGAGGGGAAGAAAAAGACCCAATGCATGCATTAGTTTGCCTTCACAAGGTAAATAGGGTTGCATGGCTACTCTCCTATTTTAATCATTATGTTTACCACTAATTGTAAACACAATATTAATCCTAATCCTCCTCCAAATTTTCGGCACATGTATAATATGGATTCCATATTATTTTTGTCAATTGTCAATATGTCACATGTTACATGTCACATAAATTTGTTATGTATTTTTAACATATTAAAAATCAACGTATTATCAAAAATACGTCACATACAAAAAATCGACTTAGTAATATCATAATTACTTGTACCAAAATTTTACCAATTTATAAATCGCATTTATAATGATTCATTCAAATCCAATCGTTTCTTTAAACAATAATTTCATCCGAGTAATAATACAATTCGATTACTCAGACCGTATCTCATTTAATCACATTTCAATTTGATACGTAAATTTTACTTCCAAAATCGTCCGTCAATTTTTCAAGTAATTTAATTAACTCGTAACATTATACGATTAATTAAAGGATCAATTAAGAGTATTGCCCTATAGGTATGACCTAGGGGGTCAACTGATCACCACCGTCACACGACAGTAATGTCAAACTCTAGTCAGCCAATCATTACCGATATATGTTGACCAGTTGACAGTAAAAATACTTCCCAATTGTATTCTTTAAAATGAGATTTAATAATGATATTTAAATCATATGATCGCACTATTGTTGAGGACACATTTCCCAACACAAACCACAAGTGCTCATGCCACCCCAACGAGATCAACCTCTTGGTTTATATCTCACAGTATCTGAAACAGCCATGGGAGCTATGCTAGCACAAACCGTGGGAAAAGAAGAAAGAGCTATCTACTACCTTAGTAAGAAGTTCTTGGAATATGAGTGCAAGTACCCACCACTCGAAAAGACGTGCCTCGCTCTTGTGTGGGCAACGAAGAAGCTACGCCATTACATGCTTAGCTACTCTGTTAAAATATACTCCAAAATGGATCTGTCAAATACCTCTTCGAAAAACCCGTTCTCAATGGACGCCTAACGAGATGGAATTTGATGCTCTCAGAGTTCAATCTCAAATATGTACCTCTGAAAGTTATAAAAGGACGCGTTGTCGCCGAGTTCTTCGCAGAAAATCCCATCAATCATGCAAAAAAAATAGACACCTGGTCGTTTCCGGATGAGGATATACTCCAAACCGATGTAGACTCTTGGGACCTTTATTTTGATGGAGCGTCGAACCTAAGAGGATTTGGAATAGGAGTGTTGCTCATTTCTCCTGAAGGTGAGCATACACCACTCTCTGTCAAACTCGACTTCGAGGTGACAAATAACGCAACAGAATACGAGGCTTGCCTCATTGGGTTACAAGCAGAAGTAGGTTTAGGCATCAAGAACCTTCGCGTGCATGGAGATTCATCCTTGATCATCAACCTAATTACGGGATCATGGAAAATTCGGAGTGAAAGCCTAGCACCCTATCAAGCCAGAATAGACCAAGTGGCCCAATTCTCCGATCAAGTAACTTACCTACACCTACCTCGAGAACAGAATCAATTTACAGATGCTCTTGCAAAACTCGCATTCTTAATTAATATGACGGATAATATGGTAGAAATGCCTTTATACATCGAACGACGTTCAGAACCAGCTTATGTGCACCAAATTACAAATGAGGAAGAAAACGCAGAGGAACCTTGGTTCCAAGCAATTCTGAACTTCAAACTCAACGGCACTTACCCACCAGATATGGATAAGAGGGGACAACATGCTATACGCTTACTAGCCTCCCAGTAGGTCCTTATGCAAGGAGAATTATATAAAAGAACACCTCTTGGTGTAGTCTTGCGTTGCCTTGATCATTCACAGGCACGAAAAGTGATGGAAGAAGTCCATGATGGAGAATGTGGCTCTCATATGAATGGACCAATGATGGCAAAGAAAATCACGCGTTTGGGGTATTACTGGACCACGATGGAATCCGATTGCAGCAAATATGTCAGACATTGCCACAACTGCCAAATCTTGGGGAATGTGCAACATGTCCCTCATTCGTTACTGTACACCATGATGTCTCCTTAGCCATTTTCTGCTTGGGGAATCGACATCATCGGGAAGATCGCCCCAGCCGGAACAGGAGGTCACTGTTTCATTCTGGTGGTAATCGATTATTTCACCAAATGGGTAGAAGCGGCCTCTTACACTAGTCTCACGGCCAAGAACGTGGCAAAATTCACACAAACCAATATCATCTGTCGATACGGTTGCCCACACGAGATCATCAGTGACAATGGGACACATTTCTAGGCTGAGACTCAGCAATTGCTAGCCAAGTACAAGATCCAACACCACCATTCCTCGCCATATAGACCACAAACTAATGGCGCAGTAGAGGCAGCAAACAAAAATGTTGTCAAAATCCTCAAGAAAATGATTGACAATTATAGATATTGGCTAGGTAAGATACCATTTGCCTTATGGGGATATCGCACATCTGTTAGGATCCCCACTGGGGCCACTCCTTTCTATTTGAATTACGGCATGGAAGCCATGCAACCAGTTGAGCTAGAAATACCGTCCTTGCGCATTCTACTCGAAAGTCAAATCCCAGAAGCCGATTGGAAGAAAGATAGATATGAAGAACTCATCCTCCTGGATGAACGAAGATTGCACGCATTACACAATGTGAAAACATATCAGGCATGTATCAAACGAGCCTTCAACAAAAGGGTTAAGCCAAGAAACATCAAAGAGGGAGACTTTGTCCTCAAATCAGTTAGAGCTCTTTTACCTGTCGATCCACGAGGAAAGTTCAAACCCAACTGGGCCGGACCATTCCTAGTCAAGTCCATACTCCTGGGGGGTGCGGTTAAAATCATAGACCTAGATGGGAATGAATTTGCCAACCCAACTAACCTCGACCAACTAAAACAATATTATGCCTAGAATAGGAACAAAAACGCGCCTCGCGTAACCTCATGTGGCACGAAATAAAAACGGCCCCTGGCTAGCTGAAATAAAGCCTATGTCACTTTGCTCTTGCATTTTGACAATTCGTCATCCTCGTATCATCAAATAAACTGAATTGTGCTTTAGGAGTAAGTAAAGCTCATGCTTATTTTCTAATTCATTACAAGTTCTTGCTTAGAACAGTTATTCTTTTACATTTACTTGAACTACGCGCAAGAGTTTGATTTTATTTTAAAATGAATACGTAGGCAGTCCTTCACAGGATACAACCCATTATATTTTAAATGTAAATAGAAGGACATTTGCATATGCATTTGGAATTCGACAAGAATAATAAAACAAAATCACAACGGTTTCATAACCAATCAATCTTTTATTCATTTCTTTCCATAATAATAATAATAATAATATGCCACATAATAAAAAATAATGTTAAGATAAATAGGCTAGGATTCTAAAAATCCCACCATTTTATTACAAGTAATAATAATAATAAATAATACTAAGACTTAGGCTATTCATCCATTTTCCCTTTGCCTTTGTCATTCTTGTCATATTTCTTATCTCGACCACGAACCGCGCGCTCCTGTGCTATCTCAGACCTAATCACCAATGGTCTCTCTCGTGGTCTAGCCTTACCATTCTTATCAACCACCTTTTCAACGACAGGAGAGGTCTTCGATTTTTTCGACGGATGAACAACTCGGAATCCGGCTTCTTCCTCTCCCTCGGTCAAATGCTTCTCTTTCTCTTTCTCTAGATCACGAACATTGTAATCAATAGGCTCGCGCTTCTTTAGCCTCTTGTGCTCCTCAGGAGTAGTAGCCTTCCTCCATTGCAAGTAGGAATCTGATACCCATAATGCGCTAAAAGAAGAGTTTAGGAACCACATATTTCTCTGAGCCCATTTGATGGCCCACTCTCTTCGACTCTCAGTAGTAAGCACCATGGCGGTCTGAGGAACAGTATCAAGCTTCGGAATCATCTGTTTTAAGCCAACCTGCCTCATTAGTCTCTAGGGGAAGATGAATATCATAAACTCCAAGCCAGGAATGCGCACTGATCGAGTAGGATACAAAGACGATATTCCAGTAACAGACTTGAGTAGCCACCATGGTACAATCCATCTAATCAGGGGACCATCCTCGTTCTTCAACTTGTTCTCCCAGTAGTTGCAAACCCGAGTAAAGTCCACCATGTAAAGCCTGGTTCTCATTGCAATTGAGCGAGCATGATAAGCAAGAAGATTAACTGGGGGCTCGATCAACCGCAAACGCTCCATAAGCCAAACCTACCAAAGCAGGCATTTATCCAAAAAAAAAAGGAAAAAATGAAAAAAAAAGGAAAAAACGAAAAGAAAAAAAGAAAAAAAAAGTTGTATTCTTTTACCTGCAAAATGATGGGACTTCCTAAATAAGGAAGGTCGCGGTTGGCTTTCCTGTTATCCAACCCCAATAGGATCTCTCCTAAACATAGGCAAGCTGGGCTCCTACGCAGCTCCATTTGCTCAACTAAGTTCAAATAGCGAGGATCACCTCTCATATCCTCATCAACATACCCTTGGAGGACATAACCATGCAATAGGCAAAACCCAAATGCCCTACGTCTCGCAACATGGGAGATGGAAGGGTCTGCCCTATTTATGAACTGATCGATGAAATCAAGCATTCAGACTCCCTTTGAGGTCACAAGACGGTCAACCTCAGCTCTTGTCAATCCAAGCAAATCCCTAAATTTGTTTTTATACCCTTGAGAAGTAGAGGGTATAGCAGGCATATGTTATGGGTCCCAACCGCCAATTGTAGCAATTTCTTCGGGAAAAGGACAGATATCGCCTCCAGGGAAGGCAAACACGTGGAAATTCGGATCCCAATACTCAAGACAAGCATCCAAGAACGGTTTGACCACCTTAACTAGTTTCAAGCTCAAAATCGACCCAAAGTTGTAGGCACCCATATCTTGTTTCTCCGCATTTGAGAATTCGTTTGTCCATTCTTTGAGACAGATTTCTAAAGTATTCATGTTGTATGATTAATTAGAGAGTTTTATGTAATAGATGGAAGAAACACGGAAGATTTATATGAATAAAACCTCCATCGACGTCTATATTTATACTAAAAGTCGTTTTCTAAAATCACAGACGGACACATCGGGGGAAAGGGCGCAGCACGTGCTGCGCCTCTTCCAAGGGACGCAGCTCGTGCTGCGCCTCTTCCTCAGAGTCTTTTTTTTTTTGTGATTTTCCGCGTTGGATCTTTCCTAATTCCTTAAGCGTAATTTCCTATTCATATGGGTTATTATATTTGGTAATTCCATTGAGCTACCATATTTCGTGTTTCCTAATCTTACGGGCACGCTTTTCGAGGTAAAATCGGCATTTTCATCATACAACCACACTTACCCATTTCTTTTTATTTTTTCTTTTGGGGGAATCATTTCACTCCCGTTTCATATTACATTTCAAACTTATACGTTTCTATTTTGATTTTTTTTAGGGGGTAACCCACTCTGCCGTCCGGTCATTTTCGGCAAATTTTTTGCGAGTCTTTGTCTAGCGCTAATCTAGGCCATGTGTACAAATATGTGTTTTATGTGTAATTTCTATTTAGATTTCGGCAGCATGACGGCAAAAACCGTCATCTACCAAACCTGTTCAAAGCTAACCAGCAGGTATAAACAAGGCAACCCAGCAGCAAAGGCACTCAGGCCGCCATATATACAACCAAAAGAAAATATGTACACCAAACTGGGGGCTCGTGCCCGAAACAAAGTTCAAAAGTCCAAAATGAAAGTCCTAAGATGTATAAAAGTGTGTGCGGTACAGCCAACAACAAAAACAACAAAACAAACAAACTACTGCTGGCCGCCGCCTAGCTCAGTAACTCTCGCCTCGAGAGCAGCGATCTCGGCGTCGCGGACCTTCAACTCCCTCACCAGGCGAGCTGTCTCCTCCCGGGACTGCGCTAGCTCTCGCTCCAAGTCGTGCTCCCTCTGCAAATGACAAGAATTGGCTCATGTCAATTATTTCAAACATAAAGAAAGTTAGAAAATTCAAAAACGAAGTAAACGGAAGGTTCATACCTGACGTCCTCGACCGCCAGCAAGTGCCTCGACGGCAGTAGCCCATAACCGGTTGGCTACCCTCCACAAAGCCACGAACCGAGATGGCGCTACCTGCATTTCAATAAACAAGGATTCTTAATGATTGGACAAGAATTAAACAAAGGTATTCTTATACAAAAGCTAATTAAGTTAGGGAACTTACCCTCCGAATCAGATGCTGCCACTCGTCCAGGCCAGCATCTGTCACCGCCTCGCCAAAGTCGCGAAGCTCGGAGACCGTCGTCATCCCCGCCGCGTTAGTGTACTTGAGGGTCTCGGGGTACCATGGGGGCTCGACGCCCGCCGCCTCAACCTCCTGCAAAAATTCAAATTGTTTCCATTAATCGAAGATTATTCATCTTGTTTTCAAGCCAATCGAAAGAAAAGCACTCACCACAACCGGCCAGTACGCCAACCTCTGGTAGAGGAACGCGGAGTAGTCCTCGTCAGGAAGAAAGAGAGTGTCACCGCCGACGTCTGCCAGGTCAGCCTCCTCTCAGTATCGGAAGGCTCCCTAAACATCGTCTGAGGAGGATCGATGGGGACCGTGAAGACATCTCGAGAGCACTGGTGAGTCAAACGCTCGCCCAAGTACCACACGGGACCCATCGACGTCCTCAGCAGCAACCGGCTCGAGCTCCTAGGTCTAAGGACCTCAGCCACAGAAGGAGGAGCGCCAGTGTAGTCCGCCGAAGGCCTGGGCACCCACTAAGATAAGCAAACAAGAGGTCATTCTTATGATCAGTTCTAAAAGAAAGCGATGTGAAAGCAAATAAAGGAAAGTGATACTCACGCCACTCAGCTGCAAGGCGTTCACGTCCCGTCGACAGACATCGTGAGAAGAACACTGACTCTTCTTGCGACACATCACCCAATCCCTCACAACGGGATAGGCTCTCTTCCCTGGCTCCGTCCTCTTGGGCGCGAAGCTCGGAAAGTAGGAGTAGACCCACGCCTGTAAAACAAGGTAATTAATAACGATCTTTCGTGATTCGGTAAGGAAAGGAAATGATCTTTCATGATACGAAATGAAGGTTCATACCTCCAGCAGCAGTCCAGGACCAATAGTGGCAGAAGAAGTCCCCTTCTCCACTAACTCAGGATGAACCATGACCCTCATGTAGCGAGTGAGGACCGCAAATACGGGAGTGACCCAGTTCCAACGACCTAGGCCACTCAAGTCAGAAAGGAATGGAAGAAGCTTCGTCGACAGCCTCTCCCCCTTGTCTCCAAGGTAGAGTGAAGACAAGAACCACCAGAGCCACAAACGAGCTCTCTGCTCTGTAGTACAAGGAGGTGGAGTCGTCTCCCTCCCATCGATCGTCACCATCTTCGGGATCTTCCCAGCAAAGTAATCCCGGACGTAGGAACTCGGCACCAACCCGGGAACCGTATCAGCTTTCGCTGCCAGGTTCCAACCGATCAAGCTCCTAGTCTCAGCCGAGTCCACTCTCATGGCCGTCTCTGGCCACACCACAGCCTCGATCCCACAAGGCAAGCCAGAAATCATGCCGTAATCCTCCAACGTGACCCCAACCTCGCCAAAAGGCATGTGAAAGGTCGAGGTCGTGTCCCAGAACCGATCAAGGAAAGTTGGAATCACGCAAAGGTTTGCCCGGATCTTCCTTCCCTTGATGTCCCTCCACGCTCGTACCAAGGCTCCAAAAGCTCCCAACTCGATGATAGTCTGTTTCTCCGCTGACAGCCTCCCGTAAGCCTCCATCATCGTAGTATAGCCCTAAAAGGACCTGATGTTCCCGGCCTCCTATTTTGATTCAAAGTAAGAACTATCTTTAGCTCGAATGAAAGAGAAAAGGAATAGCAAAAGAAGGATAAAAGAAGGTAAATGAAAGAACGGTGAATTCGATTTACCAAGCTCTTCACCGTCCTGTAGGACAAGTGACTCTCCGCTGCCCAGATGAGATATCGGCTATCCCATCTCCCAGCCCACTTGGGTGCTCCCCTCAGCTGATGACCGCCTCGTCCGACATTGGCCCGTCTCGGGCCCTCCTCCTCAACAACCTTTTCCTCGGCGACCTCCTCCGCGGCCGCCACTACAGCAAAAGCCTCCTCTAACGCCTCCTCGAACGTAAGAGAAGGGTCGAAACCAGTGTCCACGTCCATGGGAGTCCTCCCGGATGTAGAAGCCTCATCACCTGCAAAATTAAAGTGAATTAGACCGCGTCAAGTGACGACGAGCCTTAATTAGGGGATTTTCAAGCTTTCAAAGCTCCGAAATCGCTCTTTTCTCGCCATCCTTGGCCATTTCTCCCAAAACCCGACCGCTCATGTGGTAATATGGGTCAAGTCAAGCCTAATTTCAAGCCTAGTCATGGGTTCGAGTCAGAATATCGACAGCATTTCGTTATTACGGCGATTATGCCCTAGAAAAGTGTCCTGAAAAAGCCGTCACAAATCAAAATTCCGCGATGGTAGGAAGTTTACCCATCACACAAGAATTCCAAATATCAAGTTTCGTCGCAAATGGGCAATCCTAAGGCTATTTTCGAAGCAATTTACAACTCAGCTGTGAGACCGTCACAATTTCGCTCAAATGCTCAATGCTCGATGAAAATTCGAAATGAACACTTGGTTATGATCTTTATACTACCAATTATCCATTTATAAAGTCAATTTTTCAAAGAAAATTCATTTGGGGGAAAAGCCCCAAATTTTTGAGTTATTTGGGTTGAAAACCCTAATTTTCTCGACTTAAATCAAGCAAATACGGATGATTAATGCAAGAATATAACACATACCTCTATTAGTCATGGAAAATGTAAGTTTTTTGATCAAATTTTGACGAAAAATTATTGGAATTTGAGAGAGTTTTGACGAAATTATGAAGTAAAACACGATTTTTATCGAGTTTTTACTCAGACAGAGACAAGCCCAGGAAAGGACGCAGTAGGTGCTGTGCCTCTTCCAAGAGTCGTAGCTCTTGCTGCGCCTCTTCCTCAGCTTCCCTCCAAATCAATTTTCGAAAATTCGTTACAAGTTCGTTATTTGTGGGCCCACCTTTGGTGCGCCTCTTCCTCAACACCATATATCGTATATTTGGTCCATTTGATGTTTATTTTTCGTCCGGACCCGTATTTTCGAGTAAACTGCGAACTGTCGCAGTACTTTATCAAGACCTCGCTTGCCACAACGAGCGAATATCCTCTTACAGGTGTTTTGACACGCCTCAATTATGTTCCCCCAGCGAGAGTTCAAGACAACCAATTGTCCCTCTCAACACATGGAGTTCAACATCAATCTCAAGTTTTTTTGAAGACCGACCCAAACAGATTTCTCCCAGATGTTCCTACCGACGTCCCGTTGCCCCCTTCAATCCTTCAATCTTACGTTTCATTTCCCCTTGGAGTCCGACAGAGTAAGGAGTCTCAAGGAATCTTGGTATGGTCTCTTCTTATGGCTGGCGAGCCTCCTTATGTAGTATAATGGACTTTAAACGACCCTCCCCGATAGTCGACAGACTCTAAAATGTTCCCGACGACAGGTCCTTGGTTCAGACCCCTTGAATCGCTTCGCGTCGCCATAGTCGTCAGGTTGTAATCTTCGATTGACCTGATGGCTATACTTTGACTTTCGCCTTTTCCAAGTCTCAGTCAAAGTGGGGGCTCTGTAGATAACTCGTTTCTGCACCTCCCGCAAGCCACCCGGTGATGATTGGGCCGCATGTTTGGTACACGGAATGATTTATGACAATTCGTAAGTTTATCGTCAAGTGATAGCTCAGATACTTGTGTCTACCCCTTGGTCGTCATCTACGTGCCATTACAGTTGTTTTGACAGTAATTAGAGTACATTTGGAGTCCGGGTCAGAAACCGTCTTCATTTTATAATAACCGTTTAAAATACCGAGTCAGAATATTCTGGAATGTTCCGGATATTTCTATTCCATATTTTCAATATTTAATCTTTTGGTAAATTATATCCCGAAATTATATTTTATATAATAAAGAAATTAAGATCAACCGCAATTCCATAATAGAAACGCGGAAAATCTTTCTTCTGCAGGAGGAAACCTTGGGGAAAGGACGCAGCAGGTGCTGCGCCTCTTCCAAGAGACGCAGTGGTTGTTGTGCCTCTTCCCCAGCTCCTTTCTGCGTATTTTAAGATATTTTCGAGATTTACTTCCAAAGTTTTACCGAAACCCTAATTCCTCCGTGTGATTAGTATAAATAAGGACCTTCGTTCCTCATATTTCTCACGCGAGTGTCCGCCCTTCTCTTTTCCCTTTGCATTCTAAGACCACGCTCTTGCTTTTTGGCGTCTACGTGCTTGAACTTTCGACCACGTAAGCTCGGATCCTTCTGAGTACCAGCCTCGTTTTGCATGACCGACCAATTTGACCAACTCCACATCAATCAACTTAATCAATTTTGTTCGTTTTCTTCTCAGAGGGCACTTTCGTCGTACATTCAAGTCGAGCATCACTAAAGGTTAACTTAGTTAATCTCGTTTCGTCAAACATGTAAGTCTGAGGGTGTAAATCCCATATTTTATTATTGTACTTTATTTATGTAATCATTATTGTAAGATTTACGTCGAAAATATATTCAAAACCGATTTCCAAACCCCTTTGATAAACTCTTTTAACGGATTAACGGGAGACAGATGTCAAGAAGGAACGCAGCAATTGCTGCGCCTCTTCGAAGGGACGCAGTACCTGCTGCGCCTCTTCCTGAGGCTGCCGCAGTTTCTGCTTTCCTTCTTCTTCCTTCGTCTCTTGTTTAATTCGTCTGTTTAACTTGTTTCATCTTTGCTTGTTCTTATTTTATTAGCACGATAATTTTGACATATGAATCATTATTAATTTATCATCTTTTAATTCCCGACTTAAATCCCTCATAACTCATATTTGCGGGTTTTCGTCATTAAAATCAAATCCGGGTTTTAGAGATTCGATTCATAAATATCAAGTCTCTGAAATTCATATTTTGTATATTTTCATCTGTTAATTATCATTATCATCATCATCATCATCATCATCATCATCATCATCATCATCATCAATAGTTTAGCATTAATAACCTAACTAGTTTGTTAATTTGTAATTAACCTTGTAATTAATCTAGTAATTAATTTGTCCTAATTAGTTTTATCTCGTCTTTTATTGTTTTTATGACCAATTCACATGTCAATAATATATTAATCCACTTCTATCCGAGTCAAATATCGATAATCAAGCATTAAATTCACCAATGAACATTAACGATATGCAATTCCGGCTTCACAGCCAGAGTTCACCTCAAGAACAGACGCAGTGAGCATTGCGCCTCTTCCAAAGGACGCAGCACTGCTGCGCCTGTTCTGGGTTGAATTCTGCCCCTAAAGTTTCGTTGTTGCTTTGACTTAGTTATTAGCTTACGTATTAATTAACTATTACTCGTATTATCACCTAATAATCTGTTCGTTAATTTATTTTCCCTTTCTTTTCTAAAACTATCCGTTTTAAGTGTATTTTCGACGTAGATTAATTAACGCGATGTAATTATTGCAATTTTAAATTATTGTATTTATTTCTTTATCATATTGTTTGTATGCTCTCACATGCAATCAACCTAAATTTCTACCTCGACATTAATGCATGTTAAATTACGTGTTTACCGACTTAGTTAATTCTCACATGTTAGGATTAATTTATTGGATGTTGCATTGCATGCATATAATCGACAACATATCGAGTATGAATAACTTTCCTAATCATTAGTAGAGGCCGCTATCGAGGCGGGTGGGATTAGGTGTTCGATCAAAAGAACTTCCTCATACGTACCCTCACCCCTTACTCCAGATCTCTGTGAACATCTGTGTTCATTGGCATCCACGAGAGTCATTCTAGACATAGAATACTAAGGATAACGAGTTCTTGGTGTTCATGTCACTACTTTGTGTCTTGACATGACACGAGGTATTCGAACGGTTTCCAATTTTCCACAATAAATTGGTGGTGACTCCACAAATGCAAAGCTTGCTCGTCTTCTCGAGCGACCCCCGTGGGTCCGCGTCCACAAAACAGCATAACAAGCTTCATAATTTGAAAGAGTAAAACCCTGATGCCAAGCATGAGTCATATAACCTTCAAATCTTGCAATATATTTATCAAATGACTCATTTTCAAATTGCCAAAAGGTTAAAGCAGACATGTTGAACAAATGAAAAAAAAGCAAGCACAAGAATTAAATTTCTCAAGAAACCAAGATCCCTCAAGAAGAAGCACAACTAAAACTAGACAAAAGAACGATTCAAATACACAACACCGTCCTCGGCAATGGCGCCATTTTGATGAGCGTGTCGTTGTACGCTCCCAAACACAATTATACCCAACTTCTAGCATAGCAAGCAAGTCAGGGTCGAACCCAAAGGATGGGGTACTCAAATTGTTCAATCTAATTTTAGTTGCACTAGGGTGTCACGATTGGTTTGAGTTGATGATTCTAAACTAATAAGAGTAATGAAAGGTAAACAAGCAATAAAACAAGGGTGTGAACAAATGATAAACAATACTAGGGAATCATGGGATCATAGGGGACTCATGGTGAGATCATACAAACAAGTTTCATAGATGTAAACAAATATTATTGTTGGAATCAATTTAGTGTATATCTTACAATTTCTAGGGGAAACTTAGGTCTCGGAGCCGAGTCGGTCAAGACTGTACAACACCTACAAGTCGACTTGGTTTTCCCTATTCATGGTGATGTAACATAAATGAGTCCTAGGAAGGTTTGGGTCTCGGAGCCGAGTCAGTCAAGACTGTACAACACATACAATCGACTTAATTCTTCCTATCAACTATATGCATGGTCTAACAAGCCTTGAGTTGGTTTATGTCTTACAAGTCTTGTTGAAAGAATAAGATAAACATGCTAGGTTGTCAATCAAGCATTTCATCAAACATGACATGTGCATAAGTTGGAAAACAATAAGCAAGCATTCATATGATCTCATTAAGCATAAATCTTTCCCATGATTAACCCCCCTAATCCCCCACTTATCCCTAGTTAGGAGACTACTCACTCATTATCATGGAAGACATGTTATCAATGGTGTCAATCATCTTAACAAGCATAAACATGATGAAAGAGTGAAGAAATAAGCAATAAAGAGTAAAGAGATTATACCAATATTAAGATGAACAAATAGAAAGCAAAGAATAATATAAGAGAACTTGATTGATTGATGAAGAGTTCTCAATTCTCCAATAATAACCCAATAATCTTCAATTACCCCATAATAAATCTTGAACAATAATTAAGGAAAGATTAATGCGTAATTTTGTGGAAAGATTAAGTGCTAATGTATTCTAATCTACTCCTAATGAGAGCTTAATCTAAACTAAGGATGCATAATCTCTTAATTATTACAAATGAAGTATATATAGTGGTCCAACATTAGGTTAAGCAAGGGTAGATTAGGAAATAATATGCTTAAGTGTCGAATAGAGCCTTGCAAGTCCTAGGAGGAGCCCCACGACTCCACATTGCGAAGACAATCTCGCTGCATAATAATCCGCTCGATCTGGGCTAAAACCGAGCATCCTGAGCTTCAACCCGAGCGGGTTGAGAATGACCTGAGTGTGTTAAAGGGTAACTGGAGTGAGTTGATCTTGACCCGAGCGGTTTGAGCTGCAGAATCCTTTTTCTTGCCTTTATGCCTATGATGCCTTCATATACTCTTTATTCCTATCATCCTTAGTCATCATTCTTGCCTCCTCTTCATACTAGCCCATCCAAGATCGTCAACAAGCTTCCAAATATGTGCGAGAGACCGGAATTCCGCCTCATTATCTCCTTTCCTACAAGATATATAAAATGCACTAGGAAAGCAAAATAGAAAGGATTTGACGGATAAAATGGCCATGAAATGCTATATTAGTATGCAAAATTAGGTTTAATTATGGGACTAAATGTTTTAATTATGACTCACAACATTTATATGATACGAATATTGCTAACTTGATGATTAGCGTGAGAAATATAGTAAAAATGTGGCGTTGACAAGTGAAATTTTAAAAACATGACCAGTGTTTATGAAAGATTGTCATGGAATGTGGGCAATCTAAGAGAGATGACATGAAATGGCTAGATGTGACAATTGAGGCCATCCGGGTTCATATAATACCCGTCTTTATAAACTTGAAGTTTATATATCGAAAAGATAAGTGCTGAAATTCTCTCGTGTAGAAATTTTATTAACGGCAAGACACTACACTGAGATTGAATATATATGATATTGGAGATCTAAACACTACTCGGAGTTGAATAAAGAACTTAAATATTCTTGTATGGATTGACACTGTATTGAGTTATTTATAGCTACATACTGAATTTTCTGAGTAGTTCCCGTGATTAAAAATCACATTTTGAATTATTTGCAATCGTTGATCTCGTGAATTTGGCATTGTGATTCAGCACATATAAAACCCAACTGCATTATATGTTACTCCCCGAAATATATTATATTGTACAAAAATGCCCATGTAAAGTCTCATCGATGATATGAGAAATTGATGTCTAAGGTGATTTGATAAAATTTGGACTATATATTGGTTATAGTTTTTACCACCTTAGGGGGACAAAAAAGTGAGTTAAAAGCTGGTGAAAACGATTATGGAATGATCCCTTATTGAACCAGAAGTTCAGATAATGTTATACATTAAATTCATTGAGTAGAGGTTTTGAATGGTTTTGAATTTGATATAACAAAACATATTTTTACCTGATTGATACATGTACACCTGAAGTGTAATTCAATAAAAGTCAAGATGAATTGACAGTTCCACTATGAAAATGAAATAGATGATAAATAGCAAGATGAAGCAGTTGGTGTGAAATAGATTGCTATATTTGTAGTGTACCCGAAGTGACACAGATATTTGAATAATAATAGATGGCCTAGATTAATATAATGGTACTATAGATATATTCAGATTCAGATATCATTGAACAGTACTGATATATTCAAAAGAAGATAAAAGTTATATCGATATATTTATGGAACCGATATACGTTTACGCGCGATATTTCATGGACTCGTAATGAGGATCTTATATATAAGTGCATTTTGACTGTCGACATATTATATATGATTATAAACGAGCGCATGGACCGAAGTCAATCCAAATTATGAATATTGGAAAGAAAACAGTACAGTTTGCATTTTGAGTAATCATCATGTGCATATAGATAGTAAATTTATCATTGCGTCTTAGTTTTAATATTTAAATTATTATTATTATTGCATTTTTTTAGAATATGTTATTTAGAAATTTGTGTCATTTCATATGCATGCACATGTTTACTGATTTTGTTTTAAATTGGTAAATTATATATGAGAAATATATTTTACTCCTATGAGGATAAACTCCCTGAAGGAGCCTCTTATGAATGATCATTAATTGATAAAAGTTTATCAATTTGAGTTTTTGGAAAACTCACGATTAAATTATTTTATAGACCTCTATGATACAATTGAAATATTATCGTTATTATTTCCATAAAGCAATATTCAAACTCCTGAAGAGTTTGCTTGAATTATTATTATCTCAGTCTGAAATTTGAACATATGAGATTCATATATGAATGAATTTCATGCCAAATATGTGAAAATACTTTATGGTCCAGGAGTATCATAATAGTTGAAAAAAAATATAGTGAAAGTCTATAATGATAATGTCAATCCATACAATAAGATGATTTGACAAGAAAGATTATATTGATTACTTTTCAAATGAATTGTTTATAATCGGATTGATTCTGATCTCCTGAAAAGAATGAATTCAGGAATGATAGCTACACTCTTTTTTCCTTCGACTAGGTTTTTGTCCCAATGGGTTTTTCCTAGCAACGTTTTTAACGAGGTAGCATTGTTGGCGAGTTAATACACTATAGTCAGGATCATCATGATTGTTGAAATGAAAAATATTTTAGACATATAATATTATGTCATTTGTTGAGAAGAATTTCTATTACGAGTGTAACTATAATATTTGAGATGAAGACTCAAAAATCATTATGAGTGATGATATCCACACTGCGAGTTCTGAAGAAGTATTATATTGAAATTACCAAGGATTTATATTGAAGCTATCAAGTTTATCAACTCCGGTGGATTCTATTTTAACGATCAAGAAGTTACGTCAAAGCATGGACTATTTCAAGATATATCAAGTTATGTAATCATCGGGGGGAGTAGCACGCGCTGTACTCTTTTTCCTTATCCATGGTTTTGTCCCACTGGATTTTTCATGGAAAGGTTTTAACGAGGTAGCTTGTTATGCGTGTTTGAAAATTAGTGCACTCTTTCCTTCACTAGTGTTTTTCCCACGAGGTTTTTCTAGGAAGGTTTATAATGAGTCATCTTCTTCTGCAATGGACATCCAAGGGGGAGTGTTGTAAATACTTATTGTGGATGTCCATAAGTCACACTATTATTGATGTATATAAATGTAAGATGCTTCTAGACTTGTCCCTTCATATTCCTATGACATAACTCCCCTATGTAGCATGTATATATACCTCTTTGTGATAATAAGAAATACACACCTCTCTACTATCATTCACTCTCCTTCCCTATATTTTATAATAGTTTCTTATTTCTTTCACCTTGTCATTTTGATGTTGTAAATTATGTGAAGTAGAATAACATGTCTAGTGATATGCGGAATGTGTTGTCCTAAGCCTATATATATGTTCACAATAATTACATCCATGTTTAAGTTAGATGTCGTTGGTAAGAAATAAACACGCAAGTAATAAATATAAATTAAGCAAAGATTGTAATTATTTAATTTCAATTTAGTAACTTTTAGCACACCATCAATCGATGTTATATTAAAAATAATAGTTGTCTTATGTTACAATGTGTATTACATGTTTTGTAATGTTACAACAAATGGTTTATTTATTCTTGTTGTTTGATATCCCGAACTTCGAGGACGAAGTTTATTTTTAGGGGGAAGGAATGTGATACTACAAATGTTTTGATTTATTATTGTGACATCTTCTGATAAGATTGGTGTAGTTGATAATCGTAAGTGGATAATTGTGTTATCATAAGTTGGATGGTGCTCAGTTGTGTGGATGTTTATGGATGTTGTTATAGTAGTTATGGGCAAACTTCGGGACGAAGTTCATTTTAAGGGGGGAAGACTGTAATACCCCGTAATTTAATAATGATTTATGAGAATAATTTATGTAATTTAAATAATTGATTAATGACATTTCTAATAATAATTACAAATAAGACGTTAATTAAATAATAAAGTCAGTTGTCTGAATTGGACATAGAGCCAGTTAAGCCTTGGGCCGTGTGATATGGATTAATGGGCTGATTATATTAGGCCTAGTATGTGTAGTAGTCGGGATTTGAAGCGGGATTTAATAATAATATAATAAGTATAATAATAATATGGTAATTCCTAATAATAATCGGAATAACGCAATAATTTCCCAATTGGCCTCATATACTTTCTAAACTTAGACTATATATACCATGATATCTGAAAAATAATTCACAAAGATAGAAGAAGGTGATTTAAGAGACGGAAGAAGCAATTATCGATAAAAGGTAAGACCGTCTCATATTATAATGTATTGATTTTGTAATTGTTATAACTCATAAACTAGACCACTATAAGACGAACTAAGACCGTCACCATGACCGTGGACCACCAGGTAGTGACCGGACCCACGTTGGACCACCGTTGACCGGCGGGAAGAGGGTTGTTTTGCTGGGTTTTCGTGGTGGTTTGAGAGGGGTGGTACTATGGTTTACACAAATTTAACATCTGGTCCTGGCTTGTTTTGACTTGGACTGGGGTTGGGTTGTTCCTAGGGGGTGAGTCGACCACTTTGTGGTGGTCATGGGTGGTTGTTGATGGTGTTTGGTATGGTGGTTGCCTGGAATCCGAGCTAGGGAAGAATTGTGTTTAAGCACGATGGAACCGTTTAGATACTCGTTGCCTTGACCTGGGTATGGCGGGGATGGAAGCTAGTGGTGTAGGCGACCTCAGGGGTGACATTGTGGTGGCCGTAGGTGGTGGTTTGAGGTGATGGTGGCCGGAATTTCGCAAAACAGGGGAATGTTTGTTTGTTGTTGTGATGTCGGTGATGGGTGGTGGTTGTGGTGTTGCAGATGAGTCGGGAGGAGGTGGGACCACCCCTTGAGCCACCGTTGGTCAGTGGTGATGGCGGTGATGGTCAGAGGTGGAGTGGTGTTGTATAAGTGTTGGGTCGAGTTTTTGTGTCGGGTTTGAGAGGGGCTGTTTAGGGAGTGAGTTTGTGGGATGGTGGTGGTGCTTTAGCTGGTGGTTGTTGGTTGTCAGGGTGCGTCGGGTTGCGGGCTAGGAGGTGGCAGGCTTGGGTGGAGCTGATGGTGGCTAGGGGAGTCGTGAAGGACAGGTTTTGGTGGGGTGTGGACACGGTTATAAAACCGTGTATATGGGTGTGTATGGTTGGGTGTTTCACGTGTTATCGTGGGATTTGGGTTTTGTAGATTGGGTTGACTTGTTTATTTTTAAGACGGGTTTTTACGTAATAATAATTTACACGGGATATAATTAAATAATAAAATTATAATTGAATTAATTAATATAATGAATTGAATAATAAATAATTAAGTTATAATATATATGTTAGGTGACGATTTGTGAAGAATTTATAATCAGGTTCGTCTACTTTAATTATTTGGAGCGCTTTGAGCTGCTTAATTGGATTTGCTTACCGGGTAGGAAACTACTCAATCTTATGCTAGTTTATTATTGTTGTAGGACGGATTATATGTTGAGTTGAATTGGTGATAAGATGAATTATGTTGTCTTAAGACGATCTTTATTATTGCTTTGCCGAGTTTAATTGCTGGATAATCTGTCTTATGCCAAGTTCTTATTTTATGATAATTTGGTTATCTTACCGTGACTGTTACTATTGGCTATTCTGGGAGTTGGAAGATTTTATTTTTCATGAGACGAGATGAGTATTGTATAGGCTAGGCACGGGGATGTGGAAGGGTCGTGGACCTAAGAAGGGACTGTGTGTCCGGACTGTGTGTCCTTAAGACTGTGTGTCTTGGTGTGGACTGTGTGTCCAGGAGTATCCAGACTGTGTGTCTGAGGCGGGACTGTGTGTCCTGGAGTATGACTGTATGTCTAGAAGTGGAATATGACTGTGTGTCAAGAAGTGGCTGTGTGCCTTGTGGCTGTGTGTGGTAGGGTGAAGTGAATGGAATTGTGGTGGTAGAATTTATTTGTGTATCACTGCTATTGCAGGTTGCTTTATTCTCATTCAATGTTTAGTTTCCTACTCAACCTCGTGGTTGACCGTGTATTCGTGAACACCTGTGATGAACCATAATGGGGAGCAGATTTGACGGTTACTAAAGATTAGGTGACTTGGGAGCTTATGGGAATGCGTGAGAACTTGGCTAGTCTATCTAGAAGTCTAGACCACATAGATTATTTAATCACTTTATTTATTTCTGCTGCGATTTGTACTTTAATTCATATTAAGTTTTGGTTTGGTTAAGTTGTAACGAACATGTAATCACTAAATTTTACTTAATGTACTTTGGTGAGTTGGACTTTGTTATTCATTGCTCCATAAAACGATATGGTAACAATCCTATTTATCTAGGAATGTCTTGCTAAAGGCTCTTAGATAAATGGGGGTGTTACAATAAGTCGTGAGACGTCACCCCAAATCAGTTTTCTTTTTATTTTCTCCCTAAACCTAATCGACGATACCCCTTCTCCCTCACCATCCTTCAACCTTTTAAGATCCTTTACACTTGGAGACACCATAGGGACAAAGACTTGAGTCAAGTCGTGGTCTTGTCGCCAGAATGTCGAGCATAGGTAACTCATCATCATCATCCTTAGGTTTCATTGTGGTTATGGTTGTTAGTAATAGGGTTTTCCCTACTGGTTGTGTTAGGTGTTGATGGAGGTTTCTTTGTCTTCATATGGGTGTATGCGGTGTTGCTGCTGATTGCTAAATGTAGGTTTTCCTACTCAGTACTGTTGATTAGTTGTCATGTGTGATGCGTGGTGTTTCTGTTTGTGGTTGGTTTTAATTGTCTTTGGTTCGCGAGGTGCGCCCTCGGCTGAGTGGAGTCACTTGTGGGAGTGGCTTCTCGCCCTTGATTCGACCCTTGTGGTTCCCGTCACAACCGGGATCTGCACATTAATGGATATGGGTTATTCACTCTATGGTGTTGAGCGAGGTTTAGGTGGTAAGGCTGCGGTCCCTACTAGCGGTGTGGATTACCGGTTGCAATTGGTAATCTGGCGGGACTTTAGCTTCGGGTTAGTCAGATGATTGATGGAGTATTGGAGCTGGAGATTGGTGTGTGTGTGTGTTGTATCTTGTGTTGTATGTTGTTCTTCAGCTACTGACCTTGTGTGGTTTTGTTTGTGTTTCTTCTTATTATGTGTCTGCCGTGATCCATGATGGTGAGCAGTGAGTCTTTGCAGGTATTGATATGTGGAGCTTATCTGGGTGCGCTGGAGGGATGATTCTTTTAGCGAGTTCTGGCATGGATTGTATCACCGTAGTTGTTTAATGCATCTGTTGTATCTTTCTTTTGTTGGGTTAAACTTGTAATAAACTTTAATAGTTCTTGTATTGACGTTATGATACACTATTCCTCGGGCAACCGAGATGGTAATGCCCGTATCTGCTAGGGATGGTCTTATTAAGGCTCCTTGATAGATGGGGGTGTTACAGAACAAGTGTTCCCCATGACAAAATAAAACAAGATAAAATTCAACAACTAATTAGAAAACAAAATCGTGCTCTCCTGCAACGGCGCCAAAATTTGATAGGGTTATCGCGTACCCTAAACAAAGATAATATTTTTACCCTAGACTTGGCTAACAAACAAATTAATGTAGTTAGGGAAGTAGGGGTCGATCTCTGGGAGACGGGAGTTGTTATTTAGTTGTCATGGAGAGAATTTTATCAAGGTCGATTAGGATTGGGGTTTGGTTTGGTGATTTAATAACAATAACGAGAATTAGATATATAACAATGATGATAAAAGATCTAGGGGGAAGGGGGTTACACATGTAGATTAACATAAATCGATGTCAAATTAGATGAACATAAAATCAATTGTTGTTTAGGTTATTAACAATTTCCTCTCGGCCTATTACCCAACCATAGAACGATTACTAATGAGCTCTCGCACAAATTAGGTCGAACTATTAAAACATGCTTTGCCTAATTCAATTCCCGACTTTCGCTCTTAGGAAAAGAATAACAAATTAATCAACGATTATGGCAAATGATCAAAGATTAACAATACGAAACAAGCATGTGATATAAACAACAAATTGATATTAAAACTTCCTAACTCAACATATACAAAGTGCTAATCAAACATGGGTTCCCCGCGCCCCTAGATTAATTAAACTACTTCAACATTATAAAATGTAAACAATCTAAATACAAGAATGAAAATAATTGCATGATTATAAATTAAAGATAAGAAAATGAAATACTAAAATAAAAGTGAAGAATAAGAAAAATAACAAATGATAATTGAACAAGGAAAGGAAGGAAAATCGATGAACGATAACTCGAAATAAAACCCGAATCAAAATGTAAATAATTGAAATGAAGTATGTACGGATTATTAAAATAAATTAGTTTTTGTAATCTAAACCTAGGCTAAGAAATGACGGCGGAGGACTCTGAAACATGAAACGAAACTAAGTTTATATAGCAACAATACAGGGGAACTGAAACATGGCGCATTTCAGCCTTGCTTAGTGCCACCCCGGACCCCGGGGTCAGCCACCCCGATCGAGGTCATAGCTATGTGAATTATTTCGCTTATTTTCGACTCTTGTTGTGTTGTAATGTCACCCCGGTGGGCAGGGGATGTATGCTCGGGGACGATGCTACTACTCTGCTTCCTTGCTTCCTCACGTCTCACGCACAGCCTGGCCTGTAAGAATATTGGGTCCAATACTATTTATGTGGACACACTATTATACAGATTGTTTTTGTTTGCTATCGTTTAAGTTTAGCCCAATATAGTGATCCATCTAAATAATATAATACGGGCATATTAATTACGTCTTATAAAGTATGAGCCGGATATCTTAATTGTGTAGATACCCATTAGGTTACTAATGCATGATGGACGCATTAGATTAAGGAGACTATATATAAGTCACCTGGGTTATGGTCCTTGGTAGCACACAATAACCTAATCTGCTCGCATCTCATCAGTAGAGAGATCCCTATTGGTATGTGTGTCTACTAGAAGACCTAATCCCGAAGACCGTCCCTTCAGGCGGTTCATCCCAACCTTTCGTCATATAATCAGGTACGCTTCCGCTCTACAGTTTATACCGAGTAATTTAGTATAAAGTTTATGCTCTCTATTCGGATTAATTCTAACAAGTGGTATCAGAGCCACCTTCATATTAAAATATTTATAACGATTTATTTCGATTGATATTCATATGTGCGAATTCAGTTATTGCTGCGTTAAATTACTTTTATCGCTCACATGAATTTCTGGATGAATACCGATCTGAATGATATTTGATATAATCATGCCTATTGTTGCTGCCGAACATATGTTGATGAGATGGAATTATTAATTTATTATTATTTATTATCATCAATTTTCACAAACTGTTTGGCTGTTAAGTTGTAGTCTTTGGCATGTTTGGATTTGTGTTAATTATTGTGCTTGGCTTATATTTCTCTCATATAATGGATTGTACTGCTGTCATATTTCCATGGATTTACACAATTACACATATGTTGTGTGTTGGCCACTGCTGAGCTTTGGCTTGACTGTATTTCATATTGGTTGAGATATACTGTTTCGGAATTCGGGCATACTTTGCTTGTTATGTATTTCTATTTTCAGTTTTACATTATCATAAATCATAGTCAACCAATAATAAGTATGGGGTGTCCTTATACGCATAATTACATGATTAAAGGACAAAGCGTTAAAGCACTTCAGGCAATCGGAAATAAGGTTATATATTATTAAGTTAATGTTTTGATACATGTTTATAATTGGGTTTAATTAAGTTCCGGAAGGAACTAAAATTTGGTTTCGACACATTTTATATACTCACATGGTATAAGGTTATAAATTCCTTGAACGCTTTCTATGGGGACTTCGTTTTTTCTTTTGGATTATGGATTAGCACTAAGTTTTGCACTAATTGGCATTGGTCTATTTCGCAAACGTCTAATGTAATGACGAGTGAAAACTAAGGTTTGTATTTGTATGGTCGGTTATGCTTACATACTTATGAGACTAAGGAATTGTTTTAATAAAGTTTTGTATATTATCACTAAAGGTTAAGTCACTTGTCAATTAAGTACTTGTGTTTTCAGATTTAATAATTGGCCAATCGGATTTATAATAACGGGTCTAATATTTTAGGTTGTTTTATCGACACACTAAGTTACCAAAGTAACCTCTATTGTGTAAATTGAATGATTTAGAATATTATGACTACAGTGTGTGATTGACTTTCATGCGGGTAATGGTCGGCCCAAAGGAAGGCTATTATTTGGCCGAAATTCAGTCATGCTTGTGGTGATAAGTATGTAACAATTGTAAGGTTTCCATGTGAATATTAAGTCGGCCTAAAGGAAGGCTTAATGTTTGACGGGAATTTATTGTTAATACTTGATCACTACACCAAGATGACCACTTACAAGTTAATTTTATGTCCAAAGACAAAACTTAATGTTGTGCTAGGTGTCTTGTTTTGATGGGGATGCCAATATTTGAACCTAAAAATCAAGTTAAGGGAGTGTCGTTATGTTTATGACACTCATAAGGATTATGCCCATACAGTTTGTTAGGGTGAATAAATTCAAATTTTCAGTTTAGTGTGTGTAATTCATGCGAATAATGGTCGGCCCAAAGGAAGACCATTATTTGGCAGAATTATATACACGTAGGATAATAAATATGTGACGATTATTCGGATTTTCATGTGATTATTAAGTCGGCCCAAAAGAAGGCTTAGTATTCGACGTGAGTTTATCGTCAATATTTGATTACAATTATTAAAGAGTAGTATAATAATAATAGGGTTGGTTAGGAGAGGGATTCTCTCTGCGAAAAAAGGCGATCTGACAGCGATGCTCTTTGCCTGATCTTTCCTTCTTTCTCCGACCATGGGTCGTCCTAAGAAGCTACATATTGTTGTTCAGAACCCGCGAAGGGGTAAATCGGCGGAGGAGGAAGCTCTTTCAACTCCACAAGGTAACTCAAATTTGTGTTTTTGTCCTGATTAATCAAGCACTTGATAAATCTATTCGTAGTTCTCGTAGCCTGGGGACTGGGAGTGGAAAGGTTGTGTCAAAAAAGGGTTATGCTGGGAGTTCTAAGGAGGTAGTTGTGCCGACTGTTGTAGTTACTCCGGTAGCGGGGAAAACGACGACTGGTGGTCCTGGATCTAATGAAGGTGGTAGTAAGGAAACAACGACTGTTACGGATGTTCCGAGGCCATCTGCGTCTCAACCAGTTCCTACGACGGATACGGGGAAGAAGACGACCTGGGTAGATAGGGTTAACAAATCTGCTGTAGGAATGGAATTGAGTGGGTCTTTTGACCCAACTCCTACTAGGGTGGTTATTGAAGAGAAGGATATTGAGAGTGAATTGCTCTTCTGGAAGCATACTTTGGTTGGTCAATTTTTGGGAGGAAAACCTACTGTTGCTCAGGTTAAAGTGTTTGTGGATAAACAATGGAATCATGTGGTTAAACCTACTGTCTTGTATTTTAAGAAGGGGTGGTTCTATTTTAGATTTTCAAAAGCTGAGGATATGAACGCCATTCTGAGGGGAACTGCTTGGAGTCTGAATGGGCATTCACTCCTGTTGAAGCAATGGTCTCCACAGTTTCCTACCCAGCTGGATAATATTACTAAGGTGCCAGTCTGGGTTTTGTTACACAACTTGGATCCCCATATTTGGTCTGCTTCTGCTTTGAGTAAGATTGCAAGCAAAATTGGTACTCCTCTCTATGCTGACCCTGTCACCACAAACAAGGAGAGGTTATCTTTTGCCCGTCTAATGGTTGAGGTTGATCTTGCTGAACCATTACCTAGCTATGTGGTTATTGACTCTCCTTTCCTGGGCCAAATCACTCAAGATGTGGAGTATGAATGGCTCCCGTTTTATTGCACCCATTGCAAGAAACTGGGACATGAACGTAAGTCTTGTAAACTTTTGAAGCCCAAGGCTCCTGCAAAAGAGGCAAAGAATCCTACTAATAGGACGGATCATATTGATAAACCTATTGAGAGTACTCAGGCCACTGAAACTGTTATGCAGGCCTCTGAGGATTCTACTGGTGTTGTGGAGGACAACGCCCTTGGGAAGGAGGTAGGGATCACTGACACAGGTGGGGGTATTCAGCCTGGTCCAGTGATCACTTCACCTGCTCCCTTGGTGACTAGTGGTAGGGCTTCCTTGGATCAACATGAGACTGGTGGTAGTCTAGCTCATGCTCTGCCCAATAGCTCTGGGACCACTAGCCACGTTCTGGATCTTAATATTCAGGGGGAAGATGGGCAGCAGTCCCAGATTCCAATACCTGTCTCATTAAACCAGTTTGGTCTTCTGGATTGTGATGATGTAGGGGATGCTTCAACTCTTAGTCAAGTTGTGGGATATCATAAGTTGAAACCAGGGGTACTAAATGTTCAGCTCTCAAAGGGTCCAACTTGGGCTGAACAGGTGGTTAGTGAGGAAGAAGATCCACCCCCAATTCTTTCTCCATGAAGATTGGGCTGTGGAATATTAGGGGTATGAATAAGCTAATAAAGCAACTAGAGGTTATTTCTTTGTTTAATAAATGTGCGTTAGATATTTTGTGTGTTGTGGAAACTCGAGTGAGGGTTAATAAATGTGCTCCTATTCAAAGAAAGAATTTCAAGCAGTTTCTCATTCAGGATAACTACTCTTCCCACTACAATTGGAGGATTTGGGTGCTCTGGAGGAATTCTGCTTTCTCAATTCAGTGTCTTAATAGTAGCAGTAAGTGGATTCACCTTCTGGTTAGTCATGGTAGGGTGCAACTGGAGGTTACTTTTGTTTATGGGTTTAATCATCCTGCTCAAAGACTGCCTCTCTGGGATTTTATTGTTAGTAATGTTCATTGTTCTAGTCCTTGGCTGGTTATAGGGAATATCAATTGTGTTCATAATAGTAAGGAAATGGTCAGTTCCGATTCCCCTCAGATTCAGGCTATGGAAGAGCTTAATCAGGCCATTCCAGATTCTGGTTTGGAAGAAATTCGAACTCAGGGGTGTTGGTTTACCTGGACTAATAAGCAGGAATAGGCAGATACTAAATGGATGCGGTTGGATAGAGCTTTAGCTAATGCCCTCTTTTTTAGGGAGTATCCTGACTCCTTAGTTGATGTTTTAACTGCTGTGATCTCTGACCACTCTCCCCTTGTTCTCTATCTGGGCCTTCCAGAGCCTCCAAGGAGACATTTCTTCAAATATCTTAACTGTTGGAGTGAGGACATGGGTTTTCAGGCCTTAGTCCAAAGGGAATGAGGGACTTTTATCAAGGTATGTGTTATGTATCAGCTGGTTCAGCATCTTCGTAGGTTGAAAGGAAAATTTAGATCTCTGCACAAAAGCCGGTATGTTGGGGTTTCTGAAAAAGTCAGATTATTACAGCAGCAGCTCCATCAATGCCAAGAGAAGTTACAGCATGCTCCTACTAACTCTGATCTCTACCTTGAGGAAGAGGAGCTCAGGCAGCAGTACTGTAAGTTCAGGAAGGTTGAACTAAGTATTGCTTATCAAAGGGCAAAAGCTTTTGAGGTTAAAATGGGAGATGCCAGCACTGCCTATTTTTTCTCTAAGATTGCTGGGAGAAGGAATCAATCTAATATTAGTAAAGTTCTTGATACTCAGGGAGCTGCTCACACTGATCAACAAGGGATTGCTACTGCTTTCTTGGATTATTATATTGTCCTGCTTGGGACAGATGTAGCAGTACAAGAGTTTGATGATACTATTATGAGAAATGGTCATTGTCTGAATACTGATGAAAGCCTATCGTTGGTTGCCCCTGTTACCACTGCAGAGGTTGAAGCTGCTTTGTTTTCAATAGATCCAAATAAGAGCCCAGGCCCTGATGGCTATTTATCTGGGTTTTTCAGGGATGCCTGGCCAGTCATTCAGGGTAGGTTCACCTCTGCTATTCAGGATTTTTTCTCTACTAGCAAGCTGTTAAAGGAGATTAATTCAACTCTTATATCTCTTATCCCCAAGGGTAACTCTCCCTCTACTGTTCTTGATTATAGGCCAATTTCATGTTGTTCTACCATTTACAAGACTATAAGCAAGATTCTGACTACTAAGCTAGGCTTAAAAAAGTAATGCCTCTCATTGTTGGGGCAGAACAAGCTGCTTTTGTCACTAATAGATCTATCTTTGACAACACGATGTTAGCAACTGATTGGTGAGGGGTTACAGTAGGAAGCTTAAATCTCCTAGGTGTGTGGTAAAAGTGGACATCAGGAAAGCTTTTGACACTGTTAGCTGGCATTTTCTGAAAACTATTCTCCCTCTGTATGGTTTACCACCCCAATTTTGCAATTGGATCATTACTTTGGTTACAAGCTCCAGGTTTTCTCTAAAAATTAATGGGTGTGCTGAAGGTTTCTTTGAGGGTAAGAGAGGATTAAGACAAGGTGATCCCCTATCACCTCTTCTTTCTGTCCTTTGTATGGAGGTGCTTACCAGGATGTTTCAGACTTTGAAAGATGCTCCTCAATTTAGCTATCATCCCAAGTGTGTTAAACTTCATTTGACTCACCTTATTTTTGAGGATGACCTGCTTGTATTTGTCAGAGGTGACCTCCCATCAGTGGTTGCAGTTAAGAATTGCTTAAGCCTTTTTTCTAGGTACTCTGGTCTTACTCCTAATGTAAGTAAGACAAATATTTACTTTGCGGGAGTCAGGAGTGATGTCCAAGCCATGATTCTATCTGAAACTGGGTTTGTTTTAGGGTCATTCCCATTCAAATATCTTGGTACCCCCCTTCATTTCTCCCGGTTGACTGCTGATCTTTTCCAGCCTCTTATGGCAAAGATCAAGGGCAGGCTGGGAGATAGGGCTAGTCTTCAGTTGTCATATGCTGGGAGAATTCAACTCATCAATACTGCTATCTTTGGGGTTGAAGCTTTTTGGTGTGCCTGCTTACTGCTGCCCAAAGGAGTAGTTAGGAATTTGGAGAAAACTTGTAGGCAATTTTTCTGGGGTACTGAATCCAAGAGAAGAATGATATTTTATAGTTGGGAAAAAGTGTGTAGGAGTAGAGATCATGGTGGGTTTGATATAAGGGAGATACTGAGTTGGAATAAAACGTTAATGCTGAAGGTTTTCTGGTCTTTCTCTTACCAATGTACTTCCATTTGGATGAACTGGTCCAAGGAGTACGTTTTCAAGCGTCTTTCCTGTTGGGAGCTTGCTGCTTCCTCTTGTGTCTCACCCATTTGGCAGAAGATTTTGCATATCAGAGATGAATTTATTGACAAGGTGGGGTATAGGGGGAAAGTTCAGGCTTTATTTCAGGACTGGAATGCCACTGGGAGGCTGCCTTTAAAGGATATTTATCAGATTTTTCGTGGCTCCCATAGTGTGCTTAAATGGGAACACCTCTCACTGATAGCATTGTTGTACCTAAACATGCTGTGGTGGCCACACGTGCTTCTCAGCAGGCTCTTGCCACGGTTGATAATATCTGCAGGAGGGGTATTCTGCTTGCCAATAGGTGTGTTCTGTGTTGTTCTGCTGTTGAATCTTCTCAGCATCTTTTTTTTCAATGCCCTTTCTCTAAGAACCTGATGCAGCAGGTCTTAGCTTGGATGGGTGTTACTAGAGGCGTACTTAGTCTCAAACATGAGCTCTATAAAATTGCTCTATGTCGTGGGACCAGATGGAGAAGGAAGGCTGCTTGCTGCTCCCTTGCTGCAGCAGTTTATTATATTTGGCAGGAGAGAAATAGGAGGGTCTTTGATGGTGGATGTCTAAGGGTGGACCAGCTTATGCGTAAGCTCAAATATGATGTTTGTGTTAGAATGTATGCTTGGAGCAGGGGGATTGACAACTCTCCCATGCTATCCATGCTCCTCGGTTAAGCTATAGTTTATTACGTCATTATGGTTTTTTCTTTGTGTATTTAGCTTAGTTGGTCTCTGTTTGTAAGATCCGATTTTTCTCCTTTCTAATGAGAACTTCAGATTTCTTGCAAAAAAAAAAAAATTATTAAAGAGTAGTGTCTTTAATTAGTTAGTATATGTCCAAAGACTAAATATTTAATTTCACAAAGACACTTTAACTTTTTGAATTTATTCAAAATATAAGGATATTGTTTTGTTCATTTTGTTTGACATTTATGGTAATTATATGTCATATTCAGTTACATTCTTGATTCGGATGAAGCCATTTATTAAAAGAATGGTACGAGGATGTAGACACTTATTTTTGGGTCGTTGTAATCTTAACATTGCCTTTAGAATGTATAGTTGTTACTCATAAGGATTAACGTATCGTGTGGGCTCACGTGATTTGAGGAGTAGTACATTCAAAATGCATGTTTAGTGATTATATATAAGGCGACATCAAGGAAATATTTAAGGGCATTGTTTCAGTTAATTTAGTTAACTAAGAAGCTGCAAAAGTCAAACTCGGAGAAATAATAACAAACATAAAGTTAGACGTTTTTTAGTCGTTAATTTTGTTAAGAGTTTTGACACATAAGGAAAATCTAGTATCCTTTTTAACGCTTGGCGTGTCAGTAAAGCTAAGCTTCTCATTCTGTTTGTGTAAGGTTAAGTTTTTTTATATCCAATCATGTTTGGTTGGTGTATGTAGCTTTTCACCTACATAAGGATATTGATGCAAGTATAACTAAGATGTTACAAGCCAAGTGATGATGAAAGACTCATCTATTTGGGGCATGTCATCATTTGAGTTTGAGACAGTCAACTAATTTAGTATCATTAATGACTTTTTCTTTTATTTGTATGTGGAAAATACTTTCGGTACTGCCTTTAGGTGGAAAGGGTTATTTTTCGTATAGGCAAATTTGGTTTCTTGTCTATTGAGAAATAATTAATTTTGTGTTTTCCAAATTCAAATAATGATGAATCCATCGTTTTTGATAGATTTATATAGTTTAGATTTTAGTCTCTTTCAAGTAAGCTTTCATTAAATAAAGTTCTATGGATATACAGAAAATTAAGAAATAACAATTTCTTTTCGGTATGACACATTAGAAGGAAGATTAAAGTTTTGTGTTAAAATGAAATTGTTAGCCCCTTATTTCGGATTTTCATTTTTAAGCTGATAAAAGCAAACAAAAGGGAGATTATATATCAAAGGGATTGCAAGTGTCTTTTTATTAACATATACGGGCAGGTGAGCTAGTTTATACTCTAGGTATTAATGGTTTAAATCGTTATGGTAATTTCTAGACCGAATTTAAACAAGAACATCTAATCTCATTTGTGAGCTGTTTAAGTTCTTGACGTTTTCTTTAGTGCATATTTGACTAAGATGTATTTGCTCAGTAAAGGATTGAATTATGTCATTTTACCATAAGTGTAAATATTTTTACAAAATGACTATTAAGGATAACAACGTTAAGGTTATTTTAAAGAATTTCTAGAGGAGTTTGATCTTGTATTTGATGTTATTACACCATATGAGGATTCTTAATATGGATGGTGTAGTATGTATGCAAACAAGATCCTAAGGCCTTGTAAAGAGTGTGATTATTCATACTCTTTTCCATATTACTCTAGTTATAAGTTCTTAATATTGCAGCTATCTCTGGATAAATTTCTAACAATACCATTTGACCAATCATAGTGTAAATAATGTACACATCCGGTATGTCCAACTAATTATGGTTGAGGTTTAAAAGTCATAAGGTTAATAGTTGGACTTCAGAATAATCAATGACTATTTTGTTGGATAGTACAAAAGTTTTAAGGGTAATAAAGTAATGTTCCCACAATAAAGCTATTTAAGACAGAAATTAAGGGGTTCATTGAGAATATTGAGTTTGAGTGGGAGAAAAGAGAGACGGTTTTCAAAAGCATCCATAATTTTGAAATTTATTTTTAGAAGATATGGGAGTTTTTGCGAGATAAACGGAATAAAGATGAAGGAATTGTATGAATAAAAGCTTCCCCGAAGTCTCTATTTATAATAAACGCTGTTTTCTAATTTCTGTCGAAGTCTAATCATCTGGGGAAATGCGCCTCTTCGACGAGTCGCAGCTCTTCCTGCGCCTTTTCCCCAGGCTGTTTTCCGTGTAATTTCAGATTTGGATCTTTCCTAATTTGTTTTTGCTATAATTTCCTATTCCTATGAGCATTATTTTGGTAATTCCGATAAATTACATGTTTTATGTTTCCTAATTTTTCGGGCTCCTTTTTCGAGACGAACTAAGCATTTTCGCCAAAAAGAGCACACTTATTCATTTTTTTATTTCCTTTTTTAGGGGGAATCATTTCATTCCTCATTTTCAATATTTTCCACACTTATATATTTCTTTTTAAGTTTTTTTTTAAGGGGTAGCCCTCCCTACCGTCCGGTCATTTTTGCGGATTTCTAGTCAGTTTTTTTGTATTTTTCATTTTCGGACACTTTTTCTACTTTTTGTCATTTTGCGCTAATTTAAGCCACTTATATGTCATTTATTTTACGTATAGATTCTATGTAAATTTCGGCAGCATGACGGCACAAACCGTCACCTACCAAACCTGTTTTTTAAGCTAACCTGCAGGAACAGCAAACAAACAACAACGAAGGCACTCATGCCTTTATATATACAACCAAAATGCAACATGTACATCAAACTGGGGGCTCTCGCCCAAAACGGGTCCGAAGAAAGTACAAAATAAGGTCCAAAATGTACAAGATAGATACAAAAAAAAAGCAGCTACTCCTGGTCACCGCTCAGCTCAGCCACGGTCGCCTCGAGAGCAGCGATCTCAGCGTCCCTGACCTCTAACTCCCTCAATAGGCGAGCTGTCTCCTCTCGGGACTGCGCCAGCTCGCGCTCGATGTCACGCTCTCTCTGTAAGTGACGAAGAAATGCCCCATTTCAATCATTTCAAAACAAATACGAGAAAATACAATAAAATTCAAAATGTCAATGAAATGAAGTCGAGAAAGGAAGGGGAGGTTCATACCTCTCGCCCTCGGCCGCCTACAAGTGACTCGATGGCCATGGCCCGCAGCCGATTGGCCATCCTCCACAACGCCACGTACTGAGACGGTGTCACCTGCATTTGAAATAACAAAAAAGGTTAAAAAAAAGGAATAAAAGCATTCTTATGCAAATAAAGACAAATAAGACAGTCGAAGCTGGGGGCTTACCCTCCTCACTAGGTGCTGCCACTCTCCTAGGCCAGCGTCCATCACCTCCTCGCCGAAGTCACGGATCTCCGAGATCGTCATTATCCCCATCGCGTCAGTGTACTTGAGGGTCTCCGGGTACGCTGGGGGCTCGACGCCTGCCACCTCGATCTCTTACGGGGTTCAAATAAGTTTTTTTATTCAACGATCATTCATCATTTGTCAAATCAATTCAAAAACGGAAAAGTAAGGTACTTACCACGATCGGCCAGAACGCCAACCTCCGGTGAACGAACTCGGAGCACGCCTCACCAGGAAGGAGGAGGACGTCACCACTAGTGTCCGCCAAGTCAGCCTCTCTCTCAGGGTTAGAGGGCTCCCTAAACATCGTCCGTGGAGGATCGATGGGAACCGTGAAAGTGTCACGAGACCACTGACAAGTCAAACGCTCGCCCAGGTACCACACTGGTCCCATGGACGTCCTCAGCAACATCCGACTCGAGCTCCTAGGTCGAAGGACCTCAGCCACGAAGGCCGGAGCGTCAGGGTAGTCCACCCAGGGTCTAGGCACCCACTAAAACAAGCAAACGAAGGGTCATTCCTATGATCGGCTGTAAACGGGAAAGGGGGTCATTCCTATGACCGCTTCTAAATAAAGACATAAATAAAGAAAAGTACTCAAAAGAACTTACGTTCTCCAACTTCAGGGCGTTCACGCCCCGTCGACAAACATCGTAAGATGAGCGCTGGCTCTTCCTACGACACACTACACAGTCTCTCACAACCGGGTATGCCCTCGGCTCGGGCTCCGTCCTCTTGGGCGCGAAGCTGGGAAAGTAGGAGTACACCCACGCTTGCAAACAAAAATATCGATGATGATCTTTCACAATTCGATGGAAATAGAAAAATGAAGAATTGATGATCTTTCATAAATGCATAAGTAAAGGTTCATACCTCCAAAAAGAGTCCAGGGCCGACAGTAGCAGGAGAAGTCCCTTTCTCCATCAGCTCGGGACGTACCATTGCCCTCATGTAGCGAGTGAGGACCGCAAAGCCAGGAGTAAGCTAGTCCCACCGACCTAGGTCACTCAAGTCAGAAAGGAAGGGAAGAAGCTTGGTCGACAGCTTCTCCCCCTTGTTTCCGAGGTAAATCGAAAACAAGAACCACCAGAGCCACAAGCGAGCCCTCTACTCCGCAGTACAAGCAGGAGGAGCCATCCTCCTTCCATGCATCAGCACCGTCATCGGGGTCCTATCAGCAAAGTAGTCCCTGACGTAAGAACTCGGCACCAACCCGGGAACGGTGGCAGCACCCTCTGCCAGGTTCCAACCGATTAGCCTCCTCACCTCTGCTAAGTCCACTCTCATGGCCGTCGACGGCCACACAAACACTTCCTCTCCATACGACAGATCCGACATCATCCCGTAGTCCTCCAGGGCGACCCTAACCTCTCCAAAGGGCATATGGAAGGTCGAGGTCGTGTGCCAGTACCGATCAAGGAAAGCTCAAATCAGGCAAAGGTTAGCCCGAATCTTCCTTTCCCTGATCGCCCTCCACGCTCCCACCAACGCTCCGAAGGCTCCCAACTCGATGATGTCCTTCTCCTCATCCGACAGTCTCTCGTAGGCATCCATCATCGTAGTGTAGCCAGAAAAGGACCTCATGTTCCCGTCATCCTGCGTTAATTCGAGGCAAATGCTATCTTTAGCGCACAAAGAAATAAGAAATGAAATGTTAAACAAGTAGGGAAGGTAAATGGAAATGACAAGTTCGAAATTTACCAAACTCCTCGCCGTCCTATAGGACAGGTGGCTCTCTGCTGCCCAAATGAGATGTCTACTGATACCATCTTTTAGTATCAAAAATAATTACCTAAGTACTACTAACAGAAGTCAGCGGTAAGTAGGGTCGATCTCCACAGGGATGTTAAAGTATCTATCTGTTAATCTCGTCTGTCTAGTAACAATGGGGGGTTTTTAGATTGGTTTCTAAACTACTGAAGGTCTAAGGCAAGATAATGTTAGGTTCATATACCTATTATTAGACTTCTCTAATAGTGAACTAATTAACTTCTTAATTATTTGTTCTTTAGATCTACTGCATGCATAACAAAATAAGAGATTTATGAGGAAAAACAATGTCCCGTACATTGTATATAGGTTCGAAATATTAGGCACAAATAAGGTCGCCTTCCTTATTTGTTCTTGAGCTTAATATCTTGGATGATCCTCCAAAACTAAAAGCTCCAAAGTAGAAGTTCTCCTTTTGATTGCACTCAAGATTTAACCCAAAAATTCATACTAATATTAACTAGATTTGTAGTAGAAATGCTCCCTTAATGTTACTAATATTTCTAGTATTACTACTACTAGTAATAGTTGGAGAGTATTAGTATTTGAGAGTTGTATGAGGATTTTTGCATGTGAGGAAAAATGAGCACAAAACAAGCATTAGCTAGAGAGGAAAAATGAGCAACAAGTGCTCTCATTTGAAGAGCAAAAATCGGTTGCTCCTTAGCATGAGGGAATCTTTTTCCTCTTGTTTTACTTGTTTGTATAGCATAGGTAGAGTGTAGGAAACAATTATGTAAGATGTGTCATAGAAATGTCACAATCACACTTTATTCCAACACAAATGAACAAGACAAAATTGAGCATCTTTTGCTCTATATAGCCGGCTATATGATGGACTGTTAGTCCATTTTGCCTTTTGACATTTGTCCCAAAAATCCTTATAAGTCACATGTTTAATTATCTTACATAATTAATTATTAATGTAATCATTTAACAATTAAATATTATAATTAATAATCTAATATACACTCCACTTTTGAGGAGTATACTACCATTATATCAATGTATAATGGGTTCTCCAATTGCTAATTAGTTAAAATTACAACTCTTTGTAACTTTAAATAACCAATTACCTCTTCCTCAAAACTTATATAAAACCTCAACTAATTTAGTAACTTAACATTTAGTTACTAAATTAAATCTTATTTAATCATATTACAATAAGACGTAAAATCCAACTCCCGTAATTAAGGAATTAATTAATCTGTATCGTATACAATTAATTAAATATCTATTTGGGCCTCATCCTATAGGTGTGACCTAAAGGGATAAACTTACCACCACCGTCATACGACAGTAATGTCAAACTCTAGTTAGCCAATCATTACCGATTAATGTTGATCAGTTGACTATAAAATGAATCATCCGTTACGTATTCTTAATATGAGATTTAATTGTGATATTAAATCATGTGATCGCACTATTGTTGAGGACACATATTCCAACAATCTCCCACTTGTCCGAGACAAGTGTGCGTCAGCAATTCTCTTGTCCTATTACAATCTCCCACTCAATGCAAGGTGTCTCGCAGGTCGTACTTGCATTTGATCATATCTTGAGTGGTTTCCTCGATCTGGAGAGTAACTGTCTGACCGGAATTATCTACCATAGATACCTTCCGAGCGTGGCCACACATTTTCAGTTCACTGCTCCTCGAGTGGCCTTGAGATTTCAAACAACCCTGACAAGGGGGTGGATAATTCCTATCGCACTATTCCCTTTGTTTAGCCACAGTTCATCTTAACCCAAAATATACCCATTTGACCTCATTTACGACAGTCGTAGAGCATAAATCAAAGCTAATCAGAAATTTGTGCTAACTTGGGCGAATAGTATCTAGTCAAAAGAATTGACTCATAAGAATATTATAGCAGCTCTTGCCACGACCAGGCTGTATTAATTACCAGAACTCTATAAGCGGTCACTGCCCGACAGAGTGTCCCATACAGTCTGCCTATGTGATCGACTAGTCATCCCGTATGACTCTATGGCACTTGAACTTGCCATCAACCGCATCACACTCTAGTCACTTCGAGACGTCGCCTCATATAAGTAACTAGGGGCGAACACCATGTCAATCAAGTTCACTTTAATGGGGTTCAATTTGTCTCTACAACCCATTTGGATATAACAAAGTAACGGGTGAGTTTAATAAAACTCAAACGATAAATGCGATCATCATATATGAATAGTCAATACACTATTACTACTTCATATCTTATAATCTTTAGTGTACCTTTTACACTAGTCGAAATGCAATAAAAGTTTGGCAAGTGGATATACCATATATCCATATATTCCAACTTTGTCAATTGCTATCTCCTTCTATTCAATGTTATTTCTAATAACTTGAATTTATCTCTAAGTATTTGTCTAGTCTTCTTACTAGACTTGGGTTCTTTAACTTGAAAGATGCTCCCACTGTTATCGCATAACATGTGATAGTCATTTGTAGAGAGATTCGCCCTTAATCCCTACGTTGACCATTTTATCACAATTCACTTAAATTCTTTTTGTAGAATTTGTAATGCGTGAAACTAAAACACTTTTCTAGTCTCATACTCCTAAGTCAATAAGACATCCTAGGATTTCAACAAATCCTTTTCGGTTTGGAAACTAAAGTTTATGCAACCCTTCAACACATAACTTAGTTTATCATCCAAACATATGAACGAATCCTTACTTCTTCTCAAGAATTTCAAGGATGTTCTTTAAGGCTTTCACAAGACCATCTTATGAATTAACTTGTTATTGACTTATTATGCTCCAAGCATATGTTACATCATGGCATGTGCGTCTGTTGCCATACATGATCATTTTAATCGCGGAAACATTAGAAATCGATTTCATGTAATCAATAACTCAATAGGTTCAGTGAACGACTATGACTTCATCATAGTAATTCCACTTCCATCAACATGAATAACCCATTCAACCTTGTTGATGTTAAACAGATATGAAAGATCTTATCCACATAAGACTCTCAACTCTATGCCAATATTCTCTCACATTGATTCAAAAATCTAGAATACTTTGCACCCTTTCCAAGTCCCCAATCACTCTTTCACAGAAGAGAGCATTGGCATATTATTCTCAATAAGTAATATGTCATCAACATATTCGACATGGAAAAACAATTCTAGCTCCCACTTAACTTCATGTATAATCATGATTCTTCAATCATGTGAATGAAACCATTCTCAATTATCACATGAACGAAAAGTATAATCCTTTAATGCTTGCTTAAGACCATTCTAGGATCACTTAAGAAAGCTACGCATAATATGTTAGGATTCTTAGATCTTCATCTATGGTTTTGTGTTCCAAACACATCATTCTCTAAATTCCCATTTTAGAAAAGCGAATTTTTAATATCATTTGCCATCCTTCATTAAAATGAAATGTGGCGATTCCTAACATAATTTATCTTGATTAACATCTTCATGTCAATCTATGTACTTAAGTACTCTAAAGCTTTATTTACTTTTGAGGAGACCCTCGCTTTAAAGTAAATCTACTCTTGAGTAACAATTTTTGGATTGTAATGCTATGGCTCATATGTAACAAGGTCATAATACTATCACTTTCACAAAGTAATATTTTAACCAATAAGACATGTGCACTAAACTCCCACTGAACTATACTCCCACTCTATCTTTATAGATTATAGTTCAACTGTACTCCCACTCTATCTTTATAGATTATAGTTCCATTCCTTTCATAAAGTAACACTATAAGACATGTTTGTGACGATCCAATCTACTCCCACTCTATCTCTCAGAAATACATCTATCTTCTTGAGAGATAGCTTTGTGAGTTACAAACATATATATGGAGGAGTATTAGGAGTTTTTCTAGACTATGCATTAGCTCACAAAAGGCCATCCCTATCATGGCAGTTTGATACATGTAACATGAGAGTCTTATCCATGTCATCTGTTTAATAGACTCTCTATTTTAGGTATTTCCTGGTTGACCATCCGTTTAGAATTACGTGTCCGTTTTGGATTGCAAACTCCCAAAATTGAGTTCAATGACTCAAACCGACTTATATTAGTTTGATCTTATGGATAGTGACCCTAGGTCATAATCCATATTTAATAAATCAAATTTATTACTTCGATCTTTGCCACTACGATCGAATCGTAATGCTTTATTACTTTGTTCAATTGGTTCTCTACGTCATTTAGAAATTTCTCAAATTTCTCAAATGCTTCACTTTATTATTGATTAAGTAAATATACCCATATCTACTTAAATCATCGGTAAAAGTGACGAAGTAGTCATAAATTTCCCTTGCGCTGATGCTCATTAGAACACATACATCGGCATGTATTAGTTCCAACAAATCACTTGCTCGTGTCCCTTTACCACTAAAGGAAGTACAAATCATTTTGCGAAGGAGACAAGATTTGCATATTCCATATGATTGAAAATCAAATGGTCCAATAATTCAAGTCGACACTAGCGTTTAATGCGTTTCTCATTTATGTGACCTAATCGAAAAAGCCAAATGTACAAATCATTTTGATTACTAGTTATGAGTCTTTTGGATCGTATTATGAAGATATCATTGCTTGAGTTGGAAGTGTCTAAAACTTGTATATCATAAAGATAAGTGACATGGCTCACAGCCATGTCTATTTTCAACAAAATAAATCCTTTCATGTCTAGCATAGAAATGGAAATAATGTTTTAGACAAGGTGGGTACATAATAACTATTATGTAGATTACAACTCAAAGCCATTAGCCAAAAAAAGTACATAATTCGCTCTCGAAGTGGCGGCTACCCTAACTCCATTTCCTTGTCGGAGATTTACATCACTCTTGTTTAGCTTTTCCACATTTCCAAGTCCCACTTGGAGTAACAAGTCCAACTTTGATATCTCCCAAATACTTGGGGCAATTTCGCTTCCAATGGCCCATGACATTACAATAATGACATTCTTCATAAGATTAGGCACCCTTCGTGGTCTTGGTTGTGGTAGTCTCACTATCCATTTCCAATTCATTATCAGGTTTGGGTTTCTCACCCATCTTTGCCTTCCCTTTAATAATACCAATACTCCTTGCATTTGCAAGGACACTCTTGCTAGAACTCTCACTGAATTTAATATTTCTCTCTGTTTCTTCAAACAAGGATGCCTTTGGTTTAGTGAGATTTTCTTCACAAGATTTTCTTACCAAAGTGGTGGGCAATAATATTGGAGTCGGTGGTGTGGAGGTGGTAAAGAAGCAAAGATTTCCATCCTGACCAATGCCACAGCGTAATTCTCTAATCGTATCATTGTCATACTCGGAGCAATTTTCATCGAATGATTGGAGCCATGAATTAATGGTGATTGGTGTAGGAGTATTAGATGAATTCATTGGTTATAATTAACTATAAAAACGGAAATAAAGGAAATAATTAACATTTATCGTTTTAATCAAACTTGTAAACACTTTAAACAAGTTTTAGCATTTATATAGTGACCTCTACCCAACTATTATAAATGATTCCGAGATCCAAGTTCAAATTAACTCGGGCACGGTGAGCCGATTCATCCCTTATCAATATAACTCGGTGGATTAACCTCTTAATCGGTTCTACTTCTAGAACTCTCGGTCGATAAAAATTACTTTAATATTTATCTTTAGCCCGGAACACATGCGACTACGGTCACGAATACTTTCGTTGAGCTCAATCCAAATTTCGATGTAATAACATTTTATTACCCACTTACCCAACGTTACAAGTTTAGTACCCCGGTGAGCCTAGCCTACTTCCTTATGAAATTGGGACTAATGGTTTCTACTATTTGGTAAGGCTAATTCTCAATTATTAATTAGTGAGAGGTCTTGTCAATTTATTATCTATTACGTTTTAAGTGAACTAAAGCGGTGAACTACGATAATTATAATTGACACGGTCGATGACTCGATATGATATGCATGTGTTGTTATGGCGATTTGGCAATGCATGTAACATATTAAAAGAAATGCAAAGCAATAATAAAAACTTCCTAGTATGGCCTTCCTAAAAATTAGAAAATCGAATAATCTATTACATATTTGGAAACCAACTCCTTTGGTCCCTTGAATCTTCAAGTGGCACGCCTTCCAAGAACACCGTCTTCGTCGGAACACCTTTCCGAATGGCACCGTCTTGAAGCAATTCCATAATTACAAATAATAATAAAAATATAAAACTATTCCTATTATACATTTGTAAAATGGAAAAACTAGTAAAAATAAAAGTGATACAAGATCACATTAAATTACAATCGAATCAATATTCCCTTTCATTACGGGTAATATGGATTAAAACTAAGGCCATACTAAGATCAAATTACATAATTCAAAATTATATAAATAAAAGACATTCAACAATTGAAATATGCAGCATTATAATACGTATCTATCATGCCAAATTATGTGCCAAATCGCCCTATTTAACTTATATCGTATATATAACCCGGTTTTATGGAAATGCATGATAATAACTTCTTAAAATCACAAATTAAATCACATCTAAGCTCAAGTTAATTATCCTAACACTCTTAGGACTCAAAAATTAGTCATCACTCAAGTTTTGACAATAATTCAACTTGATTTAATTTTTATGCTCATTTTTGACCTTAAAAACATAACATTTATGAAATAAATCCAAATTAAATTACAAAAAAATTCAAAATTTGAATTTAAAATTTTTGAACATTCTAGAATAATTCCATGACACTCATAATGTCAAAAATCATGGTTAAAATTTTCGAATTAATTTCGAGAAAATATAATTGCAATTTATCGGTTTTATCTCATAAAACATCTAAAGTATACAAAAATCAATACAATCAATTTTACAACATTATATGTGATAATTGGGATATTTATGCAACTTAAAATAATTTTCTCATGCCATGTAATTCATTTTAGCTATTTATGCTAAAATAGTCACTATTTATGCCATTTTTACTCTAAAAATTCATAAATTATGCCAAATGAGATCATTTGATCTCAAAATTTACATAAAATATTTAAATCATGCACGTGACAACATATTAAAGTTTCATGGACTAATTCGAAATTTAACTTTTTTTAACCATTTTACCTCTTTTAATCCATTTTTATCTCATAAAAATCATATATCATGCAATATTTATCCAATTAATACGAGATTTTACACAAACCTTGCAAAATATGAATGTGAGGTCATATAAAATTTTCAAGATCAGAGAGTAAGTTTAACCATTTTTAGTCATTTAACCTCCATTTATGCTATTTTTACACTAAAAATTCATAAATCATGAAATATTAATCACATTAATATGATGTTTTACATGCAATATATTAAATATTCATGTGAGGTCATACTAAAATACCACGTCTAGTAGTGAAGGTTAACTTATTTTAGTGAATAAAAGTTCATTTTACTCATAAAAATGTAATAAAATCACTAAAAATCATTAAAATGAGCAATAAATTTCCATAAATCATAAAAATGACCTAAAAACATTATACGACCATAATATATAACATGCATAATTATTTCGTGGCTTACTCATATAAATCACAAATTTTTAGTTTTATATGTTAACATTTTAACTCGGAAAAACAATAACCAATTATGCATGCAACATCCTATGCTCAGATACCACTTGTTAGGTTCATATACCTATTATTAGACTCCTCTAATAGTGAACTAATTAACTTCTTAATTATTTGTTCTTTAGATCTACTGCATGCATAACAAAATAAGAGATTTATGAGGAAAAACAATGTCCCTTACATTGTATATAGGTTCGAAATATTGGGCACAAATAAGGCCACCTTCCTTATTTGTTCTTGAGCTTAATATGTTGGATGATCCTCCAAAACCAAAAGCTCCAACGTAAAAGTTCTCCTTTCGATTGCACCCAAGATTCAACCCAAAAATTACTACTAATATTAACTATATATGTAGTAGAAATGCTCCCTTAATGTTACTAATATTTCTAGTATTACTACTACTAGTAATAGTTGGAGAGTATTAGTATTTGAAAGTTGTATGAGGATTTTTTCATGTGAGGAAAAATGAGCACAAAACAAGCATTAGCTAGAGAGGAAAAATGAGCAACAAGTGCTCTCATTTAAAGAGCGAAAACCGGTTGCTCCTTAGCATGAGGGAATGTTTTTCCTCTTGTTTTACTTGTTTGTATAGCATAGGTAGAGTGTAGGAAACAATTATGTAAGATGTGTCATAGAAGTGTCACAATCACACTTTATTCCAACGCAAATGAACAAGACAAAATTGAGCATCTTTTGCTCTATATAGCCGGCTATATGATGGACTCTTAGTCCATTTTTGCCTTTTGACATTTGTCCCACAAATGCTTATAAGTCACATGTTCAATTATCTTACATAATTAATTATTAATGTAATCATTTAACAATTAAATATTACAATTATATAATATACACTCCACTTTTGAGTAGTATACTACCATTATATCAATGTATAACGGGATCTCCAATTGCTAATTAGTTAAAATTACAACTCTTTGTAACTTTAAATAACCAATTACCTCTTCCTCAAAACTTATATAAAACCTCAACTAATTTAGTAACTTAACATTTAGTTACTAAATTAAATCTTATTTAATCATATTACAATAAGACGTAAAATCCAACTCCCGTAATTAAGGAATTAATTAATCTGTATCGTATACAATTAATTAAATATCTATTTGGGCCTCATCCTATAGGTGTGACCTAAAGGGATAAACTTACCACCACCGTCATACGACAGTAATGTCAAACTCTAGTTAGCCAATCATTACCGATTAATGTTGATCAGTTGACTATAAAATGAATCATCCGTTACAAATTCTTAATATGAGATTTAATTGTGATATTAAATCATGTGACCGCACTATTGTTGAGGACACATATTCCAATAGAGAAATAAAGACAAGAGCAATAAAGCGAGAAAAAGTAAGACAAGTGATCAGATAAAGAGAGATATGTCAGGATTTCGGTTCATCATGGCAGTTCACTAACTCAGTCATATATAGCCCAAACAATCTCTTGTGAGAAGGGCAAGGGAAAGGTCCTTTCGGTCCTCTATCCACCCTACATTAGAACTAACTTAACTTCCGTCCTCATTAGGAGCGTGCACTGAACTAAACATATTACAGTTATATTGCTATGGGCACCGTTCTCATAATAAATTGTCTAACCTATTCACAACATCTTCACTTTACTACCATGGCTCCCCTAATCCTAACATAGGGAGGTTTAGCTACTCATGCTATCGGAATTAAGAACAATAACAATGAATTCACTAAGGAAAGACATGATAAAAAGACAATAAAGATGAAGCATAAACAGTTGATCAAAGATAATAAGCAAGAGAACAATGATTAAGAACAAGCAAAGTATTAAATTAAGATTAAGAGAAGGAGAATGATTACAAAGTTTGAATCCGGCAATGAGAAAAGTAGCAGCAGTGATTAAGAGTAAAGTAGTTTATTCAAGCGTCTCCCGTGTCATTATGACCTAATGACGACTTCCCTTATATAGGGAAGCGTTTTATTAACATAAATAAACCTAACACAAAATAATACTCTCGTGTATATAAGCTATCCACTCGATCGAGCAACTTTAAACTACTCGATCGAGTGATTCTCTAGAAAAACCTTTCGATCGAGCAGATTAGGCTCTCGATCGAACACTCCCAAAATAGCCTTCTTCGATCGAGTACAGCAGGGACTCGATCAAACACTTTATCTGCCAAAACTACTCGATCGACTTACAAAAGCTCTCGATCGAGCAGTTAACCACTGAAAACAGCATTGACTCGTTTGGTTAGCTTCCTAGGACCACCTTCACGCTTCCCGAAGTACGACATTCTGCTCTAAATTTTCATCTCCTCAAAATGCATGCTGAGAGGAACGAAAAAGGTACGATATCGCCACTTAAAGGTCCATTTCCTACAAATGAGACAAGAAGAACAAAATTATCCAATTCGGGGCATTTTTCAATACAAAGCAATGTAAATGATACAGAAATGCGTGCAATAAAAGGCTAAAAGGACTATATAAATTGCACCTATCAAATCTCCCCAAACCGAACCTTTACTCGTGCTCGAGTAAACTAAATGCAAGCTAATGGAATGGATATGAAAACTCAGAGCTAGCTATAACTTGTCCACTTAAACCGTTTAATGCAATCAAAACTAACAATTATAGCTACAACAGTTAAGCGCAAATGAGTTGTATGATGTCTATAAATAAACTGACCTATCAACCTTACAAGACCTTAAAATCGGACTCTCACGGGTCACTCTTCTCTCGTGAAGCAAAGGGTGAGTATAAATGTGTAAGAGAAGAAGAGAAATCCGTGGCTCACCTAAACTGTGACCCACATAAACATGCATGCAACAAAAATGATAGACGATTCTAATCACTATACATACATTCCAACCAACAATGTCCGTCACAGCCGAGGGCTTACAATAGTTATGGAAAAGTGAAGCTACAGGTAAGAAATGGCAAAATGATTATGGGATATGTGGAGGTAGAGCGTCAAGTTAGCGCCTAAACAAGACCATATAAGAACATCCAATTCTCAGCTAATTATGAAATCGAACACAAGTGCCCTTATTTGGCACCAGACTCACTAACCAAGAAACAACAACTCCTTAAATGATATAGAATAAAACATAGGAGTAAGACCGTCACAAACTTCCCTTTTTTAAACGGTCTATCTTTTTCATTTTCCTGCCCAACTCTTTTTCTGTTTTTCACATGTTTTTTTTTCCTTTTTTTTTCTTTTTCCATGGTTTTCTCATTTTCTTGCCCACATTTCTTTCTTTTTCTACCAACTCCTAATGAATAAGAACAAACCAACTTGCATCAATGAGAAATATACGACAAAAAGTACACTAAACTAGCTTGACAGGCAGGCTTAATTTGGGTGTATTTAATGGGTCAAAAGCTAAGTTTGGCTAATGTGGAGCTAAATGGGTGAAAATGAAAGAAAGGGGAAAATTGCAAGCACCTCCCTGCATGTGACGTCGACCACAAACCCGAATGTATGCAAGCAAAAAGTAATCGAATTTCATAAAAGTGCAAATATGATGAATATGTTATGCAAGGAGTATACTACTCTGAATTCCTACGTGAAATGGTCATGAATGACACCAGTTATACGAGTATAATGACTTAGAAAGTTTTAGGTAGTTTGCCAATTTTTTAGGTCAAGTCTATATGATCAGCTGTATTTTTAACATTAACTCGTAGGCTATGCATATGACAAAGCTAATAACTGCCAATTAGATGCAAGGCTCAAGTGAAATGACAAGTTACAGTGCAAAATCATCACAGAAATCTATCGTTCCGACTCAACCTATATACAAAATGAAACGTGAAATTTTTGAATTTTTCAATTGTTTTGTGATTTTTTCATTTTTTTGAAATAAAATACGATGCAAGCAAGAAAATAAACGTGAATGCAAAACAAATGCAAATGCAGACTCAAAGGATGCAATACCCTCCCCAAACTAAAACGGACAACGCCCTCGTTGTCCTCCAGCATACACCAGCAGTATATATACAGGGAACGGGATAAAACAACCAATAAATGAATAAATACAAAAAATAAATAAAGGGATGGAAAATAAATCAAAGCAGAAATACATACAAAATATACGAACTTCCCCAAATCAGCCAGAAAACTGGGGAAGTGAGTAGTCTAGTAGCTACTCGTCAACAGCCTCCTCCTCCTCATCCACCACCATGTAGTCAGGATCTCACTCCTACTCCCGTCTCCTCCTCTCGTCAGCTCTAACTCTCTCCTCCTGCTCAGCTGTGTCCGCCTCGCTCTCTGGCTGCGGGTACCCCTCCGCCGGGAACCGGTAGAAAGAAGGGTGTGGCCAGCCCTTAGGAACGGGACGTCCTCTCCTCATGTGATACTCGTACAGAGGGAACAAGACAAATGCCTGGTCCCGCTCTATACGAGCTACTCGACTGCACATCTCAAGGAGCAAACCGTCACGACGCCCTTGGTCTATGACCTCAGGCGCCACAAAAGGAGTGGGAGGAACAAAATTAGCCGGCAAAACCGGCTGTGTAACAGAAGGAGTAGGGATAGTGGTCGGTGTAGGCTTGGGCGTGGGAGTCGGCCCAGCCTGAGTCGGTGTGGACCCCTCTCTAGTCTCAGGTCTCTTCCGCTTCTTAGGAGCGGAAGTAATGGGAGGAGCGAGTGTGAGGTGGTAGAAAGGTAGAGGTGGAGGCAACCTGTCCGTCACAGTGGTCAAAGGCATAAGACGGGGCAGGTCGGGAAACGGTAAAGTCACGGACTCGGAACCACAGATCTTCCAAGTCCGCTGATCTTTAGCTAACCAAAACATCGCCTGGAAGGCGTTAATATCTAAGTCCGCTTCCTTATCTAAGTTGGTCATACCACGGGGAAAGTCAGTGAAGAGAGAACGGGGCGAGGTAGAAGGCTATGCCTTCACAGGTAATCGTGCCCGTCTTCTTCTGCCTGACAGCACTAAAATGCTGAGCTGTTAGATAAGCGATGTTAAGAACAAAGAAGCCAGCGCTATTAATGTTTAAATAGCCCCCTAAAATCGACAACTTAACATTGTTAATGTTGTTAGGCTCTTTACGGCCAAAATCGTCCAGCCTAGGACACGCAGAAAGTAACAAGCCGGGGGAAGGTGAACGTGAGCCAGCCTACGCAGCTCAAAGGGAGTCTGTGCCAAGGTAGGCCAAAGTAAACACAGGACCTTCCGAGGAGGGTCCTTATCACCGTGGGAAGATAAACCTAACCGCCTTCCAAACTCAGCTAAGGTCCAAGAAGTGGTCCGATTAAACATCCTAAAGGAGACACAAGAGCTCTCCGGGTCAGTGTCATATGCACCAGCTGAAAAGGTAAAGAAGCTGAAAAACTCCAGGGTCAGCTGCTCATAGGTCAGTGCATGCATTGTGGTCAACCCAGTCATCCCCGTCCCGTTTAACAACTCAGCAATAGGCTCGTAAATCCGCAGTCTCTCAAGTGTAGTCCGACACAAAAACTTAGTTGAAATGATGTCACAGTGCATTAAACCTTTAAAACGTTTAAGATGAAGCAAGTTCACGAAACGTTCCTCAGGAAAATCAGGAAGCGGATCCAAAGAGTCGTCTGCTCGGAATGTGGCAGCAGTGCGTCCAGCAGTAGGAGGACCTCGTCCCCGTCCTCTCCCAACAGTACCCAAAGATGAAGCCCGTCCAGGAGCGCGGCCTTGGACTGGTCGGGGCACTAAAGCTGACGAGAGAGCAGCTGTAACAGCAGGTGACGATGCACCAGGGGTCGTCACCGAAGAAAGGACAGTGGCTGCAGTGGTGGCAGCGGCAGTAACAACAATAACATAAACAGAGCTAGTGACGGTGGCAGCAGCAGGGACCACCGTCTCAGAAAGGGATGAGGTAACAGTAGAACTAGTAGAGGGCATATTGTTTCCATCCATCCTAACAATCAAATAAGTCCTTAATCAGTCAATTAAACAATTACAAAACGATTTTCCCCAATTGAATCAAAAATTTTCAAAACCCTAGCCCTAATTAAGGTCGAAAATAAGCAATTAAACAACAAGAATCAAAGGAAAAATACTTACTTGATTGAAGACCCACAGAAAGATGCAAAGAATCTACAAAAAATGCAAGAAGTTAGGCGTTTTTAAACCCGACTCAAGCAAAACCTAAATCCCTAATTAAACAGCAAAAAGAATGAATTTGAAGGGCAAAGTAGAGGGCTATTGTCGATATAGGCACTAGAAACACAATGTGGGTGTTGAATTCGGCAAAGGGAAGAAATAAGTGGAGGTTTTGGGGGATTTTTCGTGGTTTTATCGCACGAAAGGGGAAGTTGAAAAATTAGAATGAAAATAGAAGGGAAAAGCAAGACTCCCTGCGTGTTATAAGCCATAGTCACTCGATCGAGTACTTCTTCATTCAAACTGCTCGATCGAGTAAAGTGCCTCTCGATCGAGTACTCCCCTTTTTTTACCATTCGATCGAGGCCTTTAACCTACTCGATCGAACACTTTTCCTCGGCATTCCTCTCGATCGAGTACAAAAAATACTCGATCGAGTTGTTTTCCTTTGGCACGTATCCCAATGCAATAAATCTTCCCCAAACCTGCATAAAAACACATAGAAATGCTTCCCGCAAATACCAAATTAAAAAAATATGCAGTCTATATTCGGCCTTATGCTAAAACTAATTACGCTATTGTCTAACAGTCTAAAACGCAAATAAAAGTGTCTAACGGAAATTCAAATTACAAAGTTTTACAACGGGGAATTCCCCGCTTATCTTCCAAAACACTGTAGTAGCCCAAAAGAGGGCTTCTGACTGGAGGAGGTCCTTTCAGCATCGCGGACCGTCCTCTTGGATCGCCATGAGCTTGAACTTGAACTGATAGAAGAAGAATAGTGTGCATCCACATACGCCTTCACCTTCTTCTTCTCTTTGGCATTCTTACTTGCAGTGGCATCATCATTTGCAGCATTCCCATCACTTAACTTGATTTTCACTGTACTCTGACCGACGGAATCTCCAGTATCCACTCTATGTGTACTTGCAGCAAGGAAAACAACAGAATGGTCTTCCATATTGCTCTTAGTCTGAGGCGGAGGTGTCACTATAGTAGCACAAAATTCAATATCGTCAGCTGGAGAATCTATGACTGGGTCTATAGAGGGTAAGGCATTACAAAGCTGAACTTGCATAGGGGCCCTACGAGCTTTGGACTGATAAAATGTCAGCTCCTCGTCACCTACCTGGAAAGGAAGGGTCTTCCCCCCGACATCGATTACCGCGCGAGCAGTAAATAGGAATGGTCATCCTAAAATAATAGGAGTATAAGAGTCTTCGGGTATGTCTATGACCACAAAATCTACGGGAATAAAGAATCTCCCAATCTGTACAGGTATGTCCTCTAAGACACCTAATGGCCGTGATATAGTACGGTCGGCCATCTGAACAATCATGTTGGTTCAATGAAATTTGGTCAAACCCAATCTCTTAGCGAGAGACAGTGGTAAGACACTTACGCTAGCTCCTAAGTCACATAGTGCATTATAAATTAAGTGGGTTCCTATATGGCATGGAATCGAAAAGCTACCCGGGTCAGATTGTTTGGGTGGTGTCTTATTCTGAACTAAGGCGGACCGTACCTCAGTCAAAGCTACCGTTTCATGGTCACTAATATGCCTCTTACGCGTTAATATTTCTTTCATAAATTTCATGTAAGAGGGTACCTGGGTAAGCAATTCGGCGAAAAGAACGTTATCATGAAGGCTCTTCAGGATATCAGCAAATTTCCCGAACTATTGTTCGCCTTCTTGTTCTGCAATCGCCTCGGAAAAGAAACCGTGATAGGAATTTCTAACCCCTTATTTCTTTCTGCCAACGTCTCAACACAATCATCATCTTTCTTACTCGATCGACCCCTTTTTCCTCTCGATCGAGTCCTTTCATCGGAAATATCCTTCGATCGAGCACTTTCCTCCACTCGATCGAAGTCTTCGTTATCAGCACTACTCGATCGAACAGCCATTTCACTTGATCAAGTAGTTTCTTCAGCATTTTCTCTCAATCGACCTCCTGAAATGAGTCGATCGAGGACTTTGCGCGGGTTCAGCATCGTTTCGTCTAATGACGACTGTTCACGCTCAGCAACAATAGGTTCCGGGTCTGATTTGTCCTCATCAGTTGACATTTTAGGTCCTTCATAGGAGATACCACTTCTCAAATTAATCAGATTTACCGTCTCATGTTGGTTCTTGTCAGGTTGAGATGGTAAATGACCCGGCTTCCTTGAAGATTGGTTAGTGGCGAGTTGAGCTATCTGGGACTCAAGTGACTTTTTAGATGCATCTTTTTGTTGGTCACTCTTCTGCAACTGGATTGTCAACGACTGAATCATTGACTTCAACTCTGCCATTTCACTTACCCCACTAGAAGAAGCACCTTGTTGCGGAGGTGTAAAGGATGGAGGCTTTTGAAAGCCTTGTTGAGCTTTATGAGGAGGAATGTAAGGTTGCTGCTGCTGCGGTGGAGGGTTAGGATTCAACACACTCTGACTAGTCCATCTTAAATTAGGATGGACGCCACTCTGATTGTTATAATAGGAGCCTTTTTGGCTATATTGCTGAAAGGCACGCACCTGCTCCTTCTCACTTAGACATTAAACAGCAGTGTGACCGTCATTACTACCACACCTCTCACATGAAACGGCTTCTTGTCTAGTCAACGAGTGAACCGTCTGTTGATCACCAGCACTCTGCAACTCCACCTTATCAAAACGAGCATTCATGGCTTCCAACTGAGCCACAACTGCACTATCAACAGAAGTAACTATTCGAATACCTCCTCTTGGGTTCCCATATTCAGCACAATGGGTAGCCATCTCCTCTATAATTCCCCATCCCTTGTCATTATCATTGTTCTTCTGAAATCGCCCGTTCGACGAGGCGTACAAAATAGCATGGTGGTCGTCATACAACCCATTATAAAACTGGTTGCATAAGAACTACTGATCGAAACCATGATGAGGAAGAGACCGCACCAACTTCTTAAACCGGCACCATGCTTCGTACAAGATTTCATCTGGTGTCTGCTTGAAACTTGTAATTTTTTCTCTCAGCTGATTAGTTCGTTGTGGAGGAAAATACCTTTTATAAAAAGCAAGGGCCAAGGTCTCCCAGTTAATAATACCAGCTGCAACTCGATCAAGGTCAGTTAGCCACTCTCGGGCTCCATTGGTCAAAGAAAAATGAAATAGGACCTCCTTAATCTTGTCCTGGGTCACTCCCTTAGTAGCGGGAATGATAGAGCAATATTATGTGAAAACTTCCATATGCTTCCGCGGATCTTCACTCGCCACACCTCGGCACAGATTCCTTTTGACCAGATTGATATAAGACGGTCGAATGTCAAATGTACTGCCATCCTCAGTCGCAAGTTTGAAACCTTTAGGGATTGACGCAGATGTTGGCTCTGAATGACTCGCGATATTAGGAATCTTCACAGAACTGGCAGAAATAGAATTGTCTTCTTGAAAAAACTGGTCTTCTGCAAATAAAAAGTGTTCTAGCTCGGGTTCAAAAGTACTAAAGGCTTCCTTTTGAATCTTTCTCTGCAATCTTTGTCTATAATGAAAGGTCCGCTCTGGTTCAGGATCAGCTGGAACTAACTCTGACCTATTAGACCTGGGCATAAACAGCACTAGAGAAAATAAATAAGAACTGTCTCAACGAATTAGAATTCCCTGAGAGTGAGAGACAAACAAAACAAAAAACAGACAAATAGGCTATTGCCTCCTCGGCAACGGCGCCAAAATTTGATACCGTCGTTTAGTATCAAAAATAATTACCTAAGTACTACTAACAGAAGTCAGCGGTAAGTAGGGTCGATCTACACAGGGAGGCTAAAGTATCTATCTGTTAATCTCATCTGTCTAGTAACAATGGGGGTTTTTAGATTGGTTTCTAAACTACTGAAGGACTAAGGCAAGAGAAATAAAGACAAGACCAATAAAGTGTGAAAAAGTAAGACAAGTGATCAGATAAAGAGAGATATATCAAAATTTCGGTTCACCATGGCAGTTCACTAACTCAGTCATAAATAGCCCAGACAATCTAGTGTGAGAAGGGCAATGGAAAGGTGCTTCCGGTCCGCTATCCACCCTAGATTACAACTAACTTAACATCCGTCCTCATTAGGGTAGTCTACTGCTCATAGCAGGTCGGTTCATTGCAATCTTCCGATCTAGGAGCGAATTTAACCAGATTAATGGGTTTAGAAGCGTGCACTCAACTAAACATATTACAGTTATATTGCTATGGGCACAGTTCTCATAATCAATTGTCTAACCTATTCACAACATCGTCACTTTACTACCATGGCTCCCCTAATCATAACATAGGGAGGTTTTGCTACTCATGCTATCGGAACTAACAACAATAACAATGAATTCACTGAGGAAAGACATGATAACAAGATAATAAAGATGAAGCATAAATAATTGATCAAAGATAATAAGCAAGAGAATAATGATTAAGAACAAGAAAAGTATTAAATTAAGATTAAGAGAAGGAGTATGATTACAAAGTTTGAATCCGGCAATGAGAAAAGTAGCAGCAGTGATTAAGAGTAAAGTAGTGTATTCAAGTGTCTCTTGTGTCATTATGACCTAATGACGACTTCCCTTATATAGGGAAGCATTACCTAACACGAAATAATAATCCTGTGTATATAAGCTATCCACTCGATCGAGCAACTTTAAACTACTCGATCGAGTGATTCTCCAGAAAAACGTTTCGATCGAACAGATTGGGCTCTCGATCGAACACTCCTAAAATAGCCTTCTTCGATCGAGTACAACAGGGACTCGATCGAACACTTCATTTGCCAAAACTACTCGATCGACTTACAAAAGCTCTCGATCGAGCAGTTAACCACTGAAAACAGCATTGACTTGTTTGGTTAGCTTCCTAGGACCACCTTCACGCTTCCCGAAGTACGACATTTTACTCTAAATTTCCATCTCCTCAAAATGCATGCTGAGAGGAACGAAAAAGGTACGATATCGCCACTTAAAGGTCCATTTTCTGTAAATGAGACAAGACGAACCAAAGTAGCCAATTCGGGGCATTTTGCAATACAAAGCAATGTAAATGATACAGAAATGCGTGCAATAAAAGGCTAAAAAGACTATATAAATTGCATGTATCATCTACCATCCCATTTCTCAGCCCACTCGGGTGCCCCCACTAGCTGGCGACCACCGCGTCCAACGTTGGCCCGCCTCGGGACCTCCTCAGCCTCCTCCTGTATCACCTCCTCTCTTTCATCCCCTACAAGAGCAAGAGAAGGGTCGAAGTCTACGTCAACATCTATGGGAGCCCTCCTCGACGTAGAAGGAACGTCACCTGCAAAATTAAGGTAGAATAGGCAATGTCAAGCCACGGCAAGCCTTGACAAGATCATTTCAAGCATTTTCAAGTGTTTTCGACCCCTGAAAGTGGTCGTTTCTCGCCATCTTTGGCCATTTCTTTCAAAACCCGACCACTCATGTGGAGCATTGGGTCAAGTCAAGTCTAAGTTCAAGCCTAGTTATGGGTTTGAGTCAAAAATTCGACAACATTTCGCTATAATAGCGATTATGCCCTAGAAAAGTGTCCTGAAAAAGTCATCACAAATAAAACATCCGACATGGTAAGGAGTTTACCCATTACACAAGGGTTCCAGAAAACCAAAATTCATCAAAAATGGGTAGTCCTAAAAGCATTTTTGAAGCAATTTTCAAAACAGCTGAGAAACCGTATCAATTTCGTCCAAATGCTCAATACTTGGTTATGTTCCTAACATTGCCAATTATCCATTGCCAATTATCCATTTCTAATGCTGAGAAACCGTCTCAATTTTAAAACAGCAGAGAAAACGAAAATTAAAAAAGAATACATGGTTATGTTCCTAACATTGCCAATTATCCATTTCTAATGTCAATTTTATCAAACAAAGCCACTAAAGGCAAAACCCCCAAATTTTCGACATAAAGGGGAGGGGAAGCCCTAATTTTTTTCGGCTCTAATTGATCAAAAACAAGAAATAAAAGCAAGCATACAATACATACCTCTATTATTCATGATTAATGGAGTAGATTGATCAAATTTTGACGATAATGGTTGGAATTTGAGAGAGTTTAAGAGAGATTTGTGTTTTGTTATTATGAAATAATAACATAGTTTTTGCGAGTTTTTACTCAGACAGGGGTGAACTCGAGAAAGGATGTAGCACCTGCTGCGCCTCTTCCAAGAGCCGCAGCTCTTGCTGTGCCTCTTCCCCAGCTTCCCCCCAGCTCAATTTTCAAAAGTTCAATATAAGTTGGTTATTTGTGGGCCCATCTTTGGTGCGCCTCTTCCCCGATACCTTATATCATATATTTGGTTTTTGGACATTTATTTTTGTCCGGGCCCGTATATTTTGCCAAGATAGATTGCTAACCGTCACAATATTTTATCTCCCAGCAAAGACCTTTATCGGGATTTCGCTTGCAACAACGAGCGGATTTCTAGCGGTTTTATCGACACCTTTATCGCACCTTTATCAATACCTTTTTTCCAACGAGAGTTCATGACAACCGATTGCACTTCTCAAGAGATGGAGTTCGCTTGGAAGCCGACACAAGCAGATCCCTAGACATGATTCAATCCAGATAGAATCATCAACATATTCCCCGACGAGAGTTCGCTTGGAAGCCGACACAAGTAGACTCCCAGACATGATTCAATTCGGAAAGAATCATCAGCAAATTCCCCCTCCCCCCCAGCATTTCCTACCGACGTCCTGTTGTCCTCAATATTATTTTCCTCATTAAAACATCTCGAGAAAGATGTCTCAGGTATGATTTCTTCTTACGGCTGGCGAGCTTCCTTACGTAGTCTAATGGACTTTAAACGACCCTCCCCGATAGTCGACAGACTCTAAAATTTTCCCGACAACAGGACCTTGGCTCAGACCCCTTAAGTCGCCTCGCGTCGCCATAGTCGTCAGGTTGTAATCTTGGATTGACCTGATGGCTATACTTTGACTTTTGCCTTGTCCAAGCCTCAGTCAAAGTGGGGGCTCTGTAGATACCTCATTTCTGCACCTCCCGCCAACTACCCAGTGATGATTGGGCCGCATATTTTGTACGCGGAACGATTTTTGACAGTCCATAAGTTTATCATCAAGTGATAGCTCAAATACTTGTGTCTATCCCTTGGTCGTCATCTACGTGCTGATACGGTCGTTTTGACAGTAATTAGAGTTCATTTGGAGTCCGGGTTAGAAACCGCTTCATTTTCTAAGAAACCGTTTAAAATGTCGAGTCGGAATGTCCTAGAATATTATGGATATTTATTCCAAATTAAAATTATATCCTTTGGTAAAATATATCCTATAAATCTTATTTTACGAAATAAGGAAGTAGAGATCCACCGCAATTCCCTAAAAAAAACGCGGAATTCTTTCTTCCGCAGCAGGAAACCTCTGGGGAAATGACGCAGCAGATGCTGTGCCTCTTCGAAGGATCGCATGAATTGCTGCGCCTCTTCCCAGCTCTTTTTTGCCTGTTTTCATATTTTTACGTGATTTGTTTCCAAAGTTTGAGTCATTCCATAACTCTTCATATTTTTTAGTATAAATAGGGACCTTCGTTCCATATATTTTTCACGCGAGTGTCCGCCCTTCTCTTTTCCCATTGCATTCTAAGACCGTGCTCTAAGCATTCGACGCCTACATGCTTGATCAATCGACCACATAAGCTCAGATCATTCTGAGTTCCAGTCACGTTGCATGACCGACCAATTTGACTACTACACATCAATCAATTTAATCTAAATCCTCTATCGAGGGCATTTTTTACATACATTCGAGTCGAGCAATCACTAAACGTTAACTTAGTCAATCTCGTTTCGTCAAACATGTAAGTCTGAGGGTGTAAATCACATCTTTTTATTGTATTTTTATTATTGTAAGATTAATGTCAAAAGTATGTTTAAAACCGACTTCTAAAACCCTTTTATCAAACTGTTTTTACGGATTAGCAGTAACCAGACGTCGATAAGAAACGCAGCAATAGCTGCGCCTCTTCAAAGAGTCACAGCATCTGCTGCGCCTCTTCTAGGTGGTTGCCGCTGTTCCTGCTCTTCTTCTTCTTCTTCCTCGGTTTTCTATTGTTTCGTTTTCTTTTGTTTTCTTTTCTTGTTTTTTTTCTTTCTTTTTCTTCGTACATAATAAATTTTAATGCGTTCTTAATAATTATCATGTTTTATTTTTGACTTAAATCCCTCATAATCAATATTTGTGGGTTTTCGTCATTAAATCAAACCCGGATTTTAGAACTCGATTTATTCATATCTAGTTTTTGGAATTCGTCTTTTGTACAGGTTTTCATTGTTTATTTTCAGTTTATCACGTCTCTCAAGTTCGTTTTCGTCTTCATAATTAAACCTAGTTAGTTCTAAATAATTTATAATTCGTTTCTAATCCGTTTCAATTCGTTCTTATCACTTTTATGACGGTTTTGTATCTAATTAACACGTTAAATCACTTTCACCCGAGTTTAATATCGAGAATTAACCTTTAAATACACCAACAAACGTAAACAACTCGCAGTTCTAACTTCACAGCCAGAGCTCACCTCAGGAACAGACGCAGTGAAAGATGCGCCTCTTCCAAGAGACGCAACAGTGCTGCGCCTATTCCGGGATGAATTCTGTCTCGGAATTTCCGTTCTTGCTTTGACCTAATCCTTTTATTACGTAATTAATCGACTATTAGCCGTAATATCACCCTAATCTGTCCATATTTTCAAACCTTATTTATTTTCCTTTTTTTTCTCCAAATCGTCCGTCTTAATTTTATTTTTGACGTAAATCAATTAAATCATTGTAATTCATTGTAATTTATTTATTGTAATTTCATTTATCGTTATTTATTTATTGTATTTATGGATGATCTATTTATTCTTTTTTCACATGTAATTAATTCTAAACCCTAATTCGACATTAATAAGTGCTAATTACTTGTTCACCGACTTAGTTGAATCTCACATGTTAGGATCAAAATGTTGGAAGTTGCATTGCATGCATATAATCGACTGGTGTGGATTAAAATCGTCGTCAAAAGCTATCAACCAAAACAATATTTATAACTTCACAAACTACTCTTAGCAAAGAGGCAAGTAAAGGTCGTATCCCAAAGGACGGGTATTGATGTAGGATTCTCAATTGCAAATGGTTGTGTCTTAGGGTGTCACAATTTGGGTTGATGTAGGAGATAAACTAAACTAATCAACAAGAGGAATAAAAAAAAGTAAAGCAAATAGAGGGGTTGTAAATAATTGATTAAAGGCATTAGGGTGTCATGGGTTCATAGGGGATTCATGGGAGTTGATCATACAAATATGTTCTCAATTATATAGCAAGCACTTATTGTTGTGATGGGATCGAGTTGGTGTATAAGCTTACAATCCCTAAGAAGTTTTGGGTCCCGGAGCCGAATCGATTAGATTGTACAACACCTACAAGTGGACTTAATCCTTCCTATTCAACTATATGCATGGTCTAATGAGGCTCGATTTGGTGTATAAGCTTACAAGCCTCATTGTAAAGGTAGGTGATGGGTAAGAAATGCAAGGATTCATAGGCTCGCATTTCATCAAACATAACATGTGCATAAGTTGAAATTACAACAAGCAAGCAATTTAATTATGAAAACATATTAGATTAAGCATGAATCATTCCCCATGTTTGTTTCCCCTAATTCCCCCTTAACCCTAGCTAAGGAAATTACTCACTCATGATCAAGTTTAACATGTTAATAAGGTTGTCAATCATACTAACAAGGCAAAACATGATGAATAAATGAAAATGATTAACAATAATTAAACAAGGTTAAGAGAGAATTATACCTATGAAGAAGATTCCAAATATAAAGCAAAGAATAATAGAAGTACTTGATGATTGATGGAAGGTTGTCAATCCTCCAAATAAACCCAAATAATCTTCTAATTACCCAAAATAAAGGAAGAACAATAGAGAAATTAAGGAAAGATTAAGATTGCTTAATATTGAGAAATTGTATTACAACTAAATTAAGACTAATTTGAGAGAATTACAAAGTGATTAAGGATGGATTAAGATTGCTTAAGAGAGCATTAAGATTGGATGATAATCTAGGTAGTACAAAAGGGTATTTATACTAAAGATTAGGTACAAGGATTAGGGTTACTAAGGGATTAAATGACTATTAAGACCCTAAGAAAAGTTGAGGAAATGCTCCTCCCGAAGGAAATGAGTGGATTCCCATGCTAGTCTTGCCTTGATCCGCTCGTCTTGGGGTAAGGCATGGGCTCTTCTGTCTTAGGATCCGCTCGGATCCAGGGAAAGACGCTCGGCTCCTTGCGATGCAATCCGCTCGTATTGGGCACAAGACGCCCGGATCTTGGTGTTGTGAGACGCCCGGATCGTGCCTGATCCGCTCGGATTCCTGGGCAGACTGCTTATCTTCTTTTCCTCCTTAACAATCCACAAGGATCATTTTAGGGATGTAAGGATCTTTCATCATTGCCCTTTTCACTTTATTATCCACTTAGGCCTCTAGTGTTGGTCTTCTATTTGATGCTTGGTCATTGGGTGCGATCAATTTAGCTCCATTTTGCCTCACAAATGCAAGGTTAGCAATCCTTTCCTACCAAGGAGACAAAACCTCAAACAATATGCAAAATGGGAAACTAAAGATAGTAAATGACCTAATTATGTGCTATAAAGCATGGGAACGAGGTTAATTCCGGGACTAAATGTTCTCAAATATGAGTCACATCATCGACAACATATCAAATACGAACGATTTCCCTAATCATTAGTTGAGGCCGCTATCGAGGCGGACGAGATTAGGTGTTCAGTAAAAGGACTTCCTAATACGTACCCTCACCCCTTACTTTAGATCTCTGTGAAAATCCGTGTTCATTGACATCCACGAGAGTCATTCTAGACATAGAATGCTAAGGGCAACGAGTTCTTAGTGTTCATGTCACTACTTGGTGTCTTGACATGGCACGAGGTATTCGAACGGTTTCAATTTCCCATAAAAATTGGTGGCGACTCCACAAATACAAACGCTTGTCCCAAGCGCCCTTGTGGCCCATGTCCACATCGACCCATTTCTTGTGTCGATCATCCTTAGAGAAGTTGGGAATTTTTGAGCCCGATGTTGAGCTGCTCAACTGGACGGGAATGTCGGGTCATGAAAGAGCTTACTTATCGACAAGCGACTTTAGAATTTTTTAGCTCTTTCACCTTTTCACCTGCGGCCCATGCGAATGACCCCCGGGAGCAAGTACATTACCTTTCGACTGTCCAACACGACCTTCACCTGGACCTTAGCTGAGTTTGGGGGGGCGGTTGGGTTTAGTTTGTGACGGTCTTCAGGAGTCTCCTAGGAAGCTCCTGACTTTAATTTGGCCTACAATTGCACATACTCCCTTCAGCCTGCAACGTGTTGCTCATGTCCACTTACCCCCAGCCCGTTACTTTCTCCGTCTGCTAGGAGAGACCATTTTTGGTCGTCACGAGCCCAACAATGTTAACATTGTCAAGTTGTCTATTTTAGTGGGTGACCTAAACATTGACAGCGGTAACCCCTTTGTTTTTAACATTTCCTACTTGACTGCTTAATAGTTTAACACTGTCGGGCAGAAAACGACGGGCACGATAGCTTGTGGCGGGTTAGTGACTCGCATTGCCCGCAGCCTTTTTCCCGATTTTCCCCGTGGCCTTAAATCTATAGATTAGGATGTAGTCATTGATATTCCAGCCATGATTGATATGCACTGGTTAGCAAAAGAACAACAGACGTGGAAGATTGGCACTTTCGCGTCCGTGACATTACCTTCACTTACCCTACCCCGTCTATTACCCTTTACTACTATGTCGGGTAGGTTACCACCACCACCACCTCCACCTTCTTACCTCCTTGACCTTACTCCTCCCGCTTCCAGGAAGCGGAAGAGGCCTCACACTGCTGTTAGGACGACTAGAGAGGGGTCTACACAGACACATGCTGAGCATGTGTCCGCGTCCACAGCCACGCCCACGCCTATCCCTATCCCTACCCCTACACCTACACCCTCTGTCCCTCAACCGGCTTTATCGTCTAATTTTATTGCTCCTCCCACTTTTGAGGCGCCTGAGGTCATGGACCAAGGGAGTCGTGACGCTTTACTTTTGGAGATGTGCAGTAGAGTGGCTCGTATAGAGCAGGATCAGGCACTTGCCTTATTCCCTCTATACGAGTAACACATGATGAGAGGACGTTCTGTCCCAGCTTTCTGGCCACACCCTTCCTTCTACCGGTAGCCTACGGAGGGGTAGCCACAGCCTGCGAGCGAGGAGGACATTGCTGAGAGGAGGAGAGGTACAGAGCTGAGCTTACTGCGGGAGGTCGTTAGAAGAGGAGAGGAGAGGAGGAGAAGGAGGACACCACCTACCAGGTGGTTGACGAGGAGGCTGACGAGTAGTTACTTGGCTACTCACTTCCCCAGTTTGGTGACTGGTTTGGGGAAGTCCGTTTTGTAAGTATTTCTTGCTTTTTATTTCTTTTTCATCTCCTTTCATATTTATTTATTCTGTTTTGCATTTGATTGTATTTCTCCTGTCCCCTATTATTCTGCTGGTGTATGCTGGAGGACAATGAGGGCATTGTCCGTTTTGGTTTGGGGAGGGTAATGGATCTATTGAGTCTGCATTTGCATTTGTTTTGCATTCACGTTTATTGCATGTCTGTTGATACCTGTCGAAGTGAGTACCAAAAATAATATTTATAAATTCCGAACTAAAAATAGCAAGCGGTAGTAAGGGTCGATCCGCAGGGAGGTAGGGAGATAATAGTTGCTTTTAATCTTAGTCTAAGGGTAATAGTTTTGAGGGGGGTTTTGATTTGAGTTATATCTAAGTCTAAATGCGAAAATAAATAAACAAGGAATAAAAATAGGAATAAGCAAATGATAAAAGGAATGCTAAGACGGTCGGTTCACTATAGCTGCGATGGCACATAATCCTAGGTAACATCGAAATACGGTCGCGAAGGATGGGGAAAACAAGTCCTCTCGGTCCATGTTAAATAGTAACTACCTCTCGGCCTATGCTACTAATCCCTAAGTCTCATTAATACTAACTCTCGTTCTTGATTAATGATTCCTAATGCAAACTAAATCACGTTATCTCTCGATCTTAGCAATTTAGTCATTTTAATTCGTTAATTATTGTCCATTCCTATCTCTCGATCTACGGGATGGTCAAGTTTAAGCATCTATCAAGTCTCCTCTCGGTCTCAATGAAAGATAAAGCACTTAACGAAACAAACAAAGCAAAACCAGACGCGAAGTCAGTCGATCGACCAGCTATCCCAGTCGATCGACCAACCGGCTCAGTCGACCGACTGGTTAAGCTAGTCGATCGACCAAGCCCTAATGCGAGGTCACTTATTCTAATGCCATCTACGCCATAGATCCCCTACATCTTAGCAAAGGGTACTTAGCTACTCATACTAGAAATAATGGAAGCAACAAAATCAACAATTAAAGCTAACGAATTCATGCTTGAATTAATAAAATGAACAATTAACATAAAACGATAAATTTGGCTTCAGGAGATCTAACCTAGCAATTCTTATACTACGAAGGAAAGCAGTAAAACTGAATAAAGGAACAGAGGATACCGTGTAAAGGAATTGAAAGGAGAAGATCGAAAACCGAATGCGAAACTAGAGACTTTATTAACGGAAATAATCTAAACTAATGTATCTGTAGAACTTGATGATCAAAAACTGAATGCCTATTCTGAAAACTAAGGATACATTATATAGAAATAATCCTGCGTAACCTTTATTCCTAAACCTAATCACAATGGGCTTTGGACTTCTCGATCTTTTAACTTGCGCAACAGCTCGTGGAGTGGTCGATCGACCACAAGACTACCGATCGACCAAAGGTGCTGTCTGACTGCATTCGACGATTCTGCAGCGCACCGATCTTAAAACAGCTGCAATTTCTTCGTTACTTGGTCAAATCAGGCGTTCTACGCGGCGTTGGAAAGCTAAGAGGATAGGCTTTCACATCCAATTGGAATCACTCGATTATCTGCTCTAGAACTCGAGATATAGCCATCTGAAGCAGCCTGCAGTGTCGAGAAGCATTTCTTTGCTTGTTAAACTCGTACGCATCCATGCTTTTGCTATCTTTAAGCCTTGAAACGCGCACCAAGTTCACTTCCCGAGTCTTTACTCAATGTCAAATGCAATACTAAGTACTTAGGGACGGATTCGGCTTATTTTCCACTGAAATCTTCATATTCCTACAAAATCACAAGAAAAGGAAGAAATACACGAAACAAGGGAAATAGTAGCATAAACTACTTAATTGAGCTCTGAAATGCGTGTAAAATAGGGTGTAAAACATCATATAAATGACACGCATCAAACTTCCCCAAACCAAACCCTTGCTTGTCCCCAAGCAAGAACTAGACTCGATTCTAAAACTTAATTGGAACGAGTTAAATCTCAGAGCGAAATGCAACATGTAAAGCCTAAACCAATTTAATGCAATAACCAACAATCAATTAGGAATGTGAATCATGCAAACGAGTTATAAAGTCGTTAAAAACTGCTGAACCGTCAACTATAGAGACTTATCATTATGGACTCTCACGGGTCGTTCAAATCACACAATGAATACGGGTGAGTATATGTAAAAGATAGAAAGAAGTAAATTTTGTAATGACACTCACCTAACTACGACCTATAAGAACATGCCTGCAATCTAATATGAAAATAATCTCTACAACCGTACATATGCATTCCAACCAAACAGATGACCATGACACATGCCGAGGTGAATATGGATATGTGAGGTAATGGGTAAGAAGAGGCAAAAGTGAATTTGGATATGAGGAGTAATAAGCCAAGCTAGTAACTTCGATCCAAACTATAAGCGAATCCCAACTTCAAACTCAATGTAAATGCTACAACACGGTGCCAATTCGAGGCACAAAGCTCACAACCTCCATAAAATTGACTCCCCAAAGAATATAAACGATAATATGGGAGTGGAAATCACCAAATCATAATAATTGCAACAAGTGATTTTTTCGAACTTTCTTTTTCTCGGGATGCAGTCGATCGACCAATAAGTCCAGTCGATCGACCATGTATCGAACTTGTTTCTCTTTTTTTTTCTTTTCTTTTCGAATCATTTTTTTTTTATCTTTTTTTTATCTTTCTTTCCTTCCTTTTCCTTCTTCATTTTTCTTCTTTATTTTCTTTCTTCCCAACATCATCTCAAATGAGCATAAGCCACCAAAAACAAAGTAACAATCCCGAAAACATAAACTACTAGCTTGACAAGGGCAGTCTAAATGTAGGATGTAGTGACGGGACAAAAAGGCTATTTTTGGCAGTGTGGAGCTTTATGGGTAAAATGAATAAATGATACCTCTTCCACATGTGTCAACAAACCACAAACCAAATGCATACAGGTATTAAGCAGATCAAGTTCATATTTATGCAAATTAATGTAACATGTCTCATAAGGAGTAACTACTCACATCCTAGATAAACTGGTCATGAATGTCACCAGTTATAAGGCTCTAAATCTCAGAATATAATGTAGTTTGCCAAAAATCTAAGTCAAGTCTCAAGTTCAGCTAGAAATTTTAACGAAAACTCGTAGATATGCATATACGATTCTACTAATAACATGTCAATTAAGCAAGGCTTAGGCAAAAACAGATGCAAATGCAATGTCATCATTGAAATACTATCGTTCCGACTCAACCTATATGCTAAAATAAATGTGCATTTTATTGAAATTTTTGAAAATTTTCAATTTTTTGAATTTTTTGTATATATATATAAAATGAACTAAACAATGCAAAACAGAATGTAAACGTGAATGCAAGCAAATGATATGCGACGCAAAACCCTTCCCCAAACCAAATCGCACAATGTCCCCATTGTGCAAAATCATGTAAGGAAATAAACAAGGAAAACGGGAATTTGCGAGAAATTTAAACAAATAAAACATGACATGAAGTGGAAATCGGGAACTCACAAGACTTTAAGCGCAGCAAAAGGAAACCTCCCCAAACCAGCGTGAGCTAGGAGGTTTCAGTAGCCAGCAGTGCTACTAATAAGTACCTGAAAAGACAAACAAAATACCACGCGTAAAACGAGAAAAAAATTATAAAACGCAAAATTATGTGCAAAAATGAGAGAACGGAAGAAATCAGAAACTAAGCGGAAAATAAATTGAAGGGGATACTACCTTAACTCCGCAAATCGATCAAACACAGCATGGGAATGATCGATAACAGGTACAACAGCGTAAGGCGGTCGATCGACCATAGTAGGCAGTCGATCGACCATGTTGACACGAATGAAGCTCCTCAGAATCGTAGCGCTAATCGATCGATCGACCAAGTAGGCGGTCGATCGACGAAAATACTACTTTGTAAGTTCTGATTTCTTCGAATTAGCTCAATAAATTGAGCTAATATGGTCTATAAAGCTGCGAATGCACATAATAGCGCGCCCAAAAATTGCGCAAACCCAAAAACACAGTCTAAAGTTTATAAAAATCCTAAGCAAACCAAACTAAGCGAAGTCTCGCGCACACGAAAAACGCAAAATAGTCTAAAAAGCAATAAATTGTCTTAAAAAGGTCTAAGAAACGAATCAACGGAAACTGCGGAAAATCTCCGACCAAGGCTTCTGTCTACTTGAAGTAGCTTCCACAGTGCTCATCTCAGAAGCTGGACTCCACTCTACTCCGACTGGGATGCTCAATGGATCATCTCTAGCATCTTCCCAAGCATGGCCATCATCTTCTAGCTCCTCACACTCAAAATCCGACTCCGAAATTTTGACTGGCTCCTTCTTCTTGGGCTCCTCATCTGGCTCCTCATCAGTGCCATAGCTAAGACATCCTAGACCGCCTCTCTGAACAATGGGTTCCTTCACAGCTAGAGCAATGAGCGGCTTCTCCTTCCCCAAACCAGTTCCTACAACATCCAAAACAATAGAATTGTCCTCCATATTGCTCCCAATCTAGGGCGGAGGTGTCATAACAGGAATAGGTACAGGTAAGGAAGTGGGAATGTCAGAAAGCACAAAATAAGATTTCTTTTCAGAAATCATATTACAGGTCATGGGCCACATGGGGTCTTTCTTCCTAGGGGACTGGGCAAACATAATAGAGTGCTTCTCTACCTTAAATTTCAAAGTTCTTTCCCCTACATCAATTATTGCACCAGCAGTGTGCAAAAACGGTCTTCCCAAAATAATTGGGGTGTTGACATCTTCAGGAATATCCAAAACAACAAAGTCAACAGGAAAAAAGAACTTTTCAATTTGAACAGGCACATTCTCTAAGACCCCTACTGGCTGAACTGCAGAACGGTCATCCATTTGCACAGTCATGTCAGTAATGGCAAATCTAGTCAATCCCAACTTCTTAGCCAGACTCAAAGGCATAACACTGACACTAGTCCCTAAATCACATAATGCCTTCTCGATTGAGAAGGTACCAATATTGCAGGGGATAGAGAAACTACAGGTCGACAGTTTATGAGTAGCGAGTGTGAGTTAAGTACGAACTAGACTCTTCAGTTAAATGCACTGACTCCACAACATTCAAAGACCTCTTCTTAGCTAGCAATTGTCTCATAAACTTCATATATGCAGGTATTTGATTAACTAGCTCTAAGAAAGGAATTTGCACGTTAAGACTACGCACGACATCTTTAAATTTATCGAATGTTACCTCATATTTGGTTGGCACTAGTCTTTCCGGATAAGGAGCTGTCAGAAGTAGCTTTGCCCTCTCCTCTAGATCTCTCATACCCGCATCAGTGGACTTAGGCTGAAGATCCACTACTTTGTCTTTATTGTAACTTGACCCCTCTTCGGACCGTCTCAGAAATGACCCATTAATCGTCGTAGGGTCATACCTTGGAACTGAAACTGACCCATCAGCATTTGGGTCTTGCCTCAATAATTTCGGAGTCGTCTCATCCCGAAACAAGAAACCCCTCAAGTTATCTGGCATTGGAGGACGAATTGGCTCATCAGCAGCAGCATCATCGGTCGATCGACCAGTGTGGTCGGTCGATCGCCTGACTTCTTCTTTTCCAGAATGAACAGAGAGATCAGAAGGTGTCACTGAGGATCGCGGAGTGGTCGATCGACTAGGTGATGCGGTCGATCGACCGGAATCGCTGTTGTCCGTCTTCTTCTCGCTCTTTTTCTTCTTTCCTTTTCCAGCAGCTTTCTTAGGTCCATCAAGAGCGGACCCGCTCCTCAGCGTCATTGCATGTACGGTCTCAATACGCTGATTCAGAGAGTGAAATTGACTCGGTATCTCAGCTGCATTCTTGTCTAATGTAGCAATTTGAGATATCAGCTTCGTGATTAAGGCCTGGTTCGCCGCATTACTCTTCTGTACCTCCACCATAAGCAACTGCACTAAACTCGTCAACTCTGCAACTTCGTTTTTCAACTCTTGTTGTGACGGAGTGGATGGTAGTGGGGCTTCATAAGGAGGCTCATATGGTTGCTGCGGTGAAGTAGGAGCGTAATTATACGAATTGTCGAGCTGAAGTTGATGGAAAGCAAACATCTTCTCCTTAGGGTGCCTGCATGCCTCAGATGTGTGTCCCACTCCGCCGCATCTCTCACAAAACAGCATATGCTGCTCCTGAGAATGGAACATGAGTGGACCCTCCTGAAGTACTACAAATAAACAACACTAAAGAAGAAGATAAGAACTGCCTCAAGGTACTCAGTCTTCCCTTGAGGCGAAAAATAGACTAAAATGAAAAACAACTAAAACTAGCGCTGCCTCCCCGGCAACGGCGCCAAAATTTGATACCTGTCGAAGTGAGTACCAAAAATAATATTTATAAATTCCGAACTACAACTAGCAAGCGGTAGTAAGGGTCGATCCGCAGGGAGGTAGGGAGATAATAGTTGCTTTTAATCTTAGTCTAAGGGTAACAGTTTTGAGGGGGTTTTGATTTGAGTTATATCTAAGTCTAAATGCGAAAATAAATAAACAAGGAATAAAAATAGGAATAAGCAAATGATAAAAGGAATGCTAAGACGGTCGGTTCACTATAGCTGCGATGGCACATAATCCTAGGTAACTTCGAAATACGGTCGCGAAGGATGGGGAAAACAAGTCCTCTCGGTCCATGTTAAATAGTAACTACCTCTCGGCCTATGCTACTAATCCCTAAGTCTCATTAATACTAACTCTCGTTCTTGATTAATGATTCCTAATGCAAACTAAATCACGTTATCTCTCGATCTTAGCAATTTAGTCATTTTAATTCGTTAATTATTGTCCATTCCTATCTCTCGATCTACGGGATGGTCAAGTTTAAGCATCTATCAAGTCTCCTCTCGGTCTCAATGAAAGATAAAGCACTTAACGAAACAAACAAAGCAAAACCAGACGCGAAGTCAGTCGATCGACCAGCTATCCCAGTCGATCGACCAACCGGCTCAGTCGACCGACTGGTTAAGCTAGTCGATCGACCAAGCCCTAATGCGAGGTCACTTATTCTAATGCCATCTACGCCATAGATCCCCTACATCTTAGCAAAGGGTACTTAGCTACTCATACTAGAAATAATGGAAGCAACAAAATCAACAATTAAAGCTAACGAATTCATGCTTGAATTAATAAAATGAACAATTAACAAAAAACGATAAATTTGGCTTCGGGAGATCTAACCTAGCAATTCTTATACTACGAAGGAAAGCGTAAAAACTGAATAAAGGAACAGAGGATACCGTGTAAAGGAATTGAAAGGAGAAGATCGAAAACCGAATGCGAAACTAGAGACTTTATTAACGGAAATAATCTAAACTAATGTATCTCAGTAGAACTTGATGATCAAAAACCAATGCCTATTCTGAAAACTAAGGATACATTATATAGAAATAATCCTGCGTAACCTTTATTCCTAAACCTAATCACAATGGGCTTTGGACTTCTCGATCTTTTAACTTGCGCAACAGCTCGTGGAGTGGTCGATCGACCACATGACCATCGATCGACCAAAGGGTCTTTATGCACTGCATTCGACGATTCTGCAGCGCACCGATCTTAAAACAGCTGCAATTTCTTCGTTACTTGGTCAAATCAGGCGTTCTACGCGGCGTTGGAAAGCTAAGAGGATAGGCTTTCACATCCAATTGGAATCACTCGATTATCTGCTCTAGAACTCGAGATATAGCCATCTGAAGCAGCCTGCAGTGTCGAGAAGCATTTCTTTGCTTGTTAAACTCGTACGCATCCATGCTTTTGCTATCTTTAAGCCTTGAAACGCGCACCAAGTTCACTTCCCGAGTCTTTACTCAATGTCAAATGCAATACTAAGTACTTAGGGACGGATTCGGCTTATTTTCCACTGAAATCTTCATATTCCTACAAAATCACAAGAAAAGGAAGAAATACACGAAACAAGGGAAATAGTAGCATAAACTACTCAATTGAGCTCTGAAGTGCGTGTAAAATAGGGTGTAAAACATCATATAAATGAAACGCATCATCTGTTTGCATTGTCTTTTAGTTCCAAAAAAATTGGAAAATTCAAAAAAATAAAAAAAATTCACGTTTAATTTTGCATATAGGTTGAGTCGGAACGGTAGATTTCAATTATGAAAAAACTGATATCTTATTAGCTTTGTCTTATTGCATATCCACGAGTTAATGTTAAAAGTTAGCTTAACAAATAGACTTTACCTGAAATTTTGGCAATCCACTCATAATCTTAAGTTTTAGAGCCTTAAAACTGGTGTCATTCATGACCAGTTCATGTAGGATTGTGAGTAGTTACTCCTTGCATAGCATGTAGCATTAATTTGCACATATATGAAATTTAATTGCTTTTTGCCTACATACATTCGGGTTAGTGATTGGTGTCACATGCAGGGAGGTGCTTACATTCACTTTTTCATCATTTTTACCTATTAAACTCCACATTTAGCCAAATTTGCCTTTTGATCCTTAACTACATCCAAATTTAGCCTGCCTTGTCAAGCTAGGTTACTGTATATTTTTGCGGTATATAATTTATCGTGCTGAGTTTGGTTTGTATTATATTGATTTGGAGTTTGTAATTTATGAAGGAGGATGAAATGATGAAAAAGGAATTGAAAAAAAAAGAATTCGAGATGGTTTAGAAGAGGATGCGGTTTTATCTCTATCTTTTGAGGAGTTGATTTTGTATGGCTTAGTGAGTTTGTATGCCGATTAAGGCATTTGTGCTTCAGTTTTGAGATGGTTTAGAAGAGGATGCAGTTTTACTTGGTTTTGTTAGGTTACTAGCTTAACTCATTACCTCACATTTCTAAAAATATTTTGCCCTTCTTATCCATTGCCTCACTTTACCATACTTTTGTAAGCCCGCGGCTGTGACAGGACCTTGATTGGTTGGAATGTATGTGTACGGTAGCTAGAATTGTCTATCATATTAGTTGCATACATGTTTATGTGGGTCATAGTTTAGGTGAGCGACTATATTTCTTTCTCCCTTACATTCATATGCTTACGCTTTGCTTCATTAGAGAAGAGTGACCCGTGAGAGTCCATTATCAAAGGTCTTGCAAGGTCGAAAGTTCAGCTCTATTATAAACATCCTACAACTCGTTTGCATTTGACAATTTACGCTATAAGTGTTAGTTTGTTTGCATTAAACCGGTTTAAGTGGACAATTTGTAGCTAGCTCTGAGTTTTCTATTCCGTTCCATTAGTTTGCATATAATTTGCTTGGGGACAAGCAAAGGTTCAGTTAGGGGAGATTTGATACGTGCTTCTTATATAGTCTTTTTAAGCCTTTTATGCACGTATTTCTATGCGATTCTCATAGTATTATGCTACAAATGTCCCCCGAATAGTCTACTTTGGTTTGTTTTGTCTTATTGGCAGGAACGGACTCGAAAGTAGCGGAATCATGCCTTTTGTTGCCCCTTAGCCTGCATTTATGGAGATGGAAGAATGAGAGCGGAATTACTGCTGCCTCGAGAAGCGTGAAGTCGTCTCAGAAGCTAACCAATGAAGTAAGGAGCTGATTCAGTGGTAATTCATTCGATCGAAGGCTTTGTTGGACAATCTGTTCGATCGAGTAAGTGTGGATGGTCAGAAGACCTCGATCGAGACCCTGCTGTTCTCGATCGAGAGGTGCATATTTGAGGTTCCTCGATCGAGTAGACCAAGTCCTCGATCGAGATGTTTTGCCAAGGAAGTGTTCGATTGAGGATTTACTGTTAGGTTCATTAACCCCTAATTAGACTCCTCTAATTAGTTTCTAAATTACTCACTAATTTAGAACAATAGATCTAGTTGCATACAATATGTAAATAAATGAAATAAGGAGAAAAATGGTTTTATCCTTACAAAATGGTGGACCGATTTATTTGGGCACAAGGTAGGACACCTTCCTAACCTTGTTCTTGAGCTTAATAACTTTAGGATGATCCTCCAAAAACCAAATTTCCAAATTAGAAACTCTCCTCTTAGTTGCACCCAAGACTTACCCTTAACACTAATAATATTATTAACTAGATAATATTACTAGTAACCTTAAATTTATTCTAATAAAATTATTATTACTACATTAATAATGTTTTGTGATATTAGAATTTTTAGAAGAAATTCAAGCATAAAACTTATTTTATGTTAGGGAGGTTTTGAGAGATACGCATGTGTAAATGTATAAGAGAACTTATTCTCTTTTTATGGGAGAAGGGGGGTGACCAGTTTTTTGGTCCATGGGGAAGGGAAAAAGCTATTCCTTTTTACTTTTTGTCTTACCCAAATAATAGGTAGGAGTCTAGACATGTAGGGTAATTATGGTGTTTTTGCATTAATTAGAACAACCATCATAACCCTAATTAAACTCACCTAACTTGCCCCCTTAAGATAAAATGGACATCCATTTTACAAAATGTCTTTTGTCATTTGTAATGTGTGACATGTGACATGTAACATGTCATTAGACATACTAATGCATATTTAACAAATTAAATATCATTATATATCAAATAAAATTACATTTAACAAATTAACAAGTAATTCACAATTACATGTATATAAAATGGGTCATATTAAGTCTAGTTAATATAATCTAAAACATTTTGTAATTATAACTAACTAATTACTCTTATCTCAAATGTTTCATAAACATTAATCAATTTTAGTAATGTAACAAATTAATTACTAAATTGAATCATATTTAATCACATTACAATAAGATATATAACTCTCACTTATTGATAAAAATTTGTTCAATTTAAGAATTTAATTAATCTGTATCGACATACAATTAATTAACTTATCATTTAAGGGAATTATCGTATAGGTGTGACCTTAAGGGATCAACTGATCACCACCGTCAAACGGCAGTAACGTCAAACTCTAGTCAACCAATCGTTATAGAATAATGTTGATTAGTTGACAATATATTGAATCATCCCTTGTGTATTCTCTTATATGAGATTTAAATATGTGATCGCACTATTGTTGAGGACACATACTCCAACAATCTCTCACTTGTCCGAGACAAGTGTGCGTCACCAATTCTCTTGTCCTATTACTATCTCCCACTCAATGCAAGGTGTCTTGCAGGTCGTACTTACATTTGATCATATCTAGAGTGGTTTCCTCGATCTAGAGAGTATCTGTTTGACCGTAATTATTTGCTGTAGATACCTTCCAAGCGTGGCCACGCATTTTCAGTTTACTACTCCTTGAGTGGCCCTGAGATTTATATAACCCTGATAAGGGGGTGGACAATTCCTATCGCACTGTTCCCTTCGAATACCACAGCTCATCATGACCCAAAAGATGCCTATTTGCACTCCATATTCGGAAGTCGTGGAGCAAAAATCAAAGTCAATCAGAAACTGTGCCACCTTGGGCGAACAGTCTCTAGTCAAAGAATCGACTCAAAAAGAATATTATAGTAGCTCTCACCACGACCAGGCTATATGAATTACAAGAACTCTATAAGCGGTCACTGCCCGATAGAGTGTCCCGTACAGTCTGCCTATGTGATCGACTAGTCATCTCTTATGACCCTATGGCCCTTGAACTTGCCATATAAGTGCCTAGGGGCCAATACTATGTTAATCCAGTTTACTTTAATAGGATTCAACATTGTCCTTACAACCTATTTGGATATAACAAAGTAATAAAAGAGTTTAAAATAAAACTCAAACGATGAATGCATTATCACAAATGTAAAATTAATACAATATCAATTACTACATAATCTATAATCCATTTTTAATTTTGTGTATAATCGTACATCTCAATTCAATTGAAATGGCATGGCTTATCATGTTAAGCCTATGAGAAGGCCTTGGTTAACTAGTTTTAGCAACATCTTGCACCTTACTTAACCTAATTATATACTATTTCCCTTCGTTATCTATAATCTTGTATTATAAAACCTTTTGAGTACGTGTCTAGATCCAATCTAGACATAGGCTCTCTTGCCTTAAGATAACTCCCACTGTCCTCACAGTGTTTGGGATTCATCCTTCTTGTATATCTCATAGTTGTAAGTGTACTCAAGGGATCAACCAATCACCACCGTCAAATGACAGTAACGTCAAACTCTAGTGAGCCAATCGTTACCGATAAATGATGATTACTTGACAATAAAATTTTCGTTGTATATTACTCAGATTTACTCCTGAAAAATTATAGCCAAGATGGTTCTCCAACCATCCTTATGTGTTTAGAATATGGTTTTTTTGTAACTCATTGCACATAAATCCAATAATTATTTCTAAACACTTATCCTCTCGTATATATCACTTATAGATTCAGATATTAAAGATGATTTGCATCTCTTCCTAGTCTCCCAATCCCTCCTTCACGGAGGAGAGCATTGGTCCATCATTCTCAATAAATAATGGATAGACTATATTGCTATATTTTAACATTCATAAAGATTCAATTTTAATTTCTCGTCATACTCTAAGTATACGAAGTATAAGAATAGTGATACATCTTAGCATAATGAATTAATCCAACAGCGGAAGAAAATGGATTCAATTTATCCATGTTCAATACTTTTGAACTTGTCAAGATTCTTATTAACATAAGAATATCAACTTTATGCTAATATCCATCGAACTAGATATCTTAGAGATGTATTATTCTTCTCCTAAGTCTTTCATCACTCATAGTGATCAATATGTTATTTACATACAAGACTAATAATACCACCCTTCTCACACTAAACTTCATGCATAAACAATTCGAGAAAGGTTTATCACATGATTAAAACATATCATTCAACTCCTTGACGTCTACTTAATATTTCTTCTTAAGTTCGTATCATACCTTAAGATAGTTGCGATTTAAAAAACTCATGCAAGATGATTTAAAAATCCAACAGTCAAATAATTTTATGAAATCCGAATTTAACGAAGCGTTGCAATCGGTGCAAACCAGTTACCACCAATCAACCAAGTTATGGAAACATCTTAATGTTTATGTTTAGTTCGGACTTTTTGCGGAGTTGAAACTTGATAAAGCATCTTAATAAGTTACAGGTTTGTCACTTCCAAAATATAACATGACTCATGTCCACTTAGGTTTTGAATCAATATTTACTTATTTTGACCAAGAAAGACCACTTTCCTAAGTCTTATCTTCAGTTTGTGGCTCTTGAACATTTTCTCCCACTTTGTCTTTAAGAAATAATCCTCTTTCCTTTAATAGACAGCATCACGAGCCACAAACCCTTTGTTCTCGTGATCATGTAGGAAGAGAGAGAACATGTTTACTATTGAAACAAGCTACAATTTAGGTACCATGCCTAACCATATCTCATATGAAAAGTAGATGATTGCTTTAACCATGTTTTATTTTAGTGGAAAATTTAAATGCCAGACAAATTTTATAACAGAAACTACCTCCAACTATATTGTAAAGATTCAATCATATCGTAATGAAAGTGAACTTGTGATACCATATCACTGTAACACCCCCGCACACCAGGATGCCTTACCAAGGACCATTCCAGTGTAAGACGGTGTCACCATCTCGGTTTCCCGAGGGAGTAGATCAAATTAGACAACAAAAGAACAATCTTATATTATTAAATGATTCGTACCATACAACTCAATACAAAGTCTTTATAACTGAGATACAACTACAACACTTATGACCCGCATCTCTAAACTGGTAGCGTGATGACTCGATCCCTCCAATCCTAGCAGCCACAATCAGCAATACCTGCTAAGCCAACTGCTCACCATCCCCGAATGGATCACCGTAGGTTTTACAAAACAACAACAACGGGGTCAGTACTGACTAATCAAATGTAAGACAGACTAACAATGTAAACAGCTGATCACTCTCTATCCCAGTCTCACGACCTCGTACAGTAACTGACTACACCCCGAAAGGTGTAGCCCTGCCAGATTACCCATCGCAACAGGTAATCCTCGCCGCCAGTGGGTGATCGCAGTCCATCCCACCTAGTCCAGCTCATTAACGAGCGACTATCAATCCCTGTCCCTTAATGTGCACATCCCCTCCCGTGGCGGGTTCCACGGAGGGCGAACTAGGGTGTGAAGTCACTCCCGCAAGTGACCCCACCACCATCACAACACACACAGCCTCACAGCTGTCACAACACCACAATCGTCATAACACCGCCACAGCAGCACGTCGCCACCACACCAATACTCCGATGATCAGCAGATAACAAGTATACACAGTACAATCACAAACTTAAATCAATTAACAGTAAACTGAGTAGGGGAAACCCTACCTCGTCGCTAAGCATGTAAGACCTCCATACACAGCCAAGCACGACTCCAATACGCATCCTAACCATGATAACCATCTCCTATTACACAGTTATACTCAAAGAATCACTCAAATGAACACAAGGCAGAAACTTACCTAACATTATGCATCGACGACGACATAGACGACCACCACCCACGTCATCCTTCCTCAGCGAATCCCGTCATTCCCATGGTGGAGGTTTAAGCTAATTTCATTAAAGTGTGAAGCTATGGAGTGATAGAGGAGGGAGATAGGCTAGGGTTAGAGAAAGAAAAACTGTCGAGGAAATGAGAAAATGAAATGAACCTCGCGAACTTGCGTTTATATTAACGTGTCGACAGCAGCCATACTCGATCGAGTACAGGAGTACTCGACCGAGTAGGCTCTACTCGGTCGAGTATGGGTGATACTCGGCCGAGTAGCCTCAGCTAGGTCGAGCAAGTAATCCTATAAACCTCATGTTACAAGCCTGATCCCTCACCCATTCATCCCTAAGGTCTGTTTGGTCAACAAGATCGGTCAACAACGTTCTTAAATATCCTGGGTATTACAATCTTCCCCCCTTAAAAAGAACTTCGTCCCCGAAGTTCAGCCCGCACGACACCCTCCTCAGGTTTACGTACCGTGACACTAACCACCTACGCCAAGGTGCACCAACTCAACCATCCTGACATTATCGTCATACCACATTACTTCAAACAATAACCACCTATCACAACTACTCCTCCAAACAATACTAACCACCAACTTCCACATATACATACGGAAACTAACGAATTCATATGCATTCTTTTGCCAAAAGCGACACAACTACTATCAACCATACACAAATGTGAAGCAATACTCAGAACAACACTCAACCATATAAATATACCAATATACAAATGCAAACCATACACAAATGCGAACCACCACATTCTGTACGCTTATATCAATTATCATAAATTGAATTGAGACACCCGTGCACAGTATAACCTTCATATTACTTGAATACAACATGGATACAGCTTAAAGGAAACATGAATGTAATTCCGAATGCTAACATGCCTAACATACATGTGATTCCAAAAATCATAGGTATAAATAAATACATATTTCACATAATTAAATACTTAGTTCCGCGACATTACTCTTCCCCTCTTAAAGGAACTTCGTCCCCGAAGTTCACCACTAGCCACTTCCCGTGCCTAAAGACAATACGTACCTCATGACAGTGACATTACTCATAGACACTTGTAGCACAACTTACTTTATGACATTACACACTTGTGACTTATAAAGACAAAATATTTCAGCAACCAAGTAGTGTATAAAAATTAAAATATGGAATTAATGAGAAATAGCAGTCTTATGCGTAACTCGTTGAGGCAATTATCACTGTAACCAAACATATATACGTATAAGACTTGCTACAGTTACAATGCTATATGGTATTGTATTATTTTTCTCCATCATTTAAGACTCGTTTATTCCTCCCCTAGACAATTAACTTCCCATTTACCAACCAATGTTATATAACGAAACATTCATAACTTAATAGGTTATCCCAACAATCATGTACCTGTTACATAATCATAACCAATCTTAGTGTATCAACTAGAAGCATAGGAACTAACCAACTCCTCAAAGAATTATTCACATAACTCATGCAATTCACATCGTTGTTATACATCAGGGTCTCTATTTCAGCTATATTCGGCCGAGTAGAAATGTTTACTCGGTCGAGTAAGCTCTACTCGGTCGAGTACATATGCATACTCGGCCGAGTAAGCTATACTCGGTCGAGTACATATGTATACTCGGCCGAGTAAGCTCTACTCGGTTGAGTAATAGCTATACTCGATCGAGTTAAGACAGGTAGTGAGCGTTTTGACGACGCCACACAAAGCATTCCCCAAATAACCTGTACTCAAACCCTTCGCCACCATATTAACTACAACCAATACCTAACATAACCGAATACAACTCGTCTCCACAGAATCAATAAAGTAAATAACGGCCTTATGGCCGAGTACAGTCATCCAGCAATAGATAATAAATCCCGAAAGCAATATCCAAAATAAAAGTACTAAATCCAACACAACGAAACAAATCCATCACAACCAAATAAATCCAACATCAAAGAAATCAAACCAAACAGTCTAATAACACAAGATCAATAACGGGGACCCTCCTCCATGTCATCATCACCACCGCGCCGAAGTACACGCACCTCGAACTCCCCGCTCCCGGAAAGCACATTCGTTGCTGCTGCTGCTGCTGAGTAGACCCCTCCTAACTGACTGCTAGAGTTGGCTCCCCACGGTCCCGCGAGGTAGCCAAACTCAGTCTCCTCCAGAGGTCTCCAGTAACTCGGGTTAACTCCATAGCTGTGAAATACTCCCGTATCCACCCCCGATCCCCTCCACCAGACAGGCTGTGCTAACTGTGTCCCTATGCCCTGGTTAAGGGTCATCTCATGCAGGTTGCGGAGCACCAAAGTAGAGGAGATCCGCTCAACCAATTCATGCGGCTGCATCCTGGGATCATGCACGGTGGGGTAGGGCGAATACTGGTAAGGGTAGCAAGGATAGGAGTCAGGAGTAGAGTAAGAGGGCTCAGGTACAACCCGGTCTGCCCTAGACTGCCTCACTCCACGGCGCTCCCTAGGTGGGGGAGGTGCCTGCTGCTGTCCCTCAGGCACGGTGACACGCTCAGGTAAGTCTAAGAGAATCCGCGGGTCAATAAGGTAGGACTGGGGCTCAGGTCTAGGAATGGCACAAGTCTCCCACTCAGCCAAATGATCAACAACAGGGAGATGAGCTGGGTCCGGAAGCACCATCCACATAGTTCCCCTCACCCTCCAGGCGTAAGACCCATCATCCATCTTCCTCAACCATCGGTTCTGACGCCAGTACTGAGCGTCCATGGTAGGCACCATCTCTACATACTCATTCCCCTCAGGAGGTGGGGCCTCAAAATATGTCAGGCACTGAGCTAGGCGGGTCACTATGGCCCCGCAGGGAATGTGTCGGGTCTCGGACTGTGCCATGCGCTCAAGACTAGAGCACACCACACCAGGGGCACTGTAGTAGAATGGTTTCTGACGGTGTAGGTTAAGGTAAGACATAAGAAGCATAACCTCATGAGAATTGAGCTTGCTCACGTCATCTCTCAAGTACAGAAAACAGGTCAACATCCTCAAGAACATACGTAAAGAAACGTGCTGCACATCATTAATCAGCATGGCACAAGCACTAGGGGCAGGTCTACCAGTCAAATAAGGAAGGTAAAGGGGTGCACCACTATTCTTGGCCACATCACTAAGGTGCCCACTCCCCTCAGCCTCTAGACCCAAATGGTCAGCCAACTCGTCAAGGGTAAGCTCATGATCCTCATTCATGAGACGAAAAGAAACAGTCCTTCTTATCATAAACAAAAGAGCTCAAAAACTCTAAGGTCAAGTGGGGGTAGGATTTCTTTCTCAGATGATACAACCCCTCCATACCCAAAATCTGAAAGATGTGAAATATGTCCTCCTTGATCCCTAAAGTCTCAAGGATACCCGGATTAACACAGCGGGTGGGGCGAAAAGGGCGACGCATAAGAGCCACAAAAGCCACAAAAGCCTTACGATGATTGAAGTCAGAGAATATTACCGATGGATGTGCCTCCACCGGTGGAACTACCGGTTCAGTGCTTGACTGACCAGTCTCAAGCTGGACATTAGCACGAGTTCTTTTGTTGGGTAAGCCTCTGGTTTTCACCATACTGTAAGAGAACAGTCTTTAACAAGGGATTGACACAAAAATTCTTAGCGCAAAAGACGGACTGTTTTCAATTGTATATCGATTTTAGAACCATCTTTTTAAGACCAATTATCAGAAAATCACCAATTATCTTACAATTTATAGGGTTACAAGTTTTAAATTGTTTCAAATTAGGGAATAATCATCAACAACCAGGAGATTTTTCGTTTTTGATAACCCTAGATTTCAGAAATTGAGTTTTAAACCATGGAATTAATCAATCAAAGCATACACAAGATCTACATACAGTTGAATCCTAGAATCACAAGCTAAAGACTACAATTTCAGTTGTTTTACAAAGAATTTTGAAATCTAGTATGATATTATACCATAACTTTGAAAACAAATAAGAAAATTGAGTTTAAATCTTACCTTAAACTGGTTTGAGGTAAGTAAGAACAAGTAGAACACCAAAGTTTTACCCAAAAGCTCGAGGGAGGTAGGATATGGAGTTTTTAGAGAGAAGGAAAAGGGAAGGTGGGAGGCGGAAATAAGAGAGAAAGGAACGAAAATAGGGTTTTTGTATAACCCGCATAAGTCCTGCTACAGCAATACTCGGTCGAGTATTGGGAATACTCGGCCGAGTGTACACTACTCGGTCTAGTACCTTTCTTACTCGATCGAGTTTTGAAGAACAGAAGCGATAATTATTTTCACAAAACGGACACTCGGTTGTTTAGCTTGATACTCGGCCGAGTATGGTCTACTCGGTCGAGTACACTCACCTACTCGATCGAGTTTTGCGAAAACGAAGAAGAAGTCATAACTTATCATTGTTCCTGCAAAATTAAGTAATATCGTTCGGAGTTCCGTGCAACCGGCTCGTCACTATTAAAGCTTATTTCTACCACATAAACACATAACAACATGTATATTTGTACATCCATCGTCGGAACAATCATCACTCCTACCTTCATTCCTCACTATGCCCTGAAACTATTATATTCTATCCTTATAGCATACTCAGCAATCTATTTACAGTACCTGCAAGGTTTAACTCTAATTTCACGTCATCTCTAATTCTGCTAAACACCAGACATACACCTTAATCACATTTACAAAGCAGCAATTCAACACACAACACATTCATCATGGAACAACTTGGTTAACTTACCACTGGTCGCACAACGGAACAATTCCGTCACTCACCCTAACTTTTCCACACATACAACATAACACATATCACCCTACGCATAGATACACACAACAATCATCGTTAAGCAACCAACGACTCTCACTAGCTACCCTTTTTCGCGTGTCTGGCTTAAGTCCGATGGGGCCATGATTTTGGAATGAGGGCGCCTACTCACCCAAAATATAGCATCGGCTGGGGCTCCCAACGTACATACACCAGGTTCATTTTATTTGACACCCTATATTCATTAGATTCATTGGTTCAGGTTCCAAAAACCTGGCTCTGATACCACTTTGTAACACCCCCGCACACCAGGATGCCTTACCAAGGACCATTCCAGTGTAAGACAGTGTCACCATCTCGGTTTCCCGAGGGAGTAGATCAAATTAGACAATAAAAGAACAATCTTATATTATTAAATGATTCGTACCATATAACTCAATACAAAGTCTTTATAACTGAGATACAACTACAATACTTATGACCCGCATCTCTAAACTGGTAGCGTGATGACTCGATCCCTCCAATCCTAGCAGCCACAATCAGCAATACCTGCTAAGCCAACTGCTCACCATCCCCGAATGGATCACCGCAGGTTTTACAAAACAACAACAACGGGGTCAGTACTGACTAATCAAATGTAGGACAGACTAACAATGTAAAAAGCTGATCACCCTCTATCCCAGTCTCACGACCTCGTACAGTAACTGACTACACCCCGAAGGGTGTAGCCCTGCCAGATTACCCATCGCAACAGGTAATCCTCGCCGCCAGTGGGTGACCGCAGTCCATCCCACCTAGTCTAGCTCATCAACGAGCGACTATCAATCCCTGTCCCTTAATGTGCACATCCCCTCCCGTGGCGGGTTCCACGGAGAGCGAACTAGGGTGTGAAGTCACTCCCGCAAGTGACTCCACCACCATCACAACACACACACATGACCTCACAAACATCCACAACACCACAATCGTCATAACACCGCCACAACACCACGTCGCCACCACACCAATACTCCGATGATCGCAGATAACAAGTATACACAAGACAATCACAAACTTAAATCAATTAACGATGAAACGAGTAGGAAACCCTACCTCGTCGCTAAGCATGTAAGACCTCCATACACAGCCACGCACGACTCCAATACGCATCCTAACCATGATAACCATCTCCTATTACACAGCTATACTCAAAGAATCACTCAAATGAACACAAGGCAGAAACTTACCTAACATTATGCATCGACGACGACATAGACGACCACCACCCACGTCATCCTTCCTCAGCGTATCCCGTCATTCCCATGGTGGAGGTTTAAGCTAATTTCATTAAAGTGTGAAGCTATGGAGTGATAGAGGAGGGAGATAGGCTAGGGTTAGAGAAAGAAAAACTGTCGAGGAAATGAGAAAATGAAATGAATCTCGCGAACTTGCGTTTATATTAACGTGTCCACAGCAGCCATACTCGGTCGAGTACAGGAGTACTCGGCCGAGTAGGCTCTACTCGGTCAAGTATGGGTGATACTCGGCCGTGTAACCTTAGCTAGGTCGAGCAAAGAATCCTATAAACCTCATGTTACAAGCCTGATCCCTCACCCATTCATCCCTAAGGTCTGTTTGGTCAACAAGATCGGTCAACAACGTTCTTAAATATCCTGGGTATTACAATCACACTCCTTTTGGTGCAGATAAAAGTCTTCACTTTATTGTTCCCCATTTTAACAAAGTACTAATACTTTGGTTTTATTATCTCTAGGTTTTGATACCTTTTAAACATTCATTGAACTTACTCAAAGAATTTCTCTTCTTACCTCATTAAGTGGATACCAAGTATCTACCTAGTTCGTTGGTTAAAGAGATGAAGAAGTAATAACCTTTTCTGATTGAAATTGTATTCGACCATACACTTCAGAGTGTAAAAAGGGCGAATATCTAGCTCTATTCATAATCCTTTTCAAGAAAAAGTCATGAATTATCTTGCTTTGAATATAAGATTCGCACACACCAAAAGATTCCCAATCAAATGGTTTGGGACACTAGTCAAAACTAGTTTCTAAATGCGATTTTCAATCGAGAATTGAAAAATGATTGGGGTCACCTACTTGAGTCTTGTATATATGACATTTTATTTCTAGTTTGAATATCATTAACTTGATTTGTATGGTTTCACCATAAACTTAATCTGGTATGTAAGGGCACAACGCTTGTTTTAATTGCACAATAGAGAAACCCTTTGCGTTTTATACAAAAAATTGAATTATATTCTTATTTAGACTTATTGTACATCATAACAATTATTGAGGTACATTTCTAAACACAAAACTAAAATGAGTACATTACAACATTCGTGCTAGTCGTCACACGATAATGCCAAATATTATGATGAAATCAACAAATTTGTATCAAATACTCATGATGTGGTAATTAGCAAGAATGCAATGTCAATGTCATAGATATTCAAGAAGGAATATGTTGGAGTCACACGACCAACTTCCTTGATGTTTACTTAATTGGGGTTTGTATCTATTTTAGTGTCTAACACCTTCTCTTTCGAGCCTAGTTCTATCTTTAACAATTAAGATAGGTACTTACTTCTTATTGCTCCCACTGACTTCAAGAATTTCTACTTCTTATCTTCATTTAAATTCCTAGTTAATCCTTCACAAGGGTTAACTCAATTGTGGTATTTGTTTGATCAAAATTTCTAACAAATTAGGTTGAGCAATAAGACTTTTGAACCGTGGATGCATAGAAGATATCAAGTAAACATATTTTGACTAATCATTACTTTTATTCATACTTCTTCACAAGAAATCATACATAGGTATGTTAGGAATTTAAGATGCTAATCTTATATGACATAGGACAACTCCTATAGAGTTCTATGGAATAGAACGATTCCTATGGAGCTAGTCCATGCCCTATTTAAACGGTTCAATTAAGGCTTTTTAGAAAGGAGATTCTATTTGTCTTTGGCTATAGTGGTTTAATGGAGACATAAGCTAAAATCGAAATGACATCGTATATGTCTAGGAGCAAAGATATAGAACAAATTTAACCAACGAAATAGTGGGAAAACTAACATTCATCGTAATATATGAAAACTTTTAGCAAGTTTTAGCATTTATATAATGACCTCCACCCAATTATATAAACGATTCCAAGATCCAAATTCATACTAGCTCGATTATGGGACAACGGTCCCTCTACAACCTTTACTAATACAATTTGGTGGGTTAACTCATTTAACCGATTCTACACTTAGAACTATCGGTCGATAAAATTACATTAAGTTCATCTTTAGCCTGAACCTATTGGGACAACGGTCCCTCTAATACTTTAATTGAGATCAACTAAATTTCGAAATGTAATAACATTTTATTACACCCCGGTATAATATTTCAATACCGTATTGTACCCCTAATGAAATTAGGATTCATGGGTTCCTACTATTTGGTAAGGCTAAGTCTCAATTTTTAGAAATGTGAAGGTCTTGTCAATTTATTATCTATCTATTTTAAGTGAACAAAATTAGTGATCTATCGATAATTATAATTGACAAGGTCGAAGATTCGATATAGAAAGATATGCATGTGATGTTATGGTGATTTGGCATGCATGCAAACATATAAAATAGAACATGTAAAGAATAGCAATTTCCTAATATGGCATTTCCTAAAATAGAAAATCTAATAATCTATTACACTTCGGAAACCAACTCATTTGGTCCCTTGAACTTCATGTGACACGCCTCCCAAGGAAACACCGTCTTGATCGGAACTCCTTTCTGAATGGCTCCGTTTTTAGGAAACTCCGGAATTACAAAATAATAATAAAATACATAGCATATCCTATTATACATTTGTAATAAAAATTTAAATCTATTAAGGTGCTGTTTGGCCTAGTTTATGTGAAATAACTTTTACTTTCTAGAATGAGTTTTTTCATAAACTACTTTTTGAAAAAGTTGTGGTTGTTTGGCCTAACTTTTGTAAAAGTAGTTTCTTAACAAATTGATGTGTTTGGCCTACTACTGTTTTTAGTTTTTTTTTTTTTTTTTTTAGTTTCCATAATCCTAAGAGTTTTTGGGAGAAGTAGAAGCAGAAGCATCAATTTGGTGCTTCTGTTTCTAGTAGCTTTTTATTAACTTCTGACTTTTCAAAAGTAGTTTTTTATCTCCCTAAATTATAGTGTTTGGCCTTGCTTCTACTTTTACAATTAGAAAAGCACTTAAAAAGCTTGGCCAAACACCCACTAAATTACAAAACGGCGATGCGAAATCACATTAAAATTACAACCAAATTGATATTACCTTACATTACGGCTAATACAAATTAAAAAGTAAGGCCATACTAGGACAAAATACATGATTCAAAATTTCATAAATGTAAATGACATATATCTATAAAATATGCAGAATTATATATGTATTCAACATGCAAAAATAAATGTGCCAAATCGCCTTACTAGATTATATCGTATATCGCTTTGGTTTTATGGAAATGCGTGACTTTTAACTCATTAAAATCACCAAAATAATATTTAAATCAAATTTAAGCCCAAGTTAATTACCCTAACTGTCTTAGGACTCAAATATTAGTCCACACTAAGATTTGACAATAATCTAGCTCGGTTTAACATTATTGCTCATTATAATTTTATTAATCTTAACAATTAAGAAATAATTCCCAATAAATCATAAAAATTTGGAAAAAAATCAAAATCAAAATTTTGTATATTCTGGAATATGACCAAGATCCCAAAACATCGATAAAAATTGCTCACAAGGTATTTTTAATTTATTTCATGAATAAATAGCATAAATCATAATTTTTACAACTTAATTCCAAATTAATCACAAAAATTATGAAAAATTCAAAATAAAAACTTTGAACATACTATAATAATTTCTAGATCCTGGATAAACATTAATCCAACCAAAAATTTCGAATTTAATTTTATGACTAAAAAAGTTGCCTTTTATCGATTTTATCACATAAAAATCAATAAACACACAAAATTAACAAAATTAATTTTTCTATTTTACATCTGATGTTTTAAATATATGTGCAACATTGGGGAAAAGTTTCATGCCATAAATTTCATTTTAGCTAATTTTTAGCTTATATAGTCTCGATTTATTCCATTTTAACCATTAAAATCATAAATCATGCAAAATTAATCACATTAACTTCAAATTTTATATAAAATAAGTAAAATATGTATGTGAGATCATATTAAAATTTCGTCGCCAGAAAAAAAAATATAACTTTTTTTAGTTATTAAATAACCATTTTATTCATTAAAATGTTATTATTATCCAATAAATTATGAAAATGAGCAATAAAATTCCATAAATCATCTAAAATGACCTAAAATATTTTAGGACTAGAAAGTATACATGCATGGAAAAATTTCCTGTATATACTATATAAACACAAATTTTCCGGTTTTTCTTTTAGTCTTCAAATAACTCGTAAAAAACTCAAAAAAATGATTTGCATGCATCAACAAAGCTCTGATACAGCTTGTTAGGTTCATTAACCCCTAATTAGTTTCTAAATTACTCACTAATTTAGATTAATAGATCTAGTTGCATGCAATATGTAAATAAATAAAGTAAGGAGAAAAACGGTTTTATCCTTACAAAATGGTGGACCGATTTATTTGGGCAAAAGGTAGGACACCTTCCTAACCTTGTTATCCAGTTTAATTACTTTAGGATGATCCTCCAAAAACCAAAGTTCCAAATTAGAAACTCTCCTCTTAGTTGCACCCAAGACTTACCCTTAACACTAATAATATTATTAACTAGATAATATTACTAGTAACCTTAAATTTATTCTAATAAAATTATTATTACTACACTAGTGATATTAGAATTTCTAGAACAAATTCAAGCATAAAACTTATTTTATGTTAGAGAGGTTTTGAGAGATAAGCATGAGTAAATGTATGAGAGAACTTATTCTCTTTTTATGGGAGAAGGGGGGTGACCGGTTTTTTGGTCCATGGAGAAGGGAAAAAGATTTTCCTTTTTGCTTTTTGTCTTACCCAAATAATAGGTAGGAGTCTAGACATGTAGGGTAATTTTGGTGTTTTTGCATTAATTAGAACAACCATCATAACCGTAATTACTCTCACCTAACTGGCCCCCTTAAGATAAAATGGACATCCATTTTACAAAATGTCTTTTGTCATTTGTAATGTGTGACATGTAACATGTAACATGTAATTAGACATACTAATGCATATTTAACAAATTAAATACCAATATATCAAATACAATTACATTTAACAAATTAACAAGTAATTCACAATTACATGCATATAAAATGGGTCATATTAAGTCTAGTTAGTATAATCTATAACATTTTGTAATTATAACTAACTGTAACACCCCCATTTATTTAAGGGCCTGCACTAGGACTCCTCAGATAAAGAAGGGTGTTACCATCTCGGAAATCCGAGGCAGTAGATAACAAAGAGAAAGATAACAAGATTTTTAAATTAAAAAGGTTATAATGTTTACAACGGAAATAACACATGTCTTAAATAAAGATAAAGTCGACAACTAAACAAAATAAAGGTGAGCTAGCTCTAAGTCGGGTGATCCACGCTCTCTCCTGCCCGGCTCCCAAATGTCTCAACCACCATCAATCTGCTCCCATTAAAAGGATCATCACAGGCATACACGAATACACAGGGTCAACCGCGAGGTTGAGTAGGTAATACGATATAATAAAGAATGCAATGCAATGCTCCTCCAATCAACTCCATCACACACATCCCCGGCACGCCCAGCCATACCGATCCCCGGTAGACTATATATATCGACCGTAGTCGATCGCGCCCGTCATGGCGGAGGACACCAGGGCAAGTCCTGCAGAACCCGCCTGGGCCTTAATCACAACCATCTCATCTCCTCCAACTCCAACTCCAATGCAAATGCGATGTATGAAACATATGAAACAAAATGCTCAACAGGATAGATAAAATAGCCAGGTATGTCATATAATCCCAAACATGTCAACTCATTAACAATCAAAAATTCAATCAGTGTATTCCCCTACCTCGATGTTGCGGTCAAAAGTCGGGTGCTTAGTAATATTCCACAACAAATTCGCCCTCTGAAAAACAATAAATAATAAACAATTACTTAAACCATCCCCTTCCCAAAATAGAAAGTTACTAAAATTAGAACTTCTTAAAATGGAAAGTTTCCTTAAATGGAAACTTTCCCGATCTAGCAGTTTTCTATTTTACCAACCCGACTTAGACCCGTCTCTAAACATTTGAATAACTCGGGAATTAATTAACTAAATAAGGATACGATATAGAAAGTGATAAAACAAGTTTTACGTTTTTAAAAGGGTCAAACCACACCAATTAACCCATCAACCCGTCTCCTACCACCCGTACCTTCCCTTTCTCTCACACCCCTCACGCGCCACCCCAAACCACCACGAACACCACCAGGTTTGCTCCCCTCTTCGCCCCCACCGCCAACAACCGACCCCAGCCAGGTCGACTGCCGCCGGTGAGTCGAACCAGAGCCATCATTTGGCCTGGTTCCCACCGTGCCTCACCCAAACACCCCCTTGTCCTCGACACACAGCCACCGCAGCCGTCCCCTAGCCTCTGCCCAATCACCACCACCCTGCTCGCCGTCCTGCCACGTACCCAGACACCGTGACACCACCATTTCGACCTCCCCCGAGTCCACGGTGGTGTCACCCCAACCTAAGCATCTAAAACCCGCCTGAAAACCCCCTGTTAACACCCGTGTGGTCTACCCTGTCAACGACACCTCTCGCCGCCAATTCTGCCGCCAAGAACCTCCCTAACCACCACCATTAGAGACGACCCAGACCACCCAATACCATAACCCCGACACCAGACACCAACCTCCCTTCCCTGAGCCACGACGACACAACCAAAAACCTGACAGAAAACGCAAAATAAAAACAAGGGAGTTGCACCCATACCTTTTCCGCCACCTAGACAGCCACCAGGGTTAACTATGGATGTCGACTACCACCCTAAGGTCCTCCTTGCTGCTCCGACAATACCCACGCTCACTCTTCTCTCTCTCGATTGTGTGCTTGTTGGGAAATGTGCTGCTGCAAGGTGATAGGCGGGTTGGGGATTGGGGTTTTGTAGGTTTAGGGTAAAATTAGGTTAAACTTAGATTAATTGTTAATTTGGGTCATGGGTACATGGGCTTGGGTCAACGGGTAAAAAGGGGTAAATGGGTAAGTGTAGAAAATGAATTAGTTGACGTGATTCGTTCAATTAAACCCGTCTTAACAAGTTTACGATAACAAAACGACTAAACAATTATCTCGACTCAATTAACGATATAAAGGACAACACAATTAACGATATAAAAATACGGAGTATTACAGTCTTCCCCCCTTAAAATGAACTTCGTCCCGAAGTTCACTCATCTAGCAAACTCCCACACGCCTCGATGTGAGTCCCAAAACAAATCCCCTGAGGTAAAAGACACATGGATCTAGGTCGGAAACAAAATGTTACATTCTACCCTCCTAAAAAGAAAGTTACGTCCCGTAACTTACCTCAAAGGAACAGATGTGGATAACTCTCTCTCATCGCGGCCTCGGTTTCCCAGGTAGCCTCCTCTGCTTTATGATTAGTCCACAGCACTTTCACTAAAGCAGTCTCTCCGTGCCTGGTCTTTCTAACCTTCCTGTCCAAGATCTCCTTAGGCGTCTCGATGTAAGTCAACTGTTCGTCCACCTCGACCACATCATGGCTCAAAATGTGCGAAGGGTCACTCAAATATCTCATAAACCGAGAAACATGGAAGACATTATGTACCCTGGCTAACGCTGGTGGTAGAGCTAGCCGGTATGCCACTTCTCCAACTCTATCCAGGATCTCATATGGCCCAATAAACTTCTGGCTCAACTTTCCCCGCTTCCCGAATCTCATCACTCCCTTCATTGGAGACACTCTAAGAAGTACTTTCTCCCCCACCTGGAAAGAAATGTCGCTTCTCCTAGCATCAGCATAGCTCTTCTGCCGGTCCTGGGCAGCCCTCATCTTCTGTCGAATGATCTGCACCTGCTCAACCATCTCCTGAATCATCTCTGGTCCCAAAACTACCGCATCAGCTCGATCATCCCAACACACAGGACTCCTACACTTCCTGCCATATAGAGCCTCAAATGGAGCCATCCCAATACTAGCGTGGTAACTGTTGTTGTATGAAAACTCAATCAACCCCAATCTATCCTCCCAAGACCCGCCGAACTCCAAAACACAAGCCCTCAACATGTCCTCGAGTGTCCGAATAGTCCTCTCTCGTCGACCATCTCGTAGCTGGATGAAAAGCGGTGCTCATCTTTAACGAGTACCCATTAGTGATCAGTAACTCCTGCCAGAATTTGGATAGAAACCTGGAGTCTCTATCGGAAATGATGTCCTTGGGTACACCATGCAGCTTCACCACATACTGAACATAAGCCTTGGCCAACTCAGCTTTACTCCAAGTATCCTTCATGGGAATAAAGTGAGCGGACTTGGTTAGCCTATCCACGATCACCCAAATCATATTGTTACCTCTCTGAGTTCGAGGCAACCCAACGATGAAATCCATGGAAATGCTCTCCCACTTCCACTCCGGCACATCTAAAGGTTGAACCTTCCCTTGCGGTCTCTTATGTTCCCCCTTCACCCTCTGGCACGTCAAGCATCGAGCTACGAACTCAGCAACTTCCCTCTTCATATTCGGCCACCAAAAAGTCTTCTTGAGGTCCTTGTACAGCTTATCTCCCCCAGGATGAACCGAGTATGGTGTAGCATGAGCCTCAGTAAGAATCTTCCTCTTCAACTCCTCGTTATCCGGAACACACCACCGTCCCCCAAACCTCAGACTACCATCAGCATGGATAACAAACTTGGAATCAACCCCAGCTTCTGCCTGTTCTACTGCGTTGCGCCACTTCTGAATTCTATCATCGGCTTTCTGTAGCTCTCTGATCTCCTCATATAACTCCGGCTCAACGGTCAAGTCCCCAAGAGTCTCTCCTCTTCGGATCACGTGGATTCCCATCTCCCGCAGCTCATTATGCATCCTCACTCTAGATCTGGCACTGCGCAAAGCATGGATGGATTTCCTGCTCAAGGCATCAGCTACGACATTCGCTTTCCCTTCATGATAAAGTATCTCCATGTCATAATCGCCAATCAATTCGATCCATCTCCTCTGTCTCATGTTCAACTCCTTCTGTGTGTAAATGTACTTTAAGCTCTTATGATCGGAAAACACTTTGAAGGTAGCCCCATAGAGATAGTGTCGCCATAACTTGAGCGCAAACACTACAAAAATTTCAACTCTAGATCATGAGTAGGGTAATTCTCCTCATAGGTCTTCAATTGTCGGGAAGCGTAAGCGATTACCTTCCCGTTTTGCATCAAAACACACCCCAAACCCTTCTTGGAAGCATCAGTATACACCTCGAAATTATCGTTCCCATCTGGTAGAGCAAGGATAGGAGCTGTAGTGAGTCGTTCCTTGAGGGTTAGAAACGCCTCTTCACAACTCTCATCCCAAACAAACCTGTTCTCCTTCCGCATTAAGGACGTCAATGGCTTGGCGATCTTTGAAAAGTCCTTAACAAACCTCCGGTAATAACCTGCTAGCCCCAAGAAGCTTCGGATCTCACCCACATTCCTAGGACTCTGCCATCTCGTCACTGCCTCAATCTTACTAGGATCAACCGACACCCCTTCCTTGGAAATCACATGGCCCAGAAAAGCAACTTTCTTCAGCCAGAACTCGCACTTGCTCAGCTTGGCATACAACTGGTTCTCCTTCAAGGTTTTCAAGACTAACCTCAAATGTTCCTCATGTTCCTCCTCATTCTTGGAGTATACCAGGATATCATCGATGAACACAACCACGAACTTGTCCAGGTAAGGACTGAACACCCGATTCATCAAGTCCATAAATGCTGCTGGCGCATTAGTCAACCCGAATGGCATCACCACGAACTCATAGTGCCCATACCTTGTTAAAAAGCGGTCTTAGGTATATCCTCGTTCTTAATGCTCAGCTGGTGATAACCTGACCTCAGATCGATCTTAGAGAAAACTCCGGCTCCACTCAATTGATCAAACAAATCATCGATCCTTGGCAAAGGATAACGGTTCTTGATGGTTACATTGTTCAACTCACGGTAATCCACGCAAAGCCTCAAGCTTCCATCTTTCTTCTTGACAAACAACACTGGTGCTCCCCAAGGTGAAACACTAGGCCTTATGTAGCCTTTCTCTGCTAGTTCATCCAGCTGCTTCTTTAGTTCCTCCATCTCCTTTGGTCCCATACGGTAAGGTGGTTTAGAAATCGGCCCTGTTCCCGGCTTCAGATCAATGGAAAATTCCACTTCTCTTTTCGGTGGTAACCCTGGAAGGTCCTCCGGAAACACACTCTCGAACTCCCTCACCACGGGAATCTCAGACACCTTAGGGGTCTCCGACTCATTATCCCACATCTGACACAAGATTAACTGGTCCCCTTTCCTCAGACTCGACTTTAGGGTATTAACAGATATGAATTTGACTCTTGGCTTGACCACATACCCCTTATAAGACACCCTAGTTCCCCTAGGTCCCCTCAAAGAGATCTTCTTCTGATAGCAGTCGATAAAAGCCTTGTATTTCCCCAACCAGTCCATCCCCAGAATCACCTCAAAACCCCCCAAGGGAAACTCGATAAGGTCACAATGAAACACAACCTCTCCTATCTTGATTGGTACCCCAGTGTAGACTCTATCACAAGACACCGACTCCCCCGAAGGTACCACTACCGAATCAACAATCCTATCATATGACTTAAGGTTTAAGACTCTGGCATGTTCCGCAGATATAAAAGAATGTGTAGCTCCGGAATCAAACAACACAAAGGTGGGTTTAGAGTTAACAGGAAAGGTACCAGTCACAACATGTGCATCCTCCTTTGCTGCTTCCTTCCCCATGGCAAAGAGCTTGCCACTGGACTTAGCTCCCAGGCATCGACTCGATGAAGCGGTATTGGGTTGCTTGTTCCCCTCGTTACTGTTCCTCTGAAATTACCACCCCCACTGGACTGGTTTTGCTGGCTACGGTTCTGGTAGTTGTTGTAGCTTCCTTGGTAACTGTTGCTTGCCCCAGATCGGGCACCTCCTCCATAGCCCGTGTTAGGAGTACGGTAGCTGCTGTATCCTGATCCCGCTGTCCGAGACCCACTGAACCCAGATGTAGGTGTTCGGAAACCCCCAGTTTGGTTTCCTCCGAACTTGGCACTCAAATTTCCTGTGTCCCAACTTCCCACACCCGAAACAAGTGATCCCGGACGCATCACCTCCAATACTAGCACCTCAAAACGCCTCCGCTTTGGTTCCTCATTCCCCCGGAGCACTATTGGTGGAGTATCCACCGAACTTGCCCGACGGCTTCTTGGCCCCGAGTAGTATCACCGACGTTTCCGACTTTCTCTTCTCGGCTTTTCCTTTCTTGTCTTCCTTGATCTTCGGAGAGCCTTTCGGCACACACACCCTCAGATAGATGTCTTGAACTGTGGTAGGTGGAGCTGCCGTGAGTCTCTTCTTGATATCTACCGTCAAACCCCTCTCAAACCTCATAGCCAGCATGGTCTCGTTCTTTGCAAACTCATCAATATATGAAGCCAACTGTCGGAACTTCCTATGGTATGTTTCCACTGTCATGTCCTCTGTCATCTTAAACGTATCGAACTCCTCCCTCAGCTTAGCTTTCTGAACTCCGGCATGAATCGGTCCGTTAATATCACCTGAAATTCCAACCAAGACACGTACCCTTCCTCAATATCCCTAGCAACGTGGCGAATCTCTGCCTTGTTCCTATTCCACCACTCTCCAGCTGTGGCCCGGAGGTAGTGTGCCGCTTGGTCTACTTGCAGCTCTTCAGGACAAGCTATCAGTTCGAATAGGTTGGTGAACTCCCGACACCAATCTCCCAGCAAGTGAGGTTCCCCCTCCCCAGTGAAGAAGGTAGGGTTATGCCTCGCCACTATAGTACTCATCTTAGCAGGGTCCATTCTTTTAGCCTTTAGGGCCTCATTCTCAGCCAGCAGTCGGTCTAACTCTTCCCGGTGATGTTTACAGCCGTGTTCCTTTTTGGAGGCATGACTACAAGAGAATTTTAGGGATTAGCTGCAATACAATACACCTTGGCCATTCTAGCCAATTCCATCACTCCTATCCTACCTGTCTATCTCGCATGGTTTAGGGGTCACATAACCGCATATCACTAGGCATAGCCTTCTAACACAACTTTATAGAGATATAAGTATAAATCAACCTTAAAACATGCAAGGTATTATGCCACAACCTCCTACCAACTCTTTATGCAACGATTATCATATCAATCAGTTAATACTTAAGCAATAATATATGGAGTTATGCTCAATATCATGCAACTTCTCTACCCTTCCTCTCATATGCACTCAGGGTTCCCGGGTTAAACTGAGAGGGCCAATGGTTCGGTGTGAGGGGGCCCCTAACTCATCCCTTACCTTTAGTGTGCTCCTAACAGCTTTTGTCCCGGGTTCATTTTATTTAGACTCTTCCTATATTCATTGGTTTTATTGGTTTAGGCCAAGATCGTTCGCTCCGATACCACTTTGTAACACCCCCATTTATTTAAGGGCCTGGACTAGGACTCCTCGGATAAAGAAGGGTGTTACCATCTCGAAATCCGAGGCGGTAGATAACAAAGAGAAAGATAACAAAGATTTTTAAATTAAAAAGGTTATAATGTTTACAACGGAAATAACACATGTCTTAAATAAAAATAAAGTCCGACAACTAAACAAAATAAAGGTGAGCTAGCTCTAAGTCGGGTGATCCACGCTCTCTCCCCCGGACTCCCAAATGTCTCAACCACTGTCAATCGCTCCCCATTAAAAGGATCATCACAGGCATACACGAATACACAGGGTCAACCGCGAGGTTGAGTAGGTAATACGATATAATAAAGAATGCAATGCAATGCTCCTCCAATCAACTCCATCACACACATCCCCGGCACGCCCAGCCATACCGATCCCCGGTAGACTATATATATCGACCGTAGTCGATCTGCCCGCTCGCAGCGGAGGACACCAGGGCAAGTCCTGCAGAACCCGCCTGGGCCTTAATCACAACCATCTCATCTCCTCCAACTCCAACTCCAATGCAAATGCGATGTATGAAACATATGAAACAAAATGCTCAACAGGATAGATAAAATAGCCAGGTATGTCATATAATCCCAAACATGTCAACTCATTAACAATCAAAAATTCAATCAGTGTATTCCCTACCTCAGTATTGCAGTCAAAAGTCGGGTGCTTAGTAATATTCCACAACAAATTCGCCCTCTGAAAAACAATAAATAATAAACAATTACTTAAACCATCCCCTTCCCAAAATAGAAAGTTACTAAAATTAGAACTTCTTAAAATGGAAAGTTTCCTTAAATGGAAACTTTCCCGATCTAGCAGTTTTCTATTTTACCAACCCGACTTAGACCCGTCTCTAAACATTTGAATAACTCGGGAATTAATTAACTAAATAAGGATACGATATAGAAAGTGATAAAACAAGTTTTACGTTTTTAAAAGGGTCAAACCACACCAATTAACCCATCAACCCGTCTCCTACCACCCGTACCTTCCCTTTCTCTCACACCCCTCACGCGCCACCCCAAACCACCACGAACACCACCAGGTTTGCTCCCCTCTTCGCCCCCACCGCCAACAACCGACCCCACCAGTCGTCGGCGCCGTGGTGAGTCGAACTGAGCCATCATTTGGCCTGGTTCCCACCGTGCCTCACCCAAACACCCCCTTGTCCTCGACACACGACCACCGCAGCCGTCCCCTAGCCTCTCGCCCAATCACCACCACCACCTGCTCGCCGTCCCGCCACGTACCCGGACACCGTGACACCACCATTTCGACCTCCCCCGAGTCCACGGTGGTGTCACCCCAACCTAAGCATCTAAAACCCGCCCGAAAACCCCCGTTAACACCCGTGTGGTCTACCCCCATCAACGACACCTCTCGCCGCCAATTCTGCCGCCAAGAACCTCCCTAACCACCACCATTAGAGACGACCCAGACCACCCAATACCATAACCCCGACACCAGACACCAACCTCCCTTCCCTGAGCCACGACGACACAACCAAAAACCTGACAGAAAACGCAAAATAAAAACAAGGGAGTTGCACCCATACCTTTTCCGCCACCTAGACAGCCACCAGGGTTAACTATGGATGTCGACTACCACCCTAAGGTCCTCCTTGCTGCTCCGACAATACCCACGCTCACTCTTCTCTCTCTCGATTGTGTGCTTGTTGGGAAATGTGCTGCTGCAAGGTGATAGGCGGGTTGGGGATTGGGGTTTTGTAGGTTTAGGGTAAAATTAGGTTAAACTTAGATTAATTGTTAATTTGGGTCATGGGTACATGGGCTTGGGTCAACGGGTAAAAAGGGGTAAATGGGTAAGTGTAGAAAATGAATTAGTTGACGTGATTCGTTCAATTAAACCCGTCTTAACAAGTTTACGATAACAAAACGACTAAACAATTATCTCGACTCAATTAACGATATAAAGGACAACACAATTAACGATATAAAAATACGGAGTATTACACTAACTAATTACTCTTATCTCAAATGTTTCCTAAACATTAATCAATTTTAGTAATGTAACAAATTAATTACTAAACTAAATCTTATTTAATCACATTACAATAAGATATATAACTCTCACTTATTGATAAAAATTTGTTCAATTTAAGAATTTAATTAATCTGTATCGACATACAATTACTTAACTTATCAGTTAAGGGAATTGTCCTATAGGTGTGACCTTAAGGGATCAACTGATCACCACCGTCAAACGACCGTAACGTCAAACTCTAGTCAGCCAATCGTTACCGATTAATGTTGATCAGTTGACAATATATTGAATCATACCTTGTGTATTCTCTTATATGAGATTTAAATATGTGATCGCACTATTGTTGAGGACACATACTCCAACAGTTTCAAACTGATCGATCGAGAGGATTCCTATCTGAACGCGAGATTTTATTTTGCGTAAACTTAATCATCTTATTAACTTGTGTTTAATAAATATCTTTCCTATATAAAGGAAAGACGTCATTTAGGTTTAGGTTATCTTTCATTCATCTTTTAATCTCTTAATCTCAGAATTACTCTTAAGCATTCAGTTAGGAAACACTTTTCTTTCCTTGTTCGACGTTGCTTTTTTCATTATTGCCGGATCTCACTTTTGTAATCTTTCATACTCTCTTCATTTAATTCATTTCTCCCTTTGCATATTTAATTTCTTGCCCATTAATTTCTGTTTTAATTAGTTGTTATTAGTTTATGCAATTTCTCCCCTTTAATCTCTATATTATGTCTTCTATCATTTTATCGATCATTGTTATTTTCATTATGAATATGCGTAGCTAAATCCTTTATTGCTAGGATTAGGTGAGCCATGGTAGTAAAACAATAATGTTGTAATTAGATTAGGAGGTTTACATGTGAGAATTGATTCATAGTAATTTAATTGTAATCGTTTAGTTGAGTGCACGCTTCTAAACTAGTTAATCCGGTTAAATTCAGACCTAGATTGAGAGATTGGAATGAATAGACCTATTATGGACAATAAACTACACTAATGAGGGTGAAAGCTAAGTTAGTAGTATTTTAGGGCGGATAACGGACCGAAAGGACCTTTCCTTTACCCTTCTCACATTAGATCGACTGATCTCATTATGACCGAATTGGCTAATTATCATGGTGAACCGACATCCTAGCACTTCTATCTATTTTTGATCATATCTTATTTCATCTTTGTTAATTTTATTGTTGTCTTTCTCTGTGCCTTATTATCAGTTTAGTAGTTTAGAAAACAATTTAAACACCCCCAATTTGTTACCGTGACAGACTAGAATAACAAGTACATATAATAGCCTCCCTGTGGAGTAGGAAATACCCGACTTACCTCTTTTATATTAATTAGAACCGATTGGTTTATTTTTGATAGGGTTGCGACAACTGTGTCATTATAAATTGTATATACTTGTTGCTCGTAATTGTTTGTTAGTCTTTATAGATTGGACTCAACTACAATTTAGCAATATGATGATTTGTGATCTAAGTGAATTCAAGTAAACAAGCTAGGTTCCCAAGTAAGCTACTGGTTGATCAAGTTCATATTAAAGAAGATTTCATGATCAAGTAGCAAAGTCAGCGATCAAGTTTGAAGATTATGTTCTCAACCATTGATCAAGTGAAGCCCAAGATGAAGAGCTCAATATAAGCTCAAGATGAAGAGCTTATGATCAAGATGGAAGAGATGAACCTCATACTAAAGATCTCTAGGAATATTAGCTAGTATAGGTCATCATTCGATAACGGTAATTTTAGAAGTAATTTTGACAAGTAATGTTATAACTATTTCGTTCTAACTTTACTAGTTGAACTCAAAGTTATAGGTGATTCTACTATAAATTTGAGCTGCAATATGAAGAACACAGTTTTTATATTTTTAAAATATATTTTTCAAAGCTTAAATCATAAAATCTTTAAAGAAAAATGTGTTTATAGTAGAGTGAGATTTGGGACATGATTAGATCGAATGAGTTTGAGATTATCCTATTGATTAGTAAAACAACTTATGAGTTGTCATGCTATCTAGGGTTTTCCTTTTACTCATATCCAAACCCTAATTATCTTACCTAGGGTTTTGATTTTTGTGGCCGGCTTATGAGCCGTTTCGCCTCCTTATACGAATAGTCCTTGTACAAGATAGGGTTTCCTACTTATTCTTATTTAAGCCCTAATATATCCATGCAACCTAAAATTCCAACTAGGGTTTTGTTAATGTGGACAATGGGCTTATGAGCCGTTACTTATCCACACGAAATCTTTTGTGCAAGATTAGGATTAGATTAAATCTTTAAGATAATATTTGATTAGAGATTTGTTATCTCTTTTATATTATTAAGATTAATTCTTTCCTATCTTTTAGGATATTATTGTTGTAAAGATAAGATTGGGTAAATCTTTAAAATAATATTTAATTAGAGATTTTCTATCTCTTTATATTATTTGATTTATTCTTTCCTATATTCTAAGATACTATTGGATTAAATATAAGAAGATTAGATTTCTTTCTTGCTATCTACTTCACACGAGATCCATGACTATATAGGGTTTAGGTAAAGATCTTAGATAAATATTTGTTAGAGATATTTTATCTCCTTATATTTATTCTATATCTTTTGCCAAGATATTATTGGACTACATAAAGAGAATAGATCTCTTTCTTGCGCATTAATCCACACGACACATGTAGGGTTTCGGAAAGAAACCTAGATCTCCTCTCTACTATAAATAAAACACTCGTTCATTCCTTCAAATTACTTTTCAACCTTGAGCTTTAAAATATCCTTGCAAACAAATTAAGTTTATCATTATTTTGCAATCGAAAATTGTTTTGAAAAGTCGTGTTGTTCTTTATTGCAACTACTTTTGAAATTACGTTATTGGATAATAGTGTTTCATATTGTTTCTTACTCGTTCAATTGGTGTGAACATTAGAAGAACAATCAAGTACTTTTTTATTAACGTAAGTTAGTCAAATCGAGTATTTAGCGGTACTCAAACTGAGTTACAACTAGAGTTAGTTGTACGAGTGGGTTGATATCTTTGTAATCCGTAGAAAGGTACTAAAATTATTAATTGAGAATAGTGGACGTAGGCTTCGACGTGTGAAGCTGAACCACTTCAAAATCCGTGTGTTCTCTGCATCTTTCTTTATCTCATTATTTACATTTTGAATTGTTATTAGTTAGTCGAGTTTAATCCATAAACTTCAAGTAATTAGTTAACTTACCACGCTCATACGGACAAATCGAAAAAGTGGGCACATTTACATATATTTAATTCACCCTCCCCCCTTTTAAGTATATCGGATCGATAGACTCTTTACAACTAATTTTGAGCATCCATTTTTTCACAAATACTCGTCATAAACGAGTCCAATTTTTATTCCACGGCCACCAACACATCCAAAGACTTCTCAAACACAATTCCTTTTGACAGAAAAATTAACTCGGGCCCAACCGCGGCCACCTTCATCAACTCAAGATGCGTATCACACATCTCATCCTTAACCATCACCCCATAGCTACTTGTACTAACAACTCCCTTATGTTCCAACAAACGAGAAATCCACATACCGTAAGGCAAATCCAAAGTAGTGTAGAATTTGTCGTCGGTTACGAAAATGCTCGTTTGAATGATACGATGAAAAACAAGCAATGGAAGACAAAACTTTTCACTCTCAAGCCATTTAAATACTAATACCATCGCATATCTTGATAATTTGTCTCGGCCTCCTTACCTTGGAACCACAGTGTTCCATAAGAAGTTAAGAAAGAATTTCAACTTGGGCGAAAACGAGCCCGCTAACATATTGCTTGAACCCGTAGCACCATCATCAAAAGAACGCTTAATTTGAAGCTTCTCTTCCGCGGTCACATCTCCCCACTTCGCACTCGGGTTGATTTCCACCCCATCATCAGGGACAGAAAACAAAGTGCGAAAGTCATCGATGGAGATTGTGACTTCGGACTCATTTACAACCGCATGCAACACATTCTTCTTAATTGAAACTGAAGCATAAAATTGGATTACCTCAATAGGATAAATTGGACCGGTCATGGTACAAATCTTGGTCCATTCTTGGAAGGCCAAGAAATCGGTGAAGAATTGCAAAGCTTCAATATTTGTGTACCATTTTGCGGGATAAGACCATCCTCCATGGATACTGTATCGTAAAACACGATTCACCCGAGTCCTTTCCTCCTTTAATGACCATCATGGCTAACCACAACTTCCGCCTCTTCAACCGAGTCCTCAACACCAAAACCTTTCTTTTCACCTTTATTAAACTTACGACGCTTTCCCTCGATGCTAGCTTCAACCCGGCTATGATCGGGATTGGTTGATTTTGGGGTAGGTTGAGGTGATGAAGTGGTTTCGGGTTGATTGGGTTTATTGCATGGCGGTTTTAGGGACCCGGTCTTGGTAGATGACCCAGTTGAGGGTGAGTTGAGTCGAGTTGTGGGAGGAGACATGATGATTGATTGTGAGGCTGAGTGTTTAATATTGAGGGTTATGATGGTGATGGAGATGTGAGTGAGGTGAGGAGTATAAATAGGTGTGGTAAATAATTGAGTTTTGGTAGGAATAGGAGAGTCATTATAGGCGGCTAGGATTTGATAAGATTTCCTTTTTTTAAAATTTTTTTTTTTTTGGAAAGATAATTTTAGGGTAAATCTTTTATATAATATGGCAAATATATGGTTATGATTATATGGTAAGTCACATGGGATAAGATTTGCTAAAATAAGATAGGAATATATGATGAGATTTTGGCCAAAATATTGTGACAGAGGAATTTGTTTCGTAATTAAACATAAAATATACATGACTACCAGACGGAATTTTCCCGTTAAATAATATAATATTTAACAGGAATATACTTGCAGTGAAAAATACGAACACAGTCATACAATCTCGTCTATTTTTAGTCAGTCATAAAGATCGTAAATATTTGTGACAAGTTTAGTTGCCACCAATTAAACCAATTTCCAACCGTAAAATCTCAAAATGCTCTCTGGCCAAAGCCTTTGTCAAAATATCTGCCCATTATTTTTCTGTACTATAAAATTCAAGTTTTATATTCCCCTTATCGATATGGTCACGTAGAAAATGGTGTCGAATATCAATATGCTTAGTACGATAATGTTGTGCTCGGTTTTTGGAAATAATTATAGCACTCGTATTATCACATAGAATAAGAATGCATCCTACATCTATACCATAATCACATAGTTGTTGCTTAAGCCATAAAAGAGAGAACATACCAAAGCGGAAACAATATATTCGACTTCAGCAGTAAATAAGGCAACGGAATTTTGCTTCTTTGACCCCCACGTTATAATACATGGTCCAACAAACGTAGCGATGCAGGAAGTACTTTTCTGTCAAGCGAGCAACCTGCATAATCTGCATCTGAATACCCTATGAGATCAAAGTTACACCCAAGAGGATACCATAAATCTAATTTAGACGTACCAATTAAATACCTCAAGATTCTCTTAATTGCTATCATATGCGATTCTTTAGGGCACGATTGAAATCGAGCACATGCGCATACACTAAACATAATATCAGGGCGACTAGCAGTTAAATATAAGAGTGAACCAATCATACCCCGATAAGTCATTCCATCAACAGACTTACCGTCTTCATATAATGTCAATTTTTTATCTGTGACCATAGGAGTGGACATAGAATGAATTCCATTCCAAATTTTCTAATTAGTTCCTTGATGTATATTTGCTGGTGGATCATAATGCCTTCATTAGTTTGTTGAATTTGAAGTCCAAGGAAGAACATCAGTTCTCCCATCATGCTCATTTCAAACTCTGAGGTCATCAATTCTGAAAAATACTTACACAATTTATCATTAGTTGAACCAAAGATGATATCATCAACATAAATTTGTACAACTAATAAGTCAGAATCCTCAGATTTTAAGAACAAGGACTTGTCAACAGATCCTCTCTTAAAATTGCTCTCAAGTAGAAATTTAGATAATTTTTCGTACCAAGCCCCGAGAGCTTGTTTCAAACCATATAAAGCTTTATCTAATTTATAAACGTGGTTTTGAAACTTGCTGTCCTGAAATCCAGGGAGTTGCTCAACAAAGACTTCTTCATTCAAATATCCGTTAAGAAATGCAGTCTTAACGTCCATTTGAAATAACGTCATTCCTTTGTGAGCTTCAAAGGCTATTAATAGTCTGATAGCCTCAAGATGAGCAACGGGAGTGAAGGTCTCGTCATAATCAATCCCTTCTTGTTGATTGTACCCTTGTACAACCAATATAGCTTTATTTCGTACAATAACTCCCGTGTCATCCAGCGTATTTCTAAATACCCATCTTGTGCCAATAACAGATCTATCTTTAGGTCTAGGAACCAGGTGCCACACTTTATTTCTTTTGAATTGTTGCAACTCTTCTTGCATGGCAACGATCCAATCTAATTCAGCAAGGACTTCTTTGATATTTGTTGGTTCAATGGTGGAGAGAAAGGAGTAGAAGGAGCAAAAGTTGTTCAATCCTCTACGAGTTTGAAAACCACTCTTTAAATTTTCAAGAATGTTCTCCATGGGATGAGAATCTTTATATCTCCATTTCTTAGAGACCGAAGGTACATCATTGTCATTTGAACTGGGCTCACCTTCTTCAAATGATTGGGATCCAAGAATTGTTCCCCCTGAGTTTTATCCTGGGGTTATAGTAGAATCATGTATAACTCTTGATTCTATACCTTGGTTTTGATTTGAAGTTATAGCTTCATCAGGTATAACTTCAGTTTCCAAGTTCTTGTTTTGAGAGGAAGTTATAGTATCATCAACTATAACCTCAGCCCTCTTTTCCTTTCCATTTGAAGGATTTCCATGTTCATCATTTGTGCCTTCAATTTCTTTGTCTTCCTCATCCAGCTCTGGAGGATCACCTCTAGTAGACGGAATTTGGGAGTGGACATAGAATGAATTCCATTCCAAATTTTTTAATTAGTTCCTTGATGTATTTTTGCTGGTGGATCATAATGCCTTCATTAGTTTTTGAATTTGAAGTCCAAGGAAGAACTTCAGTTCTCCCATCATGCTCATTTCAAACTCTGAGGTCATCAATTCTGAAAAATACTTACACAATTTATCATTAGCTGAACCAAAGATGATATCATAAACATAAATTTGTACAACTAATAAGTCAGAATCCTCAGATTTTAGGAACAAGGTCTTGTTAACAGATCCTCTCTAAAAATTGCTCTCAAGTAGAAATTTAGATAATTTTTCGTACCAAGCCCTGGGAGCTTGTTTCAAACCATATACAGCTTTATCTAATTTATAAACGTGGTTTTGAAACTTGCTGTATTGAAATCCAGGGAGTTGCTCAACAAAGACTTCTTCATTCAAATATCCGTTAAGAAATGCAGTCTTAACGTCCATTTGAAATAACGTCATTCCTTTGTGAGCTGCAAAGGCTATTAATAGAGTGATAGCCTCAAGACGAGCAACGGGAGCGAAGGTCTCGTCATAATCAATCCCTTCTTGTTGATTGTACCCTTGTACAACCAATATAGCTTTATTTCGTACAATAACTCCCGTGTCATACAACATATTTCTAAATACCCATCTTGTGCTAATAACAGATCTATATTTAGGTTTAGGAACCAGGTGCCACACTTTATTTCTTTTGAATTGTTGCAACTCTTCTTGCTTGGCAACATTCCAATCTAATTCAACAAGGACTTCTTTGATATTTGTTGGTTCAATGGTGGAGAGAAAGGATTAGAAGGAGCAAAAGTTGTTCAATCCTCTACGAGTTTGAACACCACTCTTTAAATTTCCAAGAATGTTCTCCATGGGATGAGAATATTTATATCTCCATTTCTTAGAGACCGAAGGTACATCATTGTCATTTGAACTGGTCTCACCTTCTTCAAATGATTGGGATCCAAGAATTATTCACCTTGAGTTTAATCCTGGGGTTATAGTAGAATCATGTATAACTCTTGATTCTATACCTTGGTTTTGATTTGAAGTTATAGCTTCATCAGGTATAACTTCAGTTTCCAAGTTCTTGTTTTGAGAGGAAGTTATAGTATCATCAACTATAACCTCGGCCCTCTTTTCCTTTTCATTTGAAGGATTTCCATGTTCATCATTTGTGCCTTCAATTTCTTTGTCTTCCTCATCCAGCTCTGGAGGATCACCTCTAGATAGACGGAAATTGGGAGTAGACATAGAATGAATTCCATTCCAATTTTTTTAATTAGTTCCTTGATGTATTTTTGCTGGTGGATCATAATGCCTTCATTAGTTTTTGAATTTGAAGTCCAAGGAAGAACTTCAGTTCTCCCATCATGCTCATTTCAAACTCTGAGGTCATCAATTCTGAAAAATACTTACACAATTTTTCATTAGTTGAACCAAAGATGATATCATAAACATAAATTTGTACAACTAATAAGTAAGAATCCTCAGATTTTAGGAACAAGGTCTTGTCAACAGATCCTCTCTAAAAATTGCTCTCAAGTAGAAATTTAGATAATTTTTCGTACCAAGCCCCGGGAGCTTGTTTCAAACCATATACAGCTTTATCTAATTTATAAACGTGGTTTTGAAACTTGCTGTATTGAAATCCAGGGAGCTGCTCAACAAAGACTTCTTCATTCAAATATCCGTTAAGAAATTCAGTCTTAACGTCCATTTGAAATAACGTCATTCCTTTGTGAGCTGCAAAAGCTATTAATAGTCTGATAGCCTCAAGACGAGCAACGGGAGCGAAGGTCTCGTCATAATCAATCCCTTCTTGTTGATTGTACCCTTGTACAACCAATATAGCTTTATTTCGTACAATAACTCCCGTGTCATCCAGCATATTTCTAAATACCCATCTTGTGCTAATAACAGATCTATATTTAGGTCTAGGAACCAGGTGCCACACCTTATTTCTTTTGAATTGTTGCAACTCTTCTTGCTTGGCAACGATCCAATCTGATTCAACAAGGACTTCTTTGATATTTGTTGGTTCAATGGTGGAGAGAAAGGATTAGAAGGAGAAAAAGTTGTTCACTCCTCTACGAGTTTGAACACCTCTCTTTAAATATCCAAGAATGTTCTCCATGGGATGAGAATCTTTATATCTCCATTTCTTAGAGACCGAAGGTACATCATTGTCATTTGAACTGGGCTCACCTTCTTCAAATGATTGGGATCCAAGAATTATTCCCCCTGAGTTTAATCCTGGGGTTATAGTAGAATCATGTATAACTCTTGATTCTATACCTTGGTTTTGATTTGAAGTTATAGCTTCATCAGGTATAACTTCAGTTTCCAAGTTCTTGTTTTGAGAGGAAGTTATAGTATCATCAACTATAACCTCAGCCCTCGTTTCCTTTTCATTTGAAGGATTTCCATGTTCATCATTTGTGCCTTCAATTTCTTTGTCTTCCTCATCCAGCTCTGGAGGATCACCTCTAGATAGACGGAAATTGGGTCAGTTCATATCTTCTTCCTCATGCTGTTCAGCTTTATCAAACGTATTATTCTCAGTAAAAATAACATAAACACTTTCCTCTATGCATAAAGTTCTTTTATTAAAAACCTTATATGCTTTACTATGATTAGAGTATCCAACGAAAACTGCTTCATCACTTCTGGAATCATTTTTGCTTAAATGATTTTTGCCATTATTATGGAGAAAACGTTTACTCCCGAAGCAACGAAGATGAGATATGTTTGGTTTTCGTCCTCTAAGAAGCTCATACGGAGTCTTCTTAATGATAGGTCTTATCAAAGCTCGATTATGAACATAGCATGCAGTACTAATAGCTTAGCCCAAAAATTACGAGGTAGACCACTAAACAATAGCATAGTGCGTGCCATATCCTCTAGTGTTCTATTCATACATTCAACAACACCGTTTTGCTGTGGGATTCGTGGTGCAGAAAAATTATGTCCTACACTATTTTCCCTACATAATTCTATAAGGCATGATTATCAAATTCGGTGCCGTGATCAGTAGTATAGAAACGAATTTTGATTTATACTTATTTTGGGTAAGTTTCATTAGAACTGCAAATTCATCGAAAGTTTCATCTTTTGAACTTAGAAAGAGAGGCCAAACGTACCTTGAGTAGTCATCAACTAGAACAAAAACATACCGGGATCCACCTGCAATTCTAACCTTTATTGGGCCACACAGATCCATATGTACTAGTTCCAGTGGGTCTTTGGTGTTTACCACTCTCTTAGGTTTAAGTGATGATCTCACATGTTTGCAACGAGCACACGAGTCACATAGTATTTCTAGGTTAAATTTCATTGACGACAACCCTTCAACCAAATCCCATTTCTTGAGTTTATTCAGTATGGTAGAGCTAATGTGAGGAAACCTTTTATGGCACAAACATGGATCATCTAAAGTAGCTGACACGGTTGTTGCAACCCAATCAAAAATAAAAACCAACCAGCTCTAACTAATGCAGTAGAGGTAAGTCGGCTATCATATCCACAGGGAGATGGGAATTCTATAAGCTAAACTAAGTCTGTCTAAGTAATGGTTTCTTGGGGGTTTTAAGTTGTTTTCTAGACTAACGAACTGAAATAGCAAAGTGAAATAAAGATGTGATCAAATAGAGAGAAAAAGATGCTAGGATGTCGGTTCACCATGATATTACATCATTCTACTAAAGGTAAGGTCAGTCGGTCTGATGTGAGAAGGGTAAAGGGAAGGTGCTTCCGGTCCGCTATCCGCCCTAAAATACTACAAACTTAGCTTGCGCCCTCATTAGAGTAGTCTATTTTTCATAACAGGTCTTCACTCCAATCTTCCGATCTAGGTCTGAATTTAACCAGTTTAATTACTTCAAATGCATGCATTCAACCTAATAAGTCATAATTACAGTTATATTGCTATGAATCAATTCTCACATATAAACCTCCTAATCTAATTAAAGCATCATTGTTTTACTATCATGGCTCCCTTAATCCTAGCATTAAAGGAATTAGCTACGCATAACAATGAATAAAGCAACAATGAAAGATAAAGCTATAATAAACATAGTAATAAAAGAGATAAAGGGAGAGTAAAGAAAATACACAAATGTAGATCCAGAAATAAGCAACGTCGAAACTGATTACAAACTGAGATAAAAGGTGAAAAGGAAAAAGGAAGAGAGCCCCAAAATGACCTAATAATCTCTTATTTATAAGAGATAATTATTATAAGATAAAATAAGATAGAATTAAAAGGTGTCGACTTGAAATATGCTGCGTCAGACTTGATTTGCTCGATCGACCAACTATAAGTTAGTTGATCGTGAGGTATCGTCCCAAAAAGCTTTCGATCGAACAGTAAAGTTCTCAATAGTGGTCGATCGAATACTTAAGTGCTCGATCGAGTAGATTATATAGTCGATCGAGTGGTTAAACGGGTCGATCGAGTAGATTAACCCTTTGATCGAGCAATGCTCAACGCGTAATTCCTGCTTCGCGCACTGAACTTTAAACGGCCGCCATTTCTTGGTTACTTGGGAAAACAGAGCGTTTTTTATGGCGTTGGAAATCTAACAGGACAGGCTTTCATCTCCAATTTAAATAACCTGATTATCATTTGTAGAACTTGATTTATAGCTCTTCAAAGTAGGCACTAGTTTTTTGAAGTTTTTCCTTTGCTCGCCTAGCTACCTTACTTCTATGCGCATCACATTTCCAAGCTCCGATTCAACTCATCTCCTAAATGCACGCATAGCGACATGTTCTAAGCTTGATTTCGCTTCTCTTTGGTTCATTCCTGCAAATAGGGCAAGAGAAACCAAAATAGAAAATTCGAGGGACATTTGTAGCTAAACACTACACAAAATGCATAGAGATGCGTGCAAATACGGTACAAAAAGTGTATATAAAATGCACACATCAAACTTCCCCAAACCAAACTTTTGCTTGTCCCCAAGAAAACTATATAAAGCTAACTAATGGAACGGAATAAAAACTCAGAGCTAGCTACAAATTGTCCACTTAAACCATTTTAATGCAAGCAAACTAATACTTATAGCAAAAACTGTCAAATGCAAACGAGTTATGAGATGTCTATAATAAAGCTGAACCGTCGACCTTGCAAGACCTTTGATAATGGACTCTCACGGGTCACTCTTCTCTCATGAAGCAAAGGGTAAGCAATTATATGTAAAAGAGATAGAATAAGAAGTCGCTCACCTAAACTACGACCCACATAAACATGCATGCAATATAGTATGAAAGACGATTCTAACTACCCTGCACATACATTCCAACCAATCAAGGTCCCGTCACAGCCGAGGGCTTACAAATGTATGGAAAGTGAGGCAATGGGTAAGAAAAGGCAAAACATTTTTGGATATGTGAGGTAATAAGCCAAGCTAGCAACCTAACAAAACCAAACGACAGCATCCGCTTTAAAACCATTAGAAATACGCACAAATGCCCTTAATTGGCATACAAACTCACTAAACCAAAGTAGTACTACTCATAAGATGAAAATAAAACATAGGAGCAAAACCGATTTTATTCAATCTCTCTCTCTTTTTGTTTTCAATTTTTCTACTTTTTCCTCGGTTTTTTTTTATTTTCTTTTTTTTTGTTTTCATTCCATCATCCTCCTTTGTCCATATATTACCAAGTCCAAATCATCAAATACAAACCAAACTCGGCGCAATAAACAAAATACCGCAAAACAATCACTAAACTAGCTTGACAAGGCAGACTAAATTTGGATGTAGTTAAGGGCCAAAAGGCAAATTTGGCTAAATGTGGAGTTAAATGGGTAAAAATGAAAGAAACAGAAATAAGCACCTCCCTGCATGTGACACCAACCACTAACCCGAATGTATGCAGGAAAAAAGCAATTGAATTTCATACTTGTGCAAATTAATGATAAATGCTATGTAAGGAGAAACTACTCACAATCCTACATGAAATGGTCATAAATGACACCAGTTTTAAGGCTCTAAAACTTGGAAATTATAAGTAGGTTGGAAAAATTTAAGGTCAAGTCTATTTGTTCAGCTAAATTTCAACATACTCGTAGATCATGTAAAAAGACAATGGCAAAAGAATTTTTGTTTATCGCAAGGCTTAAGCAAAAACACAAATTGTAGTGCAATTTCATCATTGAAATCTACCATTCCAACTCACCCTATATGCTAAAATAAACGTGATTTTTTCAAATTTTTCAAATTTTTTGATTTTTATGACATTTTTGAATTTTTGAAATCAAAATAAACAATGCATGCAAAAATTAAACGTGCTAACTAAAATGCAATAAAAACAAAATGCAGACACAGATATGGATGCATATACCCTCCCCAAACCAAACCCTACAATGCCCTAATTATACTCAAAAATAGGGAAAGGGAATGCAAACTGAAAAGAAGAATGAAGCTTGGAAAACTTACAAGATAATCGTGAAGTAGGGACCTCCCCAAACCAGCCATCAACATGGGAGGTCGTAAATAGCCCCATAACATTGCAACACGCGAGTTAAAGCAAAAGAACTCGATCCAAGGAGTAGAGCACTCGATCGAGTAAAATAGGGCATCAGAAGCGTTCGATCGAGAGACAAGACCACTCTATCAGGAGGTCAGATATGCAGGGCGCTCGATCGAGAGCAGCAGTACTCGAACGAGTGAGGAAAGTACTTGAACGATAGAAAAAGGGTACTTGATCGAGCTCTTTAGGCCAGATCTTCTAGGCGTCATTTGAAACATTTGCAAAAACGCGACAAACAACCCATAGAACTAACAAAACCTGTTCAAACGTTCCAGACTATTGTTCGTAAAACTAACTACTAAAGTCTAAAACACACTCTACGGACTAAAATTGTAGGGAAATATCCGTAAAATTCCCTTAAATTTTAGGAATATAACGTAACTTTAACATGTGATTATTGTCATAAACTTAAAAATACAAGAGAAACGATAAAGGTATAAGAATCAACCTCGGGTCCTTTGTGAATACGGCCTAAGAACAGAAATCAAAGTAGATTTCCTCCTAATCGTTGCACCCAAGACCGTCTGAGACTATGCCCCTTGTGCTAGAAAGTACTCTCTAATTGCCTTGCAATATTGAGAGAGTTTTTGTGGGGTTTTCGATGAGAGATCTAGAATTTCAGAGAAAATTGCCCCGAAACCTTAATTTTTGTGCAAATGAAATGCCTTAGGTCAAAAGGAGAGAGGCTCTCTCCTTTTGTTTGCTTCGTCCAAACCGTGAGATCACAAGGGAGGGAGTGGGCTTTCACTTTCTCCTTATTTTTAACTCGTGGTCCGACTCAAAATGCTAAAATGTATATGACGGGATTTTATTATAAATCGTCATCGGTTATCGGTTATTAAAATATCAACTAGTAACATGACTCAGTCGATATAATAATACTTGTCCGACAATGACAATATTGTATAATTAATTAATTCAATATAAATTAATTAAATATAATCGTTTATATTCAATTTACGAATTAACCGCTTAATTCACATTAGCCAGTATTATTTAATCTGTATTAAATAATTATCTCAACATCGCATTTGACTAATTATTAGTCAATAACTCCGACTAACTTTTTAGTCATATTAGGCATCAACATGACTGTATTTTCATACCGTCACATCTCTCAAACGTATCCTATAGGTGTGACTTTTAGGGATCAGTTGATCACCGCCATCAGTATGACAATAACGTCAAACTTATCTAGCAAGCCAACCGTTATTGATAAACGTGGACCAACTGATAATAATACGAAAGTATACCCTTTGATCCTTTTAGAGATTTATATGTCATTGCACTAACTGTAGAGGACACCAGCCCCAACAAGCTCCCACTTGTCCGTACAAGTGTACGTGCAATAACGTTATCCGCACTAACTGGAGGACACCGGCTCCAACAAAAATGTCTCAAAAATCCAATTACAATGAGTATTAAAAATCCGGGTTGCCTGTCGGTTAGCGCTGGTTTCAGATAGGTCCCGCTCGACCTCTTTTTGTCTTCATCTCAATTGCTTCAGTTGGTTACAATCAAAACAACTCAAAGCTCTTAGCAATCGATCATAAATCTGCGCATGTGCTACACAAAAGCATAAGTAGCACCAAAATACAATACGAGCATAGAAAATTAATGTTAGAGACCGTCTCAGCATATCAAATTTTTTATTACAATTATAGCAGACACGCATCAAATTGTTCGCCCAACCAAAAGAGTATGGAGTATCAAAGCACAAAGTAGAAGTCATACGAGATGATTGATGACTCACCATAGCAGTAATCCTTATGAAGTTATCGTCAACAATTACCTCTTGGTCAGGAGGTCTACGACTCCTAATGACAGAATCGGTGGCAAAAGAATATATTACCTCTACCGGGCTAGGAGTATTCATTGACTCATATACCTTCTCGTTCCCCTTGTTGATAGGCTCTATCCCATATATTTTAGCCTCTAAGGCATCCAGCTCAGCTTTCCAAATGGGAGATTCACCTGCACATGTCTCAAGAGATATCAAAGCGTCTAAAGGGTCCGTAGTAAGGGGCCCTTGTGGAGAGTATTCATCAATATTATCTTCAACATCAGGAACACCAAAATATGCATTCTGCGCAGGCGTAATAAAGTGAACCTCACTAGACTCAAAATTAGAATCAAATGCAATAATTGAAGGGGAAGTATCAAAAGAAAGAGTCAGGAAATCGTCACATGAGTCCCACTTAACCTCAAGATCTTCGGATCGCGCATCGTCACTCTCCTTATCCTAAGACTCATCACAAAAGAGGTAATCTAAAGGGCCTGTCAAGTCTTCCTTATGTGACTCATTGTCTGTAAAATCGTCATAGAGGGGTTCTAGATTGTCGTCAAAGAAGGGGTTATCAGCTGAGCATATGGTCTCATCCTCTATATTTATGTCAATATCATTTTCATTCTTTGAAACGGTTTCTATGCTCTCACCGACGCCCTCATCCACGTCTGACTGAAGTGAGAAAGTGGGTTTAATGCTCTCAATGGGAAACCAGTCAAAGAATTCCAAAACCTCATTAAGAGGTTTCCCGCAAAAGTCTCCCTTACCTATTGAGTTAAGGTATGCTCGTGTAGGGCCATTCATACCCTAGATAATAGACAAACAAATTTGGAGGGCAGACAAATTTCTATGATTTATTGTTTTGAGCCACTCCTCGAACCTGTCTATATATGCACCAAACGACTCGTTCTCATCCTGCAGAAACCTGATGGTAAGTAGCATGAGAACGGTCCCAAGGAACTGAAGTTCCCTGAGACAAAAGACAAACTAAAATAAAGCAAATAAAATATCACCGTCTCCACGACAACGGCGCCAAAATTTGACATGGCTGTCACAACCCTATCAAATATAAAAACCAACCAGCTCTAACTAATGCAGCAGAGGTAAATCAGGTATCGTATCCACAGGGAAACGGGAATTCTATACGCTAAACTAAGTCTGTCTAAGTAATCGTTTCTTAGGGGTTTTGAGTTGTTTTCTAGACTAACGAACTGAAATAGCAAAGTGAAATAAAGATGTGATCAAATAGAGAGAAAAAGATGCAAGGATGTGTGGACAACGGGCCGCCCACGGGGGTGCTTGGTGAAAGCGAAACAAGCGTTTGCATTTTGTATGGAGTCGCCACCAATTTTTATGGGAAATTGGAACCGTTCGAATACCTCGTGTCATGTCAAGACACAAAGTAGTGACATGAACACTAAGCAATCGTTACCCTTAGCATTCTATGTCTAGAATGACTCTCGTAGATGCCAATGAACACGGGTGCTCACGGAGATCTGGAGTAAGGGGTGAGGGTACGTATTAGGAAGCACTTTTGATCGAACACCTAATCTCGCCCGCCTCGATAGCGGCCTCTACTAATGATTAGGGAAGTTATTCGTACTCGATATATCGTCGGCCATATGCATGCAATGCAACATCCAAGTTTTAATCCTAACATGTGGAAACTTAACTAAGTCGGTTGACAATTAGTTAGCAAACAATTAATGTCGAGGTAGGATTTAATGCTCATTTACATGTGAAAAACATACAAATGATAAAAGAAATACAATAAATATAAATTACAATAATGAAAATTACATTAATTACAAAGGAATAGGCGATTTATGTCGAAAATACCTTTAAAACGGAAAAAAAAAGAAATAAAAGAAAGAAAGAAAGAATCAAATAAATTAACGAACAGGAATTAGTGCGATATTACGGGTAATAGTTAGTTAATGCGTAAACTAATTAAACTATGTCAAGGTAGAAACGGAGTTCAGGGACAGAACTCAGCCAGGAACAGGCGCAGCAGAGCTGCGTCCTTTGGAGTAGGCGCAGCGACGCCGCGTCCTGTTCCTTGGCTCGCCGATTAAATTGTGAAGCCGTATTTGCAAGCCGTTAATGTTGATTGGTGATTTAAAGGATCAATTGATGATTTTTACTCGGATGAAAGTGATTAGCATGTTATTTAACATATGAATGGGTCATGAAAACAGTAAAACATGAATGAGACGGATGCAAACGGGTTAATTACATGATGGAATAATGGTAGAAGTGAAAAATATTAATGAGTCCTACGAATTAAATCAATTAACTACGTTAGATAAGATGGATTAATGATGAATATGCGACGAACATGACAAAGGACAGATGAAAACTATATCAAAGACGAATTCCAGAAACCCAATATTGATGAAGTGAATCTCTACAACCCGGAATTGAATTTAATGACGAAAACCCGCAAATATTGGATTACTTGGGATTTAAGTCGGATTTAAATAATAAAACATATTAATGATGACGATTATGATATACATGTGGAATTATTATGATATTAAGACGAAGAATTAACAAGCAAACAAGCAAAAGAAAGATTTCGAACACGAATTACAGAGGACAAACGAAGAAGAAAGGAAGGAGAATCGGCGGCCTCACGAAGAGGCGCAAAGAGAATCGCGCGCCAAGAGGCGCAGCGAGCTTGCTGCGTCCTTTCTCGACGCTTATCTATCGGAGATTCGTAAAAAACAGTTTTTAAGCACGGTTTTAGAAATCGGTTTTAATGGTATTTTCGACGTAAATCTTACAATTGATGATACGAGAAGTAAATACAATAAATAAAAGAGAGATTTACACCCTCAGACTTACATGTTGACGAAACGAGAAGAACTAAGATATCGATTAGTGATGCTCGACGCGAATGCAAAGAGAGTGCCCTCGTAAGAGGAAAATGATTGATTAATTAAGTTGATTAAGTGTAGTTGGTCAAACTGGTCGGTCATGCAACGGAGAGGCTGGTACCCGGAAAGATCCGAGCTTACGTGGTCGAAAGTTCAAGCACGTAGGCGCCAATAAGTAAGAACGAAGTCTAGAATGCAAAGGGAGAAGAGAAGGGCGGACACTCGCGTGAGAAATATGAGGAACGAAGGCTCCTATTTATACTAATCACGCGACGGAATTATGGTAAGACTACGATACGGAAGGAAAGATCCGGAAATAACCGACTTAGGTTAAAACACGGAAACTTGGACAAAAAGAAAGCCCTGGGAAAAGGCGCAAGAAAAGTGCTGCGTCCCTTGGAAGAGGCGCAAAGACTTGCCGCGTCCTTTCCCGGGTAGGTTCCTCTGCGCGTAGAAAACGCGTTTGACAGCCTGTCGTATTTTAGGCATAACTTTCTCTACAAGACTCGGATTTAGGTGATTTCGGTGGCGTTGGAAAGCTAAGAAAGAGATCTAGAAGTTTCTGTGAAATAGGCCTGACCCAAAAAAGTGGTTATCACCTCGTAAAATGGGCCTAAAGATCGGGTTGTCAATTTAACTAAATGAAATGCACATTTTGTAATGTAAACTTTTAGTTTAGCCTAAAGAAGTGACATGGGACTCAAAATGAGATATAATCTCAACATTTTGTGATATCCTAATCTTAGGTAGACAAGGACATTACTTTTGACTCGGGATTTGACGGTTTTAGGAAATGAAGACGGTTTTTGACCCGGACTCCAAATGTACTCTAATTACTGCCAAAACGACCGTATCGGCACGTAGATGACAATTAAGAGGTAGACATTAATGTTTAAGCAATCACTTGACGATAAACTTACGAACTGTCACAAATCGTTCCGCGTACCAAACATGCGGCCCAATCATCACCGGGTGGTTTGCGGGGTGCGAAAACGAGGTGTCTCAGAGCCCCCACTTTGACTAAGGCTTGGACAAGGCGAAAGTCAAAGTATAGCCCTCAGGTCAATCGAAGATTACAACCTGACGACTATGGCGACGCGAGGCGGCTCAAGGGGTCTGGGCCAAGGACCTGTCGTCGGGAACATTTTAGAGTCTGTCGACTTCCGGGGAGGGTCGTTTAAAGTCCATTAGACTACGTAAGGAGGCTCGCCAGCCATAAGAAGAGACCATACCCGAGACTTCTTCTCGAGATGCTTCCGGAGGTGCGTAGGAGCTAAGGTTGAGCATGGGAGCTAAGGGTAAGACCTAAAGGGTATATAAGGATTGCACTAGGGTGTGGGACCCTAAAGGAAAGCATTGACGGGAAGGAGGCTTCAAGTAAGTTCAACTTAAGGGGTAAACCGGAGGTTGGGTATAGGAACTCTATTGGGTTGGGGAATTTGAAGGTTTATGAACCTAGAAGGAGTGGGATCATATAGTTAAAAAGTCCTAATTTCGGGTTTACGAACCTAAGAAAGAAGGCTTTGGGCTTGGGAACTTCTGGAGAACGACACCCTCGTCGGACTCCGCGGGGAAACACGAAATATTGAGAGTAGCAGGACACGGCTGAGAACTGCTGAGAGGAAATTGTTTGGATAAACTTTGGGAAAATATTGCAAGTAGCAGGACACGGCTGGGAACTGCTGGAGGGAAAACTGTTTGGATAAATGTTAATCATCACGTCTTGAGAGAGACAGTACGTCCGCTTACTCTCGCTGGAGACATCATGGGGAATTATTCTTCTTGTCATGAGAGGGAAAGTATATCCGCTTACTCTCGCTTGAGACATAATGAATGTGTGTCGAATTTTCGTGATTAAGTAAATGCTCGTTGCGACAAGCAAAATGAGTCTTGGAAGGAATAAACAGACTGCTGCTGGCTTGGAAATGCGAGCCGGAACGAAAGAAAATCGTCGAACGGACCGAAAGAGTAAAATAGCATCGGGGAAGAGGCGCACCAAAGATGGGCCCACGAATAACGAACTTATAACGAATTTTTGAAAATCCGTATGGAGGGAACAAAAAGGAAGAGGCGCAGCAAGAGCTGCGTCTCTTGGAATAGGCGCAGCGCCTGCTGCGTCTATTCCCCAATTTGGCTTTCCTGCGTAAAAACGCGAAAATCAGAGGGATTGTTTCATTTGCATTCGAAACACAAATCACTCATTTCTCTCTCAAATCTTCACCATTTCCGCCAAGGTTTGATTCAAAATCTTGCTTTAAACATGACTAATCGAGTTATGTGTCTTAATCTTGCATTAATCATCTACATTTGTTGAATTTTGAGCCGCGAAATCTAGGGTTTTCGACCCTTTTGATCGAAAATTTGGGGCTTTTCCCCCAAATGGATTTGCCATGTCAAATTGATGTTAGAAATGGATAGTAGGTGATGTTAGGAACATAACCATGTATTTGTTTCGAATTTTTGTCGAGTTTTGAGCCTTTGAGTGAAATTTTGAGACGGTTTTACTGACTAAACCAGAAATTGCTTCGAAAATAGCCTTAGGATTGCCCATTTGCGATGAAATTTGATATTTGGGATCCTTGGGTGATGGGTAAACTTTCTACCATCTCGGAATTTTAGTTTGTAACAACTTTTTCAGGACACCTTTCTAGGGCATAATCGCCGTTATAGCGAAATGCTGCCGAATTTTCGACTTGAACCCGGAACTAGGCTTCGAATTGGACTTGACTTGACCCAATTTATCACATGAGTGATCGGGTTGATGGGAATATGGCCAAGGATGGCAAGGAAAGGGCGTTTTCAGGGCTTTGAAAGCTCGAAAACTCCTTAACAAAGGCTTGTCGTCATGTGACGCGCCCAATTTGCTTTAACGTTGCGGTGATGAGGCTTCTACTTCGGAAGAGCTCCCATGGAGATAGACGCCGCTCATCGTTGAGGAGGCTTTAGAGCGGCCTTCACCGCGCGGTGATGGCCGCTGAGTTTCACGAGGAGGAGGTCGTCGAGGAGGAGGAGATCCCGAGACGAGCCAACGTCGGGCGAGGAGGTCGTCGAGGGGAGCTCTGCGTGGGCCGAGACCTGGGAGAGTAGGCACCTCGTGTGGGCTGAAGAGGGTCACCTGTCCTACAGGACGGTGAAGAGCTTGGTAAATAGGAATTCACTACTCATTACTCATCCTCTTTCATTCTCTTGTCCAAATTTCTTTCAAATTTTATTCAAAACTAAAGATAGCTTTTATTTCCAATCATAACAGGGGGCCGGGAACATCAGGTCGTTCTCGGGTTACACGACGGCGATGGAGCACTACGAGCGGCTGTCGGCGGAGGAGAGGGCCATGATCGAGCGTGGAGCGTTCGGTCCTTTGGTTCAGGTCTGGAGGGATATCGTGAAGAGGAAGTTGCGGGCTAATCTTAGCCTGGTCCGCGCTTTCTTGGACCGATTCTGGGATACGACTTCCACATTTCACATGCCTTTTGGTGAGGTGGGAGTCACTTTGGAGGATTACGGCATGATTTCTGGTCTGCCGTGTGGGACCGAGGAGATGGTGTGGCCGAGACGCCATGAGGGCGGACTCGGCCGAGGCGAGGAGATTGATCGGTGGAACTTGTCGCCGAAGGTCACATCTCCGGGTTTGGTACCCGTTCTTACGTTCGAGACTACTTTGCGGGGGAAGACCCCGCGCCGGTGATGATCGATGGGAGGGAGACGGCTCCTCCTCCCCGTCTGGTGCAGGGCTAGTCTGTGGCTTTGGTGGTTTCTGTCTTCGATTTACCTCGGAGACAAGGGCGAGAGGTCATCGACGAAGCTTCTTCCCTTTCTTTCGACTGAGTTCCCTAGGGCGCCGGGACCGGTCATCATGGTTTTGCGGTCCTCATCCGCTTCATGAGGGCCATGGTTCGTCCGGGCCGATGGAGAAGGGGACTTCTCCAGTCTTTGCCGCTTTGGACGGACTACTTGTTGGTGGTATGAACCTTCCTTTAGACCAAAGTAAATTCCTTTCTTTATCGAATCACGAAAGATTGTCATTGATTATTCTGCTTTACAGGCGTGGGTGTACTCCTACTTCCCGAGTCTCGCGCCCAAGAGGACGGAGCCGCTGGAGAGGGCCTATCCTGTGGTGAGGGATTGGGTGATGTGCCGGACGAAGAGCAAGCGTTCTTCTCACAACGTCTACCGGCGGGACGTGAACGCTCTTCATCTGAGCAGCGTGAGTATCCCATTCGTATTCACTTATACTTCTTATACTTTGCCTTTACTTGATCATAGGAATGATCTTTGCCTTATCTTGTCATAGTGGGTGCCCAGACCTTGGGCGGAGTATGCTGGAGCGCCTCCTTTTGTCGCTGAGGTCCTTCGACATAGGAGCCCGAGCCGACTGCTGTTGAGGATGTCGATGGGTCCTGTGTGGTACTTGGGCGAGCGTTTGGCTCGTCAGTGCTCTCGGGATGCGTTGACGGTTCCCGTCGATCCTCCCAGGACGATGTTTAGGGAGCCTTCTGAGGCTGAGAGGGAGGCGGACTTGGCTGGTGCCAGTGGCGACGACCTTCTTCTCCCTGGCGAGGACTACTCGGCGTTCCTTTACGGGAGGTTGGCGTACTGGCCGGTAGTGGTGAGTATCTTTTACTTTTTCTTGATTTGATTTTGAGAATTACGACGAAAGATCATCGATTGGTGAGAGCTATTTGTCTTTGCAGGAGGTCGACGCAGCGGGCATCGAGCCCCCAGTGTACCCCGAGACCCTCGAGTACACTGACGCGACCAGGAGGACGACGATCTCCGAGCTGCGTGACTTTGACGTAGCTGTGACGGATGCTGGCCTAAACGACTGGCAGCATCTGATTCGGAGGGTGAGCCTCTAACTTGTATAACTTTCGTGTAGGAACACGTTTGATTGAGCTTGTTCAATTTGCTGAGAATTTCCTTTGAAAATGCAGGTCGCGCCGTCCCGGTTCGTGGCACTATGGAGGGTGGCCAACCGGCTGCGAGCTACTGCCATCGAGGCACTCGTCGGTGGTCGAGGTCGTCAGGTATGAATCTTATTTGATTTTTTTGATTTTTGATTTCCAATTTTGCTTGCATCGATTGACATGAGCCAATTTATTGCTGTTTACCGGGTGACCGCGAGCTGGAGCGAGAGTTGACCCAGTCTCGGAAGGAGACAGCTCGCGTGTTGAGGGAGCTCGAGGTTCGGGATGCCGAGATCGCTGCTCTTGTGGCGAGAGTTGCCGAGTTGGAGGGCGCCCAGCAGTAGTTTTGTGTAGTTTTGTAGACTTGTACATTTGGACATCTGATTTTGAACATTGTTGGACTTTGTTTGGGGCGCAAGCCCCCAGTTTGCTTGTACATTTGCTCTGTTTGGTGTATATACGACGGCCTGAGTGCCCTTGCTGCTGGGTTGTGTTGCTTGTATCTGCAGGTTAGTTCTTCTTGAACAGGTTTGGTAGACAACGGTTTACGCCGTCATGATGTCGAAATTTACATAGAAATCACGCAAAACATACATTTATATATACATATGGCCTTAATTAGCGCAAAATGAGACTCAAAAGAACACAAAAATGCAAAAATTTTGCCGGGAATGACCGGATGGTAGGGAGGGTTACCCCCTAAAAAAAGAAAAAAGATAAATCTGAAATGCTGAAATTCTTTAAAAATGAAAACAAAAGAAAATTATTTCCCAAAAAAGAAAATGAAAGTTATTTCCTAAAAGAGAAAATGAGAATTATTTCCTAAAAAGGAAAGGAATTAAGTGTGATGAAATGGCGAAGGTGTCGACGTCGTCTTGAAATGCGTGCCCGCGAATTTAGGAAACCTGAAACATGGTAATCTTCTCGTATTTACCAAAATAAAACCCCGCAGGAATAGGAAATCATGCGTTATAGAATTAGGAAAGATCCAACGCGGAAATCACAGAAGTGAGACCTGGGGAAGAGGCGCAGCATGAGCTGCGTCCCTTTGAAGAGGCGCAGCAGGTGCTGCGTCCCTTTGAAGAGGCGCAGCAGGTGCTGCGCCTGTTCCCAAGCTGGTCCGTTCTGGCGGATTTTTGGAAACATCAATTAGTATAAATAGAAGCGTCGACGGAGCTTTAATTCACATAAATCTTCCGTCTCTTCTTCGTCTATTCACATAAAACTTCCAAAATAAATCTTCAAAAGAAAATTTTTCATTATGAATACTTTGGAGATCCGCTTGAAGGAATGGACCAATGAATTTTCAAATATGGAGAAGCATGACATGGGTGCTTATAACCTTGGGTCTTTATTGAGTTTGAAACTCATTAAGGTTGTAAAACCGTTCTTGGATGCTTGCCTTGACTATTGGGACCCGAATTATCATGTTTTCGCGTTCCCAAGGGGCGACATTTGCCCATTTCCTGAAGAAATTGCTGATATTGGTGGGTGGGACCCAGAACATTTGCCTGCCATTCCTTCCACTTCACAAGGGTATAAGAGCAAATTCAGAGACTTGCTTGGACTGACCAGACTTGAGGTGGATCGTCTAGTTACCCCGAAAGGCGTGAGAATGTTGGACTTTGTGGACCGATTCATCAACAGGGCCGACCCTACTGTTTCTCATGTTGCTAGGAGGAGGGCATTTGGCTTTTGTTTGTTGCATGTGTATGTCTTCCAAGGGCATGTTGATGAAGACTTTAGAGGTGATCCCCGTCTTTTAGGCCTTATTGAGCAAATGGAGCTGCGCAGGAGCCCAGCTTGCTTATGCTTAGGAGAGATTATTTTGGGCTTGGATAATAGGAAATCCAACCGCGATCTGCTGTTCTTGGGGAGTCCCGTCATTCTGCAGGTAAAGACACACTTTTTTTCTTTTTTTTTTTATGTCTAATACCTGCTTTTGGTAGGTTTGGCTTATGGAACGGCTCCGATTGATCGAGCCCCCAGTTCATGTACTTTCCTATCATTCCCGTTCGATTGCGATGAGGACGCGGTTGTACATGGTGGACTTCACTCGGGTCTGTGATTATTGGAAGAATAAGCTGAAGAGTGATGATGGCCCGTTGATCAGGTGGGTCGTACCGTGGTGGCATCTCAAGTCTGTCACTGGAGTGTCTTCTTTGGATCCCACTAAGTCCGTGCGCATTCCTGGATTGGAGTTTATGGTATGCATCTTCCCGGAAAGATTGATGAGGCAAGTTGGGCTGAAACAGACGATCCCGAGGCTTGACACCGTCCCGCGGACTGCTATGGCGCTTACTACCGAGAGCCGAAGGGAGTGGGCTATTAAATGGGCCCAAAGAAACATGTGGTTCTTGAACTTCTCCGCCAATGCTTTGTGGGTGTCGGATTCTTATCTGAGGTGGAGAAAGGCTGCAACTCCGGAAGAGCGCGAGAGATTGAGGAAACGCGAGCCTGTTGACTACAAGGTGCGCGAGGGAGAGAAAGAGAAAGAGAAGCATCTGACAGAGGGAGAAGAAGAAGCCGGGTTTCAGGTCATTCATCCTTCGAAGAAATCAAAGACTACTCCTGTCGCAGAGATGGTGATCGGTAAGAATGGAAGGGCCAGGCCTCGAGAAAGACCGTTGGTGATTAGGTCTGAAGTGGTGCAAGAGCGCCTTGCTCGAGGTCGTGACAAGAAATATGACAAGAATGACAAGGGCAAAGGGAAGATGGAGGAGTAGCCCGAGTCTTTATTTATTATTACTTGGTTATTATTATTATTGTTGTAATAAAAGGTGGGGTTTTTAGAATCCTAGCCTATTCTATTTTTATTATGTAACGTACTATTATTATTTTGGAAACGAATGAAATAAAAGGTTAAATGGTTATGAAACCGTTGGGATTTTCTACTTATTATTCTTGTCGAATTTCAAATGCAATGCAAATGTCCTTCAATTTACATTTTAGATATAATGGGTTGAATCCTGTGAAGGATTGCCTACGTATTCACTTAAAAAGCGAAATCAAACCATTGCGCGTAGTTCGAGTAAATGTAAAAGAATAATCGTTCGAAGCAAGAGCTTGTAATGAACATAGAAAATAAGCATGAGCTTTTGCTTACTCTGGAGGTGCGAATTTAGTTTATTTGATGATATGAGGATGACAAACTTGTCAAAATGCAAGAGCACAGTGACATCAGCTTATTTCAGCTGGGCCAGGGGCCGTTTATTTAGTGCCACAAGAGCGACACATGGGTTTACGCGAGGCGCGTGTTTGGTCCTATTCTAGGCATAGTACCGTTTCAGTTGGTCAAGGTTTGTGGGGTTTGAAAACTCATTCCCATCTAGGTCTGTGATTCTAACCGCACCCCCTGGGAGTATGGATTTGACTAGAAATGGTCCGGCCCAATTAGGTTTGAATTTTCCCCTTGGGTCAACAGGTAAAAGAGCCCTAACCGATTTGAGTACTAAGTCTCCTTCTTTGATGTTTCTTGGCCTAACCCTTTTGTTGAAAGCTCGTTTGATACGTGCTTGATATGTTTGGACATTATGTAAGGCACGTAGCCTACGCTCATCCAGGAGGATGAGTTCTTCATATCTATCCCTCTTCCAATCGGCCTCCGGGATTTGACTTTCTAGTAGAATACGCAGGGATGGTATTTCTAGCTCGATTGGTTTTACGGCTTCCATGCCGTAGGTCAAATAGAAAGGAGTAGCCCCAGTGGGCGTCCTGACAGATGTACGGTATCCCCATAAGTCAAAGGGTATTTTGCTTGGCCAATCTCTGTAGTTGTCAATCATTTTCTTGAGAATCGTGACAACATTCTTGTTTGCCGCCTCTACCGCGCCGTTAGTCTGTGGTCTATAGGGCGAAGAGTGGTGATGCTTAATCTTGTATTTGGCTAGCAATTGCTCGGTTTCAGCTTGGAAGTGTGACCCATTATCGCTAATGATCTCATGTGGGCAACCATATCGACAGATGATGTTGTTTTGTATGAACTTTGCCACATTTTTAGCCGTAAGACCAGTGTAGGAAGCCGCTTCTACCCATTTGGTAAAATAGTCAATTGCCACTAGAATGAAACAGTGACCTCATGTTCCGGCTGGGGTTATCTTTCTGATTATGTCAATTCCCCATGCAGAAAATGGCCAAGGAGATGTCATTGTGTAGAGCAACGAAGGAGGGACATGTTGTACATTCCCGAAGATTTGACAATTGTGGCAATGTCTTACGTATTTGATGCAATCGGATTCCATTGTGGTCCAATAATATCCAAGACGTGTGATTTTCTTTGCCATCATAGGCCCACTCATGTGAGGACCGCATTCTCCGTCGTGGACTTCTTCCATCCCCTTTCGTGCCTGTGAATGATCAAGGCAACGTAGGACTACACCAAGAGGTGTTCTTTTGTATAATTCTCCTTGCATCAGAATATATTGGGAAGCTAATAGGCGTATAGCACGTTGTCCCCTCTTGTCCATATCCGGTGGATAGGTAACATTAAGCTTAAACTTCAGGATTGCTTGGAACCAGGGCTCTTGTGCGATTTCCTCTTCATCGGTGATTTGGTGGACATAAGACGGCTCTGACCGTCGTTCGATGCACAAAGGCATTTCCATCATGTGATCTGGCATATTTATCAAAGATGCAAGTTTCGCAAGAGCGTCTGCAAATTGATTTTCCTCCCGAGGTAGGTGTAGGTATGTTACGTGATCAAAGAATTGAGCGACTTGGTCTATCCTAGCCTGATAGGGTGCGAGGCTTTCACTTCGGATTTTCCAAGATCCTGTAACTTGGTTGATGATCAGTGATGAATCCCCATGTACTCGGAGGTTTTTAAATCCTAAGCTTACTGCCGCTTGTAGTCCAATGAGACAAGCTTCGTATTCTGCAGCGTTGTTTGTCACCTCGAAGTCGAGTTTGACAGCAATCGGTGTATGCTCACCTTCAGGAGAAATGAGCAACACTCCTATTCCGAATCCTCTTAAGTTTGATGCTCCATCAAAGTATAGGTCCCAGGAGTCTACATCTGTTTGAAGTATATCCTCGTCGGGAAATGACCAAGTATCTATGGTTTGTGCGTCGTTGATAGGATTTTCTGCGAAGAATTCGGCGACGGCGCGACCTTTTATGACTTTCAGTGGCACATATTTAAGGTCGAATTCTGAGAGCATCAGAGTCCATCTTGCCAGACGTCCGTTGAGGACGGGTTTCTCGAAGAGGTATTTGACTGGACCCATTTTGGAGTATATCTTGACGGAGTAGCTAAGCATGTAGTGACGTAGCTTCTTCGTTGCCCACACAAGAGGGAGGCATGTCTTTTCGAGTTATGAGTATTTGCACTCATATTCCAAGAACTTCTTACTTAGATAGTAAATTGCTCTTTCTTCACTTCCTACAGTTTGAGCCAGCATAGCACCCATGGCGGTTTCAGTTACTGTGAGATATAAACCAAGAGGTTGATCTCGTTGTGGCGGCATGAGCACTGGTGGTTTAGCCAATATCTCCTTGATTCGGTCAAACGCCTTTTGACAATCATCATCCCACATGGTGTGGTCTATTTTCTTGAGTTTCTTGAAGATAGGCTCACAAATCATCGTAAGTTTCGATATGAATCGACTTATGTCTTGTACTTTTCCCCTGGAATCCTCGACTTCTTTTTCTGTTTGAGGTTGTGGCATTTCAATCAGAGCTTTGATTTTGGAAGGATCTATTTCTATACCCCGTTGGCTAACAACGTATCCCAGGAGTTTGCCAGATGTTACCCCAAATGTGCATTTCTAAGGATTGAGCCTCATGTTGTACTTTCGTAGCCTTGCGAAGAACTTGCGAAGGTTCGCAATATGTCCCTCTCTTTCCTTAGATTTGATGATCATGTCATCTACGTATACCTCAACTTCTTTGTGCATCATGTCATGTAGGAGTGTCGTTGCGGTGCGTTGATATGTAGCTCCGGCGTTGATCAATCCGAACGGCATTACTGTATAGCAATAGGTTCCTCATTGGGTGACGAATGCGATCTTATGCATATCTTCCATGGCCATCTTGATTTGGTTATAACCCGCATATCCATCCATGAAGGATAGTAATGCGTGGTCTGCAGTATTGTCCACTAATATGTCAATGTGAGGTAGAGGAAAGTCATCTTTCGGACTCGCTTTGTTCAAGTCCCTAAAATCAACACAAACACGGATTCTCCCATCCTTTTTGGGTACGGGTACTATGTTAGCTACCCAGTCAGAATACTCGGAAACTTTGATGAACCCGGCTTTGAATTGCTTGTCAACTTCTTCCTTAATCTTTAGAGCCCACTCCGTTCTCATTCGTCGAAGCTTTTGTTTCACGGGTTTGAAACACAAAGCTTAATTGGAATCCTATGTTCGGCAATATCCCCAGTCGATTCTGGCATGTCTTTGTAGGACCAAGCGAAAACGTCTTTGAATTCATTTAGGAGGTCTATGAAATCGGCCCTTTCGGTAGAGCTTAAGGTAGTTCCTATCCTAAGTTCTTTGGGTTCTAGTTCGGTTCCTACGTTGATGGGTTCGGTGTCCTCTATTACTGGTCCCCCTTCCCCTTCCTGTAATATTTCTTTGGCTACGTAGGGAGGTAGTTCGATTGAGTCTGGGTCTTGGTCATCCTCGGTATCATCGTAAATGAATTGCACTCAATATAACACAAAGAGTAAAGCGAACCTGATTTATTCATATTAAGATTTGAGTAAAGTTGAAACAAAGAAGCCAATTGATCCATGGTCGGTGGCGGCAAAGGGACAAAGTGGTTGGGGCATTTCCCGAACTCACGTGACTACTCGAGGCTAAGCTAGGAGAAACGAAGGGAGTGGGGATGACAACAGAAGTAGACTCTCTAATGACTTCTCTAGACTCTGACTCCGACTCCGACTCGAACTCATCGTCTTCTGGTTCTCCTTTGAACATCTCTCCTTCTCCAGTGGTGAGCTTGAAGAGTCTTCCTTGATTGTTGGTCTATTTGATTGATTTTCTCCATCCTTTCTGCTGCTTCGCGTCGGTTTCTGTGATCAACGCGGTGGGGTTGAAGCGATCGTCTTGAAGTATCATAGTAATGATCTCATCCTGCGCGGCCCTAACGAATCGCTCTTCTCCAAACAATAGGCTAACAGCTTGTTCGTCTAAGCAAGGTGCCTGACGGGTTTTGACGGTAGGAACCGTTTCTGGAGGAATGAAGTAGCAATCGTGAAAGATCTCGATTTCGGCTAACTTCCTCTCAAGATAATGCCAAGGTTCGGGAAACCCGTGAAAAAGCTCATTTAAATATGGCCTTATTTGGATTCCCACGTGCTTGCGGTTTTGGACTTGGTCGAGCATTTCGAGAACTTCTTCTTTTGTGGGTTTGTACCCTAGTCCAAGTGGTATCCTCGTTGAGTTGCCTTCCTTGTATGGTGCGAAGGTATTCTTCCGAATAGGGTTCAAAGGCATTCCAGGGAAGTATCCCTGGGATTTGAGTATGTGGTTGACCACCAAGCTGGAGTAGGGATTATAGTATAAGGGTGCCAACTCACTTTCTATAACGCTTACACTTTGGAAGCCCCCAAGTTCGTATACGGGATCCGCAAGGACTTGATTGTTTGATTGCTTCTCGATTATTGCCTTGATGGGTGACGAAGTGATCGTCACTACTTTGCCATTTAGTGGGATCTTGATCTTTTGATGAAGGGTGGATGTTACCGCTTTGGAAGCATGAATCCAAGGCCTTCCCAGAAGTATGTTGAATGAAGCTTCGATGTCCACTATTTGGAAGTTAACCTTTCGTTCGATTGGTCTCGTGGCTATGGTTAGGTTAGCAAGTCCTACCACTTTTCGTCGTGTACCGTCATATGCACGTACACCTTGATTGGTGGGAGTCCAATTCGACTCTTTCATGCCTAGCTTGTATGCCGTTTTGAGGGGTATGATGTTGACCGCGGAGCCATCATCTACCAAGGTCATTGGCAAATTCTTCTTTAGACAAATGACAGTGATGTATAGAGCAAGGTTGTGACTAGCGCCAAAAGGTGGCAAGTCTTCGTCTGAGAAAGTAATAGGATTACTTAGCTTAAGTGATTCTTGGAAGACCAAGTTGACTATATCTTCAGGAGTAGAGTTATGTGCTACACTTAGTTTGGCCAAAGCTTGCAGTAAAGCTTGGCGATGTGGGAATGAGCTTGCTAGTAGTTTCCAGACTGAAAGATCAGCCTTTGTTTTCTGTAATTGTTTGAGCAAATGGTCAGTGGGGTCATCTTCGTTGTCATTTGGTGTGACGACGTTGGTTGGACCGTTTTGAGTAGTGTTTTGAGATGGGCGACCCGAACGAGTTAGGTGATCCACATCTTGGTCTTCACCATTTTGGACTATTTCTTTGACTAGGGAGTTTTCAATGAGATACTCGTCCTCATCGTCATCGGCCCAAACCCCATTGATTGCAGCTAGTTCCCTCATTCTCATGATATCACCTTCTAGTCGTATGATTTGATCGACTAGTTTATCAACCACGGTGACTACTTCTTGCATAGTGGCATTTCGAGAGAAGATCAATGGTACACGTTCTTTGGGTATTGCGTTGGGATTGCGTAAGGTTGTTACCATGCTTTCTAGTTCCCAAACTTGTCTATCTACACTCCTTGCCCATGTGATGAAGTCGAAAATGGTAGGGGAGATAGTAGAGTAGAACCCTTCTTTCTCAATTGCATGAATTTCATTTTCGGTGGGAGAAATGAGTTGTGAGCAATCTAAGGTAGATTCATCACTTGTAATCACTAGAACTCCAAGAGGATTCTGAGTGTTGTTGGGTTTACCTCCTGGTGGTACTGGGAGTCGACCATCTTCAATCATATCTTGAAGCACGTGTTTCAACTTGTAGCATTTTTCTGTGTCGTGCCCTTTGCCCCTATGGTATTCACAGTATGAATTTTCATCCCAGAACTTGGACTTCCTTTCGGGTTCGGGATTGGGTCCAATGGGTTTGAGTTTACCTTGCTTCATTAGCCTTTTTAGAGCGTTGGAGTAAGTATCCCCAAGGTTTGTGAATTTCCTTGGTGGGGTAGTTTTCTTGGATGGCTCGAGAAGGTTAACCTCATCGGTCTTACTAGAAGAGCCGTATGAACGACTTGTGGACCCTTGATATCCTCGACCTACCGTTTTGGACAAGAGTCCTTTACGGATGTCATCTTCAATTCGTGTCCCTAATACGGTTAAGTCCTTGAAAGTCTTGATGTTTTGATATCTCAAATGATTGGCATAGATGGGTTTGAGATTATCCACAAACTTTTCCACAAGAGTAGCCTCATCCGGGCGCTCAACTAGTTGAGTGCTAGTCTTCCTCCATCTACTTAGGAAGTCGGTGAATCCTTCTTTGTCATTTTGGGTAAGAACCTCTAGAGTACGCATGTTGACTTGGATCTCGGCATTATCCGCATATTGTTTAGAGAACTCGATTGCGGCGTCCTCCCAAGTAGCGACCTTCTTATGATCTAAAGTGTAGAACCATTGCTTCGGGATGGTGTCAAGAGATGAAGGAAAGATCCTTAAGAACATCTCGGGTTTGATGCCTTTGATAGACATGTAATCCTTGAAGGCACGGATGTGGTTTAACGGGTTCTCGTGTCCCTTGAACTTAGGGATATCCGTCATGTTAAAGTTAGTTGGCAATTTGGAATTGACGGCTTCATACTTGCGATTGTTCTCCCTATAAATGTCATCCCCCTTAAGGTACATCAATTGCTCCTCTAGGTATTGGAGTCTTTTCTCAGCTGCAGTCATCCCCATGAAAGGATTCTCATCCCTAGATTCATCATCGGAGTTATGTAGTACTTCACTCTCAAGAGGAGGCAACCTTCCCTCTACGGCGTAGATACGGCCTTCGATGAGTTCAAGGCGGTCATAGGTTTGTTCTTGAGTAGATTGCATTTGGGCTAGCGCGGCCAGGATTCGATCGTTACTATTCTGGAGTTGGTGGAAGTTTGTTTCATCACTTGATCCGGGCATCTTGGAAACTGGATAAGAGATCGGCGACGAATCAAAACACGATCGACCATTCTATCACACTCTCTAAAAGAGGAAAAGTTTTGACTCGTGAAGTGGGTGTGTGCCACTTGTGTTGAGTGAGTTTTGAAGAAAGAAAAGGTCTTTGAAAATTTGTGTCCTAGTCAACTGTAGTATAGTTGTAGGAGTGGACTCGAAATGAGGTTTTGAAATGGGCTTGTGGCCCGAATTTTGACACGACAAACGGACAGAGTTTTGACCGGATTTTGCGCTAATTGGAAGCCTTATTTCGAAATTCTTGTTTGAAAAGGGTTTTGATTTTTGAAAATTCGTCATGGTTTTGTTTAGAAATGGTGATCACGTAAGGTTTACACATTTATACAAGCATTATAACGGGATGCTGAGTGCATTTAGAAGGGTTTTGGTTTAAAGGGTGGGTTGCCATACCGAACCATCAAACCCGAAGTCTGTGGAGAGGCTCGTGCCAAACAAGAGTAAGGCCGATTCCTAGTCCATTTCCTCGAGTAGTGAAGGCCCTTGATACAAACAAGAGTAAGCATCATGGTATGGATGACGTCAATCGCTATCCATCCTTAGGCCCAAATAAGAATTAGGACCGTTTAGACGGGACGACCGTCGAATGGGTTGGGTTGGGCCTAGGAAGGCCGAATAAACGGTCTAGGAAGACCGAGTTATGAAAAACCGACAATTGTCTTGTACAAACTATTCCCTAACCTTGTTCAAGTTTCACCCTTGGCTACACGTAAGTGTATTATCCCAATGAGTCGCCAAACGTGGACAGCGGGCCGCCCACGGGGGCGCTTGGTGAAAGCGAAACAAGCGTTTGCATTTTGTATGGAGTCGCCACCAATTTTTATGGGAAATTGGAACCGTTCGAATACCTCGTGTCATGTCAAGACACAAAGTAGTGACATGAACACTAAGCAATCGTTACCCTTAGCATTCTATGTCTAGAATGACTCTCGTAGATGCCAATGAACACGGGTGCTCACGGAGATCCGGGTAAGGGGGTGAGGGTACGTCGTAGGAAGCTCTTTTGATCGAACACCTAATCCTGCCCGCCTCGATAGCGGCCTCTACTAATGATTAGGGAAGTTATTCGTACTCGATATATCGTCGGCCATATGCATGCAATGCAACATCCAAGTTTTAATCCTAACATGTGGAAACTTAACTAAGTCGGTTGACAATTAGTTAGCAAACAATTAATGTCGAGGTAGGATTTAATGCTCATTTACATGTGAAAAACATACAAATGATAAAAGAAATACAATAAATATAAATTACAATAATGAAAATTACATTAATTACAAAGGAATAGGCGATTTATGTCGAAAATACCTTTAAAACGGAAAAAAAAAAATAAAAGAAAGAAAGAAAGAATCAAATAAATTAACGAACAGGAATTAGTGCGATATTACGGGTAATAGTTAGTTAATACGTAAACTAATTAAACTATGTCAAGGTAGAAACGGAGTTCAGGGACAGAACTCAGCCAGGAACAGGCGCAGCAGGGCTGCGTCCTTTGGAGTAGGCGCAGCAGACGCTGCGTCTGTTCCTTGGCTCAGTTCTGGCTGTGAAGCCGTATTTGCAAGCCGTTAATGTTGATTGGTGATTTAAAGGATCAATTGATGATTTTTACTCGGATGAAAGTGATTAGCATGTTATTTAACATATGAATGGGTCATGAAAACAGTAAAACATGAATGAGACGGATGCAAACGGGTTAATTACATGATGGAATAATGGTAGAAGTCAAAAATATTAAAGAGTCCTACGAATTAAATCAATTAACTACGTTAGATAAGATGGATTAATGATGAATATGCGACGAACATGACAAAGGACAGATGAAAACTATATCAAAGACGAATTCCAGAAACCCAATATTGATGAAGTGAATCTCTACAACCCGGAATTGAATTTAATGACGAAAACCCGCAAATATTGGATTACTTGGGATTTAAGTCGGATTTAAATAATAAAACATATTAATGATGACGATTATGATATACATGTGGAATTATTATGATATTAAGACGAAGAATTAACAAGCAAACAAGCAAAAGAAAGATTTCGAACACGAATTACAGAGGACAAACGAAGAAGAAAGGAAGCAGGAACTGCGGCAGCCTCACAAAGAGGCGCAGCAGGAACTGCGCGCCTTCGAAGAGGCGCAGCAATTGCTGCGTCCTTTCTCGACAGTTATCTACTGGAGATTCGTAAAAACAGGTTTTAAGCACGGTTTTAGAAATCGGTTTTAATGGTATTTTCGACGTAAATCTTACAATTGATGATACGAGAAGTAAATACAATAAATAAAAGAGAGATTTACACCCTCAGACTTACATGTTGACGAAACGAGAAGAACTAAGATATCGATTAGTGATGCTCGACGCGAATGCAAAGAGAGTGCCCTCGTAAGAGGAAAATGATTGATTAATTAAGTTGATTAAGTGTAGTTGGTCAAATTGGTCGGTCATGCAACGAGAGGTGGTACCGGAAAGATCCGAGCTTACGTGGTCGAAAGTTCAAGCACGTAGGCGCCAATAAGTAAGAACGAAGTCTAGAATGCAAAGAGAGAAGAGAAGGGCGGACACTCGCGTGAGAAATATGAGAAACGAAGGCTCCTATTTATACTAATCACGCGACGGAATTATGGTAAGACTAGGATACGGAAGGAAAGATCCGGAAATAACCGACTTAGGTTAAAACACGGAAACTTGGACAAAAAGAAAGCCCTGGAAAAGGCGCAAAGAAAGTGCTTGCGTCCCTTGGAAGAGGCGCAAAGACTTGCTCGCGTCCTTTCCCGGGTAGGTTCCTCTCGCGTAGAAAACGCGTTTGACTGTCGTATTTTAGGCATAACTTTCTCTACAAGACTCGGATTTAGGTGATTTCGGTGGCGTTGGAAAGCTAAGAAAGAGATCTAGAACTTTCTGGGAAATAGGCCTGACCCAAAAAAGTGGTTATCACCTCGTAAAATGGGCCTAAAGATCGGGTTGTCAATTTAACTAAATGAAATGCACATTTTGTAATGTAAACTTTTAGTTTAGCCTAAAGAAGTGACATGGGACTCAAAATGAGATATAATCTCAACATTTTGTGATATCCTAACCTTAGGTAGACAAGGACATTACTTTTGACTCGGGATTTGACGGTTTTAGGAAATGAAGACGGTTTTTGACCCGGACTCCAAATGTACTCTAATTACTGCCAAAACGACCGTATCGGCACGTAGATGACAATTAAGAGGTAGACATTAATGTTTGAGCAATCACTTGACGATAAACTTACGAACTGTCACAAATCGTTCCGCGTACCAAACATGCGGCCCAATCATCACCGGGTGGTTTGCGAGGGGTGCAGAAATGAGGTGTCTACAGGATGTCGGTTCACCATGATATTACAAAATTCTACTAAAGGTAAGGTCAGTCGGTCTGATGTGAGCAGGGTAAAGGAAATGTCCTTTCGTTCTGCTATCCGCCCTAAAATACTACTAACTTAGCTTCCGCCCTCATTAGAGTAGTCTATTATTCATAACAGGTCTGTTCATTCCAATCTTCCGATATAGGTCTGAATTTAACCAGTTTAATTACTTAAGTTGCATGCATTCAACCTAATAATTATAGTTATATTGCTATGAATCAATTCTCACATATAAACCTCCTAATCTAATTAAAGCATCATTGTTTTACTATCATGGCTCCTTTAATCCTAGCATTAAAGGAATTAGCTACGCATAACAATGAAGAAAGCAATAATGAAATAAGCTATAATAAAAATAGTAATAAATGAGATCGAAATAAGCAACGTTGAAACTGATTACAAGCTAAGATAAAAGGTGAAAAGGAAAAAGGAAGAGAGCCCCCAAATGACCTAATAATCTTTTATTTCTAAGAGATAATTATTATAAGATAAACTAAGATAGAATTAAAAGGTCTCGACTTGAAATATGCTGCGTCAGACTTGATTTGCTCGATCGACCAACTAAGTTAGTCGATCGAGAGCTATCTTCCTAAAACGCTTTCGATCGAACAGTAAAGTGATCAAAAGTGGTCGATCGAATACTTAAGTGCTCGATCGAGTAGATTAGGTGGTCGATCGAGTGGTTAAAGGGGTCGATCAAGTAGATTAACCCTTCGATCGAGCAATGTTCAGCGCGTAGTTCCTACTTTGCGCACTGAACTTCAAACGGCTGCCATTTCATCGTTACATGGGAAAACAGAGCGTTTTTGGTGGCGTTGGAAAGCTAACAGGTCAATATTTGATCTCCAATTTGAATCTCTTGATTATCCTTTAGATAACTCGAGTTATAGCTCTTCAAAGTAGGTACTAGTTATATAAAGCTCTACCTTTGCTCGCCTAGCTACCTTACTTCTATGCGCATCACAAATTAGTAGTTTCCAAGCTCCGACTCAACCCATCTCCTAAATGCATGCATAGGGACATGTTCTACGCTTGATTTCGCTTCTCTTTGGTTCATTCCTGCAAATAGGGCAAGAGAAACCAAGGTAGACAATTCAGGGGACATTTGTAGCTAAACACTACACAAATTGCATACAGATGCGTGCAAATACGGTACAAAAAGTCTTTATAAAATGCACGCATCAAACTTCCCCAAACCAAACCTTTTCTCGTCCCCAAGCAAACTATATGGAACTAATAATGGAATGGAATAAAAACTCAGAGCTAGCTACAAAATGTCCACTTAAACCATTTTAATGCAAGCAAACTAATACTTATAGCAAAAACTGTCAAATGCAAACGAGTTATGAGATGTCTATAATAAAGCTGAACCGTCGACCTTGCAAGACCTTTGATAATGGACTCTCACAGGTCACTCTTCTATCATGAAGCAAAGGGTAAGCAATTATATGTAAGAGAGATAGAATAAGAAGTCGCTCACCGAAACTATGACCCACATAAACATGTATTCAATATAGTATGAAGATTCTAACTACCGTGCACATATATTCCAACCAATCAAGGTCCCGTCACAGCCGAGGGCATACCAAAGTATGGAAAAGTGAGGCAATGGGTAAGAAAAGGCAAAACATTTTTGGATATGTGAGGTAATAAGCCAAGCTAGCAACCTAACAAAACCAAACGAGAGCATCCGCTTCAAAACCATTAGAAATAAGCACAAATGCCCTTAATTGGCATACAAACTCACTAAACCAAAGTAGTACTACTCATAAGATGAAATAAAACATAGGAGCAAAACCGATCTTATTCAATCTCTTTTTTTTCAATTTTTCTTCTTTTTCCTCGGTTTTTTTTTATTTTCTTTCTTTTTTCACTTTTCACTTTTTTTTTCTTTCTTTTTCCACTTTTCAGTAACTTGGCGCAATAAACAAAATATCGTAAAACAATCACTAAACTAGCTTGACAAGGCAGGCTAAATTTGGATGTAGTTAAGGGTCAAAAGGCAAATTTGGCTAAATGTGGAGTTAAATGGGTAAAAATGAAAGAAACGGAAAATAAGCACCTCCCTGCATGTGACACCAACCACTAACCCGAATGTATGCAGGCAAAAAGCAATGGAATTTCATACTTGTGCAAATTAATGATACATGCTATGCAAGGAGAAACTACTCACAATCCTACATGAAGTCATAAATGACACCAGTTTTCAGGCTCTAAAACTTAGAAATTATAAGTTGGTTGCCAAAATTCCAGGTCAAGTCTATTTTTTCATCTAAATTTCAACATAAACTCGTAGATCATGCAATAAGACAATGCCAAAAGAATATTAGTTTATCGCAAGCCTTAAGTAAAAAGACTAATTGTAGTGCAATTTCATCATTGAAATCTACTATTCCGACTCAACCTATATGCAAAAATAAACGTGAATTTTTTTGATTTTTTCAAAATTTTCAATTTTTTTGATTTTTATGAGATTTTTGAATTTTTGAAATCAAAATAAACAATGCATGCAAAAATTAAACGTGCTAACTGAAATGCAAAAAAAACAAAATGCAGACACAGGTATGGATGCATATACCCTGTCCAAACCAAACCTTACAATGCCCTCATTGTACTCAAAAATAAGGACCTCCCCAAACCAGCCAGCAACATGGGAAGTCGCAAATAGCCCCATAACATCGCAGGACGCGAGTTAAAGCAAAAGAACTTGATCGAAGGATTAGAGCACTCGATCGAGTAAAATGGGGCATCAAAAGCGTTCGATCGAGAGACTAGACCACTCGATCGAGAGGTCAGATATGCAGGGTGCTCGATCGAGAGCAGCAGTACTCGATCGAGTGAGGAAAGTACTCGATCAAGAGAAAAGGGTACTAGATCGAGCTCTTTAGGCCTGATCTTCTAGGCGTAATTAGAAACATCTTAAAAAACGCGACAAATAACCCATAGAACTAACAAAACCAGTTCAAACGTTTGTAGATACCTAGTATCTGTTGAGTCTCCAACAAACACCGGATGATTATCGGATTACAACATGCTTAGGAATCGGAGCGTTTGATCGACAATTTGTGTACAACTATATGTCGGAAAACTTAAAACGATTTCGAAAACAAAACTTTTCAAAACTTTTCAAAAGTACCTGGAGTGTTTAATGCATGACGACGGGGTCGCAATGACACTAATTAGAGTAAAAACCGACACCGGACCAAAAACCGACTCAAATGTCAAATCCCGACTCCAACAACGAGTCAAACACAAAAAACAAACTTTTCAAATGCTTTCATGTTAAGGTTTGCCGGAATCTTAAATGGTCAAGTACAAATCAAGTTCTTCCAAATCCTAGGATAGAACAATTTATGATTACACTTGTGTGATAGCGACAAGACACCTCGAAGACGTGCGAGATGACTCGCGCCTCTTTGAGCAGCCTATGCGGCCACGTCGCTGAAAACACACACAACCATTAATTTTCCTATAAATACCCCTCAAATGCCACCATTTAAGAGGTACGCGAGTGTCCGCCCCCTCATTTCTCCCTTAAAATTCTAGACTCGACTTCTTAAGTCACCAACCGACACGTGTTTACGACCTACTGATCGTAAACACAAGACTTACACATTGTTTGGTACCGTCATCCTGTATTAAAACACTTGACCGAGAATCTCGACCACTACACCATCGCTAAATTTAAAAAACACTCTTTTACTTACTAAAACAGTTTTCAAACCGAGTTTTCCGGCCAAACAAGTGGATACACTTTCGTCGGTTTCTCGTCTCAAGCCTAGCATGTAAGTATGAGGATGTAAAAATATTCTTTTATCATATTTTTCATTTGTTTCATGGCTATAACATGCTAAATGGTCCAAACATGGGTTGAATGAGCCAAAACCGGATTTTTGGTTGAGGAAGGGGTTGTTTGTATAGCAACCAGGCTCGCGCCTAAAGCTCCCTGCTCAACCTAAATCCAACTGTGTTTGGTCTCTTCTTCCCTTGATTTTCTTTTCATATTTGTAATCGGGTTTTACCATTTCAAATATTTCAAATCATTTTTATGACGAGGTTTTAACCATAAAACATTTTCATCCTTGGTTCCTAATACCATGACGGTTTAATCCACGTTCCTGTGATAATATTTGGTTACTTACATTATAAAAGGTATTTTAAAGCCTTTTATTTCATTTTTTTACATTTTGAAAGGTATTTTGAAGCCTTTCTCATTTCTTCACATTTTCAAAACAAATGTATTAGTCACCAACACAAAGTCATCCTTGGTTCAACATACCATGTCGGATTTTAACCCGAGTACGATGATGAATGTTGACTAGTTATAAACAAATGAACTTAAAACAATTAGTTCATAATCATTTTCAAAACTATTCATGTCAAGCTTGCAAAACCGAACCCGGCATCAAATATTGTCAAAACAATGACGATTATTCAAGTCTCATTCTTCAAATTAACATAAAAGCGGCCTAAACGGCCTTTTCAAACCAAGACGGATTTAAACACCCATCTTTCAATACATTTTACGAACCTTTTCAATGGCCAGAAGATGTCTTCCATCGTTTCTTGACCCGCGCCCAAACATGCCACTTATTGTTCCGTTTTCAAACCAGGGCAGACCCATTCGCATCGCCAACAGGCTCGCGCCTCATATGGCTGCCTGATGCAGGATCTGTTTCCCTTCCAGCATTTGTCTAGGACGATCCCGACTTCGGTTAACCCGAATACAGGACGGATTAAATGACGAATCTGCTCATTTTATCTCACATTTTCAAAACGCCTTACTAAGACAAATAGATCACGTTATGCACGATAAACCTAATTTGGTAAATGGATGTTTAATTTCTGTCTTGCATGCAAATCAACATTAAATTCAACTCGACATCAAACACTTGATACTTGGATTAAACAAACCCACATAGAAAGCTCACATGTTAGGTTCAAACTAGTGGATGCGCATTCATGCATTTACCCGTTTTATCAATTTTTGCATTTAACCAACCAAGATCGATCAGTAGAGGCCGCTACCGCGGGCGGGATTGGGTGTCCGATTAAAGGGCTTCCCAATATGTACCTTCACCTCTTACTCAGAAACTTGGGATAGTGGATGACAATATCCAGGGCGTACGAGAGTCATTCTAGAGATAGGATGCTAAAGAGGGACGACTCCTTATCTTTAGTACATATGTCAAACACCTCTTTTTGCCTTGTTGACCTAGGTATAAAGTGGATTTGAACGGATTCCAAGCATCCCACAAATGCTTGGTGGCGACTCCGAACATCTCTTGCATCGTTTCGAGACCCTTGCCGAGACAAAACTGACCCATCTAAAACGATCTGGTCGAAAGCATTCCTTACGCCACCGAGCGTGGCTTTCAAAAAGACCGCTGCCGTTGTTCACAGATCGGCTGGGCATACGCAGGTGGGCCATGTCCACAGATTGGCGACTCCGTTGGTGAAAACTAGGACACTTGTGTCTTTGTGATCCCTAGTTGGTGAGACTCGAACGTGGTCTTGGTTGAAATGCATTAATTGATATTACGGTCATAGTCGGGTTCCTTGTCCGGGCCTGCAACCTAACCCTTTTCGACCAATTGGCTCGTCCCGTCGGCGTGAGTTTTCTCATCCCCGCGTTTTGAATCCCGATTGAGTCAACCATACCGTTGACGTTACACATTTCTGCTTTGTCAAAGAGCTTTTATCACCATCGAGCACGAGGTTAGGGCACCCTCCTTACACATTTTGTTTGGATTGGTATCCCTCTCGAAAATCGGGGTTTGATTACTTGGTGTGTAACCCACCCTTTAAGCCAAAACCCGTGTCAGCATTATGCATAATATAATGAAACTGCGAGTGCTTATGTGTTATGTGATCATAAGTCCTTCCGTGTCATTTTCAACTTTCAAAAACACCCTTTTGTGCCGTTATAACGGCCATTTCAAACCTCGGTCTTTTGCCGACCGTTGCTTTTTAACACGCCTTTCTAGGCCATTGTAATGGCGATTTTCAAACCCGGTTTTCTATAACCATTTCAATACGCCTTTCTAGGCCGTCGTAATGACGATTTTCAAACCCGATTTTCTACAACCATTTCAACACGCCTTTCTAGGCCATCGTAATGACGATTTTCAAACCCGGTTTTTTACAACCATTTCAACACGCCCTTCTAGGCCGTCGTAATGACGATTTTCAAACTCGGTTTTATATAACCATTTCAACACGCCTTTCTAGGCCGTCATAATGACGATTTTCAAACTCGGTTTTTTACGACCATTTCAACACGCCTTTCTAGGCTGTCGCACTGACGATTTTCAAACTTGGTTTTCTACAACCATTTCAAAACACCTTTTTACGCCGTTATAATCGCTGCGTCAAGACACGGATTTGAACCCGTCTCGCGCCTACAATAGCTCTTTCAAAACCCGAGAAAGGCACACACCCTTTTCTCGAAACATTTTCAAGATCCCGAGGACCATACACCGTCCCCGAGGCCTTTTCAAACATTTTAAAACTCGATTTTCGAAACATACAATTTTGAATTTTAAAAAACCGTCTTTGGAAACAGTACATTGTTTTCCGAGCCGACTCAAACCTAAACCGTCTTTTGAAAACAAACTTAAGACAACCCTTCAACTGACCGACTTTCGGAGATCCCTATTCTTCGGAAGCCGTCCATATAGCGACAAACGAATCTTTTTGAAAATGTCTATTTTCGAAAACTTCATCACCATTCCAATTCTGCCTCATGTATATCGAGTCGAAGCAAGTGTACTTATGGGTCTTTACTTATGAGTCGTCTCACCCCAAGACTCGTCCAACGGAGTCACGCCACTACGTTGGACGCGAGTCAAAGTCCGATCAACACCGTCACGTTATAAATAAAGTCAGCACCGAGGTACCACACATGGTCATCCTCGTCTTATTGAGCCCGATCTTTGTTCCATCCTTTGTGTTGTTTGTGCTCAGTCTTTGAACCGTGTCAGATTGAGGTGTAATGTGAGCCATTTTTCTGCCTCAGAACCATGACACCGTCTTCAACTTCATCCAACAACAACGACAACAGTGATGTTACAACTGCTCAGCTAGCCAGCCTGCTCACTGCTCTCAAGGTCACCCTAGACCGTGTCGAGATCCGTATCGACACCCTAGAAAACAAGGAAGCTGGAGAACACAACACTCTGCTCTTGACTGAAACTGAGAAAAGGCTCAAGCTCTTGGAAGAACAACTCCTAGCCCGAGGTAACAACATCCACCTCGAAAACAATCGAAGATCCGAACCCGTTGGAGATCAACTGCCCGACAACTTTACCTTGACTGATGTACCCAAATTCAAGGGAGTGGAGGACCCAGTCAATCACATTCGAGCTTTCAAAGACTACATGGCTATAAAGGGGGTCAAACAGAAACTCTTCACCCGGATCTTTCCAACATCCCTGGAACCAATCCCTCGCTAATGGTACTACTCCCTCAACCCGAAGAACCTCATTACCTGGGATGAGGCCGCAGTTGAAGTTGCTAAGAAATATGCCGACAATGTCGAGATCCAGGCCAACACCCGTACTCTTCAGGTCCTTACTCAAAATGACAAGGAGGGATTCACGGAATTCCTAACCCGTTGGAGGAGAGTAAGCACTCAGTTGGTCAGCAAGCCAAGTGAGTCAACTTTGGTGGAGAAATTTGTCAACAATATCCGCCCGGTGTAAGCCAACTTACTGAGATACCAACATCAAGACATTCTAGGATCTACAAATCCTTTGGACCCGCATCGAAGATGACCTTCGAAAAGGTGTCCTAGACAAAACCACTGGTAGAGGCTACCAGGGATCTGCATCAACCGGATCTCGCCCCTATGGTCAAACAAACAAAATTGACGAGGTCAACCTCCTCGAGCCAAACGCGAAAAGAGCTGAGCGCCCTGAAAGAGTGTTCACCAACCTACGGTCAACTTATGCAAGCGCCCAAAAAAGGCTTATGGACCAAGGGAAATTACAACCAATCAGACCCACTACGGATCCATCTGAAGCTAAGAAGACCCGTTTCTGGAATCCTAATGCCTGCTGCCAATACCACCAAGGGAAAGGTCATGACACAGAAACCTGTTTTAAGCTCAAACACGTCATTCAGGACATGATCGAGAAAGGGGAATTACCTTTGCCTCCACCAACAAAACCAAACAACAAGACAAAATCTTTGGGAATCCATGTTATCTCCGATGATGAACCAACCTTGGATTTCTCACACCTCATCTTACAAATTGATGACGAGGTGAATGCCTTGGAGAAGGATGCCTCGGACGGGGTATTTGTCTTCAGCACCGCAACCATGCTTGTCATGTTCCAACAAGTTGAGGAGGCTATAGCCAATCTCTCATAAAGGATTACTCGACTTGACGGCACTTACCACCAATTGATTTTCAATCCTCCAACGCCACGCCAGAGGGAGGGTCATCCAAACACCCAAAATTACCCTCACCAGAAAGGATTGCTCCCGCGACCATTCTGGCACGCACCACACCATAATCACCGCCACAATAATCATCCTCACAAAAATTACCCTCACAAAAATTTCCCTCACAAAAACTACCCACCAAGGAATACCCCTCCGAGGTACGCTCGAGATCCCAAGATCAACAGTATCTGGAGAGACGACGCTGAGGATATCTATATGGTCCCGGGAAAGGGGAAACAGGCAAAAGAGGTCGGTCATCTTACCCAGTCCGGACGCCCCTATCAAAACCCAAATAACTCAACAGTCGTTCCAACAACGAATGACCAGATCGTCCCAGACATGGACACCCAACCCAAGGCTCCCGAAAATTCGATCCTCAATCAATTGCAAAAAGCAAAAGCCAAAATTTCAATTTGGCAACTGATTGCTACATCCTTCGAGCATCGGCAAGCCCTATTGCAAGCCTTGGGAAAACTGACCGTTCCCTCTAGCTCCTCCCCTGAAGAAGTGGTAGCACACATGACAAGGGATGTCCCCGACTTGGGCAACCCGATCATTTTTTCTGATGAAGATATCCTTCCATTCGGAGCCAACCATAACTTGGCCCTATATATCATCGTGCAGTGCCTCAAAAAGAATGTGCCTATGGTTCTAGTGGATGACGGATTTGCGATTAATGTCATTCCCCTCAAAATGGCTCATAAACTGGGTATCAAAGAAACTGATTTGATCCCAACCAATCAAGGAGTACGCGCCTATGACAGCACTCGTCGTAAGGTTTCAGGGCTTATCAGCCTAACCGTTACAACCGGATCTTTGGAAAGGCAAACCAGTTTTCAGGTAGTCGATATCGACGTCTCCTTCAACATGCTTCTTGGACGCCCCTGGATTCACACCGTCAAGGCAGTTACCTCAACCCTTCATGAGAAAATCGGGGTCCCCTTCAACGGGAAGACGATCACAATTCCCGCTTCCCCGATCAAAGCCGTCATGAAAAAGTGAATAGCCTGCCAAGCCATTGAGGAGGACGATAGTGAAATGTGGGGATTCCATGCTATGAATGCCCTGACCGATTAATCAACACCTTTTGATTGTGACCTGTTTGCCAACCTCACAGTCAACCGCATTCTGATGCGCCAGGGTTACTTCCCGAGTCTACCCCTCAATCCACTGAAGAACACCTTACCTCCCTTGAAACAGGCTAAGGTCCCCAACATCCCCTTTGGGCTAGGCTATCAACCTACCAACGAAGACATACAGGAGATGAACCTCCTAATACGAAAGTGCAAGAAGCACGTAGTTATTCTCCGTCCCTATCATTTGACTCTCAATGGATACTTCATCCCCGAGGGAGAGTCCGAACTCTACAACGGCTTGCCTGAGCCGGTTTATGATTCCGTGGCCAAGGTCAGACACCCGGGGGTAGAAGTCTTTCAAGACTGCTATTTCATCCCCGACAACACCAAAGCTGCATCAGCCAAATCTGAGTCGACCCCATGCGTCGACAGACAGGCTGTCACTCTCCTCTTCGGGAAGACAACATCAAACACCTCGGCTATGAAGACATCATGGACATTGCCCTAAAGGACAACCAGTTTGACCCAACCGCCTTAATCTCTGATACTGACCCAGAGAAAACTACACAAGGTTAGTGGAAAACCGTCAAGTGGACCGATCGTCAAGGCCACATTCTCAAGATTACAACTGGAGAAGGCCCTATGTTCAAAGAGGGAAGTGACGAAGAATATGAGTCAGAGTCGGAGTCAGATTTAGAGTCTGTCTTAGCTCCTAGCACTCCTGATGTCCCAGTCAGAGTCCCCTTCCCACTATTTTATCACAAGCTTGTGGCTGCTTCAGAGGCCGAATCAACTAGGGTCATCCCCACTCCCATGGAAGGTGACAACCTGGAGCTTGTTCCAGGGGCCACCTCCTCTGCTGCGTCACCTCTGACTGCCCATGAGATGTCTGTCCTATCCGATCTTTTCGCTCAAGTCAACTTAATGAACGCTAAGTTTGCTTATGACTCGTCTTAATTTAACTGTAATGCAATTCTGAACGACTTTGAGGAATTTAACTTGAGTGACTACCCACCTCACCTAGCCAAATAACTTGACAAATGGGAAACCAGGACCCCCATCATTGAGGAGACCGAACCAATTAATTTAGAGACCGACGACACACCTCAAGAACTTAGGATAGGGACAACCCTTGACCCCTCAGAAAGAGAACAGTTCATTGACCACCTACACGAATACAAGGACGTATTCGCCTGGTCCTACATAGACATGCCTGGGATCGACAGGGAGATTGCGGAGCACAGGATAGCCATTAAGCTCGGAGCTAAACCCGTAAAGCAAAAGTTGCGCCGAATGCGCCCTGAATGGGCCTTGAAAATCATGGAAGAAGTGGATAAACAATTCAAGGCCAGGTTCATCAAAGTGTCTGAATACACTGACTTGGTGGCCAACATTGTTCCTGTACCCAAGAAAGACGGAAGAATTTAGTTTTGTGTCGACTTCTGGGATCTGAATAAAGCCAGTCGAAAGAACGACTTCCCTTTGCCACATGTTGATATCCTAGTTGACAATACCGCCGAACATGCTCTCCTATCATTCATGGACGGGTATGCTGGGTACAACCTGATCAAAATGGCGGAGGAAGACATGCACAAGACTGCATTCACTTCATACACTACAACAAAAACGCGGGAAACTGACGGAAAATTTAAGCCCATACTGACGGCCTTTCCGTCGGTATTTCACTTTCCTGACGGAAATTCCGTCAGGAATCAGGGTCAGCTTATTTCGTCAGTAAAAAACTTGTCCTGACGGAATTTCAGTCAGTCTTTCTAAATAATGACGGATCTGTGACGGGAAATCCGTTCTTATTTTCAGCCAAAAGTGACGGAATTTCCGTCAGTTTTTGAAAATTACCGACGGAAATTCCGTCGGAGGTCATGACACGTGGATTTTCTGTGATTTCAGTAAAAATGGGAATGTTAGCTAGTGACGGAATTTCCGTCAGTAATTTAAAAAAACTGACGGAAATTCCGTCAGTTCCTGGACACGTGGCACTTTTGTGTCAATTCTGGGAAAATGAAGGGGAAGAGCAGTGACGGAAATTCCGTCATTTTTTTTAAATTACTGACGGAAATTCCGTCGGTGGTATTAAAAAACAGGCATGGAAACAGCAGCCTGCTGCCCAGCCACGATGCGTTTTTTGCATCGTTTCAAATACAGCCACGATGCCTATTTGCATCGTTTCCAATATAACCAAAACCTGCAAAACACATCCAATCGTCGACCGCCAAGCGGGAATCCATTTTCACGTCGACCGCTAATGCGGGAATAAATAGACAACAAAAGAGAAGGGGACGCAAATTGTTTTACATAAAAACATAGTCAAATTTGTACATTGTCTTACAAATTAAACATGAAAGAGAATTGTTTTACCATGTCTTTCATACTCCCTACTAGATGACAATACTAACTAAACTAAAGTTCTAACCTAAAGGCTCTAACCTAAAGGCTCTAACTTAAAGGCTCTAAGTTATTATAGGCTCCATAAAACTACCAGTACCTATAAACCCGTCATCACCACCCCCAAAGTCATCCCGTCTATGTGGAGTAGGAAATTGTGAACACGTGTTTGGGGGTTGAGATGCTTGCATATCAGCCCAAGCCTTTCTCATTGCCGCCATTTCTTGACTGTTCATGAACTTGTCTTTCAAGAGCAACTCGAGCGGCTCGCTCATCATTCATTTGGGTGGAAAGCTGTGAAATCATGCTAGGAGCATAAGACAAAGACCGTCGGCCAGCTTTGTTAGGAGGAAGATCATACCATATTTGGGCCCATGTATCTCCGGTCCCAAACATCAGGTTCTTCTCGTCAAAGCCTCCTACAGCCTTGTAGTAGGCCTGAATCTCGTCGGGAGACTGTCCAGGTGGCAATGGCTGACTCATCTCCGCTTGGAAATCACGCTGAAAAAATAGAAAATCGTCAAAAATGATATATATATACCTATCTTTATAAGAAAGAGATTATCGTTCTTTGTAATAAAAATAAATATTAAATTAAATACAAGAATTTACCTCAATATCAGCCGCTCGAGGGTTAACCCACTCACCCTTCTTATTTTTCTTTGTCTTCATAAACATCTTGTGGGGGGTGGCCTCTTGACCCTGAAATTAGTATGGAAACAAGTAAAATCAAGTATATATTTGTCAATCATATATATTAACCACTTTTTAAAAGCAATATAAACAATACTTACCAATTCCTTGAAAGCATCGGAGCAACTCTTCCAACCAAGAGTGTGGGTGCCCAATGCTTTCCCATCTTTCCCACCCGACTTCCTATTTGCCGTGTTGATTTTCGAATGTTTGGCAAAAGTAGGATCATTTGGCCTATTCCTAAGGTTCTCCAACCAAGTAGCAGGCACCCACTTTGGCGGTTTCTTGTTATATTTTAGTCCATTAATAAAAGTGGTAATCCGCCTCGTTACCCTCGCCTGCCACTCAGGAATAGGATCATACTCAGGATCGATGGATCTTACATGACTCTGTTTCAAAAACAAATGTGAAATTAGTTATATAAAACTTATGAAAATTCTTATAAACTTAAGAAAATTATTATAAACTTAAGAAAATTATTATTGAAAAACATAATTACCGAAAAATAACTCCACATCTTCTGACGCTGTGCGTTACTCGCTTCACCCCACCTAGTGAAGTACTCATCTCCTGTGTTACGGGTGAACGACCAAGTAACATATTTCTTGATTGGTTCGTCATCCCACCTGAAAAATACACAAATATTTGAAATTAAAACTGTAAATTTTAAGTTTTTTAAAAATTAAAAAATTAACATAAACTTACCAAAAATGATCTGGCCGAGCACGGGCCGCTGAGAGAGTCACCTGCATGTTCTCCTGTCTTCGTGATGGAGGATCAGGATCTTCCTCATTCTCAACCTCGTCGTCTTCCCGATTCTGTTGAGATGCATTTGCATTACTATTGCTCCCAAAATAACGGCGAAAAATGTTTGGCATAATCACTGCATGAAAACAATTCAAATTGTTAGTTCAAAGAAAAAATCGTTAGTTCAAAACATCCATTTCTGCAGGGTATATATAAACAATTCAAACAAACACTAACTATGGAAAACTGTGAACTAATTACCACTTGCCTCTTCTTTAATGCATTTTATTGGCTGAATTGAGAGGTTTCTTATGACCAAGCCTTGGAAATTGAAACACACTATTGATGTTAAGCTAAAACGACATGTATAAAACAAAAATCCAAATAGGCTAGAACGACAAGTAATAAAAAACGGAGGGCAAATTTTATTGAATGTTTAATAATTGTACAATTACAACTAGTCCTCCTCACTATCACTATCACTACAAATCAAAACAGGTTCATCTTCTGAAAAAAGCAATCCTACTTCTTCCTTTGATTCCTCATTTTCGTATCTAATAAGTTCTTCAACTTCATCTTCATCCCTTTCTTCCCCGACGTCTCTGTCATATTACCCTTGACCTCTTTCCACTGTCACTTCTTATACATCTTCATCCTCTATATCTTCCAACAAAATCGGTGAAATTGAGTGATCATTCACAACCACATCTTCTTGAAAGACACTTTCTTCAATAGGAGCATAAACTTGTGATCTTGCCTTGGTTTTAAAAACCGCGGACCACTGAATACCTTGATTACCTTTCTTAATGGTTAGATAAGGAGCATAACAAACTTGATCGACTTGAAAAGCTGCCACAAATGGGTTATGTCCACGAAGTTTCTTTTTCTCGTTTACATCTACAAGTCCATAAACCTTATGGATACTAAGTCCTTGTGGGGAATTATCAAGCCAATCACATTTAAACAATATAACCCTATAAACCCTTTGCTCGGCATAATAAGAAAGCTCAATTACTTCATTTAGGGTTCCATAGTAGTCCAACCCTTCAGTTGAATTCACAGAAACCCCATTGCTTAACGTAGACTTCGAAACATCAACTCCCTCCTTATAAGCTCGAAACTTATAGCCGTTGATGGAATACCGTCTCCAAGACTTCACCATGTTACTAGGACCCAATGCTAAAGTTATTATTAGACGATCCTTCAATCTATGAACCTATGAATAAAAAGTTGTTAATTAAGTTGTTATATTTTTTTCAATATCTAATAAGAAATCTAAATGTATAGTTCAATTTCAAAGAAAATGTATCATCACTTACTTGATTTCGGAACCATTTCGGAAAACTTTTCTCATGTGATGCCCAAACATCATCGAGGGATGTGACATCAGGAAAATTGATTTTGATATGTGCCTCAAATTCCCTATAAGTAGGGAAAGCATGTTTTAGTTATGTATTAATTACCTATAAATTCGATCTAATTTGATAATTAAAAAACAATTGAGTAATGATGAAGTATTAACTTACTTTTCATAAGTATCTAAAAAATCTCCACAGTTCCTTAGCACATAAAAATGAGCTTCTTCATACTCTTTCTCAGTTAAGTACCTCTGTATACATTTTCCGGTTGTAGTTCCCATGTCATCATTGAATAACTCAGGAAACTTAGATTTCAACTGGTCATCGGAATTTACACCAACATCTAAGTCTTTTGCTTTTGTGTCAATGTGATCTTCGAAATAAAAAGAACAGAAATTTGAAATTTCCTCTAACAAAAAAGCGTTGCATATTGAACCCTCCACCCGAGCTTTGTTGCCAATCTTTTTTTTTATATGATTAAGAAATCTCTCAAATGGATACATCCATCGATATTGAGCAGGTCCTCCAACTTTCGCTTCATAAGGTAGGTGAAGAGGCAAATGCTCCATGGAATTGAAAAAAGACGGGGGAAATATCTTCTCTAACTTGCATATTATCTCCGTAATGTTTGACTCCAAACGTTCCATAGAATCAACTCTAATCGTAGAAGTACACAGGTCTCTAAAAAATTGGCTTATCTCGGTTATTGCATTCCAAGGACCAGCGGAGCAACTCTTTCAAGGCAACGGGGAGTAGTCGTTCCATAAAGACATGACAATCATGACTTTTCATGGAATGTAACACCATCTTTTTATGGTCAACACACCGACTCAAATTTGAAGCATAACCATCCGGGAATTTTAAGTTAGCAACCCAGTCACATAGAGCCTTTTTCTCCGCGTTTGATAAAACAAACCTAGATGATGTGGTCCGTTTATAGCAAAGTTCATTAAAGTCTTCTTTACCCTTAGTGTCAAATTTAGTTTTACCTGGTACATCCATGATGGTGTTGATAAGTTGTTCAAAAAAAATTTTCTCAATGTGCATAAGATCCAAGTTGTGTCGAATCGAACGTTTTCCGAGTAGGGGATGTTCCCAATATGCTTTGTTTCCACCAACCTTCATTCTGATCTTTCAATCTTTTCAATTCTTTATCAGAAGCATCAACTATTTTAGGCAAGTCTTTTACGGATTCCCACACTTCATCACCCGTTAGTTTCGATGCGGCTATGCGATTCTCAGTTTTTCTGTTTTTAAGAAAATGCTTACAATTGTCGCGGAAAGGATGATCAGGTGTTAAGAACTCACGGTGACAATCAAACCAACAAACCTTTTTGCTATTTTTAAGCCAAAAAGATATATGATCATTTTCTGGACAATAAGGACATACAGGATATCCACTTGTGGACCAACCAGAAAGCATGCCATATACCGGGAAATCGTTGATCGTCCACATTAATGCAGCCTTTAATTGAAAATTTTGTTTCTTAGAGACATCATAGGTGTCCACGCCGGTTTCCCAAAGTTGTTTCAACTCTTTGATCAACGGTTGGAGTAAAACATCTAAATTTGACTTCGGGTTCTTAGGACCGGGAACTAGTACAGATAAGAACATAAATTGTCTCTTCATGCATAACCAAGGAGGTAAGTTGTACGGAGTCACAATCACGGGCCAACAAGAGTATTTCGTCCCAAACTGCCCAAAAGGTTGAAATCCATCCGTACACAAACCTAGCCTAACATTCCGGGGTTCACTTGCAAAATCTGGATGCTCTCTGTCGAAATGCTTCCACGCTTCTCCATCACTTGGATGTGCCATTGTCCCCCTTTCTCTTAATCGAGAGTTTTTGTAGTGCCAACTCATCTCACCTGCTATGTGCTTGGTTGCATATAGTCGTTGTAACCTTGGCGCAAGCGGAAAATAAGTTATTGGTTTACATGGAATTCGCCTCCCACTTTAATTCTTTTTACCTTTATACCGAGATGCACGACACTTTGTACATTCTTCAACATTAGAATTTTCCTCCCAGAAAAGCATGCATCAATCTTTTCATGGGGAAGTTGGAGTCCCTTCAGAACTTTTTTAATCTCATTAAAATTGCGCGCCATTTGATTTTCCTTTAGAATTATGTCACCAACGAACGACACAAAACCATTAGCGCATCTAAGAGATATGTTGTTCTCACATTTGAGTGATAACAACCTAGCAGCTGTTTGCAACAAACTCATATCACTTCCCTCAAACACCGGTTGTTCGGCTTGCTCTAACATTTTAAAGAACGAAGAAACTTGGGGGTTCGGGGTTTCATAACGCACTTCTTCATCGTTAAGGTCATCAGGATTAAGTCGATCCTCCAAAAATTGGTCAACAGTATCACGCAATGCATTTTCCACGAACTCACGGTAAGGATTCTCACTAGCATTTGTACTAGGTAGTTTCTCACCGTGATATGTCCATACATAATAATTATCGGCGAAACCATACGACCAAAGATGAATTTGAACTTCTGCTTTCCTTTTAAAACCTAGGTTTTTGCATTTCTTACACGGACACCTCATTTCACCTAAATTCTTGTACTCACTACTTCCTTCCGCGAATTTAATAAACTCTTTCACCCCCTCTGCATATGCTTTCTTGGGTTTCTTTTTTTCGTCTAATCTTTCATACATCCATTGCCGTTCTAATCTTTTCATGTTATTATATATCTACACATTTATATATGTCATTAAAAAAGATAATAACCTAACAACAATCAAAATCAAGCATAATAAACAATAATTTAACATTTTAACCAATATAAATATTGTATTTCTTTGAATTGGGTCCTTATCACTCCAACTTAAACCCATCAATGTACGTTTTAAGTCACTAGCAAACATGTACTTGTGATTTATTAATGAGAAAAAAAAATCGGCAGCAATTCCCATCCGTTCTCCAAATACACAATATAGAATAAATAATTACTCTACATATGCATTTAGAGAACATTAAAGGAATTGTCACCAAACTCTTTTCTCATTAACAAATCACAAGCACATGTTTACTACCTAAGTGACTTAAACGTACAAAGACAGTCCCAAAACGGGGACTATTCAAAAATTACTCCTAGTGAGTAATTTTTGAACGGGTACTAGGTCAATATGAACAATAATTTTAACAATATTAAAAACAAAACATACAACAATGACTACTTTTTCAATTAACATAAACTAACATGATTTACTTTTCATTTTACATATCTAGTCTAATTATCATTTTAAAAACTAACATCAATAATTTTTCAATTTACATATCTAGTCTAATTATCATTTTAAAAACATTAACATTTAACAAAATTTAACAATAATCTAATTAACAAAAAAATTAGATGCATACAATAAAACCGTCACAACATACATTTAAACAAAATTGGCTTCTATCCTAAGTCAACATGCATCAACATCAACAATAATTCAACAGTAATTAAAACAATAACTAATATTCTAATTCAATTAAGATAATTAAACAAAAAAAAATTAAAAGAGAAAATACCTAATTAGTTCAACAAAGAAAAAAATGAAAAAGAAGGATGAGAAAGAGGGAAGTGGTGGCAGGGGGTGGCGGCAGGGGGCGGTGGCAGGGGGCGGCGGCAAGGGCGGCGGTAAGGGCGGCAGTAGTGGCGGTGGGAGGCTATGGAGAAAAAAAATTAAAAACAATTAAAGAATAAGGAAAAAGAGAAAGGAGAAAAGAAGAAAAACAAATAAAATTACCTTATAGTGATGGCGACGGCGTGGTGGTGTTGTTGGTGGTGGTGGCGGCGCCGGAAGTGGAGGAGGGTGGTGGTGGTGTCGGGTTTTAAGGTGGTGGAGGAGGGTTTGGCGATTTTTAATTTGGGGGAAAATTTGGTAAAGTTATACGGGATGCTCCCGTGGTTGAGATAAAAGGACCCACTGACGGATTATCCGTTAGTATATTAAAAAAACTGACGGAATATCCGTCAGTTTATTAAAAACACTGACGGAATATCCGTCACTGGCACATTTATCAGGACAATAATGCATAAACTTTACACGTCACAATTATTGGCCCCACTGACGGAATATCCGTCAGTTTTTACAAAATCCTGACGGAATTTCCGTCAGTGGGCCAAATACTGTGACAACCTGTCATCAACACAACATTCAAATATCTTGGCCCACTGACGGAAATTCCGTCGATTTTGAAAAACCGACGGATATTCCGTCGATGGGCTAAAATGATTTCCACTGTACTCAATTTAACGTGTGAAGCCCACCGACGGATATTCCGTCGGGATTAAGGATTACCGACGGAATTTCCGTCCACGACTTTTTGGCGCCTTTGACTTGGTCAACGCGCCAATAGATACTGACAGGATATCCGTCAGGAAACGTTTCTGACGGAATTTCCGTCACACATCCGTCAGTAACCCGTGTTTTCTGACGGCCTCTTTTTTCCGTCGGTAGGGCCGTCAGTAACCCGCGTTTTTCTTGTAGTGATAGTGGGGTACATACTGCTACACAGTCATGCCTTTCGGCCTCATCAACGCCGGAGCCACCTATCAAAGAACCGCTACCACTCTCCTACATGATATGATGTACAAGGAGGTAGAGGTATATGTCAATGACATGATCATCAAATCAAAAGAACGGGATGGCCACATCAACGCCGTTCGGAAATTCTTCGCTCGTCTACGGAAATACAACATGAGACTGAATCCTCAGAAGTGTGCATTCAGGGTCACCTCCGGAAAGCTCCTAGGACATGTCGTAAGCAAAAGAGGCATTGAGATTGATCCAACCAAAATCAAAGCCCTTCAACAAATGCCTCGGCCTAAGAACGAGAAGGTGATTCAAGGATTCCTTGGTCAGGTTCAGTACATCAGCCGCTTGATAGCCAAACTCACCATGATTTGTGAACCAATCTTCAAGAAGCTTCACGCCTCCGATCACACTGATTAGGATGACGACAGGCAAAAGGCCTTCGACAGGATAAAGGAAATCCTATTCAAACCTCCTGTCCTCATGCCACCTCAACAAGGAATTTCCTTATCCATATACCTGACTTTCACTGCCATAGCTATGGGAACAATGCTAGCACAAACTGTCGACGGCGAAGAATAAGCCATCTACTACATCAACAAAAAGTTCATCGAGTATGAGAAGAGGTACACCCAACTGGAAAAGACATGCCTTGCCCTAGTATGGTCAACAAAGAAGCTGCGGCACTACATGCTCAGCTACACGGTTCACATCTACTCCAAGATGGACCCGGTCAAATACATCTTCGAAAAACCCGTACTAAACGGAAGGCTATCTAGATGGACACTCATGCTATCCGAATTTGATCTCAAGTTCGTACCCCTCAAGGTTATCAAGGGAAGGGCAGTCGCCGATTTCCTAGCAGAAAATCCCGTCAACGAGGATCCAACGACCGACACATGGTCACTTCCTGACGAAGACATCCTTTGTGCCGACACCGACGGATGGGACCTATACTTCGATGGTGCATCTAATTTAAGAGGTTTTGGGGTAGGAATCCTTCTATATCACCAGAGGAAGAACATGTTCCGATCTCGGTCAAACTGGACTTTACCGTCACCAACAATGCCGCCGAATATGATGCATGCCTGATCGGCCTACATGAACCCATAACACTTGGCATCAAGAGACTGAGGGTCCACTTGCCACGACGGGAAAATCAATTTGCGGATTCCCTGGCAAAACTTGCCGCGCTCGTCAACATACCTGGCGACATGACATCAATGCCTCTATATGTCGAGAGAAAGAGCGAGCCAGCTCACCTCTGCTCTATCAACGATGACGAGGAAAACCATGTCGAGCCTTGGTACCAAGCCATCCGCAACTACAAAACCAAAAACGAAATCCCTCCCAACTCTGATACAAGAGGACAAAGAGCCATCCGTTTCCTTGCATCACAATTCGTGATAAACCAAGAACAATTATACAAAAGAACACCCCAAGGGATTCTTCTCCTTTGCATTGACCATTACAAAGCCAAAAAAGTCATGGGAGAGGTCCACGACAGAGAATGTGGCCCTCACATGAGCGCAATGATGCTGACCCGACAAATCATGCGGTTAGGCTACTACTGGATCACCATGGAAGCCGATTGCCGCAACTACGTCAAACATTGCCGAAATTGCCAAATCTTCGCCAACATACAACACATACCACCGTCCCTTTTATACACCATGACATAACCCTTGCCTTTCTCGACCTGGGGCATCGACATCATCGGGAAAGTCAACCCGATAGGCACCAAAGGGCATTGCTTCGTCCTCGTCGCCATCGACTATTTCACCTAATGGGTGGAAGCACAATCCTATGCAGTCTTGACCGCCAAACAAGTGGCCAAGTTCATCCAGGACAACATCACCAACAGATATGGGGTACCCCATGAAATCTTCAGCGATCAAGGCTCTCACTTCCGGGAGGAAACACAAGCCTTGCTGGACAAATACAAGATCAAACGACATCGATCATCCCCGTACCGTCCCCAAACCAACGGAGCGGTGGAGGCAGCAAACAAAACTCTTGTCACCATTATCAAAAAAATGCAAGATAATTACCGCGATTGGCCGAGTAAACTCCCATTCGCACTCTGGGGATACCGAACCTTCATTCGAACATCAACATGCGCCACACCCTTCTACCTAGCATACGGTATGGAGGCGGTTCAGCCGGTAGAATTAGAGGTCCCATCTCTACGCATCCTACTGGAGAGTCAAGTTCCTGAGGCGGAATGGACCCGTAGAAGGTTCGAATAACTCACGCTTCTAGACGAACGGTGGCTTAATGCCTTGCACAACGTCCAGCTATACCAACGACGTATACAACGGGCATTCAACAAAAAGGTTAAACCCAGGAACATTAAAGAAGGAGACTTGGTCCTCAAGTCGGTTCGAGCACCATTACCCATCGATCCGACGGGGAAATTAAAACCCAATTGGGCCGGACCATACCTGGTCAAGAAAATACTTTCGAGGGGCGCAGTGAGACTGAGTAACCTAGACGGGGAGGATTTTACAAACCCGACCAACCTAGAGAAACTCAAGAAATACTACCCTTGAACCTTAGCGTCCAACAACCTAACCCTAGTTTTACAACTAGCGACCACCTTAACCCTTTCAAGTCAAGTTCCTCAACGCGTTCTGATTTGAAATTGCATGTTTTATCGAGTCTAATTTGCGACACCTTGCCCGTTTCGAATGACCTTTGATCTGTCAATGGCGACATCCATTTGCACTCAAACTAAAACATCCTGAACTACGAGCATGGTTTGATTTCACCTTTTCAGGTGGATACATAGGCACTCCTTTCTTATACAAGAGGGATACAACCGAAAAACCCAAACAAATCTACAAAACATTTCAAACTACGATCATGGTTTGATTTCACCTTTTGAAGTGGATACATAGGCAGTCCTTTCTTACACAAGAAGGATACAACCATTCCCATAATAGAAAATTACACCCCCATAATAAAAAAAAACATCCCCACATAAAGAAAAAAAAAACATCACCCATATCAACTTCAAAAAAAGAAAGGGAAAAACATTCCCTTTCATACAAAAATACAAAAAAAGAAGCCTTTATCCCTTTCCACAAAATCTCACTTTCCCAAGTGCAATGTTCAGGACAGTTCAAGCCGAATTGCCTTTACGAAATGGATGGAAGAAACAAGCGTTCACAGTTTCTTTTGACACAAGCAATCTTCTTATTTAAATACTAATGAGAAGGATTACAAATTCAACAACAAATAAAGCTCGGCAAGTCTACAACTTGTCAAAGCTAAGGTGTCGACTAAGACACCTCACATAATAAAACTAGCATAGAACACAATACATAGCTAGTACAACATAATAAAAACTCACAACACTAATACAACATAATAATAAAATGGGTAATGGAGATCTTCATTCTTCCATTCTACCTTTGCCTTTTCCCTCGGGGTACATCTTCCCCTTATTCTTCTTGTTGGCCCGCCTAGCATGGATTTCCTCTTCGGAGCTGATCCTCAACGGATCTACAACGGCGACGACCTCCGGTCTCTTGCATGATCCCATATTCGGTCCAAAGCGAGCCCATACACGGCCCACTACATCTTTGGGACTCGAGCTTCTCCTCTTTAGTGGCCTTATCACATCCAGGCTAGCTCTATCAACAAAGTCCTCAAAGAAGGCAGAGTTGGCCTTGCCGACCTCTCTATACTTCAAATCAACAACCTCGTCCTTACGAGATTTGGTCCTCTCCTCCAAGGTTTGAGCTCTTGACCACTTAACATAAGCGGGAGTCACCCATGTTGTGGCAACGGGGTTTGGTACCTCCAAAAGCGGCCTAGTGGGCCACCATCTTTCGAAGACCTCCACAAGCTCGGAGTTTAGAAAAACACTCTCTTGGACGAGAGTATCTTGAGAAGGCACCTTTTGTTGACGCCCCATTTGCCTCATGAGCCTTTCGGGATAAATGAAGGAAGCAACCTTCAAACCCACCACCATCAAAGAGCAAGAACTAGCAACCGGAGTGGGCAACCCTGTGAAACACCTCAAGTGCCACCATGGCACCACCCAACGGATATGAGGACCACCCTCCTCCACTAATATTGAGGTCCAATAGGCCTCCGTGGATGCGAAACTATCCGAGTACAACTTCTTCCTCACAGTAAGGTGACGGAAGGAATAAGAAGAAGAATCGGCCGGCGGCTCTACATACGTTAGCCTCTCCAATAGCCACACTTGGAGGATCCTTGGGGACCCAAATGAGGGAGCTTCTCCACAAGATCCCTTATTGTCCAAAGCTTGGATGATCTCACCAAGCACTAACCATGATGGATCTCTACCATGCTCCATTTGCTCAACCACATGCACAAGGGTCATGCTACCATAGCATTTCGACCCCTCTTTCTTCAAAGCATCAACAAAGAGGTTTGCATGTACCAGGCAAAAGGCAATAACCCTTCTCCTAGCCACCTCCGAGACATTGACATCCAACCGGTTGGAGATAATGTTGATAAGGGCCACCATATCCACACCATGAGGAGCAAGGAGAAAGTTAACTTGCTTGTCGACAAGCCAAACATTGAAAGGAATTTCTCCTTATAACATAACCGAGTCGGGGGAAGCATCGGAACATAACCCGGCCACCCACCAATGGCACCTACTTCTTCGGCAAGAGGGCAAATTTCGCCTTTCGGGAAAACGAAAACATGGTGTTTCGAATCCAAAAACCGAGAGCATGCTTCAAGAAACGAGGATTGCACCTTGACTTGATGAAGCACCAACAATTGACCAACTCCCATGCAAATGAGTTGATACTTCTCGGGAGGTGACAAATTCCGACACCATTGTCTCAACACATTTTCGAAAGCATCCATGAATAATTTTGCGGAAGTAGAAGAGAGGTTTTTAGAGATGTTTTTCGTGTTTCGGATGATGAAACAATGAAGCACAAACGTCCCTATTTATAACAAAACAATCAGCACCTTTTTCCGAAAAAAGGGGAAGCCAACTTCTACCGCCGGTAGACTCGCACCTCTTAAGGGTGTTCCTCAGGATTCCCAACTTGAATTGTCCCTTTCAAGTTGTGTTTCTTCCTAACACCTCAAACCTCCCGCCACAAGACTCGCGCCTCTTCGGGCCTATCCAGGATGTTTTGTGTTTTCTCAAACTTACATTTCCTTGTTTTTGCGTTTTACGAAATCCGACACGGTTTCCATGATGCGGCTTTAAACATATGAGTTTTTCTCTTTCTTTTTAGGGGGAATGGCTAGTCGCCCCGATCCGCGACGGATCGTTCCCATGATAGTCAAAATTCCGAAATTTTTTCGCTTTTTCGCATTTTCCACAAAAATCGAAAATTGATAACACGACATCAGTTATCTTCAAAATTTCAAGCTCTCACAAATCCGAGTCTTGATCTCACAAAAATCAAATCAAATACTCTCTCAAAAATCTACCCTAAAATTCACCCCTGACTGTTTGAGTTTTAATTTTTCGAGTTACGAATCAATTCCAACAAATTTCAATGCAATTTAATTCAAGACATGAGTTAATTGCTCAAATTTCAAATCAATTCTTTTTGAAAAATATAAACGTGACGACTTGTCGCGGAATTTTCAAAATATCATTTCAAATTTCAATTTTAACTTCGAGTCATCATGGTTAATTTTGTTTTCAATCAAACGCTTTTTTTACGTGTTTAGGTTTATGCGTATGTGCTACCTGTTGCCTGTTTTCTACACTAACGATGCAGGAACTAGTGCGCAGCAAAGGGGAACTAACAGCCGGCAGCGTTTCTCCGAAACACAACACAAAAAAAGTCAAAAATCACAAATAAACCACAACCGAAAAACAAATATATACAAACCGCCTCACGCAAAATGTAAATATGTAAAAACAAGAGTCCAAAACACGGGCGAAAAACTACAACTACTCGGCGCCTCCCGTCGGACCAGTCCCGGTCTCACGAGGAGTCGCAGGCAAGGCAGACACCACCTCCTGCTCGGGCCCCCTCTCTCGAGAACTCTCCAACGTCTCGTACTCCATCGTGATGCGAACTCCTACGCCGCAGCCAACTAAGCCCTGAGAGAGGCAATCTCCGCATCTCGGCTCTGCAACCCGTCCCTGCGACGCCTTAACTCCTGGTCCCGACTGGTGATCCCCAACCCCTGGGCCTCGATCGTCGACCTACCTGTGTCCAACCCAGCCCGGACCCGAGCAAGCTCCGTCGGATCCGTAGTACCCTGCAAAACATATTGCAGATCATTGAGATCAAAAAACGTGAAATGCAACACAAAATACACAAAAACAACCTACAAAAAGTACCTGAGCGAGCCTAGACTCCCTCGCAGCCAGGTCACCAGCAAGTGCCCTCCAGGGTCATCGTCATCCTCCGAAGTCTCAGCAATGGACCCGGTGGGCCCCGAACACTCCCCTGTAATCAAAGGCAAAACGAAAACGTCAGCCGAAAATTCGGCATTACGACGACATAAAATGGACAAATCCAAAAAAAACCTGCAAAACAAAACGAGGGCAATCCCGCCCAAACCCAATCAAAAACGAAACAACAAAACAATCTATAAAAACCGCACAAAAAAATGACTCGCCCTTCTTTTCAAGCAAAAGACGAGTCAAAACAACAACAAAAACGGCACCTCGAGACCCACACAAGGTCCACCAACAATTAAAATATTCCCGACACAATGGGGTATTTTCCACGGCTCGAAAAAGGCGGTTTTGCCCCAATTCGAGCGCAAACAGGTCAAAATTTAAAAATACGACCACAACAAAACAACGTGATTTTACCACGTCTCAAAGCGGCCTAAACTACCAATAAGGTCCGTTTCGAAACAAGCTGACTCAATTTGAGCTCAATTTGACGCTCCTTTTGACAGACATAAGATTGCTTCAAAGGCGAAAATTCCAATTTTGCCCACATATCTTGAGATGACATGTTGGTAATGGCACGAACTCAAGCAAGGAAAGAGGCCCAAAAATGGCGATTTCGTTGTGTTTTGTCAAGTGTTTGAGGAAGATGAGGTGAGAATGGCGAGTAGCCTATTCTCGCGTCTTTTCTACAAAAATAGGGAAGCTCCCTTCTATCGCCAAAGGACTCGCGCCTCAATGGGGTGTTCTTTTGTTTTGTTCAGCGAAATCATGGGCCTTTGCCCAATTTCCCACACAAAATTCACTATTTCTTCATTTTCCAACGACGGCAATAAAAACCGTCATTTCAAAAAACAATAATAGTGAAATTCAAAATTCACTATTTCTTCAATTTCTAAGGACGGCAATAAAAACCATCATTTCAAAAAAAAAATAGTGAAATTCAAAATTCACTATTTCTTCAATTTTCAACAACGGCAATAAAAACCGTCATTTCAAGAAAGAAAAATAATAATAGTGAAATTCAAAGTTCACTGTTTCTCCAACTTCAACGACGGCAATAAAAACCGTCGTTTCAAAAAAAAATAATCATAGTGAAATTCAAAATTCACTATTTCTTCAAATTTCAACGACGGCAATAAAAACCGTCATTTAAAAAAAATAGTGAAATTCAAAATTCACTATTTCTTCAATTTTCAACGACGGCAATAAAAACCGTCATTTCAAAAAAATAATAATAGTGAAATTCAAAATTCACTATTGCTTCAAATTTCAACGACGGTAATAAAAACAGTCGGTTCAAAGACGAAATAGTGAAACTCAAATTCGCTATTTTCAAAATTTTCATGACGGTTAGAAGCCCCCATCTGTCAAAAACAAAACCACTAGCGGGATTGAAACCCGCTATCCACACAAATTTTTCAACAAACATTCATCAAACTTGAATCGTGGGAAGACGAAATTAAAGTCATAACTCCCCAAACACACATCAGATGACAGAGCACACATCTGTCCTTTTCCTACGAAACAAACGGTAATAAAAACAGCTATCTCTTTTCAGATTCAAAAATCACCACCGACCACGGGGGCCAAACTCACAAACCTGTCCCTTTCCGGTACCACGAACACTCAATACAAACACCGAGATTCCCCAATAGGATATCAGAGGCTTTCTCACGAAGCCCGCTAATTCAAACAACTTCCCGAAATAAGCATATCCAACACGGCTATTGCCCACGGTTGATCAATCAACATTCAATATGGCTGACGAGCCTTACAACACACATTCAATATGGCTTGCGAGCCTTACAACGCACATTCAATATGGCTGGCGAGCATTATGACGTACATTCAATATGGCTCGCGGGCCTTACAACACACATTCAATATGGCTGGCGAGCCTTACAACGCACCGCAGCTGGCGAGCCCCTTTCATATACGCACCGCGGTTGGCGAGCCCCTTTCATATATACACCGCGGCTAGCGAGCCCATTTCATATTCGCACCGCGGCTGGCGAGCCTCTTTTATATACGCACCGCAGCTGGCGTGCCCCTTTCATATACGCACCGCGGCTGGTGAGCCCCTTCATATCCGCAACACAGCTCGCGAGCCTTTGTCCGCAAGAAAGAAACGATTCAAGGACATATCCCCAAGACGCCTCAGGTATGACTCTTTCTTATGGCTGGCGAGCCTTTGTACGTAGTCTAACGGATTTTAAATGACCCGCACGGATAGTCGGCATACTCTAAACTATTCCCGACGACAGGTCCTCGGCTCGTACCTTCGAGTTGCCTTGGCGTCGCCCTTCCCGATGACAGGTCCTTGGCCCAAATCCTTTCGAGCCACCTCGACGTCGCTGCGGTCTCCAGGTTGTAATCTTCGATTGACCTGTCGGCTCTACTTTGACTTTCGCCCTATCCCAGCCTCAGGCAAAGTGGGGGCTCTGTAGATACCCAGTATCTGTTCAGTCTCCAACAAACACCCAATGATTATCGGACTACAACATGCTTAGGAATAGCAGCGTTTGATCGACAGTTTGTGTACAACTATACGTCGGAAAACTTCAAACGATTTCGAAAACAAAATATTTCAAAACATTTCAAAAGTACCTGGAGTGTTTAATGCATGGCAACGGGGTCGCAATGACACTAATTAGAGTCAAAACCGACACCGGACCAAAAACCGACTCAAAATTCAAATCCCGACTCCAACAACGAGTCAAACCGAGTCAAACACAAAAAACAAACTTTTCAAATGCTTCCATGTTAAGGTTTCCCGGAATCTTAAATGGTTAAGTACAAATCAAGTTCTTCCAAATCCTAGGATAGAACAAATCATGATTACACTTGTGTGATAGCGACTAGATACCTCGAAGACGTGCGAGATAGCTCGCGCCTCTATGAGCAGCCCATGCGGCCACATCGCTCAAAACACACACAACCACTCATTTTCCTATAAATACCCCTCAAATGCCACCATTTGAGAGGTACGCGAGTGTCCGCCCCCTCATTTCTCCCTTAAAATTCTAGACTCGACTTCTTAAGTCACCAACCGACACGTGTTTACGACCTACCGATCGTAAACATAAGCCTTGCACATTATTTGGTACCGTCATCGTGCATTAAACCAGTTGACCGACCATATCGACCACTAAACCATTACTAAATTTAAAAAACACTCTTTTACTTACTAAAATGGTTTTTCAAACCGTGTTTTCTGGCCAAACAAGTTGATACACTTTCGTCGGTTTCTCGTCTCAAGCCTAGCATGTAAGTATGAGGGTGTAAAAATCTTCTTTTATCATGTTTTTCATTTGTTTCATGACTATAACATGCTAAATCATGCATAACATGGTCCAAACATGGGTTGAATGAGCCAAAACCGGATTTTTGGTTGAGGTAGGGGCTGCTTGTATAGCAACCAGGCTCGCGCCTAAAGCCCCCTGCTCAACCTAAATCCAACCGTGTTTGGTATCTTCTTCCCTTTATTTTCATTTCATATTTGTAATCGGTTTTTACCATTTCAAATATTTCAAATCATTTTTATGACGAGTTTTTAACCATAAAACATTTTTCATACTTGGTTCCTAATACCATGATGGTTTAATCCGCGTTCCGGTGATAATATTTGGTTAATTACATTATAAAAGGTATTTTAAAGCCTTTTATTTCATTTCTTTACATTTTGAAGGGAATTTTAAAGCCTTTCTCATTTCTTCACATTTTCAAAACAAATGTATTAGTCACCAACACAAAGTCATCCTTGGTTCTACATACCATGTCGGATTTTAACCCGAGTATGATGATGAATGTTGACTAATTATACACAAATGAACTTAAAACAATTAGTTCACAATCATTTTCAAAACTATTCATGTCAAGCTTGCAAAACCGGACCCGACATCGAATATTGTAAAAACTGTTGGAATATGTGTCCTCCGACAATAATGCGATCACAACTGTCGATCATGATGATCACATGTTTAAATCTCATTTTAATAATACATGTGGGATGTAATATTTTACAGTCAACTAGTCCACACATATCGGTAATGATTGGCTGACTAGAGTTTGACATTACTGTCGTGGGACGGTGGTGATCAGTTGATCCCCTTAGGTAATACCTATAGGGAAATACTCTTAATTGATTATTTGCTTAATGTATGCCGATACGAGTTAATAAAATTGCTTAAAATTGACGGATGATTTTGTGAGTAAAGTTAACGTGTCTTATTGTAATTTGATTAAATGAGATACGGTCTAAGTAATCGAATTGTTTTATTACTTAGATAAAATTATTGTTTACGAAACAATTGAAATTTAATGAATAATTTATTATAAATACAAGACGTTGTAATTTATAATTTGATTAACCATTTTGGTACAAGTGATTACGAATTACTAGTGGATTTAGTATATGACATATTTTATGAGTATGTTGATTTTTAATATGTTAAAAATACATTACAAATTCACATGTCATGTAACATGTCACCTATGTCACAATTGACAATTGACAAAATAAAATGGACCTTCCATTTTATTTTGCATGTACCGAAAAATTGGAGGGAGTATTAATGGAGAAATTGTGTTGATTATTTTAATAAGAGAAAACATAATGATTAAGCCTAATCTCTAGCCATGCAACCCTACAAGCTTTTGTGAAGAGCATCTTTTGCATGCATTATCTCCCCAATAACCCTCCCCCTAAAACCGGTTTTTCCACAAGGAAAATACCATTGGTTTTTCCTCTAAAATTATTCATTACATTACTTATTAATTTTTCTAGTGTGAGAAAAAGAGAACATTCTCTACAATTTGTGAAAATTTAGAGAAATAAAACTCACATAATACTCCCTCTTGGACCGAAATATTCAAGAACAAATTAATATTTTGTGTCATTTTTAAGTAAGACTAATATTGTTACTAGATCATAATTATATTTGTTATTAAGGGTATTCCTTGGGTATATGCTTTTGGGAGAGGTTCTAATTTGAACCTTGTTCATCCATTGTTGGAAAGCTCAAGAACTAACAAGAAGGAGATCTTGTTGGTGCCCAAATGGCCGAAATTAGATGGTGAGAAATCGATTTTTCCATCTCCCTTTTATTATGTTTGCATGCATAAGATCTAACATTTATTTTGTGACTAAATAAATTATTTCATATATGAATATGTAAATTATTGAGATTAATAATTTCTAACAAGCGGTATCATGAGCCTTAGGTTGTTTGCATGCAAATCGGTTTATAGTTTTTCCGAGTTATATGATTAACATACAAAACTAATTAATTTGGTTTTATGAAGCTAAACCTAAAAATAACCTTTCATGTTAAAAGTTTCTGGTCCTAAGTGATTTTTAGGACATTTTGGTTTATTTATGGATTTTATTGTTCATTTTATATAATATTGGCATTAAAATATGATTTTATGATAAAAATGTCATTTTTGGACGAAATGTAGATGAACTTCGAATTTTTCAGTGGCTTTTGGATACGTTTTCACATATATTATCAACTGATGGCCTGTAAATTTTCATGATAAAATGAGTTGTTTTGCTCGAAATATGGATTTTTAAAGTTAAAATCGTATTTAAATGAGTAAATAGGTTAATATGAGTTATATTTCGAATCTGGTCATGGAAATTTAGTATGTTGTCACATGAAATTGTACAAGATGTGTGTAAAATATTTGGCTATAATGAAGTCTTTATGCATGATTTATGAATTTTTGATCAAAAATCACATAAATAGTGACTATAATTAGTAATAATGCTAAAACATACTTCATGACTAAAGGAAAACCGTCACATGTTTCATTTTATCATATATTTCAGTTCTAAAAGTGAAAAGTTGATGAATATATTTTTTCTCATATTTTTATGGTCATAATTGTTAAAACCGATAAACCGCAACATTGTTTTTCTCGATAAATTTTTGAAATTTTTAACCTAAGTTTTGAACATTATGAGTGTCATGGTATTTTTTCAGAATGTTCATGAGTTTAAATTTCAAATTTTGAAATTATTTGAAATTTTTATGATTTAATTTGAGGTTTATAGCATAAATTTTGTATTTTTGGGTCCATTTATGAACAATATTATGAAATCAAATTTAATTATTGTCAAATGTTAGTGGAGACTAATTTTGAGTCCTAATATGGTTAGGGTAATTAACTTGTACATAAATATGAATTTATGTAATTATTGTGATTTTAATAAGTTAAATCACACAAATCCGTAAAAACCGATTAATATACGATATTGGCTCTTAAAGGCGATTTAGCATAAAATTTGGCATGCTCATACATATTATAATGCTGCATTTTATTTATGATTGTCATAATTTAATTTTATGTATTTTTTGAATTATGTAATTTTACTTAGTATGGCCTTAGTTTTAATTGGTATTACCCGAAATGTATGGGAATATCGATTCGGTTGTAATTATTGTGATCTCATATCACCGTTTTGTAATTTAATAGATTTATTTTTTATTTTATTACAAACGTATAATAGGAAATTATGTAATTCATTTTGTAATTTAATTATTCCGGAGTTCCTTGAAAACGGTGTCATTCGAGAAGGCGATCCATCAAAGAAAGTGTTGCCTTAAAATGTGTGCCAAGACCGAAGTTCAAGGGACCAAAGAATTTGGTTTCCGAATTTGTAATAGTTTATTAGATTTACTATTTTAGGAAGGTCATACTCGGATTTTATATTTATGCTTTGCATTTTATTTATATGTTGTATGCATCGCTAAATCGCCATAACTAAACATGCATTTTAAATCGAGTTTATCGAACATGTCAATTACAAGTATCGTAGTTCACCGCTTTAGTTCACTTAAAACATGATAGATAATAAATTGACATGACCTCTCGCTAAAATAAACAATTGAGACTTAGCCTTACCAAAAAGTAGAAACCATGAAAACCTATTTCATGAGGGAGTGGGCTCGGCCCTACCGGGGTACAAACCTCGTTACGTAGGGGAAGTGGGTGATAAATGTCTATCCACCGAATTCATGTTGATAAGGGATGAATCGGCCCTACCGTGCCCAAGTTGATGTGGATTTGGATCATGGACACATTTATTCGAAATTTGGGTTGAACTTAACGAAAGTATTCTCGACGGTTGCCGGATGTGTTTCGGGCTAAAGATAAATATTAATGAAATTTTATCGACCAAGAGTTCTAAATGTAGAATCGATTAAAGAGTTAGTCCACCGAGTTATATTAATAAGGGATGAATCGGCCCTACCGTGCCCAAGTTAATATGAATTTGGATCTTGGAATCATTTATCATAGTTGGGTAGAGGTCACTATGTAAATGTTTTACTTGTTATTATATTTATAAGTATTATTATAACGATAAATGTTTTGTTTTCATTATTCCGTTATCATATTGTTCTATTTCTTTACCTCAAATTATATACGATATCATTTCGATTTTAGTTCAAATCTCCATTAAAGCATCGTAACTAAAGACAAAATTTGAATTTTTCTTCTAAAAACCTCGTATTATCCATTGTAAGGATCTCTTGTAAAGAGTATAGATAAAAGTTATTCGCGATCAAAAGGGTTTTTGATTCTTGACTAGCATATCTACTTACAATAAATTGTTTCTCATATGCTTAATTGAGTTAAGTACTTTGAAACGTTAAATCATTTTGGTAACTAGATTTGTTGGAAATCAAAATTGACCAAAATACCGCAACCACTTCAATGAAAGTTTTAAGACTAAACGAACGAATGAAGAGTAGTCTTCATGAAATTCAATTTTGCTTCTCTAAGCAAAGACTCATTGAAATGAGTGGGAGCATTCTCTTAAACCGTTAAGAAAAGGATAAGGTTTAAAGAAGTAAAATTAGAATGGAATTGATACAAGGTAATGTTAAAAGTAATGTTATTGAGAATAACGATACTAAACCTATCAATCCCGACCGATAAAGTTTCCATTGTCTTAATTGTTGGACGCTAGAGAGGACACTACCCCAAATTATTGAAGAATCAACAAGTTAGTTGTGGGACATCTAATGGGACCTTCTTCTTTAAAAGTTTATTTGATTGACATAAATTTTGCTAGTACTACTTCGTCAATATTAGAAACCGGTGGTGGTTTTCATCATTGTATTTGATACATAGGATGATTAGAATATGACGATTAGCAACAATGATGTTGAGAGATAGAGTCATTGTGTACTCAATCTAGCTTTTGGGTTTAAAGTTGTATTTAATTATGACTATTTAGTTCATAAACTCTAAATAAGAATATAAACCTGTTAAGATACAAAAGAGGTTTCACTTTTGTGACCCTATACACCATGATTTTATGTATGGCTACCCCATTATCAAGGTGATTATATTCTAAACCAAACTAAAATGATATATCATGAAGATGATGATGCAAGACTCAAATTGGTAACCAAAGATTAAACCTTAAATTCTGGAATGATGAACGCAAAGTGTTATCGTGTACTCTTGGAACCATTAGATCTTATGGTATATGCATATCTTGTATTCAAAGCAAGATGTCTCGTGCCTTTTGGTTGAAAAAGGAGATCGAGATTGTAAATCATTGATCCAAAATAGGTTGATCATTTTCTTTTACCAACGATTTAAGTTGACGCTAATGCGTTCACTTAATAAGGTAAATAGAGAAATCTTTGAAGAAGTTCAAACAGTTCAAAGAATCACGATTTAGTCGTGATGGGATTATCAAAGTGAAGACTTTGATATAAGCCAAAGGAAATGTGATATAGTATCACAAATTAATCTCTCTTAGCACGCATTATGGGATAATGTGTGGTTGGATAAAGAAATCAAGCGCTATTCGATATGGTTTGAACTTCAATCAAGTTACTTTGAGTTACTTGATCCTCTTGGGGATTTTATCATTTTGTCTAAATTATTTTTCCACTAAATCTAAAACGAGTCATATGAGATATGAAATGGTAGGGTACCATGTTTGTAATTTTTCAAAAGAAACAAATGCTTATTTTTCCTTACTATAATCACGAGTACAACGGGTTTGTGGCTCGTGAAGCTGTCTTTCTAGAATACAAGTTTATTTCTAAAAGGCAGAGTGGGAGAAATTATTCAAGAGCCACAAAGAATGTTATGTCGCAAGAAACTGGTCTTTCTTGGCTACATGAGACGTTTTGTGTAAGACGTTGTTTCTTCAAAACCTAGGAGGTTAAAGTCATCACTTGTTGAAGATGATGAATTAGTGTTACTTTTAGAAAGTAAAGAGCTTGCAACTTACAAAGAAATTGTTTGATTCAAGTTGATTACTTCGGGAAAGTAATGAACATATGACTTACATGAGAATGTTTAAGTCACAACTCAATACAAGGCTTAGAGCCATGAAAATCCGAAATAAATTCCAAGTGGAATTGTTGAATATCAAAGAAAGATATCAAAGCTTGATTGGTGGGAAAGGGTTTTGCACTAGTTGAAATGCTTAAGTCTATTTGGATCTTCTTAGGGATTGTGTTTCATTATGATGATATACATATAGCAAGTGAATCTAAAACCCACTTCTTCAATTAGAAGGAATGTATTCAATACATGTCTTGAGTTTTGTAGATTCTTGCAATCCTAAGATAATGTGGAACTTAAGAGAGGGTCTTAAGTAGGACATCAATGAGTTGGAATCAATGTTTTGATCATGTTATAAAACTTTTCTCGATAAGTCGAGAAGTTGTGTTTATACATGGAGTTTAGTGGGAGTTACGGTAATTTTAATTAGTCTTATATATGGATGACATATTGATCATTGGGAATGATTTAAGACTTTTGGAATATTATAATACATCTTTAATATCCGGATTTATGGAGATAAATCTACATGATATTAGCGTCAAATAAGAAGTCTTACGTTGATAAGACTCATGATTAGTTCAATCGAGTTGAACATATTTGATTGATTCCATCTGCTTCCGCTGCCGGATCAATTAAATGAGTAATGATGTATAACACTTCATATACTTTGAGTATGATGAATTATTTCAAATCGAATTTAAGTAATAGTTACCAAATAGCCATATTGATTATTCTTAAGTGCTTGAAGAAGCATTAAAGATGCAAAGTTAAGTGTTTTTGTAATTCACAAGTTTGTGTAAGGGCTTACACTAATGACAATTGAGATTGCGAAAGGTATCAGACAAAACCATATTCAAAACACGTGAAGATGGTTAAGGAACCATTGTGGCTATGTTATTTAAGAAATAGATTTGCTAGAATCGTTCTAGGCAATAAAGAACAATGAGAGATATTTACAACGGAAATTCAGTACACTTGCAACCATTAGATGTGCAAGAAGGATGAGTCCCGCACACTGTGAAAACAGTGGGAGCTATTCTAAGGCTAGAGGGCCTATGTCTAGATTGGATCTAGACACGTACTCAGAAAGTTTTGTAATGCAAATGTATACATTACAAAGGAAAACATATATGTAGTAAGTTTGAGTAAGGTACAAGAAGTTGATAAAACCTACTAACCAAAGCCTTCTCATAGGCTTAACATGATGAGTCATGTCATATATCATTTCAATTGCATTAAGATGAACAACTACATATAAGATGAAAATGGATTATAAAAATATGAAGTAGTAATCAGGTATTGACTATTCATATGTGATAATCACATTTGTCGTTCGAGTTTTTAAATCTGAAAACTCATTTTATACTGTGTTACATCCAAACGGGTTGTAGACACAATATTGAACCCCGTGAAAGTGAACCCGGATTAACATGGTATTTGCCCATAGTCACTTGTATGAGGTGACGTCTCGAAGTGACTAGAGTGTGATGCGATTGATGGCAAGTTCAAGTGCCATAGATTCATGTGAGATGACTAGTCGATCACATAGGCAGACTGTTAGGAACACTTTGTCGGGCCTTATGACCGCTTATAGAGTTCTGGCAAATTTATATAGCCTGGTCGTGGCAAGAGCTACTATAGTATTCTAATGAGTCGATTCTTTTGACAAAAGACTGTTCGCCCAAGGTGGCAAAGTTTCAGATTAACTTTGATTTATGTTACTACGACCTTCGTAAATGGGGTCAAATGGGTATATTTTGGGTTATGATGGCTGTGGCTAGTCGAAGGGAATAGTGCGACAGGAATTGTCCACCCCTTTGTCAGGGTTAAAACAATATCTCAGGGCCACTCGAGGAGTAATAAACTGGAAATGCGTGGCCACGCTCGGAAGGTTTCTATGGTAGAAAATTCCGGTCAATCAGTTATTCTCCAGATCGAGGAAACCACTCTCGATATGATCACTTGCAAGTACGACCTGAAAGACACCTTGCATTGAGCGGGAGATAGTAATAGGACAAGAGAATTGGTGACGCACACTTGTCCAGGACAAGTGGGAGATTGTTGGAATATGTGTCCTCCGACAATAATGCGATCACAACTGTCGATCATGATGATCACATGTTTAAATCTCATTTTAAGAATACATGTGGGATGTAATATTTTACAGTCAACTGGTCCACACATATCGGTAATGATTGGCTGACTAGAGTTTGACATTACTGTCGTGGGACGGTGGTGATCAGTTGATCCCCTTAGGTCATACCTATAAGGAAATACTCTTAATTGATTATTTAATTAATCGTATGCCGATACGAGTTAATTAAATTGCTTAAAATTGACGGATGATTTTGTGAGTAAAGTTAGCGTGTCTTATTGTAATTTGATTAAATGAGATACGGTCTAAGTAATCGACTTGTTTTATTATTTAGATAAAATTATTGTTTACGAAACAATTGAAATTGAATGAATAATTTATTATAAATACAAGACGTTGTAATATATAATTTGATTAACCATTTTGGTACAAGTGATTACGAATTACTAGTGGATTTAGTATATGACATATTTTATGAGTATATTGATTTTTAATATGTTAAAAATACATTACAAATTCACATGTCAAGTAACATGTCACCTATGTCACAATTGACAAATGACAAAATAAAATGGACCTTCCATTTTATTTTGTATGTACCGAAAAATTGGAGGGAGTATTAATGGAAAAATTGTGTTGATTATTTTAATAAGAGAAAACATAATGATTAAGCCTAATCTCTAGCCATGCAACCCTACAAGCTTTTGTGAAGAGCATCTTTTGCATGCATTAGCTCCCCAATAACCCTCCCCCTAAAACCGGTTTTTCCACAAGGAAAATACTATTGGTTTTTCCTCTACAATTATTCATTACCTTACTTATTAATTTTTCTAGTGTGAGAAAAAGGGAACATTCTCTACAATTTGTGAAAACTTAGAGAAATAAAACTCCCATAATACTCCCTCTTGGACCGAAATATTCAAGAACAAATTAATATTTTGTGTCATTTTTAAGTAAGACTAATATTGTTACTAGATCATAATAATATTGGTTATTAAGGATATTCTTGGCTATATGCTTTTGGGAGAGGTTAAAATTTGAACCTTGTTCATCCATTGTTGGAAAGCTCAAGAACTAACAAGAAGGAGATCTTGTTGGTGCCCAAATGACCGAAATTAGATGGTGAGAAATCGATTTTTCCATCTCCCTTTTATTATGTTTGCATGCATAAGATCTAATATTTATTTTATGACTAAATAAATTATTTCATATATGAATATGTAAATTAATGATATTAATAATTTCTAATAAAAACAATGACTATTATTCAAGTCTCGTTCTTCAAATTAATATGAAAGCGGCCTAAACGGCCTAGACGGGTTTAAACACCCATTTTTCAATATATTTTACGAACTTTTTCAATGGCCAGAAGACGTCTTCCATCGACTCTTGACCCGCGCCCAAACAGGCCACTTATTATTCCGTTTTTAAACCAGGGCAGACCCATTCGCATCGCCAACAGACTCGCGCCTCTAATGGCTGCCTGATGCAGGATCTGTTTCCCTTCCAGCATTTGTCTAGGACGATCCCGACTTCAGTTAACCCGAATACATGACGGATCAGATGACGAATCTGCTCATTTTATCTCACATTTGCAAAACGCCATACTAAGACAAATGGATCACGTTATGCACCATAAACCTAATTTGGTAAATGGATGTTTAATTTCCGCCATGCATGCATATCAACATTAAATCCAACTCGACATCAAACACTTAATACTTGAATTAAAAAAACCGACATAGAAAGCTCACTTGTTAGGTTCAAACTAGTGGATGTGCATTCATGCATTTACCCGTTTTATCAATTGTTGCATTTAACCAACCAAGATTGATCAGTAAGAGGCCGCTACCGCGGGCGGGATTGGGTGTCCGATTAAAGGGCTTCCCAATACGTACCTTCACTTCTTACTCAGAAACTTTGCATAGTAGACGACCTTATCCAGGGCGTACGAGAGTCATTCTAGAGATAAGATGCTAAAGAGGGACGTTTCCTTATCTTTAGTACATATGTCAAACACCGCTTTTTGCCTTGGTTGACCTAGGTATAAAGTGGATTCAAACGAGTTCCAAGCATCCCACAAATGCTTGGTGGCGACTCTGAACATCTCTTACTTCGTTTCGAGATCCTTGCCGAGACGAAATAGACCGATCTAAAATGATCCGGTCAAAAGCATTCCTTACACCGCCGACGTGGCTTTCAAAATGACCGCTGCCGTTGTCCACAGATCGGCTGGGCATACACAGGTGGGCCATGTCCACAACGTTCCAGTCTATCATTCGTAAAACTAACTACTAAAGTCTAAAACACACGCTATCGACTAAAATATCTCAAAAATCCAATTACAACGAGTATTAAAAATCCGGGTTGCCTCCCGGTCAGCGCTAGTTTCAGATAAGTCCCTCTCGACCTCTTTTTGTCTTCATCTCAATTGCTCCAGTTGGTAACAATCAAAGCAACTCAAAGCTCTTAGCAATCGATCATAAATCTGCGCATGTGCTACAGAAAAGTATAATTAGCACCAAAATACAATACGAGCATAGAAAATTAATGTTAGAGACCGTCTCAGCATATCAAATTTTTGATGACAATTATAACAGAACCGCATCAAATTGTTCGCCCAACTAAAAGAGTATGGAGTATCAAAGCACAAAGTAGAAGTCATACGAGCTGATTGATCACTCACCACACCAGTAATCCTTATGAAGTTATCGTCAACAATTACCTCTTGGTCAGCCGGTCTACCACTCCTAATGACAGAATCGGTGGCAAAAGAATATATTACCTCTACCGGGCTAGGAGTATTCATTGACTCATATACCTTCTCGTTCCCCTTGTTGATAGGCTCTATCCCATATATTTCAGCCTCTAAGGCATCCAGCTCAGCTTTCCAAATGGGAGATTCACCTGCACATGTCTCAAGAGATACCAAAGAGTCTAAAGGGTCCGTAGTAGGGGGCCCTTGTGCAAAATGTTCATCAATATCATCTTCAACATCAAAATATGCATTCTACGCAGGCGTAATAAAATGAACCTCACTAGACTCAAAATTAGAATCAAATGCAACAACTGAAGGGGAAGTATCAAAAGAAAGAGTCAGCAAATCGTCACATGAGTCCCACTTAGCCTCAAGATCTCCGAATCACGCATCATCATTTTCCTTATCCCAAGACTCATCACAAAAGGGGTAATCTAAAGGGTCTGTTAAGTCTTCCTTATGTGACTCATTGTCTGTAAAATCGTCATAGAGGGGTTCTAAATTATCGTCAAAGAAGGGGTTATCAACTGAGCATATGGTCTCATCCTCTATGTTTCTGTCAATATCTTTTTCATTCTTTGAAACGGTTTATATGGTCTCACCCACGCCCTCATCCATGTCTGACTGAAGTGAGAAAGTGGGTTTAATGCTCTCAATGGCAAACCAATCAAAGAATTTCAAAACCTCATTAAGAGGTTTCCAGCTAAAGTCTCCCTTACCTATTGAGTTAAGGTATCCTCGTGTAAGGCTATTTATACCCTGGATAATAGACAAACAAATTTGGAGGGCAGGCAAATTTACATTATTTTTTGTATTGAGCCACTCCTCGAACCTGTCTATATATGCACCAAAAGACTCGTTCTCATCCTACAGAAACGTGATGGTAAGTAGCATGAGAACGGTCCCAAGGAACTTAAGTTCCCTGAGATAAAAGACAAACTAAAATAAAGAAAATAAAATATCACCGTCTCCCAAGCAACGGAGCCAAAATTTGACACGGATGTTGGAACCCTATCAAAAATAAAAATCAACAGGCTCTAACTAATGCAGTTGAGGTAAGTCGGGTATCGTATCCACAGGGAGATGGGAATTCTATAAGCTAAACTAAGTCGGTCTAAGTAATCGTATCTTGGGGGTTTTGAGTTGTTTTCTAGACTAACGAACTGAAATAGCAAAGTGAAATAAAGATGTGATTAAATAGAGAGAAAAATATGCCAGGATATCGGTTCACCATGATATTACACAATTCTACTAAAGGTAAGGTCAATCGGTCTGATGTGAGAAGGGTAAAGGAAAGGTCCTTCCGGTCCGCTATCCGCCCTAAAATACTACTAACTTAGCTCCCGCCCTCATTAGAGTAGTCTATTGTTCATGACAGGTCTGTTCATTCCAATATTCCAATCTCCCAATCTAGGTCTGAATTTAACCAGTTTAATTACTTCAGTTGCATGCATTCAACCTAATAATTACAGTTATATTCCTATGAATCAATTCTCACATATAAACCTCCTAATCTAATTAAAGCATCATTGTTTTACTATCATGGCTCCCCTAATCCTAGCATTAAAGGAATTAGCTACACATAACAATGAATAAAGCAACAATGAAAGATAAAGCTGTAATAAACATAGTAATAAAAGAGATGAAGGGAGAGTAAAGAAAGTACACAATTGTAGATCCGGAAATAAGCAACGTCGAAACTGATTATAAGCTGAGATAATAGGTGAAAAAGAAAAAGGAAGAGAGCCCCCAAATTACCTAATAATCTCTTATATATAAGAGAGAATTATTATAAGATACACTAAGATAGAATTAAAAGGTCTCGACTTGAAATATGCTGCGTCAGACTTGATTTGCTCGGTGACCAACTATAAGTTAGTCGATCAAGAGGTATCTTCCCAAAAAGCTTTTGATCGAACAATAAAGTGCTAAAAAGTGGTCAATCGAATACTTAAGTGCTCGATCGAGTAGATTAGGTGGTCGATCGAGTGGTTAAAGGGGTCGATCGAGTAGATTAACCCTTCGATTGAGCAATGTTTAGCGCGTAATTCCTACTTTGTGCACTGAACTTCAAACGGCCGCCATGTCTTCGTTACTTGGGAAAACAGAGCGTTTTCGGTGGCGGTGGAAATTTAACACGACAAGCTTTCATCTCAAATTTGAATCACTTAATTATCATTTGTAGATCTCAAGATATGGCTCTTCAAAGTAGGCACTAGTTATATGAAGCTCTTCCTTTGCTCGCCTAGCTACCTTACTTCTATGCGCATCACAAATTAGTAGTTTCCAAGCTTCAACTCAACTCATGTCCTAAATGCATGCATAGGGACATGTTCTAAGCTTGATTTTGCTTCTCTTTGGTTCATTCATGCAAATAGGGCAAGAGAAACCAAAGTAGACAATTCTGGGGACATTTGTAGCTAAACACTACACAAAATACATAGAGATGCGTGCAAATATGGTACAAAAAGTCTATATAAAATGCACGCATCAGTTGCTTTCATGCACATAAACGAGTTACTAGGAATTGCATTCAAATAAATCATATAGACATTTCTTTTGCGATGACCTTCAAGAATAACACTACTAGTTCTTTCAATTATTATACGACAAGTATCTTAATGAAAAACCACTTTATTTTCTTTGTCGCATAATTGAGAGATATTAAGTAGATTATGCTTGAGTCCTCTAACAAGATATACATCGCTAATTGCATGAGAAGTAGAAATACCGACCTTGCCAACACCAAAAACCTTACCTTTCTTGTTATCTCCAAAGTTAACCTTACCTCCATCAAATTGTTTAAGTGAAAGAAACAGGTTTATATGTCCAGTCATATACCTTGAACAACCGCTATCAAGGTACCATAGATTATTTTCTTTCACCACAACCTGCAAAGAGATTAGATACAGTTTTTAGGTACCCAAGCAAGGTTGGGTCCATTAATGTTAGTCACCCTAAAGATTAGATATTTTCTAACCCAGAATTGTCTAATGGTTTTTCGTTTGATAGAAGAATGGGTTTGTACCGGAGGTGTCCTAGTGTGGACATGGGCCACCTACGACACCCAATCGATCTGTGGGACATGGCAGCGCTCTATTGAAACCCACGCTCGGTGGCGTAAAAATGCTTTCGACCGGATCGTTTTAGATCGGTCGGTTTCGTCTCGGCAAGGGTCTCGAAAAGATGCAAGAGATGTTCGGAGTCGCCACCAAGCATTTGTGGGATGCTCAGAACCCGTTCGAATCCACTTTATACCTAGGTCAATCAAGGCAAAAAGCGGTGTTTGACATAGGTACTAAAGATAAGGAATCGTCCATCTTTAGCATCCTATCTCTAGAATGACTCTCGTACGCCCTGGATAAGGTCGTCCACTATCCAAAGTTTCTGAGTAAGAGGTAAAGGTACGTATTGGGAAGCCCTTTAATCGGACACCCAATCCCACCCGCGGTAGCGGCCTCTACTGATCGATCTTGGTAGGTTAAATGCAAAAGTTGATAAAACGGGTAAATATATATTCATGAATGCGCATCCACAAGTTTGAACCTAACATGTGAGCTTTCTATGTCGTTTGTTTATCCAAGTATCAAGTATTTGATGTCAAGTTGGATTTAATGTTGATTTGCATGAAAGATGGGAATTAAACATCCATTTACCGAGTTAGGTTTATGGTGCATAACGTGATCCATTTGTCTTAGTAAGGCGTTTTGAAAATACAATGTAAAAGAGCAGATTTGTCATCTGATACGTCCTGTATTCGGGTTAACCAAAGTCGGGATCGTCCTAGACAAATGCTGGAAGGAAACAGGGTCTGCATCAGGCAGCTTATATAGGCGCGAACCGTCAGGCGATGTAAACAGGCCTGTCCTGGTTTGAAAATGGAAAATGGTTGGCCATGTTTAGGCGCGAGTTAGCAGACTGTCCAAGGAACGTCTTCTGACTGCTAAAATGTTTGTGAAATAGTTTGAAAAGAGGGTGTTTGAACCCGTCTTGGTTTAAAAAGGTCGTTTAGACCGCTTTTGTGTTGATGTAAGGAACGAGACTTGTACAATCATCATTGTATTGATGATATTCGATGTCGGGTTCGGTTTTGCAAGCTTGACATGAATAGTTTTGAAAATGACTATGAACTAATTGTTTTAAGTTCATTTGTTTGTGATTAGTCAATGTCTATCATCGTACTCGGGTGTAAAACGACATGGTATGTGGAACCAAGGATGATTTTGTATTTATGACTAATGTGCTTGTTTTGAAATGTAAAGAAATGAAATAAAAGGTTTTAAAATACCATTAAAATGTATTTAACCAAATATTATCACCGAAACATGGATAAAACCGTCATGGTATTAGGAACCAAGGGTGAAAATGTTTTATGGTTAAAAGTTTATCATGAAAAATGATTTGAAATATTTGAAAGGGTAAAAATCGATTACAAATAAGAAATGAAATAAGGAGGAAGATGAGACTAAACACGGCTGGATTAAGGCCTGAGAGGGGGTTTAGGCGTGAGCCCTCCTACTATACAAGCAGCCCCTGTCTCCGGCCAAAATCTGGTTTTGGCCCATTTAACCTATGTTTGAATCATGTTATGCATGTTTTAGCATGTTATAATCATAAAACAGATGAAAAACATGATAGAAGAGGATTTTTACACCCTCGTACTTACATGCTAGGCTTGAGATGAGAAATCGACGAAAGTGTATCAACTTGTTTGGTCGAAAAACTCGGTTTGAAAACAGTTTAGCAATGTAAAAGGGTGTTTTAAGTTTAGTGATGGTGTAGTTGGTCGAGATGGCCGGTCAAGTGATTTAATGCACGATGACGGTACCAAACAATGTGTAAGGCTTGTATTTTCGATCAGTCGGTCGAAAACACGTGTCAATGTTTGACTTAAGAAGTCGAGCCGAGAATTTTAAGGGAAAAATGAGGGGGCGGACACTCGCGTAAGGTATTATGGTGTGTGAAGGCGGGTATTTATAGAGAAATGGGTGGTTGTGTGCGTTTTGAGTGACGTGGCCGATGGGCTACTCGAAGTGGCGCGAGCCATTTCGCGGGTCTCGAGTTATCTTGTCACTATCACGCAATAAAAATCATGATTTGTTATATCCTATGTTTTGGATGACATGATTTGTACTTGACCATGAAGCATTCCGGGAATACTTAACATGGAAGCTTTGATAAGTTTTTTTTTGTGATTGACTCGGTTTGACTCGTTGTTGGAGTCGGGATTTGAATTTTTGAGTCGATTTTTGGTCCGGTGTCGGTTTTGACTATAGTTAGTGTCATTGTGACCCCGTCGTCATGAATTAAACACTCTAGGTACTTTTGAAAAGTTTTGAAATCTTTTGTTTTCGAAATTGTTTTAAGTTTTCCGACGTATAGTTATACAAAACTGTCGATTAAACGCTGCGATTCCAAAGCATGTTGTAGTACGATAATCATCAGGTGTTTGTTGGAGACTCTACAGATACTGGGTATCTACAGAGCCCCCACTTTGACTGCGGCTTGGACAGGGCAAAAGTCAAAGTATAGTCCCCAGGTCAATCGAAGATTACAACCTGGAGACCGGAGCGACGTGGAGGCAGCTTGAAAGGGTTCGGGCCAAGGACCTGCCGTCGGGAAGGGCGACACCAAGGCGACTTGGGGATATAAGTTAAGGACCTGTCATCGGGAATAGTTTAGTGTAACACCCCCATACTCCAAGTGCCTTACCAGGACCACTCAGGTATGGAGACATCACCATCTCGGTTGCCCGAGGTATGATAATCAAATAGACAAAATAGAAACAACATTTATTATAATAGTTTAATGAAAGAATACAATCCTCGAAACCAAACTGAAAGTGCAATACATTATTCAAACTGTCTTTCTCAATCGAAATGTAAATAAAGACTAAACTACAGCGGAAGACTCTATCGTCATGTCGTGGCCATCCCCGACTATCCAGTACCATCTCTATACCGCTCAATATCCGCTCACCATCCCCGAATGGATCCCCGCAGTTTTACAAAACAACACCGGTCGCATTAATCACACAATCAATACGGACAACGAGTAATAAGGCAAACAGACAAACAACGCCACACACACACACACACACACAACCAACCGTCTCAATCACCGATCGTCCACCGGACCAGCCGCGATGGGGGACCGCAGCCGTTCCCACCTAAGCCCCGCTCATCGTACGAGCGATAACCCCGTATCATTAATGTGCACATCCCTTCGTGGCGGGTTCCACAGAAGAAAGCGAAACTAGGGCGTGAGATCACTCCCGCAAGTGACCCCACTCAGCCGAGAACGCATCTCGAGAGCCATCAACAACCATAACCACATTACAATCACAATCACAATCATACCAAATAACTAACTACAACACATCACCAATATCCCATTATGGGACTAATACTGAGTAGGAAATCCTACCTGGAAAGCAAACACGCAGACGATCTAAACAAATTTGTCTCAAAACGGCTCCTCTACGAACTCTCCTCCTATCATACATAACACATAAAGACTACCATTCAATTCCTACTCATAAAATCCCCAATTGCTAAATTAGGGTCTCAACTACCTTATCAAAACATTATAAAACTTTATGTTAAAAGCTTACCCTCGACGCAAGGAATCCAACAACACGAAAAACAACGAGAATCGACCGTCTAACTCCGGAATCGTTAAGGATGCGATTAGGAAGAAGAACTTTGTTTTCTCTCTTAAACAAGTTTTAGGTTTTGGTAAAAGTGTTTTAAAACAAAGACGAATTGGTTTAAATACCTAATCGCATAATTAACAAAACCCGAGAAAACTCCCCGTAAAACCGGCGACTCGATCGAGTACCCAAGGTACTCGATCGAGTACTCCCTACTCGATCGAGTGCCCGAGCTACTCGATCGAGTGCCCAACAGGTCAGAAACTATTTTATTCTGCAACATACCCTTACTCGACAGAGTAAGGGCTACTCGATAGAGTACCCCCAAGACCATAAATACGGAGTATTACAGTCTTCCCTCCTTAAAAGGAACTTCGTCCCCGAAGTTCAAACCACAACAAAAACAAAGGTACTCCCTCAACATTCCCACAACATATAAAAGGTGTATAGAACTCCTAAAAACTCTCGCGATCATCTCCTACCCCCCTAAAAGAAACAAGGTTACGTCCCGTAACCATACATACCGATCAAAAGGAAAGGGTAGCGCTCTTTCATTATGTCCTCGGCCTCCCATGTAGCTTCCTCGGTCTCGTGGTTAGACCAAAGGATCTTAAGCAAAACTGTCTCACCACTCCTAGTCTTTCTAACTTTTCGGTCTAGGATCTGCTTAGGTACCTCAAGATATGATAAAGACTCATCCAGCTCTAAGCTCTCTGCCTCTAACACATGTGACGGGTCACTCACATACTTCCGCAGCTCCGATACATGAAACACATTATGCACCCTCTCCAATGCAGCCGGTAAAGCCAACCGATAAGCCACTTCCCCAACTCGCTCTAAGATCTCATAAGGCCCTATAAACTTCTGACTTAACTTGCCTTTCTTCCCAAATCTCATAACTCCACGCATAGGGGACACTTTCGAAGAACCTTGTCCCCAACCCGAAACTCGATGTCCCGACGATGTAGATCCGCATAACTCTTACGTCGATCTGGCCGCTCTCATCCGTTCTCTGATCATCTTAATCTGTTCTACCATCTCATGTACCATCTCTGGTCCTAAAACCACTGCCTCAGCACTATCGTCCCAACAGATCGGACTCCTACATCTCCTCCCATACAACGCCTCAAACGGTGCCATACCTATACTGGTGTGATAACTGTTGTTGTAAGAAAACTCTATCAAGTCCAACCTCTGCTCCCAGCTACCACCAAAATCCATCACACAAGCTCTCAACATGTCCTCCAAAGTCTTGATTGTTCTCTCGATCACCCATCTGTCGCAGGATGAAATGTCTTTGTACTCATCTTCAAAGTCGTTCCCAACGATTCCTGCAACTCCTTCCAAAACCTCGATATAAACCTCGCATCTCTGTCAGACACTATGTCCTTAGGGACTCCATGTAACTTCAGCACGTTCTTTCGATAGGCCATAGCCAATTGTGCCTTAGTCCATGTATCTTTCATTGGAACAAAGTGAGCTGACTTGGTCAACCGATCCACTATCACCCAAATCATATTGTTACCTTGTTGACTCTTAGGTAAACCCACAATGAAATCCATGGAAATGGATTCCCACTTCCACTCAGGCACCTCCAAAGACTGAACCTTACCTTGTGGTCTTCTCTGTTCCCCTTTAACTCTTTGGCATGTCAAACAACGGGACACAAACTCAGCTGTCTCTTTCTTCATCCCAGGCCACCAAAACGTTTTCTTCAAATCCTTATAAAGCTTGTCTCCACCCGGATGAACTGAATATGGTGTGCAATGCGCTTCTGTCATGATTGTCTTTTTCAATTCCTCGTCATTAGGGACACACCACCTACCATCAAACCTCAAGCTACCATCTGTATGAATGGAAAAGCGGGACACTGTCCCTTTCTCCACCCCAGCTCTCCACTCCACCATCTTAGGATCCAAAGCCTGTTTACCTCGAATATCATCATAAAACTCCATGTGCACTGTCATATCTCCCATAGCATCTCCTTTCTGCATCATATGAATCCCAAAGCTCGCTACCTCATCCCTCAGCCTCATCAAAGATAGAGTGTACACAAGGAATGTACACTCTTCCTACTCGAGCATCAAGAACAACATTGGCCTTCCCTTCATGGTAGATGATTTCCATGTCGTAGTCGCCAATCAACTCCATCCACCTCCTCTGTCTCATGTTCAACTCCTTCTGCGTGAAGATGTACTTGAGACTCTTGTGATCCGAAAATACCTTAAAGATTGCTCCATACGGTAGTGTCTCCAAATCTTGAGAGCAAACACCACAAAGACCCAACTCCGGTCATGAGTAGGGTAGTTCTCCTCATAAGGCTTCAACTGCCTAGAAGCATAGGCAATCACTTTACCATTCTGCATCAACACACATCCCAACCCATTCTTCGAAGCATCGGTATAAACCTCAAAATTCTCGCTTCCTTCAGTAATGCTAAGACAGGGAGTCGTGGTCAAACGCTCCTTTAATGTTTGGAACGCCGTCTCACAACCCTCATCCCAACGAAACCTGTTCTCTTTCCTCATCAACGCTGTCATCGGTCTAGCTATCTTGGAGAAATCTTTCACGAACCGCCTGTAGTATCCAGCTAAACCCAAGAAACTTCTAACCTCCACAACATTCTTTGGTGCTTCCCATTTTGTCACCGCCTCAATCTTCGCCGGATCCACTGACTACTCCATCTTTAGAAATTACATGCCCTAGAAAAGCAACTTTCTCCAACCAAAACTCACACTTAGACAGCTTAGCATACAACTCATGATCTCTCAAAGTCTGCAACACGATCCTCAGATGCTCCTCATGCTCCTCCTTAGTCTTAGAGTAGACTAAGATATCATCTATAAACACCACTACGAATCGATCCAAGAACTCACAAGATCCTATTCATCAAGTCCATAAACACTTTGCCGGCGCATTAGACAACCCAAACGGCATCACCACATACTCATAATGGCCATACCTCGACGTGAAAGTTTGTCTTCGGTATGTCCACATCTCTAATCTTTACCGATGGTACCCGACCTCAAATCGATCTTAGAAAAGACCGTTGCACCACTCAACTGATCAAACAGGTCATCTATCCTTGGCAAAGGATACTTGTTCTTTATCGTCACACGGTTCAACTCCCGATAATCTATGCACGACCTCATACTCCCATCTTTCTTCTTTACGAACAGAATCGGTGCTCCCCAAGGTGATACACTCGGTCTAATGTACCCCTTTTCTATCAAATCATCCAACTGCTTCCTAAGCTCCTCCATCTCCTTAGGACCCATACGGTGCGGTGCCTTAGAGATTGGCCCCGTCCCTGGCTTCAACTCAACGGTGAAATCTATCTCCCTCTTTGGTGGCACCCCGGAATCTCCTCCGGAAAAACATCTGCAAACTCTCCCACCACTGGTATCTCGTCAATCGCTGGGGCTCTCTATCCGGTCATCTCTCACATGGCACAAAATCGGAGGACATCCCTTCCTCGAATACGACTTCAAGGTGACAAATGCAATCAACTTAACTTTGGGTTTAACTAGAAACCCACGATAAGACACACTTACACCCTTAGGACCTCTTAGGGACACTTTCTTTTGATGACAGTCTATCTTAGCCTTATACTTTCCTAACCAATCCATCCCAACTATCATCTCAAAACCATTAAAAGGAAACTCTAGCAAGTCTACAGGGAAATCGACTTGCCCAACTATTAAAGATACATCTCTAAACAACCTCCCACACGATACGGACTCACCCGAAGGTATGAATACTTGCTCTTTAACCACTCATATACTCTCAAACCCAATCGCTTTACATGACTCGAAGACACAAACGATTGAGAAGCCCCGAATCAAACAAAACAAACGTAGGAATACCATTAACAAGGAATGTACCGGTGATAACGTGCGCATCCTCCTCACCGCCTTCTTCTCCATCATGAACAACTTGCCATCGGTCTTCCGCCCACCTCCCCGGGACAAGATTACTAGGCGATGCGGTCGCTTAGCACCCGACCCTTGATTGTTGTTGTTGTTCATCGGTGTCTTCCGATAAGAATTACCGCCGTTGCGGTTGCCTCCACTCTGGTAGCTCGACTTCCCCGGTTTGGCCATGATCCCGCCGGTCATTTGCTCGCAAAGCTCGCGCAGTCTCCGGAAAGATCCCGGTGCACTCGTGCACTCATGTCTCTTGTGGCCTACGCCACCACAACTAAAGCGAGTCACTCCCGGTGTTGCTCACACTCCCACGACCTCTCCCAAAGGAAGTTCCGGACTAAACCCGGATCCGAGAAGAAAACCCCTTAGGCTGATTGTGGTTGCCTTTCTTGTAATTAGATTGGCCACCACCCTCGCTCTCCGACTTCCTCTTCTCACCACCAGACCTCTCCCGAGCCATCTCCACTAGTCTCTCGCTCTCCCGACCCTCTCATATGCCTCCTTCACATCAGTGAGGACTCCCACGGGTAACTTATCCATAATCTTCGTGGTTAGTCCACTCTCAAACCTCAAAGCCAAATTCTCGTCACTCAAACCCATGTCCTCGATATCTAGATTTCTCATTGAACTATCGTAGTACTCGGCCACGGACATCTCGAAGTCATCTTAAACTTGTCGAACTCCTCCCTCAACTTACTCCTCACATGTTCTGGTACGAACTCCTTCCTCACAGCCCTACGAAACTCCTCCCAAGGTATAGCAGGTAATCCTTGGTTGGTATACAACTCCTTAGCACTCACCTTCACCGAATCCCACCACTTGCCACCGCCTCCCTCGGATAAAATGCAGCCTGATCCACTCTCATCTCATCCGGACAATGGACTAAGTCCAAGATGTGTTTCCATCTCCCTCAGCCAACTATCGAGAAGGTTAGGCTCCTCAACTCCCTTGTACTCTTTTGGGTTGAACCTTGCAATATAAAGGCTGACTTTAGCATGGTCAACTTCCTTCTCCTTTTCCTTATTCTTGTCCTCGTTCACTTTCTTCAGGGTCTCAGTAAGAGCGTCCTGGTGCTCTAACATCTTAACGATGTCATCCATAGTCATAAGCTCTGCTCTAGCGTACAAGGCATTTTTCTTGGGCGGCATCTTGAAACTATACGTATACAAGAAAGGGTAAACATGAACATGCGCACTAAACTTCAAAACACGAAAACTCGCTGCCCAGAACCTACTCGATCGAGTATCCAAACCCACTCGATCGAGTGACGGGTTACTCGATCGAGTGCCCCTATGTACTCGATCGAGTACCCAAACTCCCGAACCAAACAGACCTTCTGATCTCTAACCCACTCGATCGAGTATCTAGGCTACTCGATCGAGTGACTCCCTACTCGATCGAGTACCCCTAGTTACTCGATCGAGTGCCCCAAAACGCGATTCGGACTCAATTTCGCTTAAAAACCTATCCGATCGAGTCAGTCTTACTCGATCAAGTACCACTAATACGTAAAAGCTACCCGCATATTACGTCACATACTAGCATTGCTAACTTTATAAAAATCGCATGATATCATAATCAATATGCTACGCATCTATTCTACTTATCAATAAAATCAAATCATCATGCTATAAAAGCCACATCATAAATCATTCAACATGTTATCATCTCATTAACATGTTTCAACATATAATCATTTTCTTTCACATGCTCAACCTCCTATTTTCAACACCAAACAATCAACATACTTCATCACCTTGTTGCACAAGTTACTAAGCACACACATGACTCAACACACATTTCCCCCATGTGACCGGTTCAAAGTTGTAGGGCGACCCCGGCGACTTTAGGACGTCTCCCAAGCCTTTGCACTAGCTCCTACAACTTTTCCCCCGGGTTCATTTTAATTGACTCCCTATGTTCATTAAGTTCATTGGTTACGGGTTTCGGATCGTCGCTCGATACCATTTGTAACACCCCCATACTCCAAGTGCCTTACCAGGACCACTCAGGTATGGAGACATCACCATCTCGGTTGCCCGAGGTATGATAATCAAATAGACAAAATAGAAACAACATTTATTATAATAGTTTAATGAAAGAATACAATCCTCGAAACCAAACTGAAAGTGCAATACATTATTCAAACCTATGCATTTCTCAATCAAATGTAAATAAAGACTAAACTACAAATGGAAAGACTCTATCGTCATGTCGTGGCCATCCCCACTATCCAATTACCATCTCTATACCTGCTCAATATCTGCTCACCATCCCCGAATGGATCCCCGCAGGTTTTACAAAACAACACCGGGTCGATACTAATCACACAATCAATACGAACAACGGTAATAAGGCAAACAGACAAATTTGAACCGCCACACACACACACACACACCAACCAACCGTCTCAATCACTGACTGTCCACTGGACCAGCCCTGCCAATGGGGGACCGCAGCCGTTCCCACCTAAGCCCCGCTCATCGTACGAGCGATAACCCTGTATCATTAATGTGCACATCCCTTCTGTGGCGGGTTCCACAGAAGGCGAAACTAGGGCGTGAGATCACTCCCGCAAGTGACCCCACTCAGCCGAGAACGCATCTCGAGAGCCATCAACAACCATAACCACATTACAATCACAATCACAATCATACCAAATAACTAACTACAACACATCACCAATATCCCATTATGGGACTAATACTGAGTAGGAAATCCTACCTGGAAAGCAAACACGCAGACGATCTAAACAGCTTGTCTCAAAACGGCTCCTCTACGAACTCTCCTCCTATCATACATAACACATAAAGACTACCATTCAATTCCTACTCATAAAATCCCCAATTGCTAAATTAGGGTCTCAACTACCTTATCAAAACATTATAAAACTTTATGTTAAAAGCTTACCCTCGACGCAAGGAATCCAACAACACGAAAAACAACGAGAATCGACCGTCCCGAACTCCGGAATCGTTAAGGATGCGATTAGGAAGAAGAACTGCTGCTTTCTCTCTTAAACAAGTTTTAGGTTTTGGTAAAAGTGTTTTAAAACAAAGACGAATTGGTTTAAATACCCTAATCGCATAATTAACAAAACCCGCGAAAACTCCCCTCAGTAAACCGGGCGCTCGATCGAGTACCCAAGGTACTCGATCGAGTACCCCCCTACTCGATCGAGTGCCCGAGCTACTCGATCGAGTGCCCAACAGGTCAGAAACTATTTTATTCTGCAACATACCCTTACTCGACAGAGTAAGGGCTACTCGATAGAGTACCCCCAAGACCATAAATACGGAGTATTACATTTAGAGTCTGTTGACTGTCCGTGTGGGTCGTTTAAAGTCCGTTAGACTACGTACAAAGGCTCGCCATCCATAAGAAGGAGTCATACCTGAGGCATCTTCGGGATATGTCCTTGAGTCATTTCTTGTTTGCGGGAATAGGCTCGCCAGCCGTGTTGCGGATATGATGGGGCTCGCCAGCCGCGTTACGGGTATGATGGGGCTCGTCAGCCGCGTTGCGGATATGATGGGGCTCGCCAGCCGCGTTTAGGTTGCGTTGTGAGGCTCGCCAGCCATGTTGGATGTGCGTTGTGAGGCTCGCCAACCATGTCGAATGTGCGTTGTGAGGCTCGCCAGCCGCGTTGAAGGTGCGTTGTGAGGCTCGCCAACCATGTTTGAATGTGATGCGTTTTGAGGCTCGCCAGCCATGCTGAGAATGTGATGCGTTTTGAGGCTCGCCAGCCATGTTGAATATGGTGCATTTTGAGGCTGGCCAGCCATGTTGAATGGTCGACCGTGGGAAATAGCCGTGTCGAACGGGCCTATTTCCTGAGGTCGTTGAGTTTAGCGGGCTCTGTAGGGAAGCCTCTGATATCTTACTGTAATATCTCGGTGATTATATTGGATGTTTGTGGCGCCAGAAAGGAATAGGGTTGTGAGCTTGGGTCCCGTGGTTGGCAGTGATTTTGAATCTCGAAGGGAGGTAACGGTTGTTATCGTCGTTTGTTGGAAGTTTGTAGAAAAGGGCAGATGTGTATTCTGCCGTTTGATGCGTGTTTGGGGATAACGGTTTTGATTTCGTCTGCCCATGATTTGAGATTCGTTAAGGGTAGTGAATTTCACTATCCTGTTTGAAGGCGTGACAGTTTTAAATGCCGTTCCTTTGAGATTTGAAAAAATAGCGAGTTCCGCTATTTGTTTCCGTGATTTAAAAATATCGTTGAGAATTTTGTGAAAGCGGGGAATTCGAATTTCCCTATTTATTTTCGTTTGAAAATGACAGTTTTTAATGCCGTCGTTTGAAAACTTGTGATTTGTGGAAATAGCGAATTTGAAGTTTACTATTTTGTTTTTGTATTTGAGAAAAGACGGTTTTTAATTCCGTCGTTGAAATCTGGTGAAAGTAGTGAATTTGAATTTCACTATCTTGTGTTTGTATTTGAAAAAATGACGGTTTTTACTCCGTCGTTGAAATTTTGAAGTTTGTCCGCTGAAGAAAGCAGGGAACGCCTGATTGAGGCGCGAGTTCTTTTGCGAGGGAATGGGGCTTCCCTATTTTTTTGTAAAAAGACGCGAGAGAAGGTTGCTTCTCATTTCACTTGTCTTCCTCGACACAACATCAAAAAAACCCGATAAATCGCCATTTTCGACCTTATTCTTTGCTTGTTTTCGTGCCTCGAACACCATGTCATCTCAAGGTATGTAAATCCTCTTGAATCCATTTGAATTTGTTTGTCTTTGTGTTAATCGAATTAGGGCGAAACCTTAACCCTTCGAAAATTGATTTGGGCGTTTTTGTTTAGCCCGTTCTTGAGTGAAATTGATGATTGCATTGCTTCCTAGGCTCGAAAAACATGAGTGAGATGGAAAATCGTCTTATTTCACAATGCCATGTTTTTTTGCTTGAGTTATGTGCCCCACTAGGTTGCATTGTAGTTAGGGAAGACCGTCTTTGCTATGTTGAGCCTTCGTTGGGCGTTGTGGGCAAAATTTGAATTTTTGCCTTTTTGAGACGGTCTTATGTCTGCCGAAATAAGCGTCTGTTCGAGCTCAAATTGAGCCGGTTTGTCTCGAAATAGACCTTAACGGTAGTTTAGGTCACTTTGAAACGTGATTAAATCACGTTGTTTTGTTGTGGTCGTATTTTGAATTTTTTTTTACCTGGTTGTGCCCGAATTGGCGTAAAATTGTCTTTTTGAGCTGTGAAAAATACCCAGTTGTGTCGGAAATTTTTATTGTTTATTTTGTGGGCCTTGAGGTGTTGGGTGGTTTTTGGAATTTTTGTTGTTTTTTTTACTCGTCTTTTGCTTGAAAAAAAGGGCGAGTTATTTTTTTTGTGCGATTTTTGTGGAGTGCTTTGCTGGATGAGCTTAGGCGGGTTTGCCCTTGTTTTGTTTTGCATTTGCAGGTGATTTGCTTTTTTTGGATTTGTCTCCTTTGTGCCGCCGTAATGCCGAAATTTCGGCTGATGTTTTTGTTTTGTCCTAGTTGTAGAGGAGTATTCTGGGGCTTCTGGGTCCGTTGCTGAGGCTCTAGAGCAGGAAGATGATCCTGGAGGAGGAGAGACAGCTGTTACCTTGTCCTTGTCGAGTTGTGTTTCTCCCTGGTGGCCTTTGTCCAGCCCTTGATCAAGTGTTGATCATTGGCTGTTGTCTGCAGAGATTCGGGCGTCTGATGGTTGGGGGTTAACACCAGTGTGTAGTTCCACGTTACCTTTTTCAGTCGTCGTTGAATTCTGATGATTGGGGTTCAACAGCGGGGTGCTGCCCTGTGTCATGGCTCCTTCTCATCGCCGAATTCTGACGATTGGGGGTTAACGTCGGGGCGATGCTCTGAGTCACAATTCCTGATTGTCATGCCGTGCGAAGTCTGCCAGGCATTGTTCCCTTTTTGTCATGGAGTAGGAATGAGGTATTACTTTCATGGTAACCACCTCTGCTTCCGTGGTTAGTCGTTTCTTTTCCATGTTGCTCCTTTTCTTTTCCGATCAGAAGGATAGGGAGTTCTTAGTTCGGTAGGTGGAGGATAGCCCCCAGTTCGTTGTTTTAGGCCAGTGTTTGTATGATAAATACTTGTACTGGATCCTGTTTGTATGGTCAGTCATTTGTATCAAACATGTGTTGATGTATTTTACGTGAGGTGGTTTGTATATATGTGTTTTTGGTTTGTAGTTTATTTTGTTTGGCTTTTTTGTGTTGTATTTCGGAAAAGCATGGTCAGCGGCTGATTATCCTTTGCTTTGCATTTGTTCCTGCATCGTTAGTGTAGAACACAGATGACAGGTAGCACGTATGTACACACGTAATCACGCAAAAGCATTTAATGAAAACAAAAATAACCATGATGACTCGAAGTTAAAATTGAAATTTGAAGAGAAATTTTGAAAATTCTGCGACAGGTCGTCATGTTTGGATTTTTGAAATGAAATTGTTTTGAAATTGTGGGCAATTGACCCGTGTTTGAATTAAATTGCATCAAATTTTGCCGAAAATTGATTTGCGACTCGAAAAATTAAAACTCAAACCGTCACGGATGAATTTTTAAACGACATTTTGCGAGTGTATTTGATTTCATATTTGTGAAATCAAGACTCGGATTTGCAAGAGCTTGAATTTTTGAAGGAAATTGACGTCGTGTTATCAATTTTCGATTTTGTGGGAAAATGCGAAAAATGGAAAAAATTTCGGAAATTTCGACTAACATGGATACGATCCGTCGCGGATCGGGGCGATTAGCCCTTACCCCCCTAAAAAAATAGAGAACGTACGTTTAAAGCTGCGTCATGAAAACCGTGCCGAATTTCGTAAAACCCGAGAACAAGGAAATGTAAGTGTGAGAAAACACGAAAATTCCTGGTTAGGCCCGAAGAGGCGCGAGCCTTAAGGCGAGAGAATCTAGGTGTCAGGAAGAAACATAACTTGATAGGGACAAATCAAGGTGCGGATTATGAGGACCAACACAAAGAGGCGCGAGACCTTTGGCGATGGAAGAGAGCTTCTTCTTTTTTCGGAAAAAAAAAGCGCTGATTGTTTAGTATAAATAGGGACGTTTTTGCTTTATTGTTTGATCATCCGAAACACGAAAAACATCTCTACGAAAACCATTCTTCTTCTTCCACAAAATAATTCATGGATACTTTCGAAAGTAGGTTGCGACATTGGTGTCGGGATTTGTCTCCTCTCGAGAAATATCAACTCGTTGTAATGGGAGTTGGTCAATTGTCGGTGCTTCGTCAAGTCAAGATGCAATCCTCGTTTCTTGAAGCATGCTCTCGGTTTTGGGATTTGAAACATCATGTTTTCGTTTTCCGAAAAGTGAAATTTGTCCTCTTGCCGAAGAATTGGGCGCCATTGGTGGGTGGCCGGGTTGTACTCCGGTGCTTCCCCCGACTCGGTTGTGTTACAAAGAGAAGTTTCGTTCAATGTTGGGCTTGTCAACGAGCCAAGTGAACTCTCTCCTTGCTCCCATGGTGTGGATATGTTGGCTCTTATCAACATTTTCTCAAACCGGTTGGATGCTACTATCTTGGAGGTGGCTAGGAGAAGGGCTATTGCCTTTTGCCTAGTCCATGCATGACTTCTTGTCGATGCCTTGAAGAAGGAGGGGTCAAAGTGTTATGTTAGTATGACCCTTGTGCATATAGTTGAGCAAATGGAGCATGGTAAGGATCCATCATGGTTGGTGCTTGGCGTGATCATTCAAGCATTGGAAAAGAAAGGCTCTCGTGGAGAAGCTCCCTCGTTTGGATCTCTAGAGATCCTCCTAGTGTGGCTCTTGGAGAGGCTAAGGTATGTAGAGCCTCCAGCCGATTCTTCTTCTTATTCCTCCTGTCACCTTACTATGAGGAAGCAGTTGTATTCGGATAGTTTTGCATCCACCGAGGCCTATTGGACCTCGATATTGGTGGAGGAGGGTGGTCCTCATATCCGTTGGGTGGTGCCATGGTGTCACTTAAGGTCTTTCACGGGGTTGCCCGCTTTGGCCGCTAGTTCTCGTTCTTTGATGGTGGTGGGCTTGAAGGTTGCTTCTTTCATTTATCCTGAAAGGCCCATGAGGCAAATGGGGCATCAACAAAAGGTACCCGCTCAAGATAATCCCGTCCAAGAGATTGTTTTTCGAAACTCCGAGCTTGTGGAGCTCTTCGAAAGATGGTGGGCCACTCGGCCGATTTGGAAGGTACCAAACCCCGTTACCACGAAATGGGTCACTTTCGCTTATGTCAAGTGGTTAAGAGCTCAAACCTTGGAAGAAAGGTCCAAGTCTCGTAAGGATGAGGTCGTCGACTTGAAGTATAGTGAGGTCGGCAAGGCCAACCGTGCCTTTTTTGATGACTTTGCCGATGATGTTAGGCCGGATGTAATGAGGCCACCAAAGAGGTGAAGCTCGGGTCCCAAAGAGGTAGTGGGTCATATATGGGCTCGACTTGGACCGAGTATGGGGTCTTGCAAGAGACCGGAGGCCGTCGCCGTTGTAGATCCGTTGAGGATCCGTTCCAAAGAGGAAGTTCAAGCTAGGCGGGCCAACAAGTAGAGTAAGGGGAAGATGTACCCCGAGGGAAAAGGCAAGGGTAGAATGGATGAATGAAGACCTCAATTACCCATCTTACTATTATGTTGTACTAGTGTTGTAAGTTTTTATTATGTTGTACTAGCTATGTATTATGTAGTTTGTGCTAGTTTTACTATGTGAGATGTCTTAGTCGACATCCTAGCTTTGACAAGCTGTAGACTTGCTTAGCTTTATTTGTTGTCAAATTTGTAATCCTTCTCATCCCCTATATACTAAATGAATAGGAAAAGTAAGTTTTCCCGCCTGAAATACATTTCCTATTTTGATAAAATATTTTATTTACTTATCTATTTTGATATAATCCCTTATTTAAGATTTTTTCTAAGATTTTTGTGATAAAAAAAATTCGTTCTTTGTATGCTAAATCGTAACTAAAAGATATACTAATAAAAAAATTATAAACAATTTCACTAATTTTGTTTAATATATATATATATATATATATATATATGTATATATATATACATATATATATATATACATATATATATATATATATATATATATAGAGAGAGAGAGAGAGAGAGAGAAGAAGATAGAGAGAAGAGATCATGTAAGTCCATGTATATGTATTGAGTCCATAAGTCCTATTATGAGCTATTGGATGGAGGGAGATGGGGGGGATGAGATGAACCGACCCAAAGTCATTATAGAAGCTAATTAACACACTTTACTAATCCACTCTAATTAACCACTAATTTACTATATATTTGTTTTCTACCCACCCATTTCTCTCTCATCTCACACATTTCACTCTTCTCTCAAAACCTCAATAAAAAAACCCAAAAAATCCAAATAAATAAAAAACCCAAAAAATCTAAATAAATAAATAAATAACCAAAAAATCCAAATAAATAAAAAAAACCCAAAAAATCCAAATAAATAAAAAATCCAAACATATCAAAAACCCAAAAAATCCAAATAAATCAAAAAATCCAAATAAATCAAAAAACCCAAATAAATCATTCATTCCTCTCTTCCTCATTCACCACCACCCACCACTATCCCACCCGACACCACCCATCGCCCATCTCCACCGCCACCTCCACCACCGCCGTCAGGAAATTCTATAAACTCGTTTTTTTTCTAGATTTTACGTCTCGGTTTTTTTCGTCACTTTTTTTTTTTCAGATTTTGTGTTAAATTTGTTGCTTGGGGTCGGTTTATTTTATTTGTTAATTTTTGTTGGTTTTTATTCTTTTCAAATCTCTTCTTGTTATATGTTTTTTTTTTTAAATTTCGGGTTTTAAATATCGTTTTTTTTTTGTGATATACTTATTTTCATCTAAGATCTACTAAAATATTTTTCATAAAATTTGTTGTTTTAATCATAGCTATATAAAAATTCTTATAATTTGCTGATTTTTAATCTTATATTTCACATTTTTATATAAAAATGATATAAAATGACTAAAGTATATACAATTATGGACAAAGGTTATACTGTTATGGACTAAAGATATACAAAAATGGTCTAAAGTTATACAAAAATTGACTAAATCTATACATATAAGGACTAAAGTTATACAAAAATTGACTAACGTTATACAAATGTGGACTAAAGTTATACAAATAAGGACTAAAGTTATACAAAAATTGACTAAAGTTAAACAAAAATGGACTAAAATTATAAAAAAATGGCCTAAAGTTATACAAATAAGGACTAAAGTTATACAAATAAGGACTAAAGTTATACAAAAATGGACTAAAGTTATACAAAAATGGACTAAAGTTATACATATTTAGTCCATATTTGTATAACTAAAGTTATACATATTTAGTCCATATTTGTATAACTTTAGTCTATATTTGTATAACTTTAGTCCTTATTTGTATATGTTTAATCCATATTTGTATAACTTTAGTCCTAACTTATGTAACTTTAGTCCATATTTGTATAACTTTAAGCAAATTTTGTATAACTCTAGTCCTTATTTGTATAACATTAGTCCATATTTGTGTAACTTTAGTCCTTTTTGTATAACTTTAGTCCATTTTTGTGAACAAAAATAAACCAATAAGTCAAAAAAGTACAATAAAAAAACTTCAATCTCATTTTTGTATAACTTTAGTCAATTTTTGTATAACTTTAGTCTTTTTTTGTATAACTTTAGTCCATTTTTGTATAACTTTAGTCTTTATTTGTATAACTTTAGTCCATATTGGTATAACTTTAGTCCATTTTTGTATAACTTTAGTCCAATTTTGTATAACTTTACTCCATATTTGTATAACTTTTGTCCATTTTTGTATAACTTTAGTCCAAAATCGTATAACTTTAGTCCAATATATAACCGAAATCCTAAAAACCAACAATACTAACTTTAAACCAACAATAATAGATCTGAAAAAAAAGAGAAATAAAAAACCCAAAATACTAAAAATCAATTCTAGATTGAAAGTAGTGACACTAAAAATTGCAAAAAAAAAAATACTCCAATCAACAATAATATTGCAAAAAAAAATAATCAACAATAATATTGCAAAAAAAAACCGTCTAAACTTTAAAATTAGAATCTTAAAAAAAACCAACAATACCACCATTAAATCAACAATACTAGATCTGAAAAAATAAAAAATTAACCAATAAGTCAAAAAAGTAGACTCCATTTTATTTATTATGTTGAATTTATGTAATTTTAGTATAAAGTATAGGTAAATTTAATTTTTCAAGGGTGTAACTTTAGTCGTAAATAGAATAACTTTAATCGTAAATTGTATAACATTAGTCGTATAGCCCAATTAAATTAACAAACTCTATACATAAATAAAATTATATGAAGGACTCGTGACAATAAAAATTATATACATAAAGAAAAAAAGAACAAATATCAATAACAAAACAATGAAAAACTGAAGAAACAACAAAACAAAAACAAAACAAAAAAAAAAAGAAAAGAAAACCAAAACAAAAAAACAAATCAGAAAAACTGAACAAAAAACAACGAAAAAGGGTAAATCTGAAAAAAAAACAACAACCAAATAACCAAAAAAAAACCAAAAAAGTAAATCTGAAAAAAAGGACAAAAAACAAGGAAATCGAGGAGGGAGGTGGGTGGTTGGTTGTGGAGAGGTTGGCAGGCGAGTGGTGGGGGGACGGTGCAGGCGCGGTGGGGGAACAGTGCAGGCGCTGTGGTGGAGAGGCGGGCGCCAGTATGGCGGCGGTGGTGTTGTCGACGAGGAAGTGTGGTAGTGGAGGTGGTGGGCTCGGGATCTTGTGGCTTGGTGAGGAGTAGTGGGGTCGGGGAGCTGGTGGTGGGCTCGGCAGCTGGTCGTTCGTGGCAGGTGTGGCGGTTGTGGGGTGGTTCGTGGTGGTGGAAGGGTGGTGGTGGAAGGATGGTTTTTGGTTTTTTTTTGTTTTTGTTTTTTTTTTTTTTTTTTTTTTTTTTTTTTTTTTTTTGAGAGAATGAGGGGATGAGAGAATTGTGAGAGAATGAATAATGAGAAAGTGGGTAGGAAAATTAGAATGAGGAAGGAGTTATACAGATTAGGGAGAAGTTATGGAGGATTAGGGAAGGAGATTAGGGAGGGAGATTTATGGCCCTCCATTTAGATGCAATCTCATCCATCCATCTCTTACATCTAATGTTCCATATGAGGACTTAGGGACTTATTAGATGTAGTGGACTCATGAGAAAGGCTCTCTCTCTCTCTCTCTCTCTCTCTCTATATATATATATATATATATATATATATATATATATATATATATATATATATATATATATATATATATATATATATTTCATGACATTACTCAATTTTTTTATTACTTTTATAGCTCAATTTTTTTTTTCTAAAAATAAAAACTCTATAAATACCGCGCATTTATTGAGCGGGATCTAAACTAGTTATTAATTAAATACGAGGATTGCTTGTGTTAAAAGTGTTGTGAACGCTTGTTTCTTCCATCCATTTTGTAAAGGCAATTCGGTTTGAATTATCCTAAACAATGCACTTGTGAAAGGGATTTTTGTGGGAAGGGAGAAAGGTTGTTTCTTTTTGTTTTTTTTTTGGGAAAGGGAATGTTTTTCCCCCTTTTTTTGAAGTTGATATGAGTGACGTTTTTTTGTATGTGGGGATGTTATGGTTGTATCCTTCTTGTGTAAGAAAGGACTGCCTACGTATCCACCTGAAAAAGGTGAAATCAAACCATGCCCGTAGTTCAAAAAGTTTTGTAAATTTTATTTGGGTTTTGTCGTTGTATCCTTCTTGTGTAAGAAAGGACTGCCTACGTACCCACCTGAAAAAGGTGAAATCAAACCATGCTCGTAGTTGAGGTGTTTTTGTATAAGTGCAAAATGGATGTTGCCTTTAATAGATCAAAGGACGTTTGAAACGTGGCAAGGTTCCGCAACTTAGACTCAATAAAACATGCAATTTCAAATCAGAACGCATAGAGGAACTTGACTTGAAAGGGGTATGGTGGCCACTAGTTGTGAAACTAGGGAAAGGTTCGTTGGTTGCTAGGGTTCAAGGGTAGTATTTCTTGTGTTGGTCTATGTTGGTCGGGTTTGTGAATTCCTCCCCGTCTAGGTCACTTAGTCTCACTGCACCCCCCGAAAGTATTTTCTTGACTAGGTATGGCCCGGCCCAGTTGAGTTTGAATTTCCTCCTCGGATTGGCGGGTAGTGGTGCTCGAACCGACTTGAGGACCAAGTCACCTTCTTTGATGTTTCTGGGTTTGACCTTTTTGTTGAATGCCCGTTGTATACGTCGTTGGTATAGCTGGACGTTGTGCAAGGCGTTGAGTTGTCGTTCGTCCAGAAGCGTGAGTTGTTCGAACCTTCGACGGGTCCATTCGGCTTCAGGAACTTGACTCTCCAGTAGGATGCGCAGAGATGGGACTTCCAACTCTACTGGTTGAACCGCCTCCAAACGGTATGCTAGGTAGATGGGTGTGGCTCCTGTTGGTGTTCGAATGGAGGTTCGGTATCCCCAGAGTGCGAATGGGAGTTTGCTCGGCCAATCGTGGTAATTATTCTGCATCTTCTTGATAATGGTGACAAGAGTTTTGTTTGCTCCCTCTACCGCTCCTTGGTTTGGGGACGATTGGGGGATGATCGATGCCGCTTGATTTTGTATTTGTCCATCAAGACTTGTGATTCCGCCCGGAAGTGAGAGCCTTGGTCGCTGATGATTTCATGGGGTACCCCATATCTGCAGATGATGTTGGCCTGGATGAACTTGGCCACTTGTTTGGCGGTCAAGACTGCATAGGTCTATGCTTCTACCCATTTGGTGAAGTAGTCGATGGCGACGAGGAAAAAGCAATGCCCGTTGGTGCCTATCGGGTTGACTTTCTCGATGATGTCGATGCCCCAGGTCAAGAAAGGCCAGGGTGATGTCATGGTGTATAAAAGGGATGGTGGCATATGTTGTATGTTGGCGAATATTTGGCAATTTTGGCAATGTTTGACGTAGCTTCTGCAATTGGCTTCCATGGTTGTCCAGTAGTAGCCTAGCCGCATGATTTTTCGGGTCAACATCATTGCGCTCATGTGAGGGCCGCATTCTCCGTCGTGGACCGCTTCCATGACTTTTTTTGGCTTTGTGGTGATCAATGCAAATGAGAAGAATCCCCTGAGGTGTTCTTTTGTGTGGACATGGGCCACCCGCGGCGCGCGTGAAAAGGACTTGAATAAGCCTGCATTTGTGGAGTCGCCACCAATTTTTATGGGAAATTGGAACCGTTCGAATACCTCGTGCCATGTCAAGACACAAAGTAGTGACATGACCACTAAGAACTCGTTACCCTTAGCATTCTATGTCTAGAATGACTCTCGTGGATGCCAATGAACACAGATGTTCAAAGAGATCTGGAGTAAGGGGTGAGGGTACGTATAAGGAAGCTCATTAATCGAACACCTAATCCCGCCCACCTCGATAGCGGGCTCTACTAATGATTAGAGAAATCGTTCATATTTGTATGTCGTCGATTATATGCATGCAATGCAACATCCAATAGATTAATCTTAGCATGTAAATTAAACTATGACGGTGAACATGTAATTTAGCAAACAATTGGGTCGAAGTTGGAATTTAGATTGATTATATGTGAAAGACAAGTAAAGAAATCATACACAATAATAAATACGATAAATAAATAAATTACAATAATTAAAATTACAATGATTACAATGGATAATTGATTTACGTCAAAAGCACGCTCAAAACGGAATTTTAAAGAAGAAAATAAAAGAAATAGGATTAAAAGGTGAAACCTACGTCAGATTAGAGGCGATAATACGATTAATAGTCGATTTAATACGTAATTAGAAGCTACGTCAAAGGGGAGAGGTGCAGCAGATGTTGCGATTCTTCAAAGAGGTGCAGCTGCTGCTGCGTTTCTTCTCAACGTCAGACCTCCTCTGATTTGTGAGTACAGTTTTAAAGAATGTCTTTGTTTTGAACGTGCTTATGATATAAACCTTACATTAATGATACGAAATAAAAGTACAATAAATAAAGTAGGTTTTTACACGCTCAAACTTACATGTTTGACGAAACGAGATTGACTAAGTTATCGTTTAGTAATTGCTCGACTCGAATATGCGAATATAAAAGGGCCCTTGTTAAAGGATTTAAAATATTGATTAGATTGATTAAGTGGAGTTGGTCAAATTGGTCGGTCTATGCAACATGACTGGGACGCAGAATAATCTGAGCTTACGTGGTCGATTGATCAAGCACGTAGGCATCGAAAGCGAAGAGCGTGGTCTAGAATGCAAAGAGAGAAGAGAAGAGCGGACACTCGCGTACCAAATATAGAAGAGAAGGGCTGGGGAAGAGGCACAACAGTCAATGAACTTACAAATTGTCATAAAATCGCTCCGCGTATCAAACATGCGGCCCAATCATCACTAGTGTTTGGCGGAAGGTGCATAAATGAGGTATCTACAGAGCTCCCACTTTGACTGAGGCTTGGACAAGGAGAAAGTCAATATATAGCCATCAGGTCAATCGAAGATTACAATGTGACGACTATGGCGACGCGAGGCGGCTCAAGGGGGTCTGGGCCAAGGATCTGTCGTCCGGATCATTTTAGAGTCTGTCCACTATCGGGGAGGGCCGTTTAAAGTCCATTAGACTACGTAAGGAAGCTCGCAGCCACAAAAATAAACCATAACTGGGGATCTGCTTGTCTCTGTCCTCAAACAAACTCTCACTGGGGAACGTATCGATGACTCTTAGAATCTGCATGTCTCTGTCCTCAAGCAAACTCTCGCTGGGTATGACTCTGGGGAATCTGCCTATCTCTGTCCTCAAGCAAACTCTCGCTGGGGATGACTCTGGGGAATCTGCCTGTCTCTGTCCTCAAGCAAACTCTCGCTGGGGAAAATATCGATGAATCTGGGGAATCTGCCTGTCTCTGTCCTCAAGCAAACTCTCTGTAATACCCGCCCTTTTAGAGACCCTTTGACCAGCGTTGACTGACCTTGGGAGCGGTAATAGTCCTTAGAAAAGCGTGCCAAAGTTACTTTGGGTTGCGAGTTATATGTGGTACTCGATAGAGTAGAGGCTACTCGATCGAGTAGCTTGGATACTCGATCGAGTATGTGGGACACTCGATCGAGTAACGGGTTTTCAGCGAGGGTTTATAATCGCGTTTTGTTTAATCCGCAAATCATTTCCGCCTCATTTCTTCAGATCCTTAGGTCGCCTCTTTCCCTTCCCTTCCATAAAACCTCCATGGAAGCTTTTGAAGGTTCTTGTGCCTTAGGAGAGCGTAACTGGAGTCGGGTAGCGGTCTTTTGCCAGGTTTCTCCTTATAAGTATGTCCTCATCATCATCCGTATCCTTGTCTTTGCAGTTAGGGCTTGCTTGGTAGTGATAGATGATCGTGTTATGGTTATAGGTGTTGCTTGATTGCTGGATATGTCGTATGTTGGCATGGATTGGTTGCAGTTTCTTAAAGGTAGGTTCGCCTACTCAGTTTCTGTTGATAGTCTAGTGTGTCGTTTGTCGTGTCGTTGTTGTTGTATTGTGGCTGTGTTGTGTGGCAGCGTATATACAGTAGTTGGTTGGTACATACAGTTTGTTGGTTGTTATTGTATTGCAGCGGTTTGTGATTGTTTGTCTCTGGTTGTCAAGATGCGTTCTCGGCTGAGTGGAGTCACTTGCGGGAGTTGATTCACGCCCTAGTTTCGCCCTCCGTGGAACCCGCCACGGGAGGGGATGTGCACATTAATGGGACAAGGTTATCGCTCGGTATGATGAGCGGGGCTTAGGTTGGAACGGCTGCGGTCCCCCACTGGCAGGGCTGGTCTAGTGGACAGTCGGTGACGGAGATTAATTGGAGTGGGTGTGATTGTGTGTGTGACTGATTGTGTTGTGTTGTATTGCTAGATGTCGTTGGTGTTGCTAGTCTTATCTCAGTACTGACCTTGTGTGGTTGTCTTGTTGTTTTGTGTGTCTGCCGTGATCCCTTATGGTGAGCAGTCTGTCTTAGCAGGTGTTGATGTTGTTGATAGCTGGAGTCCGGGCAGGGATGAGTCTTCACGAGATTTGATAGTAATAGAGTATAGCCTTTGAGTTGTACCTTTATTTTGTTAAGTTGGTTGTAATGCTTGTAATATAACTATAAATGTTCTTTTATCGACTTTTAATCATTACTTACCTCGGGCAACCGAGATGGTAACGCCCTTATATACTAAGGAAGGCCTAGTTAAGGCTTCTCTGAATATGGGGGGGTTACAAAGTGGTATCAGAGCGACGATTTTGGAACATGTAACAAATGAACTTAATGAACGTAGCGAGTCTAATAAAATGAACCTGGTGTATGTGTGATTGGAGCCCCAGCTGATGCTAGATTTTGGATGAGTAGGCGCCCTCATTTCAAAATCTTGGCCCCATCGTACTTAAGCCAGTCACAGGGTATGGGAATGTGGAGTCCTCGTGTATGTATGTAATGTGTATGTTAGTTGTGTCGGAATTATTGGTGGTCGAGTCTTTGCTAACGCAAAAATGGGTATAATAGTTGCATTTGGATTGTGTATAGTGAAGATTTGGCATGATTAGTGAGCTTGTACGATGATTATGAGAAACGTGACAAGAGTTTATTTAATGGAAATGCGTGAAAGTGCGGGAGTGTATGCTGTAATATGAAAGATGAACGTGTTGGTGTTTACTTTAAGTTGCTAGTAATAGCGAACCTATAAGAGTTTATAATTCCTACTGTAGTTATAAAGATGATAGTTAAAGAAGTATTGAGTTATAATATGAGACATAACATATAGTAATGCGTATATGCCTTGTTTATTGGTTGAAATTTTCCGCTGCGTGGCGATCGATTTATGTAGAATGATTTGCTTATGATTGAACTTGGAACATGATAGGCCTTAATTTGCTATGTAGTGTATGCATTTATATGACATATGAAAGGATGATTTATCGTTAATTATATGTTTCATGTTGATGTGAACATGAGTTTGGTAGTAATGTGGTAAGATAAGTTTAAGTATGGTATGATGACGTGATTATGCTTATGAATGACTCGGTAGCAGGTAAACCGAGTTGGGTAATTTGTTGTAGCGTAATATGACATAAACCTTATTTGTTGAGACGGTATGATACGCTTGAGTGATTATGGTAATACATGAACGAGTATGATAACTAGTGGCGAATTCCGAACTTAGTTTGGAATCGACACGCGATATTGTTTTTGCAGGAATCTTCAATTTACTTCGTATTTCTGACCGAGTACTTAACTATACTTGACCGAGTGCGAGTGCTTACTAGACCGATTAGACCTCACTCGATCTAGTTAGGAAGCTATGACGTCGGAATGTGGAAATTTTCTGCAGATACTCGACGAAATAGCGCCTAATCGATCGAGTAGAGGGCACTCGATCGAGTACCCTAGACACTCGATCGAGTATGTTACTGTACAGTGATTCTGCGGGTTTCTTAAAACCCCTAATTCTTTCTATTCTTCTCATTCTTTCTTCTTGATTTCGAAACCTAAGCTCTTAAAACCGTCAAAAGCTCTCATAACTTTGTAGTGTGGTGACGGATTTGGGTTGTTTCTTCATATTTGTTTGCATTCTTTTACTTTTCTACTTAATCAAGGTATGAATTTCTTCCCTATTTACATGTTTTATCACTTGGAACTTGTTAGAATGGTAGGATTGACTGAAATTTCGATTCATATGGTCAAATTATTGCTTTTAATTGTTGTAATAGGATTCACATGCTTCCCTTCCATGAATGTTGGTGATTAATTGCTATAAAATAGGCTAGAAATTGCCGATTTGGGGGCCGAAATTTTCTAGGGTTACAAAATCAAAATTTTGTTTGATTGTTTTCTACATGTTGGATGATGAAATTGAGTACTACATGTTGTATATACCTTGTTGAAAGTTGGATTTTGGTGATTTTCGCCTTAAAACTTGCCTTAAAACTCCGTCTTAAAAGTGCCCCAAATTGAAATTTGTTTTCTATATCTGAAATTTGGTGTTGAATATGATTGTTTAAGCAAGGGTTAAACTTCAATATGAAAATGGTGATGTTTATTGATGGTGAATATGTCCAAATAGTTACAGTTGTAGAGACCGTCTGACAAGTCTAACTGAGTTGTTTTGTTTCTAATATTGAAGGTTGATGATGATATGTTCTAAATTACTTTTCTATGAGCATGTACAAATATCTCACATGTTATTAAAGCATATGTATAGAATAGCATTTGAATCATGCTAGGATGTTATAATTGGTTGAGTAAACCACGTATATCATGCTAAACTTTTCACAACTATTGGATATGAGTTGCTATAAACTGAATGTGCATATCAAATTGGGAAATTGCTGGTGAAAGTGTGTACCTAGTTTCGTATCCAAGTCCAATTGTATGAATTATGTGCTTTACATGTCTATACAAGTTTGGTTTAAGTTATATGCTGAAACAGATGCCGAGACTGAACATAGGGACCCGACAAAGCAAAAGGGGGGGGGGTTTCACAGCCTGAGACTGGGGAAGGGAGTGGACCCGTGGTACCCGCGGTACCGGAGTACCCTTCAGTAGTGTTTGAAGATTTAAATAGAGAGAGCGGTTTTGTGGTTTTGCAAAAACGCAAAATGAGGCCAACTCGGTGTGTGGATACCACACTCCTGACTGATTTGGGAATAGAGACGGATGTCCGTCACATATTTGAGACCTTGGGCTTTACGGGGTTGTATCGGCTGAGGAAACATTCCAACCCTTTCCTTACTTTGGAGTTTATGAGCTATTTTAGTTATGACTCAGCTGCCAAAACCGTTGAGTTTCGGTTGATGAACACAAGTTTCTTGCTGACCATGGACCATTTTGCTTCTCACCTTGGGTTGGCCAAGCCTCCCAAGGATTCCATCACTGATATCCCTGCTGAGTGCGGTGTCTGCCGCCTAATGCCTTGTCTTACCGGAAAGCCAGCTCCCACCTCAAGCAACATGTTGATTAATGATATTCAACATGTTACCTTGAGGATCTTTCTTCGTTTTCTTTCGAACCTCCTTTATGATAGACCGGATATCAGTAAACAGAACAATCATGAGGTGTTGCTTCTGATGTCGTACCTCAACCCGGAGCGGACCGAGAGGGTGGTCTTTAATGCTCCTACCATCGTCTGCGCTAGCCTTGCTTTGATGGCTACGGCCACTTCCCGGTACTTGAGCTGTGGCGCTATCGCCACTCGGTTAGCTGAAAAGCTAACTACCTTTGAGGCTTCGTCCGAGTATGTTCCTCTGGCTACACCGGTGCCTACTATGGACCGTGACTACTACCTCGACCTGAAATGGTTGAGAACTTTAGCTGATGGTAGCCTTGCTTAGAGGGTGTGGGGCATGAGCTGGATGAAGATTCCGGCTCCTGAGCACCTCGCACCGATAGAGCCGTTAGACCCGGTGGTTTTAGCAGTGGACTCCGATGAGGAGGAGGAGGAGGGTGATGATGGACCTCGACAGTTGAGGACGTACCTCATTGATGACACGATTCTCCAGGTGATGCCTGAGCCGAAGAAGAGGGAGAACGCGGCGGTAGCGGAGGAGAGGCCCAGGTTGGGGAGAGGACCCCGTCGAGTGAGAGAGAGGACCGCTGAGACTAGACCACGGCCGGTAGCACCACCGCAGCATCACCCTTTTCCGTGCTACCCCTACATTGACACCCCGGAGACGCGATCGAGTTACTTGGCAGAGAGAGTGTCATCTACTTTGACACTCAGGAATATGGACGATATGGCGTACACTCAGGGGATTGGGACCGAGGGACCGCATCCGGTGTGGTGGAGTGGAGTCGGGGACTATAGCGGGTTTTTCCACTCTTACGGGGTGGATCAGTCAGCTTGGGGGACGCCTCAGTCCTTTGCTTATGTTGGTTTGACCCCATGGTACGTAGGTCCGCGAGCTGGAGCGGGAGTTGATGCAGGTATTGGGTCATCGGGAGCGGGCACCTCGGGAGGCGATGGTGGTGGTGATGAGGTGATGGAGGAGGAGCAGCAGCAGCAGGAGTGATACTCCTATTTTTTTACCTTATGTTTGGTTGATGGTAGTCGTCGTTAGTTTATGGTAGTTGATGGTTATTAGAACTTTTATTTTCGCATTTGTATGGTTGACCATGATACCGTCGTTTAGTACCAAAATTTAATTTATAATTCCAAACTAAAACTATAGCTAGTGATAGTAAGGGTCGAACCACAGAGAGACAAGGTTGATTTTGTTTGCTATTTTTCAGTCTATAAAAGTAACAATTAATTGGGGGGTTTTGAGTTTGGTTGATTAATTGGCTAAATGCTAAAATGAAAATTCTCAACAAGATGAAAAGAGGATCGGGAACTTCGGTTTACCATGGCAAAAGTCAGGTCAGTAAGGTAGCAGAGGTCTTATAATACGGTCTCAGGGAATATAAGCTAACCTTTCGATCGATGCTCAATTAACCTTACGGTCTATTTATTCCCTAGAATTTCTCAAAGCCTTCGCTCAAGGGAAATTCCTAATCTAATGATAATACAATTTACTAATCTTTCAATCTAGTAAAAAGGTTTATCAAAAGACAACAAGACCAATACAGAAGAATTCATACTACAAAACAATCCTTATTTCTACCATGGCTCACCTTGTTCCCAATCAAAGAAATTACCTACGCATAATTAAATCTATATTAACTTCAAAATTAATAGTAAAGAACAAATTTAACATAATTGAATCGAACTAAAACAAAAGGGAAGAACTCAATCGCTGAAATTAAATTGATGAAAACAAGAATCGAAATAACAAGGAATTAAGGAAGAAAAGGAATTGCATAAAAGCTTACTAATTGAATTCAAGAACAAAGTATTGAAATCGAAGGTTTCCGTCTGCCAAGCTAGATCTAAAAACTGAGTTCTTCAATAATGAAAAGCATAACCTAAAAGTTGCTGCGTTCTACTGATAAAAAGATACTGAAAGTTAATTACAAGTTGGGCTTTTAAAAGTCTAACACGAAGAAATAGATATCACTCAAAAGTCGATCGACCAAAGTGGTCGATCGATCGGTTAATTAATACGAACGATGGCGTTTGATGAGCTTCAGTGGTCGATTGACTTTACAGCATAGTCGATCGACTGGTTGTGCTGTGTAGAAACACTTTTCTTCAAAAACAGCTCCTCACTCCAATGCACGCATCCCGAGGTGAGTGAGTACGACTCTCCTTCTTCTGGGCTTCCTTGAAGTTGCCTCCGGAGGACGAATTAGGCTTGATTTAGCTCACTTCCACTCATTCCTACAATAAATCATAGAAAATGCAAAGTAAACCATTTCGGGAGAAATAGTAGCCTTAAGCTAACAATTATGCATGGAAATACGTGCCAAAACCGCAGATAAAGTGTATAGAATATGCACGTATCAAATCTCCCCGAACCAAACCTTGCTTGTCCCCAAGCAAGCACTATGACCCGTATAAAAACTAAATGGAAAGGAGTATATCTCAGAGCTAACTACAAGCCAATGCCAAACCGTTTAATGCACATAGTCAACCACTGCAAAACTTAAATCAAGTGAACAAATTTATGCATATCATATAATTAAATCGGGCGTTCGACCTTGCAAAACTAATACATTCGGACTCTCCCGGGTCACTCTTCTCTCAGCAAAGCAAATGGTAAGATTATATGTAAAAGAGAGGGAAGAAAAATACAGTCTCTCACCTAAACTGCGACCGACAAAACATGCATGCTTGACTAGCATGAATAATGATTCTAGCTACCGTACATACGCATAACCACCGTCAAGGACTATCACATGCCGAACTATTGCAAGATTTGGATATGTGAGGCTAAGTGGGAAAGAGGGGGCAAAACAATTATGGAAAAGTGAAGGTAAGAGCCAAGCTAGTACCTAACGAACCATTAGAAACCGTATCCCGTTCCTCCGACTCAAAATGTAAACCACGCCATTAAAAGACTAAGCACCACAATATCCCAAGACAAACGCCTCCAATTCATGAGGTAAGCACATGAGGCGTGTTCTTATTTCAACCAAGACCTTATTATTTTCAAAACTCTTTTTTTTTTATCTTTCTGTCTGTTTCTTTTTCTTTTCTTTCATTTTCATTTTCATTTTTTTTTTCATCCTCCGAACTGGTGGTCGATCGACCAGTGATAGCAGTCGATCGACCACCCTGCTACAACCAGAGCACTCTGCCCAGGTAAATCCTTCATTTTTTTTCTTCATTTTTTCTGAATTTTACTTTTCTTTCTTTCTATTTCCAGGCTGAAACATCAACATCCCCTTCACTTCTCATCAATACTCACTCCATCAATACAAGACGAACCAAAACCGCTTCTAATCCGACTAAAATTCCTCTACTACTTCCTAGCTTGGCACAATGGTAGGCTAAGTATGGGATGTAGTTGAGGGCAACTGGCAGTTATGGCTTATAGTGGAGTTAATGGGGTAAAACGAGAAAGGGGGAGGATGCAATAGTTTTCAAAACATGCAATACCGACCACAAACCAATGCGTATAGGCAATAAGCAATCAAAACTCATACACGTGCAAAACATGAAATGAAGGGAGTACTACTCTCAATCCTAAATTAACCGGTCATGAATGTCACCAGTTATAGGCTCTATATCTCAGAAAGTATAAGTAGTTTTCCAAAAGTAATGAGTCCAGTCTAATTATCCGAAATGAATTCCATAACAAAATTTGAGAAATCACTTATAATTCTCGCTAAACAGTTGTGAAAAGGCAAGGAATGGCATATTTGACTAATAGTGCAAAATCATCATTAATAACTCCAATCCGACTCAACTATATGCAAAAGTAAACGTGATATTTTTGATTTTTTTTTTTTTTTTTGAATTTTCAAATTTTTTCTTCCCTTTTTTTTTGAATGAATAAAAATAAAAATAAAAAACACAAATGCAAACAGAAATGCACTAAACATGTGACTGAAATGCAATAAAAGGAAACAAATGCAGATGCAAAACAAAAGGCATATGCAAATACCCTCCCCAAACCAAAACGCACAATGCCCTCATTGTGCTCAGCAGCAAATCACCAGCAGAAAAATGGGAGAATAAAAGCATAATAAAATAAAAGGAAGCTAATAAAGAAAGGAAGGAACTCACAAAATACGACCTCCCCAAACCAGCCAAAAACGGGGAGGTCACCAGCATCTAATCTCCACCATCGTAGTCAGAGTCACTGTCCTCTCTGGACCCCGAGTCGCTCCCCTCGTCCGCCTCAGCAGCAGTGGCAGTGGCTCTCCTGGAAGTGGAGGCACCAGCAGTAGTAGTGGGAGGGGGTCTCCTGGCAGGCTGAGGGTAGCCGCCCACAGGAGGGACAAAGTAGGAAGGGTGAGTCCAGTCACCCTGTGGGAGCATCCCTCCCCGGGCTAACTCCTCGTAAACCGGGTAGAGGGCTAGAGCCGTGTCTAGCCTGTGCTGGTCAAAGCTCCTGCACAAATCACCCAAGACACGTGACATTGCCCTCTGGTCCATGACTGGAGGGACAACCAAAGGAGTGGGTGGTCGAAAAGTGGCCGGGTAGCCAGTGGGAGTAGTAGTGGAGGAAGAGGGTGCCTGTCCAGTAGAGGCACGAGCTCTCCTCGAAGTGCTAGCAGTAGCAGTGGCCGCCCGCAGAGGAAGCCTGTAACTAGGCAAGGGTGGCCGAGCTGTCCCCTCAACAGTGGTAAGGGGCAGGACAGGAGGGTAGCCGGTGACAGGAATGCGGTCACAGATAAAAGAATCTATCTTCCACCGCATCTGTCTATCAACCCAATAGACAGCCCTCGCGTAAGGAAGGTCCATCAAACGTAGGTCAGGGTCGATGGGGTCCTCCTGTCGGGGGAAAAGTAAAACAAGGCGGTTGGCGATACGTGTCACCAACCCGCCACAAGCAATGGTGGTCAAAGTGCACTCACTAACAGTCTGAAAGTGAGCGGCAGTCAAGTAGGCAATGTTATATATACGGGCTGTCCGACTGTCAACATTCAGATAGCCCGCCAAGATCGAAAGCTCAATATTATTCACATTATTAGACTCTTTACGGCCAAAAATGGTATTACCCATTAGCCGTAGAAAATAACGAAGAGGGGGCAAATGGAGGGAAGTGCCCGTCCTTTTTGACCCGTAAAAGTCACTGATACAAGACCACATGACTCGATGAGTATCAGAGGTGTCCGAGGTTCTGCCCTCGAAATAAAGACCCAGAAAACCCGCAAAATCAGCCAACGTCAGAGAGTAGTTGACATTGAAAAGTTGAAAGGAAATGCAAGGGTTGGTCTTATTAGCCAAGAAAGCTTTCGAGTCAAAAGCATAAGACGAAAAGAATTCAAGGGTCAAAACATAATACGTGAACTCAGCCATGTCCACTAAACCTGTCATACCCGTCCCATTTAGCAGGGACACAACCGACTCATAACAGCCTAATTTCTCCAAAGTATCTTTATGGAGAAATCGGGTAGCTGTAACCTTCATCTTCGAAATTAAAAGAGAAAACTTAGCACGTTGCGTAGAATTAGCAAAGATAAACTGCGGATAGTCAGGTAGACTATCCGTGGTAGCTTCTATCAGTAGTGGCGGTCCTCGTGGCCGCTTGGCAGCGCCTTGGCTTGATTGGCCCTCGTACATGTGCTCCTTCCCTTTCGTCATCTTTGTTACCTGCAAACAACTCATTTGCAACAAGAATCCCCTAACAATGTGAATTGAAGAAAACCCGGATCACAATCAAAACTGAAATGTAAATTAGGGTTTCGAAAAAATTGGGGGAAACGGATTTAAACACATCCTAGCTGCTTATTTGCTTTGAAAATCAAGGGGGAAAGGGATAAAGCAAGCAATCAAAGCATAAAAAGGGAAGAAAACAAACCCTAGAATCTATTTCCCCAAATCGATTTTTTTCATCTCAAATACACATTGCTCGAAAATTTCGCATAAAACCGCACCATAATCAAAATTGAAGCATGGAAATGAGATTAGGGACATACCTTGAAGATGTCCTTGCAGATTAAAGCAAGAAAGGAAGAGATTAAGACGGAATTTGCAGACAAATCGCGAAAAAGAGAGAGAAATTGGGTTTGGTTATGATTTTCTGATTTTGGGAAAGTGAAAGAATAAAAGAATAAGGGATGAAGACTTCCCTTATTAGCTGCATTCTGAACCCGCGAACTGGTCGATCGACCACTTGACTTGGTCGATCGACTGGTTTTCCATTTTCACGGCTTCTGGACTTCCCTTGGTGGTCGATCGACTATATGACCCAGTCGATCGACCACTCCCCTATACACAGTAGCCTCTGTTCCTCCCCTGCAGTCGATCGACTGACTCACTTAGTCGATCGACTGCTATCGCTGGCAATTAGACTTTAATTCGTCAAAAATTCATTTTGCCATCATAACTTCCTGTCTTTCTCTCGCAAATATCCAGTAAACCATCTACGCACTTTGCATAAATTAAATTCCTGCAAAAATTATCAAAGGCGCGCAAGTTTTCCAAACCAAGAAATTGCAAATTAAAAGAAATTAAAGAAAACAAAAAAAACAAAAAACTCAAAATGCAAATTAAATGAAATAACAAAATAGAATTCCTAAATTAGAAATAAATACAACCTGGGTTGCCTCCCAGTTAGCGCTGGTTTAAGAGGTCCCGCACGACCTTTTTACCTCAATTTGCATCAACTGATAACGGGTCGAAGTACAAAACCTCGACTTTCCCAACATATGCATCTGATCCGTGATAATGCTTCACATATTGGCCATTAACCTTGAACCTTTCTCCAGCAGAGGTCTCCAATTCAACTGATCCGAACTTTGTAACTGCTGTGACCGTATAGGGGCCGGTCCACCTGGATTTCAGCTTACCAGGAAATAGACGGATACGAGCGTTAAAAAGAAGTACCTTATCGCCAATATGGAACTCGCACTTGATGATTCTCTTGTCATGCCAGCGCTTTGTTTTCTCCTTGTAGATCCTTGCATTGTCATAGGCCAGCAGCCTAAATTCCTCTAGCTCATTCAGCTGTGTCATGCGTTTCTCACGAGAGAGGTTAGGATCCAAATTCAAATCACAAATAGCCCACCAAGACTTACGCTCTAACTCAATAGGCAAATGACAAGTCTTACCATAAATCAATCGGTATGGTGACATCCCGATTGGCGTTTTAAACGCGGTTCTATAAGCCCATAAGACATCATCTAACTTAAGACTCCAATCTTTCCGTGATTTAGAAACAACTTTAGCTAAGACTTCTTTCAATTCTCTGTTAGAAACCTCAACCTGACCACTAGTTTGGGGATGATACCCCAAACCTCTACGATGTTGGACACCGAATTTAGTCAATAAAGCACTAAGTTGTTTCTCTTTAAAATGCATTCCCCCATCGCTAATGACAACCCGAGGACACCAAAGCGAGGAAGATAATCTTTTTAAACTGTTTAATCACGGCCTTTGCATCACAATGGGGGTAGCAATAGCTTCCACCCATTTGGATACATAATCTACGACTTCGAGGATATATTTATTACCTTGACTGCTCGGAAAAGGTCCTTGATAATCAATGCCCCAGACATCGAAAATCTCAACCTCAAGAATGCCTACCTGTGGCATCTCATGTCTCTTGGAAATATTCCCCGATCTTTGACAAGCATCGCACTCAGCAACAAAATTGCGACAATCTGCATGCAAAGTTGGCCAATAGAAACCAGATTGGAGTACCTTAGCTACGGTCCTGGACGGACCGTGATGACCACCATAAGCAGAAGAGTGGCAAGCCTCTAGGATATCCTTCACCTCCCACTGAGGTACGCATCTCCAGATGAGACCGTCTGCGCATTCCTTGAAAACATAAGGATCATCCCAAAAATATTGTCTAGCATCATAGGCAAACCGCTTCTTCTGCTGCCATGAAAGCTCGGGTGGTATCCTACCTGTCACAGCGAAGTTAGCAAAATCAGCAAACCACGGAGGTGGATAAGACCCTGAAGTAGTAATAGCTAAATGACTCTCATCAGGAAAAGAATCATTAACAGGTAACGAATCCTCCCTTTCTGTCAGCTGCAGACGAGATAGGTGGTCAGCTACCACATACTCTGCTCCTTTCTTGTCTTTGATCTCCAAACAAACTCCTGGAAAAGGAGTATCCACCTCAAGAGCCTCGGCTTCGCATCTTTCTTAATAAAGAGAGTCTTCAACGCTGCATGGTCAGTATAAACAATAACCTTAGAACATAACAAATAAGACCGAAATTTGTCTAAGGCAAAAACAACAGCTAGAAACTCTTTCTCAGTGGTAAAATAATTGACTTGAGCCTCATCCAGAGTTCGGCTCGCATAGTATATGGCATTCAAAGCTTTATTCTTTCGCTGTCCCAGAACCGCACCGATCGCATAATCGCTGGCATCACACATGATCTCAAATGGGAGGTCCCAATCAGTGCGGCCGAATGATTGGCGCGAAAAATAGGGCCTCCTTTAACTTTTAAAAAGCGACAAGGCACTCATCAGTAAATTCAAAGACAACATCCTTAAGGAGCAATTGTGTAAGTGGTTTAGCAATTTTTGAAAAATCCTTAATGAAACGCCGGTAAAAACCAGCGTGACCAAGGAAACTCCTCACTCCTTTAACATTCACGGGAGGAGGTAATTGCTCAATCACCGCACCTTTGCCTTATCAACATGTATACCTTTATCGAAATCGATGCCCTAACACAACTCCCTCATTGACCATAAACTGACACTTTTCCCAGTTTAAAACAAGATTAACATCTATACAACGCTGCATGACTTTATCAAGGTTAGCTAAACAACGATCAAAGTCACTGCCATAAACTGAGAAATCATCCATGAATACTTCCATAATATTCTCTATATAATCAGAAAAAATCCCCATCATGCACCTCTGAAAAATAGCAGGGGCGTTACACAATCCGAAAGGCATTCTACGATATGCAAAAACACCCTGTGGACAGGTAAAAGTGGTCTTACTCTGATCGTCCGGATGAATAGGGATCTGAAAGAACCCTGAATATCCGTTTAGAAATCAGAAAAGTTTGTTAGAAGCAAGCCTTTCAGTCATTTGGTCAACAAAAGGGAGGGGGAAGTGGTCTTTCTTGGTGGCGGCATTTAACTGTCTATAAACAATGCACATCCGCCACCCTGTCACTACTCGAGTTGGTATTAATTCATTTTTCTCATTTTTAACCACGGTAGTCCCTCCTTTCTTCGGGACTACCTGAACTGGGCTAACCCACTTGGAGTTGCCAACTGTATAAATAATACCTGCATCGAGTAGTTCCATCACCTCAGCCATAACAACTTCCTGCATCTTTGGGTTCAACTTGCGTTGACCCTGTCTGTAAGGCTTGTGGCCTTCTTCCAACTCTATCTTGTGCATACAAACATCAGGGCTGATGCCCTTAATGTCATCCAAAGAGTAACCCAAAGCCTTCCCGTTTTTCTTAAGCACACACATCAAAGCGGGCATTTGGTCATCATTAAGCTTAGAGCTAACAATAGGCTGGGTCTTGCTCCGTATCATCTAGAAAAACATACTTATGATTAGGGGAAGTGGCTTACGCTCCGACTTTTACCTCTACAAAGATAGGCGAATTAGCTTCAATGGTGTAGCAAGTGTTTACCAAGTTCTCGTTGGCCAAGCTCAAGAGCATCTCATCTTCTTCCTCATTGAGCTCGTAGCTCTCCATTGAGGCTACCAAAGCATCTGGCTCCTCAGCATTCTCCACTGTATTACCTGCACACTCACCTAAACGGGTTAGATCAGCTAAGGGATCCTTGGTTAAGGATTCCCTCCAATTATAAGTAACCACCATCAACAATATCAATGGAATAACACGTATCCTCATCGTGAGTTCGATCGCCTTGTGAGCAAGACTGAACTCAATGGTGTTATCCCCTACCTCTATGGTGATGGTTCCGCGTTTGACATCTATTACAGCCCCAGCTGTATGTAAAAACGGTCTGCCTAAAATAATAGGTATCTGACTGTCCTCTGCAATGTCCAAAACAACGAAATCGACAGGAATAAAAAACTTACCCACTCGAACGGGTACATCCTCTAGAACACCTATAGGTCTCTGAGTCGATCTATTTTCCATTTGAACGTTAATATCGATCACCTTAAGTCTACCAATGTTTAACCTTTCGCAAACAGAATACGGCATGACACTGACACTGGCCCCTAAGTCACAAAGGGCCTTTCCAATTACGTGGTTACCTATAGTGCAAGGAATTGAAAAACTAGCCGGGTCTTTTAATTTAGGTGGCACATTAATTTGCGAAAGAGCATTACACTCTTCCACAAAAGCAACATTACCATCATCACGAAAATTTCTCTTACGATTTAAAATATCTTTCATAAATTTAGCGTAAGAGGGTACCTGGGTAATTAGATCAGTGAAAGGGACCGTTACCTCGAGATTCTGGACCATCTCCAGAAACTTACCAAACTTACGCTCCAGCTTAGTAGCCTTCAAACGCTCCGGATACGGGACTGCAACACTGGCCGTAGGATGAGTAACCTTCGGCTTCCGTAGGTTTAAAACCCCTGTCAAATCATCAATGAATGAAGAATCATGCGAACTAATTGACGGATTTGCATCCTGCTCTGGAGTTCCAGTCGATCGACTGATATGAGTGGTCGATCAACTCACTTGGCTAGGCGTGAACAGTTCCTGACCAGAATTGAGTTCGTCAGGTGATCCATTCGATCGACTGGTGATGTTGGTCGATCGACTGACTGTGCTGGGTGTGAATAGTTTCTGACCAGAAACTATTTTATCTGACGCTTCAGTCGATCGACTGACAATGTTGGTCGATCGACCAGAAGTACTGGCAATTGAGCTCGTTTTTGCACCAGAATTTAAACGAGCTTCTTCATCATTTCCAGAGTCTTCCATTGGCTTGTCGGGACTTTCATAATAGAGGCCACTCCTGAGATTAATGGCGTTAATCGTTTCAATCGGCCCTTCACATTTGCTTGAAGAATTAGCAGCTTGCTTAGCCTCTATATTCTCCAATTGCATCACAAAATTCTTTGAGGACTCAACCCCGGCTGCTTCCATATTCGCCACTTGAACCAAAAGTAGTTGGACCATTTCTCTCAACTTCTCGGTCTCATCTGAGTTTTGAACAGGTATTTCTACTTTCTCCTTGGAAGCTTCAGAAATCTCGAGCTTCTCGAGACGGGTAGAAATAGAAGTTATAAGTGTCACAACGGCACTCATTTCATCACTTTGCTTTTGGGACTTTCCACGTGAACTTCCAAACTCAGCTCTATGGACTGCCATCTCCTCAATAGTGTTCCAACCTTTACTTTGACCGGTATTGTTTTGGAACCTTCCATTAGCAGCTGCATCCAGGATGACCTTGTAATCATCATATAGAGCATTATAAAATAGGTTGCAAAGATACCATTGCTGGAAACCATGGTGAGGGACAGCTCGGACCAAACTTTTGAAACGTCCCCATGCTTCACAAAAACCTTCATCAGCTCCTTGCTGGAAACTTGTGATTTTACTTCTCAAGGCGTCAGTCTTTGAAAGTGGGAAGTACTTTTTATAGAAGGCTAATGCTAGAGATGTCCAAATCAGTTATCCACTCATACTACCTATCAAGGTAGCGGTACCAATCTCATGTTGAATCCTTCAAGGAGTATAAGAACATCAACCCCTTTACTTCATCCTGAGTCACCCCAGCTGGTATAGGTATAGAACAGCAATAGTCTGTGAAAATCTCCATATGCTTCAAGGGGTCTCATCTGGTAAACCAGCAAATTGATTTCGCTCCACTAAATCGATATAAGAGGAACGAAATTCAAAGTTAACCGTAGTAGGGGTAGGTAACTGGTGCCCCTTTGGAAGATGGTGTTCCTTTGGCTGTAGATTATCATATATTGTAGCCGTAATTGCCAAAATGAGAGTACTCAAGTCTTCCTCTCAAAAACCTGTCTTCAAACTGTGCAAAAGCAAAACTAGAAGCAAAGGTAAGCAACGGCCTCAAGGAACCAAAATTCCTTGAGACAAGAAAAATAAACTAAAATAAAGCAAACAGAATTACACCGTCGCCCCGGCAACGGCGCCAAAATTTGATACCGTCGTTTAGTACCAAAATTTAATTTATAATTCCAAACTAAAACTATAGCTAGTGATAGTAAGGGTCGAACCACAGAGAGACAAGGTTGATTTTGTTTGCTATTTTTCAGTCAATAAAAGTAACAATTAATTGGGGGGTTTTGAGTTTGGTTGATTAATTGGCTAAATGCTAAAATGAAAATTATCAACAAGATGAAAAGAGGATCGGGAACTTCGGTTTACCATGGCAAAAGTCAGGTCAGTAAGGTAGCAGAGGTCTTATAATACGGTCTCAGGGAATATAAGCTAACCTTTCGATCGATGCTCAATTAACCTTACGGTCTATTTATTCCCTAGAATTTCTCAAAGCCTTCGCTCAAGGGAAATTCCTAATCTAATGATAATACAATTTACTAATCTTTCAATCTAGTAAAAAGGTTTATCAAAAGACAACAAGACCAATACAGAAGAATTCATACTACAAAACAATCCTTATTTCTACCATGGCTCACCTTGTTCCCAATCAAAGAAATTACCTACGCATAAATAAATCTATATTAACTTCAAAATTAATAGTAAAGAACAAATTTGACATAATTGAATCGAACTAAAACAAAAGGGAAGAACTCAATCGCTGAAATTAAATTGATGAAAACAAGAATCGAAATAACAAGGAATTAAGGAAGAAAAGGAATTGCATAAAAGCTTACTAATTGAATTCAAGAACAAAGTATTGAAATCGAAGGTTTCCGTCTGCCAAGCTAGACCTAAAAACTGAGTTCTTCAATAATGAAAAGCATAACCTAAAAGTTGCTGCGTTCTACTGATAAAAAGATACTGAAAGTTAATTACAAGTTGGGCTTTTAAAAGTCTAACACGAAGAAATAGATATCAGCTCGAAAACAGGTCGATCGACCGGTCAGCATGGTCGATCAAATGGTTAATGCGGAACAGTAGCGTCTGATGAGCTTCAGTGGCCGATCGACTTTACAGCATAGTCGATCGACTGGTTGTGCTGTGTAGAAATACTTTTCTTCAAAAACAGCTCCTCACTCCAATCCACGCATCCCGAGGTGAGTGAGTACGACTCTCCTTCTTCTGGGCTTCCTTGAAGTTGCCTCCGGAGGATGAATTAGGCTTGATTTAGCTCACTTCCACTCATTCCTACAATAAATCATAGAAAATGCAAAGTAAACCATTTCAGGAGAAATAGTAGCCTTAAGCTAACAATTATGCATGGAAATACGTGCCAAAACCGCAGATAAAGTGTATAGAATATGCACATATCAGACCATAAGGCCGGATTTGCTAGTTTAACTTTGTTGCAAGATTTTGTGAGTCGGGAAGTCATCCCGACTCAAGTTATAGGACGATTTTGTATATATATATATATATGCGGGTTATGACAGGTTTCCAAGGTATTTGACCTGTAGGTACTCGACAGAGTACCCCATACTCGGTCGAGTAGCTGCAGGTGTGACAGAATTGAGGCATTCTGATCTCAGGGCTACTCGATCGAGTAGCCAAGACACTCGATCGAGTAGCGGGCACTCGATCGAGTACCACTACATACTCGATCGAGTAGCACTGTTACAGGAACTTTTGAGAAATTAAAATTGTTTAATTGTTATATAATTGCATGTTTGATGTTCAACATGGTTATTAATGAGTAGTAACATATTCGGACCGTTCATTTCATATGTTGGAAGACGTGCTTGGTTTTAAAGGCATATTTGCAACGAATAGTAGAGTTGTGATTATTCTAATTGCATTCGTTTTACATCCGTTTTGTCCACAACTTATATTTCACTGAATTCTATATATACAAATTCAAATGATATGCTTATACATGTTTGACGGTGACTAATTGTTCGAATACGGTTGTATATATCTTTATGATTGACTGGTTGTACGAGTAATATGAGTAATGTCAACAATGAATAATATGGTTTGGATCTATGTCACGATGCAAGTAATAGGTAACATATATAGTTATTTGGTGGTGAACTTCGGGGACGAAGTTCCTTTTTGAGGGGAAGAGTAATGTCGCAAAATTAAAAGGCTGATTTTGAAATTATGTTGTTGTTCGTTTATAATCTTTTGTTGTTTATTTACAAAGTTCTCTGTTACTTTGCCCAAATTGATTGTATGAAGTTATAATTGGTTACCTTAGTTGTGAGGTAATTCATGCGTCGAAGTGGAAGTTCATAGTCGTGGTGCCATGTGTCGTAATAAAATCGCGTTGTTGAGTACTTTAGTGGTGCTAAAGTGACATGTTTTGCGTTGATGGTAGTTGCTACGTGTTGTTGGTGGGTGCTAAGTGAGAAGAGTGTATGATGTGACCATAATTGGCGCATATTTAGCCCCCGAATTAGCCTTGTTTCCATGCTTTTTAGTGCATATTTGGGTCATTTCTTATCTTTAGTTCTTTGTTTTGCATATTCTTTGAGATTTTGATCCCTTGGTAGGAAAGGAGTAAGAATCTTGCATTTTCATGGCAAAACGAGACTAAATTGATCGAATTCAATGACCAAGCATCAAGGAGAGACAAGATTAGAAGGCCTTTGTACATATCATAGTAGAAGAGCAATGTTGAGGAAAGATCCTTGAGTCCCCAAGGAAATCCCCAAGGAATTTATGAAGAAAAGGGAAGAAAAGAAGAAGTTACTATCTTTGTCGACAATCCGAGCGGATTGCCAGCAATCCGCCCGTCCAGCCTCTGCACAATCCGAGCGTCCCGTGCCAGAATCCGCTCGGATTCCCCCTCAACAATCCGTCCGGATTCCCCAGAATCCGCTCGGATTCCGTCGCCCAAATCCGGCTGTCCCGACCTTATTCCGCCCGGATTTCTTCACAGCACGGGTTGTCTTCTTCAAGCTACGAAAAGAGAAGCCCTTCTCTCAGAAAATACCGGGTCCTCCTTGCTCAACTTAAAAAGTGTAATTACTAGTTTAGCCCTTAGTTAACCCTAATGCATCCTCCCTAATTTTCACTATAAATACCCCATTAGGCTAATTAGAGGAGCATGTTCTTCTTATCAATAATTAGTGTAGTTAATATCAATCAAATCTCTCTTCAATATTGTAATCAAGTATTAATCAAGTTTTAATCCAAGTTTTAGTTCTTTAATCTCTCTTTTGTTCATCCTTTATTTTGGGTAATTGAATATTATTTGGGTTATTATTAGGAGATTGACAACCTCTCAATCTAGCATTCAAGTACTTCTATTATTCTTGCTTTATTATTGGAATCATTAGTAGGTATAATCTCTTAATCCCTTTTTAATTATTGTTAATTACTTTCATTTATTCATCATGTTTCATATTGTTAGTATGATTGACAACCTTGCTAGCATGATCAACATGATAATGAGTGAGTAGTCTCTTAGCTAGGGTTAATGGGTGATTAGGGGAAACCAACATGGGGAATGATTCATGCTTAAATTAATATGCTTTCATGTTTTATTTGCTTGCTTGTTTTGATCTCAACTCATGCACATGTTATATTTGATGAAATGCTAAGCCTATGAATCCTTGCATTTACTATCATCTCCTATCTTTTCAATGAGACTTGTAAGACATAACCCAACTCGAGTCTCATTAGACCATGCATGTTGTTGAGTAGGGAAGATTAAGTCGACTTGTAAGTGTTGTACAATCTAATCGATTCGGCTCCGGGACCCAAACATTCCTAGGATTGTAAGATATAACCCAACTCAATCCATCACAACAATAATTGCTTGCTTATAATTTGAGAACATGTTTGTATGATCATATCCCATGATTCCCCTATGATCCCATGACACCCTAGTGCTTTTAATCAATTGTTTACACCCCTTTCATTCATCTTGCTTGTTTATTTTCATTGTTATTCTAGTTTAGTAACCTTCTACATCAACCCAATTTGTGACACCCCCTTAGACACCACTAGTTACAATAGAAATCTCATTTCAACTCCCGTCCCTTGGGATCCGACCTTTACTTGCCTCTTTACTAATTGTAGAGTTGCTTGTTAAGCTATAAATTGTGTTTTGATTCGACCGTGACCAATGACCACATCTTAATTTGTGAACACTTAGCGGGATCGCATCAAAAATGGCGCCGTTGCCGGGGACGGTGTTTGTTTAATTTAGATTTCTTTTTATTAGTTGTGTCTTTCTTCACCTTGAGGAAGTAAAACTCCTCAAGGTTTGTTCTAATTTTTTTTGAGTTGTTTGATATTTTGCATGTCTAGAAGGTTACAAAGTGATTTGCTACCTTTTGACCGTGAAATCGAAAGAACCTTGACGAACAATAGGAGACTTGTTAGGAGGAATTTGAGAGGTGTTAGTGAAGTTGTTCAACCCACTAGTGAGTTTGTTAATCCTTTCGCAATAGAAGGAGAAGAAAACCCATTACACAATACCCCACAAAATCCACCTACAATGCCAAAATTCTCGTCACACTCCGTACCCACCGAGGAGAATCTACCAAATGGTACTCCTACACCGCAACATCTCACCGGAAATTTTATTGCCAAGTCCGCCTTCATCCAACTAGTTGAGAGGAGCCAATTCGGGGGAATGCCTAGTGAGGACCCTCATTCTCATATGGAAACCTTTTGCGATTATTGTGATGCTATCTCTCAAACGGGCGTGACTCAAGACCAAATTAGATGGGTCTTATTTCCTTTTTCCTTAATCGGCACCGCAAAGCAATGGTTGAAGGGCCTTGATAAGGCCACCCTTGGAATAGATTCTTGGAAGAAGTTGGCTCTAGCTTTCTACAAAAAATTCTACCCACCGGAAAAGACCAACATGCTAAGAGCTCAAATTACGGGTTTTAAGCAAAGGGATGAAGAGTCTTTGTATGAAGCTTGGGAGCGGTTCAAGGGAATTTGTCGCTCATGTCCTCACCATGGACTTAGCGAATGGTTTTTGGTGCAACAATTTTGGAATGGTTTATATGAAGATTCAAGGAACATTCTCAATATGGGATCAAATGGAATGTTCACCGAAGTTGATGACAATCAAACATGGAACAAGATTGAGGAAATGGCGGTCCATAACTCACAATATAGTAGGCCTCGCAAAGCTACTAGAGGAGGAAAGTATGAAGTGGACTCCATTACTCAATTGGGTGCTCAACTTAGTGCTCACATTGACACAATCAACTTGAAGTTTGAACAAGCTATGGCTAGACTTGAGGAAAACTCAAAATCATCGAAGCATCATGTCAATGCCATGACGGCATCCTCATCAATCCCAAGTGTGATATGTGAGAATTGTGGAACTTTGGGTCATGACCCAAGTGAGTGTAGGGGAACAACCGAACAAGTGAATGCTTTCCAAGCTTACAAGAGTGGTACCCCTTATTCCAATTTTTACAATGAAAACACCAAGTTCCATCAAAATCTCTCATACAAAAGCCAAAATGTTCAAAACCCTCAAACAACATACACTCCACCACCCATGAGAAACCAAAATCAAAGACCCTTTTACAATCAAAACCAAGGTTACCAAAATCAAAATCCATACAATCACCAAAATGACCAAGGCTTTGATGTCCAAAAAGCGGTCCTCCAAATGCAAAAGAATCAACAAGAATTTTTCACCCAAATGCAAAAATATAGCCAAGCAAAAGAAACCACCATCAACAACATTCTAGCTCACACCAAGATGTTGGAAACACAATTGACTCAACTAGCATCTTCAAGCTCACAAAGACAAAAGGGGCAATTACCACCTCAAAGTAATCCCCCTAGACATGAAACGGTTAGTGCCATTCACTTGAGAAGTGGTACAAGGTATGAAGCACCGAAGAAGCAAGTTGAAGATGAAGTTATGGAAGCTAGTGAAAAGGAAGAAATTGTGCAAAACTCCAAAGATGGAGAATCATCAAAAGAAGAAAGTTCAAAGAAAAATGAAGACAAGGCCAAAGAGAAGGAGCCCATTGTGATTAGACTTCCTTTTCCAAGTCGTCAAGCCAAGCCCAAATTTGATGATCAACTTGGAAAGTTCATGGAAATTGTGAAGAATTTAGAAGTCTCAATTCCTTTCACGGAATTAATCAATCACGTTCCGGCCTATGCGAAGTACATGAAAGATATCCTCACAAAGAAGAAGTCGATCCGGAAACTTGAGACTATCGCCTTCATTAAGGTGAGTAGTGCAATACTTCAAGGGAGTTCACCTCCAAAGTTAAAGGATCCGGGAAGCTTCTCAATACCGTGTACCATTGGCGACACGACGATCAACAAAGCCTTATGTGATCTAGGGGCTAGTGTGAGTGTCATGCCGTACTCGGTAAGTAAAAGGTTGGGAATGGAAGAGCTTAAATGCACCAACATCACACTCCAAATGGCCGATAGATCGACGAAGACACCGTTAGGGATATGGGAAGATGTCCCCGTGCGAATTGGGAAGTTTTTCATCCCGGTGGACTTTGTCATTGTTGATATGGAGGAAGATTCCAACATTCCAATCATCCTAGGAAGACCTTTCCTACACACCGCCGGTGCGGTAATTGATGTGAAACATGGAGATCTCACTCTAGAAGTGGGAGATGAAAGCATAACTTTCAATCTTGACAAGACTATGAGAGCTCCTCGTTTGCATGAGCCATGTTTCATGATTGATCATTATAGCCGAAAAGATGAAAGGAAGAAATCGGAACTCCAATGGAAGAAGAAAATTGAAGATGCTCCATTCAAAGAGCAAGTGAATTGTGACAAGGAGAGCTTGCAAAGCTCATCAAAATCAACCAAGGAAGAAGAGGATGGCCTCATTGGCCAAGAGAAGAAATTAGGAGAGTTGTCTCCATCTAAGCAAGAGATTTTCAATGATCAACTCAATGAAGTTTGTGGTCTTTGGGACGACGAATTTGAAGGGATTTTTAATCCCTACATTGGGCATGCCATCGATCATGATCAACAACAAGGGCCACGGTCTATTGAGGACCTCTACCATAATAATGAACAAGCTTTTGATTACTTCTTCAAGGTGTTGAGCAACATCAACAACACCTTGAACATGCCCCCTTGACATCTCATCGAGAATGAGAGTTTGGTGGAGTCCTCCCTAAACCACCACTTGTAAATATTTCTAACTCCCTAACTTGCATTTCAATTCTTGTATTGCATTTTTGTCATTTTTGGATTTGTATTTACTTTGATCAAAATAATTGTCATGTAAGAGAGAAGTGAGGGAGGGACTAACAATTTCAATTGATGTGTAGTGCTTTACCTTAGTGTGGGGATGGCAAATTGCCTAGGCTATCCATGCCTTAGTAGTGCCCCCACAATGAAGAACACAAAACTTGAAAGAAAGAATGGAAGAATGATAAAGGGAATGCACTGTGCACGGGTGGAACTGAATCCGTGTACACAGAGGAAGAATCCGCCCGTCTTATGCAATCCGAGCGTCCTGCAGAATAGACGCCCGTCTTGAACTGAGCTGAGTTTTGAATTTTCTCGACTGTTAAAGAATCCGAGCGGATTTCTGAAAATCCGCCCGTCCTGAAAAATCCGTCCGTCTTGTGAGAAAGACGCCCGTCTTTGCAGCTGAGGAAAACAAGCAAAATTCTCTGGACAGAAATCCGTCCGTCCTTGAGCAAATCCGCCCGTCCCGTGTTCAGCAAATCCGAGCGGATTGTACCAAATCCGCCCGTCTTTAGCCGAGTTTTTGCAAAGGTAGAAGAAGCAGAATCCGCACGGATTGAGCCTAATCCGCACGGATTGCCTCTGCAGTTTTGAAATTTTCGGCCTCTTTATAACCCCTCCCACCTTCATTCATTCATTCACAAACACTACCCACAACATCAAAACCCTCATCCTCTCCATCATAAAAACAAAAACCCTCAACAACATTCACCAAAAACAAATCAAACCATCCTTCCAACAACAAATTAATCACTCCATCCTCAACAAAAATCAAAACCAAGAACAAAATCTTCAACCTTTGAGTCGATTTTTGTTTTCATAAAGGCAAAGCCTTTTACCTTCAAATCGATTTGGGCATACTACAAATTGAAGATTTTTCACTCTTTTCTTGGTTAGTTCATCAATGGCAAGGACTAAGGGTGCAACAAAAGCAACAAAGGCACCAAAGGCTAAGGCACTCTCACAAAGGCAAAAGGCTCTTCAAACAAAGAAAGCTTTGGCTATGGTGGTGGCAACACCAAACTTGGAAGTGCAACAACAATAACAACCCTCTATGGGACCATCAACATCTTCTACTCCGGTAATTAATCAACTTTTGCATTATCCGGAGGTAACTTTTATTTCCGATACCCATAGAAATACCTTTGTCAAGTTTGCTATGAAATCTATTCAATCCACCAAATTCATATGTGAAGATGCCTTGGAAAAATTGGGTGTTCTTGAACAAACAAAAGCCTTTTTCAAAGCCATGGGGTTGAAGAAATTGTTTGAAACAAAGGAATTGACATACCCCTCCCTTGTCTTGGAATTTTTAAGTTCTTTGAAAGTCACCAAAGTTGAGAATAGAGAAAATCTCGAGTTTCGTCTAGCTAATGTTAGTAGACGCATTACCTTTACGGAATTAGGTGAAATTTTGGGTCTTAGTGATGAATCGAGTTATCTTAAGCATTATGAAAGTATGACCCCGAGCCTCTTTGGGAGGCAATCTCCGGGAAGAAATTTGAGGATTTTCATGCATGTCGTGCTCTTTTGGTCCATCATCCGGGCATAAGAGTATGGCACAAGGTTGTGGGAAATACCATAATTGCTAGGAAAGACACCAATCATTTCACAAGACTTGATTTTATTCTCCTTGAATCGGCTTTGAATATCGGAAGAATTCACACCAAGCCTTACAATTCCTTGAGGCTCTTGGTAAAAAGATTGCTTAATGTTGATAATGGGAAGAAGGGCACGACCGTTATTGTCAATGGCGGCCTAGTCACGGTCCTAGCTAAGCACTTTGATCCAAATTTCAATAAGGATAAGAAGTACAAAGCAAAGGAAGGTGGCCATCTTATTGATATGCATATTATGATTCACAAGTTCAAGTGGGTTGCCCATAACCCCCTTGACACTAAATATGGATGGTTAACTAGTGAAGCTAGATCGTTCACCTTGCCCTCGAAGATTTGTCGCCTAAGTGTCCACCGGACCATTTATCTACTTCCCCTTTCCGAAGAAGCCGAGTATATCATTCAACAACAAAAGGGTGATCTTGAAACCCCCTCCTCTTCCATTGTCATACCACCTTACCCCTTTAAGTATGAAGAGTTCAAGCCGGAAGGAATTGAAATTGGGAAAGACTATGTGACTCTTCTCATGCAAGCAATGCACAAGCAAGCCCATGAAGATCGGAAAAATGCGTATTTGGCTCAATATCCACCCCTCCTACATCTAGCTAGGCAAGGACTCCTTGATCCCTCTTATCCTTTGCCTAGTTGGGCGGATAGAGAAGTCTTATTTCCGGGTGCATCTAGGGACGTGGTGGGAGACAATGAGGTTGTTGGAAATGATGAAGAAGTTGATGATAATATTGAGGAAGAAGCAATGGAAGAAGAAAGGGATGGTGAAGATGATGATGAGCAAGATGAGGAAGAAAGTAAAGAAGGAAATGACAAGGAAAGTGGCAATGTGACCACTTCTCATGAGGGAAGTGGTGATGATGATAGCATGATGGAAGACTAGCAAGCCTTGGAGACTCCTACACTCCCATGGTTTGTCTATATCTCTTTGTATTTTATTTCATTTTGATCATTGTTGGTTTAGTCCTAGCAACATCAAAGGACTAACACCTCGGTACCATTGAGGTGTTCTTATTTTATTGTTCCCATTTGTAAAATCCAAAATGACAAATTAGTTTCATGCATAGCATAGTGTATGCATGAACTATACCCATCCTTGGACATTGGCAATAGTGTCTCACTCGGTTTGGGGAAGTTAATGCATACGCAACGGGAGGTACTCTAAATTATCCTCTCCGTCATAACAAAAACCATGCATCATGTAGTGTAGCTTAGTATAGATTGCATTTAGTATAGAAATCATGCATCATCTTTGCATAATTTCCATCATTTTGTCCATTGAGGACAATGCCCATATTAGTGTGGGGATGGGAATTCTAACATTTAACTCTTATTCAAAAACCCATAAAAATTGAAAAATTCCAAAAATCATAAAAATTGAAAAAATTGAAAACCCAAAAACAAGTTCATTTCCTTTGTATATATTGTCTTGTATATATTGTGTTTGTTTTATCCTTGTTCACATTGATTGACTACGCCACATCCGAGACATGAGGATATTGAAGACCGCATGGTATGATCTTTCCAATCTCCTTTTTCCTCTTTATGTTAATGACTATGTGGCTTTATTTTGATTGATGCGGTATAACAATGTGAATTTAGGACTTGCATTTAGTTTATATGGCATATTAGTTGGTAGAATCATATGCATTAGGATGTTTATATGTTAGTTGCATCATGGCATGTAGTTGCATGTTAGAAAATTTTGCGAAACCGTCTATTTGGGAAGCTTGACAAGTGTATATAGGCCCTAGTAGATGCTTTTTCTTCTTAAAACTTTGCTTGTTAGAATACTTGTAAAACACCCTAGGATGTGTCATGCTAGTATCCTTTGACCCATGGTTTAAGGCCTAGTCAAGAGTACCTTGTGGTGTGATAACTCCTTGGCTACCGTTTATTCCAATGTGACCCTTGAAACCATGCATGCAACCATCATCCATCCATGTTCTACCACATTTTTATCATCAAAGGGAATGGGCACAAAAAGAAATCAATTTGAGTTCAATAAAATGAAAAGTGAAAGAAAGTTTGCAAAAATGCATCAAATGAAAAGAGGAGCAAAAATAGACTCCTAAGCTTCAAATACAAGGCACCCTCGTTACTAATTGGGGTGACTTTGAAAAAGTTCAAAAAGAAATGCAAAAAGTTGTCAAGTATTGAAATGCCAAAAATCAAAAAGAAATGGCAAAGAAAGTGTTCTCAAATGTCAAATGCCACAAGAAATTGGGGGGAAAAACAAAAGCAAACTCCCAAAGTGAAACTCAAATATCTATCGATCCCTTCATCCATCATATCCATTTTTGTGCATGGTAGAGAGGGGACGACCCTTCTTCTTGTCTAGGCAAGAGGGGGAATTCTGCGATCCTCCAGTGTTTCTAACACCATAGGGAGTCTACTCTTGACAAAAGCATTTAACGATTGAGGACAAAGGTACCCTAGCTTGACACATTTTGGAGGTGATTTATTGGTATCCTTCTAGGCCTAGTAGTTTGAACAAATTGCATCTATGAAGGATTGTGTACCCTTGAATTGCTTCCCTTGTAGATAATTTCCGCCACTTGATGAGGGAGTGGCTATTCTTTTTGTAGATGCAACCATTATATGTTTTTGTGTGCTTAATGTTTGGATGTGTCGCCATTTTGGCAAGACCCACCTTGCCTTGCAAGAAGGCATCCTACCTCATGGTTGTCTTGTTGTGAGTTGAAGGGGCGGAGTGAGACCCGCTAATTGTCTCATATCGGCTATATTATTAGGATAGGTTAGTATTGGTCCTAGTCTTTGTCACCTCTTTACTCGGGACGAGCAAAGGTTCGGTTTGGGGATATTTGATGTGACCATAATTGGCGGATATTTAGCCCCCGAATTAGCCTTGTTTCCATGCTTTTTAGTGCATATTTGGGTCATTTCTTATCTTTAGTTCTTTGTTTTGCATATTCTTTGAGATTTTGATCCCTTGGTAGGAAAGGAGTAAGAATCTTGCATTTTAATGGCAAAACGAGACTAAATTGATCGAATTCAATGACCAAGCATCAAGGAGAGACAAGATTAGAAGGCCTTTGTACATATCATAGTAGAAGAGCAATGTTGAGGAAAGATCCTTGAGTCCCCAAGGAAATCCCCAAGGAATTTATGAAGAAAAGGGAAGAAAAGAAGAAGTTACTATCTTGACGACAATCCGAGCGGATTGCCGGCAATCCGCCCGTCCGACCTCTCGCACAATCCGAGCGTCCGTGCGAGAATCCGCTCGGATTCTCCCTCAACAATCCGTCCGGATTCCCGAAATCCGCTCGGATTCCGTCGCCAAATCCGCCGTCCCGACCTTATTCCGCCCGGATTTCTTCACAGCACGGATTGTCTTCTTCAAGCTACGAAAAGAGAAGCCCTTCTCTCGAAAAATACCGGGTCCTCCTTGCTCAACTTAAAAGTGTAATTACTAGTTTAGCCCTTAGTTAACCCTAATGCATCCTCCCTAATTTTCACTATAAATACCCCATTAGGCTAATTAGAGGAGCATGTTCTTCTTATCAATAATTAGTGTAGTTAATATCAATCAAATCTCTCTTCAATATTGTAATCAAGTATTAATCAAGTTTTAATCCAAGTTTTAGTTCTTTAATCTCTCTTTTGTTCATCCTTTATTTTGGGTAATTGAAGATTATTTGGGTTATTATTGGGAGATTGACAACCTCTCAATCTAGCATTCAAGTACTTCTATTATTCTTGCTTTATTATTGGAATCATTAGTAGGTATAATCTCTTAATCCCTTTTTAATTATTGTTAATTACTTTCATTTATTCATCATGTTTCATATTGTTAGTATGATTGACAACCTTGCTAGCATGATCAACATGATAATCAGTGAGTAGTCTCTTAGCTAGGGTTAATGGGTGATTAGGGGAAACCAACATGGGGAATGATTCATGCTTAAATTAATATGCTTTCATGTTTTATTTGCTTGCTTGTTTTGATCTCAACTCATGCTCATGTTATATTTGATGAAATGCTAAGCCTATGAATCCTTGCATTTACTATCATCTCATATCTTTTCAATGAGACTTGTAAGACATAACCCAACTCGAGTCTCATTAGACCATGCATGTTGTTGAGTAGGGAAGATTAAGTCGACTTGTAGGTGTTGTACAATCTAATCGATTCGGCTCTGGGACCCAAACTTTCCTAGGATTGTAAGATATAACCCAACTCAATCCATCACAACAATAATTGCTTGCTTATAATTTGAGAACATGTTTGTATGATCATATCCCATGATTCCCCTATGATCCCATGACACCCTAGTGCTTTTAATCAATTGTTTACACCCCTTTCATTCATCTTGCTTGTTTATTTTCATTGTTATTCTAGTTTAGTAACCTTCTACATCAACCCAATTTGTGACACCCCCTTAGACACCACTAGTTACAATAGAAATCTCATTTCAACTCCCGTCCCTTGGGATCCGACCTTTACTTGACTCTTTACTAATTGTAGAGTTGCTTGTTAAGCTATAAATTGTGTTTTGATTCGACCGTGACCAACGACCACATCTTAATTTGTGAACACTTAGCGGGATCGCATCAGTGTAAACTCGTAGTGTGTTGAGTATTTCAAGTAATATCTTGTATGAGTCGACCTATATAGAGTGACAGTTGATGATGATGACATAGGGGAATGGTATTTCTGGGGAGTAGTGACCTGTGTCGAAAGAGTAGTCATGTCGTTGTATTCCCGCGTCTTGTGCTTTGAGATAGGTGAGTTGAACTTCGGGGACGAAATTCTTTTTAAGGGGGGAAGACTTTAATACCCGCCCTTTTAGAGACCCTTTGACCAGCGTTGACTGACCTTGGGAGCGGTAATAGTCCTTAGAAGTGCGTGCCAAAGTTACTTTGGGTGCGAGTTATGTGTGGTACTCGATAGAGTAGAGGCTACTCGATCGAGTAGCTTGGATACTCGATCGAGTATGGGGACACTCGATCGAGTATGTGGGACACTCGATCGAGTAACGGGTTTTCAGCGAGGGTTTATAATTGCGTTTTGTTAAATCCGCAAATCATTTCCGCCTCATTTGTTCAGATCCTTAGGTCGCCTCTTTCCCTTCCCTTCACCATAAAACCTCCATGGAAGCCTTTGAAGGTTCCTGTGCCTTAGGAGAGCGTAACTGGAGTCGGGTAGCAGTCTTTTGCCAAGTTTCTCCTTATAGGTATGTCGTCATCATCATCCGTATCCTTGTCTTTGCAGTTAGGGTTTGCTTGGTAGTGATAGATGATTGTGTTGTAGTTATAGGTGTTGCTTGATTGCTGGATATGTCTTATGTTGGCATGGATGGGTTGCAGTTGCTTAAAGGTAGGTTCGCCTACTCAGTTTCTGTGGATAGTCTTGTAATACCCGCCTTTTTGAGACCCTTTGACCAGCATTGACTGACCTTGAGAGCGAGAATAGTCTTAGAAAGGCGTGCCAAGTTATCTTGGGTTACGAGTTGGGAGTGGTACTTGATAGAGTAGAGGCTACTCGATCGAGTAGCTTAGTTACTCGATCGAGTAGGGGGCCACTCGATCGAGTATGTTGGGTACTCGATCGAGTATCGAGTTTTCAGCGAGGGTTTTTAATCGCGTTTTGTTAAATGCGCAAATCATTTCCGCCTCATTCTTCCCATCCATCAGTCGCCTCTTTCCCTTCCCTTCACCACAAAACCTCCATGGAAGCCCCTTTGAATGTCCTTGTGCCTTAGGAGAGCGTAGCTTTTGTCGGGTAGCGGTCTTTTGCCGGGTTTCTCCTTATAGGTATGTCATAATCATCATCACTATTCCCATCGTGGCTATTAGGGTTTGCTTGGTAGTAATAGATGGTCGTGTTGTCCTTATAGGCTTTGCTTGGTTGCTGATTATGGCATGTGTCGGCATGGATTGGTTGCGGTTGCTTAAAGGTAGGTTCGCCTACTCAGTTTCTGTAGATAGTCTAGTGTGTCGATCGTTGTATCGTTGTTGTTGTGTTGTGATTACGGTTGTTGATGTTGTGATTGTGATTGTTTGTCTGTGGTTCTCGAGATGCGTTCTCGGCTGAGTGGAGTCACTTACGGGAGTGGCTTCACGCCCTAGTTTCGCCCTTCGTGGAACCCGCCACGGAAGGGGATGTGCACATTAATGGGACAGGGTTATCGCTCGGTATGATGAGCAGGGCTTAGGTGGGAACGACTGCGGTCCCCCACCGGGCGGTGGGTCGGTCCAGTGGACAGTCGGTGACGGAGATGGAGTGGAGTGCCTGATTGTGACCGATTGTCTTGTGTTGTTTTGATAGTTGTTGGTAACTTTGGTGTGTCTTATCTCAGTACTGACCTTGTGTGGTTGTCTTGTTTGTTTATGTGTCTGCCGTGATCCCCTATGGTGAGCAGTCTGTCTTAGCAGGTGTTGATGTGGTTGCTAGCTGAAGTCCGGGCAGGGATGAGTCTGTAACACCCGCGAATTTCCATTTTGACATTTAAAATTTATTAAACCGTTTAATCACTTTATTATATATTTTTGAATTATTCAATTTAATTAATTTTATGTCAAACACGATTTTTATAAACGTATTATATAAAAGCTCGTTTATATAAAAATACGTACGATTAAGTTATATCTTTAAGGCATGATTTATATAATAATATAGGTATACGTATTTTGGTCGGATAATAATAGTGACAGTAATAATATTAGTTTCCGTCTCAAGTTAAAATAAACTCGAGACATTATTCCGTCTAGCTATAGACCGTCACATTTCACTTTGTATCTCCTTTAATCCGGACCAGTCAGAATTTGACAACACGCTCAACTACCTCTTACACTCTACTTTTAAATATCTTGTATATTATTATTATTATATATTATTATCTTTATTATTATATATTATTATTTTTTTTGTTGTGGACCGTGCACTCAGTCATCCACATACTCCCTCTTTCCTTCTTCTCCTTCATTTCGAATGAACCACAGCAGCAAGAACAAAGTACACAGCACCATCACCATTTTTCGACCTCAAAATCCCAGCTTTCTCTCTCATTTCTCAGCCAAATTCGATAATTTTGGTACCATTCTCTTCCCCTTTCCTTCCTCTTTCTTTCAAGGTAAGAAAGTTATGATTTTGTGGTGATTTCAGTTTGACCCGCCTCATAAAAGTTCCGATTTTTAGCTCCTTTATTTCGTTTTCCTCCTTCTAGTTAAAGAAACCGAAGACCAGCACGGAGGCTCGTACTCTTTTGACGTTTTCCACGGAGATTTGAAGGGCAAAAAGGTAACGGTGATAGGTTACTCGACAAAAACGTCGAAATTCCGTCCTATGTGTCGTTTTATGTGTCCTTGTTTCATAAAGTTCGGTTCTTTACACTTTTCCTCATTTGTACGCTCAATTTTATCCCATTCTTTCTGTCTTTATGCACGGATTCGCTGGGTGTATTTATGAATCGTGTTAAATTTCCGTCTTAAAATGACGTCTAAAACGGGCTGTTTTACATGGGTTTTGAGCATGGTTAAGATAAGCATAGGGGGTGTTACTCACGTTTTAAGTTCTGTCTTGCCCCCATCTCACTTCTGTCTTATTTTCCGTCTGAAACCGTGTCAAATTGGGACCGTTTTTTGACTCGGTTTAGGACTCGCTTGAGCTCTGTTTTGGTATAGTGACTAGTCTTGCTCATTCTTCTGCTTTTGGAGACGGTTTTGTATAGTTTTCAGGACTGTATTTGAGGTAGTTTGTGTAGGTATATGGGGATTGTTTTGGTACCGGTTTTGCGCACCTTGACTGTTGGGACGGTTGAAATGAAGGTCGTATGGACTGTTTTGGGACGGGTACGTTGGGTGTTTGAGGCCTGTGTTGGCTCGGTTTTTGGAGCTGGGTTGCAGGCTGTTTGGCAGTCGTGGTAGGGTTGCGAGTGGACTATTTTGGACATGATCGAAAATGATGATCGTTTGGGCTGTTGTAACAATGAACAAAGAAGTGTTATGCTAAGTATAGTATCATGTTAACTCACTGCTATTAACCTTTTATACCTACATTTGGGTTAATGAGTTTGATGGAGAATTTAGAATCATTGTAGTCAGGATGGCAGGCCGGCCAATCAATTATTGTGCCATAACTCGTATCACATTATCGGCCACGACTACTGATTCCGTACTCTACTTAATTAGTCTTCTAGAAAATAATCCTTTGAGTCGTGTCATAGTTCGTTTGCCGTAATTTGGTCATTTGAAATATTTAAATCTCGTCTCGTGTTTTATATCACGTAATCTTAAATATCGTTCTTTTACATGTTTGTTTTGTTGGACTCATTTGTTTAGTTTATTGGGCTCAATTGATTTTAATTGTTGGGCTTTATGTGAGTAAATGGTTGAACCTCTTGTGACTAAACTTTTGGGTTGTACATGATTAAATGTTTAGGCTTGTTGTATGCCACTTATTGGATTCTATATAAATCTTATGTTGGTCTTCACATGATTTTGGTGTTAGGTCTAATAGGTTCCATTTGATGGGTCATGTATAGTTTGTGTTTTGGGCTAGTAAATGAATCACTTGATTATGTCACATTTTATAACGTAAGTTATTCATTATCGCTTATTATATTTTATTTAACCGGCATGTTAAATTGTAAAGTGGAACATTTGGTAATATGTCAAGTATGAGATATTTATTAATTTTATACAAGTATGAAAGATTTATTATAAATATTTATTTGGTTGAGTCGTATTCTTGTGAGAATGTCATAATGCTATCTTACACGCTTGATATATCTTTACGCCTTACTTGTGCCGTTCTGCCAAGTATTGGTTTACGCCGCTCTCGTGCCGTTCTGCCGGGAGTTGGTTGATTTATGTTTACCCGCCCCTTTCGGACTGTTCAGCCGATTGTGGGTTAGCTCATATCGTATTCTGGTGACAATGCCTTTATGCTATAGATTTTGCTTGACTTGTCTTTACGCCCCTTTCGGACTGTCCTGCCGATTGTGGGTTTAGCTCATATTTTCCGCCTCTTTCGGACTGTTCTGCCGATTGTGGGTTCTCGACTTCCGTTCTGTCGATCGAGTCTTGGATGCGGACTGTTCTGCCGCATGTCGAATCGGGGACCGTTCTGCCCCGAGAGTCTGGCCAGATTTAGACTAGGAATGAGTCTTGGGAGTACCATTGTCGTCCTACCAGGGGAATTATATATTTATATATGAGTAGTAAAGGTCTTGCTTGGTTATAGATATCGGTATTTGTCTTTCAAGGTAAGAGTTATGCCTTGTGTTGTTTGTCTTGGTCCTATCGGATACTAGGGGTGAGCTATAAGCCCTCTAGTTGCGATATGATCGTCGGGATTGATGATCCCATCCGTTCTTATGGTGAGATGCAAGCCATAAGTATGAATGTGACATTAGTAGCCACGTCCCGTACAATGTTTGCTAAGTGGTTTTCCAAATAATGACTACAATTTCTATTCTTGTAAATTGCATTGGTTGATCCCTTACTTAACTGTTTCGCATGATTCAGATTGTAATCTCATATCCATGTTGTGTTTCTTGAAATGCGTGCTTTTGTATAAATGACCGTATTCTTGTCTTTCATATTACTTAATTGTCTCACATGATTAGTTGAATCTCCATTATGCTAATATTAATCTATCATATTCCATCTCATTTAATTGCCATGTTTAAATATAAACTTGATATTCATATCTTTTGTAAGTATCTTTACATGACTTACCTGTTTTAGTTCCTTGTTATGTTCGTTTCGACATTTTGTGGCTGGGAGAACCTTGAGTTACTCCCCACCGATTTGTATGTTCATGTTTACATGAATGACAGGTAATAGTTGGTGCATTCATGGGGTGAAGACATGTGTGAGCTAGCGAGCATTTGGCCTTGTAGTCCGATTATTAGGATTTCTTAGACTCACCTTTTATTGTATTGTCATTCGAGGGATATATTTTCCCTCACCTTGGCTATCACGTTTGTATAATTTAATCTTTATTTCCACATTCTTTATTTATGTTTTGAATTTTAATGAACCCGCGCTTTAAATTTGAAAAGTTTTCAAAAATCTCCTAAATTCCGCTTGAATTTATAAGTTATGTTTTCCGCGTTATCGCGGGTGTCACAACTTGGTATCGTAGCCTATGTTGCTCCCGACGCACACACGTGTACCCCAAATTTAAATGTGAACTTGACCTTGAATAATGAATGAGAGATGGGTAGACTTAAGGACCTAAGGTGGTAGTCTGTAGTGTGTTTGCTCTTTGTTAGGTCCTAACATGTTTGTCGATTGCCATTTAATATTTGTTGTGCCCTCAGAACAATGACGGTGAGCTTACCTACGTGAAATTCAAGATTTGGTGCCTATTGTCGGAAATTGAAGATTTGTTCAACTTTGAAGAATGCTTCTACTTCCTGGAAGAAGTTTCTCATTCTTGGTGTACCTTGTCTTATTCTTTATTTCTTGGTGCTTATCCTTCTTCTAAAACTCTCTTCTGTTTTACTTTGGAAGTTACTTTTGTACTCCTAACTTGTCCTTTGATCCTTGTTAATCCTCCCTTCACGCCTTTTTATAGTACTCTTTCTTTTGAGGAATGTTGACCTTGGTTGGAAATTTTGACCTTTGAGGAGTTTGTTTGTGGTTGACCCTTAACCCTAGTTTTGAGAGGTTGTGATGTTGGAAACACTTAGGTAGTGAATGAGACATACTTGATGGTTCTTATACCTAGATCCTTGATAAAGTGAGTATATTTGATTGGTGGATTTTGTGTGTCAGGTTCGAGTTGCATTGGTTACTAAGGTTAGAGAACTTGACTTTGTTGTTTGTGTTTGGGATTTGAAAGCCTTGGGAAGTGTAGTGAGACGTGTCTTGGGATGCTAGTGCTTAGTGCTTGACCTAAGGTGGATGAATTGAATGGTGGATTTGAGGATATAGGATTGACTAAGTAAGTCGAGTTTTTGATTGGCTTCCATAATCACTTTGGACATGAGAGTTGGAAAATGTGTATAACCATATGAGAAAAGCTAATGGTGGGATTATTAGTTGGTTTAAGTGAGTGATATTGAATACTATTTGAGGTATGGTATGAAAGTGGGAGTAAGCTACATTGTTGGGGAGTCTTAGCACTGGTTTTAGTAACAAGAAAGGATAATGGTACGGTTGACACCAATTGTTAGGTTAAAGAACATAGTTTCAATTTATAGTTTTAGAAACTTTTGAGGTTGCATTGACTACTTGAGATGATGGGATGATGTTGTAGATGAGTGTAGTTCTGCTTTTGGGAATCCATGATAAGTAAAGGGGGTAGAAGGACTCGAGATCCTATTGATTTTTCAGACTTTAGGTTGACTTGTTACTACCTTGTATTGAAATGATAACCTAGTGGAATATTTGAGGAACCTTTTATGGGAATGTAGATATTGGGATTAGAACCCTTGATTGAGGATTTTACCATTTTGAGAAACCCGTGGTTGACACTAGTTGGATATGAGTATAGCTTTGTTGGAAACCTTAACCTTGACCTTGTAGAAGTTGTTTGTGGATGCTTGAGGATTTGGAGTGATGAGATCACACTTATAGTGGAGTACCTTGTTTCAAGGAATAGCTTAAGATGAGGTGACATAAGTAATTTGAGGAAATCCTTGGGAGTGTTTTGGTCATGAGTTTTGTTGTTAGGAAGTTTTCGGAACTGTTTAGGATGCTGTTATTGTTTGAGATTTGAGTACTTAGCGTTTCCTTGTTGTCTAATCTCCTTTCTTCTTTGACCATAAGTGTTACCGTTCATACCTCTCTTCCTCGCTTAATCATGCTTCTCCGTTAAGTTTAACACTCGTAACTTGTGAAACTCTATCTTTGACCTCCTTGTTGACCTTACTTCGAACCTTACCCCTTGGAAATTCATCATAGCTCTTCTGATTAGTTAAGTTTGAATCCTTTTAGCATACTTGCACCTATGATGTCTAAGTTACTTTTCTTTTCGTACAAGTTCTAAAAGTTTCAAGCTATCAGTTTTGGTTCATTGTTAAAAATTTATATTACTCTTACAAAACTTTACCTATTTTAAAAGGTTTGAAACTGAAAATTTGATTTAGTTCCCTATTTGTTCCTTGTGTATAGACTTCTCTATCATGATTTTAATTGCTAAACCTGATATTTCTTTAGATTTTAACCAATTTCTGTCAACTTTGATCTATTTATGATTTCTTTGTCAAGGTTTGATATTACATTTTCAGAAATGTGACTCCCTTTCGAGTTTAAAGATGAAACCTTCATTTTCATTTTAGCTTTTGAAAAAGAAAATTTGAGTGAATTACTTTTCTTTTGATTTTGACGTTGATCGGATGTTAGAACTCGTTATTGGAGACGTTTGATAACTTGTTCTACTCTTGTGGACGAGTGATTTTCGTTTTTAATTTGTCTTTGACTTGGAAAGTTAGCGTTCTTGTGTGCACGACAAGAGCAATTTCGTTCCATGAATGAGACTTACACTTTTGAAAACTCTCCGTTAATGTTTTGAAAGTGTTTTGATTTCGATTTATACAAATGATTTGCCTTTCGACTTGGTTCTGTCGGAAAATTTTAGTTGAAACTTTTGAAAGAATTTTAATTTTTACGATAAGTAACCTTTTAAATGTTTTGGCCACCGATTCCAAATTCCACTTTTATTTCATATAACCTTTCATTTCTACTTTCAAGTTTCGAGGACGAAACTTTTTAAAAAGATGGAGTGATTGTAACACCCGCGAATTTCCATTTTGACATTTAAAATTTATTAAACCGTTTAATCACTTTATTATATATTTTTGAATTATTCAATTTAATTAATTTTATGTCAAACACGATTTTTATAAACGTATTATATAAAAGCTCGTTTATATAAAAATACGTACGATTAAGTTATATCTTTAAGGCATGATTTATATAATAATATAGGTATACGTATTTTGGTCGGATAATAATAGTGACAGTAATAATATTAGTTTCCGTCTCAAGTTAAAATAAACTCGAGACATTATTCCTTCTCGCTATAGACCGTCACATTTCACTTTGTATCTCCTTTAATCCGAACCAGTCAGAATTTGACAACACGCTCAACTACCTCTTACACTCTACTTTTAAATATCTTGTATATTATTATTATATATTATTATCTTTATTATTATATATTATTATTTTTTTTTGTTGTGGACCGTGCACTCAGTCATCCACATACTCCCTCTTTCCTTCTTCTCCTTCATTTCGAATGAACCATAGCAGCAAGAACAAAGTACACAGCACCATCATTATTTTTCGACCTCAAAATCCCAGCTTTCTCTCTCATTTCTCAGCCAAATTCGATAATTTTGGTACCATTCTCTTTCCCTTTCCTTCCTCTTCCTTTCAAGGTAAGAAAGTTATGATTTTGTGGTGATTTCAGTTTGACCCGCCTCATAAAAGTTCCGATTTTTAGCTCCTTTATTTCGTTTTCCTCCTTCTAGTTAAAGAAACCGAAGACCTGCACGGAGGCTCGTACTCTTTTGACGTTTTCCACGGAGATTTGAAGGGCAAAAAGGTAACGGTGATAGGTTACTCGACAAAAACGTCGAAATTCCGTCCTATGTGTCGTTTTATGTGTCATTGTTTCATAAAGTTCGGTTCTTTACACTTTTCCTCATTTGTACGCTCAATTTTATCCCGTCCTTTCTGTCTTTATGCTCGGATTCGCTGGGTGTATTTATGAATCGTGTTAAATTTCCGTCTTAAAATGACGTCTAAAACGGGCTGTTTTACATGGGTTTTGAGCATGGTTAAGATAAGCATAGGGGGTGTTACTCACGTTTTAAGTTCTGCCTTGCCCCCATCTCACTTATGTCTTATTTTCCGTCTGAAAACTGTGTCAAATTGGGACTGTTTTGACTCGGTTTAGGACTGCTTGAGCTCTGTTTTGGTATAGTGACTAGTACTGCTCATTCTTCTGCTTTTGGAGACGGTTTTGTATAGTTTTCAGGACTGTATTTGAGGTAGTTTGTGTAGGTATATGGGGATTGTTTTGGTACCAGTTTTGCGCGACCTTCTGGATTGTTTGGGGACGATTGAAATGAAGGTCGTATGGACTGTTTTGGGACGGGTACGTGGGGTGTTTGAGGCCTGTGTTGGCTCGGTTTTGGAGCCGGGTTGCGGTTTGTTTAGCGATCGTGGTAGGGTTGCGAGTGGACTGTTTTTTGGACAATCGAAAATGATGATCGTTTGGGCATTGTTATAGCAATGAACAGTAGTGTTATGCTAAGTATAGTATCATGTTAACTCACTGCTATTAACCTTTTATAGCTACATTTGGGTTAATGAGTTTGATGGAGAATTTAGAATCATTGTAGTCAGGATGGCAGGCCGGCCAATCAATTATTGTGCCATAACTCGTATCACATTATCGGCCACGACTACTGATTCCGTACTCTACTTAATTAGTCTTCTAGAAAATAATCCTTTGAGTCGTGTCATAGTTCGTTTGCCGTAATTTGGTCATTTGAAATATTTAAATCTCGTCTCGTGTTTTATATCACGTAATCCATTAAATATCGTTCTTTTACATGTTTGTTTTGTTGGACTCATTTGTTTAGTTTATTGGGCTCAATTGATTTTAATTGTTGGGCTTTATGTGAGTAAATGGTTGAACCTCTTGTGACTAAACTTTTGGGTTGTACATGATTAAATGTTTGGGCTTGTTGTATGCCACTTATTGGATTCTATATAAATCTTATGTTGGTCTTCACATGATTTTGGTGTTAGGCCTAATAGGTTCCATTTGATGGGTCATGTATAGTTTGTGTTTTGGGCTAGTAAATGAATCACTTGATTATGTCACATTTTATAACGTAAGTTATTCATTATCGCTTATTATATTTTATTTAACCGGCATGTTAAATTGTAAAGTGGAACATTTGGTAATATGTCAAGTATGAGATATTTATTAATTTTATACAAGTATGAAAGATTTATTATAAATATTTATTTGGTTGAGTCGTATTCTTGTGAGAATGTCATAATGCTATCTTACACGCTTGATATATCTTTACGCCTTACTTGTGCCGTTACGCAAGTATTGGTTTACGCCGCTCTCGTGCCGTTCTGTCGGGAGTTGGTTGATTTATGTTTACCCGCCCCTTTCGGATTTGTTCAGGATTGTGGGTTAGCTCATATCGTATTCTGGTGACAATGCCTTTATGCTATAGATTTTGCTTGACTTGTCTTTACGCCCCTTTCGGGCCATCCCGCCGATTGTGGGTTTAGCTCATATTTTCCGCCTCTTTCGGATGTTCGCCGATTGTGGGTTCTCGACTTCCGTTACGTCGATCGAGTCTTGGATGCGGACTGTTCGCCGCATGTCGAATAGGGGACCGTTACGCCCCGAGAGTCTCGGCGATTTAGACTAGGACCGAGTCTTGGGAGTACCATTGTCGTCCTACCAGGGGAATTATATATTTATATATGAGTAGTAAAGGTCTTGCTTGGTTATAGATATCGGTATTTGTCTTTCAAGGTAAGAGTTATGCCTTGTGTTGTTTGTCTTGGTCCTATCGGATACTAGGGGTGAGCTATAAGCCCTCTAGTTGCGATATGGTCGTCGGGATTGATGATCCCATCCGTTCTTATGGTGAGATGCAAGCCATAAGTATGAATGTGACATTAGTAGCCACGTCCCGTACAATGTTTGCTAAGTGGTTTTCCAAATAATGACTACAATTTCTATTCTTGTAAATTGCATTGGTTGATCCCTTACTTAATCAAGCTTCGCATGATTGATTGTAATCTCATATCCATGTTGTGTTTCTTGAAATGCGTGCTTTTGTATAAATGACCGTATTCTTGTCTTTCATATTACTTAATTGTCTCACATGATTAGTTGAATCTCCATTATGCTAATATTGATCTATCATATTCCATCTCATTTAATTGCCATGTTTAAATATAAACTTGATATTCATATCTTTTGTAAGTATCTTTACATGACTTACCTGTTTTAATTCCTTGTTATGTTCGTTTCGACATTTTGTGGCTGGGAGAACCTTGAGTTACTCCCCACTGACTGTGGCGTTCATGTTTACATGAATGACAGGTAATAGTTGGTGCATTCATGGGGTGAAGACATGTGTGAGCTAGCGAGCATTTGGCCTTGTAGTCCGATTATTAGGATTTCTTAGACTCACCTTTTATTGTATTGTCATTCGAGGGATATATTTTCCCTCACCTTGGCTATCACGTTTGTATAATTTAATCTTTATTTCCATATTCTTTATTTATGTTTTGAATTTTAATGAACCCGCGCTTTAAATTTGAAAAGTTTTCAAAAATCTCCTAAATTCCGCTTGAATTTATAAGTTATGTTTTCCGCGTTATCGCGGGGTGTCACAGTTGGTATCAGAGCCTATGTTGCTCCCGACGCACACACGTGTACCCCAAATTTAAATGTGAACTTGACCTTGAATAATGAATGAGAGATGGGTAGACCTAAGGACCTAAGGTGGTAGTCTGTAGTGTGTTTGCTCTTTGTTAGGTCCTAACATGTTTGTCGATTGCCATTTAATATTTGTTGTGCCCTCGGAACAATGACGGTGAGCTTACCTACGTGAAATTCAAGATTTGGTGCCTATTGTCGGAAATTGAAGATTTGTTCAACTTTGAAGAATGCTTCTACTTCCTGGAAGAAGTTTCTCATTCTTGGTGTACCTTGTCTTATTCTTTATTTCTTGGTGCTTATCCTTCTTCTAAAACTCTCTTCTGTTTTACTTTGGAAGTTACTTTTGTACTCCTAACTTGTCCTTTGATCCTTGTTAATCCTCCCTTAACGCCTTTTTATAGTACTCTTTCTTTTGAGGAATGTTGACCTTGGTTGGAAATTTTGACCTTTGAGGAGTTTGTTTGTGGTTGACCCTTAACCCTAGTTTTGAGAGGTTGTGATGTTGGAAACACTTAGGTAGTGAATGAGACATACTTGATGGTTCTTATACCTAGATCCTTGATAAAGTGAGTATATTTGATTGGTGGATTTTGTGTGTCAGGTTCGAGTTGCATTGGTTACTAAGGTTAGAGAACTTGACTTTGTTGTTTGTGTTTGGGATTTGAAAGCCTTGGGAAGTGTAGTGAGACGTGTCTTGGGATGCTAGTGCTTAGTGCTTGACCTAAGGTGGATGAATTGAATGGTGGATTTGAGGATATAGGATTGACTAAGTAAGTCGAGTTTTTGATTGGCTTCCATAATCACTTTGGACATGAGAGTTGGAAAATGTGTATAACCATATGAGAAAAGCTAATGGTGGGATTATTAGTTGGTTTAAGTGAGTGATATTGAATACTATTTGAGGTATGGTATGAAAGTGGGAGTAAGCTACATTGTTGGGGAGTCTTAGCACTGGTTTTAGTAACAAGAAAGGATAATGGTACGGTTGACACCAATTGTTAGGTTAAAGAACATAGTTTCAATTTATAGTTTTAGAAACTTTTGAGGTTGCATTGACTACTTGAGATGATGGGATGATGTTGTAGATGAGTGTAGTTCTGCTTTTGGGAATCCATGATAAGTAAAGGGGTAGAAAGGACTCGAGATCCTATTGATTTTTCAGACTTTAGGTTGACTTGTTACTACCTTGTATTGAAATGATAACCTAGTGGAATATTTGAGGAACCTTTTATGGGAATGTAGATATTGGGATTAGAACCCTTGATTGAGGATTTTACCATTTTGAGAAACCCGTGGTTGACACTAGTTGGATATGAGTATAGCTTTGTTGGAAACCTTAACCTTGACCTTGTAGAAGTTGTTTGTGGATGCTTGAGGATTTGGAGTGATGAGATCACACTTATAGTGGAGTACCTTGTTTCAAGGAATAGCTTAAGATGAGGTGACATAAGTAATTTGAGGAAATCCTTGGGAGTGTTTTGGTCATGAGTTTTGTTGTTAGGAAGTTTTCGGAACTGTTTAGGATGCTGTTATTGTTTGAGATTTGAGTACTTAGCGTTTCCTTGTTGTCTAATCTCCTTTCTTCTTTGACCATAAGTGTTACCGTTCATACCTCTCTTCCTCGCTTAATCATGCTTCTCCGTTAAGTTTAACACTCGTAACTTGTGAAACTCTATCTTTGACCTCCTTGTTGACCTTACTTCGAACCTTACCCCTTGGAAATTCATCATAGCTCTTCTGATTAGTTAAGTTTGAATCCTTTTAGCATACTTGCACCTATGATGTCTAAGTTACTTTTCTTTTCGTACAAGTTCTAAAAGTTTCAAGCTATCAGTTTTGGTTCATTGTTAAAAATTTATATTACTCTTACAAAACTTTACCTATTTTAAAAGGTTTGAAACTGAAAATTTGATTTAGTTCCATATTTGTTCCTTGTGTATAGACTTCTCTATCATGATTTTAATTGCTAAACCTGATATTTCTTTAGATTTTAACCAATTTCTGTCAACTTTGATCTATTTATGATTTCTTTGTCAAGGTTTGATATTACATTTTCGTAAATGTGACTCCTTTCGAGTTTAAAGATGAAACCTTCATTTTCATTTTAGCTTTTGAAAAAGAAAATTTGAGTGAATTACTTTTCTTTTGATTTTGACGTTGATCGGATGTTAGAACTCGTTATTGGAGACGTTTGATAACTTGTTCTACTCTTGTCGACGAGTGATTTTCGTTTTTAATTTGTCTTTGACTTGGAAAGTTAGCGTTCTTGTGTGCACGACAAGAGCAATTTCGTTCCATGAATGAGACTTACACTTTTGAAAACTCTCCGTTAATGTTTTGAAAGTGTTTTGATTTCGATTTATACAAATGATTTGCCTTTCGACTTGGTTCTGTCGGAAAATTTTAGTTGAAACTTTTGAAAGAATTTTAATTTTTACGATAAGTAACCTTTTAAATGTTTTGGCCACCGATTCCAAATTCCACTTTTATTTCATATAACCTTTCATTTCTACTTTCAAGTTTCGAGGACGAAACTTTTTAAAAAGATGGAGTGATTGTAACACCCGCGAATTTCCATTTTGACATTTAAAATTTATTAAACCGTTTAATCACTTTATTATATATTTTTGAATTATTCAATTTAATTAATTTTATGTCAAACACGATTTTTATAAACGTATTATATAAAAGCTCGTTTATATAAAAATACGTACGATTAAGTTATATCTTTAAGGCATGATTTATATAATAATATAGGTATACGTATTTTGGTCGGATAATAATAGTGACATAATAATATATTAGTTTCCGTCTCAAGTTAAAATAAACTCGAGACATTATTCCTTCTCGCTATAGACCGTCACATTTCACTTTGTATCTCCTTTAATCCGAACCAGTCAGAATTTGACAACACGCTCAACTACCTCTTACACTCTACTTTTAAATATCTTGTATATTATTATTATATATTATTATCTTTATTATTATATATTATTATTTTTTTTTGTTGTGGACCGTGCACTCAGTCATCCACATACTCCCTCTTTCCTTCTTCTCCTTCATTTCGAATGAACCATAGCAGCAAGAACAAAGTACACAGCACCATCACCATTTTTCGACCTCAAAATCCCAGCTTTCTCTCTCATTTCTCAGCCAAATTCGATAATTTTGGTACCATTCTCTTCCCCTTTCCTTCCTCTTCCTTTCAAGGTAAGAAAGTTATGATTTTGTGGTGATTTCAGTTTGACCCGCCTCATAAAAGTTCCGATTTTTAGCTCCTTTATTTCGTTTTCCTCCTTCTAGTTAAAGAAACCGAAGACCTGCACGGAGGCTCGTACTCTTTTGACGTTTTCCACGGAGATTTGAAGGGCAAAAAGGTAACGGTGATAGGTTACTCGACAAAAACGTCGAAATTCCGTCCTATGTGTCGTTTTATGTGTCCTTGTTTCATAAAGTTCGGTTCTTTACACTTTTCCTCATTTGTACGCTCAATTTTAACCCGTCCTTTCTGTCTTTATGCTCGGATTAATTTGGGGTGTATTTATGAATCGTGTTAAATTTCCGTCTTAAAATGACGTCTAAAACGGGTCATTTTACATGGGTTTTGAGCATGGTTAAGATAAGCATAGGGGGTGTTACTCACGTTTTAAGTTCTGTCTTGCCCCCATCTCACTTATGTCTTATTTTCCGTCCGAAAACCGTGTCAAATTGGGACTGTTTTGACTCGGTTTAGGACCGCTGAGCTCTGTTTTGGTATAGTGACTAGTCTTGCTCATTCTTCTCGCTTTTGGAGACGGTTTTGAATAGTTTTCAGGATCGTATTTGAGGTAGTTTGTGTAGGTATATGGGGATTGTTTTGGTACCGTTTTGCGCGACCTTGATTTGTTTGGGACAGTTAAAATGAAGGTCGTATGGACTGTTTTGGGACGGGTACGTGGGGTGTTTGAGGCCTGTGTTGGCTAGGTTTTTGAGCCGGGTTGCGGTCAAGCCTGGCGATCGTGGTAGGGTTGCGAGTGGACTGTTTTGGACAATCGAAAATGATGATCGTTTGGTTTTGTAAGCAATGAACAGTGAGTGTTATGCTAAGTATAGTATCATGTTAACTCACTGCTATTAACCTTTTATACCTACATTTGGGTTAATGAGTTTGATGGAGAATTTAGAATCATTGTAGTCGGGATGGCGGTAGCCAATCAATTATTGTGCCATAACTCGTATCACATTATCGGCCACGACTACTGATTCCGTACTCTACTTAATTAGTCTTCTAGAAAATAATCCTTTGAGTCGTGTCATAGTTCGTTTGCCGTAATTTGGTCATTTGAAATATTTAAATCTCGTCTCGTGTTTTATATCACGTAATCCATTAAATATCGTTCTTTTACATGTTTGTTTTGTTGGACTCATTTGTTTAGTTTATTGGGCTCAATTGATTTTAATTGTTGGGCTTTATGTTAGTAAATGGTTGAACCTCTTGTGACTAAACTTTTGGGTTGTACATGATTAAATGTTTGGGCTTGTTGTATGCCACTTATTGGATTCTATATAAATCTTATGTTGGTCTTCACATGATTTTGGTGTTAGGTCTAATAGGTTCCATTTGATGGGTCATGTGTAGTTTGTGTTTTGGGCTAGTAAATGAATCACTTGATTATGTCACATTTTATAACGTAAGTTATTCATTATCGCTTATTATATTTTATTTAACCGGCATGTTAAATTGTAAACTGGAACATTTGGTAATATGTCAAGTATGAGATATTTATTAATTTTATACAAGTATGAAAGATTTATTATAAATATTTATTTGGTTGAGTCGTATTCTTGTGAGAATGTCATAATGCTATCTTACACGCTTGATATATCTTTACGCCTTACTTGTGCCGTTACGCGCAAGTATTGGTTTACGCCGCTCTCGTGCCGTTCACGGAGTTGGTTGATTTATGTTTTCCCGCCCCTTTCGGACTGTTCTACCGATTGTGGGTTAGCTCATATCGTATTCTGGTGACAATGCCTTTATGCTATAGATTTTGCTTGACTTGTCTTTACGCCCCTTTCGGATGTCCCCGCCGATTGTGGGTTTAGCTCATATTTTCCGCCTCTTTCGGATCGTTACATCGATTGTGGGTTCTCGACTTCCGTTCGTCGATCGAGTCTTGGATGCGGACTGCTCGCCGCATGTCGAATCGGGGACCGTTCGCCCCGAGAGTCGCGATTTAGACTAGGACTGAGTCTTGGGAGTACCATTGTCGTCCTACCAGGGGAATTATATATTTATATATGAGTAGTAAAGGTCTTGCTTGGTTATAGATATCGGTATTTGTCTTTCAAGGTAAGAGTTATGCCTTGTGTTCTTTGTCTTGGTCCTATCGGATACTAGGGGTGAGCTATAAGCCCTCTAGTTGCGATATGATCGTCGGGATTGATGATCCCATCCGTTCTTATGGTGAGATGCAAGCCATAAGTATGAATGTGACATTAGTAGCCACGTCCCGTACAATGTTTGCTAAGTGGTTTTCCAAATAATGACTACAATTTCTATTCTTGTAAATTGCATTGGTTGATCCCTTACTTAACTGTTTCGCATGATTCAGATTGTAATCTCATATCCATGTTGTGTTTCTTGAAATGCGTGCTTTTGTATAAATGACCGTATTCTTGTCTTTCATATTACTTAATTGTCTCACATGATTAGTTGAATCTCCATTATGCTAATATTGATCTATCATATTCCATCTCATTTAATTGCCATGTTTAAATATAAACTTGATATTCATATCTTTTGTAAGTATCTTTACATGACTTACCTGTTTTAGTTCCTTGTTATGTTCGTTTCGACATTTTGTGGCTGGGAGAACCTTGAGTTACTCCCCACTGACTGTGGCGTTCATGTTTACATGAATGACAGGTAATAGTTGGTGCATTCATGGGGTGAAGACATGTGTGAGCTAGCGAGCATTTGGCCTTGTAGTCCGATTATTAGGATTTCTTAGACTCACCTTTTATTGTATTGTCATTCGAGGGATATATTTTCCCTCACCTTGGCTATCACGTTTGTATAATTTAATCTTTATTTCCACATTCTTTATTTATGTTTTGAATTTTAATGAACCCGCGCTTTAAATTTGAAAAGTTTTCAAAAATCTCCTAAATTCCGCTTGAATTTATAAGTTATGTTTTCCGCGTTATCGCGGGGTGTCACAGAGTCGCCACGAGAGTTAATAGTTATAGCAAGTAGACTTTGAGTTGTATCTTTTATACCGTAGTCGGATAAATCACTTGTAAAGTAACGTAATAGTTCTTTTATCGGCATTTGATCATTACTATCCTCGGGCAACCGAGATGGTAACGCCTTTATATGCTAAGGAAGGCCTAGGTAAGGCTCCTCTGTATATGGGGGTGTTACAAAGTGGTATCAGAGCGACGATTTTGGAACCTGAAACAAATGAACATAATGAACGTAGGGAGTCTAATAAAATGAACCTGGTGTATGTGTAATGGGAGCCCCAGCTGATGCTAGGTTTTGGGTGAGTAGGCGCCCTCATTTCAAAATCTTGGCCCCATGATGCTTAAGCCAGTCATAGGGAACGGGAACGTGGAGTCTGTGTGTATATGTGTGGCGTGTATGCTAATTGTGTCAGAACTACCTGTAGTTGAGCCTTAGTTAGCGTTAATAAGGATGTGATAGCTGTACTTGGGTCGTGTTTAGTGAAGTTTTGGCATGATTAGTGAGCTTGTATGATGATTTTGAGATACGTGACAAAAGTCTATTCGATAGAAATGCTTGGGAATGTGAATGGGTGTGTTATAATTAAGGATGAACATGGTGGTGTTTGCTATAAGTTGATGATGACGGTAGTCACATACGAGTTTATAAATCCTACCGTAATTACTATGATAATAGTTATAGTATAGTTGAGTTATAATTCGAGACATAGCATATAGTAATGTGTTTATGCCTTATTTGTTGGTTGAAATTTTTCCGCTGCGTAATATTTGATTCGTGCAAGATGAATTGCTTATGATAGAATGTAAGACATGATAGAATAAATTGTTTTGAAAAGTATGTATTTATATGATAAGTGAAAGAAAGAATTGATGTTAATTATACGCTTCAAATTGAAGTGAACACGAGTTTAGTAGTAACAAGTAAAGTAAGTTTAAGTGTAATATGATGGCGTGATTATGTTTATAGAAGGTTCGGTAGCAGGTAAACCGAGTAGGGTAATTTGTGTAGTGTAAGTGGAATAAACTTTATTTGTTTGATGATATGGTATGCTTTGTTAATAATGGTAATGCGTGAATGAGTACGATAATTAGTGCCGAATTCCGAACTTAGTTTGGAATCGACACGCGGTGTTGTTTTTGCAGGAATCTTCAATTTACTTCGTATTTCTGACCGAGTACATAACTATACTTGACCGAGTGCGAGTGCTTACTGGACCGAGTAGACCTCACTCGATCTAGTTAGGAAGCTATGACGTCGGGATGTGGGAAAAATTCCTGCAGATACTCGACGAATTAGCGCCTACTCGATCGAGTAGGGTGGTACTCGATCGAGTACCCTAGGCACTCGATCGAGTAGGTTACTGTACAGTGAATCCTACGGGTTTCTTAAAACCCCTAATCCTTCTATTTCTTATTCTTCTTCCTCTATATTTCGAAACACCTAAACACCTAAGCCTTATTTCCTCTCAAATTCTCTCATACTCTTGGGTTAGTGGTGATTCTTGGGTTGATTTCTTTGTTTAATTTCGTTTCTTTACTTTGCTACTCAATCAAGGTATGCTTTTCTTCCTAATTTACATAATTTATTGACTTGAATGTGTTAGAGTAAGGATAAAATCTGAAATTTCGATTCATATGGATAGATTGTTGCTGTTAATGGTTGAAATTTGATTCACATGCCTTCTTTCCATGTCTGTTGGTGATTAATTGCTGTACATTAGACTAGAAATTGCAATATTTGAAACCGAAATTTCTAGGGTTTGCAAAATTGAAATTGATTTTTGATTGTTTTACAATGATTAGATGATGGAATTGAGTTCTATGTATTGTTTATATCATATTGAAGGATGAATTTTGATGATTTTCACCTTAGAAAGTTGTCTTAAAACTCCGTCTGAAAAGTGCCCCAAATGGAATTTCGTGATATATATGTGGAATTTGGTGTTGTATATGAATGATTAAGTACAGTTTGAACTTCAATATGATAGTAGTGATGCTGTATGACGAAGAACATGTCGAAATAATTGCAGCTGTAAGACCGTCTGACAAGTTTAATGGAGTCATTTGTCTTGATATTGAAGATAATGATAATATGTTACTTTTCCATGAACTGGCACTATGCTTCACATGTACTAGGTGTATATGGAGTGACCTTAGGATCATGCTAGGAAGTTAGGATTCGTTGAACATGTGTATTCACCATGACAAATTTTTCATAGCTGTGGTTTACGAGTAGCTATAAACTGAGTTTATATATCAATTTGAGGAAACTGTTGGTGAATGTGTGTACCTAGCTGAGCATTCAAGGTTAATGTCATGAATCATGTGCTTCACATGTCGAATTGGTTGATAAAATTGTGTACTAAACTCAGTATGTAAAGTCCACATTATATGAATTATATGTTTACATGTTTATACAAATTTGTCTGAACATATGCCGAAACAGATGCTTAGATCGAACCTAGGGATTCGTCAAAGTAAACGGGGAGGGGTAATCACCTGAGACTGGGAGGGAAGCGGACCCGTGGTACCCGCGGTTCCGGAGTACCCTTCCGTTGTTTTTGTCGATTTCAAGCAGAGAGAGCGTTTTGTTGCTTTACAAAAACGCAAGATGAGACCTACGAGGTGTATAGACACTACTTTGTTGGAGGAATTGGAGATAGAGACGGATGTCTGTCACATATTTGAGACTTTGGGTCTTCTTGGATTGTATAGGCTGAGGAAACACTCCTATCCTTTTCTTACCCTGGAGTTTATGAGCTTCTTTATCTATGACCCTGCTGGCCAGACCGTTGAGTTTCGGTTGATGAACACTAGTTTCTTGCTTTCTATGGACCAGTTTGCTTCTCACCTTGGGTTGGCCAAGCCTCCCAAGGACTGCATCACCGATATCCTGCCGAGTGCGGTGTATGCCGCCTAATGCCTTGCTGCGACCCGGAAACCGCTCCTACCTCAAGTAACATGCTGATTAATGATGTTCGAGACGGCTCCTTTATGATCGACCGGATATCGATGGTCGAACAACCATGAGGTGTTACTTCGATGTCCTACTTGAACCGGAGCGGACCGGAAAGTGGTCTTGAATGCTCCTTCTATGGTTTGTCTTTGCCCTTGCCTTGATGGCTACCGCCCTCTTCCCGGTTTGAGTTGTGGCGCCATCGCCACTCGGTTAGCTGAAAAGCTAACCTCTTTCGAGGCTTCTTCGGAGTACGTGCCTCTAGCTACCCCAGTGCCCACCATGGACCGTGACTACTATCTCGACCTGAAATGGTTGAGGACTTTGGCTGACAGTAGCCTAGCTTGGAGGGTGTGGGGCATGAGTTGGATGAAGATTCCAGCTCCTGAGCACCTCCCACCCACGGAGCCCTTAGAGCCGACGGTAGTGACGGTGGACTCCGATGATGAGTAGGAGGATGATGATAGACCCCGCCATCTGCAGACCTACCTCATCGACGACACCATTCTCGAGGTGATGCCAGAGCCGAAGAAGGGAGAGAATGCGTCGGTCGTGGCAGCGGAGAGACCTAGGTTGGGGAGAGGACCCCGTCGAGTGAGGGAGAGGACCTCAGAAACTAGGCCACGGCCGGTGGCACCACAGCAGCAGCAGCCTTTTCCGTGCTACCCTTACCTCGACACCCCGGAGACGCGATCCAGCTACTTGGCGGAGAGAGTGTCATCTACTTTGACACTCCGGAACATGCACGAGATGGCGTACGCACATAGGATAGGGGCCGAGGGACCGCACCCGGTTTGGTGGAGTGGAGTTGGGGACTACACAGGGATTTTCCATTCCTATGGGGTGGATCAGTGGACGTGGGGGACACCTCAGTCCTTTGCCTACGGTGGCTTGACTCCATGGTACGTGAGTCCGGGAGCCGGAGCGGGAGGAGATGCGGGGATTGGGGCATCGGGCGCGGGTACTTCTGGAGGTGGCGGCGATGATGAGGTGATGGTCGATCAGCAGCAGCAGCAGCAGGAGGAGTGATACTCCTTGTTTCTATCCTTGTTCATGATCGTTGGTAGTAGTGGTTGGTAGTGTTGCTAGATCTCGGTAGTTGTTTACGTTGACGTTTGGTTATGGATTTGTATTGTTGGCCATAAGGCCGGATTTGTTACTTAACTTTGTTGCAGGATCGTTTTGGGAGTCAGAAAATCATCCCGACTCAAGTTATATGACAGCTATGTTTACGTATGTTGGGTTATGACGAGTTTTATAAGGCACCTTGGCCTGTAGGTACTCGACAGAGTACCCCGTACTCTATCGAGTAGCTGCAGGAAAGAGGGATAAAAACTATTCTGATCTGTGGGCTACTCGATCGAGTAGCCAAGACACTCGATCGAGTAGCATGTTACTCGATCGAGTCTTTCTATATACTCGATCGAGTAGCACTCGTTACAGAGGTTTTCGAAAATTAAAAGTGTGTAATTGTTTTATAATTGCACGTTTGATGTTTAACATGGTTATTAGTATATAGTAACACCATTGAACCGTTAATCTCATATGTTGGAACCCAAGCTTTGATTCTATATGCATATTTGTAACAAGTAGTAAAGTGATGACGATCTCTTATTGTTTTAATTTTTACATATGCCATATTTCTATCTATCCGTTGAAGTTCCACCTTTTCATACACTTGGACATACGATGTTAACATGCTTTATCAAGGCGACCAGTTATTCCGGTGGTTTGTATATGATTTCTAATTTAAACGAATACTTAGTTAGTGAGTAATATCCATAACAAATAATATGGCTTTTATTTAATGTAATGCTGCAAGTAATAGGTAAGGTGTCTTGTAATTTTCGACGGTGAACTTCAGGGACGAAGTTCTTTTTTAGAGGGGAAGAGTAATGTCGCGAAATGAAAAGGCTGTTTTTGAATTATGTTTTGCTTGTTTATAATGTTTTGATGGTTAATTATAAAATTTCCTGAGTATAAGTGGTTACTTTAGTTCTTTAAAGTGGATGTGATTGTATGTTTCAAGAGACGGTCATGAAGAAATAGTTATGGTGCGATGAATCGTAATTGAATCACGTTGCCGAGTAACATGGTGGCATTAGTTGTACCACATCAAAGTCGATGTGAGACATGTTCCAGATTGATAGTTTGATAGTCGTTACCATATGTTGGGTGATCGTGGGTGGTGATTCGCAATGCGAGTTTGATGTTTTATATAATATATAGAGTAACGGTTGACGGTGATAATGTGTGTATGATAGTAGTAAGAGTCGTTACGATTAGAGCGTAGACAGTGATGATGATGACATGGGGGGATGGTATTCCTGGGGAGTTATGACATGAATAGGAAGAATGGTAATGTCGTGTTTTCCCGTGTCTTGTGTGTTGAGATAGGTGAGTTGAACTTCGGGGACGAAGTTCTTTTAAGGGGGGAAGACTGTAATACCCGCCTTTTTGAGACCCTTTGACCAGCATTGACTGACCTTGAGAGCGGGAATAGTCTTAGAAAGGCGTGCCAAGTTCTTGGGTTACGAGTTGGGAGTGGTACTCGATAGAGTAGAGGCTACTCGATCGAGTAGCTTAGTTACTCGATCGAGTAGGGGGCCACTCGATCGAGTATGTTGGGTACTCGATCGAGTATCGAGTTTTCAGCGAGGGTTTTTAATCGCGTTTTGTTAAATGCGCAAATCATTTCTGCCTCATTCTTCCCATCCATCAGTCGCCTCTTTCCCTTCCCTTCACCACAAAACCTCCATGGAAGCCCCTTTGAAGGTCCTTGTGCCTTAGGAGAGCGTAGCTTGAGTCGGGTAGCGGTCTTTTGCCGGGTTTCTCCTTATAGGTATGTCATAATCATCATCACTATTCCCATCGTGGCTATTAGGGTTTGCTTGGTAGTAATAGATGGTCGTGTTGTCCTTATAGGCTTTGCTTGGTTGCTGATTATGGCATGTGTCGGCATGGATTGGTTGCGGTTGCTTAAAGGTAGGTTCGCCTACTCAGTTTCTGTAGATAGTCTAGTGTGTCGATCGTTGTATCGTTGTTGTTGTGTTGTGATTACGGTTGTTGATGTTGTGATTGTGATTGTTTGTCTGTGGTTCTCGAGATGCGTTCTCGGCTGAGTGCAGTCACTTGCGGAAGTGGCTTCACGCCCTAGTTTCGCCCTTCGTGGAACCCGCCACGGAAGGGGATGTGCACATTAATGGGACAGGGTTATCGCTCGGTATGATGAGCGGGGCTTAGGTGGGAACGGCTGCGGTCCCCCACCGCGGGCTGGTCCAAAGGTGGACGATCGGTGACGGAGATGGAGTGGAGTGCCTGATTGTGACCGATTGTCTTGTGTTGTTTTGATAGTTGTTGGTAACTTTGGTGTGTCTTATCTCAGTACTGACCTTGTGTGGTTGTCTTGTTTGTTTATGTGTCTGCCGTGATCCCCTATGGTGAGCAGTCTGTCTTAGCAGGTGTTGATGTGGTTGCTAGCTGAAGTCCGGGCAGGGATGAGTCGCCACGAGAGTTAATAGTTATAGCAAGTAGACTATGAGTTGTATCTTTTATACCGTAGTCGGATAAATCACTTGTAAAGTAACGTAATAGTTCTTTTATCGGCATTTGATCATTACTATCCTCGGGCAACCGAGATGGTAACGCCTTTATATGCTAAGGAAGGCCTAGTTAAGGCTCCTCTGTATATGGGGGTGTTACAAGTCTAGTGTGTCGTTTGTCGTGTCGTTGTTGTTGTATTCTGGCTGTGTTGTGTGGCAGCGTATATACAGTAGTTTGTTGGTACATACAGATTTTTGATTGTTGTTGTATTGCAGTGGTTTGTGATTGTTTGTCTCTGGTTCTCGAGATGCGTTCTCGGCTGAGTGGAGTCACTTGCGGGAGTGGCTTCACGCCCTAGTTTCGCCCTCCGTGGAACCCGCCACGGGAGGGGATGTGCACATTAATGGGACAGGGTTATCGCTCGGTATGATGAGCGGGGCTTAGGTGGGAACGGTTGCGGTCCCCCACTTGTAGGGCTGGTCCATTGGACGGTCGGTGACGGAGATTGATTGGAGTGGGTGTGATTGTGTGTGTGACTGATTGTGTTGTGTTGTATTGCTAGATGTCGTTGGTGTTGCCATGTCTTATCTCAGTACTGACCTTGTGTGGTTGTCTTGTTATTTTGTGTGTCTGCCGTGATCCCTTATGGTGAGCAGTCTGTCATAGCAGGTGTTGATGTTGTTGATAGCTGGAGTCCGGGCAGGGATGAGTCTTCACGAGATTTGATAGTAATAGAGTATAGCCTTTGAGTTGTACCTTTATTTTGTTAAGTTGGTTGTAATGCTTGTAATATAACTATTAATGTTCTTTTATCGACTTTTGATCATTACTTACCTCGGGCAACCGAGATGGTAACGCCCTTATATACTAAGGAATGCCTAGTTAAGGCTCCTCCGAATATGGGGGTGTTACACTCTCGGTGGGGAAAATATTGACGATTAGGAACATCTTGATCGTCGTGGAAGAAATCTTGAGTGTGCAATACTGCAAAATACTCCTGGGCCGGGGACAAATATATTGACGACTAGGAACATCTTGATCGTCATGGGAGAAGTCTTGAGTGAGCAATACTGCAAAATGCTGCGCTGGGGACATATATTGACAACTAGGAACATCTTGATCGTCATGGGAAAAGTCTTGAGTGAGCAGTACTGCAAAATACTGCTGTACTGGGGACGAATATATTGACGACTAGGAACATTTTGATCGTCATGAGGGAAGTATTGAGTGAGCAATACTGCAAAATACTGCTGGAGAGAATGAAGACTTGGGCGAAGCCCCCAGTTGGGGCGAGCACTGCTTCTGATACTTACCTGCATGGTTAATAGCCACACAAGAATGAAATCTAATAGGAAAAATAGCACATAAACACATATGCACGTAAGCAATCGGCACATGGACCTTAAATGAGGGAGCACATAGGTTTTGCAAAAGTTGTTTCTTTATAAAAATTGTTTAAAACTTGCTCAAAGAAAGTTGTCGTTTATAATGCGTTATGCATATTCAATGGGCTTTATTCACATGACTCGATGCAATGTAGACCTTATACGGACGCGAAATGTAGACGGAATATAGACATAGGACCAACCGACACAACATAAGGATGACTCTGACAGACTTTGTCTAGGCATGCGCAACCCCTAGGCAAGTATGGGTGACAACGCGTATCAGTTCCAAAGGTAGAAGAATTGCAAGAAAGATGGGGGCATATAAAGGCAAGGCAAGAGCCATGGATCAACTGTTTACTCGGACATCTTTTGCTGCCGCTTGCTGTAAAAGAGACCCCTCTTGAGGCACTATAACTTGAAGAATTGATCTAAGACCTATTGCCCGGACCGAGCACTAGCTCGACTCAAATGAGAGAGGAATAAAGGGAGGATGGCATCTCGGAAGAGAAGCCCCCAGGATGAGAAGATGACTCTAGACACTACTACAAAAATTAGAATAAGTAACGCATAATAGAGAACGGTCAAGTTATATAACCGTTCTCCAGGAATAAAGAGAACGCTTATCTTATATAAGCGTTGTGTAAAAATAAGAATAGACAAAGCTTTTTGCATTAACAGTTCTCTATCTTTTTTTTAAAAAAAAGTAAAAAAAAATAATTGGAAACTCTAAGAACCACATCTATCCTAACAAGTAACTGGCAAAATCTCGTCTAACATAAATAAATTGTATCATAAAATATAAACTTGAAGAAAGAGAGAGAGAAAGTTTCTCTCAAAAACTAGAAAAATTAGGGATTTGAAAATTTATTTTCTTATCTCCTTCCCAAGCTCTCCTTCGTCCTCCTTCTTCAATCACCATTTCACATGATCATCTTCTAGTTTCTTCATGATTAGGTAGATCTTGAGTCTTATCTTTAGTGCTTTAATAGAAAAATTTGCAGTCATATTTCTTGATTTTCTTCTTCCTAATGACTAGACTTTAAATTGCTGTCCATTTTAGTCTAGGAGAGTTTTTTTTTTAGTCTTATGTCTTAGTTAAGGAAGGTTTAAATCAATGAATTAATAGCAATATTTCAACAATGAACTTCATAAATCGGCCAAAGTATTGTTGATTTCGTTAGATTAAAATTGTATCTTACTCCGTATGATGATGTACATGGAAGTTTTTAATCCTTTGGATTTATTAACAAATATGAGTTTTTAATATGCCGAGGAGTTTGGCCTTTTATTCCCATTGTTATCTGTGTAGAATTTATATGGTTTTTTCTAAGTTTTTATTGTTCTAATTGTTGGAGTTAGTGTCCTCCACAATAGTGCGTTTACATATTAAATATCATTAAGGGAATATTATCAGGATATTTATTATTTGATCCTCGTCAGTTGATTAACGTAAATCGATAACGGTTGGCTGACTAGAGTTTGACGTTATTGTCCTGAGACGGCGGTGATAAACTGACCCCTTTCGGTCACAACTAATTAATTGTACGAGATACAAGTTGTTTAGTCCCTTGATTTATTGACTAATAGGTTAGTCGATTATTTTTAGAGAGATTTCCAGTTGCGAACTCGAGGCGCGGTTGTTTTTATTTAATTATGCAATAATTGAATAATAAATTTTATGAGACGGGTTTTAGTTAATTAATTGTTAATTCACTAAAATTATACTAATTGATTAATTTGATTAATATTAGTACGTAAATAATACGTGTAGCGGTATATGTATATTTACGGAGTATTTTGAACAAAATTAATCGGGAAGTATTTAAACATGAAACTATGTTTAAAGTAAAATTACACGTATTTGTGCGACAAATATAAGAACCGATATGGACCCGTAAATGGGCATTGGACCGTGTAAAATGGAGTGTAGTGGATGATTACAAACATAATCATTTCACTTTACTTTATATTCTTCCATAAGTTATCTGTTGTTCTTATGCATGTCATAAAGGATTGGACAAAAATTAAGAAAATCCACTCCTACAGTCTACCCTCTCCCAACCGGTTTTCCCCTCCTATTAGACCAATTTTTGTTCATTTTTTCACATGCTTGCTCACTTGTATTTTGCATGTGAATAAAAATTGTCTACCTCTCTAAAGTAAATATACATCACTTACTAAGTTTTCTTTAGTAATATTCACATATAATCAAGGATATATCTTATCAAATATTTAGTTAATATTTGTAGGATATTGGGTATTTGTTCTTGGGTGCACATTGTTAGGAGATCTTCTCTTTGAAGATTTTGTAAGGAGGATCATCCTTTATTTTTAAGCTCAAGAACAAACTAGATAGATGATCTAGTTTGTGCCCATTTTTACCATAAAAATCAATGTAAGGAAATTGTTTTTCCTTAATCTTCATTATTTTGCTTTTATATTAACATGCATGTTACATAAATCACTAAAATAACATATTATGAGATAATTTATTTTTAATTATAGAGTCTAATTAGGATCTATGATCTTTCAAGTGGTATCATGAGCTAGGCTTGTAATTTGCATGTTGATTTTGAGCATATTTAATAAACTATGAGATAATTTAAAAAACTCAAAAATTGTGTTAGATGGGGTTTTAGCACAAAATTTTTTGGGCATGAATACCTACTGATCTCAAAATATTTGTGGTAAAATTTGGTGATTTGTGAAGTTATTTTGTTATTTTTAATGTTTTTTGGTAGAAAACCGAGTCAAAAATGCCGTATTTTGGTTAAGAGTTAACTAAAAATAGTTAAATGTTGATTCGGGTCATGAAATTTTTATGGTATTTCACGCATATTTCCTAGAGATTGTATGTAAAATTTCGAAGGTTGATTTTAAGTTCTGCATGTTTATTGATTTTATGAGATAAAAGTCGATAAAAGTGAAATAAATTAATCATATACTCGAAACATTTGTTCCTACCCTTGATAAATTTATGTCCATTTAAAATTATGATTTAAAAGTTAAAAGTAAAATTTAAAATGTATTTTCACCTTGTTTTGATGTTTATTTGTTTTAGTGGTTAAAAACCGATAAATATCGATCTTTTTCTTCATAAAATTTTATCTGTTATAAAATGTAGAGAAGAAGAGAGAGTGATGGTAGAGAATTGTATATGTTCTTATTAACATAACGGAGCATATATATATATATATATATATATATATATATATATATATATATATGTAAGACTACAATTGAGAGTTATGTCATAAGAATTTGAAGGGACAATTCTAGAATCATCCTACATTTATGGACATCCATAATACATGCATTTCATAACACTCCCCCTTGAAAGTCCATCAACGTAAATACACAGGTGAAAATTGCCTCATTAAACACCTTACTAGAAAAACCCTGTGGGAAAAACACTAGAAAGGAAAAGAGTACAATATCTATGAAACACGCATAACAAGATGCCTCGTTAAAACCTTTCCCACTGGGACAAAACCATGGATAAGGAAAAAGAGTACATCGCGTGTCTACTCCCCCTGATGATTACATAACTTGATATATCTTGAAATCCATCTTTTGACGTAACTTTTTGATCGTTGAAAAAGAATCCACCGTAGTTGATGATAAACTTGATATCTCCAATCAATATAAATCCTTGATAATTTCAATATAATATTTTTCGGAACTCGTAATCCGAATTTAGTCATTTATGATGACTTTTGTGTCTTAATCTCAAATGTAATATTCACAATTGTAATTGAAAATTTTTCTCAATAAATGACATAATATTATATGTCTAAAATACTTGTCATTTCAACAATCGTGATGATCATGACTATAACGTATTTAACGCGCCAATAATGCTACCTCCTAAAAACCTTGCTAGGAAAACCCATTGGGACAAAAACTTAGTTGAAGGGAAAAGAGTGTAGCTTTCATTCCAGATTCATTCTCTTCGGGAGAATCAATCTAATTATTAACAATTCATTTGAAAAATAATTGATCTTTCTTGCCAAATCATCTTATTGTATGAATTGACATCATCATTATAGACTTTCACTATATTTTTTCAATATTATGGAACTTCTGGACCATAAATGATTTTCACATATTCGGCAAGAAATTCATTCATGTATAAATCTTATATGTTCAAATTTCAGGTTGAGATAATATTGATTCAAGCAAACTCTTCAGCAATTTGAATATTCCATTTATAGAAATAATAACGATAATATTTTAATCGTATCGTAGAGGTCTATAAATCCCATCATGAATTTCCAAAAACTCAAATTAATCAACTGTTATGAATTAATGATCATTCATAAGAGGCTCCTTCAGGGAGTGTATCCTCATAGGAGTAAAATATATTTCTCATATATAATTTACCAGTTTAAAACAAAATCATTAAACATGTGCATGCATATGAAATGACACAAATGTCTAAATAACATATTCTAAAACAATGCAATAATAATAATAATAACAATAATAATACAATAATAATAATAATAATAATAATAATAATAATAATAATAATAATAATAATAATAATAATAATAATAATAATAATAATAATAATAATAATAATAATAATAATAATAATAATAATAATAATAATAATAATAATAATAATAATAATAATAATAATAATAATAATTTAAATATTAAAACTAAGATGCAATAATAAATTTACTATCCATATGCACATGATAATGACTCAAAATACAAACTGTACAGTTTTCTTTTTCAATATTCATAATTTGGATCGACTTCATGTCAATGGATGGACTTTCGATCCATGAGCTCGTTTATAATCATATATTGTATGTCGACATTCAAAATGGACTTATATATAAGATCCCCATTACGAGTCCATAAAATATCGCGCGAAAAAGAGTGTCGGTTCCATAAATATATCGATATAATTTATCATCTCTTGATAATATCAATACTGTTCAATGATATCTGAATCTGAATATATATGTGGTACCATTATATTACTCTAGGCCATCTATTATTATTCAGATATCAGTGTCACTTCGAGAACACTCCAAATATAGCAATCTATTTCACACCAACTATTTCATCTTGCTAATTATCTTCTATTTCATATTTATAGTGGAACCGTCAATTTATCTTGACTTTTATTGAATTACACTTCAGGTGTATATGTATCAATCTGGTAAAAATATTTTTGTTATATCAAATTCAATATCTCTACTCAATGAATTTAATGTATAACATTATATGAACTTCTGGTTCGTAAGGGATCATTCCATATTCGTTTTCACCAGCTTTTAATTCACTTTTTCTCCCCCTAAGGTGGTAAAAATTATAACCAATATATAGTCGAAATTTTATCAAACCACCATAGACATCAATTTCTCATATCATCGATGAGATTTTACATGGGCATTTTTGTAAAATATAGTATATTTCGGGGAGTAACATATAATGCAATTGGGTTTTATATGTGCTGAATCACAATGCCCAATTCACGAGATCAACGATTGCATATAATAATCTAAATGTGATCTTTAATCACGAGAACTACTCAGAAAATTCAGTATGTAGCTATAAACCACTCAATTCATACAGGAATATTTAAGTTATTTATTCAACTCCGAGTAGTGTTTAGATCTCCAATATCACATATATTCAATCTCAGTGTAGTGTCTTGCCGTTAATAAAATATCTACACGAAAGAATTTCAGCACTTATCTTTTCGATATATAAACTTCTTGTTTATAAAGACGGGTATTATATGAACCCGAATGGCCTCAATTATCACATCTAGCCATTTTATGTCATCTCTCATAGTTTTCCCACAACTCATGACAATCTTTCATAAACATTGGTCGTGTTTTTAAATTTCACTTGTCACACGCCACATTTTTAGTTGACTATATTTCTCACGCTAATCATCAAGTTAACAATATTCGAATCATATAAACTCAAATTAAAAATTTCTATCCGGCTAGATAAATGATGTGACATAGGACACGACTGGTGTATCATATATATTGGCAAGACTCATCAAGATTCCTTCGCGGAACATGACTATTTTAGTCTTTGAGTATTTTTTATACATAATGCTATCATACTATCAACAATTATAATCATCATATAAATTATGACATACACATTCGTATCACTCGTTTTAATATGTTGTATAGCTTGATAATACATATTAATTGATTATAATTCAACTTACTAATCAATTATTATTCCTTTCAGGGTGACAAATATTCAACAAATTTCAAATCAGTTGTACTATTCGATAAATTACTTTACAATATATCATAAGTTGATTACATTATCACTTTTATTCAAGAGTGGAGAAATTGTTCACTTCCGGTGCGAATATTAGTACTTTAAAATAAACACATAACTCATGAAAATATATACATCCTCACACTTGGTATATTTTTCAATCTATTATGTGCTTACATATTCACTTAATGGAACAATGCTCTTTAATCAAAATTCTTATGTAATGTCATATTCACTACAGGGATTAATGATTGTTAACCAATAGGACGAGGCTCACGATTATAATATCTCTTTACTTTGCTGAGTCACTTGTGGAACGCGATTTCATGGATACAGTTCTAAGCCACGTACACGATTATGTGTCTATAAGACTACATTTTTTATACAAAAGATAAAATAATTTCATCCTCAAAATCAGATATCTCATTTGCTACCATTAATGGTTTCTTAATCGATTTGATATGATTCTCAATTTTTAAGAATATCACATTATGAACTTCAGGTCATAACTTAGTATATGAAAACACTATGAACTTCTTGTCACAGTTTCAGTATTTTTTAGACAGTATGAACGGGTCATAGTTTCATAATTTGTGAGCACTGTGGATTTCTGGTCATAGTTTCAGTATTCGTAAATACTATGAACTTCAGACCATAGTATGAATATCAATCAACTCGTCTATCATTCTATTTCTTACTCATTTCGAACTTTTAGCATATATGAGTCTCACATGTGTTTTTATGAAATACTTACTAACATGAGATATTTTCTTTCAAAAACAAATTTGGCTCAAGTAATATCACATTATGCACTGGGCTCAGATGAGGCCTCTTTACTTGGCTCACCAAAGACCACATTATCAGGCTTCACATTTTGCCATGTTCTCGATCTCTGCTATAGGCATAGTCTTTATGAGATGTCTCATTCGCTCCAAAGAAATGATCAAATTTGAGATTATATTGTTCAACTTCAGGTGAACAAGATGAAGGAAAAGTAGATCTATATACTCAACATATTCATATATGTTTTATGTTAATTTGTCATAAAATTAAATGGTGATCTTATGCATGCAAACTATAATTAATATAAAGAACAAATCTTTATCTTACATTGGAATATTGGTTTATTTGGGCACAAGAGAGATCTCCTTCTCTCTTGTTCTTGTGCTTTCCTCAATGGAAGAACTAAGATCCAAGTATAGGATCTCTCCCAGAGTATAATACCCAAAGCACACTCTTAATAAAATTAATATTATGTATACTAGAACAATATTAATTTAGTGATAAAATTGACCCAAAAATTTGGTTTTGTTCTCCTAAAACCGGTTAAGAGAAGAAGGAAGAGGAAAGTATTTTATCTTTCTAAAATTCTTATTTTTAGATGATGAATGAATAATATCAATACCATAATATGTTATGTATTGAATATGATAAATATAAGGCAAAAATCTTTGCTTTTCTTTGTGTAAAACCGGGTGGAAGAGGGAGAAGAGGGAGCCAATGCATGCACTAGTTGTTCTTCACAATGACAAATAGGTTTTGCATGGCTAGTCTTTAGGTAATGATCATGTTCTCCACTAATATAATCAACACAATATTAGCCTAATTCTCCTCTTAATTTCGGCATACATAGATAATATGGACTCCATATTATCTTTGTCAAAATGCCAATTTGTCTTATGTCACATGTCATATGTTACATAAATTTGTTATGTATTTTTAACATATTAAAAATCAACGTATTAATAAAAATACGTCATATACAAAAATCGACCTAGTAATTCATAATTATTTGTACCACAATATTTTACCAATTATAAATCACAATAACTTGTATTTATAATAATTCATTCAATTCAATTGTTTCCTTAAACAATAATCTCATCAGAGTAATGAAACAATTCGATTACTTAGACCGTATCTCATTTAATCAAATTTCAATGAGACACGTAATATTATTTCCAAAATCGTCCGTCAATTTTAAATAATTTAATTGACTCGTAACGTTATACGATCAATTAATTGATTAATTAAGAGTGTTGCCCTTTAGGTATGACCTAGGGGATCAACTGATCACCACCGTCGCACGACAGTAATGTCAAACTCTAGTCAGCCAATCACTACCGATATGTGTGGACCAGTTGACAGTAAATATTACTTCCCAATTGTATTCTTTATAATGAGACTTAAACATGTGATCATCATGATCAACAACCAGTGATCGCATTATTGTCGGAGGACACATATTCCAACAATCTCCCACTTGTCCTCGACAAGTGTGCGTCACCAATTCTCGTGTCCTATTACTATCTCCCACTCAATGCAAGGTGTCTTTCAGGTCGTACTTGCAAGTGATCATATCGAGAGTGGTTTCCTCGATCTGGAGAATAACTGATTGACCGGATTTATCCACCATGGATACATTCCGAGCGTGGCCACGCATTTCCAGTTCATTACTCCTCGAGTGGCCCTGAGATATTGTTATAACCCTGACTAGGGGTGGACAATTCCTATCGTACTCATTCCCTTCAACTAGCCACAGCCATCATAACCCAAAATATGCCCATTTGACCCCATTTACGAAGGTCGTAGTAACACAAATCAAAGTTAATCTGAAACTGTGCCATCTTAGGCGAATAGTCTTTAGTCAAAAGAATCGACTCATTTGAATACTATAGTAGCTCTCGCCACTACCAGGCTATATAAATTTGCCAGAACTCTATAAGCGGTCATAAGGCCCGACAAAATGTTCCTAACAGTCCGCCTATGTGATCGACTAGTCATTCTCATATGACTTTATGGCACTTGAACTTGCCATCAATCGCATCACACTCTAGTCACTTCGAGACGTCAACTCATGTAAGTAAATATGGGCAAATACAATGCTAATCCGTGTTCACTTAAATGGGGTTCAATTGTCTCTACAATCCGTTGGATGTAACAAAGTATAAGGTGAGTTAATAATAACTCAAACGACAAATGTCGACATCACACTCGGGTAGTCAATACATATTACAACCTTGTGATGCATATGGTAAGTGTGTAAACACTTGTTGATTGCAATAGAAGTTTAACATGTTACATGTCCATGTGTTCAAACTTCTTAATCGTATTATCCTTTCCATTCATGTTATCACTCATAGCATGAACCTTACCAAGTACACATCAAGGTTCCCGACCTTGGTTTCGGTTCTTTATCTTGAAAGAACTTCCTTATCGATTATCACATAACGAACGAATTTGTGGTGAATGATATAACTTGTACTGATCAAGTGCTCCACCCACACACAATGCACTAGGTATATGTTTTGTAGAGTCTTGCAACAATTTGTCAAGATGATTAGTCTAGCACTTCTCACAAGTCCTAGCATATTATGAAAGATTAGTTTTGAGCAACTTCTTATTCAACTAAGTATCTTTCCAAACTTCTTATTTCTCTTTTTAGCTTGAAAGGCTTAGGATTCTCATAAATTCTTACATGTGCTTGGATTTTCATTAATATGTGCAACCTCTTGTCACATAACAGAGCATTCTGTCAAACACCGAAATCGCTCATCGGATTCTTCTCGAGAATTCATGACGTTTCTATTATGGCTTACCAGTGAATTATCATGCTCTCATGCATATGATTCACCATTGGACATGTGCATGATTATTCTAATGGCGGAAACATTAGTTACTAATAATCATGAGATCAACCGTTCTTAGGTTCAATGAACAACCATGACTGCTAATGGCAATTCCATTTTCATTTACATGAATAACCTATGTGTATGTTGATACGATGTGTATTTCTTAATACTAATCCAATATCTCTTGATGTAATTGGATTCATCATAGTCCATATTCATCCAGAATTGAAAACTCAAATACTTCTTTGTGAAAGAAGATATTAGCTCGTCATTCCTAATGATTAATGAGTTGTAAACATTCAAAGGATGATAGCTCCCACTAAATTCCATGTCTTCACATGACAATTTCTAAACTCCCACTTAATTCCACATGTTTCGAAATTGATTACTCAATCGAAAATATTTCAAAATTGGAATGTATGTGCTTTGCAAAGTTATTTAAGATGAAGCCATATATGTTCCCATCATATCCTTTCAAAATTCCTATTTTGAAGAGGTCTCATCTTAACCTTATGGAAAGAGATTTTAATCTCTAATTCGTTCATGTCATAATGATACGTAGAAATGTCATTGTTTAAATATAAATAATATCTAATACACGTCCTTCAAAATACCCTTTTCAGAAGGAGGTTTAACCAATTCATTTTCATAATGTGGTTAAGAAATGACATTTGCGTCGTTTAACTTTTAGCAATTGAGGATATCGGCATATCAATCCTTGCAACCTCTAGTCATAAATATTGTTTATTACTAGAATGTTGCTTTGATTCATTTAGGCTCTTAAGTAAAGTTTAAACTATTGGTCAAAATTTATCATAAACTAGTCAATTAAGACTTTACATAAGTCATTCTTGTTCCAAAACTTTCTTTTGGTCTCCTCGTGTAGTTATCTTGAGAACATACTCTTATGATTACTTCACTTGGTCTCTTTAGTCATATAGAACTATTTCAGACCATAGATCTCATCTATTGGGTATACTATATAAATAGATATACCTCCATTCAAATCATTCTTCCTTGCGTAGATCTCATTTTCACAAGTACACAAACTTATCTTGGTGTGAGTTGTGTCCTCATTTTTCTCCCACTCTATCTTTAGAATAAATACACTATAGATTCAAAGATAGCATATGAGACACAAATAATGATTTTGAAGTATAAGGAGAACTATCTAATAGGTTGACTAATAGTTTTAGATTTCGTATGTGTACTTGGTGATTGACATTCCTTTGAGAGAGTTCATAGACTCAAAAATTACTTTATAAATGATCATACACAAGCCTTAAGCATGTGGACATATAATGAATCCCATCATTATAGTTGTCAAATTAGATCACTTTAAGTGAATAATCATATGTTTCTAAGAGCAAGCATTTAAATACGAATTTTTTAACAAGGATAAAATGATAAAACGGGTGACTTGGGTTGCAAACCAAGCCACCATTATCCAAAATACAACCAATTATCCAAAATACTTTTCCATGTCGAACACGGAAATCAAAAGGTTCTAAAATCCAAAACATAATTAAAATAAGACAATAAAAAGCGAAGCTCCATGAAAGCTATTCCTAGCTTCTTGATGGTTTCTCATGCTTGCTTTTATTTTCCCTTGTGTTTGCTTGGTGGAGGCCCTATTTACAATAAAAAGGGAGATACATTATCACAACTTTGTATCACAATACCATAGTTGAAATAGAAACATAAAAAGAAAGGATAGTCATTTACCTACTGGAGTGATCTTTCCAGCCTTAATATCACCAAGGTATTTGGAACAATTTCTTTTCCAATGTCCAATACCATTACAATAATGGCATTTATCAAGAGGACCCTTCTTGATTTTTGAAGTGCTAGCTTCATTAGTCATAGCTTTGGTGAAAGTGGGAGCTTGTTTCTTACCCTTCCTCCCATTCTTCTTGAACTTCCCTTTGCTCTTAGTGCTTATGTTGAGCACGTCCTTTGGTGGGTTCACATTTAACCCCATGTCCCTCTCGGCTTGCACAAGTAACTTGTGCAATTTTTCAAGAGACACATCCTTGTCTTGCATGTTAAAATTCAACCGAAATTGAACATACGCTTTGACTTTGGATAAGGAGTGTAGAATCCTATCTACAATGAGTTCTTTGGGGATTTCAACCTTTTGAATCTTCAAGGTCTCGACTAGCTCCATAAGTTTGAGCACATGAGGGCTAACCTTTTGGCCCTCTTTGAAGTCGAGATCAAAGAATGCCGCGGCCGCCTCATATTGGACAATCCGCGGAGTTTGTGAAAACATTGTCACAAGCTTGGAGTAAATCTCATTAGCGGTGCCCATTTTAAAGGCTCTCCTTTGGAGATCCGCCTCCATTGCAAAGATCAACACATTTTTCATTGCGGCGTACTCCTTATGGTAAGCCTCATATGCTTCCCTAGTGGCGGCGGTCGACCTAGTAGCAGGTTCGGGTGGAGAGGCCTCGGTAAGGTAATGAAGCTTGTCGTCACCTTGGGCGGCTAATTTGAGTTGGGCATCCCAATCGGAGAAATTTGACCCATTCTTTTCAAGTTTACATCGATCCATGAAGGATCAGAGCCATGATGAATTAGCGAGAGGCGTGGCGTTAGGGGTTGGTGTAGCCATTTGTTATGAGAAAAAGAAGTGGTCTACAAAACAAAATAGTAGGAGTAAAACAAATGTCGTTTTAATAATAATACTCGTAAAAATTTATAATTTAAACAAGTTATATGCATTTTTCTAGTGACCTCTACCCAACTAGATAAATGATTCCAAGACCCAAATTCATATTAACTTGGGCACGGTGTGGCCGATAAAACCCTTATTAATATAACTTGGTGGATTAACACTTTAATCGATTCTACTTTTAGAATTCTTGGTTGATAATATTACATTAACATTTATCTTTAGCCCAAAACACATTCAACAAGGGCACCGTGTGGCCGATAAAACCCTTATCGAAAAACTTTTGTTGAGTTCAATCCAAATTTCGAATAAATGTGTCCATGATCCAAATCCACATTAACTTGGGCACGGTGTGGCCGATAAAACCTTCATCAACATGAATTCGGTGGATAGACATTTATCACCCACTTCCCCTACGTAACAAGGTTTGTACCCCGGTGTGGCCGAGTGCACTCCCTCACGAAATAGGTTTTCATGGTTTCTACTATTTGGTAAGGCTATGTCTCAATTGATTGTTTTAGCGAGAGGTCATGTCAATTTATTATCTATCACGTTTTAAGTGAACTAAAGCGGTGAACTACGATAATTGTTATTGACACGGTCGATAAACTCGATTAAATGATAATGCATGTTTTAGTTATGGCGATTTAGCGATGCATGTGACATATAAATAAAATGCAAAGCATTAAAAAAATCCTAGTATGGCCTTCCTAAAATAGAAAATCTAATTAACTATTACATATTCGGAAACCAACTCCATTGGTCCCTTGAACTTCGGTTGTGGCACGCATCTCGAGGTAACACCGTCTTTATGTATCGCCATCTTGAAGAAATCCGTCTTTGGGAACTCCGAAATAAATAAAATTACATAACAAATTACATAATTTCCTATTATACATTTGTAACTAAAATAAAATAAATCTATTAAATTACAAAACGGTGATACGAGATCACAATAAATTACAACCGAATCGATATTCCCATACATTTCGGGTAATACCAATTAAATCTAAGGCCATACTAAGTAAAAATACATAATTCAAAAATTACATAAAATAAAATTATGACAATCATAAATAAAATGCAGCATTATAATATGTATGAACTTGCCAAATTATATGCTAAATCGCCTTTAAGTAGCCAATATCGTATATTACTCGGTTTTTACGGATTTGCGTGATTCAACATTTTATAATCACAAAAAATTACATAAATTCATATTTATGCATAAGTTAATTACTCTAACCTCTTAGGACTCAAAAATTTAGTCTTCACTAAAAATTTGACCATAATTAACTCATATTTCTAAAATTTGTTCATTAATGGACCTAAAATTATAATAAAAACTATAAACTTCAAATAAATCACAAAATTTCAAATAAATTCAAAATTTGAAATTTAAACTCATGAACATTCTGGAAAAAAACCATGACACTCATAATGTTCAAAAACTTAGGTTAAAAATTTCGAAATTTATCCGGAAAAACAATGTTGCGGTTTATCGGTTTTAACAAAATAATCATAAAAACATGAGAAAAATTATATTCATCAACTTTTCAATTTTAGATCTGAAAAATATAATAAAATGCAACATGTGATGTTTTTCCTTAGTCATAGAGTATGTTTTATTAATATTTCACTAATTAAGTAACTATTTATGCTATTTTTCTTCAAAAAATCATAAATCATGCATAAAGACTTCAATATAGCCTATTATTTTACAGACATCTTATAAAATAGCATGTGACAACATACTAAATTTTTATGACCAGATTCGAAATTTATCTCATATTTACCTATTTTTCATCTAAATCCGATTTTAATAATGAAAAATCCATTTTTCGAGCATAAGAAGTCCAAAAATTATCAAAATTTACAGGTCATCTCAAAATAATATATGTGACAACATATCCAAAAGTCACTGGAAAATTCGAAGTTTAGCTAATTTTAGTCCGAAAATGACATTTTATTCATAAAATCATATTTTTAATGCCATTATTATATAATATGAACAATAACAATCCATAAATTAACCAAAATATCCTAAAAACATTTTAGGACCCGAAATTTTAACATGCATAATGATTTTCGTGATATATCATAATAACACAAATTAAACAAGTTTTATATGTTAATCGTATAACTCGGAAAAAACTTTTAACCGATTTGAATGCAAACAACCAAGGCTCTTGATACCGATTGAAGGGAAAGTAGATCTATATACTCAACATATTCATATATGTTTTATGTTAATTTGTCATAAAATTAAATGGTGATCTTATGCATGCAAACTATAATTAATATAAAGAAGAAATCTTTATCTTAAATTGGAATATTGGTTTATTTGGGCACAAGAGAGATCTCCATCTCTCTTGTTCTTGTGCTTTCCTCAATGGAAGAACTAAGATCCAAGTATAGGATCTCTCCGAAAGTATAATACCCAAGGCACACTCTTAATAAAATTAATATTATGTATACTAGAACAATATTAATTTAGTGATAAAATTGACCCAAAAATTTGGTTTTGTTCTCCTAAAACCGGTTAAGAAAAGAAGGAAGAGGAAAGTATTTTATCTTTCTAAAATTCTTATTTTTAGATGATGAATGAATAATACCAATACCATAATATGTTATGTATTGAATATGATAAATATAAGGCAAAACCCTTTGCTTTTCTTTGTGTAAAACCGGGTGGAAGAGGGAGAAGAGGGAGCCAATGCATGCACTAGTTGTTCTTCACAATGACAAATAGGTTTTGCGTGGCTAGTCTTTAGGTAATGATCATGTTCTCCACTAATATAATCAACACAATATTAGTCTAATTCTCCTCTTAATTTCGGCATACATAGATAATATGGACTCCATATTATCTTTGTCAAAATGTCAATTTGTCTTATGTCACATGTCATATGTTACATAAATTTGTTATGTATTTTTAACATATTAAAAATCAACGTATTAATAAAAATACGTCATATACAAAAATCGACCTGGTAATTCATAATTACTTGTACCACAATATTTTACCATTTATAAATCACAATAACTTGTATTTATAATAATTCATTCAATTCAATTGTTTCCTTAAACAATAATCTCATCAGAGTAATGAAACAATTCAATTACTTAGACCGTATCTCATTTAATCAAATTTCAATGAGACACGTAAACATTACTTCCAAAATCGTCCGTCAATTTTAAATAATTTAATTGACTCGTAAAGTTATACGATCAATTAATTGATCAATTAAGAGTGTTGCCCTTTAGGTATGACCTAGGGGATCAACTGATCACCACCGTCGCACGACAGTAATGTCAAACTCTAGTCAGCCAATCATTACCGATATGTGTGGACCAGTTGACAGTAAATATTACTTCCCAATTGTATTCTTTATAATAAGACTTAAACATGTGATCATCATGATCAACAGTTGTGATCGCATTATTGTCGGAGGACACATATTCCAACACAAGAATCAATTCACAAATAAAATTGTCTAACTTAAAGACCGCTTTAAACTCAATTGTGGTTCACAAAATCATCTCGATGGACTTTTGGCCACTTGTACTTAAATAATATGAATATATGCCTTTAAACCATTGAACATTAGGCCAAAGTTATAATGTGGACATATTTGCTCATCTTTATAAAGTATATTTGGAACTCCAGGTCTAAAATTATATGATCCGGCCTTTTTCAACAAATTTTACCACATATGTCAACTCTTAATTATGAAAAAGATATATATATATATATATATATATATATATATATATATATATATATATATATATATATATATATAGATCGCATCATGTAGGATGAAACTAATCACTTTAATCAACTAACACAACGACCTTGTTGAAAACTTGAACATGGACACGGGCAAAAAAACTAATAGTTAAGACCACTGATTAACGTCTGTTTGCTATGTATATATCAATTATGACGATGTATGAACTTTAAACTTGACATGATAATAATTATTCCGTATTTAATTAGTCTGTCTGAGTGGTAACAATTAATAAGCTATTAAAATTTGCCAGTGATAAATAACTTAGAGATTTGTTTTCGCTAGTTGTCATACATTAATAGGACTATAAGAGAATGAAATGAAGGGTCTCCTCATTAAGACGGAAAATTTGCTGTCAAAAAAAAAGAAAAAAAAAAAAATTAAGACGGAAAATATGACGAAGGACTTATATGGATTATGTAACTGCATTAGCCATAACTCAACGAATAATCATGGTGAGAAGACCAATATACAAACATCACATGCAATATGATAAATGAATTACGCATACATGCAAGTACCTTTAAACAATCATACTATCATAGCATACACCTCATGTTGCGATACATACTAATACCTATGGTATATATTTAGTCACAAACTAAATAATACTCGTATAGTCGTAGAATTCTTATCATCACAATATGTAATCAAGTACCAAAGGAAGTTATACAAATAGGTCAGATGCTTAAACACCAGCATAACTTAGTATTTATTTAAAAATTTATTTAACACTCTTAATCAATAACTCAATACTACACCTACAGTAATATGCATAGTTAAATTTATCTCAAGGCTTTACATGTGCTGTATAAATTACGATGTCAAATTATCAAGGGACATGGCTTCTAATTACACACAAATAGTGAAAGCAGACAATAAATCAAAGCAAGCGAGAAGCTTTGAACAAAAGTGAGAAAATTGAGGATCTCATTTAATAGATACGATCAACATTTAATAGATACGAGTATAAAATAACGATGGGTCATACAAAATACGGGTTTGTTTTAAATGGATAAAGGGTTAAAATCAATCGTAAACAATCAAATTTTGGTGGGATTGTTGACCAAAAATTAAGACAATGTGAAGACTATACACTGTACAAGAACATAATACAAACAAATTAAGGATTAATAATATAGTAATAGATTGAGGTTTATGCAACTTTCATGATGGAGATTTCACTCAATTCATAGATTGAGGATTTCAACATAGTTAAACAAAATCAAGTCTAATTATCTCAGACGATTAAAACCAGGTACTACACAAGATTATCTAATATGAGATTATCGAATGTGAGATTATATATTCTAAGCCACAAAAAACTGAATGATAAAAATATAATAATAGTAAATGCGTACCTCGATTATATGAATAAAAAGAATAGGATTAAATCCATAATACATGCATTTATGGACATCCATAATACATGCATTTCATAACATTATCCGATTTTTTGGGCATTTTTTCTGTCATTTTGGTGTTCTTGGGAGTGTTCCAGAATACGCAAAATTTTTGGTTTCGATTTTTGGTAATAGTTTCATTTATTTTGGATTTATTACTTAAAAGTTATGATTTTACCTATTAAATTAGCAAAATATCACCAAATCAAACTAATTATTCATCATCAAATTAGTGAGGACTAATTTTTGAGGTTCAAAATAGTTTGGAAAATTAGTTTGGACTTAAATGAGATTTAAGAGTTGATTATTGATTTTTACAAGTTAAAAATCGGTTAAATCCACAAAACCGAGATGGATACCAACGATTGTTAGATAGGGCGATTTTGGCATCATTTTACAGCATTTTAAGCATATTTATTTAAGTTGAATGAATGATTGTCATTTATTTAAAGTATTTATTTTATTGTACCTAGTATGGCCTAGTTATTTTTATTCGTTATTACCCGAAATGAATGGGAATAGCGATTTGTTTGTAATTTAGATACGATCTCATATCGTCGGTTTGTAATTAATTAATAGTTTTATTTATTTTATTAATTAATGTATAATAGGAATAGCTATGTAATTTCATTGTAATAGTTATTCTTACAGGCGTTTCCAAAAGACGGATTTACAACGAGACGGAGTTTATTTTTGTAAGGTGTTCCAAATCCCACAAGAAGAAGCCACTTTTGGAATAAAGAGGCAAGGGACCAAGGAGTTGGTTTCTGAAATGTAATAGTCTAGTTTTTATTAACTAGGTGGCCATACTAGGATTATTCATATGCTTGCTTGCTTTTATTTTCGCGCATGCCAAAATCGCCATTCACATGCATTTTATTTTCGCGGTTGTCAATTCCCATCATTTACATTCACCGACTTAGTTCACTTATAGGGAATTTATGACTAAATTGACAAGATCTCTCACATAACTAAAATTGAGATTAGCCTTACCAATTAGTAACACCTATGAATCCCTTGTTCATTAGAGTCACGCTCGCCCAAGCGGGGTGTTTTCTTTTTACCTCGGGTAAGTAGGGTGGTAAACGGTTATCATACGCCAAAGTTGGTTGGACTCAACGAGGTATAAGACGATCTTGTATTCCGGGGCTAGTAGATGGATTTAAGGAAATTCGTCAACCAAGAGTTCTAGAGGTAGAATTAGTCAACCGTTGACTTACCGAATTTACACGATTATGGGATGTTTCACCCAAGCGATGCTCATTTTTGTTTAAAATTTGGGTCTTGGAATCATTTATATAATTTAGTGGGAGATCGTTATATAAATGTTAAAACTTGTTAAACATGTTTTCACAAGTAATTTTAAAACAATGAATGTTAATTTTTCCTTATTTTGTTGTAGCATTTTAATTCGCAATGGCAACTTCATCAGCTCCATCGACTACTTCACTAGGCAAAGATTCATGGCAAAGGTCCGAATGGACAAATGTATCCTAAAAGATGACGGTAGTAACTTCCTTGAATGGGAATCCAACATCAAAAGTGCCGCGTTGCCTGACAACGTGCTCACTTACTTGACTGATGCCCCTCAAATCGAGCTCGGTCCAAGGGCCTCATCGGCGGTGCGGACCGCCTATGATGACCATGTGAAGATGTCGAATGATATAAAAAATGTGTTGATATGGTCGATGTCCCCTAAGCTCAAGCTTTCATGCATTTCTCTAAATGCGTACGACTCGTATGACGACTATGTTTTCACAAACACCTAAAGTCCGTCAATACGATGTGGCGGCACGCTTCATTGAAGCAAAGCTTGAGAGGGGCTGTAACACCCCCACACTCCAAGTGCCTTACCAGGACCACTCAGGTATAAGGATGCTACCATCTCGGTTACCCGAGGCATGATAATCATAAGACAATAACGAAACAACGTTAAATAATATAACTTTAGTGAAAGGTTACAACTGAAACCAAATACCAAAATATGATACATGTTCTCAAAACCAACGTCTCTCATCGAGTTAATCGAAAAGTCTCTAAAACTAGTAAAGCTACAAATGAAGACTTCTATCGTCGACGGTGGCACATCCCAGCTATCCCAGTAAATCAACTCAAACCTGCTCAATTACTGCTCACCATCCCCGAATGGATCACCGCAGGTTTTACAAAACAACAACCGGGTCAGTACTAATCACACAACTTATATATATCAACAATACGACAAACAGACAACTTACACCGTCACACACACTCAATCACACCAGTCCCATCAATCTCAATCACCGACTGTCCACTGGACCAGCCCTGCCAGTGTGGGACCGCAGCCGTACCCACCAAATCCCCGCTCCTCAAATTGAGCGATAACCCTGTCCATTAATGTGTACATCCCCTTCCGTGGCGGGTTCCACGAAGGGTGAAACTAGGGCGTGAAGCCACTCCCGCAAGTGACCCCACTCAGCCGAGGACACGCCTCGAGAACCAGAGAAAAACAATCACAATCAACAAACCGTCACAATACAATTACTATATTATTCAATCAACCACAACACATCAACATCACATTATGGGACTAATACTGAGTAGGAAATCCTACCTGGAAAGCACAACAATCAGACGGTCTCAACAGCTGTATCAAAAAGCCTCTTCTACAAATCCTCCTCCTATCATACATACACATAATCACTACCAATCATTATCTACAACAAAACCCCCAAATCCCCATATTAGGGTTTAAACAACTTAAAGGAAATACTATAAAAACGGTACATAGATCTTACCCTCGACGCAAGGATCTCAACGGTATAACGAAAGGTGAAATCCGACCTTCCAAACTCCGGGATTTGCTAACAATGCAATTAAAGCGAAGAACGTACTTTGTTTTCTCTCTTGACAGTAATTAGGTTTTGAAAAAGTGTTTAAGAACAATGACGGAAAAGATTATATACCTAATCGCATTATTAAGAAAACCCGAGAAATAACTCCCCGTAAACCGGCTACTCGATCGAGTAGCTAAGGTACTCGATCGAGTGCCCCCTTACTCGATCGAATATCTCATAAGTACTCGATCGAGTACCCAACAGTCGAAACTTTTATAAAATGCAACTCACCCTTACTCGACAGAGTAAGGCCTACTCGATAGAGTACCCAGAGACTCATAAATCCGTAGTATTACAGTCTTCCCTCCTTAAAAAGAACTTCGTCCCCGAAGTTCAACCCATACATAAAAACAAACCTACCAACTTGACTAGGACACAACAACGCAACTAAGACTCAAAACAAAACCTCACCCTATAACTCGTGAACTCTTAACACCAACTCCACCAACTATTCCTACCTCCACACATCGCTCACGATGTCGTATCAACTACATCATAAACTCTCCCGACACTAATTCCTTACACTACCAACTACCATTCTTTAACGCTGCTAGCTCTATAATATCATCCACTACCAAATCCAATATCAAAACACTCATAGACATCAAACGGAATGTTACATTCTACCACCCTTAAAAGGAACTTCGTCCTCGAAGTTTACTCAGACTCATAACATCATCCTCCAACTGTCAACACTATATAAAATATTCTCCCACTCCTAAACATCACACTACTACAAGCTCGACCATGACCTTTTTCAACATCAACCACAAAATATTCAACTTCCTTCTTTATGCTACACCAACACTCTACTTCTAATTATATTACAACATGCACAAACATGAAACTCTCTTTTACCGCATCCTACTCCTCTTAAAACAAATGTTACGTTCTCGTAACTCACTAATACTAAATTCTTAGTTATATCATCTCATTATCCTCATCACCACCACATGTCAAAGATAACCGCCTATAACCTCATTTCTCTAACCATTCCTATTACCAAGACTCTCTTACTTAAACAATTCTCATACTTCAATTCACTCTGCACTCCATTTAACCAAAACCATAAAACCCTTAGCATAACCAATACTCCAACTCTTCCATATTACCGCAACATGGCATACCTCTCTATGTAAAGCACCTATCTCCCAAAAGCATAACTCACGATCCACACTCGTTACGTACACTCACACTAGATCCTCAAGTTCTTTCCTTTATTACCGCAAAACTCATACATAACTTATCATGACAATAATTCCCCCAACACCCTACACTCACTGTCTCAACAAAGGATTATGAACCACCTGCATCTTTCAGGTCATTACCACACATGTTTTACGAATCACTTGCCATGACTATGTGCACCGATGTCTCATCTAAAACATGATCAAAAGTACTGTAACAACTGTGTCCCATCAACAGAACATTTCTATACCATGACAACAACGAAAACATATACAACTCTCTTTATATCCTACTCTACCCTCATTCTCAAACTGAAACTTGTAAGAAACATCAGCAAACAAAACAACAGTCTATCTGTCCAAACTGAAACTCACAGGAAACAACGATCAACAAAACAACAATTTATGTATAACTGGTATGTACTTTCGAAAACTCGTACCATAATCATCTCGTCTACTCCACCACAACCGGTGACGGCATCGCAAAACCGTCACCAACAGCCACACCGCAGTGTGAAAATACCCGCATCACAACACTAAATACCATGCCCGGATCACCACCCGAGGCGCCACAACCACACCGATATACATCACAACTACGTACAATTCCATAAACACTGACTCGGAAATCACTTTTCGGACAAGAAAACTTACTCAAATCCACTTTACTAAATCCCAACACAACATATTATATGAATAAAACAGATAATAACCTCATTAATATCATCCCCTTACCATATCACAGGTAAACATGTATCATGAATACATACAAGTATAACCAGTCATGCCAGATAACTCAAATTATTACCTTTTTAATCATCATTCAATTAGATTAGCGTACCCAATCATGCATTACAGAACATTCAAATAACAACTTTATGATAATCACACCATACCACGTCTTGTGAGGTCAAAGCCTCACACCAACATTTATATATATATATATATATATATATCACAGACCCGTAATCACACCCAACCAGTCAATCCTGATCACGTAAGTTACCACCTGATAAAAGTTACCTCTCACCCGAGCTTAACTCGTATACCCCTCATAACATATTCTTCCATTATCATATCTATCACCCCCTGCCAATTATAACCATGCCATTAATACTCAACTACTAACAACCGCCTCATATAACCACCTCTTATACTCTCTCACAACCATACCTATCAATCTGGTCTCTACAAAATCAACCTCTTTAGAATTGTTACCTTTCTAATATACTATCACCCTTAACCACTAGTCACAAACCATAACACTACCACTGTCCGGACATTAAACCTCTTACACTCATCTCTAAACATCACGATTTCTTTCCGATCTTTGGTTATCTTCCCAAACAACGAACATCAAATCCATCAACAAAATTACCTCAACATTCTTCCCAATAGTATCCTCAATTGTATCATCATCTAGCTCTCCACCAAAATCTCTTATCATGCAGATATTCTACCAACTTCTTACTTTCCTTAATTCCTCAAAACTCAAGATTAATCATGTTGTCCCGAAACTCCTATATAACCATTAACTAACATCCTCATGATTGGTGTCGCACATCTCGGTGACTCCTTATCTCTATATCACATAACTCCGGTCAACATTTTCTTAGTTTTACTCCCCTCATTCTTTTCTTTTTACACTCGACAAAAGTAATTAACCATTCAACTCCTTATTACTTATTCCTAACGCTTTAGTGATGCAATTACCTTTTCGTTGCTCCAAAACTCAAATCTCACTATTTCATGTCGATATCATCTCACTCTTTCTTACCATGGATCTTCTTTTATTGTGCTATCACTCACACTTGCCACTAACCTATCCATAAAATCAACGTTCACTGTTCAAACAATTTCATTTCATGCCGTTAATTGCCCAAGGAAATCACATATTAGTTTCACCTCTTAATAAACCAAATCTCCCAAACTCACTCATTGTCTACAAGTCCACCTCGCGGCATGTCTTCATCTCAGTTCACTATAGACCACCATTCTCCATCCCTCTACAACGACTTTTCATTACAGATATTCCTAACCAACACAATCTAACCATCTTCCTCCGTAATTCTTACACATCTCAAGTTGCCACTATCCACATCCTTCCTGTCACCCCTTTAGTCTCACATTCCTTACACTTACATTACTCCTTACTCACATCCACTTGCCTTTACATCACTCAAATTCGCGAATATATCACTCACCACGTCTCACCAAAACTTGCACCATGCCTCAATCGGCTCATCAATGTTCTTTTTGTCTTTCCACTTCTCAGCACAACCACATATAGCTCATCTCCTCCCACCAAACTCATACTCACCATAAGGTGCCACTCACCACCATAAGATTGGGTAACTTACGCTTCAGGACCAACACATACGTAAAACAATACATAGCGAAATAATTTAACACCTTTGAATTAAACATAATATCCAACGAAGTCAAAAGATAAGCATATGACCCAAAATAGGGGTCACTAGATCGAGTACAGGCCACTCGATCGAGTAAGTGACTTACTCGATCGAGTAGGTGAAGATCAGAAGCACGTAAAACAAATTAACAGGGCCACTCGATCGAGTAAGTGACGTACTCGATCGAGTGCCCCCCCTACTCGATCGAGTACCAAGGCTACTCGATCGAGTACCTACGCATTTCTCAAAGACCTGTCCGTTTTCGAAAACAGCCATAACTCACTCATTTCTTGGTCGTTTTGGGCGTGTGACCTATCGTTAGAATCGTAAAAGGACAAGCTATCACCTCCAATTGGAATCCCATCAAAATCATTTATGCATCTCAAGTTATAACAGTTTAAAAACAACTTTGCTGTAATCAGACGACATAACTAGATGATTTTTACTTCCAAACAGCTTAAACAGCAACCAAGCAAACAAAACCAGTCCAAAACTCATAAAACCAGTATTCATAATCATATGTTACTATTTTCAAAAGCCAAGCAACAACATTCATGATGCACATAGGTTATATAACTTGTCAATCATGATTTACCCACATGCTTTTATTTTATAACTTTACGTACACAATAACATAATATACGACATAAAATCCCCTATTCCCATGTTACTAACATCGCAATATTATAAAATCCATTACCCACATAAACATGTTCCACACATGAATTTCATATTTTTATGCAACTACTTACTTAATCTCTTCCAACAAATTCATCCAGTACTGCTACACACTTCTTACCACATATACACATGAACAATAGTGGACAAGTACATAAACTTGTCATACAACTTTATGCAAACAAAATATATCTATACGACACAATATTCCTATGCACATGTTATTATTATGCCACATTATGAATTATCCATCCTGCAACATCATCATTCATCACATATTATCACATATGAACTACTTCCTTTTTCTACCACATCATTCATCATTCTCATATACTTTTCCTACAATTCCAACCAACATTATAAACCAACTACCATGCAACATGCTTTCAATCAACAACAGTTCTATATACTTCGCCAACCTTGCATTCACAATCTCAACCTTTTACTCCAACATCCAACAATTATAACATACATCATCACATCCACATACGAACTAACAAGCATCACATATGACCTTGACATACACCCCCCATGTGACCGGTTCAAAATTGCAGGGCGAGTTCGCGACTTTAGGACGTCTCCCAAGCCTTTGCATTAGCTCCTACAACCTTTACTCCGGGTTCATTTTAATTGACTCCTTAGATTCATTAGATTCATTGGTTACAGGTTTCAGGAACCTGGCTCTGATACCATTTGTAACACCCCCACACTCCAAGTGCCTTACCAGGACCACTCAGGTATAAGGATGCTACCATCTCGGTTACCCGAGGCATGATAATCATAAGACAATAAAGAAACAACATTAAATAATATAACTTTAGTGAAAGGTTACAACTGAAACCAAATACCAAAATACGATACATGTTCTCAAAACCAACTGTCTACTGAGTTAACCGAAAAGTCTATAAAACTAGTAAAGCTACAAATGAAGACTTCTATCGTCGGACGGTGGCACGTCCCTCGTATCCCAAAGAACTCAACTCAAACTCCGCTTCAATTACGCTCACCATCCCCGAATGGATCACCGCAGTTTTACAAACCAACAACCGAGGCCGCACTAATCACACAACTTATATATATCAACAATACGACAAACAGACACAGCTTACACCGTCACACACACTCAATCACACCACCCCATCAATCTCAATCACCGACTCTCCATCGGACCCGCCACTGGGGGACCGCAATGTACCCACCAAATCCCCGCTCCTCAAATTGAGCGATAATCCTGTCCATTAATGTGTACATCCCCTTCTGTGGCGGGTTCCACGAAGGGCGAAACTAGGGCGTGAAGCCACTCCCGCAAGTGACCCCACTCAGCCGAGGACACGCCTCGAGAACCAGAGAAAAACAATCACAATCAACAAACCGTCACAATACAATTACTATATTATTCAATCAACCACAACACATCAACATCACATTATGGGACTAATACTGAGTAGGAAATCCTACCTGGAAAGCACAACAATCAGACGGTCTCAACAGCTGTATCAAAAAGCCTCTTCTACAAATCCTCCTCCTATCATACATACACATAATCACTATCAATCATTATCTACAACAAAACCCCCAAATCCCCATATTAGGGTTTAAACAACTTAAAGGAAATACTATAAAAACGGTACATAGATCTTACCCTCGACGCAAGGATCTCAACGGTATAACGAAAGGTGAAATCCTACCTTCCAAACTCCGGGATTTGCTAACAATGCGATTAAAGCGAAGAACGTACTTTGTTTTCTTTCTTGACAGTAATTAGGTTTTGAAAAAGTGTTTAAGAACAATGACGGAAAATATTATATACCTAGTCGCATTATTAACAAAACCCGAGAAATAACTCCCCGTAAACCGGCTACTCGATCGAGTAGCTAAGGTACTCGATCGAGTGCCCCCTTACTCGATCGAGTATCTGCGTTACTCGATCGAGTACCCAACAGGTCAGAAACTTTTTTAAAATGCAACTCACCCTTACTCGACAGAGTAAGGCCTACTCGATAGAGTACCCAGAGACTCATAAATCTGTAGTATTACAGGGGCCAAAAGGTTGTCCCCATGTGCTTTAAATGGTCGAATATGTCGATATCCTAGAGCTTCTAGGGTGTAACATTCATAAGACTCTTGTGGTGGATCGAATCCTCCACTCACTTCCCACCAAGTTTGCCCACTTTAGGGTAAACTACAACATGAATGGCATGGATAAGAGTTATCATGAAATTCATGCACTCCTCACCCAAGCGGAGAGGGATATGGAAGCTAGTGGGAGTGAAAAAGGGGATGTTCTAATCATGAAGTTGAAGAATATGTCCCTTGGAGTTAAGAAGGGAAAAGGGAAGGAAAAGTCCCAATTCAAGAAATCGTCAAAGAAACAAGACAAGGGAAAGGGGAAAGCTGTTGAGAATGGCAATCCCAAGGCAAAAAGTGTCAAACTCTCCGAGGCCGAATGTTTCCATTGTAATTGAAAGGGGCATTATAGGAGGAGTTGCCCCAAATACTTGGGGGATCTCAAGGAAGGGCGTGTGATGCCTATTGGTATGATTTCCTCTCTTTATGTGATAGACGTTAATTATGCTTGCACTTCCACTTAGGTACTTAATACCGGATGTGGCTCTCACCTTTGTAATCATTTGCAGGGTTTAAGGGACGTGCAAGCACTACCAAAAGGTGATGTGGATATCTGCATGGGCAATGGAGCTAGAGTAGCGGCCGTTTCGGTGGGGACCTATGTGCTCACTTTAGCTAGTGGTTTAGAGTTGTTTTTAAATAAGTGTTATTTTGTACCAACTTTAACCAAGAACATCATCTCCATTTCCGCGTGGAATCGCTCATCGTGCCAGTGGGGGACCGCAGCCATTCCTACCTAAGCCCCGCTCATCAATCCGAGCGATATACCCATGTCCCCTAATGTGCACATCCCTCCCGTGGCGGGTTCCACGGAAGGCAAACTACGGGCGTGAAGCCACACCCGCAAGTGACTTCACTCAGCCGATGACGCACCTCGAGAACCATAAACAAACAATCACAATCAGCTGTTCCACAACAACGATAATCAAAGCAAAACAACACTAACCAATTACCACAGTCAACCAACCATACCGACACCACATCAACCAAACCACATCAAAAGACACTCTAGACAACCAACATTACTGAGTAGGCGAAACTACCTTTAGCAAACTGCAGCGATTCCACGTCCGATAACATGATACCAACCAACCAAGCAACACACCTATACAAACAGTACAACCATCTATCACTATCACTACAACCCTTACTGAAAACAACGATGACGACTGTTTTAGCTGGATTTTCCCTGTAAGGATCCGACTTTGATAATTAGGTAGTGAGGGTATCTAGCTCTTATATTAAGGAGATAAGTATAAGTAAATCAATGGAAATAATGAAGTATGAATGATGTTATTTGTATTTCTTGGATAAGTTGAACAATAATACGGAATAAAGATTAAGTAAAAAACAGTAGACAAATAGTATTGAGAATGATATCTTTTTCTATGTCCCCCTTTACAAAAATTCTATCAAGCTATTTATCATCTTTCAATATTAACGTTGAATTCAATACAACGTTCCCCTTGATCGTTGGAGCTGTTAGCTGATTAATAGGGCACATTCCCTAGTAATCCGGTTGACTTGTTCTTCTTCAACAAACTTCTGTTCTTATCCCTTTGCACGTTCTGATTTGTGAAAACAATGTGCTCTTTGTAGTTGGTCTTGGTCTTCCATGAAAATAGGACGTGGTCATTTGTTTGTATAACTGTTTTTCTTGTTTGTCAATTTGATCCAGCCTGCTTGAGTGTCCCATCAGGCTATTCTATACCTTCCATCAGGTTTTCCTTCTAGGATTTAGTAGCTTGCTTGCCTCAAGATATTCTTTATCTGCCAAATAATAATTAGACTTGTCCGGTCCTTGGTTGCCCCAATCAGCCTAATAAGGTCAGGCTAAACTAAAGTCAGACCAGGCTAAATTGGGCCTAAAAATTTCCCCTTGACATTTTACCCGTGCTGGATCAGGCCAGGGGTGAGATGTCAATTTACCGGGCTCAACAATAAAAAAGAATCACATTTACTCAATGACTCTTAGACTTCTAGTGACCTTTAATCACTGCAACGGCTAACTACATGATGTCATGCTGACAGTTTTGCGTTTTCTAGAGTTTTTATACCGTTATTCTTTCCCTATAAATACGGTAATTGTGATGAGTTCATTCTTTACCAAAATTCTTCTACTTCTCTTGCTAAATCTTCTCTGAAATTCTTCCTTATTTCCTAGGAATTCTAGTTTGCTGCTTATAATTTCTCACTAAGTGACATTAATTTACCACAATAATTAACAAAACAACAAAGGATATGGGAGCCAAAAAGCGTCCTGCTTCCCAAAAGGCTGCGGCTGAACCTGAACCCATAGACGTTCATGAGGAGGAGGTGGTTGAAATTGATCCTCCTGCTCGTGCTATAGCGTTTAAATATCAAGATTCTGTCTTTTCTGCTCTTCGATCTCTCGAATCCTCTTTCCCTGAAGAAAATCTATTAAAAATGAACTATGATGGGGTTTTAAGGGAGAAAAAATTAATCCCGACTCCTACCAAGTTTGATCCTGCGTTTTGTCCAGTCAGAGCTAACTGGGTGTTACCTGGTTGGTTTTGTATTTATGAATGGGCGTTCATGGCAGATTGTAAGTTACCTTTTACTCCTTTAATGATTGATACAATTCGTGCCATTGAAGTATCACTTTTCCAAATCATGCCAATGGTTTGGAAACTTGTCCACTCTATTGAAAATTTATGTGCTAAACATAAACTTGTGATTACTGTTAATGACATCAAGGCAGTATATCATTTGTAAAATCCTTCTACCGGTCGTTTCAATTTGAGAATTAAGTCAAAAATGTATCCATTAATTACTAACCTGGACTCTGGAGATGATAAAGGCTGGGCAAAGACTTATCTGTTTATCCGGACTGATACTCTGGGGTCAGGCCTGGATTATCTCAGATATCCTCCTTTGGAGAGTGGTAGGTTTCCTGTACTCTTAATTTTGCATTTTACATTGTACGAAATTGGAATATTTAAGTCTTACCTGTGCATTTTCGGGGATATTTGCAGCTCCTGACTGGAACTTTGATCCTCTTGACGAGGAATCCGTTTCAAGGATAGAGGCCTTTCTTTCTATTCCTGAGGAAGAGAGGACTTAGCCTGCTAGTCTGGGCAGGGATTTGGTGCCCCGGTATATGAAGCCTAAGCTGAGTGTGGTCAAAGTACCTAAAGGCAAGCCTAGCTCCACTGCTCTTTCCTGTATGTCTTCTTTATGTCTTTTTGTTACTTCCTTCCTGATATTTATATGTATTTTTTATGCATTTAGTATACAGATCTTCTGCTAGGTTGGCCAGTTTTAGTGTAGCCGACTTAAAAGCTGGGGTTTCTACGATTGCTGAACAGTCCAAGAGCCAAGAGGCTAGTGGGAGCGACAAGACGCTTGACATTTTGGTTTCCGATGTTCGCCCTCCCCAGAACCGCCTGTGCTAGTGTCCCCATAGGTTGTTCAGCCTTGTAAAAGGAGGAGAGAAGTCATGTCGTTTCGAGGAAGAAGAGAGAGAGAAAGAGCCTATTCAGCTCAACCAATCAGAGTGTCCGGGGAAGTGGCTACTCGGTTAGATGATATGGATGCTTTGCCGGGCACGTATAAATGATTGTTCTGCCAATATCAGCGGCCAGCTCTTATCTGACAATGCCCTTGAATCTTCTACTAAAGTAGTGTCTATCTTGTCTTCTCTTGTGACAAAGGCTGTCGCTCTTCCTTCTCAGGCTAAGGAGGTTAGTTGCAAAGGGCTTTATGATTATGTATCCTTGTCTTTCCTTTTTTTTTTTTTTTTTTAGGTTTGGTTAATTGATCTTCTTTCATTCTTCTATAGGGTTTGGATACTGGGTTGGCTACTGCTTGTCAGCTCAAGGATGCCCGGGCTAGAATTACTGGTTTGGAAGAGAAATTGGATAAAGTTAGCCACGATTTACACACGTCCAGGGGTAATGAGGTAGTACTTCAATCTCAGCTGGGGTCGGCCAGGGAGGCATCTAGGGCTGCTTTGGTTTGTGAGGTGGCTGCAAAAAATGCTTTGAGAAAGTTTCAGTGCAAGAACTCGAGGTCAGTAAGGGAAGAGCCGGAAGTCGTCAAGAAAGAGTTGGTCGCGAGAAGCGTGCAATGCAGATCACCGAGGAAGAATGAAGACCTTGGGGCTGAGAAGGAGCTGGTGGAAGCGCCGCTTGCTGATGCTGCTCAGTACTTCTTTGGGAAAGGCCGGGTTGATGCTATGAGGGATCCGGAATCTGACCGGGCTAAATGGGATCCGGATCGGGATGAGACAGCTCTGGACACCCAGTATCCTGATTTGGCCAATATGGGTCATGAAGAAGAAGTGGATTCTCCTCCTTCCAAGGAGAAATCACGATCAGAAATGGTGGAAGGTTGTGAGTCGGTTTCTGATTCGAAACCTGTTTAGATTTGTGTTTTTGTTTTTCGTTTTGGCCCATCCAGGGGGGATGTTCCTGGAATGAATACTTGTTAGGTGTGTGGTAGGGCTGGTATTTTTTTGAATGAATAGGTTTTTAAATAATTGATCTTTGATGGTTTCTTTTTGTGTTTTGATAAGGCATATTTGTAGTGTTGGATGTGTACTGGATCCGCCGCTTAATCGACCGGATCGGGCGTTTCTTTCTGCCGGATCCGCGCCTTTGTGTCATGGGTGAGGTTATTGCATGTCTGGAGGGCTTATGTCCCCTGCCTGTCTGGAGGGCTTATGACCCATTTATGACGTACAATCAAGGAAAAGTTTTCCCAGGTTTGTATATTAATTTGAGCTCAATATTTTAAGGCCTATTTTTGCAACTGAAAGTTGGATATTAGTGGAGTGGCCCTCAATCTTAAAAATTTGTTTTAAGTAAGATACAATATGCAAAACAAATATTGAAGATTCTACTTGTTAAAGAGAAAGACGAGAATATTGAAAAGTATTTAGGCACATAATGAAAGGAATCATATAAGGCATTTATTCATATAATGGCGAGTATCATACATTTAGTTTCATATCAGGCCAGGCAGGAAATAGTAAGGTAAAGATTATACCTGGGCTAGGGGATATATTTTATATGTGAAATAGTTTGAAGTGTGCAATATTCCAAGCCCTGGGGATCATTTCGCCGTCCAGGGTTTGTAGCCTATAAGCACCTTGGCCGACTATTGAATCAATTAGGTAGGGGCCTTCCCAGGTTGGGGCCAATTTGCCTGCGTTTTTCTCCTTTGTGTTTTGAAAAACTTTTCTGAGAACAAGGTCTCCTACTCTGAATACTCTGGCTTTGACAGTCTTGTTGTAGCTTTTGGCTACTCTTTGCTGATAAGCTGCCATTCTAATGCTGGCTGCATCTCTCAGTTCTTCTATTAAGTCCAGGCTATCCTCCATTAGAGGTATATTACTTGTTGTTGTATTCAGGCTGCATCTGGCTGATGGGATGTCGACCTTTGCTGGTATCACTGCCGCACACCCATAGACCAAGGAGTAAGGGGTTTGGCCTGTGGATGTTTTAGGCGTGGTCCGGTCAGCCCAAAGGACCAAGGGAAGTTCTTCACCCCATCTACCTTTCCTTTTTTCTAACTTCTTCTTCAGGCAACTGATTATTACTTTGTTGCTAGATTCTGCATGGCCGTTAGCTTTTGGATATCCTGGTGTGGAGGTCACCAGGTTGATGTTCCATTGGGCACAGAAAGCTGCTGTTCTTTTTCCCACAAATTGTGTGCCGTTGTCGCATACTATTTCAGAAGGAATGCCATATCTACATATGATGTTGCGTTTGATGAATGCTATGACATCCTTTTCTTTGACTTGCATGTACGAATCAGCTTCTATCCACTTGGAGAAGTAGTCAGTCATTGCTAGCATGAAAACTTTTTGCCCAGGTGCTTGAGGTAGTTTTCCTACTTTGTCCATCCCCCACTTCATAAATGGCCAGGGGACGGATATGGAATGTAGTTCCTCAGATGGCTGGTGGATTTATGGTCCATGAATCTGGCAGGCTTTGCACTTAGAGCTGAAATCCAAGCAATCGGCCCTCAGGGTAGGCCAGAAGTAGCCTGTTCTGAGTACTTTGCTTGCCAGGCTCCTTCCGCCTTTATGATTTCAATATTGTCCACCATGGATTTCTGATAGTATCTGTTCAGCTTCTTGTGGTTCCAGGCATCTGAGGTATGGCCCTCCCTGCGATTTCTTAAAAAGCACGTTGTTAATAATGGTATATGAAGCGGCTTTGATTTTGAGTGCTCTAGCATCTTGCTTATTTAGGGGGAGGATTCCCTGTTGGAGCCAATCATAGTAAGGTTTTGTCCATGAATTGGCAATATATATTGGGAAATTTTCATCTTGTTTGTTTATTGCAGGTTCCAATAAATGTACGATGGGGATTTTATCAAAATCAAGGGGACTGAAGTTGGATCCTAGGCCGGCTAGGGCATCGGCCTGGGTATTCAAGTCCCTAGGTATTTGATCAATATTAAAATTGCGAAATTTGGTTTTTCAATTTTGGACGACTTCCAAATAGAGCATCATTTTTGAGTCTTTTGCAGTATATACTCCATTTACTTGGTTTGAAATAAGAAGGGAATCAGTACGTACCTTTAAGTTTTGTACACCAAGGTCAATACATACCTTTAATCCAGCTATTAGGGCTTCATATTCCGCCTCATTGTTGGTAGCTTCGAATGTACAGCTTATAGCTTGTACTATCTTATCCCCCTGTGGCGATTTTAGTACTACCCCTAGGCCGGTGCCCCTCATGTTGGCTGCACCATCGACGAACAGCGTCCATTCTAGGTCTGTTTGGTCACCGGCCGCCTCCGTTTACTTCTTTTATCGGGTCGGGTTCTAGGGCTGGACTAAAATCGGCCCACAAAGTCCGCTAGTGCTTGTGACTTAATTGTTGTCCTTGGTTCAAATGTTATGTTGTAGGTGCTTAGCTGGACTGACCACTTGCACATTCGTCCGGATAGTTCTGGTTTCCTAAGTACGGACTTGATAGAAAGATTGGTTCTGACTATTATAGGGTGGCTTTCAAAGTAAGGTCTTAACTTGGTACAACTCATAATTAAAGCTAAAACGTATTTCTCAAGTAGGCCATACCTGATCTCTGCATCTAGTAGACTTTTACTTACGTAATAAACAGGGTGTTGTTGTCCGTCCATTTCTTTGACTAGAACTCCACTGACAGCAGTTTCCGTGACTGATAGGTATACTATCTGGGGTTCGTCTTTGATTGGTTTTGCCAACAAGGGTGGAGAAGATATATACGCTTTTAAATCTTCAAAGGCAGCTTGGTGATCTGGGGTCCAGTGGAAGTCTTTATTTTTCCTGAGCAGGTTGTAAAATGATTTGCACCTCTTTGATGACCTTGAAATGAACCTGTTCAGGGCTGCTATTCTTCCTGTCAGCTTTTGTATGTCTTTGACTATCTTTGGTGGTTCTAGCTCCAGGATGGCTTTGATCTGTTTAGGACTGGCTTCTATTCCTCTTTTTGTCACCATATAGCCCAAGAATTTGCCTGCTGAGACTCCGAAGTGACACTTATGTGGGTTTAGCTTCATGTTGAATTTCTCCAGTATTTGGAATGCTACTTCCAGGTCTCTGACGTGGTCTTCTGCCTTTTTTTACTTGACTACCATGTCGTCAATGTAGACTTCCATGGTGTCTCCAATTTGATCTTTGAACATCATGTTGACTAACCTCTGATAGGTTGCACCTGCATTTTTTAATCCAAAGGGCATGGCAGTGTAGCAGTATACTCCTCTTTCAGTAATGAAGGTTGTACTTTCCTACTCTGCGGGGTGCTTCTTTATTTGGTTGAATCCGCTTGAGGCGTCCATGAATGTTAACATCTCGTGGCCTGCAGTGGCGTCCACCATTGCGTCGTTATATGGCAGATGAAATGGATCTTTGGGGCAGGCCTTGTTCAGGTCGGTGTTGTTGGAATATGTGTCCTCCGACAATAATGCGGTCACAACTGTTGATCATGATGATCACATGTTTAAGTCTCATTTTAAAGAATACAAATTGGGAAGTATTTTACTGTCAACTGGTCCACACATATCGGTAATGATTGGCTGACTAGAGTTTGACATTACTGTCGTGCGACGGTGGTGATCAGTTGATCCCCTAGGTCATACCTAAAGGATAATACTCTTAATTGATCATTTAATTAATCGTATAACGTTACGAGTTAATTAAATTACTTGAAAAATTGACGGACGATTTTGGAAGTAAAATTTACGTATCTCATTATAATCTGATTAAATAAGATACGGTCTAAGTGATCGTATTGTTTTATTACTTGGATGAAATTATTGTTTAAGGAAACAATTGAAATTGAATGAATAAATTATTATAAATACAAGATGTCGTGATTTATAATTGGTAAATTATTTTGGTACAAGTAATTGTGAATTACTAAGTCAATTTTGTATATGACGTATTTTTATTAATGCGTTGATTTTTAATATGTTAAAAATACATAACAATTTTACATGACATGTAACATGTGACAAATTGACAAATTGACAAAGATAAAATGGAATCCATTTTATCTCTATTTAGACCGAAATATTGGGTGGTATTAACATATATATTATGTTGATTGAGTTAGTGGTGAGCATAATGATGTTAGCCTAATACTAGCCATGCATACCTACACAATCATGTGAAGACCACATTGTGCATGCATTGGCCACTCTCTCCCTCCCATACCCGGTTTTTCAACCCTCCATGAAGAGTTTTTGTCTTATTTTTGCATATAGACTACTCTTGGAAAATGAATATTCATTCACTCATTTTTGCATCTAAAAACCAGAGCTTTAGAAAGATAAAATCTTCCTCTATTCTTCCTCCTCTTAACCGAAATAAGAGAACATAAATAGTGATTTTGGGTCAATTTTATTTAAAGATTAATGTTATTCTAGTATTAATAATATTAATTTTATTAAGAGTATATCTTGGGTATTATTCCTTGGGAGGGATACTATACTTGTAAACTTTGTTCATCCATTTAAGGAGAACTCAAGAATAAGAGAGTAGGAGAACTCTCTTGTGCCCTTTGATCCGAAAATCAATGTAAGAATGAAGATTTCTTCCTTATTTTACTTATTGTTTCCATGCATAAGATCACCATTTAATTTTATGACTAAATTAACATAAAACATATATGAATATGTTGAGTTTATAGATCAAGATTTCTAACAAGCGGTATCAAGAGCCTTGGTTGTTTGCATGCAAATCGGTTATAGTTTTTCCGAGTTATACGAATAACATATAAAACTTGTAAATTTGTGTTATTATGATATATCACGAAAATAATTTATGCATGTTAAAGTTTATGGTCCTAAAATGTTTTTAGGATATTTAGGTTATTTTATGGATTTTTATTGTTCATATTATAATACAATGACATTAAAAATGTGATTTTATGATTAAAATGTCATTTTCGGACTAAAATTAGCTAAACTTCGAATTTTCCAGTGATTTTTGGATATGTTATCACATGTATTATTTTGAGATGACCTGTAAATTTTCATAATTTTTGGAGTTTTATGCTCGAAAAATGGATTTTTCATGTTTAAAATCGGATTTATATGAAAAATAGGTTAATATGAGATAAATTTCGAATCTGGTCATAGAAATTTAGTATGTTGTCACATGCAATTTTACAAGATGTGTGTAAAATAATAGGCTATATTGAAGTCTTTTTTGCATGATTTATGATTTATTGAAGAAAAATAGCATAAATGGTGACTTAATTAATGAATAATTCCTAAAACATACTCAATGACTAAGGAAAAACGTCATATGTTGCATTTTATTATCTTTTTCAGATCTAAAATTCAAAAGTTGATGAATATAATTTTTCTCATGTTTTTATGATTTTTTATTGATAAATCCGTTAAACCGCAACATAGTTTTTCCAATAATTTTACGAAATTTGAACCTAAGTTTTTGAACATTATGAGTGTCATGGTATTTTTTCCAGAATGTTCACAAGTTTTAAATTTCAAATTTTGAATTTATTTGGAATTTTTGTGATTTATTTGAAGATTATAGCTTATTATTGTAATTTTAGGTCCATTAATGGACAATTTTAGAAATATGAGTTAATTATGGTCAAATAGTTAGTGGAGACTAATTTTGAGTCCTAAGAGGTTAGGGTAATTAACTTATGCATAAATATGAATTTATGTATTTTATTGTGATTTTAAAACGTTGAATCACGCAAATCCGTAAAAACCGTGTAATATACGATATTGGCTACTTAAAGGCGATTTAGCATAAAATTGGGCATATTCATACATATTATAATGCTGCATTTTCTTTATGATTGTCATAATTTTATTTTATGTAATTTTTGAATTATGTAATTTTACTTAGTATGGCCTTAGTTTTTAATTGATATTACCCGAAATGTATGGGAATATCGATTCGGTTGTAATTTATTGTGATCTCGTGTCACCGTTTTGTACTTTAATAGATTTATTTTATTTTAATTACAAATGTATAATAGGAAATTATGTAATTTGTTATGTAATTTATTTATTCCGGAGATCCTTGAAGACGGTGCCACTCGAGAAGGCGATCCATTAAAGACGGTGTTACCTCGAAATGCGTGGCAAGACCAAAGTTCAAGGGACCAAAGGAGATGGTTTCCGAATTTGTAATAGTTAAATTAGATTTACTATTTTAGGAAGGCCATACTAGGATTTAATTTATGTTTTGCATTCTATTTATATGTTGCATGCATCGCTAAATCGCCATAACGAAAACATGCATTATCATTTTAATCGAGTTTATCGACCGTGTCAATTACAATTATCATAGTTCACCGCTTTAGTTCACTTAAAACGTGATAGATAATAAATTGACATGACCTATCGCTAAAATAAACAATTGAGACATAGCCTTACCAAAAAGTAGAACCCATGAAAACCTATTTCATGAGGGAGTGCACTCGGCCATCCCGGGGTACAAACCTTGTTACGTAGGGGAAGTGGGTGATAAATGTCTATCCACCGAATTCGTGTTGATAAGGGTTTCATCGGCCATCCCGTGCCCAAGTTAATGTGAATTTGGATCATGGACACATTTATTCGAAATTTGGATTGACCTCAACGGAAGTATTCGTGACCGTAGTCGCATGTTTTCCGGGCTATAGATAAACATTAGAGTAATTTTATCGACCAAGAGTTCTAAAAGTAGAATCGATTATACGTTAATCCACCGAGTGATATTAATAAGGGTTTCATCGGCTATCCCGTGCCTAAGTTGATATGAATTTGGGTCTTGGAATCATTTATAATAGTTGGGTAGAGGTCACTATATAAATGCTCATATCTTGTTAATCCTTTTACAAGTATGATTTAAAAAGACAAATGTTAATATTTCCTTTCCTCCATACTTGTAGTTCATTACAATGAATCCATCAAATGCTACCGCACCGATAACTATTGAGTCTTACCACAATGTTTTTGACGACGTTTGCTCCAACAATGATTTCGACACCACTAGAGAACTTCATTTTGGGATTGGTTCGGATGGAAACCTTAACTTCATCACTTTTACTAGACCACCTACTACTACTAGATCTCGTGTGAGCCCGTCTCAGGAAGACTACCTCATACAATCTATAGGGTCTTTGTCTCTGAAGATAAAGATTCCAAAACTAGTGGGAGCTCAAGCAATCAAGTTCTTGCTTCAAAGGGCAAAAAGTTCAAGAAGAAGAGAAAGAAAGTCAAAAACTTCAAGCAAGTTAATGATGAGTGCCATTGTTGCTATGGCATCGGACATTGGCTTAGGAATTGTCCCGTATATTTGCGAAATATAAGGGAAGGAATCATCGTTCCAAAAGGTAAAATTCCTAAAGAAATTTATGTTATTGATATAAATTATACTTCCACTACGACATGGGTACTAGATACCGGTTGTGGTTCTCACTTTTGTAATCATTTACAGGGTTTAAGAGACGTGAAGACTCTTAGCAAGGGAGATGTGGATCTACGCCTTGGAAATGGAGCTCGAGTAGCGGCCGAATCCAAAGGAACTTATGTTTTAGCTTTGCCTAACGGATTTGAGTTGTATTTACATAATTGTTTTTATGTGCCTACACTCTCTAAAAACATTATTTCAATCGCCATGCTAGACATGGACGGTTTTTGTTTTGTCATTAAGAACAATCGTTGTACTATTTCAAGGAATGATTTGGTTATAGGCCAAGCTTCTTCCATCAATGGCATTTACATTTTAGAGACCTCAAATCCGACTAATGATATCTATAACATTCAATCAAAGAAACTCAAATCAAGTGACCCAAATGAAGCGTTCATTTGGCATTGTCGATTAGGTCACATAAACGAGAATCGCATCAAAAGATTAATTTCGACTAATGTGATTACACCATTTGATTTTCAATCATATAGAACATGCGAATATTGCCTTCTTGGCAAAATGACCGTAATCCTTTTAGTGGTAAAGGGACACGAGCTAGTGAACTATTGGGACTCATACATACCGATGTGTGTGGACCAATGAGTATCACCGCTCGTGGAAATTATGACTACTTCATAACCTTCACCGATGACTTAAGTAGACATGGGTTTGTCTATTTAATGAAATATAAGAGTGAAGCGTTTGAGAAATTCAAGGAATTTCAAAAAAAAGTAGAGAACCAATTGGACAAAAAGATAAAAGCACTATGTTCCGATCGTGGTGGAGAATATCTTAGCCTTGAATTCGATTCACAGTTGAAAGGTTGTGGTATTATATCACAACTTTCTCCAGCTGGAACACCACAACTCAATGGTGTTGCCGAAAGGAGAAATCGAACCCTACTTGATATGGTTCGATCCATGATGAGTCAAACCGAGTTACCAAACACGTTTTGGGGATTTGCAATCCAAACTGCAATTATATCTTTGAATAATAGTCCCACTAAGGCCACCGGAAAGACTCCATTTGAGATGTGGAGAGGATGAGTTCCTAATCTATCCTACATGAAAATTTGGGGATGTTATGCTTACGTCAAGACAAAGAATGACAACAAGCTTGCCCCAAGATCCGAAAAATGCACCTTTGTAGGTTACCCCTCGAATTCTCGAGGATACTACTTCTACAAACCTCAAGATAACAAAGTGTTTGTGTCTTGCGAGGCTGTCTTCTTAGAAAGAGACTTTATTTCTAAGAGACAGAGTGGGAGAAATTTTGAACTTGATGAAGTTCAAGAGCCACAAACCGAGGTAGAGACGCAAGAAGATGTTCCTTCGTCGTCTAACGCGGTTGTCCCTCCTCCACTAAGAAGAACGGGTCGAGTAATTCGCCATCCCGATTGATATATCGGACAAATCGAAGAAGATTGAACACTCGAAGTGTTGCTTATAGAAAGTGACGAACCCGCCACCTACAAGGCCGCAATCTCTAGTCCAAATTCTTTCTTATGGCTTGAAGCCATGAAGTTCGAAATGGATTCTATGCATGAAAACCAAGTTTGGGACTTGGTAGATTTGCCTAAAGGGGCAAGACCTCTCCAATGCAAATGGATATTCAAAGTCAAAAATAGCATAGAAGGACATGATGATGTCAACAAAGCTAGGCTAGTGGCAAAAGGATTTACCCAAGTCCAAGGTCTCCATTATGATGAGACCTTCGCGCCCGTAGCCATGCTAAGATCCATACGGATTTTGTTAGCGATCGCCGTATTTCATGATTATGAAATATGGCAAATGGATGTCAAAACCGCTTTTCTAAATGGGCATTTATAAGAGGAGGTGTACATGATACAACCCGAAGGTTTTGTTGATTCTAAAAATCCTAACAAAGTGTGAAAGCTTAAGAGATCCATTTATGGTCTTAAGCAAGCATCTAGAAGTTGGAATCATCAATTCAATCATGTTATAAAGGAGAATGGTTTCACTCGAAGTGTTGAGGAACCATGTTTATACATGAAATTTAGTGGGAGCAATGTTGTGTTCCTAATCTTGTATGTCGATGACATACTACTGATTGGAAATGATATTCCAATGTTGTCTTCTGTTAAGAAGTGGTTAGGTAACCACTTCCAAATGAAGGATTTAGGAGAACCACAACGCATATTAGGTATCCGGATCCATAGAGATAGATCCAAGAGGATATTGGCACTAAGTCAAGAGTCTTATGTTGATAAGATTCTTCGACGGTTCAGCATGGACAAATCTAAAAGGGGATTGGTACCTATGGTAACTGGGACTATATTAAGCAAGACTCAATCTCCCTCCGAACCCCATGATGTTGAACGCATGAAGATGATCCCTTATGCTTCCGCTGTAGGATCAATCATGTACGCCATGATATGCACACGTCCTGATGTCTCGTATGCTTTGAGCATGACGAGTAGATATCAAGGAAATCCAGGTGAGAGTCACTGGATTGCCGTTAAGAACATCCTTAAGTACTTGAGAAGGACTAAGGATTCTATCTTAGTGTTTGGAGGAGACACCGAACTCCGTGTTAATGGATACACGGACTCAAGTTTTCAAACAGATAGAGATGACATGAAATCACAAGCTGGTTTCGTTTTCATGCTCAATGGTGGTGCCGTTAGCTGGAGAAGCTTCAAGGAAGCTGTGACCGCGGATTCAACAAAGGAGGCTGAGTACATTGGCAAAGATCGGAAGCGCCAAGGAAGTCAGTGTGGATCGGCGATTCACGGAAGGTCTAAGAGTAGTACCTACCGCCAATGATCCCATCACTCTCTATTGTGATAATAGTGGGACGATCTTCCAAGCTTAGGAGCCAAAGTCTAGTAATAGATCTAGACATGTACTTAGAAAATATCATGTAATTAGAGATTTCATTGAAAGAAAGGAAATTGCGATTTGTAAGGTTGGGACGGATGACAACATAGCCGATCCGCTCACCAAGCCTTTATCGCAGGCCAAGCATGATGGACATGTTGCGTTCATGGGACTTAAACGTGTACCAAGTTTTTGTTAGATTTTGAAATGAAATAAAAGTGTTGTTTTTTGTTCATGTTCACAATCACATTTGTCTTTTATCTTTAATTTATACATTGTTACATCCAAACGGGTTGTGGTGACATTGAACCCTGTTAAAGTGAACACAGATTAACATAGTATTTGCCCATAATCACTTGTATGAGGTGACGTCTCGAAGTGACTAGAGTGTGATACGATTGATGGCAAGTTAAAGTGCCATAGAGTCATGTGAGATGACTAGTCGATCACATAGGCAGACTGTTAGGAACATTTTGTCGGGCCTTATGACCGCTTATAGAGTTTTGGCAAATTTATATAGCATGGTCGTGGCGAGAGCTACTATAGTATTCTAATGAGTCGATTGTTTTGACTAAAGACTATTCGCCTAAGATGGCACAGTTTCAGATTAACTTTGATTTGTGTTACTACGACCTTCGTAAATGGGGTCAAATGGGCATATTTTGGGTTATGATGGCTGTGGCTAGTCGAAGGGAATGAGTGCGATAAGAATTGTCCACCCCTAGTCAGGGTTATAACAATATCTCAGGGCCACTCGAGGAGTAATGAACTGGAAATGCGTGGCCACGCTCGGAATGAATCCATGGTGGATAAATCCGTGAAAGAAAAGTAGATCTATATACTTACATATTCATAAATGCCTTAATTTAATTTGTCATAAAATTAAATATGGATTTTATGCATGCAAACAAAAGAGCAAATAGAGGAGAAATCATGTTCTTACATTGGATGTTTCGGTTTTATGGGCACAAGAGAGATCATCTTTCTCTCTTGTTCTTGTGCTATCCTTAAATGGAAGAACCAAGATCCAAGTATAGGATATCTCCCTAAGCTTAATACCCAAGGCTTTCTCTTAATAAAAATAAATATTATAGGAACTAGTACAATATTAATTTAGTAGAAAATTGACCCAAAAATATTATAAACACTTAATTATTTTCGGTTTATAGAGAGAAGAAGAGGAGAATTATTTTTCTCTCTAGAATTCTAATTTTGGATGAGTGATAGAATGAATTAGATTTACAACATTTTGTATGTTATTAGGTTAATGAGATGAAAAACCATAATGGTTTTCTCTTCTCAAAAACCGGGTGGAAGGGGGGCTTTTTGGGGGAGCCAATGCATGCAATTGTTGCTTTTAACAATAAACAATAGGGTTGCATGGCTAAATAGTAGGTAATCATTATGTTTCCATTAACTTAATCAAACACATTATTAGCCTAAACCACTCCCTTATTTCGTCACATATGGATAACAAGTAATCCATTTTATTTTTGTCAATTGTCAATATGTCACATGTCATATGTCACATAAATTTGTTATGTATTTTTAACATATTAAAAATCAACGTATTATTAAAAATACGTCACATACAAAAATTGACTTAGTAATTTCATAATTACTTGTACCAAAAATTTTTCCAATTTATAAATCGTATTTATAATAATTCATCAAAATTTAATTGTTTCTGTAAACAATAATTTCATCCGAGTAATGATACAATTCGATTACTCAGACCGTATCTTATTTAATCACATTTCAATATGATACGTAAATTTTACTTCCAAAATCGTCCGTCAATTTTCAAGAGATTTAATTAACTCGTAACGTTATACGATTAATTAAATAATCAATTAAGAGTGTTGCCCTACAGGTATGACCTAGGGGGTCAACTGATCACCACCGTCGCACGACAGTAATGTCAAACTCTAGTCAGCCAATCATTACCGATATATGTTGACCAGTTGACAGTAACAATATTACTTCCCAATTGTATTCTTTATAATGAGATTTAAACATGTGATCATCATGATCAACAGTCGTGATCGCATTATTGTCGGAGGACACATATTCCAACAATCTCCCACTTGTCCTCGACAAGTGTGCGTCACCAATTCTCTTGTCCTATTACTATCTCCCACTCAATGCAAGGTGTCTTTCAGGTCGTACTTGCAAGTGATCATATCGAGAGTGGTTTCCTCGATCTGGAGAATAACTGATTGACCGGACTTATCTATCATAGAAACTTTCCGAGCGTGGCCACGCATTTCCAGTTCATTACTCCTCGAGTGGCCCTGAGATATTGTTATAACCCTGACTAGGGGTGGACAATTCCTATCGCACTCATTCCCTTCGACTAGCCACAACCATCATAACCCAAAATATGCCCATTTGACCCCATTTACGAAGGTCGTAGTAACACAAATCAAAGTTAATCAAATCTGTGCCATCTTAGGTGAATAGTCTTTAGTCAAAAGAATCGACTCATTTGAATACTATAGCAGCTCTCGCCACGACCAGGCTATATAAATTTGCCAGAACTCTATAAGCGGTCATTAGGCCCGACAAAATGTTCCTAACAGTCTGCCTATGTGATCGACTAGTCATCTCACATGACTCTATGGCACTTGAACTTGTCATCAATCGCATCACACTCTAATCACTTAGAGACGTCACCTCATACAAGTGACTATGGGCAAATACTATGTTAATCCGTGTTCACTTTAACGGGGTTCAATTGTCTCCACAACCCATTTGGATATAACAATGTACAAGGTGAGTTAATAATAACTCAAACGACAAATGTCGACATCACACTCGGGTAGTCAATATCATATTACAACCTTGTGATGAATATCGTAAGTGTAAACACTTATTGATTGCAATAGAAGTTTAACATGAGAGTAGTGAGAGAGGATTTCTTACCCATTTATTGAGCATAATTTCAGAAAGAGATAAGAAGGAATCACAAAAGGGTGCAAGAGAATGATTTTTGAATGAAAGGAAGAAGGAATCGAGAAAGACGGCATGAGACGCTCGTCCCGAGGGCAGGACGTTCATCCAGAGCCTTGTCTTGAGCATTAATCAGCACTAACTAAGAATCCGCTCGGATTCCACAGGAGACGCTCGTCTCAAATAGGAGACGCTCGTATCGCACCTGGGACGCTCGTCCAGAGTACAGCCATGGAAACAATATTTCACTGGATGAGAATCCGCTCGGATTCATCAGGATCTGCTCGACGCAGATGAGACGCTCGTCTCAAACAAGATACGCTCGTCCCCAGACGGTCTCAAAAGTTCCAAGATCCGTGATTAAGAATCCGCGCATCCTCTCATCAAGACGCTCGGATTATTCCATCGAGACGCTCGTCCCGTGCTGAAGACACTCGGATCTGCTCTTATTTTTTCTGAAACCTCGTGAAATACGCCCGAGCCCGACCCTTATCCGCTCGACTTCCACCCCTTTTTATTTATAAACACCCCCACCATCCCTCATTTTCCTTATCTTATCTACCCAAAATCACACATCATCATCTCTTAAAAAACCCCCCCATCACAAAATCAACCCAAAAACCCTAGCTTTACAAATAAAAAATGATGAACCTAAGAGGAGAAGGCAAGAAGTCCGCTGAGACCGCACCCAAACAGTGCAAGGGCACTTCTTCATCCACCTAAGAAGAGGCAAGAGGCCATCACAATGTGATGATAGGAGGGGTGGAACAACTCGAAGACTTCCCGGAAGTGATCTTCACTTGCGATAAACATCGCCAAAAATTCGTTACATTGCTAGGTAAGCATTATGAGCCAACTAAATGTGGGATTTATCTATATGCATCCCTTTAAATATAAGGACTATAACGAATTAATCTTGATGAAAGCATGTCATAAAATAAATTGCATAAACAAAAAGGGTAAAGAGATAACGAAATAACCTTCGGTACTAGCTACTTCGGCCTATGAACAATATCGCAATGATATTCTCCTATCAGTTGCACCCAAGATGCTCCGAGAAAAGCCCTTTGATTTTGCTAGAATCAATTCCTAAATTTTCTGAAAAATTTTAGGTTATTTTTGTGTTTTTTCTGATGAGAGGAGGCAAGAAGCAGTGAAAAATTAGGTTAGGATTATTAGGGTAGAACAATGAGCTCCATCTTCCTCTTATTCTAACCGAAAAAGAGGAGTGAATGGGGAGATATTTTTACCTTCCTAATTTTCGGCCCAATGCTAACCGAAATAAGAGAGATCCATTTCTCTTTTTTCGGTTTTTCCAAAAATGTATAAAATGTGTTAAATTGTCATCTAGTGAGGATCGAACCCATGACCTCTTGGTTTGAGTACCCTCACTATTACCACTATGACACATTCATCTTGTTGATATTAATATAACCGGTTACATTTAATTACGAATTAACAGATTAATTCGTCCAAGCTAACATTACATACATTTAATTAAATATAACTTATTATATTCAATTTACGAATTGACAGTTAATTCGTCTCAACTAATATTATTTAATCTTCATTAAATAATTGTCTCATCCACACATTGACTAACTGTTTAGTCATATAAGGCATCAATGTGATTATATTTCTATAACCACATCTCTCAAACACAACCTATTGGTGTGACCTTGAGGGACCAGTTGATCACCGCCATATGTATGATAATAACGTCAAACTTTCTAGCAAGCCAACCGTTATTAGGTAATCGTTAATCAACTGATTAAAATACGAAGTATACCCTTGTGAACCTTTAAGAGATTTATTAATGTTATCACACTTATTTGTGAAGGACACAAGATCCAACAAACTCCCACTTGTCCTCACAAGTGTATGTGCGATAACCGATTCTCATATCCTAAAATTTCTCCCACTCAATGTAAAACAATTTGCAAATCCGTATTCACAAAGGTCGTACTTTACAAGCGATCATCATCAATAGTGGTTTCCCCGACTAGAGAGTAACTTAACTGATAAACGAATCATCATTCGAGCATGGCCATGCATTTCAGTTACAACTCCTCGAGTGGCCCTGAGAAATAACTATACTTGATAAGGGTTGGATATTTTCCTCAACTCGAATCCTGCAGATGTAAGCACAAAGATGAAATGACCAGAAAAAATCTACCTAGCCTCCAGTTATGGCAGACCGTGAGAAAGAAACCAAAGTCACCCAAAAACTGCCTTAATCTCAAGAGACAGTCGATAGTCAAAAGAATCAACTCTAGGAACTCAATGGATGTCCTATCCACGACCTGGCAACGAATGTTTTTAAACATTTAGGACTCCATTACGTTGTCACAAAAAGTTGTCCTACGAGGTATCGTTATAATCTCGCATCTGTGATCGATCAGTCAACCGTTTGACTTATGGCTCGTTGAACCCACCATCAATCGACTGCACAATATAATAGCCGGAGTTATCATCTCACATTGGCGATTACGGACCAAAACAAATATAATGTAATTCAGTTCACTTTGTGGCGTTCAGTACAATCCACATGAAAAACAAAATATTATAAAAACGATGAAGTTATAAATAGTTTATGAAAAAGATAACATATCGAATTATTAATCAACTACTATAACTCAGGTACACGTTTAATTTTCATGGAAATAACGTGCCCCCCATGCTTATCATATTTCAATGGCTCAGTAGCAGAATCTGCTACAACTTCCTGTTTTGGAACTATTCCAGCTGACCGCAGCACCATTAAGAGTAACAACGAATCTAGACTGAGATTTCTAATCATCTCGATCCGTTTGGAAGCTAGCATCTGCGTAACCGATTGCGCATAGCTTAGTATCTCCTCCATAAGTCAATACCCTATCCTTACTCCTCCGTAGGTACTTGAGGATATTTTTAACAGCTATCCAATGTGTTTCACCTGGATTCTTTTGGTACCGACTCATCATACTCAATGCATATGCCACGTCTGGACGTGTGCATATCATGGCATACATGATTGATCCTATTGCAGATGCATAAGGAACACAACTCATGCGCTCAATCCCTTCAGGCGTCGTGGGTGACTGAGACTTGCTCAACTGCATCCCAGACGTCATTGGAAGGTTCCCTTTCTTGGAGTTGGTCATGCTGAACCTCTCAAGAATCTTATCCAAATAAGACTCCTGACTAAGTGATAACGTCCGTCGTGATCTATCTCGGTAGATACGGATTCCCAAAATGCGTTGTGCCTCACCCAGATCTTTCATCTGGAAATGGTTCTTCAACCATCCTTTAACCGAAGATAGGAGAGGAATGTCATTCCCAATCAAGAGTATGTCATCGACATACAATATCAAGAATACAATCTTACTCCCACTCGACTTGGTATATAAGCATGGTTCCTCGACCGATCGAGTAAAACCATACTCTTTTATCACCTGGTCGAAACGATGATTCCAACTCCGAGAAGCTTGCTTAAGTCCATAAATGGAACGCTTAAGCTTGCATACTTTCTTAGGATGTTCAGGATCAATGAAACCTTCGGGTTGCACCATGTACAACTCTTCCTCCAAATAATCATTTAAGAAGGCGGTTTTTACATCCATTTGCCAAATTTCATAGTCATGAAAGGCGGCAATCGCTAAGATTGTCCGAATGGAACGTAGCATGACTACAGGTGCAAAAATCTCATCATAATGCAATCCGTGCACTTGAGTGAAACCTTTTGCCACTAGTCGTGCCTTATAGGTATCTAGTTGCGCGTCTACAGAACGCTTTATTTTGTAAGGCCATTTGCATTGTAGAGGTTTTACCTTATTAGGTAAATCAACTAGATTCCATATGTTATTCTCATACATGGAGTCCATCTCGGATTACATGGCTTCGAACCATAGCTTTGAGTCGGAACAGGTCATGGCACCTTTATAGGTAGCGGGTTTATTACTCTCCAAGAGTAAAACGTCATTCTCCTCGACCATACCAATGCATCTGTCCGGAGGATTAGAGACTCTACCCGACCTCCTAGGTTCCTCAGGAATATTAACCGTATCATCAGTTGTAGGAACAACTTCCTCTATCTGTTCCTCGGTTGTTGGTTCTGGAACCTCCGACAGCTCGAAGGTTCTATTACTTGTCTTGTTCTCGAGAAATTCTTTCTCTAAGAACGTCGCACTAGCCGCAACAAAAACTCGATGTTCGGTAGGCGAATAGAAGTAATGACCAAATGTTCCTTTTGGATAACCTATAAAGTATGTCTTGACCGATCGCGGGCCGAGCTTATCCTCGTGTCTCCACTTGACATAAGCCTCGCAGCCCCAAACCCGAATAAAGGACAAAGTAGGGACCGTTTCCCTCCACATTTCATATGGAGTCTTGTCGACAGCTTTAGTCGGACTTCGGTTAAGTATAAGAGCAGCTGACAAAAGAGCATAACCCCATAATGAATCAGGTGTTGGAAATCTAGATCTCTTTATTTAACATATTCTTATATGTCTCAAATTAATTTAGTCATAAAATTAACTATAGATCTTATGCATGCAAACAATATAAAATATAGAGAAGAAATCATTTTCTCACCATATGATTTTCGGATATATGGGCACAAGTGAGTTCTCCTACTCACTTGTTCTTGAGCTCTCCAAATTGAAGAACAAGGATTCAAATATAGAACCCCTCCCAAAAGCATATACCCAAGGAAAACTCATAATAACCAATATTATTTAGATCTAGTAATAATATTAGTTTTACTATAAAATTGACACAAAATAAATTGTATTTTTCTCTTGAAAATTTCGGTCAAGAGGGAGTATTTTGTGTGGTTTATTTCTCTAGAAATCTCATAAGATGTAGAGAGCATATTTATTTTCTTTCTCTAGAAAATTATATCTTGAATGAATGAATGAATGGTAAGCAAAAGAACCTCTCCTTTTCTTTTCTTTTGGCCGAAAATATGGCTTGGGTAGGTTGCCCAATATTTTTCATTTTTGCTCTTCACAAGAGACTAGGCATGCAAGCCTACAACCTAGGGTTATGATTGTGTCTCCATTTAAAAATAAACAACACAATATATACAATACACTCCCACCCTTATTTTCGGTTTTAAGCATAAAATGGAGAATCCATTTTATTTTGTTATTTGTCAAATTTGTCACATGTAACATGTTACATGACATGTCATAATGTATTTTTAACATATTAAAAATCAACATACTCATAAAATATGTCATTTACAAAATCGACTAGTAATTCGTAATTACTCGTACCAAAAATGTTTCTAAATAATAAACTACAACATTCTGTATTTATAATAATTTATTCGTGCCGTTTCAATTGTTTCTGTAAACAATAATTTCATCTAAGTAATAAAATAATTCGATTACTTAGACCGTGTCTCATTTAATCATATTTACAATAAGATACGTAAATTATACTTACAAAATCATCCGTCAATTTTAAGCAATTTAATTAACTTGTATCGGTATACGATTAATTAAATAATCAATTAAGAGTATTTCCCTATAGGTATGACCTAAGGGGATCAACTGATCACCACCGTCGCACGACAGTAATGTCAAACTCTAGTCAGCCAATCATTACTGATATGTGTGGACCAGTTGACTGTAAAATATTACATCCCACATGTATTCTTAAAATGAGATTTAATAATGATATTTAAATCATGGGATCGCACTATTGTTGAGAACACATTTCCCAACAATCTCCCACTTGTCCTCGACAAGTGTGCGTCACCAAATCTCTTGTCCTATTACTATCTCCCACTCAATGCAAGGTGTCTTTCAGGTCGTACTTGCAAGTGATCATATTGAGAGTGGTTTCCTCGATCTGGAGAATAACTGTTTGACCGGATTTATCCACTCTGGATACCTTCCGAGCGTGGCCACGCATTTCCAGTTCATTACTCCTCAAGTGGCCCTGAGATATTGTTTTAACCCTGACAAGGGGATGGACAATTCCTATCGCACTCATTCCCTTCGACTAGCCACAGCCATCATAACCCAAAATATGCCCATTTGACCCCATTTACGAAGGTCGTAGTAACACAAATCAAAGTTAATCTGAAACCGTGCCATCTTAGGCGAACAGTCTTTAGTCAAAAGAATCGACTCATTAGAATACTATAGTAGCTCTCGCCACGACCAGGCTATATAAATTGCCAGAACTCTATAAGCGGTCATAAGGCCCGACAAAGTGTTCCTAACAGTCTGCCTATGTGATTGACTAGTCATCTCACATGACTCTATGGCACTTGAACTTGCCATCAATCGCATCACACTCTAGTCACTTCGAGACGTCACCTCATACAAGCGACTATGGGCTAATACAATGTTAATCCGTGTTCACTTTAACGGGGTTCAATGTTGTCTCTACAACCCGTTTGGATGTAACAAAGTATAAAAGGAGTTTTTAAAGTAAAAACTCGAACGACAAATGCGATTATCACATATGAATAGTCAATGCCTGATTACTATTTCATGTTCTATAATCTAATTTGATCTTGTACGTAGTTGTTTATTTCAATTCAATTGAAATGACATGACTCATCATGTTTAGCCTTTGAGAAGGCTTTGGTTAGTAGGTTTTATCAATTTCTTGTACCTTACTCAACCTTACTACATACTCGTTTTCCTTTGTAATGTATAGATTTGCATTACAAAACTTTCTGAGTACATTTCGAGATCCAATCAAGACATAGGCCCTCTAGCCTAAGAATAGCTCCCACTGTTTTCACAGTGTGCGGGACTCATCCTTCTTGCACATCTCATGATTGCAAGTGTACTCAATTTCCGTTATAAATATCTCTCATTATTCTTTATTGCCTAGAATGATTCTAGAAAATCTATTTCTTAAATAACATAGCCACAATGGTATCTTAACCATATTAATGTGTTTTGATTATGGTTTTGTCGGAAACCATGCGCAATCTCAATTGTCAATTGTCACTTGTGTAACACCCTTACACAAAATTGCATCATAAACACTTTGCTTTACTTCCTTAATGCTTCTGCAAGCACTTAAGGGTAATCTTCATGACTTACTTGGTAAAGATTACTTAAATTCGATTTTGAAAAACAATTCATCATACTCAAAGTATATGAAGTGTTATACATCATTACTCATTTAATTGATCCTAAAAATGGAAGCAAATGGAATCAATCAAATATGTTCAATTTAATTGAACTAGTCATGAATCTTATCAACGTAAGACTTCTTATTGACGCTAATATCATGTGGATTTACCTACATAAATCCGGATATTAAAGATGTATTATAATACTCCAAAAGTCTTAAATCATTCTCAATGATCAATATGTCATCCACATATCGGACTAATTAAAATTTCTGTAACTCCCACTAAACTCCATGTATAAAAACAACTTCTCGTCTTATCGAGAAAAGTTTTATAACATGATCAAAACATTGATTCTAACTCATTGATGTCCTACTTAAGACCCTCTCTTAAGTTTCACATTATCTTAGGATTGCAAGAATCTACAAAACTCAAGACATGTATTGAATACATTCCTTCTAATTGAAGAAGTGGGTTTTAGATTCACTTGCTGTGTATTTCATAATAATGAAACACAATCCCTAAGAAGATCCAAATAGACTTTAAGCATTTCAACCAGTGCAAAACTCTTTGCCACCAATCTTGTTATGAAATCTCTCTTTATTAGTGCAAAACCCTTTGTCACTAATCAACCCTTTTAATTTCGGATTTTCATGGCTCTAAGCCTTGTATTGAGTTGTGACTTTAAACACTCTCATGTAAGTCATATGTTTATTACTTTCCAGAAGTAATCATCTTGAATCAAACAATTTCTTTGTAAGTTGTAAGCTCTTTACTTTCTTAAAAGTAACAAGAATTCATCATTTTTAACAAGTGACGACTTTAACCTCCTAGGTTTTGAAGAAACAATGTCTTACACAAAACGTCTCATGTAGCCAAGAAAGACCAGTTTCTTGCGACATAACATTCTCTGTGGCATTCTTTGTGGCTCTTGAATAATTTCTCCCACTCTGTCTTCTAGAAATAAACTTGTATTTTAGAAAGACAGCTTCACGAGCCGCAAACCCGTCGTACTCGTGATAATTGAAAAGGTTTCTTGCGACATAACATTCTCTGTAGCATTCTTTGTGGCTCTTGAATAATTTCTCCCACTCTGTCTTCTAGAAATAAACTTGTATTTTAGAAAGACAGCTTCACGAGCCGCAAACCCGTCGTACTCGTGATAATTGAAAAGGTGAAAAATGAGCATTTGTTTCTTGTGAAAACTTACAAACATGGTACCCTTACAATTTCATATCTCATATGATTCGATTTAGTGGAAAAATAATTTAGACAAAAAAGATAAAATCCCCAAAAGGATCAAGTAACTCAAAGTAACTTGATTGAAGTCCAAACCATATCGAATAGCGTTTGATTTCTTATCCAACCACACATTATTCCATAATGTGTGCTAAGAGAGATTCACTTGTGATACTATATCACATTTCCTTTGGCTTATATCAAAGTCTTCACTTTGATAATTCCATCACGACTAAATCGTGATTCCTTGAACTCTTTAAACTTCTTCAAAGATCTTTCTATTTACCTTATCAAGTGAACACATTAGCGTCAACTTAAATCGTTGGTAAAAGAAAATGATCAACCTATTTTGGATCGATGATTTACAACCTCGATCTCCTTTTCAACCAAAAGGCACGAGACATCTTGCTTTGAATACAAGATACGCATATACCATTAACAATCTAATGGTTTCAAGAGTGCTCGATAACTCTTTGCGTTCATCATTCCAAAATTTAAGGTTTAATCTTGGGTTACCAATTTGAATCTTACATCATCTATATGATATATCATTCTAGTTTGGTTTAGAATATAATCACCTTGATAATGGGCTAGCCATACATCAAATCGTGGTGTATAGGGTCACAAAAGTGAAAACCTCTTTTGTATCTTAACAAGTTTATATTCTTATTTAGAGTTTATGCACTTAATAGTCACAATTAAGTACAACTTTAAATCCAAAAACTAGATTGAGTACACAATTACTCTATCTCTCGTCATTATTGTTGCTAGTTGTCATATTCTAATCATCTTATGTGTCGAATACAATGATGAAAACCTCCACTGGTTTCTAATATTGACGAAGTGGTACTAGCAAAATTTATGTTTAATCAAATAAACATTTAAAGAAGAAGGTCCCACTAGATGTCCCACAACTAACTTGTTGATTCTTCAATAATTTGGGGTAGTTTCCTTTCTCGTGTCCAACATTTAAGACAATGGAAACTTTTATCGGTCGGGATTGATAGGTTTAGTATCGTCATTCTCAACAACTTTACCTTTAACATTACCTTGTATCAATTCCATTATAATCTTTACTTCTTGAACCTCGTCCTCATCTTAACGGTTTAAGAGAATGCTCCCACTCATTTCAATAAGTCTTTGCTTTGAGAAGCAAAATTTAATTCATGAAGATCACTCTTCATTTGTTCGTTTTAGTCTTAAAACTTTCAATGAAGTGGTTGCGTTATTTTGGTCAATTACGAATTCTTGACAAAACTAATTACCAAAACAATTTATCGCTTCAAGGTACTTAATTCATTTAAGTATATGAAAAACAATCCATTGTAAGTAGATGTGTTAGTCTAGAATCAAAAACCTGTTTGATAATGAATAACTTTTATCTATACTCTTTGCAAGAGATCCTTAGCAATGGTTCATATGAGGTTTTAGAAGCAAATTCATATTTGTCTTTAGTTACGATGTTTTAATGGAGATTTGAATCAAAAATCGAAATGATATCGTATATGAATTGTGGTAAAGAAATAGAACAATGTGATAACGGAATAAAGAAAAACTTGACATTTATCGTTATAATAATACTTGTAGATAACAAGTAAAGCATTTTCATAGTGACCTCTACCCAACTATGATAAATGATTCCGAGATCCAAATTCATATTAACTTGGGCACGGGATAGCCGATGAAACCCTTATCAATATAACTCGGTGGATTAACTCTTTAATCGATTCTACTTTTAGAACTCTCGGTCGATAAAATTACTCTAAAATTTATCTATAGCCCGGAACACATGCGGCTACGGTCGCGAATACTTCCGTTGAGCTCAATCCAAATTTCGAATAAATGTGTCCATGATCCAAATCCACATCAACTTGGGCACGGGATAGCCGATGAAACCCTCATCAACACGAATTCGGTGAATAGAAATTTATCACCCACTTCCCCTACGTAACAAGGTTTGTACCCCGGGATGGCCGAGTGCACTCCCTCACGAAATAGGTTTTCATGGTTTCTACTTTTTGGTAAGGCTATGTCTCAATTGATTATTTTAGCGAGAGGTCATGTCAATTTATTATCTATCACGTTTTAAGTGAACTAAAGCGGTGAACTACGATAATTATAATTGACACGGTCGATATACTAGATTAAAAGATAATGCATGTTTTAGTTATGGCGATTTAGCGATGCATGCAACATATAAATAAAATGCAAAGCATAAAAATAAATCCTAGTATGGCCTTCCTAAAATAGAAAATCTAATTAACTATTACATATTCGGAAACCAACTCCATTGGTCCCTTGAACTTCGGTTGAGGCACGCATCTCGAGGTAACACCGTCATTATGTATCACCTTCTTGAGTGACACCGTCTTTATGGAACTCCGGAATAAATAAATTACATAACAAATTACATAATTTCCTATTATACATTTGTAATTAAAATGAAATAAATCTATTAAATTACAAAATGGTGATACGAGATCATAATAAAATTACAACCGAATCGATATTCCCCTACATTTCGGGTAATGCCAATTAAAAACTAAGGCCATACTAAGTAAAAATACATAATTCAAAATTACATAAAATAAAAATTATGACAATCATAAATAAAATGCAGCATTATAATATGTATAAACATGCCTAATTTTATGCTAAATCGCCTTTAAGGAGCCAATATCGTATATTACACGGTTTTTACGGATTTGCGTGATTCAACGTTTTATAATCACAAAAATTACATAAATTCATATTTATGCACAAGTTAATTACCCTAACTTCTTAGGACTCAAAAATTAGTCTCCACTAACCATTTGACCATAATTAACTCATATTTCTTAATATTGTTCATAAAAGGACTCAAAATTACAATAAAAATGCTATAAACTTCAAATAAATCACAAAAATTTCAAATAAATTTGAAATTTGAAATTTAAACTCGTGAACATTATGGAAAATTACCATGACACTCATAATGTTCAAAAACTTAGGTTAAAAGTTTCGAAAGTTATCGGAAAAACAATGTTGCGGTTTATCGGATTTATTAATAAAAATCATAAAAAACATGAGAAAAAATATATTCATCAACTTTTCTACTTTAGATCTGAAAAAGATAATAAAATGCAACATGTGACATTTTTTCTTAGTCATGAAGTATGTTTTAGCAATTATTCACTAATTAAGTCACTATTTATGCTATTTTTCATCAAAATTCCATAAATCATGCATGATGACTTCATTATAGCCTATTATTTTACACACATCTTGTAAAATTTCATGTGACAACATACTAAATTTCTATGACCAGATTCGAAATATTTCTGATATTAACCTATTTTTCATCTAAATTCGATTTTTAACATGAAAAATCCATATTTGGAGCATAAGAACTCATAAAATTATGAAAATTTCCAGATCATCTAAAAATTATATATGTGAAAACATATCCAAAAACCACTGGAAATTCAAAGTTTAACTAATTTTCGTCCAAAAAAGACATTTTTATCATAAAAATCACATTTTAATGCCAATATTATATAAAATGAACAATAAAATCCATAAATTAAACCAAAATATCCTAAAACATTTTAGGACCAGAAACTTTAACATGCATAATAAATTTCGTGATATTTCATAATAAACACAAATTTATAAGTTTTGTTTGTTAATCATATAACTCGAAAAAACAATAACCGATTTGCATGCAAACAACCTTGTGCTCTTGATACCACTTGTTGGAAATCTAGATCTCTTTATTTAACATATTCTTATATGTCTCAAATTAATTTAGTCATAAAATTAACTATAGATCTTATGCATGCAAACAATATAAAATATAGAGAAGAAATCATTTTCTCACCATATGATTTTCGGATATATGGGCACAAGTGAGTTCTCCTACTCACTTGTTCTTGAGCTCTCCAAATGGAAGAACAAGGATTCAAATATAGAACCCCTCCCAAAAGCATATACCCAAGGAAAACTCATAATAACCAATATTATTTAGATCTAGTAATAATATTAGTTTTACTATAAAATTGACACAAAATAAATTGTATTTTTCTCTTGAAAATTTCGGTCAAGAGGGAGTATTTTGTGTGGTTTATTTCTCTAGAAATCTCATAAGATGTAGAGAGCATATTTATTTTCTTTCTCTAGAAAATTATATCTTGAATGAATGAATGAATGGTAAGAAAAAGAACCTCTCCTTTTCTTTTCTTTTGGCCAAAAATATGGCTTGGGTAGGTTGCCCAATATTTTTCATTTTTGCTCTTCACAAGAGACTAGGCATGCAAGCCTAAAACCTAGGGTTATGATTGTGTCTCCATTTAAAAATAAACAACACAATATATACAATACACTCCCACCCTTATTTTCGGTTTTAAGCATAAAATGGAGAATCCATTTTATTTTGTCATTTGTCAAATTTGTCACATGTAACATGTTACATGACATGTCACAATGTAATGTATTTTTAATATATTAAAAATCAACATACTCATAAAATATGTCATTTACAAAATAGACTAGTAATTCGTAATTGCTCGTACCAAAAATGTTTCCAAATTATAAACTACAACATTCTGTATTTATAATAATTTATTCATTCCGTTACAATTGTTTCTGTAAACAATAATTTCATCTAAGTAATAAAACAATTCGATTACTTAGACCGTGTCTCATTTAATCATATTAACAATAAGATACGTAAATTATACTCACAAAATCATCCGTCAATTTTAAGCAATTTAATTAACTCGTATCGGTATACGATTAATTAAATAATCAGTTAAGAGTATTTCCCTATAGGTATGATCTAAAGGGATCAACTGATCACCACCGTCGCACGACAGTAATGTCAAACTCTAGTCAGCCAATCATTACTGATATGTATGGACCAGTTGACTGTAAAATATTACATCCCACATGTATTCTTAAAATGAGATTTAATAATGATATTTAAATCATGTGATCGCACTATTGTTGAGGACACATTTCCCAACATCAGGCACTACCGTGTGACTCATCATGGATCGAACCATATCCAGTAAGGTTCGATTTCTCCGTTCGGACACACCATTTAATTGAGGTGTTCCGGGTGGAGTTAACTGTACTACGATTCTACAGTCTTTAAGGTGTTGATCAAACTCATTTGAAAGATATTCGCCACCCCGATCTAAACGGAGTGCTTTAACCTTTCTACCCAGTTGGTTCTGAACCCTGTTCTGGTATTCCTTGAATTTCTCAAAGGACTCACTTTTATGCTTCATTAAGTAGACATATCCGTATCTATTCAAATCGTCCGTGAAAGTGATAAAATATCTATAGCCATCTCTAGCGGTAATTGACATAGGTCCACAAACATCAGTATGTATGAGTCCTAATAGGTCACTAGCGCGCATTCCAACACCTTTGAAGGAAATTTGAGTCATATTGCCAATGAGACATGATTCACACGTGCCATATGTAGAAAATTCGAATGCGGGAATAATCCCATTATCGGCGAGTTTCTTTACGCGTTTCTCATTTATGTGTCCCATTCGACAATGCCATAGATAGGTTTGATCTTTGTCACCAACCTTTAATTTCTTAGTATTCATGTGTAATTCTTCCGTGGTTTGATCTAAGATGTAAATTCCATTCATGGAAACTGCTTTGCCATAAATCATTTCATAAAAAGAAAATACAGCTATTATCCTTTATTGAAAATGCAAAACCGTCTTTAGCAAGTACGGAAACTGAAATAATGTTCTTAGATAAACTGGGTACATAGTAACAGTTATAAAAATAACTCAAAACCACTAGGGAGTTGGATTACGTATGTTCCCTTCGAGACTGCAGCAACTCGTGCTCCATTCTCGACTCGCAGGTCCATATCACCCTTTTCGAGAGGCATGATGTTCTTTAGGTCCTGCAAAGAATTACACAGATGAGAACCACAACCAGTATCAAGTACCCAAGTTCCGAAACTTGCATGGTTTATCTCAATCATATGAATATAAGATCACATACCAACAGGAACGACGCGGCCTGCTTTTATGTCCTCACGGTACACGGGACAGTTCCTCCTCTAATGTCCAGTCTTGTGACAATGGTGGCACTTAATGTCACCGCCCTTGCTCTTTGTCTTGCCCTGTGAGCCACTAGTCTCACCAGGCCCACTCTTACCATTTCCTGGCTTCTTGAACTTTGGCTTACCTACAGCTAGGTCGCCATGAGCCTTGCCCTTACCTTTACTTTTATTGGAAATCATGAGAACATCCTGCTTCATGCTCCCACTCAATTTCATATCCTTCTCGGTCTGTACAAGAAGGGAGTGTAGCTCATGAGGACTCTTTTTCAAGTCATTCATGTAGTAGTTCGCCCAGAAAAGGGCAAAACCATCATGAAGAGAATGAAGCATTCGGTCAATGACAATGCTCTCACTGATTTTGTAATTAAGTGCCTCCAATTTCTCGACATTCACAATCATGTATAAAATGTGTGGGCTAACCGGTTGGCCCTTTTGGAGTTTCGCATCAAAGAAGCGACAGGTATGCTCATAAGTAACGATTCTCGGTGCCTTTGAGAATTCGTTAGTGAGCGTGGTGAAAATCTTGTTTGCACCTTGGGCAATGAAGCGTCTCTGCAAATTGGTTTCCATCGCACCCGCTTCCATAACGAAATCATTATAAGCGAGTGACTCGTTGACTCCTGCATTAGGGCCTGGGTTTACCGGTATTGGCTCAGTTAAGTACCTGAGCTTACCGTCACCAATGGCAGCATTCCGTAGTGCTGCCTCCCAGTCCGCAAAGTTGGACCCGTCATTTTTCAGACGTGTGAACTGATTCATGTTGTCCATAAAAACTTTCAGCCAGGACGCGCGATCAAGTGTGTGGCACTTGGCATTGGGATTACGTTATTTCCAGCCATTTGTTGTAACAGTAAAAGTAACGTGTTCTACATTGCGAGAAGAAAATTGAATAATAAGCCTATGCATCGATTTGATTTTTAAGTCTAATGCAATACTGTTATAACGCGAAGACTCATGCATTTATACAATTGACCTTCCTCAAGAATTATATAAATGATCCCAAGACTCAATTTCTGTAAATTGATAAGCTCACCTCTTGGCTAATTCTACCTTTAGAATTCTTGGTCGATAAATTTCTGTAAATTCTATCTTTAGTCCATTATAATCACGAGAAACTCTTCGGACTATAATGTTGAGATAAACTAAGTCAACACAAACTATTTACCCAACGTAGAAGGGGTCATATTATGCCTACCGACGAAGAAGGGATTCATAGTTGTTTGCCCTTATAAAAACTAATCTCAATTTCCGTTTTAGAGGAAGATCCCATCAACTTTATTTTAATTCATTTTAAGTGAACTAGTATCTAGCATGCGTGAATGAATAAACTAAGGTGATGGCTTAATAAGTATGTGACATCTGTATGTCCATGAAAACTAACATACAATCTATATGAGTCAATTTTCATGCATTTTAGTAGTAGGTGGTTTGGTTTAGGCGGAATATGATGCATTAACTAGCATGTGAATGAAAAACAATAAGCATAGTAAAATGTAAAAACAATAATAGAGTCCTAGTGTGGCCTATCCTATCAAAATGAACATAAATACAAGTTTGGAATCCATCCTTGGACCCGAGAAGCTTGTCTTGATGTTCCATCTTGATCCATGTAGCGGGAGTGAGCTCCAACCTCCATCTTTAGTCTTCTTTGAAATTACAATAAATAAAATTACATAATAAACCTATTTATTACATTCTAATTTCAAAAACCCAAAACTAAAGGAAAAAAAAAAAAAAGGAGATTCGAGATCTCATAATTACATAAAAATTATGTTTCCTTCATTACGAAAACATAATTTGACTAAGGTCACGCTAAGTATTACAAATTACAACCGATTGCAAAAATACGTAAATTAAACCATTCAAACGATTCATTCAACTAAATAAAATGCATCAACTAAAAAAAATTAAACATGCAAGACATAATTCTTTAATTATGTAGATTAATTTTATCCAAACCACCCATTTAAATTATCAAATTAAGCGACAATTCCTCAATTAATCACATTAATTTCAATCTTAATTCATATTAAACTTGTAATATGAATTTAATCCGTCAAAATTTTAAACTGCTTTAAAATGATTAGGTATCCATGAATTATGAACCGCTTCACAATAATTAATTGGTCACAATAAACCCAAAAAAAAATTTCTTTAAAATTTATCTCGGTAAAAACCGAAACAACCCAAAGAAAACTTTTCTCGATTTTACCGCTAAAACCGAAAAAAAATAAACAAATTTTTTTTTTAAAAAAAATCTGTCCAGCACGTGAATAGTAACAGAAAACCAATTTTTTTTTTTTTTTTACTTTTCTCTCGGCTGGATAGACAAAACAACAAAAAACAGTCCGTTTTTATTTCTTTCTTCTTGCGGTTTTTCTGTAAAAACCATAACAAAACAATTTTTTTTTTATTTATTCTGGCCACTGTGAACAGTAACCATGTGAACAGTACAGGAAAAAAAATTTTCTTTTCTCGGATGCTTTTCAAATCGGCATAAACAAAAACAGCCGTAAAAAACTTTAATCAGTTTTTCAGGAGAAACCGAAAGGAAAAAACAGAATTTTTTTTTTTAAAGTACTATTCATCCGTGAACAGTAACGGAAACGAAAAAAATAATTCCACGGCTCAAAAAAAAATCCAGCCGATTACCTTTTTTTCCGCAAACCCTAATTATTGTTTACAAACAATTTTATGAAAATCATCAAAATTAAAATTCGTGGCCTTGGCTCTGATACCACTTGTGAGATTTATCTGTATGCATCTCTTTAAATATAAGGACTATAACGAATTAATCATGATGAAAGCATGTCATAAAATTAATTGTATAAACAAAAAGGGTAAAGAGATGACGAAATAACCTTCGGTCCTAGCTAATTCGGCCTATAAAAAAGATCGCAATGATATTCTCCTATCAGTTGCACCCAAGATGCTCCGAGAAAAGCCCTTTGATTTTGCTAGAATCGATTCCTAAATTTTCTGAAAAATTTTAGGTTATTTTTGTGTTTTTTCTCGATGAGAGGAGGCAAGAAGCAAAAAAAATTAGGTTAGGATTATTAGGGTAGAACAATGAGCTCCCTCTTCCTCTTATTCTAACCGAAAAAGAGGAGTGAATGGGGAGATATTTTTACCCTCCTAATTTTCGGCCCAATGCTAACCGAAATAAGAGAGATCCATTTCTCTTTTTTCGGTTTTTCCAAAAATGTATAAAATGTGTTAAATTGTCATCTAGTGAGGATCGAACCCATGACCTCTTGGTTTGAGTACCCTCACTATAACAACTATGACACATTCATCTTGTTGATATTAAATATAACCGATTACATTTAATTACGAATTAACAGATTAATTCGTCCAAGCTAACATTACATACATTTAATTAAATATAACTTATTATATTCAATTTACGAATTGACAGTTAATTCGTCTCAACTAATATTATTTAATCTTCATTAAATAATTGTTTCATCAACACATTGACTAACTGTTTAGTCATATAAGGCATCAACGTGATTATATTTCTATAACCACATCTCTCAAACACATCCTATAGGTGTGACCTTTAGGGACCAGTTGATCACCGCCATCTGTATGATAATAACGTCAAACTTTCTAGCAAGCCAACCGTTATTAGGTAATCGTTAATCAACTGATTAAAATACGAAGTATACCCTTGTGAACCTTTAAGAGATTTATTAATTTTATCACACTAATTTTTGGAGGACACAAGCCCCAACACTCAATTCATTGATACCAATGTTTTAGAGGTCCTAGGTATTAGGTATCAAACGGAAATGTTCTTTGATGGTATGGGTCTCGGAAAGCTATTCTATGCCCATGAGGAGACCTACCTTAGCCTTACCCTAGAGTTCTTGTGTAGTCTCCGCATCGTCACAAATACTTGGAGAACTGTTTGTTTGATTCCGACAATGCAATCGAGACCATAGGTTAACCCTTGATCAATTTGCGAATGTCTTTGGTCTTGATGTGCCAAAGGAAAACACCGAAAAATCCGCCGACTTCAATGTTAACGACATTTGGAGAGCCATCTCCGGGAGGGACCTCATTCACTTGAAACAATACTATACCTTCGCAATTTAACATCCGGTGATTCGAATCTCCGAGCGCTTCATAGCCGGCACTATCAATGGGAGATTCGAACAAGATAGGTTCACTATCCTTGACTTGACCTTTTTAGAGTCTTATTTAAATGTTCAAGGGACAAGGCCTTATAATTTTAACACATCCCTTGAGATGCTCACAAGGTTCTTTAATTATGCTCAAGGGAATTCCCACATTAAGACCTTTGTGATGGGGGGCCTAGTCACAATGTTGGCTAATGATCTTTGTCCCGGGTTTAACCTTCATGGGACTTATGTAAAGCTCGAAGGGAACACTTTGATTAATGAGGATTCCATCTTCTACCACCACCGGTGGTGTACCTACACTCAAACCGGGAGTGTGGAGTGGTTTATAAAGGGGTGCTCCTCTATTGTCCTCATGGGGTGGAATGTACCACCTACCGAGCCTCGGTTGAGTCGGTACTAACCTACACCGAGCTACCTCCTTGATATTGATATTCATCCCAACCCGCCACAACGAGAGGAAGCACCTCGTCAACCCCGTCAACCTCGTGGGATGCCGGTACAAGATAATGCACCACCAACTTATGTACCCATTTCACCCTACCCCACTCAACATGTACCGTTCGCTCCCAAATTCGCAATGCTCCGGACATGAATGACTTGATGAAGCTTATGCAACGGGTTGATCTTGGAGTGCACGATGGGAGGGTTGACAACTATTTTGGCCCCTTATCCTCAATACTACCAAATGGCCCAATAAGGGTATATCGACCCTAGAGGCCCTCGCCCATCTTGGGCTTAACCGCACCTATTGTTCGCTAATCAAGGGAACCAAGACGGGAATTTTGGCGGCCAAGGTGGAGGGTATGACCAAGGAGGTTCTAGCGGGTATAGATACCGCGATGATGATGATGACGAGTGAAATGGCAAGAGGTGTCTACCACATCACCTCTAATTGTAAGATATTCTTCTTTTCCCCTTCCTTTCTCTCATGTATAGTTGTATTGCATTTTCAATTATCTTGCATTTGTATTATATCATTGACCTTAGAATAATTCATGTAGTATAGTTCACATAGTATAATTTGCATTGTAGTATATTTCACATGATTCATATATTTAGTAGCACATAGACTAGAATTCTTTTTCAATAATGAACAAATCTATTCATCTCTACACTAGAAATAGTGTTTAAAGCGGTTTGAGGAGGTTTGATCATAGGTGAAGAACATGCATCATTTAGTGTAGTTTAAATTGCATTCATTCGTTATATATCTCATATAGAAATGCATTTAGTTAAAGCATGCATTCATTCATATCATATCATTGCATTTGTACATCTATTTCCATAAAACTTTAAAAATCCAAAAACATGTATTTCTTTTTCATTCCTACTCCTACATGTACATTGAGGACAATGTCCAAAATAAAGTGGGGGATGGGAATTTATATTCAAAAACACAAACAAATTGAAATTTTTTGAAAAATACAAAAACATGTCTTTTTATTTCATAAAATCAAAAACCATAAAAAATTGAAAAATTGAAAAAAATCAAAAACATGTTCATTCTTTTTTAGTATAGAATTGTATATATTGTATATACTTGTTTGTTTGTTTGTCCTTTTTCACATTGATCGACTATGCCACATCCGAGACATGAGGATAATGAAGACCGCATGGTATGATCTTTCCAATCTCTTTTTTCCTCTTTATGTTAATGACTATGTGGCTTTATTTTGATTGATGCGGTATAAACAATGTGATTATAGGATTGTATTTAGATTATATGGCATACTAGTTGGTATAAGCATATGCATTAGGTGTATAAATGTTAGTTGCATCATGGCATATAGTTGCATTTGGGAAATTGTTTGTGAAAACATCTATTTGGGAAGCTTGACAAGTGTATATAGGCCCTTGTAGATACTCTTTCTTCTTGAGACTTTGCTTGTTAGAATACTTGTAAAACACCCTAGGATGTGTCATGCTAGTATCCTTTGACCCATGGATTAAGCCTAGTCAAGAATACCTTGTGGTGTGATAACTCCTTAGCTACCATTTATTCTAAGGTGACCCTTGAAACCATGCAACCATCATCCATGTTCTACCACATTTTTTCATCAAAAAGGGAATCGGCACAAAAATTGTTCAAATTTGAGTTCAAGAAGTAAAATGAAAGTAAAAAAGTTTGCAATTGCATCAAAAGAAAAAAGGAGTAACAAAAATGAAAACTCCTATGCTTCAAATACAAGCACCCTCACTACAAATGGGGTAGCTTTGAAAATGTTCAAAATAAAATGCAAAAAGTTGAAAGTTGTCAAGTATTAAAATGCCAAACATCAAAAGAAATGGCAAAAAGATAGTGTTCTCAAATGTCAAATGCCACAAGAAATTGGGAGGAATAACAACAACTAAAGCAAACTCCCATATAAAACTCAAAACATATTGATCCCTTTTTCCATCGAATCCACTTTTGTGCATGGAAGAGAGGGGACGACCCTTCTTCTTGGATGTATTGCCATTTTGGCAAGCCCCACCTTGCCTTGCAAGAAGGAACCCTACCTCAAGGATGTCTTGTTGTGAGTTGAAGGGACGGAGTGAGACCCGCTAATTGTCTCACATCGGTTATATTATTAGGATAGTTTAAATAAAGGTCTAGTTCTAGTCACCTCTTTACTCGGGTCGACTAAAGGTTTGGTTTAGGGATGTTTGATGTGACTCTTATTTGCGCATATTTAGCCCCCTAATTGAACCTATTTTGCATACTATTATAACATTTCATGGCCATTTTATCCGTCAAATTCTTTCTACTTTGCTTTCCTAGTGCATTTTATATGTTTTATAGGAAAGGAGATAATGAGGCAAAATTCCCGTCCCTCGCGCATATTCGGAAGCATGTTGATAAGCATGGATGAACTAGAATGAAGAGGAGGCAAGAACGACGACCAACAAAGAAAGAATAATGAGTATGCAAAGACTAAAGGATGTGAAGCAAGGATCACACTGAGGAACAATCCGAGCAGCTTAGGCAGAAGACGAGCCGATCCTCCTCTCATGATCCAAGCGTCCCGTGCAGAAGACGCTTGTCTCCCTCCCCTCACAATCCGAGCATCTCCCCTCCTGGACCGAGCGTCTCGTGGCAGCACTAGCGTGATATGCTCATCTTCTCGCAAGACTTGCATTTTCCTACTTTAAAACCTAGCATTGTTATTTACTAATCTATCCTTACTTAACCTAATGATGTACTACAATATATACCCCATTTGTAATGATCAAAAGGGAGGCCAATTAGACAACCATTAGAATAGGAGTAGATTAGAATAGATTAATTTCAATCATTCCACATTAATCTTTCCTCAATCATTGTTCAAGTTTATTATTATTGGGTAATTGAAGACTATTGGGTTATTATTGGAGAATTGATAACTCTTCATCAATCAATCAAGTTTTCTTCTATTATTCTTTGCTTTATTATTTTGATCATCTTAAGTTTGGTATAATCTCTTTACTCTTTACTCTTTATTGTTTATTTCCTCATTCTCTTATCATGTTTATACTTGATGTGATGATTGACACCAATAATGACATGTTTCCCATGATAATGACTGAGTAGTCTTTTAGCTAGGATTAATGGGGAATTAAGGAAAACAAACATGGGGATTGATTCATGCTTAATCTAATATGTTTTCATAATTAAATTGCTTGCCTATTGTGATTTCAACTTATGCACATGTTATGTTCGATGAAATGCGAGCCTATGAATCCTTGCATTTTTTACCCATCACCTATCTTTTCAATGAGGCTTGTAAGACATAAACCAACTCGAGCCTCATTAGACCATGCATAAAATTGAATAGGAGGAGACTAAGTCGACTTGTAGGTGTTGTACAATCTAATCGATTCGGCTCCGGGACCTAAATCTTCCTAGGGATTGTAAGATATACACTAACTCGACCTCATCACAACAATAATTGCTTGCTTATAACTTGAGAATATATTTGTATGATCAACTCTCACAAATCCCCTATGAACCCATGATATCCTAGCACTTTTAGTCATTTGTGTAAATCTCTAAATTTATTGTTTATTTTACTTTATTGCTTGCATTAGTTTAGACTCACAAACTACAAACCCAAATCAATTGTGACACTAGCATGAATTGAGATAGATAGACTTAGAATCAAAAACACGCCGTCCCATGGATCGACCTCGAGTTAACAACTAACTAGTTGTTTGTTGAGAATATAAATATGTTTGATTGGGAGTCCCGACGACAATCCTTCCATCATTTAAACAAGATCCGACTTTAATAGCCCACTAAAAAGATAAATCTAAAAACCATTGGAATTCTCTAATAATTAACCGATCACCATTCACCAGGCCATTTTCATTATTCAACTTCCTCGCGAAACACGTTGCACGCTGAACTCATCCCCACTACGCAATCACCAGTACGCCGCCGTCAACACCTGTACGCCGCCTTCAACTTCTTGTGACGAGGTTAGTCACAGACTTCACTTCATCGATTTTATGGTTTAGGGTTAATCGATTTTGCCTGACACCATGCACTCTCATCATCCCTATCATTGCTGCTTCTATTCAATTCTCCGACCATGGTTGTCACTATTCGAAACACACTGCTGGTATAATTCAAAACCCTAAATTAATCATCTCATTTTAATCTAATTCAAACCCAAATTCATCATCCCTATACTCAAAACCCTAATTAATTTTATTTTTAATCTAATTGGATTGTTTAACTTAATAATCTCGTTTGGAAAAATTCATTAATTGGGATTTTAGATCTATTAGCATTTATGTTTGTCGAAAAATATATTGATTTCCCTCAGTAATTATTTAGTAGTACGTATTTGTTGTTGAATTTGGATTACAATGTAGCACATGTTTGTGTTCAAATTGGCTACTTTTCTTGATGCTATTGGTTCTCTGGATACTTAGGCGACTGAGATTGGTGTTGTCAAATACTTCGTGTTATTTTTTAACTGTAAATACTTCGCATTGTCGCTGCCAACTTCTATCACTTGCGCCTCCTTCTAGTCAATTTTATTATTTTTATTAGGATGTTAATTGATTTTATTTTTATTATTTAGTGATAATAAGGCATAATCGTTTTTGTGTTATATTAGTCTCAATTGATTAATTAGGGGCTACCCAATTTAGGGGTACATGAACTCCTGCCAGGCATTAGAGCTGCTTTCCCTTATCTGTTTAAAAAGCATATAAAATTCTCAATGCCCTGTGTTTAATTGTGCAGGCTAGTCTACATCCAAGTTGTGCATGCACAACATACAGCTGCTCTAGTTTTGTATCGAGGCCACGGTTGATAAATATAGGAGTAAGATATCAATTTCCGTAAGGTTAGTACTTGAATGTCACACCTGTTTAGCCATGTGTTCTTTTTTTATTCAACTACTAAGCCTATTTGATGCATTTAACAATTTATTCTTTCCAATTGCCTAAGAATTCTATTTACACCCTTATTTGTTTGAGTTGTGGTTGTTTGGTAATACTAAGAGAACTCTAACAAGTTCGGATATTGAGGTTAATGTATATTCCTTCCTCTTAGTCATTTACATTTTAAATTGTGTATCAGATGATGCAGATAAAGTCTGAAAAATACCAAACATCCATTATCATAGCAATTCATTCGTTTACTCTTGTGGGTCCAGTTTAGGCAGTGTTCGATCTTGGCCATAGGCTTGATATGACTATTTGCGTTTTCCAGCTTCACACAATCATGCAACTTTGGTACTTAGTTTTAAGAGGTTCCTGACATTTTAACAATTTTCGTTTTCTATATTAAATTACAACAAGTTTTGTTTACTATATTACTTTAGTCTGAAGAGGATTCTGTTTGATAAGGTATAATTTATTCAATAAACTAATTTTTGCATCTCTTAAAGGGAAATATAGTGAATACAAGTGAACTGAGTACTAGATAAACTTCCCTCTTTATTTGAAACTTAATTAGCCATTCTACTTTTCGTCAAGTTTTCGTGTTTAAGCCGTTGATTTTGAAATTTTCAGATTTTAAGGGTGGAGAAGTAGAGTTACCTAAATGGCATCAATGTGAGTTAAGTACCTGCTCTTTTAATTCTAGAATTAGTTCCATTTTCGGTTTTTTGGGACTGAGTCTATGATTATGTTATCAATTTATTATCGAGTCACTCTCTTCGCCCCTCACCGGTTGATTTTGATTACTCGATTTCCATGTGTGGAGGGATACAACCTTAAGTAGTCATATTTCGATGTGTAAGTCATCTTCCTCTTTACTTCAATTTTCATAGCTAACTGATAGATTTATGCATAAATTTTCTATTAAGCCCTAAGTTTTAATTGTGTTTTGTTCGGTTAATTGATTGTAATTGATGTCCGAGTTTAATCAAAGCGTATCGGAGTTGTCATTCATTCTCAGTCTAATCTAAAGGTTGTCCCTAATCAAGTATTGTACCTCTTAGTATTTCATATGAAAAATATATCACCTCTCTTTTATAAATGAAAAGAAACCAAGGTTTATGGAGTAATCTTATGTGGGAAACTCTACAGGAACTTATGCCCCACTGCAAAAAGTTGATTCTTTTCTTTCTTCCCTTTTGTTTAATTTATTTTTGAACATCTAGGCAGTAATTTGGTCTTGGTAATACTTATGATAGACTTATAAACTATTTAAGTATTGCTAAGAATTTTTTGTGTTGCTGGAAATAATGAGATTGATGTTGGACTGCATGAATCGTGAGACTTCTACTCTCTTTTTAAGATTTGTTCTATTTGTTTGTGTAGGATTAAGTTAATTGTTCATAGTTTTAGTTGATACTGTTGTTAGTTTGAGTTAAAATGAAATATGCTTATTTTGAGTTCTTGAGAATAGATTATTATTGTTTTTTTAGGTAAAATGTAAGAAAATATATTAGAAATATCACCAATATCTAGTGTGAAACACACTCGGTTACAAACAAAAAAGACCGGCCCAAATAGCCTTTGCCCGTTTAAAGTCCATAAGACAACAAAACTTAGATTTTTGTTATCTTGTCCATACCATCATCAGATTACACTCCCCTCTATCTCTCTCCTTTACATCTGAAAAAAAAATCCTCGTCTCCTCTAATCATTCGCTAATCATGATCCATAGCTGTTCAATCCAACCTATGTCTTTGTAATCTACCTTGTTCAAGACCCCCTGAAATATAATCCTCAAATCCTGAATTAGATTATGAGCTACTTTCTCAGGTTTAATAAGTTGAAGTTCATATTTGGAGGTATTCCGTTGTCGCCATATTTGATACATGCAGGCATTCAAGATAGAATTGGTCATTTCTCGTCTCTTTTTGGTGCCTCAATTAGCTATCCTCCAATCTAGGATATCATGAATAGGTTAGGTATAACCCATTAATATCTCGGTGGCGGAAATAAAGCGTCTGCTCTACAGACTATTGAAAAAAGGTGGTTAATTCCTCTCTTTGTCTACCACACAAGTAACAGGTATCATATCATCTTCACAAATCCCTAAATCTTTCAGTTTAGCTTTTGTGTTCAACCCATTGTGATGATACATCCATGTTAGCATTGAATGTTTAGGGATTTACCATTTATTCCAGGTAAATTTGTACCATTTGACATGTTCACCTTTGTTTCGAAGACATTCGTATCATTTTGATATTTTATATTCATGATCTTTTTTACTGGACCAACTCTGCTGATGATAGTGAGGTTTGAGCAAGTCTTTTACCTGAGAAATTTTTTTCCAATACCAACTTGCATCAGTGGGAGCTTATTATTGTTAATTCCTTTGTTTGTGTAGGATTTATTTAATTGTTCATGATATTTGACTTCATATTGAAAGTGCTTTGCTGCAAAAGGTAGAGATTTCCAGATTTGATACAATGATAATGGCCGAGTTTATTCTATAGCACTCGCAGTCTTATTGAAGGGTGTTAGGCTATTGATATCACAAGGAATTAAGGAAATGCTCCACATGTTTTGTCATTTCTTTACATCTGAATCCTGCCGGTGGAATCGTTTTCATTGGTTTATTTTAGAATAGATTTGATTATTGCTGACGGCTGAATCTTGATGCGTGTCTTTTATATGATGTTTTACATCCTGTTTTACACGCATTTCAGAGCTAATTTGTGTAGTTTAAGCTACCATTTCCCCTATTTCCGTCTACTTTCGTGTTTTTGTACATTATTTGCAGAAATGTGAAGAATTCAACGGAAATTTAGCTAAATCTGTCCCCGAGTATCCTGCATTGCATTTGACGTGAAGAATTCACTTAAGGAACGAGCTTGGTGCGCGTTACAAGGCCCAAAAGACAAATCCACGAGAAGTTAAAAGCGGATTACCAGCTAAAGCAGTCGATCGACTGGCCCCCTTAGTCGATCGACCAACCCACGACTACGAAAGCTACTCAGACATCGAAGAGCGATCGATCGACCGGTCCCAATGATCGATCGACCAAGACCCTAATCAGACGTGAATAAGAAGATCGAGGAAAAGCAAGCCCATTGTGTTTAGGTTTTGATAATAAGTGTTACGTATATTTTCTATATAACGTAACCTAGAACATTCAGAAAAATCATGAAGTTTTACATTCAGTTTCATCAGTTTTTAGAATATTAATTAGGGTTCAAGGATTATTTCGGTATTAAATACAATTCACTTTGGCATTCGACTTTGTTCTGCTCGTTCGCAATTCACACGGTATTCTCTGGTTTTATTCAGTTATTTTGCATTCATTCGTAGTTGTAGAATTGCTAGATCAGTTTCCCCAAAGCCGAATTGCCGTCTTATGTTAATTGTTTATTTTACCGTATTAATCATGAATTCTGTAGTTTGTTTAGCCAATTTCATTGTTGCCTTTAATTTCGATGTATGTACCTAAATTGCTTGTGCTAGGATGTAAGGGAACTGTAGGATTAGGCGGCGTAGAATTAACATGGACTGAAATCGCGTGTCAGTCGATCGACCTCCATACCTGGTCGATCGACTGGCCACGTGAGGTTTTACCTTCGTTTTAATTGTTTTAATTCTTTATTCGACGAATCGAGTGCACACAACTAGTTGAATGTTTAGGATGTGACTAACCCATTAGATCGAGAAATAGGGGCAGTTGTTAGATCACCAATTAAAATGACTAAACTATGCTGAGATCGAAAGATAGGTAAAGTTTAGATTATTAGTCACTTTTCAGGAGGAGAGTCAGTATTATTGATATTAGGGACTTATAGCGAGATCGAAAGATGCTATCTGTAAAGAATGGACCGAGAGGACCTCTTGTTTTCCCGCCTCATGTGTTTGATTTAGACCGACTTAGTTTGTTTGCAAAACTATAGTGAACCGACCATCCTAGTACCCTTCTTTATATTTGATTTAATATATTTCTTTAGTTTATTATCTTTATTGTTATTAGCTATAGACCAAATCAAATCAACCCCCACACTTGTTACCTTAGACTAAAGTTAGACAACTTTTAATTATATTCGCCTCCTTTTGGTTCGACCCTGTTACCACTAGCCTAGGTTAGTTTTAATAGGAATTATAAATTTTTTTTTTGGTACTCATAACGACGGGTATCAAATTTTGGCGCCGTTGCCGGAGAGGCAATTGTTCTAATTTTTAGTTGTTTTATTTTAGTCTGTTTCTTAGTTTAAGGGACATTCGTTCCTTAAACTATTCTCATATTCTTTTTGTAGTTTCTTCTTATGCGCAGGTCACAGGGTGGTGAATTAGTACCTTTCAATCCTGAGATTGAGAAGACCTTGCGTGAGTTGAGACGATCATCAAGGGTATTGCCGACAGAGGAAGAGCTGAGTACTCTGTCTAGTTACTACGAGAACGAACTGTTCGAAGAAGATCCACCTACATCTCCTGCTTCTACTTCTTCAGCTGAGACAGTCACTTCTCCAGACATTCCAATCATGGCTGAAGAAGCAACTATAGCAAGTCATTCTCGAGCCGATACCGCAAATCTATACAAGGGGTTCGAATTACAGGAGCCGATAGGAAATTCGAACCGAAGCTTTCCTATATCAACTTAGTTGAGAGGAACCGATTCGGGAGCCGCAAATGAAGATGCGGCCAAGCATATGGAGATATTTATCGATTATTGCTTTATACTATACCCCCGCCGACCGGTGTGACCCGACCGTATAAAGGAGACTATGTTTATATTCTCACCCGTGATGCTTTGCAAGGGAGTGGTACGGAGAGATCCGGATCGAGCCGCTCATGGGATCACCGACTGGAATTCTTTGGCCTTGGCATTCTACAAGAAATACTTCTCCGCCTCGAAGACGAATGCCATTAGAGCTCAGATCACGAGCTTTAAACAGGGGCCCGATGAGAACTTTCATGAAGCATGGGTCCGTTTCAAGAAGCTAGTGCGAACCATTCCGCACCATGGGTTCGAAAAATGGAGTCTTTGCAATCGGTTCTATAACGGGGTGTATGACGATCGAGGGCTATCTTGATATCTGCACCAATGGCCGATTCTTTGAGAATATGGGAGAGACTAAGGGGTGGAAGATCATTGATGACTTAGCCACCCATAAAGTCAATATAGGAATTCGAGAGGCAATCGGAGGAGGAGTCTTTGAATCCCCTTTTGTAGGCCGCATTAGAGGCTCTCACGGCGAGGTTTGACAAATACGAGTTGGGAGGAGCTTCAAAAGGAGGGATGTATTGTGTGAATGCTATTTCGAGACGGTCCTTTCGTCTCGTAGAAGATGTGGAGCCGAGGGACATGTCTCGAAAAATTGTCCTAGTCCCTTTGAGTCTTGTCTTTGCCTTTCGGCATTACACAGCGACAAACACGTACTATGAGCCGAATGTCCATCCCAACTTGAGGTGGAGTAACCGGAATGTCCCGAATCCGACTCAACCTCCACAAGAAGAATAAAGAAGAAAAACGAAGCAGACTTATGTGCCTCCTCATAAGCAACAACAGTTTCAAAACCTCCCTATGTGCCGCAAAGAACAACAATCCCAAAATTCCGAGTTTGCTTTGAGTTGAAGAATATCTTTGCAAAAGGAGTCCCAAGCTAGAGAGGCGGAATGAAATCGCTAGAGAGCCAAATTGCTCAATTGGCTATCAAGAATACCACTCGAGCTCCGGGACACTTACCGACTCAGACGGACCAAAAAGAGACCTTTAATGCCATCACGTTGAGGAGCGGGTCCACCCTGGAGGGGCCTGCTATGATTGAGGATGCCCCTGAAAAAGATAAGCCGGAACCGAGTCAAAACAAAGCCGGAACGAACAAAGGAAAGAAAAAGGCGTCGCAGGTATGTCGGTCGATCGATCGACATACCCAATCGATCGATCGAGCCGAACAAACAAGAGCTTCGGTATCGTTGAAGCGATCGATCGATCGACCTAACCGGCCGATCGACCGAGATTGCTGATAGTGAACCTTTTCGTCCTCCAATGCCCGATAACTTGAGGGATCATTTGTTTCGGTCGATCGCCCTAAAATATTGAGGCCGGACTCCGATCTGCGATGGGTCTGTTCGGTTCGAATACGACCCAATGTCGATCAATGGTTCATATTTGAGACGGTCTGAAGAAGGGTCAAGCTTCAATAAGGAGAAGGTAGTAGACTTCCAGGCTAAGTCCACGGATGCCGGCATGCGAGATTTAGAGGAGAGGGCTAAGTTACTTCTTACAGCCCCATATCCAGAGCGACTAGTGCCAACGAAGGAACAGGTATCTTTAAATAAATTTGAAAAAGTTATTCGTAGCTTGAATGTACAAGTTCCTTTTCTCGAATTAGTAAATCAAGTACCCGCTTATACTAAATTCATGAAACAACTTTTATCTAAAAAGCGGTCACTTGAAACTGTGCATACTGTCGCACTTACTAAAGAGTCGTGTTCTTATCTAACCCACACTGCACCCCACAAACTAGAAGACCTAGGTAGCTTCTCCGTTCCTTGTAGCATTGGTTCCTTTTCGATTGAGAAGGCATTATGTGACTTAGGAGCCAGTATAAGTGTAATACCCTTGAGTCTTGCAAGAAAGCTCAAATTAACTAGGTTCGCAGTGACCGACATGACAGTACAGATGGCTGACCGATCTGCGGTCCAACCTATAGGAGTCTTAGAAGACATTCCCGTGCAAATAGGAAAGTTCTTCTTCCCTGTAGACTTCGTTGTACTTGATATGCCTGAGGATGCCCATATTCCTATCATACTAGGTAGACCATTTCTGCACACTGCTGGTGCAGTCATAGAAGTAGGCTCGGGAACCTTGACCTTCAAAGTAGGGAAGCATTCCATTGTTTTTGCCCAACCTGCTAAGAAGAAAGATCCCATGTGGCATGTGACTTGCAATACGGTTTCTGAAAAGATATCCTACTTTGTGCTTCCTGATATGTCTGTCTCAATTCCTATTTCTGTCGTAACCCCTCCGCCCCAGATTGGGAGCAAATTGGAGGAAGATTTGTCTATTTCTGATATTGCAGGAGTTGGTTTAGGGAAAGAAGAGCCGTATGTTGCTCCAGCTGTGAGGGAGCCGATCATTTCACGAGGCGGTCTTGGTTGGCTTAGCTATGGCACTGATGAGGAGGTTGAAGATGAGCCGGTCAAAGCAACGGAGTCTGATCTGGATTCCGACGAGTCCGAAGAGGTGATTGCTTAGGATGATGTCCGACATGTTGACCTGTTGAGTCTTGCAGACGATGGAAGTGAGAGTGCAGCTGAGAAGATTATCACTATTGAGGCTACTTCTTGTAGCCAGAAGCCAGTCAAGTGGGCCATTCCATGGCCGTTCTTGATCAACTATTAGTTGATTGAGACTTCTTTAAAACATTTACATTTTATATGCTTTCGTTGAACCTTTTTATTTATTGTTTTGTGTGCGCGAAACTTCGCCGTTTACGTTTGCTTAGGATTTTAAACTCTTTAGATGGTTACTTTGGGTTTTGCGCAATTTTTGGGCGCCTATTATTGTGCAATTGCAGGTTTTTAGACCTCATTAGCTCAAGTAATTGAGCAAATATGAAGAAATCAGAAGTTACAACAGTATTTCCAGTCGATCGACTGGTTTGCATAGTCGATCGACTGGTCTGCAGTTTCCAGGAGCTACTGTTCCTTTCACCTTGGTCGATCGACTGAGTGATGTGGTCGATCGACCACCCTGCACTGCTGTACTGGTTCACGATCTCTCCCCTACTATGTTTGGTTGATTTGCGGAATTGAGGGAGTTTTCTACTCCACCATTATCTTCCGTCATTATTTATTTCTTCTATTTTTCTCAATTATGCACAAAATATCGCTTCTAAATTGTTTTCTCGGACTTATGCATGGTTCTTTTGTCTTTTCAGGTCCTTATTGGTAGCATCTAGCTCTTTGAAACCTCCTAGCTCACGCTGGTTTGGGGAGGTTTCCTTTTGCTGCGTTTAAAGTCTTGTGAGTTCCCAAGTTATACTTCTTGTCATATTTATCTATTTTCTCGCAAAATCCCATTTTTCCTTTTCTTTCATTACATGATTTTGCACAATGGGGACATTGTGCGATTTGGTTTGGGGAAAGGTTTTGCGTCGCATATCATTTGCTTGCATTCACGTTTACATTTTTGTTTTGCATTGTTTTCATTGTTTTCTTCATTTCTCTCATATATAAAGAAAATTCCAAAAAAAAAATTCAAAAATTTCATCATAATTCAAAAATTTGCACGTTTATTTTAGCATATAGGTTGAGTCGGAACGATAGTATTTCCATGATGACATTGCATTTGCATCTGTTTTATTGTCTAAGCCTTGCTAATTGACATGTTATTAGTAGAATCAATTGCATAGTCTACGAGTTTTCGTTAAATTATTTGCTGAACTTGAGACTTGACTTAGAATTTTGGCAAGCTACATCATATTTTCTAAGGTTTAGAGCTTATAACTGGTGTCATCTTTGACCAGTTTATCTAGGAATGTGAGTAGTACTCCTTATGAGACATGTTACACAAATATGCAAAAATATGAACTTGATCTGCTTAATACCTGTATGCATTCGGTTTGTGGTTTGTAGACACAAGTGGTAGAGGTCTCCTTTTCTCATTTTACCCATAAGCTTCACACTGCCAAAACAACCTTTTTGTCCCATTACTACATCCTACATTTAGCCTGCCCTTGTCGAGCTAGTAGTTTACGTTTTTGGGATTGTTACTTCGTTTTTGGTGGTTTTTGCTCGATCGAGATGTTGTTGGGAAAATGAAAAGAAGGAAAGAAAGAAATAGAAAAGAAGAAGAAAAAAAAAGATAAAAAAATGATTCGAGAAAGAAAGAAAAAAAAGAGTTCTGTACTGTTCAAAACGGTCGATCGACTGCCAATTCTGGTCGATCGACTGGGATCCGAGAAAAAGAAGAAAGGAATCAATTCGCATATTCAAATCCTTATCTTATGACGATTTTTGCTCCCATGTTGCATTAGTATCTTATGGGGAGTTGGTTGATTACTGTTATGATGGAGATTGTGAGTTTTGTGCTTGCTATAGCACCGTATCGATTGAATTTTGAGCAAGAAGAAGGATGTTGTCATATGGTTCCGTTTTGGTACTAGCTAGATCACCTGTACCTCCACTTTCCCGTAAATGTTTTGCCTCTTCTTACCCATACCTCACATATCCATATATACCTCGGCATGTGTCATGGTCATTTGCTGGTTGGAATGCATATGTACGGTCATAGAGATTTCTTTCATATTAGATTGCAGGCATGTTCTTATAGGTCATAGTTAGGTGAGAGTCTCTACAAAATGAATTCTTTCTATCCTCTTATATATTCTTTTTGATAGAATGTAAGCATTCTAATTAAGCTCAAAAGAAGTATTACAACCTATCAAGAGAAGATTAAGTACATTAAATAAAGCCTACTAGAGTAAGCCATTCCCTATCTCTTACGACATACGACTCATATCTAGGCCGATGCACCTTGCTCTTTACCAATCGCTGAATTTGATGTACCGAATCATAGGCCTCATCGGTTTACCTTCAATTCTAGCCAAATTCGCTGCTGCTGCGGACATGGTAGTAAATCGCCATGACAAAAGAAGAAGATGCCCTTCTCGAATTGATCTCCATTTCCTTCGTCCAATCCAAATTATTGCATTTCCACCGGGGTAGGAATGCACAACCTGAAAGATCGCATGCGGACTTGTCTCTCATGTATCGCATTGCATAATAAGATGGCTAATAGTTTCTGTATCTGTATCACAAGTACAGCATTTATCATCAGTACAGATTCCAATCCTACACAGCATTTATCCTCTTATATATTCACCTGTGCTTATGAGTGATTTGAGCGACCCGTGATAGTCCAATTTGATAAGTCTCTACAGTTGACGGTTCAGCAGTTCTTAACGACTTTATAATTCGTTTGCATGATTCGCATGGCTAATTGATTGTTAGTTATTGCATTAAATTGGTTTAGGCTTGACAGTTTGCATTTCGCTCTGAGATTGAACTCGTTCCATTAGGTAATTAGATCGAGTCTAGTTCTTGCTTGGGGACAAGCAAGGATTTGGTTTGGGGAAGTTTGATGCGTGTCTTTTATATGATGTTTTACATCCTGTTTTACACGCATTTCAGAGCTCATTTGTGTAGTTTAAGCTACCATTTCCCCTATTTCCCCTATTTCCGTCTACTTTCGTGTTTTTGTACATTATTTGCAGAAATGTGAAGAATTCAACGGAAATTTAGCTAAAACCGTCCCCGAGTATCCTGCATTGAATTTGACGTGAAGAATTCACTTAAGGAACGAGCTTGGTGCGCGTTTCAAGGCCCAAAAGACAAATCCACGAGAAGTTAAAAGCGGATTACCAGCTAAAGCAGTCGATCGACTGGCCCCCTTAGTCGATCGACCAACCCACGACTACAGAAGCTACTGTACACTGAAGAGCAGTCGATCGACCGGTCCCAGCAGTCGATCGACCAAGACGCTAATCAGACGTGGATAAGAAGATCGAGGAAAAGCAAGCCCATTCTGTTTAGGTTTTGATAATAAGTGTTACGTATATTTTCTATATAACGTAACCTAGAACATTCAGAAAAATCATGAAGTTTTACATTCAGTTTCAACAGTTTTTAGAATATTAATTAGGGTTCAAGGATTATTTCGGTATTAAATACAATTCACTTTGGCATTCGACTTTGTTCTGCTCCTTCGCAATTCACACCTTATTCTCTGGTTTTATTCAGTTATTTTGCATTCATACGTAGTTGTAGAATTGCTAGATCAGTTTCCCCAAAGCCGAATTGCCGTCTTATGTTAATTGTTTATTTTACCGTATTAATCATGAATTCTGTAGTTTATTTAGCCAATTTCATTGTTGCCTTTAATTTCAGTATGAGTAGCTAAATTGCTTGTGCTAGGATGTAGGAGAACTGTATGATTAGGCGGCGTAGAATTAACATGGACTGAAATCGCGTGTCAGTCGATCGACCTCCATACCTGGTCGATCGACTGGCCACGTGAGGTTTTACCTTCGTTTTAATTGTTTTAATTCTTTATTCGACGAATCGAGTGCACATGACTAGGTGAATGTTTAGGATGTGACTGACCTATTAGATCGAGAGATAGGGGCAATTGTTAGATCACCAATTAAAATGACTAAACAATGCTGAGATCGAATGATAGGTAAAGTTTAGATTATTAGTCACTTTTCAGGACGAGAGTCAGTATTAGTGATATTAGGGACTTATAGCGAGATCGAAAGATGCTATCTATAAAGAGTTGACTGAGAGGACCTCTTGTTTTCCCACCTCATGTGTTTGATTTAGACCGACTTAGCTTGCTGCCGCCGAAACTATAGTGAACCGACCATCCTAGTACCCTTCTTTATATTTGATTTAATATATTTCTTTAGTTTATTATCTTTATTGTTAGTAGCTATAGACCAAATCAAATCAACCCCCACACTTGTTACCTTAGACTAAATTTAGACAACTTTTAATTACATTCGCCTCCTTGTGGTTCGACCCTGTTACCACTAGCCTAGGTTAGTTTTCATAGGAATTATAAATTTTATTTTTGGTACTCACAACGACGGGTATCAAATCTTCTTATGCATTCCTAAAGTAGAGTGCTTTATTTTGTGATTTATGTACAGTTCACAATTTGTTTGATAGAGTTTTATATCTGATATGCAGCTAGTAAAGACAGGAGACATATATGATAAAGTCAAAACCATCAGAATAAACAAGCAATAGGGCCTTTTTCTTTCAATCCACTCATGCATATGTGACGCTATGCATTTACTGAGTTCCATATTGTTGCGTATCACGTGTTGTTGATCTCAATAAGTATCTTTTGTTACAGGTTTTTAATATTTCCTAATCTCGAGAAGACATTTAAGGAAGAGAGTGTTGTTCAAGTAAAAATACTGATTAGTTTATTAACTAAGACATGTATCTGATTATTTATACACTTGGATGTTTAGAGAACATGAAATATTGATTAGTTTATTAATTAAGATGTGTATGTGATTATTTATACACTTGGATGTATAATTTTTAACATCGACATTATTGTTCTGCCAGATGATATGCATGTTTGTTGGTTGCCAGTTTGGCACGCTTTTGTATGTATTGTTTATTTATTTCGCTATTTGGCTTATCAAATCAATGTCGATATTGCTGTTGAAATTTTGGTAGTGAATAATTTTTTTTTATTTTAAATATCAATCTATGGTGGTGGTTCTTAAGTATGAAACGCCACTATTAGTTCACCTTTAGTGGTGGTTCTTTACTAATAACCGACGTTATAATTATCTTTAGTGGTGGTTCTTTAATAACAACCGACGTTAAAGAGAACATATAGTGGCGGGTTGTGGCGGAAAGTTATTATTGAAATATCTATGGTGGCGGTTTTCAAAAAATAACCGCCACTATAGATGAGTTACAGTGGCGGTTCTTATCTAACAACCGTCATATTATATAAGTTTATAATGGCGGTTTTGTATAACAACCGCCACTATAAGAGAGTTATTGCGGCGGTTCAACAACTGCCTACAACCGCCGTAAAGTTTATACGACATTGTGATAAACGACGGACCCTAAATCTCGAAAAACCGCCACAAAAGGCCATTTATAACCGCCACTGTAGGGAGTTTTTCTACTAGTGTTGCGGGGCTTATCACTTTGACCATTGCAACTGGACCCTTGGAAAGACAAGCCAGTTTTTAGGTGGTCGACATCGACGCCTCATTCAACATGCCCCTAGGGCGCCCCTAGATTCACGACGTCAAGGCCGTTACCTTAACCCTCCATCAGAAAATCAGAGTCCCTTTCAATGGGAAGGCGATCACCATCCCCGCTTCCCTGATCAAGGCTATCATGAAGAAGGGAATAGCCTCTCAGGTCATTGAGGAGGACGATAGTAAAATGTGGGGATTCCAAGCTGTGAATGCCCTGACCGATGAATCAACACCCTTGGATTGTGAACCGTTTTCCAACCTCACAATCAATCGCATTCTGATGCGCCAGGGTTATTTCTCGGGCTTACCCCTGAATCCGCTGAAGAGCACCTTGCCTCCTTTGAAACAGGCCAAGGTCCCAAACATCCCCTTCGGGCTAGGCTATGAGCCTACCGATGAAGACATCCAGGAGATGAACCTCCTAATACGGATGCGCAAAAAGCACGGAGTCATCCTCCGTCCCTACCATTTGACTCTCAATGGATAATTCGTCCCCGAGGGAGAATCCAAGCTCTAGAACGGCTTTCCTAAGCCAATCTACGATCCCGTAGCTAAGGTCAAACACCCGGGTGTGGAGGTCTTTCAAGACTGCTACTTCATCCCCAACAACACCAAAGCTGCGTCGACCAAATCTGAGTCGACCCCATGCCTCGACGGACAAGCCGCCAGTCTCCTCTTCAGAGAAGACAACATCACCTCGGCTATTAGGACATCATCAAAATTTATCTAAAGGATAACCAGTTCGATCCCACCGCCATAATCTCTGATACTGACACGAAGAAAACTACACAAGGCTGGAGAAAAACAGTCAAGTGGATCGATCGTCAGGGCCGCATTCTCAAGATCACAACTGGAGAAGGCCCTATGTTCAAAAAGGGAAGTGAAGAAGAGTCTGAGTTTGAGTCAGAGTCAGAGTATGTCTTAGCTCCTAGCTCTCCTGATGTCCCAATCAAGGTCCCCTTTCCACTGTTTTATCACAAACTCGTGGCTGCTTCAGAGGCCGAGTCAACTAAGGAAGGTAGCAACCTGGAGCTTGTTCCAGGGGCCACCCTCTCTACAGTGTCGCCTATGACTGCCCACGAGATGTCTGTCATATCCGAGCTTTTCGCTCAAGTCGACTTAATGAATGCTAAGTTTGCTTATGACTCGTCTCAATTTAACTGTAATGCGATTCTGAACGAACATCAGGAATTTGACTTGAGTGACTATCCACCTCACCTAGCCAAAGAACTTGACAAACGAGAAGATAGGACCCCCATCATTGAGGAGACCGAACCTATTAACGTAGGGACCGATAACACACCTCAAGAACTTAGGATAGGGACTACCCTTGACCCCTCAGAAAGACAGCAGTTCATCGACCTCCTGCATGAGTACAAGGACGTATTCGCATATATGGTCCTACAAAGACATGCCTGGGATTGACAGGGATATTGCAGAGCACAGGATACCCAATAAACCCGGAGCTAAACCCGTGAAGCAAAAGTTGCGCCGAATGCGCCCTGAAAATCAAGGAAGAGGTAGACAAACAGTTCAAAGCTGGGTTCATCAAAGTGTCCGATTATTCTGACTGGGTGGCCAACATAGTTCCTGTACCCAAGAAGGAAGGGAGAATTCGGGTTTGCGTCGACTTCAGGGACCTAAACAAAGCAAGTCAAAAAGACGACTTCCCTCTGCCACATGTTGACATCCTGGTGGATAACACCACCGAGCACGCCCTATTATCATTCATGGACGAGTATGATGGGTATAGCAAGATCAAAATGGCTGAGGAAGACATGCACAAGACTGCATTCACTACACAGTGGGGTACATATTGCTACATGGTCATGCCCTTCGGCCTAATCAACGCCGGAGCAACCTACCAAAGAACCGCCACCACACTCCTACATGATATGATGCACAAGGAAGTGGAGGTATATGTTGATGACATGATCGTTAAATCAAAAGAACGGGACGGCCACATCTGCGGAAGTGGAGGTATATGTTGATGACATGATCGTTAAATCAAAAGAACGGGACGGCCACATCTGCGCCCTTCGGAAATTCTTCGCTCGCCTTCGGAAATACAACATGAGACTAAATCCTCAGAAATGTGCATTCGGGGTCACCTGCGGAAAACTCCTGGGACACGTCGTCAGCAAAAGAGGCATCGAGATCGATCCTACCAAAATCAAGGCCCTACAACAAATACCTCGGCCTATGAAACTCGGGGATTTCTCGGTCACATCCAATACATCAGCCGCTTCATAGCCAAACTCACTATGATCTGTGAACCAATATTCGAGAAGCTTCACGCCTCCAATCACACCGATTGGGACGACGACTATCAAAAGGCCTTCGACAGAATAAAGGAAATCCTATCCAAACCTCCTGTCCTCATGCCACCTTAACAAGGAATTCCCTTATCTTTATACCAGACTGTCACCGACACAGCCATGGGGGAAATGCTAGCACAAACAGTCGACGGCGAAGAACAGTCCATCTACTACATCAGCAAAAATTTCATCGAGTACGAGACAAGGTACACCCAACTAGAAAAGACATGCCTTGCCCTGGTCCGGTAAACAAAAAAGTTGCGACATTACATGCTGAGCTACACGGTTCACATCTACTCCAAGATGGACCCGGTAAGATACATCTTCAAAAAACCCGTACTAAACGGAAGGCTGTCTAGATGGACGCTTATGCTATCCAAATTTGACCTCAAATTCATACCCCTCAAGGTTATCAAGGGAAGCCAGCCGCCGATTTCCTAGCAGAAAATCCCGTCAACGAGAACACAATGACCGACACATGGTCACTTCCTGACGAAGACATCCTTTGTGCCGACACCGACGAATGGGACCTATACTTCGACGGTGCATCAAACCCGAGAGGCTTCGGGGTAGGAATCCTTCTAGTATCACGAGAGGGAGAACATGTTCTAATCTCAGTCAAGCTAGAATTCGCCGTCACCAACAATGCCGCCGAATACGAAGCATGCGTCATCGGCCTACAAGCAGCCATAACACTTAGCATCAAGAGACTGAGGGTCCACGGTGATTCCTCAATCATCATCAATCAGGTGTCCGGATCATAGAAAATCTGAAGCAACAACTTAGCACCATATCGATCAAAGATCAATCAAGAGGCCGAATTCTTCGACGAAGTCGACTACTTCCACTTGCCACGAGAGGAAAATCAATTTGCTGATGCCCTGGCAAAACTTGTCGCGCTCGTCAACATACCTAACGACATGGCATCGATGCCCCTATGTGTAGAGAGAAGGAGCGAGCTAGCTCATATCTGCGCCATCAACAACGATGAGGAATACCATGTCGAACATTGGTACCAAGCCATCCTCAACTACAAAATCAAAAACGAATTCCCTCCCAATTCTTATACCAGAGGACAAAGAGCCATCCGTTTACTTACATCACAATTCGTGATAAACCAAGAACAACTATACAAAATGTAGATACCTCATTTTTGCACCTCTCGCCAAACACCCAGTGATGATTGGGCCGCATGTTTGATACGCGGAGCGATTTTGTGTCAGTTCGTAAGTTCATCGACAAGTGATAGCTCAAACACTCGAGTCAACCTTATGGTCGTCATCTTCGCACGGGTACGTGTTGGAGTATGTGTCCTCAACAATAGTGCGATCACATGATTTAAAATAATAATCAAATCTCATAATAACAATACGTAAAGGATTATTCATTTATATAGTCAACTGATCAACATTAATCAGTAATGATTGGCTAACTAGAAGTTTGACATTACTGTCGTTTGACGGTGGTGATCAGTTGATCCCTTAAGGTCACACCTATAGGACAAATCCCTTAATAGACAAGTTGATTAATTGTATGACGATACAAGTTGATCAATTCCTAAAATTGAACAATTGTATTGTTAGTGAGAATATTTAATATCTTATTGTAATTTGATTAAATAAGATTTATTTTAGTAATTAAAAGATTTTATTACTAAAATTGATTATTGTTTATGAAACAATTGAGATAAGAATAAATTGTTAATTATAATTACAATATGTTGTGAATTATAATTATATGACCCATTTAATTTATGTGATCAAGAATCACTAGACAATTTGTTATATGTAATTTAATTAATGATATTTATTTGATAAATATGTATTAAATTAATTAATAACATGTTACATGCTACATGTGACATATTGTGTGACAAGTGACAAATTGACAAAATAAAATGGAAGTCCATTTTACATATGGACCGAAAAAATGGAGGGTGGAAGGAGTTAGTGGATGATTTATTTAATGTGATAAAATGGACAAAATCATACCTATTCTATACTAGCCTTACACATCAATATTTTGGAGAAGAGAAAAAGAAAAAGGGAAGTGCCATGCATTGGCTTTGAGAACCCACCAAAACCGGCTCCCCTTTTGTACGTAGAGAAATTATTTTCTCTATTTTGCCGTTCATGCATTCATCATTCTTATTCTCATCTTGTCACTAACATCTCTCTAAAAACTAGTTTTAGAATATAATAAATTGTTGATCTAATATTATAATAAACATTAGATTACTAGTGTAGTAATAGAGATAATATTAGAATCTATTTAAGGTTTCATAATACACTAATCTAGTAAATTAGTATATTATTTTAAGGGACTTGTTTTGGGTGCAATCAAAGGAGGATATTTACATTTGGGATTTAGGAGGATCATCCATAATATTTGAGCTCAAGAACAAATAAGCAAGGTGTCCTTATTTGTGACCAAATTTTCGAATCATCAACAATGTAAGGACCATTGTTTTTCTCATTTTATTTCTTATTTAGTTATGCATGCACTAGATCTAAAGAACTCATATTAATATGTTAATAAGTTCACCATTATAAAAGTCTAATAATAGGTATATGAACCTAACAATTGGTATCAGAGCCAGGTTGTTGCATGCATAATCGATTTATAGTTTTTTCGAGTTATTAGTAACTTAATTAAAACTAATAATTTTTGATTTATTAGATAAAGCCACGAAATATTAATTCATGTTGTATATACTGGTCCAAAAATAGTTTTAGGTCATTTTTATGATTTATGGTATTTTATTGCTCATTTTAATATTTTTTAGTTATTTTATTACATTTTTATGACTAAAATGGAAATTAAAATGCTAAAAATAGTTAAACTAAGTCTCTGACCTTGAAATTTTTATATGAACTCACATGCATATTTTACATTTAGTATGTAAAATTTCGTATAAATTTGATTTATTTTGCATGATTTATGATTTTTATGAGATAAAATGAATTAAATGGAGGTAAAATGGTTAAATATAGTTAACCTTCGAAACAGGCCATGAAATTTTAATATGTCGTCACATGCATATTTTAAACACTGTTTGTAAAATTTGAGATGAACTTGATTCATTTAGCATGATTTATGAATTTTTAGTGTAAAAATGACATAAATAGTGACTATTTTAGCATAAATAGCTAAAACGAATTACATGGAATGATAAAATTATTTTAGGTTGCATTTATATCCCACTTATCATATCTAAAGTTGTAAAATTGATTAGATTAATTTTTGAATTCTTTAGATGTTTTATTTGATAAAACCGAGAAATCGCAACTACATTTTTCTCGAAATAAGTTCGAAAATTTTAGACATGATTTTTGATATTATGAGTATCATGGATATATTTCAGAATGTTCAAAAATTTGAAATTCAAATTTTGAAATTATTGTAATTTAATTTGGATTTATTTCATAAATGTTATGATTTTAGGGTAAAAAATGAGCATAAAATTAAATCAAGTTTAATTATTGTCAAAAATTGAGTGATGACTAATTTTTGAGACCTAAGAGTGTTAGGATAATTAAATTGGACTAAAATTGAATTTTAGTATTATTTAGCGATTTTAATAAGTTAAAAGTCGTGGATTTCCATAAAACCGGGTTATATGATCGATATGAGTTAAATAGGGCGATTTGGCACATAATTTGGCATGATAGACACATATTATTGTTGAATGTCATATTTTATTTATGTAATTTTGAATTATGTAATTTTATCTTAGCATGACCTTAGTTTTAATCAATATTACCCGTAATGAAAGGGGATATTGATTCGGTTGTAATTTAATGTGATCTCGTATCACTTTTATTTACTAATTTTTCATTTTAAAAATGTATAATAGGAATAGCTATGTATTTTTATTATTGTTTGTAACTCCGAAGTTCCTTCAAGACGGTGCCATTTGGAAAGGCGTTCCGACAAAGACGGTGTTCTTGGGAGGCGTACCACTTGAAGATTCAAGGGACCAAAGGAGTTGGTTTCCGAATTTGTAATAGATTATTTGATTTTCTATTTTAGGAAGGCCATACTAGGAATTTATTATTTGTTTTGCATTTCTTTTAATATGTTGCATGCATTGCCAAATCGCCATAACAACACATGCATATCACACCGAGTCTTCGACCGTGTCAATTATAATTATCGATAATTCGACGTTTAGTTCACTTAAAATTGATAAATAATAAATTGACAAGACCTTTATTTTTAAAAGATTGAGACTTAGCCTTACCAAATAGTAGGAGCCCATGAATCCAAATTTCATAAGGAGTACAATACGATTTATCGGGGTGCTTCTATTGACGTTAGGTAAGTGGGGTAATTAGTAGTTATTACACTTCGAAAGTTTGGTTGATCTCAACGAAGGTATTCTGCGACCATAGCCGTAAAAGGTTCGGGCTAAAGATAAATTTAATGTAAAATCATCGATTAAGAGATTTAACCCACCAAGTTATATTAGTAAAGATGTAGAGGGCCAGTTGGCTCACATCCAAGTTAATATGAATTTTGGATCTCAGAATCATTCATTATAGTTGGGTAGAGGTCACTATATTAATGCAATACTTGTATTAATTTTTACGATTATTATAACGATAAATGTTAATTAATTTCGTTCATATCCGTTTTGTAGTTATCTTTTTCCTCAATGGATTCATCCAACTCATTAACACCGATCACCATTGAATCATGTCACGAATCGTTCGACGAAATTTGCTCTCTAAACAATCTTGATACGACTAGAGAAATTTATTTTGGCATTGGTTCCGATTGTACTCTTAACTTCATTACAACTTCCTCACCTCCTATCATAACTAGAAACTTAGTGAATAAGTATTGTGAAGACAGCCTCACTAATTCCATGGGATCCTTGTCTTTGAAAGCAAGGAGAAATGAGAGAGCTAGTGGGAGTTTTCGCAAAGGCTTGCCATCAAGAAGAGAAAATTTATAAAGAGGGATAGAAATAAGAGGTCTAAATCAAACCATAGGGATTTATTGGCTAGTGGGACTGCCAATATTGTATGCCTTTATTGTCATAGCATGGGCCATTGGGTAAGGGATTGCCCCATCTTTTTGGGAGATATCAATGATGGACTTGACGATCCACTTGGTAACATTTCTTCCGAATTCTTTGTTATTGATGTAAGTTATACTTCTACCTCAACGTGGATATTGGATACCGGTTGTCGTTCTCACCTTTGTAATCATATATAGGGGCTTAGAAACGTGGAAAAGCTAAAGAAGGGTGATGTAGATCTCCGACTAGGAAATGGAGCTAGGGTAGCCGCCACTTCAAAAGGAACTTATGTACTTGTTATAGCTAATGGCTTTGAGTTGTACTTACATAATTGTTATTTTGTACCATCTTTATCTAAGAACATCATTTCCGTTGCCATTTTAGACATGGATGGGTTTTCTTTTGCTATTAAGAATTATTATTGTGAAATCTCAAGGAATAACTTGACCATAGGACAAGGCACTTCAATTAATGGCATTTATGTTTTTGAAATTTTTGACTCAAGCAAAGACATCTATAACATACAATCCAAAAGACTTAAAACAAGTGAACCAAATGAATCATACATTTGGCATTGTCGATTAGGTCAGATAAATGAGAAACGCATCAAAAGGCTAGTGTCGACTGGAATTATTGGACCCTTTGATTTTCGATCATATGGAATATGCAAATCTTGTCTCCTTGGCAAAATGATTCATGCTCCCTTTAGTGGTAAAGGGACACGAGCAAGTGATTTATTGGGGCTAATACACACCGATATATGTGGTCCAATGAGTATCACCGCTAGAGGAAATTATGATTACTTCGTCACTTTTACCGATGATTTAAGTAGATATGGTTATGTTTACTTAATCAAATATAAAAGTGAAGCTTTTGAGAAATTTAAAGAATTTCAAAAGGAAGTAGATAACCAATTGAACAAGAAGATTAAAGCACTACGATCAGATCGTGGTGGAAAATATCTTAGCAATGAATTCGATTCTCACTTAAAATAATGTGGTATTGTATCACAACTCACTCCTCCGGGCACACCTCAACTCAATGGTGTTGCCGAAAGGAGGAATAGAACCCTACTAGATATGGTTCAATATATGATGAGTCAAACGGATCTACTGGATTCGTTTGGGGTTTTGCAATTCTAACGGCCATAAAATCATCAAATCAATATCCAACAAAAGCTGCAGATAAGACTCCATATGAGATATGGAAGGGAAAAGTCCCAAACTTGTCATATATAAAAATTTGGGGTTGTGAAGATTATGTAAAGAACAAGTCTACCGATAAGCTAGCACCTAAATCTGACAAGTGTTACTTTGTAGGTTATCCAAAGAACACTCGTGGGTATTAGTTCTACAACCGTCATGAGAACAAAGTGTTTGTGGCTTATGAGGCTGTCTTTCTAGAATTCGAATACATTTCTAGAAGACAGAGTGGACGAAAATTTGAACTTGACGAAGTTCAAGAACCACAAACTCGAGAAGAGGTGCAAGAAGATGTTCCTTCATCGTCTAATCAAGTTATTTTTCCTTCCGAACCTATGAGGTCAAGTAGGGTTAGTCGCCAACCCGATCGATACGTGGGCATCATCGAGTTGGATGACGAATTGGACGTCTTACTTTTGGAAAGTGACGAACCTGCAACCTACAAAGCTGCAATTTCAAGTCCAAATTCAACTTTATGGCAAGAAGCTATGCAATCCGAAATAAAATCTATGCATGAGAACCAAGTATGGGACTTGGTTGATTTGCCTATAGGTGTGAGACCCCTTCAATGCAAATAGATCTTTAAGGTAAATAATGCTATATTAGGACATGATGATGTCTATAAAGCGAGGCTAGTTGAAAAAGGATTTACCCAAGTTCATGGTTTACACTATGACGAAACCTTTGCCCCCGTAGCCATGTTTAGATCAATTCGGATTATGTTAGCGATTGCCGCATTTCATGATTATGAAATATGGCAAATGGATGTCAAAACCGCCTTCCTAAATGGGTATTTAGAGGAGGAAGTTTATATGACACAACCTGAGGGTTTTGTACATCCTAAATCCTAACATGGTATGCAAACTTAAGAGATCCATCTATGGTCTTAAGCAAGCATCAAGAAGTTGGAATCATTGTTTTGATCATGTTATAAAAGAGAATGGTTTCACTCGGAGTGTCGATGAACCATGTTTATACATGAAGTTTAGTGGGAGCAAAGTCATCTTTCTAATCTTGTATGTAGACGACATACTTCTCATTGTCAATGATATACCAATGCTTACCTCTGTTAAAGGGTGGCTAGGGAATCATTTCCAAATGAAATATTTTGGAGACGTACAATGTATATTGGGTATCCAGATCTATAGAGATAGATCTAGGAGGATATTGGCACTAAGTCAAGAGTCTTATACTGATAAGGTTCTTCGACGTTTCAACATAGACAAATCTAAGAGGGGTTTTATCCTAATGGGTAGTGGGGTTACATTGAGCAAGTCTCAGTCACCCACAGAACCTGAAGATGTTGAACGCATGAAATTTATCCTTTATGCTTCCGCCGTGGGATTAATCATGTATGACATGATATGCACTCGTCCGGATGTATCATATACTTTGAGCATGACAAGTAGATATCCAGCAAACCAGGTGAGAGTCATTGGATAGCCGTCAAGAATATCCTTAAGTACATGAGAAGAACTAAGGACTCATTCTTGGTGTTTGGAGGAGATTTCGAGCTAAGTGTGAAGGGTTACACTGACTCAAGCTTTCAAACGGATAGGGATGATTTAAAATCCAGGCTGGCTTTGTTTTCATGATTAATGGTGGGGCGGTTAGCTGGAGGAGCTTCAAAGAGTCGGTCATTGCGGATTCTACAACGGAGGTTGAGTACATTGTAGCGTCTGAAGCTGGCAAGGAAGTCGTGTGGATTAGGCAATTTTTGGAGGGCCTAAGGATAGTTCCTATCGCCAAGGATCCTATCACGATATTCTGTGATAATAGTGGGGCAATCTTTAAAGCTAAAGAACCCAAGTCTAGTAACAAGTCTAGACTCGTACTTAGAAAATTTCATGTAATTAGAGATTCCATTGAAAGGAAGGAAATAGCGATTTGTAAGGTTGGGACGGATGATAACATTGCTGATCCTTTAACCAAGCCTTTATCGCAGGCTAAGCATGACCAACATGTTATTTCCATTGGTCTGAAACGCATGCCAAGTTTGTATTAGATTATTAGATATGAAATGAAAAACTTTGTTTCTGGTTTATATATGATAATCGCATTTATCGATTGAGTTTCTTTATGCAAACTCATTTATTTGTTGCTTTGCTATATCCAAATGGGTTGTTGAGACAATATTGAACCCCATTGAAGTGAACTGGATTAACATAGTATTCGCCTCTAGTTACTTAAAGGAGGTGCTGTCTCAAAGTGACTAGAGTGTGATGCGATTGATGGCAAGTTCAAGTGCCATAGGGTCATATGGGATGACTAGTCGATCACATAGACAGACTGTATGGGACACTCTGTCGGGCAGTGGCCGCTTATAGAGTTCTGCAAATTCATAAAGCCTGGTCGTGGCAAGAGCTACTATAGTATTCTTATGAGTCGATTCTTTTGACTATAGACTATTCGCCCAAGTTGGCACAAATTTCTAAATGACTTTGATTTATACTCTACGACTGTCATAACTGAAGTCAAACGAGTATATTTTGGGTCATGATTAACGGTGGCTATACGAAGGGAATAGTGCGACAGGAATTATCCACCCCCTTATCAGGGTTGTTTAAAATCTCAAGGCCACTCGAGGAGTAGTGAACTGAATATACGTGGCCACGCTCGGAAGGTATCTACGGTAGATAATTCCTGTCAAACAGTTACTCTCCACATCGAGGAAACCACTCAAGATATGATCAAATGCAAGTACGACCTGCAAGACACCTTGCATTGAGTGGGAGATTGTAATAGGACAAGAGAATTGGTGACGCACACTTGTCTCGGACAAGTGGGAGATTGTTGGAGTATGTGTCCTCAACAATAGTGCGATCACATGATTTAAAATCATAATAAAATCTCATAATAAGAATACGTAAGGGATGATTCATTTATATAGTCAACTGATCAACATTAATCAGTAATTACTGGCTAACTTGAAGTTTGACATTACTGTCGTTTGACGGTGGTGATCAGTAGATCCCTTAAGGTCACACCTATAGGACAATTCCCCTAATAGACAAGTTGATTAATTATATGACGATACAAGTTGATCAATTCCTTAAAATTGAACAATTGTATTGTTAGTGAGAATATTTAATATCTTATTGTACTTTGATTAAATAAGATTTATTTTAGTAATTAAAAGATTTTATTACTAAAATTGATTATTGTTATTGAAACAATTGAGATAAGAATGAATGGTTAATTATAATTACAATATGTTATGAATTATAATTATATGACCCATTTTATTTATGTGATCAAGAATCACTAGACAATTTGTTATATGTAATTTAATTAATGATATTTATTTGATAAATATGCATTAAATTAATTAATAACATGTTACATGCTACATGTGACATATTGTGTGACAAGTGACAAATTGACAAAAAAAAATGGAAGTCCATTTTACATATGGACCGAAAAAATGGAGGGTGTAAGGAGTTAGTGGATGATTTATTTTATGTGATGAAATGGACATAATCATACCTATTCTATACTAGCCTTACATATCTATATTTTGGAGAAGAGAAAAAGAAAAAGGGAAGTGCCATGCATTGGCTTTGAGAACCCTCCAAAACCGGCTCCCCTTTTGTACATAGAGAAATTGTTTTCTCTATTTTGCCATTCATGCATTCATCATTCTTATTCTCATCTTGTCACTAACATCTCTCTAAAAACTAGTTTTAGAATATAATAAATTGTTCATCTAATATTATCATAAACATTAGATTACTAGTGTAGTAATAGAGATAATATTAGAATCTATTTAAGGTTTCATAATACACTAATCAAGTAAATTAGTATATTATTTTAAGGGACTTGTTTTGTGTGCAATCAAAGGAGGATCTCTACATTTGAGATTTAGGAGGATCATCCATAATATTTGAGCTTAAGAACAAATAAGGAAGGTGTCCTTATTTGTGCCCAAATTTTTGAACCATCAACAATGTAAGGACCATTGTTTTTCTCATTTTATTTTTTATTTAGTTATGCATGCACTAGATCTAAAGAACTCATATTAATATGTTAATAAGTTCATCATTATAAAAGTCTAATAATAGGTATATGAACCTAACAGTACGTCGTTTTAACAGTAATTAGAGTTCATTTGGAGTCCGGGTCAAAAACCGCTTCATTTTCTTATAAACCGTTTAAAATGCCGAGTCGGAATGTTCTAGAACTCTCTGGATATTTATTCCTAATTTTATTTTAATATCTTTAAGGAATTATCTTCCGTATATAGTGTTTCAGGGAATAAGGAAGTATAGATCTACCGAAATTCCATAACAAAACGCGCAAATGTTGCTTGCAGAGGAGGAAACCTCTGGGGAAATGACGCAGAAGGTGCTGCGCCTCTTCCAAGAGTCGCAGTGACTGCTACGCCTCTTCCCTAACCCTCTTTCCATGCTTTCCAGAATCTTTTCGTGATTTGTTTCCGTATCGGTGCCATACCTAAACTCCTTCGTGTGTTTAGTATAAATAGAGACCTCTTGCCTCCTTATTTGGTACGCGAGTGTCCGCCCTTCTCTTCTCTCTTTGCATTCTAGACCACGCTCTTCACTTTTGACGCCTACATGCTTGATCAATCGACCACGTAAGCTCAGATCATTCTGAGTCCCAGTCACGTTGCATAGACCGACCAATTTGACCAACTCCACTTAATCAATCTAATCAATCTTTTAAATCCTTTAACAAGGGCACTTTCATATTCGCATATTCGAGTCAAGCAATCACTAAAAGTTAACTTAGTCAATCTCGTATCGTCAAACATGTAAGTCTGATGGTGTAAAAACCTACATTATATATTGTACTTTTATTTCGTATCATTAATGTAAGGTTTATATCATAAGCACGTTCAAAACCGTCTTTAAAAGACATTCTTTAAAACCGTACTTATAAATCAGGGGAGTTCTAACGTCGAGAAGAAACGCAGCAGCAGCTGCGCCTCTTCCCAAGGCTGCCGCTGCTCCTACTTTTCTTCTTCTTCCTCGACCTTCTGTAATTTTCCCTTTCCTTCTTGTTCTTTTGTTTTCTTTTGTTCATATCAGTATATAATCGTGTTTTTAATTAATCCTTTTCAAATTATAATACGTTTTATGGACTTAAATCCCTTATAATTCGATATTTGCGGGTTTTCGTCATCTTATTCAGACCCGAATTTTAGAGGTTCCATTCGTTCATATCGATTCTCTAGAATTCATCTTTTGTACATGCTTTTCTTTATTTAATTTCAATTTAATTTATTCAATTCAGTTTTCGACTTCAAGTTTGTATATAAACCCGTTTCCGATGTCGTATCAATATTAATTATGTTTAATTGCTGTAAATTATCACCTTTAATTCGTTTTATGACGGTTCCAGATGCATGTAATCTGTTAAATCACTTCTACTTGAGTCTAATATCAGTAATCAATCCTAAATTTACCAATGAATATTAACTATCCGTCGTTCTGATTTCACAGACAGAATCCAACCGAAAAACAGATGAAGGAGGAGATGCGCCTCTTCCAGAGGACGCAGCAGATGTTGCGCCTGTTCTGGGTTGACTTCTGTCCCTCAACTTTTTTCTCGCTTTGACGTAGCTTCTAATTACGTATTAAATCGACTATTAATCGTATTATCGCCTCTAATCTGATGTAGCATTCACCTTTTAATCCTAATTCTTTTATTTTCTTCTTTAAAATTCCGTTTTGAGCGTGCTTTTGACGTAAATCATTTATCCATTGTAATCATTGTAATTTTAATTATTGTAATTTATTTATTTATCGTATTTATTATTGTGTATGATTTATTTACTTGTCTTTCACATGTAATCAATCTAAATTCTAACTTTGACCCAATTGTTTGCTAAATTACATGTTCACCGACATAGTTTAATTCACATGCTAGGATTAATCTATTTGTTGTTGCATTGCATGCATATAATTGAAGACATATCAAATATGAACGATTTCCCTAATCATTAGTAGAGGCCGCTATCGAGGCGGGCGGGATTAGGTGTTCGATTAAAGAGCTTTCTAATACGTACCCTCACCTCTTACTCCAGATCTTTGTGAACATCCTTGTTCATTGGCATCCACGAGAGTCAGTCAAGACATAGAATGCTAAGGGTAACGAGTTCTTAGTGTTCATGTCACTACTTGGTGTCTTGACATGGCATGAGGTATTCGAACGTTTCCAATTTCCCATAAAAATTGGTGGCGACACCACAAATGCAGGCTTATTGAAGCCCTTTCACGCGCGCCGTGGGTGGCCCATGTCCACAGTTTGGCGACTCCGCTGGGGATGATACACTTACGTGTTACACAGGGTGAAACTTGAACAAGCTTATGGAATAGTTTATACAAGACAGTTGTCGATTTTCATTACTCGACCTTCTTAGGTCATTTTATTCGGCCTTCCTAGGCTTAACCCAACCCATTCGACCAATCGTCCCGTCTGGACGGTCTAAATTCTTATCTAGGCCTCAAATATGGATAGCGATTGACGTCAACCATACCGTGGTACATACTCATGTTTGTATCAAGGGCTTTCATTACTCGAGGAAATGGACTAGGAACCGGCCTTACTCATGTTTGGCACGGACCTCTCCACAGACTAGGGTTTGATTGCATGGTATGGCAACCCACCTTTTTAAGCCAAAACCCTTTAAATGCACTCAGCATACCATTATAATGCCCATATGTATGTTTGTATCATATACGTGATCACCGTTTTGTAAACGAAACTATGATGAAATTTTGTAAAATAAAATCCTTTTCAAAATAGCACAAAATTAGCCGAAACTCTGTCCAAATGTCGAACCCATTTCAAAACCCGTGCAAAAAAAAAATAGACCAAAAAAAAAACAAAAACGTTTTAAATCAAAATATTTTCAAACCATGTAAATGTAAATATGTAAATTCAATTGGCCTAAGTTGAAGTCAAAATTCAAACCGACTATGTCCTAGTCGGAACTCTGTCGAGTCATAAACCCGTCTTCCTTTACATTTTGGTTCTTTTCAAATTCAAGTCAAGTCCTAAGGCGCTACGCCATCATTTTGGACCCCCTATCCCTAGTCGGTTAGGATCTAGACATTTCCACACCTCGACTCACACACTCGAGGCTAACACGTCGAGCCGTTCCAAAATCCGTCTCCTGAATTCTCCTAATGACAAGTTTGGGTACACACATACCCAATAAACCTTGATCCGTCTTACACGTAATCACGCCAACTTCAATCCCGTCAATAAGGTCAACCATATAAGGGTCACTCCGTCAAAGTCAACACTCGATTCTAAAATTAAAGTCAAGCACCGTGAATTCAAACACGAGAAGTCGCTCAGGACATTTCACGAATTCACAAGTCAAGTCTAGATTTGTAGTCTTATCCTCGTGATTACTTGTCCCTTCCTATGTTCGTTGCTTATTGCCTTAGTATGCGTGATCCCCAAGTCGAATCGAGTTGTAATACGCGTCATTTCTCTCGAGTAGGAATCCAGCAAGTTCCGTCAATCAGCAAAGTCACGAATCAGCTCAAGCCACAATCACCGTGTCTCTCCAAGACGACGTTTATGCCATGGTCCTACGAGTTCAAGATAAAGTGGAAAATTTGAGTATTCGCGTCCCCGCCCTTGAAAATGGGATGGTGGAAAAGAACACGCCACCTAGAGAAACCACTAGTCTAGGTCGTCGAAAGCTTACCTCTTGCAATAACTGTCGTCCTAGAAAGCCGAAAATAACCGAAAGGGAACCTGGGAGGCATCAAAGGGTGCTTTCTGATTTAGGCATGTCTTATACCGATGCTTTGAAGAGACTCTCTGCCCAAGGCAAGCTACATCCAATAGGTCTAACTCTGGATCCACCTTTAGAGAGGCAGGTGAACCTCTAGAAGGGCAACAAGAACTGCCTATATCACCATGGTAGAGGCCATGATATTGAAGAGTTTTTTCTCTTGAAACACACCTTCCAAGATATGATCGAAGAGGGCAGGCTTCCAGTGCCACTTTCTGTCGAGCAATTCGAGAGGATCAACCCTCTTGGGTCTAGAAACACTAAACACGATGAAGAATCATCCCTCGATCCTCGTGACGATGAAGAGATCAACGTGCTTGGGGAAGACGATATCCAAAGTGGAATGCTCAAGCTTTCCATTGCCTTCAACAATAAATTTTCCAAAATAGAAGGAGTTATTGATAATCTAAACTCTCGGCTTTCCAACATGGAGGACCGATTTGATGAAATGGGTAAGAAGCTTGAAGCCCAACCTCTCCAGATGAAAAGTGTCCAGACAAACCCTCAATGTCCTAAAGCAACAAGTGAGAAATATATTCTTAGTTCTTCTCATCCAGGAATCAAAATCAATAAGGGCAACCTTATCAAGCCTTCGTCAAAGAAACCTAACAAATCTCCCAGGTCATTCACAAGTCTAGGCATATCTTATGCCCTAGCCTTGAACAAATTATCCTCTCTAGGTCTTCTTCAATCAATAGGGCCTAGCTCAGACCTAGAAAAGAAATCTGAATTTTGGGATGGCAATTCGTATTGTCAATACCATAGGGGTAGGGGGCATGATACCGAAGATTTCTATAAGCTCAAGCATGCCATACAAAATGGGATTGAGGAAGGTAGGATTTCTATCTCGCTCTTAACTCGTTCGGATACAGAAACTGAGCGACCATATAAGGAGTTCAATCACGTGGATGATCAAGAAGATGAGCGACCCACCAATCATTTGGTGAAAACAAGGAAAATAGACTCACAAATACCTAACGATCAAACAATCAACATTATTGACGTAAAGGTTATAGAACCTTCACCAGAAAGAGGAACTCAGCCTCTAAGGTCATTCTCCAATTTAGGCATGCCTTATACGGTCGCGTTTAAAAGACTCTTTGCTAAAGGACTGATCCAACCGATCAGTCCAACCCCATACCCTAAGTATGAGAGGAGAGGTCGCTTCTGGGACGGTTCTCAATATTGCTTATTCCATAGGGGTAATGGACACGACACTGAAGCATGTTCCAAACTCAAATATACCATCCACTATATGCTCAATCGCGGCAAGATATCAATATCGACCCTCGGTCCTTTAAGAGAAAAGAATGACCCTCATGGGTGTCTTACTCTTCAAAGACAGGAAGGTCTCTTAGGCCTTTACCCTTCTAGTACCCCAAAAAACGAGGACAGGGTGCTCAAAACGTTCAACGATCAAGATCGGACATTTAAGCTACCAGATGCTGAAAGAGGATTCCCCAAAGATAACAATGATGATTAGGAGTCTAGATCTAAAATCAAGTTCAATGTCCGAGTCCAAGTCCGAGTCCCAGGCTTTCTACCCCATAAATGTTCTAGTATCTTTCTTTGTGTCCATTTCCATTTCTAGTGACAACCTGGGGGTTGTCCCATGAGTCACATATCTTCTCGAGTCTATACATTTATTACTCATTTCGATAAAATTACACGTTTCAATCCACATATTCTATCCTATCTCTTCCTTTATCCTTTTCTTGTGATAACGAGAATTGATTTGAGACATTTTAAAACAAACGAACAACAAATGCCAAGTCGATGTGAGTGCACTTAAATGATGTTCTGTTCTATGTTGTAGAGGACCTGAAACTCCGTGTTCTTTTCTTACCTATTCTATGTCTGGCAATAGAAACCCTTGCTATAACCCCAGTTTAGGACGAGCCTATCTCAAGAGATTCTAGGACGAATCCAGACCATCTCCTTTGTTAACGATCCATGACGGAAGGCGAGCCCATTCCCCACAATAAACAACCTCTTTAGTAAAAACCAACCCATTTCACACCAAAGGTGCTAGTCTGGCCCAAATCCACGGTAGCAAGCAAATCTAAGACGATACGAGCCCTAATCAAAAACAAAGGCTCAATCAAGAGAAATGACCGAGACCAATATCCAAGGCCGTAGTTATGCCCGTAATCCAAGACAAAAGAGTCAAAAGAAGAAGGCTCAATCAAGCAAGTCAATGTCGATATCCAAAGTTAAAGTTATCTTCAAAAACCTGAATCAAGAATCTGAGCAAAAAGCTAAGATATGTTTTAGACCAAGAATCTGAGTCTGAATCAAGAACGAGTATGAAATCAAATGCTGAACGGAATACAGGATAATGCTGAAGTCTATATAGAATCAAGACATCGATGAAGATGGTCAGCTAGCACCCTCACTTAGTTTTTCACACATTACACACCCTAAGTCCTTCTCGAGATCGTTTCATGGAGATAGTTGGGAATTTTGAGAATCCTCTCAAGCTCGTCAAGTATACGCATCCTTTAGGGCCAAGACATGGAAACTTGAACCCACGTCATTTTAACCAACCTTTATGTGCTCAGGCTACATCAAGCCAAGAGACTCCATTTCCAAGCCACATTACAAGCCATAATCCCATCAAGCCTTAACTCCACAAAATCGAAGCTCCGGAGATTTGCTCATCAAAGCCTCTTATTTCCGAGCTCCACATTCCAAATATCCAATTCAGTTTCACCTTGACCCAGACACAGAGTCTTCAAATACTTTGCTACTTAGGACGGGACGAACCCATATCCATCCTTAGGGTCCACCTTCAAGTGCGCTTACACGACAAGGAAATTTTTACAAAATTATACCTCTTTGGTCTATGATCAGAGGGAGTTATCTCAAATAGATTGTGCTTAATGAGTTCACATGAATGCTTGCTTATTGTTCTTCAACTTATGCACATGTTATGTTTGATGAAATGCTGGACTATGAAACCTTGCATTTTTTACCCATCTCTTATCTTTTCAATGAGGCTTGTAATATATAACCTAACTCAAGCCTTATTAGACCATGCATAGAGTTGAATAGGGAAGACCCAAGTCAACTTGTAGGCGTTTTAAAGTCTTGACCGACTCGGCTTCGAGACGTAAGTTTCCATAGGATTTGGTTTATCATGCATGTAGTTTAATAGGAAGATTTAAGTCTACTTGTAGGTGTTGTACAGTCACAAATGATTCGGCTCCGGGACCCAAATCTTTTTATGAATTATATGACATGAACTAGCTTAATTCCAACAATAATAAATTTCTTACTTCTATATAACTCATTTATGCTATCTTACCATGATTCCCTTATGATCCCATGACATCCTAGTATCCTTTAGTATTTGTTTGCATCTTTATTTGCATTATAATTTGTTTTATTTTATTGCTTTCATTAGTTTAGAACTCAACTACAAACCTAAACCAATTGTGACAACCCTTAGCACAACTATAATTAGATTGAACAATTTGGGTACCCCCGTCCCGTGGATCGACCCCGACTTGCTTGCTATGCTAGTAGTTGGGTATAAATGTGTTTGATGGCGGACAACGACACACTCATCATCAAGTTACATATGTTAAAGTTATAGTCGAGGTTACTATAACCTCGCTTCTAGAGTTGATGTTATGGTTAAGGTTACTATAACATTGATCATTAATACTTGTTTCACATGTTATGTGGTGTTCAGTTATATTATATGACATTGTGTTTGCATATATCTTTGGTTACTCTTGTTCATATGATAAGTAGGATGGTCAGTTATACTATCCTATGAGTTGAGTCGTGATGTTGTTCACGCATGTTAGTACAGTCGGTTATACTGTGCATTTTGTTTGTTGGCTAGTTTGAGTAGATTACGGTAGGTATGGTTATGTGCTATCGGAATGAACCAAAGCCTCCCGCTGATGCGGGATTTATTTGGTCTATGTTTGGGATTGGGCAGAGGCAGTGGTTATACGCTCTATTCCCCGTGTGTCGTTCGCTGTACAGTTATTGCACCGAGAGTCTGACCAGGTCTTAGACATATAGGCAGTGGTTATACGCTATACATAGTACCGTGGAGGCAGTGGTTATATGCTCTACAGCGATGGACGCAGTGGTTATACGCTCCGTCAGCTAGAGGCAGTGGTTATACGCTCTGGCAAGTTAGAGGCAGTGGTTATACACTCTAACGGGCATTCGCTCTACTCGCTATGCTTTATTGCTAGCTTTGTGCCTTCTGTTGCTGTGGATTGTGTGTTACCGTATTCACTATGCTTTGTTGCTAGCTTTGTGCCTTCTGTTGATGTGGATTGTGTGTTACCGTATTCGCTATGCTTTGATGCTAGCATTGTGCCTTAAGTTATTATGGGTCGTGTGCTACTTTGGTTGTAAGTGTTCTTGGTCTAGTGGTTGCATATGGTCTAGGTTTGCTTGTTTGCATCCGTCTAAGATTGATAAAGTCATGGTAAGCTGTATTGGGTTTTTATGAGTGTAGATGGTCTCACATGTTTACTGGTTTTACATTTAAGTTGTTAATGATTGTTAGTTATTCAATTGTTGTAAACGTGACTAGGAGAGCATCTAGTTACTCCCGACTGAATTGTCGACCCCCTTCTCAGGTTAGTCAGATGTTGCAGCTTGATGGTGCTCGTTGGGATGCATCGAGAGGCGAGATTAATAATAAATTAGGAGTTTTTTTTCATGTTTTGAGAACCTTTTAATAATGTATTAGTTTGGTTTTGGATTTAGTATCGATCCGGATTTTTGAAAACTCTTCATTAATGTTTTTGAAGGTATTTTGATTTTTGATTTATACAAATGATTTGCCTTTGACCTTATCTTAGATTTGGAATGTGATGTTCTTGAATGCGCAACGAGAGCACTTCCGTTCCTTTGATGAGAATCGTTCATTTTAAAAATTTTATTTGAAACTTTTGAAAGAATTTTGATTCTTACGATAAGTGACCTTTTAAATGTTTTGGTTACCGATTCCAATTTCAGTTTTATTTTTATAACCTTTCATTTATACTTTCAAGTTTCGAGGACGAAACTTTTTAAAAGATGGGGTGATTGTAACACCCCGTATTTTATTAAGTTGGATAAAATTCTTTTAATTGCTATTTTGAATTTAATTACATCATTTAACGATTTATATATATATGCTTAGCTAATTAATTAATTTCATCATAATTCGATACGTTAATTTTAATAATCATTAATAAGTTTATTTAAAGTTAGTTCGAGTTTATTGAAGTTAGTTCGAGTTTATTTATTTAATAATTTACGTTTCTTTACGCGTCCTTATGAAAGTTGTTTTAAGTGAACCCGAGATGGATTTTGGGTACAAAACCGTCCAATTAGCTATTTTGAGCTTATTTCACTAAATTAGCAATTTTTATTAATATCCGTTAGTTTCGTAAAAATCGCTAATAATTCCGTTTCAAGCCGATTTCTTATTATTTCCGTTAACTATCTGAGTTTATTTTATTTTTTCATTCTTTAAACTTATTTATTATTGATTCCGTTTCATTTATGAGACTCTTTCTTAAACCGGTTAAATTTAACTCGAAACGGTTTTAATAACTATCGAAGTTTCTTAACGACGAAGAAACGTACGTATAATAAATAGCAGGCAGGCAAGCTGCTCCCTCATTTCTCACGCATCATTCATTCTTCTCCCTTCCTTTTTCTTCTTTTACGTTCTGTTTCAATTTTTTTTTTGATTTTAAATTGATCCTGCCACTCCGTTTGTCATCCGTTATCAATGATTTTCGTTCCATATTGCTGCTCCCATCGTTCCTGTCAGTCCGTTGTAAGTAAAATTCATTTTCGTTCCGTATTTTTACAAACCCAATTTATATTTTCAGCTTTATTTATTATAAGACGGTTGTAGGTGCTGAGATAGACGGTCTGGTAGAAGATTTGTTAGTCATAAATGATTAGTTCAATCGGAAAAAGGTAACAATGATAGCTTACTCAATATTACTTGTAAAATATGTTTATTTCGAATGCTGGTTAGTCTGTTTTATAATTAAGACGGTGTATAATTATATATAGGGATCCTTATGGATGTTAATTAGTCAGTTGTATAGTTGAGGCGGTGTATACTGATATGTGGAGATGATTGAGACGGTGTATACTGACCTCTAGGGATCATTTGGGATGCTAGCTAGTAAGTGGAATATTTAAGACGGTGTATGCTGACATGTATGGATTGTTTTGGGTGATAATTGGTGTGTTTTATAGTTGAGACGGTGTATACTGACATGTAGGGATTGTTTTGGACTAATTTGGACTCGTGTTGTTGGGGCGATTTTTGTAGTCTTTAGGGTCTGTTTTTGAGTTGCTTTATACTTGTGGATTTCCGCTCTAAACCCGTTTTAAATGCTGACTTAGTTGGCTCAGCTAGGACTGTTTTTAGGCGCGAGAATGGAGTCTTAAGGGGACGATTGGTACTCTGTTTTGGGCGGGGACGAGAGCTGTCATCGTGGGTTTTCACTTTGCATTTGAGGACTGGAGTTGGGGTCGAAATTAGGCATCTTTTGGGTTCTGTTTTGGACTGATTTTTGGGTCAGGTTATGAAGTAGGGTGAAGGGTGGCTATGGGTAGTCGGGTGGTGGTCGTGTCGGACTCTAGTGGCACCGGGCGTGGCCTAGGCGTGGCCTGGCCCCGGTGGCCTAGCTAAGTCACGAGTTTGAGGCCATGTGTAGTTGGTGGTTAGGCCGAGTTTGAGGTTGTCATAATAACTTTTGAGCCGTGTCCAAAAATTGTTTTGACGCTAGTTTGGTTTATTTAAAATATAATTAAATTAATTTCCGTCTCATATTTTATATAAAGATAATTCGTTAATATCGTCCTTTCACATAATTATTTTAGGTGGCTCATATGTGGTTGAAGATGAAGAGTAATTTTGGGTTTTAGAAGCTTTCTCAAGTTATTACTTGTCTCTTTGCTAGCGTAACGTAACTATTCCGAGTTACTCGACGAATTAATGTCACATTAGTAGTTAATGTTGTGCCTGTTGTTTGATAAGTGTTTAGGTGATTGATAATGTATTACTTTCGTTTTTCACATGATAGAAATTAGAAATAGCATGAGAATTATATTGTGATAAATTTTATGATTTGGGCCAAAGTAGGCAAAGACTCTGAGCTGGGCCAGATTGACCGAACGAGTTTGGTCAAACTAGGTTTAAACCAAATCGGCCTCGATTTGAACGATGACCCGTCGCGGGACTCGGGTCGAGGGTTTGTCTTTGAGGTAAGATTGGTTGTTATTGGAGGTTTTATGTTATGCCTTGATATTTGTAATTATCATTTCACATGTTGGTTGTTGGATGCTTTGGATGCCTTATGCTTGAGTCTTGTTTGCCTTTAGCCATTGTAGTTTATTCTCATGGATTATGATATTGATGGTTAGCTATAATTTGGTTATTGATGACATTGAGGATATGGTTGGATTGTCTGCTGAATAGACATTTATATAGCCTTTCACATGATAGAATGTTAGCATTTATGTTGGTAAGTTGGACTCTTTGCCCCTCTTATGGTTAATTGGGTATCCTACTTGTCTTGTGTGGTGTGGGCTAAAGTATTCAAGCTGGGACTAGCTGGGACTTGGTCCTAGATGAGTATTTCGGCCTTCATCATAGATAGGTCATTATAGTCTTTGACGAGTGTATGTTCACTGCTTAATAGCCTCTGTGTTCCTAACTTGGTGGGTTTATATCCAAGTTGGGGCATGACCACGTTACTTATTTTGAGAGTAAGTGGTCAGCTTAAGTACTAGCCAACCCTTTGGTGGACTCCTTAGGGTACTCACTTTGTTTTAAAAAAATTGTGGGTCTTGGGTGCGGTGGTGTGTATCCGCATGTCTAGGTCTGCGCAGATTTTAGGCTAGGGTTGTGTTGTGTCTTGGCCATGTTTTGATAGAACCTCTGAGCCAAGATACCGGTTCGATTACCTTCCCTACCTCGTGGTATAGACTCGAGTTACAGAGTGACTATTGACGGTGCTAAGAACATATGCTTGTCTTTGATATATTGCCCTTTCTTGTTTGATGATTCTATGAATCATAGAAGGTGAGATGCAAGCCGGCTATGGTTGATAGAGTTTGGATTCCTGGATGTTATGTGATTCACATGATAGTGTAGTATGAGTCGGTCTAGTATTCGCATGCTAGAACTATGTGTTGTTATATTGTTGTTCACATGATAAGCACGATTGTCTAGCATCTATATGCTAAGGCTATGTGTGATACGTATTCATATTCTTATGTTTACATGTTATATTAATTATGACATTTCGTGGCTGGGAGAACTCGGAGTTACTCCCCACTGACTGTGGCTTTCGTATTTGTATAAAATGCGATTGACAGGTAGGTGATGCATATATGGGGTACATGGACGAGCTAGCGAGCAAAGTAACCTTGGGACCTAGACTGAATTTATTATATTGTGACCCTTAAATATTTTTATGTCACATACTTTTTAGGGACATATGTCTCCCTTTCTCATATTTGGTTTGTATAACTTTGTTTCGCGACTTTAGCGATGTTTCATTCATGAGATTTATTTTGGACCTTGCATGTTTGACACCTTCCCATTTGGATATCTTTATAACAGGTTCAGGTTTTAAAAATTACAGGTTTTTACTATAATGAACCTATTACAAACATATCCATGCAGTTTTATTCTAGAATTACGTGTTTATTTTTCCGCAATAAATGAGGGTGTCACAGTTGGTATCAGAGCATATTTGCTCCCGACGCACGTTTGTGCACCCCAATATAAATAACTTGACCTTAAAATAATAAACTTGAGAGATGGGTAAGATGGGTAGACTTAGGACCTTATGTTGTAGTCTCTTTGTGTTTGCTCTTTGTTAGGTACTAACCTGTTTGTTGATTGTCATTTAATAATTGTTGCGTTCTTGGATCAATGACCGTGAGCTTATCTATAGCTAATGGAGTTATTACCCTTATTATAAAAAAAAAAATTGAACTAAAGGTTTTGAAAATATTTTAATGTTTTTCACTGGTTTTAACGTCAACTAGTGCTAAAGCTTGTTATTGGAGACGTCTAATAATTAGTTTTATCATTTGTTGGTGTAAAAATGTATTTTTATGTCTTTGAATTGGAATACTGATGTTCTTGAGTGATCGCCAAGAGTATCTCCGTTCCATTGAAAGGACACTTATATTTTACGAAGATCAAGATTTAGTGCCTATTGCTGAGGATTGAAGATTTGTTCAACCTTTGAAGAGTGCTTCTACTTCCTTGAAGATGTTTCTCGTTCTTTTTGTATCTCGTCTTATTCTTAATCTCTTGGTGCTTATCCTCCTTCTAAACTCCCTTCTGTTTTACTTTAAAAGCTAGTCTTGTACTCCTAACTTATTCTTTGTTCCTTGCTTACCCTTCCTTAACGCCTTTTTGATAGTACTCTTTCTTTTGAGGAGATTGTTTGTGTCTAACCCTTAATCCTGGTTTTGAGAGGATGTGATGTTAGAAAGACTTAGGTAAGGTGATGAGACATACTTAGTGATTCTTATACCTTGACAAAGTGAGTATAATTGATTGGTGGATTCTTTGTGTTAGGAATGAGTTGCCTATGTTACTAAAGTTATAGAACTTAGCTTTGTTGTTTATGTTTGGGATTTGAAAGCTTAGTAGGTTGAGCGTCGTCGCCTTAGGAGTAAACATGAGATAAGTTTAGAATATGAATTTGGAAGAAAACCCATTTTTAGATGTCAACAATCCCGTATAGATTGGGGATGTGATTTGATATTAGTTGTTTCTTGAGAACTTTGTTGAGAAGTCTTTGTCAATTGATTCTTTGGTTTTTTAAAACATTGAGGTTGTGTCGAGTGCTTGAGATAAAGAGATGCTTTTATACTTGAGTGGTAGATTTGCTTTAGGGAAATCCTAATATGTGATAAGATAGGTGGAAGAAGTATCTAACCGATTTATCACCCCTTAAGCGAGCGTTTATTTTACCTTGACCCTTGTTTGGGATTTGGTCGTTTTGTCATGAAGGTACAATACCCTAATAGGCGTGACCTTGTTAGAGAGAACCTTAAGTTTTAGGAAGCGTATGGTTTAAGCCTTAAAATCCTCTTTCATACCTTTAATCGTTTTCCTCCCTTTCGTTCATACCTTGGTTGGAATTGATTCTTAAGTATAAAAGTTTACTCGTTATTTCCTTGTCTTGAATACCTCTCTAATTCTAATATCTCTTACTGGTTGTTAACTAGTTATCTTTATGATTCGACTCTTTTAGTCTCACATCTTGACATGTTGCTTAAGTTTCCTTGTTGTCTAATTTTCCTTTCTCCTTGATCATAAGTGTTACCGTTCATACCTCATTTCCTCGCTTCATCTTGCTCCTCCTTTAAGTTTGACACTCGTATCTTGTGAAACTCTATCTTTGACATCCTTGTAATTTTGACTTCAATTTCTACCCTATGAAATTCCTTATAGCTCTCTTGTTGCTTAAGTTTGAGCTCTCTTAACATACTTTGTTTCTATGCTATCTAAGTTACTTTCCTTTATGTACAACTTCTAAACTTTCAAGCTACCAGTTTCGATTCATTCTTAAAAGTTTATGTCACTTCTGCAAACCTAACCTATTTTTAAAGATTTGAAAATGAAAATTTGACTTAGTTCCCTATTCACTCCTTGAGTATAAACTCATTTATCATGATTTTAATTGCTAAACCTGATATTTCTTTAAGTTTTACCCAATTTCTGTTAACTTTGACCTATCTATGATTTCTTTGACAAAGTTTGATATCATATCTTTCAGGAACTTGACTCCTTTTTAAGTTTAAAAGTGAAATCTCTATTTCTATTTTCACTTTTGCAAAAGAAAATTTGGGTAAATTACCTTTTCTTTTGATTTTAACGTTGATCGGATGTTAGAACTCGTTATTAGAAACGTTTAATAACTTGTTCTACTCTTGTCGACGAGTGATTTTCGGTTTTAAATTTGTCTTTGACTTGGAAGGTTAGCGTTCTTGTGTGCACGACAAGAGAAATTCCGTTCCATGAATGAGACGTATATTTTTGAAAACTCTTCATTAATGTTTTTGAAGGTATTTTGATTTTTGATTTATACAAATGATTTGCCTTTGACCTTATCTTGGATTTGGAATGTGATGTTCTTGAATGCGCAACGAGAGCACTTCCGTTCCTTTGATGAGAATCTGTTGCATTTTAAAATTTTATTTAAAACTTTTGAAAGAATTTTGATTCTTACGATAAGTGACCTTTTAAATGTTTTGGTTACCGATTTCAATTTCGGTTTATTTTTATAACCTTTCATTTATACTTTCAAGTTTCGAGGACGAAACTTTTTAAAAGATGGGGTGATTGTAACACCCCGTATTTTATTAAGTTGGATAAAATTCTTTTAATTGCTATTTTGAATTTAATTACATCATTTAACGATTTATATATATATGCTTAGCTAATTAATTAATTTCATCATAATTCGATACGTTAATTTTAATAATCGTTAATAAGTTTATTTAAAGTTAGTTCGAGTTTATTGAAGTTAGTTCGAGTTTATTTATTTAATAATTTACGTTTCTTTACGAGTCCTTATGAAAGTTGTTTTAAGTGAACCCGAGATGGATTTTGGGAACAAAACCGTCCAATTAGCTATTTTGAGCTTATTTCACTAAATTAGCAATTTTTTTTAATGTCCGTTAGTTTCGTAAAAATCGTTAATAATTCCGTTTCAAGCCGATTTCTTATTATTTCCGTTAACTATCTGAGTTTATTTTATTTTTTCATTCTTTAAACTTATTTATTATTGATTCCGTTTCATTTATGAGACTCTTTCTTAAACCGGTTAAATTTAACTCGAAACGGTTTTAATAACTATCGAAGTTTCTTAACGACGAAGAAACGTACGTATAATAAATAGCAGGTGCAAGCAAGCTTGCTCCCTCATTTCTCACGCATCATTCTTTCTTCTCCTTCCTTTTTCTTCTTTTTTACGTTCGTTTCAATTTTTTTTTTTGATTTTAAATTGATCCTGCCACTCCGTTTGTCATCCGTTATCAATGATTTTCGTTCCATATTCTTTGCTCCCATCGTTCTGTCAATCCGTTGTAAGTAAAATTCATTTTCGTTACGTATTTTTACAAACCCAATTTATATTTTCAGCTTTATTTATTATAAGACGGTTGTAGGTCTTTGAGATAGACGGTCTAGTAGAAGATTTGTTAGTCATAAATGATTAGTTCAATCGGAAAAAGGTAACAATGATAGCTTACTCAATATTACTTGTAAAATATGTTTATTTCGAATGCTGGTTAGTCTGTTTTATAATTAAGACAGTGTATAATTATATATAGGGATCCTTATGGATGTTAATTAGTCAGTTGTATAGTTGAGACGGTGTATACTGATATGTGGAGATGATTGAGACGGTGTATACTGACCTCTAGGGATCATTTGGGATGCTAGCTAGTAAGTGGAATATTTAAGACGGTGTATCTTTGACATGTATGGATTGTTTTGGGTGATAATTGGTGTGTTTTATAGTTGAGACGGTGTATACCGATCTTGTGACAGGGGATTGTTTTGGACTAATTTGGACTCTGTGTTGGGACGATTTTTGTAGTCTTTAGGGTCTGTTTTTGAGTTGCTTTATACTTGTGGATTTCCGCTCTAAACCCGTTTTAAATGCCGACTTAGTTGGCTCGGCTAGACCTGTTTTTAGGCGCGAGAATGGAGTCTTAAGGGGACGATTGGTACTGTTTTTTTTGGCGGGGACGAGAGCTGTCATCGTGGGTTTTCACTTTGCATTTGAGGACTGGAGTTGGGGTCGAACTTAGGCATCTTTTGGGTTCGTTTTTGGACTGATTTTTGGGTCAGGTTATGAAGTAGGGTGAAGGGTGGCTATGGGTAGTCGGGTGGTGGTCGTGTCGGACTCCTAGTGGCTTTGTGCAGCCTGGCCTAGCCGTGTGCTGGCCGTGGCCTAGCTAAGTCACGAGTTTGAGGCCATGTGTAGTTGGTGGTTAGGCCGAGTTTGAGGTTGTCATAATAACTTTTGAGCCGTGTCCATAAATTGTTTTGACGCTAGTTTGGTTTATTTAAAATATAATTAAATTAATTTCCGTCTCATATTTTATATAAAGATAATTCGTTAATATCGTCCTTTCACATAATTATTTTAGGTGGCTCATATGTGGTTGAAGATGAAGAGTAATTTTGGGTTTTAGAAGCTTTCTCAAGTTATTACTTGTCTCTTTGCTAGCGTAAGGTAACTATTCCGAGTTACTCGACGAATTAATGTCACATTAGTAGTTAATGTTGTGCCTGTTGTTTGATAAGTGTTTAGGTGATTGATAATGTATTACTTTCGTTTTTCACATGATAGAAATTAGAAATAGCATGAGAATTATATTGTGATAAATTTTATGATTTGGGCCAAAGTAGGCAAAGACTACGAGTGGGGCAGTTGACCGAACGAGTTTGGTCAAACTAGGTTTAAACCAGTCAGCCTCGATTTGAACGATGACCCGTCGCGGGACTCGGGTCGAGGGTTTGTCTTTGAGGTAAGATTGGTTGTTATTGGAGGTTTTATGTTATGCCTTGATATTTGTAATTATCATTTCACATGTTGGTTGTTGGATGCTTTGGATGCCTTATGCTTGAGTCTTGTTTGCCTTTAGCCATTGTAGTTTATTCTCATGGATTATGATATTGATGGTTAGCTATAATTTGGTTATTGATGACATTGAGGATATGGTTGGATTGTCTCATTTGAATAGACATTTATATAGCCTTTCACATGATAGAATGTTAGCATTTATGTTGGTAAGTTGGACTCTTTGCCCCTCTTATGGTTAATTGGGTATCCTACTTGTCTTGTGTGGTGTGGGCTAAAGTATTCAATCTGGGACTAGCTGGGACTAGGTCCTAGGTGAGTATTTCGGCCTTCATCATAGATAGGTCATTATAGTCTTTGACGAGTGTATGTTCACTGCTTAATAGCCTCTGTGTTCCTGACTTGGTGGGTTTATATCCAAGTTGGGGCATGACCTCGTTACTTATTTTGAGAGTAAGTGGTCAGCTTAAGTACTAGCCAACCCTTTGGTGGACTCCTTAGGGTACTCACTTTGTTTTAAAAAAATTGTGGGTCTTGGGTGCGGTGGTGTGTATCCGCATGTCTAGGTCTACGCAGATTTTAGGCTAGGGTTGTGTTGTGTCTTGGCCATGTTTTGATAGAACCTCTGAGCCAAGATACCGGTTCGATTACCTTCCCTACCTCGTGGTATAGACTCGAGTTACAGAGTGACTATTGACGGTGCTAAGAACTTATGCCTGTCTTTGATATATTGCCCTTTCTTGTTTGATGATTCTATGAATCATAGAAGGTGAGATGCAAGCCGGCTATGGTTGATAGAGTTTGGATTCCTGGATGTTATGTGATTCACATGATAGTGTAGTATGAGTCGGTCTAGTATTCGCATGCTAGGACTATGTGTTGTTATATTGTTGTTCACATGATAAGCACGATTGTCTAGCATCTATATGCTAAGGCTATGTGTGATACGTATTCATATTCTTATGTTTACATGTTATATTAATTATGACATTTCGTGGGTGGAGAACTCGGAGTTACTCCCCACCGATCGTGGCTTTCGTATTTGTATAAAATGCGATTGACAGGTAGGTGATGCATATATGGGGTACATGGACGAGCTAGCGAGCAAAGTAACCTTGGGACCTAGATTGACTTTATTATATTGTGACCCTTAAATATTTTTATGTCATATACTTTTTAGGGACATATGTCTCCCTTTCTCATATTTGGTTTGTATAACTTTGTTTCGCGACTTTAGCGATGTTTCATTCATGAGATTTATTTTGGACCTTGCATGTTTGACACCTTCCCATTTGGATATCTTTATAACAGGTTCAGGTTTTAAAAATTACAGGTTTTTACTATAATGAACCTATTACAAACATATCCATGCAGGTTTATTCTAGAATTACGTGTTTATTTTTCCGCAATAAATGAGGGTGTCACAGCCACCTAGACCCATTTGTTATCACATACTCTGATAATATCTTTATATCATATGTTTTTCCTTTGTTTTATAATCCGGGTTGTTACAGCTCTAGAATCATCACTTTCGTAGAAATCCATGAACTCGTACCCATCACTATTTACCTCCATGGTGTCACCATTACTCGATCCCTCTCCTTCTCCATTGCCATTGCCATTGCCATTAGCTCCACCATTCACATGAGTCGAATTTAGAAGCCTTTGACGGGCCATTTGAGGGAAATTGGGGTATAGAGCATAGTAGGTGTCTACCTTGTCATCATATTGTTGGCGATGCAAAGCGTGAAAAAGACCCATGGCAAAATCATCCCTTAGAAGGATGAATGAATTGGGATGATTGTAGGGTTGGTACGGGAAAGGGTAAGGAGGGATAGTGATCTTTTCTTGCTCATTCCTTTGAGGTTCATTTGCTTGTTGTTGTCTTTGGGTAGGAGGTGGGACTTGATTTGCTTGACTTGCGCTTCCGGGACTAGGTAGGATGGTAATCGGGAAAGAGAACCCCTTCATGGTGAAATTCTCGTCAAACCCTCCATTGGAAGGATTAGAGGGTTTCTTCCCTTAGTCAACCATTTGATTTTCCGCTTATAGCGCTCATAGTCTATCCAATGATGATGTTGAGAAAGGAGCATTTCATTAATCCTTATATTACCCGAAAGATGCATATAAGAGTTATTGTTGTTGAAGTTCGGGTTGAATAATTTTGCAAGTCTCAGCACTAGGCCTCCATTGACGATATGTTTCATCTCACTATCATTCCCGTTTCTAAACCGCGCCCATCTTTCAAGTAGCCCTAATGGGGCATTGAACTTATAACCACTCTTTCCTTGGATTTTCAAGTAAGATTCCATAAAAGTGAGATCAAGCTCATACACAATGGCGGGGTCACGACGAGCAAGTAGGGTGCTTGCTATAAATCGATAAGTGAACCGAATGATAAGGTTTTGAATATATGAAGCCGAGCAATCCTTGATTCTTGACAAATCTCGGCCCGTTAAGGCTCGCCAAAGGGGTTCTATATATACTATAATTTCGAGGCTTTGAAGATCGAGTAGGTGGCACATCTAGTCCTAGCACATCCGTGAACTCCACTAGGGTCATCATCCGAGTCACATTTTCGAGTCAGAACTCTATGCAAATTGTCTTGTTGAGGGTGGAGATTTTTAAAAAGCTTGGGAATTCAATCACTAAGGGTCTATAAGTGAGTTCATGCATGTGGAACAATGTTGAGAGACCAAATAATTTAAATAGTGCTTCGGTTTGGTGATATATTCCTAGCTTTATCAATGTTTCATGACAAACAAACTTAGTGGGAAGAATGTTCTTACCAAAAATTCGGTGGAAGACAATCCTTTGAGCATCGTTGACAAATTCAATGTTGGAAAATTCATCTAGACATGAAAGATCAATTATCTCCTCATTTTCCCTTCTTAAAGTGTTGAGGTGTGAGGTTGATGAACTCCCAATAACTCTTGTTCTTCTTTCTTCCTTTGTCATGAATCTCCTTGGTGTTTTCATTTTGATTGGGTGAAAACAATCCTTCTAAATTGGATATCTTTGAATGTCTCAAACCCTAGGTTTTGGTTCAGCTAAAGTTTTAGAGAGGTTTGTTTATTTGGAAATGAAATTGGGTGATTTTAAGTGCTTGAGAGATAGGTTTATGTTTTGCTTTTGGAGAGAGAGGTGATGTGTCTTATGTGTGGTGGAAACAGGGGTTTGAAGTCAAAAAGAGGAGCGACATAGGAGAGAGACGCGCGGACTGAAGGAGGGGTCGGGCGTCTCCTTCTTTTTATAGATTTTGTATAAGCCGGGTGGGACTCGCGGCTTGGAGTCAGCCCGCCCGTCCCAAGCTTGGGATGCCCTGATTTCGACACAGTGAAAAAGCTGTCTTTTTACAAGCTGCCAGGGACGTAGGTCCTCCGGTTGATTTGCCCAGATTTCAGTCCAGTGAAAATTTTTCTTGAAATGCATGAAGGGACGCCCATCCTAAAAATAGTCCGCTTGTCTTGTGGCATGAGACACCCGTCCTGGTCTTAGGATGCCCATATTTTCGTCCAGTGAAAAAAATTTCTTTTTAGCTTTGCTCCAGCTCCCACGAGCCGAGCCCAGCTCGTGGGGATCCTCCTTTTTGCTCTTTTTCTTCCTTCCTTCTCTTTCTTAGCCTAGTTAGAAGCTTCCCCACACTTGAATTTTAAATTCCTTCACACATCACACTTGATTAGTAACCCTCCCTCACTTACTCTCATGTCAAAATTCTGGTTTTAAAAACAAGAGATTAAAAATGCAATGAAAAGAAGTTAAAATGCAAGTAAGTGGGTTAGTATATTTACAAGTGGTGGTTTAGGGAGGACTCCACCAAACTCTCCTCCGATTCAATGCTTAAATCATGGTGGGATAGGCTCAAGGCGAGTGACCTCAACCTCTCCTACAAATGCTCCTTCATAATAAGGCTTGATACGTTGATCGTTGACTTTGAACCGATTCCCATCTTCCGACATTAGCTCAAAATCTCCATACTTTCCAACATTTGTGATTACAAAGGGACCCGTCCATCGTGAGTTCAACTTTCCGGCGAAGTGCCGATATCGAGAGTTGATCATAAGGACTTTGTCTTCCTTGTGCAAGGCCTTTTGTTTGATCCACTTATCATGAAGCAATTTCGTCCGTTCCTTGTAGATCCTTGCATTTTCATAAGAGTGAAGCCGGAATTCCTCCAAATCTTCGATTTACAAGATCCTCTTCTCGCCACTTAGCTTGAGATCAAGATTGAGAGTTTTGATTGCCCAAAAGGCTTTGTATTCTAATTCAAGTGGCAAGTCCCTATGGGTGTCTTATAAGCCGTCCTATAAGCCCAAAGAGAGTCATTAAGCTTCATGCTCCAATCCTTACGAGTTTTATTGACGACCTTCTCAAGAACTTGTTTGATCTCTCTATTTGAGACTTCGATTTGACCGCTTGTTTGAGGATGATATCCCAAGCCTGTCCTATGTTGAACACCATACTTTGTCAAGAGAGATGCAAGTTTCTTCTCATGGAAATGTGATCCACCATCACTAATAATTGCTCTAGGAACTCCAAATCTTGGGAAGATCACTTTCTTTAAGAGCTTGGTCACCGTTTTTGCATCATCGGTTGGGGTTGCAATTGTTTCTACCCACTTGGACACGTAATCAACGGCAACTAGGATGTACTTGTTGCCTTGAGATGATACAAAGGGACCTTGGTAATCAATTCCCCAAACATCAAATATTTCAACCTCGAAAATTCCTCGTTGTAGCATCTCATTCCTCCAAGATATGTTGCTGGTTCTTTGGCAAGGGTTATAATGGATGACGAATTCTTAAACATCTTCAAACATGGTGGGCCAATAGAAGCCCAATTGGAGGACTTAGGTAATTGTTCTCCTTGCTCCGTGATGTCCTCCATAAGGATATGTGTGGTAACCTTCCAAAACTCCTTGCACTTCACATTTTGGGACACACTATCGATAATGGCCGTCACTACATGCTTTGTAGAGGTTGGGATCATCCCAAAAGTATATCTGTACTTCAAATAAGAACCTCTTTCGTTGATTGTAGTTCAATTTCGCAGGAAGAACTCCTCCTACAATGTAGTTTGCAAAATCGGCAAACCACGGTATGGTATGTCTGTCAAGTTGTGTGTGAACGGCCATGAGAACATCATCGGGAAAGGAATTATTGATTGGTGTATCTTTACCTTTGTTGTCAAATTGAATTCTTGACAAGTGAACCGCTACTACATTTTTGGCTCCTTTCTTGTCTCTTATCTCTAGGTCAAATTCTTGGAGTAACAATATCCACCTTAACAAGCGTGGCTTCGATTCTTTCTTCACCAAGAGATGTCTAAGAGCACGGTGGTTCGAAAATACAATAACCTTAAATCTAAGTAGGTAGGAGCGGAACATGTCCAAAGCATACACTATAGCAAGAAGTTCCTTTTCCGTGGTATATAGCATATAAAGCTTTCCCAACTCGTTAGCCAAGAATCACCACAACGGCATAGTTGCTTGCATCACACATTATCTCAAAAGGCAACTCCCAATTCGGGGGTTGAATGACTGGTGCCGAAATTAGAGCTTCCTTGATCCTATCAAAAGCTTCAACATACTCATGAGTAAATTGGAACGGGGCATCCTTAAGCAAAAGTTGAGTGAGCGATTTTGCAATTTTTGAAAAATCTATTATGAATCGTCGGTAAAACCCCGCATCCTTCAACTTTGGCTTTGTCAACCTCGATGCCCTTTTCCGTAATCAAATTACCTAACACAATACCTTCATTTACCATGAAATGACACTTTTCCCAATTTAACATAAGACTAACATCTTCACACTTTTGCAAGACAAGAGATAGATTATGCAAACACGAATCAAAGTCTTTGGCATAAACTCTAAAATCATGCATAAAAACCTCCATTATGGTGTCTATGTAATCGGAAAAGACACTCATCATGCAACATTGAAAGGTAGCGGGGGCATTGCATAGCCCAAAGGGCATTTTCCTATATGCAAATATTTCGTAAGGGCATGTGAAGGTGGTCTTATGTTCGTCATCCGTGTGTATCGGGATTAGGAAGAATCCCGAGTACCCATCAAGGTAGCAAAAGAATTGGTTAGAGGCAAGCCTCTCAAGCATTTGATCAATGAATGGAAGGGGGAAATTGAAGAGTCTATCGCGGTCGAAATACTCGAGGTGGGGGGGGGGGGGGTGAATTGAGTATTTAAAAACTTATGCCCACTTTTTATTTTATACCAATGCAATTAATTATTTAAAGTTTATTGATTAAATATTATGTAATTAACTAAGTGATTATGAACGTAATGAAATGAACGGAAAAGAAAACTGTAAAGACACACGATATTTGAAGTGGTTCATCTTCACACGTTGAAGCCTACGTCCACTATTCTCGATTAATAATTTTAGTACCTTTCTCCGGAATACAAATTTATCAACCCAACGCCTATAACTAACTCTAGTTATAACTCAATTTGAATATCACTAGATATTCGATTTTGACTATCTTAAGTTACTAAGATAGCACTTGATTGTTCTTCTAAGTGTTCACACAATTGAACGAGTAAGAAACAATATGACGTACTATTATCTTATAACGTAACCTTAAGAATAATATGCAAATTAAAGAGCACGACTTTTCGTAATGATTTTCAAATGCAAAATAATAAAAATACTCGACTAAAACTAAATTCAAATTGTATGCAAGGAATTTTTATATTTCGAAAAGCTTATTTGAATTGATGAACATCACAAGTTTATATAGTAGAGAAGAGACACTAGGGTTTATTCGAAACCCTAGAGATGTCGTTAGGTAAGGTAAGTTGTTCCACAAGAAACAAATCTTATCTTTCTCTAATTTAATCTACTAAATATTTTAATTAAGTAAATAAGGTAAATCTAATATATTTGATTAGATATGAAATATCTTATGGCATTATATTATGGATTTAACCTAAAAGAATTTACTTACATAGGGTGTAAGTTCGGCCTCCACACGGCCGATAAGCCCTCTTTGCCCGAAACCCTAGGTTAAAATATCAAGGGATAGATTAGGGTTAGGTTTTGATTATTTAGTAAACCCTAGGTAACATGACGACTCATAAGTCATTTTACTAACCAATAGGATAATGTAAATTATTCATTCTAAACAACTAAATAATAACTCTATCATATATACACATGATTTTGAAACCTGTTTGACGAATTTTATCTCTTGAAAAATTATTTTAAAACTATTAAAATCAAGCCATCAAATGCAACCCAAAGTTATAGTACAAATGGCTATAACTTTAAGTTTGGTAAGTAAAGTTATAGGTGAAATAGCTATAACTTTACCTTCCCAATATTACTTCTTAAGATACCGTTATTAGATGAAGTCCTATACTAGCTAATATTCCTGGAGATCTTCAATGATAGGATCTTCTCTTCATCTTGATCATAAGCTCTTTATCTTGAGCTTGTTATAGACTTGATCGAGCCTTTTGCTTGAGTGATCATCATACTTGAAACTTGTTACAGTTACTATGACGCTTTAAGAATCTTAAATGTTATAGCTCAAGCTGCTATAACATTACTTGAATGATGCTTCAGAAATATTCAATGTTATAGCCAAGGTTGATATAACATTACTTGCTTAACTTGTATATATAAGACGACGCACACACTTGTTATTATCAAAACTTAAACATATATCCATATGGTCCAACAAATTCCCCCTTTTTGATGATGACAAGTCTCTTACGATTTGTGACTAAGTGTAAGTTCCCCCTCAACATAATACTCTAAAAGTCATATTCAGTTGAACGAAAGAATAATACACTTATATACAAAGTATAGCATCCAAGGACCTTAAGAGATTAAAGGCTCTGACAAGGAGCAAGCTTAGGCAAATACTTAAGTCACGATAATTTCTTCCCCCTCTTGACATCATCGAAAAGACGAGAAAAGACATAAAACAACTAGAATAATATAGATCGAGACACGTATTAATCATGCAAAGAGAGATTATAAAACGAGAAAGTAATCTACGATAAGCATGCAAGATATAAAATATGTCTATTACAAACCAAGTACTTAACGCCAAAGGGCCGAATAGTTAACAAGTTTAATGCCTAATGGGCCGAATAGAAAAGTAAGCCAAAAAAGGCCGAATTAGACAATTATCCAAAATATAAAGTCTAAAGAGAAAAGGCACGGAAGGGGATTGTAGGACGGACTTAGGCATAGTCGCGTTTCATGACATTGGGGTTAACATAACCGGGACGAGTCCTAAACTCAAGAGAGTCAAGACGATCGAAGCAAGACCGCACATGGTTAGCTTGTGATGTGAGGCACGTCTCAAAATTGAGCACCTTTAATGACAAGGCCTTACTAGCTTCGAAAATAAGACCCATATACGCATGCATAGCTTTCCCTTCACGCCAAATAGCCCCGCCTTGACTAGCCAAGTTAGCCAATGATCCGGAATGGCGGACACACTCCTTAGCCGCTCTAGCCGCATCACGAGCCAAGGCCTCAACATGATCCTCTAACCCATGTAAATAGGCTAGGACCTCGGCATTACCCGAACCATTAGAAAAAACTGGAGCCCCATCTTTCCCTTTTCCCAACCCCGAGACCAACTCCATAAGCAACTTATTTTGAACATCCAATTTTTCACCAATACTTGTCATGAACGAATCCAATTTTTGGTCCACGACCTTCATCACATCCGGTTGTTCCACCACATTACCTTTTGATAAGAAAATCAAGTCGGGTCCGACCACGGCTATTTTCATTAAATTGAGATGAGTATCACACATCTCGTGTTTGACCATGACCCCATAGCTAGAAAGACCGACAACCCCTTTGTGCTCCAAAAGTCGAGAAATCCACATCCCAAAAGGTAAATCCAAAGTAGTATAGAATTTATCCTCGGTGACGGAAATGCTCGTTTGGACAATACGATGAAACACATGTCCGAGAAGACTAACTTTAACACCTTCGATCCACTTGGAGACCAAAACCATCTCATAGCTCGACAACTTATCACGACCTCCTCTCCTCGAGACAACCGTATTCCAAAGAAAATTTAAAAAGAACTTTAACTTAGGAGTTAACGGACCCGCCAATATATTACTAGACCTCATAGCACCATCATCAAAAGACCTCTTAATTTGAAGTTTCTCTTCCTCCATCAAATCTCCCAATTCCGCACTTGGGTTGATTTCCACCCAATCATCAGGGACGGAAAACAGAGCACGAAAATCGTCAAGGGAGATGGTGACTTCGGACTCATTTACCATTGCATGAAACACATTCTTCCTTGTAGAAACCGAAGCATAAAATTGAATTACCTCGATAGGATAGACGGGATTGATAAAAGAGCCAATCTTTTTCCATTCTTGATAAGTCAAGAAGTCCTCGAAAAATTGTAAAGCTTCAACTTTTGTATACCACTTTTCGGAATAGGACCGCCCTCCATGAATACCGTATCTCATAACACGGTTTACCCGAGTCCTTTCTTCTGCGGTAAATCGAACCTTATCAAGAACCGTCATAGTTTCATTCGGCATATATTCCCGGAACAAGATTCTTTGAGAATTATCTTTGTTATCCACTACCTCAGTCTCTTCAACTGAACCCTCGAAACCAACATCCTTCTTCTTACCCTTATTAAGCTTTCGACGTTTTCCCTCGAGATTAGGATCAACCCGGTTATGATCGAGATTAGTAGGTTTAGTATTTGATTGAGGTGAGGGAGTGTTTGTGGAATGTGTAGGCTTGTTGCATGGCAGTTCAGATGACCCGGTCTTAGTAGTGGACCAAGTTGATGGTGAGTGGAGGCGAGTTGAAGGTGCAGACATGATGATGATTGATGGTGAGGTTGAGTGTGGGAGAGTTTTAAGAAAAGTAAATTTTTAGAAGATTGTGACGGTGATGGTGATGGACGGTGGAAGGGAGAGAGTATTTATGGTCATGGTAATTTGTGGTTGGGTAGGATTAGGAAAGTAGAGTAGGGTGGCGTGTAGAGGTAGGTAGAGAGATTTTGAAATATTTTTTTTGTTAATATATCAATTATTACTGATTAGGAAATTTTGTTAGGGTAAATCTTTTGGAGATATGATAAGATAAGGTTTAGGTAAAAAGATAGAAATATGATGGAAATTTCGGTAAAAGAAGGTATTAGAGAATAATTTGTTACCGAAAATATGGTTCGTAATAAAACACAAGATATACATGACTAGCAAACGGAATATTCTCGTATTATAATATAACATTTACCACAAATAAACTTGCAACGAAAAATACGGACACAGTCATACAATCTCGTCAAATCTAGTCAGTCATATGGAAAAAAAATATTTGTGACAAGTTTAGTTGCCACCAATTAAACCAATTTCCAACCGTAAAATCTCAAAACGTTCTTTAGCCAATGCTTTGGTAAAAATGTCAGCCCATTGTTTTTCTGTACTAAAAAATTCCAGTCTTATGTTGCTCTTATCTATATGGTCACGTAGAAAATGGTGTCTAATATCTATATGCTTAGTACGTGAGTGCTGGGCAGGGTTTTTAGATATAATTATAGCACTCGTATTATCACATAAAATAGGAATACACCCAACATTAACACCGTAATCACATAATTGTTGCTTAATCCATAAAAGTTGAGAACATACCAACCCAACGACAATATACTCGGCTTCAGCTATAGAAAACGCAACGGAATTTTGCTTCTTTGACCCCCATGTAATAATACACGGTCCAACAAACGTAGATATGCCGGAAGTACTTTTTCTGTCAAGTGAACAACCTGCATAATCTGCATCTGAATACCCTGTGAGATCGAAATTACACTCAAGAGGATACCACATATATAATTTTGATGTACGAATTAAAAACTTCAAAATTCTCTTAACTGCAATCATAAGCGATTATTTAGGGCATGATTGAAATCGAGCACATATGCATACACTAAACATTATATCAGGACGACTTGCACTTAAATAAAGAAGTGAGCCAATCATACCTCGATAAGTTGTCTCATCGACAGACTTACCATCTTCATCCTTAGTCAACTTCTTATCTGTACCCATAGGAGTTGGCTTAGAGTTAGAATTTTCCATACCGAATTTCTTGATTAGCTCCTTGATGTATTCTGTTGTTGTTTCATAATTCCTTCAGTGATTTGTTGAATTTGGAGTCCAAGGAAGAACTTGAGCACTCCCATCATGCTCATCTCGAATTCAGAAGTCATCAATTCTGAAAAATACTTACATAAATGATTATTAGTTGGACCAAAAATAATATCGTCAACAAAAATTTGTACAACTAATTGATCAGAATTTTCAGTTTTCAAGAATAAGGTTTTGTCGACAGATCCTCTTTTAAAACCGCTTTCTAGAAGATATTTTTACAATTTGAAGAGTCTATCACGGTCGAAATACTCGAGGAGGGGGGGGGGGTGAATTGTTTATTTAAAAACTTATGCCCACTTTTTATTCTATATCAATGCAATTAATTATTTAAAGTTTATTGATTAAACTTTAACTAATTAACTAAGTGATTATGAACATAATGAAATGAACGAAAAAGAAAACTGCAAAGACACACGATATTTAAAGTGGTTATGCTTCACACGTCGAAGCCTACGTCCACTATTCTCGATTAATAGTTTTAGTACCTTTCTCCAGATTACAAAATTATCAACCCAACACGTATAACTAACTCTAGTTATAACTCAATTTGAATATCACTAGATATTCGATTTTGACTATCTTATGTTACTAAGAAAGCACTTGATTGTTCTTCTAAGTGTTTACACAATTGAACGAGTAAGAAACAATATGAAGTACTATTATCTTATAACATGACCTTAAGAATAATATGAAAATTAAAGAGCACGACTTTTCATAAAGATTTTCAATTGTAAAACAATAAAAATACTCGATTAAAATTACGCTCAAATTGTTTGCAAGGAATTTTTATTTTTCGAAAAGCTTATTTGAATTGATGAACATCACAAGTATATGTAGTAGAGAAGAGACACTAGGGTTTAGTCGAAACCCTAGAGATGTCGTGAGGTAAGGTAAGTTGTTCCACAAGAAACAAATCTTATCTTTCTCTATTTTAATCTACTAAATATTTTAATTAAGTAAATAAGGTAAATCTAATACATTTGATTAGATATGAAATATCTTATGGCAGTATATTATGGATTAAACCTAAAAGAATTTACTTACATTGGGTGTAAGTTCGGCCTCTACACGGCTCATAAGCCCTCTTTGGCCGAAACCCTAGGTTAAAATATCAAGGGATAGATTAGGGTTAGGTTTAGATAATTTAGTAAACCCTAGGTAGCATGACGACTCATAAGTCGTTTTACTAACCAATAGGATAATGTAAATTATTCATTCTAAACAACCAAATAATATCTCTATCATATATACACATGATTTCAAAACATGTTTGAAGAATTTTATCTCTTGAAAAATTATTTTAAAACTATTAAAATCGTGCCTTCAAATGCAACCCAAAGTTATAGTACAAATGGCTATAACTTTAAGTTTGGTAAGTAAAGTTATAGGTGAAATAGCTATAACTTTACCTTTCCAATATTACTTCTTAAGATACCGTTATTAGATGAAGTCCTATACTAGCTAATCTTCGTGGAGATCTTCAGTGATAGGATCTTCTCTTCATATTGATCATAAGTTCTTCATCTTGAGCTTGTTATAGACTTGATCGAGCCTTTTGCTTGAGTGATCATCATACTGGAAACTTGAAACTCGTTACAGTTACTATGATGCTTTAAGAATCTTCAATGTTATAGCTCAAGCTGCTATAACATTACTTATATGATGCTTCATAAATCTTTAATGTTATAGCCAAGGTTGCTATAACATTACTTGCTTAACTTTGAAACTTAAATCAATCTATTAAAGACTAAACAAACGATTACGAGCAAGAGTATATATAAGCTGAAGCACACACTTGTCATTATCAAAACTTAAACATATATCTATATGGTCCAACAGAAATGATCCTTTCTTGTTGCGGAATTCAACTTACGATAATCAATACACATTCGCCAAGCGGTAATCTTCCTTGTGGGTATTAGTTCGTTCTTGTTATTTTTCACCACTGTGGTACCTCCTTTCTTGGGTATCACTTGAACGGGGCTAACCCACAAGGAATCCGATATAGGGTAGATGATTCCCGCATCAAGCAATTGAAGGTACTAGACCCCTAATTAGACACTTCTAATTAGTTTCTAATTATTACAAATATTATTACTCTAAAAATATTTGATGTATAATATTATTTTTGAATTTATTTGTTAGATGATCAACATTTTGCTCAACTTTTGATGAGAAAGAATGACGAAAAATAAGACCCCTTGTCTAAAAATAAACTCTTATAATGTCTAATGAGGGGGATATATATAGGCAAGTCAAGGGGACAACACTAGAGTTATGTGTCAACAAACTTGACACATGTAGTGTCCACAAAAAAAAAACAGCCCACTTGAGTAAAAATTGGTCCATTTCGATTTTTGACATTTGTCCCACAAATGCTAATAAGTCTTATATTTAATTATCTTATATAATTAAATATTAATTCGATTATTTAACATTTAAAGAATACAAATTAACAACTAATAATCACTTAACTATTAAGTAATTATTATACCATTCTATCAATATAAAATGTGTCTTTGGACCTTTATTAGCTACTTTTTCAACCTTTTGTAAAATTAAATAGCTAATTACTTCCGCCTCAAAACATATATATACACCGTATAAAATTATTTAATTAACTATTAATTAATAAATTCTAATTAATATTTATTAATTAATTATCATATAATTAAATAATAAATCCTCTTGGCCCGAGTTCGTAACTTGTCATCAAAAATAAATTCACTTGGCTTAATAAAAGTCAATATATACAAGATACTAATTATACTATATCTTATCTAAATAATTAGTCTATCCATTTGGGCATCATCCTATAGGTGTGACCTGAAGGGATCTGCTGATTACCGCCGTCACACGACAGTAATGTCAAACTCTAGTCAGCCAATCATTACCGATTAACGTTGAACAGCTGACAAATATATATAATATCAATCCCTGATATTGCTTGTACGATATTTAGTATGTAGACGCACTATTAAGGAGGACACTACTCCAACAATCTCCCACTTGTCCGACACAAGTGCGCTACCAATTCTCTTGTCCTAAATTATCTCCCACTCAATGCAAGGTGTCTTTCAGGTCGTTCTTGCACGTGATCATATCATAAAGTGGTTTTCTCGATCAGGAAATCAGAATGACTGTCTAACCGGATAATCTACTATAGATCTCATCCGAGCGTGGCCACGCATTTCCAGTCACCTCTGCTCGAGTGGCCTTGAGATATAAAATGACATGGGTGGAGAATCCTGTTGACCTATTTTTTTCGTTTGATACAGATCACAATAACCTAGTAGATGCCCATTGGCCTCTTTTTACGGTGCAACCTAGAGTAAAAACCAAAGCCACCGGAAAACTATACCAACTTAGACAAATAGTCGCAAGTCTAATGAATTGACTCGAAAAAATAAATTGAAATCCTTGCCACGACCAGGCAACATGAGGATTTTATGAATGGTCACTGTCCAACAGATCGTCTCAACAATCTTCTTATGTAATCAACCAATCATCTTTATGACCCTATGGTAGTTGAACACACCATCAATCGACTTACAATCTAGTCACTCCGAGACGTCACCTTATTAAGCACCTAGGGACAAAATACAATGTTAATCCAGTTCACTTGGAAGGTTCAACATTGTCCCACAACCATTTCAGATTTAACAAAGTATTAAATAATATCCAGTAAGTACTGAATACATAAGAGTTAAGAAAACGATAAATGCGATTATCATATATGTAAAAATTGATACACTACCATATTATTACATATCATATAATCTATAGCAATTCAATTACCATATTGCAACCACATTGAAACGACATGACTATCATGTTTAGCCTTTAACAAGGCCTGGTTTAAAATCAATGACACCTCATCTGATTAAACCAACAAGTTGTTATTTCCCTTTGTTCCACATGACTTATATTACATGTAACGAAATTGAGTACATATCTAGACTTAACTCTAGACTAAGACACCTTTGCCTCAAAAATAGCTCTCACTGTCATCACAGTATGTTAGGATAGGGTATGCGGCTGCAGGAACTACTTCTAGTCCCTGCATTACTGCCGAATCTAAGCTACTTACTTTTTCCAACATCAAATGTTACAATGTACTCAATTTCCGTTGTAAAATCCACAATGTATAACTGCTTGGAACTCTTCCTGCAGATCAACTCCTCATAGCAAGTACGGGATTCCAAACAATACCTATGTGTTTTAGAAAGATGGTATTGTAATACTACGGTTTTATGAGTCTCTGGGTACTCTATCGAGTAGGCCTTACTCTGTCGAGTAAGGGTGAGTTGCGTCTTAACAATAGTTTCTGACCTGTTGGGTACTCGATCGAGTAACGTAGATACTCGATTGAGTAAGGAGGCACTCGATCGAGTACCTCAGCTACTCGATTGAGTAGCCGGTTTACGGGGGTTGATTTGTCAGGTTTTGTTAATAATGCGATTAAGTATATAATAACTTCCGTCACTTTTCTTTAAACACTTTTAAACCTAATTACTTTCAAAAAGAGAAATCAAACTACGTTCTTCGCTTCAATCGCATTGTTGGCAAATCCCGGAGCTTGGAAGGTCGGATTTTACCTTTCTTTATACCATTGTAATCCTTGCGTCGAGGGTGAGATCTATATACCGTTTTTATAGTATTTCGTTGAAGTTGGTTAAACCCTAATATTGGGAATTGGGGGTTTTGTTATATTTTGTGATTGGTAGTGATTATATGTTCGTATGTTAGGAGGAGGATTCGTGGAGGAAGCGTTTTGATATCAGCTGTGAGATCGTCTGATTGTGTTGTGCTTTCCAGGTAGGGTTTCTTTACTCAGTATTAGTCCCATAATGTGTTGTGGTGTTTTGCGGTTGTTGAATATTATCATACTCGTATTGTGACGATTGCTGGATTTGGTTACTGATAGTAGTTGTGATTGTTTGTATCGGTCTGTGTTCTTCGGGGTGCGTCCCTGGCTGAGTGAAGTCACTTGCGGGAGTGGCTTCACGCCCATGATTTGCCTTCTGTGGAACCCGCCACAGAAGGGATGTGCACATTAATAGATTTGGGTTTATTACTCGATGGAGATGAGCGGGGCTTAGGTGGGAACGGTTGCGGTCCCCCACTGGCGGCGAGGACTGACCTGTTGCGATGGGCACTCTGGCAGGGCTACACACTTTGGTGTCTTGTCAGGATTGTGGAGTTGGGTTTGGAGTTCAGAGAATATCTATGATGATTGAGCTGTTTGTTTTATTGTGTTGTTGTTTATATAAATTGTGTGATTAGTACTGACCCCGTTTAATGTTTTAAAAACTGTGGTGATCCATTCGGGGATGGTGAGCAGTTATTGAGCAGGTATGAGTCGAGTTACTGGGATAGCTGGGATGTGCCACCGTCTGATGATATAAGTCTTCCGCTGTAGGTTAGTAGTTTAATAAACATTTCAGTTAGTTGCTAGACAGTTGGTTTGAGAACTTGTATTGGTATTTTGGTTTTGGTTTTGGATTGTAACCTTTCGCTAAAGTATTACTATTTAAATGTTGTTTCGTTATTGTCTATTTGATTATCATTGCCTCGGGTAACCGAGATGGTAGCATCCTTATACCTGAGTGGTTCTGGTAAGGCACTTGGAGTATGGTGGTGTTACAAAATGGTATAGAACGACGATCCTAAAACCTGTAACCAATGAATCTAATGAATATAGGGAGTCAATTAAATTGAACCCGGGGTAAAGGTTGTAGGAGCTAATGCAAAGGCTTGGGAGACGTCCTAAAGTCGCGAACTCGCCCTACAATTTTGAACCGGTTACATGGGGGGTATATGTCAAGGTCGTATGTGATGTTTGTTAGTTTGTATGTGAATGTGGTGATGTATGCTGTAATTGTTGGATGTTTGGAGTAGAAGGTTGAGTTTGTGCATGAAAGGTTGGTTAAATATATAGAACTGTTGTTTGAACAAGAAGCATGTTGGATGTTTACTATGTGGCATTTGATAATATGATATAGTTGTTTTGTTGATCATATGAAAAGCTTGGTAGAATTGCATGCTTAACTATATTAGATGTCGAGTTTATAAAGTTGCATAGAATATGTTGGGATATGTGAGATAACATGCGGGTAGTATATAGGAGTCAGCATGACTCGATCGAGTAAGGGGGTACTCGATCGAGTAGGTGAGTTACTCGGTCGAGTGGGTCTTACTCGATCGAGTAGGTATTTGACGTTTTTATAACCAGAATCGTGGTTTTTGGGTACTCGATCGAGTACATAGGGCACTCGATCGAGTAGGGGGTCACTCGATCGAGTAGCCTGGCTACTCGCTCGAGTATGTTAGAGATCAGAAGGTCTGTTTGGGGTCTGATGTCGGGGCACTCGATCGAGTATGGTGGGCACTCGATCGAGTAGGTTTAGGCACTCGATCGAGTGCGTTCTGGGCAGCCTGTTTTCGTGTATTGAGGTTTTAGTGCGTATGTTTATGTCTACCCTTTCTTATATAGTTTCAAGATGCCGCCTAAGAGAAACGCTTTGTATGCGAGAGCTGAGACCATGAACATAGATGATATCGTTAAGATGTTGGAGCATCAGGATGCCCTTACAGAGGCCTTAAAGAAAGTGGGAAAGGACAAGGAGGCTGATCACTCTAAGATCAGCCTTTATATAGCGAGGTTTAACCCAAAAGAGTACAAGGGGACCGGGGAACCAAACCTTCTTGACAACTGGCATCGTGAGATGGAGAACATACTAGACCTGGTTCACTTTCCCGATGAGATGAGAGTAGAACAAGCTGCGTTCTACCTGAGGGAAGCAGCTGGCGAGTGGTGGGATAAGGTGAAGGTGAGTGCTAGGGAGATGTATGCGAACCAGGGCTTACCTGCTATACCTTGGGAAGAGTTTCGAGGGGCTATGAGGAAAGAGTTTATACTTAGGAACATGTGAGGAGTAAGGCTGAGAGAGGGAGTTTGATGGGTTTAAGATGACATCGATATGTCGATTCTTTGAGTACTACAAGCGGTTTAATGAGAAGTCTAGGTATCTTTGAGGATATGGGTTTGAGTGAGGAGAACCAGGCGGCGAGGTTTGAGAGGGGGTTGACCCCTAATATCATAGATAAGCTACCTGTGGGAGTCCTTACTGATGTTAAGGAAGCTTATGAGAGGGTTGGGAGAGCTGAGAAGTTGGTGGAGATGGCTCAGGAGAGAGTGGGTGAGAAAAGAAAGGCTGAGAGTGAGGGTGGTGGCCAATCTAGTCACAAGAAAGGCTACCACAATCAAGCTAGAGGGTTTTCTCTTTGGTCGGGGTTCGATCTTTGGGGCTTCCTTTGGGCGTGGCCGTGTGAGTAGTAGTGGTAGTTGGGGGATGACTTGCTTTGGCTGTGGCGGTGTAGGCCACATGAGACATGAGTGCACGAGTGTACCAGGAGCTTTTCAGGGATCGGCTCGGGGGTGCTATTCTCAAGGACCTCCACAAAGTTATGCGAACAATAGACCGTCTGGGTCATGGTCTAACCGGGGAAGTCAAAGCTATCAGGGTGGAGGTAACCGCAATGGCGGTAATTCTTATCAGAAACCAGCTACGAACAACAACAACCACCAGGGGTCGGGTGCTAAACCGACCACTTCACCATCTTGTCCGGGGAGGTGGACGAAAGACCGATGGAAAGTCATTGTTCATGATGGACAAGAAAGCGGCTCAGGATGATGCACATGTTATCACTGGTACTTTTCTTGTTAACGGTATTCATACCTTTGTTTTGTTTGATTCGGGGGCGTCTCAGTCGTTTGTATCTTCGAGTCATGTTAAACGGTTGGGTTTGAGGGTATATGAGTCTATAAGTGAGAAAGTTTTTATACCTTCGGGTGAGTCTGTATCATGTGGGAGGTTGTATAGAGATGTGTCTATGATAGTTGGGCAAGTTGATCTACCTGTAGACTTGCTAGAGTTTCCTTTTGACGGTTTTGAGATGATAGTCAGGATGGATTGGTTGGGAAAGTATAAAGCTAAGATAGACTGTCATCAAAAGAAAGTGTCTTTGAGAGGTCCTAAGGGTGTTAGTGTGTCTTATCGTGGGTTTGTGGTCAAACCCAAAGTTAAGTTGATTGCAGCTGTCACCTTGAAGTCTTATCTGAGGAAGGGATGCCCTTTGATCTTGTGCCATGTGAGAGATGACCGGATAGAGAGTCCGACAGTTGATCAGATACCAGTGGTGGGAGAGTTTGCACATGTCTTTCCAGAGGAGATTCCGGGGTTGCCACCGAAGAGGGAGATAGATTTCACAGTTGAGTTGAAACCGGGGACGGGGCCAATCTCTAAGGCACCGTACCAGATTGGTCCTAAAGAGATGGAGGAGCTCAGGAAACAGTTAGATGATCTGATAGAGAAGGGATACATTATACCTAGTGTATCGCCGTGGGGAGCACTAGTTATTTTTGTGAAGAAGAAAGATGGGAGTTTGAGGTTGTGCATAGACTACAGAGAGCTGAACCGAGTGACGGTGAAGAACAAGTATCCTTTGCCAAGGATAGATGACCTGTTTGATCAGTTGAGTGGTGCATCAGTCTTTTCCAAGATTGATTTGAGGTCGGGGTACCATCAGGTGAAGATTAGAGAGGTGGACATACCAAAGACAGCTTTCACGTCGAGGTATGGCCATTATGAGTATGTGGTGATGCCGTTTGGGTTATCTAATGTGCCGGCTGTGTTTATGGATTTGATGAACAGAATCTTCAGACAGTTTTTGGACAAGTTTGTGGTGGTGTTTATCGATGACATCTTAGTCTACTCCAAGACTAAGGAGGAGCATGAGGAGCATCTGAGGATTGTGTTGTAGACTTTGAGGGAGCATGAGTTATATGCTAAGCTGTCCAAGTGTGAGTTCTGGTTAGAGAAAGTTGGTTTTCTGGGGCATGTGATCTCTAAGGAGGGAGTAGGCAGGATCCTAAAAGATTGAGGCAGTGACAAAGTGGGAAGCACCAAAGAATGTTGCTGAGATCAGGAGTTTCTTGGGTTTAGCTGGATACTACAGACGGTTCGTGAAAGATTTCTCCAAGATAGCTAGACCTATGACAGCTTTGATGAGGAAAGAGAACAGGTTTCGTTGGGATGAGAGTTGTGAGACGGCTTACAAACATTAAAGGAGCGTTTGACCACAGCTCCTATCTTAGCATTGCCTGAAGGGATTGAGAACTTTGAGGTTTATACAGATGCCTCAAAGAATGGGTTGGGATGTGTGTTGATGCATAACGGTAAGGTGATTGCATATGCTTCTAGGCAATTGAAGCCGTATGAGGAGTACTATCCTACACATGATCTAGAGTTGGGTGCAGTGGTGTTTGCTCTCAAGATTTGGAGACATTACCTTTATGGGGCGACCTTTAAGGTATTTTCGGATCACAAGAGTCTCAAGTACATCTTCACTCAAAAGGAGTTGAACATGAGATAGAGGAGGTAGATGGAGCTGATTGGCGATTATGACATGGATATTATCTACCATGAAGGGAAAGCCAATGCTGTTGCAGATGCTTTGAGTAGGAAGAGTGTACATTCCTTGTGTACAGCTCTATCTTTGATGAGGTTGAGAGATGAGGTGGGGAAGTTTGGGATACATATGATGCAGAGAGGGGATGCTGTGGGAGATTTGATAGTACAGCCTGATCTTTATGATGATATTCGAGGTAAACAGGCGTTAGTTCCTAAGATGGTTGAGTGGAGAGCTGGAGTAGAGAAAGGGACAGTGTCTCGATTCTCTATTCATACAGATGGTAGTTTGAGGTTCGATGGTAGGTGGTGTGTCGCTAATGATGAGGAGCTGAAAAAGACTATCATGACAGAGGCACATTGTACACCATATTCAGTACATCCAGGTGGTGACAAACTGTACAAGGACTTGAAGAACACGTTTTGGTGGCCTGGGATGAATAAAGAAACAGCCGAGTTTGTGGCCCATTGTTTGACATGCCAGAGAGTTAAAGGGGAACAACGACGACCACAAGGTAAGATTCAGTCTTTAGAGGTACCTGAGTGGAAGTGGGAATCCATTTCTATGGATTTTATCGTGGGTTTGCCAAAGAGTCAACAGGGTAACAACATGATATGGGTAATAGTGGATCGACTGACCAAGTCAGCTCACTTTGTGCCAATGAAAGATACATGGACTAAAGCACAATTAGCTATGGCTTATCGAAAGAATGTGCTCAAGTTACATGGAGTCCCTAAGGACATAGTGTCTAACAGAGATGCGAGGTTTATCTCAAGGTTTTGGAAAGAGTTGCAGGAATCTTTGGGAACAACTTTGAAAATGAGTACAGCATTTCATCCTGCAACAGACGGTCAGACAAAGAGAACGATCAAAACTCTTGAGGATATGTTACGAGCTTGTGTGATGGACTTTTGTGGTAGCTGGGAACAGAGGTTAGATTTGATAGAGTTTTCTTACAACAACAGCTATCACACTAGTATTGGCATGGCACCGTCTGAGGTTTTGTATGGGAGGAGATATAGGAGTCTAAATTGTTGGGACGACAGTGCTGAGGCAGTGGTTCTAGGACCAGAGATGGTACATGAGATGGTTGAACAGATTAAGATGATCAGGGAACGGATGAGAGCAGCTCTGGATAGGCAAAAGAGTTATGCAGATCTACATCGCCGGGATATAGAGTTTCAGCTGGGGATAAGGTTCTTCTGAAAGTGTCTCCTATGTGTGGGGTTATGATATTTGGGAAGAAGGGTGATGAGAGTGTCGTTGGGGCTCTCAATCAAACACATTTATAATACTCAACATACAACTAGTTAGCGGTAAGTCGAGGTCGATCCATGGGACGGTGTGCTTTGGGTTCTAAGTCTATCTATCTCAATTTATGCTAGTGTCACAAGTGATGGGGTTTGTAGTTGTGTCTATACTAATGCAAGCAATATAGTAAAACAAGAAATAAAAGAAGGATGTAAACAATTGATTAAGAGTGCTAGGATATCATGGGGTCATAGGGGATTCATGGTGTTGAACATACAAACATGTTTACAAAGTTGCAAGCAATTAATGTTGTGGAGAAACCGAGTTGGGTTATATCTTACGGTTCTTAGGAAGGGTTGGGTCCCGGAGCCGAATCGATTAGATTGTACAACACCTACAAGTCGACTTACTTTCCCCCTAATCAAATTTTATGCATGGTCTAACAAGACTCGAGTTGGTTTATATCTTACAAGTCAAGTTGAGTAGATAAGAGATGGTAAAAATGCAAGGATTCATAGGCTTAGCATTTCATCAAACATAACATGTGCATAAAGTTGACATCACAACAAGCAAGCAATTTAATCATGTGAACATATTAGATTAAGCATGAATCAATCCCATGTTGGTTTCCCCTAATTACCCACTAATCCTAGCTAAGAGACTACTCACTCATTATCATGGGAAACATGTCATTAATGGTGTCAAACATCACAACAAGTATAAACATGATAATAGAATGAAGAAATGAACAATAAAGATTAAAGAGTAAAGGGATTATACCAACTTGAGATGATTCCAAATAATAAAGCAAGAATAAAAGAAGAAACTTGATGATTGATGGAAGGTTGTCAATCTCCCAATAATAACCCAATAATCTTCAATTACCCAATAATAAACTTGAATAATAAACTTGAACAATAATTAAAGAGAGATTAATGTGTAATTTGTGGAAAGATTAAAGAGTAATCTATTCTAATCTACTCCTAATCTAATCTAAGGAAGGATTTTTCTAGCTAAGAACAACATAAAAAGGATCCCCCTTGATTATTTACAAATGGGGTATTTATAGTGGAAATTAGGGAGGATGCATTAGGGTTAACTAGGGGCTAAACTAGTAATTACACTTTTTTTAGTTGAGCAAGGAGAAGCCGGTCTCTCTTGAAGGAAGGGCTTCTTTCTTTTTAACTTGGAGAAGACGAAACTATGCTGTGAAGAAATCCGTGCGTACTGGGGTCGGGACGGCCGGATCCTGGTCAAGGAATCCGAGCGGATTCATGGGAATCCGGACGGATTCTAGTGGGGCAATCCGAGCGGATTAGAAAGCAGGACGCTCGGATTGTTTTGTGGAGACGGGCGGATTTAAGACAATCCGCTCGGATTGTTCTTCAGCCGTGGTTCATCTTCTTTTCTTCCCCTTTTTGCTCATTCCCATTTTTATTCTTGCGAGATTGGTCTTTAGTCCTTGCTTCCTCTTCATACTAGTCCATCCATTATCGTCAATAAGCTTCCAAATGTGTATAAAAAGACGGGAATTTCCGCCTTATTATCTCCTTTTCTACAAAACATATGAAATGCGATAGAAAAAGCAAATAGGAAGGTTTTGACGGATAAAATGGCCATAGAATGTTATAATGGTATGCAAAATAGGCTAAATTAGGGGACTAAATGTGCGCAAATAATGTTCACATCAAATATCCCCAAACCGAACCTTTACTCGTCCCGAGTAAAGAGGTGACTAAAACTAGACCTTTATTTAAACTAACCTAATAATATAACCGATATGAGACAATTAGCGGGTCTCACTCCGCCACTTCAACTCACAACAAGACAACCATGAGGTAGGATGCCTTCTTGCAAGGCAAGGTGGGTCTTGCCAAAATGGCGACACATCCAAACATTAAGCACACAAAATCAAGTAATGGATGCATCTACAAAAGAATAGCCACTTTCCTCATCTAAGTGGCGGAAATTACCTACAAGGGAAGCAATTCAAGGGTACACAATCCTTCATAGATGCAATTTGTTCAAACTACTAAGCTTAGAAGGATACCAATAAATCACCTCCAAAATGTGTCAAGCTAGGGTACCTTTGTCCTCAATCGTTAAATGCTTTTGTCAAGAGTAGACTCCCTATGGCGTTAGAAACACTGGAGGATCGCGGAATTCCCCCTCTTGCCTAGACAAGAGGAAGGGTCGTCCCCTCTCTACCATGCACAAAAATGGATACGATGGATAAAGGGATCGATAGATATTTGAGTTTCACTTTGGGAGTTTGCTTTTATTTTTGTTTTCCCCCCAATTTCATTGGCATTTGACATTTGAGAACACTTTCTTTGCCATTTCTTTTTGATTTTTGGCTTTTCAATACTTGACAACTTTTTGCATTTCTTTTTGAACATTTTCAAAGTCACCCCATATGTAGGGAGGGTGCCTTATTTTTGAAGCTTTAGGAGTCTATTTTTGCTCCTCTTTTATTTTGATGCATTTTGCAAACTTTTCTTTCACTTTTCATTTCTTTGAACTCAAATTGATTTCTTTTTGTGCCCATTCCCTTTGATGACAAAAATGTGGTAGAATATGGATGAATGATGGAAGTATGCATGGTTTCAAGGGTCACCTTGGAATAAACGGTAGCCAAGGAGTTATCACACCACAAGGTACTCTTGACTAGGCCTTAAATCCATGGGTCAAAGGATACTAGCATGACACATCCTAGGGTGTTTTACAAGTATTCTAACAAGCAAAGTCTTAAGAATAAAAAGCATCTACTAGGGCCTATATACACTTGTCAAGCTTCCCAAATAGACGGTTTCGCAAAATTTTTCTAAACATGCAACTACATGCCATGATGCAACTAACATATAAACATCCTAATGCAAATGATTCTACCAACTAATATGCCAAATAAACTAAATGCAATCCTAAGTTCACATTGTTGTACCGCATTAATCAAAATAAAGCCACATAGTTATTAACATAAAGAGGAAAAAGGAGATTGGAAAGATCATACCATGCGGTCTTCAATATCCTCATGTCTCGGATGTGGCATAGTCGATCAATGTGAAAAAGGATAAACAAACAAGCAAACGAGTATATACAATATAAACAATTCTACACTACAAAGGAAATGAACATGTTTTTGATTTTTCAATTTTTCAAATTTTTATGGTTTTTGCTTTTATGAAATTAAAAGACATATTTTTGTGATTTTTCGAAATTTTTCAATTTTTATGCATTTTTGGAATATAAATTCCCATCCCCCACTTTATTTTGGACATTGTCCTCAATGTACATGTAGGAGTAGGAATGAAAAAGAAATACATGTTTTTGGATTTTTTGATTTTTTTTTTTTTTTTTTTTTTTGAAATAAAGTATAAATGCAATGATATGGTATGAATGAATGCATGCTCTAACTAAATGCAATTCTATATGACATATATAACAAATGAATGCAATCTACACTATACTATATGATGCATGATAAATGCTTAAGTCACTTATGATCAAACCTCCCCAAACCGATTTAAGCACTATTTCTAGTGTAGAAAAGAATAGGATTGGTCATTAGTGATTATGCATGAATTCTAATCTATATGCAACTATTTACATGAATCATGTGAGATATATTACAATGCAAGTTATACTATGTGAACTACCTAATGCAAAAGCAATATGAAATATAATATAAATGCAAGCTAAATGTTATACTAAATGCAATGTAAATATAAAAGAGAGAGGGAGAGATGGATATCATACAAGTGGAAGTGGTGAAGTAGGCCTCTTTCACTCGTCATCCTCATCATAGTCATAGCCATAACCATGAGAGCTTCCGGCTTGATCATGTTCGGGTGCTTGGCCCCAATATCCTCCTTGGTCAAAAGCTCCTTCTTGACCCGAGTTCCCTCCACCTTGGCTAGAATGCCCTCCATCGCCGCGACCCCAAGCTTGGTTCCCATAATTTGGGAACAAGAGCTCGGTTGTGCCCCAAGAGGGCTTAGGACCATCGGGGTCAATATACCCTTGTTGAGCCATGTTATAGTATTGGGGGTAGAGGGCTAGGTAGTTGTCTTCCCTCCCTTTATGCACCCCAAGGTCCACTCTATTCATGAGTGCCATCAAATCATTAATATCCGGGGTGTTGGGGATTGCCGGTTGGAAAGGGGTATGTGGAATAGGGTAAGGTGGGATATGGACATAGGAAGGTGGGCGCATTTGTATCCCCGGCCCTCCACGAGGTGGTTGACGGCGTGGCTCTTCCCTTTGAGGGGGGTTATCAAGAATTTGGATATCAAGGAGGTAGCTTGGTGGAGGAGAGTATGGACTCAATCGTGGTTCGATGCCCAGTATCTTCCATCCTTCAAGGATCATCGAAGTGCAACCCTTGGTGTACCATTCCACGCTCTCATCTTGAGTGTAGTTGCACCATCGGTGACTATAGAAGATGGTGTGCTCATCAATCAAAGTCCTCCCTTCAAGAGGAACATAGGTTCCTCGGGCATTGAACCCGGGGCAAAGGTGTTTAGCCAACATTGTGATTAGACCTCCCATCACGAAGGTTTTAAGTTGAGATGTCCCTTGAGCAAAGTCATTGAACCTATTGAGTATCTCAAGTGGCGTATTGAAGTTATAACGCCTTACCCCTCGAACATTCAAATGAGACTCAAGAAAAGTTAAGTCGATGATAGTACACCGATCTTGCTCGTACCTCCCATTGATGCATCCGGCTACAAAGCGTTCGGTGAATCGAATCACCGGGTGTTGAATAGCAAATGTATAGCAACGCTTTATATGGGTAAAGTTCCTCCCGGAGATAGCTTTCCAAAGAAAATCCACACTAAAATTATCGGGCTTGTCGGTATAGGCGGTGGGTATTTGAAGACCGAAAACATAGGCAAATTCCTCAAGAGAAAGAACATGGTCTCGGTTGCATAACCTAAACTCCATGCCTAAATTGTTGCGGGCATCCGCCACAATGCGAAGGCTACTCAAGAATTCAAGGGTGAGACTAAGGTAAGTCTCTTCATGAGCATGGAAAAGGTCCCCAATGCCAAGGCCATTGAAGAACGCCTCGGTAGGGTACCTTATCTTAAGGATTTCCAACACCCTAGTGTCAACAAATTGAGTAGGTTCGTATTTCTTACCTAGAAGCTCGACGAAATTTTCGCGGTGGTCATCGGATATGAAGATCACTTCTTGGAAGTTGTTGAGTTGTTCAATACCGCCCCTCATTATCACATCTCGTGGTGTTGAAGAGGATGATCCCTTGCGCTTCTTTCCGATCGAATCAAACAATTTCTTGGCCTTTCCCTTGGAACTCATGTTGGTGATGGTGGTGATGTGGGTGATGTGGGTTTGGTGATTTTGAGGATTGAAGAGAGTGTTTTAGGGTTTGATAAGATGAGGAAATGAGGGAGAAGGGGGGTGTTTATATAGAAAAAGAAGGGAATCCGAACGGATAGGGTTGGACCTGACCCGCTTTTCTCGCGTGAATGATGCAAATCCGAGCGGATTGCAGACGGGACGGACGGATTCTCGATGGGCAAGACGGGCGTCTTCTGTAAAATCCGCGCGGATTCTAGAACAGAGAAATCTGTCGGCTGAGAAGCAGGGACAAGACGGGCGGATTTCTTACGGGACGGACGTCTTGAACAGGGCGGGCGGATTCCTTCGAATCCGCACGGATTCTAGCGCAGAATAAAATCTTGTTTCTGGACGTCGTTTGGGACGGGCGTCCCGTCGATAAGACGGACGGATTGTAAGGGACGGGCGGATTTCTTCGAATCCGCTCGGATTCTTCAGCAGTTTCAGCTTTTCTCTTCCGTGGGCCTTGAACGGGCGGATTTGCTTGGATCCGAGCGTCTCTGCTTCTTTCTCTTTCTTCTTTCTTCTTTCGTGAAATGATAAACCCCTTTTTCACTGATTTTCTCCTTTTTCCTTATCTTCTCTGAAATTTGCTCATAAATCATGTAAGATGACTCTCTCTCTCTTCTCTTTCATGCAAGAATTTAAATGCAAAAATAAAATGTACAATATTATACAAAACAAAGAGGTTCAAGAAATATCTTACAAATGGTGGTTTGAGGTAGGACTCCACCAAACTAGTTCAATTTGTAGAAATTCTTATCCATAGAGCTTAAGGCTCTTAGTAGAAGATCGAAAGCTTGTGAACAAGCTCCAAATAAGCATAAGTATGGGTTGCTCCACTTGAAGATGAAATTTGGCCAAGGAAGTTTGTAAAAAGCTCTTTTTCTTGTCTCCTCCTTGGCACTAGAGCTTTCTCGATACTTCAAGTAAATACATCCATGATTCTTGTTAAGATTAAGCATGAAGTGTGGTCCCTTTCCATCCGGGGACTTCCACTTACCAACTTCTCCTTCAATTTTGGTGATGAGGATAGCATTTTGATTCTTCAATCCTTCCAAGGTGGAAGGAGAGTCTTCATGACTTTGATGATTGGATACCGTAGGAGTTGAGATTATGGGTGCCAAATTTTCACAAGTAGCCTCACGAGCAATTTTCTCTTTGAGCTTTTTCACCAAATAACTCTTGTAAGACACTTTGGCTTTTTGAAGAAGATCTAACATATCCTCTTCAATGATCATTGGCTCCATGATAGGTGTCAAGTGGTTTTCATGAAGGATAAAGGAAGGACGTTCTTCTTCATGATAAGGTATCTCAAATGTTTCAAGGATAGGCTCCTCAAGCAAGGTAATATTGTGAATCCCTCCTCTAGGTTCATCATCATTGTTGCTATCTTTACGTAAATCATGAATGGGGGCTTCTTTTAGCTCTTTTTCCAACACCTCAATGTTCACATCAAAGGACACACCCTCATACTCACAAAGGCTAAGAACATTTGGTTTGCTCAACCTCATGTCTTCCTCATCAAACACAACACTCTCATAGTCACAAGAGCTCAAGGAATTTGGCTCCTCCCACTTCTCATCTTCCATGTCAAAGGTCACTACCTCAAACTCGCATTTATGCTCAATACCCAAAGAATGGTGGTGGGTGATTGCTTGGAATTCTTTTAATTGGGCAATTTGAATCCCCAATTCCTTTCTTTGGATAGCGATGTTTTTAAGAACATCTTCTTCCTTTCGGCTCTCTTCTAGCATTTGATTGAAGAAGTTTTGTTGGTCTCCCATCATTTGGAGGATCATGTTTTGAATGGGTTCATTTCTTTGTTGTGGGTGGGTGTGAAAGTGGTTGTATTGTGGCATTTGAAGTTCATTGTGAAATGGGTATTGGGTGGGTGGTTGTTGTTGATATTGGGTGTGGAAATTTTGATGGGAAAAATTGGGGTAGTGGTTAGGATTTTCATTGTACAAATAGTAAGGTAGGTTTGTATTGACTTGCTCCTCAAACTCCCCATACCCATAGTCATACTCAAAAGATCCACCACATACTCCATAAACCAAGTCTTGAGTCATCATAACTAAGACAAGGAGATAACTACAAGCATGGAAACTACACAAAAACGGTAAGAACAATCCTTGAGGAACAAGTTCCTCAAGCTGAAAGCACAATTAAAATAGACAAACAAGTAAGAACTTAATCACATAGCACCGTCCCCGGCAACGGCGCCATTTTGATGTGAGTGTCGTTGGGGCTCTCAATCAAACACATTTATAATACTCAACATACAACTAGTTAGCGGTAAGTCGAGGTCGATCCATGGGACGCTGTGCTTTGGGTTCTAAGTCTATCTATCTCAATTTATGCTAGTGTCACAAGTGATGGGGTTTGTAGTTGTGTCTATACTAATGCAAGCAATATAGTAAAACAAGAAATAAAAGAAGGATGTAAACAATTGATTAAGAGTGCTAGGATATCATGGGGTCATAGGGGATTCATGGTGTTGAACATACAAACATGTTTACAAAGTTGCAAGCAATTAATGTTGTGGAGAAACCGAGTTGGGTTATATCTTACGGTTCTTAGGAAGGGTTGGGTCCCGGAGCCGAATCGATTAGATTGTACAACACCTACAAGTCGACTTACTTTCCCCCTAATCAACTTTTATGCATGGTCTAACAAGACTCGAGTTGGTTTATATCTTACAAGTCAAGTTGAGTAGATAAGAGATGGTAAAAATGCAAGGATTCATAGGCTTAGCATTTCATCAAACATAACATGTGCATAAAGTTGACATCACAACAAGCAAGCAATTTAATCATGTGAACATATTAGATTAAGCATGAATCAATCCCATGTTGGTTTCCCCTAATTACCCACTAATCCTAGCTAAGAGACTACTCACTCATTATCATGGGAAACATGTCATTAATGGTGTCAAACATCACAACAAGTATAAACATGATAATAGAATGAAGAAATGAACAATAAAGATTAAAGAGTAAAGGGATTATACCAACTTGAGATGATTCCAAATAATAAAGCAAGAATAAAAGAAGAAACTTGATGATTGATGGAAGGTTGTCAATCTCCCAATAATAACCCAATAATCTTCAATTACCCAATAATAAACTTGAATAATAAACTTGAACAATAATTAAAGAGAGATTAATGTGTAATTTGTGGAAAGATTAAAGAGTAATCTATTCTAATCTACTCCTAATCTAATCTAAGGAAGGATTTTTCTAGCTAAGAACAACATAAAAAGGATCCCCCTTGATTATTTACAACTGGGGTATTTATAGTGGAAATTAGGGAGGATGCATTAGGGTTAACTAGGGGCTAAACTAGTAATTACACTTTTTTTAGTTGAGCAAGGAGAAGCCGGTCTCTCTTGATGGAAGGGCTTCTTTCTTTTTAACTTGGAGAAGACGAAACTATGCTGTGAAGAAATCCGTGCGTCTTTGGGGTCGGGACGGCGGATCTGGTCAAGGAATCCGAGCGGATTCATGGGAATCCGGACGGATTCTAGTGGGGCAATCCGAGCGGATTAGAAAGCGGGGCGCTCGGATTGTTTTGTGGAGACGGGCGGATTTAAGACAATCCGCTCGGATTGTTCTTCAGCCGTGGTTCATCTTCTTTTCTTCCCCTTTTTGCTCATTCCCATTTTTATTCTTGCGAGATTGGTCTTTAGTCCTTGCTTCCTCTTCATACTAGTCCATCCATTATCGTCAATAAGCTTCCAAATGTGTATGAAAAGACGGGAATTTCCGCCTTATTATCTCCTTTTCTACAAAACATATGAAATGCGATAGAAAAAGCAAATAGGAAGGTTTTGACGGATAAAATGGCCATAGAATGTTATAATGGTATGCAAAATAGGCTAAATTAGGGGACTAAATATGCGCAAATAATGTTCACATCAAAGGGCAAGCTGAGTCAGAAGTTCATCGGACCTTATGAGATCTTAGAGCGGGTTGGAGAGGTTGCATATCATTTGGCTTTACCAGCTGCGTTACAGAGAGTGCATAATGTGTTTCATGTATCTCAGCTGCGGAAGTACGTGAGTGACCCATCACATGTGTTAGAGGCAGAGAGCTTAGAGCTAGATGAGTCTTTATCATATCTTGAGGTACCTAAGCAGATTCTTGACCGGAAGGTTAGGAAGACTAGGATTGGTGAGACAGTTTTGCTTAAGATCCTTTGGTCTAACCACGAGACTGAGGAAGCTACATGGGAGGCAGAGGAGGCCATGAGAGAGCGTTACCCTTTCCTTTTTGATCAGGTATGTATGGTTACGGGGACGTAACCTTGTTTCTTTTAGGGGGGTAGGAGATGATCACAAAGAGTTTTAAGAGTTTTTATACCTTTTTATGTTGTGTCGGTATGGTTGTTGTCGTTGAGTCGGGTTGAGTTTGGGTTAGTAACATGTTTTATGCTGAGTTATGTTTTGGTTGTGGAGTCGGAAGTGTTGTAGTGTGTCTTTGTTTTGTTGTGGTTTGAACTTCAGGGACGAAGTCCTTTTTAAGGAAGGAAGACTGTAATACTACGGTTTTATGAGTCTCTGGGTACTCAATCGAGTAGGCCTTACTCTGTCGAGTAAGGGTGAGTTGCGTCTTAACAATAGTTTCTGACCTGTTGGGTACTCGATCGAGTAACGTAGATACACGATCGAGTACCTCAGCTACTCGATCGAGTAGCCGGTTTACGGGGGTTGATTTGTCGGGTTTTGTTAATAATGCGATTAAGTATATAATAACTTCCGCCACTTTTCTTTAAACACTTTTAAACCTAATTACTTTCAAAAAGAGAAATCAAACTACGTTCTTCGCTTCAATCGCATTGTTGGCAAATCCCGGAGCTTGGAAGGTCGGATTTTACCTTTCTTTATACCGTTGTAATCCTTGCGTCGAGGATAAGATCTATATACCGTTTTTATAGTATTTCGTTAAAGTTGGTTAAACCCTAATATTGGGAATTGGGGGTTTTGTTGTATTTTGTGATTGGTAGTGATTATATATTCGTATGTTAGGAGGAGGATTCGTGGAGGAAGCGTTTTGATATCAGCTGTGAGATCGTCTGATTGTGTTGTGCTTTCCAGGTAGGGTTTCCCTACTCAGTATTAGTCACATAATGTGTTGTAGTGTTTTGCGGTTGTTGAATATTATCATACTCGTATTGTGACGACTGCTGGATTTGGTTGCTGATAGTAGTTGTGATTGTTTGTATCTGTCTGTGTTCTTCGGGGTGCGTCCCTGGCTGAGTGGAGTCACTTGCGGGAGTGGCTTCACGCTCATGATTCGTCTTCTGTGGAACCCGCCACAGAAGGGATGTGCACATTAATGGATTTGAGTTTATCGCTCGATGGAGATGAGCGGTGCTTAGGTGGGATCGGCTACGGTCCCCCACTGGCGGCGAGGAGTGACCTGTTGCGATGGGCACTCTGGCAGGGCTACACACTTTAGTGTGTAGTCAGGATTGTGGAGTTGGGTTTGGAGTTCGAAGAATATCTGTGATGATTGAGTTGTTTGTTTTATTGTGTTGTTGGTTTATATAAATTATGTGATTAGTATTGACCCCGTTTAATGTTTTAAAAACTGTGGTGATCCATTCGGGGAAGGTAAGCAGTTATTGAGCAGGTATGAGTCGAGTTACTGGGATAGCTGGGATGTGCCACCGTCTGATGATAGAAGTCTTCCGCTGTAGCTTAGTAGTTTAATAAACATTTCAGTTAGTTGCTAGACAGTTGGTTTGAGAACTTGTATTCGTATTTTTGTTTTGGTTTTGGTTTTGGATTGTAACCTTTCGCTAAAGTATTACTATTTAAATGTTGTTTCGTTATTGTCTATTTGATTATCATTGCCTCGGGTAACCTAGATGGTAGCATCCTTATACCTGAGTGGTCCTGGTAAGGCACTTGGAGTATGGGGGTGTTACAGGTATATGTGTAACTGTTTACACAAACTTCAACTAGCATTCGTGTAACTCCTTGCACAAATTAAATAAATTTAAAACACTTAACTTCACATCCTTAGTTCTTCTCAAGTACTAAAGGATAATCGATCTAGCTATTAAGTGACCTTCAATTAACTTCGTTTAATAACAACTCGTAATACTCAAAGCATATGAATGTTATAATAATAATACATCATAGCATATTAAATTGATCGCGCAGCGGAATCAATTTGAATTAATTCTAATGAGTTCAACTTGTTTGAACCAGTCAATAATCTCATCTATATTAGACTCTCGATAAAACGCTTATATCCCTCCTTGATTTATATCTATAAATCTGGATACTTAAGATGCATTAATATTCTCCTAAGTCTTTTCATCATTCCAAATGATTAATATGTCAACAACATGAAAGACTCATAAGATCACCATACTCCCACTAAACTTCATGTGTAAACATAATTCCTCGACATCTCGAGAAATATTTTATAACATGATCAAACACACATTCCAACTCCTTGATGCTCTCTTAAGACTTCTTATTAAGTTAGCTATAATCTTATGATTGTAAGGATCTACAAAACTCACAAGACGTGTCAAATACACTTCCTCTTCTAGAATCTAATTCAAGAAGATGGTTTTGTCATCCTACTGTCAATTCATACAATTATGAAATGCAACAATTGCAAGTATATTCTGAGTTCATCGAACCATTGCAACTGGTGCAAACCCTTTGTCACCAATAAAGCTTTGTAAACATCTTTATGTTTTATCCAAGTCAATTACACTGAGGAGGTCTAACTTCTTCATGAAAATATACCAGTTCATTTACTGACAATTACACTTGGAGTCCAACTCGGATCAAGATGGCTTCAGGCCATTGCATAGAGTTGAAACAAGAAACAATCCTTTTGTAGGTTACAGGTTTCGTCACTTTCTAAAAGTAATACTATGTCATCACTCCTGATGAGTGATGAATTTAACCAAATCTCGTAGACTCCGAAGAAACAAACACTTAATCTGATCAGGAAGAAACATTTCTCTCCATATCTAATACGGAGTGAATGTGACTGTTTAAATGGTACTTTGATTTAGTGGGAAAAATAAATTAGCAGAGAAAATAGAAAGACGCCAATTGAAAAATCAAGAGGCTCAATAAAACTTGAAAAATATCAAACCATATCGTATAGGTTCGATATCTCCTTCCAACCACACGTTATCAAATAATGTGTGTTAGGGAAAGTTAACTTGTGATACTATATCATACTTCTTTTAGTGGAAAAACAAAAGTCATTACTTAGTTATTTCTTTCCACGATCGGATCATGAAACTTTGATCTTATAATCTTATTGGTTATCACATTAACTTTAAAAACTCTTTGAGTACATCAAAGGTTTCTCTTTATATCTCGTTTAGTAGATATAACAGTATCCACTTAATACGATGGTAAAAAAAGAAGTAAATATAACCTACTCTGGTTGAGATTGTTATTCGACCACACACACATCCATATGTAATTAGGGTCAATAACTCATATGCTCGATCTCCTTTTCAACAAAAGGGCATGAGTCATCTTGCTTTGAATACAAGATTCGCATATATCATAAGATTCATAATCAAATGATTCAAAGTGAATGCGTTTTCAATCCAGAACTAAGATTTGATCGGGGTCACCAATTTAATTTGAGCCTTTTATATTTTATATGATATATAAATTTATCTAGTTTAGGTCAAGAATAACCAATGATTGAATTGGTATAGTGATAAGATGGGTTTTATATATTATAAGATTGTTGATTAAGTGATTTTGGAGGAGCTAAATGTGTTATTTTATGCGGCATAGTGTGTTCTCAAGTTTAGCACTTGTTTCGTGCATATTACGTGTAATTGTACCGAGTTATCCGAGTATGGATGATCAAGGTAGGAACCGAGTTTGGAGTTTGATGAAGTCGGAGACCTGGGTTGAAAGCTAGAAGCTTGTTTTCACAAGAATAAGAAGATACAAGCGGTGAAAGAGACTAGCCTAGCAAGCCAAGCAAGCGTCATAGGTGGGTAGCCAGGCCACCCAGGCGAGCAACCATGGGAGGTCAGAATGTTATTAAGAAGCAGCACAGTAGCTAGGCTAGGGTGGCTATGCGCCTGGCGGGTCGCCTGCCAGAGGTGGCGGGTCGCAATGTGCTGAAGACGTGATTTACCTAATTTCGTTGCTTTATTTTTAGGAAATTATTATACATAAGACTTATTATTATTATTATTATTATTATTATTATTATTATTATTATTATTATTATTATTATTATTATTATTATTATTATTATTATTATTATTATTATTATTATTATTATTATTATAATTATTATTATTATTATTATTATTATTATTATTATTATTATTATTATTATTATTATTATTATTATTATTATTATTATCATTATTATTATCATTATTATTATCATTATTATTATCATTATTATTATCATTATTATTATCATTATTATTATCATTATTATTATCATTATTATTATCATTATTATTATCATTATTATTATCATTATTATTATCATTATTATTATCATTATTATTATCATTATTATTATTATTATTATTATTATTATTATTATTATTATTATTATTATTATTATTATTATTATTATTATTATTATTATTATTATTATTATTATTATTATTATTATTATTATTATTGTTTTAGAGGATTATCATTACTATCATTAGACAATACTCAAGAATCCTAATTCATATTTTTCTTAGAAAATTATGAAAAACTAATCCTCCTTTCTTGGATCGATAAATTGAAGCTATCGCTTAATTAATTATGAGATTGTACTTTCTTTCTGTATTTCTCAAGTATTGTTTATGTCTCTTGTTCTTATTTTATGATTATTGTTCCTCTTGCTAATCTGATCAATTGGTAATTGTTTTCATTAATCTATTGTAAGTTTAGAAATTGAATCCGTAATTGTTCATTTAATCTAGACTAAAGTAGCAAACTTTACTCTAATAATTTGTATGCGTTTAATCGTTATTAGGACGAAGTAGAGACTAGACATATAATTCGAATCGTTAACCGCGTGTGTTAAAGATCGTTATATTTATTGCTTCCTTGGATTGTTAATGCTATTGTTGGATTAAATCTAGACGCTTAGCTTATATTATTCAATAATTAGGGTCTTCTAATATCGCGTTTCGAGTTAGTTGACTATATTTAAGAGGAAGAAGGAAATATGTATTTCCACAATAAAATGCTTGAGAGTAATTGAATTAAAGACAATCGAAGACCAATTAGTTTGTTGATAGTGGATGTTTGTTGACCCAAGACCTTTTAATCATCTGAATTCATCGTATTTACTTATTGCTTTGTTTTATTAGTTCATTAGTTATAATCAATCAACCAAACCCCCATTTCTCTTGTTATTTGTACTCTATATTATTACACATTTAATTACATCGCCTTCTCTGTGGATCGATCCTTATTACCATATACTATATTTAGTTTAAGGTCATAAGTGTTATAAATATTATCTTTGGGAGCATACGACTTCTACTCACCAAATTTTGGCGCCGTTGTTGGGGAAGGCATTAGTTAATTTTTGTGTTTTGTAGTATAGAGTCTTAGTATATTTATTTAGTTTAATTTACTTGATAAATGGCTACTAAATATTTCCCCCAATATGAGAATGAACTATTTTATAAATATTTCAATAGGTTACATGGATATTTTATAAGTTGTCGTCATCCTTATCAAAGATGGGAGCTTTGTTATGTGATTTATAATGGTCTAAATAAGGAGACTCTTGGGAATGATCATTCTTTAAGTGGGGGGAATTTCATTAATGGGTTGAGCTATGAGGAAAAGTGGGAACTTTTTTAATATTTGGCTCATGACACTGAAGAATGGGAGCAATACAATTCAATCCCTATACAACCCCAACCCCTCTATTCTGGTGCTTCGAATTATCATGATAACTCACCTTTGTCTACTGAAAACATGATACGTACTTTAATGGTTGATGTGAATTCTTTTTGTGCTAATGTAACTCCTTCTCCATGTGAGACTAACCTAGTTAGTCAAGATTTAGAGGACCGAGTTGAACAAGTTGTTAATAAGTTTGATATGCGTGTGATACTTTTTTAATATTTGGCTCCTTCTCCAAGTGGCAAGCTGAGTATGTTGATAGTTTCATGACCCCCCTTCCCTTGAACCTGTGAAACACCCGTATAAAGAGAGTTATGTCGATAGTGATGAAGATGGTTTTTGGGATGAAGATGAGGAGGAGGATTGTTATAATTTGACACAAACATCACCCCCTCTCTATGTTTTTATGCCTATTGACTCCTCTTGTAATATTATTGAAATGAGACATTCTAACGATGATACATTGATTCATAATGATTTGAGTGATATCTTGAGCTTTGTTGATTCTTCAAGTGTGAATGTTGAGAATGAGCAAGAGAGAGTTGTGGTTGAGGAGGGTGAAGTCGACGAGGTAGAACTCGAGGTTCCAAGTTTTGTTGGAGATGACCATTCCATGATTGATAATTTTTTAGATATATTACCTGTTAGAGAACCTATGCTTTTAGGGAATGATTTCATGATTGCAAATTTCGAGGAGAACATAAATGAGGTAAATATGGAGGAGTTAATTGAGTTCTTCCCTAAAAAGGAGGAACCATTCACGACTCGTCTTAAGGAGCTACCCCACTTAGTTCTGAATGCTCCTTATATCTTATCTTTCTCTTATTTGGTTTTTCTTAGACCCAGGTCATCATACAAGGAACCATATCGGGACAACAAAGCTATTTTTGAACAACGTAGAGGTTTGGAGTATCTTTTATATGTTTGTACCTCTTTTGTTCAAGAATTGTTACAATTGATATTTTGTTATTATCATTCATCTAACTTGTTTGCGAGCATGTTTGATAAACTACTCAAGGCATTGAGTTGTTCCGCAATTGACAGACCATTTAGTTGAAGGAGATTCTTGAAAGGTACATTTCTAAACTGTTATTTAAGTCGGGTGGTGTACCACCCCGCGAGATGTCGAGCCAACGACGTTAAACAAAAACGCTTTTGGGAGGCAACCCATAGATTTGTGTGTGCAATTTTTACAAAAAAAAAACGGAAAGAAAAAAAAAACAAATTTCAAATTCCAAAAAAAAAAAACGAAAAATCAAGAAAAGGAAAAAAAAGCAATCGGAACTGCCTTGATTTCTGGTGTTGGCGACATAAGAAGGGAGACATAGAAGGTTGGTTGGGTAGGATAGAGGCTATGGTGTGGTGTAACCGCGGTGCGTTGTTGTGGGCACCTTGCTATTGCGGTTAGATGGTTTGTTGATTTGGTGTGGAGGAGATTAGGATTGACCATGTGAGCTCGGAGTTGTGGAGGTATTTTATTTATGTGCAATTTGTTGCTGGCACATATGTTCTTAGAGCTACTTGGTCATTTGTTAGGATGGAGTAATAAGGGGCGTTAGTCTTCTTTGGTTACTCTTATCCTTTGTTGGCTTTGTGTGATTGTGTTTTATGGAAAATGCTAATGGCCAAGTGTGGGGAGGAGGTGTGGTGCGTGGATTGCTCTATTACACGCGATGTTGAGGCTTGATATATCTATTTGGTCGTCTGGAGTTTTCTCTGTTGAGGTTTGTTCTTTTTCCCCTTTATTGTGTCCATGCCACATTGAGGACAATGTTTCATTCAAGTGTATGGAGGGAGAATCGTTCTGATTTGTATACATTTGTACTTGTGTGGTGTTATTTAATTCTGTTATTTATTTCAGCAAAAAAAAATATATGAAAAAAAAAGGAAAAAAGATGAAAAAGAAAGAAAAAGTATCCCGGCTAGGTGAAAACCCGATAGGGCGCCTAGGCAAGATTGGGATGTGGCCGAGGACGGAGTGAAAACCCTCAAGGGCGCTCCGGGTAAAATGAAGAAACGAGTTGCGTGCCACTGATAGTAGAGTGAGGTTGAAAAAAAAAAGATATGCTAGAGTGAAAACCCGCAAGGGCGGGCGCTCTAGGCAAAATGAGAGATTTTGGTAAAGAAAAATTCTTCCGATGCTATTTAATCTCTCGTTGCTATATTGAAGACTATCTCGTGCAAGCGTTGTGAGTCTTATTGATTTTCTTGTACTTCTGTGGATCGGTGTTGGTATGAGCTTCCATATATCCTTTGAGTTTACTCGAGGACGGGTAACGGTCTAAGTGTGGGGAAGTTGATAAGACGGGTTTTTTATATTATAAGATAGTTGATTAAGTGATTTTGGAGGAGCTAAATGTGTTATTTTATGCGGCATAGTATGTGTTCAAGTTTAGCACTTGTTTCGTGCATATTACTTGTAATTGCACCGAGTTATCCGAGTATGGATGATCAAGGTAGAAACCGACTTTGGGGCTTGGATGTTTGATGAAGTCGGAGACCCGAGTTGAAAGCTAGAGGCTTATTTTGACAAGAAGAAGAAGAAGATACAAGCGGTGAAAGAGACTAGCCTAGCAAGACAAGCAAGCGTCACAGGTGGGTAGCCAGGCAATCCAGGCGAGCCGCCATAGGAGGTCAGAATGTGATTAAGAAGCAGCACAGTAGCCAGGCTAGGGTGGCTAGCCGCCTGCCGGGTCACCTGTCAGGGGTGGCGGGTCGCCATGTGCTGAAGACGTGATTTACCTAATTTCGTTGCTTTGTTTTTAGTAAATTATTATACATAAGAGTTATTAGTATTATTGTTTTAGAGGATTATCATTACTATCATTAGACAATACTCAAGAACCCTAATTCATCTTTTGCTTAGAAAATTATGAGGAATTAATCCTCCTTTCTTGGATCGATAAATTGAAGCTATCGACTAATTAATTGTGAGATTGTTCATTCTTTCTTTATTTCTCAAGTATTGTTTATGTCTCTTGTTCTTATTTTATGATTATTGTTCCTCTTGCTAATCTGATCAATTGGTAATTGTTTACATTAATCTATTGCAAGTTTAGAAATTGAATCCGTAATTGTTCAATTAATCTAGACTAAAGTAGCAAACTTTACCCTAATAACTTGTATGCGTTTCATCGTTATTAGGACGAAGTAGAGACTAAACATATAATTCGAATCGTTAACCGCGCGTGTTAAAGATCGTTATCTTTATTGCTTCCTTGGATTGTTAATGCTATTGTTGGATTAAATCTAGACGCTTGGCTTAGATAATTGAATAATTAGGGTCTTCTAATATCGCGTTTCGAGTTAGTTGACTATACTTAAGAGGAAGAAGGAAACTTGTATTTCCACAATAAAGTGCTTGAGAGTAATTGAATTAAAGACAATCGAAGACCAATTAGTTTGTTGATAGTGGATGTTTGTTGACCCAAGACCTTTTAATCATCTGAATTCATCTTATTTACTTATTGCTTTGTCTTATTAGTTCATTAGTTATAATCAGTCAACCAAACCCCCCCTTTCTCTTGTTATTTGTACTCTATATTATTACACATTTAATTAAATCGTCTTCTCTGTGGATCGATCCTTATTACCATATACTATATTTAGTTTAAGGTCATAAGTGTTATAAAAATTATCTTTTGGAGCATACGACTTCGCCTCACCATATAGCCATAGATCAAATCATGGCAAATTAGGGCACAACATTTGTTTATATCACATGAGTGAAACCCTATGTGTCTTACATAAAACCTTTATTAAAGTACAATTCTCAACCCAAAAAAACTAGATTAAGTACATAATAACATTTATATGTTTCATAATGAAATGATAACTACCCTAGTTCCATTTCCTATGAGAAGGTTGACATTAGTTTAAGGCTAATCGTCACACAATTATCATCCCATGTACAAAAACCAATAATAATAACCACTATCGATATCAAATATTGATGAAGTGGTACAAGTATAACTAATGTCAATCATATAAAAATCTAGAGAAGAAGGAAACTTTTATAGGTGTCACACACCCAACTTTCTTATTCTCCAAAAAACTAGGGGTATTATATCTACTAGTGTCATACATTTTTAAAGACAACAAGTTTGGTCAGGATTGGCATCGCACTAAGGTTAGGTGCTACTATTCACAATAGCTTAGCATTAACCTTTGCTTTGAGCCAATTCTTTAACCAAACCTAATTCTTTCTTGAACCTCATCCTAATCTTAACTATTAAGATATACACATCCCTCTTAGAGCTCCCACTCACTTCTAAGAAACTTTCTAAAGTGAATGTGATAATTAGTTAATCATGATTTCAAACAAATCATATTACCAATTCTTTCCAACGTTTTTATGTACTCAAACAATTTAAGTATGTGTAACCATTTATCTCATGAGCAATAAGATTGTAGCATCGTTGTTGTAAGTAAAATGATATTGCAAAATCAAAACACTTTTGACTAAGGTAATATCTCTTTCATACTCTTCATAAGAGACCCTTACAACGAACAATATGAGGATCAAAAGAATTGCAAATTTTTATCATTAGCTATGGTGGTAAAACGGAGAAAGGTTGAATAATCGAAAATTTAAGTTATCGTATACACTTTGAAAACTATTTTCATGCCTAACGGATTATCGATTCTATAGATTCAGGAGCGAATTGAAAATTAGCCATTGGGCGATATAAAATAGTAAAAAACGGATTTATATATAATGATCTCTCACCTAAATTTAACATTCATCGTAAATAAATACTTGAAAAACAATTTTATAAAGTTTGAATACGCATTTATATAATGATCTCTCACATGGCGAATTCTCGATAATTTTAATTGACAACAGTCGTAAAAACGAATAAAAAGCATGTAATGGCGATTTGGCATGAATGCATAATTAAAATACATGTAAAAGACAATTTCTAGTATGGCCTCCTAAACTAGTTAATCTAATTAACTATTACAACTTCGGAAACCAACTCCTTGGTCCCTTGAACTTTATTGGAACGCCTTCCAATATAGCTTGGTCTTTTGGAAACTCCGGTCTTCATCGGAACGTCTTTCCGAAAGACTCCATCTTTAAGATTCCCCCCGTCTTCGTAACAATTAATTATAAGTATAAAAAGAATTACATAACAATTCCTATTATACATTTTTAGAATAAAAATAAAATAAATCTATTAATATTACAAAACAGCGATACGAGATCACAAATAATTACAAACCAAATCGGTATTCCCTTACATTACGAGAAATACCGATTTCTAACTAAGCCATACTAGACAAATTACATTAATAAATTACATAAAATTCAATGGCATTCATCTAAAATATGCAGAATATAAATCATATTTAAAAATGCCCTAAAATGCCAAATCGCCCTAAAAACCCTTGGTTTGATATTAAGCTGGTAATTTTGGTTAATTAAGCGATTTTTAACAATTAAAAATCTCACATTTGTACTTAACTCAAACATTAAAAATCTCAAATTTGTACTTAAATCAAATTTAAGCACAAGATAACATCCCAACCTGTTTTGAGACTCAAAACGTAGTCTTCACTAATTTCTTAATGATTTCATAACCTTTTATGAAAAATTGCTAATTAAAACTTATTTAATCATAACTTTTATGAAATAAATCCAAATAAATAAACAAAATTATGAAAATTGTAAAAATAAAAATTTTGTTTATACTGTAACATTTTCAGGAACTAGAAATTTCAAAACTTTTGTCTAAAAATTTATTTTGTATCAAATACACAATTTTAAACACGGTTTTCGCAACTTTTACGATATAATTATAAATTAAACATAAAAATCAAAAAAATCATCAAATAAAAATTTTTAATATTCTGGAATATTTTCCAGAACCTTAAAATATAAAAAAAATTCCAAAAAAGTTTTATTAAAATTTGATAAAATTATGGTTACATGTTATCGATTTTATCGCATAAAAACCAATAAACATGCAAACATTAATCAAATTAATTTTTTAAGTTTATATCCAATGTTTAATACATAAAATTAACCTTAGATAAATTTATCATGCCAAAAATTACAATTTAACAATTTTTAACCAATATAATCACATTTTTTTGATATTTAACTATTAAAAATCAATAATCATGCAAAATTAATCAAATTAATTTTATAATTTTTTATTACTCTAAAGTATCCATGTTTATTTGAATATATTAAATTTTATTGCCTGAATTAACTTGCAAATATTTTTAGTTAACTATTAACCAATTTTATGCATATTAAGACGGAAAAATCTATTAATTAGCAATAAAATTCCATAATTAACCAAATTTGGCCAAGACCATTTTTAGGTCAGAATGTATACATGCAACAAAAAAATTTCGTGCCAAATAAATTTTTACACAAAAATTACGATTTTATAAAGTCATCTTATAACTCGATGAAATGGTCTTAAAGCGACATGCATGCAACGACTGAGCTCTGATACCACTTGAAGGTACTAGACCCATAATTAGACACTTCTAAGTAGTTAAAATACTTTTTAATTTAGTCTTAGTGATCTAGTTACATGCAACCTTATAAGATGACTAAAATGATATAAGAAAAGTATTCCTTACAATGCTTAAGGAAAAATTTGGGCACAACACAAGGACTCCTTCTCTGTATTGTTCTTGAGCATAAAACATCATGGATGATCCTCCATCTTCAAATTTCCATAATAGGAAATCTCCTCTTCGATGTACCTAAGAGTAGCCCAAAATATACTATTATTACTAACTAGATAATAGTAGTATAAACTCTTGTATATTATTATTACAAATATTATTAGTCTAATAATATTTGATGTATAATATTATTTGTGAATTTATTTGTTGGATGATCAACATTTTGATCAACTTTTGATGAGAAATAATTAAGAAAAATAAGACCCCTTGCCTAAAAATCAACTCTTATAATGTCTAATGAGGGGGATATATATGGGCAAGTCAAGGGACAACACTAGAGTTATGTGTCAACAAACTTGACACGTGTAGTGTCCATAAAAAAAAAAAAACAGCCCACTTGAGTAAAAATTGGTCCATTTCGATTTTCGATATTTGTCCCACAAATGCTTATAAGTCTTATATTTAATTATCTTATATAATTAAATATTAATTCGATTATTTAACATTTAAAGAATACAAATTAACAACTAATAATCAATTAACTATTAAGTAATTATTACACCATTCTATCAATATAAAATGTGTCTTTGGACCTTTATTAGCTACTTTTTCAACCTTTTGTAAAATTAAATAGCTAATTACTTCCGCCTCAAAACATATACATATACCGTATAAAATTAATTAATTAACTATTAATTAGTAAATTCTAAATTAATATTTATTAATTAAATATCATATATTTAAATAATAAATCCTCTTGGCCCGAGTTCGTAACTTGTCATCAAAAATAAATTCACTTGACTTAATAAAAGTTAATATATACAAGATACTAGTTATACTATATCTTATATAAATAATTAGTCTATCTATTTGGGCATCATCCTATAGGTGTGACCTAAAGGGATCAGCTGATCACCGCCGTCACACGACAGTAAAGTCAAACTCTAGTCAGCCGCTCATTACCGATTAACGTTGACCAACTGACAAATATATATAATATAAATCCCTGATATTCCTTGTACGAGATTTAGTATGTAGACGCACTATTGAGGAGGACACTACTCCAACAGCAATTTCATAACCTCCGCTTTTATAATTTCTTGCATGTGGGGGTTTAGTCTCATTTGTCCTTGGATGGTAGGTCTATGGTCTTCCTCTAGATGAATCCTATGCATGCAAAAGTCGGGACTCATTCCCTTAAGGTCATCTATACTATAACCCATTGCCTTCTCATGTTGTTTCAACACACCAAACAAACTTTCCAATTGACTATCATCAAGTTTTACATTGACAATCACGGGTTTGGTTTTAAACTCATCAAGGTAAGCATACTCAAATTAGGGGGAAGGGGTTTTAGAGTTGGGGTTTGTACCTCACTTTCTACCTTTGAAGGTTCATTAGGAACATCTTCCACCTCCATTACACATTCCACCCTCATTACATGTTCTACCTTGGTTGCTTATTCTTCCTTAGTGGATTGTGATGCTTCCTTGAGAATGTCATTTATCCGCATAGATTGCTCAAGAGTGAGCTCTTTGTTGGCTAGAGCGGCTTCAAGGAGGTTTACTTCCAATGGCCAATGTTATTTTTTGGCCTCACTTGCTTCCAAGCCCTCCAATGCTTGCAAAGGGTCTTTGATGAGAGTAGTACTCGCATGGTTCTCTACACAACAATCTATAAGATCTATCTTATAAAGTAAACTAAGAGAAAAAGGTGAGAAATACCTTGAGGAAATTCTCTTCCTCAAGGCAAAGAAAGACTTAACTAAAAGCAACAAATAACAACTCAATTGAACATCGTCCCCGGCAACGGCACCATTTTTTATGCGGTCTAAAACATTATCGTCTAAGCTAACCGATCAAAATAAAATTTATAAACTCAACTAACTACTCTTAGTAGAGCGCAAGTAAAGGTCGGATGCCAAAGGACGAGTATTGAGTTAAGTTACCGATTTAAAAGTAGCTAAGTCTTGGGGTGTCACAATTTAGTTTGGGTTGAGATGGTTATCTAAACTACTAGAACGAAAGGAAACAAGCAAGCAAGCTAAACTAAAATAGGAATGTAAACAATTGATGAAAGGCACTAGGGTATCATGGGTTCATAGAGGATTCATGGTGATGATCATATAAACATGTTTACATAGATTCAAGTAAGTTATTGTTGTAGTGGAATCGAGTTAGTTTATGTCTTACAATTCCAAGGAAGATTTGGGTCCCGGAGCCGAGTCGGTCCAGACTGTACAACACCTATAAGTCGACTTAGTTTCTTCCTATTCAAATATATGGATGGTCTAACAAGCCTTGAGTTAGTTTACAAGTCTTGTTGAATGGATAAGAGATTCATGCAAGGTTGTTAATCAAGCAATTCATCAGGCATAACATGTGCATAAGTTGAAACTAGAACAAGCAATCATTCTTTATGAAAGAATATTAGATTTAAGTATGGATCTACCCCCATGTTTTAGTTCCCTTAATCCCCCATTAAACCTAGCTAAGGGACTACTCACTCATGATCATAGAAAGCATGCTAATAATGATGTCAAACATATTAACAAACTTGAACATGATACAAGAGTAAGATACTAAACAAAGATTAAACAAAGAGTACAAAAATGATACCGACTTTGGATGATCAAAATAGAATGTAAAGAATAATTGAAGAAAACTTGATTGATGATGAAGAGTTGTCAATTCTTCAATAATCCCCAATATAGTCTTCAAATTACCCAACTAGATCTAAAGTTCTTGAACAATAATTAGGAAAGGATAAAGATGTAATTAAGCTAATTGATTTCCAATATACTCTAATGACTTGGTCCTAATTTCGTAATAAAATGGAGTATTTATACTAAGTACAAGTAATAGGGTACCTAAGGGCTTAAATGACGACTAAGTCCCTAAGAAGAAGATTAACGCCTTGCAAGTCCCATGAGGAGTCCCACAACCTGCCTATATTGGGCGCTCGTGTTGCTTGAGGATTCACTCGTCCCAGGCTTGGGACGCCCGGATTTAACCTTGGGTCACCCGACTTGAGGTCGGGACGCCCGGATTGTTGCACAGCTTGGCTTCTCTGAGCCGTGGGGGTTTTCATCATTGCCCATTTTATTTGGTTTGTTAACTTAGACCTTTAGTATTAGCATCCTCTTTGTTGCTTGGTCGTTATGTGCGATCAATTTAGCTCCGCTTTTGCGTCCATATGCGCAAGGCTTAGCATCATCCCCTACAAATGGCACTAAAACCTCATAGAAAGTGCAAAATAGGGAACATAAGATAGAAATGACCCTAATAAGTACTAGAAAGAATGGAAACGAGGCTAGTTAAGGGACTAAATGTGCGCAAATACGAGCCACATCAATAATATCGAGGGTGATTGGTCGTGTTAAGTATAGTGATTTTGGGCTTATTATGGTGTCAAGGTCGTTCAAAATAGCTTCTCAAATAGGTATGATTATACGCAGGACTTGGGCTTTCAGGGATTTCCTTTGACCCGAACTCTTTGAAGGAAAAGTTTGTTTATCTCTTTATTCATGGAATTACGCTTCTAGCAAGGAGTAGTTTCTTCAGCTATTCTTTTTCTTCTTGTGTATATGATATATGATTGTTCTCTTTCATTGTATTTAGATTCCTGATGATGGAGTGCTAATGTCTGGTCAAGCTCTTGCTATTGATGAATCAAGTATAACAGGAGAGAACAAGATTGTAAGTTGCTTAAAGTTATAAGTTCTGTTGATAATGCTAGCAATGATTTGAACAATATTTGACTCTCAGTTGGAATTCTGCAGGTTTCTAAGAACCATAAGTCACCTATTATATTGTCAGCTATAAAGTAGCAGATGGCTATGAAACTATGCTGGTAGTGATTTCTATCTTAAACTTGTACATGTGATGACTGACTTATGTTTTAATATAGAACTAATGCGCTATTGAGTTCGTTTAATATCGGTTAAGCTGCTTAGAATGTGTGAACTTGGTTTGATGCCTTGTTTGAGAGAGTACATTCATATAGTCATTTTTTAGCATTAGTTCATAGGTATTATAAAGTGATAAAACTTTTCCTTCAAAGAGTTTCAAAGAGTAATTTAATATTTGCTCAAATAGGTAAACTCGTGACAAGTATGTTGTAACTGTTGTATACTATGACACCGTTTCCCAACTGTTATATCTCCAACGATAATAGCACCGAATTTGACAAATACAGATGGCGTAGTCCAGGAGCTTCTATATTTGCAGATTCAAACCTACACGGATTCAGATGATGATTCATGTTAGCTGACCCTATCCTTTGTTGAGACTAGGCTTTGTCGTCATTTTAGAGGCCTCAGATGTCACACCCAGTATCAACCAAGGTAACATTCTGTTTCTCTTTTCACAATTTGATAGATGTTTGATGATTCTTTGTTATTAAGGACTGATTGTAAGCTCTTGGAAAATCCTTGTTGTATTGTTATTGAAGTTACTTTGATGTTTGACTCACTTTTGTATTGCCTGAGTCATTTCATAATTTTTTACATGCTATTTTGTTGGGAAGCTGGCCTTTCAAATACAAGAATGTGAGGGGTGCAAGCTAAGTATTGATGATTCGATTCTCCTACTGATTTCTGACAGCTTATTATCTGTAGTTCATATTGCTTAAAATTCTTTTGTGAAGTCTAATATGTTTTTTTTTGTCTGTTTTCTTTTAGGCATGGAGGGACAAGGATTGTGCCTAAGAAATTTTTGTTGTGTGAAATCAATTTGACGGATGCTGCTTGGAGAAAATTTGTAGCTTTACCTTTTGCACCGAGTAGAATATGCTTTCACCAAAAAAAAAAAAACCGAGTAGAATATGTTTATTTTTTTAGCTAAGTATTAATGTTGATTTGTAATGTTAGTTGTATGTTAAATATTGGTTTTGTAATTAATTATTATTATTATGTTAATTAAAGAACTTACAATTATAATGAACATATTTTTGTAAATAATTTTTTAAAAAAAAATTAATTGAGAAACAGCTACGGTTGTTGAAAGTGAACCGTAGCCTAAAGTGACTTATGGCTACGGTTTAATCTTAATAACCGTAGCCATAAGTCACTTTACGCTACGGTTCCTATTAATAACCGTTGCCATATGTCACTTTAGGCTACGGTTCCTGGCCGTAGCCATAACTACTTGATCTAAGGCAACGCCTCGATTTACTACGGTCGGGAAACCGTAGCCAAAAGTCGTTTTTAAGCATAGCCAAAAGCAATTTTTGTACTAGTGTTCTAAGCTAGATCAAATTATCTCTCAGGTAATTAAAATCTTGGACCGAGACCAAATTGTTTTGACACGTTGGATCCTAGCGAGTCAGAATGAGTCAGTTCAACTTATTGACCATAGTCATGAAATCTAGAAAAGTGATAACCCCCCCCCCCCCCTCCCCCTCCGGAGGGTTGATCAGAGTAAACCTGATGAAGGATCAACGTTTAGGCCTCGTTTTACAAGAGCCAACCCCTCAGCAAAAAAGTGTCGTATAACGGTAATGTGTCCTCCCCATAATCCATCAATTTCAATGCATTTCATAAGGACGCCACAATAGGCGTGATTGAATGTACATATCACCACCAAGTTCAGGAAAAGGTAGTCCATGTCATCGAGCAAGTGTCTCCTGGAAATCAAGATTTCCAAGTCACAGTCCTATTTAATGCCGGACAAGACTCTTCTAAGCATAAGGAGCTAATGCAAACCCCATCCCCTTCCAAAGGTACCCCCCCCTCCCCGAAAATGATCTCAGAGAGCTGACACCACTAACAGTGTCATAGCTCAAACTGTAATACTACGGTTTTCTAAGTTGGTTACTCGACCGATTATGGCTTACTCGCCCGAATAATAAGTGTGTCATGTGTTTCGGGACAGTTTACTGCCCAGGAATACTCGGCCGAGTATGGGAATATTCGTCCGAGTAGAGGATACTCGGCCGAGTATACTCCATATTTGACCGAGTATCCGGTCTGATGAGTATTAATTATGCGGTTTGATTTAGAAAGGATTAGAGTTTATTTATGACGCGTTTAACAGTTTCTAATCACTTTTACAAAACCTAAGCAATACAACGTAACTCTAATCCTCACCAAATCTCTCTCAAGTACGTGGATCGTTAGCGAGTCTTCTTCATCATTCATTACATCATTGTGTCGGTAAGCTTTTGATTTCATTATTCCATTGATTTATCTTTTAGGGTTTGCCCTAATTTGTGATTGGGGGAAAAGGGTTTTGCAAATGGTAATTGGAATTATGTGATTGTTGTTACGCGAGGACTTCGTAGAGGAGCCATTCTAGCTTACTTGTGTAGCTCATTGCAGTTGTGCTAAGGTAGGGTTTCCCTACTCGATTTACTGTTTAATTGTTATAAGATTGTGTGGTAATTGTTGTACGATTGATAATATGCTTGATTGTTGTTGGTCTATTGGAGTTGGTGTTGGTGTTGTGATGATTGATGGGGATGTTCGCGAGGGGCGTCCTCAACTGAGTGGAGTCACTTGCGGGAGTGGCTTCACGCCCTAGTTTTGCCCTCTATGGAAGCCGCCACAGGAGGGGATGTGCACATTATTGAACAGGGTTATCGCTCGTTGATGAGTGGCGGCTTAGGTGGGAACGGATGCGGTCCCCTACTGGCAGGGCTACACACTTTAGTGTGTAGTCAGTTACATGTTGTGATTGGGAGTTGGAGGTGGATGTGATCAGTTGTTTGTCTTTTCGTACTTGTCTTATTTTGATTATGCAGTAAACTGACCCCGTTGTTGTTTTATAAAATCTATGGTGATCCATTCCGGGATGGTGAGCAGGTTGTGACAGGTGATGATGTTTACTAGCTATGGGGACGAGATGGGGAGTCACCACACGAGTCTAGCTGACGTTGTCATGACGTTTTCATGAGTTTATCATTCAGTTTTTATTTGTTGAACATTAGTAGCTTTTACTTTGGTTTTGGATTTGGAACATGTAAACATTTACCAGTTATACTTTAATAATTGTGTTTTAGATTGGTAACTTTGATATACTAACCTCGGGTAACCGAGATGGTGACGGTCTCTCATGCTAGGGTGGTTCTAGTAAGGCACCTTGGTATGTGGGGGTGTCACAAAGTGGTATCAGAGAGACGATTCTGGAATCTAAAACCAATGAACCCAATGAACATAGGGAGTCCAAATAAAATGAACCCGGGGAGAGTTGTTTGGAGCTACCGCAAACACTTGGGAGACGTCCTGAAGTCGCATTGAGGCCCTTATGATCTCAAGCCGGTCACATAGGGAAGTCTTGGGAACTGTTGTATGTTTGAGTCATGTGTGTGTAGTAAATGTAACTTGAATCTTGTGAAGTTGTTGGATGAACTGATAGTAGAATTGGAACTTGGTAGTATATGAAAGGTGAATTGCGAACTTGTATATGTTAAATCTTGGGCGTGAAATATGTTGAGCATGTTAAGTTTTTACTAAGTGGCTTTTGAAAGGGTAGTTGTGAATCTGTATATACCTTGATAGAAAAGTATGTTTATGTATGATAGTGTAGATACCCAGTATCTGCTGAGACTTCAACAAACACCCGATGATTATCGGACTACAACATGCTTTGGAATCGCAGCGTTTCATCTACAGTTCGTGTACAACTTTACGTCGCAAAGCTTAAAACGATTTCGAAAATAAAACATTTCAAAACTTTTCAAAAGTACCTGGAGTGTTTAATGCATGCCGACGGGGTCGCAATGACAATAACTAGATTCAAAACAGACACCGGACCAAAAATCGACTCAAATTTCAAATCCCCACTCCAACAACGAGTCAAACACAAAAAATAAACCATTCAAATGCTTCCATGTTAAGATTTCCGGGGATCATGAATGGTCAAGTACCAAACATGTGCATATAAATCCTAGGATAGAACAAATCATGATTGCATTTGCGTGAAAGCGACAAGACACCTCGAAGACGTGCGACGTGGCTCGCGCCTCTTTGAGCAGCCCAAGTGGCCACGTGGCTCAAAACTCACACAACCACTCATTCTCCTATAAATACCCCCCAAATGCCACCTTTTGAGAACTTACGCGAGTCTCCGCCCCCTCTTTTCTCCCTTAAAATTCTCGACTTGACTTCCTAAGTCATAATCTGACACGTGTTTACGACCTACTGATCATAAACGCAAGCCTTACACATTGTTTGGTACCGTCATTGTGTATTAAATCACTTGGCCGACCATTTCGACCACTACACCATCACTAAACTTAATAAAACACTCTTTTTACTTACTAAAATGGTTTTAAACCGAGTCTTTTCCGACCAAACGAGTTGATACACTTACGTCGGTTTCTCACCATAAGCCAAGCATGTAAGTATGAGGGTGTAAAAATCTTCTTTTATCATGTTTTTACTTGTTGCATGACTATAACATGTTAAATCATGCATAACATGGTCCAAAACATGGGAAGAATGAGCCAAAATCTGACTTTTTGGTTGAGGCAGAGGCTACTTACGTAGCACATAGGCTCGCGCCTAAAGCACCCTGCCCAGCCTTAAGTCTAATCCGTGTTTAGTCTCTTCTTTTCCTTTATTTTCATTTCATATTTGTAATCGGTTTTTACCATTTCAAGTATTTTCAAACAATTTTTACAAGTTTTTAACCATAAAACATTTTTCACCCTTGGTCCTTAATACCATGATGGTTTAATCCGTGTTTCGGTGATAATATTTGGTTAATTAGATTTAAAAGGTATTTTAAAGCCTTTTATTTCATTTCTTTATATTTTTGAAGGTATTTTAAAACTTTTCATCATTTCTTTACATTTTCAAAATAAATGTATTAGTCACCAATACAAAGTCATCCTTGGTTCTACATACCATATCGGATTTTAACCCGAGTACGATGATGAATATTGACTAATTATATTCAAATGAACTTAAAAAAATTAGTTCATAATCATTTTCAAAACTATTCATGTCAAACTTGCAAAGTCGAACCCGACATCGAACATCGTCAAAACAATGACGATTATTCAAGTCTCGTTCTTCAAATCAACACAAAAGCGGCCTAAACGGCGTTTTCTGTTGGAAAATGTGTCCTCAGCAATAGTGCGTTCACATAATTTAATATCATAATTAAATCTCATATTAAGAATACATAAGGGATGATTCATTATATAGTCAACTGATCAACATTAATCGGTAACGATTGGCTTGCTAGAGTTTGACGTTACTGTCGTGGGACGGCGGTGGTCAGTTGATCCCTTAAGGTCACACCTAAAGGATGATGCCCTAATCAGTAAAGTTGATTAATTGTATGACGATACAAGTTGATCAATTCCTTAAAATTGAACAATTCATTTGTGAGAGAGAAAATTGATATCTTATTGTAATGTGATTAAATAAGATTTATTTTAGCAATAAAAATACTTTATTACTAAAATTGCTTATTGTTTGAGAAACGATAGAGATAAGAATGAATGGTTAATTATAATTAAAAGATGTTGTGAATTATAATTATATGGCCCATTTTATTTATGTGATCAAGTATCACTAGTCAATTTGTTATATGTAATTTAATTAATTTGTAAAATGATATTTATGTCATAAATATGCATTAAATTAACTAATAACATGTAACATACTACATGTGACATATTGTGTGACAAATGACAAATTGACAAAATAAAATGGTAGTCCATTTTATGGTACATGGACCGAAATGGAGGGAAACATGGTGGTGTGTGTGGTTAATTATTTTATGTGATAAAATATTATGTAATCATACCCTTCATACAAGCCTTCTTACCTATTGCATCGTGAAGACAAAAAGCAAAAGAAAAAGATGCCATTTTGGCCTCTTCCCACCGGTTGCATGCTCTCCATAAGAGAACATTTTGTTCTCATCTTTACTTGTTCATTCATTCATACGTCTCATTCATACAAAATCTCTACAACTCTCACAACTCTCTAAAATGTCTTAGAATCTTCATAAATTTTTCATTTTTAGATTACTAATACTATTAGTATAATATATGTGTATTAGTAATCAATTTTAAGGTATACTACTAAATAAATATCTAGCACATGTTATTTAATAGTGATAAGGGCTAGTCTTGGGTGTAATCAAAAGGGGTGGCTTCTATACTTGGAGTATTTGGAGGACCATACTTATATTCATAATAGCTCAAGAACAAGTGAAGGTAGGAGACCTTACTTGTGCCCACAAAACCGAAATCAACAATGTAAGGGACATTGTTTTCTTATAAATCTCTTATTTTGTTATGCATGCACTAGATCTAAAGAACTAGAAATTAAAATGTCAATTTGTTCACTATTAGAAAAGTCTAATAATAGGTATATGAACCTAACAAGTGGAATCAGAGCATAGGATGTTGCATGCATAATCGGTTATTGTTTTTCCGAGTTAAAATGTTAACATATAAAACTAAAATTTTGTGATTGATATGAGCAAGCCACGAAATAATTTTGCATGCTATATATTTTGGTCCTAAAATGTTTTTAGGTCATTTTTATGATTTATGGAAACTTATAGCTCATTATAATTATTTTATTACATTTTTATGATTAAAATGAACTTTTATTCACTAAAATAAGTTAACCTTCACTACTGGCCGTGGTATTTTAGTATGACCTCACATGAATATTTTATGTATTGCATGTAAAATATCATATTAATGTGATTAATATTTCATGATTTATGAATTTTTAGTGTAAAAATGGCACAAATGGAGGTTAAAATGACTAAAAATGGTTAAACTTACTCTCTGACCTTGAAGCTTTTATATGACCTCACATGCATATTTTACAAGTTGTGTGTAAAATATCGTATTAATTGGATTAATATTGCATGATTTATGATTTTTATGAGATAAAATTGGATTAAAGGAGGTAAAATGGTTAAAAATAGTTAAATTTTGAATTGGGCCATGAAACTTTAATATGTTGTCACATGTATAATTTACAGAGTGTATGTAAATTTTGAGATGGAATGATCTCATTTTGCATGATTTATGAATTTTTAGTGTAAAAATGGCATAAATAGTGACTATTTTAGCATAAATAGCTACAACGAATTGTATGGCATGAGAAAATTATTTTAGATTGCATAAATATCCCACTTATCAGATATAAAGTTGTAAAATTAATGGGAGTAATTTTTGGATACTTTAGATGTTTTATGAGATAAAACCGATAAATTGCAACTATATTTTCTCAAAATTAATTCGAAAATTTTAACCATGATATTTGACATTATGAGTGTCATGGAAATATTCCAGAATGTTCAAAAATTTAAAATCCAAATTTTGAAATTATTGTAATTTAATTTGGATTTATTTCATAAATGTTACTCCCTCCTATTCTCTAACATCTTCCACATTTCCTAAAATGACAAATTCACTAAGATCTTCCACTTTCCTTATTAGTCTATAATTTGTGGTTCTTAGTATTTATGACCCCACATTTTCTCTCTTACTTTCCATTTCCTCCCTTTTCCACCACAAATCTCGATTCTCTTTAAAACTACCCAAAAAGCAATGTGGAACATCATAGTGAATAGGAGGGAGTATGATTTTAAGGTCAAAAATGAGCATAAAACTTAAATCAAGTTGAATTATTGTCAAAAATTGAGTGATGACTAATTTTTGAGTCCTAAGAGTGTTAGAATAATTAACTTGAGCTTAGATGTGAATTAAGTGTTAATTTGTGATTTTAAGAGGTTATTATCACGCATTTCCGTAAAACCGGGTTATATATACGATATAAGATAAATAGGGCAATTTGGCACATAATTTGGCATGATAGGTACATATTATAATTCTGCATATTTCAATTGTTGAATGTCTTTTATTTATATAATTTTGAATTATGTAATTTTATCTTAGTATGGCCTTAGTTTTAATCGATATTACCCGTAATGAAAGGGAATATTGATTCGGTTGTAATTTAATGTGATCTCGTATCACTTTTATTTCATTAGTTTTTCTATTTTACAAATGTATAAAAGGAATAGCTTTGTATTTTTATTATTATTTGTAATTATGGAGTATCTTCAAAGACGGTGCCATTCGGAAAGGTGATCCGACGAAGACGGTGTTCTTAGGAGGCGTGCAAATTGAAGATTCAAGGGACCAATGGAGTTGGTTTCCGAATATGTAATAGATTATTAAATTTTCTATTTTAGCAAGGCCATACTAGGAATTTACTTTATTTATTGCTTTGCATTTGTTTTAATATGTTACATGCATTGCCAAATCGCCATAATATCACATGCATATCATATCGAGTCATCGATCGTGTCAATTATAATTATCGTAGTTCACCGCTTTAGTTCACTTAAAACGTGATAGATAATAAATTGACAAGACCTCTCACATATAATAATTGAGAAATAGCCTTACGAAATTGTAGAAACCATGAATCCCAATTTCATAAGGGAGTTAAGCCGGCTTCACCGTAATACAAACCTTGTTACGTTGGGTAAGTGGGTAATAAAATGTTATTACATCGAAATTTGGATTGAGCTCAACGGAAGTATTTGTGACCGTAGTCGGATGTGTTCCGGGCTAAAGATGAAAATTAGAATTATATCGACCGAGAGTTCTAAAAGTAGAATCGATTAAGAGGTTAATCCACCGAGTTATATTACTAAGGGATGACTCAGCTCACCGTACCCGTATTAATATGAATTTGGATCTCGGGATCATTTATAATAGTTGGGTAGAGATCACTAGATAAATGCAATACTTGTTTACAAGTATTATTAAAACGATAGATGTTATTTATTTCGTTCATTTCCGTTTTTGTAGTTATTTATTTGCAATCGCTTCATCTAATAAATCCTACACCGATCACCATTAATTCATGGCTCGAATCATTCAATGAAAAATGCTTCTCGTATATCGACGACTCGATTAGAGTATTACGCTTTAGCATTGGTGAAGATGGGAATCTTTGTCTTTTTATACTTCTACACCTCCCACTCCCATACTCATGCCCACCTCTTAGGTAAGAACATCATATGAGCGGAATCTCACATATTCCAAGATATCCTTGTTTGATGAAACAAGGAGAAATATCAAATTAAGTGGGAGTTCTAGCAAGAGTGTCCTTGCAACTGAAAGGAGTATTGGTATTAATAAAGCAAAGGCAAAGATGGGTGAGAAACCCAAATCCGATTGTGAATTTGAAGTTGATAGTGAGACTACCACAAAACCAAGAAGGGTGCCCAATCCTACCATGAATGTCATTATTTTAATGTCATGGACCATTGGAAGCGTAATTGCCCCAAGTATTTGGAAGATATCAAAGTTGGACTTAAAACTCCAAGTGGGACTTGGAAAAGTGGAAAAGCTAAACAAGGGTGATGTGGATCGCCGACAAGGAAAGGGAGCTCGGGTAGCCGCCACTTCAAGAGAGATTTATGTACTTGTTTTAGCAAACAACTTCGAGTTGTAATCTACATAATTGTTATTATGTACCCACCTTGTCTAAAACATTATTTCCATTTCTATGTTAGACATGAAAGGATTTATTTTGTTGAGAATAGACATGGCTGTGAGCCATGTTACTTATCTTAAGATATACTTGTTTTAGACACTTCCAACTCATGCAAAGATATCTTCATAATACGATCCAAAAGTCTCAAATAAAGTAATTCAAATGATTTATCCATTTGGCCTTTTTCAATTAGGTTACATAAATGAGAAACACATTAAAAAGCTAGTGATGACTAGATTTTGAACCATTTGATTTGTCAATCATATGGAATATGCGAATCTTGTCTCCTTTGGAAAATGATTCGTACTCCCTTTGGTGGTAAAGGAACACGAGCAAGTGATTTGTTAGGACTAATACATGCCGATCTATGTGGTCAAATGAGCATCACCGAAAGGAGAGGTTATGACTACTTCGTCACTTTTACCGATGATTTAAGTAGATATGGGTATATTTACGTGATCAAATATTAAGTGAAGCTTTTGAGAAATTTAAAGAATTTGTGAAATAAAGTAGAGAACCAATTGCACAAAAGGAGTTAAAGCATTATGATCCGATCGTGGTGGCAAAAACAAAGTAATGAATTTTATTTATTATATATATGGTTTATGACCTTGTGTCACGACCCATAAGATCAAACTAACATGAGTCAAGTTGAGTTGTTGAACTCACTTTTGGGGATTTTTATTTTAATCTTGAGGGTCAACCTGGAGATACCTAGAATAGAGAGTCTAGTTAACAGTTGACATGGATAAGACTCGTATATAATGTCTACCGTAAAAGAGCTGGTCCTTTTGAGCTAAAGCGCCAGTCTAGAGGAACTCCTAGTACTCCACTACATATATGTTTGTGTCTCACAAAGCTATCAATTTAGAAGATAGAAGTATTTCTATGAGATAGAGTGGGAGTAGATGAGATCGTCACAAACATGTCTTATAGTTAATGTGTTACTTTGTGAAAGTAATGGAACTATAATCTATAAAGATAGAGTGGGAGTATAGTTCAGTGGGAGTTTTGCGCACATGTCTTGTTGTTAAAATATTGCTTTGCGAAAATAATGGTATTGTCCTAAATCGACTTTGTTACATATGAGCCATAGCATTACAATCCAAAGATTGTTACTCAAGAATAGATTCACTTAAAGGCAAGGGTCTCCTTAAAGTGAATAGAGCTTTAGAGTACTTAAATGCATAGATTGACATGAAGATGTTAATCAAGATAAATAATGTTAGGAATTGCCGCATTTCATTTTAATGAAGAATGGCAAATTAGATTAAAATTCGCTTTTCTAAAATGGAAATTTAGAGAAGGAAGTGTTTGAAACACAAAACCTTAGATGAAGATCCAAGAATCCTAACATATTATGCGTAGCTATCTTAAGTGATCACAAGATGGTGTTAAGCTAGCACTAAAGGATTATACTTTTCATTCATGTGATCATAGTGGATGGTTTCATTCACATGATTGAAGAATCATGATTATACATGAAGTTAAGTGGGAGCTAGAATTATTTTTCCATGTCTTATATGTTGATAACATATTAATTATTTAGAATAATGTACCAATGCTCTCTTCTGTCAAGAGTGAATGGGAGACTAGGAAAGGGTGCGATATATTCTAAGATTTCTGAATCTGTGTGAGAGAATATTGGCATGGGGTTAAGAGTCTTATGATGATAAGATCTTTCGTATCTATTGTACAACAAGGTTGAATGGGTTATTCATGATGATGAAAGTGGAATTACTATGATGGAGTCATAGTCGTTCACTGAACATATTAAGTTGTTGACTATATGAAATCGTTTGCCAATGTTTCCGCCATTAGAATGATCATGTATGCCAACAGACACACATGCCATGATGTGATATATGCCTAGGGCATGATGAGTCAATAACAAGATAATTCCCATGATATGGCTTGTGAAAGCCTTAAAGAACAATTGAAAACTTGTTCATATGTTTGGATGATAAACTAAGTTAGGTGTTAAGGGTTGCACAAACTTTAGTTTCCAAACTTAAAGGGATTTGTTGTAATCCTAGGCTGATTTTATTGACGAAGGAGTAAGAAACTAGAAAAGTGTTTTAGTTTCGTGCATTACAAATTTTACAAAAGAAATCTAAGTAAATTGTGATAAGTTGGTCAAGATAGGGATTAAGAGCGAATCCATCTATAAATGACTTTATCACAAGTTATGTGATAACAGTGGGAGCATCTTTCCAGTTAAAGAGCCCAAGTCTAGTAAGAAGACTAGACAAATACTTAGAGATAAATTCAAGTTATTAAACATAACATTGAATAAAAGGAAATAGCAATTGACAAAGTTGGAATTTATGGATATAGGGTATATCCACTTGCCAAGCTTTTATTGCATTTCAACCAGTGTAAAAGGTACACTATAGATTATAAGATATGAAGTAGTAATAGGGTATTGACTATTCATATATGATAATCGCATTTATCGTTTGAGTTTCATTAAGCTCACCCGTTACCTTGTCGTATCCGAATGGGTTGTAGAGACAAATTGAACCCCATTAAAGTGAACTGGACTGACATGGTATACGCCCCTAGTTACTTATATGAGGTGACGACTCGAAGTGACTAGAGTGTGATGCGATTGATGGCAAGTTCAAGTGCCATAGAGTCATATTGGATGACTAATCGATCACATAGGCAGACTATATGGGACACTTTGTCGGGCCGTGACCGCTTATAGAGTTTTGGTAATTCATAAAGCCTGGTCGTGGCAAGAGCTCTATAGCATTCTTATGAGTCAATTCTTTTGACTAGAGACTATTCGCACAAGTTGGCACAATTTCTAATTAGCTTTGATTTATATTCTACGACTTCGTAAATGAGGTCAAACTGGGTATATTTTGGGTTATGATGAACTGTGGCTGAACAAAGGGAATAGTGCAATAGGAATTGTCCACCCCTTGTCAGGGTTGTTTGAAATCTCAAGGCCACTCGAGAAGTAGTTAATTGGAAATGCGTGGCCACGCTCGGAAGGTATCTATGGTAGATAATTCCAGTCAGACAGTTACTCTCCATATCGAGGAAACCACTCAAGATATGATCAAGTGTAAGTATGACCTGCAAGACACCTTGCATTGAGTGGGAGATTGTAATAGGACAAGAGAATTGGTGACGCACACTTGTCTCGGACAAGTGGGAGATTGTTGGAAAATATGTCCTTAACAATAGTTCGTTCACATTATTTAATACCATAATTAAATATCATATTAAGAATACATAAGGGATGATTCATTATATAGTCAACTAATCAACATTAATCGGTAACAATTGGCTTGGTAGAGTTTGACGTTACTGTCGTGGGACGGTGGTGCTCAGTTGATCCCTTAAGGTCACACCTAAAGGATGATGCCTTAATCAGTAAAGTTGATTAATTGTATGACGATACAAGTTGATCAATTCCTTAAAATTGAACAATTCATTTGTGAGAGAGAAAATTAATATCTTATTGTAATGTGATTAAATAAGATTTATTTTAGTAATAAAAATACTTTATTACTAAAATTGCTTATTGTTTGAGAAACGATAGAGATAAGAATGAATGGATAATTTTATTACAAGATGTTGTAAATTATAATTATATGACCCATTTTATTTATGTGATCAAGTATCACTAGTCAATTTGTTATATGTAATTTAATTAATTTGTAAAATTATATTTATGTGATAAATATGCATTAAATTAACTAATAACATGTAACATACTACATGTGACATATTGTGTTACAAATGACAAATTGACAAAATAAAATGGTAGTCCATTTTATGGTACATGGACCGAAATGGAGGGAGACATGGTGGTGTGTGTGGTTAAGTATTTTATGTGATAAAATAGTATGTAATCATACCCTATATACTAGCCTTCTTACCTATTGCATTGTGAAGACAAAAAGCAAAAGAAAAAGATGCCATTTTGGCCTCTTCCCACCGGTTGCATGCTCTCCATAAGAGAACATTTTGTTCTCATCTTTACTTGTTCATTCATTCATACATCTCATGCATGTAAAATCTCTACAACTCTCACAACTCTCTAACATGTCTTATAATCTTCGAAAATTGTTCATTTTTAGATTACTAATATTATTAGTGTAATATATGATTATTACTAATCAATTTTAAGGTATACTACTAAACAAATATCTAGCACATATTATTTAGTAGTGATAAGGGCTAGTCTTGGGTGCAATCAAAAGGAGTGGCTTCTATACATGGATTCTTTGGAGGATCATCCTTATATTCATAATAGCTCAAGAACAAGTGAAGGTAGGAGACCTTACTTGTGCCCACAAATCCGAAATCAACAATGTAAGGGACATTGTTTTCTAATAAATCTCTTATTTTGTTATGCATTCACTAGATCTAAAGAACTAAAAATTAAAATGTTAATTTGTTCACTATTAGAATAGTCTAATAATAGGTATATGAACCTAACATTTTCAAACCAAAACGGGTCAAATACCCATTTTTCAACACGTTTTATAAACGTTTTTCAATGGTCAGAACACGTCATATACCGTTGACTGACCCGCGCCTAAACAGGCCACTTTTTTTTCTATTTTCAAACCAGGGGAGACCCCCTTACATCGCCAATAGGCTCGCGCCTCTTCTGGCTGCCTGATGCAGGGTCTATTCCCCTTCCAGCAATTGTTTAGGACGATCCCGACTCCGGCTAACCCGGATATAGGACGGATCAGATAACTAATTTGCCCATTCAAAAATCATATTTCCAAAATGTCTTACTAAGACAAATGGATCACGTTATGCACCATAAACCTAACTAGATAAATGGATGTTTAATTTCCGTCTTGCATGCAAATCAACCATAAATCCAACTCGACATCTTATACTTGATACTTGGATTAAATCAATCGACTTAGAAAGCTCTCCCATGCTAGGTTTAAACTATTGGATGCGCATTCATGCATTTAAACCGTTTTATCAACATTTGCATTCAACCAACCAAGATCGATTAGTAGAGGCCGTAACCGCGGGCGGGATTGGGTGTCTGATTAAAGGGCTTCCCAATACATACCTTCACCTCTTACTCTGAAACTTTGGATAGTGGATGGCTTTATCCAGGGCGTACGGGAGTCATTCTAGAGATAGGATGCTAAAGAGGGATGATTCCTTATCTTTAGTACCTATGTCAAACACTGCTTTGTGCTTCGTTTGACCGAGGTATAAAGTGGATTAGAACGGGTTCCAAGCATCCCACAAATGCTTGGTGGCGACTCCGAACATCTCTAATTGTTTCGAGATCATTGCCGAGACGAAACCGACCGATCTAAAACGATCCGGTCGAAAGTGTACTTTTACGTCGCGGAGCATGGCTTTCAAAAGACCGTTGTATGTCCATAGATCGGTTGGGCGTGCAGGTGGCCATGTCCATAGATTTGCGACTCCGCTGGGGAAAACAAGGACCCTTGTGTCTCTGTGATCCCTAGATGGTGAGACTCGAACGAGGTCTTGGTTGGAATGCATTAATTGATATTATTGTCATGGCCGGGTTCCTTGTCTAGGCCCACAACCTAAACCTTTTCGACCAATTGGCTCGTCTCGTCGGCGGGAGTTTTCTCATCCCTGCGTTTCGAATCCCGATTGAGTCAAGCATACCGTTGACGTTACAAATTTCTGTTTCGTCAGAGATCTTTCATCACCTTCGAGCACGAGGCTAGGGCACCCTCCTTACATATTTTGTTTTGATTGGTATCCCTCTTGCAAATCGGGGTTTGATTGCTTGGTGTGTAACCCACCCCTTTAAGCCAAAACCCATGTCAACATTATGCATAATATAATGAAACTGTGAGTGCTTATGTGCTATGTGATCATAAATCCTTCTGTGTCATTTCAAACTTTCAAAAACACCTTTTTGCGCCGTTATAATGGTCATTTCAAACCTCGGTCTTTCGCCAACCATTGCTTTTCAACACGCCTTTCTAGGCCGTCGTAATGACGATTTTCAAACCCGGTTTTTATAACCATTTCAACACGCCTTTCTAGGCCGTCGTAATGACGGATTTTCAAAGCCGGTTTTTTTATAACCATTTCAACACGCCTTTCTAGGCCGTCGTAATGACGATTTTCAAACCCGGTTTTTATATCCATTTCAACACGCCTTTCTAGGCCGTCGTAATGACGATTTTCAAACTCGGTTTTTTTTACAACAATTTTAAAAACACCTTTTTACGCTGTTATAATCGCCGCGCCTGGACACGGACCTTAACCCGTTTCGCGCCGATAATGGCTCTTTCAAAACCCGAGAAAAGCACACACCCTTTTCTCGAGAGACTTTCGAGATCCCGAGGACCCTGCACCGTCCCCGAGACCTTTTCAAACATTTCAAACTCGATTTTCAAAACATACAATTTTGAATTTCAAAACCCGACTTGGGACACAATACATTGTTTTTCGAGCCGACTCGAACTCAAAACCGTTTTTTGGAAACAAACTTAAGACAACCCTTTCAACTAACCGACTTGCGGAGATCCCTATCTTCGGAAGTCGTCCATAAAACGACAAACGAAACTTTTTTGAAAATTTCTATTTTCGAAAACTTCCGTCCACGTTCCAATACCGCTTCTTGTCTATCGAGTCGAAGCAAACGTACTTATAGGTCTTTACTTATGAGTCGTCTCACCACGAGACTTGTCCAACGGCGTCATGCCAGTACGTTGGACGCGTGCCAAAAGTTATGTCAACACAGTCACGTTATAAATAGAGTCAGCACCGAGTTACCACACACAATCATCCTCGTCTTGTTGAGTCTGATCTTTGTCCTGCCCTTTGTGTTGTCTGCGTTCAGTCTTTGAACTGTGTCGGATTGAGTTGTAATGTTTGCCGTTTTCTCTACCTCAGAACCATGGCCCCATCTTCAACTTCGTCCAACAACAACAATGATAACAACAAAGATGTCACAACTGCTCAGCTAGCCAACCTGCTCACTGCTCTTAAGGTCACTCTGGATCGTGTCGAGACCCGTATCGACACCCTGGAAAACAAGGAAAATGGAGAGAAAAAAACTCCGCCCTTGACTGAAACTGAGAAAAGGCTCAAGCTCTTGGAAGAAGAACTCCTAGCCTGGGGTAACAATATCCATCTTGAGAACAACCGAAGGTTTGAACCTGTTGGAGATCAACTACCTGACAAATTTACCTTGACCGATGTGCCCAAATTAAAGGGAGTGGAGGACCCACTCTATCATATTCGAGCCTTCAAAGACTACATGGCCATTAAAGGGGTTAAAGAGGAACTTTTCACCCGGATCTTTCCATCATCCTTGGAACCTATCCCTCGCCAATAGTACTACTCCCTTAACCCGAAGAACCTCGCTACCTGGGATGAGGTCGCAGTTGAATTTACTAAGCAATATGCCGACAATGTCGAAATCCAAGCCAATACCTGTACTCCTGAGGTTCTAACCCAAAACGACAAGGAAGGATTCACCGAATTCTTAATTCGTTGGAGGAGGGTAAGCACTCAGTTGGTCAGCAAACCGAGTGAGTTAACTTTGGTGGAAAAATTTGTCAACAATCTCCGCCCGGTGTATGCCAACATACTGAGGAACCAAAACATCAAGACCTTCCAGGTTCTAAAAATCCTTGGGACACGCATTGAAGGCGACCTCCGCAAGGGTGTCCTAGCCAAAACCACCGGTAGAGGCTACCAGGGACCCATATCAACCGGATCTTGCCCTTATGGTCAGACAAAGAAGATTGACGAGGTCAACCTCCTCGAGCTAACCGCCAAGAGAGCTGAGCGCCTCCAAAGAATGTTCACTAATATAGAGTCAACTTATGCTATCGCCCTGAAAAGGCTTATGGACCAAGGAAAGTTAAAACCAATCGGACCCACCCCGGATCCGTCTGATGTTAAGAAATCCCGATTCTGGAACCCTAATGCCTACTGTCAGTACCACCAAGGGAAAGGTCATGACACGGAAACTTGCTTCAAACTCAAACACATCATCCAAGACATGATCGAGAAAGGGGAATTGGCTTTGCCTCCACCGACTAAACCAAACAACAAAACGAACCCTTTGGGAATCCATGTTATCTCCGATGATGAGCCGACTATGGACTGCTCACACCTCATCCTGCCAATTGATGATGAGGTGAATGCCTTGGGAAGGATGCCTCGGACGGGGTATTTGTGTTCAGTGTCGCGACTATGCTTGCCATGTTCCAACAAGTCGATGAAGCTATAGCTAGTCTCTCCGAAAGGATTACTCAACTTGATGATGGCTACCGCCGATGATTTTTAAGCCTCCAACACCACGCCCGAGGGAGGGTCCTCCAGGCACCCAAAACTACCCTCACCAGGATGGATTGCTCCCGCGACCATTCTAGCATGCACCTCATCATAATCACCTTCACAATAATCACCCCCACAATAATCAACCTCACAAAAATTTCCCTCACAAAAACTACCCTCACAAAAATTTCCCTCACCAAAATTACCCACCAAGGAATACCCCTTCAAGGTACACTCGGGATCCAGAAATCAATGGCATTTGGAGAGACGATGTTGAAGACGTCTATATTTTCCCAAGGAAAGGGAAACGGCCAAAGAGATCTGTCATCTTACCTGGTCCAGACGCCCCTATCAAAACCCAACAGTCATTCCAACAACGAACAATCAGGTTGTCCCGGACGGGGACACTCAATCGAAGGCTCCCGAGAATTCAATCCTCAAACAGCTGCAGAAGGCAAAAGCCAAAATTTCAATTTGGCAACTGATTACCACGTCCTTCGAACATCGACAAGCTCTACTGCAAGCCTTGGGAAAATTCACCGTGCCCTCTAACTCCTCCCCGAAAGAAGTGGTGGCACACATGACAAGGGATGTCCCTAATTTGAGCAACCTGGTCATCTTATTTGAAAAAGATATCCCACCCTTCGGAGCCAACCATAACTTGGTCCTGTACATCACAGTACAGGGCCTCAAAAAGAATGTTCCTATGGTCCTTGTGGATAACGTATCCGCGGTGAATGTCAATCCCCTCAAAACGGCTCACAAACTGGGTATTAAGGAAGCTGATTTGGTCCCAACCAATCATGGAGTACGCGCTTATGATGGCACTCGTCGTAAGGTCGCAGGGCTCATCACTCTAACCGTCGCAACCGGACCACTGGAAAGGCAAACCAGTTTTCAGGTAGTGGACATTGACGCCTCCTTCAATATGCTTCTAGGACGTCCCTGGATTCACGCCGTCAAAGCGGTTACTTCTACCCTTCATCATAAAATCAGGGTCCCCTTTAACGGGAAAACAATCACGATTCCTGCTTCCCCGATCAAAGCCGTCATGAAAAAAGGAATAGCCTCCCAAGCCATTGAAGAGGACGACAACGAGAGGTCGGGATTTCAAGCTGTGAATGCCCTAACTGATGAATCAACACCCTTTGATTGTGACCTATTTGCCAACCTCACAGTCAACCGCATTCTGATACGCCAGGGTTATTTCCCAGGTTTACCCCTCAATCCGCTGAAGAGCGCCTTACCTCCCTTGAAACAGGCTAAGGTCCCCAACATCCCTTTTGGGCTGGGCTATTAACCTACCAGCGAGGATATCCAGGAGATAAACCTCTTAGTTCGGAAGCGCAAGAAGCACGGAGGTATCCTCCGTCCCTATCATTTGACCCTCAATGGATACTTTGTCCCCGAGGAAGAGTCTGAGCTCTACCATGGCTTTCCTGAGCCGATATATGACTCTGCGGCCAAGGTCAGGTACCCGGGTGTGGAAGTCTTCCAGGACTGCTACTTCATCCCCAACAACACCGAATCTGCATCAACCGAGTCCAAGTCGTCCCCATGCCTCGACGGACAAGCTGTCACTCTCCTCGTTTGAGAGGATAATATCAAGAACCTCGACCATGAGGACATCATCAACATCTCTCTGAAGGATAACCAGTTTGACCCAACCACCTTGATCTCCGACACTGACCCAGAGAAAGCTACACAAGGCTGGAGGAAGATCGTCAAGTGGACCGATCGCCAAGGCCGCATTCTCAATATCACAACTGGAGAAGGCCCGATGTTCAAAGAGGGAATTGAAGACAAATCTGAGTCTTAGTCAGAGTCAAAGTCTGTCATAGCTCCTAACATTCCTGATGCCCCAGTCAAGGTCCCCTTCCCGCTGTTTTATCACAAGCTTCTGGCTACTTCAGAGGCTGAGTCTACTAGGATCATCCCCACTCCCATGGAAGGTAACAACCTGGAGCCTGTTCCAAGGGCCACCTCCTCTACTATGCTGCCTCTGACTGACCATGAGATGTTTGTCCTCTCCGAGCTTTTCGCTCGTGTCAACTTAATGAACGCTAAGTTTGCTTATGACTCGGTCAGGTTCAATACATCAGTCGCTTCATAGCCAAGCTCAATATGATTTGTTAACCAATCTTCAAGAAGTTTCGCGCCTCCGATCACACCGATTGAGACGATGACTGTCATAAGGCCTTCAACAGAATAAAGGAAATTCTATCCAAACCTCCTGTCCTCATGCCACCTCAACAAGGGATTCCCTTATCCCTATACCTGACTGACACCGACACAGCCATGGGAGGAATGTTAGCACAAACAGTCGATGGTGAAGAACGACCCATCTTCTACATCAACAAAAAGTTCATCGAGTATGAGACGAGGTACACCCAACTGGAAAAGATATGCCTTGCCCTAGTATGGTCAACAAAGAAGCTGCGGCATTACATGCTCAGCTACACGGTCCACATCTATTCCATGATGGACCCGGTCAAATGCATCTTCGAGAAACCCGTACTAAACGGAAGGCTGTCTCGATGGACACTCATGTTGTCCGAGTTTGATCTCAAGTTTGTACCCCTCAAGGTTATCAAGGGAAGGACAGTCGCCGATTTCCTAGTAGAAAATCCCGTCAACGAGGATCCAGCGACTGACACATGGTCACTTACTGACGAAGACATCCTTTATGCCGACTCCGACGCATGGGACCTATACTTCGATGGCGCATCTAATTTGAGAGGCTTCGAGGTAGGAATCCTCCTAATATCGCCGGAAGGAGAACATGTTCCGATCTCGGTCAAGCTAGACTTCGCCGTCACCAACAACGCCGCTGAATATGAAGCATGCCTCATCGGCCTACAAGCAACCATAACACTTGGTATCAATAGACTGAGGGTCCACAGCGACTCCTCGCAAATCATCAATCAGGTATCCGGATCATGGAAAATCCAAAGTGACAGCTTAGATCCCTACCGAGCGAAAATCAATCAAGAGGCCGAGTTCTTCGACCAAGTCGACTACTTCCACTTGCCACGAGAGGATAATCAATTTGCCAATTCCCTAGCGAAACTTGCCGTGCTCGTCAATATACCTGACGACATGACGTCAATGCCCCTATGTGTCGAGAGAAGGAGCAAGCTAGCTAACATTTGCGCCATCAACAGCGACGAGGAAAACCATGTCGAACCCTGGTACCAAGCCATCCTCAACTACAAAACCAAAAAAGAATTCCCTCCTAACTCTGACCCAAGAGGACAAAGAGCCATCCGTTTACTTGCATCACAATTCGTGATAAACCAAGACCAACTTGTTAGAAATCTAGATCTCTTTACTAACATATTCATATATGTTATTTTTAATTTAGTCATAAAATTAAATACAAATCTTATGCATGCAAACTAAAATAAATATAGAGAAGAAATCATTTTCCTTACTATAAAATTTCGGTCAAATGGGCACCAACAAGATCTCCTTCTTGTTAGTTCTTGAGCTTTCCAATATTTGGATGAACATACATGACTTCAAAATAGAAGCCCTCCAATTAGTAGCACCCAAGACTATCCCTTAATCCCACAAACTAATGTGTACTAGATATTTGTAATGTGGTTTACCTTAAAATCGATTACTAATACTCATATACTACTTTTAGTATTATTAGTGATTGATATGAACAAATTAGATTCATAAAAGGGACATTTTATGAAGAACATGAGAGAGAAGTATATATTTTGTTTAAACATGAGAAGAATAAAAATTGAGAGGAAAAATTCTCAATGGTATGGTCTCAAAACCGGTTGGGTGGGGGGAGTAATAGGCTCTTTTATTTTTCCTTTTTGTCTTCACAAGACAAAAATGTGTAAGTCTTTTGCATAGTCAAGTCACTATCAATTGTCATAGACAAATGAACAAGACAAATGAATAAGACAAAACTACTAAAAGAGCCACCCAATTTTCGGTTTCTATAGTGTAATATGGAGTCCATTTTATTTTTGTCAATTGTACAATTGTATTTCATGTGACATGTGACATGTCTTATGTCATGTTTTAATTTAAAATGCATATTTAACAAATTAAATATCATTTACAAATTAAATAAATCATATTTAACAAATTGACTAGTAATTTAAAATTACTTTCTCATAAAATGGTCAATTAATTACTAGTTAGTATAATTCACAACATCTTGTAATTATAACTAACTTATCATTCTCATCTCGCGTGTTTCGCAAACACCGATTAATTTTAGTAATATAACTTCTTAAATCACTAAATAAAATCTCATTTAATCACATTAAAATGAGATGTCATTTTCTCTCTTATGATAATAATTTGTTCAATTTTAAGGAATTAATTAATCTGTATCGGCATACAACTAATTAACCTTTTCAATTAAGGGAATCGTCCTTTAGGTGTGACCTCAAGGGATCAACTGATCACCACCGTCGCACGACAGTAATGTCAAACTCTAGCCAGCCAATCATTACCGATATGTGTGGACCAGTTGACTATATATATGTAATGTATCATCCCTTTCGTATTCTTGGTATGAGATTTAAATATGTGATCAATTTATGATCGACAATTGTGATCGCATTATTGTCGGGGACACTTACTCCAACAATCTCCCACTTGTCCTCGACAAGTGTGCGTCACCAGTTCTCATGTCCTATTACTATCTCCCACTCAATGCATGGTGTCTTTTGGGTCGTACTTGCAAGTGATCATATCGAGAGTGGTTTCCTCGATCTGGAGAACAACTGATTGACCGGATTTATCTATCATAGATACCTTCCGAGCGTGGCCACGCATTTCCAGTTCATTACTCCTCGAGTGGCCCTGAGATATTGTTTTAACCCTGACAAGGGGGTGGACAATTCCTATCGCACTTATTCCCTTCGACTAGCCACAGCCATCATAACCCAAAATATGCCCATTTGACCCCATTTACGAAGGTCGTATTAACACAAATCAAAGTTAATCTGAAACTGTGCCATCTTAGGCGAACAGTCTTTAGTCAAAAGAATCGACTCATTAGAATACTATAGTAGCTCTCGCCACGAACAGGCTATATAAATTTGCCAGAACTCTATAAGCGGTCACTGCCCGACAAAGTGTTCCTAACAGTCTGCCTATGTGATCGACTAGTCATCTCATATGGCTCTATGGCACTTGAACTTGCCATCAATCGCATCACACTCTAGTCACTTCGAGACGTCACCTCATACAAGTGACTATGGGCTAATACTATGTTAATCCGGGTTCATTTTAACGGGGTTCAATGTTGTCTCTACAACCCGTTTGGATGTAACTAAGTATAATAAAAGAGTTTTAAAGTAAAACTCGGACGACAAATGCGATTATCACATATGAATAGTCAATGCCTGATTACTATTTCATGTTCTATAATCTAATTTGATCTTGTATGTAGTTGTTCAGTTCAATTTAATTGAAATGACATGACTCATCATGTTTAGCCTATGAGAAGGCTTTGGTTAGTAAGTTTTATCAACTTCTTGTACCTTACTCAACCTTATTACATACTCGTTTTCCTGTGTAATGTATACATTTGCATTACAAAACTTTCTGAGTACGTGTCGAGATCCAATCAAGACATAGGCCCTCTAGCCTAAGAATAGCTCCCACTGTTTTCACAGTGTGCGGGACTCATCCTCTTGCACATTTCATTATTGCAAGTGTACTCAATTTCCGTTATAAATATCTCTCATTGTTCTTTATTGCCTAGAACGATTCTAGAAAATCTATTTCTTTAAATAACATAGCCACAATGGTATCTTAACCACCCTGATGTGTTTTGATTATGGTTTTGTCGGAAACCATGTGCAAACTCAATTGTCAATTGTCACTTGTGTAACACCCTTACACAAAATTGCATCAAAAACACTTTGCTCTACTTCCTTAATGCTTCTGGAAGCACTTAAGGGTAATCTTTATGCTTTACTTGGTAAAGATTACTTAAATTCGATTTTGAAACAATTCATCATACTCAAAGTATATGAAGTGTTATACATCTTTTCCTATTTAATTGATTCGACAGCGGAAGCAAATGGAATCAATCAAATATGTTCAATTTTATTGAAGTAGTCATGAATCTTATCAACATGAGACTTCTTATTTGACGCTAATATCATGTAGATTATTTATCTTCATAAATACGGATATTAAAGATGTATTATAATACTCCAAAAGTCTTAAATCATTCTCAATGATCAATATGTCATCCACATATAAGACTAATTAAAATTTCCGTAACTCCCACTAAACTCCATGTATAAACACAACTTCTCGACTTATCGAGAAAATTTTTATAACATGATCAAAAACATTGATTCCAACTCATTGATGTCCTACTTAAGATTCTCTCTTAAGTTTCACATTATCTTAGAATTGCAAGAATCTAGAAAATTCAAGACGTGTATTGAATACATTCCTTCTAATTGAAGAAGTGGGTTTTAGATTTACTCGCTATGTATTTCATAATAATGAAACACAATCCCTAAGAAGATCCAAATAGACTCAAGCATTTCAACCAGTGCAAAACTCTTTGCCACCAATCTTACTATGAAATCTCTCTTTATTAGTGCAAAAACCCTTTGTCACTAATCAAGCCTTTTTATTTCGGATTTTCATGGCTCTAAGCCTTGTATTGAGTTGTGACTTTAAACACTCTCATGTAAGTCATATGTTCATTACTTTCTAGAAGTAATCAACTTGATTCAAACGATTTCTTTTGTAAGTTATAAGCTCTTTACTTTCTTAAAAGTAGCATGAATTCATCATCTTCAACAAGTGACGAATTTAACCTCGTAGGTTTTAAAGAAATAACATCTTACACAAAACGTGTCATGTAGTCAAGAAAGACCAGTTTCTTGCGACATAACATTCTCTGTGGCATTGTGGCATTCTTTGTGGCTCTTGTGGCTCTTGAGTAAGTTCTCCCACTCTGTCTTCTAGAAATAAACTTGTATTTTAGAAAGACAGCTTCATGAGCCGCAAACCCGTCGTACTCGTGATAATTGAAAGGAAAAATGAGCATTTGTTTCTTGTGAAAACTTACAAATATGGTACTATACCATTTCATATCTCATATGATTCGTTTTAGATTTAGTGGAAAAATAATTTAGACAAAATATAAAATCCCCAAAAGGATCAAGTAACTCAAAGTAAATTGATTGAAGTTCAAACCATATCGAATAGCGTTTGAATTCTTATCCAATCACACATTATCCCATAATGCGTGCTAAGAGAGATTAATTTGTGATACTATATCACATTTCCTTTGGTTTATATCAAAGTCTTCACTTTGATAATCCCATCACGACTAAATCGTGATTCTTTGAACACTTTGAGCTTCTTCAAGGATTTCTCTATTTACCTTATTAAGTGAACATATTAGCGTCAACTTAAATCGTTGGTAAAACAAAATGATCAACCTATTCTGTATCAATGATTTACAACCTCGATTTCCTTTTCAATCAAAAGGCACGAGACATCTTGCTTTGAATACAAGATACGCATATACCATTAACAATCTAATGGTTTCAAGAGTACTCGATAACTCTTTGCGTTTATCATTCTAGAATTTAAGGTTTAATCTTGGGTTACCAATTTGAGTCTTGCATCATCTACATGATATATCATTCTACTTTGGTTTAGAATATGCTCACCTTGATAATGGGCTAGCCATACATCAAATCGTGGTGTATAGGGTCACAAAAGTGAAACCTCTTTTGTATCTTAACAAGTATATATTCTTATTTAGAGTTTATGTACTTAATAGTCATAATTAAGTACAACTATAAACCCAAAACTAGATTTATTACACAATGACTCTATCTCTCGATATCATTGTTGCTAGTCGTCATATTCTAATCATTCTATGTATCGCATACAATAATGAAAACCTCCATCGGTTTCTAATATTGACGAAATGGTACTAGCAAAACTTATGTCAATAAAATAAACATTTAAAGAAGAAGGTCCCATTAGATGTCCCACAACTAACTTGTTGATTCTTCAATAATTTGGGGTAGTTTCCTTTCTAGTGTCCAACATTTAAGACAATGGAAACTTTATCGGTTGGGATTGATAGGTTTAGTATCGTCATTCTCAATAACTCTACCTTTAACATTACCTTGTATCAATTCCATTCTAATTTTACTTCTTGAACCTCGTCCCTTTCTTAACGGTTTAAGAGAATGCTCCCACTCATTTCAATGAGTCTTTGCTTAGAGAAGCAAAATTTGATTTCATGAAGACTACTCTTCATTCGTTTGTTTTAGTCTTAAAACTTTCATTGAAGTGGTTGCGGTATTTTGGTCAATTTTGATTTCCAACAAATCTAGTTACCAAAATTAGAAACAATTCATTGTAAGTAGATGTGTTAGTCAAGAATCAAAAACCTATTTGATAATGAATAACTTTAATCTATACTCTTTACAAGAGATCCTTAGCAATGGTTCATTTGAGGTTTTAGAAGCAAATTCATATTTGTCTTTAGTTACGATGTTTTAATGGAGATTTTAATTAAAATCGAAATGATATCGTATATGAATTGTGGTAAAGAAATAGAACAATATAATAACGGAATAGTGGAAAACTTAACATTTATCGTTTTATTAATACTTGTAAATAACAAGTAAAACATTTATATAGTGACCTCTACCCAACTATTATAAATGATTCAAAGACCCAAATTCATATTAACTTAGGCATCGGTAAAGCCGAAAACAAACCTTCATCAATATGACTCGGTGGATTAACACTTTAATTGATTCTACTTTTAGAACTCTTGGTCGATAAATTTACATTAAAATTTATCTTTAGCCCGAAACACATCCGGCAACCGTCGAGAATACTTTCGTTGAGTTCAACCCAAATTTCGAATAAATGTGTCCATGATCCAAACTTACATCAACTTGGGCATCGGTAAAGCCGAAAACAACCCTCATCTTTATAAATTCGGTGGGTAGACATTTATTAACCCACTTCACCTACGTAACAAGGTTTGTCTTACGGTAAAGCCGGCTCAACTCCCTTGCGAAACTGGTACTTCATGGGTTTCTAATTTTTGGTAAGGCCAAGTCTCAATTGTTTATTTTAGCGAGAGGTCATGTCAATTTATTATCTGTCACGTTTTAAGTGAACTAAAGCGGTGAACTACGATAATTGTAATGGACACGGTCGATAAACTCGATTAAAAGATAACGCATGTTTTAGTTATGGCGATTTAGCGATGCATGCAACATATAAATAAAATGCAAAGCATAAAAATAAATCCTAGTATGGCCTTCCTAAAATAGAAAATCTAATTAACTATTACAAATTCGGAAATCAACTCCATTGGTCTCTTGAACTTCGGTTATGGCACGCATCTCGAGGTAACACCGTCTTTATGTATCGCCTTCTTGAATGACACCGTCTTCGAGGAACTCCGGAATAAATAAATTACATAACAAATTACATAATTTCCTATTATACATTTGTAATTAAAATAAAATAAATCTATTAAATTACAAAACGGTGATACGAGATCACAATAAATTACAGCCGAATCGATATTCCCATACATTTCGGGTAATACCAATTAAAAACTAAGGCCATACTAAGTAAAAATTACATAAAATAAAATTACATAAAATAAAATTATGACAATCATAAATAAAATGCAGCATTATAATATATATGAACATGCCCAATTTTATGCTAAATCGCCTTTAAGTAGCCAATATCGTATATTACACGGTTTTTACGGATTTGCGTGATTCAATGTTTTATAATCACGATAATTTCATAAATTCATATTTATGCACAAGTTAATTACCCTAACCTCTTAGGACTCAAAATTAGTCTCCACTAACTATTTGACTATAATTAACTCATATTTCTTAAAATTGTTCATTAATGGACCTAAAAATACAATAAAAATGCTATAAACTTCAAATAAATCATAAAAATTTAAAATAAATTCAAAATTTGAAATTTAAACTCACGAACATTCTAGAAAAATGCCATGACACTCATAATGTTCAAAAAACTTAGGTTAAAATTTCGAAAAATTATCGGAAAAACTATGTTGCGGTTTATCGGATTTATCAATTATAATCATAAAAACATGAGAAAAATTATATTCATAAACTTTTCAATTTTAGATCTGAAAAAGATAAGAAAATGCAACATGTGACGTTTTTCCTTAGTCATGAAGTATGTTTTAGCAATTATTCACTAATTAAGTCACTATTTATGCTATTTTTCATCAAAAATCCATAAATCATGCATGAAGACTTCATTATAGCCTACTATTTTACACACATCTTTTAAAATTTCATGTGACAACATACTAAATTTTTATGACCAGATTCGAAATATTTCTCATATTAACCTATTTTTCATTTAAATTCGATATTTATCATGAAAAAACCATATTTTGAGCATAAAAACTCCAAAAATTTTGAAAGCTTCCAGATCATCTAAAACTAATATATGTGAAAACATATCCAAAAACCACTGGAAAATTCGAAGTTTAGCTAATTTTCGTCCAAAAATGACATTTTTATCATAAAAATCACATTTTAATGCCAATATTATATAAAATGAACAATAAAAATCCATAAATTAACCAAAATATCCTAAATACATTTTAGGATCAGAAACTTTAACATGCATAAATTAATTTCGTGATATATCATAATAACACAAATTTACAAGTTTTATATGTTAATCGTATAACTCGGAAAAACAATAACCGATTTGCATGCAAACAACCTTGTGCTCTTGATACCGCTTGTTAGAAATCTGGATCTCTTTACTAACATATTCATATATGTTATTTTTAATTTAGTCATAAAATTAAATACAAATCTTATGCATGCAAACTAAAATAAATATAGAGAAGAAATCATTTTCCTTACTATAAAATTTCGGTCAAATGGGCACCAACAAGATCTCCTTCTTGTTAGTTCTTGAGCTTTCCAATATTTGGATGAACATACATGACTTCAAAATAGAAGCCCTCCAATTAGTAGCACCCAAGACTATCCCTTAATTCCCTAAACTAATATGTACTAGATATTTATAATGTGGTTTACCTTAAAATCGATTACTAATACTCATATACTACTTTTAGTATTATTAGTGATTGATATGAACAAATTAGATTCATAAAAGGGACTTTTTATGAAGAACATGAGAGAGAAGTATATATTTTGTTTAAACATGAGAAGAATAAAAATTGAGAGGAAAAACTCTCAATGGTATGGTCTCAAAACCGGTTGGGTGGAGGGAGTAATAGGCTCTTTTATTTTTCCTTTTTGTCTTCACAAGACAAAAATGTGTAAGTCTTTTGCATAGTCAAGTCACTATCAATTGTCATAGATAAATGAACAAGACAAATGAATAAGACAAAACTACTAAAAGAGCCACCCAATTTTCGGTTTCTATAGTGTAATATGGAGTCCATTTTATTTTTGTCAATTGTACAATTGTATGTCATATGACATGTGACATGTCTTATGTCATGTTTTAATTTAAAATGCATATTTAACAAATTAAATAAATCATATTTAACAAATTGACTAGTAATTTAAAATTACTTTCTCATAAAATGGTCAATTAATTACTAGTTAGTATAATTCACAACATCTTGTAATTATAACTAACTTATCATTCTCATCTCGCGTGTTTCGCAAACACCGATTAATTTTAGTAATATAACTTCTTAAATCACTAAATAAAATCTCATTTAATCACATTAAAATAAGATGTCATTTTCTCTATTATGATAATAATTTGTTCAATTTTAAGGAATTAATTAATCTGTATCGGCATACAACTAATTAACCTTTTCAATTAAGGGAATCGTCCTTTAGGTGTGACCTCAAGGGATCAACTGATCACCACCGTCGCACGACAGTAATGTCAAACTCTAGCCAGCCAATCATTACCGATATGTGTGGACCAGTTGACTATATATATGTAATGTATCATCCCTTTCGTATTCTTGGTATGAGATTTAAATATGTGATCAATTTATGATCGACAATTGTGATCGCATTATTGTCGGGGACACTTACTCCAACACAACTATACAAAAGAACACCCCAAGGGATTCTCCTCCATTGCATCGACCATCACAAAGCCAAAAAGGTCATGGTAGAGGTCCAAGACGGAGAATGTGGCCCTCACATGAGCGCAATGATGCTTACCCGAAAAATCATGCGGTTAGTTTACTATTGGATCACCATGGAAGCCGATTGCCGCAACTACGTCATACATTGCCACAACTGCCAAATCTTCGCAAACATACAACACATACCACCATCCCTTTTATACACCATGACACCACCATGGCCTTTCTCAACTTGGGGCATCGACATCATCGGAAAAGTTAATCCGATAGGCACTAAGGGGCATTGCTTCGTCCTCGTCGACATCGACTACTTCACTAAATGGGTGGAAGCATAGTCATATGCAGTCTTGACCGCCAAACAAGTGGCCAAGTTCATCAAAAACAACATCATCTGCCGATATGGGGTACCCCATGAAATCATCAGCGATCAAGGCTCTCACTTCCGGGCGGAAACTCAGGCCTTGGTGGACAAATACAAGATCAAACGACATTGATCATCCCCCTACCGTCCCCAAATCCACGGAGCGGTGGAGGCAGCGAACAAAACTCTTATCACCATTATCAAGAAAATGCAATACAACTACCGCGATTGGCCGAGCAAACTCCCATTCGCACTCTGGGAATATTGAACCTCCATCCGAACACCGACATGCGCCACACCCTTCTACCTGGCATACGGTATGGAGGCGGTTCAACCGGTTGAGTTAGAGGTCCCTTCTCTACGCATTCTACTGGAGAGCCAGGTCCCTGAGGCGGAATGGACCCGTCTAAGGTACGAACAACTCACTCTTCTAGATGAGCGGCGGCTCAACACCTTGCAGAACGTCCAGCTATACCAACGACGTATACAACGGGCATTCAACAAGAAGGTTAAACACAGGAACATCAAGGAGGGCGACCTGGTCCTCAAGTCAGTTCGAGCACCATTACCCATCGATCCGAGGGGAAAATTCAAACCCAACTGCACCGGGCCATACCTGGTCAAGAAAAAACTTTCGGGGTGCGCAGTGAGACTGAGTGACCTAGACGGGGAGGATTTTACAAACCCGACCAACCTAGACCAACTCAAGAAATACTACCCTTGAACCGTAGCAACCAGCGACCTAACCCTAGTTTTACAATTAGCAACCACCTTGACCCTTTTCAAGTCAAGTTCCTAAACGCATCTTGATTTGAAATTGTATGTTTTATCGAGTCTAAGTTGTGGCACCTTTCCCGTTTCGAAGACCCTTTGACCTGTCAAAGGCAACATCCATTTGCACTTAAACAAAAAAACCCCCCTGAACGACGAGCATGGTTTGATTTCACCTCTTCGTGTGGATACGTAGGCAGTCCTTCTTATACATGAGGGATACAACCATAAAATCAATAAAAAATTACAAGACATTTCGAACTATGATCATGGTTTGATTTCACCTCTTCAGGTGGATACGTAGGCAATCCTTCTTATACATGAGGGATACAACCAAAAAACCCAATCAAAAATTACAAGACATTTCGAACTATGATCATGGTTTGATTTCACCTCTTCAGGTGGATACATAGGCAGCCATTTCTTACACAAGAAGGATACAACCATCCCCATAATAAAAAAAACATCCCCATAATAAAAAAAAAACCCCATAAAAAAAAAGCACACACAGTTCCTCGTGTTTACCCACACACAAAACATTCCCCTTTCCACAAAATACAAAAGAAGTCTTTCTCCCTTCTCACAAAAATTCCACTTTCCCATGTGCAAATGTTCAGGACGATTCAAACCGAATTGCCTTTACAAAATGGATGGAAGAAACAAGCATTCACAATTTTGACACAAGCAATCCTCTTATTTAATTAATAATGGGAGAAATTACAATTTTAACAACAAATAAAGCTCGGCAAGTCTACAACTTGTCAAATTTAAGGTGTCGACTAAAACACCTCACATAATAAAACTAGCACAAAACACAAAAAACATAGCTAGTACAACATAATAAAAACTCATAACAATAATACAACATAATAATAAAATGGGTAATGGAGGTATACACTCTTCCATTCTACCCTTGCCTTTTCCCTCGGGGTACATCTTTCCCTTGTTCTTCTTGTTGGCCCGCCTAGCATGGGTTTCCTCATCGAAACGGATCCTCAACGGATCTACAACGGCAACGACCTACGGTATCTTGCAAGACCCCATGTTCGGCCTAAAATGAGCCCATGCACGGCCCACTACATTCTTGGAACCCGAGCTTCTCCTCTTTGGTGGCCTCACCACATCCGGGCTAACTCCATCAACATAATCCTCAAACAAGGCACGGTTGGCCTTGCCAACCTCTCGATACTTCAAGTCGACAACCTCGTCCTTACGGTATTTAGACCTCTCTTCCAAGGATGAAGCTCTTGACCACTTGATATAAGCGGGAGTCACCCATGTCGTGGCAACGGGGTTTGGTACCTCCCAAAGTGGCCGAGCGTCCCACCATATTTCGAAGACCTCCACAAGCTCGGAGTTTCCAAAAACGTTATCTTGGACAAGAGTATCTTGAGCGGGCACCTTTTCTTGATGCCCCATTTGCCTGCCTCTCGGGTTAAATGAAGGAAGCAAACTTCAAACCCACCACCATCAAAGAACGAGGACTAGCACCCGAAGCGGGCAACCCCGTGAAGGACCTCAAGTGCCACCATGGCACCACCCAACGGATATGAGGACCACCCTCCTCCGCTAATCTTGCGGCCCAATAGGCCTCGGTGGAAGCAAAACTATCCGAGTACAACTTCTTCCTCATGGTAAGGTGACGGAAAGAATAAGAGGAAGAATCAACCGGAGGCTCTACATACCTTAGCCTCTCCAATAGCCACACTTGGAGGATCCTTGGAGATCCAAACGAGGGAGCTTCTCCACAAGAACGGTTCTTATCCAAAGCTTGGATGATCTCGCCAAGCACCAACCATGATGGATATCTACCATGCTCCATTTTCTCAACTACATGTATAAGGGCCATGCTACCATAGCATTTTGGCCCCTCCTTCTTTAAAGCATCAACAAAGAGGTATACATGGACAAGGCAAAAGGCAAGAGCCCTTCTCCAAGCCACCTCCGAAACATTGGCATCTAATCGGTTTGAGAAAGTGTTGATGAGAGCCAACATATCCACACCATGAGGAGCAAGAATAAAGTTGACTTGACTTGTCGACAAACCCAACATTGAACAGAATTTCTCCTTGTAACACAACCGAGTCGGAGGAAGCACCGGAACACAACCCGGCCACCCACCAATGCCCCAACTTCTTCGACAAGAGGACAAATTTCATCTTTCGGGAAGACGAAAATGTGATGTTTTGAATCCCAAAACCGAGAACATACTTCGAGAAATGAGGATTGCACCTTGACTTGACGAAGCACCAACAATTGACCAACTCCCATGCAAATGAGTTGATACTTCTCAGGAGGTGACAAATCCCAGCACCATTGTGGCAACACATTCTCAAAGGCATACATGAAATATTTTGTGGAAGAAGAAGAAGTTTTGTAGAGATGTTATCGTGTTTCGGATGATGAAACAATGAAACACAAACATCACTATTTATATAAAACAATCAGCGTGTTTTTTCAGAAAAAGGGAGAGCTGCTTCCTATCGCCAAGTGGCTCGCGCCTCTTTGGGCCTGTTCTCAGGATTCCCACCTTGAATTGTCCCTTTCAAGTTGTGTTTTCTCCTGACACCTCAAACCTCCCGCCGGAATGATCGCGCCTCTTTGGGATGGTCCAGGACATTTTGTGTTTCCTCACACTCACATTTCCTTGTTTACGCGTTTTACGAAATCCGACACGGTTTCCATTATGCAGCTTTAAACATATAAATTTTTCTTTCTTTTTTAAGGGAGAAGGGCTAGTCGCCCCGATCCGCGACGGATCGTTTCCATGTCAGCCGAAATTCCAAAAAAAATTTCGCTTTTTTGCAATTTTTTCAGCAAAAAATAAAAATCCAAAATTGATAACACAACATCAGTTTTCCTCAAAATTCAAGCACTCACAAATTCGAGTCTTGATCTCACAAAAATCAAATCAAACACACTCACAAAAATCAATTCTAAAATTCACCCCTGGCGGTTTGAGTTTGAATTTTTTCGAGCCACAAATCAATTTCAATGCAATTTAATTCAAGACACGAGTTAATTGCTCAAATTTTCAAATCAATTTCTTTTTAAGAAGTCTAAATACGAAGACTCGTCGCGGAATTTTTCAAAATATCATTTCAAATTTCAATTTTTAACTTCGTCTCATCGCGGTTAAATTTTGTTTTTAATCAAATGCTTTTTACGTGTTCACGTGTATGCGTATGTGCTACCTGTCGCCTGTTTTCTACACTAACGATGCATGAACTGGTGCAAAGCAAAAGTGGAACTAACAGCTGACAGCGCTTCTCCGAAACACAACAGAAAAAAGGCAAAAATCAAAAAATAAACCACAATCCAAAAACACATATATACAAACCGCCTCACGCAAAATGTAAATGTGTACAAATAAGAGTCCAAGACATGGACAAGCAACTACAACTACTCATCACCTCCCGTCGGACTAGTCTTGGTCTGACGAGGAGTCGCGGACAAGACAGACACCACAATCTGCTCGGGCTCCCTCTCCGGAGAACTCCCCAGCGTCTCGTACTCCATCGTGATGCGAAGCTCCTCTGCCGCAGCCAACTGAGCCCTGAGAGAAGTAATCTCCGCATCTCGGCTCCGCAACGCGTCCTCCCGATGCCTCAACTCCTGCTCTTGACTGGTGATTGCCAACCCCTCAGCTTCGATCGTCGACCTGGCTGTGTCCAACTCAGCACGGACCCGAGCAAGCTCCGCCGGATCCGCAGTAACCTTCAAAACACAATACAGATCTTTAAGATCTAAAAACGTGAAATGCAACACAAAATACACAAAAACAACATACAAAAAGTTCCTGAGCAGGCCGAGCTCCCTCGCAACCAGGTCACCAGCTAGTGCGCTCCACCGGTTAGCCATTCGCCACAAAGCCTGATGAATAGCGGTCGTCACCTACAACCAAGAAGGTCCTTCAATACAATGCAAGGCAAATCATAAATGAGGAAAAATATTTGGATCAAGAACTCACCCTCAGAACACTCAACCTCCACTCCATGGGAACGTTGATCACCTCAATGACCGCAGGCTCTGGCAGGTGCAGCTGTAGCTCGTCACTGCCCGGCCCCTGAAAGGTGGTCTCCGCCGGAAAAACTGGGGGCTGAGTCCTCATCAACGCATCGACCACCTGCAATATGGGTCTACATCAAAGGTAACAGACTCTCCTATCAAAAGAGGTAATGAAAACAAAAGAACAGAGGAAAACACACCTCGATCGGGTACCACGCAAGCCTTGACAATCGGAAGGTTCGTAGTCGACCTCCCGCCGCAACAACTCCTCACCTCCCTGACCGTGAAGGTGCTCTTCGACCTCTTCGGGTTTCGACTCCTGGAACAACACCCTAGGCGCACCGACCAGTACCACGAAAGTCTCAGTAGAGCACTGACGAGCTAAACGCTCGCCGAGGTACCAAACCGGCTCGATCGCCGTCTCAAGGTACAAACACTGGGAGCTGCGAGGCCGCAAACGCCCCCTGACAGCGGCCGACACCTCTGTGTAGTGCTCCCAAGGCCGCCGAACAAACTGCACTCAAAGCAAAGCTAATCAGCCAACTGGGGCTTTCTAAGCTACCGAGTCATCCTATCTCTATCTATTTCTACAAAGAAGAAGGAGTAAGGAACAGCTACTTACGTCAGCAACTCGAAGGGCGTTCACACGACGCCTCTAGTCCTCGTAAGTCGACTTAATTGACTTATATTACATGTAACAAAATTGAGTACATATCTAGACTTAACTCTAGACTAAGACACCTTTGCCTCAAAAATAGCTCTCACTGTCATCATAGTGTGTTAAGATAGGGTATGCGGCTGCAGGAACTACTTCTAGTCCCTGCATTACTGCCGAATCCAAGCTACTTCCTTTTTCCAACATCAAATGTTACAATGTGCTCAATTTCCGTTGTAAAATCCGCAATGTATAACTGCTTGGAACTCTTCCTGCAGATCAACTACTCATAGCAAGTACGGGATTCCAAACAATACCTATGAGTTTTAGAAAGATGGTATATGTGTAACTGTTTACACAAACTTCAACTAGCATTCGTGTAACTCCTTACACAAATTAAATAAATTTAAAACACTTAACTTCACATCCTTTGTTCTTCTCAAGTACTAAAGGATAATCGATCTAGCTATTAAGTGACCTTCACTTAACTTCGATTAATAACAACTCGTAATACTCAAAGCATATGAATGTTATAATAATAATACATCATAGCATATTAAATTGATCGCGCAGCGGAATCAATTGGAATTAATTCTAATGAGTTTAACTTGTCTGAACCAGTCAATAATCTCATCTATATTAGACTCTCGATAAAACGCTTATATCCCTCCTTGATTTATCTCTATAAATCCGGATACTTAAGATGTATTAATATTCTCCTAAGTCTTTTCATCATTCCAAATGATTAATACGTCAACAACATGAAAGACTCATAAGACCACCATACTTCCACTAAACTTCATGTGTAAACATAATTCCTCGACATCTCGAGAAATATTTTATAACATGATCAAACACACATTCCAACTCCATGATGCTCTCTTAAGACTTCTTCTTAAGTTAGCTATAATCTTATGATTGTAAGGATCTACAAGAATTACAAGACGTGTCAAATATACTTCCTCTTCTAGAATCTAATTCAAGAAGATGGTTTTGTCATCCTATTGTCAATTCATACAATTATGAAATGCAACAATTGCAAGTATAATCTGAGTTCATCGAACCATTGCAACTAGTGCAAACCCTTTGTCACCAATAAAGCTTTGTAAACATCTTTATGTTTTATCCAAGTCAATTACACTGAGGAGGTCTAACTTCTTCATGAAAATATACCAGTTCATTTACTGACAACTGCACTTGGAGTCCAACTCGGATCAAGATGGCTTTAGGCCATTGCATAGAGTTGAAACAAGAAACAATCCTTTTGTAAGTTACAGGTTTCGTCACTTTCTAAAAGTAATACTATGTCATCACCCCTGATGAGTGATGAATTTAACCTAATCTCGTAGACTCCGAAGAAACAAACACTTAATCTGATCAGGAAGAAACATTTCTCTCCATATCTAATACGGAGTGAATGTGATTGTTTAAATGGTACTTTGATTTAGTGGGAAAAAGAAATTAGCAGAGAAAATAGAAAGACGCCAATTGAAAAATCAAGTGGCTCAATAAAACTTGACTAAGATCAAACCATATCGTACAGGTTTGATATCTCCTTCCAACCACACGTTATCAAATAATGTGTGTTAGGGAAAGTTAACTTGTGATACTATATCATACTTCTTTTGGTGGAAAAACAAAAGTCATTACTTAGTTATTTCTTTCCACGATCGGATCGTGAAACTTTGATCTTATAATCTTATTGGTTATCACATTAACTTTAAAAACTCTTTGAGCTCATCAAAGGTTTCTCTTTATATCTCGTTTAGTAAATAAACCAGTATCCACTTAATACGATGGTAAAAAAAAAGTAAATACCTACTCTGGTTGAGATTGTTATTCGACCACACACACATCCATATGTAATTAGGGTTAATAACTCATATGCTCGATCTCCTTTTCAACAAATGGGCACGAGTCATCTTGCTTTGAATACAACATTCGCATATATCATAAGATTCATAATCAAATGATTCGAAGTGAATGCGTTTTCAATCCAGAACTATGATTTGATCGGGGTCACCAATTTAATTTGAGCCTTTTATATTCTATATGATATATAAATTTAGCTAGTTTAGCTCAAGAATAACCATTGATTGGATTGGTATAGTGATAAGACGGGTTTTGTATATTATAAGATGGTTGATTAAGTGATTTTGAAGGAGCTAAATGTGTTATTTTATGCGGCATAGTGTGTGTTCAAGTTTAGCACTTGTTTCGTGCATATTACGTGTAATTGTACCGAGTTATCCGAGTATGGATGATCAAGGTAGGAACCTAGTTTGGAGCTTGGAAGTTTGATGAAGTCGGAGACCCGGGTTGAAAGCTAGAGGCTTGTTTTGAAAAGAAGAAGAAGATACAAGCGGTGAAAGAGACTAGCCTAGCAAGCCAAGCAAGCGTCACACGTGGGTAGCCAGGCAACCTAGGCGAGCTGCCATGGGAGGTCAGAATGTGATTAAGAAGCAGCACAGTAGCTAGGCTAGGGTAGATAGCCGCCTGGCGGGTCGCCTGTCAGGGGTGGCGGGTCGCCATGTGCTGAAGACGTGATTTACCTAATTTCGTTGCTTTATTTTTAGGAAATTATTATACATAAGACTTATTATTATTATTATTATTATTATTATTATTATTATTATTATTATTATTATTATTATTATTATTATTATTATTATTATTATTATTATTATTATTATTATTATTATTATTACTATTATTACTACTATTATTACTACTATTATTATTACTATTATTGTTACTATTATTGTTACTATTATTATTACTATTATTGTTACTATTATTATTACTATTATTATTACTATTATTATTACTATTATTATTACTATTATTATTATTAGTATTATTATTATTAGTATTATTATTATTAGTATTACTATTATTAGTATTACTATTATTGCTATTATTATTATTATTGCTATTATTATTATTATTATTATTATTATTATTATTATTATTATTATTATTATTATTATTATTATTATTATTATTATTATTATTATTATTATTATTATTATTATTATTATTATTATTGTTTTAGAGGATTATCATTACTATCATTAGACAATACTCAAGAACCCTAATTCATCTTTTTCTTAGAAAATTATGAGGAACTAATCCTCCTTTCTTGGATCGATAAATTGAAGTTATCGCTTAATTAATTGTGAGATTGTCCTTTCTTTTTGTATTTCTCAAGTATTGTTTATGTCTCTTGTTCTTATTTTATGATTATTGTTCCTCTTGCTAATCTGATCAATTGGTAATTGTTTTCATTAATTAATTGCAAGTTTAGAAATTGAATCCGTAATTTTTCATTTAATCTAGACTAAAGTAGCAAACTTTACCCTAATAATTTGTATGCGTTTAATCGTTATTAGGACGAAGTAGAGACTATACATATAATTTGAATCGTTAACCGCGTGTGTTAAAAATTGTTATCTTTATTGCTTCCTTGGATTGTTAATGCTATTGTTGGATTAAATCTAGACGCTTGGCTTATATTATTCAATACTTAGGGTCTTCTAATATCGCGTTTCGAGTTAGTTGACTATATTTAAGAGGAAGAAGGAAATATGTATTTCCACAGTAAAATGCTTGAGACTAACTGAATTAAAGACAATCGAAGACCAATTAGTTTGTTGATAGTGGATGTTTGTTGACCCAAGACCTTTTAATCATATCAATTCATCTTATTTACTTATTGCTTTGTCTTATTAGTTCATTAGTTATAATCAATCAACCAAACCCCCCTTTCTCTTATTATTTGTACTCTATATTATTACACATTTAATTACATCGCCTTCTCTGTGGATCGATCCTTATTACCATATAATATATTTAGTTTAAGGTCATAAGTGTTATAAATATTATATTTGGGAGCATATGACTTCGGCTCACCAAATTTTGGCGCCGTTGTCGGGGAAGACATTAGTTAATTTTTGTGTTTTGTAGTATAGAGTATGAATATATTTGTTTAGTTTAATTTAATTGATAAATGGCTACTAAATATTTCCCCCAATATGAGAATGAACTATTTTAGAAATGTTTCAATAGGTTACATGAATATGTTATAAGATGTCGTCATCCTTATCAAAGATGGGAGCTTTGTTATGTAATTTACAATGGTCTAAATAAGGAGACTCTTGGGAATGATCATTCTTTAAGTGGGGGGAATTTCATTAATGGGTTGAGCTTTGAGGAAAAGTGAGAACTTTTTCAATATTTGGCTCACGACACTGAAGAATGGAAGCGATACAATTCAATCCCTATACAACCCCAGCCCCTCTATTCTGGTGCTTCGAATTATCATGATAACTCACCTATGTCTACTGAAGACATGATACGTGCTTTAATGGTTGATGGAATTCTTTTTGTGCTAATGTTACTCCTTCTCCATGTGAGACTAACCAAGTTAGTCAAGATTTAGAGGACCGAGTTGAACAAGTTGTTAATAAGTTTGGTATGCGTGTGACACAAGAAGAACTTTATTCTTATTATATTAAGTGGCGAGCTGAGCATGTTGACAAGTTTCATGACCCCATTCCCTTGAACCTGTGAAACACTCGTATAAAGAGAGTTATGTCGATAGTGATGAAGATGATTTTTGAGATGAAGATGAGGAGGAGGATTGTTATAATTTGACACAAACATCACCCCCTCTTTATGTTTTTATGCCTATTGACTCCTCTTGTAATATTATTGAAATGACACATTCTAACGATGATACATTGATTCATAATGATTTGAGTGATGTCTTGAGCTTTGTTGATTCTTCAAGTGTGAATGTTGAGAATGAGCAAGAGAGAGTTGTGGTTGAGGAGGGTGAAGTCGACGAGGTAGAACTCGAGGTTCCAAGTTTTGTTGGAGATGATTATTCCATGATTGATAATTTTGGAGATATATTACCTGTTAGAGAACCTATGTTCTTAGGGAATGATTTCATGATTGAAAATTTCAAGGAGAACATCAATGAGGTAAAGGCGGAGGAGTTAATTGAGTTCTTCCCTCAAAAGGAGGAACCATTCACGACTCGTCTTAAGGAGCTACCCCACTTAGTTCTGAATGCTCCTTATATCTTATCTTTCTCTTAGTTGGTTTTTCTTAGACCCAGGACATCATACAAGGAACCATATCGGGACAACAAAGCTATTTTTGAACAACGTAGAGGTTTGGAGAATCTCTTATATGTTTGTACCTCTTTTGTTCAAGAATTGTTACAATTGATATTTTGTTATCATCATTCATCTAACTTGTTTGCGAGCATGTTTGATAAACTACTCAGGCCATTGAGTTGTTCTGCAATTGACAGACCATTTAGTTGAAGGAGATTCTTGAAAGGTACATTTCTAAACTGTTATTTAAGTCGGGTGGTTTACCACTTCGCGAGATGTCGAGCCAACGACATTAAACAACAGCGCTTCTGGGAGGAAACCCATAGATTTGTGTGTGCAAATTTTGCAACAAAAAAAAAACGTAAAGAGAAAAAATAAATTCCAAATTCAAAAAAAAACGAAAAATCAAGAAAAGGAAAAAAAACAATCGGAACTGCCTTGATTTCTGGTGTTGGCGACATAAGAAGGGAGACGTAGAAAGTTGGTTGGGTAGGATAGAGGCTATGGTGTGGTGTAACCGCGGTGCGCTGTCGTGGGCACCTTGCTCTTGCGGTTGGATGGTTTGTTGATTTGGTGCGGAGGAGATTAGGATTGACCATGTGAGCTCAGAGTTGTGGAGGTATTTTATTTATGTGCAATTTGTTGCTGGCACATATGTTCTTAGGGCTACTTGGTCATTTGTTAGGATGGAGTAATAAAGGGCGTTAGTCTTCTTTGGTTACTCTTATCCTTTGTTGGCCTTGTGTGATTGTGTTTTATGGAATATGCTAATGGCCAAGTGTGGGGAAGAGGTGTGGTGCGTGGATTGCTCTATTACACGTGATGTTGAGGCTTGATATATCTATTTGGTCGTCTGAAGTTTTCTCTGTTGAGGTTTGTTCTTTTTCCCCTTTATTGTGTCCTTGCCACATTGAGGACAATGTTTCATTCAAGTGTGGGGAGGGAGAATCGTTCTGATTTGTATACATTTGTACTTGTGTGGTGTAATTTAATTCTGTTATTTATTTCAGCAAAAAAAAATATATGAAAAAAAGGAAAAAAGATGAAAAAGAAAGAAAAAGTATCCCGGGTAGGTGAACACCCGATAGGGCGCCTAGGCAAGATTGGGATGTGGCCGAGGACGGAGTGAAAACCCTAAAGGGCGCTCCGGGTAAAATGAAGATTCGAGTTGCGTGCCACTGATTGTAGAGTAAGGTTGAAAAAAAGATATGCTAGAGTAAAAACCCGCAAGGGCGGGCGCTCTAGGCAAAATGAGAGATTTAGGTAAAGAAAAATTCTTCCGATGCTATTTAATCTCTCATTGCTATGTTGAAGACTATCTCGTGCAACCGTTGTGAGTCTTATTGATTTTCTTGCACTTCTGTGGATCGGTGTTGGTATGAGCTTCCATATATCCTTTGAGTTTACTCGAGGATGAGTAACGGTCTAAGTGTGGGGAAGTTGATAAGACGGGTTTTTTATATTATAAGATGGTTGATTAAGTGATTTTAGAGGAGCTAAATGTGTTATTTTATGCGGCATAGTATGTGTTCAAGTTTAGCACTTGTTTCGTGCATATTACGTGTAATTGTACGGAGTTATCCGAGTATGGATGATCAAGGTAGGAACCGACTTTGGAGCTTGGAAGTTTGATGAAGTCGGAGACCCGAGTTGAAAGCTAGAGGCTTGTTTTGACAAGAAGAAGAAGAAGATACAAGCGGTGAAAGAGACTAGCCAAGCAAGCTAAGCAAGCGTCACGGGTGGGTAGCCAGGCAACCCAGGCGAGTCGCCATGGGAGGTCAGAATGTGACTAAGAAGCAGCACAGTAGCCAGGCTAGGGTGGCTAGCCGCCTGGCGGGTCGCCTGTCAGGGGTGGCGGGTCGCCATGTGCTGAAGACGTGATTTACCTAATTTCGTTGCTTTATTTTTAGGAAATTATTATACATAAGAGTTATTATTATTATTGTTTTAGAGGATTATCATTACTATCATTAGACAATACTCAAGAACCCTAATTCATCTTTTTCTTACAAAATTATGAGGAACTAATCCTCCTTTCTTTGATCGATAAATTGAAGCTATCGACTAATTAATTGTGAGATTGTTCTTTCTTTCTTTATATCTCAAGTATTGTTTATGTCTCTTGTTCTTATTTTATGATTATTGTTCCTCTTGCTAATCTGATCAATTGGTAATTGTTTATATTAATCTATTGCAAGTTTAGAAATTGAATATGTAATTGTTCAATTAATCTAGACTAAAGTAGCAAACTTTACCCTAATAACTTGTATGCGTTTCATCGTTATTAGGACGAAGTAAAGACTAGACATATAATTCGAATCGTTAACCGCGTGTGTTAAAGATCGTTATCTTTATTTCTTCCTTGGATTGTCAATGCTATTGTTGGATTAAATATAGACCCTTGGCTTAGATAATTCAATAATTAGGGTCTTCTAATATCGCGTTTCGAGTTAGTTGACTATACTTAAGAGGAAGAAGGAAACTTATATTTCCACAACAAAGTGCTTGAGAGTAATTGAATTAAATACAATCGTAGACCAATGAGTTTGTTGATAGTGGATGTTTGTTGACCCAAGACCTTTTAATCATCTGAATTCATCTTATTTACTTATTGCTATGTCTTATTAGTTCATTAGTTATAATCAATCAACCAAACCCCCTCTTTCTCTTGTTATTTGTACTCTATATTATTACACATTTAATTAAATCGCCTTCTCTATGGATCGATCCTTATTACCATATACTATATTTAGTTTAAGGTCATAAGTGTTATAAATATTATCTTTGGGAGCATACGACTTCGCCTCACCATATACCCATAGATCAAATCATGGCAAATTAGGGCACAACATTTGTTTATATCACATGAGTGAAACCCTATGTGTCTTACATAAAACCTTTATTAAAGTACAATTCTAAACCCAAAAAAACTAGATTAAATACATAATAACATTTATATATCTCATAATGAAATGACAACTACCCTAGTTCCATTTCCTATAAGAAGGTTGACATTAGTTTAAGACTAATCGTCACACGATTATCATCCCATGTACCAAAAACAATAATAATAACCACTATCGATATCAAATACTGATGAAGTGGTACAAGTATAACTAATGTCAATCATATAGAAATCTAGAGAAGAAGGAAACTTTTAGGTGTCACACACCCAACTTTATTATTCTCCAAAAACCTAGGGGTATTATATCTACTAGGTGCTGCTATTCACAATAGCTTAGCATTAACCTTTGCTTTGAGCCAATTCTTTAACCAAACCAAATTCTTTCTTGAACCTCATCCTAATCTTAACTATTAAGATATACACATCCCTCTTAGAGCTCCCACTCACTTCTAAGAAACTTTCTAAAGTGAATGTGGTAATTAGTTAATCATGATTTCAAACAAATCATATTACCAATTCTTTCCAACGTTTTTATGTACTCAAACAATTTAAGTATGTGTAACCATTTATCTCATGAGCAATAAGATTGTAGAATCGTTGTTGTAAGTAAAATGATATTGCAAAATCAAAACACTTTTGACTAAGGTAATATCTCTTTCATACTCTTCATAAGAGACCCTTACAACGAACAATATGAGGATCAAAAGAATTGCAAATTTTTATCATTAGCTATGGTGGTAAAACGGAGAAAGGTTGAATAATCGAAAATTTAAGTTATCGTATACTCTTTGAAAACTATTTTCATGCCTAACGGATTATCGATTCTATAGATTCAGGAGAGGATTGAATATTAGCCATTGCGCGATATAAAATAGTAAAAAACGGATTTATATATAATGATCTCTCACCTAAATTGAACATTCATCGTAAATAAATACTTGAAAAACAATTTTATCATGTTTGAATACGCATTTATATAATGATGTCTCACCTAAATTATATAAATGATCCTGAGATCCGTCTCTAAATAAACCTCGGCCCGGTGACGCCAGACATACAAGATCTAAATAAATTCGGTAAGTCAACCCTTTGACTGATTCTACATTTAGAACTCTCGGTCGACAAATTTCTAGTAACTCCGTCTCCTAGCCCCGGAACATAAAACAGGGCCTAGTGACGCCAGACATACCAATCTTGCAATTCTGTTGAGTCCAACCAACTTTTACGTGTAATAACATTTATTGCCCGACTTACCCGGCGTAAAAAGGGAACACCACGGTGATTCGTACCTGCCCCCTAATAAAGAAGGGATTCATAGGTGTTACTAATTGGAAGGGCTAGTCTCAATATTTAAACAATGTGAGAGATCTTGTCAATTTATTATCAATTTCCTTTAAGTGAACTAACATGGCGAATTCTCGATAATTTTAATTGACAACAGTGGTAAAAACGAATAAAAAGCATGTAATGGCGATTTGGCATGAATGCATAAATAAAATACATGTAAAAGACAATTTCTAGTATGGCCTCCTAAACTAGTTAATCTAATTAACTATTACAACTTCGGAAACCAACTCCTTGGTCCCTTGAACTTTATTGGAACGCCTTCCAATACAGCTTGGTCTTTTGGAAACTCCGGTCTTCATCGGAACGTCTTTCCGAAAGACTCCATCTTTAAGATTCCGCCCGTCTTCGTAACAATTAATTATAAGTATAAAAAGAATTACATAACAATTCTTATTATACATTTGTAAAATAAAAATAAAAAAAATCTATTAATATTACAAAACAGCGATACGAGATCGCAAATAATTACAAACCAAATCGCTATTCCCTTACATTACGAGAAATACTGATTTCTAACTAAGCCATACTAGACAAATTACATTAATAAATTACATAAAATTAAATGGCATTCATCTAAAATATGCAGAATATAAATCATATTTAAACATGCCCTAAAATGCCAAATCGCCCAAAAAATACTTGGTTTGATATTAAGCTCGTAATTTTGGTTAATTAAGCGATTTTTAACCATTAAAAATCTCAAATTTGTACTTACATCAAACATTAAAAATCTCAAATTTGTACTTAAATCAAATTTAAGCACAAGATAACATCCCAACCTGTTTTGAGACCCAAAAATTAGTCTTCACTAATTTGTTGATGATATCATAACCTTTTATGAAAAATTGCTAACTAAAACTTATTTAATCATAACTTTTATGAAATAAATCCAAATAAATAAACAAAATTATGAAAATTGTAAAAATAAAATTTTTTTTAATACTGTAACATTTTCAGGAACTAAAAATTTCAAAACTTTTGTCTAAAAATTTATTTTGTATCAAATACACAATTTTAAACACGGTTTTCGCAACTTTTACGATATAATTATAAATTAAACATAAAAATCGAAAAAATCATCAAATAAATTTTTTTCATATTCTGGAATATTTTACAGAACCTTAAAATATAAAAAAAATTTCCAAAAAAGTTTTATTAAAATTTGAGAAAATTATGGTTACATATTATCGATTTTATCGCATAAAAACCAATAAACATGCAAAAATTAATCAAATTAATTTTTTAAGTTTAAATCCAATGTATAAAACATACTAGTAACCTTAGATAAATTTCTCATGCCAAAAATTACATTTTAACAATTTTTAACCAATATAATCACATTTTATTGATATTTAACTATTAAAAAATCAATAATCATGCAAAATTAATCAAATTAATTTTATAATTTTTTCTTACTCTAAAGAATCCATGTTCATTTGAATATATTAAAATTGTATGGCCAGAATTAACATGCAAATGTTTTTAGTTAACTATTAACCAATTTTATGCATATTAAGACGGAAAGATCTATTAATTAGCAATAAAATTCAATAATTAACCAAATTTGCCTAAGACCATTTTTAGGTCAGAATGTATACATGCAATAAAAAAATTTCGTGCCAAAAAAATTTTTACACAAAAATTACAATTTTATAAAGTCATCTTATAACTCGATAAAATGGTCGAAAATCGACATGCATGCAACGACTGAGCTCTGATACCACTTGAAGGTACTAGACCCCTAATTAGACACTTCTAATTAGTTAAATTACTTTTTAATTTAGTCTTAGTGATCTAGTTACATGCAACCTTATAAGATGACTAAAATGATATAAGAAAAGTATTCCTTATAATGCTTAAGGAAAAATTTGGGCACAACACAAGGACTCCTTCTTTGTATTGTTCTTAAGCATAAAACATCATGGATGCTCCTCCATCTTTAAATTTCCATAATAGGAAATCTCCTCTTGGTTGTACCTAAGAGTAGCCCAAAATATACTATTATTACTAGCTAGATAATAGTAGTATAAACTCTTGTATATTATTATTACAAATATTATTACTCTAATAATATTTGATGTATAATATTATTTGTGAATTTATTTGTTTGATGATCAACATTTAGATCAACTTTTGATGAGAAAGAAAGAAGAAAAATAAGACCCCTTGTCTAAAAATCAACTCTTATAATGTCTGATGAGGGGGATATATATAGGCAAGTCAAGGGGACAACACTAGAGTTATGTGTCAACAAACTTGACACGTGTAGTGTCCATAAAAAATATAACAGCCCACTTGAGTAAAAATTTGTCCATTTCGATTTTCGATATTTGTCCCACAAATGCTTATAAGTCTTATATTCAATTATCTTATATAATTAAATATTAATTCGATTATTTAACATTTAAAAAATACAAATTAACAACTAATAATCACTTAACTATTAAGTAATTATTACACCATTCTATCAATATAAAATGTGTCTTATGGACCTTTATTAGCTACTTTTACAACCTTGTGTAAAATTAAATAGCTAATTACTTCCGCCTCAAAACTTATACATATACCGTATAAAATTAATTAATTAACTATTAATTAATAAATTCTAATTAATATTTATTAATAAATTAACATATAATTAAATAATAAATCCTCTTTGCCCGAGTTCGTAACTTGTCATCAAAAATAAATTCACTTGACTTAATAAAAGTCAATATATACAAGATACTAATTATACTATATCTTATATAAATAATTAGTCTATCCAGTTGGGCATCATCCTATAGGTGTGACCTAAAGGGATCAGCTTATCACCGCCGTCACACGACAGTAATGTCAAACTCTAGTCAGCCGCTCATTACCGATTAACGTTGACCAACTGACAAATATATATAATATAAATCCCTGATATTCCTTGTACGAGATTTAGTATGTAGACGCACTATTGATGAGGACACTACACCAACAGCAATTTCATAACCTCCGCTTTTACAATTTCTTGCATGTGGGAGTTTAGTCTCATTTGTCCTTGGATGGTAGGTCTATGGTCTTCCTCTAGATGAATCTTATGCATGCAAAAGTCGGGACTTATTCCCTTAAGGTCATCTAGACTATAACCTATTGCCTTCTCATGTTCTTTCAACACACCAATCAAACTTTCCAATTGACTATCATCAAGTTTTTCATTGACAATCACGGGTTTTGTTTTAAACTCATCAAGGTAAGCATACTCAAATTAGGGGGAAGGGGTTTTAGAGTTGGGATTTGTACCTCACTTTCTACCTTTGATGGTTCATTAGGAACATCTTCCACCTCCATTACACATTCCACTCTCATTACATGTTCTACCTTGGTTGCTTATTCTTCCTTAGTGGATTGTGATGCATCCTTGAGAATGTCATTTATCCGCATAGATTGCTCAAGAGTGAGCTCTTTGTTGGCTAGAGCGGCTTCAAGGAGGTTTACTTCCAATGCCCAATGTTTGTTTTTGACCTCACTTGCTTCCAAGGCCTCCAATACTTGCAAAGGGTCTTTGATGAGAGTGGTACTCGCATGGTCCTCTACACAACAATCTATAAGATCCATCTTATAAAGTAAACTATGAGAAAAAGGTGAGAAATACCTTCAGGAAATGCTCTTCCTCAACGCAAAGAAAGACTTAACTAAAAGCAACAAATAACAACTCAATTGAACACCGTCCCCGACAACGGCACCATTTTTGATGCGGTCTGAAACTTTATCGTCTAAGCTAACCGATCAAAATAAAATTTATAAGCTCAACTAACTACTCTTAGTAGAGCGCAAGTAAAGGTCGGATCTCAAAGGACGAGTATTGAGTTAAGTTACCGATTTGCAAGTAGCTAAGTCTTGGGGTGTCACAATTTAGTTTGGGTTGAGATGGTTATCTAAACTACTAGAATGGAAGGAAACAAGCAAGCAAGCTAAAGTAAAAAAGGAATGTAAACAATTGATGAAAGGCACTAGGGTATCATGGGTTCATAGGGGATTCATGGTGATGATCATATAAACATGTTTACATAGATGCAAGTAAGTTATTGTTGTAGTGGAATCGAGTTAGTTTATGTCTTACAATTCCTAGGAAGATTTGGGTCCCGGCGCCGAGTCGGTCAAGACTGTACAACACCTACAAGTCGACTTAGTTTCTTCCTATTCAACTATATGCATGGTCTAACAAGCCTTGAGTTAGTTTATATCTTATAAGTCTTGTTGAATGGATAAGAGATTCATGCAAGGTTGTCAATCAAGCAATTCATCAAGCATAACATGTGCATAAGTTGAAACTAAAACAAGCAAGCATTCTTTATGAAAGCATATTAGATTAAGTATGGATCTACCCCCATGTTTTAGTTCCTTTAATCCCCCATTAAACCTAGCTAAGGGACTACTCACTCATGATCATAAAAAGCATGCTAATAATGATGTCAAACATATTAACAAACTTGAACATGATACAAGAGTAAGATACTAAACAAAGATTAAACAAAGGGTACAAAAATAATACCAACTTTGGATGATCAAAATAGAATGTAAAGAATAATAGAAGAAAACTTGATTGACGATGAAGAGTTGTCAACTCTTCAATAATCCCCAATATAGTCTTCAAATTACCCAACTAGATCTGAAGTTCTTGAACAATAATTAGGAAAGGATTAAGATGTAATTAAGCTAATTGATTTATAATATACTCTAATGATTTGGTCCTAATTTTCTAATAAAATGGAGTATTTATACTAAGTACAAGTATTAGGGTACCTAAGGGCTTAAATGACGACTAAGTCCCTAAGAAGAAGATTAACGCCTTGCAAGTCCCATGAGGAGTCCCACGACCTACCTATATTGGACGCTCGTACTGCTTGAGGATTCGCCCATCCCAGGCTTGGGACGCCCGGATTTATCCTTGGGTCGCCCGACTTGAGGTCGGGACGCCCGGATTGTTGCGCAGCTTGGCTTCTCTTTTTCTTGACTGCCCCAAGATCCGTGGGGATCATTGAGGAGCCGTGGGGGTTTTCATCATTGCCCATTTTATTTGGTTTTTTAACTTAGACCTTTAGTATTAGCATCCTCTTTGTTGCTTGGTCGTTAGGTGCGATCAATTTTGCTCCGCTTTTGCGTCCATATGCGCAAGGCTTAGCATCATCCCCTACAAATGGCACTAAAAGCTCATAAAAAGTGCAAAATAGGGAACATAAGATAGAAATGACCCTAATAAGTACTAGAAAGCATGGAAACGAGGCTAGTTAGGGGACTAAATGTGCGCAAATATGAGCCACATCAATAATATCGAGGGTGATTGGTCGTGTTAAGTATAGTGATTTTGGGCTTATTATGGTGTCAAGGTCGTTCAAAATAGCTTCTCAAATAGGTATGATTATAAGTAGGACTTGGGCTTTCAGGGATTTCCTTTGCCCGAACTCTTTGAAGGAAAAGTTTGTTTATCTCTTTATTCATGGAATTACGTTTCTGGCGAGGAGTAGTTTCTTCAGCTATTCTTTTTCTTCTTGTGTATATGATATATGAATGTTCTTTTTATTGTATTTAGATTCCTGATGATGGAGTTCTAATGTTTGGTCAATCTCTTGCTATTGATGAATCAAGTATAACAGGAGAGAGCAAGATTGTAAGCTGCTTAAAGTTATAAGTTCTCTTGATAATGCTAGCAATGATTTGAACTATATTTGACTCTCAGTTGGAATTCTGCAGGTTTCTAAGAACCATAAGTCACCTTTTCTATTGTTGGCTATAAAGTAGCAGATGGCTATGGAACTATGCTGGTAGTGATTTCTATCTTAAACTTGTACTGGTGATGACTGACTTATGTTTTAATATAGAACTAATGCGCTATTTAGTCCATTTAATATCGGTTAAGCTGCTTAGAATGTGTGAACTTGGTTTGATGCCTTGTTTGAGAGAGTACATTCATATAGTCATTTTTTAGCATTAGTTCATAGGTATTATAAAGTGATAAACCTTTTCCTTCAAAGATTTTCAAAGAGTAATTTAATATGTTCTCAAATAGGTAAACTCGTGACAAGTATGTTGTAACTGTTGTATACTATGACACGGTTTCCCAACTGTTATATCTCCAACGATAATAGCACCAAATTTGACAAATACAGATGGCTTAGTCTAGGAGCTTCTACATTGGCATATTCAAACCTACACGGATTCAGATGATGATTCACGTTAGCCGACCCTATCCTTTGTTGAGACTAGGCTTTGTCGTCATTTCAGAGGCCTCAGATGTCACACCCAGCATCAACCAAGGTAACATTCTATTTCTCTTTTCACAATTTGATAGATGTTTGATGATTCTTTGTTAGTAAGGACTGATTGTAAGCTCTTGGAAAATCCTTGTTGTATTGTTATTGATGTTACTTTGATGTTTGACTCACTTGTGTACTGTCTGAGCCATTTCATAAATTTTTACATGCTATTTTGTTGCGAAGCTGGCCTTTCAAATACAAGAATGTGAGGGGTGCAAGCTAAGTATTGATGATTCGATTCTCCTACTGTTTTCTGACAGCTTATAATCTGTAGTTCATATTGCTTAAAATTCTTTTGTGAAGTCCAATATGTTTTTTTTGTCTGTTTTCTTTCAGGCATGGAGGGACAAAGATTGTGCCTAAGAAATTTTTGTTGTGTGAAATCAATTTGACAGATGCTCTTTGGAGAAAATTTGTAGCTTTACCTTTTGCACCGAGTAGAATATGCTTATTTTTTTAGCTAAGTATTGATGTTGATTTGTAATGTTAGTTGTATGTTAAATATTTGTTTTGTAATTAATTATTATTATTGTGTTAATTAAAGAACTTACAATTATAATGAACATATTTTTGTAAATAATTTTTTTTTTAAAATTTAATTGAGAAACAACTCGAGAAACAACTACGGTTGTTGAAAGTGAACCGTGGCCTAAAGTGACTTATGGCTACGGTTTAATCTTAATAACCGTAGCCATAAGTCACTTTACGCTACGGTTCCTATTAATAACCGTTGCCATATGTCACTTTAGGCTACGGTTCCTGACCGTAGCCATAACTACTTGATCTAAGGCAACGTCTCGATTTACTACGGTCAGGAAACCATAGCTAAAAGTCGTTTTTAAGCGTAGCCAAAAGCCATTTTTGTACTAGTGTTCTAAGCTAGATCAAATTATCTCTCAGGTAATTAAAAGGTAATTAAAATATTGGACCGAGACCAAATTGTTTTGACCCCTTGGATCCTAGCGAGTTAGAATTACTCAGTTCAACTCATTGACCAGAGTCATGAAATCTAGAAAAATGATAACCCACCCAACCCCCCTGGGGGGGGGGGGGGTGACTCAGTAAACCTAATGAAGGATCAGCGCTTAGGCCTCGTTTTACAAGAGTCAACCCCTCAGCAAAAAAGTGTCCAATAACGGTAATGTGTCCTCCCCATAATCCATCAATTTCAATGCATTTCATAAGGACGCCACGATAGGCGTGATTGAATGTACTTATCACCACCAAGTTCAGGAAAAGGTAGTCCATCTCATCGAGCAAGTGTCTCCTGGAAATCAAGATTTCCCGGACAAGACTCTTCTAAGCATAAGGAGCTAATGCAAACCCCATCCTCTTCCAAAGGTGAAGAGTCTATTAATCTAAAATATTCAAGAGGGGGTGAATTGAGGATTTAAAACTTTTGAAAGCTTTTTCGATTATGTGTATGTAATTGATTATTTAAACTCTATTGATTAAACTTTAACTAATCAACTAGTGAGTGTAAAACGAAATAAACAAACGAAAGAACGAGGAGACACACGGTTTTTGAAGTGGTTCAGTTTCACAAGTCGAAACCTACGTCCAGTATTCTCGATTAATAAATTTAGTACCTTTCTACGGATTACAAATTTACTAACCCAACTCGTACAACTAACTCTAGGTTTAACTCAATGAGTACCATTAAATACTCAAGTGACTAACTTACGCTAATAAGAAAGCACGAATGATTCTCGCAAAGGTTCACGTTAATGAACAAGTAAGAAATCAACTAAGCACTATTATCTTATAATGATAACAATAAGAACGATTATACGAGTTTAAAATACACGACCTTTCAAAAATAACAAATCGGTTTTTCTGCTTGAAAACACACGGTTTGCTTTGTAAAATTAAAATCAATTTTTATGATTAAGGTCTCTACCTTAAATGTTGTAAAGAGCAAAGTATTTATAGGAAAGAAAGAGGAAGGCAATTCGGTTTATAGTAACCCTAATTGGCCGAATAAAAGTGATATGTTAACAAATCATATCTTCTATTATCTCTTTCCTAAAAGCCTTAAAAGATAATAAAGAATATTCCAAAAGATAGAATATAATCTTATTCAAATATTATCTTTACAATAAATTCTAAGATATGATAAGATTTCCTAAAACAAGAATATCTTTTATCATAAACAAATATATTAAGTAAGATATATAAGATATGTAAAGATATTATTACAGAATAAAATCTTTACCAAATATACCCTAGGTAACACGAGATGTCACGGCTCATAAGCCTCGTGACTCGTGCAAACCCTAGCTCAATATATGGGTTAGAATTTAGGTTTTAAGAGAGGTCTTGTTGAAACCCTAATTAGTAGCAAGGTCCAACTCATAAGTTGACCCAACACGACTACTAATCAACGTCCAACATAAAACCAATCTCCGCACTAAACCGGGCTTAATTAAATAAATACTTTTATCAAAACATTTAAAATAAACTTTAAACAGTTTTCAAAACAATTTTTGAAACATTATAAGTCGTGTATAATAAACTCAGCATCTCAATGTTATAGTAGGGGAGCTATAACTTTACCAATTCAAGAAACTCATCTTTGATTATCATTACGAGATAATCACCTATACTATTCTAATCTTCAAGGAGATCTTCGAATATAGGCTACGTCATTGATGTGACCATAATTTGAGCATATTTAGCCTCCGAATTAGCCTTGTTCCCATGCTTTTTAGTGCATATTTGGGTCATTTATTGTCTTTAGTCCTTTGTTTTGCATATTCTTTGAGGTTTTGATCCCTTGGTAGGAAAGGAGTGCAAACCTTGCATTTTCATGGCAAAATGAAGCTAAATTGATTGAATTCAATGACCAAGCACCAAAGAGAAGACAAGACTTGAAGGCCTTTGTACATACTATAGTAGATGGGCAATGATGAGAAAAGATCCTTGCATCCCCGAGGAAATCTTCAAGGATTTTATGAAGAGAAAGGAAGAAAAGAAGAAAGGAAGAAGTTGACAGGGAATCCGAGCGGATTGCCCACAATCCGCCCGTCCAAAAGGAGCAATCCGAGCGTCTTCCCCAGCTGGACGCCCGTCCAGAACCACCCTAATCCGCCCGTCCACCCCACGAATCCGCACGTCCAGAATCACCACAATCCGCCCGTCCCGTGCCCTGGACGCTCGGATTGTGCGACAGCTATTTCGTCTTCTACATGTTTTATGAAGGATGCGCATATTTTTCTAAGACCGGCGAAAAGGAGACCGGGGTCTCCCTTGAGACCGGCGATTCTTCAAGGACTTAATCATCATTTAAGCCCTTAGTACACCCTAATTTATGTACCTAATCCCCACTATAAATACCCCATTAGGCTAATTAGATTATCATGTTCTTCTTAGCAATCTCTAGTGTAGTTTATATCAATCAAATCTCTCTTTAATCTTGTAATCAACATTTAATCAAGTTTTAATACAAATCTCATTTCCTTAATCTCTCTTTTGTTCATCTTTTATTTTGGGTAATTGAAGATTATTTGGGTTATTATTGGGAGATTGACAACCTTCCAATCAATCATCAAGTATTTCTATTATTCTTTGCTTTATTATTGGAATCATTAGTAGGTATAATTCTCTTAATCCCTTTTTTATTATTGTTAATTATCTTCATTTATTCATCATGTTTTACTTTGTTGGTATGATTGACAACCTTGCTAGCATGTTCAACATGATAATGAGTGAGTATTTTCCTTAGCTAGGGTTAATGGGTAATTAGGGGAACCAACATGGGGGATGATTCATGCTTAAATTAATATGTTTTCATAGTTTATTTGCTTGCTTGTTGTGATCTCAACTTATGCACATGTTATGTTTGATGAAATGCGAGCCTATGAATCCTTGCATTTTTTACCCATCACCTATCTTTTCAATGAGACTTGTAAGACATAAACCAACTCGAGTCTCATTAGACCATGCATATAGTTGAGTAGGGAAGATTAAGTCAACTTGTAGGTGTTGTACAATCTAATCGATTCGGCTCCGGGACCCAAACTTTCCTAGGATTGTAAGATATAAACCAACTCGATCCATCACAACAATAATTGCTTGCTTATAATTTGAGAATATGTTTGTATGATCAATTCCCATGAATCCCCTATGACCCCATGACACCCTAGTGCCTTTTATCAATTGTTTAAATCCCTTTTTAATCATCTTGCTTGTTTACTTTTATTGCTATTTAGTTTAGTGATCTTCTACTTTAAACCCCAAATTGTGACACCCCTAGACACCACTAGTTACAATTGCAAACCTCATCTCAATTCCCGTCCCTTGGGATCCGACCTTTACTTGCCTCTTTACTAATTGTAGAGTTGTTTGTGGAGTTATAAATTGTGTTTTCGTCTAGGTGCTCCTAACGACAAGTACCGAAAACTAAACCTCCAAGTGAGTCCGACCAGTCATCATCCAAGCGTGATTAATCTTTAGACGGACTTCGTCTTCATATAAATCTTGAATGAATCTTTATATCGTTTGATCTTGAATAGAGGCTTGAACATTTAATACTATCATCACAATATCCTTTGTTGCTCGCTTGTAATAAGTTGATTCTAAAACACTTAGACAAACGATTACACGCAACAAGTATATAAAATATATAACACCTTGACATCATCAAAACACAAACATATAAACTATATGGTTCAGCAAAAGGTACCCCCAAGAAAATTATCTCAGAGAGCTGACACCATTAGCAGTGTCATAGCTCAAACTGTAATACTACGGTTTTCTAAGTTGGTTACTCGGCCGAATATGGCTTTTCGCCCGAGTAAGCGTGTCATGTGTTTCTGGACAGTTCACTGCCCAAGAATACTCGGCCGAGTATGGGAATAGTCGTCCGAGTAGAGGATACTCGGCCGAGTATACTCTATAGTTGACCGAGTATCCGGTCTGATGAGTATTAATTCTGCGGTTTGATTTAGAAAGGATTAGAGTTTATTTATGACGCGTTTAACAGTTTCTAATCACTTTTACAAAACCTAAGCAGTACAACGTAACTCTAATCCTCACTAAATCTCTCTCAAGTACGTGGATCGTTAGCGAGTCTTCTTCATCATTCATTACATCGTTGTGTCGGTAAGCTTTTGATTTCATTATTCCATTGATTTATCTTTTAGGGTTTGCCCTAATTTGTGATTAGGGGAAAAGGGTTTTGCAAATAGTAATTGCAATTATGTAATTGTTGTTGAAAGATCATAGATCCATATTAGACTCTCTAATAAAAATTATAGTATCTCATAATTTGTCATTTAGGTGATCTATGTAACATGCATGCTAATATGAAAGCATAAAAATGAAAGTATAAGGAAAAACAATTTCCTTACATTGATTTTGTGGTAAAAAGGGCACAAACTAGTTCACCTTACTAGCTTGTTCTTGAGATTATTCCAAATGGATGATCCTCCTTACTAATCTTCAAAGAGAAGATCTCCTTCTTGTTGCACCCAAGAACTTACCCAAAAATAATAAGTATTGAACTAGAACTTGTTAATATTGAACCCTTGATATTATATATACTATTACTAACAAGTCTTAGTAATAAAATTTATTTACTAACAAACTTAGTAAAGATGAATAATATTTTAGAGAGAGGAAGATATTATGTTCACATGCAAATCATCAAAATGATGTAGTGTAGAAATGAACAAAGGGTGGAGTATAAAGGATGGGAAAAGTGGCGGGTGGAAGGAGTGTTGGAGTGGACAAATTTTATCTCATATTTTTCATCTTACATCACATGCAAAATCTTATATAAGATAAATTATGGTAGTATACAAAATAAGGTGAAATGATTATGTGAGTAATCATCCACTACACTTATTTTACACGGTCCACATGCCCATTTACAGGTCCATGTTGGTTCTTATATTTGTCGCACAAATACGTGTAATTTTTATTTTAAACATCGTTTCATGTTTAAATACTTCCATAATTAATTCGTCCAATTCACTCCGTAAATATACGTGTACCACTACACATATTATTTACGTACTAATATTAATCACATTAATCAATTAGTGTAATTTTAGTAAATTAATAGTTAATTAATAAAACCCGTCTCCCAAAATTTATTATTCAATTATCACATAATTAAATAATAAATGCCGCTCCTCGGGTTCGCAACTCGAAATCTCTCTAAAAATATTCGACTAACTTTTTAGTCTTTAAATCAAGGGGCTAAATAAATTGTATCTCATACAATTAATTAGTTATCAATTGGGGTTCGTTCCTATAGGTGTGACCGAAAGGGGTCAGTTGATCACCGCCGTCTCACGACAATAACGTCAAACTCTTGTTAGCCAACCGTTATCGATTTACGTTAATAAACTGACGAGGATCAAATGAATAAATATCTGATGATATTCCATTAATGAGATTTAATATGTTAACGCACTATTGTGGAGGACACTAACTCCAACAATCTCCCACTTGTCCGACACAAGGTGTGCGCTACCAATTCTCTTGTCCGTTTTAATCTCCCACTCAATGCAAGGTGTCTTTCAGGTCGCACTTGCACATGAACACATCACGAGTGGTTTTTATAACAGTGGTAGTGTTATGGTTTGTGACTAGTGGTTAAAGGTGATAGTATATTAGAAAGGTAACAATTCTAAAGAGGTTGATTTTGTAGAGACCAGATTGATAGGTATGGTTGTGAGAGAGTATAAGAGGTGGTTATATGAGGCGGTTGTATGTAGTTGAGTATTAATGGCATGGTTACAATTGGCAGGGGTGATAGATAGGATAATGGAAGAATATGTTATGAGGGGAATACGAGTTAAGCTCGGGTGAGAGGTAACTTTTATCAGGTGGTAACTTACGTGATCAGGATTGACTGGTTGGGTGTGATTACGGGTCTGTGATATATATATATATAAATGTTGGTGTGAGGCTTTGACCTCACAAGACGTGGTATGGTGTGATTATCATAAAGTTGTTATTTGAATGTTCTGTAATGCATGATTGAGTACGCTAATCTAATTGAATGATGATTAAAAAGGTAATAATTTTAGTTATCTAGCATGACTGGTTATACTTGTATGTATTCATGATACATGTAAATCTGTGATATGGTAACGGGATGATATTCATGAGGTTATTATCTGTTTTATTCATATAATATGTTGTGTTGGGATTGAGTAAAGTGGATTTGAGTAAGTTTTCTTGTCCGAAAAGTGATTTCCGAGTCAGTGTTTATGGAATTGTACGTAGTTGTGATGTCTATCGGTGTGGTTGTGGCGCCTCGGGTGGTGATCCGGGCACGGTACTTAGTGTTGTGATGCGGGTATTTTCACACTGCGGTGTGGCTGTTGGTGACGGTTTTGCGATGCCGTCACCGGTTGTGGTGGAGTAGACGGGATGATTATGATACGTGTTTTCGAAAGTACATACCAGTTATACATAGATTGTTTTTTTGTTTGTTGTTGTTTCCTATGAGTTTCAGTTTGGACAGATAGACTGTTGTTTTGTTTACTGATGTTTCTTACAAGTTTCAGTTTGAGAATGAGGGTAGAGTATGATATAAAGAGAGTTGTATATGTTTTCGTTGTTGTCATGGTATAGACATGTTTTGTTTATGGGACACAGTTGTCAGAAGTTGTTACAGTACTTTTGATCTTGTTGTAGATGAGACATCGGTGCACATAGTCATGGCAAGTGATTCGTAAAACATGTGTGGTAATGACCTGAAAGATGCAGGTGGTTCATAATCCTTTGTTGAGACAGTGAGTGTAGGGTGTTGGGGGAATTAGTGTCACGATAGGTGCTTTAGATAGAGACGTATGCCATGTTGCGGTAATGTGGAAGAGTTGGAGTACTGGTTATGCTAAGGGTTTTATGGTTTTGGTTAAATGGAGTGCAGAGTGAATTGAAGTATGAGAACTGTTTAAGTAAGAGAGTCTTGGAAATAGGAATGGTTATAGAAATGAGGTTATAGGCGGTTATCTTTGACATGTGGTGGTGATGAGGATAATGAGATGATATAACTAAGAATTTAGTATTAGTGAGTTACGAGGACGTAACATTTGTTTTAAGAGGAGTAGGATGCGGTAAAAGAGAGTTTCATGTTTGTGCATGTTGTAATATAATTAGAAGTAGAGTGTTGGTGTAGCATAAAGAAGGAAGTTGAATATTTTGTGGTTGATGTTGTAAAAGGCCATGGTCGAGCTTGTAGTAGTGTGATGTTTAGGAGTGGGGGAATATTTTATATAGTGTTGACAGTTGGAGGATGATGTTATGAGTCTGAGTAAACTTCGAGGACGAAGTTCCTTTTAGGGGTGGTAGAATGTAACATTCTGTTTGATGTCTATGAGTGTTTTGATATTGGATTTGGTAGTGGATGATATTATGGAGCTAGCAGCGTTAGAGAATGGTAGTTGGTAGTGTATGGAATTAGTGTCGGGAGAGTTTATGATGTAGTTGAAACGACATCGTGAGCGATGTGTGGAGTTAGTAATAGTTGGTGGAGTTGGTGTTAAGAGTTCACGAGTTATAGGGTGAGGTTTTGTTTTGAGTCTTAGTTGCGTTGTTGTGTCCTAGTCAAGTTGGTAGGTTTGTTTTTATGTATGGGTTGAACTTCGGGGACGAAGTTCTTTTTAAGGAGGGAAGACTTTAATACTCCGTATTTATGAGTCTCTCGGTACTCTATCGAGTAGGCCTTACTCTGTCGAGTAAGGGTGAGTTGCGTTTAAAATAGTTTCGACTGTTGGGGTACTCGATCGAGTAACTAAGATACTCGATCGAGTAAGGGGGCACTCGATCGAGTACCTTAGCTACTCGATCGAGTAGCCGCTTCTCGGGAGTTATTTCTCGGGTTTTGTTAATTATGCGATTAAGGTATATAATACTTCCGTCATTGTTCTTAAACACTTTTTCAAAACCTAATCACTGTCAAGAGAGAAAACAAAGTACGTTCTTCGCTTTAATCGCATTGTTAGCAAATCCCGGAGTTTAGAAGGTCGGATTTCACCTTTCGTTATACCGTTGAGATCCTTGCGTCGAGGGTAAGATCTATGTACCGTTTTTACAGTATTTCCTTTAAGTTGGTTAAACCCTAATATGGGGATTTGGGAGTTTTGTGTAGATTGTGATTTGGTAGTGTTTATGTGTTTGTATGATAGGAGGAGGTTTTGTAGAAGAGGCTTTTTGATACAGCTGTTGATACCGTCTGATAGTTGTGCTTTCCAGGTAGGATTTCCTACTCAGTATTAGTCCCATAATGTGATGTTGATGTGTTGTGGTTGATTGAATAATATAGTAATTGTATTGTGACGGTTGTTGATTGTGATTGTTTGTCTCTGGTTCTCGAGATGCGTTCTCGGCTGAGTGGAGTCACTTGCGGGAGTGGCTTCACGCCCTAGTTTCGCCCTTCGTGGAACCCGCCACGGAAGGGGATGTGCACATTAATGGACAGGGTTATCGCTCAATTTGAAGAGCGGGGATTCGGTGGGTACGGCTGCGGTCCCCCACTGGCAGGGCTAGTCTAGTGGACAGTCGGTGATTGAGATTGATGGGACTGGTGTGAATGAGTGTGTGTGACGGTGTAAGCTGCCTGTTTGTCGTATTGTTGATATATATAAGTTGTGTGATTAGTACTGACCCCGGTTGTTGTTTTGTAAAACCTGCGGTGATCCATTCGGGGATGGTGAGCAGTAATTGAGCAGGTTTGAGTTGAGTTACTGGGATAGCTGGGATGTGCCACCGTCTGACGATAGAAGTCTTCCGCTGTAGCTTTACTAGTTTTATAGACTTTTCAGTTAACTCTGTAGACAGTTGGTTTTGAGAACATGTATCGTATTTTGGTATTTGGTTTCAGTTGTAACCTTTCACTAAAGTTATATTATTTAATGTTGTTTCGTTATTATCTTATGATTATCATGCCTCGGGTAACCGAGATGGTAGCATCCTTATACCTAAGTGGTCCTAGTAAGGCATTTGGAGTGTGGGGGTGTTACAGTTTTCTCGATCGGGAGTGTGACTACCTGACCGGAAAAATCTCTCACAGATTACTTCCGAGCGTGGCCACACATTTGTAGTCATTAACTCCTCAAGTGGCCTTGAGATATAGTTACCCAACGTGGGTGGACAATTCCTGTATGCCCTATCTATCCTATTGCACAATACAGCTCACCATGACCTAGTAAATGTCCTTTCGGCCTCCTTTCACGGCACGACCTAGGACAAAAACCAAAGTCACTCGAAAACTGCACCTGCTCAAATAATAGTCTCCAGTTAAAAGAATCGACTCATTAGAACATCTTAGAAATCCCCGCCACGACCAGGTGTCTATAATAGAACTTAGGGACTCTCTAAATGGTCATTGTCCGGCAAAGTGTCACACACTCTGCCTATGTAATCAACTAGTCATCACGTATGACCTTATGGTGTTGAACAACCATCAATCGACTTACAATCTAGTCACTCTGAGACGTCACCTCATTAAGTGACTAGGGACAAAATACAATGTTCATCTTATTCACTTGAATAGTGTTCAACATTGTCTCCACAACTTATTCAGATAAACAAGGTATTAAAATTTAGTCACACTAAATAAAAGATTCATAAAAGAAATTAATGCGAAAACAATGAATGTGATTATCATATATATAATAAAAGATACACTATCCAATTATTACATATCCATAATCTAAAGAAAATCTGGTACTCGTCTCAATCTTATAGCGACGACATGACCATCATGCTTAGCCTTTGATAAAGGCTTGGTTAAAGGATCAGCAATATTATCATCTGTCCCAACCTTACAAATGTCAATTTCCTTCCTTTCCACATAATCTCTAATTACATGGTATTTCCATTCAATGTGTCTAGATTTGTTACTAGACTTAGGCTCTTTGGCTTGAAAAATAGCTCCACTGTTATCACAATATAGAGTGATAGGATCTTTGGCGGAATGGACTACTCCTAGCCCCTCCATGAATTGCCTAATCCAAACAGCTTCCTTCGCAGCCTCAAACGATGCAAGGTACTCAGCCTCTGTTGTAGAATCCGCAGTAACACTTTGCTTGAAGCTCTTTCAGCAAACAGCTCCTCCGTTTAGCATAAACACATAGCCGGATTGGGATTTCATGTCGTCCCGATCGGTTTGGAAACTTGTGTCCGTGTAACCTCATACACGCAACCCAGTTTCTCCTCCAAACACTAAGAACGAATCCTTAGTCCTTCTCAAGTACTTAAGGATGTTCTTTACGACTATCCAGTGACTCTCACCAGGCTTGGCTTGATAACGACTTATCATGCTCAAGGCATACGCAACGTCGGGACGAGTGCAAATCATAGCATACATGATAGACCCAACAGCAGAAGCATAAGGGACGGTCTTCATGTGTTCAATTTCCTTAGGGGTGGAGGGAGACTGTGACTTGCTCAAATTAATCCCTTGGCCTATAGGTAGAAATCCTCTCTTGGAGTCTTTCATATTGAACTGGTCAAGAACTTTGTCAATATAAGCTTCTTGACTCAATGTTAGTATCCTCTTGGACCTATCCCTATAGATCCGGATACCCAAGATTCGTTGTGCCTCTCCCAAGTCCTTCATTTGGAAGTGTTTCCCTAGCCACTCCTTAACGGAAGTGAGTGATGGAACATCATTCCCCATGAGCAATATGCCATCCACATATAGGACAAGGAATGCAACATTACTCTCACTAAACTTCATGTATAAACACGGTTCTTCCACACTTCTAGTGAAACCATATTGTTTAATAACATGATCAAAGCGATGATTCCAACTCCTAGATGCTTGCTTAAGACCATAGATGGACCTTTTAAACTTACACACCTTCTTAGGGTTAGATGTATCAACAAAACCTTCAGGTTGTATCATGTACACCTCTTCTTCTAGAATCCCATTCAAGAAGGCGGTTTTGACATCCATTTGCCAAATCTCATAATCATGAAATGCGGCAAACGCTAAGATTATCCTGATTGACCTAAGCATAGCGACTGGAGCGAAGGTTTCGTTATAGTGTAAACCATGAACTTGGGTGAAACCTTTTGCCACCAATCTAGCTTTGTAAACATCCAAATGTTTATCCACGCCGAGCTTAATTTTATATATCCACTTTCACTGAAGGGGTCGCACTCCCTCAGGTAAATCCACCAAGTCCCATACTTGGTTCTCGTACATGGAATCCATTTCGGACCGCATGGCTTCTAGCCAAAGCGAGGAGTCAGGACTAGACATGGCCGATTTGTAGGTAGTGGGTTCATCACTTTTAAAAAGTAACAAAACACCATCCTCTTCGATGTTACCAAGGTAGCGATCAGGTGGATTAGAAATCCTACTTGACTTTCTAGGAATAATTACCGTTTTAGAGGAAAAAGGAATGCTATCCTCCACGTTCTCCTCTACCTCATTCTCGGTTTGTGGCTCTCGAACTTCTTTAAGTTCAACTTTTCTCCCACTCTGTCTCCTAGAAATAAACTCCTTTTCTAGGAAGACAGTATCACGAGCCACAAACACTTTGTTCTCGTGTTTATTGTAGAAGTAATAGCCACGTGTTTCCCTTGGATATCCTACAAAAAGACATTTGTCAGACCTGAGTGCAAGCTTATTGTCAGACTTAGCTTGATCTTAACGTACGCTTCGCAACCCCAAATACGCATGAATGACAAATGAGGGACTTTTCATGTCCATATCTCATATGGTGTCTTATCGGCAGCTTTAGTCGGGCTTTGATTTAGTGAAAATAAAGTAGACAAGAGGGCAAAACCCCAAAATGAACTAGGAAGCTCAGTTAGACTCATCATAGACCAAACCATATCAAGTAAATTTCGGTTTCTCCTTTCGGCCACACCATTTAATTGCGGTGTGCCAGGAGGAGTCCATTGTGATACCATACCACAATCTTTTAGGTGTGAATCAAATTCAATATTTAAATACTCACCACCACGGTCGGACCGTAGGGTCTTTATCTTTTTATCCAATTGGTTCTCTACTTTATTTTGGAATTTTTTGAACTTGTCAAAGGCTTCACTCTTGTTCTTCATTAAGTAGACATACCCATATCTACTTAAGTCATCAATAAAAGTAATGAAGTAGTAAAAACCTCCTCTAGCGGTGATGGTTAATGGTCCACACACATCCGTATGTATGAGAGCCAAAACCTCACTAGCTCGTGTCCCTTTTCCCGCAAAAGGTGCACGAGTCATCTTTCCTAGAAGGCAAGACTCGCATGTACCATATGATTCGAAACCAAATGGTTTGAGCACTTTTGATGAAGCAAGTCTCTTAATGCGTCTTTCGTTTATGTGGCCTAAACGACAATGCCAAATGTAGGATTCGTTTGGATCACCCGTTTTGAGCTTTTTAGTTTCCACATGATAAACGTCATTAACATCATTTAAAACATAAATGCCTCCAATTGAAATGGCCTTGCCATAAACCACATCATTAAAAGAAAAAGTACAACACTTGTCCTTAATCATAAAATAAAAGCCTTCTGCGTCTAACGCGGAAATGGAGATGATGTTCTTAGTTAAAGTTGGTACAAAATAACACTTATTTAAATACAACTCTAAACCACTAGCTAAAGTGAGCACATAGGTACCCACGGAAACGGCGGCTACTCTAGCTCCATTGCCCATGCGGAGATCCACATCACCTTTTGCTAGTGCTTGCATGTCCCTTAAACCCTGCAAATGATTACAAAGGTGAGAGCCACATCCGGTATCAAGTACCCAAGTGGAAGTACAAGCATAATTAGCATCTATCACATAGAGAGAGGAAATCATACCAATAGGCGTCACACGCCCTTCCTTGAGATCCTCCAAGTATTTGGGACAACTCCTTCTATAATGCCCCTTCCCATTACAATGGAAACATTCGGCCTCAGAGAGCTTGACACTTTTTGCCTTGGGATTGCCATTCTCAACGGCCTTCCCCTTTCCCTTTTTATTTTTCTTTGACGATTTCTTGAATTGGGACTTTTCCTTCCCTTTTCCTTTCTTGACTCCAAGGGACATGTTCTTTAACTTCATGGTTAAAACATCTACTTTTTCACTCCCACTAGCCTCCATATCCCTCTCCGCTTGGGTGAGGAGTGCATGAATTTCATGGTAACTCTTATCCATGTCATTCATGTTGTAGTTTACCCTAAAGTGGGCAAACTTGGTGGGGAGTGAGTGGAGGATACGATCCACCACAAGAGTCTTAGGAATCTTACACCCTAGACGCTCTAGGATGTCAACATATTCGACCATTTTGAGTACATGGGGACCAACCTTTTCGCCCCTCTCAAGCTTAGCTTCAAAGAAGCGTGCCGCCGCATCGTATTGACGGACTTTTGGTGTTTGTGAAAACATAGTGATCATACGAGTGAAAATCTCGTACGCATTTATAGAAATGCATGATAGCTTAAGCTTTGGGGATATTGACCATATCAACACATTCTTGATATCATTCAACATCCTCACATAGTCATCATAGGTGGTCCGCACCGCCGATGAAGCTCTTGCACCGGGCTCGATTGGAGGAGCATCGGTCAAGTAAGTGAGCACATTGTCGGACAACGCGGCACTTTTGATGTTTGATTCCCATTCAAGAAAGTTACTACCGTCATCTTTTAATATACATTTGTCCATTACGGACCTTAGCCATGAATCTTTGTCTAGTGAAGTAGTCGATGGAGTTGATGAAGTTGCCATTGCGAATTTAAAATGCTACAACAAAAAGGATAAATTAACATTCATTATTTTAAAAATTACTTGTAAAAACATGTTTAGCAAGTTCCAGCATTTATATAATGACCTCCCACTAAATTATATAAATGATTCCAAGACCCAAATATTAAACAAAAATGAGCATCGCTTGGGCGAAACATCCCATAATTGCGTAAATTCGGTAAGTCACGTTAACTAATTCTACCTCTAGAACTCTTGGTCGACGAATTTCCTCAAATTCATCTACTAGCCCCGGAACACAAGACTATCTTATATCCCATTTATTTTGGGTTATGATGAACTGTGGCTGAACAAAGGGAATAGTGCAATAGGAATTGTCCACCCCTTGTCAGGGTTGTTTGAAATCTCAAGGCCACTCGAGGAGTAGTTAATTAGAAATGCGTGGCCACGCTCGGAAGGTATCTATGGTAGATAATTCCGGTCAGACAGTTACTCTCCATATCGAGGAAACCACTCAAGATATGATCAAGTGTAAGTACGACCTGCAAGACACCATGCATTGAGTGGGAGATTGTAATAGGACAAGAGAATTGGTGACACACACTTGTCTCGGACAAGTGGGAGATTGTTGGAAAATGTGTCCTCAACAATAGTGCGTTCACATGATTTAATATCATAATTAAATCTCATATTAAGAATACATAAGGGATAATTCATTATATAGTCAACTGATCAACATTAATCGGTAACGATTGGCTTGCTAGAATTTGACGTTACTGTCGTCGGATGGTGGTGCTCAGTTGATCCCTTAAGGTCACACCTAAAGGATGATGCCCTAATCAGTAAAGTTGATTAATTGTATGACGATACAAGTTGATCAATTCCTTAAAATTGAACAATTCATTTGTGAGAGAGAAAATTGATATCTTATTGTAATGGTATTAAATAAGATTTATTTTAGTAATAAAAATACTTTATTACTAAAATTGCTTATTGTTTGAGAAACGATAGAGATAAGAATGAATGGTTAATTAAATTATAAGATGTTGTGAATTATAATTATATGACCCATTCTATTTATTTGATCAAGTATCACTAGTAAATTTGTTATATGTAATTTAATTAATTTGTAAAATGATATTTATGTGATAAATATGCATTAAATTAACTAATAACATGTAACATACTACATGTGATATATTGTGTTAAAAATGACAAATTGACAAAATAAAATGATAGTCCATTTTATGGTACATGGACCGAAATGGAAGGAGACATGGTGGTGTGTGTGGTTAATTATTTTATGTGATAAAATAGTATGTAATCATACCCTATATACTAGCCTTCTTACCTATTGCATTGTGAAGACAAAAAGCAAAAGAAAAAGATGCCATTTTGGCCTCTTCCCACCGGTTGCTTGCTCTCCATAAGAGAACATTTTGTTCTCATCTTTACTTGTTCATTCATTCATACATCTCATGCATGCAAAATCTCTACAACTCTCACAACTCTCTAAAATATCTTAGAATCTTCATAAACTGTTCATTTTTAGATTACTAATATTATTAGTGTAATATATGAGTATTAGTAATCAATTTTAAGGTATACTACTAAACAAATATCTAGCACATATTATTTAGTAGTAATAAGGGCTAGTCTTAGGTGCAATCAAAAGGAGTGACTTCTATACATGGATTCTTTGGAGGATCATTCTTATATTCATAATAGCTCAAGAACAAGTGAAGGTAGGAGACCTTAATTGTGCCCACAAAACCGAAATCAACAATGTAAGGGACATTGTTTTCTTATAAATCTCTTATTTTGTTATGCATTCACTAGATCTAAAGAATTAGAAATTAAAATGTTAATTTGTTCACTATTAGAACAGTCTAATAATAGGTATATGAACCTAACATTTTCAAACCAAAACGGGTCAAATACCCATTTTTCAACACGTTTTATAAACGTTTTTCAATGGTCAGAACACGTCATATACCGTTGACTGAACCGCGCCTAAACAGGCCACTTATTTTTCTATTTTCAAACTAGGGGAGACCCCCTTACATCGCCAATAGGCTCGCGCCTCTTCTGGCTGCCTGATGCAGGGTCTGTTCCCCTTCCAGCATTGGTTTAGGACGATCCCGACTTCGGCTAACCCGGATATAGGACGGATCAGATGACTAATTTCCCCATTCAAAAATCATATTTGCAAAATGTCTTACTAAGACAAGTGGATCACGTTATGCACCATAAACCTAACTAGGTAATTGGATGTTTAATTTCCGTCTTGCATGCAAATCAACCATAAATCCAACTCGACATCTTATACTTGATACTTGGATTAAATCAACCGACTTAGAAAGCTCTCACATACTAGGTTTAAACTATTGGATGTGCCCTCATGCATTTAAACCATTTTATCAACTTTTGCATTTAACCAACCAAGATCGATCAGTAGAGGCCGTAACCGCTGGCGGGATTGGGTGTCTGATAAAAGGGCTTCCCAATACGTACCTTCACCTCTTACTCAGAAACTTTGGATAGTGGATGGCCTTATCCATGGCGTACGAGAGTAATTTTAGAGATAGGATGCTAAAGAGGGACTATTCCTTATCTTTTGTACCTATGTCAAACACTGCTTTGTGCTTCGTTTGACCGAGGTATAAAGTGGATTCGAACGGGTTCTAAGCATTCCACAAATGCTTGGTGGCGACTCCGAACATCTCTAATCGTTTCGAGATCCTTGCCGAGAAGAAACCGACCGATCTAAAACGATCTAGTCGAAAGCGTACTTTTACGTCGCCGAGCATGGCTTTCAAAAGACCGCTGTATGTCCACAGATCGGCTGGGCGTGCAGGTGGCCATGTCCACAGATTGGCGACTCCGCTGGGGAAACCAAGGACCCTTGTGTCTCTGTGATCCCTAGATGGTGAGACTCGAACGAGGTCTTGGTTGGAATGCATGAATTGATATTACGGTCATGGTCGGGTTCTTTGTCCGGGCCCACAACCTACACCTTTTCGACCAATTGGTTCATCTCGTCGGCGGGAGTTTTCTCATCCCTGCGTTTCGAATTCCGATTGAGTCAAGCATACCGTTGACGTTACAAATTTCTGTTTCGTCAGAGAGCTTTCATCACCTTCGAGCACGAGGCTAGGGCACCCTCCTTACATATTTTGTTTTCATTGGTATCCCTCTTTCAAAATCGGGGTTTTATTGCTTGGTGTGTAACCCACCCCTTTAAGCCAAAATCCATGTCAACATTATGCATAATATAATGACATTGTGAGTGCTTATGTGCTATGTGATCATAAGTCCTTCTGTGGTATTTCAAACTTTCAAAAACACCTTTTTGCGCCGTTATAATGGCCATTTCAAACCCCGGTCATTCGCCGACCGTTGCTTTTCAACACGCCTTTCTAGGCCGTCGTAATGACGATTTTCAAACCCGGTTTTTATAACCATTTCAACATGCCTTTCTAGGCCGTCGTAATGACGATTTTCAAACCCGGTTTTTTTATAACCATTTCAACACACCTTTCTAGGCCGTCGTAATGACGATTTTCAAACCCGGTTTTTATAAACATTTTGACACGCCTTTCTAGACCGTCGTAATGACGATTTTCAAACTCGGTTTTTTTTTGCAACCATTTCGAAAACACCTTTTTACGCCGTTATAATCGTCGCGTCTGGACACGGACTTTAACCCGTTTCGCGCCGACAATGGCTCTTTAAAAACCTGAGAAAAGCACAGACCCTTTTCTTGAGAGACTTTCGAGATCCCGAGGACCCTGCACCGTCCGCGAGACCTTTTCAAACTCGATTTTCAAAACATATAATTTTGAATTTCAAAAACCGACTGATGCCCGTCGTTGTGTGCACCAAAGATAAAATTTATAATACCTGTTAAAACGAACAGAAGCTAGTGGTAACAGGGTCGAACCACAGGGAGGCGATGAAATTATTACTTGTCTAATTTTAAGTCCAAGGTAATAAATGTGGGGGTTTGATTTGATTTGGTCTATAGCTAAGGCAATAAAAGACAATGAACTAAATAAACGGATAAAACAAATATTAAAAGGGTGCTAAGATGGTCGGTTCACTGTAGTTTCGGCGGCAGTGTACTAGGTAGGTCTAAAACAAACACATGAGACGGGAAAATAAGAAGTCCTCTCGGTCCATTCTTACAGGTAGCATCTTTCGATCTCGCTACAGGTCCCTAATATCACTAATACTAACTTTCGTTCTGAATAGTGACTAAAAAGGCTAAATTAACTCATCTTTCGATCTCATTAATCTAGTCGTCTTAATTAGGTAGGCTATCTCCCTTCCCTATCTTTCGATCCTTATTGGGTCGGTCAAATCCTAGACATTCAACTAGTCGCGTGCACTCGATTCGTCAAATATGGAGATTAAATTAATTAAAATGAAACTAATACTCACGTGGCCAGTCGATCGACCAGGGAACCCGGTCGATCGACCATGGCGCGATTTGGGTGATACTATTCTAATGCCGCCTACGCTACAGATTCCCTACATCCTAGCACAGGGGGTTTAGCTACTCATAACTACGACGAAGACAACAATAAAATTAAGGAATGAAACTACTGAATCATGCTTGAATTAATTAAACAAACAAATAACGTAAAGCGATAATTTCGGCTTCGGGAGACTAATCTAGCAACTATACTATGAACAAGTAAAGTAATAAAACTGAAGTAAGAACAGAGGAATACCGAATAGAGGAATTCCGAAGGAAGATCCAAAACCGAATGCAAAAGTAAATTGTATTAAACAGTATTGAGAACCCTAATTACTTCCTAAAACTGATGATAAAACTTGATAGAAACTAGATGATCGTATCAATGTGAGCAGGTTACGTTATATAGAAATATCACGTAACTTTATTCCAAAACCTAAAACACAATGGGCTTCTAAATTCCCGATCTTCTAATTCACGTCAGAATTAGCGGCTTGGTCGATCGACCACACAAGGCAGTCGATCGACTGCTCTTCGCTAAACAGTAGCTACTGGAACTCCTGGTCTGGTCGATCGACTAAGGGCGTCGATCGATCAAGTAGCGATACTTGACTTCTAACTTCTCGTGGATTTGTCTTTCGGGCCTCGAAATGCACACCAAGCTCGTTCCTTGAGTAAATACTTCATGTCAAATGCAATGCAATGTACTCGGGGACGGATTTAGCTTGATTTCCGCTGGATTCTTCACATTTCTGCAATAAAGTACAAAAACACGAAAGTAGACGGAAATAGGGAAAATAGTAGCATAAACTACATAAATGAGCTCTGAAATGCGGGTAAAATGAAGTGTAAAACATCATATAAATGACACGCATCAAACTTCCCCAAACCAAACCCTTGCTTTTCCCCAAGCAAGAACTAGACTCGATCCTAAAACCTAATGGAACGAGTTCAATCTCAGAGCGAAATGCAAACCGAATAGCCTAAACCAATTTAATGCAACAACCAACAATCAATTAGCAATATGAATCATGCAAACGAGTTATGAAGCATTAAAAAATGTTGAACCGTCAACTATAGAGACTTATCATTATGGACTCTCACGGGTCGCTCAAATCACTCAAATAAGCACAGGTGAAAATATGTAAAAGATAGAAAGAATTCATTTTTGTTAGTGACACTCACTTAACTATGACCTATAAGAACATGCCTGTAATATAATATGAAAATGATCTCTACAACCGTGCATATGCATTCCAACCAAACAGATGATCATGACACATGCCGAGGTAAATATGGATATGTGAGGTATAGGTAAGAAGGGCTAAGACGAATTCGGATAAAAACAGAGTTAAAAGCGAAGTTAGTAACTAAGGGAACCAAATTAATAAACCATCCCAAATTCTTGCTCAAAACTCCAATGAAACGGTGCTAAAAGCAAGCACAAAACTCACAATCTCCGTAATTAATCAACTCCCCATAAGATACAAATAAAACATGGGAGTGTAAATCACCAACTCATAAAGATTCAAACCATGTGATTTTTGATTTTTTCTTTCTCGGGCGGCAGTCGATCGACCAGAATGGGCAGTCGATCGACCGTTTTTAAACAGTACATCACTCTTTTTCTTTTTTCGAGTCATTTTTCTTCTCTTTTTTTTTTCAATTCTATATTTTTTTTCTTCCTTTTTCATCTTCCCAACAACATCTCAAAATGAGCATATGTCACCAAAAACGTAGTAACAATCCCAAAACTACTACTAGCTTGACAAGGGCAGGCTAAATGTAGGATATAGTAACGGGACGAAAAGGCTATTTCTGGCAGTGTGAAGCTTATGGGCAAAACGAATAAAGGAAACCTCTTCCACATGTGTCAACAAACCACAAACCGAATGCATACAGGTATTAAGTAGATTAAGTTTATATTTATGCGAATTGATGTAACATGTCTTATAAGGAGTAACTACTCACAATCCTAGATAAACCGGTCATGAATGTCACCAGTTATAAGCTCTAAATCTCAAAATATATAAGTAGTTTGCCAAAAATCTAAGTCAAGTTTTAAGTTCAGCAAGAAATTTAACGAAAACTTGTAGACTATGCATATATGATTCTACTAATAACATGTCAATTAGCAAGGCTTAGGCAAAAACAGATGCAAATGCAATGTCATCATTGAAATACTACCGTTCCGACTCGACCTATATGCTAAAATAAACATGCAATTTTTTTTGAAATTTTGAAATTTTTCAATCAATTTTTTTTTTTGAATTTTCTGTATATATATAAGAGAAAAAGACCAACAAGGCAAGACATAATGTAAAGGTGAATGCAAGCGAACGAAATGCAACGCAAAACCTTTCCCCAAACCAAATCACACAATGTCCCCATTGTGCAAAATCATGTAAAGAAATAAAAGGAAAACGGGAATTTGCGTGAAATTAACTACATAAGACATGAAGTAAGAACTCGGAAACTCACATGACTTTAAGCGCAACAAAAGGAAACCTCCCCAAACCAGCGTGAGCTAGGAGGTTTCAGTAGCCAGCAGTGCTACCAATAAGTATCTGAAAAGAAGCAAAAGTACCATGCGTAAATCCGAGAAAACAATTATTGAAACGCAAAATTATGTGTAAAATAATGAAATGGAAGAAAACAGATATGAGTCGGAGAATAAAATGGAGAAAAGACTCCCTCAACTCCGCAAATCGATCAAACACAGCAGAGGAATGATCGAAAACAGGTACAGCATCGAACATGGTCGATCGACCACATCACCCAGTCGATAGACCAGGGTGAACAGGAACAGAAGCTCCTGAAATCGCAGCTCAGTCGATCGACCATATGGGGCAGTCGATCGACTGGAAAACCTGCTGTAACTTTCTGATTTCCTTCAATTAGCTCAATAAATTGAGCTATCAAGGTCTATAAACCTTCAATTACACAAAATAACATGCCAGAAATTGCGCAAAACCCAAAGCAATAGTCTAAAGTGTATAAAATCCTAAGCAAACTTATCAAAATGCGAGGTCTCGCGCACACAAAAGCAATAAAATGAGTTTAACGAAAGCAATAAAATGTTTGTAAAGTCTTTGATCAACTAATAGTTGATCAAGAACGGCCACGGAATGGCCCACTTGGTCGGCTTCTGGCTACAAGAGGTAGCCTCTACAGTGCTCATCTCCTCAGCTACAGTCTTCTCAACTCCATCATCCACTAAACTCGACGGGTCAACGGCTTCAACATCTCCCCAATCAATGACCTCGTCTGACTCGTCGGAATCCAAATTGGACTCCGTCACTTTGACTGGCTCCTCATCTGTGCCATAGCTAAGACATCCTAGACCGCTTCTTTGAACGATCGGCTCCCTCACAGCTGGAGCAACATGCGGCTCTTCCTTCCCCAAACCAGCTCCTACAACATCCAAAACAGAAGAATCTTCCTCCAATTTGCTCCCAATCTGGGGCGGAGGTGTTATAGCAGAAACAGGCATATCAGTAGGCATGTCAGGAAGTATAAAACAGGATTTCTTCTCGAAAACCGCATTACAAGTTACTGGCCACATGGGGTCTTTCTTCTTAGCCGTCTGGGCAGAGACAATGGAATGCTTTCCTATTTTGAAGGTCAAAGTCCCTGAACCAACATCTATAACTGCACCAGCAGTGTGCAGAAATGGTCTACCCAATATGATAGGAATGTGGGCATCCTCGAGCATATTTAGTACAACGAAGTCAACAGGGAAAAAGAACTTTCCTATTTGCACGGGAATGTCCTCTAAGACTCAAATAGGCTAGACCGCAGATCGGTCAGCCATCTGTACTGTCATGTTGGTAACTGCAAACCTAGTCAATTTCAGCTTTCTAGCAAGATTAAAGGGCATTACACTAATACTGGCTCCCAGGTCACACAAGGCCTTCTCAATAGAAAAGGTGCCAATACTACGTGGGACTGAAAAGCTACCTGGGTCTTCTAGCTTTTGAGGTGCAGTGTGGGTCAAATAGGAGCATGACTCCTCAGTTAGTGCGACAGTATGCACAGTTTCAAGTGACTTCTTCTTAGACAACAGTTGCTTCATAAATTTCATGTAAGCAGGCACTTGATTGACTAACTCAAGAAAAGGAACTTGTACGTTTAAGCTACGAATAACATTTTCAAATTTATTAAACGATACCTGTTCTTTCGTTGGCACTAATCTCTCTGGATAGGGGGCTGAAAGAAGTAACTTAGCCCTCTCCTCTATATCTCTCATGCCGGCATCGGTGGACTTAGGCTGAAAATCCACTACCTTCTCCTTGTTGTAGCTTGACCCTTCTTCAGACCGTCTCAAAAATGATCCATTAATCGTCATCGGGTCATATTTCGGAACCAGGACTGACCCATCAGCATTTGGGTCTTGCCTCAATATTTTCGGAGTCGTCGTGCCCCGAAACAAATGGTCTCTCAAGTTGTCTGGCATTGGAGGACGAAAAGACTCACCATCAGCAGCATTGTCAGTCGATCGACCATGTAGGTCAGTCGATCGACTGACATCTACAGGACCAGAAGCTACTGCATCTCGCGGACTGGTCGATCGACTAGGTATATCAGTCGATCGACCGATATACCTGGTAATCGTCTTTTTCTTTCCACTGTTCGTTCCAGCTTTCTTCTTACTCGGTTCCGCCTCATCTTTTTCAGTGACATCCTCAACCATAGCGGGTCCATCAAGGGTAGACCCACTCCTCAAAGTAATGGCATTAAGGGTCTTCTTTTGGTCCGTCTGCGTCGGCAAATGTCCCGGAGCTCGAGTTGTATTCTTGCTTGCTAATTGAGCAATTTGGCTCTCTAACATCTTCATCCCGGCCTCTCTAGCTTGAGACTCTTTCAGCAACAAGTTTTTCAATTCGGCAAATTCAAAGCCTTGGGACTGCTGCTGCTGCTGCTGCTGAGGAACATATGGAGGCTTTTGGAACTGTTGTTGCTTATGAGGGGGCACATAATTCTGTTGCTGCTGCTGCTGTGGAGGTGGAGTTGGATTCAGGACATTTTGGCTACTCCACCTCAAGTTAGGATGGGTATTCGGCTCAAAATAGGTATTTGTCTGCCTATAATGTTGAAAGGCAGCACAAGACTCATAGGATTAGGATAGTTGTCTGAAACATGTCCTTCTCCTCCACATCTCTTCTAGACGAAAGGACCGTCTGAAACAGCATTCACATGATAGATCCCTCCCTTTGAAGCTCCTCCTAACTCGTACTTATCAAACCTCGCCGTAAGAGCCTCTAATGCAGCTACAAAAGGGGATTCAGCACTCCTCCTTTGATTTCCCCTGGAATTTCCATACTCAGCTTTATGGGTGGCCAAATCATCAATAATTTTCCACCCCTTAGTCTCTCCAACATTCTCCTGGAATCTGCCACTAGCTGCCGCATCCAGGATAGCTCTTTGATCATCATAGAGCCCATTATAAAATTGATTGTATAGACTCCATTTTTCGAACCCATGATGCAGAATGGTTCGCACCAGCTTCTTGAAACGGACCCACGCCTCATGAAAGTTCTCATCAGGACCCTATTTAAAGCTCGTGATCTGAGCTCTAATGGCATTCGTCTTCGAGGCAGAAAAGTATTTCTTGTAGAATGCTAGGGCCAAGGAATTCCAGTCAGTGATCCCATTAGCAGCTCGATCTAGGTCTCTGTACCACTCCCTTGCAGCATCACGAAGAGAGAATATAAACATAGTTTCCTTCACCTGGTCCTGGGTCACACCGGTTGGTGGGGGTACGGAACAACAATAATCGATGAATTTCTCCATGTGCTTAGCTGCATTTTCATTTGCAGCTCCTCCGAATTGGTTCCTCTCAACCAAGTTCATATAAGAAGGCTTCGGCTCGAATATTCTGTCCTCCTCGGGTAATGCGAATCCTTTGTAATGATTCGAAGCTGTCGGCTTAGAGTGACTGGCTATACTTACTTCTTCAGCCATGACTGGAAAATCTTGAGATGTGACGGTCTCAGCTGAAGAAGTGGAAACAGGAGATGAATGTGGATCCTCCTCAAATAGCTCGTTCTCATAGTAACTGGACAGAGTACTCAGCTCTTCCTCTGTCGGCAATACCCTAGATGATCATCTCAACTCGCGCAAAGTCTTCTGAATCTACGTATTGAATGGTAGTAGTTCTCCACCCTGTGACCTATGCATAAGAAGAAACTACAAGAAGAGTATGAGAAAAGTTTAAGGAACAGATGTCCCTTAAACTAAGAAAAAGACTAAAAATAAAACAACTAAAAATTCTAAACAATTGCCTCCCCGGCAACGGCGCCAAAATTTGATGCCCGTCGTTGTGTGCACCAAATATAAAATTTATAATACCTATTAAAACTAACAGAAGCTAGTGGTAACAGGGTCGAACCACAGGGAGGCGATGCAATTATTAGTTGTCTAATTTTAAGTCCAAGGTAATAAATGTGGGGGTTTGATTTGATTTGGTCTATAGCTAAGACAATAAAAGACAATGAACTAAATAAACGGATAAAACAAATATTAAAAGGGTGCTAAGATGGTCGGTTCACTGTAGTTTCGGCGGCAGTGTACTAGGTAGGTCTAAAACAAACACGTGAGACGGGAAAATAAGAAGTCCTCTCGGTCCATTCTTACAGGTAGCATCTTTCGATCTCGCTACAGGTCCCTAATATCACTAATACTAACTTTCGTTCTGAATAGTGACTAAAAAGGCTAAATTATCTCATCTTTCGATCTCATTAATCTAGTCGTCTTAATTAGGTAGGCTATCTCCCTTCCCTATCTTTCGATCTTTATTGGGTCGGTCAAATCCTAGACATTCAACTAGTCGCGTGCACTCGATTCGTCAAATATGGAGATTAAATTAATTAAAATGAAACTAATACTCACGTGGCCAGTCGATCGACCAGGGAACCCGGTCGATCGACCATGGCGCGATTTAGGTCGTACAATTCTAATGCCGCCTAAGCTACAGATTCCCTACATCCTAGCACAGGGGGTTTAGCTACTCATAACTACGACGAAGACAACAATAAAATTAAGGAATGAAACTACTGAATTCATGCTTGAATTAATTAAACAAACAAATAACGTAAAGCGATAATTTCGGCTTCGGGAGACTAATCTAGCAATTCTATACTATGAACAAGTAAAGTAATAAAACTGAAGTAAGAACAGAGGAATACCGAATAGAGGAATTGCCGAAGGAAGATCCAAAAACCGAATGCAAAAGTAAATTGTATTAAACAGTATTGAGAACCCTAATTACTTCCTAAAACTGATGATAAAACTTGATAGAAACTAGATGATCGTATCAATGTGAGCAGGTTACGTTATATAGAAATATCACGTAACTTTATTCCAAAACCTAAAACACAATGGGCTTCTAAATTCTCGATCTTCTAATTTACGTCAAAATTAGCGGCTTGGTCGATCGACCACACAAGGCAGTCGATCGACTACTCTTCGCTAAACAGTAGCTACTGGAACTCGTGGTCTGGTCGATCGACTAAGGGCAGCGGTCGATCGACTGGAGTAGCTGATACTTGACTTCTAACTTCTCGTGGATTTGTCTTTCGGGCCTCGAAATGCGCACCAAGCTCGTTCCTTGAGTAAATACTTCATGTCAAATGCAATGCAATGTATTCGGGGACGGATTTAGCTTGATTTCCGCTGGATTCTTCACATTTCTGCAATAAAGTACAAAAACACGAAAGTAGACGGAAATAGGGAAAATAGTAGCATAAACTACATAAATGAGCTCTGAAATGCGTGTAAAATGAGGTGTAAAACATCATATAAATGACAAGCATCACCGACTTGGGAAACAATATATTATTTTTCGAGCTGACTCGAACTCAAAACCGTATTTTGCAAGCAAACTTAAGACAACCCTTTCAACTAACCGACTTGCGGAGATCCCTATCTTCGGAAGCCGTCCATAAAGCGACAAACGAACCTTTTTTGAAAATTTCTATTTTTGAAAACTTCAGTCCACGTTCCAATTCTGCCTCGTGTCTATCGAGTCGAAGCAAACGTACTTATAGGCCTTTACTTATGAGTCGTCTCACCACGAGACTCGTCCAACGGCGTCACGCCACTACGTTGGACGCGTGCCAAAAGTTCGGTCAACACCGTCACGTTATAAATCGAGTCAGCACCGAGTTACCACACGCAATCATCCTCGTCTTGTTGAGTCTGATCTTTGTCCCGTCCTTTGTGTTGTCTGCGTTCAGTCTTTGAACCGTGTCGGATTGAGTTGTAATGTTTGCCGTTTTCTAATTTGACAAAGATATCCCTCCCTTCGGAGCCAACCACAACCTGGTCCTGTACATCACAGTACATTCCCTCAAAAAGAATGTGTCTATGGTCCTTGTGGATAACAGATCCGCGGTGAATGTCATTCCCCTCAAAACGGCTCACAAACTGGATATTAAGGAAGTTGATTTGGTCCCAAACAATCAAGTAGTAAGCGCTTACGATGGCACTCGTCGTAAGGTTGCAAGGCTCATCACTCTCACCGTCGCAACTGGACCACTGGAAAGGCAAACCAGTTTTCAGGTAGTCCATATTGACGCCTTCGTCAATATGCTTCTGGGACGTCCCTGGATTCACGCCGTCAAAGCGGTTACTTCTACCCTTCATCAGAAAATCAGGGTCCCCTTTAACGGGAAAACGATCACGATTCCTGCTTCCCGATCAAAGCCGTCATGAAAAAGGGAATAACCTCCGAAGCCATTGAAGAGGACGAAAACGAGAGGTGGGGATTTCAAGCTGTGAATGCCCTAAATGATGAATCAACACCCTTTGATTGTGACCCATTTGCCAACCTCACAGTCAACCACATTCTGATGCGCTAGGGTTATTTCCCGGGTTTACCACTCAATCCGCTGAAGAGCGCCTTACCTCCCTTGAAACAGGCTAATGTCCACAACATCCCCTTTGGGCTGGGCTATGAACCTACCAGCGAGGATATCCAGGAGATGAACCTCTTAGTTCGGAAGCGCAAGAAGCACGGAGTTATCCTCCGTCCCTATCATTTGACCCTCAATGGATACTTTGTCTCCGAGGAAGAGTCCGAGCTCTACCATGGCTTTCCTGAGTCGATATATGACTCTGCGGCCAAGGTCAGGTACCCGGGGGTGGAAGTCTTCCAGGACTGCTACTTCATCCCCAACAACACCGAAGCTGCATCATTCGAGTCTAAGTCGTCCCCATGGCTCGACGGACAAGCTGTCACTCTCCTCTTTGGAGAGGATAACATCAAGCACCTCGACTATGACGACATCATCAACATCGCCCTGAAGAACAACTAGTTTGACCCAACCGCCTTGATCTCCGACACTGACCCGGAGAAAGCTACACAAGGCTGGAGGAAGATCGTCAAGTGGTCCGATCGCCAACGCCGCATTCTCAAGATCACAACTGGAGAAGGCCCTATGTTCAAAGAGGGAATTTAAGAATAATCAGAGTCTTAGTCAGAGTCAAAGTCTGTCATAGCTCCTAACATTTCTGATGCCCCAGTCGAGGTCCCCTTCCTGCTGTTTTATCACAAGCTTGTGGCTACTTCAGGGGCTGAGTCTACTAGGGTCATCACCACTCCCATGGAAGGTGACAACCTGGAGCCTGTTCCAGGGGCCACCTCCTCTACTGTGCCGCCTCTGACTGACCATGAGATGTATGTCCTCTCCGAGCTTTTCGCTCGTGTCAACTTAATGAACGCTAAGTTTGCTTATGACTCGTCTCAATTTAACTAAAATGCAATTCTGAATTACTATGAGGAATTTAACTTGAGTGACTACCCACCTCACCTAGCCAAAGAACTTGACAAACGGGAAACCACAACCCCCATCATTGAGGACACCGAACCTATGAACGTAGGAACCGACAACACAACTCAAGAATTTAGGATAGGGACCCCTCTTGACCCCTCGGCAAGACAACAATTCATTGACCTCCTCCACGAATACAATGACATATTCGCCTGGTCCTACAAAGATATGCCTGTGATTGACAGGGAAATTGCAGAGCACCGGACACCCATCAAGCCCGGAGTTAAACCCGTGAAGCAAAAACTGCGCCAGATGCGTCCTCAATGGGCCTTGAAAATCAAAGAAGAAGTGGATAAACAGTTCAAGGCCTTGTTCATCAAAGTGTCTGAGTACTCTGACTGGGTGGCCAACATTGTTCCTGTACCGAAGAAAGATGGGAGGATTTGGGTTTGTGTCGACTTCAGGGATCTGAACAAGGCGAGTCCAAAGGACGACTTCCCTTTGCCACATGTTGACATTCTTGTGGATAATACCGCCGAGCATGCTCTCCTATCATTCGTGGACGGGTATGCTGGGTACAACCAGATCAAAATGGCTGAGGAAGACATGCACAATACTCTTTTCACTACATAGTGGGGTAGATATTGCTACACGGTCATGCCCTTCGGCCTCATCAATGCCGGAGCAACCTATCAAAGAACCGCTACCACTCTCCTACATGATATGATGCTCAAGTAGGTAGAGGTATATGTCAATGATATGATCGCCAAATCAAAAGAACGGGACGACCACATAAACGCCCTCCCGAAATTCTTCGCTCGTCTGCGGAAATATAACATGAGACTAAATCCTCAGAAATGTGCATTTGGGGTAACCTCCGGAAAACTCTTGGGACATGTCGTCAGCAAAAGAGGCATTGAGATTGATCCAACGAAAATCAAAGCCCTTCAACAAATGCCACGGCCGAAGAACGAGAAGGAGATTCGGGGATTTCTCAGTCAGGTTCAATACATCAGTCGCTTCATAGCCAAGCTCACTATGATTTGTTAACCAATCTTCAAGAAGCTTCGCGCCTCCGATCACACCGATTGGGACGACGACTGTCATAAGGCCTTCGATAGGATAAAGGAAATCCTATCCAAACCTCCTGTCCTCATGCCACCTCAACAAGGGATTCCCTTATCCCTATACCTGACTGTCACCGACACAACCATGGGAGCAATGTTAGCACAAACAGTCGATGGTGAAGAATGAGCCATCTACTACATCAGCAAAAAGTTCATCGAGTATGAGACGAGGTACACCCAACTGGAAAAGATATGCCTTGTCGTAGTATGGTCAACATAGAAGTTGCGGCATTACATGCTCAGCTACACGGTCCACATCTATTCCATGATGGACCCGGTCAAATATATCTTCGAGAAACCCGTACTAAATGGAAGGCTGTCAAGATGGTCACTCATGTTGTCCGAGTTTAATCTCAAGTTTGTACCCCTCAAGGTTATCAAGGGAAGGGTAGTCGCCGATTTCCTAGCAGAAAATCCCGTCAACGAGGATCCAGCGACCGACACATGGTCACTTCCTGACGAAGACATCCTTTATGCCGAATCCGACGCATGGGACCTATACTTCGATGGCGCATCTAATCTGAGAGGCTTCGGGGTAGGAATCCTCCTAATATCGCCGGAAGGAGAACATGTTCCGATCTCGGTCAAGCTAGACTTCGCCGTCACCAACAACGCCACTGAATATGAAGCATGCCTCATCGGCCTACAAGCAACCATAACACTTGGCATCAAGAGACAGAGGGTCCACGGCGACTCCTCGCCCCTCATCAATCAGGTATCCGGATCATGGAAAATCCGAAGTGACACCTTAGCTCCCTACCGAGCGAAAATCAATCAAGAGGCCGAGTTCTTCGACCAAGTCGACTGCTTCCACTTGCCACGAGAGGAAAATCAATTTGCCGATGCCCTAGTGAAACTTGCCGCGCTCGTCAATATACCTGACGACATGAAGTCAATGCCCCTATGTGTCGAGAGAAGGAGCGAGGCAGCTAACATTTGCGCCATCAACATCGATGAGGAAAACCATGTCGAACCCTGGTACCAAGCCATCCTCAACTACAAAACCAAAAACGAATTCCCTCCTAACTCTGACCCAAGAGGACAAAGAGCTGTCCGTTTACTTGCATCACAATTCGTGATAAACCAAGACCAACTATACAAAAGAACACCCCAAGGGATTCTCCTCCTTTGCATCGACCATCATAAAGACAAAAAAGTCATGGGAGAGGTCCAAGACAGAGAATGTGGCCCTCACATAAGCGCAATGATGCTTACCCGAAAATCATGCGGTTAGTTTACTATTGGACCATCATGGAAGCCGATTGCCGCAACTACGTCAAACATTGCCAAATCTTCGCCAACATACAACACATACCACCATCCCTTTTATACACCATGACATCATCCTGGCCTTTCTCAACTTGGGGCATCGACATCATCGGAAAAGTTAACCCGATAGGCACTAAGGGGCATTGCTTCGTCCTCGTCGCCATCGACTACTTCACTAAATGGGTGGAAGCATAGTCATATGCAGTCTTGACCGCCAAACAAGTGGCCAAGTTCATCAAAAACAACATCATCTACCGATATGGGGTACCCCATGAAATCATCAGCGATCAAGGCTCTCACTTCCGGGAGGAAACTCAGGCCTTGGTGGACAAATACAAGATCAAACGACATCGATCATCCCCCTAACCGTCCCCAAATCAACATAGCGGTGGAGGTTGCGAACAAAACCCTTGTCACCATTATCAAGAAATGCAAGACAACAACCGCGATTGGCCGAGCAAACTCCCATTCGCACTCTGGAGATATTGAACCTCCATCCGAACACCGACATGCGCCACAACCTTCTACCTGGCATACGGTATGGAGGCGGTACAACCGGTAGAGTTAGAGGCCCCTTCTCTACGCATTCTACTGGAGAGCCAGGTCCCTGAGGCGGAATGGACCCGTCTAAGGTACGAACAACTCACTCTTCTAGACGAGCGGCGGCTCAACGCCTTCCACAACGTCCAGTTATACCAACGACGTGTACAACGGGCATTCAACAAGAAGGTTAAACCCAGGAACATCAAGGTCGGCGACTTGGTCCTCAAGTCAGTTCGAGCACCATTACCCGTCGATCCGAGGGGAAGATTCAAACCCAACTGGGCCAGGCCATACCTGGTCAAGAAATTACTTTCGGGGGGCGCAGTGAGACTGAGTGACCTAGACGGGGAGGATTTTACAAACCCGACCAACCTAGACCAACTAAAGAAATACTACCCTTGAACTGTAGCAACCAGCGACCTAACCCTAGTTTTACAATTAGCAACCACCTTGACCCTTTTCAAGTCAAGTTCCTCAATGCATTCTGATTTGAAATTGCATGTTTTATCGGGTCTAAGTTGCGGCACCTTGCCCGTTTCGAAGGCCCTTTGACCTGTCAAAGGCAACATCCATTTGCACTTAAACAAAATAACCCCCCTGAACTACGAGCATGGTTTGATTTCACCTCTTCGGGTGGATACGTAGGCAGTCCTTCTTATACATGAGGGATACAACCACAACACCCAATCAAAAATTAAAAGACATTTCGAACTACGATCATGGTTTGATTTCACCCCTTCAGGTGGATACGTAGGCAATCCATCTTATACATGAGGGATACAACCACAAAACCCAATCAAAAATTACAAGACATTTCGAACTACGATCATGGTTTGACTTCACCTCTTCAGGTGGATACGTAGGCAGGCATTTCTTACACAAGAAGGATACAACCATCCCCATAATAAAAAAAAAAAAAACATCCCCATAGTAAAAAAAACCCCCATAAAAAAAAAAGCACACACATTTCCTCGTGTTTACCCACACACAAAACATTCCCCTTTCCACAAAATACAAAAGAAGCCTTTCTCTCTTCTCACAAAAATTCCACTTTCCCAAGTGCAAATGTTTAGGACGATTCAAACCGAATTGCCTTTACAAAATGGATGGAAGAAACAAGCGTTCACAATTTTGACACAAGCAATCCTCTTATTTAATTAATAATGGGAGGAATTACAATTTTAAGAACAAATAAAGCTCGGCAAGTCTACAACTTGTCAAAGTTAAGGTGTCGACTAAAACACCTCACATAATAAAACTAGCACAAAACACACAAAACATAGCTAGCACAACATAATAAAAACTCACAACAATAATACAACAGAATAATAAAATGGGTAATGGAGGTATACACTCTTCCATTCTACCCTTGCCTTTTCCCTCGGGGTAAATCTTTCCCTTGTTCTTCTTGTTGCCCCGCCTAGCATTGGTTTCCTCTTCGGAACTGATCCTCAATGGATCTACAACGGCAACGGCATACGGTCTCTTGCAAGACCCCATGTTCGGCCCAAAACGAGCTCATGCACGGCCCACTACATTCTTGGGACCCAAGCTTCTCCTCTTTGGTGGCCTCACCACATCCGGGCTAACTCCATCAACATAATCCTCAAAGAAGGCACGGTTAATTGGCCTTGCCAACCTCTCGATACTTCAAGTTGACAACCTCGTCCTTACGGTATTTGGACCTCTCTTCCAAGGACGAAGCTCTTGACCACTTGACATAAGCGGGAGTCACCCATGTCGTGACAACGGTGTTTGGTACCTCCCAAAGTGGCCGAGTGGCCCACCATCTTTCGAAGACCTCCACAAGCTCGGAATTTCGGAAAACGTTATCTTGGACAAGAGTATCTTGAGCGGGCACCTTTTGTTGATGCCCCATTTGCCTCATGAGCCTCTCGGGATAAATGAAGGAAGCAACCTTCAAACCCATCATCATCAAAGAACGAGGACTAGCACCCGAAGCGGGCAACCCCGTGAAGGACCTCAAGTGCCACGATGGCACCACCCAACGGATATGAGGACCACCCTCCTCCGCCAATCTTGAGGCCCAATAAGCCTCGATGGAAGCAAAACAATCAGAGTACAAATACTTCCTCATGGTAAGGTGACGGAAATAATAAGAGGAAGAATCAACCGGAGGCTCTACATACCTTAGCCTCTCCAATAGCCACACTTGGAGGATCCTTGGAGATCCAAACGAGGGAGCTTCTCCTCAAGAACCCTTCTTATCCAAAGCTTGGATGATCTCGCCAAGCACCAACCATGATGGATCTCTACCATGCTCCATTTGCTCAACTACATGTACAAGGGTCATGCTACCATAGCATTTTGGCCCCTCCTTCTTCAAAGCATCAACAAAGAGGTATACATGGACAAGGCAAAAGGCAAGAGCCCTTCTCCTAGCCACATCCGACATATTGGCATCTAATCGGTTGGAGAAAATGTTGATGAGAGACGACATATCCACACTATGAGGAGTAAGAAGAAAGTTGACTTGACTTGTTGACAAACCCAACATTGAACGGAATTTCTCCTTGTAACACAACCGAGTCGTAGGAAGCACCGAAACACAACCCGGCCACCCACGAATGCCCCAACTTCTTCGGCAAGAGGACAAATTTCACCTTTCGGGAAGACGAAAATGTGATGTTTCGAATCCCAAAACCGAGAACATGCTTCGAGAAATGAGGATTGCACCTCGACTGGACGAAGCACAAACAATTGACCAACTCCCATGCAAATGAGTTGATACTTCTCAGGAGGCGACAAATCCCGGCACCATTGTCGCAACGCATTCTCAAAGGCATCCATGTAATATTTTGTGGAAGAAGAAGAAGAAGTTTTGTAGAGATATTTTTGTGTTTCGGATGATGAAATAATGAAGCACAAACATCACTATTTATACAAAACAATCAGCGCGTTTTTTCAGAAAAAGGGAGAGCTGCTTCCTATCGCCAAGTGGCTCGCGCCTCTTTGGGCCTGTTCTCAGGATTCCCACCTTGAATTGTCCCTTTCAAGTTGTGTTTTCTCCTGCCACCTCAAACCTCCCGCCGGAATGCTCGTGCCTCTTTGGGATGGTCCAAGACATTTTGTGTTTCCTCACACTCACATTTCCTTGTTTTCGCGTTTTACGAAATCTGACACGGTTTCCATTACGCAGCTTTAAACATATAGATTTTTCTTTCTTTTTTAAGGGGGAAGGGCTAGTCTCCCCGATCTGCGACGGATCGTTTCCATGTCAGCCAAAATTCCTAAATTTTTTTCGCTTTTTCGCAATGTTCCCAGCAAAAAATAAAAATCGAAAATTGATAACACAACATCAGTTTTCCTCAAAATTCAAGTACTCAATAATTCGAGTCTTGATCTCACAAAAATCAAATCAAACACACTCACAAAAATCAATTCTAAAATTCACCCCTGGCGGTTTAAGTTTGAATTTTTTTGAGTCACAAATCAATTTCAACAATTTCAATGCTATTTAATTCAAGACACGAGTTAATTGCTCAAATTTTCAAATCAATTTCTTTTTAATAAGTCTGAATACGAAGACTCGTCGCGGCATTTTTCAAAATATCATTTCAAATTTCAATTTTTAACTTCGTGTCATCGCGGTTAAATTTTGTTTTCAATCAAATGCTTTTTACGTGTTCACGTTTATGCGTATGTGCTACCTATCACCTATTTTCTACATTAACGATGCAGGAACTGGTGCAAAGCAAAAGTGGAACTAACAGCCGACAGCGTTTCTCCGAAACACAACAGAAAAAAGCCAAAAATCACAAAATAAAACACAATCCAAAAACACATATATACAAACCGCCTCACGCAAAATGTAAATGTGTGCAAACAAGATTCCAAGACATGGACAAGCAACTACAACTACTCATCACCTCCCGTCGGACCAGTCTCGGTCTCACGAGGAGTCGCGGGCAAGGCAGACACCACCATCTGCTCGGGCTCCCTCTCCGGAGAACTCTCCAGCGTCTCGTACTCCATCGTGATGCAAAGCTCCTCCGCCGCAGCCAACTAAGCCCTGAGTGAAGTAATCTTCGCATCTCGGCTCCGCAACGCGTCCTCACGACGCCTCAACTACTGGTCTTGACTGGTGATTGCCAACCCCTGGGCCTCGATCGTCGACCTGGCTGTGTCCAACTCAGCACGGACCCGAGCAAGCTCTGCCGGATCCGCAGTGCCCTTGAAAACACAATACAGATCATTAAGATCTAAAAACGTGAAATGCAACACTAAATACACAAAAACAACATACAAAAAGTAACTGAGCCAGCCGAGCCTCCGTCGCAGCCAGGTCACCAGCAAGTGCCCTCCACCGGTTAGCCATCCGCCACAAAGCCTGATGACTTGCGGTCGTCACGTACAACCAAGAAGGTCCTTCAATACAATGCAAGGCGAAACATAAATCAGGAAAAATGTTTGGATCAGGAACTCACCCTCATAACACTCAACTTCCACGCCATGGCGACGTCGGTCACCTCACCGACCGCAGGCTCTGGCAGGTGCAGCTGTAGATCCTCACCGCCCGACCCCTGAAAGGTGGTCTCCGCCGGAAAAACTGGGGGCTGAGTCCTCGTCAACGCATCGACCACCTGCAATATGGGTCTACATGAAAGGTAACTGACCCCCTATCAAAAGAGGTAATGAAAACAAAAGAATAGAGGAAATATACCTCGATCGGGTACCAGGCAAGCCTCGACAATCAGAAGGTGTCGTAGTCGACCTCCCGCCGCAACAGCTCCATACCTCCCTGACCATGAAGGTGCTCCTCGACCTCGTCGGGTGTCGACTCCTGGAACAAAAACCTAGGCGGATCGACCGGTACCACGAAAGTCTCAGTAGAGCACTGACGAGCGAAACGCTCGCCGAGGTACCAAACCGGCTCGATCGCCATCTCAAGGTACAAACACTAGGAGCTGCGAGGCTGCAAATGTTCCCTGACAGCGGCCGGCACCTCTGTGTAGTGCTCCCAAGGCCGCCCGACAAACTGCACTCAAGGCAAAGGTAATAAACCAACTGGGGGCTTTCTAAGCTACCTAGTCATCCTATCTCTATCTATTTCTTCAAAGAAGAAGGAGTAAGGAACAGCTACTTACGTCAGCAACTCGAAGGGCGTTCACACGACGCTTGCAGTCCTCGTAAGTCGACTTAATCTATTTATATTACATGTAAAAAAATTGAGTACATATCTAGACTTAACTCTAGACTAAGACACCTTTGCCTTAAAAATAGCTCTCACTGTCATCACAGTGTGTTAAGATAGGGTATGCGGCTGCAGGAACTACTTCTAGTCCCTGCATTACTGCCGAATCCAAGCTACTTCCTTTTTCCAACATCAAATGTATAACTGCTTGGAACTCTTCCTGCAGATCAACTCCTCATAGCAAGTACGGGATTCCAAACAATACCTATGTGTTTTAGAAAGATGGTATATGTGTAACTGTTTACACAAACTTCAACTAGCATTCGTGTAACTCCTTACACAAATTAAATAAATTTAAAACACTTAACTTCACATCCTTAGTTCTTCTCAAGTAAGAAAGGATAATCGATCTAGCTATTAAGTGACCTTCACTTAACTTCGATTAATAACAACTCGTAATACTCAAAGCATATGAATGTTATAATAATAATACATCATAGCATATTAAATTGACCGCGCAGCGGAATCAATTGGAATTAATTCTAATGAGTTCAACTTGTTTGAACCAATCAATAACCTCATCTATATTACACTCTCGATAAAACGCTTATATCCCTCCTTGATTTATCTCTATAAATCCGGATACTTAAGATGTATTAATATTCTCCTAAGTCTTTTCATCATTCCAAATGATTAATATGTCAACAACATGAAAGACTCATAAGACCACCATACTCCCACAAAACTTCATGTGTAAACATAATTCCTCGACATCTCGAGAAATATTTTATAACATGATCAAACACACATTCCAACTCCATGATGCTCTCTTAAGACTTCTTCTTAAGATAGCTATAATCTTATGATTGTAAGGATCTACAAAACCCACAAGACGTGTCAAGTACACTTCCTCTTCTAGAATCTAATTCAATAAGATGGTTTTGTCATCCTACTGTCAAATCATACAATTATGAATTGCAACAATTGCATGTATAATCTGAGTTCATCGAAACATTGCAACTGGAGCAAACCCTTTGTCACCAATAAAGCTTTGAAAACATCTTTATATTTTATCCAAGTCAATTACACTGAGGAGGTCTAACTTCTTCATGAAAATATACCAGTTCATTTACTGACAATTACACTTGGAGTCCAACTCGGATTAAGATGGCTTCAGGCCATTGCATAGAGTTGAAACAAGAAACAATCCTTTTGTAAGTTACAGGTTTCGTCACTTTCTAAAAGTAATACTATGTCATCACCCCCGATGAGTGATGAATTTAACTTAATCTCGTAGACTCCGAAGAAACAAACACTTAATCTGATCAGGAAGAAACATTTCTCTCCATATCTAATATGGAGTTAATGTGATTGTTTAAATGGTACTTTGATTTAGTGGGAAAAAGAAATTAGCAGAGAAAATAGAAAGACGCCAATTGAAAAATTAAGTGGCTCAATAAAACTTGACAAAGATCAAACCATATCGTATAGGTTCGATATCTCCTTCCAACCACACGTTATCAAATAATGTGTGTTAGCAAAAGTTAACTTGTGATACTATATCATACTTCTTTTGGTGGAAAAACATAAGTCATTACTTAGTTATTTCTTTCCACGATCAGATCGTGAAACTTTGATCTTATAATCTTATTGGTTATCACATTAACTTTAAAAACTCTTTGAGCTCATCAAAGGTTTCTCTTTATATCTCGTTTAGTAGATATACAAGTATCCACTTAATACGATGGTTAAAAAAAAAAGCAAATATAACCTACTCTGGTTGAGATTGTTATTCGACCACACAAACATCCATATGTAATTAGGGTCAATAACTCATATGCTCGATCTCCTTTTCAACAAAAGGGCACGATTCATCTTGCTTTGAATACAAGATTCGCATATATCATAAGATTCATAATCAAATGATTCAAAGTGAATGCGTTTTCAATCCAGAACTAAGATTTAATCGAGGTCACCAATTTAATTTGAGCCTTTTATATTCTATATGATATATAAATTTATCTAGTTTAGGTCACGAATAACCAATGATTGGATTGGTATAGTGATAAGACGGGTTTTGTATAGTATAAGATGGTTGTTAAGTGATTTTGGAGGAGCTAAATGTGTTATTTTATGCGGCATAGTGTGTGTTCAAGTTTAGCACTTTTTGCGTGCATATTACGTGTAATTGTACCGAGTTATCCGAGTATGGATGATCAAGGTAGGAACCGAGTTTGGAGCTTGGAAGTTTGATGAAGTCGGAGACCCGGGTTGAAAGCTAGAAGCTTGTTTTGACAAGAAGAAGACAAGCGGTGAAAGAGACTAGCCTAGCAAGCCAAGCAAGCGTCACAGGTGGGTAGCCAGGCAACCCAGGCGAGCCGCCATGGAAGGTCAGAATGTGATTAAGAAGCAGCACAGTAGCTAGGCTAGAATGGCTAGCCGCCTGGCGGGTCGCCTGTTAGGGGTGGCGGGTCGCCATGTGCTGAAGACGTGATTTACCTAATTTCGTTACTTTATTTTTAGGAAATTATTATACACAAGACTTATTATTATTATTATTATTAATATTGTTCTAGAGGATTATCATTACTATCATTAGACAATACTCAAGAACCCTAATTCATCTTTTTCTTGGAAAATTATGAAGAACTAAACCCCCTTTCTTGGATCGATAAATTGAAGCTATCGCTTAATTAATTGTGAGATTGTTCTTTCTTTCTGTATTTCTCAAGTATTGTTTATGTCTCTTGTTCTTCTTTTATGATTATTGTTCCTCTTACTAATTTGATCAATTAGTAATTCTTTTCATTAATCTATTGCAAGTTTAGAAATTGAATCCGTAATTGTTCATTTAATCTAGACTAAAGTAGCAAACTTTACCCTAATAATTTGTATGCGTCTAATCGTTATTAGGACGAAGTAGAGACAAGATATATAATTCGAATCGTTAACCGCGTGTGTTAAAGATCGTTATCTTTATTGCTTCCTTGGATTGTTAATGCTATTATTGGATTAAATCTAGACGCTTGGCTTATATTATTCAATAAATTAGGGTCTTCTAATATCACGTTTCGAGTTAGTTGACTATATTTAAGAAGAAGAAGGAAATATGTATTTCCACAATAAAATGCTTAAAAGTAATTGAATTAAAGACAATCGAAGACCAATTAGTTTGTTGATAGTGGTTGTTTGTTGACCCAAGACCTTTTAATCATCTGAATTCATCTTATTTACTTATTGCTTTGTCTTATTAGTTCATTAGTTATAATCAATCAACCAAACCCCCCTTTCTCTTGATATTTGTACTCTATATTATTACACATTTAATTACATCGCCTTCTATGTGGATCGATCTCTATTACCATATACTATATTTAGTTTAAGGTCATAAGTGTTATAAATATTATCTTTGGGAGCATACGACTTCGGCTCACCAAATTTTGGCGCCGTTGTCGGGGAAGGCATTAGTTAATTTTTGTGTTTTGTAGTATAGAGTCTTAGTATATTTATTTAGTTTAATTTACTTGATAAATGGCTACTAAAAATTTCCCCCAATATGAGAATGAACTATTTTATAAATATTTCAATAGGTTACATGAATATGTTATAAGATGTCGTCATCCTTATCAAAGATGGGATCTTTGTTATGTAGTTTATAATGGTCTAAATAAGGAGACTCTTGGGAATGATCATTCTTTAAGTGGGGGGAATTTCATTAATGGGTTAAGCTATGAGGAAAAGTGGGAACTTTTTCAATATTTGGCTCATGACACTGAAGAATGGGAGCGATACAATTCAATCCCTATACAACCCCAGCCCCTCTATTCTGGTGCTTCGAATTACCATGATAACTCACCTATGTCTACTGAAGACATGATACGTGCTTTAATGGTTGATGTGAATTCTTTTTGTGCTAATGTTACTCCTTCTCCATGTGAGACTAACCTAGTTAGTCAAGATTTAGAGGACCGAGTTGAACAAGTTCTTAATAAGTTTGATATGCGTGTGACACAAGAAGAACTTGATTCTTATTATATTAAGTGGCAAGCTGAGCATGTTGACAAGTTTCATGACCCCCCTTCCCTTGAACCTGTGAAACACCCGTATAAAGAGAGTTATGTCGATAGTGATGAAGATGGTTTTGGGATGAAGATGAGGAGGAGGATTGTTATAATTTGACACAAACATCACTGTAATACTCCGTATTTATGAGTCTTTGGGTACTCTATCGAGTAGGCCTTACTCTGTCGAGTAAGGGTAAGATGCGTTTTAGAAAAGTTTCTGACCTGTTGGGTACTCGATCGAGTAACTAGGATACTCGATCGAGTAAGGGGGTACTCGATCGAGTGCCTTGGGTACTCGATCGAGTAACCGGTTTTACGGGGAGTTTTCTCGGGTTTTGTTAATTATGCGATTAAGATATATAACCTTCGTCGTCATTATTCTAAATCACTTTTGCAAAACCTAAATTACTGTTTAAGAGAGAAAGCAAGCAAGTTCACCATCTTAATCGCATTGTTAGCAATTCCTGGAGTTTGGGAGGTCGATTCTCGTCGTTGATTATACCGTTGAGTTCCTTGCGTCGAGGGTAAGATCTATGTACCCTTTTTATTGTCTTTCCTTTATTTTGGTTAAACCCTAATATAGGGATTTGGGGTTTTTGGAATAGTATGTGATTTGGTAGCATTTATATGTCGTATGATAGGAGGAGGGTTCATAGAGGAAGCTTTTTGATACAGCAGTAGAGACCGTCTGACAGTGTGCTTTCCAGGTAGGATTTCCTACTCAGTATTAGTCCCATAATGGGATGATTGTGGATGTGTTGTGATTGGTTGTTTGATATAGTAATTGTATTGTGATTGTGATTGTGATCGTTGTCTATGGTTCGCGAGGCGTGGCCTCGGCTGAGTGAGGTCACTTGCGGGAGTGGCTTCACGCCCTAGTTTCGCCTTTTGTGGAACCCGCCACAGAAGGGATGTGCACATTAATGGACAGGGTTATCGCTCACTATGTGGAGCGGGGATTTGGTTGGTACGGCTGCGGTCCCCCACTGGCAGGGCTGGTCCAGTGGACAGTCAGTGATTGAGATGATTGGATTTGGCGTGATTATGTGTGTGTGACAGTTAAGCTGTCTGTTTATCTTATTGTTAATATAGATTGAGTTGTGTGATTAGTACTGACCCCGGTGTTGTTTTGTAAACCTGCGGTGATCCATTCGGGGATGGTGAGCAGATATTGAGCAGGTATGAGATGAGTACTGGGATAGCTGGGATGGCCACAACATGATGATAGGAGTCTTCCGCTGTAGCTTATTAGTTTATTTACATTTTAGCTAGAACAGTCAGTTTGAGAACATGTATTACACTTTTGGTTTGGTTTTGATAATTGTAACTCTTCGCTAAGTATTTATATTTAAACGTTGTTTCTTCATTGTTTATTTGATCATCATTGCCTCGGGTAACCAAGATGGTAATGTCTTCATACCTGGGTGGTCCTGGTAAGGCACTTGGAGTATGGAGGTGTTACAAATGGTATCAGAGACACGATCCTGAAACCTGTAACCAATGAACCTAATGAACATAGGGAGTCAATTAAAATGAACCCGGGGTAAAAGTTGTTGGAGCTAATGCAAAGGCTTGGGAGACGTCCTAAAGTCGCGAACTTGCCCTACAATTTTGAACCGGTCACATGGGGGGTGTATGTCAAGGTCGTATGTGTTGTTTGGTTAGCATGTGTAAGAATGTGATGAAGTGTGTGTAATCGTTGGATGTTTGAAGTAGAAAGTTGAGAATGTGAAAGAAAGGTTAATGATATATGTAGACTTGTTGTTGGAGTGATAACATGTTGGATGTTTATAAGGTGGCATTTAATAACATGATATAATGATCTCGTAGATCGTACGAAAGGATGCGTAGCATTATATGCTTAGTTATGATATAATATGTGGTTTTATAAAGTTTTTAGCATGTTAGCATATGATATAGCATGCGGGTAGTGTTTCTGAGTTAGCATGACTCGATCGAGTGGGACTGACTCGATCGGGTGGGTTTTTGACGATTTTGAGTCCAGAATCGTGTTTTTTGGCACTCGATCGAGTACGTCGGGCACTCGATCGAGTAGGGGGTCACTCGACTACTCGGTCGAGTAGGTTAGAAGATCAGAAGGTCTGTTTGAGGTCTGATGTTGGGGCACTCGATCGAGTATGTTGGGCACTCGATCGAGTAGCCCGTTACTCGATCGAGTATGTTTGGGAACTCGATCGAGTAGGGGTCTGGGCAGCGTGTTTTCTTGTTTTGAGGTTTTGGCGCGTATGTTTATATCCACCCCTTTTTCTATGATAGTTTCAAGATGCCGCCAAGAAGACTCGCTTTGTATGCGAGAGCCGAGCTTATGAACATAGATGACATCGTTAAGATGTTGGAGCATCGGATGCTCTCACCGAGGCTTTAAAGACCGTGGGGAAAGATAAGGATAAGGATAAGGAGAAGGAGGTTGATCATTCTAAAATCAGCCTCTATATAGCGAGGTTTAACCCGAAAGAGTATAAGGGAGTTGGGGAGCCTAACCTTCTTGATAGTTGGCTTAGAGAGATGGAGAACATACTAGATTTGGTTCACCGTCTGATGAGATGAGAGTGGAACAGTGCGTTCTATCGAGGGAGGCAAACTGCAAGTGGTGGGATACAGTGAAAGTGAGTGCTAAGGAGATATATACAAACCAAGGCTTACCTGCTATACCTTGGGAGGAGTTTCGTAGGGCTGTGAGAAAAGAGTTTGTACCGGAGCATGTGAGGAGTAAGTTGAGAGAAGAGTTTGACAGTTTTAAGATGACCGCTGAGATGTCTGTGGCCGAGTACTACAGGCAGTTCAATGATAAGTCTAGGTATGCTGAGGATATGTGTTTGAATGAGGAGAATTTGGCATTGAGGTTTGAGAGAGGGTTGACCCCTAAGATTATGGATAAGTTACCCGTGGGAGTCCTTACTAATGTTAAGGAAGCTTATGACAGGGCTAGGAGAGCTGAGAGGTTGGTGGAGATGGCTCAAGAGAGGTCAGGTGGTGAGAAGAGGAAGTCTGAGAGCGAGGGTGGTGGCCAATCTAATCACAAGAAAGGCAACCACAATCAGTCTAAGGGGGTTTTTTCTGGGCAGGGTTCAGTGCTGGGGCTTCCTTTGGGCGTGGCCGTGGAAGTGTTAGTGGTAGTTGGGGAGTGACTTGCTATAGCTGTGGCGGTGTAGGCCACAAGAGACATGAGTGCACAAGTGCACCGGATCTTTCCGGACTGCGCGCAGCTACGCGAGCAACGACCGCCGGGTCATGGCCAAACCGGGGAAGTCGAGTTACAGTGGAGGCAACCGCAACGGCGGTAATTCTTATCGAAACCACCGACGAACAACAACAACAATCAAGGGTCGGTGCTAAGCCGACCACACACCAAAAGATCTTGTCCGGGGAGGTGGACAGAAGACCAGTGGAAAGTTATTCATGATGGAGAAGAAAGCAGCTGAGGAGGATGCTCACGTTATCACCAGTGCTTTTCTTGTTAATGGTATTCATACCTTTGTTTTGTTTGATTTGGGGGCTTCTCAGTCGTTTGTATCTTCGAGTCATGTTAAGCGGTTGGGTTTGAGGGTATATGAGTCTGCTAGTGAGCAAGTCTATATACCTTCGGGTGAGTCTGTATCATGTGGGAGGTTGTTTAGAGATGTATCTATGATAGTTGGGCAAGTTGATTTCCCTGTAGACTTGCTAGAGTTTCCTTTTGACGGTTTTGAGATGATAGTCGGGATGGATTGGTTAGGAAAGTATAAAGCTAAGATAGACTGTCATCAAAAGAAAGTGTCTTTAAGAGGTCCTAAGGGCGTTAGTGTGTCTTATCGTGGGTTTCTGGTCAAACCCAAAGTTAAGTTGATTGCAGCTGTTACTTTGAAGTCATATATGAGGAAGGGATGTCCTTTGATAGTGTGCCATGTGAGAGATGACCGGATAGAGGGTCCGACAGTTGATCAGATACCAGTGGTGGGAGAGTTCGAGGATGTGTTTCCAGAGGATATTCCCGGGTTGCCTCCGGGAAGAGAGATAGATTTCACAGTAGAGTTGAAACCAGGGACGGGGCCAATCTCTAAGGCACCGTATCGTATGGGTCCTAAGGAGATGGAGGAGCTTAGGAAGCAGTTGGATGATTTGATAGAGAAGGGATACATTAGACCTAGTGTATCGCCGTGGGGAGCACCAGTTCTTTTTGTGAAGAAGAAAGATGGGAGTCTGAGGCTGTGCATAGACTACAGAGAGCTGAACCGAGTGACCGTGAAGAACAAGTATCCTTTGCCAAGGATAGATGACCTGTTTGATCAGTTGAGTGGTGCATCAGTCTTTTCTAAGATTGATTTGAGGTCGGGGTACCATCAGGTGAAGATTAGAGAGGTGGACATACCAAAGACGGCTTTCACGTCAAGGTATGGTCATTATGAGTATGTGGTGATGCCGTTTGGGTTGTCTAATGCACCGGCAGTGTTTATGGATTTGATGAATAGGATCTTTAGACCGTTTTTGGATATGTTTGTAGTAGTGTTTATCGACGATATCTTAGTCTATTCTAAGACTAAGGAGGAATATGAGGAGCATCTGAGGATCGTGTTGCAAACTTTGAGGGAGCATGAGTTGTATGCTAAGCTATCCAAGTGTGAGTTCTGGTTAGAGAAAGTTGCTTTTCTGGGACATGTGATCTCTAAAGATGGGGTAGCTGTGGATCCGGCAAAGATAGAAGCAGTGATAAAGTGGGAAGCACCAAAGAATGTTGCTGAGATCAGGAGTTTTCTGGGTTTAGCTGGGTACTACAGACGGTTCGTGAAAGATTTCTCCAAGATAGCTAGACCTATAATAGCGTTGATGAGGAAAGCGAACAGGTTTCGTTGGGATGAGAGTTGTGAGACGGCGTTCCAAACATTAAAGGAGCGTTTGACCACAGCTCCTGTCTTAGCATTGCCTGAAGGGAGCGAGAACTTTGAGGTTTATACAGATGCCTCAAAGAATGGGTTGGGATGTGTGTTGATGCAGAACGGTAAAGTGATTGCCTATGCTTCTAGGCAATTGAAGCCTTATGAGGAGAACTACCCTACTCATGATCTGGAGTTGGGTGCGGTGGTGTTTGCTCTCAAGATTTGGAGACATTACCTTTATGGAGCAATCTTTAAGGTATTTTCTGATCACAAGAGTCTCAAGTACATTTTCACTCAAAAGGAGTTGAACATGAGACAGAGGAGGTGGATGGAGTTGATTGGCGATTATGACATGGAAATCATCTACCATGAAGGGAAGACCAATGTTGTTGCTGATGCTTTGAGTAGGAAGAGTGTGCATTCTCGTATGCACTCTATCTTTGATGAGGCTGAGAGATGAGGTAGCGAGGTTTGGGATACATATGATGCAGAAAGGAGACGCCATGGGTGATATGACAGTACATCTTGAGTTTTATGATGACATTCGAGGTAAACAGGCGTTGGATCCTAAGATAGTGGAGTGGAGAGCTGGAGTAGAGAAAGGGACAGTGTCCCGATTTTCTATTCATACAGATGGTAGTTTGAGGTTCGATGGTAGGTGGTGTGTTCCTAATGATGAGGAGTTGAAAAAGACTATCATGACAGAGGCGCATTGTACACCATACTCAGTACATCCGGGTGGTGACAAACTGTACAAGGATTTGAAAAAAACGTTTTGGTGGCCTGGGATGAAGAAAGAGACAGCTGAGTTTGTGTCCCGTTGTTTGACATGCCAAAGAGTTAAAGGGGAACAGCGACGACCACAAGGTAAGATTCAGTCTTTAGAGGTACCTGAATGGAAGTGGGAATCCATTTCCATGGATTTCATTGTGGGTTTGCCAAAGAGTCAACAAGGTAACAACATGATTTGGGTAATAGTGGATCGACTGACCAAGTCAGCTCACTTTGTTCCAATGAAAGATACATGGACTAAAGCACAATTGGCTATGCCTATCGAAAGAACGTGCTTAAGTTACATGGTGTCCCTAAGGACATAGTGTCTGACAGAGATGCGAGATTTATATCAAGGTTTTGGAAGGAGTTGCAGGAATCGTTGGGAATAACTTTGAAGATGAGTACAGCATTTCATCCTGCGACAGACGGACAGACTGAGAGAACAATCAAGACTCTTGAGGATATGTTGCGAGCTTGTGTGATGGACTTTGGTGGTAGTTGGGAACAGAGGTTGGACTTGATAGAATTTTCTTATAATAACAGCTATCACACTAGTATTGGTATGGCACCGTTTGAGGCTTTGTATGGGAGGAGATGTAGGAGTCCAATTTGTTGGGACGATAGTGCTGAGGCAGTGGTTTTAGGACCAGAGATGGTGCATGAGATGGTGGAACAGATTAAGATGATCAGGGAACGGATGAGGGCAGCTCAGGATAGGTAAAAGAGTTATGCAGATCTACATCGCAGGGACATAGAGTTTCAAGTGGGGGACAAGGTTCTTTTGAAAGTGTCTCCTATGCGTGGGGTTATGAGATTTGGGAAGAAAGGCAAGTTAAGTCAGAAGTATATCGGGCCTTATGAGATCTTAGAGCGAGTTGGGGAAGTTGCATATCGTCTGGCTTTACCAGCTGCGTTAGAGAGAGTGCATAATGTGTTTCATGTATCGCAGCTGCGAAAGTATGTGAGTGATCCGTCACATGTGTTAGAGGCAGAGAACTTAGAGCTAGATGAGTCCTTATCATATCTTGAGGTGCCTAAGCAGATTCTTGATCGAAAGGTTAGGAAGACTAGGAGTGGTGAGACAGTTTTGCTTAAGATCCTTTGGTCTAACTGATGTGACCATAATTGGCGCATATTTAGCCCCCGAATTACCATTGTTTCTATGCTTTTTAGTGCCTATTTGGGTCATTTCTTATCTTTAGTTCTTTGTTTTGCATATTCTTTGAGATTTTGATCCCTTGGTAGGAAAGGAGTAAGAATCTTGCATTTTCATGGCAAAACGAGGCTAAATTGATTGTATTCAATGACCAAGCATCAAGGAGAGATAAGACTAGAAGGCCTTTGTACATATCATAGTAGAAGAGCAATGTTGAGAAAAGGATCCTTGAGTCCCCGAGGAAATCCCCAAGGAATTTATGAAGAAAAGGGAAGAAAAGAAGAAGAATTGAAGCTGACCAACAATCCGAACGGATCGTGCCAAATCCGCCCGTCCGTCCAGCCCAATCCGAGCGTCCCACCTTGGAATCCGCTCGGATTCCCCAAAGACAATCCGAGCGTCCCTCTCCTGAATCCGCTCGGATTCCTCAAACCAGATCCGGCCGTCCCGACTCCAATCCGCACGGATTTCGATCTGACATGTTTTTCGTTCTTCAAGCTACGAATAGAGAAGCCCTTCTCTCAGAAAATACCGGATTCTCCTTGCTCAACTTAAAAAGTGTAATTACTAGTTTAGCCCTTAGTTAACCCTAATGCATCCTCCCTAATTTTCACTATAAATACCCCATTAGGCTAATTAGAGGAGCATGTTCTTCTTATCAATAATTAGTGTAGTTAATATCAATCAAATCTCTCTTTAATATTGTAATCAAGTATTAATCAAGTTTTAATCCAAGTTTTAGTTCTTTAATCTCTCTCTTGTTCTTCCTTTATTTTGGGTAATTGAAGATTATTTGGGTTATTATTGGGAGATTGACAACCTCTCAATCTAGGATTCAAGTACTTCTATTATTCTTGCTTTATTATTGGAATCATTAGTAGGTATAATCTCTTAATCCCTTTTTAATTATTGTTAATTACTTTCATTTATTCATCATGTTTCATTATGTTAGTATGATTGACAACCTTTATAGCATGATCAATATGATAATGAGTGAGTAGTCTCTTAGCTAGGGTTTAATGGGTGATTAGGGGAAACCAACATGGGGAATGATTCATGCTTAAATCAATATGCTTTCATATCTTATTTGCTTGCTTGTTTTGATCTTAATACATGCACATATTATATTTGATGAAATGCTAAGCCTATGAATCCTTGCATTTACTATCATCTTCTATCCTTTCAACTTGACTTGTAAGACATAACCCAACTCGAGTCTTGTTAGACCATGCATGTGTTGAGTAGGAAAGATTAAGTCGACTTGTAGGTGTTGTACAATCTAATCGATTCGGCTCCGGGACCCAAACTTTCCTAGGATTGTAAGATATAACCCAACTCAATCCATCACAACAATAATTGCTTGCTTATAATTTGAGAACATGTTTGTATGATCATATCCCATGATTCCCCTATGAACCCATGACACCCTAGTGCTTTTAATCAATTGTTTACACCCCTTATTTTATTCATTTTGCTAGTTTATTTTCATTGCTATTTTAGTTTAGTAACCTTCTACATCAACCCAATTTGTGACTACCCTTAGACACTACTAGTTACAATAGAATTCTCATTTCAATACCCGTCCCTTGGGATCCGACCTTTACTTGCCTCTTTACTAATTGTAGAGTTGTTTGTGGAGTATAAATTGTGTTTTGTATCGACCATTGACCAACGACCACATATGCTTAATTGTGAACACGAAATGGCCTCGATCAAAAATGGCGCCGTTGCCGGGGACGGTGTTTAATTGATTTAAGATTTGTTTTATTGTTATTAGTTGTGTCTTTTTCACCTTGGGGAAGTAAAACTCCTCAAGGTTTGTTCTAATTGTTTTCGAGTTGTTTGATATTTTGCATGTCTAGAAGGTTACAAAGAGATTTGTTACCTTTTGACCGTGAAATCGAAAGAACCTTGACGAATAATAGGAGACTTGTTAGGAGGAATTTGGGAGGTGTTGGTGAAGTTGTTCAACCCACTAGTGAGTTTGTCAATCCTTTCGCAATAGAAGGAGAAGAAAACCCATTACACAATATCCCACAAAATCCACCTACAATGCCTAAATTCTCGTCACACTCTATACCCACCGAGGAGGATCTACCAAATGGTACTCCTACACCGCAACATCTCACCGGTAATTTTATTGCCAAGTCCGCCTTCATCCAACTAGTTGAGAGGAGCCAATTCGGGGGAATGCCTAGTGAGGACCCTCATTCTCATATGGAAACCTTTTGCGATTATTGTGAAGCTATCTCTCAAACGGGCGTGACTCAAGACCAAATAAGATGGGTCTTATTTCCTTTTTCGTTAATCGGCACCGCAAAGCAATGGTTGAAGGGCCTTGATAAGGCCACCCTTGGAATAGATTCTTGGAAGAAGCTAGCTCTAGCTTTCTACAAAAATTCTACCCACCGGAAAAGACTAACATGCTAAGAGCTCAAATTACGGGTTTTAAGCAAAGGGATGAAGAATCTTTGTATGAAGCTTGGGAGCGGTTCAAAGGTATTTGTCGCTCATGTCCTCACCATGGACTTAGCGAATGGTTTTTAGTGCAACAATTTTGGAATGGTTTATATGAAGATTCAAGGAACATTCTCAATATGGGATCAAATGGAATGTTCACCGAAGTTGATGACAATCAAACATGGAACAAGATTGAGGAAATGGCGGTCCATAATTCACAATATAGTAGGCCTCGCAAGGCTACTAGAGGAGGAAAGTACGAAGTGGACTCCGTTACTCAATTGGGTGCTCAACTTAGTGCTCACATTGACACAATCAACTTGAAGTTTGAACAAGCTATGGCTAGACTTGAGGAAAACTCAAAAACATCAAAGCATCATGTCAATGCCATGACGGCATCCTCATCGATCCCAAGCGGGATATGTGAGAATTGTGGAACTTTGGGTCATGACTCAAGTGAGTGTAGGGGAACAACCGAACAAGTTAATGCTTTCCAAGCTTACAAAAGTGGTACCCCTTATTCAAATTTTTACAATGAAAACACCAAGTTCCATCCAAATCTCTCATACAAAAGCCAAAATGTTCAAAACCCTCAAACAACATACACTCCACCACCCATGAGAAATCAAAATCAAAGACCCTTTTACAATCAAAACCAAGGTTACCAAAATCAAAATCCATACAATCACCAAAATGACCAAGGTTTTGATGTCCAAAAAGCGGTCCTCCAAATGCAAAAGAATCAACAAGAATTTTTCACCCAAATGCAAAAAGATAGCCAAGCAAAAGATACCACCATCAACAACATTCTAGCTCACACTAAGATGTTGGAAACACAATTGACTCAACTAGCATCTTCAAGCTCACAAAGACAAAAGGGGCAATTACCACCTCAAAGTAATCGCCCTAGACATGAAACGGTTAGTGCCATTCACTTGAGAAGTGGTACAAGATATGAGGCACCGAAGGAGCAAGTTGAGAATGAAGTTGTGAAAGCTAGTGAAAAGGAAGAAATTGTGCAAAGTCCCAAAGAAAGGGAATCATCAAAAGAAGAAAGTTCAAAGAAAAATGAAGACAAGGCCAAAGAAAAGGAGCCCATTGTGATTAGACTTCCTTTTCCAAGTCGTCAAGCCAAGCCCAAATTTGATGATCAACTTGGAAAGTTCATGGAAATTGTGAAGAATTTAGAAGTCTCAATTCCTTTCACGGAATTAATCAATCACGTACCGGCCTATGCAAAGTACATGAAAGATATCCTCACAAAGAAGAAGTCGATCCGGAAACTTGAGACTATCGCCTTCACTAAGGTGAGTAGTGCAATACTTCAAGGGAGTTCACCTCCAAAGTTAAAGGATCCGGGAAGCTTCTCAATACCGTGTACCATTGGCGACACGACGATCAACAAAGCCTTATGTGATCTAGGGGCTAGTGTGAGTGTCATGCCATACTCGGTGAGTAAAAGGTTGGGAATGGGAGAGCTTAAATGCACCAATATCACTCTTCAAATGGCCGATAGATCGACGAAGACACCATTAGGGATATGGGAAGATGTCCCCGTGCGAGTTGGGAAGTTTTTCATCCCGGTGGACTTTGTCATTGTTGATATGGAGGAAGATTCCAACATTCCAATCATCTTAGGAAGACCTTTCCTACACACCGCGGGTGCGGTGATTGATGTGAAACATGGAGAGCTCACTCTCGAAGTGGGAGATGAAAGCATAACTTTTAATCTTGATAAGACCATGAGAGCTCCTCGTTTGCATGAGCCATGTTTCATGATTGATCATTATAGCCGAAAAGATGAAAGGAAGAAATCGGAACTCCAATGGAGGAAGAAAATTGAAGATGCTCCATTCAAAGAGCAAGTGAATTGTGACAAGGAGAGCTTGCAAAGCTCATCAAAATCAACCAAGGAAGAAGAGGATGGCCTCATTGGCCAAGACAAGAAATTGGGAGAGTTGTCTCCATCTAAGCAAGAGATTTTCAATGATCAACTCAATGAAGTTTGTGGTCTTTGGGACGACGAATTTGAAGGGATCTTTAATCCCTACATTGGGCATGCCATCGATCATGATCAACAACAAGGGCCACGGTCTATTGAGGACCTCTACCATAACAATGAACAAGCTTTTGATTACTTCTTCAAGGTGTTGAGCAACATCAACAACACCTTGAACATGCCCCCTTGACATCTCATCAAGAATGAGAGTTTGGTGGAGTCCTCCCTAAACCACCACTTGTAAATATTTCTAACTCCCTAACTTACTTTTCAATTCTTGTATTGCATTTTTGTCATTTTTGGATTTTATTTACTTTGATCAAAATAATTGTCATGTAAGAGAGAAGTGAGGGAGGGACTAACAATTTCAATTGATGTGTAGTGCTTTACCTTAGTGTGGGGATGGCAATTGCCTAGGCTATTCATGCCTTAGTAGTGCCCCCACAATGAAGAACACAAGATTTGAAAGAAAGAAAGAAAGAATGATAAGGGATTGCGTTTGTGCACGGGTGGAGCTGAACACGTGTACAACAGAGAAGAATCCGAGCGGATTCTTGAGAATCCGCCCGTCTGCAGCAAATCCGAGCGTCCTACTGAGAAGACGCCCGTCCTGGGCTGAGCTGAAATTGCAAATTTCTTGACTGTTAAAGAATCCGAGCGGATTTCGGAAAGACGCCCGTCTCACGTAATCCGTCCGTCTTTTATAAAAGACGCCCGTCTTGAAGTCAAGAAAACAAAGAAAAATCTCTGGACCGAAATCCGTCCGTCCCGCACAAAATCCGCCCGTCCCTCAAAAAGAATCCGAGCGGATTCCCCCGAATCCGCCCGTCTCTAGGCGGGATTTTGAAAATTTTGAAGTCTGCGAGAATCCGCACGGATTGTGCCCAATCCGCACGGATTGTCCTCGTCTGAAAATTGTCGACTTCTTTATAACCCACCCCACCTTCATTCATTCATTCATTCATTCATTCACAAACACTACCCACAACATCAAAACCCTCATCCTCTCCATCACAAAAACAAAAACCCTCAACAAAATCCACCAAAATCAAATCAAACCATCCTTCAAACAACAAATCAATCACTCCATCTTCAATAACAATCAAAACCAAGAACAAATTCTTCAACCTTTGAGTCGATTTTTGATTTCATAAAGGCAAAGCCTTTCACCTTCAAATCGATTTGGGCATTCTACAAATTGAAGATTTTTGATTCTTTTCTTGGTTAGTTCATCAAATGGCAAGGACAAAGGGTGCAACAAAGGCAACAAAGGCACCAAAGGCAAAGGCTCTCTCTCAAAGGCAAAAAGCTCTCTAAACAAAGAAAGCTTTGGCAATGGTGGTATCAACACCAAACTTGGAAGTGCAACAACCACAACAACAAACTTCTATGGGAGCATCACCTTCTACTCCGGTAATCGATCAACTCTTGCATTATCCGGAGGTAACTTTTATTTCCGATACCCATAGAAAGACATTTGCCAAGTTTGCTATGAAATCAATTCAACCCACCAAATTCATATGTAAAGATGCTTTGGAGAAATTGGGTGTTCTTGAACAAACAAAAGCCTTTTTCAATGCCATGGGTTTGAAGAAATTGTTTGAAACAAAGGAAGTAACATACCCCTCCCTTGTCTTAGAATTCTTAAGTTCTTTAAAAGTGACCAAAGTTGAGAATAGGGAAAATCTTGAGTTTCGTCTAGCTAACACTAGTAGACGCATTACCTTTAAGGAATTGGGTGAAATTTTGGGTCTTAGCGATGAAGAGAAATATTATAAGCAATATGGGAAGTATGACCCCGAGCCTCTTTGGGAGGCAATCTCCGGGAAGAAATTTGATGATTTTCATGCTTGTCGTGCTCTTTTGGTCCATCATCCGGGCATAAGAGTATGGCACAAAGTTGTGGGGAATACCATAATTGCTAGGAAAGACACCAATCATTTCACAAGACTTGATTTTATTCTCCTTGAATCGGCTTTGAATATTGGAAGAATTCATACCAAGCCTTACAATTCTTTGAGGCTATTGGTTGATAGATGGCTCCATGTAGATAGTGGGAAGAAGGGTACAACCGTTATTATTAATGGCGGCCTAGTCACGGTCCTAGCCAAGCACTTTGATCCTAATTTCAATAAGGATAACAAGTACAAGGCTAAGGAAGGTGGCCATCTTATTGATATGTCTATCATGATTAACAAGTTCAAGTGGGTTGCTCACAATCCCCTTGACACCAAGTATGGGTGGCTTACTAGTGAGGCTCGATCATTCACTTTACCCGCGAAGATTTGTCGTCTAAGTGTCCACCGGACCAACTATTTACTTCCCCTATCCGAAGAAGCCGAGTACATCATTCAACAACAAAAGGGTGATCATGAAACTCCCTCCTATTCCATTGTTATACCACCTTACCCCTTTGTGTATGAAGAGTTCAAACCGCAAGGAGTTGAAATTGGGAAAGACTATGTCACTCTTCTTATGCAAGCCATGCACAAGCAAGCTTATGAAGATCGGAAGAATGCTTATTTGGCTCAATATCCTCCCCTCTTACATCTAGCTAGGCAAGGACTCCTTGATCCATCTTGTCCTTTGCCTAGTTGGGCGGATAAAGAAGCCTTATTTCCGGGTGCATCTAGGGACGTGGTGGAAGACAATGAGGTTGTTGGAAATGGTGAGGAAATTGATGATAATATTGAGGAAGAAGCAAGTGGAGATGAAGAAAGAGATGGTGAAGATGATGATGAGCAAGATGATGGAGAAAGAGATGAAGAAAGTGCCAAGGAAAGTGGCAATGTGGCCACTTCTCATGAGGGAAGTGATGATGATAGCATGATGGAAGACTAGCCTTGGAGACTCCTACACTCCCATGGTTTGTCTATATCTCTTTGTATTTTATTTCATTTTGATCATTGTTGGTTTAGTCCTAGCAACATCAAAGGACTCACACCTCGGTACCATTGAGGTGTTCTTTATTGTTCCCATTTGTAAAATCCAAAATGACAATCTAGTTTCATGCATAGCATAGTGTGTGCATGAACTATACCCATCCTTGACATTAGCAATAGTGTCTTATTTGGTTTGGGGAAGTTAATGCATACACAACGGGAGGTAATCTAAATTATCCTCTCCGTCATAACAAAAACCATGCATCATGTAGTATAGCTTAGTGTAGAATTGCATTTAGTATAGAAATCATGCATCATCTTTGCATAATTTCCATCATTTTGGCCATTGAGGACAATGCCCATATTAGTGTGGGGATGGGAATTCTAACACTTAACTTTTATTCAAAAACCATAAAAATTGAAAAATTTCAAAAAACAAAAAAATTGAAAAAATTGAAAAACCAAAAACAAGTTCATTTCCTTTGTATATATTGTCTTGTATATATTGTGTTTGTTTCATCCTTGTTCACTTTGATTGACTACGCCACATCCGAGACATGAGGATATTGAAGACCGCATGGTATGATCTTTCCAATCTCCTTTTTCCTCTTTATGTTAATGACTATGTGGCTTTATTTTGATTGATGCGGTAAAACAATGTGAACTTAGGATTGCATTTAGTTTTTATGGCATATTAGTTGGTAGAATCATTTGCATTAGGATGTGTATATGTTAGTTGCATCATGGCATGTAGTTTGCATGGTTAGAAAAATTTTGCGAAACCGTCTACTTGGGAAGCTTGACAAGTGTATATAGGCCCTAGTAGATGCTTTTTATTCTTAAGACTTTGCTTGTTAGAATGCTTGTAAAACACCCTAGGATGTGTCATGCTAGTATCCTTTGACCCATGGTTTAAGGCCTAGTCAAGAGTACCTTGTGGTGTGATAACTCCTTGGCTACCGTTTATTCCAAGGTGACCCTCGAAACCATGCATACTTCCATCATTCATCCATATTCTACCATATTTTTATCATCAAAGGGAATGGGCACAAAAAGAAATCAATTTGAGTTCAAAGAAATGAAAAGTGAAAGAAATTTTGCAAAAATGCATCAAATGAAAAGAGGAGCAAAAATAGAACTCCTAAAAGCTTCAAATACAAGGCACCCTCGTTACTAATTGGGGTGACTTTGAAAATGTTCAAAAAGAAATGCAAAAATTGTCAAGTATTGAAATGCCAAAAATCAAAAAGAAATGGCAAGAAAGTGTTCTCAAATGTCAAATGCCAAATGAAATTGGGGGGAAAAACAAAAACAAAAGCAAACTCCCAAAGTGAAACTCAAAAATCTATTGATCCCTTTATCCATCGTATCCATTTTTGTGCATGGTAGAGAGGGGACGACCCTTCTTCTTGTCTAGGCAAGAGGGGGAATTCCGCGATCCTCCAGTGTTTCTAACACCATAGGGAGTCTACTCTTGACAAAAGCATTTAACGATTGAGGACAAAGGTACCCTAGCTTGACACCTTTTGGAGGTGATTTATTGGTATCCTTCTAGGCCTAGTAGTTTGAACAAATTGCATCTATGAAGGATTGTGTACCCTTGAATTGCTTCCCTTGTAGATAATTTCCGCCACTTAGATGAGGAAAGTGGCTATTCTTTTTGTAGATGCATCCATTATGTGATTTTATGTGCTTTAATGTTTGGATGTGTCGCCATTTTGGCAAGACCCACCTTGCCTTGCAAGAAGGCATCCTACCTCATGGTTGTCTTGTTGTGAGTTGAAAGGGCGGAGTGAGACCCGCTAATTGTCTCATATCGGCTATTATTATTAGGTTAGGTTAGTATTGGTCCTAGTCTTTGTCACCTCTTTACTCGGGACGAGCAAAGGTTCGGTTTGGGGATATTTGATGTGACCATAATTGGCGCATATTTAGCCCCCGAATTACCATTGTTTCTATGCTTTTTAGTGCCTATTTGGGTCATTTCTTATCTTTAGTTCTTTGTTTTGCATATTCTTTGAGATTTTGATCCCTTGGTAGGAAAGGAGTAAGAATCTTGCATTTTCATGGCAAAACGAGGCTAAATTGATTGTATTCAATGACCAAGCATCAAGGAGAGACAAGACTAGAAGGCCTTTGTACATATCATAGTAGAAGAGCAATGTTGAGAAAAGGATCCTTGAGTCCCCGAGGAAATCCCCAAGGAATTTATGAAGAAAAGGGAAGAATTGAAGCTGACCAACAATCCGAACGGATCGTGCCAAATCCGCCCGTCCGTCCAGCCCAATCCGAGCGTCCCACCTTGGAATCCGCTCGGATTCCCCCAGCACAATCCGAGCGTCCCTCTCCTGAATCCGCTCGGATTCCTCAGCCCAGATCCGGCCGTCCCGACTCCAATCCGCACGGATTTCAGTACAGCATGTTTTTCGTTCTTCAAGCTACGAATAGAGAAGCCCTTCTCTCAGAAAATACCGGATTCTCCTTGCTCAACTTAAAAAGTGTAATTACTAGTTTAGCCCTTAGTTAACCCTAATGCATCCTCCCTAATTTTCACTATAAATACCCCATTAGGCTAATTAGAGGAGCATGTTCTTCTTATCAATATTTAGTGTAGTTAATATCAATCAAATCTCTATTTAATATTGTAATCAAGTATTAATCAAGTTTTAATCCAAGTTTTAGTTCTTTAATCTCTCTCTTGTTCTTCCTTTATTTTGGGTAATTGAAGATTATTTGGGTTATTATTGGGAGATTGACAACCTCTCAATCTAGGATTCAAGTACTTCTATTATTCTTGCTTTATTATTGGAATCATTAGTAGGTATAATCTCTTAATCCCTTTTTAATTATTGTTAATTACTTTCATTTATTCATCATGTTTCATTATGTTAGTATGATTGACAACCTTTCTAGCATGATCAATATGATAATGAGTGAGTAGTCTCTTAGCTAGGGTTTAATGGGTGATTAGGGGAAACCAACATGGGGAATGATTCATGCTTAAATCAATATGCTTTCATATCTTATTTGCTTGCTTGTTTTGATCTTAATACATGCACATGTTATATTTGATGAAATGCTAAGCCTATGAATCCTTGCATTTACTATCATCTTCTATCCTTTCAACTTGACTTGTAAGACATAACCCAACTCGAGTCTTGTTAGACCATGCATGTGTTGAGTAGGAAAGATTAAGTCGACTTGTAGGTGTTGTACAATCTAATCGATTCGGCTCCGGGACCCAAACTTTCCTAGGATTGTAAGATATAACCCAACTCAATCCATCACAATAATAATTGCTTGCTTATAATTTGAGAACATGTTTGTATGATCATATCTCATGATTCCCCTATGAACCCATGACACCCTAGTGCTTTTAATCAATTGTTTACACCCCTTATTTTATTCATCTTGCTAGTTTATTTTCATTGCTATTTTAGTTTAGTAACCTTCTACATCAACCCAATTTGTGACACCCCTTAGACACTACTAGTTACAATAGAATTCTCATTTCAATACCCGTCCCTTGGGATCCGACCTTTACTTGCCTCTTTACTAATTGTAGAGTTGTTTGTGGAGTATAAATTGTGTTTTGTATCGACCATTGACCAACGACCACATATGCTTAATTGTGAACACGAAATGGCCTCGATCACTAACCACGAGACTGAGGAAGCTACATGGGAACCAGAGGAAGCTATGAAAGAGCGTTACCCTTTCCTTTTTGATCAGGTATGTATGGTTACGGGGACGTAACCTTGTTTCTTTTAGGGGGGTAGGAGATGATCGCAAATAGTTTTAAACCGTTTTTATACCCTTTTAGTATGTTGTGTCGGCATGTTTGTCGGGATGAGTTGGGTTAGTACCATGTTTTATGTTGGGTTTTGTTTTGTTAGTGAGTCGGAAGCGTTGGGGGAGTACCTTTGTTTAGTAGTGGTTTGAACTTCGGGGACGAAGTTCTTTTTAAGGAAGGAAGACTGTAATACTCCGTATTTATGAGTCTTTGGGTACTCTATCGAGTAGGCCTTACTCTGTCGAGTAAGGGTAAGATGCGTTTTAGAAACGTTTTTGACCTGTTGGGTACTCGATCGAGTAACTAGGATACTCGATCGAGTAAGGGGGTACTCGATCGAGTGCCTTGGGTACTCGATCGAGTAACCGGTTTTACGGGGAGTTTTCTCGGGTTTTGTTAATTATGCGATTAAGATATATAACCTTCGTCGTCATTATTCTAAATCACTTTTGCAAAACCTAAATTACTGTTTAAGAGAGAAAGCAAGCAAGTTCACCATCTTAATCGCATTGTTAGCAATTCCTAGAGTTTGGGAGGTCGGTTCTCGTCGTTTATTATACCGTTGAGTTCCTTGCGTCGAGGGTAAGATCTATGTACCCTTTTTATTGTCTTTCCTTTATTTTGGTTAAACCCTAATATAGGTATTTGGGGGTTTTTGAATAGTATGTGATTTGGTAGCATTTATATGTCGTATGATAGGAGGAGGGTTCATAGAGGAAGCTTTTTGATACAGCAGTAGAGACCGTCTGACAGTGTGCTTTCCAGGTAGGATTTCCTACTCAGTATTAGTCCCATAATGGGATGATTGTTGATGTGTTGTGATTGGTTGTTTGATATAGTTATTGTATTGTGATTGTGATTGTGATCGTTGTCAATGGTTCGCGAGGCGTGGCCTCGGCTGGGTGAGGTCACTTGCGGGAGTGGCTTCACGCCCTAGTTTCGCCTTCTGTGGAACCCGCCATAGAAGGGATGTGCACATTAATGGACAGGGTTATCGCTCACTATGTGGAGCGGGGATTTGGTGGGTACGGCTGCGGTCCCCCATCGGCGTGGCTCTAGTGGACATCGATGATTGAGATGATTGGATTTGGCGTGATTGTGTGTGTGTGACAAGCTTAAGCTGTTTTTATCTTATTGTTAATATAGATTGAGTTGTGTGATTAGTACTGACCCCGGTTTTGTTTTGTAAACCTGCGGTGATCCATTCGGGGATGGTGAGCAGATATTGAGCAGGTATGAGATGAGTACTGGGATAGCTGGGATGGCCCCGACATGATGATAGGAGTCTTCCGCTGTAGCTTATTAGTTTATTTACATTTCAGCTAGAACAGTCAGTTTGAGAACATGTATTACACTTTTGGTTCGGTTTTGATAATTGTAACTCTTCGCTAAGTATTTATATTTAAACGTTGTTTCTTCATTGTTTATTTGATCATCATTGCCTCGGGTAACCGAGATGGTAATGTCTTCATACCTGGGTGGTCCTGGTAAGGCACTTGGAGTATGGGGGTGTTACAATCACCCCCTCTCTATGTTTTTATGCCTATTGACTCCTCTTGTAATATTATTGAAATGACACATTCTAACGATGATACATTGATTCATAATGATTTGAGTAATGTCTTGAGCTTTGTTGATTCTTCAAGTGTGAATGTTGAGAATGAGCAAGAGAGAGTTGTGGTTGAGGAGGGTGAAGTCGACGAGGTAGAACTCGAGGTTCCAAGTTTTGTTGGAGATGATCATTCCATGATTGATAATTTTGGAGATATATTACCTGTTAGAGAACCTATGTTTATAGGAAAAGATTTCATGATTGCAAATTTCAAGGAGAACATCAATGAGGTAAAGGCGGAGGAGTTAATTGAGTTCTTCCCTCAAAAGGAGGAACCATTCACGACTCGTCTTAAGGAGCTACCCCACTTAGTTCTGAATGCTGCTTATATCTTATCTTTCTCTTATTTGGTTTTTCTTAGACCGAGGTCATCATACAAGGAACCATATCGGGACGACAAAGCTATTTTTGAACAACGTAGAGGTTTCGAGAATCTCTTATATTTTTGTACCTCTTTTGTTCAAGAATTATTACAATTGATATTTTGTTATTATCATTCATCTAACTTGTTTGCGAGCATGTTTGATAAACTACTCAGGGCATTGAGTTGTTCCGCAATTGACAGACCATTTAGTTGAAGGAGATTCTTGAAAGGTACATTTCTAAACTGTTATTTAAGTCGGGTGGTTTACCACCCCGCGAGAAGTCGAGCCAATGACGTTAAACAACAGTGCTTCTGAGAGGCAACCCATAGATTTGTGTGTGCAATTTTTGCAACAAAAAAAAACGAAAAGAAAAAAAAAACAAATTCTAAATTCCAAAAAAAAACGAAAAATCAAGAAAAGGAAAAAAAAAAAGCAATCGGAACTGCCTTGATTTCTGGTGTTGGCGACATTAGAAGAGAGACATAGAAGGTTGGTTGGGTAGGATAGAGGCTATGGTGTGGTGTAACCGCGGTGCGTTGTTGTGGGCACCTTGCTATTACGGTTGGATGGTTTGTTGATTTGGTGTGGAGGAGATTAGGATTGACCATGTGAGCTCGGAGTTGTGGAGGTATTTTATTTATGTGCAATTTGTTGCTGACACATATGTTCTTAGAGCTACTTGGTCATTTGTTAGGATGGAGTAATAAGGGGCGTTAGTTTTCTTTGGTTACTCTTATCCTTTGTTGGCCTTGTGTGATTGTGTTTTATGGAATATGCTAATGGCCAAGTGTGGGGAGGAGGTGTGGTGCGTGGATTGCTCTATTACACGTGATGTTGAGGCTTGATATATCTATTTGGTCGTCTGGAGTTTTCTCTGTTGAGGTTTGTTCTTTATCCCCTTTATTGTGTCCTTGACACATTGAGGACATTGTTTCATTCAAGTGTGGGGAGGGAGAATCGTTCTGATTTGTATACATTTGTACTTGTGTGGTGAAAAAGAAATAAAAAGTATCTCGGCTAGTTGAAAACCCGATAGGGCGCCTAGACAAGATTGAGATGTGGCCTAGGACGGAGTGAAAACCCTAAAGGGCGCTTCGGGTAAAATTAAGATTCGAGTTGCGTGCCACTGATAGTAGAGTGAGGTTGAAAAAAAAGATATGCTAGAGTGAAAACCTGCAAGGGCGGGCGCTCTAGGCAAAATGAGATATTTAGGTAAAGAAAAATTCTTCCGATGCTATTTAATCTCTCATTTCTATGTTAAAGACTATCTCGTGCAAGCGTTGTGAGTCTTATTGATTTTGTTGCACTTCTGTGGATCGGTGTTGGTATGAGCTTCCATATATCCTTTGAGTTTACTCGAGGACGAGTAACGGTCTAAGTGTGGGGAATTTGATAAGACGGGTTTTTTATATTATAAGATGGTTGATTAAGTGATTTTGGAGGAGCTAAATGTGTTATTTTATGCAGCATAGTATGTGTTCAAGTTTAGCACTTGTTTCGTGCATATTACGTGTAATTGTACCGAGTTATCCGAGTATGGATGATCAAGATAGGAACCGACTTTGGAGCTTGGAAGTTTGATGAAGTCAGAGACCCGAGTCGAAAGCTAGAGGCTTGTTTTGACAAGAAGAAGAAGAAGATACAAGCGGTAAAAGAGACTAGCCTAGCAAGCCAAGCAAGCGTCACAGGTGGGTAGCCAGGCAACCCAGCCGACCCGCCATGGGAGATCAGAATGTGATTAAGAAGCAGCACAGTAGCCAGGCTAGGGTGGCTAGCCGCCTGGCGGGTCGCCTGTCAGGGGTGGCGGGTCGCCATGTGCTGAAGACGTGATTTACCTAATTTCGTTGCTTTATTTTTAGGAAATTATTATACATAAGAGTTATTATTATTATTGTTTTAGAGGATTATCATTACTATCATTAAACAATACTCAAGAACCCTAATTCATCTTTTGCTTAGAAAATTATGAGGAACTAATTCTCCTTTCTTGGATCGATAAACTGAAGCTATCGACTAATTAATTGTCAGATTGTTCTTTCTTTCTTTATTTCTCAAGTATTGTTTATGTCTCTTGTTCTTATTTTATGATTATTGTTCCTCTTGCTAATCTGATGAATTGGTAATTGTTTACATTAATCTATTGCAAGTTTAAAAATTGAATCCGTAATTTTTCAATTAATCTAGACTAAAGTAGCAAACTTTACCCTAATAACTTGTATGCGTTTCATCGTTATTAGGACGAAGTAGAGACTAGACATATAATTCAAATCGTTAACCGCGTGTGTTAAAGATCGTTATCTTTATTGTTTCCTTGGATTGTTAATGCTATTGTTGGATTAAATCTAGACACTTGGCTTAGATAATTCAATAATTAGGGTCTTCTAATATCGCGTTTCGAGTTAGTTGACTATACTTAAGAGGAAGAAGGAAACTTGTATTTCCACAATAAAGTGCTTGAGAGTAATCTAATTAAAGACAATCGAAGACTAGTTAGTTTGTTGTTAGTGGATGTTTGTTGACCCAAGACCTTTTAATCATCTGAATTCATCTTATTTACTTATTGCTTTGTCTTATTAGTTCATTAGTTATAATCAATCAACCAAACCCCCCCTTCTCTTGTTATTTGTACTCTATGGATCAATCCTTATTACCATATACTATATTTATTTTAAGGTCATAAGTGTTATAAATATTATCTTTGGGAGCATACGACTTCGCCTCACCATATAGCCATAGATCAAATCATGGCAAATTAGGGCACAACATTTGTTTATATCGCATGAGTGAAACCCTATGTGTCTTACATAAAACCTTTATTAAAGTACAATTCTAAACCCAAAAAAACTAGATTAAGTACAAAATAACATTTATATGTCTCATAATGAAATGACAACTACCCTAGTTCAATTTCCTATGAGAAGGTTGACATTAGTTTAAGGCTAATCGTCACACGATTATCATCCCATGTACCAAAAACAATAATAATAACCACTATCGATATCAAATATTGATGAAGTGGTACAAGTATAACTAATGTCAATCATATAGAAATCTAGAGAAGAAGGAACCTTTTAGGTGTCACACACCCAACTTTCTTATTCTCCAAAAAACTAGGGGTATTATATCTACTAATGTCATACATTTTTAAAGACAACAAGTTTGGCCAGGATTGGCATCGCACTAAGGTTAGGTGCTGCTATTCACAATAGCTTAGCATTAACCTTTGCTTTGAGCCAATTCTTTAACTAAACCAAATTCTTTCTTGAACCTCATCCTAATCTTAACTATTAAGATATACACATCCCTCTTAGAGCTCCTACTCACTTCTAAGAAACTTTCTAAAGTGAATGTGGTAATTAGTTAATCATGATTTCAAACAAATCATATTACCAATTCTTTCCAACGTTTTTATGTACTCAAACAAATTAAGTATGTGTAACCATTTATCTCATAAGCAATAAGATTGTAGAATCGTTGTTGTAAGTAAAATGATATTGCAAAATCAAAACACTTTTGACTAAGGTAATATCTCTTTCATACTCTTCATAAGAGACCCTTACAACGAACAATATGAGGATCAAAAGAATTGCAAATTTTTATCATTAGCTATGGTGGTAAAACGGAGAAAGGTTGAATAATCGAAAATTTAAGTTATCGTATACTCTTTGAAAACTATTTTCATGCCTAACGGATTATCGATTCTATAGATTCAGGAGCGAATTGAATATTAGCCATTGCGCGATATAAAATAGTAAAAAACGGATTTATATATAATGATCTCTCACCTAAATTGAACATTCATCGTAAATAAATACTTGAAAAACAATTTTATCAAGTTTGAATACGCATTTATATAATGATCTCTCACCTAAATTATATAAATGATCCTGAGATCCTTCTCTAAATAAACCTCGACCCGGTGACGCCAGACATACAAGAACTAAATAAATTGGGTAAGTCAATCCTTTGACTGATTCTACATTTAGAACTCTCGTTCGACAAATTTCTAGTAAATCCGTCTCCTAGTCCCGGAACATAAAACTGGTCCTAGTGACGCCAGACATACCAATCTTGCAATTCTGTTGAGTCCAACCAACTTTTACGTGTAATAACATTTATTACCCTACTTACCCGGCGTAAAAAGGGAACACTACGGTGATCCGTACCTGCCCCCTAATAAAGAAGGGATTCATAGGTGTTACTAATTGGAAGGGCTAGTCTTAATATTTAAACAATGTGAGAGATCTTGTCAATTTATTATCAATTCCCTTTAAGGGAACTAACTTGGTGAATTCTCGATAATTTTAATTGACAACAGTCGTAAAAACGAATAAAAAGCATGTAATGGCGATTTGGCATGAATGCATAATTAAAATACATGTAAAAGACAATTTCTAGTATGGCCTCCTAAACTAGTTAATCTAATTAACTATTACAACTTCGGAAACCAACTCCTTGGTCCCTTGAACTTTATTGGAACGCCTTCCAATATAGCTTGGTCTTTTGGAAACTCTGGCCTTCATCAGAACGTCTTTCCGAAAGACTCCATCTGTAAGATTCCGCCCGTTTTCGTAACAATTAATTATAAGTATAAAAAAAATTACATAACAATTCCTATTATACATTTGTAAAATAAAAATAAAATAAATCTATTAATATTACAAAACAGCGATACGAGATCGCAAATAATTACAAACCAAATCGGTATTCCTTTACATTACGAGAAATACCGATTTCTAACTAAGCCATACTAGACAAATTACATTAATAAATTACATAAAATTAAATGGCATTCATCTAAAATATGCAGAATATAAATCATATTTAAACATGCCCTAAAATGCCAAATCGCCCTAAAAACCCTTGGTTTGATATTAAGCTCGTAATTTTGGTTAATTAAGCGATTTTTAATCATTAAAAATCTCAAATTTATACTTAAATCAAACATTAAAAATATCAAATTTGTACTTAAATCAAATTTAAGCACAAGATAACATCCCAACCTGTTTTGAGACTCAAAAATTAGTCTTCACTAATTTCTTGATGATTTCATAACCTTTTATGAAAAATTGCTAATTAAAACTTATTTAATCAAAACTTTTATGAAATAAATCCAAATAAATAAACAGAATTCTGAAAATTGTAAAAATAAATTTTTTTTTTATACTGTAACATTTTCAGGAACTAAAAATTTCAAAACTTTTGTCTAAAAATTTATTTTGTATCAAATACACAATTTTAAACACGGTTTTCGCAACTTTTACGATATAATTATAAATTAAACATAAAATTTGAAAAAATCATCAAATAATTTTTTTTAAAATTCTGGAATATTTTCAAGAACCTTAAAATATAAAAAAAATTCCAAAAATGTTTTATTAAAATTTGAGAAAATTATGGTTACATATTATCGATTTTATCGCATAAAAACCAATAAACATGCAAAAATTAATCAAATTAATTTTTTAAGTTTAAATCCAATGTATAATACATACAAGTAACCTTTGATCAATTAGTACTTCTTTCCATTAATCTATTGCAAGTTTAGAAATTGAATCCGTAATTGTTCATTTAATCTAGACTAAAGTAGCAAACTTTACCCTAATAATTTGTATGCGTTTAATCATTATTAGGACGAAGTAGAGACTAGATATATAATTCGAATCGTTAACCGCGTGTGTTAAAGATCGTTATCTTTATTGCTTCCTTGGATTGTTAATGCTATTATTGGATTAAATCTAGACGCTTGGCTTATATTATTCAATAAATTAGGGTCTTCTAATATCGCGTTTCGAGTTAGTTGACTACATTTAAGAAGAAGAAGGAAATATGTATTTCCACAATAAAATGCTTGAGAGTAATTGAATTAAAGACAATTGAAGACCAATTAGTTTGTTGATAGTGGTTGTTTGTTGACCCAAGACCTTTTAATCATCTGAATTCATCTTATTTACTTATTGCTTTGTCTTATTAGTTCATTAGCTATAATAAATTAACCAAACCCCCCTTTCTCTTGATAATTGTACTCTATATTATTACACATTTAATTACATCGCCTTCTATGTGGATCGATCTCTATTACCATATACTATATTTAGTTTAAGGTCATAAGTGTTATAAATATTATCTTTTGGAGCATACGACTTCGGCTCACCAAATTTTGGCGCCGTTGTCGGGGAAGGCATTAGTTAATTTTTGTGTTTTGTAGTATAGAGTCTTAGTATATTTATTTAGTTTAATTTACTTGATAAATGGCTACTAAATATTTCCCCCAATATGAGAATGAACTATTTTATAAAGATTTCAATAGGTTACATGAATATGTTATAAGATGTCGTCATCCTTATCAAAGATGGGAGCTTTGTTATGTAATTTATAATGGTCTAAATAAGGAGACTCTTGGGAATGATCATTCTTTAAGTGGGGGGAATTTCATTAATGGGTTAAGCTATGAGGAAAAGTGGGAACTTTTTCAATATTTGGCTCATGACACTGAAGAATGGGAGCGATACAATTCAATCCCTATACAACCCCAGCCCCTCTATTCTGGTGCTTCGAATTATCATGATAACTCACCTATGTCTACTGAAGACATGATACGTGCTTTAATGGTTGATGTGAATTCTTTTTGTGCTAATGTTACTCCTTCTCCATGTGAGACTAACCTAGTTAGTCAAGATTTAGAGGACCGAGTTGAACAATTTCTTAATAAGTTTGATATGCGCCTGACACAAGAAGAACTTGATTCTTATTATATTAAGTGGCAAGCTGCGCATGTTGACAAGTTTCATGACCCCCTTTCCCTTGAACCTGTGAAACACCCGTATAAAGAGAGTTATGTCGATAGTGATGAAGATGGTTTTTGGGATGAAGATGAGGAGGAGGATTGTTATAATTTGACACAAACATCACCCCCTCTCTATGTTTTTATGCCTATTGACTCCTCTTGTAATATTATTGAAATGACACATTCTAACGATGATACATTAATTCATAATGATTTGAGTAATTTCTTGAGCTTTGTTGATTCTTCAAGTGTGAATGTTGAGAATGAGTAAGAGAGAGTTTTGGTTGAGGAGGGTGAAGTCGACGAGGTAGAACTCGAGGTTCCAAGTTTTGTTGGAGATGATCATTCCATGATTGATAATTTTGGAGATATATTACCTGTTAGAGAACCTATGTTTATAGGAAAAGATTTCATGATTGCAAATTTCAAGGAGAACATCAATGAGGTAAAGGCGGAGGAGTTAATTGAGTTCTTCCCTCAAAAGGAGGAACCATTCGCGACTCGTCTTAAGGAGCTACCCCACTTAGTTCTGAATGCTCCTTATATCTTATCTTTCTCTTATTTGGTTTTTCCTAGACCAAGGTCATCATACAAGGAACCATATCGGGACGACAAAGCTATTTTTGAACAACGTAGAGGTTTGGAGAATCTCTTATATGTTTGTACCTCTTTTGTTCAAGAATTATTACAATTGATATTTTGTTATTATCATTCATCTAACTTGTTTGCGAGCATGTTTGATAAACTACTCAGGGCATTGAGTTGTTCCGCAATTGACAGACCATTTAGTTGAAGGAGATTCTTGAAAGGTACATTTCTAAACTGTTATTTAAGTCGGGTGGTTTACCACCCCGCGAGAAGTCGAGCCAATGACGTTAAACAACAGCGCTTCTGGGAGGCAACCCATAGATTTGTGTGTGCAATTTTTGCAACAAAAAAAAACGAAAAGAAAAAAAAACAAATTCTAAATTCAAAAAAAAAACGAAAAATCAAGAAAAGGAAAAAAAAAAAGCAATCGGAACTGCCTTGATTTCTGGTGTTGGCGACATTAGAAGGGAGACATAGAAGGTTGGTTGGGTAGGATAGAGGCTATGGTGTGGTGTAACCACGGTGCGTTGTTGTGGGTACCTTGCTATTGCGGTTGGATGGTTTGTTGATTTGGTGTGGAGGAGATTAGGATTGACCATGTGAGCTCGGAGTTGTGGAGGTATTTTATTTATGTGCAATTTGTTGCTGGCACATATGTTCTTAGAGCTACTTGGTCATTTGTTAGGATGGAGTAATAAGGGGCGTTAGTCTTCTTTGGTTACTCTTATCCTTTGTTGGCCTTGTGTGATTGTGTTTTATGGAATATGCTAATGGCCAAGTGTGGGGAGGAGGTGTGGTGCGTGGATTGCTCTATTACACGCGATGTTGAGGCTTGATATATCTATTTGGTCATCTGGAGTTTTCTCTGTTGAGGTTTGTTCTTTATCCCCTTTATTGTGTCCATGACACATTGAGGACATTGTTTCATTCAAGTGTGGGGAGGGAGAATTGTTCTGATTTGTATACATTTGTACTTGTGTGGTGAAAAAGAAAGAAAAAGTATCCCGGCTAGGTGAAAACCCGATAGGGCGCCTAGGCAAGATTGGGATGTGGCTGAGGACGGAGTGAAAATCCTAAAGGGCGCTCCGGGTAAAATTAAGATTCGAGTTGCGTGCCACTGATAGTAGAGTATGGTTGAAAAAAAAGATATGCTAGAGTGAAAACCTGCAAGGGCGGGCGCTCTAGGAAAAATGAGATATTTAAGTAAAGAAAAATTCTTCCGATGCTATTTAATCTCTCGTTGCTATGTTGAAGACTATCTCGTGCAAGCGTTGTGAGTCTTATTGATTTTCTTGCACTTCTGTGGATCGGTGTTGGTATGAGCTTTCATATATCCTTTGAGTTTACTCAAGGACGAGTAAAGGTCTAAGTGTGGGGAAGTTGATAAGACGGGTTTTTAATATTATAAGATGGTTGATTAAGTGATTTTGGAGGAGCTAAATGTGTTATTTTATGCGGCATAGTATGTGTTCAAGTTTAGCACTTGTTTCATGCATATTACGTGTAATTGTACCGAGTTATCCGAGTATGGATGATCAAGGTAGGAACCGACTTTGGAGCTTGGAAGTTTGATGAAGTCAGAGACCCGAGTTGAAAGCTAGAGGCTTGTTTTGACAAGAAGAAGAAGAAGATACAAGCGGTGAAAGAGACTAGCCTAGCAAGCCAAGCAAGCGTCACAGGTGGGTAGCCAGGCAACCCAGCCGACCCGCCATGGGAGGTCAGAATGTGATTAAGAAGCAGCACAGTAGCCAGGCTAGGGTGGCTAGCCGCCTGGCGGGTCGCCTGTCAGGGGTGGCGGGTCGCCATGTGCTGAAGACGTGATTTACCTAATTTCGTTGCTTTATTTTTAGGAAATTATTATACATAAGAGTTATTATTATTATTATTGTTTTAGAGGATTATCATTACTATCATTAAACAATACTCAAGAACCCTAATTCATCTTTTGCTTAGAAAATTATGAGGAACTAATCCTCCTTTCTTGGATCGATAAACTGAAGCTATCGACTAATTAATTGTCAGATTGTTCTTTCTTTCTTTATTTCTCAAGTATTGTTTATGTCTCTTGTTCTTATTTTATGATTATTGTTCCTCTTGCTAATCTGATCAATTGGTAATTGTTTACATTAATCTATTGCAAGTTTAAAAGTTGAATCCGTAATTGTTCAATTATTCTAGACTAAAGTAGCAAACTTTACCCTAATAACTTGTATGCGTTTCATCATTATTAGGACGAAGTAGAGACTAGACGTATAATTCAAATCGTTAACCGCGTGTGTTAAAGATCGTTATCTTTATTGTTTCCTTGGATTGTTAATGCTATTGTTGGATTAAATCTAGACGCTTGGCTTAGATAATTCAATAATTAGGGTCTTCTAATATCGCGTTTCGAGTTAGTTGACTATACTTAAGAGGAAGAAGGAAACTTGTATTTCCACAATAAAGTGCTTGAGAGTAATTGAATTAAAGACAATCGAAGACCAGTTAGTTTGTTGATAGTGGATGTTTGTTGACCCAAGACCTTTTAATCATCTGAATTCATCTTATTTACTCATTGCTTTGTCTTATTAGTTCATTAGTTACAATCAATCAACCAAACCCCCCCTTCTCTTGTTATTTGTACTCTATATTATTACACATTTAATTAAATCGCCTTCTCTGTGGATCAATCCTTATTGCCATATACTATATTTATTATAAGGTCATAAGTGTTATAAATATTATCTTTGGGAGCATACGACTTCGCCTCACCATATAGCCATAGATCAAATCATGGCAAATTAGGGCACTACATTTGTTTATATCGCATGAGTGAAACCCTATGTGTCTTACATAAAACCTTTATTAAAGTACAATTCTAAACCCAAAAAAACTAGATTAAGTACATAATAACATTTATATGTCTCATAATGAAATGACAACTACCCTAGTTCAATTTTCTATGGGAAGGTTGACATTAGTTTAAGGCTAATCGTCACACAATTATCATCCCATGTACCAAAAACAATAATAATAACCACTATCGATATCAAATATTGATGAAGTGGTACAAGTATAACTATTGTCAATCATATAGAAATCTAGAGAAGAAGGAACCTTTTAGGTGTCACACACCCCAACTTTGTTATTCTCCAAAAAACTAGGGGTTTATATCTACTAATGTCATACATTTTTAAAGACAACAAGTTTGGCCAGGATTGGCATCGCACTAAGGTTAGGTGCTGCTATTCACAATAGCTTAGCATTAACCTTTGCTTTGAGCCAATTCTTTAACCAAACCAAATTCTTTCTTGAACCTCATCCTAATCTTAACTATTAAGATATACACATCCTTCTTAGAGCTCCCACTCACTTCTAAGAAACTTTCTAAAGTGAATGTGGTAGTTAGTTAATCATGATTTCAAACAAATCATATTACCAATTCTTTCCAACGTTTTTATGTACTCAAACAATTTAAGTATGTGTAACCATTTATCTCATGAGCAATAAGATTGTAGAATCGTTGTTGTAAGTAAAATGATATTGCAAAATCAAAACACTTTTGACTAAGGTAATATCTCTTTCATACTCTTCATAAGAGACCCTTACAAAGAACAATATGAGGATCAAAATAATTGCAAATTTTTAGCATTAGCTATTGTGGTAAAACGGAGAAAGGTTGAATAATCGAAAATTTAAGTTATCGTATACTCTTTGAAAACTATTTTCATGCCTAACGGATTATCGATTCTATAGATTCAGGAGCGAATTGAATATTAGCCATTGCGCGATATAAAATAGTAAAAAACGGATTTATATATAATGATCTCTCACCTAAATTGAACATTCATCGTAAATAAATACTTGAAAAACAATTTTATCAAGTTTGAATACGCATTTATATAATGATCTCTCACCTAAATTATATAAATGATCCTGAGATCCTTCTCTAAATAAACCTCGGCCCGGTGACGCCAGACATACAAGATCTAAATAAATTGGGTAAGTCAACCCTTTGACTGATTCTACATTTAGAACTCTCGTTCGACAAATTTCTAGTAAATCCGTCTCCTAGCCCCGGAACATAAAACTGGGCCCAGTGACGCCAGACATACCAATCTTGCAATTCTGTTGAGTCCAACCAAATTTTACGTGTAATAACATTTATTACCCTACTTACCCGGCGTAAAAAGGGAACACCACGGTGATCCGTACCTGCCCCCTAATAAAGAAGGGATTCATAGGTGTTACTAATTGGAAGGGCTAGTCTCAATATTTAAACAATGTGAGAGATCTTGTCAATTTATTATCAATTCCCTTTAAGTGAACTAACATGGTGAATTCTCGATAATTTTAATTGACAACAGTCGTAAAAACGAAGAAAAAGCATGTAATGGCGATTTGGCATGAATGCATAATTAAAATACATGTAAAAGACAATTTCTAGTATGGCCTCCTAAACTAGTTAATCTAATTAACTATTACAACTTCGGAAACCAACTCCTTGGTCCCTTGAACTTTATTGGAACGCCTTCCAATATAGCTTGGTCTTTTGGAAACTCTGGTCTTCATCGGAACATCTTTCCGAAAGACTCCATCTGTAAGATTCCGCCCGTCTTCGTAACAATTAATTCTAAGTATAAAAAGAATTACATAACAATTCCTATTATACATTTGTAAAATAAAAATAAAATAAATCTATTAATATTACAAAACAGCGATACGAGATCGCAAATAATTACAAACCAAATCGGTATTCCTTTACATTACGAGAAATACCGATTTCTAACTAAGCCATACTAGACAAATTACATTAATAAATTACATAAAATTAAATGGCATTCATCTTAAATTTGCAGAATATAAATCATATTTAAACATGCCCTAAAATGCCAAATCGCCCTAAAAACCCTTGGTTTGATATTAAGCTCGTGATTTTGGTTAATTAAGCGATTTTTAATCATTAAAAATCTCAAATTTGTACTTAAATCAAACATTAAAAATATCAAATTTGTACTTAAATCAAATTTAAGCACAAGATAACATCTCAACCTGTTTTGAGACTCAAAAATTGCTAATTAAAACTTATTTAATCATAACTTTTATGAAATAAATCCAAATAAATAAACAAAATTATGAAAATTGTAAAAATAAATTTTTTTTTTTATACTGTAACATTTTCAGGAACTAAAAATTTCAAAACTTTTGTCTAAAAATTTATTTTGTATCAAATACACAATTTTAAACACGGTTTTCGCAACTTTTACGATATAATTATAAATTAAACATAAAAATTGAAACAATAATCAAATAATTTTTTTTAATATTCTGGAAAATTTTCCAGAACCTTAAAATATAAAAAAAATTCCAAAAAAGTTTTATTAAAATTTGAGAAAATTATGGTTATATATTATCGATTTTATCGCATAAAAACCAATAAACATGCAAAAATTAATCAAATTAATTTTTAAAGTTTAAATCCAATGTATAATACATACAAGTAACCTTAGATAAATTTCTCATGCTAAAAATTACATTTTAACAATTTTTAACCAATATAATCACATTTTATTGATATTTAACTATTAGAAATCAATAATCATGCAAAATTAATCAATTTAATTTTATAATTTTATCTTACTCTAAAGAATCCATGTTTATTTGAATATATTAAAATATCATGGCCAGAATTAACATGCAAATATTTTTAGTTAACTATTAACCAATTTTATGCATATTAAGACGGAAAAATCTATTAGTTAGCAACAAAATTCCATAATTAACGAAATTTGGCCAAGACCATTTTTAGGTCAGAATGTATACATGCAACAAAAAAGTTTCGTGCCAAATAATTTTTTACACAAAAATTACGATTTTATAAAGTCATCTTATAACTCGATAAAATGGTCGAAAATCGACATGCATGCAACGACTGAGTTCTGATACCACTTGAAGGTACTAGACCCCTAATTAGACACTTCTAATTAGTTATATTACTTTTTAATTTAGTCTTAGTGATCTAGTTACATGCAACCTTATAAGATGACTAAAATGATATAAGAAAAGTATTCCTTACAATGCTTAAGGAAAAATTTGGGCACAACTCAAGGACTCCTTCTTTGTATTGTTCTTGAGCATAAAACATCATGGATGATCCTCCATCTTCAAATTTCCATAATAGGAAATCTCCTCTTGGTTGTACCTAAGAGTAGCCCAAAATATACTATTATTACTAACTAGATAATAGTAGTATAAACTCTTGTATTGTAATACTCCGTATTTATAAGTCTTGGGGTACTCTATCGAGTAGGCCATACTCTGTCGAGTAAGGGTAAGTCGCGTTTTAGAAAAGTTTCTGACCTGTTGGGTACTCGATCGAGTAGCTGGGGCACTCGATCGAGTAAGGGGGTACTCGATCGAGTACCTCACTACTCGATAGAGTAGCTTCTGTTTTACTGGGGAGTTTTCTCGGGTTTTGTTAATTATGCGATTAAGGTATATAAGCTTTGTCGTCATTATTCTAAATCACTTTTACAAAACCTAAATTACTGTTTAAGAGAGAAAGCAAGCAAGTTCTTCATCCTAATCGCATTATTAGCAATACCCGGAGTTTGGAAGGTCAGTTCTTAGCGTTGATTATACCGTTGAGTTCCTTGTGTCGAGGGTAAGATCTATGTACCCTTTTTATTGTCTTTCCTTTGATTTGGTTAAACCCTAATTTAGAGATTTGGGGGTTTTATGTGTAGTATGTGATTTGGTAGCCTTTATGTGTTGTATGATAGGAGGAGGGTTCATAGAAGAAGCTTTTTGATTCAAAGAAGAGAGACCGTCGATTGTGTGCTTACCAGGTAGGATTTCCTACTCAGTATTAGTCCCATAATGGGATATTGGTTGATGTATTGTGTTTGGTTGTTTGATATAGTAATTGTATTGTGATTGTGGTTGTGATCGTTGTGGATGGTTCGCGAGGCGTGGCCTCGGCTGAGTGGGGTCACTTGCGGGAGTGGCTTCACGCCCTAGTTTCGCCTTCATGGAACCCGCCACGAAGGGATGTGCACATTAATGGACAGGGTTATCGCTCACTATGTGGAGCGGGGATTTGGTGGGTACGGCCGCGGTCCCCCACTGGCGGTGGTCGGTCCGGTGGACAATCGGTGATTGAGATGATTGGGTTTGGCGTGATTGTGTGTGTGTGACGATTAAGTCATGCATTTATCGTATTGTTAGTATATATTGAATTGTGTGATTAGTATCGACCCGATGTTGTTTTGTAAACTGCGGTGATCCACTCGGGGATGGTGAGCGGATATTGAGCGAGTATTGAGACGAGTCTTTGGGATAGCTGGGATTGCCACGACATGATGATAGGAGTCTTCCGCCGTAGCTTATTAGTTATTTACGTTTCGATTAGAACATCGTTTGAGAACATGTATTGCATTTTGGTTTGGTTTTGAGAATTGTACTCTTCACTAAGTATTTATATTTAAATGTTGTTTCTTCATTGTTTACTTGATTATCATTGCCTCGGGTAACCGAGATGGTAATGTCTTCATACCTGAGTGGTCCTGGTAAGGCACTTGGAGTATGGGGGTGTTACAAATGGTATCAGAGCGACGATCCTGAAACCTGTAACCAATGAACCTAATGAACGTAGGGAGTCAATTAAAATGAACCCGGGGTAAAAGTTGTAGGAGCTAATGCAAAGGCTTGGGAGACGTCCTAAAGTCGCGAAGTCGCCCTACAATTTTGAACCGGTCACATGGGGGGAGTGTTTGTCGAGTCGTATGTGTGTTTGGTTAACTTGTGTAAGAATGTGATGAAATGTGTGATTGTTGGATGTTGAAGTAGAAAGTTAAGAATGTGAAAGAAAAATTGGAGATGTGTGGAAACTGTTGATGGTATGATAGCATGTTGAATGTTTTACAATGTGGCATTTAATAACATGATGAACTGATCTCGTAGATCGTATGAAAAGATGCGTAGCATGTTTAGTTATGATATAATGTGGTTTTATAAAGTTTAGCATGTTAGCACATGACGTAGCATGCGGGTAGCTTTTATGAATTGGCATGACTCGATCGAGTGGGACTGACTCGATCGGGTGGGTTTTTGACGATTTTGAGTCCAGAATCGTGTTTTTGGGTACTCGATCGAGTAACTAGGGGTACTCGATCGAGTAGGGGGTCACTCGATCGACTCGGTCGAGTATGTTAGAGATCAGAAGGTCTGTTTGGGGTCTGATGTTTGGGTACTCGATCGAGTATGTTGGGCACTCGATCGAGTAGCCCGTTACTCGATCGAGTGTGTTTGGGAACTCGATCGAGTAGGTTCTGGGCAGCGAGTTTTCATGTTTTGAGGTTTAGTACGTGTGTTTATGTCTACCCTTTCTTATATATAGTTTCAAGATGCCGCCCAAGAAGACTGCTTTGTACGCGAGAGCTGAGCTTATGAACATAGATGACATCGTTAAGATGTTGGAGCATCAGAATGCTCTCACTGAGGCTTTAAAGAATGTGGGGAAGGATAAGGATAAGGATAAGGATAAGGAGAAGGAGGTTGATCATTCTAAAATCAGCCTCTATATCGCGAGGTTTAACCCGAAAGAGTACAAGGGAGTTGGGGAGCCTAACCTTCTTGATAGTTGGCTGAGAGAGATGGAGAACATATTAGATTTGGTCCACTGTCCTGATGAGATGAGGGTGGAACAGGCTGCGTTCTATCTGAGGGAGGCAGCTGGCAAGTGGTGGGATACAGTGAAAGTGAGTGCTAAGGAGATATGTAAAAACCAAGGGTTACCTGCTATACCTTGGAAGGAGTTCCGTAGGGCTGTGAGGAAGGAGTTTGTACCGGAACATGTGAGGAGTAAGTTGAGGGAAGAGTTTGACAGCTTTAAGATGACCGCTGAGATGTCTGTGGCCGAGTACTACGAGCAATTCAATGAGAAGTCTAGGTATCTTTGAGGATATGGGTTTGAGTGAGGAGAACCTGGCGTTGAGGTTTGAGAGGGGTTGGACCCCTAAGATTAGGGTAAGTTACCCGTGGGAGTCCTTACTGGTGTTAAGGAAGCTTATGAGAGGGTGGGAGAGAGCTGAGAGATTGGTGGAGATGGCTCAGGAGAGGTTAGGTGGTGAGAAGAGGAAGTCCGAGAGCGAGGGTGGTGGCCAATCTAATCACAAGAAAGGCAACCACAATCGAGTCTAAGGGGTTTTCTTAAGGGTCGGGTTCAGATCTTTGGGGCTTCCTTTGGGCGTGGCCGTGGAAGTGTGAGTAATAGTTGGGGAGTGACCTGCTATAGCCGTGGTGGTGTAGGCCACAAGAGACATGAGTGCACAAGTGCACCAGGATCTTTCCGGAGACTGCGCAGCTTCGCGAGCAAAATGACCCGGGCCGGATCATGGCCAAACCGGGAAGTCGAGTTACGAGTTGAGGCAACCGCAACGGCGATAATTCTTATCGAAACCACCAACGAACAACAACAACAATCAAGGGTCGGGTGCTAAGCCCGACCACATCACCAAGATCTTGTCCAGGAGGTGGGCGAACACCGATGTGGCAAGTTATTCATGATGGAGAAGAAAGCAGCTGAGGAAGATGGGCACGTTATCACCGGTACTTTTCTTGTAAATGATATTCCTACCTTTGTTTTGTTTGATTCGGGGGCTTCTCAGTCGTTTGTGTCTTCGAGTCACTTTAAACAGTTAGGTTTGAGGGTATATGAGTCTGTTAGTGAGCAAGTTTTTATACCTTCGGGTGAGTCTGTATCATGTGGGAGATTGTTTAGAGATGTATCTATGATAGTTGGGCAAGTTGATCTACCTGTAGACTTGCTAGAGTTTCCTTTTGACGGTTTTGAGATGATAGTCGGGATGGATTGGTTAGGAAAGTATAAAGCTAAGATAGACTGTCATCAAAAGAATGTGTCTTTAAGAGGTCCTAAGGGTGTTAGTGTGTCTTATCGTGGGTTTCTAGTCAAACCCAAAGTTAAGTTGATTGCAGCTGTCACCTTGAAGTCTTATCTGAGGAAGGGATGTCCTTTGATCTTGTGCCATGTGAGAGATGACCGGATAGAGAGTCCGAAACGATTGATGAGATACCGATGGTGGGAGAGTTTGCGAGATGTTTTTCCGAGAGGAGATCCCGGGGTTGCCACCAAAGAGGGAGATAGATTTCACCGTTGAGTTGAAACCAGGGACGGGGCCAATCTCTAAGGCACCGTACCGTATGGGTCCTAAGGAGATGGAGGAGCTTAGGAAGCAGTTGGAGGATCTGATAGAGAAGGGATACATTAGACCTAGTGTATCGCCGTGGGGAGCACCAGTTCTTTTCGTGAAGAAGAAAGATGGGAGTTTGAGGTTATGCATAGATTACAGGGAGCTGAACCGAGTGACGATAAAGAACAAGTATCCTTTGCCAAGGATAGATGACCTGTTTGATCAGTTGAGTGGTGCATCAGTCTTTTCTAAGATTGATTTGAGGTCGGGGTACCATCAGGTGAAGATTAGAGAGGTGGACATACCAAAGACAACTTTCACGTCGAGGTATGGCCATTATGAGTATGTGGTGATGCCGTTTGGGTTGTCTAATGCACCGGCAGTGTTTATGGATTTGATGAATAGAATCTTCAGACAGTTCTTGGACCAGTTTGTAGTGGTATTTATCGATGATATCTTAGTCTACTCTAAGACTAAGGAGGAGCATGAGGAGCATCTGAGGATCGTGTTGCAAACTTTGAGGGATCATGAGTTGTATGCTAAGCTATCCAAGTGTGAGTTCTGGTTAGAGAAAGTTGCTTTTCTGGGGCATGTGATCTCTAAAGATGGGGTAGCTGTGGATCCGGCGAAGATAGAAGCAGTGACAAAGTGGGAAGCACCAAAGAATGTTGCCGAGGTTAGGAGTTTCTTGGGTTTAGCGGGATACTACAGACGGTTCGTGAAGGATTTCTCCAAGATAGCTAGACCTATGACAGCGTTGATGAGGAAAGAGAACAGGTTTCGTTGGGATGAGAGTTGTGAGATGGCGTTCCAAACATTAAAGGAGCGTTTGACCACGCTCTGTCTTAGCATTGCTGAAGGGACCGAGAACTTTGAGGTTTATACAGATGCCTCGAAGAATGGGTTGGGATGTGTGTTGATGCAGAATGGTAAAGTGATTGCCTATGCTTCTAGGCAATTGAAGCCTTATGAGGAGAACTACCCTACTCATGATCTGGAGTTGGGGGCTGTGGTGTTTGCTCTCAAGATTTGGAGACATTACCTTTATGGAGCAATCTTTAAGGTATTTTCTGATCACAAGAGTCTCAAGTACATCTTCACTCAGAAGGAGTTGAACATGAGACAGAGGAGGTGGATGGAGCTGATTGACGATTATGACATGGAAATCATCTACCATGAAGGGAAGGCCAATGTTGTAGCTGATGCTTTGAGTAGGAAGAGTGTACATTCTCTGTGTACAGCTCTATCTTTGATGAGGCTGAGAGATGAGGTAGCGAGCTTTGGGATACATATGATGCGAAAGGAGATGCCATGGGTGATATGACAAGATGCGACTTGAGTTTTATGATGATATTCGAGGTAAGCAGGCGTTGGACCCTAAGATAGTGGAGTGGAGAGCTGGAGTAGAGAAAGGGACAATGTCCCGGTTTTCTATTCATACAGATGGTAGTTTGAGGTTTGATGGTAGGTGGTGTGTTCCTAATGATGAGGAGTTGTGTGGACAAGGCCCTCGGGAACTGCGTCCGCGGGATCCACACTAGGCATAATCGACTCGAGGTTCTTTCGAATCGAATTAAGACAAATTAGAGTCGCCACCAAGTTTTTTGGGAACTTGGAACCGTTCAAGTCAACTTTACACCTTTCATCGAAAAGCATAAAGCCAATCGACTACGAGTGATTAAAGATAAAGACTTGTACCCTATATCACTCGATTTGAATGACTCTCGTAATCCAATGGTATTTAGACGGATCCATAAACCATAGATCTTGAGTAAGGGGTGAGGGTACGTGTTAGGAAGCCCATAAGGACACCCAACCCCGCCCGTCAATAACGGCCTCTACTAAGTCAAGTATGGATTTCAAACAAGGTCATAGCTACTACGATATATGATATGCAAACATCGTTTTAAACCCTAACATGTGACAACAATTTCTATGTCGTTTTAGATGCAACTAAACTAACTTTGTCAAAGTTGTAATTTAGCATGTGGGTTGATTAATCTAACAACATACAAAACAAAGCAAACAAGGCTTAAGGGGGAATGGGGGAGCCGTGGGATCTACCTATTACAAACCAGGCATTTCATGCCGACGCAACGATAAATTAAGGATACAACTCGATCTAAATACAACGCTATACACAAAACCGTACACGACACATCACACGGCCATTCGGCCTAGAAAAACGTGCACAAGAGGGGTGGCCCACGGCTTACATGACTCACGGCCTTGGGTCACTCCTTGTGGTATGTGCTTTCACTTAATCTTGTCGGATTAGACATTGGGTCACGCACCAAAGCATGCATTAGCATAAATCGGGCCATGTTGCTTTAAACAACATGCGATTTACTACGCTCTTACTTGCATTGGGGCACAACCATCTAACCAAACAAGACTAAGGTTTTTGAAAGAGGTTTTGACTCGATAAAAGAAAACTAACTTGAAAATTACAACTCGATGAACAAACGATAAATTACAAGCGACAAAACAAATAAAGAACGAATGATGCAAAAACAAACGAAACCAGAAAGGCCAAAGGCCACGGCCAAACCTAGGTCCTAGGTCAGGTGCATTAGGTTAGATAGATTGATTGCGAAACAAGTTCGAAAACGGGCTAGAAAACAAGTTAGAAACGACGTTGATCGATTGAAAGGATGTCGCGCAAAGGTGTATTCTACACGGCCTAAAAGGGGTCAAATTAGGTCAAGTTTGCTAATTAATTTAACTCATCGAGTGTTAATAAGAAGGTGCTAATCACGCACTCTTATACTAACGAGAAATTATGTGAAAGAGAGATGCATTCGATTAAGTTACAGAATCGTCAGTTGATTTTTAAAGCTATGTCGATGTACCCTAAAGTGTCTAATTAGGTTATTAAATTGATCTAATGTCATCTAAATAAGTTATATGTTAACAATCAGAGGTCATACTAACATGCAACGGGTCCTAGGGTATGTCGAATTGGCCGAAATAACAAAGGGGTCAAAAGCGAAGAGCGAAGTTAGAAACTCGTTTTATTTATGCCCTACCTTGAACACGAGGATATGTAAATGAGACGGGGGTGTACGACCGACTGAAGTAGCGGTTTATTTTCCCATCTCAAGTCAACGCGGGTGTTCATGGTGGTACTTTAACTCATACTCGGACTAAACTAGTTTCATAATTAATTAGAACAATCGATAAACAAAACGAAAAAACAAACAAAAACAAGACAATAAAAAAAAGCATAAAACAAACGAAATAAAAGGGAAAAGAAGAGGATTTGATGCACCCTCAACCTACATGTATCGTTGACACCGTCTTGGGTCGTAATCGATGGTAGATTTTATCTCGAGAGGCCGTCGTCGACGAAGAGCAAAGCAAACACGCGTTTTTTGACAAATCTGGACAGCAACTTTCAAACGATGATTTCTCCCTCGTTTCACGACGAAAATTCGATTTAAAAGATGTTTTGAAAACTAGAAGGAGAGTAGAACATAGATCTTAAAGCAACCCCTGCTCGTTTTGGGTTATTGGGCACGAAAAACGAGCACAAACAGAACTGGACAGACAAAATAAATCACAAAAACAGTGTATAACACTGCTTTTTTTTCGAGGGATTTCGTGTACTCTCAAGGGCAATTTGGCTCGTAAATCTTTTTCTAATGTGTAGATGGATGTTATGTGGTTAATTAGGAACAAGAAAATCGAGTTTTGATGGAGGTTTGATGGAGGAACGAGTTGCTTTTCGAGGAGGACACACAAACAGTTCAGTTTGTGTGTCGGTTTTGTTTAGGGTTTTTGGGAGGCAATTAGGGTTTGTTTCTGAGGTTTAAAGCTTGTGAGTGATGGTAGGATGTATGGAGAACTTCGAGGAATCAATGTATGGTGAAGGGGTCGTATTTATAAGGAGTTAAAGTAGGGTAAAAGAGAGAAGAGGCGATCGGGCTGTTGAGCATAGCTGCTGTCCAGCAGCTTTTGGGGGGCTTTCTAGGGTTCGTATGGGGGGTTTTCTTGGTGGTTAAGGTAAGGTAATATGGGTAGGATACTAGGGTATGGGTTAGGGTTAATGGGTACGGGTCTTGGTAGTGTTTGGAGCGGGTTTGGGCTCGGGAATGAGCTGCCAAAACAGGGGGCTGCTCGGTTTAGTGCGGGCTGTTTGGGGCCTGTTTTGGACGAGAATTTGGGCCGTGGTTAGGGGTTCGAACAAGGGTGGATGGGTATAAGCTTGGGTTGGTTAATGTACTCGAGATTCGTGCCAATTCGTAAAGGAAACGGGCTCAAAAACCGAGCTAAAATCGAGCTCAAAAACAAGTGTTCAAAACGAGTTCTTTTCGATTTTCAAATCGATTTTTCAAATCAATTAACACATTAAAATAAATGACTTTTCAAATCAAATATACTCATAAAATGATTTTTCAAATCAATTATTTATTTTATTTTCAATAAAATAAACTTGGAAAATAAATTCAAAATAAAATAAAATAAATTGGATTCACCTCAAAAAAACCATAATTTAAATATCATTTAAATTAATAAAATGAACTCACTTAAAAAAACATCAATTTAAATATCATTTAAATTAATAAAATGAATTCACTTAAAAAAAACATTAATTTAAATATCATTTAAATTAATAGAATACTTCATCGACGACGCCCATTCTACCTCGTAAACGAGCTCCAAATAATGACAATGACGACTAAAGAATACATGTGTCCTATCATCATCGGGTGTTTGTCAGGTTCTCTATAAATTCCAATATCGACGGATACGGGTATCTACAGAGCCCCCACTTTAACTGAGGCTTGGACAAGGCGAAAGTCAAAGTATACCCCAGTCCCTCTCGACCGAGGATTCTTGGTCGTTTATAGTCCATTAGACTTGCGTACATAAGCTCGCCAGCCATAAGAAGAGATCATACCTGAAACTTCGTTGGGGATTGATTCTTGCTTCTGTTGTGTCAAATTATCGTCGTTGGTCATCGACCCATAAATTGCATAAATGGTGGGTTGAGCCTTATCCTTAGGCGCCTACGTATCCGTTTCTGACGGAATCAAACCCGCGTCGTAGTTCGGCAACTGCTGACACATGCCCAAAGTTTATCATCTGCTGGCATTTGTCCAAAATTCATCATCTGTTGACATTTGCCCAAAATTTATCATCTGCTGGCGCTTGTCCGAATGGGACGGGACTTTCCGAGGAGGTTGCCGCCGCTTTCATCATTTGCTTTCAGCTACGGAATTCTTCCATTTCATACTCTTGTATCGAATTAAATTCTTGGTGGATGTCATCCTTTACATCTTGATAATGGTCTCTGAAGCCTACGGCTTCCCGAGAGTCCCTGATTTTCTGAATGGCTCTAAAGTCGAAGACTTTAGAGCCCCCAGTTGAAGCATATCCTGCTATAATTGGAACACAAAAACGTACTAGCAATAATCATCACATAAGCACATTTGGATCATCGATCTTAAAATTAGATCATTTGAAAGATTGGGTCATCGACCCGAAAATTGAATTTGAAAATTTTGAATAATTGGGTCATCGACCCGAATTTTGAATTTGACATCACTTGGAATGTTGGGTCATCGACCCGAAACTTGAGTTTGAAAGACTGGGTCATCGACCCGAAATTTGAACATGTTGAAAATTTTGAATAATTGGGCTATCGACCCAAATTTTGAATTTGAAATGAATCACTTGGATGTTGGGTCGTCGACCCAAAATTTGATTTTGAACTTTGAGATTTGAACCTTGACTTGGATCATCTATCCATAATGCGCAAAAAGTTTTTGGAATTTTGAAATTTTTTTGAAATCGAACCTTGATGGATGAGCATGAAATACGACTCAGACACTCCGTATGACCCGTAAACAACGTGGGCGTAGCCCGCTACCGTAAAACAAAAAAGGAAAATAAAACCGTAAGTGTGCACGGGTTTTAATTCAATTATTGACTTGTTGGGGGTAGAAACGTAAATTGGCCAATCCGGCGCACCAAAAGATGGAAAATGGGAATCACAAGGTCGTCGAACTTGGGACGAAGATATCGTATGGCATGGTCGTGCTCCCGAGGGCACATGGGAATCAAGATCACTTGGCATTGACAGGGTGGATTAAACTCACGGAGCAACAACGTTGGCTTCGCCCAGACACTAAACACAGACTGATTTTATGAGAACACTTAGACATCACACATCACTCTTGTTGGGAACATTCTGTCACTCTTCTCCTCGCCTCCTTTCTTTTCAGCGAGTTTTTTTTTTTTTATCATTTCTTGCCACCGCCTTCTTTCTTTTCAGCGGGCTTTTACTATTTTTTCTTCCACGCCTTCTTTCTTTTCAGCGGGTTTTTTCATATTTTCCGTTCCCAACACAAACCCACATCTATGTGACTCAGCATCTTTGCCTACACCATTAGATAAAGCTTATTCTGAGACTCGATACTATTCATCTGAACCTATATCCTCATCCTAGCCTACATCGAGTGCTAAGACCGACTCAAACAAAGGTGGCTTCATTTGGACTTGGTTAAGACCCGTAAGAAACCGACGAGATGACAACTTGGTTGATGAGTGGATTGAATCCCTTATTCTGAAGGACTGCCTACGTATTCGCGTGGAGCGAAATCAAATCCGACGTAGTTCGATCATGGTGCATAAACATGGCATTTTGATTGTGTGTACACACTCGAAGGTTTCACCTAAGGTATCATGTCATATCCCATTCTAGCCTGTAAAGTACCGTTAAATCCCGTGTTTGGGGTTAGGTGTAAAAGGCTTGGATCTTTTGGGATGTGGAGCTTGGTAATAACAAGTTGGAATGGTTAACCATCATTCTGAAGGTTTGTTTTGTGGTGCTAAGGCCAAGGGCTATGGCTGCTGATGTGGTTGGAATGGGTGTCTCGGGTTTGATGAACCACGAGTGCAAATGGGTTGAAAAATGATGTGGGTTCAAATTTCCATGTCCGACCCTAAAGGTCAGTGTAACAACACAAGTGGAATAATTCTCAAAATTCCCGACTATCCCTTTGTAACTGTCTCAGGAAGGACTTAGAGGGTAAAGAGGTTACTACTTAAGCTTTTGGGCTTCGCCCATTGAACTTCAACTATGGGTACTTGACTTGAATTCTGGCTTCCGTAACTTCGACATCCAACCAAAAAGCATTCCGCAATAACTTCAACATCTTTTTTTCTTTTTTCTTTTTTCTTTCATCTTTTTCATTTTTTTTCTTTTGCTTTTTTTTCTTTTGCTTTTTTTTTCTCATCTTTTCATTCTTTTTCATCTTTTTTTTTTCTTCTCTTCTTGAAAATGGTCTTCTATTCATTCCCTTAGTCACAAACGGATACACCTTAAAAACTGGGCTTCGCCAACTAAATTGGGTTAGAATTATCAATTCCTTCTTAAAACGGGTTGATATCTTCTCTGTTCGAGAGGGGATGATTCTGTGGGAAAAAGGCTTGCCTTCCGTCATCGATATGGAAAACAAGGAGCTAGTCCGGGTTCGTCCTAGAATCATCTAAAAGCTTGTCAAAAGCACTGGTTCTGATGGAGGTTTTCTACCGCCAGACATGGAATAGGTAAAGGAATCAAACACGGAATCCTATTGTACCTTACATTTTGAAACGGGACATATTTCTACCCCAGGGATGCCTTTGAGTGTGTTGTGCATTTTATCATATTTCGGAATGATTGAGGATGGGAAACAAGACATATTTGGAAACGAAACTGGAACTTTTATTGGAATGACACATGCTTAACAGACTCGAAGGAACGATTCCTAGGACACACCCTAGGTCATTGCGACTCAGCTTCAAGAAAAGAAAGTCCTAGACTCGACTCGACTAAGAAAAGAAAACAGATCCCGACTCATAATTTTTCAAATCTGGTCTTGAGCTTTCTCTTGTTCAGTTGTCAGCTTAGATGCTCGGTTCTAGTCCTTGATCCCTTTGATGGTCTGCCTCCATCCTGAGGTAGTCCTCTGAGGATCTACGCTAGTGATGAAGGTTGGTGAATCGAATTGTCTTTTATTAACTTCGTTAATGAGAGAAGTACATTCTATAGCAAGACTCCCGTCATGAATTTCATTCTTCGGGTTTGGCAAGAATTCAGAGCAATCCACAAATATCTTCCCGACGAACACCCCTTTCAAGTGACATGGGCGTATAAGATGGGAATAATCGACATTGTCTTCGACAGAAACAAAGTTGGCGTGATCACTAAATGGATTGGTGATGTTATTGGGTTTAATAGTTGGGATCAGGAGTGTTCCATTCTCAATCATGTCTTGAATTTCGTGCTTTAGTCTAAAGCACCTTTCAGTATCATGGCCTTTCCCTTGATGAAAGGCACAGTAGGCATTTGGTTTATACCATTTACCTTGTTGATCAGCGGGAGGGTCCGGAGTTGGACCAATAGGCTTCAGCTTTCCTTGGGCTATGAGCCTTTGGAGAGCATATGTATAAGTGCATCCGATATCGGTGAATGCCCTAGGTGTTTGGCGCTGCGACTTCTTCGATTGCCCTTCTAAGAGATTGATGCCTTCATCTAAATGGGTCGTTGCTGGAGCTTTGGTCCTAGACGATGAGGCCCCTTGGTACCCTTTCGGCTTTTCACCTCAAATTTTTATGACATCATCTTCTACCTTTATCCCGATTCTTATCAATTCTTTGAAAGAGCCAAAATTCTGTATTTCGAGCATTACGGTAAACAGTCGTAGATTCTTTACGAACTTATCTACCATTTCAACTTCATCGGGCTTCTTGGCTAGTTTCACGCTTTCAAATACGCCATCTTGCGAGGAATTCAAGAAAGCCCTCTTTTTCCTTCTGTGTCATTACTTCCAAAGTCCTTATGTTGGTTTGAATCTCAACATTGTCAAAGATAGTGCTTGCGTAACTCCACCGTAATATCTTCGAAAGGGGGAAGTTCTTAAGGTCAAGATTATAGAACCACGCCTTGGTGTTCACCCAGAGATTGGGCAAAAATTTGGAGAGAGCATGTCAAATAGTACTCCCTTGATGCTAAGTACCCTTTATAGGCCTTAACATGGTGGATCGGATCTTGGTGCCCTTGAACTTTGGGATATCAGTGAGTACCATGTTCGTGGGCAACTTATCCTGAACTGGGGCATAGGCCCTAGCATTCTCATAGTGAATGTTCTTCTCTTGAGAGAGTTTCAAACGGTCTTCGATGAACTTGAACCGTTTCTCCAGATCAGTCAGAGGAGGGGTAGATGGAGGGGAATCTTCACCCAGCTTAGATTCGATTGCATCCATTCGGGTCATCATGAGGTTCACGGCCTCGGTGAGCTTGTTGATAGCATCTTCCATTGCTCGACGTCGGGTTTTTGGCGGCCTTTCTACAAGAAAACCCCGTACTGAGTCAATATTTAAAGTAAGAGCCCCTGCACACTTAAGGACACGACCCCAACTTGACTCAAACAAAGACTCGATTTGAGACTGACTAACCAAAGGTTCGACTCACGGTTGGATTTAGACCTTGGTTCATTTTAGACTCTGCAAAACGACATGACTCAAACTGTCATAGCACGATTCTAAACTGGACTCGGTGTGACTAAACCCGTGATTGGACTAACATAGCCCATAGGTTCGGGTGAAACGCCCTAAATGGCCTAGCTTGGGCGTTTTTGTGGGCTATCCTAGACCAAATGGTCGACCAACATGACTCAAGGCCCAAGAGGTGAGCTTGGGTGACCCAACAAGGTCGTGTTCTAGACTCTTAGAACGAAACACACCCGGCCTAACACGGCCATGACCCGGACACGACTTGACGCATTTCATGCTTGGTTGAGGTTCGAGAGGCACTTTGGATTGATTTTGAAAAAACGAAAGATTGATTCGAAAATGAGATTTGAAATGGGCAGCATGCCGGCTATAAAAGCTCATTTTGGGCCGAAAATTCTAGTCCTATTTGGGCAGCATTCCGCGTTTTTTAAAACCATGCTAGTTTGAAAGTAAGTTGTTCAAAAGTTCGGTTTTGAAAAGGACGTGGAAAATTTCGAAAAGACTCGGAAAAAACACCTTGCACATTGTCATTCTCATGTTATAAGGATGTATGCTCCTAGACATCTCTAAGTCTCGGCAAGTCTTCTACAAGAAGGTCTATGCCCTCCATCCTTTTGCGGTCTTATAGAGCAAGGTGTCTTAAGGTAGAGTACCTAGAAGATCGTCCCCACCATCAAGAACCACGCGAGGTGAAGTGGAAGCGAGCAATGTGCAGCTTCCTAGCATAGTGGGACGTCGCCCCCCACGCATCACGAAGAAACGCTGGGACGGCCCGGGCAAGTCCTTAAGGGTTTATGCATGAATCGTAGCACTATGAGTAATGTTTTACTTTCCAACACTTTCTTTTCAAGTTTCACCTCGGAGGAAAAGACCCTAGAAACAAAGTGTAACTAGTCCTCTTTTCCCCAGCGGAGTCGCCAAACTGTGGACAAGGCCCTCGGGAACTGCGTCTGCGGGATCCACACTAGGCATAATCGACTCGAGGTTCTTTCGAATCGAATTAAGACAAATTAGAGTCGCCACCAAGTTTTTTGGGAACATGGAACCGTTCAAGTCAACTTTACACCTTTCATCGAAAAGCATAAAGCCAATCGACTACGAGTGATTAAAGATAAAGACTTGTACCCTATATCACTCGATTTGAATGACTCTCGTAATCCAATGGTATTTAGACGGATCCACAAACCATAGATCTTGAGTAAGGGGTGAGGGTACGTGTTAGGAAGCCCATAAGGACACCCAACCCCGCCCGTCAATAACGGCCTCTACTAAGTCAAGTATGGATTTCAAACAAGGTCATAGCTACTACGATATATGATATGCAAACATCGTTTTAAACCCTAACATGTGACAACAATTTCTATGTCGTTTTAGATGCAACTAAACTAACTTTGTCAAAGTTGTAATTTAGCATGTGGGTTGATTAATCTAACAACATACAAAACAAAGCAAACAAGGCTTAAGGGGGAATGGGGGAGCCGTGGGATCTACCTATTACAAACCAGGCATTTCATGCCGACGCAACGATAAATTAAGGATACAACTCGATCTAAATACAACGCTATACACAAAACCGTACACGACACATCACACGGCCATTCGGCCTAGAAAAATGTGCACAAGAGGGGTGGCCCACGGCTTACATGACTCACGGCCTTGGGTCACTCCTTGTGGTATGTGCTTTCACTTAATCTTGTCGGATTAGACATTGGGTCACGCACCAAAGCATGCATTAGCATAAATCGGGCCATGTTGCTTTAAACAACATGCGATTTACTACGCTCTTACTTGCATTGGGGCACAACCATCTAACCAAATAAGACTAAGGTTTTTGAAAGAGGTTTTGACTCGATAAAAGAAAACTAACTTGAAAATTACAACTCGATGAACAAACGATAAATTACAAGCGACAAAACAAATAAAGAACGAATGATGCAAAAACAAACGAAACCAGAAAGGCCAAAGGCCACGGCCAAACCTAGGTCCTAGGTCAGGTGCATTAGGTTAGATAGATTGATTGCGAAACAAGTTCGAAAACGGGCTAGAAAACAAGTTAGAAACGACGTTGATCGATTGAAAGGATGTCGCGCAAAGGTGTATTCTACACGGCCTAAAAGGGGTCAAATTAGGTCAAGTTTGCTAATTAATTTAACTCATCGAGTGTTAATAAGAAGGTGCTAATCACGCACTCTTATACTAACGAGAAATTATGTGAAAGAGAGATGCATTCGATTAAGTTACAGAATCGTCAGTTGATTTTTAAAGCTATGTCGATGTACCCTAAAGTGTCTAATTAGGTTATTAAATTGATCTAATGTCATCTAAATAAGTTATATGTTAACAATCAGAGGTCATACTAACATGCAACGGGTCCTAGGGTATGTCGAATTGGCCGAAATAACAAAGGGGTCAAAAGCGAAGAGCGAAGTTAGAAACTCGTTTTATTTATGCCCTACCTTGAACACGAGGATATGTAAATGAGACGGGGGTGTACGACCGACTGAAGTAGCGGTTTATTTTCCCATCTCAAGTCAACGCGGGTGTTCATGGTGGTACTTTAACTCATACTCGGACTAAACTAGTTTCATAATTAATTAGAACAATCGATAAACAAAACGAAAAAACAAACAAAAACAAGACAATAAAAAAAAGCATAAAACAAACGAAATAAAAGGGAAAAGAAGAGGATTTGATGCACCCTCAACCTACATGTATCGTTGACACCGTCTTGGGTCGTAATCGATGGTAGATTTTATCTCGAGAGGCCGTCGTCGACGAAGAGCAAAGCAAACACGCGTTTTTTGACAAATCTGGACAGCAACTTTCAAACGATGATTTCTCCCTCGTTTCACGACGAAAATTCGATTTAAAAGATGTTTTGAAAACTAGAAGGAGAGTAGAACAGATATCTTAAAGCAACCCCTGCTCGTTTTGGGTTATTAAGGCACGAAAAACGAGCACAAACAGAATGGACAGACAAGAATAAATCACAAAACAGAGTGTATAACACTCTGTTTTTCGAGGGATTTCGTGTACTCTCAAGGGCAATTTGGCTCGTAAATCTTTTTCTAATGTGTAGATGGATGTTATGTGGTTAATTAGGAACAAGAAAATCGAGTTTTGATGGAGGTTTGATGGAGGAACGAGTTGCTTTTCGAGGAGGACACACAAACAGTTCAGTTTGTGTGTCGGTTTTGTTTAGGGTTTTTAGGAGGCAATTAGGGTTTGTTTCTGAGGTTTAAAGCTTGTGAGTGATGGTAGGATGTATGGAGAACTTCGAGGAATCAATGTATGGTGAAGGGGTCGTATTTATAAGGAGTTAAAGTAGGGTAAAAGAGAGGAAGAGGCAGTCGGGCCTGTTGAGCATAGCTGCTGTCCAGCAGCTTTTGGGGGGCTTTCTAGGGTTCGTATGGGGGGTTTTCTTGGTGGTTAAGGTAAGGTAATATGGGTAGGATACTAGGGTATGGGTTAGGGTTAATGGGTACGGGTCTTGGTAGTGTTTGGAGCGGGTTTGGGCTCGGGAATGAGCTGCCAAAACAGGGGGCTGCTCGGTTTAGTGCGGGCTGTTTGGGGCCTGTTTTGGACGAGAATTTGGGCCGTGGTTAGGGGGTTCGAACAAGGGTGGATGGGTATAAGCTTGGGTTGGTTAATGTACTCGAGATTCGTGCCAATTCGTAAAGGAAACGGGCTCAAAAACCGAGCTAAAATCGAGCTCAAAAACAAGTGTTCAAAACGAGTTCTTTTTTATTTTCAAATCGATTTTTCAAATCAATTAACCCATTAAAATAAATGACTTTTCAAATCAAATATACTCATAAAATGATTTTTCAAATCAATTATTTATTTTATTTTCAATAAAATAAACTTGGAAAATAAATTCAAAATAAAATAAAATAAATTGGATTCACCTCAAAAAAACCATAATTTAAATATCATTTAAAATAATAAAATGAACTCACTTAAAAAAACATCAATTTAAATATCATTTAAATTAATAAAATGAATTCACTTAAAAAAAACATTAATTTAAATATCATTTAAATTAATAGAATACTTCATCGACGACGCCCATTCTACCTCGTAAACGAGCTCCAAATAATGACAATGACGACTAAAGAATACATGTGTCCTATCATCATCGGGTGTTTGTCGGGTTCTCTATAAATTCCAATATCGACGGATACGGGTATCTACAAGTTGAAAAAGACTATCATGACAGAGGCACATTGCACACCATATTCAGTACATCCGGGTGGTGACAAGCTATACAAGGATTTGAAGAAAACGTTTTGGTGGCCTGGGATGAAGAAAGAGACAGCTGAGTTTGTGTCCCGTTGTTTGATATGTCAGAGAGTTAAAGGGGAACAATGACGACCACAAGGTAAGATTCATCTTTAGAGGTACCGAGTGGAAGTGGGAATCCATTTCCATGGATTTCATTGTGGGTTTGCCAAAGAGTCAACAAGGTAACAACATGATTTGGGTAATAGTGGATCGACCGACCAAGTCGACTCACTTTGTTCCAATGAAAGATACATGGACTAAGGCACAATCGGCTATGGCCTATCGAAAGAACGTGCTTAAGTTACATGGAGTCCCTAAGGACATAGTGTCCGACAGAGATGCGAGGTTTATATCGAGGTTTTGGAAGGAGTTGCGGGAATCGTTGGGAACAACTTTGAAGATGAGTACAACATTTCATCCTGCGACAGACAGGCGCAGACGAGAGAACAATCAAGACTATTGAGGATATGTTGCGAGCTTGTGTGATGGATTTTGGTGGTAGCTGGGAGCAGAGGTTGGACTTGATAGAATTTTCTTACAATAACAGCTATCACACTAGTATTGGTATGGCACCGCTTGAGGCTTTGTATGGGAGAAGATGTAGGAGTCCAATCTGTTGGGACGATAGTCTTTGAGGCAAGTGGTTTTAGGACCGAGATGGTGCATGAGATGGTGGAAAGATTAAGATGATCGTGGAATGGATGAGAGCAAATTTCTCAGATCGACAAAAGAGTTATGCAGATCGATCTACATCGCCGGGATATAGAGTTTCAGGTTGGGGATAAGGTTCTTCTGAAAGTGTCTCCTATGCGTGGGGTTATGAGATTTGGGAAGAAAGGCAAGCTAAGTCAGAAGTTTATAGGGCCGTATGAGATCTTAGAGCGGGTTGGGGAAGTTGCATATCGTCTGGCTTTACCAGCTGCATTAGAGAGAGTGCATAATGTGTTTCATGTATCGCAGCTGCGGAAGTATGTGAGTGACCTGTCACATGTGTGAGAGGCCGAGACCTTAGAGCTAGATGAGTCCTTATCATATCTTGAGTTGCCTAAACAGATTCTAGACCGAAAGGTTAGAAAGACTAGGAGTGGTGAGACAGTTCTGCTCAAGATCCTTTGGTCTAACCACGAGACCGAGGAAGCTACATGGGAGCCAGAGGAGACTATGAAAGAGCGTTACCCTTTCCTTTTTGATCAGGTATGTATGGTTACGGGGACGTAACCTTATTTCTTTTAGGAGGGTAGGAGATGATCGCGAACAGTTTTTAAGAGTTTTATACCCCTTTTATATGTTGTGTCGGGATGTTTGTCGGGATGAGTTGGGTTAGTAACATGTTTTATGTTGAATTTTGTTGTGGTTGTTGAGTCGGGAACGTTATGGGAGTACCTTTGTTTAGTAGTGGTTTGAACTTCGGGGACGAAGTTCCTTTTAAGGAGGGAAGACTGTAATACTCTGTATTTATGTGTCTTGGGGTACTCTATCGAGTAGGCCTTACTCTGTCGAGTAAGGGTAAGTTGCGTTTTAGAAAAGTTTCTGACCTGTTGGGTACTCGATCGAGTAGTTTGGGACACTCGATCGAGTAAGGGGTACTGATCGAGTACCTCGGTACTCGATCGAGTAGCCTTTTTCTGGGGAGTTTTCTCGGGTTTTGTTAATTATGCGATTAAGGTATATAAGCTTTGTCGTCATTATTCTAAATCACTTTTACAAAACCTAAATTACTGTTTAAGAGAGAAAGCAAGCAAGTTCTTCATCCTAATCGCATTATTAGCAATACCCGGAGTTTGGAAGGTCGGGCCTTAGCGTTGATTATACCGTTGAGTTCCTTGCGTCGAGGGTAAGATCTATGTACCCTTTTATTGTCTTTCCTTTGATTTGGTTAAACCCTAATTTAGAGATTTTGGGGTTTTATGTGTAGTATGTGATTTGGTAGCCTTTATGTGTTGTATGATAGGAGGAGGGTTCATAGAAGAAGCTTTTTGATTCAAAGAAGAGAGACCGTCGATTGTGTGCTTACCAGGTAGGATTTCCTACTCAGCATTAGTCCCATAATGGGATATTGGTTGATGTATTGTGGTTGGTTGTTTGATATAGTAATTGTATTGTGATTGTGGTTGTGATCGTTGTTGATGGTTCGCGAGGCGTGGCCGGCCGAGTGGGGTCACTTGCGGGAGTGGCTTCACGCCTAGTTTCGCCTATACATGGAACCCGCCACGAAGGGATGTGCACATTAATGGACAGGGTTATCGCTCACTATGTGGAGCGGGGATTTGGTGGGTACGCAGTGCGGTCCCCCACTGGCGGGCTGGTCCAAAGTGGACAATCGGTGATTGAGATGATTGGGTTTGGCGTGATTGTGTGTGTGTGATGCTTTAAGTCGTCATTTATCGTATTGTTAGTATATATTGAATTGTGTGATTAGTACGACCGGTGTTGTTTTGTAAACCTGCGGTGATCCATTCGGGGATGGTGAGCAGATATTGAGCAGGTATTGAGATGAGTACTGGGATAGCTGGGATGGCCACGACATGATGATAGGAGTCTTCCGCTGTAGCTTATTAGTTATTTACGTTTCAGTTAGAACAGTCAATTTGAGAACATGTATTGCATTTTGGTTTGGTTTTGAGAATTGTACTCTTCACTAAGTATTTATATTTAAATGTTGTTTCTTCATTGTTTACTTGATTATCATTGCCTCGGGTAACCGAGATGGTAATGTCTTCATACCTGAGTGGTCCTGGTAAGGCACTTGGAGTATGGGGGTGTTACATGTATATTATTATTACAAATATTATTACTCTAATAATATTTGATGTATAATATTATTTGTGAATTTATTTGTTGGATGATCAACATTTTGATCAACTTTTGATGAGAAAGAAAGAACAAAAATAAGACCCCTTGTCTAAAAAACAACTCTTATAATGTCTAATGAGGGGGATATATATAGGCAAGTCAAGGGGACAACACTAGAGTTATGTGTCAACAAACATGACACGTGTAGTGTCCATAAAAAAAAAACAGCCTACTTGAGTAAAAATTGGTCCATTTCGATTTTCGATATTTGTCTCACAAATGCTTATAAGTCTTATATTTAATTATCTTATATAATTATATATTAATTCGATTATTCAACATTTAAAGAATACAAATTAACAGCTAATAATCACTTAACTATTAAGTAATTATTACACCATTCTATCAATATAAAATGTCTTATGGACCTTTTTTAGCTACTTTTACAACCTTTTGTAAAATTAAATAGCTAATTACTTCCGCCTCAAAACATATACATATACCGAATAAAATTAATTAATTAACTGTTAATTAATAAATTCTAATTAATATTTATTAATTAATTATCATATAATTAAATAATAAATCCTCTTGGCCCGAGTTCGTAACTTGTCATCAAAAATAAATACACTTGACTTAATAAAAGTCAATATATACAAGATACTAATTATACCATATCTTATATAAATAATTAGTTTATCCATTTGGGCATCATCCTATAGAGGTGACCTAAAGGGATCAGCTGATCACCGCCGTCACACGACAGTAATGTCAAACTCTAGTCAACCGCTCATTACCGATTAACGTTGACCAACTGACAAATATATATAATATAAATCCCTGATATTCCTTGTACGAGATTTAGTATGTAGACGCACTATTGAGGAGGACACTACTCCAACAACAATTTCATAACCTCCGCTTTTACAATTTCTTGCATGTGGGGGTTTAGTCTCATTTGTCCTTGGATGGTAGGTCTATGGTCTTCCTCTAGATGAATCCTATGCATGCAAAAGTCGGGACTTATTCCCTTAAGGTCATATAGACTATAACCTATTGCTTTCTCATGTTCTTTCAACACACCAAACAAACTTTCCAATTGACTATCATCAATTTTTTCCTTGACAATCACGGGTTTGGTTTGAAACTCATCAAGGTAAGCATACTCAAATAAGGGGGAAGGGGTTTTAGAGTTGGGGTTTGTACCTCACTTTCTACCTTTGAAGGTTCATTAGGAACATCTTATAAAGTAAACTAAGAAAAAAAGGTGAGAAATACCTTAAGGAAATGCTCTTCCTCAAGGCAAAGAAAGACTTAACTAAAAGCAACAAATAACAACTCAATTGAACACAGTCCCCGGCAACGGCACCATTTTTGATGCGGTCTGAAACTTTATCGTCTAAGCTAACCGATCAAAATAAAATTTATAAACTCAACTAACTACTCTTAGTAGAGCGCAAGTAAAGGTCGGATCCCAAAGGACGAGTATTGAGTTAAGTTACCGATTTGCAAGTAGCTAAGTCTTGGGGTGTCACAATTTAGTTTGGGTTGAGATGGTTATCTAAACTACTAGAATGAAAGGAAACAAGCAAGCAAGCTAAAGTAAAAAAGAAATGTAAACAATTGATGAAAGGCACTAGGGTATCATGGGTTCATAGGGGATTCATGGTGATGATCATATAAACATGTTTTCATAGATGCAAGTAAGTTATTGTTGTAGTGGAATCGAGTTAGTTTATGTCTTACAATTCCTAGGAAGATTTAGGTCTCGGAGCCGAGTCGGTCAAGACTGTACAACACCTACAAGTCGACTTAGTTTCTTCCTATTCAATTATATGCATGGTCTAACAAGCATTGAGTTAGTTTATATCTTACAAGTCTTGTTGAATGGATAAGAGATTCATGCAAGGTTGGCAATCAAGCAATTCATCAAGCATAACATGTGCATAAGTTGAAACTACAACAAGCAAGCATTCTTTATGAAAACATATTATATTAAGTATGGATCTACCCCATGTTTTAGTTCCCTTAATTCCCCATTAAACCTAGCTAAGGGACTACTCACTCATGATCATAGAAAGCATGCTAATAATGATGTGAAACATATTAACAAACTTGAACATGATACAAGAGTAAGATACTAAACAAAGATTAAACAAAGGGTACAAAAATAATACCGACTTTGGATGATCAAAATAGAATGTAAAGAATAATAGAAGAAAACTTAATTGATGATGAAGAGTTGCCAATTCTTCAATAATCCCCAATATAGTCTTCAAATTACCCAACTAGATCTAAATTTCTTGAACAATAATTAGGAAAGGCTTAAGATGTAATTAAGCTAATTGATTTCTAATATACTCTAATGACTTGGTCCTAATTTCCTAATAAAATGGAGTATTTATACTAAGTACAAGTATTAGGGTACTTAAGGGCTTAAATGACGACTAAGTCCCTAAGAAGATGATTAACGCCTTGCAAGTCCCATGAGGAGTCCCACGCCTGCCTATATTGGACGCTCGGGCTGCTTGAGGATTTGCCCGTCCCAGGCTTGGGACGCCCGGATTTATCCTTGGGTCGCCCGACTTGAGGTCGGGAAGCCCGACTTGAGATCGGGACGCCCGGATTGTTGCACAGCTTGGCTTCTCTTCTTCTTGACTGCCTAAGATCCGTGGGGGTTTTCATCATTGCCCATTTTATTATGTTTGTTAACTTAGGCCTTTAGTATTAGCATCCTCTTTGATGCTTGGCCGTTAGGTGCGATCAATTTAGCTCCGCTTTTGCGTCCATATGCGCAAGGCTTTGCATCATCCCCTACAAATGGCACTAAAACCTCATAGAAAGTGCAAAATAGGGAACATAAGAAGGAAATGACCCTAATAAGTACTAGAAAGCATGGAAACGAGGCTAGTTAGGGGACTAAATGTGCGCAAATATGAGCCACATCAATAATATTGAGGGTGATTGGTCGTGTTAAGTATAGTGATTTTGGGCTTATTCTGGTGTCAAGGTCGTTCAAAATAGCTTCTCAAATAGGTATGATTATAAGCAGGACTTGGGCTTTCAGGGATTTCCTTTGACCCGAACTCTTTGAAGGAAAAGTTTGTTTATCTCTTTATTCATGGAATTACGTTTCTGGCGAGGAGTAGTTTCTTCAGCTATTCTTTTTCTTCTTGTGTATTGATGTGACCATAATTGGCACATATTTAGCCCCCGAATTACCCTTGTTTCCATGCTTTTTAGTGCTTATTTGGGTCATTTCTTATCTTTAGTTCTTTGTTTTGCATATTCTTTGAGATTTTGATCCCTTGGTAGGAAAGGAGTAAGAATCTTGCATTTTCATGGCAAATCAAGACTAAATTGATCAAATTCAATGACCAAGCATCAAGGAGGGACAAAATTAGAAGGCCTTTGTACATATCATAGTAGAAGAGCAATGTTGAGAAAAGATCCTTGAGTCCCCAAGGAAATCCCCAAGGAATTTATGAAGAAAAGGGAAGAAAAGAAGGAGTTACCACGTTGACTGACAATCCGAGCGGATTGTCAACAATCCGCCCGTCCTGCCCTTGGACAATCCGAGCGTCCCAGCTGGAATCCGCTCGGATTCCCCCTCAACAATCCGCCCGGATTCCCCAGAATCCGCTCGGATTCCATCGCCCAAATCCGGCCGTCCCGACCCTAATCCGCCTTGGATTCCTTCACAAATGCGGGTTGTCTTCTTCAAGCTACGAAAAGAGAAGCCCTTCTCTCCAAAAATACCGGCTTCTCCTTGCTCAACTTAAAAAGTGTAATTACTAGTTTAGCCCTTAGTTAACCCTAATGCATCCTCCCTAATTTTCACTATAAATACCCCATTAGTCTAATTAGTGGAGCATGTTCTTCTTATCAATAATTAGTGTAGTTAATATCAATCAAATCTCTCTTCAATATTGTAATCAAGTATTAATCAAGTTTTAATCCAAGTTTTAGTTCTTTAATCTCTCTTTTGTTCATCCTTTATTTTGGGTAATTGAAGATTATTTGGGTAATTATTGGGAGATTGACAACCTCTCAATCTAGCATTCAAGTACTTCTATTATTCTTACTTTATTATTGGAATCATTAGTAGGTATAATCTCTTAATCCCTTTTTAATTATTGCTAATTACTTTCATTTATTCATCATGTTTCATATTGTTGGTATGATTGACAACCTTGCTAGCATGATCAACATGATAATGAGTGAGTAGTCTCTTAGCTAGGGTTAGTGGGTGATTAGGGGAAACCAACATGGGGAATGATTCATGCTTAAATTAATATGCTTTCATGTTTTATTTTCTTGCTTGTTTTGATCTCAACTCATGCACATGTTATATTTGATGAAATGCTAAGCCTATGAATCCTTGCATTTACTATCATCTCCTATCTTTTCAATGAGACTTGTAAGACATAACCCAACTCGAGTCTCATTAGACCATGCATGTTGTTGAGTAGGGAAGATTAAGTCGACTTGTAGGTGTTGTACAATCTAATCGATTCGGCTCCGGGACCCAAACTTTCCTAGGATTGTAAGATATAACCCAACTCAACCCATCACAACAATAATTGCTTGCCTATAATTTGAGAACATGTTTGTATGATCATATCCCATGATTCCCCTATGATCCCATGACACCCTAGTGCCTTTAATCAATTGCTTACACCCCTTTAATTCATCTTGCTTGTTTATTTTCATTGTTATTCTAGTATAGTAACCTTCTACATCAACCCAATTTGTGACACCCCTTAGACACCACTAGTTACAATAGAAATCTCATTTCAACTCCCGTCCCTTGGGATCCGACCTTTACTTGCCTCTTTACTAATTGTAGAGTTGCTTGTTAAGCTATAAACTGTGTTTTGATTCGACCGTGACCAACGACCACATCTATTTACTTGTGAATACGAAACGGACCGATCATGTATATGATATATGATTGTTTTCTTTCATTGTATTTAGATTCCTGATGATGGAGTGCTAATGTCTGGTCAAGCTCTTGCTATTGATGAATCAGGTATAACAGGAGATAGCAAGATTGTAAGCTGCTTAAAGTTATAAGTTCTCTTGATAATGCTAGCAATGATTTGAACTATATTTGACTCTCAGTTGGAATTCTGCAGGTTTCTAAGAACCATAAGTCACATTTTCTATTGTCGTCTATAAAGTAGCAGATGGCTATGGAACTATGCTGGTAGTGATTTCTATCTTCAAATTGTACAGGTGATGACTGACTTATGTTTTAATATAGAACTAATGCGCTATTGAGTCCGTTTAATATCGGTTAAGCTGCTTAGATTGTGTAAACTTGGTTTGATGCCTTGTTTGAGAGAGTACATTAATATAGTCATTTTTTAGCATTAGTTCATAGGTATTATAAAGTGATAAAACTTTTCCTTCAAAGAGTTTCAAAGAGTAATTTAATATTTGATCAAATAGGTAACTTCGTGACAAGTATGTTGTAATTGTTGTATATTATGACACGGTTTCCCAACTATTATATCTCCAACGATAATAGCACCGAATTTGACAAATACAGATGGCTTAGTCTAGGAGCTTCTATATTGGCAGATTCAAACCTACACGGATTCAGATGATGATTCATGTTAGCCGACCCTATCCTTTGTTGAGACTAGGCTTTGTCGTCATTTCAGAGGCCTCAGATGTCACACCCAGCATCAACCAAGGTAACATTGTGTTTCTCATTTCACAATTTGATAGATGTTTGATGATTCTTTGTTATTAAGGAGTGATTGTAAGCTCTTGGAAAATCCTTGTTGTATTGGTATTGAAGTTACTTTGATGTTTAACTCACTTTTGTACTTCCTGAGTCATTTCATAAATTTTTACATGCTATTTTTTTAGCTAAGTATTGATGTTGATTTGTAATGTTAGTTGTATGTTAAATAGTGGTTTTGTAATTAATTATTATTATTGTGTTAATTAAAGAACTTACAATTATAATGAACATATTTTTGTAAAAAAAATTTTTAAAAATTTTAATTGAGAAACAACTACGGTTGTTGAAAGTGAATCGTAGCCTAAAATGACTTATGGCTACGGTTTAATCTTAATAATCGTAGCCATAAGTCACTTTATGCTACGGTTCTTATTAATAACCGTTGCCATATGTGACTTTAGGCTACGGTTCCTGACCGTAGCCATAACTACTTGATCTAAGGCAACGCCTCGATTTACTACGGTCGGGAAACCGTAGCCAAAAGTCGTTTTTAAGCGTAGCTAAAAGCCATTTTTGTACTAGTGTTCTAAGCTAGATCAAATTATCTCTCAGGTATTTAAAAGGTAATTAAAATCTAGGACCGAGACCAAATTGTTTTGACCCCTTGGATCCTAGCGAGTTAGAATGAGTCAGTTCACCTCATTGACCAGAGTCATGAAATCTATAAAAATGATAACCCCCCCCCCCCCTCCGGGGGGTTGATCAGAGTAAACCTGATGAAGGATCAGCGATTAGGCATCGTTTTACAAGAGTCAACCCCTCAGCAAAAAAGTGTCCAATAACGGTAATGTGTCCTCCCCATAATCCATCAATTTCAATGGCTTTCATAATGACGCCACAATAGGCGTGATTGAATGTACTTATCAACACCAACTTCAGGAAAAGGTAGTCCATGTCATCGAGCAAGTGTCTCCTGGAAATCAAGATTTCCAAGTCACGGTCCCATTTAATGCTGGACAAGACTCTTCTAAGCATAAGGAGCTAATGCAAACCCCATCCCCTTCCAAAGGTACCCCCCCCCCCCCCCACCCCCAAGAAAATTATCTCAGAGAGATGACACCACTAGCAGTGTCATAGCTCAAACTGTAATACTACGATTTTCTAAGTTGCTTACTCGGCCGAATATGGCTTACTCGCCCGAGTAAGTGTGTCATGTGTTTCTGGACAGTTCACTGCCTAAGAATACTCGACCGAGTATGGGAATAGTCGTCCGAGTAGAGGATACTCGGCCGAGTATACTCTATATTTGACCGAGTATCCGTTCTGATGAGTATTAATTCTGCGGTTTGATTTAGAAAGGATTAGAGTTTATTTATGACGCGTTTAACAATTTCTAATCACCTTTACAAAACCTAAGCAATACAACGTAACTCTAATCCTCACCAAATCTCTCTCAAGTACGTGGATCATTAGCGAGTCTTCTTCATCATTCATTACATCGTTGTGTCGGTAAGCTTTTGATTTCATTATTCCATTGATTTATCTTTTAGGGTTTGCCCTAATTTGTGATTGGGGGAAAAGGGTTTTGCAAATGGTAATTGGAATTTTTTGATTGTTGTTAGGTGAGGACTTCGTACAGGAGCCATTCTAGCTTGCTTGTGTAGCTCATTGCAGTTGTGCTAAGGTAGGGTTTCCCTACTCGATTTACTGTTTAATTGTTATAAGATTGTGTGGTAATTGTTGTACGATTGATAATATGCTTGATTGTTGTTGGTGTATTGGAGTTGGTGTTGGTGTTATGATGATTGATGGGGATGTTCGCGAGGGGCGTCCTCGACTGAGTAGAGTCACTTGCGGGAGTGGCTTCACGCCCTAGTTTTGCCCTCTATGGAAGCCGCCACAGGAGCCACTGGCAGGGCTACACACTTTAGTGTGTAGTCAGTTACATGTTGTGATTGGGAGATGGAGGTGGATGTGATCAGCTGTTTGTCTTTTCGTACTTGTCTTATTTTGATTATGCAGTAAACTAACCCCGTTGTTGTTTTATAAAATCTCTGGTGATCCATTCATGGATGGTGAGCAGGTTGTGACAGGTGATGATGTTTACTAGCTATGGGGACGAGATGGGGAGTCACCACATGAGTCTAGCTGACGTTGTCATGACGTTGTCATGAGTATATCATTCAGTTTTTAGTTGTTGAACATTAGTAGCTTTTACTTTGGTTTTGGATTTGGAACATGTAAACATTTACCAGTTATACTTTAATAATTGTGTTTTGGATTGGTAACTTTGATATACTAACCTCGGGTAACCGAGATGGTGACAATCTCTCATGCTAGGGTGGTCCTGGTAAGGCACCTTGGTATGTGGGGGTGTCACAAAGTGGTATCAGAGAGACGATTCTGGAGCCTAAAACCAATGAACCCAATGAACATAGGGAGTCTAAATAAAATGAACTCGGGGACAGTTGTTTGGAGCTACCGCAAACACTTGGGAGACGTCCCGAAGTCGCATTGAGGCCCTTACGGTCTCAAGCCGGCCACATAGGGAAGTCTTGGGAACTGTTGTATCTTTGAGTCATGTGTGTGTAGTACTTATAACTTGAATCTTGTGAAGTTGTTGGATGAAATGATGAAAGAATTGGAACTTGGTAGTATATGAAAAGTGAATTGCGAACTTGTATATGTTAAATCTTGGGCGTGACATATGTTGTGCATGTTAAGTGTTTACTAAGTGGCTTTTGAAAGGGTAGTTGTGAATATGTATATACCTTGATATAAAAGTATGTTTATGTATGATAGTGTAGATACCCAGTATATGCTGAGACTCCAAAAAACACCCGACGATTATCGGACTGCAACATGCCTTGGAATCGCAACGTTTCATCGACAGTTCGTGTACAACTTTACGTCGGAAAGCTTAAAACGATTTCGAAAATAAAACATTTCAAAACTTTTCAAAAGTACTTGGAGTGTTTAATGCATGACGACGGGGACGTAATGACACTAACTAGATTCAAAACCGACACCAGACAAAATCGACTCAAATTTCAAATCCCGACTCCAACAACGAGTCAAACCGAGTCAAACACAAAAAATAAACCATTCAAATGCTTCTATGTTAAGATTTCCTGGGATCATGAATGTTCAAGTACCAAACATGTGCATACAAATCCTAGGATAGAAAAAATCATGATTGCATTTGTGTGAAAGCGACAAGACACCTCGTAGACGTGCGACGTGGCTCGCGCCTCTTTGAGCAGCCCATGTGGCCACGTCGCTCAAAACTCACACAACCACTCATTATCCTATAAATACCCCACAAATGCCACCATTTGAGAATTTACGCGAGTCTCCACCCCTCTTTTCTCCCTTAAAATTCTCGACTCGACTTCCTAAGTCACAATCCGACACGTGTTTACGACCTACCGATCATAAACGCAAGCCTTACACATTGTTTGGTACCATCATCGTGCATTAAATAACGTGACCGACCATTTAGACCACTACACCATCACTAAACTTAATAAAACACTCTTTTTACTTATTAAAACGGTTTTAAACCGAGTCTTTTCCGACCAAACGAGTTGATACAATTACGTCGGTTTCTCATCATAAGCCAAGCATGTAAGTATGAGGGTGTAAAAATCTTCTTTTATCATGTTTTCACTTGTTTCATGACTATAACATGGTAAATCATGCATAACATGGTCCAAAAAATGGGAAGAATAAGCCAAAACCGGACTTTTTGGTTGTGGCAGAGGCTACTTACGTAGCACATAGGCTCGCGCCTAAAGAACCCTGCCCAGCCTTAAGTCCAATCCGTGTTTAGTCTCTTCTTTTCCTTTATTTTCATTTCATATTTGTAATAGGTTTTTACCATTTCAAGTATTTTCAAACAATTTTTACAATTTTTTAACCATAAAACATTTTTCACCCTTGGTCCTTAATACCATGAAGGTTTAATTCGTGTTTCGGTGATGAATATTGACTAATTATATTCAAATGAACTTAAAATAATTAGTTCATAATAATTTTCAAAACTATTCATGTCAAGCTTGCAAAGTCGAACCCGACATCGAATATCGTCAAAACAATGACGATTATTCAAGTCTCGTTCTTCAAATCAACACAAAAGCGGCCTAGACGGCCTTTTCTATTGGAAAATGTGTCCTCAACAATAGTGCGTTCACATGATTTAATATCATAATTAAATCTCATATTAAGAATACATAAGAGATGATTCATTATATAGTCAACTGATCAACATTAATCGGCAACGATTGGCTTGCTAGAGTTTGACGTTACTGTCGTGGGACAGTGGTGGTCAGTTGATCCCTTAAGGTCACACCTAAAGGATGATGCCCTAATCAGTAAAGTTGATTAATTGTAAGACGATACAAGTTGATCAATTCCTTAAAATTGAACAATTCATTTGTGAGAGATAAAATTGATATCTTATTGTAATGTGATTAAATAAGATTTATTTTAGTAATAAAAATACTTTATTACTAAAATTGCTTATTGTTTGAGAAACGATAGAGATAAGAATGAATGGTTAATTATAATTACAAGATGTTGTGAATTATAATTATATGACCCATTTTATTTATGTGATCAAGTATCACTAGTCAATTTGTTATATGTAATTTAATTAATTTTTAAAATGATATTTATGTGATAAATATGCAATAAATTAACTAATAACATGTAACATACTACATGTGACATATTGTGTGACAAATGACAAATTGACAAAATAAAATGGTAGTCCATTTTATGGTACATGGACCGAAATGGAGGGAGACATGGTGGTGTGTGTGGTTAATTATTTTATGTGATAAAATATTATGTAATCAAACCCTACATACTAGCCTTCTTACCTATTGCATTGTGAAGACAAAAAGCAAAAGAAAAATATGCCATTTTGGCCTCTTCCCACCGGGTGCATGCTCTCCATAAGAGAACATTTTGTTCTCATGTTTACTTGTTCATTCATTCATACATCTCATGCATGCAAAATCTCTAGAACTCTCACAACTCTCTAAAATGTCTTAGAATCTTCATAAATTGTTCATTTTTAGATTACTAATATTATTAGTGTAATATATGAGTATTAGTAATCAATTTTAAGGTATACTACTAAACAAATATCTAGCACATATTATTTAGTAGTGATAAGGGCTAGTCTTGGGTGCAATCGAAAGGAGTGGCTTCTATACTTGGAGTCTTTGGAGGACCATCCTTATATTTCATAATAGCTCAAGAACAAGTGAAGGTAGGAGACCTTACTTGTGCCCACAAAACCGAAATCAACAATGTAAGGGACATTGTTTTCTTATAAATCTCTTATTTTGTTATGCATGCACTAGATTTAAAGAACTAGAAATTTAAATGTTAATTTGTTCACTATTAGAAGAGTCTAATAATAGGTATATGAACCTAATAAGTGGTATCAGAGCATAGGATGTTGCATGCATAATCGGTTATTGTTTTTCCGAGTTAAAATGTTAACATATAAAACTAAAAGTTTGTGATTTATATGAGTAAGCCACGAATTAATTTTACATGCTATATATTCTGGTCCTAAAATGTTTTTAGGTCATTTTTATTTATGGAAACTTATAGCTCATTATAATTATTTTATTACATTTTTATGATTAAAATGAACTTTTATTCACTAAAATAAGTTAACCTTCACTACTGGACTTTTTATTTTAGTATGACCTCACATGAATATTTTATGTATTGCATGTAAAATATCATATTAATGTGATTAATATTTCATGATTTATGAATTTTTAGTGTAAAAATGGCATAAATGGAGCTTAAAATGACTAAAAATGGTTAAACTTATTCTCTGACCTTAAAGATTTTATATGAACTCACATGCATATTTTACAAGTTGTGTGTAAAAAATTGTATTAATTGGATTTATATTGCATGATTTATGATTTTTATGAGATAAAAATGGATTAAAGGAGGTAAAATGGTTAAAAATAGTTAAATTTCGAATTGGGCAATGAAACTATAATATGTTGTCACATGCATAATTTACAGAGTGTATGTAAATTTTTAGATGGAATGATCTCATTTTGCATGATTTATGAATTTTTAGTGTAAAAATGGCATAAATAGTGAATATTTTAGCATAAATAGCTAAAACGAATTGCATGGCATGAGAAAATTATTTTAGGTTGCATAAATATCCTACTTATCAGATCTAATGTTTTAAAATTAATGAGAGTAATTTTTGGATACTTTAGATGTTTTATGAGATAAAACCGATAAATTGCAACTATATTTTCTCAAAATTAATTCGAAAATTTTAACCATGATTTTTGACATTACGAGTGTCATGGAAATATTCCAGAATGTTCAAAAATTTAAAATCCAAATTTTGAAATTGTTGTAATTTAATTTGGATTTATTTCATAAATGTTATGATTTTAAGGTAAAAAATGAGCATAAAACTTAAATCAAGTTGAATTATTGTCAAAAATTGAGTGATGACTAATTTTTGAGTCCTAAGAGTGTTAGAATAATTAACTTGAGCTTATATGTGATTTAAGTGTTAATTTGTGATTTTAAGAGGTTATTATCACGCATTTCCGTAAAACCGGGTTATATATACGATATAAGATAAATAGGGCAATTTGGCACATAATTTGGCATGATAGGTACATATTATAATGCTGCATATATCAATTGTTGAATGTCTTTTATTTATATAATTTTGAATTATGTAATTTTATCTTAGTATGACCTTAGTTTTAATCGATATTACCCGTAATTTAATGTGATCTCGTATCACTTTTATTTCATTAGTTTTTCTATTTTACAAATGTATAATAGGAATAGCTTTGTATTTTTATTATTATTTGTAATTATGGAGTATCTTCAAAGACGGTGCCATTCGGAAAGGTGATCCGACGAAGACGGTGTTCTTGGGAGGCGTGCCAATTGATGATTGAAGGGACCAATGGAGTTGGTTTCCGAATATGTAATAGATTATTAAATTTTCTATTTTAGCAAGGCCATACTAGGAATTTACTTTATTTATTGCTTTGCATTTCTTTTAATATGTTACATGCATTGCCAAATCGCCATAATATCACATGCATATCATATCGAGTCATTGACCGTGTCAATTATAATTATCGTAGTTCACCGCTTTAGTTCACTTAAAACGTGATAGATAATAAATTGACAAGACCTCTCACATATAGTAATTGAGAAATAGCCTTACCAAATAGTAGAAACCATGAATCCGAATTTCATAAGGTAGTTAAGCCGGCTTCACCGTAATACAAACCTTGTTACGTTGGGTAAGTGGGTAATAAAATGTTATTACATCGAAATTTGGATTGAGCTCAACGGAAGTATTCGTGACCGTATTCGCATGTGTTCCGGGCTAAAGACGAAAATTAGAATAATTTATATAGACAGAGAGTTCTAAAAGTAGAATCGATTAAGAGGTTAATCCACCGAGTTATATTAATAAGGGATGACTCGGCTCACCGTACCCGTATTAATATGAATTTGGATCTCGGGATCATTTATAATAGTTGGGTAGAGGTCACTATATAAATTCAATACTTGTTTACAAGTATTATTAAAACGATAGATGTTATTTATTTCCTTCATTTTCGTTTTTGTAGTTATATATTTGCAATCGATTCATCTAATAAATCCTACACCGATCACCATTAATTCATGGCTCCAATCATTCAATGAAAAATGCTTCTCGTATATCGACGACCCGATTAGAGTATTACGCTTTAGCATTGGTGAAGATGAGAATCTTTGTCTTTTTACTACTTCTACACCTCCCACTCCCATACTCATGCCCACCTCTTAGGTAAGAGGATCATATGACGAGTATCTCACAAATTCCAAGATATCCTTGTTTGATGAAACAAGGAGAAATATCAAATTAAGTGGTAGTTCTAGCAAGACTGTCCTTGCAACTGAAAGGAGTATTGGTATTAATAAATGAAAGGCAAAGATGGGTGAGAAAACCAAATTCGATTGTGAATTGGAAGTTGATAGTGAGACTACCACAAAACCAAGAAGGGTGCCCAATCCTACCATGAATGTCATTATTTTAATGTCATGGGCCATTGGAAGCGTAATTGCCCCAAGTATTTTGGAAGATATCAAAGTTGGACTTAACACTCCAAGTGGGACTTGGAAAAGTTGAAAAGCTAAACAAGGGTGATGTGGATCGCCGACAAGGAAATGGAGCTCGGGTAGCCGCCACTTCAAGAGAGATTTATGTACTTGTTTTAGCAAACAACTTCGAGTTGTAATCTACATAATTGTTATTATGTACCCACCTTGTCTAAAACATTATTTCTATTTCTATGTTAGACATGAAAGGAATTATTTTGTTGAAAATAGACATGGCTGTGAGCCATGTCACTTATCTTAAGATATACTTGTTTTAGACACTTCAAACTCATGCAAAGATATCTTCATAATACGATCCAAAAGACTCAAATAAAGTAATTCAAATGATTTATCCATTTGGCCTTTTTCAATTAGGCTACATAAATGAGAAACACATTAAAAAGCTAGTGATGACTAGATTTTGAACCATTTGATTTATCAATCATATGGAATATGCGAATCATGTCTCCTTTGCAAAATGATTCGTACTCCCTTTGGTGGTAAAGGAACACGAGCAAGTGATTTATTAGGACTAATACATACCGATCTATGTGGACAAATAAGCATCACCGCAAGGAGAGGTTATGACTACCTCGTCACTTTTACCGATGATATAAGTAGATATGGGTATATTTACTTGATCAAATATTAAGTGAAGCTTTTGAGAAATTTAAAGAATTTCTGAAATGAAGTAGAGAACCAATTGCACAAAAGGAGTTAAAGCATTACGATCCGATCGTGGTGGCAAAGATCCAAGTAATGAATTTGATTTATTATATATATGGTTTATGACCTTGTGTCACTACCCATAAGATCAAACTAACATGAGTCAAGTTGAGTTGTTGAACTCACTTTTGGGGATTTTTATTTTAATCTGGAGGGTCAACCTGGAGATACCTAGAATAGAGAGTCTATTTAACATTTGACATGGATAAGACTCGTATATAATGTCTACCGTAAAAGAGCTGGTCTTTTTGAGCTAAAGCGCCAGTCTAGAGGAACTCCTAGTACTCCACTACATATATGTTTGTGTCTCACAAAGCTATCTCTTTAGAAGATAGAAGTATTTCTACGAGATAGAGTGGGAGTAGATGAGATCGTCACAAACATGTCTTATAGTTAATGTGTTACTTTGTGAAAGTAATGGAACTATAATCTATAAAGATAGAGTGGGAGTATAGTTCAGTGGGAGTTTTGCGCACATGTCTTGCTGTTAAAATATTGCTTTGCGAAAGTAATGGTATTGTCCTAAATCGACTTTGTTACATACGAGCCATAGCATTACAATCCAAAGATTGTTACTCAAGAATAGATTCACTTAAAGGCAAGGGTCTCCTTAAAGTGAATAGAGCTTTAGAGTACTTCAATGCATAGATTGACATGAAGATGTTAATCAAGATAAATAATGTTAGAAATTGCCGCATTTCATTTTAATGAAGAATGGCAAATGAGATTAAAATTCGCTTTTCTAAAATAGGAATTTAGAGAAGGAAGTGTTTGAAACACAAAACCTTAGATGAAGATCCAATAATCCTAACATATTATGCGTAGCTATCTTAAGTGATCACAAGATGGTCTTAAGCTAGCATTAAAGGATTATACTTTTCATTCATGTGATCATAGTGGATGGTTTCATTCACATGATTGAAGAATCATGATTATACATGAAGTTAAGTGGGAGCTAGAATTATTTTTCCATGTCTTATATGTTGATAACATATTAATTATTGAGAATAATGTACCAATGCTCTCTTCTGTCAAGACTGAATGGGAGACTAGGAAAGGGTGCGATATATTCTAAGATTTCTGAATATGTGTGAGAGAATATTAGCATGGGGTTAAGAGTCTTATGAGGATAAGATCTTTCGTATCTATTGTACATCAACAAGGTTGAATGGGTTGTTCATGATGATGAAAGTGGAATTACTATGATGGAATCATAGTCGTTCACTGAACCTATTAAGTTGTTGACTACATGAAATCGTTTGCCAATGTTTCCGCCATTAGAATGATCATGTATGCCAACAGACACACATGCCATGATGTGATATATGCCCAGGGCATGATGAGTCAATAACAAGATAATTCCCATGATATGGCTTGTGAAAGCCTTAAAGAACAATTGAAAACTTGTTCATATGTTTGGATGATAAACTAAGTTAGGTGTTAAGGGTTGCTCAAACTTTAGTTTCCAAACTTAAAGGGATTTGTTGTAATCCTAGGCTGATTTTATTGACGGAGGAGTAAGAAACTAGAAAAGTGTTATAGTTTCGTGCATTGCAAATTCTAGAAAAGAAATCTAAGTAAATTGTGATAAGTTGGCAAGATAGGGATTAAGAGTGAATCCATCTATAAATGACTGTATCACTAGTTATGTGATAACAGTGGGAGCATCTTTCAAGTTAAAGAGCCCAAGTCTAGTAAGAAGACTAGACAAATACTTAGAGATAAATTCAAGTTATTAAAAATAACATTGAATAGAAGGAAATAGCAATTGACAAAGTTGGAATTTATGGATATAGGGTATATTCACGTGCCAAGCTTTTATTGCATTTCAACCAGTGTAAAAGGTACACTATAGATTATAAGATATGAAGTAGTAATAGTGTATTGAATATTCATATATGATAATCGCATTTATTGTTTGAGTTTCATTAAACTCACCCGTTACCTTGTCGTATCCGAATGGGTTGTAGAGACAAATTGAACCCCATTAAAGTGAACTGGATTGACATGGTATACGCCCCTAGTTACTTATATGAGGTGACGACTCGAAGTGACTAGAGTGTGATGCGATTGATGGCAAGTTCAAGTGCCAAAGAGTCATATAGGATGACTAGTCAATCACATAGGCAGACTGTATGGGACACTTTGTCGGGCAGTGACCGCTTATAGAGTTCTGGTAATTCATAAAGCCTGGTCGTGGCAAGAGCTACTATAGTATTCTTATGAGTCAATTCTTTTGACTAGTGACTATTCGCCCAAGTTGGCACAATTTATGACTAGCTTTGACTTATACTCTACGACTTCGTAAATGAGGTCAAACTGGGTATATTTTGGGTTATGATGAACTGTGGCTAAACAAAGGGAATAGTGCAATAGGAATTGTCCACCCATTGTCAGGGTTGTTTGAAATCTCAAGGCCACTCGAGGAGTAGTTAATTAGGAATGCGTGGCCACGCTCGGAAGGTATCTAAGGTAGATACTTCCAGTCAGACAGTTACTCTCCATATCGAGGAAACCACTCAAGATATGATCAAGTGTAAGTACGACCTGCAAGACACCTTGCATTGAGTGGGAGATTGTAATAGGACAAGAGAATTGGTGACGCACACTTGTCTTGGACAAGTGGGAGATTGTTGGAAAATGTGTCCTCAACAATAGTGCGTTCACATGATTTAATATCATAATTAAATCTCATATTAAGAATACATAAGGGATGATTCATTATATAGTCAACTGATCAACATTAGTCGGTAACGATTGGCTTGCTAGAGTTTGACGTTACTGTCGTGGGATGGTGGTGCTCAGTTGATCCCTTAAGGTCACACCTAAAGGATGATGCCCTAATCAGTAAAGTTGATTAATTGTATGACGATACAAGTTGATCAATTCCTTAAAATTGAACAATTCATTTGTGAGAGAGAAAATTGATATCTTATTGTAATGGGATTAAATAAGATTTATTTTAGTAATAAAAATACTTTATTACTAAAATTGCTTATTGTTTGAGAAACGATAGAGATAAGAATGAATGGTTAATTATAATTACAAGATGTTGTGAATTATAATTATATGACCCATTTTATTTATGTGATCAAGTATCACTAGTCAATTTGTTATATGTAATTTAATTAATTTGTAAAATGATATTTATGTGATAAATATGCATTAAATTAACTAATAACATGTAACATACTACATGTGACATGTTGTGTTACAAATGACAAATTGACAAAATAAAATGGTAGTCCATTTTATGGTACATGGACCAAAATGGAGGGAGACATGGTGGTGTGTGTGGTTAATTATTTTATGTGATAAAATAGTATGTAATCATACCCTATATACTAGCCTTCTTACCTATTGCATCGTGAAGACAAAAAGCAAAAAAAAAGATGCCATTTTGGCCTCTTCCCACCGGTTGCATGCTCTCCATAAGAGAACATTTTGTTCTCATCTTTACTTGTTCATTCATTCATACATCTCATGCATGCAAAATCTCTACAACTCTCACAACTCTCTAAAATGTCTTAGAATCTTCATAAATTGTTCATTCTTAGATTACTAATATTATTAGTGTAATATATGAGTATTAGTAATCAATTTTAACGTATACTACTAAACAAATATCTAGCACATATTATTTAGTAGTGATAAGGGCTAGTCTTGGGTGCATTCAAAAGGAGTGGCTTCTATACATGGATTCTTTGGAGGATCATCCTTATATTCATAATAGCTCAAGAACAAGTGAAGGTAGGAGACCTTACTTGTGCCCATAAAACCGAAATCAACAATGTAAGGGACATTGTTTTCTTATAAATCTCTTATTTTGTTATGCATTCACTAGATCTAAAGAACTAGAAATTAAAATGTTAATTTGTTCACTATTTGAACAGTCTAATAATAGGTATATGAACCTAACACTTTCAAACCAAAATGGGTCAAATACCCAATTTTCAACACATTTTATAAACGTTTTTCAATGGTCAGAACACGTCATATACCGTTGACTGACCCGCGCCTAAACAGGCAACTTATTTTTTTATTTTGAAACCAGGGGAGACCCCCTTACATCATCAATAGGCTCGCGCCTCTTCTGGCTGCCTGATGCAGGGTCTGTTCCCCTTCCAGCGTTGGTTTAGGACGATCCCGACTCCGGCTAACCCGGATATAGGACGGATCAGATGACTAATTTGACCATTCAAAAATCATATTTTCAAAAGGTCTTACTAAGACAAATGGATCACGTTATGCACCATAAACCTAACTAGGTAAATGGATGTTTAATTTCCGTCTTGCATGCAAATCAACCATAAATCCAACTCGACATCTTATACTTGATACTTGGATTAAATCAACCGACTTAGAAAGCTCTCACATGCTAGGTTTATACTATTGGATGCACATTCATGCATTTAAACCGTCATATCAACTTTTGTATTCAACCAACCAAGATCGATTAGTAGAGGCCGTAACCGCGGGCGGGATTGGGTGTCTGATTAAAGGGCTTCCCAATACGTACCTTCACCTCTTACTCAGAAACTTTGGATAGTGGATGGCCTTATCCAGGGCATACGAGAGTCATTCTAGAGATAGGATGCTAAAGAGGGACGATTCCTTATCTTTAGTACCTATGTCAAACACTGCTTTGTGCTTCGTTTGACCGAGGTATAAAGTGGATTCGAACGGGTTCCAAGCATCCCACAAATTCTTGGTGGAGACTCTGAACATCTCTAATCGTTTCGAGATCCTTGCCGAGACGAAACCGACCGATGTAAAACGATCTGGTCGAAAGTTTACTTTTACGTCGCCGAGCATGGCTTTCAAAAGACTGCTGTATGTCCACAGATCAGCTGGGCGTACAGGTGGCCATGTCCACAGATTGGCGACTCTGCTAGGGAAAACAAGGACCCTTGTGTCTTTGTGATCCCTAGATGGTGAGACTCGAATGAGGTCTTGGTTTGAATGTATTAATTGATATTACGGTCATGGTCGGGTTCCTTCTATGGGCCCACAACCTAAACCTTTTCGACCAATTGGCTCGTCTTGTCGGCGGGAGTTTTCTCATCCCTGCATTTCGAATCCCGATTGAGTCAAGCATACCGTTGACGATACAAATTTATGTTTCGTCAGAGAGCTTTCATCACCTTCGAGCACGAGGCTAGGGCACCCTCCTTACATATTTTGTTTTGATTGGTATCCCTCTTGCAAATCGAGGTTTGATTGCTTGGTGTGTAACCCACCCCTTTAAGCCAAAACCCATGTCAACATTATGCATAATATAATGAAACTGTGAGTGCTTATTTGCTATGTGATCATAAGTCCTTCTGTGTCATTTCAAACTTTCAAAAACACCTTTTTGCGCCGTTATAATGGCAATTTCAAACCTCGGTCTTTCGCCGACCGTTGCTTTTCAACACGCCTTTCTAGGCCATCGTAATGACGATTTTCAAACCCGGTTTTAATAACCATTTCAACACGCCTTTCTAAGCCGTCGTAATGACGATTTTCAAACCCGGTTTTTTATAACCATTTCAACACGCCTTTCTAGGCCGTCGTAATGACGATTTTCTCACCCGATTTTATAACCATTTCAACACGCCTTTCTAGGCCGTCGTAATGACGATTTTCAAACTCAGTTTTTTTTACAACCATTTCAAAAACACCTTTTTACGCCATTATAATCGTCGCGTCTGGACACGGACTTTAACCCATTTCGCGCCGACAATGGCTCTTTTAAAACCCGAGAAAAGCACACACCCTTTTCTCGAGAGACATTTGAGATCCCGAGGACCTTGCACCGTCCCCGAGACCTTTTCAAACATTTCAAACTCGATTTTCAAAACATACAATTTAGAATTTCAAAAACCGACTTGGGAAACAATACATTGTTTTTCGAGCCGACTAGAACTCAAAACCGTCTTTTGCAAACAAACTTAAGACAACCCTTTCAACTAACCGACTTGCGGAGATCCCTATCTTCGGAAGCCGTCAATAAAGCGATAAACGATCCTTTTTTGAAAATTTCTATTTTCGAAAACTTCAGTCCACGTTCCAATTCCGCCTTGTGTCTATCGAGTCAAAGCAAATGTACTTATAGGTCTTTACTTATGACTCGTCTCACCACGAGACTCGTCCAACGGCGTCACGCCATTACGTTGGACGCGTGCCAAAAGTTCGGTCAACACCGTCACGTTATAAATCGAATCAGCACCGAGTTACCACACACAATCATCCTCGTCTTGTTTAGTCTGATCTTTGTCCCGTCCTTTGTGTTGTCTGCGTTCAGTCTTTGAACCGTGTCGGATTGAGTTGTAATGGTAGCCATTTTCTGTGCCTCAGAAACATGGCCCCATCTTCAACTTCGTCCAACAACAACAATGATAACAACAAAGATGTAACAACTGCTCAGCTAGTCAGCCTACTCACTGTTCTTAAGGTCACTCTGGACCGTGTCGAGACCCGTATCGACACCCTGGAAAACAAGGAAAATGTAGAGAACAACACTCCGCCCTTGACTTAAACTGAGAAAAGGCTCAAGCTCTTGGAAGAAGAACACCTAGCCCGGGGTAACAATATCCATCTTGAGAACAACTGAAGGTTTGAACCTGTTGGAGATCAACTACCTGACAACTTTACCTTGGCCGATGTGCCAAAATTCAAGGGAGTGGAGGACCCACTCAATCATATTCGAGCCTTCAAAGACCACATGGCCATTAAAGGGGTTAAAGAGGAACTTTTCACCCGGATCTTTCCATCATCCTTGGAACCGATCCCTCGCCAATGGTACTACTCCCTTAACCCGAAGAACCTCACTACCTGGGATGAGGTCGCAGTTGAATTTGCCAAGCAATATGCCGACAATGTCGAAATCCAAGCCAATACCCGTACTCGTGAGGTTCTCACCCAAAACGACAAGGAGGGATTCACCGAATTCTTAATCCGTTGAAAGAGGGTAAGCACTCAGTTGGTTAGCAAACCGAGTGAGTCAACTTTGGTGGAAACATTTGTCAACAATAATAAAACTAGCACAAAACACACAAAACATAGCTAGTACAACATAATAAAAACTCACAACAATAATACAACATAATAATAAAATGGGTAATTGAGGTATACACTCTTCCATTCTACCCTTGTCTTTTCCCTCGGGGTACATCTTTCCCTTGTTCTTCTTGTTGGCCCGCCTAGCATGAGATTCTTCTTCGGAACGGATCCTCAGCGGATCTACAACGGCAACGGCCTACGGTCTCTTGCAAGACCCCATGTCCGGCCCAAAATGAGCCCATGCACGGCCCACTACATTCTTGGGACCCGAGCTTCTCCTCTTTAGTGGCCTCACCACATCCGGGCTAACTCCATCAACATAATCATCAAAGAAGGCACGGTTGGCCTTGCCAACCTCTCGATACTTCATGTCGACAATCTCGTCCTTACGGTATTTGGACCTCTCTTCCAAGGACGAAGCTCTTGACCACTTTACATAAGCGGGAGTCACCCATGCCGTGGCAACGGGGTTTGGTACCTCCCAAAGTGGCCGAGCGGCCCACCATCTTTCGAAGACCTCTACAAGCTCGGAGTTTCAGAAAGTGTTATCTTGAATAAGAGTATCTTGAGCGGGCACCTTTTGTTGACGCCCTATTTGCCTCATGAGCCTCTCGGGATAAATGAAGGAAGCAACCTTCAAACCCACCACCATCAAAGAACGAGGACTAGCACCCGAAGCGGGCAACCCCGTGAAGGACCTCAAGTGCCACCATGGCACCACCCAACGGATGTGAGGACCACCCTCCTCCGCCAATCTTGCGGCCCAATAGGCCTCGGTGGAAGCAAAACTATCCGAGTACAACTTCTTCCACATGGTAAGGTGACGGAATGAATAAGAGGAAGAATCAACCGGAGGCTATACATACCTTAGCCTCTCCAATAGCAAAACTTGGAGGATCCTTGGAGATCCAAATGAGGGAGCTTCTCCACAAGAACCCTTCTTGTCCAAAGCTTGGATGATCTCGCCAAGCACCAACCATGATGTATCTCTACCATGCCCCATTTGCTCAACTACATGTACAAGGGTCATGCTACCATAGCATTTTGGCCCCTCCTTCTTCAAAGCATCAACAAAGAGGTATACATGGACAAGGTAAAAGGCAAGAGCCCTTCTCCTAGCCACCTCCGAAACATTGGCATCCAATCGGTTTGAGAAAATGTTGATGAGAGCCGACATATCCACACCACGAGGAGCCAGAAGAAAGTTGACTTGACTTGTCGACAAACCCAACATTGAACGGAATTTCTCCTTGTAACACAACCGAGTCGGAGGAAGCACCGGAACACAACCCGACCACCCACCAATGCCCCAACTTTTTCGGCAAGAGGACAAATTTTACCTTTCGGGAAGACGAAAATGTGATGTTTTGAAACCCAAAACCGAGAACATGCTTCGAGAAATGAGGATTGCACCTTGACTTGACGAAGCACCAAAAATTGACCAACTCCCATGCAAATGAGTTGATACTTCTCGGGAGGCGACAAATCCCCGCACCATTGTCGCAACGCATTCTCAAAGGCATCCATGAAATATTTTTTGGAAGAAGAAGAAGAAGTTTTGTAGAGATGTTTTCGTGTTTCAGATGATGAAACAATGAAGCACAAACATCACTATTTATATAAAACAATCAGCGCGTTTTTTCAGAGAAAGGGAGAGCTGCTTCCTATCGCCAAGTGGCTCGCGCCTCTTTGGGCCTGTTCTCAGGATCCCCACCTTGAATTGTGCCTTTCAAGTTGTGTTTTCTCCTGACACCTCAAACCTCTTGCCGGAATGCTCGCGCCTCTTTAGGATGGTCCAGGACATTTTGTGTTTCCTCACACTCACATTTTCTTGTTTTCGCGTTTAACGAAATCCGACACGGTTTCCATTACGCAGCTTTAAACATACAGATTTTTATTTCTTTTTTAAGGAGGATAGGCTAGTCTCCCTAATCCGCGACGGATCGTTTCCATGTCAGCCGAAATTCCGAATTTTTTTTCGCTTTTTCGCAATTTTCCCAACAAAAAATAAAAATCGAAAATTGATAACACAACATCAGTTTTCCTCAAAATTCAAGCACTCACAAATTCGAGTGTTGATCTCACAAAAGTTAAATCAAATACACTCGCAAAAATCTATTCTAAAATTAACCCCTGGCGGTTTGAGTTTGAATTTTTTCGAGTCACAAATCAATTTCAACAATTTCAATGCAATTAAATTCAAGACACAAGTTAATTGCTAAAATTTTCAAATCAATTTCTTTTTAAGAAGTCTGAATACGAAGCCTCATCGCGGAATTTTTCAAAATATCATTTCAAATTTCAATTTTTAACTTCGTGTCATCGCGGTTAAATTTTGTTTTCAATAAAATGCTTTTTACGTGTTCACGTTTATGCGTATGTGCTACCTGTCGCCTATTTTCTACACTAACGATGCAGGAACTGGTACAAAGCAAAGGTGGAACTAACAGCCGACAGCGCTTCTCCGAAACACAACAGAAAAAGCAAAAAATCACAAAATAAACCACAATCCAAAAACACATATATACAAACCGCCTCACGCAAAATGTAAATGTGTACAAACAAGGGTCCAAGACATGGACAAGCAACTACAACTACTCAGCACCTCCCGTCGGACCAGTCTCGGTCTCACGAGGAGTCGCGGGAAAGGCAGACACCACCATCTGCTCAGGCTCCCTCTCCGGAGAACTCTCCAGCATCTCGTACTCCATCGTGATGCGAAGCTCCTCCGCCGCAGCCACTTGAGCCCTGAGGGAAGCAATCTACGCATCTCGGCTCCGCAACGTGTCCTCACGATGCCTCAACTCCTGGTCTTGACTGGTGATTGCCAACCCCTGGGCCTCAATCGTCGACCTGGCTATGTCCAACTCAGCACGGACCCGAGCAAGCTCCGTCGGTTCCGCAGTACCCTTCAAAACACAATACAGATCATTAAGATCTAAAAACGTGAAATGCAACACAAAATACACAAAAACAACATACAAAAAGTACCTAAGCAAGCCGAGCCTCCCTCGCAGCCAGGTCACCAGCAAGTGCCTGTAATACCCGCCCTTTTAGGGACCCTTTGACCAGCGTTGACTGACCTTAGGAGCGGGAATAGTTCTTAGAAGTACGTGCCAAAGCTATCTTGGGTTACGAGTTATGAGTGGTACTCGATAGATTAGAGGCTACTCGATCGAGTAGCTTGGTTACTCGATCGAGTAGGGGGTTACTCGATCGAGTGTGTGTGGTACTCGATCGAGTATCGAGTTTTCAGCGAGGGTTTTTAATCGCGTTTTGTTAAAACCGCAAATCATTTCCGCCTCATTCCTCCTATCCTTCAGTCGCCTCTCTCCCTTCCCTTCACCATAAAACCTTCATGGAAGCCTTTTGAAGGTCCTTGGGCCTTAGGAGAGCATAGTTTGAGTCGGGTAGCGGTCTTTTGCCTTAGGAAGGCCTAGTTAAGGCCCCTATTTCTTTATCTTAGTTATGATTGTTGGTGGTGGATGTTGGTAGTTGTTGGTTGTTAGAACCTTTTATTTTTCGGATTTGTATGCTTGGCCATAAGGCCGGATTTACTACTTGACTTTGTTGCAGGATTTTATGAGTCGGGAGGTCATTCCAACTCAAGTTATGTGACGATTTTGTATATATATATGTGTGGTTATGGCAGGTTTCCCAAGAATTTCAACTTATAGGTACTCGACAGAGTACCCTGAACTCGATCGAGTAGCTATAGGTGTGGCAGAAAAGAGACATTCTGATCTCAGGGCTACTCGATCGAGTAGCCAAGACACTCGATCGAGTAGCAGGGCACTCGATCGAGTACCACTACATACTCGATCGAGTAGCACTGTTACAGGAAGTTTTTATAAATTAAAAGTGTTCAATTGTTTTATAATTGCAAGTTTGATGTTTAATGTAGTTATTAGTGTGTAGTAACACCTTTGAACCGTTAATTTCATATGTTGGAAGTCGTGCTTCAGTTTTATATACATTTTTGTCACAAATAGTGAAGTGGTGATGGTTTCTTGTTACTTTAATATCAAATCCGCCATATTACGATCTATTCATCGGAGTACACCTTTTCATACGCTTGTGCATACGATATTAACGTGATTTATCGACGGCGGCTAGTTATTCCGGTGGTTTGTGTATGATTTCTAATTTAACGAGTATAGGCTTAGTGAGTAATGTCCATAATAAATAATATGGTTCTAATTCATGTTATGATACAAGTAATAGGTAATATGTGTGGTAATTTTGGGGGTGAACTTCGGGGAAGAAGTTCCTTTTTAGAGGGGAAGAGTAATGTCGCAAAATAAAAAGGCTGATTTTGAAGTTATGTTGTTATTCGTTTATAATGTTTTGTTGCTTAATTACAAAATTTTCTAGTACTTTGATCACATTGCTTATATGAAGTGTAAATGGTTACATTAGTTCATTGAAGTGAATGTGATAGTATGTTTTAAAGGACGGTCATAAAGAGATAGTTGTGGTGCAATGTGTCGTAATAGAATCGCGTTGTTGAGTAACATGGTGGTATTAGTTGTGCAGCGTGAAGTTCTTATGAGATATGCTTCGGGTTGATAGTTGTTACCATATGATGGGTGATCGTTGTTTGTGCTGGGTTCGTATTGCGAGGTTGATGTTTTATATATGATAGTTTGTAAGAGTGGATGTATACATATAGAGTGACAATTGATAATGATGATGTTTATATGATAGCTGTGAGAGTCGATATGAATAAAGTGTTAGATAATGATAATATGATGACATGGGGGATGGCGTTTCAGGGAAGTAGGTGATTAGTGTCGAAAGAATAGTGATGTCGTGTCTTGTGCGTTGAGTTAGGTGAGTTGAATTTCGGGGACGAAGTTTTTTTTAAGGGGGGAAGACTGTAATACCCGCCGTTTTAGGGACCCTTTGACCAGCGTTGATTGACCTTGGGAGCGGGAATAGTTCTTAGAAGTACGTGCCAAAGCTATCTTGGGTTACGAGTTATTAGTGGTACTCGATAGAGTAGAGGCTACTCGATCGAGTAGCGTGGTTACTCGATCGGGTAGGGGGTTACTCGATCGAGTGTGTGTGGTACTCGATCGAGTATCGAGTTTTCAGCGAGGGTTTTTAATCGCGTTTTGTTAAAACCGCAAATCATTTCCGCCTCATTCTTCCTATCCTTCAGTCGCCTCTCTCCCTTCCCTTCACCATAAAACCTCCATGGAAGCCTTTTGAAGGTCCTTGTGCCTTAGGAGAGCATAGTTTGAGTCGGGTAGCGGTCTTTTGCCGGATTTCTCTTTATAGGTATGTCATCATCATCATCCGTATCTTTGTCTTTACAGTTAGGGTTTGATTGGTAGTAATAGATGTTGTGTTGTGGTTATAGGCTTTGCTTGATTGCTGGATATGTCATATGTTGGCTCGGATTGGTTGCAGTTGCTTAAAGGTAGGTTCGCCTACTCAGTTTCTGTAGATGGTCTAGTGGGTCGGTTGTTGTGGTTGTATTGTGGTTGTTGTGTGTTGTCGTATTCGTATTGACGGTTGTTGTTGATGTTGTATTGTGATTGCTGATTGTTTGTCTCTGGTTCTCGAGATGCGTTCTCGGCTGAGTGGAGTCACTTGCGGGAGTGGCTTCACGCCCTAGTTTCGCCCTTCGTGGAACCCGCCACGGAAGGGGATGTGCACATTACTGGGACAAGGTTATTGCTCGGTATGATGAGCGGGGATTTGGTGGGTACGGCTGCGGTCCCCCACTGGCAGGTCTGGTCCAGTGGACAGTCGGTGACGGAGATTGATCGGTGTGGGTGTGCTTGTGTGTGGTTGATTGTGTTACATTGAGTTGCTAGATGTTGTTGGCTTTGTTGTGTTTTATCTCAGTACTGACCTGGTGTGGTTGTTTTGTTGTTTATGTGTCTGCCGTGATCCCTTATGGTGAGCAGTCTGTCTTAGCAGGTGTTGATACCGTTGATAGCTGGAGTCCGGGCAGGGATGAGTCTTCACGAGATTTGATAGTTGTAGTGAGTAGTCTTTGAGTTGTATCTTTCATGTTATCAGTTGGTTTTAAATCCCTTGTAATATAACATAATAGTCCTTTTATCGACGTTTGATTATTACTGTCCTCGGGCAACCGAGATGGTAATGCCCTTATATGCTAAGGAAGGCCTAGTTAAGGCTCCTCTGAATATGGGGGTGTTACAGTGCCCTCCACCGGTTAGCCATCCGCCACAAAGCCTGATGACTAGCGGTCGTCACCTACAACCAAGAATGTCCTTCAATACAATGCAAGGCAAAACATAAATGAGGAAAAATATTTGAATCACGAACTTACCCTCAGAACACTCAACCTCCACTCCATGGCGACGTCGGTCACCTCAGTGACCGCAGGCTCTGGCAGGTGCAGTTGTAGCTCCTCACCGCCCGGCCCCTGAAAGGTGGTCTCCGCCGGAAAAACTAGGGGCTGAGTCCTCATCAACGCATCGACCACCAGCAATATGGGTGTACATCAAAGGTAACAAACCCTCCTATCAAAAGAGGAAATGAAAACAAAAGAACAGAGGAAAACACACCTCGATAGGGTACCATGCAAGCCTCGACAATCGGAAGGTGTCATAGTCGACCTCCCGCCGCAACAGCTCCTCACCTCCCTGACCGTGAAGGTGCTCCTCGACCTCGTCGGGTCTCGACTCCTGGAACAACACCCTAGGCGGATCGACCGGTACCACGAAAGTTTCAGTAGAGCACTGACGAGCTAAACGCTCGCCGAGGTACCAAACCGGCTCGATCACCATCTCAAGGTACAAACACTGGGAGCTGCGAGGCCGCAAACGCTCTTTGAGAGTGGTCGGCACCTCTGTGTAGTGCTCCCAAGGTCGCCCGACAAACTGCACTCAAGGCAAAGCTAATCAACCAACTGGGGGCTTCCTATGCTACCTAGTCATCCTATCTCTATCTATTTCTACAAAGAAGAAGGAGTAAGGAACAGCTACTTTCGTCAGCAACTCGAAGGGTGTTCACACGACGCCTGCAGTCCTCGTAAGTCGACTTAATCGACTTCTTCCGAGCCACCGTCCAAGCCCTCACGGTAGGGTAAGCCGAAGGGACACCATCAGTGGTCCCCGGACGCAGAGGGATAAAGTAAGAATACAACCAAGCCTGTAACCAAACACAACAAACACGAATCAACCAATCTTTCAAAAATTGCCAAAATCAAAATCAAAATCAGAGTCAAACTCAAAACTACAAAAACTGTTATGGTCGGTCCGCTTTGAGCTTAGATTTCGGTTACTTGTCGTTAGGAGCACCTAGACCAAAACAATATTTATAACTTCACAAACAACTCTACTATTAGTAAAGAGGCAAGTAAAGGTCGGATCCCAAGGGACGGGTATTGATGTAGGATTTTCGATTGCAAGTAGTGGTGTCTAGGGGTGTCACAATTTGGGTTGAGATAAGAAGATCACTAAACTAAATAACAATAAAAGTAAACAAGCAAGATGACTAAAATGAGATGTAAATAATTGATTAAAAGCACTAGGGTGTCATGGGTACATAGGGGATTCATGGGAATTGATCATACAAACATATTCTCAAATTATAAGCAAGTAATTATTGTTGTGATAGGATCGACTTGATTTATATCTTACAATCCTAGGAAGGTTTGGGTCTCGGAGCCGAATCGATTAGATTGTACAACACCTGCAACTCGACATAATCCTCCCTACTCAACTATGTGCATGGTCTAATGAGACTCGAGTTGGTTTATATCTTACAAGTCTCATTGAAAAGGTAAGTGATGGGTAAAAAATGCAAGGATTCATAGGCTCGCATTTCATCAAACATAACATGTGCATAAGTTGAGATCACAACAAGCAAGCAAATAAATTATGTGAACATATTAAATTAAGCATGAATCATTCCCCCATGTTGGTTTCCCCTAATTCCCCATTAACCCTAGTTAAGGAAACTACTCACTCATTATCAAGTTTAACATGTTAACAAGGTTGTCAAACATATTAACAAAGCAAAACATGATGAATAAATGAAGATGATTAAGGGATTAAGAGAATTATACCTAATGATGATTCCAAAATAATAATGCAAAAGAATAATATAAGTACTTGATGATTGATTGAAGGTTGTCAATCCTCCAAATAAACCCAAATAATATTCAATTACCCAGAATAAAGGATGAACAATAGAGAAATTAAGGAAATGAGATTTGTATTAATACTTGATTAAAAGTTGATTACAGGATTAAAGAGAGATTAGAATAATATAGACTATACTAAAGATTGATAAGAAGAACATGATAATCTAATTAGACTAATGGGGTATTTATAGTGGGGATTAGGTGCACAAATTAGGGTTACTAAGGGCTTAAATGACGATTAAGTCCTTGAGGAATCGCTCCTCTGAAGAAAAGATGCAGGTCTCCTTTTAGCTAGTCTTTCAAAAATATGCACATCTCGAATGGAGAAAGAAGAGGACGTGTTGCACTGGAGGACAATCCGAGCATCCAAAAGGTCGGGACGAGCGGATTGTGTAGGCGGTGGACGAGCGGCCTGGCAGCTTGGACGCTCGGATTGTGGAGCTTCTGGACGAGCATCCCGATAGGTGAGACGCTCGGATCCTAGTCCAGCATGCCATTTCTTCATTTCTTCTTTTCTTTTTCTAATAATCCTCCGGGATTTTGTCGGAGATGCAAGGATCTTCTTCATCATTGCCCATCTACTACATTATGTACAAATGCCTTCTAGTCTTGTCTTGTCTTTGATGCTTGGTCATTAGATTCGATCAATTTAGCTCTACTTTGTCATGAAAATGCAAGGTTTGCACTCCTCTCCTACCAAGGAAACAAAACCTCAAAGAATATGCAAAACAAAGGACTAAAGATAGTAAATGACCCAAATATGCACTAAAAAGCATAGGAACGAGGCTAATTCGGGGACTAAATATGCTCAAATATTAATCACATCAAATATCCCCGAACCGAACCTTTACTCGTCCCGAGTAAAGAGGTGACAAAAACTTGGACCCTTATTTAAACTAACCTACTCATATAGCCGATATGAGACAATTAGCGGGTCTCACTTCGCCCCTTCAGCTCACAACAAGACAACCATGAGGTAGGATGCCTTCTTGCAAGGCAAGGTGGGTCTTGCCAAAATGGCGACACATCCAATCATTAAAGCACACAAAATCAAGTAATGGATGCATCTACAAAAAGAATAGCCACTTTCCTGATCTAAGTGGCAGAAATTATCTAAAGGGGAAGCAATCTAAGGGTACACACTCCTTCATAGATACGGTTTCTTCAAACTACTAAGCCTATAAGGATACCAATAAATAACCTCCAAGTTGTGTCAAGCTAGGGTACCTTTGTCCTCAATCGTTAAATGCTTTTGTCAAGAATAGACTCCCTATGGTGTTAGAAACACTAGAGGATCGCGGAATTCCCCTTCTTGCCTAGACAAGAAGAAGGGTCGTCCCCTCTCTACCATGCACAAAAATGGATACGATGGATAAAGGGATCAATAGTATTTGAGTTTCATTTGGGAGTTTGCTTTGTTGTTGTTTTTCCCCCCCAATTTCTTGTGGCATATAACTTTTGAGAACACTTTCTTTTTGCCATTTCTTTTGATGTTTGGCATTTCGATACTTGACAACTTTCAACTTTTGGCATTTTCTTTTCGATCATTTTCAAAGTCACCCCATTTGTAGGGAGGGTGCTTATAGGAGTCTATTTTTGCCCCTCTTTTCTTTTGATGCAATTTTGCAAACTTTTTGACATTTCATTTCACTTCTTAAACTCAATATTTTGAATTATTTTTGTGCCCATTCCCTTTGATGACAAAATATATGGTAGAACATGGATGAATGATGGTTGCATGGTTTCAAGGGTCACCTTGGAATAAACGGTAGCCAAGGAGTTATCACACCACAAGGTACTCTTGACTAGACCTTAATCCATGGGTCAAAGGATACTAATATGACACATCCTAGAGTGTTTTACAAGTATTCTAACAAGCAAAGTCTTAAGAAGAAAAAGCATCTACTAGGGCCTATATATACTTGTCAAGCTTCCCAAATAGACGGTTTCGCAAAATTTTTTAACATGCAATCTATATGCTATGATGCAACTAACATATATACATCGTAATGCATATGCTTCTACCATCTAGTATGCCAAATAATCTAAATGCATGTCCTAGGTTCACATTGTTTATACCGCATCAATCAAAATAAAGCCACATAGTCATTAACATAAACATGAAAAAGGAGATTGAAAAGATCATGCCATGCGGTCTTCAATATCCTCATGTCTCGGATGTGGCGTAGTCAATCAATGTGAACAAGGATAAACAAACACAATATATACAAGCCTATACTACAAAGGAAATGAACTTGTTTTTGGATTTTCAATTTTACAATTTTTTTGGATTTTTTGAAATTTTTGATTTTTTTGGTTTTTTTGGATTTTGAACAAAAGTTAAGTTAGAATTTCCCATCCCCACACTAGTATGGGCATTGTCCTCAATGGCCAATACGATAGAAAATTATGCAGTGAATATGCATGATTTCTAGACTAAATGCAAACTACACTAAACTACACTACATGATGCATGTGTTTGTGTTATGGCGGAGAGCATAATTTAAATTAGCTCCCAATGCATATGCATGGACTTCCCCTAACCAAGATAGACATTATTTCTAATGTCAAGAATTTCGGGGGAGTTCATGCACATGGAATGCAATGCATGAAACTTAAAATTTGTCATTTTGGATTTTTCAAGTTGGGAACAATAATAATGAACACCTTAATGAAGCCAAGGTGTTAGTCCTCCGATGTTGCTAGGACTCCTCAAACATAAAACAAATATGGTACAACAAATTATCAAAGCATCAAATTCTTTTCATGAAAATTAAAAAGAGAAGGGATAAAGGAAACTTCACTTACGCTTTGATGGGTGCCTCTTACCCGCTCCATCAAGCTATGAGGAGATCTCTAGAGATCGCCATCATCCCCCTCTAGGTCACTATCCCAAGCTTCTTTGGATGCATCACTCGCATTGAAGTCCATGAACTCATCTCCCTCACTATCGAGTTCCACCGTATCTCCACCACAAGACTTATCACTCCCTTCGCCTTCTTGCCCATTTGCTCCTTCATTGGTCCTTGCCGAGTTCGGGAAGAGAATGTCCATTTGAGCCCAAGAGGGAAACATTCCCTCCTCACTAACCTTCCCTTGTTGAACCAAATGGTGGAATTATGGGTATAGAGCATAGTAGTTATCTACGGCGGCTTCATATTGACGGAGATGTATGTCTTGGAGAATTCCCGTCACAAAATCATCTCGAGGAAGAATTAAAGGGTTAGGGTGATTGTATGGTTGGTATTGAAAAGGGTAGGGAGGTATCTTGATCTTTTCATTTTGTTGTTGTGGCTCATGTTGTTGTTGTTGGGTTTGTGGTGGTGCTTGATTTGTTTGGTTCGGGTTTGTGGGAATGAGGTATGACGGGATTGGGGATAGAGGGCCCCTCCTTGGTGAAATTCTTGGTAAACCGTTCATTGGCAAATAGATAGGATTGCTCCCTTTTGTTATCCATTTGATTCTCTTTTCAAAACCCTCGTGGGTTATCCAATGATGTTGCACAAGAATTAGCTCCTCATTTATCCTTGTATTTTCCGGAAGGGGAGTGTACTAATTGTTCTCATTGAACCTTGGGTGGAAGTTTTTCACGATTCTTGTAATGAGTCCTTCATTGACGATATGCTTCATCCCATCGTCATCCCCATTTTGAAACTTAGCTCATTTTTCAAGGAGTACAAGTGGTGCATTGAAATGATATCCACTTCTTCCTTGGATCTCAAGATATGATTTCATGAATACGAGATCAAGCTCATTCATAATTGCCGGGTCTCGGCGTGCGAGGATAGTTCCGGATAAGAACCGGTAAGTGAGCCTGAGAATAGGGTTTTGGATGTGAAATGCCAAACATTCCTTGATATACAAAAAGTCTCGACCGGTCATGGCTCTCCACAATGGTGCCACACTATACTTCTTTGGTCTTGATGTTCGGGTTGGGGAAACATCCAAACCGAGCACATTTGCAAACTCAACAAGAGTCATCATCCTTGTTACATTTTCCAATCTAAACTCTATGCAAATCGTTTTCTTCAAAGTTGTGATCTTTAAGAAACTTAAGAACTCAAGAACAAGAGGTCGGTAGGTTTGCTCATGTAAGTGAAACAAGGTAGATAGACCGAACAACTCAAAAAGGGCTTCCATTTGATGGTATATTCCAAGCTTTCTTAATGTTTTATGGCATAGAAACTTTTTAGGAAGAATATTCTTACCAAGTAGTCGGTGAAAAAAAAGTCTTTGAACATCGTTCACAAACTCAATGTTGGAAAAATCGTCAAGCTTGGTGAGATCCAAAATCTCTTCATGTTCCCTCCTTAGAGTGTTGATGTGAGAAGTAGATGAGCTTCCCCTCACTCTTGGTCTCCTTCTTTCCCTAGATAAAGATCCTCTTGGTCCCATTCTTGGATTTTAGATTTGGAGATTGATTAGTTGAAGTATGGAGATGCTCTTTGTGAATTAGATCTTGCTTTTAAATTTTTTTGAAACCCTAGAATTTGGGGGTTTTCGTTTTTGTGGGGTGAATGAGTGCTTGAGATATGCTTTGGAGTCATAAGAGAGGGGGTTTTATAATATAAGTGGAAGGAAGGATGAGATGTCACGAATTGTGTGGTGGGGGAGAAATTAAGTTGCGAAAATCGGGAATAAAAGACGCAGGGAGACGAGCAGATTCGTCATCGGGACGCTCGGATTTCTGGGTACTGGGACGAGCGGATTCTTTGGGAGACGCTCGGATTCTCTTACAGCGAGAAATCCTAGATTTTGAAGTAGCCAGGACGAGCGTATACAAGTCGGGATGAGCGTCTTGCAGTAGTAGGACGAGCAAATTCTCCTGGAAACGCTCGGATTCTCTTACAGCGAGAAATTACAGAAATTATTGCTAACGAGACGAGCGGATTTCTGATGCGACGGGCGTCTAGAGCAAGTCGAGCGGATTGGTTTCAGAGAGGCTCGGATTTTGGATAAAAACAAAACAGTTGCTTGTCAACTCTCGTAGGACGAGCGGATTCCCTGTTGGACGCTCGGATTCATTGCTTGGACGGGTGTCTTCATTACGGGACGCTCGAATTTCTCCTGCTTTTCCTTCTCTTTTATAGAAATGTTTCTCCACACTTGAAAACTAGTTCCTTCATTCATCAAAATGATTAGTGACCCTCCCTCACTTATTCTCATGGCAAGAATCATGTTTATGACAGAAATGCAATAAAGTTAAAACTACAAGTAAGAAAGGTTACTATATTTACAAGTGGTGGTTTAGGGAGGACTCCACCAAACTCTCCTTTTGATAATCTTTTCAAGGATGAGGAGGCCCGAGGTAGGTGACCTCGACCTCTCCAATGAATTCTCCCTCATAATATGGCTTCAATCTTTGGCCATTGACCTTGAATTTACTTCCATCTTCCGATTTGATCTCAAAGTCTCCATAGTTTCCTACCTCGGTGATCACATAAGGACCCATCCATCTAGAGTTCAACTTCCCGGGAAAGAGTCGATATCGGGAATTGAATAGAAGGACTTTATCTCCTTTTTGCAAGGCTTTTTGCTTGATTCTCTTGTCAAGAAGCAACTTTGTCCTTTCCTTGTAGATCTTGGCATTCTCATAAGATTGTAGTCGGAATTCTTCCAACTCTCGAATTTGTATCATCCTCTTTTGACCACTTAATTTGAGATCAAGGTTGAGAGCTTTGATTGCCCAAAAAGGTTTGTATTCTAACTCAATTGGCAAGGGGCATGCCTTCCCATAGACAAGTTTGTAAAGGGAAGCTCCTATGGGAGTCTTATAGGCCGTCCTATAAGCCCAAAGAGCGTCATCAAGCTTCATGCTCCAATCTTTACGGGTCTTATTGACAACTTTCTCAAGAATTTGCTTGATCTCTCTATTTGAGACTTCAACTTGACCGCTTGTTTGAGGATGGTATCCCAAACCGGTTCTATGTTGAACGCCATATTTGGTCAAAAGAGATGTGAGCTTCTTTTCGTGAAAATGTGTTCCTCCATCACTTATAATTGCTCTAGGGACTCCGAATCTTGGGAAGATTATTTTCTTAAAGAGCTTAGTGACCGTTTTTGCATCATCGGTTGGAGTGGCAATTGCCTCCACCTATTTTGAGACGTACTCTACGGCCACAACGATATATTTGTTTCCTTTGGATGTCACGAACGGCCCTTGGTAGTCAATCCCCCAAACGTCGAAGATCTCCACATCTAGTATGCCCCTTTGTGGCATTTCATTCCTCCAAGAGATATTCCCCGTCCTTTGACAAGCATCACAATGAAGGATGAGTTCCCTTGCATCTTGGAACATCGTAGGCCAAAAGAAGCCCGATTGAAGAATTTTTGCAATGGTTCTCCTTGCTCCATGGTGTCCACCGTAAGGTGATGAGTGGCATCCTTCCAAAATTCCTTGAATTTCCCATTGAGGGATGCACCTTCTGTAGAGCCCATCACTACACTCCTTATAAAGATTTGGGTCATCCCAAAAATACGTCTTTACTTCGAATAAGAACCTCTTCCTTTGGTTGTAGTTTAAGTTTAGAGGGAGTACTCTTCCAACGATATAGTTGGCATAATCGGCAAACCATGGGGTAATATGTCTCTCAAGTTGTGTTTGAATAGCCATCAAGATATCCTCGGAGAAAGAGTCATTATTCGGTGTTTCTCCTTCTTCATCATGAAACTGGATCCTTGACAAGTGATCCGCCACTACATTCTCGGCTCCTTTCTTATCTCTTATTTCCAAGTCGAATTCTTGAAGAAGCAAAATCCATCTCAACAACCTTGGTTTTGCCTCTTTCTTTATCAAGAGATGACGAAGGGCACGGTGATCCGAAAAGACAATCACTTTGGATCCGAGTAAGTAGAAACGGAATTTGTGCAAAGCATAAACAATGGCAAGAACCTCTTTCTCGGTGGTATCATAGTTCACTTGGGAAGAATCAAGAGTCTTTCTTATATAGTAGATAGCATGTAAAGCCCTTCATACCCGTTGGCCAAGAACCGCTCCAACGGCGTAGTTACTAGCATCACACATAATCTCGAACGGTAGTTCCCAATTCGGTGGTTGAATGATCGGTGCCGAGATTAGTGCTTCCTTGATTCTATTAAAGGCTTCAACACACTCATTAGTGAAATGGAATTGGTCATCTTTAAGTAAGACTTGAGTGAGGGGTTTTGCGATTTTTGAGAAATCTTTAATAAAACGGCGATAGAAACCCGCGTGACCGAGAAAACTTCTCACCCCTCTAACATTCACGGGAGGTGGGAGTTTCTCTATCACCTCAACCATAGCTTTATCGACCTCGATGCCCTTTTCCGAGATTAAATGACCCAAAACAATTCCTTCATTGACCATGAAGTGACACTTTTCCCAATTTAAAACGAGACTAACATCTTCATATTTTTGCAATACAAGAGAAAGATTATGCAAGCATGAGTCAAAGTCTTTTCCATAAACACTAAAATCATCCATAAAAACTTCCATTATTGTCTCTAGGTAGTCGGAGAAGACACTCATCATGCATCTTTGAAAAGTAGTGGGGGCATTACACAAGCCAAAAGGCATACTCCTATATGCAAAAGTACCATAAGGGCATGTGAAGGTGGTCTTGTGTTGGTCATCCGGGTGTATAGGGATTTGAAAGAATCCCGAATACCCGTCAAGGTAACAAAAGATATTGTTGGAGGCTAGCCTCTCAAGCATTTGGTCAATGAATGGTAGGGGGAAATGATCCTTTCTTGTCGCGGAATTCAATTTTCGATAGTCAATACACATACGCCAACCGGTGATCTTCCTTGTGGGTATTAGCTCATTCTTTTAGTTTGTCACTACCGTGGTACCTCCTTTCTTAGGTACCACTTGAACGGAGCTAACCCACAAAGAGTCCGATATGGGATATATGATTCCCACATCAAGTAATTTCATAACCTCTCATTTAACAACTTCTTGCATGTGGGGGTTTAATCTCCTTTGAGATTGGATGGTAGGTCTATGGTCCTCCTTAGATGAATTCTATGCATAAAAAGTTGGAACTTATCCCCTTAAGGTCATCTAGACTATAACCTATAGCCTTTTCTTGTTGTTTCAACACATCAAGCAATTTTCCCAATTGGTTTTCATCAAGTTTGGCATTAACAATCACGGGTTTGGTCTTAGATTCATCAAGATAAGAATATTTCAAATTTGGGGGAAGGGGTTTTAAAGTTGGAACTTGTACCTCAGTTTCCTCCATTGAAGGTTCATTGAGAACTTGCTCCATTTCCATTAAACACTCCATTCCCATGGCATATTCAACTTGTTCTTCAAGCTCACTAATCTCATCATACTCTAATTCCATAATAAATCCTTCTTCCTCTTCGGTTTGTATGATGTCCTCTATGATTGCTTGCTCTTGTTCCATAGGTTGTTATGCTTCCACATGGATGTTATGTACTAATTCGGATTACTCATGAGTAAGCACTTTGTTAGCTAGAGCAGCCTCAAGAAGATCTACCTCCAACTCCCAATGCATATTTTTGGCCTCACTTGCTTACAAGGCTTCCAATGCTTGCATGGGGTCTTTGAAGAAAGGTATACTCAAGTGGTCCTCAACAAAACAATCTATAATATCCATCTTGCAAAATATCGAACAACTTGAAAATGATTAGAACAAACCTTGAGGAGGTTTACTTCCCCAAGGCAAAGAAAGACACAACTAATAACAATCAAAGAAAAACAAATCAAGTTAACATCGTCCCCGGCAACGGCGCCATTTTTGGTCGGTCCGCTTTGAGCTTAGATTTCGGTTACTTGTCGTTAGGAGCACCTAGACCAAAACAATATTTATAACTTCACAAACAACTCTACTATTAGTAAAGAAGCAAGTAAAGGTCGGATCACATGGGACGGGTATTGATGTAGGATTTTCGATTCCAAGTAGTGGTGTCTAGGGGTGTCACAATTTGGGTTGAGATAAGAAGATCACTAAACTAAATAGCAATAAAAGTAAACAAGCAAGATGACTAAAATGAGATGTAAACAATTGATTAAAAGCACTAGGATGTCATGCGTTCATAGGGGATTCATGGGAATTGATCATACAAACATATTCTCAAATTATAAGCAAGCAATTATTGTTGTTATAGGATCGAGTTGGTTTATATCTTACAATCCTAGGAAGGTTTGGGTCCCGCAACCGAATCGATTAGATTGTACAACACCTACAAGTCGACTTAATCCTCCCTACTCAACTATATGCATGGTCTAATGAGACTCGAGTTGGTTTATATCTTACAAGTCTCATTGAAAAGGTAAGTGATGGGTAAAAAATGCAAGGATTCATAGGCTCGCATTTCATCAAACATAACATGTGCATAAGTTGAGATCACAACAAGCAAGCAAATAAATTATGTGAACATATTAAATTAAGCATGAATCATTCCCCATTTTGGTGTCCCCTAATTCCCCATTAACCCTAGTTACGGAAACTACTCACTCATTATCAAGTTTAACATGTTAACAAGGTTGTCAATAATATTAACAAAGCAAAACATGATGAATAAATGAAGATGATTAAGGGATTAAGAGATTAAGAGAATTATACCTAATGATGATTCCAAAATAATAATGCAAAGAATAATAGAAGTACTTGATGATTGATGGAAGGTTGTCAATCCTCCAAATAAACCCAAATAATCTTCAAATACCCAGAATAAAGGATGAACAATAGAGAAATTAAGGAAATGAGATTTGTATTAATATTTGATTAAAAGTTGATTACAGGATTAAAGAGAGATTAGAATAATATAGACTATACTAAAGATTGATAAGAAGAACATGATAATCTAATTAGACTAATGGGGTACTTATAGTGAGGATTAGGTGCACAAATTAGGCTTACTAAGGGTTTAAATGACGATTAAGTCCTTGAGGAATCGCTCCCCTCAAGAAAAGATGCAGGTTTCCTTTTAGCTAGTCTTTCAAAAATATGTGCATCTCGAATGGAGAAAGAAGAGGACGTGTTGCACTGGAGGACAATCCGAGCGTCCAAAAGGTCGGGACGAGCGGATTGTGTAGGTGGTGGACGAGCGGCCTGGCAGCTTGGACGCTCGGATTGTGGAGCTTCTGGACGAGCGTCCCGATAGGTGAGACGCTCGGATCCTAGTCCAGCGTGCCATTTATTCTTTTCTTCTTCCAACAATCCTTCGGGATTTTGTCGGAGATGCAAGGATCTTCTTCATCATTGCCCATTTACTACATTATGTACAAAGGTCTTCTAGTCTTGTCTTCTCTTTGATGCTTGGTCATTAGATTCGATCAATTTAGTTCTATTTTGCCATGAAAATGCAAGGTTTGCACTCCCCTCCTACCAAGGAAACAAAACCTCAAAGAATATGCAAAAAAAAAAGGACTAAAGATAGTAAATGACCCAAATATGCAGTAAAAAGCATAGGAACGCGGCTAATTCGGGGACTAAATATGCTCAAATATTGATCACATCATGTTCGTATCTTCAAGATGAGGCCGGGACCAACCAAAGCAGGAGCACTACCATCCCCCACTGCCTCCGAACGCAACGTTGCGTGCATGTACCGGGTAAAACTCGCCAAAGCCGGCGTAACCCAGTCAAACTGACCCAAAGTGTCAAGGTCAGCAAGCAGGGGAAGTACCTTGGTCGACAAGCACTCACCCTTGTCACCAATATACGTGGCACCCAAGAAGTACCACAACCACAACCGCGCCTCATGCGCGTAAGCTCTAGCCTCAGCCTCCGGACTCGCCAACGGCGCTGAAGCGTAACCCACCGCTCTCCCTCTGAAGTGGTCTCTCACATACGAGCTCGCGATCAGGTACGTAGTAACGTCAGAAGGCTTGGGCAAAACAGCCCCGATCAGACGAGTCACCGCAGGAGAAGACACCCTCTCCGGTGTCTCCGGGAACTCAACAGGCATCTCGCCACACGGGAGGCCGGATATCATGGCAAAATCCTCTAAGGTCACACCGACCTCCCCGAACTCCATATGGAACGACGACGTCGTATCCCAGTACCGATCCAACATGGCACGAATCCGACACAGGTTCGACCTAATCGAAGACCTGTGAATGTCCCGCCAAGCAGCCACCAACGGCCCAAAAGCCGACTTCTCTATCAACGCCCTCATACCGGCTCGGAGAATGTCGTAGAATCCCAGACAGGTAGTGAAACCTGAGGAAGTCCTCATGGTGCCAATCTCCTAAAATCAAAAACAAACAACGTCAGAACACCGATTCAGGTCTGACACTTCAAAAGCGACGAAAATTCAATCAAGTGACACAACATACCAGGCCCTCATGCGCACGGTAGGAAATGTGTCTGTCCAGTCGAAGCAACAACTGGCTACCGTCGAAGCCCTCGGCCCAAGCAGGTTCCGCCCGCAGGTTCAACCCCTGCGGGGCCGTAACCCGTATAACGTCCCAACCCGCGATGTGGGCGTCGTCCTCAACCGTCTCCGCCCTCCGTCTCTTCTGACCCCGAGACTCAAATGACGGATATGAAGCATCTCGACGACCCTAACGACGTTCTATAACGTCCGTCTAGTCGGCCGAGGAGCCCTACTCCTCCTGGTAACCCTCCTCCCAGAGGTACCAGCCTCAGACCCTGTCTGAGCTCTCTCAACATGAGCAGCCTCAACAACAGGCTCCTCCTGAGCCCCAACAGCTCCCTCAGAACCAGCTGCCCCAATAACGGGCCCCTCACGAACCTTCGTGGCTCTCTTAGCCCTAACAGCCTCCTCGGAGGGCCCCTCCTCCTTAGAAGCGTCCTCCACTGTCACGTCAGGCGCACTGGCAGGAGTACTAACTGGCGTTGTCCCAAACAGGTCCTCTAAAGTCACAGCAAGGGACCCGGTAGGTCCCGAACACTCTCATGTAATCAAATAACGTCAGCCAAAATTTCGGCATTACGACGGCGTAAAATGGACAAATCCAAAAAAAAAACCCGCAATACAGAACAAGGGCAGTCCCGCCCAAACCCAACCAAACAAATACAATTCACAACAAAAGCGCACAAAAAACGGCTCGCCCTTCTTTTCAAACAAAAGACGAGTCAAAACAACAACAACAAATACGGCACCTCGAGACCCACATGAGGTCCGCCATCAACCCAAAATATGTTCCCAGCGCAATGGGGTAATTCTTACGGCTCGAAAAGGCAATTTTACGCCAATTTGAGCACAAACAGGTCAAAATTTCAAAATACGACCACAATGAGGCAACGTGATTTTACCACGTGTCAAAGCGACCTAAACTACCAATAAGGTCCATTTCAAGACAAACTGACTCAATTCAAGCCCGGACAGGGGCTTATTTCGTCAGACAGGAGACCGCTTAAAAAGCGAAGATTCCAATTTTTGCCCACAACACCCGACAAAGGTCCACAATGGAAAACACAGTCTTTCCCGACTACAAGACCACCTAGTGGGACCCATTACCCAAGCAAATAAACTTGGCATTGTGAAATGAGACGGTTTCTTCGCCTCACTCACATTTTTTGGGCATAAGGGACGGAAACGGGGACCAAAATGCAAACTAAAAGCACCCCTATACTCCTAAACAGGTTCCTAACCTAATGCAATCATCAATTTCACTCGAAAAGGGGTAAATCAAAAACGCCCAAATCGATTTTTAAGGGTACAAAATTCCGCACTAATTCAATCAATCAAAAGACCAACAAACTCAAATGGATTCAAGAGGAAATACATACCTTAAGATGACATGTTGACAATGGCACGAACTGGAGTGAGCAAGAAGACCAACAATGGCGGTTTTTGTTTGTTTTGTCGAGAGGATAAAGAAGACAAAATGTGAATGGCGAGCAAACCAATCTCGCGTCTTTTACAGAAAAATAGGGAAGCACCCTTACCTCGCCAAGTAGCTCGCGCCTTAACAGGGTGTTCCCTGCTTTATTCAGCGAAATTTTAGGCTTTAGCCCAATTTCCCATAACAAACCTCAAATTCAAACGACGGCAATTAAAACCGTCATTTCAAAATAATAGTGAAAATTCAAAATTCACTATTTCTTCAAAATTCAAATGACGGCAATTAAAACCGTCATTTTCAAAAATAATAGTGAAAATTCAAAATTCACTATTTCTACAACAGTAATAGTGTAAAATTCAAAATTCACTATTCAAACGTCGGCAATTAAAACCGTCATTTCAACAATAATACTGAAAATTCAAAATTCACTATTCCTTCAAATTTCAAAAAACGGCGATGAAAACCGCCATTTCAACTTCAAAAATAATAGTGAAAACTCAAAATTCACTATTTTCTTCACATGTCAACGGCGGCAACATAAACCGTCACTTCAAAAATAATAGTGAAAATTCAAATTCACTATTTCTTCAAATTTCAATGGCAGCAACATAAACCGTCACTTCAAAAGCGCATCCAACGCTGCTATTCTAACGGTCGATCAACCGACCCCACCATGGCTGGCGAGCCTTACAACGCACCGCGGCTGGCGAGCCCTCCTCATAAACGCACAATGGCTGGCGAGCCTTACAACGCACCGCGGCTGGCGAGCCCTCCACATATACGCACCATGGTTGGCGAGCCATACAACACACCGCGGCTGGCGATCCCTCCTCATGTACGCACCATGGCTGGCGAGCCTTACAATGCACCGCGGCTGGCGAGCCCTCCTCATATACGCACCATGGCTGGCGAGCCTTACAACGCACCGCGGCTGGCGAGCCGTCCTCATATACGCACCATGGCTGGCGAGCCCTCCTCTTGTACGCACCATGGCTGGCGAGCCCTCCTCATGAACGCACCATGGCTGGCGAGCCTTACAACGCAGCGAGGCTGGCGAGCCCTCCTCATATACGCACCATGGCTGGCGATCCTTACAATGCACCGCGGCTGGCTAGCCCTCCTCATATACGCACAATGGCTACCAAGCACTAAAATGCACCGCGGCTGGCGAGCCCTCCTCACATACGCACGATAGCTGGCGTGCCTTACAACGCACCACGGTTGGCGAGCCCTCCTCATGTACGCACCATGGCTGGCGAGCCTTACAACACACCGCGGCTGGCGAGCCCTCCTCATATACGCACCATGGCTGGCGAGCCTTACAACGCACCGCGGCTGGCGAGCCCTCCTTATATACGCACTATGGATGGCGAGCCTTACAACGCACCGCGGCTGGCGAGCCCTCCTCATATACGCACCTTGGCTGGCCAACCTTGTAACGCACCGCGGCTGGCGAGCTCTCCTCGTGTACGCACCATGGCTGGCGACCCTTACAACGCACCGCGGCTGGCGACCCCTCCTCATGTACGCACCATGCCTGGAAAGCCTTACAGCGCACCGCGGCTGGCGAGCCCTCCTCATATACGCACCATGGCTGGCGAGCCTTACAACGCACCGTGGCTGGCGAGCCCTCCTCATGTACGTACCATGGCTGGCGAGCCTTACAACGCAATGCAGCTGGCGAGCCCTCCTCATATACGCACCATGGCTGGAGAGCCTTACAACGCACCGTGGCTGGCGAGCCCTTCTCATATACGTACCATGGTTGGCGAGCCTTACAACGCACCTTGGCTGGCGAGCCTTACTACGCACCATGGCTGGCGAGCCTTACTACGCACCATAGCTGGCGAGCCTTACTACGCACCATGGCTGGCGAGCCTTTATCCACGAGCAAGATACAACACGAGGACGTATTCCGAAGATGCCTCGAATACGACTCCCTACCAAAGCTGGCGAGCCTTTGTCCGCAAACACGCAATGACATATCCGAAGATGCCTCCGGTATGACTCCTTCTTATGGCTGGTGAGCTTTTGTACGTAGTCTAACGGACTTTAAACAACCCGCACGGACAGTCGACATACCTAAACTGTTCCCGACGACAGGTTCCTGGTTTGTACCGTCGAGTCGCCTTGGCGTCGCCCTTCCCAACGGCAGGTCCTTCGCTCGAATCCTTTCGAGCCACCTCGACGTCGCTTGGGTCTCCAGATTGTAATCTTCGATTGACCTGGGGGCTTTACTTTGACTTTCGCCCTGTCCAAGCCTCAGTCAAAGTGGGGGCTCTGTAGATACCTTGTATCTGCTGAGACTCCAACAAACACCCAATGATTATCGGACTATAACATGCTTTGGAATCGCAGCGTTTGATCAACAGTTTGTGTACAACTTTATGTTGAAAAGCTTAAACCGATTTCGAAAATAAAACATTTCAAATCTTTTCAAAAGTACATGTAGTGTTTAATGCATGACGACGGAGTCGCAATGACACTAACTAGAGTCAAAACCGACACCGGACCAAAAACCGACTCAAATTTCAAATCCCGACTCCAACAACGAGATAAACCGAGTTAAACATAAAAAACAAACCATTCAAATGCTTCCATGTTAAGATTTCCCGGGATCGTGAATGGTCAAGTACCAAAAATGTGCATACAAAACTTAGGATAGAACAAATCATGATTGCATTTGTGTGAAAGCGACAAGACACCTTTAAGACATGCGACGTGGCTCGTGCCTCTTTGAGTAGTCCAGGTGGCCACGTCGCTCAAAACTCACACAACCACTCATTCTCCTATAAATACCCCTCAAATGCCACCATTTCAGAACTTACGCGAGTGTCTGCCCCCTCTTTTCTCCCTTCAAATTCTCGACTCGACTTCCTAAGTCACAATCCGACACGTGTTTACGACCTACCGATCGTAAACGCAAGCCTTACACATTTTTTGGTACCGTAATCGTGCATTAAATCACTTGACCGACCATTTCGACCACTAGACCATGACTAAACTTAATAAAACACTCTTTTTACTTACTAAAACGGTTTTAAACCAAGTCTTTTCCGACCAAACGAGTTGATACACTTACGTCGGTTTCTCGCCAAAAGCCAATCATGTAAGTATGACGGTGTAAAAATCTTCTTTTATCATATTTTCACTTGTTTCATGACTATAACATGCTAAATCATGCATAACATGGTCCAAAACATGGGTAGAATGAGTCAAAACTGGATTTTTTGGTTGAGGCAGAGGCTACTTACATACCACATAGGCTCGCGCCTAAAGCACCCTGCCCAGCGTTAAGTCCAATCCTTGTTTGGTCTCTTCTTTTCCTTTATTTTTATTTGATATTTGTAATCGGTTTTTACCATTTCAAGTATTTTCAAACCATTTTTACAAGTTTTTAACCATAAAACATTTTTCACCCTTGGTCCTTAATACCATGACGGTTTAATCCGTGTTTCGTTGATAATATTTGGTTAATTACATTTAAAAGGTTTTTTAAAGCCTTTTATTTCATTTCTTTACATTTTGGAAGGTATTTTAAAGCCTTTTATCATTTCTTTACATTTTCAAAATAAATGTATTAGTCACCAATACAAAGTCATCCTTGGTTCTACATACCATGTCGGATTTTTACCCGAGTACGATGATGAATATTGACTAATTATATTCAAATGAACTTAAAACAATTAGTTCATAATCATTTTCAAAACTATTCATGTCAATCTTGCAAAGTCGAACACGACTTCGAATATCGTCAAAACAATGACGATTATTCAAGTCTCATTCTTCAAATCAACACAAAAGCGCCCTAAACGGCCTTTTCAAAACAAAACGGGTCAAATACCCATTTTTCAACACGTTTTATAAACATTTTTCAATGATCAGAACACGTCATATACCGTTGACTGACCCCCGCCTAAACATGCCACTTCTTTTTCTATTTTCAAACCAGGGGAGACCCCCTTACATCGCCAATAGGCTCGCGCCTCTTCTGGCTGCCTGATGAAGGGTCTGTTCCCCTTCCATTATTGGTTTAGGACGATCCCGACTCCGGCTAACCCGGATATAGGACGAATCAGATGACTAATTTGCCCATTCAAAAATCATATTTGCAAAATGTCTTACTAAGACAAATAGATCACGTTATGCACCATAAACCTAACTACGTAAATGGATGTTTAATTTCCGTCTTGCATGCAAATCAACCATAAATCCAACTCGACATCTTATACATGATACTTGGATTAAATCAACTGACTTAGAAAACTCTCACATGCTAGGTTTAAACTATTGGATGCGCATTCATGCACTTAAACCGTTTTATCAACTTCTGCATTAAACCAACCAAGATCGATCGAGAGAGCTCTACACGGCGGGATTGGGTGTCTGATTAAAGGGCTTCCCAATACGTACCTTCACCTCTTACTCAGAAACTTTGGATAGTGGATGGCCTTATCCAGGGCGTACGAGAGTCATTGTAGAGATATGATGCTAAAGAGGGACGATTCCTTATCTTTAGTAACTATGTCAAACACTGCTTTGTTCTTCGTTTGACCGAGGTATAAAGTGGATTCGAATGGGTTCCAAGCATCCCACAAATGCTTGGTGGTGACTCCAAACATCTCTAATCGTTTCGAGACCCTTGTCGAGACGAAACCGACCGATCTAAAATGATCCGGTCGAAAGCATTCTTTTACGCCGCCGAGCGTGGCTTTCGAAAGACCACTGTATGACCACAGATCGGCTGGGCGTGCAGGTGGCTATGTCTACAGATAGCGGTAGTTTATAGCTCGTTTTGGCATGACTTGGCCGTGCAGGGCGGGTACTCGACTGAGTAGGGGGTACTCGATCGAGTAACCAGGCACTCGACCTAGTGTTGTTTGTTGTATAAGTAGCAGTAGCTTCTGGTTGTGATCACTCCACCAAGTAATAGAGCATACTCAACCGAGTGAGGCATACTCGACCGAGTATTTTTTTGTGTTTTAACGTTGGCTGCTGGAGTGGAACATCAATCGAGTATGACTACTACTCGACAGAGTAGTCCATACTCGACGGAGTATCTCACCATACTCGGCCGAGTACTTCTTTGGCGGAGGGTCTTGTTTATTTTGAGATGTAGGCTATGTGCTTACGTTTTCTTGCTTTTATCAGTTCAAAATGCCGCCAAAGAGGTCAGCAGGGTATATCCAAGCATCTGAGATTACCACAGATGAGGAAGCCCGTATGATCGAGCAGCAAGAAGAACTCCTAGAGGCTCTTATGAATATGGGTAAGGGGGCTGAGAAACCGGTGGATGCAACCCACCTGAGCACTATCATTGCCCGCTTCAACATATCGACTTATGAGGGCACCGGAGAACCTAAGCTCCTTGATAACTGGCACCGTGAGATGGAGAGTCTCCTTGAGGTTGTGAAGTGTCCGCCGGAGTTGTATGTCGAGCAGGTGGTGTACTACCTGAGGGGTGAGGCTGCAGTTTCGTGGCAGAATGTGAAGAAAGATGTAAGGGTAAACTACAGGGATAAGGGACTCGGTGTTATATTGTGGTCAGGTCTGAAGAGCGATATGAGGGAGCAATTCGTGCCGGAACACATCCGTCACATGTTGATATCCAAGTTTGATTCTTTCACCATATCTGATAACATGACTGTTACGGAGTACTATCACCAGTTCCTTGAGCTATCACGCTACGCAGAGGATATGCAGCTTGGGCAACGGGGTTTGGCTCTTCATTTCGAGAAGGGGTTTGACACCCAAGATCTTGAATAGGTTACCAGCTAAAATAATTACTGACCTTAAAGAGGTATACTCGCGGGCTGGGCAAGCTGAGAGATTGGTGAACTTGGCCAAGGAGGCTAAAGATAGAACCACCACTGAGAAGAGGAAAGCAGAGAGCGAGAGTGGCAATCAGTAGGGCCACAAGAAGAGCAACTATGGGCAGTCTAGGGATTTTTCTGGAGGAGATGGGTTTTCGGGGGATCTCGAGCATGGGGTAGAGATGGTGGTAGGAGTGTTAGTGACAACTCCAGCCTTACTTGCTTCAACTGCGGTGTAGTGGTTTACAAGAGGCACAACTTTACTAGTGCCAAAGTTGGAGGGGTTTTAGGAGCTTGTAGGGAAGTTTTTCTCAGGCTCTGAGCCAGAGTTTTGCTAGCAACAGGCCGTCTGGGTCTTGGGGTAACCCGGGTGGACAGTACAACAACAATGGCTGCTTCAACCACAACAGTGGAGGGTCCTATCAGCGCCCGAACAACAGTGTGACTCAGAACTCGACAGCTAAGCCGACTACTTCAAACAACTCGGCCAAGGGTGGAGGCTAGAAAAATAGTTGGAAGCTCTTTATGATGGGCAAACAGGAAGCTGAGAACGATGGTCATGTAGTTACCGGTACTTTTCTTGTTCATAATGCAGTGTCATTTGTTTTGTTTGATTCAGGGGCAACCCATTCTTTTGTATCTAAAGGTCATGCTTTGTCTATCGGTTTGAGGGAGTTTGAGCTTGTAAAAGATGATGTGTTTATACCTTCTGGAGAGTCGGTGTATTGTGTTAAGTTGTATAGAGATGTGTCCATGTTGGTAGGAGGGGTAGATTTACCGGTTAACTTACTAGAGTTTCCTATGGATGGGTTTGAGGTCATCGTCAGGATGGATTGGTTGGGCAAGTATGATGCTAAGATAGTTTGCCGACAAAAGTAAATGTCTTTAAAGGGTCCTAAGTGTGTCAAAGTGTCTTATAAGGGGTTTGTTGTGAGGCCAAAGTGTAAGTTCATCGTTGTAATGATCTTAAAGTCATGTTTGAGGAAGAAGTGTCCCTTGATTCTTTGCCAAATGAGAGATCGACGCGCGGAGCAGCTGACAGCATCTGATATACATGTGGTTGGAGAGTTTAGTGACATTTTTCCAGATGAGATACCGGGGTTACCACCTAAGATAGATATCGACTTCAATGTGGAGCTTAAATCGGGGACATGTCCTATATCTAAAGCACCATACCGTATGACACCTAAAGAACTGGAAGAGGTGAAGAAACAGATACATGATCTGTTAGACAAGGGGTATATCCAGCCTAGTGTGTCACCATGGGGAGCACCGGTGTTGTTTGTGAAAAAGAAAGATGGGAGCATGAGGCTATGCATCGACTACAGGGAGCTGAATCGTGTCACGGTGAAGAACAGGTATCCTTTGCCAAGGATTGATGATCTTTTTGAACAGCTGAGTGGCGCAAGGGTGTTCTCTAAGATCGATTTGACGTCGGGTTATCACCAGTTGAGGATATCAGATGAGGATATTCCTAAGACAACTTTCCTGTCTCGTTATGGTCACTATGAGTATGTAGTGATGCCTTTTGTTTGACGGATGCACCAGCAGCTTTCATGGATCTTATGAACTGGGATTTTAGTCCGTTCTTGGACAAGTTTGTGGTCGTCTTCATTGATAACATCTTAGTCTACTCTAAGACTAAGAAAGAGAATGAGGAGCGCCTGAGATTAGTTTTGCAGACCTTGCGAGATAATCAACCTTATGCCAAGCTATCCAAGTGCGAGTTTTGGTTAGAGGAAGTGGCTTTTCAGTGTCATGTGATATCTAAAGAGGGTGTGTCGGTGGATCCTAGCAAGATTGAGGCAGTGACCAAGTGGGAATCACCGAAGAATGTTGCTGAGATTCGGAGTTTCTTGTGGCTAGCTGGTTACTACAGGAGTTTCGTGAAAGATTTTTCTATGATAGCGCGGCCTATGACAGCTTTGATAAAGAAATTGACGAGATTTCGATGGGATGAGAGTTTTGAGATGGTTTCCAGACCTTAATGGACCGTTTGACCATAACTCCTATCCTAGCTTTACTTGAGGGAAGTGAGAACTTTGAAGTATACAGCGATGCTTCAAAGAACGGTTTAGGATGTGTTTTAATGCAGAATGGGAAGGTTATAGCTTATGCGTCGAGACTGCTGAAGCCGTATGAGGAGAACTACCCTACTCATGATTTGAAACTGGGTGTAGTTGTTTTTGCTCGTAAGATTTGGAGGCACTATCTCTATGGGGGCAACCTTTATGGTGTTTTCAGATCATAAGAGTCTGAAATATATCTACACTCAGAAAGAGCTTAACATGCGACATAGATGATAGATGAAGCTGATTGGGGACTATGACATGGAGATCATCTATCACGAGGTTAAGGCTAATGTTGTTGCTGATGCTTTGAGTAGGAAGAGTGTTCATTCGTTATGTACATCAATGTCTTTGCTAAAGCCGAAGGATGAGATATCCAAGATGGGGATCCATATGATTCAGAAAGGGGTTACCATCCGGGATTTGACGATCGAGCCAGATTTGTATGAGGATATCAAGAGGAAACAGGAGCTTGATACTAAGATTGTTGGAATATGTGTCCTCCGACAATAATGCGATCACAACTGTTGATCATGATGATCACATGTTTAAATCTCGTTTTAAGAATACATGTGGGATGTAATATTTCTGACGGTCAATGGTCCACACATATCGGTAATGATTGGTGACTAAAGTTTGACATTACTTGTCATGCGGTGGTGGTGATCGATTGATCCCCTTAGGTCATACCTATAGGGAAATACTCTTAATTGATTATTTAATTAATCGTATGCCGATACGAGTTAATTAAATTGCTTAAAATTGACGGGTGATTTGTGAGTTAAGTTTACGTGTCTTATTGTAATTTTATTAAATGAGATACGGTCTAAGTAATCGAATTGTTTTATTACTTGGATAAAATTATTGTTTACGAAACAATTGATATTGAATTAAGATTGAATGAATGATTTATTATAAATACAAGATGTTGTGATTTATAATTGACAAACCATTTTGGTACAAGTAATTACGAATTACTAGTCGATTTTGTATATGACATATTTTATGAGTATGTTGATTTTTAATATGTTAAAAATACATTACAATTTCATATGTCAAGTAACATGTCACATATGTTACAATTGACAAATGACAAAATAAAATGGACCATCCATTTTATGTTGAATGTGCCGAAATAATGGAGGGTGTGTAAGATATATATTGTGTTTTTATCATAAGTGGAAAACACAATGATTATATCTTACTAGTAGCCATGCAAACCTAGCTTTTGAGAAGAGCAAAAATATAAGGCATTGGGCATGCTACCCAAGACCATCTTTTTCGGCCACCCATAAGAAAAAGAGAAAGTTTTTTTTCTCTTCTTTAATCTATTATTCATTTTAGTCTAAAAAAATTAGTTCTTCTCTCTAGTTTTTGAGATGATGCTTAAGAGCAAAAATAAACTCTCACATAATCCCTCTTGAACCGAAATTTCAAGAGCAAAAATAACATTTTTGTGTCAAATTTAAGTATGATTAATATTATTACTAGATCATAATAATATTGGTTTTAAGGGTGTTCCTTGGGTATATGCTTTTGGGAGAGATTCTAAACTTGAATCTTGTTCATCCATATAAAGAAAGCTCAAGAAGAAGTAAGAAGGAGATCTTACTTGTGCCCTTTGATCCGAAATCTCAATGTAAGAATGACAATTTCTTCTCTATATTTATTTATGTTTGCATGCATAAGATCTAATTAATGTTATGACTAAATTAAAGTGAAACATTTATGAATATGTTGAGTGTAATGAGATATAGATTTCTAACAAGCGGTATCAAGAGCCTTAGGTTGTTTGTATGCAAATCGGTTATTGTTTTTCCGAGTTATACGATTAACAAATAAAACTTATAAATTTGTGTTTATTATGATATATCAAGAAATCAATCATGCATGTTAAAGTTTCTGGTCCTAAAATTTATTTAGGATATTTTGGTTAATTTATGGATTTTTATTGTTCATTTTATATAATAATGGCATTAAAATGTGATTTTATGATAAAAATGTCATTTTTGGACTAAAATTAGCTAAACTTCGATTTTTCCAGTGGTTTTTGGATATGTTTTCAAATATATTTTCTTATGATGACCTGTAAAGTTTCATAATTGTATGAGTTATATTTCGAATCTGGTCATAGAAATTTAAATGGAAAAAAATTTAAACTCGAAATATGGATTTTTCAAGATAAAGTCAAATTTAAATGAAAAAATAGGTTAATATGAGTTATATTTCGAATCTGGTCATAGAAATTTAGTATGTTGTCACATGAAATTTTAAAAGATGTGTGTAAAATATTTGGCTATAATGATGTCTTTATGCATGATTTATGAATTTTTGATGAAAAATCACAAAAATAGTGACTTTAATTAGTAAAAATTGCTAAAACATACTTCATGACTAAGGACAAACGTCACATGTTGCATATTATCACCTATTTCAGATCTAAAATTGAAAAGTTGATAAAATTAATTTTTCTCATATTTTTATGGTTATATTTGATAAATCCGATAAACCGCAACATTGTTTTTCCTCGATAATTTTCGAAATTTTTAACCTAAATTTTTGAACATTATGAGTGTCATGGTATTTTTCCAGAATGTTCATGAGTTTAAAATTTCAAATTTCAAATTTATTTGAAATTTTTATGATTTATTTGAAGTTTATAGCATTATATTGAAATTTTGAGTCCATTTATGAACAATATTAAGAAATATAAGTTAATTATTGTCAATAATGTTAGTGGAGACTAATTTTGAGTCCTAAGATGGTTAGGGTAATTAACTAATACATAAATATGATTTTATGTAATTATTGTGATTTTTAAAAGGTTAAATCACGCAAATCCGTAAAAACCGATTAATATACGATTTGGCTCCTTAAAGGCGATTTAGCATAAAATTGGGCATGTTCATACATATTATAATGTTGCATTTTATTTATGATTGTCATAATTTTATTTTATGTAATTTTTGAATTATGTAATTTTGCTTAGTATGGCCTTCGTTTTTAATTGGTATTGCCCGAAATGTATGGGAATATCGATTCGGTTGTAATTTATTGTGATCTCGTATCACCGTTTTGTAATTTAATAGATTTATTTTTATTTTAATTACAAATGTATAATAGGAAATTATGTAATTTGTTATGTAATTTATTTATTCCGGAGATCCTTGAAGACGGTGTCACTCGAGAAGGCGATCCATTAAAGACGGTGTTATCTCGATATGCGTGCCAAAAACGAAGTTCAAGGGACCAATGGAGTTGGTTTCCGAATTTGTAATAGTTTATTAGATTTACTATTTTAGGAAGGCCATACCAGGATTTATATTTTATGCTTTGCATTTTATTTATATGTTGCATGCATCGCTAAATCTTCATAACTAAAACATGCATTATCATTTTAATCGAGTATATCGACCGTGTCAATTATAATTATCGTAGTTCACCGCTTTAGTTCACTTAAAGAGTGATAGATAATAAATTGACATGACCTCTCGCTAAAATAAACAATTGAGACTTAGCCTTACCAAAAAGTAGAAACCATGAAAACCTATTTCCTGAGGAAGTGCACTCGGCCACACCGGGGTATAAACCTTGTTACGTAGGGGAAGTGGGTGATAAATGTCTATCCACCAAATTCATGTTGATAAGGGGTGAATCGGCTACACCGTGCCCAAGTTAATGTGGATTTGGATCATGGACACATTTATTCGAAATTTGGGTTGAACTCAACAAAAGTATTGATAAGGGATGAATCGGCTACAGCGTGCCCTTGTCGGATGTGTTTTGGGCTAAAGATAAATGTTAATGTAATTTTATCGACCATGAGTTCTAATGTAGAATCGATTAGAAAGTTAATCCACCGAGTTATATTGATAAGGGATGTATCGGCCACACCGTGCCCAAGTTAATATGAATTTGGATCTTGGAATCATTTATAATAGTTGGGTAGAGGTCACTATGTAAATGTTTTACTTGTTATTTACAAGTATTAATAAAACGATAGATGTTGAGTTTTCCACTATTCCGTTATCATATTGTTCTATTTCTTTACCGCAATTCATATACGATATCATTTCGATTTTTGATTCAAATCTCCATTAAAACATCGTAACTAAAGACAAATATGAATTTTCTTCTAAAACCTCGAATTATCCATTGTAAGGATCTCTTGTGAAGAGTATAGATGGAAGTTATTTGTGATCAAAACGGTTTTTGATTCTTGACTAACATATCTACTTACAATTGTTTCTCATATGCTTAATTGAGTTAAGTACTTTGAAACGTTACATCATTTTGGTAACTAGATTTTTTTGAAATCAAAATTGACCAAAATAACGCAACCACTTTAATGAAAGTTTAAAGACTAAACAATTGAATTGAAGAGTAGTCTTCATGAAATCATTTTGCTTCTCTAAGCAAAGACTCATTGAATTGAGTGGGAGCATTCTCTTAAACCATTAAGAAAAGGACGAAGTTCGAAGAAGTAAAATTAGAATGGAATTGATACAAGGTAATGTTAAAAGTGAAGTTATTGAGAATAACGATACTAAACCTATCAATCCCGACCGATAAAGTTTCCATTTTCTTAATTGTTGGACGCTAGAAAGGAAACTACCCCAAATTATTGAAGAATCAACAAGTTAGTTGTGGGACATCTAATGGGACCTTCTTCTTTAAATGTTTATTTGATTAACATAAATTTTGCTAGTACTACTTCGTCAATATTAGAAACCAGTGGAAGTTTTCATCATTGTATTCGACACATAAGATGATTATAATATGACGACTAGCATCAAATAATGTCGAAAGATAGAGTCATTGTGTAATAAATCTAGTTTAGGGTTTATAGTTGTACTTAATTATGACTATTAAGTGTATAAACTCTAAATAAGAATATAAACTTGTTAAGATACAAAAGAGGTTTCACTTGTGTCACCCTATACACCATGATTTGATGTATGGCTAGCCCATTATCAAGGTGAATATATTGTAAACCAAACTAGAATGATATATCATGTAGATAATGCAAGACTCAAATTGGTAACCCAAGATTGAACCTTAGATTCTGGAATGATGAACGCAAAGAGTTATCGAGTAATCTTGAAACCATTAGATCTTATGGTATATGCGTATCTTGTATTCAAAGCAAGATATCTCGTGCCTTTTCGTTGAAAAGTAGATCGAGGTTGTAAATCATTGATCCAAAATAGGTTGATCATTTTCTTTTACCAACGATTTAAGTTGACGCTAATGTGTTCACTTAATAAGGTAAATAGAGAAATCTTTGAAGAAGTTCAAAGAGTTCAAGGAATCACGATTTAGTCGTGATGGGATTATCAAGTGAAGACTTTGATGCAAGCCAAATGAAATGTGATATAGTATCACAAATTAATCTCTCTTAGCACACATTATGAGATAATGTGTGGTTGGATAAAGAAATCAAACGCTATTCGATATGGCTTGGACTTCGATCAAGTTACTTTGAGTTACTTGATCCTTTTGGGGATTTTATCATTTTGTCTAAATTATTTTTCCACTAAATATAAAACCAATCATATGAGATATGAAATGGTAGGGTACCATGGTTGTAAGTTTTCAAAAGAAACAAATGCTCATTTTTCCTTATTATAATCACGAGTACAACGGGTTTTTTGCTCGTGAAGGTGTCTTTCTAAAATACAAGTTTATTTCTAGAAGACAGAGTGGGAGAAATTATTCAAAGAGCCACAAATAATGTTAATGTTATGTCACAAGAAACTGGTCTTTCTTGGCTACATGAGACGTTTTGTGTAAAACGTTGTTTCTTCCAAACCTAGGAGGTTAAAGTCGTCACTTGTTGAAGATGATGAATTCATGTTACTTTTAAGAAAGTAAAGAGATTAAAACTTACAATAAAATTGTTTGATTCAAGTTGATTACTTCTTAAAAGTAATGAACATATGACTTACATGAGAGTGTTTAAGTCACAACTCAATACAAGGCTTAGAGCCATGAAAATCCGAAATAAAAGGCTTGATTAGTGACAAAGGGTTTTGCACTAATAAAGAGAGATTTCAAAGCTTGATTGGTTGCAAAGTCTATTTGGATTTTCTTAGGAACTGTGTTTCATTATGAGATATATATAGCGAGTGAATCTAAAACCCACTTCTTCATAGAAGGAATATATTCGATACATGTTATGAGTTTTGAAGATTATTACAATCCTAAGATAATGTGAAACTTAAGAGAGGGTCTTAAGTAGGACATCAATGAGTTAGAATCAATGTTTTAATCATGTTATAAAACCTTTCTCGATAAGTCGAGAAGTTGTGTTTATACATGAGGTTTAGTGGGAGTTACGAAAATTTTAATTAGTCTTATATGTGGATGACATATTGATCATTGGGAATGATTTAAGACTTTTGGAGTATTATAATACATCTTAATATCCAGATTTATGGAGATAAATCCTCATAATATTAGCGTCAAATAAGAAGTCTTATGTTGATAAGATTCATGACTAGTTCAATCAAGTTGAACACATTTGATTGATTCTATTTGCTTCCGCTGCCGAATCAATTAAATAGGAAATGATGTATAACACTTCATATACTTTGAGTATGATGAATTGTTTCAAATCGAATTTAAGTAATAGTTACCATGTAAGCCATGAAGATTACCCTTAAGTGCTTGCAGAAGCATTAAGGATGTAATGCAAAGTGTTTTTGATGCAATTTTGTGTAAGGGTGCTACACAAGTGACAATTGACAATTGAGATTGCGCATGGTTTCCAACAAAACCATAATCAAAACACATTAGGATGGTTAAGATACCATTGTGGCTATGTTATTTAAGAAATAGATTTTCTAGAATCGTTCTAGGCAATAAAGAACAATGAGAAATATTTACAATAGAAATTGAGTACACTTGCAATCATGGGATGTGCAAGAGGGATGAGTCCCGCACACTGTGAAAACAGTGGGAGCTATTTTAAGGCAAGAAAGCCTATGTCTAGATTGGATCTAGAAACGTACTCAAAAAGTTTTCTAATGCAAATGTATACATTACGAAAGGAAAACAAGTATGTAGCAAGGTTGAGCAGGGAGTTGCTAAGACCTACTTACAATGCCTATTCATAGGCTTAACATGACGAGTCATGTCATTTCAATTGAATTGAGATGAACAACTACATACAAGATCTAAATTGGATTATAGAATATGAAGTAGTAATCAAGTATTGACTACTCATATGATAATCACATTTGTCGTTCGAGTTTTTAAATCTAAAAACTCCTTTTATACTTTGTTACATCCAAACGGGTTGTGGAGACAATATTGAACCCCGTTAAAGTGAACCCAGATTAACATGGTATTCGCCCATAGTCACTTGTATGAGGTGATGTCTCGAAGTGACTAGAGTGTGATGAGATTGATGGCAAGTTCAAGTGCCATAGAGTCATATGAGATGACTAGTCGATCACATAGGCAGACTGTTAGGAACACTTTGTTGGGCCTTATGACCGCTTATAGAGTTCTGGCAAATTTATATAGCCTGGTCGTGGCGAGAGCTACTATAGTATTCTAATAAGTCGATTCTTTTGACTAAAGACTGTTCGTCTAAGATGGCACAGTTTCAGATTAACTTTGATTTGTGTTACTACGACCTTCGTAAATGGGGTCAAATGGGCATATTTTGGGTTATGATGGTTGTGGCTAGTCGAAGGGAATAAGTGCAATAGGAATTGTCCACCCCTTGTCAGGGTTATAATAATATCTCAGGGCCACTCGAGGAGTAATGAACTGGAAATGCGTGGCCACGCTCGGAAGGTATCTATGGTTGATAATTCCGGTCAATCAGTTATTCTCCAGATCGAGGAAACCACTCTCGATATGATCACTTGCAAGTACGACCTGAAAGACACCCTGCATTGAGTGAGAGATAGTAATAGGACAAGAGAATTGGTGACGCACACTTGTCGAGGAGAAGTGGGAGATTGTTGGAATATGTGTCCTTCGACAATAATGCGATCACAACTGTTGATCATTATGATCACATGTTTAAATCTTCTTTTAAGAATACATGTGGGATGTAATATTTTACAGTCAACTAGTCCACACATATTGGTAATGATTGGCTGACTAGAGTTTGACATTACTGTCGTGCGACGGTGGTGATCAGTTGATCCCCTTAGGTCATACCTATAGGGAAATACTCTTAATTGATTATTTAATTAACCGTATACCGATACGAGTTAATTAAATTGCTTAAAATTGACGAGTGATTTGTTAGTTAAGTTTACGTGTCTTATTGTAATTTTATTAAATGAGATACGGTCTAAGTAATCGAATTGTTTTATTACTTGGATAAAATTATTGTTTACGAAACATTTGGTATTGAATTAAGATTGAATGAATGATTTATTATAAATACAAGATGTTGTAATTTATAATTGATAAACCATTTTGGTACAAATATTACGAATTACTAGTCGATTTTGTATATGACATATTTTATGAGTATGTTGATTTTTAATATGTTAAAAATACATTACTATTTCATATGTCAAGTAACATGTCACATATGTTACAATTGACAAATGACAAAATAAAATGGACCATCCATTTTATGTTGAATGTGCCGAAATAATGGAGGGTGTGTAAGATATATATTGTGTTTTTATCTTAAGTGGAAAACACAATGATTATATCTTACTAGTAGCCATGCAAACCTAGCTTTTGAGAAGAGCAAAAATAAAAGGCATTGGGCATGCTACCCAAGGCCATCTTTTTCGGCCACCCATAAGAAAAGGAGAGAGTTTTTTTCTCTTCTTTAATCTATTATTCATTCTAGTCTAAAAAAATTAGTTCTTCTCTCTAGTTTTTGAGATGATGCTTAAGAGCAAAAATAAACTCTCACATACTCCCTCTTGAACCGAAATTTCAAGAGCAAAAATAACATTTTTGTGTCAAATTTAAGTATGATTAATATTATTACTAGATAATAATAATAATATTGGTTTTAAGGGTGTTCCTTGGGTATATGCTTTTGGGAGAGATTCTAAACTTGAATCTTGTTCATCCATATAAAGAAAGCTCAAGAACAAGTAAGAAGGAGATCTTACTTGTGCCCTTTGATCTGAAATCTCAATGTAAGAATGACGATTTCTTCTCTATATTTATTTATGTTTGCATGCATAAGATCTAATTAATTTTATGACTAAATTAAAGTGAAACATATATGAATATGTTGAGTATAATGAGATATATATTTCTAACAAAGATCCAAGAATGGAATTCAAGAGTGGAGAGTGGCACGGTTTCCAGGTTTTCTATCCACACAGATGGGAGTGTTTGCTTTGATGGGAGATGGTGTGTTCCTGATGTTGTAGATTTGAGGAGAGTAATCATGACAGAGGCTTAGTGCACTCCTTATTCAGTTCACCCAGGAGGTGATACGCTTTATAAGGACCTCAAGAAAACTTTTTCGTGGCCTAACATGAAAAGGGATGTGGCCGAGTTCTTGGCTAGGTGTCTGACATGCCAGAGGGTAAAGGGTGAGCAGCAAAGACCACAAGGTAAGATTCAGTTACTTGAAGTACCTGAGTGGAAGTGGGAGTCGATTTCTATGGGCTTCATTGTGTGGTTACCAAGGACACACGAACGTAACAATATGATTTGGGTGATCGTCGATCCATTAACAAAGTCAGCTCACTTCATTCCGATTAAGGATACTTGGACTAAGATACAGCTAGCTTTAGGATACGTAAAGCATGTGGTTCCGTTAGATGGTGTGCCTAAGGATATAGTGTCAGATCGAGATAGGAGGTTTATATCACGGTTTTGGCAGGAGTTGTATGATTTGATGGGTACAACCTTAAAGATGAGTACATATTTTCATCCTGCCACAGATGTTCAGACTGAGAGGACTATCAAGACTTTGGAGGTTATGTTGAGGGCTTGTGCCATAGAGTTCGGTGGAAGTTGGGAAGATAGGATGGATTTGATTGCGTTCTCTTACAACAACAGCTATCACACCAGCATTGGGATGGCATCATTCGAGGCTTTGTATGGAAGGAAGTGTAGGAGTCCAGTTTGTTGGGACAACAGTGCTGAGGCTGTGGTTTTAGGACCACAGATGGTGCAGGATATGATTGAGCAAGTTCGGCTAATTCGTGAAAAGATGAAAGCAGTTCAAAATCGCCAAAAGAGTTATGCCGATTTGCACCGCAGGGACATCGAGTTCGCAGTGGGTGACAAAGTCATTTTGAAAGTGTCACCGATGTGAGGGGTGATGAGGTTTGGAAAGAAAGGTAAGCTAATGCAGAAGTTTATCGGCCCATATGAGATTTTGGATCGTGTAGGCGAGGTAGCCTACAGGTTAGCTTTACCACCACCTTTGGATAGAGTCCACAACGTGTTTCATGTTACACAGCTCCGGAAGTATGTGTGAGATCCATCACATGTGCTTGAGGTTGAGAACATAGAGCTTGATGAGTCTTTATCTTACGCTGATGTTCCTAAAGAGATCTTAGACCGCAAAGTACGCAAGACAAGGAATGGTAGTCCGTCTTACTTAAGGTGCTTTGGTCTAATCATAATGTGGAAGAGGCCACATGGGAACCAGAGGAGGCCATGAGAGAGCGCTTTCCCAACCTTTTTGATTAGGTATGTTTGGTTACGGGGACGTAACCGTTGTCTTTTTAGGGGGGGTAGGAGATGGTCGCATGCTTGTTTTCGAGTTAGTTTATGGTGGTTTAGTTGTGTCTTGAGTTGGTTTAGCTATGTTTGTTTCATCTGGTCGGTTATGTTGGGGTGTTTGTTTTATGTAGTGGGAGTTTTTTTGCTCTTGTTGGTCTTGTTTTGTGTGTATAGTGTGAACTTCGGGGACAAAGTTCTTTTTAAGGAGGGAAGACTATAATAATTCGGTTTTTTAAGTTGGTTACTCGGCCGAGTAAGTGTGTCGTGTGTTTCTGGACAGTTCACTGCCGAGTATGGGAATACTCGACCGAGTAGAGGATACTCAGCTGAGTATACTCTATACTCGACCGAGAATCCGGTCTGACGAGTATTAATTCTGCGGCTTGATTTAGAAAGGATTAGAGTTTATTTAAGACGCGTTTAACAGGTTTTAATCACTTTTGTGAAACCTAAACAATATAACGTAACTTTAATCCTCTCCAAATCTCTCTCAAGTGCGTGGATCGTTAGCGAGTCTTCTTCATCATTCATTGCATCGTTGTGTCAGTAAGCTTTTGATTTCATTATTCCATTGATTTATCTTTTAGGGTTTGCCCTAATTTGTGATTGGGGAAAAAGGGTTTTGCAAATGGTAATTAGAATTATGTGATTGTTGTTAGGGGAGGACTTCGTAGAGTAGCCATTCTAGCTTGCTTGTGTATCTCATTGCAGTTGTGCTAAGGTAGGGTTTCCCTACTCGATTTACTATTTAATCGTTATAAGATTGTGTGGTAATTATTGTACGATTGATAATATGCTTGATTGTTGTTGGTGTATTAGAGTTGGTGCTGGTGTTGTGATGATTGATGGTGATGTTCGCGAAGGGCGTCCTCGGCTGAGTGGAGTCACTTGCGGGAGCGGCTTCACGCCCTAGTTTTGCCCTCTATGGAAGCCGCCACAGGAGGGGATGTGCACATTAATGAACAGGGTTATCGCTCGTTGATGAGTGGAGGCTTAGGTGGGAACGGCTGCGGTCCCCCACTGGCAGGGCCACACACTTTAGTGTGTAGTCAGTTACATGTTGTGATTGGGAGTTGGAGGTGGATGATGATCAGCTGTTTGCCTTTTCGTACTTGTCTTATTTTGATTATGCAGTAAACTGACCCCGTTGTTGTTTTATAAAATCTGTTGTGATTCATTCGGGGATGGTGAGTAGATTGTGACAGGTGATGATGTTTACTAGCTATGGGGACGAGATGCGGAGTCACCACACGTGTCTTGCTGACGCTGTCATTAGTTTATTATTTAGTTTTTAGTTGTTGAACATTAGTAGCTTTTACTTTGGTTTTGGTTTTGGTTTTGGTTTTGGATTTGGAACATGTAAACATTTACCAGTTATACTTTAATAATTGTGTTTTGAATTGGTAACTTTGAAATACTAACCTTGGGCAACCGAGATAGTGACGGTCTCTCATGCTAGGGTGGTCCTGGTAAGGCACCTTGGTATGTGGGGGTGTCACACAAAAAGTCACCTATGGCAGGCACCATGATAGAATTCACATCAGCGCTCCCAATTATTGCCAACAAATAGGGAATTAACTCAAAAAATTCATAGCATATGCCAAGATTCAGGAAGCTCTTCTCCCATCTGTGGCCAGATTCAAAATCATGTCGATTTCCTATTCCAAGATTCAGGAAGGTTTTCTCCCATCTATGGCCAGATTCAAAATCATGTCGAAAAGATCAGCCAACTGCAAGATTTAGCGCTAAGTGACTTTAAAGCTTTGGAACTCTGAACAATCAGCTTTACGCTGACAGATTCTCTGTTCAGACTCTTTGCCATCAATTATCCTGAGCCTCTGATACCCAATGCGAGCATGAATGCCCGATTAAAGCGTTGGATCGCCAAATCAGTGAGGCTGAAAAAAACTCAAATCTATGAAGGCTCAGCGCCAATCATTGTTAGAGAAATTATTAACGCTTTCTTCTTCTCTTGGTCAACCAGTTCAGCTGATCAGTCATGTGGTTAACATTAGTTTAGCGAATTAATTATTTAACAATACCAAATTCAACAAAAGATAATTCAATTTTCTCAACAATAAATCATACAAACAATTCAGTTCATAATTACATCAATGACTTCAACAATTTCTCCTTTTCATTCGTTCCACACGCCTCTCCATCTCCTTCCATCTTAATATTCTCAACCATATTCCATACTTGCAATTTCATAAATATATTCCACAAATTCAAAATTTTTAATCTTTAACATACAACATTCCCGCTAACTATCCCACGCTCTTAATTCTCACCTCTGTGACCGGTTCAAAACTTAAAGGGCCATAACTTGAATTAAAGACATCTCCCTAACCGAATTAAATAAGGGGCTCTTAATAGTTCCTACCCGAGGTTCATTTTATTAGATACATCCTAGGTTCATTAGATTCATTAGTTTAGGCGTTAGGATCGTTCGCTCTGATACCACTTTGTACCACCCTCATTTAACTAAGAGCCTTTAGCAAGACATTCCCAGTTAAATAGGACTGTTACCATCTCCGTTGCCTTAGGTAGTAAATATAAAAGACAAACAATACGAAAGGTACTTTAAATAATTAAAGACATTAATATAAATAACTCAATGGTCTTATTAAAAATATTCTAAACCAACTGGTTAATTAAATAAATACAACGCAGCGGAATTATAAATAATGTTTAGTGATAATCTAAAGTAATAACTAGACTCCAGGTGATTGTCATCTCGCATACCGAACTCCCTAGAAGCATCCAGCATAGGTACTAATCAAACCCGTTTATTTAATCTCATCCCCATTCAACCGAAAATTATTGAATGGTTCATAACAGGCCACCCAAATTAAAGCAGGCGACAATTTTGTCATTTAAATATAAAAACATCAACCAATGGTTGAGTAAGATAACTAAACAATACAAAGGTGCATATTTTATCAAAACCTTCAACAGACCAACAATAATACAACAAACCCAATACAGCATCACCCACACGCCATAGTCGTGAGACACGGTCCACAAACACCTCATGCACCGCACTGGTCCACGGTATACTAATGTAGCACCCCATTTATTCAGGAGTTTTTAGCAAGACATTCACAAGTAATTAGAAATGATACCATCTCAGTTGCCTGAGGTAGTGAATATACAAGGCGGATAATAAAAAAGGTACTTTAAATAAATATTACAATCTCCCTTAACATGTCTTTTTACAAATCTTTTACACTAAATGATACGTTAAACGAAGTAAAACGAAAAAAATTAACATCTAATGATAATCTCAGGTGGTAACTAGATTCCAGGTATAGATTATCTCGCGTCCCAACTTCCCGAAGTATCCCGCAAAACAATTAATCAAACCTGCCAATTAAAATACTCCCCGTTCAATCGAAAATTATCAAATGATTTATAACATGCAACCATCATGTAAAGTAGGCGACAATTTTTCTTTTGACAATTAAAACAAGAACCCGTCAACCTAAGGTTGAGTAGAAAACAATGTAATACATATTATAATGAACTAGCAATACATAAACAAGACAATATAACCGCGATACACCAGCACCGCATCACGTACCACCACCACACGACTTTGGGCGTAGCTCTCGCCACCACACCCACGTATACACGGTCATACTGAGGTCCACGGCAACCCCACACACCGTCGTGTCAGGCCTATTCTCTGTCCAAGGTCCACGGCTCTTCTACACCTCGTGTCTGGCCTATACAATCCAAGGTCCACAACCGCAGTTTTGCATGACTTATACAAATCTCATCTCATGCCAAATAAAAAATTTTCAATCTCCCGTAATAATTCTAATACCAACAGCTAAAGATAATCAAGCAGCATAAATTAATAATTCACAATATAATAATATAGACACAAGATAAGTACATCAATAAATTATCTCAGTAATCGTCTCACTATAATATAATTATCTCAAAATAAACACAATTCAACTAAACATGTATATTTCCAACAAAAATTCCAAAAAGACGTATAATTGAGTAGTTTCCTACCTTTCAAGCAATTCTCTAATTAGTTAAGCAAGATAGGAATCAAAGTGTTCCTCCACAAAATGTTCACTTAAATTAAAATGATAATTATATTCAATTACTAACTAGTCTTATAAAATAATTTAATATTTAAACTACTCATAACAATTTTACAAAACCCGTCGCAAACACACGCCCAATCTCCCCCACATTCACGGCACGCCAACCACGGTGGTTGATGGGCGAGTCATTGTCCACCATCAAACAATATTTATATCCTACATAGCATAGCAAGTAAGTCAGAGTCGAAGTCCAAAGGACGGGGGTATTCAAATCATTCAATCAAGTTGTAGTTGTGCTAAGGTTATCACAATTGATTGGGTTTAAATTCTAAGCTAATGAAAAGAAAGTAAACAACAAGAAAATTGAAGCAATCAAGCAATAAAATAGAGATGGAAACAAATGAATAAAGACACTATGGTGTCATGGAATCATACAGGAAATTATGGTAGATCACAAAAATGAGTCACATAGAGCATTAGTGTTGGGTTAGAACCGAGTTGGTTTAGATCTTACGGTTCCTAGGTCAATTTGGGTCTCCGGAGTCCAGTTGGTTTATATCTTATGGCTCCTAGGTCGACTTGGGTCTCCTTATTCAACATCGTGCATGGTCTAACAGTCCTTGGGTTGATTTATGTCTTACAAGGCTTTTTGAAAAGGTAGATAATCATGCTAGGTTGTCAATCAAGTATTTCATCACACATAACATGTGCATAAGTTAAAACCACAACAAATAATCATTCATATGAACTCATTAAGCATGGATCTATCCCATTATTACTCCCCTAATCCCCCACTAACCCTAGCTAGGAGACTACTCATATATCATCTTGGTAATCATGCTAACAATGGTGTCAAACATCATAACATAAGTAAACATGATAATTAACCAAGGTAATATACAAAGGATTAACAAAAGATGAGAAATGTACCAACTTGGAAAGTAAAGATGAACATAAATAAATAAGGATTCTTGTATATAAATGGGAGACTTTTGACTTAGCCTACAAAAACATACCCCAGAGATCTAAATTTAAACTATTGAAGATGTAAATTGAAAGAACAATTATTGAAAGATAATGTAAATTGTGTGGAAACATTAATGTAAATTGAGGAAGGCTTAAGCTAAACTACTCCTAATCTAAACAAAGGAGGCATTATCTAATCTAAGGGGGCATAACCCTTTAAGGAAGCATAGCCCTATAATTATTACAAAGAAGTATATATAGTGGCTACAAGATTAAGGTTGAATAGGAGTCGTGTGTCGTACAAGAAGCAATCACGCAGAGGGAGTCGGGTGACTCTTTGAACCATCCGGGTGGATTCAAATAACAACCTCAAACTTTGTCTGAGAATCCGAGCAAGCTCTGGAGCAGGTCAAGCGAGCTTGGACAATCCGGGCGAGCCTTAGGAAAATCCTGACGGATTCTGGCTCAGCTTGGGTATTTGAGCTCGGATTTTAAAACGGACATCTTTCCTTAACCTGACTCATATTAGAGTGATACAAAATCCTATACAACTTGATTTTTCGATGCCGATCCATATATGAAGGTATCAGAGCTTAATAAGCGCTTCTTGGTTTGTGTTCAAGTGATTTCCTCTTATAGTCGCTCTTTTTTCATCATTGTTGAACAATAACTCGATGGGCTTATCATCCTAAACCATCCCAAATATTGATTTATTAAACTAAGGGTCCATAGTCTTTGTCTCCTCTTCATGCTTGGTTATTATATGCATCCATTTAGCCCCAATTTGCTCCGTTTAAGGATTTAATTCACTTTCACTTCCTTTTCTAAAAATGGAACAAAATCTCGTAGAAAATCAAATAGGAAGCTAAAGACGCCAAAATGATTCTAATAAGCGTAAATAAGCATGAAAAACGAGGTTCAATAAGGGGTTAAAAGTGCGCTTTTTAGGACCACATCAGTGGTCAACCCTGTGGTCAACGGTCACGGGCCATCGGGTCTCGGCGGTCAACGTCTAGTCTGCGGTGGCCATGGTCTTTCAACAACAACAACAACAACAACAACAACAACAACAACAAAGGTATATAATTAATTGAATAAAGGTAAGTTGAGATACTTACGGAATAGATCTAGAGAATATACGTTGAAGGTTGTCTCAAAATCTCCCTGTAACTCTCCCTATAGCTTTTTTGTTTGAGTTTTGTGTAGTGAATATATGAGGTTATGTGGTAGGCTATGTGAGTATATATAGTTGTTTGAGAGATAATAAAAAAACAATAAATATTTAGAAACTAGGTAATATTAGGTAAGGTCTTTCCAACTCTCTGCTTCCCCCTTTCCTTCTCTTACTCCCGCCGGCTTCCCCTTTTTGTTTTCAACATAACTAATATTATTTGTACAATTTTCATTGTTACAAATCCATATTTATTCTGAATATAATTGTAGATACTTCATTTCTACACCTCCCGCCAACCACGCTGTGATGATTGGGCCGAATGTTTGATATGCGGAACGATTTATGGCAATCCATAAGTTCATCATCAAGTGTTAGCTCAAACACTCGAGTCAACCCCTTGGTCGTCATCTACGCACCGATACGGTCGTTTGATAGTAATTAGAGTTCATTTGGAGTCCGGGTCAAAAACCACTTCATTTTCTAAAAACCATTTAAATGCCGAGTCAAAACATTCCAGAATGTTCTAGAATTCTCTAGATATTTATTCCTAATTAAAATTAATATTTTTAAGTAAATATCTTCCGTATATTATGTTTCATGGAATAAGGAAGTGTATATCTACCAAAATTGCATAGTAAAACGCGGAATTCTTTCTTGCAAAGGAGGAAACCTCCGGGGAAATGACGCAGCAGGTGCTTCGAAGGATTGCAGTGGCTGCTGCGCTTATTCTCCATCCCTTTTTTCGCAGTTTTCAGAATATTTCCGTGACTTATTTCTAAATTCGTGTCATTCCAATATTCTTCCATATGTTTAGTATAAATAGAGGCCTTCGGCCTCCATATTTGGCACGCGAGTGTTCCGCCCCTTCTTTCTCTCTCTTTGCATTCTAGACTATGCTATTGCTTTCGACGCCTACGTTCTTGATCAATCGACTACGTAAGCTCAGATCATTCTGAATCCCAGTCACGTTGCATAGACCGACCAATTTGAGCAACTCCACCATTTAATCAACCTAATCAATCTACTAAATCCTCTAACGAGGGCACTTTCCAGGCATATTCGAGTCGAACAATCACTAAAATGATAACTTTAGTCAATCTCGTTTCCTCAAACTAGTAAGTCTGAGGGTGTATATCCCATTTTTATTATTTGTAAATTTATTTTGTATCAATTAATGTAAGTCTATTTCAAAAGCACGTTCGAAAACCAATCTAAAATCCATCTTTTAAAACCGTTTTTACGAAACAGCAGAGGTCAGACGTCGGGAAGAAACGCAGCACCAGCTGCGCCTCTTCGAAGGATCGCTGCTTTGCTGCGCATCTTCCAGAGGCTGCTTGCTGCTCCTGCTCTTCTTCTTCTTCCTCGACTTCCTATAAGTTTCTCTTTTTCTTATTTCTTTCGTTTTTCTTTGTTGTTTCAGTATATAAATCATGTTTTAACAATTTCCTTTTAATTACAATGTTTAATTCGTCCTTAATCCCGAGTAATTCAATACTTGCGGGTTTTCGCCGTTTTAATTCAAATCGATTCTTTGGGATTCGACTTGTTCATGTCGAGGTTCTAGAATCCTAACTTGATACATAAGTTTTCTTCCGAGTCTTATTTGTCTAATTCCGTTTTAATCTAACCTCAGTTTTGTTGTCTTTTACTTCCGAGACGAGTTCATCGTAATCATATAAACCGCTGTAATTTCTCGTTTTTAATTCGTTTTACGCTTTACCCATATGCATATAATCAGTTAAAATACTTCAATTCGAGTCTAATATCGGTAATCGATCTTAAATCTAACAACGAACGATAAAAATGTTGTAATTCTGACTTCACAGCCAGTGCCCAGATCTAGAATAGACGCGGGAAGTGCTGCGCCTATTCCAGAGGACGCAGCAGATGCTGCGCCTATTCTGGGTTGGTTTCTATCCCTGAACTCTTTCTCGCTTTAACATAGCTCCTAATTACGGTTTAAATCAACTATTATTCTTATTATCACCTCTAAACGACCGTATTTTCTTATTTTAATTCTTATTTTATTTTCGTTTTATTTTCTTCTTTGAAATCCCGTTTTTGAGCATGCTTTTGACGTAGGTCAAATAAACCTTGTAATATTTGTAATTTTAATTATTGTAATTCGTTTATCGTAATTATTACTATATATGATTTAATTGTATGGTTTTCACATGTAATTGAATCTAACATTCACTTCGACCAAGTTGTTTGCTAAAACACGTGTTAACCGACATAGTCTAATTTCACATGCTAGGAATAATCCATGTTTGTTGCATTCCATGCATTACATCGACGACATATCAAATATGAACAATTTCCCTAATCATTAGTAAAGGCCGCTATCGAGGCGGGCGTGATTAGTTATTCGAATTAAAGAGCTTCCCAATACGTACCCTCGCCCCTTACTCCAGTTATCTGTGGACATCCGTGTCCATTGGCATCTTCAAGAGTCATTCTAGACATAAAATGCTAAGGGTAACGAATTTCTTGTTGTTCATGTCACTACTTTGTCTCTTTACATGGCACGAGGTATTCGAACGGTTTCAAATTTTTCCACAATAAATTGGTGGCGACTCCACAAATACAGGCTTATTCAACCTTTCACCGGTTTCAATGCCTCAACAATCGGTAATGGCCCATGACGTGCTTTGGCAAACCATAGTTCCGTGGGAGAAGTGTTGACGCCTCGAAACCAATGCGCGTGTGCGCGCGGCACGGGTTGCTTATGTCCACAGTTTGGCGACTCCGCTTTGGATGATATACTTACGTGTTACCCGGGGTGAAACTTGAATAAGGTTAGGGAATAGTTTATACAAGACAGTTATCGATTTTCATTACTCGACCTTCTTAGGTCGTTTCATTTGGTCTTCCTAGGCCCTAAACCAACCCATTCGACCAATCGTCTTGTCCAGACGGTCCAAATTCCTATCTGGGCCTAAAGATGGATAACGATTGACGTCAACCATACCGTGGTACTTACTCATGTTTGTATCGAGAGCTTTCACTACTCGAGGAAATGGACTAGGAACCGACCTTACTCATCTTTGGCACGGACCTCTCCACAGACCAGGGTTTGATTGCTTGGTATGGCAACCCACCCTTCTAAACCAAAACCCATTAAATGCACTCAGCATACCGTTATAATGCCCATATGTATGTTTGTATCTTATACGTGATCAACATTTTTAAACAAAACCATGACGAAATTTTGTAAAATAAAATCCATTTTCAAAATATAAACATTTTCCAAAATGGCCTAAAACAGCGCAAAATAAGCCGAAACTCTGTCCAAATGTCGGGTCAAACTTCGGACCTTAAACCCATTTCAAAGCTCACTTCGAGTCAGCACTCCTACAACTACACTACAGTTATCTAGGACAAACATTTCAAAATTTGTCATTTCCAAATCCCACTTCACACAGTGGCACACACCCACTTCACGAGTCAAGTCTTTTTTTTCGAGTAAGTGTGCAAAAATGGTCGATCGTGTTTTGATTCATCGTCGATTTCTTATCCTCAGTCCAAAATGGTGGGAACTAATCAAGCAAGTGTTAATGCTGAACCCGAACAACCCGTAAATAATAATGATCAAATCCTAGCTGCACTCCTTCGTATCCCGACAAGCCAAGACCAAGCTTATGCTCGCCTTAACGTTATCGAAGGCCGTATTATTGCTGTAGAAGCAAGACTTCCTTCTACAGAGGGTCCCATTACCGACGCGCTCTTGCACGATAATCCTCCACCCTTTGGACAACCAGAAGTCAATCATCCACCAGGTCCTACTGAAGCTGAAAAGCGACTCCAATATTTGGAGAAGCAACTAATGTATCTCAAGGGAGATGACATCTATAGGAAAAACAGTCGCAAATTTGAGGTAGTAAATGCTCAACTACCAACTAACTTCAACATGACTGACATCCCGAAGTTTAAGGGGAATGAAAACCCTTTGAACCATATTCGTGCATACAAAGATTATATGTCTATCAAAGGCATTAAGCCAGAGATATTCTTAAGGATCTTTCCTTCATCTCTTGATACCATTCCTAAGCAATGGTTCTACTCCTTGGATCACAAGAAAATTGCTACTTGGGATGATGCTACAATTGAGTTCACCAAACAGTACGCAGATAATGCTGAAATTAAAGTCAATATGCACACTCTAGAGGTTCTTACCCAAATGAGAAAGAAGGTTTCACCGACTTCCTAAGTAGGTGGAGAAACACTAGAACGCAACTCGTCGAACGCCCAGACGAAGCTACTCTTGTTGAAAAGTTCGCGGACAACTTAAGGCCAATCTATGCGAACCATATAAGGTACCAAAACATAAAGTCTTTTAAAGACTTAACTATACTAGGAACAAGAATTCAAGACGACATCCGTAAATGACTCTTGTCCAAAAGGATGGGTCGCGGATATCAAGGCGCAACGAGTCAGGCTCCACTAGCAAGACCGACGAGGTCAACCTTATCGAATCATCTACTAAGAAAAATAAGCCGCAGAAAAAGTTCAGCAACGTCGGTGACTCGTACTCCAATGCCCTTAAAAGATTGATGAAACAAGGCAAACTCTAACTCGTAGGACCTACACCTGACCCAGAGAAGAAGTCTAAGTTCTGGGATGAGAATTCCTGCTGCGAGTACCATAGAGGCAAAGGGCATGATACAGAGAATTTCTTCAAATTGAAACATACCATTCAGGATATGATTGAAGATGGGCGCTTTCCTATACCTCCTACAAGCAAGCCTAATAATACTCAAAATCCTCTTTGAATTCTGATGATCATAGATGAGGAATACACCTTAAATTCTTCACACCTCATTTCCCCAGCTGAAGATGAGGTCAATGCACTAAAATATGGTAGCCTTCTATTTAGGGAGGATCGATTCGTCAAGGCAGCGTAGGATGAGATCATTAACATGATACTTCAAGATGACCATTTCAACCCTAGAACACTAATCACTGACACCAGCTTGAATCAATAGAAAGGATGGAGAAAGTCAATCAAGTGGACCAATAATCAAGGAAAACTCTTCAAAGTCCCTACCGGAGAAGGAGAGATGTTCAATGTAGAACCCGAAGACGATGAATTTAAGTCGGAGTCGGAATCTAAGTATAGAGAAGTCGCTAGAGAGTCTCATCCTATCGTCACTCCCCACCCTTTTGTTTCTCCTAGCATAATATTACCTAGTAACAGTAGCTTGGAGAATGTCCAAGCAACTGTCCCTTTACCGCCACTGACTACTGCGCAAATGGCCTCTTGGTTTCAGCTGTTTTCAAACTTTAATATGAATAAATCTGACTCTGCTTACTCCTTTTGTTATTCTGAATGCAATTCTGTTTACGATGATAATGAGGATGATCTTGACCCAAACTCAATCGAATGACCTCCCTATATAATAAAAGAAATACTAGAAGAGGGGGAAGGGGCGCCAGTTATACAAAACAATGAACCTATCAACGTAGGAATGGAATTAGAACCTCAAGAACTTAGGATAGGGATGACCCTAAACCCAACTGAAAGGGCCAATTTTATCGACATCCTACACGAGTTCAAAGACGTCTTCGCTTGGTCTTACAAAGACATGCCAGGGATCGACATGGATATTGCAGAACATCGCATTCCAATTAAGCCAGGTTTCAAACCTGTGAAATTGAAGCTTCGTCGGATGAGGACAGAATTGGCTATTAAGAATAAAGAAGAAGTCGACAAGCAATTCAAAGTCGGATTCATCAAAGTTTCCGAGTATTCAAACTGGGTGGCTAATATAGTCCCCGTACCTAAAAAGGATGGCGAATCCGAGTTTGTGTTGATTTCAGAGACTTGAACAAAACGAGTCCTAAAGACCACTTCCCTCTACCACACATCGATATATTGGTAGATAATACAGCAGATCACGCGTTGTTATCCTTCAGGGACGGGTATGCAGAGTATAACCAAATCAAAATGGCCATAGAATATATGCACAAGAAAGCCTTCGTCACTCAGTGGGGAACATACTATTATATTGTTATGCCATTCGGGCTAATCAATGTTGGGGCTACGTATCAATGCACTGCGTCTACTTTGCTACATGACATGATGCATAAAGAAGTGGAGGTGTACGTGGACGATATGATCGTCAAATCTAAGGATAGAAAAGGGCACATCGCTAACCTTCGCAAATTCTTCCTCGGATTGCGCAAATACAACATGAGGCTCAATCCTCATAAATGTGCATTCGGAGTAACATCAGGCAAGCTTCTGGGATACTTTGTCAGCCAGAGGGGGATAGAAATTGATCCATTCAAGATCAAGGCCTTAATCGAGATGCCATAACCCCAAACAGAAAAAGAGGTTATAGGATTCCTGGGCAAAGTGCAGTACATAAGTCGATTCATATCGAAACTCACTATGATCTGCGAACCTAGCTTCAAAAAGCTCAAGAAAACGGACCATACCATATGGGACGAAGACTGTCAAAAGGCATTTGATAGGATAAAGGAGATATAGGCCAAGCCACCAGTGCTAATGCCTCCTCAATGAGATCAACCTCTTGGTCTATATCTCACAGTTACCGAAACATCCATGGGGGCTATGCTCGCACAGACGGTTGGAAAAGAAGAAAGAGCTATCTACTACCTTAGTAAATGGTTCTTGGAGTACTAGAGTAAGTATACACCTCTCGAGAAGACATGTATCGCTCTTGTGTTGGCAACGAAGAAGCTACGCCATTACATTCTTAGCTACTCGGTCAAAGTGTATTATAAAATAGATCCCATCCAATACCTCTTCGAGAAACCAGTCCTCAATGTATGGTTGGCAAGATGGACCTTAATGCTCTTAGAGTTCGGTCTCAAATACGTACCTTTGAAAGTCATAAAGGGACGCACTGTGGCTGAATGCTTCGCAGATAATCCTATCAATGATACGCAAACAATAGACATGTGGTCGTTTCCAGATGAGGATATTTTACAAACCAGTACGGATTCTTGGGGTCTTTACTTTGATGGAGGCATCCAATTTGAGAGGATTTGGAATATGAGTGTTGCTCATTTCTCTTGAAGGTGAGCATACACCATTTTCCGTCAAACTCGACTTCGAGGTGACAACTAATGCAGCAGAGTATGAAGCTTGCCTCAGTGGTCTACAACCAGCAGTGAGTTTAGGCATCAAGAACCTTCGAGTTCACAGGTACTCATCTTTAATCATTAACCAAATCACTGGATCCTGGAAAATCCGAAGTGAAAGTCTAGCACCCTATTAGGCTAGGATAGATCAGATTGCTCAATTCTTCGATCAGGTTACTTATTTACACCTGCCTGGCGAAGAAAATCAGTTTGCGGACGCTCCTTCAAAACTCGCATCCTTGATCAATATGCCAGACAACATGGTTGAAATTCCTTTGGCATCAAACGGCGGTCAGAGCCAGCCTATGTACACTTCCTTATAGATGAAGAGGAAAACCCAGAAGAACCTTGGATCCAGGCCATTTTAAATTTCAAGCTTAATGGTACATACCCACCAGATATGGATAAGAGGGCACAACGCACCATACACCTACTTTCCTCTCAATTCCTCCTCATGCAAGGAGAGTTGTACAAAAGAACACCACTGGGTGTCCCCTTACGTTGCCTTGATCTTCATAGGCACAGAAAGTAATGGAAGAAGTTCACGATGGAGAATGCGGTCCTCACATGAATGGACCTATGATGGAAAAGAAGATTATGCTTCGAGGGTATTACTGGACGAGAATGAAGTCAGATTGCAAAAAATACGTCAGGCATTGTGATAATTGCCAAGCGGGAATGTGCAACATGTTCCTCCCTCAATGCTATATACCATGACATTTCCTTGGTCATTTTCTGCTTGGGAAATTGACATCATCGGGAAAATAACTCCAGCTGGGACAGGAGGTCATTGTTACATTTTAATAGCTATCGACTATTTTACTAAATGGGTCGAAGCAGCATCTTACACTAGCCTTACAGCCAAACATGTGGCCAAGTTCATACAAACCAATATCATTTGTCGATATGGTTGCCCACATGAAAGCATCAGTGACAATGGGTCACATTTTCAGGCCGAAGCTGAATAGTTGTTTGCCAAATATAAGATCAAGCATCACCATTCCTCGCCATATAGACCTCAAACTAACGGCGCGGTAGAGGCAGCTAACAAAAATGTCATCACAATCCTCAAGAAAATGATCGATGATACGTGCATTTTATATAGTCCCTTTTGGACTCTAATGCACGTATTTCTATGCGGTTCTCGTAGTTCTATGCTACGAAATGCATCGAACATTCTACTTTGTTTTGGATTGTTTTATTTGTAGGAATGGACCAGAAAGTAGTGGAATCGAGCTTTTTACTGTCCTTTTAGCTTACATTTAGAAGATGAGTGGATTTGGAGGGGAAATGCTACTGTCTTGGGATGCGTGAAGCGGGTTCGGAAGCTAAATTAACCAAACCATGAGCTGTTGCAGTGAGGAATCATCGATCGAGGTGTTATGCTGACCATTTTGCTCGATCGAAAGCCTTTGGAGGAAGAGAAGACTCGATCGAATACCCTATGTGTTCGATCGAGAGGTGATATTTTTGAGTTCCTCGATCGAGGAGTCTATTTACTCGATCGAGATGTTTTTGGGGAATGTTAATCGATCGAATAGTTCCAAAGGGCTCGATCGAGTGACTAGCTAATAGACGCGAGATTTTATTATCTTACGTCGAGCTTTAGGTTTAATAAACATCTCCCCTATAAATTGGAGAGACATAATTAGGTTTTAAGGGGATCTCTTCTCCTCTCGCCTTTTTTCTCTTTTCCTCCCTTTTGTAACCGGATACTGTTGAACGCTGCTTTGCTTTCTTTTTCCCGGATCTTATTCTCTGTAATTCTTTCTCTCTTTTATGTTATCTCTCTCTTGCTCGTTTCTTTATTATATTTGTTTCTTCTTCTTCTCTTGTTCTTGTTATGTTTATGCATAGCTAATCCCCTAATGCTAGGATTAGGTGAGTCATGATAGTATAACAATGATGCGATAGTTGGATTAGGAGATTTAATGCGAGAATTGTTTCATTAACAATATAACAATAATCGTTTGGTTGAATGCATGCAACTGAATTAGTTAATCTAGTTAAGTTCGGACATAGATCAGAAGATTGGAATGAATAGACTTGTTATGAGCAATAGATTACACTAGTGAGGGTGGAAGCTAAGCTAGTTGTATTTTAGGGCAGATAGCGGACCGCAAGGACCTTTCCTTTACCCTTCTCACATCAGATCGACTGACCTACCTTTAGCTGATTTATGTAATACCATGATAACCCGACATCCTGGCATCTCTCTTTTTATTTTCTCTTTACCCTTGCTTTTATTAGTTTAGTTCAAATACTCAAAACCCCATCTTGCGACCTTAGACATACTGAATTAACGAGTAGATAGTGACCGCCTCCCTGTGGATACGATACTCGACTTACCTATGCTGCATTAGTATAGCCAGTTTGTTTTATTTTTGATAGGGTTGCAACAGCCGTGTCAAATTTTAACGTCGTTTCCGGGGAGGCAACTGTTTTATTTACTTGTTTCTTTTTTTTGTCTTTAACCTCGAGGAATTTATCCCTTGAGGCAGTTCTTATCATTTCCTCTAGTGCTGTTTTGATAGGCCCTACAGGTCCTACCTAAGCAGGTCTTGGTTAAATGTCATCAAAGAGAAGGCTTGAGTACCTTTGATCTTCCACCTATGTTCCATCCTATGGCGCAACAGGTGGTACATTGCGAGAGATGTGGTGCTGCTGGGCACAATGCTGTTATTTGGTTGATAGGGAACGATGAAGTCTATGCGCTTAGGCAGCATAGATAAGCTAGTCAACCCTTTGCAATTGTGCCGCCACATCCACTTCATTTACGAGGCTATCAAAAGCCTTCATTCGTTTGGCCACCGCAACAACAAGTTCCTTCTCTTGATAAACAGAAAGAAGTGATTGCGGAATTGAAATCTTTGATTAAGGCACTTGCACTTAAACTGCAAGAAGATGATAGCTTTATGGACGCCCAAATCAATAATCTTGAGTCTCAAATAGCTCATTTAGCTGTCGTGTCGAACTTTAGGCGCTCAGAGAAGGTACACGATACCTACGCCGAAAGCTGTCTTTGCCATGAAGGATCTGGATTGCCTATTGACGATAATTATGTGTATGACTCAGAGTATAAAGATCGATATAAAAACAAAGCATCACTTGAAGATTTTTGCACTGTACAGCAACAAACACTCGATCGAAATGGTTACAGTGTTCGATCGAGTGGAATATCTGAGGAAGTGTTCGATCGAACAGAATTAACCACTCGATTGAACTATTTCCATAAGGAAGACCTCGATCGAGTAGTTCTATTTGTTCGATCGAGTAATATTCAGGAGGAGGGTACTCGATCGAGTTCCATTGTTGCTCGATCGAACATATTGGCCACGGAGAGCAATGATATGTCATCTAGGTCCCTTTCGGATGACGATTTTGAAGAATACAATGGTTATGGTGAATCCCCCATTTGGAAAGCCGAGCTGGACGTTCTAGAGGCTGCAATATATGGGATAGAACCCCCAAATGAGGGGAATGAGAAGGTGGCTGAGTCCGGGAATGTTTCTAGCACGGTAGAGGTAATACATTCATTTGTCAATGATTCCGACGTTCGGAGCGACCGACTAGAGGTAATTAAAGATAACTTTATGATTATTGCTATGACTAATAGTAAATTACCTTATATGACCTATGATTTATGTTTCAATATTCCGCCCCCTCCCAGTTGGGCAAATAAGCTAATAATGTTTCACCATATTCGTGATCGAAAATTTGTTAGGCTGAGACAGTACTTCAGATTGCTCTAATATGCTTCTTTTCTATTTTGGTGCTACTTAATTATGCTCTTGTGTAGCACATGCGCAGATTTATGATCTCATGCTGAGAGCTTTGAGTTGCTTTGATTGTGACCAACTAGAGCAACTGGATGAAGAAAACAAGGTCGAGCTGGGACTTGTCTGAAACTAGCGCTGTCCGGGAGGCAACCCAGAGTTTTAGCTTTTTAGTTGTTTTACGAACATTTCAGTTTTTGTTGTGTGTTTAATAACTGTTGAAAATCTATATCTCATTATACTCAACATATTCATATATGTCTCAAATTTAATTTAGTCTTAAAATTAATTAGATCTTATGAATGCAAACTAAATAAGAAGAGATAAGGAAAAATGTTTTCTCACCGTCATAAATTCGGTCAAATGGGCACAAATGAAGTCTCCTACCTCACTTGTTCTTGAGCTATAAAGAATATTAGGATGATCCTCCAAAAATCCCAAAGTAGAGATTCTCCTCTTGATTGCACCCAAGATTATCTCTTATCCCCACTAAATAATATAAGCTAGATATTAGTTTAGTAGTTTACCTTAAAATTGATTACTAACACTCATATATTACATTAATAATTTTAGTAATCTTTTATGAACAATTTCAATCAAAATCTCATGTTTTGAGGAAGGAAAAAGATGAATATGAGAGAGAGAGAGAGAGAGAGAGAGTTTTGCATGTGTATGAACACAAGTCAAAATTGAAGAGAATAAAATTTTCTTCTCTTGAGCACAAAACCGGTGGAGGGAGGACTTAAGACCAATGCATGGCCTTTTTCTTTTACTTTTGTTCTTATTAAGTAAAGTAGGTGTAAGACTACCCTACATCATAGGTAATCATAGTGTTTTATTTATCCATTAAATAAAATACCCACTCACCCATACTACCTCCATTTTTCGGTCATATGAGATAAAATGGACCTCCATTTTATTTTGTCAATTTGTCACTTGTCACACAATATGTCACATGTAGTATGATACATGTTATTAATTAATTTGATGCATATTTATCACATAAATATCATTTCTTGAATTAATTAAATTACATATAACAAATTGACTAGTGATTCTTGATCACATAAACAAATTGGGTCATATAATTATAATTCGCAACATTTTGTAATTATAATTAACCATTGATTCTTATCTCTATTGTTTCTCAAACAATAAACAATTTTAGTAACACGACATTTCAATTACTAAAATAAATCTTATTTAATCCCATTACAATAAGATATCAATATTCTCTCTCTCACAAATGAATTGTTCAATTTTAAGGAATTGATCAACTTGTATCGTCATACAATTAATCAACTTTACAGATAAGGGCATCATCCTTTAGGTGTGACCTTAAAGGATCAACTGACCACCACCATCCCACGACAGTAACGTCAAACTCTAGCAAGCCATTCGTTACCGATTAATGTTGATCAGTTGACAATAAAATGAATCATCCCTTACGTATTCTTTAAAATGAGATTTAAACATGTGATCAATATGATCGACAATTGTGATCGCATTATTGTCGAAGGACACATATTCCAACAATCTCCCACTTGTCCTCGACAAGTGTGCGTCACCAACTCTCTTTTCCTATTACTATCTCCCACTCAATGCAAGGTGTCTTTCGGGTCGTACTTGCAAGTGATCATATCGAGAGTGGTTTCCACGATCTGAAGAATAACTGATTGACCGGAATTTATCTACCATAGATACCTTCCGAGCGTGGCCACGCATTTCCAGTTCATTACTCCTCGAGTGGCCCTGAGATATTGTTTTAACCCCGACAAAGGGGTGGACAATTCCTATCGCACTATTCCCTTCGACTAGCCACAACCATCATAACCCAAAATATGCCCATTTGACCCCATTTACGAAGGTCGTAGTAACATAAATCAAAGCTAATCTGAAACTGTGCCGTCTTAGGCGAACAGTTTTTAGTCAAAAGAATCGACTCATTAGAATACTATAGTAGCTCTCGCCACGACTAGGCTTTATAAATTTGCCAGAACTCTATAAGTGGTCACTGCCCGACAAAGTGTTCCTAACAGTCTGCCTATGTGATCGACTAGTCATCACACATGACTGTATGGCACTGAACTTGCCATCAATCGCATCACATTCTAGTCACTTCGAGATGTCACCTCATATAAGTGACTATGGGCGAATACTATGTCAATCGGTGTTCACTTTAACGGGGTTCAATTGTCTCTACAACCCGTTTGGATATAACAAAGTATAATAAAAGAGTTTTTAAAGTAAAACTCGAACGACAAATGTGATTATCACATATGAAGAGTCAATACATGATTACTACTTCATATTCTATAATCCAATTTAGATCTTGTATGTAGTTGTTCATCTCAATTCAATTGAAATGACATGACTCATCATGTTTAAGCCTTTGAGAAGGCTTTGGTTAGTAGGTTTTATCAACTTCTTGTACCTAACTCAACCTTACTACATACTCGTTTTCCTTTGTAACGTATACATTTGCATTACAAAACTTTCTGAGTACGTGTCTAGATTCAATCTAGACGTAGGTCATCTAGCCTTAAAATAGCTCCCATTGTTTTCACAGTGTGCGGGACTCATCCCTCTTGCACATCCCATGATTGCAAGTGTACTCAATTTCCGTTGTAAATATTTCTCATTGTTCTTTATTACCTAGAACGATTCTAGAAAATCTATTTCTTAAATAACATAGCCACAATGGTATCTTAACCATCCTAATGTGTTTTGATTATGGTTTTCTCGGAAACCATGCGCAATCTCAATTGTCAATTTTCACTTGTGTAACACCCTTACACAAAATTGCATCAAAAACACTTTGCATGACATCCTTAATGCTTCTGCAAACACTTAAGGGTAATCTTTATGGCTTACTTGGTAACTATTACTTAAATTCGATTTGAAATAATTCATCATACTCAAAGTATATGAAGTGTTATACATCATTACTTATTTAATTGATCCAGCAGCGGAAGCAAATGGAATCAATCAAATACGTTCAACTCGATTGAACTTGTCATGAATCTTATCAACATAAGACTTCTTATTTGACGCTAATATCATGTGGATTTATCTACATAAATCTGGATATTAAAGATGTATTATATTACTCCAAAAGTCTTAAATAATTCCCAATGATCAATATGCCATCCACATATTAGACTAATTAAAATTACCGTAACTCCCACTAAACTTCATGTATAAACACAACTTCTCGACCTATCGAGAAAAGTTTTATAACATGATAAAAACATTGATTCCAACTCATTGATTTCCTATTTAAGACCCTCTTAAGTTTCACATTATCTTAGGATGGCAAGAATCTACAAAACTCAAGACATGTATTGAATACATTCCTTCTAATTGAAGAAGTGGGTTTTAGATTCACTTGCTATATGTATATCATCATAATGAAACACAATCCCTTAGAAGATCCAAATAGACTTAAGCATTTCAGCTAGTGTAAAACCCTTTGCTACCAATCAAGCTTTGAAATCTCTCTTTATTAGTGCAAAACCCTTTGTCACTAATCAAGCCTTTTATTTCGGATTTTCATGGCTCTAAGCCTTGTATTGAGTTGTGACTTAAACACTCTCATGTAAGTCATATGTTCATTACTTTCTAGAAGTAATCAACTTGAATCAAACGATTTCTTTGCAAGTTATAAGCTCTTTACCTAGGAGGTTAAAAGTAGCAATTTAACCTCCTAGGTTTTAAAGAAACAACGTCTTACACAAAACGTCTCATGTAGCCAAATGGTTTTAAAGAAATAACGTCTTACACAAAACGTCTCATGTAGCCAAGAAAGACCAGTTTCTTGCGACATAACATTCGATATAACATTCTTTGTGGCTCTTAAATAATTTCTCCCACTCTGTCTTCTAGAAATAAACTTGTATTTTAGAAAGATAGCTTCACGAGCCACAAACATGTTGTACTCGTGATTATAATAAGGAAAAATGAGCATTTGTTTCTTTTGAAAACTTACAAACATGGTACCCTACCATTTCATATCTCATATGACTCGTTTTAGATTTAGTGGAAAAATAATTTAGACAAAATGATAAAATCCCCAAAAGGATCAAGTAACTCAAAGTAACTTGATTGAAGTCCAAACCATATCGAATAGCGTTTGATTTCTTATCCAACCACACATTATCCTATAATGCGTGCTAAGAGAGATTAAATTGTGATACTATATCACATTTCATTTGGCTTATATCAAAGTCTTCACTTTGATAATCCCATCACGACTAAATCGTGATTCCTTGAACTATTTGAACTTCTTCAAAAATTTCTTTATTTACCTTATTAAGTGAACACATTAGAGTCAACTTAGATCGCTGGTAAAAGAAAATGATCAACCTATTTTGGATCAATGATTTACAACCTCGATCTCCTTTTCAACCAAAAGGCACGAGATATCTTGATTTGAATACAAGATACGCATATACCATAAGATCTAATGGTTTCAAGAGTACTCGATAACTCTTTGCGTTCATCATTCCAGAATTTAAGGTTCAATCTTGGGTTACCAATTCGACTCTTGCATCATCTACATGATATATCATTCTAGTTTGGTTTAGAATATAATCACCTTGATAATAGGCTAGCCATACATCAAATCATGGTGTATAGGGTCACAAAAGTGGAACCTCTTTTGTATCTTAACAAAATTATATTCTTATTTAGAGTTTATTCACTTAATAGTCATAATTAAGGTATAAATATAAACCCAAAACTAGATTGATTACACAATGACTCTATCTCTCAACATCATTGTTGCTAGTCGTCATATTGTAATCATCCTATGTATCAAGTACAATGATGAAAACCACCACCGGTTTCTAATATTGACGAAGTAGTACTAGCAAAATTTATGTTAATCAAATAAACATTTAAAGAAGAAAGTCCCATTAGATGTCCCACAACTAACTTGTTGACTCTTCAATAATTTGGGGTAGTTTCCTTTCTAGTGTCCAACAATTAAGACAATGGAAACTTTATTGGTCGGGATTGATAGGTTTAGTATCGTTATTCTCAATAACTTTACTTTTAACATTACCTTGTATCAATTCCATTCTAATTTTACTTCTTTGAACCTTATCCCTTTCTTAACGGTTTAAGAGAATGCTCCCACTCATTTCAATGAATCTTTGCTTAGAGAAGCAAAATTGAATTTCATGAAGACTACTCTTCATTCGTTTGTTTAGTCTTAAAACTTTCATTGAAGTGGTTGGGGTATTTTGGTCAATTACGATTTCTAACAAATCTAATTACCCAAACAATTTATCATTTCAAGGTACTTAACTCAATTAAGCATGTGCGAAACAATCCATTGTACGTAGATGTGTTTAGTCAAGAATCAAAAACCTATTTGATAATGAATAACTTTAATCTATACTCTTTACAAGAGATCCTTAGCAATGGTTCATTTGAGGTTTTAGAAGCAAATTCATATTTGTCTTTAGTTACGATGTTTTAATGGAGATAAAAATCGAAATGATATCGTATATGAATTGTGGTAAAGAAATAGAACAATATGATAACGGAATAGTGGAAAACTTAACATTTATCGTTTTAATAATACTTGTAAATATAATAACAAGCAAAGCATTTACATAGTGACCTCTACCCAACTATGATAAATGATTCCAAGACCCAAATTCATATTAACATGGGCACGGTAGGGCCGATTCATCCCTTATCAATATAACTCGGTGGATTAACTCTTTAATCGATTCTACTTTTAGAATTCTTGGTCGATAAAATTACATTAATATTTATCTTTAGCCCGGAACACATGCGACTACGGTCACGAATACTTCCGTTGAGCTCAATCCAAATTTCGAATAAATGTGTCCATGATCCAAATCCACATCACCTTCGGCACGGTAGGGCCGATTCATCCCTCATCAACATGAATTCGGTGGATAGACATTTATCACCCACTTCCCCTACGTAACAAGGTTTGTAACCCGGTTGGGGCGAGTGCACTCCCTCATGAAATAGGTTTTCATGGTTTCTACTTTTTGGTAAGGCTAAGTCTCAATTGTTTATTTTAGCGAGAGGTCATGTCAATTTATTATCTATCACGTTTTAAGTGAACTAAAGCGGTGAACTATGATAATTGTAATTGACACGGTCGATAAACTCGATAAAATGATAATGCATGTTTTAGTTATGGCGATTTAGCGATGCATGCAACATATAAATAAAATGCAAAGCATAAATTAAATCCTAGTATGGCCTTCCTAAAATAGAAAATCTAATTAACTATTACATATTCGGAAACCAACTCCATTGGTCCCTTGAACTTTGGTTTTGGCACGCATCTCGAGGTAACACCGTCTTTAAAGGATCGCCTTCTTGAGTGGCATCGTTTCAAGAATCTCCGGAATAAATAAATTACATAACAAATTACATAATTTCCTATTATACATTTGTAATTAAAATAAAAATAAATCTATTAAATTACAAAACGGTGATAGGAGATCACAATAAATTACAACCGAATCGATATTCCCATACATTTCGGGTAATACCAATTAAAAAACTAAGGCCATACTAAGTAAAAATTACATAATTCAAAAATTACATAAAATAAACTTATGACAATCATAAATAAAATGCAGCATTATAATATGTATGAACATGCCCAATTTTATGCTAAATCGCCTTTAAGGAGCCAATATCGTATATTAAACGGTTTTTACGGATTTGCGTGATTCAACCTTTTAAAATCACAATAAAATACATAAAATCACATTAATGTACAAGTTAATTACCCTAACCAACTTAGGACTCAAAATTAGTCTCCACTAACTATTTGACAATAATTAACTTATATTTCTTAAAATTGTTCATAAATGGACTTAAAATTACAATATAATGCCATAAACTTCAAATAAATCACAAAAATTTCAAATAAATTTGAAATTTGAAATTTAAATTCAACATTATGGAAAAATACCATGACACTCATAATGTTCAAAAAACTTAGGTTAAAATTTCGAAAAATTATCGGAAAAACTATGTTGCGGTTTATCGGATTTATCAATTATAATCATAAAAACATGAGAAAAATTATATTCATCAACTTTTCAAATTTAGATCTGAAAAAAAAATAATAAAATACAACATGTCACGTTTTTCCTTAGTCATGAAGTATGTTTTAGCAATTATTCACTAATTCAGTCACTATTTATGCTATTTTTCATCAAAAATTCATAAATCATGCATAAAGACTTCAATATAGCCTATTATTTTACACACATCTTGTAAAATTTCATTTGACAACATACTAAATTTCTATGACCAGATTCGAAATTTATCTCATATTAACCAATTTTTCATTTAAATTCGATTTTTATCATGAAAAATCCATATTTCGAGCATAAGAACTCCAAAAATTATGAACATTTACAGGTCATCTAAAAATAAAATATTTGAAAACATATCCAAAAACCACTTAAAAATTCGAAGTTTAGCTAATTTTAGTCCGAAAATGTCATTTTAATCATAAAATCACATTTTTAATGCCATTATTATATAAGATGAACAATAAAAATCCGTAAACTAACCAAAATATCCTAAATACATTTTAGGATCAGAAACTTTAACATGCATAATTTATTTCGTGATATATCATAATAACACAAATTTATGAGTTTTATGTGTTAATCGTATTACTCGGAAAAACTATAACCGATTTGCATGCAAACAACCTAAGGCTCATGATACCGCTTGTTGAAAATCTATATCTCATTATACTCAACATATTCATATATGTCTCAAATTTAATTTAGTTTTAAAATTAATTAGATCTTATGCATGCAAACAAAATAAGAAGAGATAAGGAAAAACGTTTTCTCACCATCATAAATTCGGTCAAATGGGCACAAATGAAGTCTCCTACCTCACTTGTTCTTGAGCTATAAAGAATATTAGGATGAACCTCCAAAAATCCCAAAGTAGAGATTCTCCTCTTGATTGCACCCAAGATTATCCCTTATCCCCACTAAATAATATAAGCTAGATATTAGTTTAGTAGTTTACCTTAAAATTGATTACTAACACTCATATATTACATTAATAATTTTAGTAATCTTTTATGAACAATTTCAATCAAAATCTCATGTTTTGATAAAGGAAAAAGATGAATATGAGAGAGAGAGAGAGAGAGAGAGAGAGAGAGAGAGTTTTGCATGTGTATGAACACAAGTCAAAATTAAAGAGAATAAAATTTTCTCCTCTTTAGCACAAAACCGGTGGAGGGAGGACTTAAGACCAATGCATGGCCTTTTTCTTTTACTTTTGTTCTTATTAAGTAAAGTAGGTGTAAGACTACCCTACATCATAGGTAATTATAATGTTTTATTTATCCACCACCGTCCCACAAGTGGGTGTTTTATTTAATGGATAAATAAAACATTATAATTACCTATGATGTAGGGTAGTCTTACACCTACTTTACTTAATAAGAACAAAAGTAAAAGAAAAAGGCCATGCATTGGTCTTAAGTCCTCCCTCCACCGGTTTTGTGCTAAAGAGGAGAAAATTTTATTCTCTTTAATTTTGACTTGTGTTCATACACATGCAAAACTCTCTCTCTCTCTCTCTCTCTCTCTCTCTCTCTCTCTCTCATATTCATCTTTTTCCTTCATCAAAACATGGGATTTTGATTGAAATTGTTCATAAAAGATTACTAAAATTATTAATGTAATATATGAGTGTTAGTAATCAATTTTAAGGTAAACTACTAAACTAATATCTAGCTTATATTATTTAGTGGGGATAAGGGATAATCTTGGGTTCAATCAAGAGAAGAATCTCTACTTTGGGATTTTTGGAGGATCATCCTAATATTCTTTATAGCTCAAGAACAAGTGAGGTAGGAGACTTCATTTGTGCCCATTTGACCGAATTTATGATGGTGAGAAAACGTTTTTCCTTATCTCTTCTTATTTAGTTTGCATGCATAAGATCTAACTAATTTTAAGACTAAATTAAATTTGAGACATATATGAATATGCTGAGTATAATGAGATATAGATTTTCAACAATAATTGGTTTTCGAACCATAGACTATGAACAATTTAGGCCTGGTCTTTGGTCGTATTTGTGGTTGTTATTCGCATCTTTTGCAGGTGTTTCATTGATGCGTAGGAGTTCGCATATTAGGGGTTTCTCGATCGGACACTATTCCATTTGATCGAGTGCTTGAACCTCTCGATCGAACACTTGATGCTCTCGATCGAGCACCGGCAGATTACGACCATTCGATCGAGTCCTTTTGTTCTCGATCGACCACGTTTGCATTTCAATGTACTGGATCGAGTACTAACTCTTCTCGATCGAGTACCATCGGGTAGATTTGTTTGATTTATTTCCAATGACGCCGTTATGGAGATGTTTTGCGACCTCCCATATTGCTGGCTGGTATGGGGAGGTCCCTAATTCACATATTTTTGTGAGTTTTCTGCAGCTTCACTCTTTCCTTTTTTAGTTTGCATTTCCTTCCTTTGTTTTTGAGTACAATGAGGGCATTGTACAGTTTGGGTTTGGGGAGGTATATGCATCCATATCTATGTCTACATTCAGTTTTTATTGCATTTCTGTTATCACGTTTAATTTCTGTATGCATTGTTGTTTATTTTTTATAAAATTCAAAAATCTCATAAAAATAGAAAAATTTCTAAAAACTCAAAATAAATCAAGTTTATTTTAGCATATAGGTTGAGTCGCAACGGTAGATTTAGATGATGAAATTGCACTACTATTTGTCATTTTGCTTAAGCCTTGCATAAACTAATATCCTTTAGCATTGTCTTATTGCATAATCTACGAATTTATGTTAAAATACAGCTAAACAAATAGACTTGACCTGATAATTTTGGCAAACTATTTATATATTCTAAGATTTAGAGCCGTATAAACGGGTGTCATTTATGACCAGTTTCATGTAGGATTGTGAGTAGTATACTCCTTGCATAACATGTTTCATTAATTTGCACAAGTATGAAATTCAATTGCTTTTTGCCTACATACATTCATGTTAGTGGTTGGTGTCACATACAAGGAGGTGCTTACATTCCCTTTCTTTCATTTTCACCCATTTAACTCCACATTAGCCAAATTTGCCTGTTGACCCTTAACTACATCCAGATTTAGCCTACCTCGCCAAGCTAGTTAGTGTATGTTTTGCGGTATATAATTTATTGTGCCAAGTTTGGTTTGTATTGCATTCTTGGAGTTGGTAATTTATGAAAGAAAGAAGGAGGATGAGAAAAAAAAATAGTTGAAAAAGAAAAAAAAAAGAACGTGAAAAAGAAAGAAGAAGAAGAAAAGAAAAAGAAAAAAAAAAAACATTGAATAAAGTCGGTTTTACTCCTATGCCATCATTATATCTTTTGCGGAGTATGTTAGGTTTGGTGAGTTTGTATGCCATTTAAAAGACATTGTGCTTAATTTTGATGGATTAGAAATGAATATTTTCCATTTGGTACTAATCAGGTACTAGCTTGGCCGCCTATACCCTCACATTTCCAAAAATGTTTTGCCCTTCTTACCCATTACCTCACTTTGCCATACTTTTATAAGCCCTCGGCTGTGACAGACCTTGTTTGCGTAGAATGTATGTGTACGGTAGTTAAAATTGTCTGTCATATTAGCTGCAGGTATGTTTATGTTGGTCGTAGTTTAGGTGAGTGACTATTTTTCTTTCTCTCTTACATTTAATTGCTTACCCTTTGCTTCATGACAGAAGAGTGACCTGTGAGAGTCCATCATTAATGGTCTTGCAAGGTCGACAGTTCACCTTTATTATAGACATCCTATAACTCGTTTGCATTTGACAGTTTTTGCTATAAGTTTTAGTTCGCTTGCATTAAATTGGTTTAAGTGGGCATTTGTAGCTAGCTATGAACTTTCTTTTCCGTTCCATTAGTTTGCATTTAGTTTACTCGAGGACGAGTAATGGTTCGGTTTGGGGAGATTTGATACGTGCATTTTAAATAGTCCTTTTTGGCCTCTTATGCACATATTTCTATGCGGTTCTCGTAATTCTATGCTACGAAATGCCCCGAACATTCTACTTTGGTTTGTTTTGGTTTATTTGCAGGAATGAACCAGAAAGTAGTGGAATCGAGCTTTTTACTGTTCTTTTAGCTTACATTTAGAAGATGAGTGGATTTGGAGCGGAAATGCAACTGTCTTGGGATGCGTGAAACGGGTTCAAAAGCTAAATTAACGAAACCATGAGCTGTTGCAGTGAGGAATCATCGATCGAGGTGTTTTTCTGACCATTTTGCTCGATCGAATACTTTTGGAGGAAGAGAAGACTCGATCGAATACCCTATGTGTTCGATCAAGAGGTGATATTTTGGAGTTCCTCGATCTAGGAGTCTATTTACTCGATTGAGATGTTTTTGGGGAATGTTACTCGATCGAGTAGTTCCAAAGGGCTCGATCGAGTGACTAGCTAATAGACGCGAGATTTTATTATCTTACGTCGAGCTTTAGGTTTAATAAACATCTCCCCTATAAATAGGAGAGACATAATTAGGTTTTAAGGGGTTCTCTTCTCCTCTTGGCTTTTCTCTCTTTTCCTCCCTTTTGTAACCGGATATTGTAGAACGCTGCTTTGCTTTCTTTATCCCTGATCTTATTCTCTGTAATTCTCTCTCTCTCTTTTATGTTATCTCTCTCTTGCTAGTTTCTTTATTATGTTTGTTTCTTCTTCATCTCTTGTTCTTGTTATGTTTATGTATAGCTAATCACCTAATGCTAGGATTAGGGGAGTCATGGTAGTATAGCAATGATGCGATAGTTGGTTTAGGAGATTTAATGCGAGAATTGTTTCGTTAACAATATAACTATAATCGTTTGGTTGAATGTATGCAATTGAATTAGTTAATCTGGTTAAGTTCGGACCTAGATCAGAAGATTGGAATGAATAGACCTGTTATGAGCAATAGATTACACTAGTGAGGGTGGAAGCTAAGCTAGTTGTATTTTAGGGCGGATACCGGACCGGAAGGACCTTTCCTTTACCCTTCTCACATCAGATCGACTGACCTACCTTTAGCTGATTTTTGTAATACCATGATAACCCGACATCCTGGCATATCTCTCTTTATTTTCTCTCAACCCTTGATTTTATTAGTTTAGTTCAAATACTCAAAACCCCATCTTGTGACCTTAGACAGATTGAATTAACGAGTAGATAGTGACCGCCTCCCTGTGGATACGATACCCGACTTACCTCTGCTGCATTAGTAGAGCCAGTTGGTTTTATTTTTGATAGGGTTGCGACAGCCGTATCAATAATCAATTATTACGATTGACCTAGAAAAATACCCTTTGCATTATGGGGATATCGCACGTTAGTTAGGACGCCCACTGGGGCTACTCCTTTCTATTTGACTTACGGCATGGAAGTTGTACAACCAGTTGAGCTAGAGATCCCATCCCTACGCATTTTAGTCGAAAGTCATATTCCAGAAGCTAAATGGAATAGGGATAGGTATGATGAACTCGTCCTCTTGGACGAACGAAGGTTACGCGCATTGCATAATGTGCAGACATATACGACACGTATTAAACGAGCCTTTAATAAATGGGTCAAACCCATAAATATCAAGGAAGGGGATTTAGTACTCAAGTGAGTCAGAGCTCTCTTACATGTCGATCCACGGGGAAAATTGAAACCTAACTGGGCATGACCATTTTTGGTCAAGTCCATACTTTCAAGGGGTGCAGTCAAGATCACAGACCTAGACGGGAATGAGTTTTCTAATCCGACTAACCTAGACCAATTGAAACGGTACTACCCTTTGAATAGGATAAAACGCGACTCGCGTGACGCACGTGTCGCTCTTGCGACACGAAATAAAAACGGCCCCTGGCCCGCTAAAAAGCTTATGACATTTCGCCCTTGCGTTTTGACATTTTGACATCCTCATATCATCAAATAAATTGAATTGCATTTCTTTAGGAGTAAGTAAAGCACACGCTTATTTTTCTAAGTTCATTACAAGCTCTTGCTTCGGACATTTATTCTTTTACATTTTTTTCGAACTACGTATAGGGTTTGATTTCATTTTTTCTAATGAATACGTAGGGAATCCTTTACAGGATACAACCCGTCATTTCAAGATATAAATAGAAGGACATTTGCATGTTGCATTTGAAATTCGACAAGAATAAATAAAGAAAATTTATGAAAAGTTTCTTACCTAATAAATCATTTATTCATTGTTCCTTAAATAATAATCCCTCCTACTCTAAATAACTCTCCCTATTTCCTTTTTCGTCTATTCACAATACTCTCCCTATTTCCTTATTTGGCAAACTTTTATACTTATTTTAATCACCCACTCCACAACAATACCCCACAATACTCATACTTTATCTTATTTTAATCACCTTACCCCACACCAATACTTATTTTAATCACACAATACCTTCTCTCTCTCCAATCTCCTACCCCACTACAATACTTTACCATATAATACTCCCCTCCCTTAATTCTCGTGCCCTCCATGAAAGGGGAGGGTTATTAAGAATAAGAGGGAGTAGTAATACGCCAAATACATATAATTTTAAAATGCTGAAAATTAAAACGCTAGGCTAGGATTCTAAAAACCCCGCCATTTATTACAACTCAAATAATAATAAATAATACTATAAAAATGACTAAGGCTACACTTCCATTTTCCCCTTGCCTTTGTCACCCTTGTCATATTTCTTGTCTCGACCACGAGCGGGACGCTCTTGCGTTATTTCCGACCTAATCACTAACGGTCATTCTCGCAGTCTAGCTTTCCCATTTCGATCAACCACCATATTCTCGACAGGAGCATTCTTTGGTTTCTTTGACGGACAAACGACCCGATATTATAGATACCCAGTATCTGCACCTTCCAAAAACCACCTGATGATGATCGGACTATAACGTGTTTTTTTATATGTGTGTGTGGATTAGCTATATATGAGACGGTTTAATGCACTACTCGAATATGAAAAATGATTTCAAAAATGGTTTTGTAACTTCATTTCCATTAAAATAACACTATTTAGAGTTAAATCCGTCTTCAGATCCAAAACCGACTCAGAAACCCGAAACTCAAGTCAACATGAGTCAACCTGAGTCAAACCAAATCTCGGATGTAGAAAATAATGCCATGAATGTTTTCATCATGTCATTTCCATTAAAATAAACCTAATTAGAGTCAAAACCGACACCGGGCCAAAAACCGACTCGAAATTCAAATCCCAACTCACACGGGTCAAACCCGAGTCAAGCACACAAATTACCTACCCCATGTAACACCAAAATCATCTTATTAGATACCCATATTGTTACACGACATCTCATTTCAATACCACAAACCAAACAATGGATAGAGCAAAGGCCACGTCCAAACTGAAAGGGACAATACACCCACTTGTATCTCAAGGTAGCTCGCGCCTCTTTAGGGTGTCTGCTTAGCGTCTAAGCAAACACAACCAACCTACCTCCCCACATTTCTCTATAAATACCACCCTTCACACACCAAAAAACTAACGCGAGCGTCCGCCCCCTCACCTCTCTCTTAAACTTCTATACTCGACTTCCTAAGTCACAAAATCGACACGTGTTTACGACCTACCGATCGTGAACACAAGCCTTACACATTTTGTTTGGTACCGTCGCCGTGCATTCAACCGACCCATTTGACCAACTCAATTCATCAATCAACATGTTTTAATTAACATATTTTCAACATATTTTTAAAATAAAATCCTTTTTTAAGGCACTCTTTTAAACTTCTTGATCGTGAGTAGTCGCTAAGAGAAAACCGTCTCTAAAGTCGTCTATGTCGCAAAAATCAATACACGTAAGTTTGAGGGTAAAAATATCTCATTTATTTCATGTCTTTACTGTCTTTATGAGTTTATATGCATGAACAATGCATAACACAATTCAAATATAGGTTAGACGAGCCAAAACCGAGTTTTGGCCCGAGACAGAAGCCCTTTATTATGCAAAGAGGCTAGCGCCTCTTCCGGGTTCTCGTGTCAGACTCAAACGTGTTTGTTCTCGTCTTTCCTCTTTATTTCATTTCTTATTTGCAATCGGTTTTTAACATTTCAAATGTTTCAAATCATTTTTATGACAAATACTTTAACCATAAATCATAATCATCTTTGGTTCCTTATATCATGACGGTTTAATCCGTGACTCGGTGATATTATTTGGTTAATTACATTTTAATGGGTATTTTAACACCCTTTTCTTTTATTTAGCATTTTTCTCATTTATGTACATTTGTAAACAAATTAGTCATAATTCATAATCATCCTTGGTTCCTTATACCATGTCGGTTTAATCCGAGTACGATGACAAACTTGACTAATTACAAAGAAATGAACTTAACATAATTAGTTCAAATCAAACATTTTACATTTTTATTTGTAAACTATGTTTTTCAAACATGCATATCCAACAACGAATATTACTAACATAATAGTAATTATTCCGAGTCATGCAAATCATACTTGCAAATCATTTATTCACAAATACGGTTTTAAACAACCATTTTAATAACCAGGAGACACCCCTTGGGTCGGCTCATGGCTCGCGCCCCAAGGCAGCTCCTGTTTTCATATTTTGAAACCTGGGCAGAGCCCCTCCCCTCGTCAATAGGCTCGCGCACCAATTAGGCTGCCTGGCGCTGTTCTGTTTCGTTTTAACATTTGTCTAGGACGATCCCGATTACGATCAATCCGAATACGTGACGGATCAGATTGACAAGTTTACATTTTATACTTCATCCTTTAAACACAGTTTTTCAAATAAATGGACCGTGTTAAGCATCATGACCCGAATTTGCTAAATGGATGTTTAATTTCCGTTTTCACATGCAAATCAATATAAATCCAACTTTGACATCAATTTCATGCTATGTGGATAAACAAACCGACTTAGAAAATTCTCACATGTTAGGTTAAACTGTTGGAAGCGCATTCATGCATTTAAACCGGTTTATCAACTTTTGCACTTAAACAACCACGATCGATCAGTAGAGGCCTCTAACGCGGGCGGGATTGGGTGTCTGATTAAAGGGCTTCCCAATACGTACCCTTACCCCTTAATTAGAACCTTTGAATAGTGGATGGCCTTATCCAGGGCGTACGAGAGTCATTTTAGGCATAGAATGCTAAAAGGGGGACGAGTCCTTATCTTTAGTACCTATGTCAAGCACTGCTTTTTGCCTTGATTGACCTAGGTATAAAGTGGATTCGAACGGGTTCCAAACATCCCACAAATGCTTGGTGGCGACTCCGAACATCTCTGCATCATTTCGAGACCTTTACCGAGACGAAATCGACCGATCTATAGCGATCCGGTCGAAAGCATTTCAATGCCATCGAGCCTGGCTTTCTAGACCGCTGCATGTCCACAGATTGGCTTGGCGTGCAGGTGGCCCGTGACTACGGACCGGTAGGCGGCTCTAGCCCGCAGACCGGCCTGTGGCCCATGTCCACAGATTGGCGACTCCGTTGGGGAAAACGGACACTTGTGTCTTTGTGATCCTTAGACGAGGTCGTGGTTGGAATCCATTAATTGATATTACGGTAACAGTTGGGTTCTTTGTCCGGGCCGACAACCTAACCATTTTCGACCAATTGGCTCGTCTCGTCGGCGTGAGTTTTCTCATCCCCACGTTTTGAATCCTGATTGAGTCAAGCACACCATTGACGTTACACATTTCTGTTTCGTCAAAGAGCTTTCATCACTTTCGAGCACGACGCTAGGGCATCCTCCCTACACATTTTGTTTGGATTGGTATCGCTCTCGCAAATCAGGCTTTGATTGCTTGGTGTGTAACCCATCCTTTTAAGCCAAAACCCGTGTTAGCATTATGTATAATATAATGAACTGTGAGTGCTTATGTGCTACTTGATCATAACTCCTTCCGTGTCATTTTTCAAACTTTCAAAAGCACCTTTTTGCGCCGTTTTAATGGCCATTTCAAACCTCGGTCTTTCGTCGACCGTTGCTTTCCATTTCAAACACGCCTTTCTAGGCCGTCGTAATGACGATTTTCAAATCCGGTTTTCTACAACCATTTCAACACGCCTTTCTAGGCCGTCGTAATGACGATTTTCAAACTCGGCTTTTACAACCCAAAACACCTTGTTATTCCGTTATAATGGCCGTTTCAAACCTCGGCCATTCGCCGACCGTCACGCCTTTCTAGGCCGTCGTAATGACGATTTTCAAACTCGGTTTTTTACAACCATTTAAAAACACCTTTTTATACCGTTATAATGGCCATTTCAAAACCCGGTTTTTATAACCAATTTCAAATGCACCTTTTCATATCGTTGTAATGACGATTTCAAACCTTGGTTTTCACAAACCATTTCAAGATACCCTTTTACGTCGTCATAATGGCCGTTTCAAACCTCGGTCTGTCTCCGACCGTTGCATTCTCAAAGCGCTCTATTACGCCATCATAATGACAAATTCTACCCTCGAATTTTCAAAATTCGAAATCAGTTTTCAAACAAAAACGTTTTTTTCAAACCGTCGTAATGTTGATTTCAAGCCGTGCAACTTTCCAAATTTTAAATCTCGTTTTCGAAATCAAATTTGGCTTTTCTAAGCCGTCGTAATGACGATTTCAATTCTCACACTTTTCGATTTGCATACTGTCTTTCAAAGGTAGAACCGGTTTTCTAACCCGTCATAATGACGAATTCAATCCTCATAATTTCCAGTCTTTGAAAACAAATCTAACCGTTTTCAAATTTCAATTCAAAATCAAATATTTGAAAACCAATTTAACCGCTTTCATATTTCAAATCCAATTTCAAATCATTTGAAAACTAATTTAACCGTTTTAAAATTTCAATTCAAAATCACACCATTTGAAAACAAATTCAACCGTTTTCAAATCTCAAACCAAAAGTCAAATCATTTGAAAACAATTTAACCGTTTTCAAATTTCAATTCAATTTCAAATAATTTGAAAACAAATTTAACCGTTTTCAAATTTCAATTCAAAATCAAACCAATTGAAAAAAACTTAACCGTTTTCAAATTTCAATTCAAAATCAATTCTTTTGAAAACAAATTTAACCGTTTTCGAACTTCAATTGAAAATCAAATCTTTGAAAACAAATTTACCAGTTTTCAAATTTCAATTGAAAATCAAATCTTTGAAAACAAATTTAACCGTTTTCAAATTTCAAATCCAATTTCAAATCGTTTGAAAACAAATTTAACCGTTTTCAAATTTTAAACCAATTTCAAACCATTTGAAAACAAATTTAACCGTTTTCAAATTTCAATTCAAAATCAAATCATTTGAAAACAAATTTAACCGTTTTCAAATTTTCAACCAAATTTTAAATCCTTCGAAAACAAATTTAACCATTTTCATGGCCATTGTGATGACGACTCTAAATTCTTCAATTCTCGATTTTCAAATCCGTGATTCGGAATTCCAAAAACCGTCTTCGGAAACAACACATTGTTTTCAGAGTCGCCGCAATTTCAACTCAAACCGTCTTTTGAAAACAAACCTAAGACAACCCTTTCAACTGGCCGACCTTCTAAACATCCCTACTCTTCGGAAGCCGTCCATAAAACGACAAATGAATCTTTTTGAAAATTTCTATTTTTTTCGAAAACTTCAGTCCACCTTTCAAATTCAGCCTCGAGTTGATTAGAGTCCAGTCGATTTGAAGTCCAGTCGTCTAGATAAAGTCGAGTCTCCGCCAAAGTTAGTCATACCTTGTGGTCTAGGTCGTATTGCCTAATTGTCGAGGCATCTCCAATGGCGTTAGAAGAGTCAAAACCTCTCGGGTATTAAACCCGCATTTTCCCTACATTACGGGTCAAAGGTCAAGTTTGTGTACACGTCTTGTCCAACGGCGTCACGCCAACAACGCACCTCCAAATCCCGTCAAAGTCGTGTATCTAGGCATCACTGTGCCAAAGTCGACACTCGAGTATATGTTCCAAATCATGCACCAAGAGTTCAAACACAAGAGGTCATTCACGATCTTTAATGAACTCATAACCGAGGCACATCGTCGCGTCTTCATGACAAAACTGCCTTTTGTATATATGTGTCGTACTTACCTTTGTTTGTGCGATGCTTTGCCAAGACATGTTTTAACGCTTATCGTTATGTCAAATAGCAAAACCCTTGGGTGCTATCTATCGTCAACAAGAAACTCAAGAACCGATCAATCTGCATCTACCATGACTTCTGCTGAAACCAACAACATGGTCGTTCGACTCCTAGCTACCGTGGAAAACTTGAGCACTCGTCTCTCTCAAGTTGAGGACAAAATGATAACCGAGAATTTTCCCTCTTCTGATATTGAGCAAAGGGTTAAACTTCTTGAAATCCGACCACTTGCCAACAACAAAAACAACCCTCCAGAAAACCCTATTGAACACAGTCAGGAACTTTCCTTGGATTGCTCTCATCTCATCCCTCCCGACGATGAAAAAATTCGTGCAATTAATGAATATGGACTACAAAGCAATATACCCATGATCTCCGTCTCCATCAACAACATATTCTCAAAGCTACGAGTGGCTATCGATGATTTGAACACTCAGATAGATAATTTTGGGAAAAGGATTGGTAATGCCGAAAATGAACCTGACCACTAGGGAGAAGACCAACACCCAATTCACCAACAACCAAATGTTGAAAATGAGGAACCATCTGATGGTTCCCACACCCAAGAACCCACCAACAAAGAAAATGAAATTGCCTCACCAAAATACCCTTTAAAATGCCAAGCAACGTCCTAAAAACATGCCATTAACAATGACCAATTCCTGTTTCCGCCCACGATTGACAAAAACAAAAACAAAACTCACAAAAACATCCCAAAAAACACAAATGTTGAAATCAGGGGAAAACATCAAAGGGTATTCACAGAACTGGGAATAACATATGGCACGGCTCTGAGGATACTTTCTTCAGAAGGATTACTTCAACCTATTGGTCCCACTCCGAATCCAAAACCCGAAAACATAACCCAATTTTGGAATGGCTACGCATATTTTCGATATCACATAGGCAAGGGGCATAAAACTGAAGCGTGCTACGAGCTCAAGCATGCCATACAAGATGGAATTGAGGATGGGAGGTTATCCACCTTACTCTTAACCACTCCAGACAAAGAAACTGGGCGGCCTAATAGGAAGTTCATCGATTTGGGTGACCGAGGGGATGCGTATTCTACCAATCATTACCTAAAAAGTAGAAAGGTAGACTTAACACCATCTTATCGGTCAGGAGATGGGGCTTTAGTGTTAAACATGTCATTAACTGCCTTCAGCCAAATTATGCATCCCGTTTGAAGGGTTGTAACGTCAAAAGCGTCAAGGACCTATCAACAGAAATTTCTCGCATCGATGAAATCATTAAAGGGGGTTCAACATTCGCGACCCCTCTCGAAAAGCAAGTCTTCCACATTACCGAAGTAAAATTTCTGGATCCTTCGCAAGAAAGAGCCACACACCCGCAAAGACAATTTTCAGACTTGGGCATGCCTTATGCCATAGCTTTTAGAGTACTTATCTCTGAAGGACTAATCCAACTGATTAGCCCCACTCCAGATCCTACACCCAAGAAGAGAGGCCGCTTTTGGGACAGTTCCCAATATTTCTTATTCCATAGGGGTAATGGGAACAACGTAGAGATGTGCTAGAAGCTCAAATAAATCATCCAAAACATGCTCGATTGTGGCAAGTTGTCTTTATCAATCCTGAATCATTTAATAGAAAAGAATGGTCCCCATGGGCATTTTACTCCTCAAAAACAGGACAACCTTTTAGGATCTCATCCTTCTGGCGTCCCAAACAACGCGAGTGAAGTGCTCAAATGGGTCAATGCTCAAAACAAGACATTCAAGCCGCTGGATACTGCGAAAGAGACCTTCGAGAAGGAACATGATGATTAGTAGTTCGTATCTACGATTGAGTCCGAGTCCGAGTCTTAGGCTTTCTCATATCTATCCTAGTGTCTGTCCTTTTATTCCTAAGTGACAAACTGGGGGCTGTCCCCATGAGTCACATGTATTCATCGAGTTGTGCTAACATCTTATTTATCTAAATAAAAGCACAATTTTCAATTATCCTATATTCTCCCCTTTACCATTTCCCGTTCACAACGAGAATTGATTTGAGAATTGATTTAAAACAAACAATATGTTCCAATTTAGTGTGAGTAAAATCAAGTGACGTTACGTACCGAGTAAGCGGAGGACTCGAAACTCCGTGTCCATTCTCTTTACCTATTCCATGTCTGATAATAGAAACCTTTTATTAGCACCCGATCTAGAACGAGCTCTCAATCAAAGGTATCCTACGATGAACCCAGATAACAAACCAGAAAATCTCCTTGTTCATGATCAATGATGGAAGGCAAGCCCAATCCCCACAAAAATATCCCATCACCAAATATCAACCTCTCACCAACGAGTACATCCCCGTCTGCACCTCTACCTTCCTCAAACGAAGGACGACAAAAAACCAATATATCCAATACAAAACCAAAGTGAAAGGCCAAAATCAAACGCCCAAGCCAATAGCCATTCAGCGCAAATACGAAAGACCAAAATTAAAGGGCCAAGCCAATAGCCATTCATCCAAAATCAAAGCAAAAGACCAAAATCAAAGGCCCAAGCCAACATCCAATCACCCAGAGCCGGAGCTCATGGCAAAAGCAAAAACCAAAGCCAAAAGCAATTCACTCAAGGCCAAAGCCAAAGTCAAAGTCAAAGTAAAAACCAAAGTCAATTCACTCAAAGCAAAAGCCAAACCCAAAGGTTACTCACCCAATGTCAAGGCCAAGAGCCAAGCCAAAATCAAAACAAAACAAGATTGAACCCTTTCCTTAAAAAGGCCAAAATCCGAAGAAAGCATCCAACACGCAAAATCCTATACAAGGGAGTCAAAAATACCAAGTCCATGACCAACAAGTCCAAAGCCCAGGACCAATGAGTCCAACACACCAAATCCCGGACCGACAAGTCCAAAACACCAAACAAGTCTGTCCAAAACACCAAGTCCAGGACCAACAAGTCTAAAGCCCATGACCAACGTTTCTCCCCTCCAAACTCCGGGACCAACAAGTACAAAACACAAAAATACCAAAACCTAATGTCAAAGTGCTAAAACAAGAGCTCAAGACTCGTCAACTAACAACAAACCCAACACTACTTCACCCTTAAGTCCTTCTAGAGACTATTACAGGGAGACCTATCTAGGATCCTGTGGATTCCCCTCAGAACCATAACCAACATCGCTTCACCCTTAAGTCCTTCTAGAGACTGTTATAGGGAGAACTATATAGGCTTCTGAGGATTCCCCTCAAACTCGTAATACCGCACCTTAACCTTTCAGGTCCAGACATGGGAATCTAATCCCACATTATTTACCAACCATTTCGTGCTCGGCCCACATCAAGTTTGAGACCCCATTCCGCACCACATTACAAGCCGTAACCCATCAGCCTAAACACCACAAATACAAACTCCAGTTATTTATCTGTTACGAAAACCTATTATTACCAGGCTCCGCATTCCATAATGTCGAAGCAATTTTCACCCTCACCCACGTACGGAGTCTTCAAAAACACATTGCTCCCTGGAACGGGACATGCCCATTTCATTCTTAGAGTCCACTTTTTAGTGTGCTGATGTAACAAGAAACATTTTCACAAGCTATGCCTCTTCGATTCATGATCAAGAGTATTTCTCTCCAATCAACCTTTGAGTCACCAAACTTAAATTTCTGTCGTGACCCTCAACTCAAGATATTTATCTGTCAAACAAACCCATTATTGCCAAGCTCCACATTCCATAATGTCGAAGCCATTTTCACCCTGACCTAGATACGGAGTCCTCGAATGCTTTGCTACTGAGAATGGGACATACCTAGTCTACCCTTAAGATCCACTTTTTAGTGCGCTCACAGGATAAGGAACATTTTCAAAAATTACACCTCTTTGATTCATGATCAAGGAGGATTTTTCTGAATCAGTTTTCGAGTCACCAAACGGCTTTCACCGTCGTGACCCTCATACTTTAAGGTCCTAACAACTCGCTTAGGCACACACATTAAGAACTACGACCTGGTTTGATTTCACACCAAGTGAATACGTAGGCAGTCCTTCAAGGACACAGCCATACACCTCAAAATCACTTTAAAGTCCTAACAACTCATTTAGGCACACATTCAGAACTACGATCTGGTTTAATTTCCACCACATGAATACATAGGCAGTCCTTCAAGGACACAACCATACACCTCAAATTCAATTATCAACACACACAGAACTACGATCTGGTTTAATTTCGCAAGCACGCGAATACGTAGCCAGTCCTATCACAAGGGCACAACCACATACTCCTTCCACAACATTTCCAATTTTCAATCCTCAAAAACCAGCTCAGAACTACGATCTGGTTTGATTTCGCACACACGCGAATACGTAGGCAGTCCTATTACAAGGACACAACCCCACACCCGTTTCAATCTCAACCACCAACATCAATCCTCAAAAGCAGCCCACCCAGCGGTAAAAATTAATCTTATACCTCTTTACCGGGGGCTTCTTCCTTAAGACGTCGCCAATTCCTTGTTTTGTCAAAATCCCACCTTCTCACTCTGGGGGCTTCTCTTTCAAGACGCCACCCGTCCTTTGTCCTCAAACATCTTTTGAGTCTCGACTACGGTCCAAAATAAAACCGCTCATAGCCTAGAGCTCGGTTCGGACAATGACAAGGTCTTGGTTCCGCTCTCCGAATCATCAAAACTCGAGAAGGGAACTCAAACAAGCAAACAGGGGCAAAGATATTTGGAGAAGATAATCAATTCATGTTCCCCAGCCAAGAGGACCTTCTACCTCAGGGATTTGATACGTGTTGTCACCCTTTCTTGGCTAGGAGTTGCACTTACATATGTAAAGTCTGTCAGAGTCACTCCCGTGTTGTGTCGACACTGACTTTGCGTCACATTCACGACTGTCCATTTGTCATTCTGTCAGTGTCCGTCTGTGTGAGTCAGTATCCCAACGGTCACGTGTCTCCAGTCTTTCAAATAACAGATCTACGAGTAACAAGACTCGCCTTTAGGCTTCACAACATTCATAACTTCTATCTCCCTCTGCGTGAGATATTACATGCTAGTTGCTTATATGCTAACTGCTCACATGCTTATGTGCTTACATGCTTGCATTCAACGTGCTTATCTATGCGACTGCGGATTTGTGTGGTCATTAACCTTGCAGATAATCTTGAGAAGACAAACTCACTACAACTGAGTACTAGGTTCTTCCCAACAAACAGCGACCCATCAAGTCCAAGAGCTTTAACCCCGCCGATTACATGGCACACGCTACCTTCCAACAAGCAGGAACTCATATCCCCGGCGAGTCCTGAGAAGTTTCTAACTCCCCAGCGATTGCCGATTTTCAAATGGAAGTCACACAGGCTATTTCCCACAGTCGATCATTGACCATCAACTTGGTTGGCAAGCCTCAAAATGCACTATCAAAATAGCTGTCGAGCCTTCGTACGCACACAAGAAGCGATTCAAGGACATATCCCGAAGATGCCTCAGTTATGACTCCTTCATATGCCTGGCGAGCCTCTAAACGCACCAACTTAAACACCGAATTACGAGCCTTTGCAAGCAAAAGATTCAAGGACGTATCCCGAAGATGCCTCAGGTATGACTCCTTCTTATGGCTGGCGAGCCTTTATATGTAGTCTAACGGACATTAAACGACCCGCATCGAAGTCGACAGACTCTAAAATGTTCCCGACGACAGGTCCTTGACTCGAATCCCCGAGTCGCCACGACGTCGCCCTTCCCGACGGCAGGTCCTTGGCTCAAACCCTTTTGAGTCGCCTCGACATCGCAATGGTCTTGAGGTTGTAATCTTCGATTGACCTGGAGGCTATACTTTGAATTTTGCCCAGACCAAGCCTCAGTCAAAGTGGGCGCTCTGTAGATACCCAGTATCTTCACCTTCCAAAAACCACCCGATGATGATCGGACTATAACATGTTTTTGATATACGTGCGTAGATTGGCTATATATGAGACGGTTTAATACACTACTCGAATATGAAAAATGATTTCAAAAATGATTTTCTAACTTCATTTGCATTAAAATAACAGTATTTAGAGTTAAAACCGTCTTCGGACCCAAAACCGACTCAGAAACCCGCAACTCGAGTTAACCTGAGTCAACCCGAGTCAAACCAAATCTCAGATGTCAAAAATAATGCCATGAATGTTTTCATCATGTCATTTCCATTAAAATGACCCTAATTAGAGTCAAAACCGACACCGGGCCAAAAACCGACTCGAAATTCAAATCCCGACTCACACTGGTCAAACCAGAGTCAAGCACACAAATTACCTACCCAAAGTAAAACCGAAATCATCTTATAGATGCCCATATTGTTACACGACATCTCATTTCAATACCACAAACCAAACAATGGATAGAGCAAAGGCCACGTTCAAACTGAAAGGGACAATACACCCACTTGTATCTCAAGGTAGCCCGCACCTCTTTAGGATGTCTGCTTAGCCTCTAAGCAAACACAACTGACCTACCTCTCCACATTTCTGTATAAATACCACCCTTCACACACCAAAAAACTCACGCGAGCTTCCGCCCCCTCACCTCTCTCTTAAACTTCTAGACTCGACTTCCTAAGTCACAAAATCGACACGAGTTTACGGTCAACTGATCGTAAAAACAAGCCTTACACATTTTGTTTGGTACTGTCGCCGTGTATTCAACTGACCCATTTGACCAACTCAATTCATCAATCAACATGTTTTAATTAACGTATTTTCAACATATTTTCAAAACAAAATCCTTTTTTAAGGCACTGTTTTAAACTTCTTGATCGTGAGTAGTCGCTACAAGAAAACCGTCTCTAAAGTCATCTACGTCGCAAACATTAATACACGTAAGTTTAAGGGTGTAAATATCTCATTTATTTCATGTCTTTAATGTTTTTATGAGTTTATATGCATGAACAATGCATAACACGATTCAAATATAGGTTAGACGAGCCAAAACCGAGTTTTGGCCCGAGACAGAAGCCCTTTGCTATGCAAAGAGGCTCGCGCCTCTTGTGGGTTCTCGGGTCAGACTCAAACGTGTTTGTTCTCGTCTTTCCTCTTTATTTCATTTCTTATTTGCAATCGGTTTTTACCATTTCAAATGTTTCAAATCATTTTTATGACAAATACTTTAGCCATAAATCATAATCACCCTTGGTTCCTTTTACCATGACGGTTTAATCCGTGACTCGGTGATATTATTTGGTTAATTACATTTTAATGGGTATTTTAACACCCTCTTCTTTTATTTAGCATTTTTCTCATTTATGTACATTTGTAAACATATTAGTCATAATTCATAATCATCCTTGGTTCCTTATACCATGTCGGTTTAATCGGAGTACAATGACAAACTTGACTAATTACAAAGAAATGAACTTAACATAATTAGTTCAAATCAAACATTTTACATTTTTATTTGTAAACTATGCTTTTCAAACATGCAAATCCGACAACGAATATTAGTAACATAATAATAATTATTCCGAGTCATGCAAATCATACTTGCAAATCATTTATTCACAAAAACGGTTTTAAACAACCATTTTAATAACCAGGAGACGCCCCTTGGGTCGGCTCATGGCTCGCGCCCCAAGGCAGCTCCTGTTTTCAAATTTTGAAACCTGGGCAGAGCCCCTCCCCTCGCCAATAGGCTCGCGCCCCAATGGGATTGCATGGCCCTGTTCTGTTTCGTTTTGACATTTATCTAGGATAATCCCGATTACGGTCAATCCGAATACATGACGGATCAGATTGACAAGTTTACATTTTATACCTCATCCTTTAAACACACTTTTTAAAATAAATGGACCGTGTTAAGCATCATGACCCGAATTTGGTAAATGGATGTTTAATTTCCGTTTTCACATGCAAATCAATATAAATCCAACTTTGACATCAATTTTATGCTATGTGGATAAACAAACTGACTTAGCAAATTCTCACATGTTAGGTTAAACGTTTGGATGCGCATTCATGCATTTAAACCTTTTTATCAACTTTTGCACTTAAACAACCACGATCGATCAGTAGAGGCCGCTAACCCGGGCGGGATTGTGTGTCCGATTAAAGGGCTTCCCAATACGTACCCTCACCCCTTACTCAGAACCAATGGATAGTGGATGGCCTTATCCAGGGCATACGAGAGTTATTTTAGGCATAGAATGCTAAAAGGGGGACGAGTCCTTATCTTTAGTACCTATGTCAAGCACTGCTTTTTGCCTTGATTGACCTAGGTATAAAGTGGATTTGAACGGGTTCCAAGCATCCCACAAATGCTTGGTGGCGACTCCGAACATCTCTGCATCATTTCGAGACCTTTACCGAGACGAAACCGACCGATCTAAAGCGATCCGGTCGAAAGCATTTCAACGCCACCGAGCATGGCTTTCTAGACCATTTCATGTCCATAGATTGGCTTGGCATGCAGGTGGCCCGTGACTATGGACCGGTAGGCGGCTCTCGCCCGCAAACCGGCCTGTGGCCCATGTCCACAGATATCCGGCCTCTTCTTCCTCTTCAGCTAAGTACTTTTGGTTTTCCTTCGCCACCTCGCGGATCTTATAGTCTACGTGCTCATTCATTCCTAGTTGTTCACGTTCCTCGAGGGTGCTAGCTTTCCTCCACTGCAGATATGAGTCAGATACTCATAACGATCCAACCGGAACGGGTATGAACCACATATTTCTTTGGGCCCAGCGAATTGCCCACTCTCGACGAGACTCCGAAGTATGCGCCAAGGCAGTTTAAGGGACGGTGTCTAGCCTCCGGATTTTCTGTCTTAGGCCCACTTGCCTCATCAATCTCTCCGGAAAGGTATGGACAATGAAGTCCAAGCCGGGAACGCGAATCGACCGTGTCGGATCCAAGGACGATACTCCAGTCACCGATCTAAGATGCCACCATGGCACTATCCACCCGATCAAGGGTCTACCTTCACTCATCAGTTTGTTTTCCCAATAATTGCATACTCGAGTGAAGTCCACCATGTATAGCCTCGTTCTCATCGCACTTGACCGGGACCGATATCCTGTCACGTCAACTGGGGGCTCGATCAACCGCAGCCTTTCCATCAGCCAGATCTGCAAAAAAAGGGATGGGAGTTAGCATTCAAAACCGGCCACAAAAAAAAACGAAAAAAAGAAAAAAAAACGGCTGAATAAGACAGAAAACGGGTTCTTACTTGTAAAATGATAGGACTTCCAAGATAAGGATGCTCACGGTTCACCTTCCTATTGTCCAATCCTAGAATGGTCTCCCCTAGAACTAAGCACGCTGGGCTCCTGCGCAAATCCATTTGCTCCACTATGCCTAAAAATCGAGAGTGACCCCTCATTTCTTGGTCCACATGCCCTCGCAGGACATAGCAATGAAGAAGGCAAAATTCATAAGCTCTACGCCTCGCCACGTAAGAGATAGTAGGGTCCTCCCTATTTATAAATTGATCGACAAATTCAAACATACGGACACCTTTTGAGGTTACAAGATGGTCTACCTCAGCCTTGGTCAATCCAAGCAAATCCCTAAATTTGTTTTTATAGCCTTAAGAGCTAAGGGTATAGCTGGGATACTTTCATCATCCCATCCTCCAACCGCAGCAATTTATTCGGGAAAGGGACAAATTTCGCCTCCCGAAAAGGTAAATACATGAAAATTCGGGTCCCAATTACTACTACAAATCCAGGCAACCACAACGGCCCTTTAACAACGCTTATTCACAAAAATCACCATAAGACGTTGTAGAATGGATGACGCGAAATTTTACTAAACTTAATTACAACGGTTATGTGTTGTTAACCGTTGTTATTGGTTTTAACAACGGGTCAAACGTGCACAACCGTTGTTAATATAAAAACTAATAACAACAGTTTACTCTGTAATACATTATAACCGTTGTTAATAATTTGGCGCAAAATTAATGAAAAGTAATTACAACGGTTATGTTAGAACCCGTTGTTAATACTTTTCAACAACGGCTGTCAAAGGAACCGTTGTTAATATATTATCTAATGAGAACGGATTTATGTGTAATAACCGTTGTCAATACTTTCAAGAAAATACCACAATTTATACCACACAAACACAGTTTAGCTGTAATACTAATATTATTTTGAGTGACTATAACTTTGCTTATGTGGTTTCATACGATTGTTTATCTACACTTTATATATTATACCTGTGCATTCGTGTTTATAATATATGTTTGTGTTCATAGCATTTCAATTGGAATGCATGGAGTTGATGTTTTAGGTAGTTGGGTGAACTTCGGGGACGAAGTTCTTGTTAAGAAGGGAAGACTGTAATACCCTGTACTTTGGGACCTTAATTAATAATTATTTTAATAAATGATTTAATAAAATTATTACTCGGGAATCGTATCGGGTGAAATAATAATAGGATACTATTCAGTTGTATATAAGTGAGACGGAATGATAATAGTAATAATACGTATAAAGATAAAGGGTAATAATAATAGTTATATTATATTATTAATATTATTGGTATTATTACTATAATACTAGTTAACCTACCCCACACCTATTAATATTATATTAATATTATTATTATAACTATAAACCTAACCTAACCTAACCTAAGTATATATATAATATAAACACATAGCTTACCCCGTAAAAAAACAAACCAAGGACAACAACAAAAAAAAAAAAAAACTTTAAAACAAGGGTGAGGCAGAGGGAGAAGCGGTAGAGGGAATAGAGGAAAGCAGAGGTACGAAAACAGCGAGAAGTACGGGTTTTGTGAGAGAAACTTCAACCTTCATATATTCTGCTCCAGCGTAAGTCTATTCTAACCTTTCTAATTAGTTTAATCGTTGTAGTTAGAGTAGTAATTGGATGTAAAACCGTGTCAAACCCTTTAATACCAACTATAGTATGTCGAGACGAGTTGAGAAAGGTAATTGCGGGATTAGCTTATTGTTAGAAATTTATTGACGTTTGTGATACACGAAAACCCGACTTGTTGTGACCTTGGTTGTCTCGGCTGTGTGGTACTCGGCGGGTGACCGTGGATTTGGGGGACTGGTTTTGTGACCGTGGTGGTTGGGTGTGAGAGCAGCTACGGTAGGGTGCTTAGGGGTGGTTTCGATGTCGAGCATGGGGGTGGTTTAAGGCGTAGAGGCAGTAGCGAGCTGTAGTACTCCCGTTTTAGCACCGTTTCGGCGAAGGTTTTGGTTTTCGGGTATTGGTGATCTGGATAGGTGTAGCGTCGTTGTCTGGTTGTTGCTATAGTAGTGGTTATCAAAGGTTGTGTCTTGAGTCGGGTTGATAAATCGAGTCAGTCGTAGTTGGTGGTGGTTCGTGTAATTCCTTTCATGGGTGTTGAACGCTGTCATGGGGGCGCTGGTCAGAGCTGTTGCTGTTGCATCGTGACTGGTGTGTCACGGAGGTGGCCGTTGGTGGTGAGTATAGTGGTGGTAATTGGGTTGCGCGAATTGCGACGTCGGGATATGGTTGTTGGTGTATGTCGTTGGTATGACATGACATGATGGTGGCGTAGAGAGCGTCGGTGGTGCAAGAAGGTGGTAACACGTGGTGGAGGTGTTGGGTTTAATATGGTTGTCGAGGTGGGTTGGAGCTGAGTTGGGTAATTTGAGCTTGGCTGACGAGTCGTGGTTTTGGGCGTCCTAGTTTTAAAATATTGTACTCGTAATAATTATTATTATAGTACGGAGTAGTAATCTAGTAATGTAGTAGTACTTACATACTATAAATAGTATACACTTATTAGTAGTATGGTAATAGTGGGCAAATGTAGTACTGATAATATCTACTATTACTAATGTATGTACGCTATTCTTATCGTCAATGGTCAGTTTACGAGTTAGTTAGATTAGTAATTGATTAAGCTAATTTGTATTAAGTAGTCAAATAGTTAATTTAGTTATTAATTAATATATGTTATAATTGTAGGATTTGACCTTGTAGAAGATTGTTACTAATTGCCTTGTGTATGTGTATTTGTGAAAAGGTAGGAAACTACTCAATTGAATTATATTCTTACTGTTTATTAATTGTTGGGTATGTGAAAAAAGAATGGAATTAGTATTGGTTTGATGGAGTTTATCTTATTGGCTCATGTTACTGTGGAATCATTACTATCGACGGTTGGATTTTTTATTATTGATGGCTGAATTTATTATTATTGATTATTGAATTTTGTTATTACTCGAATTGGTTGATGAGTTTTATGTAGGCCAGGCACGGGGATGTGGAAGGGTCGTGGACCTGAGGAGGGACTGTGTGTCCGCACTGGGTGTCCTTAAGACTGTGTGTCTTGGTGTGGACTGTGTGTCCAGAAGTATCCAGACTGCCTGTCTGAGGAGGGACTCTGTGTCCGTTTGACTGTGGTGTGGATTGTGTGTCCAGGAGTGGTTGTGTGCCTTTGGTTGTGATTTATATATTGTGTAACATTATTATTGCAGGTTGCATAATTGTTCTTTATTCATTGTTTAGTTTCCTGCTCAACCTCGTGGTTGACCGTGTATTCGTGAACACCTGTGATGAACCAGAATGGGGAGCATATTTGACAAGTACTAAAGATTAGCTGACTTGGGAGCTTATGGGGATGCGTGAGAACTTGGCCAGTTTACCTAGAAGTCTAGACCACATAGATTTTTTAATCACTTATTTATTTCCGCTGCGAGTTGTATTTTATTTTATATTATGTTTTATTTCGGTTAAGTTGTAATAAACATGTAATCGCTCAATTTTATTTAAAGTACTTTGGTTTGTTGTACTTTGTTATTCACTACCTCAGGAAACCGAGATGGTAGCAGTCCTATTTATTTGAGAATGTCTTGCTAAAGGCTCTTAAATAAATAGGGGTGTCACATCAGCTACAACCACAAACATAAACACAAACACAAATACAAACACAAACACACAACCACACTCTTTCTCATCGTCTCTGTCTCATCAACGCTTTATCATCTCCATCACTGTTGTTGTCATCGACTCTTTCTTTCTCTAATTATCAGGTATATATCTATCGCTTTATGGTTTTAGGTTTTTTCATCTCCGTCACTATTGTTCTTTCTCTAATTATTTTATTTGCATGTGTTTTTCTCCGTCAGTGTTCTTTTTCTAATTATTATTCGCTTAGTTTTTCTGCGTTTATTAGTAAAACAAATTAAATAAAATAAAACAAAGAAGATGATGGAGAGGATAGTAAAACAAATCCACATTTAACATACATAAACTTAATTAATTGATATATATACACATAATCTTAACGCATTGCTAAAAATACAATTCTTAGATGTTCATATAGGGAGGCATTCTCTTCTATGATATCCATCCTCTCCTCCTTTGCTATTTGGAGGTTTCATTCCGCAGATGCAATATCTTCATATATCTGCATTATCTACGGCTCTAACAAGCCATTTTTTTTTTGCGTCCTTGAGTGTGATCCGAGCATCCTCAAGGAAGAGCCTGTACTTCCTCTCGATTTCCTGCAAACGGCGTATGAAACTTTTGTTGTACTCGGTCATAATGTATGTTAAACGAATGGTATAATTCATTATTGAAGGAAGTTTGGAGTTTATTAGGTTTTAAATATTTAGGGTTTGGAGTTTAGGGTGGAGATAGTGATATAATGGATTGGTTATTGAGATAGTGGAATGAATTTATAATTAGTAATGTGTCGTTTGAGTTGTTTTTTAATTAATATGTTTAGGTTTTGATGCTTAAATTAATACGAATTTTGTTTAGGAAGTTATGTCATATCCCTGCTTCAAATCTTATAACCCCTCGCATTCCATATATTGTGTCCTTTCATGCAGGGATTTTGGCTGTAATAATGCATGCATCTAGTAATATATAATTAATTAATGCAGGAGGGATTTTGGCAGTAATGCTTTGTATTTTTTTTTTTTTTTGAAAAAAAATAACAATGGTTATTTAAAAAAAAAAACCCGTTGTCTTTAGTTATAACAACGGTTTTTTCATATTGTAACCGTTGTTATAACTTTCCCACCAAAAATTAGTCACACTTTCCACAACGAATGTATCGTAACGACAACGGTTTTTACCGTTGTTAATAGTTTTCACAACGGGTTTCTTAAAAAAACCAACCGTTGTTAAAACCTTTAACAACGGACGCTTTAACAACGGACGCTTTTTTAGATAACAACGGTCTTTAACCGTTGTTATACCCTATATCTGTAGTAGTGAATATTCAAGACAAGCATCCAAAAAGGGGCTAATTACCTTCACCAGTTTCAAACTTATGATTCATCCTAAGTTAAAAGCACACATGTCATGTTTCTCCACATTCGTAAATTCATTTGTCCACTCCTTAATGCGATTTTCAATGGCATCCATTTTTTTGGAAGAATTGGAGAAGATATATGAGGTTTTATGTGTAACACTTCCATTTATTCAGGAGCCTTTAGATAGACATTCCCAAATAAATAGGATTGTTACCATCTTGGTTTCCCGAGGTAGTGAATAACAAAGTCCAACTCACCAAAGTACTTTAAATTAAAACTTAGCGATTACATGTTCATTAAAACTTAATCAACTAAAACACAATATAAAATAATTACAAATCGCAGCGGAAATAAATAAAGTGATTAAATATTCTATGTGGTCTAGACTTCTAGGTAGATTAGCCAAGTCCTCACGTATTCCCATAAGCTCCCAAGTCAGCTAATCTTTAGTACCTATCAAATATGCTTCCCATTAAGGTTCACCACAGGTGTTCACGAATACACTGTCAACCACGAGGTTGAGTAGGAATAGCCAAACAACCACAATAAATGGATACACGAACAATATTAAATACAAATGCAATGCATGCTCATGATCAATCCTCCGACGCTCCCGTTCATCCCGCCAATCCCTGGCCGGGGTAATCTCAATAATATCCCAGAGACAAGTCCTGCAGAACCAGCCTGGGGAAACCAAATGCAAGTGCTCATGATATGATATGCAAACAGTATTATACTTACCATCCCAGACACGAGGCTGGGGAAACCAAATCAATATAATCATCTCAGTCACGAGCTGAGGTAGTCAATAATCAATCATCTCAGTCACAAGCTGAGGTAGTCAATAATTAGATCATCTCAAAGCAACCAATCAACAACCATATATCATCCATCACAATTCCAATTAATTCAACCAATACAATCAGCTAAGATCATTCAAGTAAAAACATTAAAGTGATTGAGTAGCTATCATACCTTGATAGCAAATTCTAATAACGCAATCCGAATAAATAGAAATCTAATAAACAAAGCTTCCCAATGATTCCGTCACCTAAACAAATATAATAATCACAATTACTAATCTATACAATTAAACTAATTATAAACTAGTTATATTAATTATATTATTACGTAATTTAATAATTATCAACCCTTCTTAAATCAAATCAAACCCATAAATCATCCCAACCCGTGTATTAACCCGACAAGTACCCTATAAAAATAGCCTGCAACATTATATGATTTAATATGTAAAACTACTATTTTTATATCCATAATCATCATCATATGTTACGTATAATGAACATCAATCACGCACACTATTCATTCCCGCCAACTACAACCACCGACCCTCAGCTCCACCACGAGCCTCCTCTGAACAGAACCTATGTATGGCCAAAATACCGGAAACCACCACCACACGCGGCCTCTAACTCACGCCCTAGCTAAACCTATCACAAATCCCCATCAACCCGTCACATGCTCTAGCCCGTCACTCACCATCCTTGTCCCTCACCACCTCTGGCCGCCACCAGCCTCACTAATGCCCTTGGTAGTTCCAGGGGTGACTTATCACCACGTCGTCCCTCCTTCAATGGCCACGACCACCGCCACACAACACAGCAGCAACAACGGCCCCAACTCCCCTGTTTTCGCGTGTTTCCAGCCACCATCGCCGCAAAACACCACCCCTGACCACCGGATACCACCCACTGGCGTCGACTAACCACCCCGAGCCAACCCCAACCCAGGTCCACGTCAAATTAGACGAGTTTCGTGGATCAAAATCCTTATAACCACATACTGCATAACCTCATCAACCACCCTCAAAAACCAGCTTAAAACCACCCTCTCCCGTCAGTCAACAGTGGTCAAATAATGTCAACGGTGATCCTTGGTCATCCACGGTCACAACGGTACTTATGGTCTGATCTATGGTGGTCTAGTTTACAAGTTATAGCATAGCAAAGAGTATACATGAGATGGTTCAACGTATTACCTTGAGGCGATAATAAAAGTTAATCCTTTTGCTTTTCTCTTCCTTAATTCCTTTCTTCTTTCCTTTAGATTCCTTACTTCTTATTTTATGAATTATTTTTCAGTTTAATGTGTATATATAGTCTCGAATTAGAGAGCATATGATGTTGATTAGGAAACTAAGAACTATTTCCTTATTCCAGTTATTATAGAAATAACTAATATTATTAATATTATTACATATTTATTCTTACCGTAGGTAGGACTTCCACTTACTACTTTACTAATTCTATTATTATTATTATTACATTTATTTAATATTATTATTGATATAATTATTATTACCATTTACCATTATTTATATTTTATTATTTCCTTATTATTATTTATATTAAATCCCGAAACAATTCCCGACCACGCTCATACTAGATTAATAAATTTCGGTCCATATAACTATGGCACACGGCCCAATGCTCAATTACTAGCTAAGCCCAATTCCCGACTTGGATACTTATTTTATTATTTAGTTAACGTCTTATTTGTAAATATTATTAGAAATGCCTTTAATCAATTATTAAATTCCATAAATTATTATAATAAATTACTATCAAAATACGGGGTATTACATTATGTAATAGACGAAGTCAAAGAAGGGAGAATTGTGAGAATAGAAGCTCAACCGAGGTCTTTATTTATGCTATTCGACGTTTCCTAATTTCTGTCGAGAACAGACTAGCAGGAGAGAAGACGCAGCAGCAGCTGTGCCTCTTCGAAGGATCACAGCTCCTGATGCGCCTCTTCCCCATACTCTTTTCTCGTTTGAAAGTCGTGGAACTTTCCTAATCTTTTTTAAGTTAAAGTTTCCTATTCCTATAGGGACTTAGTTCGGTAATTTCGATTAATCACCAAATTTATATTTCCTAATCTTTTACGGGTTCTCTTTTCGAGGCAAAATCGACATTTTTGCCAAATACGCACACTTACTCTTTTTTATTTTCTTTTTTTTCGGGGAATCATTTCACTCCCTCTTTTCAAAAATGTTTCTGATACACTTAGACATTTCTTTTAAATTCTTTTTTTAGGGAGCAGCCCTCCCTACCGTCCGGTCGCGTCATTTTGTCCATTTTCGGGCACTTTTTTTTTCAGTTTCGTCGTTTTGTCCATTCTTGGGCACTTTTTTTTTTTTTTTTTTTTTCATTTTCGTCATTTTGTTCATTTTCAGGCACTTTTTTTATTTTCTTTTCTATTTCGCGCTAATTTAGGCCATTTTAATTTTCTACGTGAATTCTTTTTGCTATATGTTTTGCTTGTGATTACCTACGTGAATTTCGGCAGGATGACGGTGCAAACCGTCACATGCCGAACCTGTTTTCATAGCTAACCTACAGATATGACACACACCCAGCAACAAAGGCACGCAAGCTGCCATATATACAACCAAAATGAAAAAATATACATCAATATACAGGCGCATGCCCAAAATGACATCCAAAATGTACAAATGTACAAACAGTCAGCAAACTAGTCCTGACGACCCCTCGGCTCAGCTACTGTCGCCTCAAGGACAGCGATCTCAACATCGCTGGCCTCGAGCTCTCTCAGCAAACGGGCCGTCTCCTCCTGGGACTGCGCCAACTCACCCTCCAAGTCACGTTCCCTCTACACGGAAAAATGGAGTGATACTTTACTACACTTCACTTCACAAAATTGGAGATAATAAAAATAAAGACGTGTACAAAAGGTTCATACTGTTAGAAATCTAGAACTCTTTACTCAACATATTCATATATGTTTTATTTTAATTTAGTCATAAAATTAAAAGGTGATCTTATGCATGCAAACAATAAATAAAATAAGGAAGAAATCTTCATTCTTACATTGATTTTCGGATCAAAGGGCACAAGAGAGTTCTCCTACTCTCTTGTTCTTGAGCTCTCCTTAAATGGATGAATAAAGGATTCAAGTATAGAATCCCTCCCTAGGAATAATACCCAAGAAATACTTAACAAATTAATATTATTATTACTTAACAAATTAATATTATTATTACTAGAATCCCTCCCTAGGCAGGAGTATGTCCCTCCTGCTGATGCTGCTTGGTCGTGGAAAAAAATATGCAAAGTTAAAGAACTGATGAAAAATGGATACTCTGATGGACAATGGACTGCTGATACTAAAGGGTATTCCATAAGAAGTGGTTATCATTGGCGGTAGGTACTACTCTTAGACCTTCCGTGAATTGCTTGATCCACACAGCTTCCTTGGCAGCTTCTGATGCTGCAATGTACTCAGCCTCCGTTGTTGAATCCGCGGTTACAGCTTCCTTGAAGCTTCTCCAGCTAACGACACCACCATTGAGCATGAAAACAAAACTAGCTTGTAATTTCATGTTATCTCTATCCGTTTGAAAACTCGAGTCCGTGTATCCATTAACACGTAGCTCGGTGTCTCCTCCAAACACTAAGATAGAATCCTTAGTTCTTCTCAAGTACTTAAGGATGTTCTTGACGGCTATGCAGTGACTCTCTCCTGGATTTCCTTGATATCTACTCGTCATACTCAAGGCATACGAGACAACAGGACGTGTGCATATCATGGCGTACATGATTGATCCAACAGCGGAAGCATAAGGGATTGTCTTCATGCGTTCAACATCATGGGGTTCGGAGGGAGATTGAGTCTTGCTCAATATCGTCCCAGTTACCATAGGTACCAAACCCCTTTTGGATTTGTCCATGCTGAACCGTCGTAGAATCTTATCAACATAAGATTCTTGACTTAGTGCCAATATCCTCTTGGATCTATCTCTATGGATCCGGATACCTAATATGCGTTGTGCCTCTCCTAAATCCTTCATTTGGAAGTGGTTACCTAACCACTTCTTAACAGAAGACAACATTGGAATATCATTTCCAATGAGTAGTATGTCATCGACATACAAGATTAGGAACACAACATTTCTCCCACTAAATTTCATGTATAAACATGGTTCCTCAACACTTCGAGTGAAACCATTCTCCTTTATAACATGATTGAATCGATGATTCCAACTTATAGATGCTTGCTTAAGACCATAAATGGATCTCTTAAGCTTGCACACTTTGTTAGGATTCTTAGAATCAACAAAACCTTCGGGTTGTATCATGTACACCTCCTCTTCTAAATGCCCATTTAGAAAAGCGATTTTGACATCCATTTGCCATATTTCATAATCATGAAATGCGGCGATCTCTAACAAAATCCGTATGGATCTTAGCATGGCTACGGGGGCGAAGGTCTCATCATAATGGAGACCTTGGACTTGGGTAAATCCTTTTGCCACTAGCCTAGCTTTGTAGACATCGTCATGTCCCTCTATGCCATTATTGACTTTGAATATCCATTTGCATTGAAGAGGTTTTTCCCCTTTAGGCAAATCTACCAAGTCCCAAACTTGGTTTTCGTGCATAGATTCCATTTCGGACTTCATGGCTTCAAGCCATAAGGAGGAATTTGGACTAGAGATTGCGTCCTTGTAGGTGGCGGGCTCGTCACTATCTATAAGCAACACATCGAGTGTTCCATCTTCTTCGATAAGTCCCACATATAAATAGGGATGGCGAATAACTCGGCCCGTTCTTCTAAGAGGAGGAGGAATAACCGCGTTAGACGACGAAGGAACTTCTTCTTGCGTCTCTATCTCGGTTTGTGGCCCTTGAACTTCATCAAGTTCAAAATTTCTCCCACTCTGTCCCCTAGAAATAAAATCACTTTCTAGGAAGACAGCATCTCGAGACACAAACACTTTGTTCTCTTGCGGCTTATAGAAGTAATAGCCTCATGAGGCCATGGGATATCCTACAAAAATGCATTTTTCGGATCTTGGTGCCAACTTATTATCATTTTTAATTTTGACATAAGCATCACAACCCCAAATTTTCATATGGGATAGATTTGGAACCTTTTCTTTCCATATCTCATATGGAGTCTTTTCAGTTGCTTTGGTTGGACTTACGTTCAAAGATTTTATTTTGGTTTGAATCGCAAATCCCCAAAATGAGTTCGGTAACTCGGTTTGACTCATCATGGATCGAACCATATCAAGTAGGGTTCGATTCCTCCTTTCGGTAACACCATTGAGTTGTGGTGTTCCGGGTGGAGTAAGTTGTGATATAATACCACAACCTTTCAAGTGTGAATCAAATTCAAGGCTAAGATACTCTCCACCACGATCGGATCGTAGTGTCTTAATCCTTTTGTTCAATTGGTTCTCTACTTCGTTTTGAAATTCTTTGAATTTCTCAAACGCTTCACTTTTATGTTTCATCAAATAGATATACTCATATCTACTCAAGTCATCGGTGAAGGTTATGAAGTAGTCATAATTTCCACGAGCGGTGATACTTATTGGTCCACACACATCGGTATGTATGAGTCCTAATAGTTCACTAGCTCGTGTCCCTTTACCACTAAAAGGATTACGAGTCATTTTGCCAAGTAGGCAATATTCGCATGTACCATATGATTGATAATCAAATGGTGTAATCACATTACTTGAAATTAATCTTTTAATGCGATTCTCGTTTATGTGACCTAATCGACAATGCCAAATGAACGATTCATTTGGGTCACTTGATTTGAATTTCTTTGATTGAATGTTATAGATATCATTAATTGGACTTGAGGTCTCTAAAATGTAAATGCCATTGATGGAAGAAGCTTGGCCTATAACCAAATCATTCCTTGAAATAGTACAACGATTGTTCTTAATGACAAAACAAAAACCGTCCATGTCTAGCATGGCGATTGAAATAATGTTTTTAGAGAGTGTAGGCACATAAAAACAATTATTTAAATACAACTCAAATCCATTAGGCAAAGCTAATACATAAGTTCCTTTGGATTCGGCCGCTACTCGAGCTCCATTTCCAAGGCATAGATCCACATCTCCTTTGCTAAGCCTCTTCACGTCTCTTAAACCCTGTAAATGATTACAAAGGTGAGAACCACAACCGGTATCCAGTACCCATGTCGTAGTGGAAGTATAATTTATATCAATAACATAAATTTCCTTAGGAATTTTACCTTTTGGAACGATGATTCCTTCCCTTATATTTCGCAAATATACGGGACAATTCCTAAACCAATGTCCCATGCCATAACAATAATGGCACTCATCATCAACTTGCTTAAAGTTTTTGATTTTCTTTCCCTTCTTCTTGAACCTTTTGCCCTTTGAAGCAAAGATTTTATTGCTTGAGCTCCCACTAGTTTTGGCATCTTTATCTTCCAGAGACAAAGATCCTATAGATTGTATGAGGCAGTCTTCCTGAGACGGGCTCACACGAGATCTAGTAGTAGTAGGTGGTCTAGTAGAAGTGATGAAGTTAAGGTTTCCATCCGAACCTATCCCAAAATGAAGCTCTCTAGTGGTGTCGAAATCATTGTTGGAGCAAACGTCGTCAAAAACATCGTGGTATGACTCAATAGTTATCGGTGCGGTAGCATTTGATGGATTCATTGTAATGAACTACAAGTATGGAGGAAAAGGAAATATTAACATTTGTCTTTTTAAATCATTCTTGTAAATAAATTAACAAGATATGAACATTTATATAGTGACCTCTACCCAACTATTATAAATGATTCCAAGACCCAAATTCATATTAATTTAGGGCACGGTGTGCCGAAATACCCTTTATTAACATAACTCGGTGGATTAACCTTTTAATCGATTCTACTTTTAGAACTCTTGGTTGATAAAATTACATTAATATTTATCTCTAACCCGAAACACATCCGGAAATCGGCGTGAATACTTTCGTTGAGTACAACCCAAATTTCGAATAAATGTGTCCATGATCCAAACTCATATCAACTTAGGGCACGGTGTGCCGAAATACCCCTCATCAACATAAATTTGGTGGATAGACATTTATCACCCACTTCCCCTACGTACCAAGGTTTGTACCTCGGTAGGGCCGAGTGCACTCCCTCGCGAAATAGGTTTTGATGGTTTCTACTATTTGGTAAGGCTATGTCTCAATTGTTTGTTTTAGCGAGAGGTCATGTCAATTTATTATCTATCACTTTTTAAGTGAACTAAAGCGGTGAACTACGATAATTCTAATTGACACGGTCGATATTACTCGAATAAATGATAATCCATGTTTTAGTTATGACGATTTAACGATGCATGCAACATATAAAAATAATGCAAAACATAAAAATAAATCCTAGTATGGCCTTCTTAAAACAGAAAATATAATAAACTATTACATATTCGGAAACCAACTCCATTGGTCCCTTGAACCTCGGTTATTGGCACGCATCTCGAGGTAACACCGTCTTTATGTATCGCCTTCTTGAGTGACACCGTCTTCAAGGAACTCCGGAATTAAAAATTACATAACAAATTACATAATTTCCTATTATACATTTGTAATTAAAATAAAATAAATCTATTAAATTACAAAACAGTGATACGAGATCACAATAAATTACAACCGAATTGATATTCCCATACATTTCGGGTAATACCAATGAAAACTAAGGCCATACTAAGTAAAAATTACATAATTCAAAAATTACATAAAATAAAATTATGACAATCATAAATAAAATGCAGCATTATAATATGTATGAACATGCCAAATTTTATGCTAAATCGTCTTTAAGGAGCCAATATCGCATATTACACAGTTTTTACGGATTTGCGTGATTCAACGTTTTAAAATCACAATAAATTACATAAATTCATATTTATGCATAAGTTAATTACCCTAACCTCTTAGGACTCAAAATTAGTCTCCACTAACTATTTGACTATAATTAACTCATATTTCTTAAAATTGTTCATTAATGGACCTAAAAATACAATAAAAATGCTATAAACTTCAAATAAATCACAAAAATTCCAAATAAATTCAAAATTCAAAATTGAAACTTATGAACATTCTGGAAAAATACCATGACACTCATAATGTTCAAAAACTTAGGTTAAAATTTCGTAAAATTATCGGAAAAACTATGTTGCGGTTTATCGGATTTATCAATAAAAATCATAAAAACATGAGAGAAATTATATTCACCAACTTTTCAATTTTAGATCTGAAAAAAGAAAATAAAATGCAACATGTGACGTTTTTCCTTAGTCATGGAGTACTTTTTAGCAATTATTCACTAATTAAGTCACTATTTATGCTATTTTTCATCAAAAATTCATAAATCATGCAAAAAGACTTCTATATAGCCTATTATTTTACACACATCTTATAAACTTTCATGTGACAACATACTAAATTTCTATGATAAGATTCGAAATTTATCTCATATTAACCTATTTTCCATTTAAATTCGATTTTTATCATGAAAAATCCAAATTTCGAGTATAATAACTCCAAAAATTATGACAATTTACAGGTCATCTAAAAATAAAACATGTGATAACATATCCAAAAATCACTGGAAAATTCGAATGTTAGCTAATTTTAGGCCGAAAATGACATTTTAATCATAAAATCATATTTTTAATGCCATTATTATATAAGATGAACAATAAAAATCCATAAATTAACCAAAATATCCTAAAAACATTTTAGGACCAGAAACTTTAACATGCATAATTTTATTTCGTGATATATCATAATAACATAAATTTACAAGTTTTATATGTTAATCGTATAACTCGGAAAAACTATAACCGATTTGCATGCAAACAACCAAGGCTCTTGATACCGCTTGTTAGAAATCTAGATCTCTTTACTCAACATATTCATACTCCTTTGTTCATCTCTTATGCATGCAAACAATAAATAAAATAAGGAAGAAATCTTCAATCTTACATTGATTTTCGGATCAAAGGGCACAAGAGAGTTCTCCTACTCTCTTGTTCTTGAGCTCTCCTTAAATGGATGAACAAAGGATTCAAGTATAGAATCCCTCCCTAGGAATAATACCCAAGAAATACTCTTAACAAATTAATATTATTATTACTAGAACAATATTAATCTTTTAAATAAAATTGACCCAAAATATTTATTTATGTTCTCTTATTTTCGGTTAAGAGGAGGAAGACTAGAGGAAGATTTTTATCTTTCTAAAACTCTTGTTTTAGATGCAAAAAAATGAAAGAATGAATAATAGTTTTTCCAAGAGTAGTCTATATGCAAAATAAGACAAAAACGCTTTGCATGGAGGGTGGAAAAACCGGGTATGGGAGGGAGAGAATGGCCAATGCATGCACAATGTGGTCTTCACAAGATTGTGTAGGTATGCATGGCTAGTATTAGGCTAACATCATTATGCTTACCACTAACATAATTAACATAATATATACCCTAATACTTCCCATTATTTCGGTCCATTTAGTGTAAAATGGTAAATCCATTTTACACATTATTTTGTCAATTTGTCACATGTAACATGTCATGTGAAAATGTTATGTATTTTTATCATATTAAAAATCAACGCATTAATAAAAATACGTCATATACAAAATCGACTTAGTAATCCCCCTTATACTAAAAGAATAAGAAAACTGAAAATTTTCCCGCCTAAATACTTTTAGCTAAAAGTTAGGACTAACTTTATCTAGATATGTATTGGACTTAATATATGGCCTTTATGTGTCATAGTATCTTATCAAACACGGTAGATTTTATAGTTGGGCTAAATGTATTTTATTCATTATTATCTCATTAGTCCAATATATGTATCTTAAATGTCATAAATATTATATTTAAAACGTATGCAGATTTTACTCATATTATTAAAGTCAATGTGTGTTTTTCACTTTTCTATTCTTTAAATTTTTTACTCTATTTAAATTGTTACTCTGTATATTGTAACAAAAATTACAAAAATAGTTATATGCTTCAAATGCTTAAAAATAAGCATAAGTTTTTGTAATTAAACTAACAATCTTATTTTTTTAATCATAAACTTATTGCGAGTAAAAATGTAAATTTCGCTCTATTTTAATTCTTAATTTTTTTACACGTTAACAATCGTAGATAATTAAAAATAAAATTCAAAGTTCATTTATATATTATTATTAGCTCTAATTATTAAGTTCTCTACACACGACAATCTAAAATACCGTGCATTCGCACGGGCTCTATACTAGTTCATAATTACTTGTACCAAAATAATTTACCAATTATAGATCACAACATCTTGTATTTATAATAATTTATTCATTCAAATGCAATTGTTTCCTTAAACAATAATTTCATCTAAGTAATGAAACAATTCGATTACTTAGACCGTATCTTATTTAATCAAACTACAATGAGACACGTAAATATTACTTCCAAAATCGTCCGTCAATTTTAAGTAATTTAATTAACCCGTATCGTCATACGATCAATTAAATGATCAATTAAAAGTATTTTCCTTTAGGTATGACCTAAGGGGATCAACTGATCACCACCGTCGCACGACAGTAATGTCAAACTCTAGTCAGCCAATCATTACCGATATGTGAGGACCAGTTGACAGTAAAATATTACTTCCCATTTGTATTCTTTAAAATGAGACTTAAACATGTGATCATCATGATCGATAGTTGTGATCGCATTATTGTCGGAGGACACATATTCCAACACATACCTGCCACCCCGAGCCAACTATGAGGGCCTCAATGGTTCTAGCTCGCAGCCGGTTGGCCATCCTCCACAGCTCCACATGCCTGGACGGTGCCACCTTCATTCAAATAATGAGAAGGTTCAAGCAAACTCATTCCTATGTAATAAAGCATAAAATACAAAAGACGGCAAAAGCTGGGGGCTTACCCTCTTGACGACATGCTGCCACTCATCCAAGCCAGCGTTAGTCACCGCCTCGCTGAAATCCCGGATCTACGAGATCACCGCCATGCCCGCCGAGTCAGTGTACTCCAATGTCTCTAGAAAAGCCAGGGGCTCGACGCCCGCCACCTCGATCTCCTACAAAACTCAAATGGTTCATTATTTGCTGATCATTCATCATTTATTAGATTTATCAAAGACAAGTAAACGTTAAATATGCTTACCACGATCGGCCAGTACGCTAGCCTCCGGCGAACAAACTCAGCGTACTCCTCACCAGGGAGAAGGAGGGCGTCACCACTCGCACCAGCCAGGTCAGCTGTCCTCTCAGCCTCTGAAGGCTCCCTAAACATCGTCCGTGGAGGGTCGATGGGAACGGTAAGAGTGTGACGGGAGCACTGGCGAGTCAAACGCTCACCCAGGTACCACACATGCCCTATGGGTGTCGTCAACAGCAACCTACTCGAACTCTGGGGACGGAGAACCTCGGCCACAAAGGCTGGAGCCCCAGAATAGCTCTCCCAAGGCCGGGGCACCCACTAAAGTAAGAAAATTAGGGTTCATTCCTATGATCGTCTATAAATAAAGGAAAAATAAAGCGAAGATCAAAAAAACTTATGTTGTCTAACCCAGAGCATTCACGCCCCTCTGACAAACATCGTAAGAAGACCGCTGGCTCTTCTGACGACACACTATCCAGTCCCTCACAATAGTGTACGCTCTTGGTACGTCAACCGCCCTCGTGGGCGTGAAGCCAAAGAAGTAAGAGTACACCCACGCCTGGAAGCAAATAATAATGATTACAAATCATTCTCTACAAAAATGAAAAATGATCTTTCATATTTTCGAGAAAGGTTCATACCTCCAAGAGAAGTCAAGGACCGACAGTGGCAGGAGAAGTCCCTTTCTCCGTCATCTCCGGACGAACCATGGCCCTCATGTAGCGCGCGAAGATCGAAAAACTAGGAGTAACCCAGTCCCAGCGACCTAGGCTACTCAAGTAATAAAGGAATGGAAGAAGCTTCGTCGATAGCCTCTCCCCCTTGTCTCTGAGAAAAATCGAAGACAAGAACCACCACAGCCACCAACAGGCTCTCTGCTTGGCCGTACAAGGCGGTGGAGGCACCATGCGTCCATCCATCGTCACTCTCGCCCGAACCCTGCCGCCGAAGTAGTCCCTGACATAGGTACTCGGCACCAAACCGGAACCTGGGCCGTAGCCAGGTTCCAGCCAATCATACTCCTCGCCTCGGCTGAGTTTAATCTCATGGCCGTCAACGGCCACATCAATGACTCCTCTCCACACGGCAGACCCGAGATCATGCCGTAGTCCTCTAAGATGACCCAGATCTCTCCAAAAGGCATATGAAAAGTCGAGGTCGTGTCACAGAACCTATCAGGAAAGGCTCGAATCAGGCTAAGGTTAGCCCGAATATTCCTTTCCTTGATCTCCCTCCAGCCTCGTACTAAGGTACCAAAGGCTCCCCGCTTGATGATAGCCTTCTGCTCCTCCAACAGCTTCCCGAAGGCGTCCATCATCGTCGTGTAACAAGAAAAGGACCTCATGTTCATAGCCTCCTGCGTCAATTCAAAAGAAAGCTTTCTTTAGCATAAGGAAGTGTGCAAGAAATATGTAACAACCCGGATTACAAAACAAAAGAAAAACGTACTATAAAGAAAATATCGGAGTATAATACTGATAAAAGGGTCAAGGTGGCGGAAACACCCGACCAATCCGGTTCGCTACTAAACCAAAACCAAACTAATACATTATTCAAGATTCTCAAAACATAAAAGAAAACTCCTAATTTATTATTCGTCTCGCCCCTCGATGCATCCCAAACAACATCATCCAACCAGCGACGAGCATTCAACCTGAGAATGAGGGTTAACAATCAGTCGGGAGTAAGTAGATGCTCTCCCAGTCATGTTTACAATAATTGAATATAATAACAATCATTAACAATTGAAATGCAAAACTATTAAACATGTGAGACCATCTATACTCATGAAAACTCTATACAGGTTACCATGACTTATCAATCTTTGACGGAATCATGCAAATCTAAACCATATGCAAGAACTAGACCATGTACACTTATAACCAACGTAGCACACGACCCATAACAACTCAAGGCACAATGCTAGCATCAAAGCATAGCGAATACGGTAACACACAATCCACAGCAACAGAAGGCACAAAGCTAGCAACATAGCATTGCGAATAGAGCGAACGCCCGTTAGAGCGTATCACCACTGCCTCTAACTTGTCAGAGCGTATCACCACTGCCTCTAACTTGTCAGAGCGTATCAACACTGCCTCCACGGTACTATGTATAGCGTATCACCACTGCCTATATGCCTAAGACCTGGCCAGACCTCTCGATACAATAATTGTACACCGAACGACACTCGAGACCCAGATCGTATAACTAACGAATCTGGCCACCTCCGAACATAGACCAAAATAAATCCCGCATCAACGGGTGGCCTTAGTTTATTCCGATAGTATCTAACTGACACTACCGTCATCTATTCAAACCAGCCAACAAACAAATGCACAGTATAACTGACTGTACTAACATGCGTGAACAACATCACTACTCAACTCACAAGATAGTATAACTTACTACCCTACTTATCATATGAACAAGAGTAACCAACATCAAATGAAACATAGCATTATATAATAACAACTGAACGTCACATAACATATGAAACAAGTATAAACAACCAATGTTATAGTAACTTCAGCTATAACTTTAACATTAACCATTCAATGTTATAGTACCCCAACTATAACTTCAACAATATCCTTACCTTGTAACTCAACGTTATATTAGCTCAGCTATAACATTGACTTCATTAGCCTATTATTACATTAGCATTAGCTATAACATCGACATGTGACTTAAGTTATATTAGCTCATCTATAACATTGAGCTATGATCTCAAAGTTATACGTCTTCACCTATAACGTTATCACGACCCCAGAGTTGTACCAAATCAGCTATAACATTGAGCCATAATCTCAAGGTTATATCAGTTCAGCCATAACTTTAGGTCTTCTCATAAACGACAACCAAGCCGCCACTAGGGTTTCCATTGGGAACCCTAGCCGCACGCCCAAACACCCAAACGGAGCATGGGCAAGATACGTTATGTAATTTAAACGATAAAACACATATGTAAACACACTAACACAATTAAACATGATATTAAACAATCAAACACGTACTAATCACACAAATCAATTATTAAGTCATGTAAATTACATCAAATTGGCGTAAACAGAATTAAAGGAAAACACCTAGTTACCTTTTTAGCAATTAATGATGCGAAATAAGAATGAAAACTCCATGAAATATACGACCATCGAATCCTTGTCTCCAACACGTGTCCACGTCCCAAAAATTGACTTTAAAGAAAGGCACAAAGCGAAACCCTTAAAAACGTCATGAAAGACTCTTTTTCTTCTTCTTTACCCATTAAAAATAAGAGACCTTAAAGGTAGGTCTAAAGGTCCATACAAATATTTTCCATAAAATTATTTGGAGATGAAAATGATGTAGAGGTAAGAACAAGGATTGTGAATATATATTTTGTGTATGAGTTTGGAAGAAGAAAATATATTCAACAATGAAGTCAAATGGAGGAAAGAGAACAAAAAATAGAAAAGAGGAAGAGAGTCGTGCGGCTATTTCACGCACCAAAGCAAAAGAATAGATTGACCTAGTTGCTTGCTAGGTTAAATCTATTTATAAGAGGATTAACTAATGGGCTTTGTGTCCATTAGCTTATACAATGGATTATCTGATTACAAATTGGATTGAGCCATATTAAAACGCAAGGAGGCCTTATAATAGAAAAGTAGTTATTAAATTAAAATACTAAAATCGTGCACAGACATTTTAACCCATCCGAAGTAGATCAAAACGGGAAATAGTAAAATAGAGAATAGATGCGATAAAGACATATATTCAAAATACACTATTAATTTTCGAAATAATTAATTGAATAAAATCGTTTTATAATAAAATATTATTATAAAATACGGGGTGTTACAAGTAAATAAGTAAATGAATGACAAGCTGAAGGCTTACCATGCTCCTCGCCGTCCTATACGGCAAGTAACTCTCCGCCGCCCAAATGAGATATCTACCATCCCATTTCTCGGACCATTCGGGCGCTCATACAAGCTGATGGCCGCCTCGTCCTACATTGGCCCTCCGCGGGGCCTCCTCCTCTATATCCTCCTCTATCTCCTGGGTCACTCTCGTAGCGGTGGAAGGGTCAAATTCAGTGTCCATGGGATCTCTCCCCGACGTAGAAGGAATATCCTCTGTAAAACCGATGTTTTCAAAGCAATGTTAAGCGCATTTTCAAGCATTTTCAAGTGTTTCAAGCATCTAAAAACGATATTTCTAGCCATCTTTCGCCAGGTTTTCCAACCCCGACCACACATGTGGTAGTTTAAGACAAGACAAGTCCAAGATCAAGCCTAGTTGCGGGTTTGAGTCGAAAATTCGGCACCATTTCGCTACAATAACAATTATGTCATACAAAAGTGTCCCGAAGGAGCTGTCACAAATTGAAAATCCGGCATGATAGAAAGTTTACCCATTACTCAAGGGTTCCAAAACATCAAGTTTCATCAAAAATGGGCTAGCATAGGGCCATTTTCAAAGGGTTTTACGGTTTAGCAGGAAACGGTCACATTTCGCGCTCAAATCCTTAATACTTGACGAAAATTCGAAACGGATACATGGATGTGTTCCTAACATGATCAATTACTCATTTCTAATGTCAATTTCATGAGACAAATTTGTTTGGGACGAAAGCCCCAAATTTTCGAATAAATGGGATGTATACACCCTAATTTTCTACCTCAAATCAAAGCTCAAATGCAAAATAAAGTAAGTACAAGACACATACATCGATTAGTCATGATTTGTGGTGAGTTTTGATCAAGTTTTTACGGAATTTGGTTGGGATTTGGTTGAGTTTTGAAATAGTTTTGTGTTTTAAAATGAAAACAAAACGCGGCTTAAGTCGGGTTTTTACCCAGACAGGGGTGAGCTCGGGAGAAAACGAAGCACTTGCTGCGCCTCTTCAAAAGGTCGCAGCTTTTGCTGCACCTTTTCCTCGGCGAGTTTCCCCATAATTTCTTTAAGGTTCGTTATAATTAAGTTCCTCATTTATGGGCCCGGGCTTCATGCGCCTCTTCCCCAGCATATGGCTCCTTTTTTGGCGTTCTCTTCGTCCGAATCGACATTTTTTCTCTTCAACGGACTACAGGAAACCACGACATTTTAGTTCCCCAGCGAGAATTAATGGTACAGTTCATGGGCTTCTCCTCTTTATTGGAATTTCGCTTGCGACGACCCGAGAGGATTTTCTCCTTAGCGGTGCCAAGGGCGCGGCGTTGTCGATCAAACACCTTTATTTTCCTCAGCGAAGCCAAAGGCGCATCGTTATCGATATATTATTTTCTCCTCAGCAGTGCCAAGGGCACACCATTGTCGACTCAACATATGAATCTTCCCCACGGAGTTTGAGATAAAATTCTCCGAGGAGCATTTGTACCGTCGAATCCTTCACCCAAGGGTGTCTCAGGTATGGTTTCTTCTTATGGCTGGTGAGCTTACTTACGTAATATAATGGACTTTAAATGACCCTCCCCGATAGTCGACAGACTCTAAAATGTTCCCGACGATAGATCCTTGGTTCAGACCTCTTGAGCCGCCTCACGTCGCCATAGTCGTTAGGTTGTAATCTTCGATTGACCTGATGGCAATACTTTACCTTTTGCCTTGTCCAAGCCTCAGTCAAAGTGGGGGCTCTGTATATACCTCATTTCTACACCTCCCGCCAACCACCCAGTGATGATTGGGCCGCATGTTTGATACGCGGAACGATTTATGACAATCCGTAAGTTCATCGTCAAGTGATAGCTCAAACACTCGAGTCAACCCCTTGGTCGTCATCGACGCACCGTTACGGTCGTTTGACTGTAATTAGAGTTCATTTGGAGTTCGGGTAAAAAACCGCTTCATTTTCTAAAAACCGTTTAAATGCCGAGTCGGAATATTTCGGAATGTTCTAGAATTCTCTAGATATTTATTCCTAATTAAAATTAATAATTTTAAGTAAATATCTTCCGTATATTATGTCTCATGGAATAAGGAAGTGTATATCTACCAAAATTTCATAATAAAATGAGGAATTCTTTCTTGCAAAGGAGGAAACATACGGGGAAATGACGCAGCAGTTGCTTCGAAGGATCGCAGTGGCTGATGCGCCTCTTCTCCGGCCCTCTTTTTGCAGTTTTCAGAATATTTCCGTGTTTCCAAATCCGTGTCATTCCTAAACTCTTCCATATGTTTAGTATAAATACAGGCCTTCGGCCTCCATATTTGGCATACGAGTGTTCCGCCCCTTCTTTCTCTCTCTTTGCATTCTAGACTACACTGTTGCTTTTGACGCCTACGTCCTTGTTCAATTTCCACGCATATTCGAGTCGAGCAATCACTAAAACGATAACTTTAGTCAATCTCGTTTCGTCAAACATGTAAGTCTAAGGGTGTAAATCCCATTTTTATTATTTGTACTTTTATTTTGTATCAATTAATGTAGATCTATATCAAAAGAACGTTCGAAAACCGATCTGAAATCCATTTTTTAAAAGCGTTTTTACGAAACAGCGGAGGTTAGACGTCGAGAAGAAACGCAGTAGCAGCTGCGCTTCTTTGAAGGATCACAGCTTTGTTGCGCCTCTTCCAGAGGCTGCTTCCTGCTCCTGCTCTTCTTCTTCTTCCTCGACTTCCTGCAAGTTTCTCTTTTTCTTATTTCTTCCGTTTTTCTTTGTTTTCTTTGTTGTCTCAGTATATAAATCATGTTTTAACAATTCCCTTTTAATTACATTGTTTAATTCGTCCTTAATCCCGAGTAATTCAATACTTGCGGGTTTTCGCCGTTTTAATTCAAATCGATTATTTGGGATTTGACTTGTTCATGTCAAGATTCTGGAATCCTAACTTGATACATATGTTTTCTTCCGAATCTTATTTGTCTAATTCCATCTTAATCTAACCTCAGTTTTGTTCTTTTTGTACTTCCGACACGAGTTCATCGTAATCATATAAACCGCTGTAAGTTCTCGTTTTTAATTCGTTTTACAACTTGCCCAGATGCATATAATCAGTTAAAATACTTCAATTCGAGTCTAATATCGATAATCGATCTTAAATCTACCAACGAAAGATAACAATGTTGCGGTTCTAACTTCACAGCCAGAGCCCAGCTCTAGAACAGACGCAGGAAGTGTTGCGCCTCTTCTAGAGGACGCAGCAGATGATGCGCCTGTTCTGGGTTCATTTCGGTCCCTGAACTCTTTCTCGCACTGACGTAGCTCCTAATTACGGTTTAAATCAACTATTATTCATATTATCACCTCTAATCTGTCGTATTTTCGTATTTTAATTCTAATTTTATTTTCCTTTTATTTTCTTCTTTGAAATCCCGTTTTTTAGCGTGCTTTTGATGTAGGTCAAATAAACCTTGTAATATTCTTAATTTTAATTATTGTAATTCGTTTATCGTAATTATTACTATGTATGATTTAATTGTATGGTTTTCACATGTAATTGAATCTAACATTTACTTCGATCAAATTGTTTGATAAAACACGTGTTAACCGACATAGTCTAATTTCACATACTAGGATTAATCCATGTTTGTTGCATTGCATGCATTACATTGACGGCATATCATATATGAACATGTTCCCTAATCATTAGTAGAGGCCACTATCGAGGCGGGCGGGATTAGGTGTTCGAATTAAAGAGCTTCCTAATACGTACCCTCACCCCTTACTCCAGTTATCTCTGGACATCCGTGTCCATTGTCATCTTCGAGAGTCATTCTAGACATAGAATGCTAAGGGTAACGAATTTCTTGGTGTTCATGTCACTAATTTGTGTCTTGACATGGCACGAGGTATTCGAACGGTTTCCAATTTATCCACAATAAATTGGTGGCGACTCCATAAATGCAGGCTTATTCAAACTTTCACCGGTTTCAATACCTCAGCAATCGGTAACGGCCTATGACGTGCTTTGGCAAACCAAGGTTCCGTGGGAGAAGTACCGCCGCCTCGAAACCAATGCGCGGGTGCGCGTGGCCTATGTCCACAATAATAATAACTAAATAAATAAAAAATAAAATAAAATAATGATTAAGTAATAAATAGCTCATGTCAACCAAGTTTCCCTTATCTTAAGATGTACTTAAAAATACAAATTGTTACATAGAGGGTCTCACTCCGCCCCTACAACTCACAACAAGATATTTATGAGATAAAATGCCTGCTTGCAAGGCAAGTGAGGTCTTGCCAAAATGGCGATACATCCAACATTAAGCACATGAACAAGTAATGGCTGTATCTACAAAAGAATAGCCACTCTACTCATCTAAGTGGCATAATCAACTAAAAGGGAACAAATATAAGGGCAAATACTTCTCCATAGGTACTAGTTCTACAAACTACTAAGTCGTAGAGGATAGATGTAAATCACCTCCAAATTGTGTCAAGCTAGGCTAGATTTGTCCACAATTACTAAAGGCTTTCATCAAGAGCGGGTCCTTATGGCATTAGAAGACACTGGAGGATCGCGAAATTCCCCCCCTTGCCTAAACGAAAGAAAGGATCGTCTCCTCTCTATCATGCAACAAAGGACAGGACCATCAACGGTAAGAGTGATCAAGATAGTCGAGTTTCACGTTTTTAGTTTGCTTTGGATTATTTTTCCCCCATTTGTAGCGTTTAACAATAAGCACATTTCATGCCATTTTTTATAATTGGCATTTGATACTTGGCATCGTCTTTCGGCAAAGGAATTCGGCAATGAACAACAATATGCAAATCCTCACCAAAGTGATTGAGAGCGACCCCGTATGTAATCAGGGTACAATAGAAAAACATAGAAGTCCCATTTGCCCTCCTAAGACTAGGAGAGGATTACTTGACAAAATTTCAAACGTTTCGGTTTTCATTTGACATTTGAACTCAATTTGATAATTATAAGTGTTCATCCTTTTGGTTAACAAAATAATGATGGTAGAAGTTGTTAGAATGGTTGCATGGTTTCAAGGTCACCTTGGAATAAACTAAATAATTCTAATAATTCTAAACTTAAACTAAACAAACTAACCATAAAACAACCCTAATTAATTAAAATATAATATTATCTTAAAACTAAACTAAACAAACCTTATATTAATTAAGGTGAGGCAAGGAAGCAAGGGTGGCGGCGGCGGCAGCAGGCGGCAGGAAGAGGGGAAAAGGGAAAGGGTAAAGGGGAAAGAATAAAGGAGAGAGGAGAGAGGAGAGAGGAGCGACGAAGGGGGAGAGGGGTGGTGGTCGGAGTGGTTGGAGATTTGGGGATTTTTGAAATAATTGAAAAGAAATATGAGGGAGACGGGGTAAAACCCGTGTATAAAAAAGACCTGCGACGGAATTTTGTCGCAACTTTAAATAATATATTATTCTGTGACCTGTAAAGCCTGTTAATAAAAAAACATGCGACGGAAGTTCCGTCGCAAATAAATTAATATTTTATGTTGCGACGGAATTTCCGTTGCAAATAAAATTAATATTTTACTCTAGCGACGAATTTTCCATCGCAGGCCTTCCCGCCATGTCAGAAAAATGCGCCGTTTTGGAGATTTGGCTGCTACGGAAATTCCGTCGCAAAGCCGTCGAAGTTTGAGAGATCCGTCGCAACTTCCGTCGTAGGATTTTTTTTGCTACGGCTTTTGTATCCGTCATAGTCTGTCCATCGCTATGATACCTTTTTTGTAGTTCATTGAGAACTGCGTGATCCTTCGAGTTGTCTTATCCCATTGCGGTTAGCGTGTAGGACGAACGTCGAGGATGAAGTTCCTTTTAAGAGGGGAAGACTGTAATACCCGCCATATTAGGGACCTATTGACTGACCTGTTGACCATGCGAGACCTTTAGTAGAGATGGAAAGGGAGTTATATCACATTTTTTACAGAATACTCGGCCGACTAGCGTTGGTACTCGACCGAGTGCAGGGTACTCGGCCGAGTATGTTCCATTATTGACCGAGTATGCGTTCTGATCGCGTGTTATTATATAATGCGAAGGTTACGACTTAATTCATTTCCGCCTAATGTTTTATTTTTTCTAAATCTAACTCTCTCCCTCTCATTCCTTCCATCTGTCACTACCCAATCGTGAGTTAACCTTGAACCCTAATCCGAGGAGGGAGATAGCTTATGCATGGAGTCATGGAGTCGGGTCATCCCCACCGTCAGCATATGGCAATTCGTCAAGGTGATCGAGTTGTGGATATTTGTTTATCGTTTAGTCAATCTTAATAATTTAGTAATAGGACATAATCGTGGTTATAGAGTAAGATGTGGATTCTTGCTTGGTGTGATGTGATCGATGCATACATCCTCCCTACTTCATAAATAAAACCGCGGAAATCTTTCTTGTTGAGGAGGAAACCACCCAAGAGAAAACGCAGAAAGAGTTGCGCCTCTTAGAAAGGTCGCAGTTCCTGCTGCGCCCCTTCCTGGGTTGTTTTTCTTCAGCTTCCAGAATATTTCTGGATTTCTTTCCTAATCCTCTTTTACCTTTATCCCTCCTCGTGATTATTATAAATAGAGGCCTCCGTCTCACATATTTCTCACGCGAGTGTCCGCCCTTCTCTTCTCCCTTTGTATTCTAAGACTGCACTCTTGCTTTTCGACGCCTACGTGCTTGCTCTACGCGACCACGTAAGCCAAAATCTTTCTAGGTACCAGTCACGTTGCATAGACGGACTAATTTGACCACTACACGATTATTAAATCATTCTTTTAAAATCCTTTTTCAAGGGCACTTTCATATTTGCATAGATCGAGTCGAGTTACAACTAAAAAAAATGATTGATCTTTCTTCCTATCAATAGATAGGAATGAGTGTTCGATATAGGGGATATGATCTATCTTATTTTTTTTTTTTTTTTTAATTCCGGCTCGGCCCGAGAAAGTTCTGGCAACAACAGAAAGGAAGGGGTCCATGTAGCTGCTGCGTCTGCTCCCTTCTTAGTGATGTGAACATTATTTGCGCACATTTAGTCCCCTAATTGAGCCTATTTTGCATACTATTATAGCATTTCATGGCCATTTTATCCGTCAAAACCTTCCTATTTGCTTTTCTATCGCATTTCATATGTTTTGTAGAAAAGGAGATAATAAGGCGGAAATTTCCGTCTTTCGTGCATATTTGGAAGCTTATTGATGACACTAGATGGACTAGTATGAAGAGGAAGCAAAGGCTAAAGACCAATCTCGCAAGAATAAAATGGAAATGAGCAAAAAGGGGAGAAAAGAAGAAGAACCACGGCTGAAGAACAATCCGAGCGGATTGTCTCAAATCCGCCCGTCTCCACAAAACAATCCGAGCGTCCTGCTCATTAATCCGCTCGGATTGCCCCACTAGAATCCGTCCGGATTCCCCTGAATCCGCTCGGATTCCACTACGCATTCCGCCCGTCCCGACCCCAATACGCACGGATTCCTTCACAGCATGATTTCGTCTTCTCTAAGCTTCAAAGAAAGACTCCCTTCCTTCAAGAAATACCGGAGTCTCCCTGCTCAAATCTAAAAAGTGTAATTACTAGTTTAGCCCTTAGTTAACCCTAATTGCATCCACCTAATTTGCACTATAAATACCCCATCTTTGTAATTAATCAGGTGTGTTCTTTTTAGCTAGAAAATCCTTCTTTAGATTAGATTAGGAGTAGATTAGAATAGATTACTCTTTAATCATTCCACAAATTACGCATTAATCTTTTCATAATTATTGTTCAAGTTTATTATTCAAGTTTATTATTGAGTAATTGAAGATTATTGGGTTATTATTGGGAGATTGACAACCTTCCATCAATCAATCAAGTTTCTTCTATTATTCTTGCTTTATTATTTGGATCACCTTAAAGTTGGTATAATTCCTTTTCTCTTTAATCTTTATTGTTCATTTCTTCATTCTATTATCATGTTTATACTTGTTGTGATGATTGACACCATTAATGACATGTTTCCCATGATAATGAGTGAGTAGTTTCTTTAGTTAGGATTAGTGGGTAATTAAGGGAAACCAACATGGGATTGATTCATGCTTAACCTAATATGTTCACATGATTAAATTGCTTGCTTGTTGTGATGTCAACTTTATGCACATGTTATGTTTGATGAAATGCTAAGCCTATGAATCCTTGCATTTACAACCATCTCTTATCTACTCAACTTGACTTGTAAGATATAACCCAACTCGAGTCTTGTTAGACCATGCATAGAAGTTGAATAGGAGGAAAGTAAGTCGACTTGTAGGTGTTGTACAATCTAATAGATTCGGCTCCGGGACCCAACTCTTCCTATGAACCGTAAGACATAACCCAACTCGGTTCCTCCACAACACTAATTGCTTGCATATAATCGTAAACATGTTTGTATGATCAAAACCATGAATCCCCTATGAACCCATGACATCCTAGCACTTTTAATCAATTGTTTACATTTCTTAGTTCATTGTTTGCTTTACTTTATCGCTTTCATTAGTCTAGAATACAACTACAAACCCCATCAATTGTGACACTAGCATAAATTGAGATAGATAGACTTAGAACCCAAAGCACACCGTCCCATGGATCGACCTCGACTTACCGCTAACTAGTTGTTTGTTGAGTATTATAAATGTGTTTGATTGGATGAGTGACGACATCGTTCCACATCAAAATGGCGCCGTTGCCGGGGATGGTGCTATGTGATTAAGTTCTTACTTGTTTGTCTATTTTAATTGTGCTTTCACCTTGAGGAACTTGTTCCTCAAGGATTGTTCTTACCATTTTTGTGTAGTTTCCATTGTTTGTAGTTATCTCTTTGTCTTAAGTAATGATGACTCAAGACTTGACATATGGAGTATGTGGTGGATCTTTTGAGTATGACTATGGGTATGGGGAGTTTGAGGAGCAAGTCAACACAAACCTACCTTACCATTTGTACAACGAAAATCCTAACCACTACCCCAATTTTTCTCACCAAAATTACCACACCCAATATCAACAACAACCACCCACTCAATACCCGTTTCACAATGAACCTCAAATACCACAATACAACCATTTTCACACCCACCCACAACAAAGAGATGAACCCATTCAAAACATGATCCTCCAAATGATGGGAGACCAACAAAACTTCTTCAAACAAATGCTAGAAGAGAGCCGAAAAGAAGAAGATGTTCTTAAAAACATCGCCATCCAAAGAAAGGAATTGGGGATTCAAATCGCCCAATTAAAGGAATTCCAAGCAACACCTCACCACCGCTCTTTGGATATTGAGCATAAATGCGAGTTTGAAGTAGTGACATTTGACATGGAAGACGAAAAGTGGGAGGAGCCAAGTTCCTTGAGCTCTTGTGACTATGAGAGTGTCGTGTTTGATGAGGAAGACATGAGGTTGACCAAACCAAATGTTCTTAACCTTTGCGAGTATGAAGGTGTGTCCTTTGATGTGAACGGTGGGGTGTTGAAAAAAGAGCTAGATGAAGCCCCCATTCATGATTTACGTGAAGATAGCAACAATGATGATGAACCTATAGGAGAGATTCACAATATCACCTTGCTTGAGGAGCCTATCCTTGAGACATTTGAGATACCTTATCATGAAGAAGAACGTCCTTCCTTTATCCTTCATGAAGACCACTTGGCACCTATCATGGAGCCAATGATCATTGAAAAGGATATGTTAGATCTTCTTCAAAAAGCCAAAGTGTCTTACAAGAGTTATTTGGTAAAAAAGCTCAAAGAGAAAATTGCTCGTGAGGCTACTTGTGAGGATTTGGCACCCATAATCTCAACTCCTATGGTATCCGATCATCAAAGTCATGAAAACTCTCCTTCCACCTTGGAAGGATTGAAGAATCAAAATGCTATCATCATCACCAAAATTGAAGAAGAAGTTGGTAAGTGGAAGTCCATGGATGAAAATGAACCACAGTTCAAGCTCAATCTTAACAAGACTCATGAATGTGTTTACTTGAAACATTGGGAAAGCTCTAACGCTAAGGAGGAGACAAGAAAAAGAGCATTTTACAAGCCTCCTTGGCCAAATTTCATTTTCAAATTGAGCAACCCATACTTATGCTTGTTTGGAGCTTGTTCACAAGCTTTTGACCTTTTGTTGAGAGCCTTGAGCTCTATGGATAAGAATTGTTACAAATTGAACTAGTTTGGTGGAGTCCTACCTCAAACCACCATTTGTAAGATATTTCTTGAACCCTTTTATTTTGTATAATATTGTACATTTTGTTTTTGCATTTAATTTCTTGCATAAGAGAGAAGAGAGAGAGAGTCATCTTACATGTTTCCTAAGCAAATTTCAGAAAAGGATAAGAAAAAAAAAGGGAAATTGGTGAAAAGGGGTTTATCATTTCACGAAAGAAGAAAGAAGAAGGAAAGAAAAGCAGAGACGCTCGGATCCAAACAAATCCGCCCGTCCAGGGCCAACGGAAAAGAAAAGCTGAAATTGAGCCAGAATCCGAGCGGATTCAAAGAAATCCGCCCGTCCCAGACAATCCGTCCGTCCTCTTCACGGGACGCCCGTCCCGTATGACGTCCAAAAGCAAGATTTTAATCTGTGCCAAAATCCGTGCGGATTATCAAGAAGCCGCCCGTCCTGATCAAGCCGTGCGCCCCGTGCATGAATCCGCCCGTCCTCTCCTCGCTTCTCGACCAACAGATTTCTCTTCTAGAATCCGTGCGGATTCTACGGAAAGACGCCCGTCTTCCCCATCGAGAATCCGCTCGTCCCGATTGCAATCCGCTCGGATTGCATCGTTCACACAAGAAAAACGGGTTAGGTCCAACCCTATCCGTTCGGATTCCCCTCTTCTTCTATATAAACACCCCCCTTCTCCCTCATTTCCTCATCTTATCGAACCCTAAAACACTCTCATCAATCCTCAAAATCACCTTCATATCCTCAAAAACACCCACATCACCCCATCACCAACATGAGTTCCAAGGGAAAGGCCAAGAAATTGATTGAATCGATCGGGAAGAGGCGCAAAGGATCATCCTCTTCAACACCACGAGATGTGATAATGAGGGGAGGTATTGAACAACTCAACAACTTCCAAGAAGTGATCTTCCTATCCGACGACCACCGCGAAAAATTCGTCGAGCTTCTAGGTAAGAAATACGAACCTACTCAATTTGTTGACACTAGGGTGTTGGAAATCCTTAAGATAAGGTACCCTACCGAGATGTTCTTCAATGGCCTTGGCATTGGGGACCTTTTCCATGCTCATGAAGAGACTTACCTTAGTCTCACCCTTGAGTTCTTGAGTAGCCTTCGCATTATAGCGGATGCCCGCAACAATTTAGGCATGGAGTTTAGGTTATGCAACCGAGACCATGTTCTTTCTCTTGAGGAATTTACCTATGTTTTTGGTCTTCAAGTACCCACCGCCTATACCGAAAAGCCCGATAATTTTAATGTGGATTTTCTTTGGAAAGCTATCTCCGGGAGGGACTTTACCAATATAAAGCGTTGCTATACATTTGCTATCCAACATCCGGTGATTCGATTCACCGAACGCTTTGTAGCCGGGTGCATCAATGGAAGGTACGAGCAAGATCGGTGTACTCTCATCGACTTAACTTTTCTTGAGTCTTATTTGAATGTTCGAGCGGTGAGGCGTTATAACTTCAATACGCCACTTGAGATACTTACTAGGTTCCATGACTTTGCTCAAGGGACATCTCAACTTAAGACCTTCGTGATGGGAGGTCTAATTACAATTTTGGCTAAACACCTTTGTCCCGGGTTCAATGCCCGAGGGGCCTATATTCCTCTTGAAGGGAGGACTTTGATTGATGAGCACACCATCTTCTATAGTCACCGATGGTGCAACTACACTCAAGATGGGAGTGTGGAATGGTACACCAAGGGTTGCACTTCGATGATCCTTGAAGGATGGAAGATACCGGGCATTGACCCAAGATTGAGTCCATACTCTCCTCCACCAAGCTACCTCCTTGATATCCAAATTCTTGAAAATCCCCCTCAAAGGGAAGAGCCACACCGTCAACCACCTCGTGGAGGGCCGGGCATACAAATGCGCCCACCTTCCTACGTCCCTATCCCACCTTACCCTATTCCGCATACCCCTTTCCAACCGGCAATCCCCAATACCCCGGGTATTAATGATTTGATGGCACTCATGAATAGAGTGGACCTTGGGGTGCACAAAGGGAGGGAAGAAAATTACTTAGCCCTCTACCCCCAATACTATAACATGGCTCAACAAGGGTACATTGACCCCAATGGTCCTAAGCCCTCTTGGGCACAACCGGAGCTCTTGTTCCCAAATTATGGGGACCAAACTAGGAGTCGCGGCGATGGAGGGCATTCTAGCCAAGGTGGAGGGTACTCGGGACAAGGAGGAGATTTTGACCAAGGAGGATATTGGGGCCAAGCACCGGGACATGATCAAGCCGGAAGCTCTCATGGTTATGGCTACGACCAAGATGAGGATGACGAGTGAAAGAGGCCTAATTCACCAATTCCATTTGTATGATACCCATCTCTCCCTCTCTCTTTTATATTTACATTGCATTTAGTATAGCATTTAGCTTGCATGTGTATTATATTTCATATTGCATTTTGCATTAGTTAAGTTCATTTACATTAGTTTGCATTGTAATATATCTCACATGATTCATGTAGTTAGTTGCATATAGACTAGAATTCATGCATTGTCACTAATGAACAATCCTATTCTTTTCTACACTAGAAATAGTGTTTAAATCGGTTTGGGGAGGTTTGATCATGAGTGACTTAAGCATTTATCATGCATCATATAGTATAGTTTAGATCGCATTCATTTGTTATATATGTCATATAGAATTGCATTTAGTTAGAGCATGCATTCATTCATACCATATCATTGCATTTGCACTTTAATTTCCATAAAATCAAAAATTCAAAAAACATGTATTTCTTTTTCATTCCTACTCCTACATGTACATTGAGGACAATGTCCAAAATAAAGTGGGGGATGGGAATTTATATTCCAAAAATGCATAAAAATTGAAAAAATTTCGAAAAATCACAAAAATATGTCTTTTAATTTCATTAAAACAAAAACCATAAAAATTGAAAAAATTGAAAAACCAAAAACAAGTTCATTTCCTTTGTATATATTGTCTTGTATATATTGTGTTTGTTTTATCCTTGTTCACATTGATTGACTACGCCACATCCGAGACATGAGGATATTGAAGACCGCATGGTATGATCTTTCCAATTTCCTTTTTCCTCTTTATGTTAATGACTATGTGGCTTTATTTTGATTGATGCGGTAAAAACAATGTGAACTTAGGATTGCATTTAGTTTATATGGCATATTAGTTGGTAGAATCATTTGCATTAGGATGTTTATATGCTAGTTGCATCATGGCATGTAGTTTGCATGTTAGAAAACTTTTGCGAAACCGTCTACTTGGGAAGCTTGACAAGTGTATATAGGCCCTATTAGATGCTTTTTCTTCTTAAGACTTTGCATGTTAGAATACTTGTAAAACACCCTAGGATGTGTCATGCTAGTATCCTTTGACCCATGGATTAAGGCCTAGTCAAGAGTACCTTGTGGTGTGATAACTCCTTGGCTACCGTTTATTCCAAGGTGACCCTTGAAACCATGCAACCATCATTCATCCATGTTCTACCACATTTTTGTCATCAAAGGGAATGGGCACAAAAAGAAATCAATTTGAGTTCAATGAAATGAAAAGTGAAAGAAAGTTTGCAAAAATGCATCAAATGAAAAGAGGAGCAAAAATAGAACTCCTAAGCTTCAAATATAAGCCACCCTCACTACATATAGGGTGAGTTTAAAAATGTTCAAAAGAAATGCAAAGAAAAGTTGAAAAGTTATCAAGTATTGAAATGCCAAAAATCAAAAGAAATGGCAAGAAAGTGTTCTCGAATGTTATATGCCACAAGAAATTGGGGGAAAAACAACAACAAAGCAAACTCCCATAGTGAAACTCAAATATCTATCGATCCCTTAATCCATTGTATCCATTTTTGTGCATGGTAGAGAGGGGACGCCCATTCTTCTTGTCTAGGCAAGAGGGGGAATTCCGCGATCCTCCAGTGTTTCTAACACCATAGGGAGTCAACTCTTGACAAAAGCATTTAACGATTGAGGACAAAGGTACCCTAACTTGACACATTTTGGAGGTGATTTATTGGTATCCTTCTAGGCTTAGTAGTTTGAACAAATTGCATCTATGAAGGATTGTGTACCCTTGAATTGCTTCCCTTGTAGATAATTTCCGCCACTTAGATGAGGAAAGTGGCTATTCTTTTGTAGATGCATCCATTATTTGATTTTGTGTGCTTTAATGATTGGATGTGTCACCATTTTGGCAAGACCCACCTTGCCTTGCAAGAAGGCATCCTACCTCAAGGGTGTCTTGTTGTGAGTTGAAGGGGCGGAGTGAGACCCGCTAATTGTCTCATATCGGCTATAGTATTAGGTTAAGTTTAAATAAAGGTCTAGTTTTAGTCACCTCTTTACTCGGGACGAGTAAAGGTTCGGTTTGGGGATATTTGATGTGCACATTATTTGCGCACATTTAGTCCCCTAATTGAGCCTATTTTGCATACTATTATAGCATTTCATGGCCATTTTATCCGTCAAAACCTTCCTATTTGCTTTTCTATCGCATTTCATATGTTTTGTAGAAAAGGAGATAATAAGGCGGAAATTCCCGTCTTTCGTGCATATTTGGAAGCTTCTTGATGACACTAGATGGACTAGTATGAAGAGGAAGCAAAGGCTAAAGACCAATCTCGCAAGAATAAAATGGAAATGAGCAAAAAGGGGAAGAAAAGAAGAAGAACCACGGCTGAAGAACAATCCGAGCGGATTGTCTCAAATCCGCCCGTCTCCACAAAACAATCCGAGCGTCCTGCTCATTAATCCGCTCGGATTGCCCCACTAGAATCCGTCCGGATTCCCCTGAATCCGCTCGGATTCCACTACCAGATTCCGCCCGTCCCGACCCCAATACGCACGGATTCCTTCACAGCATGATTTCGTCTTCTCCAAGCTTCAAAGAAAGACTCCCTTCCTTCAAGAAATACCGGAGTCTCCCTGCTCAAATCTAAAAAGTGTAATTACTAGTTTAGCCCTTAGTTAACCCTAATTGCATCCACCTAATTTGCACTATAAATACCCCATCTTTGTAATTAATCAGGTGTGTTCTTTTTAGCTAGAAAATCCTTCTTTAGATTAGATTAGGAGTAGATTAGAATAGATTACTCTTTAATCATTCCACAAATTACGCATTAATCTTTTCATAATTATTGTTCAAGTTTATTATTCAAGTTTATTATTGGGTAATTGAAGATTATTGGGTTATTATTGGGAGATTGACAACCTTCCATCAATCAATCAAGTTTCTTCTATTATTCTTGCTTTATTATTTGGATCACCTTAAAGTTGGTATAATTCCTTTACTCTTTAATCTTTATTGTTCATTTCTTCATTCTATTATCATGTTTATACTTGTTGTGATGATTGACACCATTAATGACATGTTTCCCATGATAATGAGTGAGTAGTTTCTTTAGCTAGGATTAGTGGGTAATTAAGGGAAACCAACATGGGATTGATTCATGCTTAACCTAATATGTTCACATGATTAAATTGCTTGCTTGTTGTGATGTCAACTTTATGCACATGTTATGTTTGATGAAATGCTAAGCCTATGAATCCTTGCATTTACAACCATCTCTTATCTACTCAACTTGACTTGTAAGATATAACCCAACTCGAGTCTTGTTAGACCATGCATAGAAGTTGAATAGGAGGAAAGTAAGTCGACTTGTAGGTGTTGTACAATCTAATAGATTCGGCTCCGGGACCCAACTCTTCCTATGAACCGTAAGACATAACCCAACTCGGTTCCTCCACAACACTAATTGCTTGCATATAATCGTAAACATGTTTGTATGATCAAAACCATGAATCCCCTATGAACCCATGACATCCTAGCACTTTTAATCAATTGTTTACATTTCTTAGTTCATTGTTTGCTTTACTTTATCGCTTTCATTAGTCTAGAATACAACTACAAACCCCATCAATTGTGACACTAGCATAAATTGAGATAGATAGACTTAGAACCCAAAGCACACCGTCCCATGGATCGACCTCGACTTACCGCTAACTAGTTGTTTGTTGAGTATTATAAATGTGTTTGATTGGATGAGTGACGACATCGTTCCACATCACTTAGTCAATAGAGTAAGTCTGAGGGTCTAAACCCACTTTAATTTTGTATTTATTTTCTGTTTTATAATTGATCTATTAATTTATGTTATAAGCATGCTCAAACCATTTTCGAAAGTTAAGTTTTAAACTGTTTTGACGGGAACAGCAGAGAAACAACGAGGGGAAGAGTCGCACTGACTGACGCGCCTTCTGAAAAGGTCGCAGCATCTGTTGCGCCTCTTCCAGAGGCTGCCTTCAGTCACTTCTATTCTTCTTCTTCCTCGGTTCTTTGTTGTTTAGTCTGTTGTCCACCTTTCTTCATTTCTTTCCTTTTTATTTCGCTTAAACCTTTCAAATTCAAGCCTTCCAATTTATTTTTATCCATCTTTTCGGCTTAAATCTGTTATAGTCAATATTTGCGGGTTTTCGTCACTTTATTCAGACGCGGATTTTAAAGGTTCGATTTTCTCCTTATCGAATCGTTACAATTCGTCTTTTGTACATACTTTTAATTCGTTTTCCAATACTAATTCTAATCTTCATCTTTTCATTCGAATTATAATCCGAGTTTCAAGCTTTGTATTTTGTAATTCCGACATCGTAATCCTTTGTGATTCTTATAATCCACCTTCATGACTCGTTCTAATTCGTTTTATGACGATCTTTGATGCATACAATCTGCCTAAATCACTTACTTCGAGTCGTATGTTAGTAATCCATCCTAAATTTAAACAACGAACATTAACAAACCGCGAGTCTGACTTTCACAGTCAGAGCCTAGCTCTAGAACAGTCGCAACAAGTGATGCGCCTCTTCCAGAGGACGCATCTGTGCTGCACCTGTTCTGGGTTGGCTTCTGCCTCTGAACTCGTCTCGTTTTGACGTGGGCTTTTTATTAGGATTCTAATCGACTATTGTCCTTATTATCGCACTTAATTCAACATATTCTCATATTTATTTCTTTTTCTTATTTTATTTTGTTTTCTTTTCAAATCCTTTTGAGCGTACTTATAACGTAAATTCAAGTTAATCCATTGTAATTTTTTGTAATTAAATTTCATATCGTTCTTGCATGATTTATTTACTTGGTATTCAGATGTAATTAATCTAAACTAGTATAGGCCCCGTCGAATGCATGCACGGTGTTTATAGAATTTTACCTTTTAGTATTGATATATGATTTATTTACACCATTTCTCCTCTTTATTCTTATGCATTTCGAATCCGTTTGAGTCGGTTTTGTGTATCTTACCTTGTATTTTGTACCCTGATTCCCTACTCTATGATATTATGACCGTCTTGCAGGAAGTGGGGTGGAAATAAAGGAATTGGAGCAAGGGAGACGGTTCGAGAAGCTAAGCATGAAGAGAAGAGGAATGGCTGCCGGCCTACCGGCAGCCGGTCCGCCGGCTGTAACTCCCCTCTTACACTTAGCCAAGGAAAAAGGTGGAAAAGTTATAGCGAACTCCCAGTCGGGCAGGCCATCGGCGGTCGGTCAGCCGGCTGGGAGTACAAGAAGGAGGAAGAAAGAGCCAAAAGTTACAGCGAACTCCGAGCCGGGCAGGCCACCGGCAGCCGGTCAGTCGGCTGGGAGTACAAGAATAAGGAAGAAAGTCAAGAGAAGAGTGAAGAGTCAAAGCGAACTCCCAGTCGGTGGACCACCGGCAGCCGGTCCACCGGCCAAGCACGCCTAATGACTTGGTGTCTCCTTAATTCTTACAGAGAACTCCCAGCCGGGCAGACCACCGGCGGCCGGTCTACCGGCTGGGACTTTCCTTCCGCATTTTGACTTTGCTTGTAATTTCCAACCTAATTTTTGTTTAAACTATAAATACCCCCTCCCTTAATCATTTGTACACACATCCCTAGATCTGAAATTTTTTCCCTAATTAATGCAAACTCTCTTAAGCAAGCTTTAATCTTTCCTTAATCAAACCTTAATTACTTGAGAAATTAGCTTAGAATTAGTTTTTCTCAATTGTTTAAATTTAGTATTGGGCTGTAAATTGAAGATTGGTGAAGATTATTCTTCTTTTTAATCCAAGTTTGCAACTTTGTCTTCAATTTGGTATAATTCTTCTCTTATTATTGTTCATCTTTCAATTGTTTACATTTTAAGTCAAACATGATTTCTTCTACTTGTTTCATGCCAAAGTCTCCATCTTTTGTGTTTGTTATCAGAAGTATGTGTGAGTAGTGCCTTACTATGATAGAGGGGGATCTCTTGTAGAATTGTTGGGGAGGTTTAAGAAATAGGAAGAATGAAACTATTGAGTCTATGCTTGTTGATTTTATCACGCACACAAGGTGTTTGTGAAAATGCTGAGTGAGAATTTGGGCATTTAAACTATCTTTCTACTTGTTGGGTGAGAGCTTGACTAGTAATTAGGAAACACATATTAAAATCAAGGTTGGGTTAATTAAGTGGGGGCTTAATCAATCTTAGTTTAGGGGTTAGCCTCACATCGAGAGATCAAGTCTTTCTCTTGCATATGTTCTTTGGTGTTACCTTTCTATGCTCTTGTCCCCTCTTCCCTACATGAGTGAACCCGATATCCTAGTTCTCTTAATCATCATCTTTTACCATCTTAAACATTTAGTCATTCTTTCTATTGTTTTAGTCTAATTCCGTAGATAGCTTAAACCAACCCACTTCCTAATATCGAACTAAACTAGTACTTTAAGCAAACAATCTTAGAGCCATAATTTCGTCCCATTAGTTCGACCTTTTCAAGCTACATCGTTCATTCATACACTTGCGGAGCTATTAAAAATAAAAAGGACAACAAGTTTTTGGCGCCGTTGTCGGGGACGGCGATATTGGATAGGATTATTTGTTTTCATCTAGGCTTAGTTCTTTTATTTGTTGTTTGTTTTCTCCCCTTGTCCTAGTGTAATCCTTGCATTAGGACTATTTAATCTTTTGTTAAGTGCATGAATATGTACTATATCAGACCTCTTCTCCCACTTGATCGTGAGATCGAGAAAACATTTCGGCATGAAGAAGACAAGCTCTATCGGCAATATGAGGATCTCCACCTCTTGTTAACCCACCAGTCACCCAATCTTCCACAATTGAGCACCCAAATACACCCCTCTCTTCCTCCATTCTATCACCTCTTCACATTCCACACAACTCTCCACCACAAAACTCTCCAATCAACTCACCATAAAATTCTCCAACACATTCACAACACTCCACCCATACCAACGATACCGAATCTCCACGAAACAACATAGTAAACAGCGATATGGCGGACCAACCTATGGGATACTATAATAGGCCGGATCCCAATCGGGCTTGTTCGGCAATTGACTATAAAGCTCTCGCTCCCAACACCTTTGAGCTTCGACACCATGTGATAAATTACATGCAACAAGATGTCTATCATGGGATAAATGTAACACCCCCATATTCTGAGGAGCCTTAACTAGGCCTTCCTTAGCATATAAGGGCGTTACCATCTCGGTTGCCTGAGGTAAGTAATCATCAAAAGTCGATAAAAGAACAATAATAGTTATATTACAAGCATTACAACCAACTTAGCAAAATAAAGATACAACTCGTCAGCTACACACTATCTCTATCAAAACTCGTGAGGATTCATCCCCGCCAGGACTCCAGCTATCAACGACATTAACACCTGCAAGACTGACTGCTCACCATTAGGGATCACGGCAGACACATAAAACAACAGGACAACCACACAAGGTCAGTACTGAGATAAGACATGACGAAACCAACAAGATCTATCAACACAACACAGTATAACCAGTCACACACACAATCACCCCCACTCCAGTCAATCTTTGTCACCGACTATCCACTGGACTAGCCCTGCCAGTGGGGGACCGCAGCCGTACCCACCAAATCCCCACTCAACAAACCGAGCGATAACCCTGTCCCATTAATGTCCACATCCCCTTCCGTGGCGGGTTCCACGGAGGGCGAAACTAGGGCGTGAAGCCACTCCCTCAAGCGACTCCACTCAGCCAAGGACGCACCTCGAGAACCAGAGACAAACAATCACAGACAGCTGCAATACAACAACAACCAACAAACTGTATACACCAACCGACTATCGCATATACGCTGCCACACAAACACAACTAAAACACAACAACCACGACACCACAACCGACACACTAGACCATCCATAGAACTGAGTAGGCGAACCTATTTTTAAGCAACTGCAACCATTCCATGTCCACACACACAATATCCAGCAACCAAGCAACACCTATATATACAACACAGCCGTCTCTCACTACCAAGCAAACCCTAATTGCAAATACAAGGATACGGATGATGATGATGACGACATACCAACAAGAGGAAACCTGGCAAAAGACCGCTACCCGACACAAGCTATGCTCTCCTAAGGCACAAGAACCTTCAAAGGCTTCCATGGAGGTTATATGTGAAGGGAAGGGAAGGAGGCGACCTAAGGATCTGAAGAAATGAGGCGGAAATGATTTGCGGATGTAACAAAACACGATTATAAACCCTCGCTGAAAACCCGTTACTTGATCGAGTGGCCCATCTACTCGACCGAGTGGCCCCTACTCGATCGAGTATCTAACCTACTCGATCGAGTAGCCTCAACCCTATCGAGTACCACCCCTAACTCAAAACACAGGATAACATTGGTACGCACTTCTAAGGACTATTACCACTCCCAAGGTCAGTCAACGCTGGTCAACGGGTCTCTAAATGGGCGGGTATTACAGTCGTCCCCCCTTAAAAAGAACTTCGTCCCCGAAGTTCAACTCACCCAACCAAAGCACCTGATACGGAAACAAAAAGACATCACCACTCTTTCGACATAGGTCACTACTCCCCGGAAATACCATCCCCCATGTCATCATCATCAACTGTCTAACGCTCCATATAGATCGACCACTACAAGCTACCAATCGAAATACAAACCTCACAACACGAACCGACACAACCAACAATTACCCAACACATTACGAGATTACCCTTTCACTAGCAACAACCATCAACACGAAACATGTCTCATATCAACACGCAGCATGACTATACCACCATGTTACTCAACAACGCGATTCTATTACAACACATGACATCACAACTATATCTTTATGATCGTCTTTTAAAACATACTATCAACTTTTACTTCGACACACGAATTACTCAACTAACCTTTGCAAACAATTACAACTTCATACAAGAAATGTAACCAAGGTAATATAAAACCTTATAAACAAACAACAAAATAATTGCAATATCGGCCTTTTTATTTTGCGACATTACTCTTCCCCTCTAAAAGGAACTTCGTCCCCGAAGTTCACCACCAAATCACTACACATGTGATGTACTACTTACGTCTTGACACATATATCTAACCCATATCATTCATTATTGACATTACTTATTAATTAGACAACCACTAAACCATAAAAACGTATGCAACCATATTCGAATAACTAGCCACCGTCAAGAATGCATGTATATATCATTTGTATTTGTATATGGAAGGACACATCTCCGGTGAAATATAATTAGTAGACATTACGAATGTAAAATGAATGCAATAAGAAACAATTACTACTCCACTATTTGTTATGAATCTGCATCTAAAATCCAAACACGACTTCCAACATATGAAATTAACGGTTCAAACATGTTACTAATCATCAATAACCATGTTAAACACCAAACATGTAATTATGCAACCATTAAACGATTTTAATTTTACAAAAAGTTCCTGTAACAGTGCTACTCGATCGAGTATATAAGGTACTCTCGAGTGCCCGCTACTCGATCGAGTGTCTTGGCTACTCGATCGAGTAGCCCTGAGATTAGAATACCCCATTCCTGTTACACCTGAAGCTACTCGACCGAGGGTGGGGCACTCTGTCGAGTAACCATAGGTCAAAACCTTAGAAATCCCTGTCATAACACCATATATATATATAAAACATCACATACACGCGAGTCGGGATGATAACCCGACCCCCAAAATCCTGTAAACAAGTTCAAACTAAGCAAATCCGGCCTTATGGTCATCCATACAAACCAAAATAAAAGTTCCAAGTAAGAACGACTACCATCATCCTACATCATCAACCACAAACAAAAGAAAGAAAAAGGAGTATCACTCCTGCTGCTGCTTCTGCTCACCCATCATCTCATCTCCACCACCATCTCCTCCCGAGGTGCCTGCTCCCGATGACCTAATACCCGCATCAACCCCTGCCCCAGCTCCAGGACTCACATACCATGGGGTCAAGCCACTAAAAGCAAAGGACTGATGTGTCCCCCAAGCTGTCTGGTCCACCCCGTAAGAGTGGACAACCCCACTATAGTCCCCAACTCCGCTCCACCACACTGGATGTGGTCCCTCTGTCCCAATCCCCTGAGCATATGTCATCTCATGCATGTTCCGGAGTGTCAAAGTGGATGACACTCTCTCTGCCAAGTAGCTCGAACGCGTCTCTGGGGTGTCGAGGTAGGGGTAACAAGGAAAAGGGTGCTGCTGCGGTGGTGGTGCTGGTCGTGGTCTGGTCTCACCTGTCCTCTCCCTCACACGACGAGGTCCTCTCCCCAACCTGGGTCTCTCCTCCACCGCTGCAACGTTCTCCCCCTTCTTCGGCTCGGGCATCACCTGAAGGATTGTGTCATCAATAAGGTATGTCTGCAACTGCCGAGGTACGTCATCATCCTCCTCCTCCTCATCGGAGTCAACAGCTACCACCACCGGGTCTAACGGCTCTGTCGGTGGGAGGTGCTCAGGAGCCGGGATCCTCATCCAGCTCATACCCCACACTCTCCAAGCTAGGCTACCGTCAGCTAAAGTTCTCAACCATTTCAGGTCGAGGTAGTAGTCTCTGTCCATGCTAGGCATCGGCGTAGATAGAGGCACGTACTCAGAAGAAGCCTCAAAGGAGGCTAGCTTTTCAGCTAGCCGAGTGGCTATAGCACCACAACTCAGGTATCGGGTGGTATAAGTAGCCATCAAGGCAAGGCTAGCACACACCATGGCAGGAGCATTGAAGACCACCCTCTCGGTCCGCTTTGGGTTCAGATAACACATCAAAAGCAACAGTTCATGATTGTTCAACTTACTCATATCCGGCCTCTCATAAAGAAGGTTCGAAATAGAACGAAGAAAGATCCTCAAAGTAATATGTTGAACGTCATTAATCAACATGTTGCTGGAGGTGGGAGCCGACTTTTCGGAAAGACAAGGCATAAGGCGGCAAATACCACACTCAGATGTAATCTCACTGATGGAATCCTTGGGAGGCTTGGTCAACCAAGGTGAGAAGGAAAAAGGTCCATGGTCAACACGAAACTCGTGTTCATAAGACGGAACTCAACAGTTTGTGCAGCTGGCTCGTAATTAAACGAGCTCATAAACTCCAAAATCAGAAAAGGGTAGGAATGCTTCCTCAACCGATACAACCCCATAAACCCCAAAGTCTCAAAGATGTGACGGACATCCGTCTCAATTCCCAAGTCATCAAGAAGTGTGGTATCCACACAACGGGTGGGTCTCATTTTGCGTTTTTGCAACACCATAAATCTCTCTCTCTGTTTAAAGTCCACAAACACCATCGAAGGGTATTCCGGTACAGCGGGTACCACGGGTCCACTACCTTCCCCAACTTCGGGCTGTGAAGCCCTCTCCCTCTTACTCTGAAGGGTCCCTATGTTTAGTCTCGGCATCTGTTTCAGCATACGGTTTAAACAAACATGCATAGGCACTTAAAACATAGAATTTAGACAACTGAACATTGAATACTCATCTAGGTACACACCTTCACCAACAAATTCCCAATTGATACATAAATTCAGTTTATAGCATTCAGACTACCTCTATGACTGTGAAAGGTTTAACATGATAAACATAATCTACTCGACCAATTCGGATATCATGGCATGGCTCAAATGCTACCCCATATAAATACTTGATAGCATGTGAAATATTCATATATGTTCATAGAAAGGCAACTTAAAACATGTCATCATCAACCTTCAACATTAGAAGCAAACAACTCAATTAGACTAGTCAGACGGTCTCTACAGCTGTAACGGTTTTGACACATTCATCAAGAATTAACATCACCACTACTAAATTAAAAGTTTAACTCTTGCATATACATTCATATCCAACACAAAACCTTAATCATAGAAAACGAATTTCAATTTGGGGCACTTTTAAGACAGAGTTTTAAGGTGAAAATTACCAAAATCCAACTTCTAACATAACATATGTAACATATGGTACTCAATTTCATCATCCAACATGTAGAAAATAACCAAAAATCAATTTTGATTTTGCAAACCCTAGTAAAGTTCGCCCCCAATTTTGCAATTTCTACATTATTTTTAGCACAATTAAAATCAATAATCAGGAAAGGGAAGCATATGAATCACATTACAACAATTATAAGCAATTTTTGTTCATATGAATCGAAATTTTCGGACTATTCTATCATTCTAAATAGGTTCAAAGTGATAAAACATGTAAATAGGGAATAAATTCATACCTTGATTAGAGAGAAAGACAAAGGATGCAATTAAACAAAGAAAACAACCCAAATTAATCATCACCACCACAAGATTATGAGAGTTTTTGAGGGATTTAGGACGTTAGGGTTCGAATAAAGAAGAAAGAATGAGAAGAATGAGGAAAAACAAGGGTTTTATGAAACCCGTAAGAGCCTCTGTACTGTAGCCTACTCGATCGAGTGCCCTCTACTCGATCGAGTATGTGCTATTTCGTCGAGTATCTGCAGAAAATTTCTACATTCCGACGTCATAGCTTCATAACTAGATCGAGTGAGTCTTCTCGGTCTAGTAAGCACTCGCACTCGGTCAAGTAGGGTTGAGTACTCGGTCAGAAATACGAAATTAATTGAAGATTCCTGCAAAAACAATATCGCGTGTCGATTCCAAACTAAGTTCGGAATTCATCACTGGTTATCGTACTCACTTCTATATCACCATTATTATTCAAACATATCTTACCGTCTCATCAGACAAGGTTCATATCATATTAAGCTACAACAAATTCACACTACATGGTTTACCTGCTACTGAGTCATTCATATAGACAATTATGTCATTGTAATATATCTAAACTCGTCTTACCACATGGCTATCAGCTTATCCTCACATTAATGAAAACATTTAATTAACGATAAATCCCCACATGTCATCCAAGTGTATTACTATCATGTTCCAGTTCAACATAAACAGGCCATTCTACATAAATTAATCACCACGTAAGCGAAAACTTTCAGCCATTAAACATTGCACAAATGCATCACTATTGGCTATTTCTCACATCATAACTCAACATTTCTTTAACTATCATCATTATAGCTATGGTAGGACTTATAAACTTATATGGGATCACCATTTCTAACAACCTTAAGCAAACACCAACATGATCACTTTCATATTACAGCATACACTTTCACACTTTTCACGCATTTCTATTAAATAAGGCCTTTTACGTTTTTTCATAATCATCGCATAAGCCCACTAATTCTACCAAAACTTCACCATACACAATCCAAAAACAACTATCATGCCCATACCAACTTTAACAAAGACTCAACCACGGATAATTCCGACGCAATCAACATACACATTGAATACATACACACGGACTCCACATTCCCATACCCAGTGACTGGCTTAAGTACAATGGGGCCAAGGTTTTGAAATGAGGGCGCCTACTCACCCAAAACCTAGCATCAGCTGGGGCTCCCATCACACATACACCAGGTTCATTTTATAAGACTCACTACGTTCATTATGTTCATTGGTTACAGGTTCCAAAATCGTCGCTCTGATACCACTTTGTAACACCCCCATATTCTGAGGAGCCTTAACTAGGGCTTCCTTAGCATATAAGGGCATTACCATCTCGGTTGCCCGAGGTAAGTAATCATCAAAAGTCGATAAAAGAACAATTATAGTTATATTACAAGCATTACAACCAACTTAGCAAAATAAAGATACAACTCGTCAGCTACACACTATGTCTATCAAAACTCGTGAGGACTCATCCCCGCTAGGACTCCAGCTATCAACGACATCAACACCTGCAAGACTGACTGCTCACCATTAGGGATCACGGCAGACACATAAAACAACAGGACAACCACACAAGGTCAGTACTGAGATAAGACATGACGAAACCAACAAGATCTATCAACACAACACAGTATAACCAGTCACACACACACAATCACCCCCACTACAGTCAATCTTCACCACCGACTGTCCACTGGACCAGCCCTGCCAGTGGGGGACCGCAACTGTACCCACTAAATCCCCGCTCATCAAACCGAGCGATAACCCTGTCCCATTAATGTGCACATCCCCTCCCGTGGCGGGTTCCACGGAGGGTGAAACTAGGGCGTGAAGCCACTCCCGCAAGCGACTCCAATCAGCCGAGGACGCACCTCGAGAACCAGAGACAAACAATCATAGACAGCTGCAATACAACAACAACCAACAAACTATATACACCAACCGACTATCGTATATACGCTGCCACACAAACACAACAAAAACACAACAACCACAACACAACAACCGACACACTAGACCATCCACAGAACTGAGTAGGCGAACCTACCTTTAAGAAACTGCAACCATTCCATGTTCACACACGCAATATCCAGCAACCAAGCAACACCTATATATACAACACAACCATCTATCACTACCAAGCAAACCCTAACTGCAAAGACAAGGATACGGATGATGATGACGACATACCTACAAGAGGAAACCTGGCAAAAGACCGCTACCCGACTCAAGCTATGCTCTCCTAAGGCACAAGAACCTTCAAAGGCTTCCATGGAGGTTATATGGTGAAGGGAAGGGAAGGAGGCGACCTAAGGATCTGAAGAAATGAGGCGGAAATGATTTGCGGATGTAACAAAACACGGTTATAAACCCTCGCTGAAAACCCGTTACTCGATCGAGTGGCACACCTACTCGATCACGTGGCCCCTACTCGATCGAGTATCTAAGCTACTCGATCGAGTAGCCTTAACTCTATTGAGTACCACCCCTAACTCAAACCACAGGATAACTTTGGTACGCACTTCTAAGGACTATTACCGCTCCCAAGGTCAGCCAACGCTGGTCAACGGGTCTCTAAAAGGGCGGGTATTACAATAAAAAGTGAGGATTTTACCATCAACATCTCACAACATTCAAGGAGAAAGCGGGTTCTATCAAGCACAATGGGATAACCGAAGAGCAAATACTCCTAATGCTTTTCCCTATCACCTTGAAAGACAATGCTAAGAAGTGGTTGAACTCTCATGAGCCGGGTACATTTACCACTTGGGAGGCTTTGTCCAAAGATTTGCCATGAGATTAATACCTTCAAACAAAGACCTCCTGAAAACTCAAAGTGAAGCTTGGGAACGTTTTAGAGATCTCCTCTCATCTTGTCCACACCATGGTATCCCAAAATGGATGACAACCCAAACCTTTTTCCAAACTCTTGAACAAATGTTTCGGGACATGATCGTAGCGGCATCCAGTGGTAATTTTGACAACATGAACAATGCTCAAATCACGGAAATGATCCAAAACATTTCCGAGATGGAGAGTAGTTATTCTAGGGATATGGACCACAAGAGTGAAGGGCCTTCTAAAATAGATGTGGAATACAAGGCTAAATTGGATGACTTGACCAAGAAATTTGAAGAGTTTAAAATGGAAAAGAAACATAGGGACTTAAAGCATGTCCAAGAGGTCGGACCTTGTCATTCCAAGGTCTACTATGTCCAAGAACCAAGGTCTCCTCCTAGACACTATCCTCCCCAAATGAATTATAAATATTGTGGCTATGTGAGGCATACAATCGAATATTGCTCATCTATTCCACAAGATGACCACCAAGAATGCTTTGCTCTTCAAGGGCAAGGTGCACCGAGGGTCTCTTACCAATGCCATGAGACCTTCTACCGTGCCTTCCCCAACCAAGATCCCAAGCTTTCTTATGTGAGGAAACCATTGGATTCCAAGTACCAACAACCACAACACATGCCTCCACCAAAGCCCGGTCATTTTAGACAATACAATCAAAACCAAGGCCAAGGCTCCAACTACCAGGGTCAAAGACAACATGACAACCCCAATTAAATTCCACCTCATCAAAGAGGCAATTACCGCAACCAACAAGAAAACCCTCTGTATCAATAAGATTGGTACAAACAAAAATAAAACCCTCCATCTCAACAACCTTCCAACCAACAACAAGGGTATCAACAACAACAAAACTCTTACCCACCTCCACAAAATCAACAACAATACATTGAACCACCAAACCCCAACTCCTCTCTTGAGAAATTGTTAAGAGAAATGGATGCAAAGGCCGAGAGAAGAGAGGCTCAAGTGGACCAACAATTCAAAAGCCTGGAGACCGAGCTCTCAAATGTCCAAGAACATCAAAGGACATTTGACTCATACATGGCCAACCAAAGCCCCTCTTCCTCAAAAAGAGCTCCACATTCATTACCCCCTCAAGGTTCTCATCCTAGGGATGGACCACCACCACACCAACAAGCTCATGTTGTAACCTTGAGGAGCGCCAAAGATTTAGAGGATCCTTACAGGGATTATGAACCAAATAGAAAGAGAGATGTGATGAAAGATGGCGAGGAAAGTCCACCTCTCTCACCCACAAGTAGAATTGACAACACTAAGAAGGGGAAGGTGTGTGAATATCTTGAAGATGATGAAAACTTTGTTTTGGAGGAAATTGTGGTTGAAAGAGACCAAGAAAGAGTGGTTGAAAGAGACCAAGGGAAAAGAAAGGAATCAAATGAAGCAGTTAACACTAAGCAAGCCTCAACTTCCGAAAAGGCCAACAACCCTCCCATACCATTTCTAATAGAAGTAGGTTAATGAATGAAGAGAAGAAATTATCATAATTCTTGGAGATGTTGAAGAAACTTGAAGTTTCATTACCTTTCACCGAGGTAGTGACACAAATGTCGCTCTACACCAAATTCTTAAGGGATGTTTTGACAAAGAAGAGGAGCATTGGAGGAGGTGGTTTAGTGGCTCTTAGGGGGCAATGTAGTGCGGTCTTACTTAATCCAATGCCAGAAAAACTACAAGATCCGGGTAGTTTTTCTATCCCATGCATGGTGGGTAATGTGAGTTTCAAGAAGGCACTTTGTGATCTTGGTGCTAGTGTTAGCATACTTCCGCGCCCTATTGCAATGAAGGTTGGTTTGTATGATATGATACCTACTTCTATGACCTTGCAACTAGCCGATAGGTCGGTACAAAGACCAATGGGTTTCATTGAAGATGTTCCGGTTAAAGTAGGCAATTTCTATATTCCGGCGGACTTTATGGTGTAAGACATCCCGGAAGAACAACAAACTCCTATTATCCTTGGGAGGCCCTTCTTGGCAACCGGGGATGTCAACATTAGTGTTAAGGAAGGGAAGCTCACTTTCAAAGTGGGAGGAAATGTGGTTGAATTTTCTTTGACCGGGGCAATGTCACAACCAATGTGTGAGATTGTCTATTCGGTAGACATATTAAAAGAAGCAATCGAAGATGCGAAGGACAAATGCTCGGGGGGAGCATTTGGAAGAAAATTATGAGGCTTTACCATCAATTCTTGATGAAGATTAGGGTAAGAACCCTCCTGATGGTACGTGTCGTTGTACACCCTCAAACACATTTATACCCAACTACTACCATAGAAAGCAAGTCGGGGAAGATTCACGGGACGGGGATACTCAAATTGTTCAATCTAATCGTAGTTGCACTTAGGGTGTCACAATTGATTTAGGTTTGAAGATTCTAAACTAATAAAAGCAATGAAAATTAAAACGAGCAATAAAACAAATAAACATGTAAACAAATAATAAAGGATACTAGGATGTCAAGGTTTCATAGGGGATTCATGGGGGTAATCGTACAAACATGTTTCCATAGTTGCAAGCAATTAATGTTGTAGAGGAACTGAGTTAGTTTATGTCTTACGGTTTATAGGGAGATTTGGGTCCCAGAGCCGAGTAGTCTAGACTGTACAACACCTACAAGTCGACCTACTTTCTTCCTGTTCACTTCTATGCATGGTCTAACAAGACTCAAGTTGGTTGAATAGATAAGAGATGGGTAAAAAATGCAAGGTTTCATAGTTTAGCATTTCATCAAACATAACATGTACATAGGTTGACATTACAACAACCAAGCAATCATAAAATAACATATTAGATTAAGTATGGATCTACCCCCATGTTATAACTCCCCTAATCCCCCACTAATCCTAGCTAACAGACTACTCACTACTCATCATGATTATTATGCTAGCAATGGTGTCAAACATCACAACACAAGTGAACATGATGATTAAGCAAGATAATAAACAAGATATTAACAAGTAAATAAAAAGGGATTAAGATTGTTACCAACTTGGAGAGTAAAAACATAAATAAAGAAGAATCCTTGAATAAATATGAAGACTTATCACCTAATCTTAAAATAGATACCCAAGAGACGATCCAAATGTAAACAACTTGAATTGAACAAAGGAAATGAAAGAACAATTGAAGAAACCCTTTGATTAATGGTGGAGAGATGTCAATTCCCCAATACAAACCCAAAAATTCTTCAAGTACCAAGCTAAATCTAAGATTACATGAGAAATTATTGAAGAAAGATTAATGTGTAATTTGTGGAAAGCTTAATTTAATCTAAGGAAGCTTGATTTAATCTAAGAAAACTTGGTGTCTTGATTATTAAAAATGGAATACATATAGTGGTACATCATTAGCTTAAGCAAGGGTAGATTAGTAAATAACAATGCTTAAGTGTTGAATAGAGCTTTGCACGTCCCGAGGGACATGCGCAGATCATATAGCAACTCCCAAGGAAATCCGCGCGTCCTGGCCTGAAGCATGCTTGGTCCTGTAAGGGAATCCGCTCGTCCCAGGTGAAATATGCGCATCATGACCCTCAACCCGAGCGGGTTGAGATTGACCCGAGCGGGTTGAAAGACAACTCGAGCGGGTTGTTCTTGACCCGAGCGGGTTGAGCTGCCGTTTCTCTTTTTCTATCTTTTAAGCCTATGATCCTTCTATATACTCTTTATTCTATATCCTTGGTCATCATTCTTTCCCCCTCTTCATACTAGTCCATCCTAGATCGTCAACAAACTTCCGAATATGCATGAGAGACGGGGATTCCGCCTCATTATCATCTTTTCTACAAGACATATAAAATACAACAGGAAAGCAAAATAGGAAGGAATTGACGGATAAAATGGCCATGAAATGCTATATTAGTATGCAAAATAGGTTCAATTAGGGGACTAAATATGCGTAATTAAGAGTCACATCAAACATCCCCAAACCGAACTTTTACTCGTCCCGTGTAAAGAGGTGACTAGAATTAGACCTTTATTTAAACTATCCTAATAATAATATAACCGATGTGAGATAATTAGCGGGTCTCACTCTGCCCCTTCAACTCACAACAAGACATTTATAAGGTAAGATGCCTTCTTGCAAGGCAAGGTGGGGCTTGCCAAAATGGCGATACATCCAAGCATTAAGGACACAAAACAAGTAATGGATGCATCTACAAAAGAATAGCCACTTTCCTCATCAAAGTGATGGAAATCATCTATAAGGGAAACAATCTAAGGGCACACACTCCATCATAGATATTGTTTCTCCAAGCTACTAAGCGTATAAGGATACCAACAAATCACCTCCAAGTTGTGTCAAACTAGGGTACTTTTATCCTCAATCGTTAAATGCTTTTGTTAAGAGTAGGCTCCCTGTGGTATTAGAAACACTGTAGGATCGTGGAATACCCCCTCTTGCCTAGACAAGAAGAAGGTTCGTCTCCTCTCCACCATGCAACGACGAAAGGATTCATCAATGGATAAAAGGGATCGATATGCTTTGAGTTTCACAATGGTAGTTTGCTTTTGTTTTGTTTCCCCCAATTTGTTGTGGTATTTGACTTTTGAGAACATTTCTTTTGCCACTTTTGATGTTTTGGAAATTTTAAAACTTGGCAATTTCTTTTGCATTCTTTTTGAACATTTTCAAAGTAACCCCATTTGTAGCAAGGGTACTTTTATTAAAGCATAGGAGTCTAGTTTTGCTCCTCTTTTCATTGATGCATTTTATAAACTTTTTGATTTTGATTTTGGTACTTGAACTCAATTTTATGTTTTTGTGCTCATTCCCTTTTTGTTGGCAAAATATGATGATAGAAGTGTAGGAACGGTTGCATTGCATCAAGGGTCACCTTGGAATAAACGGTAGCCAAGGAGTTATCACACCACAAGCTACTCTTGACTAGGCCTTAGTCCATGGGTCAAAAGATACTAGTATGACACATCCTAGGGTGTCTTGAGGGTATTCTAGCAAACAAAGTCTCAAGGAGAAAAATTATCTACAAGGGCCTTATATACACATGTGAAGCTTCCAAAATAGGCATTTTCACAAAAATTTCTAACCATGAAACTACATGCCATAATGCAACTAACATATATACAACTTAATGCATATGCTTCTATCAACTAAAATGCCATATAATCTAGATGCAACTTCTAACAACACATAGATACACAAACCGCAATAACAAAATACACCATATCCTCCTCGACATGTTAGCCCATCCTCCTCATAAATAATAAAAAGAAATGGAAGGGAAATAGGGATTAGAACGATCATACCAAGCGGTCTTAACATTCCCTTGCCAATGCCTCAAAACGTAGTGTTGTGTCTATGTGAGAATAGAACAAAAACATAAGTATATACAATTCTACAATACTAAGTTAAATAACATGTTTTTGGTTTTTGAAATTTTCAAATTTTTATGGATTTTATTTTAGTGAAATTTAAAGAATATATTTTTGGGATTTTTCGAAATTTTATGCATTTTGGAATATAAATTCCCATCCCTCACTTTATTTTGGACATTGTCCTAAATGTACATATAGGAGTAGGAATGAAAAAGAAATACATGTTTTTGGATTTTTAAAGTTTTATGGAAATTGAAGTACAAATGCAATGATATGATATGAATGAATGCATGCTCTAACTAAATGCAATCCTATATGACATATATAACAAATGAATGTAATCTACACTATGCATGATTTCTATTAAGCTATGGTCACCTATGATCAAACCTCCCCAAATTGATTAAAGCACTATTTCTAGTGTAGAAATGAATAAGTTTGGTCATTAGTGACTACGCATGAATTCAAATCTATATGCAACTAACTATATGAATCATGTGAGATATATTACAATGCAAACTAATCTAATCATGTGAGATATATTACAATGCAACTATACAATATGAACTAACTAATGTAAATGCAATATGAAATATAATACAAATGCAAGCCTAAACTATATAATATATGTATGTCGCTTCATGGTTTAACCTCCCCAAACCGATTTTAAACACTATTGCTAATGTAGGAAGAAAGGGGTTTAACCATGAGGTAACTACACGAATTCAACTATACATGAAAGATAGGAAAAGAAAGGGTTCTTACAATCATGATAGGAGATGAAGATGGTAGGTGAGATTGGAGTGCAAAGAGATGTTTCACGGACTGAGATCAGAGCATACACGGATTAGCAGCCTAAACACGGGCGGGTTGGTAATGATGTGCCCGGATTCTGAACAATTTCTGTAACTTTAGGCTAAACCCGCTCGGGTTATTCTGGACTTGCTCGAGTTGGCTACTGACCCGCTCGGGTTATTTTGGACCCGCGCGGGTTGAGGTCTGGGATGCGTGTTTTCTTCAGAACTCACGCAGATTCTTGGGTAGGGAAAATTTTCTCTTTTCTTGGCCTTCAATACGCACGGGTTGAGTTCGGGACCCACGTATTTCAAGCGATTTTGACCCAATAACTTTTTAATGATAACAAAGATGTTCACAAGCCCAAATTCTCCATTTTCTTCATTTCTTTATATTTGCTACCTTCTCATTTTCATCAATTCCCTTTAAAAAGCTCAATTAAAATATGAGATCCCTCCCTTTCATCTTTCATGCAATTTATTAAATGAATGTAAATATACACTAAATGCATATATACAATTTAATGATTATTGAGGAACTCCATCAAACCAAAGATTATCAATAAACAATTTCATAGAAGATTATCACTAACACTCATAGCACGTAGAATTCGGTCAAATTCTTGGGAGTTAGATATAAATAGGCATGGATAACAACACAAGATTATGAAATTGAAAAATGCCCAAGTAGTAGGCCGAACAAGCATGTGAAGAATACTATGACAAAAATCATAATAGATATAATCGATGGAAGAGACATCAAATGGGTAGTTGGTTGGCAATTTACTCAACTCGTCCTCCAAATAGTCAAAATCACCACATTCAATGCAAGTACTCTCATTATCATTTAAAGTGATTTCAAGGGTGTCTATTTGGGGTTCCCAAATGTCCTCATATTCTTCATCCCAACAAGGACCATCATCAAAGGGGTTGTCGTAACAAGGCTCACCAAGCTCAACACAATTGTCTCCCTCTAATATGTCATCCTCAAAGGGTTAGTTTTCACTCAAGCTCACATCCATCTCACTCTCACTTTGCCAATTTACATCAAATTCCATGGAAGTTGGGTTCAGTAGTACACAAGTAGAGTAGGATGACGGCATCCAAGCATTGGACTCACAATCAAAAATGTACCCCTCATCATCATCACTCTCTTCATCTAGCACTCCATCTTCCTAAGGAAGAGCAAATTTGTGAACATAGTAGGTTGGCTCAAGGTTATAGGAAGGTCACTCATTCTCACAAATCTCATTTTCATCATAGTTTTCCTTAATGAATTTTTGAAATGTGGTTTTTATCGCTTCCATACCTTCCTTGGCACTCTCAAAGATGTCATGTACAATTTGCTTAAGACATTCGGTGGCCGTGAACTCAACAAATTCCCAAAATTTCTCACAACTCATCTCACATATCCTACCACCACTCAAGTGAAATGCCAAGTTTCGGGTTTCAAGGTTCATGCCATTATAAACAACACAACATGCTTCATAATTTGAAAGAGTAAAACCATGATGCCAAGCATAAGTCATATAATCATCAAATCTTGCAATATACTTATCAAATAACTCATTTTCATATTGCCAAAACATGAATGTAGACATGTTAAATATATGATATAATGCAAGTACAAAAATTAAAATTCTCAAGGAACCAAGATCCCTCAAGAAGAAGCACAACTAAAATTAGACAAAAGAACGATTCAAATACACAACACCGTCCCCGGCAACGACGCCATTTTGATGGTACGTGTCGTTGTATGCCCTCAAACACATTTATACCCAACTACTAGCATAGCAAGCAAGTCAGGGTCGATCCACGAGACGGGGGTACTCAAATTGTTCAATATAATCGTAGTTGCACTTAGGGTGTCACAATTGATTTAGGTTTGAAGATTCTAAACTAATGAAAGCATTGAAAAGTAAAACGAGCAATAAAACAAATAAAGATGTAAACAAATAATATAGGATACTAGGATGTCATGGTTTCATAGGGATTCATATTTGTGATCATACAAACTTGTTTCCATAGTTGCAAGCAATTAATGTTGTAGAGGAACTGAGTTAGTTTATGTCTTACGGTTCATAGGAAGATTTGGGTCCCGGAGCCGAGTCGTCTAGACTGTACAACACCTACAAGTCGACCTACTTTCTTCCTATTCACTTCTATGCATGGTCTAACAAGACTCGAGTTGGTTTATATCTTACAAGTCTTGTTGAATAGATAAGAGATGGGTAAAAAATGCATGGTTTCATAGTCTAGCATTTCATCAAACATAACATGTGCATAGTTTGACATTACAACAAGCAAGCAATCATAAGATAACATATTAGATTAAGTATGGACCTACCCCTATGTTATAGCTCCCCTAATCCCCCACTAATACTACCTAAGAGACTACTCACTACTCATCATAATTATTATGCTAGCAACGGTGTCAAACATCACAACACAAGTGAACATTATGATTAATCAAGATAATAAACAAGAGATTAACAAGTAAATAAAAAGGGATTAAGAGTGTTACCAACTTCGAGAGTAAAGATTAACATAAATAAAGAACAATCCTTGAATAAAGATGAAGACTTGTCACTTAATCTTCAAATACATACCCAAGAGATCCAAATGTAAACAACTTGAATTGAACAAAGGAAATGGAAGAACAATAGAAGAAACCCTTTGATTAATGGTGGAGAGTTGTCAATTCCCCAATACAAACCCAATAATTCTTCAAGTACCAAGCTAAATCTAAGATTGTATGAGAAATTATTGAGAAAAGATTAATATGTAATTTGTGGAAAGATTAAAGACTAATCTATTCTAATCTACTCCTAATGAAGGCGTAATCTAATCTAAGGAAGCTTGATTTAATCTAAGAAAATTTGGTGTCTTGATTATTACAAATGGAGTATATATAGTGTTACATCATTAGGTTAAACAAGGATAGATTAGTAAATAACAATGCTTTAGTGTTGAATAGAGCTTTGCACGTCCCGAGGGACATGCGCGGATCATGTAGCAACTCCAAAGGAAATCCGCGCATCCTGGCCTGAAGCATGCTTGGTCCTGTAAGGGAATCCGCTCGTCCCGAGTGAAATATGCGCATCTTGAGCCTCAACCCGAGCGGGTTGAGAATGACCCGAGCGGTTTGAAAGATAACTCGAGCAAGTTGTTCTTGATCCGAGCGGGTTGAGCTGCAGTTTCCCTTTTTCTTGCTTTTAAGCCTATGATCCTTCAATATACTCTTTATTCTACATCCTTGGTGATCATTCTTGCCTCCTATTCATACTAGTCCATCCAAGATTGTCAACAAGCTTCCGAATATGCATGAGAGACGGGGATTCCTCCTCATTATCTTCTTTCCTACAAGACATATAAAATGCAATAGGAAAGCAAAATAGGAAGGAATTGACGGATAAAATGGCCATCAAATGCTATATTAGTATGCAAAATAGGTTCAATTAGGGGACTAAATATGCATAATTAAGAGTCACATCAGACATCCCCATACCGAACCTTTACTTGTCCCGTGTATAGAGGTGAGTAGAATTAGACCTTTATTTAAACTATCCTAATAATAATTTAACCGATATGAGACAATTAGCGGGTCTCACTCTGCCCCTTCAACTCACAACAAGACATCGATCTATGAGGTAAGATGACTTCTTGCAAGGCAAGGTGGGGCTTGCCAAAATGGTGATACATCCAAGCATTAAAGACACAAAACAAGTAATGGATGCATCTACAAAAGAATAGCCACTTTCGTCATCTAAGTGGCGAAAATCATCTACAAGGAAAGCAATCTAAGGGCACACACTCCATCATAGATATTATTTCTGCAAGCTACTAAGCGTAAAAGGATACCAACAAATCACCTCCAAGTTGTGTCAAACTTGGGTACTTTTATCCTCAATCTTTAAATGCTTTTGTCAAGGGTAGGCTCCCTATGGTGTTAGAAACACTATAGGATCGCGGAATTCCCCCTCTTGCCTAGACAAGAAGAAGGGTCGTCCCCTCTCCACCATTCAACGGATAAGGATTCGTCAATTGATAAAAGGGATTGATATGCTTTGAGTTTCACAATGGTAGTTTGCTTTGGTTTTGTTTGCCCCCAATTTCTTGTGGTATTTGACTTTTGGGAACATTTCTTTTGCCACTTTTGATGTTTTAGAAATTTTGATACTTGGCAATTTCTTTTGCATTCTTTTTGAACATGTTCAAAGTAACCTCATTTGTAGCAAGGGTACTTTTATTAAAGCATAGGAGTCTATTTTTTCTCCTCTTTTCATTGATGCATTTTGCAAACTTTTTGATTTTGATTTTGGTACTTGAACTCAATTTGATGTTTTTGTGCCCATTCCCTTTTTGTTGGAAAAATATGATGATAGAAGTGTAGGAACGGTTGCATGGCATCAAGGGTCACCTTGGAATAAACGGTAGCCAAGGAGTTATCACACCACAAGGTACTCTTGACTAGGCTTTAGTCCATGGGTCAAAAGATACTAGTATGACACATCCTAGGGAACTAAATATTAGTATGCAAAATAGGTTCAATTAGGGGACTAAATATGCGCAATTAAGAGTCACATCACCTCTAAAGGTAGATCTCAAACCTTTACCCCCTCCCCCTCCCTTGAGTATGCCTTCCTTGATGAGGCAAAATCCTTACCCGTTGTCATCAATGCAAACCTAATGGCATCCCAAAAGGAAAAACTTTTAAATGTCCTCAAAGAAAATAAGAAAGCCATTGGGTATAGCCTTGATGATCTCACGGGAATTGATCCTCGAATATGTAAGCATCGCATCACACTTGAAGATGGATTTACTCCTTCCGCTCACCTATGAGGAGGTTGAATGAGAAATTGAAGGAGGTGGTGAGGAAGGAAGTTGATAAGTTGCTTGAGACCGGAATTATATACTCCATATCGGGAAGCGATTGGGTAAGCTCGGTTCAAATTATCCCCAAAAAGGGCTGTATGACCGTGGTTGAGAATGAGGAAGGTGAACTCATCTCCACCCTACCGGTCACGGGAAGGAGAATGTGTATTGACTATCGAAAGCTCAATTCTGCCTCAAACAAAGATCACTTTCCATTGCCATTCATCGATCAAATACTCGAGAGACTTGCAAACCACGAGTATTTTTGCTTTCTTGACGGGTACTCCGGGTTCTTCCAAATACCCATACACCTGGATGATTAAGCAAATACCACTTTTACTTGTCCTTATGGTGTCTTCGCATATCGCAGAATGCCATTTGGGCTTTGCAATGCTCCCGGGACATTTCAACGGGCTATGATGTCTATCTTTTCCAACTATATTGAGAATTCTATGGAGGTGTTTATGGACGGATTTAGTGTCCATGGCACCCCATTTGATGATTGTTTAAAGAACCTCTCCCAAGTGCTCCAAACTTGCATCCAATACAACCTTAAGTTTAATTGGAAAAATGTCATTTCATGGTGCAAGAGGGAGTGGTTCTTGGTCATGTCATTTCTAAGAAAGGGATCCAAGTGGACAAGGCCAAAGTTGAGATGATTGAGAAACTTCCCCCTCTCACCAATGTCAAGGGTGTGAGGAGTTTCTTGGGTCATGTGGGGTTTGATCGATGGTTTATCAAACATTTTGCAAAAATTGCCAAACCCCTCACCTCACTTCTTGCCAAGGACACTTCCTTTATATTTGATGAATCTTGTGTTGAGAACTTTTGTAGGCTCAAGGAAGCTTTGGTTTCGGCTCCAATTGTGAAACCACCTAATTAGGACCTCCCCTTTGAATTGATGTGTGATGCAAGTGATTTTGCATTTGGGGCGGTCCTGGGTTAAAGACAAGACAAGAAGCTTCATGTCATTGCTTATGTGAGCAAGACCTTGGATAATTCTAAATGTAATTACACTACCACGGAAAAAGAGATGTTGGCGATGGTGTATACTTTTGAGAAATTTCGGCCATACCTTCTTTGCTCAAAAGTAACCGTGTACACGGATCACACCAACATCAAGCAACTCATGGTCAAAAAGGATGCTAAGCCAAGGTTAATACGTTGGGTGTTTTTGTTACAATAGTTTGATGTCACAATCAAGGACAAACCGGGATCCGAAAATCTTATTGCGGAACACTTGTCACGGTTGACGAAAGAGACTAGAGGGGATATTGATGACGGGATTCCCATTGGTGAGTGGCTACCCGATGACTCTATCTTAGCTATCACGCACTCTGACCCTTGGTATGCGGATATTGCTAACTACTTGAACTCTAGCTTTACTCCGGAAGAACTTGATAACCAAGCTAGGAAGAAATTGAGATATGAGGCAAGGAGGTATGTTTGGGAAGATCCCTTCTTATAGAGGAGACGTAATGATGGAATTTATAGAAGATGTGTCACTCACGAGGAAGGGAAAGAAATCCTTCAAGCTTGCCATGCTACAACATATGGAGGCCATTTGTCCATCTTTAGGACCCAAGCTGGGGTCCTTCATTGTGGATTTTATTGGCCCTCTCTATTTAAGGATGCTTATGCTTTGGTCCACTCATGTGATTCTTGCCAAAGAAGAGGTAACAATGGGAGGCGAGATGAGATGCTTTTGAACAATATCTTGGAAGTTGAACTCTTCGACGTATGGGGTGTGGACTTTATGGGGCCGTTTCTATCATCATTTGGCAACCAATATATTTTGGTTCCGGTGGACTACGTGTCTAAGTCGATAGAATCAATCACTGCCCCTACTAATGATTCACGAGTGGTTTCCAAACTTTTCAAGGTGTATATGTTCCCCCGCTTTGGAGTACCTCGGGCCGTCATAAGCGATGGTGGGTCGCACTTCATCAACCGCACCATTTATGCTTTACTTAAGAAATACGGCGTCCGACATAAAGTACATCTTGCCTACCACCCCCAAACCAATGGGCAAGTGGAAGTATCAAATCGGCAAATCAATGCTATTCTAGAGCGCGTAGTGAATAGTTCTAGAAAGGATTGGAGCACCAAACTCAATGATGTGCTATGGGCTTTAAGGACCGCCTACAATACCCCGATAGGCACTACTTCCTAATGCTTGGTCATTGACAAGTCTTGCCATCTACCTCTCGAGTTGGAACACCGGGCAAGATGGGCTCGAAAGGAGATCAACTATGACTTAGATGTTGGGGGAAACAAGCGGTTCCTCCAACTCAATGAGCTAGATGAGTTAAGGTTGGATGCTTATGAGAATGCCAAACTCTACAAGGAGTGGACTAAGCAATGTCACGATTCCAAGATCACAAGAAAAGAAATTGGTGTAGGAGACAAGATCTTACTCTTCAACTCCCGGTTCTAATTGTTTCCCGGGAAGTTGAGATCCCGATGGTTGGGACCCTTTGAGGTAGTGAGCATGTTTCCTTATGGCTCCTTTGAATTGATGAATAACAAAGGTGAGTGCTTCAAAGTGAATGGGCAACGAGGGAAATTCTTCTATGAGGGTCAACTTATCGAGACCCGAGGTGAAATTGAGTTGGAAGAACCCCCATCCTTGGGGGATGAGTAACTTCAATTATGAACAAGAAATGGTTTGGTAGAGTTCCACAAGAACCACCATTTGTACATAGCATGCATTTAGGTAGTTAATGGGAATTTTGGGAACATTTGTACTTGGCAAATTGGATTGATGACGGGATGTCATTTGGAAGAATACCGAGGTTCAATGGAAAACAAGAGCATAACCTTCAATTGGCTGAATCTCGACTTGATGAGTCGGCTAGGAAAGAGGAACACACGTAATCCAAGGCCAATTGGAGAAGGGGTTTTAAAATTGAAGGGAAATGAAGAACACACGAGGTAATGTACTCCCAGCCTATGGGCAGGCGGCCTACACTTGCACAGGCTAGGAAGTTTCTAACTTTGTTTTGTTAAAAGATAGGGGATTTATTGCAATTGAACTCCCAACCTACCAACGGGCCGCCGGTGCTTGTATCGGCTGTAAAGTTTTTGCCCAATTGAAGAAAACAAATTGAGGAATTTGTTGTGAAGGGTCTCCCAGCCGGCAGGCCGACAGCCAGCCCACTGGCTGGGAAAGTAGATTTAGGGAAAGTGGTAAAAAATGACGTGGAAGGGTAGCTCCCTGCCGGTCGGCCAGCATGCGGTCCACCCGCTGGGAGAGCATTTGAGAAGAAACGTGTGATGAGGTGTACTCCCAACCGGGGTACCGACTGGCAGTTTTCTGACCATTTTTGAAATTTTTTGGAAATGCCCGTACTCCCAGCCGAGGTAACGGCGGCCGGTACTTGGACCGGCTGGGAGTACTCTGACGGTATTAAAACACCAAAAATCACACAAAATCAAACACAGAACCACAACATCTCTTCCCTCTAAAACACCACCTTCTCTCTCAAAAGTTCACCAAACACCAACAATGCATTATCCACTCCCTCTTCTTCCCTAACCCTCTCATACAATCAACCGTGGCACCAATGAAGAGAGTACGAAAGGGTGATTTGGCGCTTCAACAAGACGAATTAGTGGCGGCCGCGGCTAATGACATAAGTCTCGATCCGGCTTTTCCAGGACTCCAATTCAGTTCCATCACAATGAAAGGTAAATTCGTATTATTTAAGCAACGTCCCCTTCACCCGACTCGATTTATTGATCGCCAATCAATGAGAGACTTAGGGTTAGATGATGACACCCTTGAATTATTTGATGTTGTTGGAATGAAACAAATGTATGATTTGCATGAAAAGACTTATTCTAGACTACTTGGGAATTCCTTAGTTCCCTTAGGATAGATAAGCACCGTAAAGATCAAAAGGCCGGGTTCTTGCATTTCCGTCTTACGAACCAGGACCACTCACTTACCTTACCGACCTTTGCAAAACACTTTGGGCTAGACCTGAGCCCAGCTCACAAAGCGCCGGGAAATTTTGATCACGGATAAGTTTGGAAGGCTATAACCGTCCTTGATGACAACCTAAGGGTGAAGATAGCGGCAAACACGTGTCATAATGCCGCTATACGAATTTGGCACTGATATATGGGTTGGACTGTTTTCGGGCGAGATGAAAATCACAACTTTCGAATGGGGGAGTTGGAAATTCTCGGCTTTTACCTTTTCTCCAACCCTTCAACTTTCAAAATATGTCTGGCTCACCATATGGCCCTCTACGTTCACCGACTAAGCAATTCACTGGGCAATCAACCTCAATTGTCGTGGTGGCCTCATCACCCACCTTGCCAAACGCCTTATCCGAAAACTGAATTTGAATGGCATGAATTTCATCACCGGCGAGACTATGCTCACCAAGGATTATATCCAATATACCCTCAATTGGATAAAAAAGAACCCCCCAGGACAAACAAAACTATTGGCAAATCCGGGTAAACGAAGTGGATAAGAATTCCATTCCACTCCCAACCCGGACAAAATGAAAGTGGTGCCGAATTCACCGCACTAATTGCTTGAAATTAAGGCGGATGAAGACACTTCCACCGCCCAAGCCGAAAACCAAAACCTCCTCTATGCGCATGAGCGCCCGGTCACCGCCCAACCCTCTTTGCGGTACACCATGCCCACCTTTCCTTTCTTCCCCGGACCGTTCTAACAAGGGGAAGGATACTTAAGCCATACACCTCAACCACTCCCGCACCATCCTCAACTTATAGAATTCATGGATAACATGAATTTGGGAATGCAAACGGCCGCAAGAGAGAGGCTTGGTTTGCAACAGCAAATGGACAGCCTCTACTTTGACCAATCGGTCGAGCAATTCCCCGTGTACGATGACTATATGAGGAGGCAATACAAGCACCCCTCCAGCCTTCACCCCTCCTATTACCTTGCTCCGGATGGTGGGCATCCTATTGACGACACTTTTATCTACGGCGATATCAACTTGTGTCCGGATTATTTTAGTGCTCCGGTCTTTCCCATTACGGCCTCTACTCAAGGGGACGGGCATGACACCTAATGGTTCGGGGGAACCCCTTCCATATTCGGTGGAGGAGGCGATGTTAGTGGCTCGGGGGTGGGACATAAGGTGGATATCGACTTGATGATAGAGGGGTATGATATGGGTGGCCCAATGGCCATGAACACGGATGATTTTATCCATGAATCTAAGTTTGGTACCGGGAATAATGATGATGATGATGACGGTGCGGACACCGAAATTGAGGAGGCCTAGTAATGACGGCCATCCTCACTCCCTTTCGATCCAAATGACAAGAATGATCCCTCTAATCCAAATCTTACATTCATATTTCATTTTTGTATGCATTTAGTTAGTTGTAAAATATGTAGAATTGTATGTCATATAGTTGCATTTCATATAGTTGGACTAGATTTAAATATTTGTAAAATACGTCACATATAGGATTGCATTCATATAGACTAGCTTGCATCGTATTTCAATTTGTGCATTTAGTTAAAGCATGCATTGCATTTTATTCAAAAATTAAAAAAAAATGAAAAATCACACAAAAACATGTTTTTCCTTTTCAAAAATGCCTCTTAACCACATTTCATCCGTCAATGGATGTTGTATATAACAAGTGTGGGGAGGAGGCCCAAAAAAAATATGTTTTTCATTTTGCAAATTTCAAAAAATACAAAAATATGTTCTTCATTTTCGATTCTCTCCCTATACTTTGTTCCATTGAGGACAATGTAAATCTGAAGTATGGGGAGGGAAATATCCACTTTGTGCATATTTTTTAATAATTGTATATATCCTTTTGTAAATAAGTTGCAAATTTGATAAAACTTCAAAAATTTCAAAAAAAATAGAAAACCCTTCGAAAATCAAAAAATATTACATTGTATATATATGTTTGTCTAACAAATGGCACAGGAACATACGCAACATTTGAAGCAAAAGGAGACTAGAGGATCACTTATTATAACCATTCTTATCTCTTTCTCCTTTACTATTCTTTTCCTTTATCGTTGTATATATGGAGGAGGATGGGATTTTGCTGCTGAGGATGTTCCCTTGAGGAACTGTTGGTTTTTTGTTGGTGTGCTGCTAGGATTTAGACATTTGTTGCATTTTTCCATTCATGTTATTCCCATTTCTCGCATGCATTCGTTTCACATGTATATATGTGTTGTGTTTCCTTCTTGTTGCATTGAGTTTGTATATAAATTTTTGAGCAAAATATGGTCTAGAAAGGGAGCATGATACCCTCTATGATGATATTGTCTTGGTCGTGTCTTCCCCCTCATAGTGGCTTGCACCTTGTGACCTCCTTGTTAGGATATTTGCTTGAAAATACCCGGAAAATGAGGCTAGACCAGAGAGTTTTGACCACCCTATGAGACCCAAGACCGTAGTCTAGGCCTAGACTTCGACATAGCCACTTACATGTGAGATTTAGAGCCTCATTGGGACCGGTGCATCTATACCCGGTCTCCCTTAGGTTGTGAGCAGGCTCCTTGCGAGGCTTGTCACATAAAGACGCATAAGGGTGGCGTCCTTTCCTTTTTACCATGAGATGTTCATTTATGTGCATAGTTTGAAACAATTCATTGCATATCATTTTTTGAGCCTCACATTGCGAAATAAGCCTAATTTTCTTTAGACTAGGACCGATTTTGCTTACCCCTTTTGATCCTTAGCCTTTCATTTGGCATACCTATTATACTAACTACAACCCAAAAACAACCGACCTTGATAAATAAAGTTGTCTATGAGTTTGTGGTAGTATGAAGAAGGGGATTTGAGTCTTGGTTTAGTGGATGTGCACAATCCATTTGAGTCGGAATAATAGCCTCTATTTGGCTTGTTTTGAATAATGAGGTTTTGAAAAAGAAAAGAAAATAGAAAATAGAAAATAACAAAATTTGAAAAGAACAAAAATTACTTCCCATGTACTTATATTATATTTTATGTGAAAAAGTCGTGCAACACTCCTTAGTTGTCATTAAGGGAGTAGAAAAAGGCGTTGCGAAATAAAGGGGCAAATGATGTTTTTCCAAATGAGTCGGATTTTCAAATTTTTGTGTGATTTAGGCAACTAATATCATATTCTTTTTGATTCATTCATTTGTTATAATAAGTTGGGAGGAAATGGAATTTTGAAAACTTCTTGATTTGTAGCTCCACGTTATCTAATATGGTGCTTGCACCAATCCCATTTCGCCCCATCACCTAGCCCCATTACAACCCATTTTTCCCTTTATGCACATTTCCGTTTTTTCATCTCATATATGGTCATGTAGGAGGAGATTCCATGTTAGATTACGGGCATGTCTCACAAGTCGAGTAGTTGAGTGATTTTTGTTACTTTCTGGCACAAAAATCACTCGTTCTTCAAATGAGCGACTAGTGAAAACCGTGAGGAGTCGGTAGTCTAGGTCCTCTTAGCCATGGGTCAACTTGGCCGAATATTGAGTGTGTAATGTAAATCTTGAAGGTTAGGCTTTGTCTCCCCCTTTCCCGCCTTTGAATTTGTTTCCTAGGCATTTGGTTGTCACATGTAGCTTGTTTGAGCCATCACTAGGGGGTTGACACCCCGCTTAGATGAGGAAAGCGGTTGACTTTTTGATTGATGTATCCTATGCTTAATTATGTGCTTTAATGTTGGGTGTGTCTAGTTATTCCGCAAGCCCCCACTTGCCTTGCAAAGGAGTGTATACCTCATTGCATTTCATTGCGAGTTGAAAGGACGGAGGAGGCTTGTTAATTGCCTTTCATCAGATATTATTAGTGTAGTTACACTATAGTTGAACAAGGGTCCCATTTTCGCTCACTTACTTACTCGGGGATGAGTAATGATCAAGTGTGGGGAGGTTTCATATATGATTTATTTACACCATTTCTCCTCTTTATTCTCATGCATTTCGACTCCGTTTGAGTCGGTTTTGTGTATCTTACCTTGTATTTTGTACCCTGATTCCCTAGTTTATGATATTATGTCCGTCTTGCAGGAATTGGGGCGAAAATAGAGGAATCGAAGCAAGGGAAACGGTTCGAGAAGCTAAGCATGTAGAGAAGAGAAGGGAAGGCTTAGAAGAGGTTCCCAGCCGGTAGGCCGGCAGCCGGTAGGCCGACAGCCGGTTCGCCGGTAGGCCGACAGCCAATTCGCCGGCTGGGACTCCCCTCTTACACTTAGCCAAGGAAAAAGGTGGAAAAGTTACAGCAAACTCCTAGCCGGGCACGCCACCGGCGGCCGGTCAGCCGGCTGGGAGTACAAAAAGGAGGAAGAAAGAGCCAAAAGTGACAGCGAACTCCCAGCCGGGCAGGCCACCGGCAGTCGGTCAACCGGCTGGGAGTACAAGAAGAAGGAAGAAAGTCAAGAGAAGAGTGAAGAGTCAAAGTGAACACCCAGCCGGTGGACCACGGACAGCCGGTCCACCGGCCAAGCACACCTGATGACTTGGTTTCTCCTTAATTCTTACAGATAACTCCCAGCCGGGCAGACCACCGGCGGTCGGTCCATCGGCTGGGACTCCTCTTCCACATTTTGACTTTGCTTGTAAATTCCAACCTAATTTTTGTGTAAACTATAAATACCCCCTCCCTTAATCATTTGTACACACATCCCCAGATCTGAAATTATTTCCCTAATTTATGCAAACTCTTTTAAGCAAGCTTTAATCTTTCCTTAATCAAACCTTAATTACTTGATAAATTAGCTTAGAATTAGTTGTTCTCAATTGTTTAAATTTAGTATTGGGCTGTAAATTGAAGATTGGTGAAGATTATTCTTCTTTTTAATCTAAGATTGCAACTTTGTCTTCAATTTGGTATAATTCTTCTCTTATTATTGTTCATCTTTCAATTGTTTACATTTTAAGTTACTTGACTAGTTTATCTTACAAACATGATTTCCTCTACTTGTTTTATGCCAAAGTCTCCATCTTTTGTGTTTGTTATTACAAGTATGTGTGAGTAGAGACTTACTAGGATGGAGGGGGATCTCTTGTAGAATTGTAGAGGAGGATTAAGAAATAGGAAGAATGAAACTATTGAGTCTATGCTTGTTGGTTTTATCATGCACACAAGGTGTTTGTGAAAATGCTTGAGTGAGAATTTGGGCATTTAAACTATCTTTCTACTTGTTGGATAAGAGCTTGACTAGTAATTAGGAAACACATGTTAAAATCAAGGTTGGGTTAATTAAGTGAGGGCTTAATCAATCTTACTTTAGGGGTTAGTCTCACATCGAGAGATCGAGTCTTTCTCTTACATATGTTCTTTGGTGTTACCTTTCTATGCTCTTGTCCCCTCTTTCCTACATTAGTGAACCCGATATCCTAGTTCTCTTAATCATCGTCTTTTACCATCTTAAACATTTAGTCGTTTTTTCTATTATTTTAGTCTAGTTCCGTAGATAGCTTAAACCAACCCACTTCCTAATATAGAACTAAACTAGTAGTTTAAGCAAACAATCTTAGAGCCATAATTCCGTCCCTTGGGTTCGACCTTTGCAAGCTACATCGTTCATTCGTATACGTGCGGAGCTATTACAAATAAAAAGCACAACAAGTATACTATATTTATAGAGTGTAAATTGAAAATTCATTATTTTTTAATATTTTTCATCATTGTATTTTGATTTGAGAGAAAAAAAAAAAACAATTTAAGTAATACTCATAACATGAAAAGTGTATTTTAGTGAAAAAAAAGTGTTTACACAGATTTAATGATATTGTTTTATAACTTTTTTAGTAGCATATTGATGTGAACATTATTTGCACACATTTAGTCTCCTAATTGAGCCTATTTTGCATACTATTATAACATTTTATGACCATTTTATCCGTCAAAACCTTCATATTTGCTTTTCTAGCGCATTTCATATGTTTTGTAGAAAATGAGATAAATGAGGCGGAATTTCCCCCTCTTGCATGCATATTTGGAAGATTGTTGATGATATTGGATGGACTAGTATGAAGAGGAGGCAAGAATGATGACCAAGGATGTAGGAATAAAGAGTATATAGAAGGATCATAGGGTTAAAATTAAGAATGACGAGAGGGAAGGCATTACAAGAAGATATTGCTCGAAATCCAAACCAACAATTGCTCCTTTGGCTCTGAAAGTATGCTAAATGGAACGACGTCGAAAAAACAAGTGATCTAGGCTTTTGAATCACTCCAATAAGAGTCCGGATGTGAAAATGACGTCCGTTTTACAATCCGAGGTCAAACAAAGAAGTTGTCTGCCAATCCGCTCGTCTCGAGAACCAATCCGCTCGTCTGCTACAGGAATCTGCTCGTCAACCCTCCAAATCCGCTCGTCTTCCCTTCTTTTTATCCGAACGTCCCGTGCTTGAATCCGCTCGTCCTCTGCTCCAACATCCGAGCGTCCCGACCTCTTGGCCGCTCGGATTCCCTTACAGCAACTTTCGTTTTCTTCTTTCTCCATAAAAGATGCGCATATTTTTGAAAGACTAGCAAAAAGGAGACTAGCATCTTTCTTTGAGAGGAGCATTTCCCTACTCAACAATTAGCATTGTTAATTACTATTTTACCCTTGCTTAACCTAATGAATCCCTACTATAAATACCCCATTTGTAATAATCAAAGGATCAAGTTTTTAGATTAGATCAAATTCCCATATTAGAAATTCCACTTAGATTAGATTAGGAGTAGATTAGAATAGATTACTCTTTAATCTTTCCACAAATTACACATTAATCTTTCCTTAATTATTGTTCAAGTTTATTATTCAAGTTTATTATTGGGTAATTGAAGATTATTGGGTTATTATTGGAGAATTGACAACTCTTCATCAATCAATCAAGTTCTCTTGTTTTATTCTTTGCTTTATTATTTGGAATCATCTCAAGTTTGGTATAATTCTTTTACCCTTTACTCTTTATTGTTTATTTCCTCATTCTCTTATCATGTTTACACTTGTTGTGATGATTGACACCATTAATGACATGTTTACCATGATAGTAAGTGAGTAGTCTCTTAATTAGGATAAGTGGTTAATTAGGGGAAGCCAACATGGGATTAATCATGCTTAATCTAATATGTTTTCATAATTAGTTTGTTTGCTTGTTGTGATGTCAACCTATGCACATGTCATGTTTGATGAAATGCTAAGCCTATGAATCCTTGCATTTTTACCATCTCTTATCTACTTAACTTGACTTGTAAGATATAAACCAACTCGAGTCTTGTTAGACCATGTATAGAAGTTGAATAGGAGGAAAGTAATTCGACTTGTAGGTGTAGTACAATCTAATCGATTCGGCTCCGGGACCCAACTCTTCCTATGAACCGTAAGACATAGACCAACTCGGTTCCTCCACAACATTAATTGCTTGCAACTTTGTAAACATGTTTGTATGATCAACACCATGAATCCCCTATGACCCCATGACATCCTAGTGCTTTTAGTCATTTCTTTACATTTCTTAGTTCATTGTTTGCTTTACTTTATTGCTTGCATTAGTCTAGGACACAACTACAAGCCCAGAAAAATTGTGACACTAGCATAAATTGAGATAGATAGACTTAGAACCCAAAGCACACCATCCCATGGATCGTCCTCGACTTATCACTAACTAGTTGTTTATTGAGTATTATAAATGTGTTTTGATTGGATGTGACCCGACGACATCACGCCCACCTCAAAAATGGCGCCGTTGCCGAGGATGGTGCTATGTGATTAAGTTCTTACTTGTTTGTCTATTTTGATTTTGTTTTAACCTTGAGGAACTTGTTCCTCAAGGATCGTTCTTACCGTTTTTGTGTAGTTTCCTAGGTTGTAGTTGTTTCCTTGTCTTAGCTATGATGGCTCAAGACTTGACTTATGGAGTATGTGTTGGATCTTTTGAGTATGACTACAATGGGTATGGGGAGTTTGAGGAGCAAGTCAACACAAACCTACCTTACTACTCAGACAATGAACATCCTAACTACTACCCCAAATTTTCCAACCAAAATCCTCACATCCAATATCCACAACAACCACCCACCCAATACCCACTTCAAAATGAATTCCAAATGCCACAATACAACCAATTTCACACCCACCCACAACAAGAAGATGAACCCATTCAAAATGTGATTCTCCAAATGATGGGAGATCAACAAAACTTCTTCAAAAAAATTCTAGAGGAGAACCAAAATTGGAACAATGTTCTCCAAAGCATTGTTACCCATGGTGAGGAGTTGGCAATTCGAATTGCCCAAATGAAAGCGACCCAAACAAACACTCCCCACCAATCCTTTAGCATTGAACATGAATGTGAATTTGAGGCAATGACCTTTGATGAAGAAGATGTGAAGTGGAATGAGCCAATCTCCTTAAGCTCCTGTGAGTATGAAAGTGTGGTATTTGAGGAGGAAGATATGAGGTTGAGTAAGCCAAATACTCTTAACCTTTGTGAGTATGAGGGTGTATCATTTGATGTGAACATTGAGGTGTTGGAGAAAGAGTTAATGAAGAAGAATGAAGCCCATATCTATGATTCGTATGAAGATAGCGATGATGACAAGCCTAAGGAAGGAGCTTATGCGGAATATGTGTCTTACAAGGACCTTTGGAGTAGGGAAGAAGAATGGACTTGTGATATCACCTTGCTTGAGGAGCCTATCCTTGAGAAGTTTGAAGTATGCTTTCATGAGGAAGATGAATGTCTCTTTCCTATTGACCATGAAGACCTTTTCGCACCCACTATAGAAACTATTATTGTTGGAGATGATGTTGTGGACCTTCTCCAAAAGGTCAAAACATCATATAAAGGGTACTTGGTGGAGAAGCTCAAGAACAAACTTGCAAATGAACTTGCTTGTTGAAATTTGGCACCCACAACATCAATTCGTAAGGTATCCGGTCATCAATGTTATGAGAATTCTCCTTCTACTTTGGAAGGATTAACAAATCAAAGTGTTATCTTCATCACCGAACTTAGAAGAGAAGGTGGCAAGTGAAAGTCTCTGGATGAAAATAAGCCATACTTCATACCTAATGTTGAGAAGAATCATGGGCCTATCGGTTTGAAGCATTACAATGGCTCAAGTGCTCAGGGTAAGGTGAAGAAGAGAATGGAGGACGAGCTCCCTTGGCTAAGCTTCAAATTTAATTAGAACAAACCATATTTATGCTTATTTGAGGATTGTGCCCAAGCATTTGACCGGTTATTGAGAGCATTGAGCAACATGGACAACATCAATAACCATGGCAACAAGGAATGAGTTTGGTGGAGTCCTCCCTCAAACCAGCATTTGTAAGATACCCTTTCCTTTGACTTTGCGTTACATTTACACTTGCATTTAGTTATATACATTTACATTTAGTTTGCATTTGTATTATATTGCATTTACATTAGTTAGTTCATATAGTATAGTTTGCATTGTAATATATCTCACATGACTCATGTAGATAGTTGCATATAGACTAGAATTCATGCATAGTCACTAATGACCAATCCTATTCTTTTCTACACTAGAAATAGTGTTTAAATCGGTTTGGGGAGGTTTGATCATAGGTGACCATAGCTTACTAGAAATCATGCATCACATAATAGAGTTTAGATTGCATTCATTTGTTATATATGTCATATAGAATTGCATTTAGTTAGAGCGTGCATTCATTCATATCATATCATTGCATTTGTACTTCAATTTCCATAAAATCAAAAATCCAAAAACAGGTTTTCCTTTTCAATCCTACTCCTACATGTACATTGAGGACAATGTCCAAAATAAAGTGGGGGATGGGAATTTATATTCCAAAATACATAAAAATTTGAAAATTTCAAAAACCAAAAACAAGTTCATTTCCTTTGTAGTATAATTTTGTATATATTGTGTTTGTCCATCCTTTTTCACATTGATCTACTACGCCACATCCGAGACATGAGGATATTGAAGACCGCATGGTATGATCTTTCCAATCTCCTTTTTCCTCTTTATGTTAAGACTATGTGGCTTTATTTTGATGGATGCGGTAAAAACAATGTGTTGTTAGGAGTTGAATTTAGATTATTTAGCATATTAGTTAATAGAATAATATGCATTAGGATGTATATATGATAGTTGCATCATGGCATGTAGTTTGCATGTTAGAAAAAATTTTGTGAAACCGTCTACTTGGGAAACTTGACAAGTGTATATAGACCCTAGTAGATATTTTTTCTTCTTAAGACTTTGCTTGTTATAATACTTATAAAACACCCTAGGATGTGTCATGCTAGTATCCTTTGACCCATGGATTAAGGCCTAGTCAAGAGTACCTTGTGGTGTGATAACTCATTGGCTACCGTTTATTCCAAGGTAACCCTTGAAACCATGCAACCATCATTCATCCATGTTCTACCATACATTTTGTCATCAAAGGGAATGGGCACAAAAAGAAATTGTTCAAAAATTTGAGTTCAAGAAATGAAATGAAAAGAAATTGAAAAAGTTTGCAAAATGCATCAAAAGAAAACAGGAGCAAAAATAGAACTCCTATGCTTCAAATATAAGGCACCCTCACTACATATCGGGTGACTTTGAAAATGTTCAAAAGAAAATTCAATAGTTGAAAATTGTCAAGTATTGACATGCCAAACATAAAAAAGAAATGGCAAAAGAAAGTGTTCTCAAAAGTCAAATGCCACAAGAAATTGGGGGGAAAACAAACAACAAAAGCAAACTCCCAAATGAAACTCAAAAACTATTGATCCCTTTATCCATCGAATCCACTTTTGTGCATGGTAGAGAGGGGACGACCCTTCTTCTTGTCTAGGCAAGAGGGGGAATTCCGCGATCCTCGAGTGTTTCTAACACCATAGGGAGCCTATTCTTGACAAAAGCATTTAACGATTAAGGACAAAGGTACCCTAGCTTGACACAACTTGGAGGTGATTTATTGGTATCCTTCTAGGCTTAGTAGTTTGAAGAAATTGCATCTATGAAGGAGTTTGTACCCTTGAATTGCTTCCCTTGTAGATAATTTCTGCCACTTAGATGAGGAAAGTGGCTATTCTTTTGTAGATGCATCCATTACTTGATTTTGGGTGCTTTAATGTTTGGATGTGTCGCCATTTTGGAAAGACCCACCTTGCCTTGCAAGAAGGCATCCTACCTCATTGTTGTCTTGTTTTGAGTTGAAGGGGCGGAGTGAGACCCGCTAATTGTCTCATATCGGCTATATTATTAGGATAGTTTAAATAAAGGTCTAGTTTTTGTCACCTCTTTACTCGGGACGAGTAAAGGTTTGGTTTGGGGATATTTGATGTGAACATTATTTGCACATATTTAGTCCCCTAATTGAGCCTATTTTGCATACTATTATAACATTTTATGGCCATTTTATCCGTCAAAACTTTCCTATTTGCTTTTCTAGCGCATTTCATATGTTTTGTAGAAAAGGAGATAAATGAGGCGGAATTTCCCCCTCTTGCATGCATATTTGGAAGATTGTTGATGATATTGGATGGACTAGTATGAAGAGGAGGCAAGAATGATGACCAAGGATGTAGGAATAAAGAGTATATAGAAGGATCATATGGTTAAAAGTAAGAATGACGAGAAAGGCATTACAAGAAGAAGTTACTCGAAACCCAAACCAAGAATTGTACCTTTGGCTCTGAAACTATGCTAAATGAAACGGCGTCGAAAAAACAAGTGATCTAGGCTTTTCAATCACTCCAATAGGAGTCCGGATGAGAAAATAACGTCCCTTTTACAATCCGAGGTCACACAAAGAAGCTGTCCGCCAATCCGCTCGTCTCGAGATCCAATCCGCTCGTCTGCTACAGGAATCCGCTCGTCCACCCTCCAAATCCGCTCGTCTTCCCTTATTTTTATCCGAGCGTCCCGTGCTTGAATCCGCTCGTCCTCTACTCCAACAATCCGAGCGTCCCGACCCCTTGGCCGCTCGGATTCCCTTACATCAACTTTCGTTTTCTTCTTTCTCCATGAAAGATGCGCATATTTTTGAAAGACTAGCAAAAAGGAGACTATCATCTTTCTTTGAGAGGAGCATTTCCCTACTCAACAATTAGCATTGTTAATTACTATTTTACCCTTACTTAACCTAATGAATCCCTACTATAAATACCCCATTTGTAATAATCAAAGGATCAAGTTTTTAGATTAGATCAAATTCCCATATTAGAAATTCCTCTTAGATTAGATTAGGAGTAGATTAGAATAGATTACTCTTTAATCTTTCCACAAACTAAACATTAATCTTTCCTTAATTATTGTTCAATTTTATTATTCAAGTTTATTATTGGGTAATTGAAGATTATTGGGTTATTATTGGAGAATTGACAACTCTTCATCAATCAGTCAAGTTCTCTTCTTTTATTCTTTGCTTTATTATTTGGAATCATCTCAAGTTTGGTATAATTCTTTTACCCTTTACTCTTTATTGTTTATTTCCTCACTCTCTTATCATGTTTACACTTGTTGTGATGATTGACACCATTAATGACATGTTTACCATGATAGTAAGTGAGTAGTCTCTTAACTAGGATTAGTGGGTAATTAGGGGAAACCAACATGGGATTAATCATGCTTAATCTAATATGTTTTCATAATTAGTTTGCTTGCTTGCTGTGATGTCAACCTATGCACATGTCATGTTTGATGAAATGCTAAGCCTATGAATCCTTGCATTTTTACCATCTCTTATCTACTCAACTTGACTTGTAAGATATAAACCAACTCGAGTCTTGTTAGACCATGCATAGAAGTTGAATAGGAGGAAAGTAAGTCGACTTGTAGGTGTTGTACAATCTAATCGATTCGGCTCCGGGACCCAACTCTTCCTATGAACCGTAAGACATAAACCAACTCGGTTCCTCCATAACATTAATTGCTTGCAACTTTGTAAACATGTTTGTATGATCAACACCATGAATCCCCTATGACCCCATGACATCCTAGTGCTTTTAGTCATTTGTTTACATTTCTTAGTTCATTGTTTGCTTTACTTTATTGCTTGCATTAGTCTAGGACACAACTACAAACCCAAACGAATTGTGACACTAGCATAAATTGAGATAGATAGACTTAGAACCCAAAGCACACCGTCCCATGGATCGACCTCGACTTATCACTAACTAGTTGTTTGTTGAGTATTATAAATGTGTTTTGATTGGATGTGACCCGACGACATCACGCCCACATCACATATCTTTTAGTTACAACGTATCTTATTGAGAACGAAATATTTAACATCAAAAAATCTAGAAGCAAATCTTAAATAGGGAACTATATTGAAATATGAAAGAAAAAAAGATATTATATCAAAATAGGGGAAATATTTTAGGCGGGAAAACTTTGAGTTTTTCCTATTCATTTAGTATGTAGAGGATTCTTACTTCGACCCAATTGAATGCTAAATTGTTTGTTAACCGACATAGTCTAATTTCACAAGGTAGGTTTAATCCATGTTTGTTGCATTCCATGCATTATACAATTGACAACATATCAAATATAAACAACTTCCCTGATCATTAGTAGAGGCCGCTATCGAGGTAGGCGGGATTAGGTGTTCGAATAAAAGAGCTTCTTAATACGTACCCTCACCCCTTACTCAAGATCTTTGTGAACATCCTTGTTCATTGGCATCACGAGAGTCATTTTAGACATAGAATGCTAAGAGTAACGAATTTCTTAGTGTTCATGTCACTACTTTGTGTCTTTACATGTCGCGAAGTATTCGAACGGTTCCAATTTTCCATAAAAATTGGTGGCGACTCCACAAATGCAGGCTTGTCAAACCTTTCACCGGTTTCAATGCTTTACAAATCGGTAACGGCCCATGACGTGCTTTGGCCTCGTGCCGGAGTTCCGTAGGAGAAGTATCGCCGCTTAGAAACCAACGCGCAAGTGCGCGCGGTGCGGGTGGCTGTGTCCATAGTATCCCGTTACTGATTTGTGTGTTGTGTTTGTTGCGTTTCTTTCTTTATTCTGTGTCTGCGGTGATCTATTTGATATTGCCGGCAAATGATGAGTAATGAGACTTTTCAGGTTGATATGGTTGTTGTCTCGATGTAGATGCTGGGTTGGAGAGGTCGCATGACATAGAGTCGGTCGTTGGTCGATTATAGTTCACTGGTTTTGTTTTCTTATGTTGTCTTAGTTGAGTTCTTCTTCTTTTGTTCCGTTGTAAGTCGATTATAGTTCACTGGTTTTATTTTCTTATGGTCTATTTGATATACTTACCTCGGGCAACCGAGACGGTAATGCCCTTACTTATTAGGGAAGGTCTTATAAGACTCCTTGGTAAGTGGGGGTGTTACAGGTTCAGCATGAAAGAAAGTATGATGTTATATGTATCTTTCTTAGATGAATTGCTAGAATTGGTTATCTTATATATACTCACATTGATATTGTTGTAGAATATTTACATTAACTGTTGGAATACAGTGATTGAGATAATATTGTATTGTTATTGGAGTTGGGATTGGGATTGATTATTGGCAGGAGATATATTTTAGTAGGCAAGGCACAGGGTGTTGAAGGCCAGTGGTCATGATGTTATTTTAGAGGCCACGCACGGTGGTGTTCAGACTTTACTATGGACCTGAAGGCTCACGCACGATAAGGTGCATGTGGTGTGTGGTGTGATACGGGTTTATGGGGTGACGGAGTGCGTGGAGATGCGTGATGGTTGTGATTCCGAGTTCCCTTCTCTTAGCTCAAACCTAGCCTCTGGGGATTCCGAGTAAAGCCCCTCATTTCCCTAAGTCAGATTCTCTTTAGGTCGGTCGGGTTTCCTATAAGGAGCAACCTCGGACCGAATGAAGTTTGTGGTGAGAGAAAGCTTTTTAATTAGAGAGTGGAAAATTAGGTTAGAACTAAAGTTATTTTTCATACCTCGTGTTTCATAAACAGTAGTCCTTATTTATAGGGCAAATAGTGAGAATCTCGGGTGCTTAAGTGGCAGCTTCCACATGAACCTCTCCTCATCTGACGTCATGATGTTGAGGTATGTCGTCGAGCTGGCAATTTTTCCTTACCACAACCTTCGTCTTTTTCGGCGTCGCCGACCAGATGGCTAAAAAGTGTTGGGCCGACTAGGATGACCCCTCTAACATAGGCATTTGGATCCTAGCATGTTGGATCATTAGGCGATCCCGTCAGTGGGTTTCGCTAATGGAGTGGGCCGTATATTCCTGCCCCACTAATTGTGTAACACCTTCGTGCACCAAGGTGCCTTACCAAGGACCACCCCAGTGTGTGAAGGTGTTACTATCGCGGTTGCCCGAGGTAGTAGATCAAATAAACAATAAAAGAACATTTATTAAATAACTTTAAGTCTTTACAACGGAGAACAACATGGCAAGATACAACAGGGAGAACTATAAGGACTACTAAGCTTGATTGTCAAAGACCTCTATTCTTGTAGCGTGGTGACTCGATTCCCATCAAAACCCGCAAGCAACAAGACCGATTGTACCTGCTAAACCAACTGCTCACCATCCCCAAATGGATCACCACAGTTTAGAAAACACAACACGGGGTCAGTTTACTGTATAACAGAATAAGATAAGTACGAAAAGACGAACAACTAATCATCATCCACCTCCAACTCCAATCACACATGTAACTGACTACACACTAAAGTGTGTAGCCCTGCCAGTGGGGGACCGCAGCCGTTCCCACCTAAGCCCTCGCTCATCAATGAGCGATAACCATGTTCATTAATGTGCACATCCCCTCCTGTGACGGGTTCCACAGAGGGCGAACTAGGGCGTGAAGCCAGTCCCTCAAGTGACTCTTCTCAGCCGAGGACGTACCTTGCGAACATCACCATCAACCATCACAACTCCAACACCCAACTCCAAATCAACAATCAACAGATAATCACAATATCAAATCGTACAACAATCACAATACAATCTTATAACAATTAAACAGTAAACCGAGTAGGGAAACCCTACCTTATCGCTAATCCATGAAAATGCATCCAACAACTAGCTAGGCAAGAATCCGAGACGAATCCTACAAATGATAACCACATTCTATTACAAGACTACCCCAAAATTCTACTGAAAGACAACAACTAAATGGCGACTTACCTTGAGACGCGGACCGAATTCGACAACGGTGACATCTTTACTTGAATACTCCACATATAAACCAATCCCATTCCATGGTTAGTGTCTAAGCTAGATGAGATTATATGGAGAAGTGGGTGATAGGTGAGAGATAGATACATATTAGGGTTATAGAGAAAGGGAACCGTCGAAAATGAAATAAGACTTACGAACTTGCGTTTTATAATAACGCGTCAACAGAGGCTATAATCTGTCGAGTACTCTCATCCTCGGCCGAGTAAGCCCTACTCGGTCGAGTGTTACCACCACTCGGCCGAGTAGCCCTTACTAGGTCGAGTAAAAAATTACATAGATCCTTTATCCCCTCGCCTATCCCCTCCTACGATCTTTTGTGGTCAAACGGTCGGTCAAAGGGTCTTTAAACAGGGCGGGTATTACAAATTGCCCCGATTGAAGGTGGTTGAGCTTTAATGGGCAAATTTGGTCCTACTCCTTGTTGATTGCAGGAATAGATCCAATAGCACTAATCTTCCCTCTTTTGGTGACGTGTCTAGTGTAGATACTCGTATATGTCGATATTGGAATTTACAGAAAACCCGATAAACACCCAATGATAATAGGACAATATGTAATATCAATTGACACTGTTCATTAATGGCATTCGTCTTACGACGTAATTAAATACGAATTATGAAATTTTAAAATGTAACTAATTTATTTATTTTCAAATTAATTTAAAGTTTTTCGATGAATAAGCTTTTAATGTCAAATTGATTTTTAATAAATTTCATTTCATGTTTTTTTATTCAATTTTATTAAAGTTTTATTCTAATCATCATTTTAAATGGATTTTTTAATTCGGTTTTTACTTCAAATTTAAAATTGATTTCGAGCTCGGTTTTTTTTCACTCGATTTTTAATCCCATTTGGGCTCGAATTTTAAATTTAAATTTGATTTCGACCCGACCCTTCCTCCTCTAGGACCGGTGTTCATGCCCCTTTGGGTACCTAAACACTCCTCTTTTCGTAGCCCAAACGGAGACTCAATACAGGCCCAACACCACCTTTATCCCCTGTTTTCCAGCCCCAAACCCAACACCATTGCCTCCAAACCCGACTCATATTTAACCCAAGCTCATCACCTTAACTAGCCCACATCCATGCTCCATAACCCACAAATAGCCACACCCCGTAGCCACCACATATTTGCAGTCGATCACCTGCACCACCGGCAATCACGCGTGCAGTTGCTGCCGCCGGCAACCTCATTGTCCCAAGCAGACGGCGGCCACCTCACTGCCGGATAGAACACAAATTCTTTGATTAATATGGGTATGTTGTAATACCATAGTTTTTCGGCATATTGAACTCGGTCGAGTTGGCTCTACTCGAGCAAGTGGGTCATCGAGTATTTTTAGGCAAGCTACTGCCTTGGGTGAACTCGGCCAAGTACGTGAGGCACTCGGTCGAGTATGTCAGGTATTCGACCGTGTACCCGGTTTGACGGGTTATATTTCTGCGGTTTTGATTAAAATGATTAGAGGAGTATAAATTTCGCTTATTCAGTTTTTTAAACATTTTTACAAAACCTAAACTACGTTCATTAATCCCTTAATCATCTTCATCAATTCCTAAACCTAGATCGGTCGATCGTGAGTTCTCGCATCCCGTTTTCTGCGTTGGTTACTTATTTAAGTCTCTAGTAGTTTCTGAATTAGTTTATGATTATCGTTAGGGGTTTAAGCAAACCCTAATGTGGGTTATATTGGGGGTTAGATATTGATTTATGATGGTTGTGATTAGTATTGTTTGGTTATCATTGTTAGGTTACGTTTTCGTAGAGGGGCAATTCTAGCTTGCTTGATTGTTTATCTTTTGGGATTTGCGAATAAGGTAGGGTTTCCCTACTCAGTCTTTTTTACGATTGTTTACAAGTGATGTGATATTGTATCATTTCTTATTATGATAGTAATGTGGAGATTTGGTATTATTGGTATTGATTGTGGACCCATTGTCGGGAGATGGTCTTCACCCCCGTGTTCGCCCCTTGTGGCTCCCGTCACAAGGGGATGTGGACATTAATGATCAGGGTGCTCTTGTTGCGATGAGCGGGACTTAGCTGGTAAGGCTTCGGTTTCCCAATGGTGATATAGGTACCACGTTGCGACGGGTAACTTGGCAAATCTGCACTGCGGTTCAGATGATGTACTTGGAAGTTGGGGACTTGTATTATAGCAGGATTGAATTGGATGGTTTATTATTGTTGTTGTAGTTCATGTTTATTGTGCAGTTGATTGCCCCTTTCTTGTGTTTCAAGACTTGCGGTGATCCATTGGGGGATGGTGAGCAGATGTCTAGCAAGTTTTGGTTGGTAGAGCTTCTCGCGGGACGGATGGGAGTATCGCCGAGTCTAGCTACTTCCGTTGTTGTGTTTGTTAGAGTAAGTGTCCTCAACAATAGTGCGATCACATTAATAAATCTCATATAAGAATAGTAAGGGATGATTCAATATATATAGTCAACTGATCAACATTAATCGGTAATGATTGGCTAACTATAGTTTGACATTACTGTCGTTTGACGGTGGTGATCAGTTGATCCCTTAAGGTCACACCTAAAGGACGATTCCCAAACTGTAAAGTTAATTAATTGTATATCGATACAGATTAATTAATTCCTTAAATTGAACAAATTATATTTGTGAGAGCAAATATTATATCTTATTATAATAGGATTAAATAAGATTTATTTTAGTAATTAAAATGTTATATTACTAAAATTGATTATTGTTTATGAAACAATTAAGATAAGAATGATTAGTTAAATATAACTACAAAATATTATGAATTATATTAACATGACCCATTTTAGATACTTGTAATTATGAATTACTAATTAATTTGTCACTTGTAATTTATTTGACATTAAATGGTATTTAAATGGTTAAATAAGTATTTTATTACATATGAGTCATGTTGTGTGACACATGACATACCATTATACAATTGACAAATTACAAAAGATAAAAGATAAAATGGACTCCATAATAAGGAGTCAAAACAGGTTGGTGTAGGGTATTTTAGGGTTAGTTTTTATTGTGTTTTTTAATTGTAAAGAACACTATCATAACCCTAAAAGATTAGCCTTACATGCCTTTGTTTTAGATAAGAGAAAAAGCAAAAAGCAAATGCCATGCATTAGCCTTGGTTCCACCTTCCAACCGGCTCCCCCCTTTTAAAATAAGAGGTTCTTATTTTTCCATTTTTCTTATTCTTATTCTTATGAAAACTCTCACTTCCTCCCTCATAAAATTATTTTTTTATGTTCAAAATTTGTGATAATATTCAAATAAAATCAGAAGATTACTATGGTAGTAATTAGATTAATATTAGATTAAATTTAAGGTCACTAGTATACAATATCTAGTTAATATTTATACTAGTGTTTGGGATAGTCTTGGTGCAACTTAGAGGAGGTATTCCACAATGAATACTTGAAGATTTTGGAGGATCATCCTAATATGTTTAAGCTCAAGATCTAGGTTAGAAAGGTGTTCTACCTAGTGCCCATATTTCGTCCATTATCAATGTAAGAAAATCGTTTTCTCCTAACCTTGTTAATTTTGTTATGCATGCACTAGATCTAAAGACTAAATCAAAGAGTAATTTAGATCATAAATTAAATAAGTTTAATTAGAGGGTTATCGAATCACTTTCTAGTGGTATCAGAGCATAAGCCGTGCATGCATAATCGGTTTGGTTTTTCCGAGTTAAATGTAACTTAATTAAAACTAAAATTTTTTATTTATAAGGATAAAGCCACGAAATTTTTTGCATGTAATATGTTCTGGTCCTAAAATATATTTAGGTCATTTTGATGATTTATGGATGATTATTGCTTATTTTAATGATTTTTTTGTAAAATAATTACATTTTAACGATTAAAATGAACTTTTATTTACTAAAAATAGTTAAACTTCACTACTGGCCGTGATTTTTTAGTATAACCTCACATACATATTTTTCATATTGTATGTAAAATTTTGGATCATTGTGATAAGTTTTGCATGTTTTATGATTTTTATGTGATAAAAATGGTATAAATGGAGGTTAAATAACTAAAAATAGTTAAACTTCGAAACATGCCATAAAATTTTAATATGATGTCACATACATATTTTCCAGATTGTATGTAAAATTTGAGATAAATGTGATTTATTATGCATGATTTATAATTGTAATGGTTAAAATGATATAAATAGTGACTATTTTTAGCAAAAATAGCTAAAATGAATTTTATGGCATGAACGTTTTCCCTAATGTTGTATATATGATATGGACATCAAATCTAAAGTTGCATGATTAATTTTGATTGATTTGGTAAATTTTATTGATTTTTATGTGATAAAATCGATAAAAGGGCAACTTTATTAGTCTTAAAAAAATTAATTCAAAAAATTTGGTTGATATTTTGCCATTTCCAGGTTCTAAAAATTATTTAAGAATGTTCAAAATTTTGATTTTGATTTTATTCATAAATTTTATGTTTAATTTAGATTAAATGGTAAAAGTTATAATTTATACGATTTATTAACTAAGTAAATTATAAATATTTTGTGAGCAAATTTTATTTAGTTTTTGGAATCTTGATAATATTCCAGTATTTGAAAAACTGTGATTTCGAAATTTTTCAAATTTTTATGAATTATTGGGAATTATTTCATAATTGTTATGATTAAGAGAAGTTTAATAAGCAATAATAGAAAACCAAGTTGAATTATTGTCAAATATTTCGTGAAGACTAATTTTTGAGTCCTAAGAAGGTTAGGATAATTAACTTAGGCTTAAATTTGATTTTAAGTAATGATTTGTGATTTTAATAAGTTATTATCACGCATTTGCATAAAACCGGATTATATAAGATATAATGTTTAAGTAGGGCGATTTGGCACATTAATTTGGCATGTTAGTCACATATTATAATGCTTCATTTTTATTGATGAATGTCATATTTTATTTATATAATTTTGAATTATGTAATCTTATCTTAGTATGGCCTTAGTTTTAATCGATATTTCCCGTAATGTAAGGAGATATTGATTCGGTTGTAATTTAATGTGATCTCGTATCACTTTTATTTTTACTAGTTTTTCATATTACAAATACATAATAGCAATATCTATGTATTTTATTGTATTTGTTATTCCGGAGTTCCTTCAAGATGGTGCCATTCGGAAAGTGTTTCGACAAGACAGAGTTTTCTTGGAAGGCGTGCCATATGAAGATTCTAGGGACCAAAGGAGTTGGTTTCCGAATTTTTAATACATTATTAGATTTTCTATTTTAGGAAAGGTCATACTAGGAAATTTATTTATTACTTTGCATTATTCTTTATATGTTACCTGCATTGCCAAATCGCCATTAACATCACATGCATTTTTATATGTATATCTATTGTCTTTTCGACCGTGTCGATTATAATTATCATTAGTTAACTAATATAGTTCACATAAAAGTGATAGATAATAAATCGACAAGACCTCTTACATATTTAAAATTGAGATTAGCCTTTCCAAATAGTAGGACTCACGAATCCCTTTGACATTTGGGGTAGATTCGGTTTCCCGGGGTACTTTCATTTTTCATTGGGTAAGTGGGGTGATAAAACGTTATTACACGCAAAATTTGATTGGACTCAACGGTATATAAAGACTAGTCTTATGTTCCGGGGCTAGAGATGGAATTTATGAAATTCATCGACCGAGAATTCTAAGGTAGAACCAATTAAAGAGTTAATTCACAAAATTTATTCAAGTTTGGGATATAACGGTTTCCCGTGCCCATGCTTGTGTAAAAATGGATCTCGGAATCATTTATATAATTGGGTGGAGGTCATTATATAAATGATAAAACATGCTAAAATGTTTTAATATATATTAACGATGAATGTTTCTTTTCCCACTATTTCGTTGTTTTATGTTGCCCTTTATCACTTCTCCTATTAATATACGATGTCAATTCGATTGTAACACGAGTCTCCGCTAAACCACTATTACTAACGACAAATAGAATCTCTTTTAAATCATCAAATGAACCGTATCATAGGTAATGGACTAGTTCCATAGGAATCGTTCTATTCCAAAGAACTCCATAGGAGTTGTCCTATGTCATATAAGACTAGCATCTTAAATTTCTAACATGCCTATGTATGATTTCTTGTGAAGATGTGTGAATAGAAGTAATGATTAGTCAAAATATGTTTTGATAATATCATCTATGCGTCCACGGTTCAAAAGTCTTATTGCTCAAACTAAACACTTGTCATCAAGTACTTAAGTTATTAAGAACATAACAATGTTAATTTGTTGGAAATTTTGATTAACCAAATACCACAATAGAGTTAAACCTTGTGAAGGATTAACTAGGAATTTATAGGAAGAGAAGTCTTCATCAAGTAGAAATTCTTGAAGTCAGTGGGAGCAATAAGAAGTACACCTATCTTAATCATTAAGGATGGAACTAGGTTCGAAAGAGAAGGTGCTAGACACTTAAATAGATACAAACCCCAATAAGTAAAGATCAAGGAAGTTGGTCGTGTGACTCCAACATACTCCTTCCTGAATATCTATAACATTGACATTGCATTCTTGACAACTGCCACATCTTGAGTATTTGATACAAATTTGTGAATCATGTTAGAAATTGCCACATTTCAATATTATGAAATATGGCAAAAGGGTGTCAAAACCACCTTTCTAAATGGGTATTTAGAGGAAGATGTGTTCATAACACAATCCGAGGGTTTTGTAAATCCTTAGAGTCCTAACATTGAATAATCGTATGATGACTAGCATGAATGAAATTGATATGAATGGAACAAAGATAGTTGCCACTTCATCCGAAGACATATAAATATAATAATGTGCTTGATCTAGTTTCCGATTTTGAGATATACCTCAATAATTGTGATGATGTACACTAATTCTAAATTAGAATATAATTCAAGTTTTACAAAAAAAAAACACAAAGGATTTCTCTATAAACCAATTAAAACAAGCGTTGTGCCCTAACATACCACGATTAAGTTTATGGTGAGACCATACAAATCAAGGTAATTATATTCAAAGTAGAAATAAAATGTCATATATACAAAACTCAAGTTGGTGACCCCAATCATTTCTCAATTCTCGATTGAAAATCGCATTAAAACAAGTTCTGACTAGTCTCCCAAACCATTTGATTGTGAATCTTTTGGTGTGTGCGAATCTTGTATTCAAAGATAGTTAATTCATGACTTTTTCTGGACAAGGATTATGAAATGAGCAAGATATTCGCTCAATTTACACTTTGAAGTGTATGGTCGAATACAATTTCAATCAGAGAAGGTTATTACTTCTTCATCTCTTTTTCCAACAAATTAGGTAGATACTTGATATCCACTTAATGAGGTAAGAGGAGAAATTCTTTGAATAAGTTCAATGAATTCTTTACATGAAGTATCGAAACCTAGAGATTATATAATCAAAGTATTAATACTTTGTTAAGGTTGGAAAAATAAAGTAATGACTTTGATTTACACCAAATAGAGTGTGATATGGTATCACAAGATCACCTTCATAATCACACCCTATAAAGATAAGGTGTAGTATAAGGATACAAAGAATCCTATACGATATGATTAAATCTTTACCATAAAAATTGAAGTAGTTTCTATCACAATTTGTCTAGTATTTCAATTTTCCACTAATATAAAACATAGTTAAAGCAATCATCTACTTTTCATATGAGATATGGTTAGGCATGGTACCTAAATTGTAGCTTGTTTCGATAGTAAATGTATGCTCTTTCTTCCTACATGATCACGAGAACAAAGGGTTAGTGTCTCGTGAAGCTGTCTATTAAAGAAAAGAAGGTTATTTCTTAAAGAAAAAGTGGGAGAAAATGTTCAAGAACCACAAACTGAGAATAAGACGTAGGAAGATGTTCCTTCTTGGTCAAAATCAGTAATTATTTCTTCGAAACCTAAACTGTACAGGAGTCATGTTATTTTTGAAAGTAACAAAACTGTAACTCATTTAAGATGCTTTATCTAGTTTCAACTCCGCAAAAGTCCAAAATGAGCATAAACATGAAGATGTTTGTTTAGCTTGGTTGGTTGGTGGCAAAGGGCTTTGCATTCAACAACAACTCTTAATTGTATTCGGATATGATTTGATATAGTTGGATTTTAAAATATTCTTGGATGAGTTTTGTAAGTTGCAACTATCCGATTTAATATCCGAATACTGTTGGATTTTAAAATCATCTTGCCTGAGTTTTGTAAATCGCAGCTATCCTAAGGTAGGATATGAACTTAAGAAGAAATCTTAAGTAGAAGTTAAGGAGTTGAATTGTATGTTTTGCTCATGTGAAAAAGTTTTCTCGAATTGTTGAATAGTTCTATTTGTACATGGAGTTTAGTGGGAGTAAAGTTGTGTTACTAGTCTTATATATGAACGACATATTGATCATTGGGAATGATGTAAGACTTAGGAGAAGAATAATACATCTCTAAGGTATCCAGACCTATAAAGATAGATCTAAGAGGATATTAGCGTTAAATGAATATTCTTATATTGATAAGAATCTTGACAAGTTCAAAAGTATTGAACATGAAGAAAATGAATCCATTTGCTTCCGCTGCAGGATTAATTCATTACGCTAAGATGTATTACCATTGTTAAACCTCGGAGTATGACGAGATGTTATAAATCGAATCTTTGAGAGAAGTCTTTATATAGCCACATAGTTCATTAGTTAGTACTCAGGAAGTACTAAAGATATAAAGCTAAGCATTTAGAAATGATATGGATTCATGTCCAAGGAGTTATACAAAAACCATATTCTAAACACATAAGGATGGTTAGAGAACCATCTTGGCTATATTATTTAAGGAGGATATCTGCTAGAAACGTCCTAGGTAGTTGAACAATGAGATATACACAACGGAAATTGAGTACATTTGCAATAATGAGATATGCAAGAAGGAAGGGATGATATTAGGATTCGGTTTTGTGAATTGGAGGAACTATGGTAGTTCGTTCCAATAACCGAAGGTCCTATCCCTACTCACAATGAGGACAGTAGGAGCTATTCTAAGGCAGGATAGCCTATGTCTAGATTGGATCTAGACATATATACTCAAAAGGGTTTTTATAATAAAGATTATACATAACAAAGGAAAATTGTATATAGTAAGGTTAGTAAAGTACAAAGTGTTGCTAAGATTTACTAATCAAGGCCTTCTCATAGGCTTAGCATTATGTGTCATGCCATTTCAATTGAATTGACATGATCCACTATATACAAGATTAAAAATGAATTATAGATTATGTAGTAATTGATATTGTATCAATTTTACATATGTGATAATGCACTCATCGTTTGAGTTTTATTCAAAACTATTCTCTTTAATGCTTTGTTTTTCCAAATAGGTTGTCGAGACAATGTTGAACCCTATTTAAGTGAACTGGATTAACATAGTATTGGCCCCTAGTTGCTTATATGAGGTGACGTCTCCAAGTGACTAGAGTGTGATGCGATTGATGGCAAGTTCAAGTGCCATAGAGTCATAAGAGATGACTAGTCGATCACATAGGCAGACTGTATGGGACACTCTGTCGGGCAGTGACCGCTTATAGAGTTCTGGCAATTTTATATAGTGTGGTCGTGGCGAGAGCTACTATAGTATTCTTTTGAGTCGATTCTTTGACTAAAGACTGTTCGCCCAAGTCGGCACAGTTTCTTATTGACCTTGATTTTTGCCCTAATCCATTATGTCAAAAGGGGTGAGTGTGCATCTTTTGGGTTATGATGAACTGTGAGTGTACGAAGGGAATAGTGTGATAGGAATTGTCCACCCCTTTTCAGGGTTATTTGAAGTCTCAAGGCCACTCGAGGAGTAGTGAACTGGAAATGCGTCGCCACGCTCGGAAAGTATCTACGATAGATAATTCTGGTCAAACAGTTACTCCCCAGATCGAGGAAACCACTCTTGATATGATCACATGCAAGTACGACCTGTAAGACACCTTGCATTGGGTGGGAGATGATGTAATAGGACAAGAGAATTGTTGACGCACACTTGTCTCGGACAAGTTGGAGATTGTTGGAGTAAGTGTCCTAAACAATAGTGTGATCACATTAATAAATCTCATATAAGAATACGTAAGGGTGATTCAATATATATAGTCAACTGATCAACATTAATCGGTAATGATTGGCTAACTAGAGTTTGACATTACTGTCATTTGACGGTGGTGATCAGTTGATCCCTTAAGGTCACACCTAAAGGACGATTCCCAAACTGTAAAGTTAATTAATTGTATATCGATACAGATTAATTAATTCCTTAAATTGAACAAATTATATTTGTGAGAGAGAATATTATATCTTATTATAATAGGATTAAATAAGATTTATTTTAGTAATTAAAATGTTATATTACTAAAATTAATTATTGTTTATAAAAAAATTAAGATAAGAATGATTAGTTAATATAAATACAAAATATTGTGAATTATATCAACGAGACCCATTTTAGATACTTGTAATTATGAATTACTAATTAATTTGTCACTTGTAATTTATTTGTCATTAAATGGTATTTAATTGGTTAAATAAGCATTTTATTACATATGAGTCATGTTGTGTGACACATGACATACCATAATACAATTGCCAAATTAAAAAGGATAAAATGGACTCCATAATAAGGAGCCAAAACCGTTTGGTGTAGGGTATTTTAGGGTTAGTTTTTATTGTGTTTTTTAATTGTATATAACACCATCACAACCGTAAAAGACTAGCCTTACATGCCTATGTTTTAGATAAGAGAAAAAGAAAAAAGAAAATGCCATGCATTGGCCTTGGTTCCACCTTCCAACCGGCTTGGTGCAACTAAGAGGGGGTATTCCACAATGAATACTTGAAGATTTTGGAGGATCATCCTAATATGTTTAAGCTCAAGATCTAGGTTAGGAAGGTGTTCTAACCTAGTGCCCATATTTCGTCCATTATCAATGTAAGAAAATTGTTTTCTCCTAACCTTGTTAATTTTATTATGCATGCACTAGATCTAATGACTAAATCAAAGAGTAATTTAGATCATCAATTAAATAATTTTAATTAGAGGGTTATCGAATCCCTTTCAAGTGGTATCAGAGTATAGGGCGTGCATGCATAATCGGTTTGGTTTTCCAAGTTAAATGTAACTTAATTAAAACTAAAATTTGTGATTTATAAGGATAAAGCCACAAATATTTTTTCATGTAATATATTGTAGTCCTAAAATATATTTAGGTCATTTTGATGATTTATGGACGATTACTGCTTGTTTTAATGATTTTTTGTGAAATAATTACATTTTAAGGAGTAAAATGAACTTTTATTTACTAAAAATAGTTAAACTTCACTACTAGCCATGATTTTTTAGTATGACCTCACATACATAGTTTGCATATTGTATGTAAATTTTGGATCATTGTGATAAGTTTTGCATGTTTTATGAGTTTTATGTGATAAAAATGGTATAAATGGAGGTTAAATGACTAAAAATAGTTAAACTTCGAAACAAGCCATGAAATTTTAATATACTGTGAAATGCATATTTTACAGATTGTATGTAAAATTTGAGATAAATATGATTTATTATGCATGATTTATAATTTTAATGGTTAAAATGATATAAATAGTGACTATTTTCTGCAAAAATAGCTAAAATGAATTTTATGGCATGAAATTTTTTCCTAATGTTTTATAATGATATGGAAATCAAATATAAAGTTGCATGATTAATTTTGATTGATTTGGTAAATTTTATCGATTTTTATGTGATAAAATCGATAAAAGGGCAACTTTATTAGTCATAAAAAAATTAATTCGAAATTTTTGGTTGAAATTTTGCCATTTCCAGGTTCTGAAAATTATAAAAGAATGTTCAAAATTTTTATTTTGATTTTTTCATAATTTTTATGTTTAATTTGGATTAAATGGTAAAAGTTATGATTTATACGACTTATTAATGACGTAAATTATAAATATTTTGTGAGCCAATTTTATTTAGTTTTTGATATCGTGGTAATATTACAGTATTTGAAAAAATGTGATTTCGAAATTTTTCTAATTTTTATGAATTATTGGGAATTATTTCATAATTGTTATGATTAAGAGAAGTTTAATAAGCAATAATAGAAAGCCAAATTGAATTATTGTCAAATGTTTAGTGAAGACTAATTTTTGAATCCTAAGAAGGTTAGGATAATTAACTTAGGCTTAAATTTCATTTGTGATTTTAATAAGTTATTATCATGCATTTCCATAAAACCGAATTATATAAGATATAAGGTTTAAGTAGGGCAATTTGGCACATTAATTTGGCATGTTAGTCACATATTATAATGCTGCATTTTTATTGATAAATGTCATATTTTATTTATATAATTTTGAATTATGTAATTTTATCTTAGCATGGCCTTTGTTTTAATCGATATTTCCCGTAAAGTAAGGAGATATTGATTCGGTTGTAATTTAATGTGATCTCATATCACTTTTATTTTTACTAGTTTTTTATATTACAAATACATAATAGGAATAGCTATGTATTTTATTATATTTGTTATTCCGGAGTTCCTTCAAGATGGTGCCATTCGGAAGGTGTTTCGACAAGTCGGAGTTTTCTTGGAAGGCGTGCCATATGAAGATTCTAGGGACCAAAGGAGTTGCTTTCCGAATTTGTAATATATTATTAGATTTTCTATTTTAGGAAAGGTCATACTAGGAAATTTATTTATTGCTTGGCATTATTCTTTATATGTTACATGCATTGCCAAATCGCCATTAACATCAGATGCATTTTTATATGTATATATATCGTCTTTTCGACCGTGTCGATTATAATTATCATTAGTTAACTAATATAGTTCACATAAAAGTGATAGATAAATCTTCAAGTACTTAAGTTATTAAGAACATGACAATGTTAATTTGGTAAATTGATTTGTTGGAAATTTTGATTAACCAAATACCACAATAGAGTTAACCCCTGTGAAAGATTAACTAGGAATTTATATGGAGAGAGGTCTTCATCAAGTAGAAATTCTTGAAGTCATTGGGAGCAATAAGACGTAAGTTCCTATCTTAATCGTTAAGGATAGAACTAGGTTCGAAAGAGAAGGTGTGACACTTAAATGGATACAAACCCCAATAAGTAAAGATCAAGGAAGTTTGTCGTGTGACTCCAACATACTCCTTCCTGAATATCTATAACATTGACATTGCATTTTTGCCAATTGCCACATCATGACTATTTGATACAAATTTGTGAATCATGTTAGAAATTGCCACATTTCATGATTATGAAATATAGCAAAAGGATCTCAAAACCACCTTTCTAAATGGGTATTTAGAGGAGGATGTGTTCATAACACAATACGAGGGTTTGGTAAATCCTTAGAATCCTAAAATTGAATGATCGTATGACGACTAGCATGAATGAAATTGAAATGAATGGAACTAAGATAGTTGCCACTTCATCCAAAGACATATAAATGTTATAATGTGCTTGATCTAGTTTCCGATTTAGAGATGTACCTCAATAATTGTTATGATGTACACTAATTCTAAATTAGAATATAATTCAAGTTTTACAAAAAAAACACAAAGGGTTTCTCTATTAAGCAATTAAAACAAGCATTGTGCCCTAGCATACCACGATTAAGTTTATGGTGAGACAATGTCATATATACAAAACTCAAGTTGGTGACCCCAATCACTTCTCAATTCTCGATTGAAAATCGTATTAAAACTAGTTTTGACTAGTCTCCCAAACCATTTGATTGGGAATCTTTTGGTGTGTGCGAATCTTGTATTCAAAGCAAGTTAATTCATGACTTTTTCTGGAAAAGGATTATGAATAGAGCAAGATATTTAACCTATTTACACTTTGAAGTGTATGGTCGAATACAATTTCAATCAGAGAAGGTTATTACTTCTTCATCTCTTTTACTAACGAATTAGGTAGATACTTGATATCCACATAATGAGGTAAGAACAGAAATTCTTTGAATAAGTTTGTAGATACCCGTATCCGTCGATATTGGAATTTATAGAGAACCCGACAAACACCCGATGATGATAGGACACATGTATTCTTTAGTTGTCATTGTCGTTATTTGGAGCTCGTTTTACGAGGTAGAATGGGCGTCGTCGATGAAGTATTTTATTAAGTTAAATGATATTTAAATTAATGTTTTTTTTTTAAAGGGAATTCATTTTATTATTTTAAATGATATTTAATTTAATGTTTTTTAGTGAGTTCATTTTGTTAATTTGAATGATATTTAAATTATGGTTTTTTAGGTAAATTCAATTTATTTTATTTTATTTTGAATTTATTTTCCCAAGTCTATTTTATTGAAAATAAAATAAATAATTGATTTGAAAAATCATTTTATGAGTATATTTGATTTGAAAAGTCATTTATTTTAATCTATTAATTGATTTGAAAAATCGATTTTAAAAGCGAAGAACTCGTTTTTAACCGTGTGTTTTGAGCTCGGTTTTAGCTCGGTTTTTAAGCCCGTTTCCTTTACGAATTGGCACGAATCTCGAGTACACTAACCCACCTAGACCAATACCCATCAACCCATGTTCGAACCCCCTCACAAGCAGCCCAAATTCGCGTCCCAAACCCCTCCCAAGCAGCCCACGCATAAACCGAGCCCCCTGTTTTTGCGAGCCAATTCTCGAGCCCAAACCCGCTCCAAACACTACCAAGACCCGTACCCATTAACCCTAACCCATACCCTAGTATCCTACCCATATTATCCTAGCTTAATCACCAAGCAAACCCCCAAAACGAACCCTAGAAACCCCCCTCAAAGCTGCTGGACAGCAGCTATGTTCAGCTAGCCCGATTTGCCTCCCCTCTCTTTTAACCTACTTTAACTCCCTATAAATACCACCCCTTCACCATACATTCATTCCTCTAAGTTCTCCATACATCCAACCATCACCCACAAGCTTTAAACCTCAGAAACAAACCCTAAACATCCTTCAAAAACCCTAAACAAAACCGACACACAAACTGAAACTGTTTGTGTGTCCTCTTTGAAAACCCTTTCGTTCCTCCATCAAACCTCCATAAAAACTCGAGTTTCTTATTCCTAATTAACCACATAACATCCATCTACACATTAGACAAAGATTTACGAGCCAAATTGCCCTTGAGAGTACACGAGATCCCTCGAAAAACAGAGTGAAATAACACTCTGTTTTCGCGGTTTACTCTTGTCTGTCCAGTTCTGTTTGTGCTCGTTTTTCGTGCCCAATAACCCAAATCGAGCAGGGGTTGTTTTACGATCCTTGTTCTCCTCTTTTTCTAGTTTCCAAAACATCTTTCGAATCGAATTTTCGTCGTGAAACGAGGGAGATATCACTGTTTTAAAATTGCTGTCCAGAAACTTTCCAAAACCCGTGTTTGCTTTGTTCTTCGTCGACGACGGCCTCTCGAGATAAAATCTACCATCGATTACGACCCAAGACGGTGTCAACGATACATGTAGGTTGAGGGTGCATCAAATCCCCTTCTCTTTCCTCTTTTTATTTCGTTTTTTTATGCCTTTTTTATTGTCTTTTTTTGTTTGTTTTTTCGCTTGTTTATCGATTGTTTTAAATTAACTATGAAACTAGTTAGTCCGAGTATGAGTTAAAGTACCACTATGAACACCCGCGTTGACTTGAGATGGGAAAAGAAACCGCTACATCTGTCGGTCGTACACCCCCGTCTCATTTACATATCCTCGTGTTCAAAGTAGGGCATAAATAAAACAATTATCTAACTTTGTTCTTCGTTTTCGACCCCCTTTTGTTTCGGCCAAATCGACAGACCCTAGGACCCGTTGTATGTTAGTTTAACCTCTGGTTGTTAACCTATGACGTATTTAGATGACTTTAATTTAATTTAATAACCTAATTAGACACGATAGGTGGCTTCGACGTAAGTTATAAAATCAATCGACGATTTCTGTAAATAATTGAATGCATCTCTCTCTTTCACCTAATTTCTCGCTAGTATAAGAGTGCGTGATTAGCACCTTCTTATTGACACTCGATGAGTTAAATTAATTAGCGAATTTGACCTAATTAGACCCTTTAGGCCGTGTAGAATGCACCCTTGCGCGACAATCAATCGACATCGTTTTTAACTCGTTTTCTAACTTGTTTCCTATCCCTTTTCGCAATCATTCGATCTAACCAATGAATCTAACTTAGGAACTAGGTTGGCCTTGTCTTGGCCGTGAGGTTGCCGTGGGTTTGGGCCGTGAGTTGGCCGTGGGTTTTGTCTTTCCTATTTCGTTTCTCTTTCCTTGTTTGTCATTCGTTCTTTGTTTATTTTGTAGCTTGTAATTTATCGTTGTTTATTGAGTTGTAATTTTCGAGTTTGTTTTACTTCTTTTGAGTCAAAACCTCTTCAAAAACCTTGGTCTTGTTTGGTTAGACGGTTGTTCCCCAATGCTTGTAGGAGCGTAGTAAACCGCATGTTGTTTAAAGCAACATGGCCCGGTTTATGCTAATGCATGCTTTGGTGCGTAGCCTTATGTCTAATTCGATGAGATTAAGCGCGAGCACGCATTACGAGGAGTGACCCAAGGACCGTGGGTCATGTGAGCCGTGGGCCACCCTCATGTGCACGGTTTTCAAGGCCCAATGGCTGTGTGTTTTGTGTCGTGTTTTGAGTTGTATGTAGCAATTGTAATTAGATCGAGTTGTAATTTATTTATCGTTGTGTCGGCATGAAATGCCTGGTTTGTAATAGGTAGATCCCAACGGCTCCCCATTCCCCCTAAGCCTTGTTTGTTTCATTTACATGTTGCTAGATCAATCAACCCACATGCTAAATTACAACTTTGACAAAGTTAGTTTAGTTGCATCTAAAACGACATAGAAATTGTTGTCACATGATAGGGTTAAAACAACGTTTGCATATCATACATCGTACGTAGCTATGACCTTGTTTGAACTCCGACACTTGACTTAGTAGAGGCCGTTATTGACGGGCGGGGTTGGGTGTCCTTATGGGCTTCCCAACACGTACCCTCACCCCTTACTCAAGATCTATGGTTTGTGGATCCGTCTAAATACCATTGGATTACGAGAGTCATTCAAATCGAGTGATATAGGGTACAAGTCTTTATCTTTAATCACTCGTAGTCGATTGGCTTTATGCTTTTCGATGAAAGGTGTAAAGTTGACTTGAACGGTTCCAAGTTCCCAAAAAACTTGGTGGCGACTCTAATATGTCTTAATTCGATTCGAAAGAACCTCGAGTCGATTATGCCTAGTGTGGATCCCGCGGACGCAGCGTTCCCGAGGGCCTTGTCCACGATTTGGCGACTCCATTACTGGGGAAAAGAGGACTAGTTACACTGTGTTTCTAGGGTCTTTTCCTCCGAGGTGAAACTTGAAAAGAAAGTGTTGGAAAGTAAAACATTACTCATAGTGCTACGATTCATGCATAAACCCTTAAGGACTTGCCCGGGCCGTCCCAGCGTTTCTTCGTGATGCGTGGGGGGCGACGTCCCACTATGCCAGGAAGCTGCACATTGCTCGCTTCCACTTCGCCTCGCGTGGTTCTTGAGGGTGGGGACGATCTTCTGGGTACTTTACCTTAAGACACCTCGCTCTATTAGACCGCAAAAGGATGGAGGGCATAGACCTTCTTATAGAAGACTTGCCGAGACTTAGAGATGTCTAGGAGCATACATCCTTATAACATGAGAATGACAATGTGCAATGTGTTTTCCCGAGTCCTTTTTTTTCGAAAATTCCAAGTCCTTTTCAAAACCGAACTTTTGAACAACTTACTTTCAAACCTAGCATGATTTTCAAAACGCGGAATGCTGCCCAAATAGGACTAGGATTTTCGGCCCAAAACAAGCTTTTATAGCCGGCATGCTGCCCATTTCAAATCTCTTTTTTTCAAATCGATCATTCGTTTTTCAAAATCAATCCAAAATGTTTCTCGAACCTCAACCAAGCATGAAATGCGTCAAGTCGTGTCCGGGTCATGGCCGTGTTAGGCCGGGTTTGTTTCAAGAGTCTAGAACACGACCTTGTTGGGTCAACCAAACTCACCTCTTGGGCTTTGAGTCATGTTGGTCGACCTTTTGGTCTAGAATAGTCCACAAAAAAACGTCCAAGCTAGGCCTTATGGACGTTTCACTCGAACCCATGGGCTATGTTAGCCCAATCACGGGTTTAGTCACACCAAGTCCAGTTTAGAATCGAGTTATGACAGTTTGAGTCATGTCGTTTTGTCGAGTCTAAAATGAACCGATGTCTAAATCAAACAGTGAGTTGAACCTTTGGTTAGTCAATCTCAAGTCGAGTCTTTGTTCAAGTCAAGGTAGGGTCGTGTCCTTAAGTGTGCAGGGGCTCTTACTTTAAATATTGACTCAGTACGGGGTTTTCTTGTAGAAAGGCCGCCAAAAACCCGACGTCAAGCAATGGAAGATGCTATCAACAAGCTCACGGAGGCCGTGAACCTCATGATGACCCGAATGGATGTGATCGAGTCTAAGCTGGTTGAAGATTCCTCTTCATCTACCCCACCTCTGACTGATTTGGAGAAACGGTTCAAGTTCATCGAGGACCGTTTGAAGCTATCCCAGGGGAAGAACATCCACTATGAGAATGCTAGGGCCTATGCCCCAGTTCAGGATAAGTTGCCTACGAACATGGTACTCACGACATCCCAAAGTTCAAGGGCACCGAAGATCCGATCCACCATGTTAAGGCCTATAAAGGGTACTTGGCACCAAGGGAGTACCTGCTGATACGCTCTCTGAAATTTTCGCCCAATCTCTGGGAGAACACCCAAAGGCTTGGTTCTACAATCTTGACCTTACGAACTTCCCCACTTTCGAAGATATTACGGTGGAGTTACGTAAGCACTATCTTTGACAATGTCGAGATTCAAACCAACATAAGAACTTTGGAGGTTATGACGCAAAAGGAGAAAGAGGGCTTTACTGAATTCCTCGCAAGATGGCGCGCTGAAAGCGTGAAGTTAGCTAAAAAGCCTGATGAAGTTGAAATGGTAGATAAGTTCGTGAAGAATTTACGACCGGTTTACCGTAATGCTCTGAAATACCAAAATTTTGGTTCTTTCAAAGAATTGATAAGGATCGGGATAAAGGTAGAGGACGATGTCCGAATTCTAGCTGAGAAGCCAAAGGGATACCAAGGGGCTTCATCATCAAAAGCAAAAGCACCCGCAGCTGCCCCATTTTGTTGACACCGTCAATCTCTTAGATGGACAATCAAAAGGCCTCCGCGCCAAGCTCAGGGTATTCACGATATCGGATGCACTTACGCCTATGCTCTCCAAAGGCTCATGGCCCAAGGAAAGTTGAAGCCCATTGGTCCAACTCCGGACCCTCCTGCTGATCAACAAGGCAAATGGTATAAACCGAATGCCTACTGTTCCTTTCATCAAGGGAAGGGACACGATACCGAAAGGTGCTTTAGACTAAAGCACGAAATTCAAGATATGATTGAGAACGGAACGCTCCCAATCCCGGCCATAAAGCCCAACAACGTCACCAATCCATTTGGCGACCACACTAACTTTGTCTCTACCGAAGATAGTGTCGATTACTCTCACTTGATTCGCCCATGTCGTCTGAAAGGGGTTTTCGTCGGAAGAATATTCGTGGATTGCTCCAAATTCCTACCAAGCTCGAGAAACGAGATTACATTCGGGGATTTTGTTGTCGATTGTACTCCTTACATACTCCGAAGCGGCAATGAAATCAATGGCGTTTGGGCTGATGACGAGGATGATGTTTACCTCGTCAAAGGTGCGACAATTCCTCACACCCAAGAAGAAATCTTAAAGGTGAGGCAAGACGCCTAGAGTCAAATCATTTGACTAGATCCGGGCGCCCATATCGTGTGGAGAAAGCTAAGGATATCCCGAGTAAGGCACCTCAAAAGGAGCCGGCAGTGGTCGAAGTTCTTGGTGAAGAGTCGACCTCCGAGGCTTCCCTCATCAAGCAACTCCAAAAGACTAAGGCCGACGTATCTATCTGGCAACTTATCCTGAGCTCTTTCGAACATCGTCAAGCTTTGTTACAAGCTTTGATGAACATGACCGTGTCGTCGAATACTACTCCTGCGGACATGGTCACTCACATCGCCCAGAATCGGCCTCAGATTACCAACGGTGTGACATTCTCCGACGAAGATTTGCCACCGTTCGGGCCTCGACATAACCTGGCCCTCTATATTGCTACCGTGTGTCTCAACAAGCATATCCCTATGACCTTGGTTGACGACGGATCGGCTGTCAACGTACTCCCTCTGAAAACGGCACATATTCTGGGCTTGGAGAAGAATGACTTCATCCCCACTACGCAGACAGTTCGGGCATTCGATGGCACTGTGCGTCGAGTGAGTGGACTTGTCGATCTAGTAGTACAGACTGGGCAAGTGGAAAAGAAAATAAGTTGCCAAGTGATTGACATATGCTCATCCTTCAACTTATTGTTGGGAAGGCCCTGGATCCATGCTGCGAAGGCCGTAACATCGACGCTGCATCGAAAAATCAAGGTCCCACTCAATGGCAAAACCGTCACCATTGACGCCACGCCAATTACTGTAGCGGGAGGAGACATTACTTTCGAGGTAAGGGTCGAAGCTACCAATGACGCATGCGGTTTCGAGATTGTCAACATGATCGAGCTGAACTCCGAAAATATGGATCTATATACGGGAAGTCATGTCGCGAGGTGATTCTCAAAATCGGAAGTACTTCGGTTTCTCATTATATCCTAGAAAGGAGGAGGCTTTCGAGTTGAAACCACCCGTAGCCAAAGGAGTAACCTTCGGGCTTGGATATGAGCCCACTGAGAAAGATCTACGGGAAAAGAGGGGAAGAACGATCGAAGATCGAGATATTAAAATGGGACCGTATCACCTAACTCTCAATGGTCACTTCGTGAAAGCATAGGAAGAAGTCCCTTGCATGGACTTCCCCGAACCTATCTTTGACCCAAAGAAGAACCTTATGGTCCCAGGAATCGAAGTATTCCAAGACTGCTACTACATCCCTGAAGACATTCTGACCGTGATGCCAATAGAAACCAAACCGGATCCAATGAATGACGAGAAAGCCATGGGTCTCCTTTTCGGTGAAGAGAAGAAATCACCAATACCAAACGAAGATTTGGTAAGCATGATCCTGAGAAGCGAGCGGTTCGACCCATCTACCCTCATCACCGATGTGGATCCTCTTAGGACCAACACGGGATGGCGGAAAACAATCAAGTGGACTGACAACAAAGGACTTCTTTTCAAGTTGACAACGGGAGAAGGAGAGATGTTCAAGCCAAATGATGTTACCGATTCTGAGTCTGAGTCTGAGTCGGAGTCGAGTGCGAGATAGGTCCTAAGATCGAGTCTAAGGAGTCAGGTGTTGAAAATACCCCTCCCCTAGCTTTCCCTTCCTATGCACCTTTTCCTAATGGTGGTATTCCGGGGCCTGTCCCGAATACCCCTATCTCGCCACTGAGTTCTGATCAGTTGGCTCAAATGTTAGCGCACTTCGCGCAATTTCAAATCAATAATAAGATGAACCGGTTTGCTTACGACTTGTCTTACTTACATTGCAATTCAAGTTTTGAAAATGATTGTTTTAATAATGACATTGAGACTGAGGTCGAGGATGAACAGTTGGTCGAGGAAGAAGAAGAAGAAATGGAACCACCTCTACAGTTGATAAAAGGGTTGGAAGAGTACGAACAGAAAACTTCGATCATCGAAGATACCGAAACCATCAATGTAGGTACAACCTTAGAACCACAGGAGCTTAAAATAGGAACTACTTTAAGTCCCACCGAAAGACAGGGGTTCATTAATTTGTTGCATGAGTTCAAAGATGTTTTCGCATGGTCCTACAAAGACATGCCAGGCATTGATAGGGAAATTGCGAGCACGGGATCCCAATCAAGCCGGGATATAAGCGATCAAGCGAAGCTACGCAAAATGCATACAGATTGGTCTCTGAAGGTCAAAGAAGAAATCGACAAGCAACTCAAAGCTGGTTTTATCAAGGTGTCGAATACTCGGACCGGGTGGCTAACGTCGTTCGATGCCCAAGAAAGATGGTAAAGTTCGGGTTTGTGTTGACTTAGGGATTTAAACAAGGCAAGTCCGAAGGACGATTTCCCATTACCTCACATCGACATCCTGGTGGACAACACGGCAAAACACGCGTTACTATCCTTTATGGATGGATACGCCGGTTATAATCAGATCAAGATGGCGGTAGAAGATATGCATAAGATCTGCGTTCGAACGCAATGGGAACCTATTGCTACACAGTAATGCCTTTTGGGTTGATAAACGCAGGGGCTACATACCAGAGGACCGCGACAACATTGTTACATGATTTGATGCACAAGGAGGTCGAGGTTTATGTCGATGACATGATTGTCAAGTCAAAGGAGCGTGATGGCCACCTTGGTACACTACGCAAATTCTTCAAACGATTGCGCAAGTATAACATGAGGTTGAATCCACAAAAATGCGCATTCGGAGTCACATCAGGCAAACTGTTGGGTCACATCGTTAGCCACCGTGGCATCGAAGTGGACCCATCGAAAATAAAGGCCATAATGGAAATGCCTCACCCGAAAACCGAGAAGGAAATTCGAGGTTTCCTGGGAAGAATCCAATATATAAGTCGGTTCGTGGCAAAGCTAACTATGATATGCGAGCCAATTTTCAAGAAATTGAAGGTCGGGGAACACGTCGTATGGGATGATCACTGCCAAGCCGCGTTCGATAAGATCAAAGAAATACTATCTTCCCCTCCCGTGCTTAGCCCACCAACGGTCTGGGTTACCCCTTTTGTTGTATCTTACGATCACGGATCGCAATGGGGGCAATCTTTGCTTACCTGAGACGATCGATAAAGAGGAAAGAGCGATTTACTACATTAGTAAAAAGTTCTTGGAGTATGAAATCAAGTATACTCAACTCGAAAAGACATGTTTGGCTTTAGTATGGGCGACAAAGAAGTTACGGCACTACATGCTCGATCATAGTGTCCGCATCCACTCGAAGATGGACCCTATCAAATACTTGTTTGAAAAGCCGATTCGAACGGCAGTGTCAAGATGGACTTTAATGCTTTCCGAGTTCGACACAAATATGTACCGCTGAAAGTGATAAAGGGAAGGGCGGTTGCGAACTTCTGGCGGATAACCCAATAGAAGAAACTGAGGTTTTGGATACGTGGTCGTTTCCCGACGAAGATATCGTTCACATAGACAATGATACGTAGGACCTCTATTTCGATGGAGCATCGAACTATAGGGGATACGGGATAGGAGTTCTACTCATTTCACCGGAAGGTGAACCTGTTCCTATTTCGATCAAGTTGGACTTTAACGTCACTAATAACGCGGCTGAATATGAAGCATGCCTACTCGGTTTGCACAGTGCTCTCGAGTTAGGCATCAAAAAGCTTGTAGTACATGGGGACTCGTCACTAGTGATCAATCAAGTGGCCGGGACGTGGAAAACCCGAAGTGATAGCTTGGCTCCGTACCAAGCGAAAATAGAGGAACTAGAAAAGTTGTTCGCCGATGTCAAGTCGTGCACCTCCTAGAGATGAAAACCGGTTTTTGATGCACTATCAAAGCTAGCTCAAGCCTGATCAACATACCGATCATATGGATACTATGCCGATATGTGTCGAACGAAGATCATCACCCGCCTATGTTAATGTAATCGGAGACACCGAAGAAACCGAGGCCGAACCTTGGTATCATGCTATTCTGAAATTTAAAGAATCGGAGAGTATCCACCCGACATGGATAACCGCGGGAAAGTGCGCTATTCGAATGCTAGCCGCTCGATTCGTTAGAACCAATGACGGACAATTGTACAAGAAGATGCGCGAACATCCTTCTGCGATGCATAGACTCACCAACTGCGAAAAGAGTCATCGAAGAAGTCCATGACGGAGAGTGTGGCCCACACATGAACGCCCATATCTTTGGTTCGTAAAATCATGAGATTAGGGTATTATTGGACCACGATGGAGACAGATTATCGCCAATATGTCAAACATTGCCATAATTGCCAAATCTTCGCAAACATACAAAGATGTGCCACCGTCAAATCTTTATTATATACTCGACATCACCATGGCCTTTCTCAACATGGGGAATCGACATTATCGGAAAGGTCAACCCATCTGGAACAGGTGGGCATTGCTTCATGTTAGTCGCCATCGATTACTTCACGAAGTGGGTGGAAGTGAAATCGTACAAGGTTCTACAAGCAAAGCAGGTAGCAAAGTTCATTCAGAATGAAATCATTTGCAGATATGGGGTGCCGCATGAGCTCATTAGCGATCATGGCACTCACTTCAGTCAAACTGCTAGTAATACTTGAAAAGTATAAAATCAAACACCACAAGTCGTCACCGTATCGACCCCAAACAAATGGTGCGGTGGAAGCCGCCAACAAGACAATCACTTTGTGATTCTCAGAAAGATGACCGACAATTATCGCGAATGGCCAGAGAAGATACCGTTCGCACTATGGGGATACAGGACGTCTATTCGCACAGCCACTGGAGCAACTCCGTTCTATTTAACGTATGGGATGGAGGCGGTTCACCTGCTCGAATTAGAGGTACCTTCTTTAAGGATCCTGTTAGAAAGTCGAGTCCCTGAAGGCGGTAGGCTGCAAGCCAGTATGATTCCTTGGTTATGCTCGACGAGACTGACGGTTAAATGCATTACACCATGTTCAACTCTATCGAAAAAGGATACAAAGGGCATTTAACAAGAAGGTGAAACCTCGAGGAATAAAAGATGGGGATTTAGTCCTAAAGTCCGTTCGCGCTTTACTACCAATTGACCCGAGGGAAAATTCAAGCCGAATTGGGCGGTCCTTACAGTAAAGAAGATATTATCGGGAGGGGGCGATCGGGCCGACGGATCTAGATGGAAATGACTTTGCGAATCCGACGAATTTGGATCAACTGAAGAAATACTATCCTTAGAACTCACTCTCAATGTCGTAAAATAAAAATTTTGAATTGCAGTGCTCGTGAGCAAGTCTAGGCCGCGGCACTTTTGCTTCGCTGCTTTTTGTGCGTTATAAATCGATGATTGCAGCGCATTTGTTTTGTGGAACTACGAGCTCGGTTTGATTCTGTTGATAACAGATACGTAGGCAGCTCTTTAAAAGAGTACAACCGACCCTTCTTTGAATAAATTGAAATTTTATGCAGAAACTGGAATTTTTAATAGATAGTAAGTCTTATTAAAGATCGGGCGATGCCCATTACATCCTTCAAAAGAAAAAAAGAAAGCAGCTAGCAACAAATAATAAGTAGTAGTATTAAATAATAGATTGGAGTCGAAGACTCCTACATCTTCTTTTTCCCTTTGCCTTTTGGGTCACGTGACCGAGGCTCCTGTGGGGGAGGGGTAGTTGTGTTCTGTCTAGCGCGCTTCTTAGGAGGAATCGTCATTTCCTCCCGAGGGCCCAGCCTATCTTTTACACTCAAGCGAGGACCAAGCCTCCCTTCTAAGGCTGAACCCGAGTGTGCCTTTGAACCCAACCGTTTCCACACACTGTCGCTTTGTGAGTCGGTCTTAGGAGTCTTCTCGGTATTAGCTTGAGTCCGGATGCGGACGAAAGATCGTTAACAAAGAAGTCGCGGCGCTTACGCTTTGTCATAATATTTGATGTCGACAAGCTCATCCTTCCGACACAAGTCCTTACCCGATTCGGTCTTCTCTTTAAGCCATTTAGTATAAGACGGGGATACCCGGGTAGTCGAGGCGCGCGAGATCGTACCAAAGACGCCTTTGGTGCCACCTCTTGAGCCAATCATCACATATAGAGGAATTCGGCTCTCTTGCTCGTCCCGAAACAGACCTCACACTTGGGAATTATTTGTCTGCGGCCCATCGGCGACGGGACGCGGTCAGGGTAAATGTGAATAGACCTCTCTAACCCCGAGAGGCTGCAAACGTCGGTCTTGTCATCTTCCTAAAGGATAGTAAAGGTTTTGAGGCGAAGCCAAGGCATGAACCAGCAAAGAGGGCGACATTCCCCTCCTGTCAGTTTGTTTCGCCAATATGCAAGGTCATTTTGATGCTCGTCTTCATACCGCTTGGCACGCATAGTCAGCATACGGGTGAGATACGAGCTGGGCTCACGCGGCGGGGCGAAGAGCCAAAATCTCTCGCAAAGCCACACCTGAAAAAAGAAAAAAAAACACATGAAAAAAAAAGGGAAGAAAAAAAAAAAAAAAAAAAAAAAAAAAAAAAAAAAAAAAAAAAAAACGTGAAAAAAAAAACGAAAAAAAAAGAGAGAAAAAGAAAAAGAAGGGAAAAAACGGAATTGTGGCAAGAATCGTGGCAGAATACAGCAAAATCGTGGCAGAATACAGCAAAATTGTGGCAGAATGCAGCAAAATCGTGACAAAATCGTGGCAGAATGCAACAAAAACGTGGCAAGAATTGTGATAAAGGAAAATTAATCAAGGATGCGAAATCAGGAGAATAGATTTTGTTACCTGCAATAGACGGGAGCATCCCGACCAATCAGTACCAAGGTTCATTTTCTTAGCATCTAAACCCCGGAGAGTTTCAGCAAGAATAACCCAGGAAGGGTTATGTCCCGTCTCCATCTGAGACACAATAGACAAAAGCTTCGCTTGTCCTACACACGTTGTCTTGTTCATCCTACCTTCGAAGACATAAAGGTGTAACATGATCAATCCAAAGGCCCTGCGGCAGTACGCTGGCAGTAAAGTACTGTTTCGCAAGATACAAAATTTCCGATGAATAGCAAGAAGGTTGACTTCGTCACCAGTAACTATCCCCTCAGACTCCGTCCTGGAAAGGCCAAGGCAGTCTAGATATGTTTCACGCCACCCCGAATGAAATTTTGGTATAGCCGGTATGGCCTCAGCATCCCATCCTCCCAGGGCAGAAAACTCTTTGGGTAGAGGGCAGATCTCCCCCTCAGGAAAAGCAAAGACATGGTTCAGAGGATCCCAATAGCTAAGGCAGTGTTCCAACAACGCGGTTGAAGGGGATCGGCGTAAGGGAAGTAATTGCGCCCGGTGAGCGGTCTTTAATTCTTGTCTCTCTGCGCCAGTGAAGTCTGTCTCCCATGCTCGCATAGCACTCGCTAGATTATTCATAATGATTTATGTTATTTGCACCAGTTTGGAAGAAAGCAAAATAAATTTGGCAATACAGCTCTTCCTTATATTTAGGAAGTATAAGGGAAGGAAGCACCTAGGATGACACCCCTAGGGTGCCGTTTTTTCTGAGCCGTGTGGGCCTTGGGTCGCGCGCCTCTTAGGCCCGCCCCAGTCCACACCAGTCTTTGGCACGATGCATCGGGTTTTCGCACATCTATCGCATTTTGGGGAGCGCCAGAACGGCCGATTTACATTTCTACCCTCGACAAGTCCATATTTGAATTAAAGCCCGTGCACACTTACGGTTTTATTTTCTTTTTTGTTTTGCGGTGGCGGGCTCGCCCGTTGTTCACGAGTCATATAGAATGTCTGAGTCGCATTTCATGCTCACCCATCAAGGGTCGATGATCCAATCTTTCAAAATTCAAAATTTCAAAAACTTTTTATGAGTCGTTTCAAATTCAATCTTTTGGGTCGATAGCCCAATTACTCAAAATTTTCAACATGTTCAAATTTCGGGTCGATGACCCAGTCTTTCAAACTCAAAATTCGGGTCGATGACCCAGTACTTCAAAATGATCCAATTTCAAGATCGATGATCCAAATGTGCTTATGTGATGATTATTGCTAGTACATTTTTGTGTTTCAAATATAACAGGATATGCTTCAACTGGGGGCTCTAAAGTCTTCGACTTTAGAGCCATTATGCAAATCGGGGCTCTGGGCCGTAGGCTTCGAGACCATTATCAAGATGTAAAGGATGACATCCACCAAGAATTCAATTCGATACAAGAGTATGAAATGGAAGAATTCCGTAGGCGAAAGCAAATGATGAAAGTGGCGGCAACCTCCTTGGAAAGTCCCGTCCCATTCGGACAAGCGCCCGGTGACGATAAATTTTGGGCAAATGTCGTGAGATGATGAATTTTGGACAAAGGCCAGCAGATGATAAACTTTGGGCATGTGTCGGCGATTGCCGAACTACGACGCGGGTTTGATTCCGTCAGAAACGGATACGTAGGCGCCTAAGGATAAGGCTCAACCCACCATTTATGCAACTTATGGGTCGATGACCAACGAAGATAATTCGACGCAACAGAAGGAAGAGTTAATCCCCGACGAAGTTTCAGGTATGATCTCTTCTTATGGCTGGCGAGCTTATATACGCAAGTCTAATGGACTATAAACGACCCGCAGAATCCTCAGGTCGAAAGGGACCTGGGGTATACTTTGACTTTCGCCTTGTCCAAGCCTCAGTCAAAGTGGGGGCTCTGTAGATACCCGTATCCGTCGATATTGGAATTTATAGAGAACCCGACAAACACCCGATGATGATAGGACACATGTATTCTTTAGTTGTCATTGTCGTTATTTGGAGCTCGTTTTACGAGGTAGAATGGGCGTCGTCGATGAAGTATTTTATTAATTTAAATGATATTTAAATTAATGTTTTTTTTTTTTTAAAGGGAATTCATTTTATTATTTTAAATGATATTTAATTTAATGTTTTTTAGTGAGTTCATTTTGTTAATTTGAATGATATTTAAATTATGGTTTTTTAGGTAAATTCAATTTATTTTATTTTATTTTGAATTTATTTTCCCAAGTCTATTTTATTGAAAATAAAATAAATAATTGATTTGAAAAATCATTTTATGAGTATATTTGATTTGAAAAGTCATTTATTTTAATCTATTAATTGATTTGAAAAATCGATTTTAAAAGCGAAGAACTCGTTTTTAACCGTGTGTTTTGAGCTCGATTTTAGCTCGGTTTTTAAGCCCGTTTCCTTTACGAATTGGCACGAATCTCGAGTACACTAACCCACCTAGACCAATACCCATCAACCCATGTTCGAACCCCCTCACAAGCAGCCCAAATTCTCGTCCCAAACCCCTCCCAAGCAGCCCACGCATAAACCGAGCCCCCTGTTTTTGCGAGCCAATTCTCGAGCCCAAACCCGCTCCAAACACTACCAAGACCCGTACCCATTAACCCTAACCCATACCCTAGTATCCTACCCATATTATCCTAGCTTAATCACCAAGCAAACCCCCAAAACGAACCCTAGAAACCCCCCTCAAAGCTGCTGGACAGCAGCTATGTTCAGCTAGCCCGATTTGCCTCCCCTCTCTTTTAACCTACTTTAACTCCCTATAAATACCACCCCTTCACCATACATTCATTCCTATAAGTTCTCCATACATCCAACCATCACCCACAAGCTTTAAACCTCAGAAACAAACCCTAAACATCCTTCAAAAACCCTAAACAAAACCGACACACAAACTGAAACTGTTTGTGTGTCCTCTTCGAAAACCCTTTCGTTCCTCCATCAAACCTCCATAAAAACTCGAGTTTCTTGTTCCTAATTAACCACATAACATACATCTACACATTAGACAAAGATTTACGAGCCAAATTGCCCTTGAGAGTACACGAGATCCCTCGAAAAACAGAGTGAAATAACACTCTGTTTTCGCGGTTTACTCTTGTCTGTCCAGTTCTGTTTGTGCTCGTTTTTCGTGCCCAATAACCCAAATCGAGCAGGGGTTGTTTTAAGATCCTTGTTCTCCTCTCTTTCTAGTTTCCAAAACATCTTTCGAATCGAATTTTCGTCGTGAAACGAGGGAGATATCACTGTTTTAAAATTGCTGTCCAGAAACATTCCAAAACCCGTGTTTGCTTTGTTCTTCGTCGACGACGGCCTCTCGAGATAAAATCTACCATCGATTACGACCCAAGACGGTGTCAACGATACATGTAGGTTGAGGGTGCATCAAATCCCCTTCTCTTTCCTCTTTTTATTTCGTTTTTTTATGCCTTTTTTATTGTCTTTTTTTGTTTGTTTTTTCGCTTGTTTATCGATTGTTTTAAATTAACTATGAAACTAGTTAGTCCGAGTATGAGTTAAAGTACCACTATGAACACCCGCGTTGACTTGAGATGGGAAAAGAAACTGCTACATCTGTCGGTCGTACACCCCCGTCTCATTTACATATCCTCGTGTTCAAAGTAGGGCATAAATAAAACAATTATCTAACTTTGTTCTTCGTTTCGACCCCCTTTTGTTTCGGCCAAATCGACGTGACCCTAGGACCCGTTGTATGTTAGTTTAACCTCTGGTTGTTAACCTATGACGTATTTAGATGACTTTAATTTAATTTAATAACCTAATTAGACACGATAGGTGGCTTCGACGTAAGTTATAAAATCAATCGACGATTCTGTAAATAATTGAATGCATCTCTCTCTTTCACCTAATTTCTCGCTAGTATAAGAGTGCGTGATTAGCACCTTCTTATTGACACTCGATGAGTTAAATTAATTAGCGAATTTGACCTAATTAGACCCTTTAGGCCGTGTAGAATGCACCCTTGCGCGACAATCAATCGACATCGTTTTTAACTCGTTTTCTAACTTGTTTCCTATCCCTTTTCGCAATCATTCGATCTAACCAATGAATCTAACTTAGGAACTAGGTTGGCCTTGTCTTGGCCGTGAGGTTGCCGTGGGTTTGGGCCGTGAGTTGGCCGTGGGTTTTGTCTTTCCTATTTCGTTTCTCTTTCCTTGTTTGTCATTCGTTCTTTGTTTATTTTGTAGCTTGTAATTTATCGTTGTTTATTGAGTTGTAATTTTCGAGTTTGTTTTACTTCTTTTGAGTCAAAACCTCTTCAAAAACCTTGGTCTTGTTTGGTTAGACGGTTGTTCCCCAATGCTTGTAGGAGCGTAGTAAACCGCATGTTGTTTAAAGCAACATGGCCCGGTTTATGCTAATGCATGCTTTGGTGCGTAGCCTTATGTCTAATTCGATGAGATTAAGCGCGAGCACGCATTACGAGGAGTGACCCAAGGACCGTGGGTCATGTGAGCCGTGGGCCACCCTCATGTGCACGGTTTTCAAGGCCCAATGGCCGTGTGTTTTGTGTCGTGTTTTGAGTTGTATGTAGCAATTGTAATTAGATCGAGTTGTAATTTATTTATCGTTGTGTCGGCATGAAATGCCTGGTTTGTAATAGGTAGATCCCAACGGCTCCCCCATTCCCCCTAAGCCTTGTTTGTTTCATTTACATGTTGCTAGATCAATCAACCCACATGCTAAATTACAACTTTGACAAAGTTAGTTTAGTTGCATCTAAAACGACATAGAAATTGTTGTCACATGATAGGGTTAAAACAACGTTTGCATATCATACATCGTACGTAGCTATGACCTTGTTTGAACTCCGACACTTGACTTAGTAGAGGCCGTTATTGACGGGCGGGGTTGGGTGTCCTTATGGGCTTCCCAACACGTACCCTCACCCCTTACTCAAGATCTATGGTTTGTGGATCCGTCTAAATACCATTGGATTACGAGAGTCATTCAAATCGAGTGATATAGGGTACAAGTCTTTATCTTTAATCACTCGTAGTCGATTGGCTTTATGCTTTTCGATGAAAGGTGTAAAGTTGACTTGAACGGTTCCAAGTTCCCAAAAAACTTGGTGGCGACTCTAATATGTCTTAATTCGATTCGAAAGAACCTCGAGTCGATTATGCCTAGTGTGGATCCCGCGGACGTAGTTCCCGAGGGCCTTGTCCACAAAGTTCAATGAATTTTTTACATGAAGTATGGAAACCTAGAGATTATATATAATCAAAGTATTAGTACTTTGTTAAGGTTAGAAAAATAAAGTAATGACTTTGATTTACACCAAATAGAGTGTGATATGGTATCACAAGATCACCTTCATAATCACACCCTATAAAGATAAGGTGTGTTATAAGGATACAAAAAATTTTATACGATATGATTGAATCTTTAGTATAAAGTTGGAAGTAGTTTCTATTACAATTTGTCTAGTATTTAAATTTTCCACTAATATAAAACATGGTTAAAGCAATCATCTACTTTTCATATGAGATATGGTTAGGCATGGTACCTAAATTGTAGCTTGTTTCGATAGTAAACGTATGCTCTTTCTTCCTACATGATCACGAGAACAAAGGGTTAGTTGCTCGTGATGCTGTCTATTAAAGAAAAGAAGGTTATTTCTTAAAGACAGAGTGGGAGAAAATGTTCAAGAGCCACAAACTGAGAATAAGACGTAGCAAGATGTTCCTTCTTAGTCAAAATCAGTAATTATTTCACGAATCCCTTTGACATTTGGGGTAGATTCGGTTTCCCGGGGTACTTTCATTTTTCATTGGGTAAGTGGGGTGATAAAACGTTATTACACGCGAAATTTGATTGGACTCAATGGTATATAAAGACTAGTCTTATGTTCCGGGGCTAGAGATGGAATTTATGGAATTCATCGACCGAGAGTTCTAAGGTAGAACCAATTAAAGAGTTAATTCACCAAATTTATTCAAGTATAGGATATAACGGTTTCCCGTGCCCATGCTTGTGTAAAGATGGATCTCGGAATCATTTATATAATTGGGTGGAGGTCATTATATAAATGCTAAAACATGCTAAATTGTTTTAATATATATTAACGATGAATGTTTCTTTTCCCACTATTTCGTTGTTTTATGTTGTCCTTTATCACTTCTCCTATTAATATACAATGTCAATTCGATTGTAACACGAGTCTCCGCTAAACCACTATTACTAACGACAAATAGAATCTCTTTTTAAATCCTCAAATGAACCGTATCATAGGTAATGGACTAGTTCCATAGGAATCGTTCTATTCCATAGAACTCCATAGGAGTTGTCCTATGTCATATTAGATTAGCATCTTAAATTCCTAACATGCCTATGTATGATTTCTTGTGAAGATGAGTGAATAGAAGTAATGATTAGTCAAAATATGTTTTGATAATATCATCTATGCGTCCACGGTTCAAAAGTCTTATTGCTCAAACTAAACACTTCTCATCAAGTACTTAAGTTATTAATAACATGACAATGTTAATTTGGTAAATTGATTTGTTGGAAATTTTGATTCACCAAATACCACAATAGAGTTAACCCTTGTGAAGGATTAACTAGGAATTTATAGGAAGAGAAGTCTTCATCAAGTAGAAATTCTTTAAGTCAGTGGGAGCAATAAGAAGTAAGTACCTATCTTAATCAATAAGGATGGAACTAGGTTCGAAAGAGAAGGTGTTAGACACTTAAATAGATACAAACCCCAATAAGTAAAGATCAAGGAAGTTGGTCGTGTGACTCCAACATACTCCTTCCTGAATATATATAACATTGACATTGCATTCTTGCCCACTGCCACATCATGAGTATTTGATACAAATTTGTGAATCATGTTAGAAATTGCCACATTTCAAGATTATGAAATATGGTAAAAGGATGTCAAAACCACCTTTCTAAATGAGTATTTAGAGGAAGATGTGTTCATAACACAATCCGAGGGTTTTGTAAATCCTTAGAATCCTAACATTGAATAATCGTATGATGACTAGCATGAATGAAATTGATATGAATGGAACAAAGATAGTTGCCACTTCATCCAAAGACATATAACTGTTATAATGTGTTTGATCTAGTTTTCGATTTAAAGATATACCTCAATAATTGTGATGATGTACACTAATTCTAAATTAGAATATAATTCAAGTTTTACAAAAAAAACACCAAGTATTTCTCTATGGAATATGGATTTGGATTTGGATTTGCAAATTGTTTTACATTGAGTGGGAGAAATTTTAGGATATGAGAATCGGTTATCGCACATACACTTGTGAGGACAAGTGGGAGTTTGTTGAAGCTTGTGTCCTCCACAAATTAGTGTGATAACATTTGTAAATCTCTTACGGGTTCACAAGGGTATACTTCGTATTTTATCAGTTGATTAACGATTACCTAATAACGGTTGGCTTGCTAGAAAGTTTGACGTTATTATCATACAGATGGCGGTGATCAACTGGTCCCTAAAGGTCACACCTATAGGATTGAAAGAAATGTAGATCTTTATACATACTAACATACTCATATATGTCTTAATTAATTTGTCATAAAATTAAATATGGATTTTATGCATGCAAACAATATGATAAAATAGAGGAGAAATCATGTTCTTACATTGGTGATTTCGGTTTTATTGGGCACAAAAGAAATCTCCTTTTCTTTTGTTCTTGAGCTTTCCTAAGATGGAAGAACAAGATCCAAGTGTAGGATCTCTCCTTAGGATTAATACCCAAAGCTTTCTCTTAATTCAAATTAATATTATAAGTACTAGTATAATATTAATCTAGTAGAAAATTGACCCAAAATTATTATGAACACTTAATAATTTCGGTATTATGGAGAAGAATAAGAGAGCTTTTTATCTCTCTAGAAATCTTAATTTTTGGATAATAGTTGAATGAAAAAATACACTAACTAAATCAAAGTAGTGTATATTGAAAAATATAAGACAAAACCCTTGCCTTTCTTTCTTGGAAAACCGGGTGGGAGGAGGTGTTTAGAGGAGCCAATGCATGCACACATTTGTCTTCACAAGGTTTAATAGGGTTGCATGGCTACTCTTGCTTTTTAATCATTATGTTTACCACTTATAATATAAACACAATATTAAGCCTAATACTCCTCCATTTTCGGCACTTTAGTTAATATGGATTCCATATTATTTTTGTCAATTGTCAATATGTCACATGTCACATGTCACATAAATTTGTTGTGTATTTTAACATATTAAAATCAACGTATTAATAAAAATACGTCACATACAAAAATCGACTTAGTAATATCATAATTACTTGTACCAAAAATTTTACCAATTTATTATTCACAACAGATTGTATTTATAACAATTCATTCAAATTTAATTGTTACATTAAACAATTATTTCATCCGAGTAATGATACGATTCAATTACTCAGACCGTATCTCATTTAATCACATTTCAATTTGATACGTAAATTTTACTTCCAAAGTCGTCCGTCAATTTTCAAGTAATTTAATTAACCCGTAACATTATACGATTAATTAAATGATCAATTAAGAGTGTTGCCCTATAGGTATGACCTAGGGGGTCAACTGATCACCACCGTCACACGACGAATGTCAAACTCTAGTCGACCAATCATTACCGATATATGTTGACCGATTGTGACAGAACAATATTACTTTCCAATTGTATTCTTTATAATGAGATTTAAACATGTGATCATCATGATCAACAGTCGTGATCGCATTATTGTCGGAGGACACATATTCCAACAATCTTCCACTTGTCCTCGACAAGTGTGCGTCACCAATTCTCTTGTCCTATTACTATCTCCCACTCAATGCAAGGTGTCTTTCAGGTCGTACTTGCAAGTGATCATATCGAGAGTTGTTTCCTCGATATGGAGAATAACTGATTGACCGGATTTATCCACTCTGGATACTTTCCGAGCGTGGCCACGCATTTCCAGTTCATTACTCCTCGAGTGGCCCTGAGATATTGTTATAACCCTGACTAGGGGTGGACAATTCCTATCGCACTCATTCCCTTCGACTAGCCACAGCCATCATAACCCAAAATATGCCCATTTGACCCCATTTACGAAGGTCGTAGTAACACAAATCAAAGTTAATCTGAAACTATGCCATCTTAGGCGAATAGTCTTTAGTCAAAAGAATCGACTCATTTGAATACTATAGTAGCTCTCGCCACGACCAGGCTATATAAATTTGCCAGAACTCTATAAGCGGTCATTAGGCCCGACAAAATGTTCCTAACAGTCTGCCTATGTGATCGACTAGTCATCTCACATGACTCTATGGCACTTGAACTTGCCATCAATCGCCTCACACTCTAGTCACTTCGAGACGTCACCTCATACAAGTAACTATGGGCAAATACAATGTTAATCCATGTTCACTTTAACGGGGTTCAATTGTCTCTACAACCCGTTTGGATATAACAATGTGCAAGGTGAGTTAATAATAACTCAAACGACAAATGTCGACATCACACTCGGGTGGTCAATATCATATTACAACCTTGTGATGTATATCATAAGTGTAAACACTTATTGATTGCAATAGAAGTTTAACATCCCATGTGTCCATGTGTTCAAACTTCTTACACTTGCAATTTCCTTCACATTCATGTTCTCTCTCATAGCATGAATCTTACTAAGTACACATCAAGGTTCCCGACCTTGGTTTTGGTTCTTTAACTTGAAAGAACTTTCTTATCGACTATCACATAACGAACGAATTTGTGATGAATGACATAACTTGTAATGATCAAGTATTCCATCCACACACAATGCACTAGGTATATATTTTGTAGAATCTTGTAACAATTTATCAAGATTATTAGCTTAGCACTTCTCACAAGTCCTAGCTTAACTATGAAAGATTATCTTGAATAACCTCTTATTCAACCAAGCATCTTTCCAAAACTTCTCATTTCTCTTTCTAGGCTTGAAAGATTTGGGATTCTCATAAATCCTTATATGTGCTCGGACTCCCTATAATATGTGCAACCTCTTATCACATAATAGAGTATTCCGTCAAACACCGAAATCGCTCATCGGATTCTACTTGAGAATTCATGACGTTTCTATTATGGCTTACCAATCAATCATCATGCTCTTATGCATATGATTCATAATTGGACATGTACATGATTATTCTAATGGCGGAAACATTAGTTACTAATAATCATGATATCAACCGTTCATAGGTTCAATGAACGACCATGACTGCTAATGGCAATTCCATTTTCATCTACATGAATGACCTATGTGAATGTTGATACGATGTGTATCTCTTAATACTAATCCAACATCCCTTGATGTAATTGGATTCATCATTGTCCATTTTCATCCAGAATTGAAAACTCAAAAGCTTCTTTATGAAAGAAGGTATTAGCTCGTTATTCTTTAATGAGTGATGAGTCGTAAATATTCAAAGGATGATAGCTCCCACTAAATTCCATGTCTTCACATGAGAATTTCCTAACTCCCACTCAATTCTACATATTTCGAAATTGACTTCTCAATCGAAATTTATTCAAGAATTGAAATATAAATTGCATTGCCAAGTTATTAGGATAAAACCATATATGTTCCCATCATATCCTTTCAAAATGCCTATTTTGAGGTGGTCTCATCTTAACCTTACGGAAAGAGATTTTAAATCTCCAACACACTCATGTCATAATGATGTGTAGTAATGTCATTATTTAAATATAAACAATATCTAGAATACGTCCTTCGCAAATACCCTTTTGGAAGGAGGTTTAACCATTTCATAGTGAGGTTAAGCAATGATATTTGCGTGGTTAAAACTTTGGCCATTGAAGATATCGGTATATCAATCTTTGCAACTCGATCATAACTAGTATGTTACTATGATTCATTTAGGCTCTTAAGTAAATCTCAAGGTTGAAACTATTGGTCAAATGTTTCATAAACTTAGTCAAAACTTGTTAAGACTTTACATTAGTCATTTTTCTTCCAAAACTTTCTTTTGGTCTCCTCGTGTAGTTATCTTGAGAATATACTCTTATGATTACTTTACTTGGTCTATTTAGTCATATAGAACTAACTTGAGACCATAGATCTCATCTATTCGGCATACTATGTAAATAGATATACCTTCATTCAAATCATTCTCTCTTGCGTAGATCTTCATATACACAAGTACACAATTTTATCTTGCCTTGTGTGTTGTGTCCTCATTTTTCTCCCACTCTATCTTTAGAATAAATACACTATAGATTCAAAGATAGCCTATGAGACACAAATTAATGATTTTGAAGTATAAGGAGAACTATCTCATAGATAGACTAATAGTTATTGATTTCATATGTGTACTTGGTGATTGACATTCCTTTAAGAGAGTTCATAGACTCAAAATCACTTTATAAATGATCATACACACGCCTTAAGCATGTGGACATATAATGAAACCCGTCATTATATTTGTCTATTAGATCACTTTAAGCAAAAGATCTTATGTTTCTAAGTGCAAGCATTTAAAGATGATTTTTAGAACATAAAAGGATAAATGATAAAACGGGTGACTTGGGTTGCAAACCAAGTCACCATTATCCAAAATACAAACCATTATCCAAAATACTTTTCCATGTCGAACACGGAAACTTAAAGTTCTAAAGATTCAAAACATAAATTAAAGTAAGACAATGAAAAGCAAAGCTCCATAAAAGCTATCTCTAGCTTCTTGATGGTTTCTTATGCTTGCTTTTCCTTTCCCTTGTCTTTGCTTGGTGGAGGCCCTATTTATAATAAAAAGGGAGATACATTATCACAACTTTGCATCATAATACCATAGTTGAATTAGAAACATAAAAGAAGGTTAGTCATTTACCTACTGGAGTAATCTTTCCAGCTTTGATATCACCAAGGTATTTGGAACAATTTCTTTTCCAATGTCCCATGCCATTACAATAATGGCATTTATCAAGAGGACCCTTCTTGACTTTTGAGGTGCTAGCTTCATTAGGCTTAGCTTTGGTGAATGTGGGAGCTAGCTTCTTGCCCTTTCTCCCATTCTTCTTGAACTTCCCTTTACTCTTAGTGCTTATGTTAAGCACATCCTTAGGAGGGTTCACATTTAACCCCATGTCCCTCTCGGCTTGCACAAGTAACTTGTGCAACTCCTCAAGAGACACATCCTTGTCTTGCATGTTGAAATTCACCCGGAATTGCATATATGCCTTGACTTTGGACAAGGAGTGTAGAATCCTATCTACGATGAGTTCTTTGGGGATTTCAACCTTTTGAATTTTCAAGGTCTCGACAAGCTCCATGAGTTTGAGCACATGAGGGCTAACCTTTTGGCCCTCTTTGAAGTCGAGATCAAAGAATGCCGCGGCCGCCTCATATTGGACGATCCGCGGAGTTTGTGAAAACATGGTCACAAGTTTGGAGTAAATCTCATTAGCATTGCCCATTTTAAAGGCTCTCCTTTGGAGGTCCGCCTCCATCGCAAATATTAAGACATTTTTCATTGCGGCGGACTCCTTTTGGTAAGCCTCATATGCTTCCCTAGTGGCCGCGGTGGACCTAGTGGATGGTTCAGGTGGAGAGGCCTCGGTAAGGTAACGAAGCTTGTCGTCACCTTCGGCGGCTAATTTGAGTTGGGCATCCCATTCGGAGAAATTTGACCCATTCTTTTCAAGTTTACATTGATCCATAAAGGATCGGAGCCATGACGAACTAGCGAGAGGTGTGGCATTAGGAGTTGGTGTTGGTGTTGCCATTTGTTATGAAAAAGCAGTGGTCTACAAAATAAAATATAAGGAGTAAAACAATTGTCGTTTTAATAATACTCGTAAAAATGTATGATTTAAACAAGTTTTATGCATTTTTCTAGTGACCTCTACCCAACTAGATAAATGATTCCAAGACCCAAATTCATATCGACTTAGGCACGGTGGGGCCGATTCATCCTTTATCAATACAACTTGGTGGATTAACGTTTAATCGATTCTACTTTTAGAACTCTTGGTCGATAATATTACATTAACAATTATCTTTAGCCCAAAACACATCCGACAAGGGCACGGTGGGGCCGATACATCCCTTATCAAAAACTTTTGTTGAGTTCAATCCAAATTTCGAATAAATGTGTCCATGATCCAAACCCACATTAACTTGGGCACGGTGTGGCCGATACATCCCTTATCAACATGAATTAGGTGGATTAACATTCATCACCCACTTCCCCTACGTAACAAGGTTTGTACCCTGGTGGGGCCGAGCGCACTCCCTCGCGAAATAGGTTTTCATGGTTTCTACTATTTGGTAAGGCTATGTCTCAATTAATTGTTTTAGCGAGAGGTCATGTCAATTTATTATCTATCACGTTTTAAGTGAACTAAAGCGGTGAACTACGATAATTTTAATTGACACGGTCGATAAACTCGATAAAATAAGGATGCATGTTTTAGTTATGGCAATTTAGCAATGCATGTGACATAAAATAAAATGCAAGCATAAAGATAAATAAATCCTAGTATGGCCTTTCCTAAAATAGAAAAACTATTTAACTATTACATATTCGGAAACCAACTCCATTGGTCCCTTGATCTTCGGTAGTGGCACGCATCTCGAGGTAACACCGTCTTTATGTATCGCCATTCTTGAAGAAATCCGTCTTTGGGAACTCCGGAATGAATAAAATTACATAATAAATTACATAATTTCCTATTATACATTTGTAACTAAAATAAAAAATAAATCTATTAAATTACAAAACGGTGATACGAGATTACAATAAAATTACAACCGAATCGATATTCCCATACATTTCGGGAAATACCAATTAAAATCTAAGGCCATACTAAGTAAAATTAATTAATTCAAAATTACATAAATTAAAATTATGACAATCATAAAGAAAATGCAGCATTATAATATGTATGAACATGCTCAATTTTATGCTAAATCGCCTTTAATTAGCCAATATCGTATATTACTTCGGTTTTTACGGATTTGCGTGATTTCAACATTTTATAATCACAAAAAAACAAAAAAAAAAAATACATAAACTCATATTTATGCATAATTTAATTACCCTAACCTCTTAGGACTCAAAATTTAGTCTTCACTAATAATTTGACCATAATTAACCTATATTTTATAAAATTGTTCATTAATGGTCCAAAATTACCAAAATAAGCTATTAAACTTCAAATAAATCACAAAATTTCAAATAAATTCAAAATTCAAAATTTAAATTCATGAACATTCTGGAAAAATACCATGACACTCATAATGTTCAAATTCTTAGGTTAAAAATTTCGAAATTTTTCCGGAAAAACAATGTTGCGGTTTATCGATTTTTAATAAAATAATCATAAAAACATGGAAAAATTATTTTCATTAACTTTTCAATTTTAGATCTGAAAAAGATAATAAAATGCAACATTAGACGTTTTTCCTAAGTCATAGATTATGTTTTATTAATTTTTCACTAATAATGTCACTATTTATGCTATTTTTCTTCAAAAATCCATAAATTATGCAAAAAGACTTCTTTATAGCCAATTATTTTACACACATCTTGTAAAATTTCATGTGACAACATATTAATTTTCTATGACCAGATTCAAAATTTAACTCATATTAACCTATTTTTCACCTAAATCCGAATTTAATAATGAAAAATTCATTTTTCGAGCATAACAAGTCCAAAAATTATGAAAATTTACAGGTTATCTCAAAATAATATATGTGACAACATATGCAAAAATCAACTGAAAATTCGAAGTATAACTAATTTTAGACCAAAAATGACATTTTTACTCATAAAATCATATTTAAATGCCATTATTGTATAATATGAACAATAAAAATCCGTAAAATTAACCAAAATATCCTAAAACATTTTAGGACCAGAAATATTAACATGCATGGATTAATTTCGTGATATCTCATAATAACACAAATTTTACAAGTTTTATATGTTATTCTTATAACTCGGAAAAACTTTTAACCGATTTGCATGCAAACAACCATGGCTCTTGATACCGATTGAAAGAAATGTAGATCTTTATACATACTAACATACTCATATATGTCTTAATTAATTTGTCATAAAATTAAATATGGATTTTATGCATGCAAACAATATGATAAAATAGAGGAGAAATCATGTTCTTACATTGGTGATTTCGGTTTTATTGGGCACAAAAGAAATCTCCTTTTCTTTTGTTCTTAAGCTTTCCTAATATGGAAGAACAAGATCCAAGTGTAGGATCTCTCCTTAGGATTAATACCCAAAGCTTTCTCTTAATTCAAATTAATATTATAAGTACTAGTATAATATTAATCTAGTAGAAAATTGACCCAAAATTATTATGAACACTTAATAATTTCGGTATTATGGAGAAGAATAAGAGAGCTTTTTATCTCTCTAGAAATCTTAATTTTTGGATAATAGTTGAATGAAAAAATACACTAACTAAATCAAAGTAGTGTATATTGAAAAATATAAGACAAAACCCTTGCCTTTCTTTCTTGGAAAACCGGGTGGGAGGAGGTGTTTAGGGGAGCCAATGCATGCCCACATTTGTCTTCACAAGGTTTAATAGGGTTGCATGGCTACTCTTGCTTTTTAATCATTATGTTTACCACTTATAATATAAACACAATATTAAGCCTAATACTCCTCCATTTTCGGCACTTTAGTTATTATGGATTCCATATTATTTTTGTCAATTGTCAATATGTCACATGTCACATGTCACATAAATTTGTTGTGTATTTTAACATATTAAAATCAACGTATTAATAAAAATACGTCACATACAAAAATCGACTTAGTAATATCATAATTACTTGTACCAAAAATTTTACCAATTTATAAATCACAACAGATTGTATTTATAACAATTCATTCAAATTTAATTGTTACATTAAACAATTATTTCATCCGAGTAATGATACGATTCAATTACTCAGACCGTATCTCATTTAATCACATTTCAATTTGATACGTAAATTTTACTTCCAAAGTCGTCCGTCAATTTTCAAGTAATTTAATTAACCCGTAACATTATACGATTAATTAAATGATCAATTAGGAGTGTTGCCTTATAGGTATGACCTAGGGGGTCAACTGATCACCACCGTCACACGACAGTAATGTCAAACTCTAGTCAGCCAATCATTACCGATATATGTTGACCAGTTGACAGTAACAATATTACTTCCCAATTGTATTCTATATAATGAGATTTAAACATGTGATCATCATGATCAACAGTCGTGATCGCATTATTGTCGGAGGACACATATTCCAACAAGGATGTGTTTGAGAGATGTGGTTATAGAAATATAATCAAATTGATGCCTTATATGACTAAACAGTTAGTGAATGTGTTGATGAGACAATTATTTAATGAAGATTAAATAATATTAGTTGAGACAATTAATCATCAATTAAGTAAAATTGAATATAATAAGTTATATTTAATTAATGTATATAATGTTAGCTTGGACGAATTAATATGTTAATTTGTACTTAAATGTAATCGGTTATATTTAATCAACAAGATGAATGTGTTATAGTGGTAATAGTAAGGGTACTCAAACCAAGAGGTTATGGGTTCGATCCTCACTAGATGACAATTTATATTTAACACATTTTATACATTTTTGGAAACCGAAAATAAGGGATTAAAACTCCTTATTATCTCGGTATATGGGCCGAAATTAGGAGATGAGAAATCTCCCTATGGACTTCTCTTTTTCGGTTATAAGAAGAGGAGAAGGGTGAATTTTTCTGACCTAATTTTCTTTTTCCCAATTCTTGCCTCCTCTCATCGGAAAAACACAAAAAACCTAAAATTAATCTGTTGATTTGGGGATCGATTCTAGCAAAAGAACAAGTGCATATCTCATATCATCTTGGGTGCAACTGATAGGAGAATATCATTGCGATATTGTTCATAGGCCATATAAGCTAGGACCGAAGGTTATTTCGTCATCTCTTTACCCCCTTTTGTTTATGCAATTTAATTTATGACATGCTTTTCATCATGATAAATTCGTTATAGTCCTTAAATTTAAAGGGATGCATACAGATAAATCCCACAAGTGGTATCAGAGCCAAGGCCACGAATTTTAATTTTGATGATTTTCATAAAATTGTTTGTAAACATGACTAGGGTTTCGAAAAAAAATTTACACGGTTGAAATTTTTTTTGTGCCGAGAACTTTTTTTTGCAGCCATGTTGTTGCGGTTTTTGTTGTTGTTTTATTTCCATTTGATTTTCATATTGTTGTTTTTAATCGGTTAAGATAATAATATGATAATTTGTAGATCTTTCGATTGAATAAATCGGGATGCAAATGGAAATTGGTTTTGTCGGATTAATGAATTGTTTTTGCTGTTATTGGCATATAATTTAATTTAACAAAATTCAAATCAATTATGATAAATGGTTCTATCATGATTCAGATATTCTTTTAACAGGTTAAATTTGAATAATCAAATTTGAATATGTATTTAAATTAAAAGTTAAATATGCCAATCTTGTTAAATAGCAACTTTAAACAATTGTTCGTTCTTCCGATCGATGAGTGCGGCTGTTTTTCAAAAGAAAAAAAAATTGATTTTTTTTTGAGGTTTTAGGGTTTTCAGCCGAAAAGAAAAAAAAGGGTTTTTCTGTTTTTTTTGTTAGCCGTGACCAAGAAAAAAAAAAGGTTTTGGCATTCGGTTTTTGAAGAATTACCGAAAGAAAGTTTTTTTTTGTTACTGTTCACGTCCAGGTTACTGTTCACGTCTGGAGAGATAAAAAAAAAATTTGTTTTTTTTTCGGTTTTAGCTATAAAACCGAGAAAAGGTTTTTTTAGGTTGTTTCGGTTTTACCGAGATAATTTTTAAAGTTTTTTTGTTTTGGCAAATTAATTATAGTGAACCGGTTCATAATTAATAGATACCTAATTATTTTAAAGCAGTTTAAAATATTGATGGATTAAATTCATATTACAAGTTTAATATGAATTAAGATTGAAATTAATGTGATTAATTGAGAAATTGTCACTTAATTTGGTTTTAAATAGGTGGTTTGGAAAATTAATCCACATAATTAAAGAATTATGTCTTGTATGTTTAATTTTTTTTAGTTGATGCATTTTATTTAGTTGAATGAATCGTTGAATGAATTTAATTTACGTATTTTGCAATCGGTTGTAATTTGTTATACTTAGTGTGGCCTTAGTTAATTATGTTTTCGTAATGAAGGAAACATAATTTTTAATGTAATTTTGAGATCTCGAATCTCCTTTATTTTTCTTTAGTTTTTGGGTTTTGAAATTAGAATGTAATAAATAGGTTTATCATGTAAATTTATTTATTGTAATTTTTCAAAGAAGACTAAAGATGGAGATTGGAGCTCACTCCCGCTACATGGATCAAGATGGAACATCGAGACAAGCTTCTCGGGTCCAAGGATGGATTCCAAACTTGTATTTAATGTTCATTTTGATAGGATAGGCCACACTAGGACTTATTTATCGTTTTTACGTTTTTTTTTCATTCCTATTGCTTTTCATTCACATGATAGTTTATGCATCATATTCCGCCTAAAACCAAACCACCTACTACTTAAATGCATGAAAATTGACACATATAGGTTGTATGTTAGTTTTCATAGACATACAGATGTCACATGTATATTAAGCCATCATCTTAGTTTATTCATTCACGCATGCTAGATATTAGTTCACTTAAAATGAATTAAAATAAAGTTGATGGGATCTTCCTCTAAAACGGAAATTGAGATCAGTCTTTATAAGGGCAAACAACTATGAATCCCTTCTTCGTCGGTAGGCATAATATGACCCCTTCGACGTTGGGTAAGTAGTTTGTGTTGACTTAGTTTATCTCAACATTATAGTCCGAAGAGTTTCTCGTGATTATGATGGACTAAAGATAGAATTTACAGAAATTTATCGACCAAGAATTCTAACAGAGAATTAGCCAATAGGTTGGCTTATCAATTTGAGATAATAATTGAGTCTTGGGATCATTTATATAATTCTTGAGGAAGGTCAATTGTATAAATGTTTTTAGTCTTCGCGTTATGACACTAGTTCATTAGACTTAAATTAAAATCGATGCACATGCTCATTATTTATTCTTCTTTTCGCAGTGTAGAACACGTTTATTTTACTGTTACAACAAATGGCTGGAAATAACGAAATCCCAATGCCAAGTGCCACACTTGGACGCGAGTCCTGGCTGAAAGTTTTTATGGACAACATGAATCGGACACGCGATGAAGAATGATGGGTCCAACTTTGCGGACTGGGAGGCAGCACTACGGAATGCTGCCATTGCTGACGGTAAGCTCAAGTACTTAACTGAGCCAATACCGGTAAACCCAGGCCCCAATGCGGGAGTTAACGAGTCACTTGCTTATAGTGATTTCGTTATGGAAGCGGGTGCGATAAAGAACGTACTCATCTTTGCAATGGAAACCAATTTGCAGAGACGCTTCATTGCCCAAGGTGCGAACAAGATTTTCACCACGCTCACTAACGAGTTCTCAAAAGCACCGAGGATCGTTACTTATGAGCATACCTGTCGCTTCTTTGATGCGAAACTCCAAAAGGGCCAACCGGTTAGCCCACACATTCTTAACATGATTGAGAATGTCGAGAAGTTGGAGGCACTTGATTGCAAAATCAGTGAGAGCATTGTCATTGACCGAATGCTTCATTCTCTTCACGATGGTTTTGCCCTTTTCAGGGCGAACTACTACATGAATGACTTGAAAAAGAGTCCTCACGAGCTACACTCCCTTCTCGTACAGACCGAGAAGAATATGAAATTGCGTGGGAGCATGAAGCAGGATGTTCTCACGATTTCCAACAAGGGTAAAGGTAAGGGCAAAGCTCCAGGCGACCTAACTGTAGGTAAGCCAAAATTCAAGAAGCCAGGAAACGGTAAGAGTGGGCCCGGTGAGACTAGTGGCTCACTGGGCAAGGCAAAGAGCAAGGGCGGTGACATTGAGTACCACCATTGTCACAAGTCTGGACATTGGAGGAGGAACTGTCCCGTCTACCGTAAGGACATCAAAGCAGGCCGCGTCGTTCCTGGTTGTATGTCATCTTATATTCAGATGATTGAGATTAACCATGCAAGTTTCGGAACTTGGGTACTTGATACTGGTTGTGGTTCTCATCTGTGTAATTATTTGCAGGACCTAAAGAACATCATACCTCTCGAAAAGGGTGATGTGGACCTGCGAGCCGGGAATGGAGCACGAGTTGCTGCAGTCTCGAAGGGAACATAAGTAATCCAACTCCCTAGTGGTTTTGAGTTATTTTTATATAACTTTTACTATATACCCAGTTTATCTAAGAACATTATTTATATTTCCGTACTCGAGATAGACGGTTTTGCATTTTCAATAAAGGATAATAGCTGTATTTTCTTTTTAATGAAATGATTTATGGCAAACCAGTTTCCATGAATGGAATTTACATCTTAGATCAAACCACGGAAGTATTACACGTGAATAATAAGAAATTAAAGGTTGGTGACAAAGATCAAACCTATCTATGGCATTGTCGAATGGGACACATAAATGAGAAACGTGTAAAGAAACTCGTCGATAATGGGACTATTCCCGCATTCGAATTTTCTACATATGGCACGTGTGAATCATGTCTCATAGGCAAAATGACTCGAATTTCCTTCAAAGGTGTTGGAATGCGCGCTAGTGACCTATTAGGACTCATACATACTGATGTTTGTGGACCTATGTCAATTATCGCTAGAGATGGCTATAGATATTTTATCACTTTCACGGACGATTTGAGTAGATACGGATATGTCTACTTAATGAAGCATAAAAGTGAGTCCTTTGAGAAATTCAAGGAATACCAGAACAGGGTTGAAAACCAACTGGGTAGAAAGGTTGAAGCACTCCGTTCAGATCGGGGTGGCGAATATCTTTCAAATGAGTTTGATCAACACCTTAAAAAAACTATGGAATCGTTTTGCAGTTAACTCCACCTGGAACACCTCAATTAAATGGTGTGTCCGAATGAAGAAATCGAACCTTACTTGACATGGTTCGATCCATGATGAGTCGCACGGTAGTGCCTGATTCATTATGGGGTTTTGCTCTTTTGTCAGCCGCTCTTATACTTAACCGAAGTCCGACTAAAGCTGTCGACAAGACTCCATATGAAATGTGGAAGGGAACGGTCCCTAACTTGTCCTTTATTCGGGTTTGGGGCTGCGAGGCTTATGTCAAGTGGAGACACGAGGATAAGCTCGGCCCGCAATCGGTCAAGACATACTTTATAGGTTTTCCAAAAGGAACGTTTGGTTATTACTTCTATTCGCCTACCGAACATCGAGCTTTTGTTGCGGCTAGTGCAACGTTCTTAGAGAAAGAATTTCTCGAGAACAAGACAAGTAATAGAACCTTCGAGCTGTCGGAGATTCCAGAACCAACAACCGAGGAATAGATGGAGGAAGTTGTTCCTCCAACGATGATAATCTGGTTAATATTCTGAGGAACCCGGAGGTCGGGTAGAGTCTCTCATCCTCCGGACAGATACATTGGTATGGTCGAGGAGAATGACGTTTTACTCCTAGAGAGTAATGAACCCGCTACCTAAAAAGGTGCTATGGCCTGTTCCGACTCAAAGCTATGGCTCGAAGCCATGCAATCCGAGATGGACTCCATGTATGAGAATAACGTATGGGATCTAGTTGATTTACCTAATAAGGTAAAACCTCTACAGTGTAAATGGCTTTACAAAATAAAGCATTCTGTAGACACGCAACCAGATACCTATAAGGCACGACTTATGGCAAAAGGTTTCACTCAAGTGCACGGATTGCATTATGATAAGATTTTTGCACCTGTAGTCATGCTACGTTCCATTCGGATAATCTTAGGGATTGCCGCATTTCATGACTATGAAATTTGGCAAATGGATGTGAAAACCGCCTTCTTAAACGGTTATTTGGTGGAAGAGTTGTACATGGTGCAACCCGAAGGTTTCATAGATCCTGAACATCCTATTAAAGTATGCAAGCTTAAGCGTTCCATTTATGGACTTAAGCAAGCTTCTCGAAGTTTGAATCATCGTTTCGACCAGGTGATAAAAGAGTATGGTTTCACTCGATCGGTCGAAGAACCATGCTTATATATCAAGTCGAGTGGGAGCAAGATTGTATTCTTGATATTGTATGTCGATGACATACTCCTGATTGGGAATGACATTTCTCTCCTATCTTCGGTAAAAGAATGGTTGAAGAACCATTTCTAAATGAAAGATCTGGGTGAGGCACAACGCATATTGGGAATCCGTATCTACCGAGATAGATCACAACGGATGTTATCACTTAGTCAGGAGTCTTATTTGGATAAGATTCTTGATAAGTTCAGCATGACCAACTCCAAGAAGGGGAACCTTCCAATGACGTCTGGGATGCAGTTGAGCAAGTCTCAGACACCCACGACGCCTGAAGGGTTGAGCGCATGAGTCGTGTTCCTTATGCATCAGTTATAGGATCAATCATGTATGCCATGATATGCACACATCCAGACGTGGCATATACATTGAGTATGACGAGTCGGTACCAAAAGAATCCATGTACCTACGTAGGACTAAGGATTGGGTATTGACTTATGGAGGAGATACTAAGTTATGCGCAACCGGTTACGCAGATGCTAGCTTCCAAATGGATCGAGATGATTAGAAATCTCAGTCTAGATTCGTTCTTACTCTTAATGGAGTTGCGATCAGCTGGAATAGTTCCAAACAGGAAGTTGTAGCAGATTCTACTCTTGAGCCATTGAAGTATGATAAGCATGGAGGGCGCGTTATTTCCATGAGAATTAAACGTGTTTCTGAGTTGTAATAGTTGATTATGAATTTGATACATTATCTTTTTCATATACTATTTATAACTTCATCGTATTAATATAATATTTTGTTTTTCATGTGGATTGTCTTGACAACTTTGAACGCATACAAAGTGAATCAATTACATTATATTTGTTTGGTCCGTAATCGCCTATGTGAGCTGATAACTCCGGCTATTATATTGTACAGTCGATTGATGGTGGGTTCAACGAGCCATAAGTCAAACTATTGACTGATCGATCACAAATGCGAGATTATAACGATACCTCGTAGGACAAATTTTTATGACAACGTAATGGAGTCCTAAATGTTTAAAAACATTCGGTGCCAGATCGTGGATAGGACATCCATTGTGTTCCTAGAGTCGATTCTTTTGACTATCGACTGTCTCTTGAGATTAAGGCAGTTTTTGGGTGACTTTGGTTTCTTTCTCACGGTCTGCCGTAACTGGAGGCTAAGTAGATTTTTTCTGGGTCATTTCATACTGTGCTTACATCTGCAGGATTCGAGTTGAAGAAAATATCCAATTAACCCTTATCAGGCATAGTTATTTCTCAGGGCCACTCGAGGAGTTGTAACTGAAATGCATGGCCATGCTCGAATGTTGATTCGTTTATCAGTTAAGTTACTCTCTAGTCGGGGAAACCACTCTTGATAATGATCGCTTGTAAAATACGACCTTTGTGAATATGGATTTGCAAATTGTTTTACATTGAGTGGGAGAAATTTTAGGATATGAGAATCGGTTATCGCACATACACTTGTGAGGACAAGTGGGAGTTTGTTGGAGCTTGTGTCCTCCACAAATTAGTGTGATAACATTTGTAAATCTCTTACAGGTTCACAAGGGTATACTTCGTATTTTATCAGTTGATTAACGATTACCTAATAACGGTTGGCTTGCTAGAAAGTTTGACGTTATTATCATACAGATGGCGGTGATCAACTGGTCCCTAAAGGTCACACCTATAGGATGTGTTTGAGAGATTTGGTTATAGAAATATAATCACATTGATGCCTTATATGACTAAACAGTTAGTCAATGTGTTGATGAGACAATTATTTAATGAAGATTAAATAATATTAGTTGAGACAATTAATCACAATTCGTAAAATTGAATATAATAAGTTATATTTAATTAATGTATATAATGTTAGCTTGGACGAATAAATATGTTAATTCGTACTTAAATGTAATCGGTTATATTTAATCAACAAGATGAATGTGTCATAGTGGTAATAGTAAGGGTACTCAAACCAAGAGGTTATGGGTTCGATCCTCACTAGATGACAATTTATATTTAACACATTTTATACATTTTTTGAAACCGAAAATAAGGAATTAAAACTCCTTATTATCTCGGTATATGGACCGAAAATAGGAGATGAGAAATCTCCCTATGGACTTCTCTTTTTCGGTTATAAGAAGAGGAGAAGGGAGAATTTTTCTGACCTAATATTCTTTTTCCCAATTCTTGCCTCCTCTCATCGGAAAAACACAAAAAACCTAAAATTAATCTGTTGATTTGGGGATCGATTCTAGCAAAAGAACAAGTGCATATCTCATATCATCTTGGGTGCAACTGATAGGAGAATATCATTGCGATATTGTTCATAGGCCATATAAGCTAGGACCGAAGGTTATTTCGTCATCTCTTTACCCCCTTTTGTTTATGCAATTTAATTTATGACATGCTTTTCATCATGATAAATTCGTTATAGTCCTTAAATTTAAAGGGATGCATACAGATAAATCCCACATATATATCGGCTTTTCGACCATGTCGATTATAATTATCATTAGTTAACTAATATAGTTCACATAAAAGCTATAGATAATAAATCGACAAGACCTCTCACATATTTGGGGTAGATTCGGTTTCCCAGGATACTTTTATTTTTCATTGGGTAAGTTGGGTAATAAAACGTTATTACACGCGAAATTTAGTTGGACTCAACGGGATATAAAGACTAGCCATATGTTCCGGGGCTAGAGATGGAATTTATGAAATTCATCGACCGAAAGTTCTAAGGTAGAATCAATTAAAGAGTTAATTCACCAAATTTATTAAAGTATGGGATATAACGGTTTCCCGTGCCCATGTTTGTGTAAAGATGGATCTCGTAATCATTTATATAATTGGGTGGAGGTCATTATATAAATGCCAAAAGATGCTAAAATGTTTTAATATATATTAACGATGAATGTTTCTTTCCCCACTATTTCGTTGTTTTATGTTGTTCTTTATCACTTCTCCTATTAATATACGATGTCAATTCGATTGTAACACGAGTCTCCGCTAAACCACTATTACTAACGATAAATAGAATCTCTTTCTAAATCCTCAAATGAACTGTGTCATAGGTAATGGACTAGTTCCATAGGAATCGTTCTATTCCATAGAACTCCATAGGAGTTGTCCTATGTCATATAAGATTAGCATCTTAAATTCCTAACATGCCTATGTATGATTTCTTGTGAAGATGTGTGAATAGAAGTAATGATTAGTCAAAATATGTTTTGATAATATCTTCTATGCGTTCACGGTTCAAAAGTCTTATTACTCAAACTAAACACTTGTCATCAAGTACTTAAGTTATTAAGAACATGACAATGTTAAATTGGTAAACTGATTTGTTGGAAATTTTGATTAACCAAATACCACAATAGAGTTAACCCTTATGAAGGATTAACTAGGAATTTATATGGAGAGAAGTCTTCTCCACGTAGAAATTCTTGAAGTCAATGGGAGCAATAAGACGCAAGTTCCTATCTTAATCGTTAAGGATAGAACTAGGTTCGAAAGAGAAGGTGTTAGACACTTAAATGGATACAAACCCCAATAAGTAAAGATCAAGGAAGTTAGTCGTGGGACTCCAACATACTCCTTGCTGAATATCTATAACATTGACATTGCATTTTTGGCAATTGCCACATCATGACTATTTGATACAAATTTGTGAATCAGGTTAGAAATTGCCACATTTCATGATTATGAAATATGGCAAAAGGATGTCAAAACCACCTTTCTAAATGGATATTTAGAGGAGGATGTGTTCATAACACAATCCGAGGGTTTTGTAAATCCTTAGAATCCTAAAATTGAATGATCGTATGACGACTAGTATCAATGAAATTGATATGAATGGAACTAAGATAGTTGCCACTTCATCCAAAGACATATAAATGTTATAATGTGCTTGCTCTAGTTTCCGATTTAGAGATGTACCTCAATAATTGTTAGGATGTACACTAATTCTAAATTTGAATATAATTCAAGTTTTACAAAAAAAACACAAAGGGTTTCTCTATTAAGCAATTAAAACAGGCATTGTGCCCTAACATACCATGATTAAGTTTATGGTGAGACAATGTCATATATACAAAACTCAAGTTGGTGACCCCAATCACTTCTCAATTCTCGATTGAAAATCGTATTAAAACTAGTTTTGACTAGTCTCCCAAACCATTTGATTGGGAATATTTTGGTGTGTGCGAATCTTGTATTCAAAGCAAGTTAATTCATGACTTTTTCTGGAAAAGGATTATGAATAGAGCAAGATATTTACCCTATTTACAATTTGAAGTGTATGGTCGAATACAATTTCAATCAGAGAAGGTTATTACTTCTTCATCTCTTTTACCAACGAATTAGGTAGATACTTGATATCCACTTAATGAGGTAAGAACAGAAATTCTTTGAATAAGTTCCATGAATTTTTTACATGAAGTATCGAAACCTAGAGATTATATATATAATCAAAGTATTAGTACTTTGTTAAGGTTGGAAAAATAAAGTAATGACTTTGATTTACACCAAATAGAGTGTGATATGGTATCACAAGATCACCTTACTAATCACACCCTATAAAGATAAGGTGTGTTATAAGGATACAAAGAATTTTATACGATATGATTGAATCTTTAGTATAAAGTTGGAAGTAGTTTCTATCACAATTTGTCTAGTATTTAAATTTTCCACTAATATAAAACATAGTTAAAGCAATCATCTACTTTTCATATGAGATATTGGTTAGGCATGGCACCTAAATTATAGCTTGTTTCGATAGTAAACGTATGCTCTTTCTTCCTACGTGATCACGAGAACAAAGGGTTAGTTGCTCGTGATGCTGTCTATTAAAGAAAAGAAAGTTATTTCTTAAAGACAGAGAGGGAGAAAATGTTCAAGAGCCACAAACTGAGAATAAGACGTAGCAAGATGTTCCTTCTTAGTCAAAATCAGTAATTATTTCTTCGAAACCTAAAGTGGACAGGAGTCATGTTATTTTTGAAAGTAACAAACCTGTAACTCATTTAAGATGCTTGATCTAGTTTTAACTTCGGATATGATTTGATATAGTTGGATTTTAAAATCATCTTGCATGAGTTTTGTAAATCGCAACTATCCTAAGGTAGGATACTAACTTAAGAAGAAATCTTAAGTAGAAGTTAAGGAGTTGAATTGTATGTTTTGATCATGTGATAAACTTTTCTCGAACTGTCGAGTAGTTCTGTTTGTACATGGAGTTTAGTGGGAGTAAAGTTGCGTTACTAGTCTTATATATGAACGACATATTGATCATTGTGAATGATAAAAGACTTAAGAGAAGAATAATACATCTCTAAGGTATCCAGACCTATAAAGATAGATCTAAGAGGATATTAGCGTTAAATGAATATTCTTATATTGATAAGAATCTTGACAAGTTAAAAAGTATTGAACATGAATTGAATCCATATTCTTTCGCTGCGGGATTAATTCATTACACAAAGATGTATTACCATTGTTAAACCTCGGAGTATGACGAGATGTTATAAATCAAATCATTGAGAGAAGTCTCTATATAGCCACATAGTTCATTAGTTAGTACTCAGGAAGTACTAAAGATATGAAGCTAAGCATTTAGAAATGATATGGATTTATGTGCAAGGAGTTACACAAAAACCATATTCTAAACACATAAGGATGGTTAGAGAACCATCTTGGCTATATTATTTAAAGAGGATATCTACTAGAAACGTCCTAGGCAGTTGAACAATGAGATATACACAACGAAAATTGAGTACACTTGCAATAATGAGTTATGCAAGAAGGAAGGGATGATATTAGGATTCGGTTTTGTGAATTGGAGGAACTATGGTAGTTCGTTCCAATAATCGGAGGTCCTATCCCTAGTCACTGTGAGGACAGTGGAAGCTATTCTAAGGCAAGATAGCCTATGTCTAGATTGGATCTAGACACATATACTCAAAAGGGTTTATAAAATAAAGATTATACATAACTAAAGAAAATAGTATATAGTAAGGTTAGTAAAGTACAAAGTGTTGCTAAGACTTACTAATCAAGGCCTTCTCATAGGCTTAGCATGATGTGCCATGCCATTTTAATTGAATTGAGATGATCCACTATATACAAGATTAAAAATGAATTATAGATTATGTAGTAATTGATATTGTATCAATTTTACATACGTGATAATGCACTCATCGTTTGAGTCTTATTCAAAACTATTCTCTTTAATGCTTTGTTTTTCCAAATAGGTTGTCGAGACAATGTTGAACCCTATTTAGGTGAAATTGATTAACCTAGTATTGGCCCCTAGTTGCTTATATGAGGTGACATCTCCAAGTGACTAGAGTGTGATGCGATTGATGGCAAGTTCAAGTGCCATAGAGTCATAAGAGATGACTAGTCGATCACATAGGCAGACTGTATGGGACACTCTGTCGGGCAGTGACCGCTTATAGAGTTCTGGCAATTTTATATAGTCTTGTCGTGGCGAGAGCTACTATAGTATTCTTTTGAGTCGATTCTTTGACTAAAGATTGTTCGCCCAAGTCGGCACAGTTTCTGATTGACCTTGATTTTTGCCCCAAGCCATTCTATCAAAAGGGGTGAGTGTGCATCTTTTGGGTCTTGATCGATGAACTGTGAGTGTACGAAGGTAATAGTGCGATAGGAATTGTCCACCCCTTGTCAGCGTTATTTGAAGTCTCAAGGCCACTCGGGGAGTAGTGAACTGGAAATGCATGGCCACGCTCGGAAAGTATCTACGATAGATAATTCCGGTCAAGCAGTTACTCTCCAGATCAAGGAAACCACTCTTTATATGATCACATGTAAGTACGACCTGCAAGACACCTTGCATTGAGTGGGAGATGATGTAATAGGACAAGAGAATTGGTGACGCACACTTGTCTTGGACAAGTGGGAGATTGTTGGAGTAAGTGTCCTCAACAATACTGCGATCACATTAATAAATCTCATATAAGAATACGTAAGGGATGATTCAATATATATAGTCAACTGATCAACATTAATCGGTAATGATTGGCTAACTAGAGTTTGACATTACAGTCGTTTGACGGTGGTGATCAGTTGATCCCTTAAGGTCACACCTAAAGGACGATTCCCAAACTGTAAAGTTAATTAATTGTATATCGATACAGATTAATTAATTCCTTAAATTGAACAAATTATATTTGTGAGGGAGAATATTATATCTTATTGTAATACGATTAAATAAGATTTATTTTAGTAATTAAAATGTTATATTACTAAAATTGATTATTGTTTATAAAACAATTAAGATAAGATTGATTTGTCAAATATAACTACAAAATGTTGTGAATTATATTAACGTGACCCATTTTAAATACTTGTAATTATGAATTACTAATTAATTTGTCACTTGTAATTTATTTGTCATTAAATGGTATTTAATTGGTTAAATAAGCATTTTATTACATATGAGTCATGTTGTGTGACACATGACATACCATAATACAATTGACAAATTACAAAAGATATAATGGACTCCATAATAAGGAGCCAAAACCGGTTGGTGTATGGTATTTTAGGTTAGTTTTTATTGTGTTTTTTAATTGTAAATAACACCATCATAACCCTAAAAGATTAGCCTTACATGCCTATGTTTTAAATAAGATAAAAGGCAAAAAGCAAATGCCATGCATTGGCCTTGGTTCTATCTTCCAACCGACTCCCCCCTTTTAAAATAAGAAGTTTTTATTTTTCCATTTTTCTTATTTTTATTCTTATAAAAACTCTCACTTCCTCTCTCATAAAAATTGTTTTTTTATGCTCAAAATTTGTTATAATATTCTAATAAAATCATAACATTACTATGGTAGTAATTAGATTAATATTGGATTAAATTTGAGGTCACTAGTATACAATATCTAGTTAATATTTATACTAGTGCTTGGGATAGTCTTAGTGCAACTAAGAAGAGGTATTCCACAATGAATACTTAAAGATTTTGGAGGATCATCCTAATATGTTTAAGCTCAAGATCTAGGTTAGGAAGGTGTTCTAACCTAGTGCCCATATTTCGTCCATTATCAATGTAAGAAAATCGTTTTCTCCTAACCTTGTTAATTTTTTTATGCATGCACTAAATTTAATGAGTAAATGAAAGAGTAATTTAGATCATCAATTAAATAAGTTTAATTAGAGGGTTATTGAATCCCTTTCAGTGTTAACATTAGATGATCAATTTAATTTGGAGTTATATTTCAGTTTTTGGATTTTTTGTATTTAGCTTGTAACTGTAATACTACGGTTTTATGAGTCTTTGGGTACTCTATCGAGTGCGGCTTACTCTGTCGAGTAACTAGTTTTTGACGCAAAACGGTAGACTGCCTGTAGCGTACTCAATCGAGTAAGTTGGGTACTAGATCGAGTAAGGGGCACTCGGTCGAGTAAGTGCCTTACTCGATCGAGTAAGTGAGTTACGGGCTGAGTTTTGACGGGTTTTGTTAATGATGCGGGATTAATATATAATGATTACCGTCAGTTTTCTTACTCTTTTTAACATTCTAAAAACCTACTTGAGAAGAAAGGAGTTACGTAAGTTGCTTTCATCGCATCATTAGCAAATCCCCAAGGCTAGGAGTGTCGGATCATCTTGTTCTTTATATCATTCCGGTCGTCGTGTCGAGGGTATGTTCCTTGTACCATTTATGTTGGGTTTCGTTAAGTTTCTTTAAAACCCTAATTGGGTGATTTTGGGGGTTTTGGGTGATTAGTATGCATGTGGTGGTAATGGTATGTATGTTTGTTATAGGAGGAGGTTTCGTAGAGGAAAGATTTTGATTAGCTGCTAAGACCATCTGTGGTGTTGCATTTCAGGTAGGGTTTCCCTACTCAGTATTAGTTACATGGCTTGTGGTGTTGATGTTGGTAATGTTGTTGTTGTTGATTGAATAATTATCGTATTGGATTCTGATTTGGTGATTGTTGGTAGAAGTATTGTATTATCGTATAACTGTCTGTGATCTTCGGGGTGCGTCCCTGGCATAGTGGAGTCACTTGCGGGAGTGGCTTCACGCCCTTGATTCGCCTTCTGTGGAACCCGCCACAGAACGGATGTGCACATTAATGGACATGGGTTTATCGCTCGGATAAGATGAGCAGGGCTTAGGTAGGAATGGCTGCGGTCCCCCACTGGCGGTGAGGAGTACTTGTTGCGACGAGTACTCTGGCAGGACTACACACTTCAGTGTGTAGTCAGATATGTGGATATAGGGTGGAGTTGTGGTGACTGAGATGTTGGAATTGAGTTGTTTGTGTTATCGTTTTATTGCAGTTGTTGATTTTGTGTAATTAGTACTGACCCCTTTTAAATGTTTTAAAAACTTTGGTGATCCATTCAGGGGTGGTGAGCAGTTATTGAGCAGGCATGAGAAGATGCGTATGGGATAGCTGGGATGAGTCACCACGTTGAAGTTTAGAAGTCTTCCGCTGTGTCAGACATTTTATAGTTTTGATAGTAAACAGTTTTGAGAACCTTGTATTTCGTTTTTACAGTTTTGGAGTTGGCATGTAATCACTTTAAAAGTTATTTACTTTTAAGTATGTTTCCTTATTGTCTTTTGATTATCATTGCCTCGGGAAACCGAGATGTAGCACTTCCATGCCTTAAGTGGTCCTGGTAAGGCATTTGGAGTATGGGGGTGTTACAAAGTGGTATCAAAGCAACGATCTTGAAACCTGTAACCAATGAACCTAATGAACATAGGGAGTTAAACTAAAATGAACCTGGGGTAGAGGTTGTAGGAGCTAATGGAAAGACTTGGGAGACGTCCTAAAGTCGCGAACTCGCCCTACAATTTTGAATCGATCACCATGGGATATGAGTCGGGATCGCTATGTGTTTATCTTGTGAATTGTGTATCTATATAGTAATGTGTGGTATGAATTGGTGGAGGTATGTGTGAGGAGAATGGGGAATGTGTAGAGAAAGATGGTGATGATGTGATTTTATATGTTGTTGGTTGAAAGCATGAAAGCATGATAACTGATTTATGATGTGGCATTTTAGAAATATGGAAGGAGGTTGTTTTTGTTTGAGTATACAAGAGTTATATATATATATATATATATATATATATATATATATATATATACATATATATATATATATATATATATATACATATATACATATATACATATATATATATATACATATATATATATATATACATATATACATATATACATATATATATATATACATATATACATATATACATATATATATATATATATATATATATATATATACATATATACATATATATACATATATACATATATATACATATATACATATATATATATATATACATATATATATATATATACATATATATATATATATATACATATATATATATATATATATATATATATATATATATATATATATATATATATATATATATGTTATTGGTTGTCGTTTGTATGAAAGTATAATAGCTGAAAGTTTGAGTAAGAGCATGCGGGTAGTATACGGGTCTACATGACTCGATCGAGTGGGAGGCACTCGATCGAGTAGGTGGGGCACTCGATCGAGTGGGGTCAATTCGATCGAGTAGGTGGTTTTGTGATTTTTGGACAGTAGTCTGTTTTTGTGGCACTCGATCGAGTAGGATAGGAAACTCGATCGAGTGGGGTCAGCTCGATCGAGTGGGTGATTGGCTCGATCGAGTATGTCTTAGGGAGCTTTCTGGCCAGATTCTGTTTTTGTGGCACTCGATCGAGTAAGGCAGGGAACTCGATAGAGTGGGTGGTGACACTCGATCGAGTAGGTGTTGTACAAGTCAGATTCGTGTTTTGAGATATGGGATGTGTGTTTATGTTTATCTTTTCTTATATAGTTACCAGATGACGCCGAAAAGAACCGCTTTGTATGTTAGAGCTGAAAACATGAGCATTGACGAGATTGTTAAGATGTTGGAGCACCAATATGCTCTTACTGAGGCTCTGAAGAGAGTTGGGAAAGATAAGGAAGAGAAACCTGATCACTCCAAGATCAGTGTGCATATTGCGAGGTTTAATCCTAAGGAGTACTTGGGTACAGGGGCGCCAATTCTGCTGGATAATTGGCATAGAGAGATGGAGAATATTCTCAATCTAGTTCATTGCCCGGAGGAGTTGAAAGTGGAACAAGTTGCGTGCTACCTAAGGGAAGCTGCCGGTGAGTGGAAGGATAAGGTTAAGGCGAGTGCTTTGGAGTTGTATGTGAAGCAGGGGTTCCCTGCTATACCGTGGGATGAGCTTAAGAAAGCTACAAGGAGAGAGTTTGTACCGGAGCATGTGCGTAGTAAGCTGAGGGAGGAATTCGATGATTTTAAAATGACATCTGACATGAACGTTGCTGAGTATTACAATAAGTTTAATGAGAAATCGAAGTGTGCTGAGGATATGGGGCTGAACCAAGAGAACTTGGCATTGAGGTTTGAGAAGGGGTTGACACCCAAGATTATGGAGAAGTTACCGGTAGGGGTCCTTACAGATGTTAAGGAAGTATATGAGCGAGCTGAGAAGGCTGAGAGGATGGTAGAGATGACCAAGGAGAGAGTTTCTGAAAAGAGAAAGGCTGAGAGTGAGGGTGGTGGTCACTCCAGTTACAAGAGGGGTGGTCATAACCAGGTGAGAGCGTACTCTTCAGGTTCAGGGTTTAGTACTGGAGCTTCTTACGGGCGTGGCCGTGGGGGTAGTAGCAACAGTTGGGGATAGCTTGTTTTAACTGTGGCGGTATGGGCCACAAGAGGCATGAGTGCACTAGTGCTGCAGGTGGGAGTTTCTAGAGACCGTCACAGGGGAGTTTTTCTCATGGTCCTTCGCAGAGTTATGCTAGTAACAGGCCGGCTGGATCGTAGAATAACCGGGCTGGTCACAGTAACAACAATGGTGGGGCTAACCGCAATGGCGGTAATTCATATAAAAAACCAGTGACGAACAACAACCAGGGGTCGGCAGTTAAGCCGACCACTTCAGCTAGTACTGTCCAGGGAGGTGGGCAGAAGACCAGTGGTAAGCTGTTTATGATGGAGAAGAAAGCAGCTGAGGATGATGCTCACGTTATCACCGGTATTTTTCTTGTTAATGGAGTCTTTACCTTTGTTTTATTTGATTCGGGAGCATCACAATCGTTTGTATCTTCGAGTCATGCTAAGTTGTTGGGCTTGAGAGAGTATGAGTCTATAAAAGAGGAAGTTTTTACACCGTTGGGTGAGTCTGTATCTTGTGGGCGGTTGTATAGAGGTGTGTCTACGATAGTTGGGCAAGTTGATATACCTGTAGACTTGTTAGAGTTTCCTTTAGATGGTTTTGAGATGATAGTTGGGATGGATTGGTTGGGAAAGTACAAGGCTAAGATAGATTTTCATCAAAAGAGGGTTTCTTTGAGAGGTCCTAAGGGGATTAGTGTCTCCTATCGTGGTTTTGTTGTCAAACCCAAAGTTAAGTTGATTGCAACAGTGACCTTGAAGTCTTATCTGAGGAAGGGGTGTCCGTTAATCTTGTGTCATGTGAGGGATCATCGTATGGAGAGTCCAGTAGTTGAGCAGATACCAGTGGTGGGAGAGTTTCCAGATGTCTTTCTAGAGGAGATACCGGGATTTCCACCGAAGAGGGAGATAGATTTCGGTGTTGAGTTAAAACCGGGGACGGGGCCAATCTCTAAGGCACCGTACCGTATGGGTCCTAAGGAGTTGGAGGAGCTGAAGAAACAGCTGGATGATATGATTAAGAAGGGATACATTAGACCTAGTGTATCACCGTGGGGAGCACCAGTTTTGTTTGTGAAAACGAAAGATGGGAGCTTGAGGTTGTGCATCGATTATAGGGAGCTGAACAGAGTTACAGTGAATAACAAGTATCCTTTGCCGAGGATAGATGATTTGTTTGATCAGTTGAACGGTGCAGCGGTCTTTTCTAAGATCGATTTGAGGTCGGGTTACCATCAGGTGAAGATTCGGGAGGAAGACATACCAAAGACAGCTTTTACATCGAGGTATGGTCATTATGAGTATGTTGTGATGCCGTTCGGGTTGTCTAATGCACCAGCAGTGTTTATGGATTTGATGAACCGGGTTTTCAGTCAGTTCTTGGATCGGTTTGTGGTAGTCTTTATTTATGATATCTTAGTCTTTTCTAAGACTAAGGAGGAGCATGAGGAGCATTTGAGGCTAGTGTTGCAGACTTTACGAGACAATCAGCTGTATACAAAGTTGTCCAAGTGTGAGTTCTAGTTAGAGGAAGTTGGTTTTCTGGGGCATGTGATTTCAAAGAAGGGCGTTGCTGTGGATCCTGCGAAGATAGATGCAGTTACTCGGTGGGAAGCAACGAAGAATGTGGCTGGGATCAGGAGTTTCTTGGGTTTAGCTGGGTACTATCGCCGGTTCGTTAAGGATTTTTCCAAGATAGCTAGACCGATGACAGCTTTGATGAGGAAAGAGAACAGGTCTCGTTGGGATGAAAGTTGTGAGACGGCGTTCCAAACATTAAAGGAGCGTTTGACCACAACTCAAATCTTAGCATTACCTGAAGGCAGTGAGAACTTTGAGGTGTATACAGATGCTTCAAAGAATGGTTTGGGTTGTGTCTTGATGCAGAACGGGAAGGTGATTGCTTATGCTTCTAGGCAGCTGAAGCCTTATGAGGAGAATTATCCGATGCATGATTTAGAGTTGGGCGCGGTTGTGTTTGCTCTCAAGATTTGGAGGCACTATCTGAAGGATCATAGATCCTAATTAGACTCTCTAATTAAAAACAAATTATCTCATAATATGTTCATTTTGTGATCTATGTAACATGCATGCAAATATAAAAGCATAAAATTAAGATTAAGGAAAAACAATTTCCTTACATTAATATTTATGGTAAAAATGGGCACAAACTAGATCACCTATCTAGTTTGTACTTGAGCTAAAAAGAAATGGATGATCCTCCTTGAAAACCCTTTAAAAAGAAAGTCTCCTTCAAGTAGCACCCAAGAACAATACCCAAAATAATCTTACAAGTATTAACTAGATACTTGTAAAATTTAACCTTGATAATATGTAAATAATACTAACAATCTTAATAATTATTTTTAGATTACTAACTACTTAGTAAATTGATGATTTTAATTATTTTAGAGAGAGGAAGACCAAGAAAGATATCACATGCAAATGCACAAATGAAGTAGTGTAAAAATGAACAAAACTTGCTCTATATGGGAAGGGGTGGCCGGATAGGTGAGAGGGTGAGTGGAGTGTTATTTTCTTATTTTTTGTCAATCTTACATCACATGCAAAAAATGATTATAAGATAACTTATGGAAGTATCACAAGTAAAGTGAAATGATTGTGTTTATAATCATCCACTACACTCCATTTACACGGTCCAATGTCCAATTTACGTGTCCATTTTTGGTTCTTATATTTGTCGCACAAATACGTGTAAATTTTATTTAAACATCGTATTATGTTTAAATGCTTCCAATTAATTTCGTCCAAATAACTCCGTAAATATACGTGTACCACTACACATATTATTTACGTACTAATATTAATCACATTAATCAATTAGTACTATTTTAGTGAATTAACAATTAATTAACTAAAACCCGTCTCCCAAAACTTATTATTCAATTATCGCATAATTAAATAATAACTGCCGTGCCTCGAGTTCGCAACTCGAAATCTCTCTGAAAATAATCGACTAACCTTTTAGTCTATAAATCAAGGGACTAAATAAATTGTATCTCATACAATTAATTAGTTATCAATTGGGGTTCGTTCCTATAGGTGTGACCGAAAGAGGTCAGTTGATCACCGCCGTCTCACAACAATAACGTCAAACTCTAGTCAGCCAACCGTTATTGATTTACGTTAATCAACTGACGAGGATCAAATAATTAAATATCTGATGATATTCCTTTAATGAGATTTATTATGTAAACTCACTATTGTGGAGGACACTAACTCCAACAATCTCCCACTTGTCCGACACAAGGTGTGTGCTACCAATTCTCTTGTCCGTTTTAATCTCCCACTCAATGCAAGGTGTCTTTCATGTCGCACTTGCACATGAACATATCGCGAGTGGTTTTCTCGATCGGGAGTGTGACTACCTGACCGGAAAAATCTCCCATATATTACTTCCGAGCATGGCCACGCATTTGTAGTCATAAACTCCTCGAGTGGCCTTGAGATATAGTTACCCGACGTGGGTGGACAATTCCTGTATGCCTTATCTATATTTGCCCAACACATCTCATCATGACTCAGAAGATGTCCTTTTAGCCTCCTTTCACGGCACGACCTAGGACAAAAACCAAAGTCACTCAAAAACTGTTGGAGCTTGTGTCCTCCACAGTTAGTGTGATAACGTATATAAATCTCTTATAGGTTCACAAGGGTATACTTAGTATTTTTATCAGTTGATTAACGTTTATTAATAACGGTTGACTTGCTAGAAGTTTGACGTTATTATCATACTGATGGCGGTGATCAACTGGTCCCTAAAAGTCACACCTAAAGGATGTGTTTGAGAGATGTGATTATATGAAAATATAATCACATTGATGCCTTATATGACTAAAAGGTTAGTTCATGTATTTGACTAAAAAGTTAGTCAATGTGATGATGAGACGATTATTTAATACAATTAAATAATACCACCGAGAGACAATTAATTGTTAAATTCGTAAATTGAATATAAACTGTTATATTTAATTAATGTATATAATGTTAGCTTAAACGAATTAAGATGTTAATTCATAATTAAACGTAAGCGGTTATATTTAATTAGCAAATTATAAATATGCGATATTTATAGTTAATGTATATATTATGCGAAATTGTCATAATAAAATGTTGACAGACCGGTATTAATAAATCGACTACAAACTATTGTGTGTGGACTTATTAATACGTGACGACATAAATGACAATTGAGATATTAATACACATTTTATACAATATTAGAACAACCGAAAATAAGAAGATATTCTCCTTATTTTTTTCGGTTGTTACACGAAAAAAAGGAAGGGAAAAATCTTCCCTTATTCTCCTCCCATTTACACGGTTTAAAGGGGGAAGAGGGGAATCATTTTCTAACCTAATTTTTGACCTAATTCTCACATCACAATAAACCTTAAAATCATTAGAAATTAGGGATCTATTCTAGCAAAGAAGAGAGGCATTTCTCAAAGCATTTTGGGTGCAACGATTAGGAGAATATCGATCTCGATATTTGTTCTTAGGCTAAATTGCTATGACCAAAGGTTGATTCTAATCTCTACTCTTTTTGTTTATGCAATTTCGTTTATGACTAGCAATTTCATTATTATAATTTTGTTATAATCCGAATTTCTTGATGAAGTATACCGATATTTCCTACAGAAACTGCATTGACTTGGATAATAGTCTCCAGTCAAAAGAATCGACTTGGATAATAGTCTCCAGTCAAAAGAATCTGCAGATTCTCGGGTGTACATCCCGATTCGACGTGCGCCAGCATAGCACGCACCCAAGACTCGACTACTCATGGAGACCGAGTACCCCAATCGCCAGAACAGCACGAAAGTGACGGAAAGACTAAGATAAGACGCACTTGTCAGCACAGCACAAGTGAACCAAAACCACACTTGCCAGAACAACACAAGTAGGCCAAACCCGTACTTGCCAGAACAGCACAAGTAGGGTGTAAACGCATATCAAGCACATGCGATGGTATTATGGCATTTCTACAAGAATACGACTCACAAGTGTAAGACCAACACAAAGTGTAGACGGAGTATCCGACTCAGAGGCTACCTTGAAAGCATGTCCGATATACCACACACAAGACTACATCCTAGACTCCAACCTCCTGGTAGGACGACGATCATATCGCAACTAGAGGGCTTATAGCTCACCTCTAGTATCCTATAGGACCAAGATTCAGAGACGGGATTATTAATGTCACATTCATACTTATGGCTAGCGTCTCACCGTAAGTACGGATGAGAACATCAATCCCGACGATCATATCGTAAATACAGGGCCTAGCTCACCCCTAGTGTCCGATAGGACCAAGACTCACGCAACCGAACAATACTAGACATTATTAAGAATACGACTCACTACAAGTAACTATTTATAATAAATATCTCATACTTGCATTATGTTAATAAATATTTCATTATATAATTTAACATGCCGGTTAAATACAATATAATAAGCGATAATGACTAATTTACGTTATGTGAAATCTACAGAATAAATGTGACCAACTCAAGCGACTCATTTATGAACCCATCAAACAAGTCATAAAAACCCAATACTTGAAGTCACAGGAAATCCATCAAGTTAATCATGCAAAGTCCAGCCATGTAATCATGTGAAGTCCAACATTTAAAACATAACAAGCTCAAAAGAAGGAAGTATGTAAAATCCCCATATAAATTATAGTGAACCCAATCTATAAACTATAAAGAGCGGTGATGAATAAACGTTTCATTTCTCATTTACATGTTACTTGAACAAAGTATAGATAACCGATAACAAATGAATTAACTAATACGGAACACGAGGCAAAACATAAACAAACCAAAATCCGAACCACCCATAAGCATATACGAGTCAACAAGGGAAAACTTTGGTCATGATACGAATAAAAAGCATAAACAACCATCATACACAAAGGATATATATATATATATTTATAGAACTTGAAACGGTAAAACGGGCGCCATTTACTCATACGAACTCTGAATCGAGTGATTCAAGTGGCTAAACCACCTAATTTTTCGACGCCGGTCCATCTGTCATATTTTCAGTGTCATTGGAAGTCAAACCGGTCAGATACGATGGGTTCCAGGCCAACACGGGTCACCCAAAATAGTCTCAAAATGCAAGTTTAGCAAGCTAAATGGAACCGTTTCAAAACTGAAACTTTAAGCAAGTAATGATACTAGTGACATATAACAACAACCACATCTAATTACCCGTCTCATAAGAAAGCCAAAGATACCATCTTTACTCAATTTAAGCAAGTAAAACCTTGTATAAATCCATCTTAAACAACTACACATATAATCTCATAAGAATCACAATTACTAGCTTATAACAACAAAACATAACATATAAACATACAAATGACATAATACCGAGTAACCTATCACCGTTACCTTATTATTTCTTCAAAATGCAAGATTCCGACTCAAACCCATGTCGGTTGCCCAAAAGGAAGCTCAAGAACCGAGTTCCTAAGTAAGACCTCGAAAATCGTGCCACAAAAGTCATGGCCAGCAGCGAGGGTGAGAGAAAGTCAAGATCTTTCTTACCTATGAAGATGGAGGGCGAGGAGAGGAAGAGATAGGCGCGTAAATCGTTGAAAATCGATAAGAAACGAAGGTTTTATGGCCATTTTAGTGAAGGAGGTGGAAGTTGTGTAACAATGGTGTTGTAGTTGTGTATTTGTTGCTGAAAAATGAATGGTGAAGGGAGAAGATAGGGTTTAAGATCTTATATGGGTGGAGGGAAAAGAGTTGGATGAAGGCCCAAAATTATCTTAGGCTCAAACTATCATTTTTAGTCGATTTTACCCTAAAATACAACCCGGACCTACTATAAACTTAAGACGGATATTTTTTTTATCAACATTAATATTATTTTACATGTAAAGCCGCATTTTTATAAAAACGGTTTTAAAATATAAATAAAATAATAAAATGGCTAATTAAATTATAAATGCCAACACGGAAAATTCGTTGGTGTTACAATCATCCCCCCTTTTAAAAAGTTTCGTCCTCGAAACTGGAAAGTTGAAAAAGTAAGACCGCAAAGTTGTAGTCAAATATTTCAAAGTCGACCATCCAAAACATTTACAATATTTTATGCCATAAAAATTTAGTGTTTCTTAAAAATGTCTCATAAAGAATTTTCTAAAAGCCCAAGTTTCTCGTCAAAGGAACGGGAGAGTTCTCGTTGCGCATTCAAGAACATCATCATTCCAAATCGAAGACAAGGTAAAAAACAAAATCGTACGTCGATAAGCGTAGAACCCGTTATTAGACGTCTCTAACAACAAGTCCTAACATCCGATCAAACGTTAAAATAAATTAAAAAAGATAATTCACTTCAAAGTTTCTAAAGACGTGACAAATCAAAAGCGAACTTTCGTTTCCAAACCCTTAAAATGAGTAAAGTTTTCCAATAGTAATGTGAGATTTAAACAGATAATTTCAAACGGGTAACTTAAAACGGGTTGAAGTTGCACAAGATGGAAAACAAGTTAGGCATCATAATCATTAAGTACGATAACGGGGTTCAAACCCAACAGACCAAAAGACTAACTCGAACTTCTACGGGTAGGAATCTGAGGAAAACGTCAACGAGGAGGATAAAGGGTATAGAGTTTCATGAGTCACTAGCTTCAAGTCCAAAGGAGAAGCACAGGGAAAAGCATAAGAGGTGGCACGAACGGTAAGGTTTACGGTCAAGGCAGAGAAGAAAATTATGGAGGTTAGAACTGCCACAAACACTTTAGAAAAAGTTGCACCCTCATCCAAAATTGTCAAGTCAACAAGTCTCTCTATTATTTCTCCCACAACGGATTCCCAAAGGCAAAATTACACTTAATTGAAACATCAGTTCATTACCTCAAATACTCCAACAACTTTAAAGTTTCGAAACCACGGGATCATTAAAGACTTCTCAATACTAAATTTCTCTCAACTCAAAACTCCTAGGAACCAATGCAATAAATTTCAAGTCTTATACTCAAAATATTTATGGTTATCAACATTCCCCAAAGTGTTTCTTTCAAATTCCACATCTTAGGACATTACTTACCATCAAGCTCTCAAGAATTCAAGGCTTTAGTTGTAACAACACTTCATCATCACTTCATATCTCTATACTCTAATACCACAAGGTGAAACCATATTCACCACTTAACAATTGGTGTCAACTATACCATTACCTCTTATGACTTCCAAAACAAGCGCTAAGACTCTCCAATAACGCAACTTAGTCTCACTCTCATCTCATACCTTGAGTAGTATTCAAATTTACTCACTTACACTGACTATTAATCCAACAACTCCTCTAAGTCGCTAGAAGAGGCTCTACGGTACTCGATTAAGGTGGCTCATGCTCATGAAAGTCCTTCATAATATAAACGGTTTATAGTTTTGTTTACAAGTAGTATGAGTAAAGTCATTTCCCAATAATGGTATCAACAAAAGTTTTAGCAATAAAAATTCATTCATATTATTTGTATTATAATCAAAATATTATAATTTAGAGGTAATTGGAAATTATACAACTTGATAAAAAGATTTATTTTGATGAAAACGGAAACTTTAATGGAAAGATAAAATATACCAAAATACACTATAATTACCAATTTCTTATATAGTTAACACACTTAAGTGTCAATAATTTTCTTATTTAAAAAGATGTAATTTTGTTGGGAAAACTTAGTTTGCTAGTCTATTATTTTAGAAGATAGGGAATTACTCACAAGGTAGTTCTCTCCCAATTACACTCTCAAATCCATGTATGTTCCATAACGTCAACCACAACTTCAAAGCTCTAGTCTCACATAGAACTCAAACTTTACGCAATCGATTGTTTAGTTAAATCACACTTATTTCAAATTAAGCATCTAAACTCTAAAATACCCAAGTACGCCAACTCACTTTCCAAGAAGTTAACCGCTCATCACAGGAGTTGGGGTTCAAAACAAAACGCTTTCCTCAAAACAAAACTCGGCCAAGGTGAACATCTCCTAAAGGAAAAAGGGAAGTGCCTTCAAAAGGATATTATAAGAGGGGGAGATACAAATGCTAAGTTGGAAGGAAAGATACAAAAGTCAATAACAAGGGGCGAGAGTCGAGGTGAGGCCAACAACGATGTCAAAGATAGAGTTTTATAGGTTACCATCATCAAATTTAAAGAAGGAGCACGACGAAGTGAGGAAGAGAGGTATGAACGGTAACGCTTATGGTCAAAGAAAAAGGGAAATTAGACAACAAGGAAACGTCGGATGCTCAAAACTCAAATAACGACATCATCCTAAACGGTTCCTAATACTTCCTAATAAAATCAATCTTACAACCACATTACCTACAAGGATTCCTCAAGATAACTTACGCTACTTTACATCTAAGCTAATCTATGAAACAAAGTACTTCACCACACTTGTGATTCAACAATTCCCAATCACTAAACATTCACAACGACTTCCACAAAACAAGGTCAAAACTATTAACAAGGCTATACTCATACCCGACAAACGTCAAAAGGCAACAACAATCTATGTATGGCTATCAACATTCTAAAGGTATCTCTTTCTAAACTCAAATCATAAACATTACTCCATGTTTACTCCTAAGATAACAACGCTCAACCTACTAAGCTTTAAAATCTCAAACATAAACAACAAAGCCAAGTTCTATAACCTTAGTATCATAGGCAACTCGCACTTAACACACATAATCCACCAATCAATTAAAATCACTTTATCAAGGAACTAGGTATAAGAATCACTAAGTATGTCTCATCACACTACCTAAGTCCTTCTAAAATCACAACCCCTAAACCAAGGTTATGGGTCAAATACAAAAATACTCCACAAAGCCAAAGTATCCAACCAAGATTAACATCCCACAAAAGAAAGAGAACTATCTAAAAGGTGTCAAGGGTGGACAAGCAAGGAACAAAGGACAAGTTAGGAGGGTACAAGAGTAGCTTCCAAGGGAAAAAAAGGAGTTTAGAAGAAAGATAGCACCAAGAGGTAAAGAATAAGGCAAGGAACACAAAGAAGGAGGAATATCTTCGAGAAAGAAGAAGCATTCTTCAAAGGTTGAACAAACCTTTAGTTTCCGGCACTAGGCACCAAGTCTTGATCTCCACATAGGTAAGTTCACGGTCATTGATCAAAGGGCACAACAATTATTAAATGACAATGAACAAACATGTTAGAACCTAACAAAGAGCAAACACACTACAGACCACCACCTTTGCTCCTTAAGTCTACCCATCTCTCATTCATTATTCAAGGTCAAATTCAAGTTTAAATTTGGGGTACACGTGTGTGCGTCGGGAGCAACAAAGGCTCTGATACCAACTGTGAACCCCCGCTATAACGCGGAAAATATAACTTATAAATTCAAGCCGAAATTAGGAATTTTTTTGAAACTTTTAAAGTTTAAAGCGCGGGTTCATTAAAACCTAAAACATAACTAGGGAATGCGAAAATAAATATATAAATTATACAAACGTTGTAGTCAAGGTGAGGGAAAATATATCCCTCGAATGACAAATGATAAAAGGTGAGAATAAGCAATTCTACTAAACCGACTACTAGTCCAAGGTGCTCACTAGCTCACACGTCTAAACCCCACAAATGCATCTTCACAAACCTGTCATTCATGTAAACATGAAAGCCACAGTCAGTGGGGAGTGACTCAGGGTTCTCCCAGCCACATTATGTCAAAACGAACATAACAAAGAACATGAACAAATAATCATATTAGATAAGTTATGAGTGAATTGACTTATAACTAAACATGGGATCATACGTGTTTAAACCAACAAGGATAAAAGAAATGATGGAATAAACAAGTAAGTAAGGCATAAGCAACAATAAAATAAATGGAGAGGAAAGAGAAGGAAACAGACACGACCACTTAGCCACGAGCACGTATTTCAAGCAGATATGACCAAAGTAACCATCCAAATAATGCAAGACATTTACTACTCTTAGAGTATAATTGCCCCAGGTAGGACTACGATAATGATACGGTCCTAGTCTAAATCTGCAGATTCTCGGGTGTACATCCCGATTCGACGTGCGCCAGCACAGAACGCACCCAAGACTCGACTACTCATGGAGACCGAGTACCCCAATCGCCAGAACAGCACGAAAGTGGCGGAAAGACTAAGATAAGACTCACTTGCCAGCACAGCACAAGTGACCCAAAACCACACTTGCCAGAACAACACAAGTAGGCCAAACCCGTACTTGCCAGAACAGCACAAGTAGGGTGTAAATGCATATCAAGCACATACGATGGTATTATGGCATTTCTACAAGAATACGACTCACAAGTGTAAGACCAACACAAAGTGTAGACGGAGTATCCGACTCAGAGGCTACCTTGAAAGCATGTCCGATATACCACACACAAGACTACATCCTAGACTCCAACCTCCTGGTAGGACGATGATCATATCACAACTAGAGGGCTTATAGCTCACCTCTAGTATCCTATAGGACCAAGATTAAGAGACGGGATTATTAATGTCACATTCATACTTATGGCTTGCGTCTCACCGTAAGTACGGATGAGAACATCAATCCCGACGATCATATCGTAAATAGAGGGCCGATAGCTCACCCCTAGTGTCCGATAGGACCAAGACTCACGCAACCGAACAGACATTATTAAGAATACGACTCACTACAAGCAACTATTTATAATAAATATCTCATACTTGCATTATGCTAATAAATATTTCATTTTATAATTTAACATGCCGGTTAAATACAATATAATAACCGATAATGACTAATTTACGTTATGTGAAATCTACAGAATAAATGTGACAAACTCAAGCGACTCATTTATGAGCCCATCAAACAAGTCATAAAAACCCAATACTTGAAGTCACAGGAAATCCATCAAGTTAATCATGCAAAGTCCAACCATGTAATCATGTGAAGTCCAACATTTAAAACATAACAAGCTCAAAAGAAGGAAGTATGTAAATTCCCCATATAAATTATAGTGAACCCAATCTATAAAATATAATGAGCGGTGATGAACAAACGTTTCATTTCTCAGTTACATGTTACTTGAACAAAGTATAGATAACCGATAACAAATGAATTAACTAATACGGAACACGAGGCAAAACGTAAACAAACCAAAATCCGAACCACCCATAAGCATATACGAGTCAACAAGGGAACACTTTGGTCATGATACGAATAAAAAGCATAAACAACCATCATACACAAAGGCTATATATATTTATAGAACTTGAAACGGTAAAACGGGCGCCATTTACTCATACGGACTCCGAATCGAGTGATTCATGTGGCTAAACCACCTAATTTTTCGACGCCGGTCCATCTGTCATATTTTCATTGGCATTGGAAGTCACACCGGTCAGATACGATGGGTTCCAGGCCAACACGGGTCACCCAAAATAGTCTCAAAAATGCAACTTTAGCAAGCTAAATGGAACCGTCTCAAAACTGAAACATTAAGCAAGTAATGATACTAGTGACATATAACAACAACCACATCTAATTATCCGTCTCATAAGAAAGCCAAAGATACCATCTTTACTCAATTTAAGCAAGTAAAACCTTGTATAAATCCATCTTAAACAACTACACATATAATCTCATAAGAATCACAATTACTAGCTTATAACAACAAAACATAACATATAAACATACAAATGACATAATACCGAGTAACTCATCACTGTTACCTCATTATTTTTTCAAAATGCAAGATTCCGACTCAAAACCATGCCGGTTGCCCAAAAGGAAGCTCAAGAACCGAGTTCGCAAGTAAGACCTCGAAAATCAAGCCACGAAAGTCACGGCCAGCAGCAAGGGTGAGATAAAGTCAAGATCTTTCTTACCTAGGAAGATGGAGAGCGAGGAGAGGAAGAGATAGGCATGAAAATCGTTGAAAATCGATAAGAAACGAAGGTTTTATGGCCATTTTAGTGAAGGAGGTGGAAGTTGTGTAACAATGGTGTTGTAGTTGTGTATTTGTTGCTGAAAAAGGAATGGTGGAGGGAGAAGATAGGGTTTAAGCTCTTATATGGGTGGAGGGAAAAGAGTAGGATAAAGGCCCAAAATTATCTTAGGCTCAAACTATCATTTTAAGTCGATTTTACCCTAAAATACAACCCGGACCTACTACAAACTTAAGACGGATATTTTTTTATCAACATTAATATTATTTTACATGTAAAGCCGCATTTTTATAAAAACGATTTTAAAATACAAATAAAATAATTAAATGGCTAATTAAATTATAAATGCCAACACGGAAAATTCGTTGGTGTTACACCTGCCACGACCATGAAAGATTCGTATATCTCTTATTAGACATTTCTAATAACTTTATATTTTAGTTTAGTCATAAAACTAATTAGATCTTATGCATGCATAACAATAAAAACAAAGTTAGAAGAAATCTATCTACTTACAAGGGAGGGCCGAATGGATATACTAATTTGGACACCTTTCAAATTAGTCTTCTTTAAGAAAATCCTAAGTGCTCCAAGAAAAAAAAAACTTTAGATCCAATAGTGGGATCTACTCCTCAAGGATTGTACCAAGATAATCACTCTTAATACATATACTAATTTGGTTACTAGAAATTAAGTATATGTTCCTTTAAAATGACTAACATAATTATATTACTACTACTAGTAATTGATCTTAATATTAGTGTTTCAATGATGTTTTATTTTCTTTCTCAAAACAATTTTAGAGAGCCTTTCTAAGAGATCTAATTAAAACCATAAGAATGAAATATTTTGTAAATAAGAAAGACAATTCTTATTTAGAGACGGGAGAGGGGGACGGTTGCCTTGGGGTAGTAAGGCCAATGCATGCTCATGTTTTCTATAAATTGTTCTTCACAAGAAAAGTTAGATGAGCATGCCTAAACTTAGCATAATTAAGTTGTCTCAAGCAATTAATACAAAAGCACCCAATGTCCCTCCCCATTCAATATTTCGGTCCCCTTACATAAAATGGGTTTCCATTTTAATTTTGTGTTTTTGTCAATTGTATTATGTGACATATGTGACATGTTACTAGACATGTGACTATGTAATGCATTTCTAACTTATTAAAAAATCATTACATATAAAATCACATACAATAACACAACTATCAATCCAAGATTACATACACTTAAAATGGGTCATTAAATTATAATTCACAACACCTTGCAATTATAATTATTCATTATAATTATAATTGTTTCATAAACAATAATAAGGTTTCAATAATAAAACACATTATCAATTTTAAAGGATTAATTAACTTGTATAATTATACAATTAATTAATTTATCAATTAAGAGTGTTACCCTAGAGGTATGACCTTAAGGGATCAACTGATCACCACCGTCATACGACAGTAATGTCAAACTCTAGTCAGCCAATCATTACCGATTAATGTGGATCAGTTGACAATAAAATATTACCTTCCCTCATGTATTCTTAATATGAGATTTAAACATGTTATCGCATTATTGTCGAGGACACATATTCCAACAATCTCCCACTTGTCCGCGACAAGTGGGCGTCACCAATTCTCTTGTCCTATTACTATCTCCCACTGAATGCAATGTATCTTGCAGGTCGTACTTGCATTTGATCATATCATGAGTGGTTTCCTCGATCTGGAGAATAACTGTCTGACCGGAATTATCTACAATAGATACGTTCCGAGCGTGGCCACCCATTTCCAGTTTATTGCTCCTTGAGTGGCCTTGAGATATAAGATAACCCTGACGGGGATGGACAATTCCTATTGCACTCTTCCCTTCGATTAGACACAGCTCATCATGACCCAAAACATGTCCATTAGACCCCAATTACGAAGGTCGCCGGACATAAATCAAAGTCACTCTGAAACTATGTCATCTTAGGCGAACAGTCATTAGTCAAATAATCAACTCATAAGAATACCATAGTAGCTCTCGCCACGACCAGGCTATAAAAATTGTCAGAACTCTATAAGCGGTCATAAGCCCGATAGACTGTCCCATACAGTCTGCCTATGTGATCGACTAGTCATCTCTTATGACTCTATGGCACTTGAACTTGCCATCAATCGCATCACACTCTAGTTACTTCGAGATGTCACCTCATGTAAGTAACTATGGGCGATTACTATGTCAATATAGTTCACTTTAATGGGGTTCAAAATTGTCTCAACAACCCATGTGGATATGACAAAGTAATAAAAATTAAAATTTAAAAGACAAATGCGATTATTCTATATGAACAAATAAAAAAACATTTTATTTCATATCAAATAGTCTAGTACAAACTGGGCATACGTTTAAGCCCCATGGATATAACATGTCCATCGTGTTTAGCCTGCGATAAAGGCTTGGTGAGCGGATCAGCTAAGTTATCATCCGTCCCAACCTTACAAATCGCAATTTCCTTTCTTTCAATAAAATCTCTAATAATATGAAATTTTCTGAGTACATGTCTAGATCTGTTACTAGACTTTGGCTCTCTAGCTTGGAAGATGGTTCCATTGTTGTCACAATAGAGATTAATGGGATCTTTGGCGGTAGGAACTACTTTTAGTCCTTCCACGAATTGCCTAATCCACACAGCTTCCTTGGCGCCTTCGATCTTTGCGTACTCGGCCTCGTAGTAGAATCCGCAATTCTGACTTCCTTAAAAGCTTCTCCAAATTGACGGCACCACCATTGAGCGTGTACACAAATCCACCTTGTGATTTCATGTCATCTCTATCTATTTGAAAGCTCGAGTCTGTGTAACCCTTAACACATAGCTCGGAATCTCCTCTAAACACTAAGACAGAATCCTTAGTCCTTCACAAGTACTTGAGGATGTTTTTAACAGCTATCCAGTGACTCTCACCTGGATTCTCTTGATATCTACCTGTCATGCTTAAGTCATATGAGACATCTGGACGAGTGCATATCATGACATACATGATTTATCCAATAGCGGAAGCATAGGGAATCAACTTCATGCGTTCAACATCTTCGGGTTCGGAGGGTGATTGAGACTTGCTCAAAAATATTCCACTACCCATAGGAATTAAGCCTCTCTTAGACTAGTCCATGTTGAAGCGTCGAAGAATCTTATCAATATAAGATTCTTGACTTAATGCCAATATCCTTTTGGATCTATCTCTATAGATCCGGATACCTAATATGCGTTGTGCTTCTCCTAAATCCTTCATTTGGAAATGATTTCCTAGCCACTCCTTGACGGAAGACAACATAGGAATGTCATTTCCAATAAGTAGTATGTCATCCACATACAATATTAGGAACACAACATTGCTCCCACTGAACTTCTTATATAAACATGGTTCCTCAACACTTCGAGTAAAACCATTTTCTTTTATGAAATGATTAAATCGATGGTTCCAACTTCTTGATGCTTGCTTAAGACCATAAATGGATCTCTTAAGCTTGCATACTTTGTTAGGATTTTTAGGATCCACAAAACCTTCGGGTTATATCATGTACACCTCCTCTTCTAAATGCCCATTTAGAAAAGCGGTCTTGACATCCATTTTCCATATTTCATAGTCATGAAATGCGGCGATCACTAACAGTATCCGAATTGATCTTAGCATAGCCACGGGGGCAAAGGTTTTGTCATAGTGAAGACCATGAAATTGAGTAAAACCTTTTGCTACTAGCCTAGCCTTGTAGACATCATCATGTCCTTCTATGCCATTCTTTACTTTGAAGATCCATTTGCACTGAAGAGGTCTTGCCCCTTCAGGCAAATCCACCAAGTTTCAGACTTGATTTTCATGCATAGAACTCATTTCAGATTTCATAGCTTCAAGCCATAAAGCTGAATTGGGACTAGAGATTGCAGCTTTGTAGGTGGCGAGTTCGTCACTTTCTAAAAGCAACACATCAAGACTCCCATCCTCTTGGATAAGTCCAACATATCTATCAGGATGGCAAGAAACTCGACCCGACCTCCTCGGTTGAGGAATAACAACAGAATTAGACGACGAAGGAACGTCTTCTTGCGTCTCTACTTCAGTTTGTGGCTCTTGAACTTCGTCAAGTTCAAAATATCTCCCACTCTGTCTCTTAGAAATAAACTCACTCTCTAGGAAGACAGCCTCACTAGACACAAACACTTTATTTTCATGAGGTTTGTAGAAGTAATATCCTCGGGAGGTAATGGGGTAACCTACAAAGATGCATTTTTTGGATCGTGGGGATAGCTTGTTGTCGGTGTTTGCCTTGACGTAAGCATTACATCCCCAAATCTTCATATAGGATATATTAGGAACCCTTCCTTTCCACATCTCATATGGAGTCTTTTCGGTTACCTTTGTCGGACTATTATTCAATGATTTGATTGCGGTTTGGATTGCAAATCCCCAAAACGAGTCGTGTAACTCGGTTTGACTCATCATGGATCGAACCATATCTAGTAGGGTTCGATTTCTCCTTTCGACAACACCATTAAGTTGTGGTGTACCGGGCGGAGTGAGTTGTGACACGATGCCACAACCTTTCAAGTGTGAATCAAATTCATTACTAAGATACTCTCCACCACGATCGGATTGTAGTACCTTTATCTTCTTGTTTAATTGGTTTTCTACTTCATTTTCAAATTCTTTAAATTTCTTAAAAGCTTCACTCTTATACTTCATTAAGTAGATATACCCATATCTACTAAAATCATCAGTGAAGGTTATGAAGTAGTCATAATTTCCCCTAGCGGTGATGGTCATCGGTCCACATACATCGGTATGTATAAGTCCCAATAGTTCACTTGCTCGAGTCCCTTTACCACTAAAAGGATTACGAGTCATTTTGCCTAGGAGGCAAGATTCGCATATACCATATGATTGAAAATCAAATGGTTTAATGACATTAGTGGAAACTAATCTTTTGATGCGATTGTCGTTGATATGACCCAATCGGGACAATGCCAAATGTACGATTCATTTGGATCACTTGATTTGAGTTTCTTCGATTGTATATTATAGATGTCTTTACTTGGATTAGAAGTTTCTAGAACATAAATGCCATTAATAGAAGAGCCTCGGCCTATGACCAAGTCATTTCTTGAAATAATACAACAATTGTTTTTAATGGCAAAATTAAAACCCTCTATGTCTAACATAGCAATTGAAATAATGTTCTTAGAAAGAGAAGGTACATAAAAACAATTATGCAAATATAACTCAAATCCATTTGCTAAAACAAGCACATAAGTTCCCATGGATGTGGCCGCTACCCTAGCTCCATTCCCAAGACGGAGATCAACATCGCCCTTGCTCAACGTTTCCACGTTTCTTAGCCCCTGTAAATGATTACAAAGGTGAGAACCGCAACCGGTATCTAATACCCACGTTGTGGTGGAAGTAAAATTTACATCAATAACATAAATTTGAGAAGGAATTTTACCGAGTGGAATAACAAGTCCATCCCTAATATTTCCAAAATATATGGGGCAATTCCTCATCCAATGTCCCATGCCATGACAATAATGGCATTCATCATCAACTTTGGCTCCTTTGGTAGTGCCACTAGCCATCTTGTTTCCATTGTTGAATTTTCTACCTTTCTTTCCCTTCCTTTTAAACCACTTTCCTTTAGTTGAAAGAGCTTGCTTGCTAAGACTCCCACTAGTTCGGCATCCCTTTCTTCCATAGATAAGGATCCCATAGATTTAGCGAGATGGTCTTCCCGAGACACATTCACAAAAGATGTAGTCATAGTAGAAGGTATGGAGGAAGTAATAAAATTAAGGTTTCCATCGGAACTGATCCCAAAATGAAGCTCTCTAATAGTATCGAGATTGTTGTTGGAGCAAATATCGTCAAATAAGTTATGACAAGACTCAATGGTAATAGGTGTTGTTGCATTAGTAGGATCCATTGCGATATATAAGCTACAAACATGGAGGTAAAGGAAATATTAACATTTGCCATTTAATCATACTTGCAAACATTTTAAACAAGTTTTAAACATTTATATAGTGACCTCCACCCAACTATTATAAATGATCCCGAGATCCAAATTCATATTAACTCGGGCACGGTGAGCCGATTTATCCCTTATCAATATAACTCGGTGGATTAACTCTTTAATCGATTCTACTTCTAGAACTCTCGGTCGATAAAATTACTCTAGTATTTATCTTTAGCCCGGAACAAATGCGACTACGGTCACGAATACTTCCGTTGAACTCAATCCAAATTTCGATTTAATAACATTTTACTACCCACTTACCCAACGTAACAAGTTTAGCACCCCGGTGAGCCGAGCCTACTTCCTTATGAAATTGGGATTCATGGTTTCTACTATTTGGTAAGGCTAATTCTCAATTATTATTTAATGAGAGGTCTTGTCAATTTATTATCTATCACTTTTTAAGTGAACTAAAGCGATGAACTACGATAATTTTAATTGACACAGTCGATGACTCGATAAAAAGATATGCATGTGTAGTTATGACGATTTAGCTATGCATGCATACATACAAAACAAATGCAAAGCATAAAGATAAAAATACTAGTATGGCCTTCCTAAAATAGTAAATCAAATAAACTATTTACAAATTCGGAAACCAACTCCTTTGGTCCCTTGAACTTCATATGGCACGCACTTCAAGGTAACACCATCTTTGTCGGACCACCTTCTCGAATGGCACCGTCTTCAAGGAACTCCGGAATAAATAAATTACATAGCTATTCTACTTTATACAAAATAAAACTAAATAAAATAAAAGTGATACGAGATCACATTAATTACAACCGAATCGATATCCCCATTCATTTCGGGAAATACCAATTAAAAACTAAGGCCATACTAAGTACAAATTACATAATTCAAAATTACATAAAATAAAAAATGACAATCATACTAAAAATGCAGCATTAATATATGTATAAAACATGCCATGTTATGTGCCAAATCGCCCTATTTAAGCTAATATCGTATATATGGTCCGGTTTAATGGATTATTGTGACAATTAACTTATTAAAATCACAAAATATTACATAAATCACATCTATGTCCAAGTTAATTATCCTAACCTTTAGTACTCAAAATTTAGTCTTCACTAAACATTTGACAATAATTCAACTTGATATTTTACAATTGCTCTTTAATCACTATTATTCATAATAATAGGGAAATAATTCCCAAAAGTCATAAAAATTCGGAAAAATCAAAATCATAATTTTGTATATTCTGGAAAATTCCCAACATCTCAAAATTTTAATAAAATTTGCCCTTTAAATTATTTTAATTTATTTCACAAATAAATCGTATAAAACATAATTTTAACCCTTTAATTCCAAATTAAACATAAAATTATGCAATAAATCAAAATTAAAATTTTGAATATTTTTAACAAGTTTCTAGAACCTGGAAATGACAAATTTTAAGCCCAAAAGTCGAATTTTTATTTTAATGACTATTAAATTTGCTATTTATCAATTTATATCCCATAAAAATTAATAACCATTAAAATCATACGAAAATTAACATGCAACTTTAGATCTGATGTTCATATCATATATACAATATTGGGAAAAATTTTCATGCCATAAAATTCAATTTAGCTATTTATGTCAAAATAGTCACTATTTATTCGATTTTTACATCTAAAAATCATAAATCATGCAAAATTAAATCATTTGATCTAAAAATTTACATACAGTGTGTAAATATTGCATGTGACAACATACTAAATTTTTATGGGCAGGAAAACACAGTCTAACCTTTTTTTAACATAAATACCTCTACTTAATCGACTTTTAACATGTAAAAATCATAAATCATGCTATACAAAACCATTTTATATAAATTTTACATACAACTTGTAAAATATGCATGTGATGTCGTGTAAACATTTCAAGGTCAGAATCATAGTCTAACTATTTTTAGCATTTTAATTGTCATTTTACTCAATAAAATGTAATAAAAATACTAATAATCATTTTAAAGAGCAATAAATTACCATAAATCATCAAAATGACCTAAAATCAATTTAGGACCAGAAGTTTTAACATGCAAAATTTTCGTGGCATTTATCTTCATAAATCACAAATTTTAGGTTTTATACGTTAACATATTAACTCGGAAAAACAAAACTGATTATGCATGCAACAACTCTTGCTATGATATTAATTAAAAGATTTGTATATCTCTTATTAGACATTTCTCATTACTTTACATTTTAGTTTAGTCATAAAACTAATTAGATCTTATGCATGCATAACAATAAAAACAAAGTAAGAAGAAATCTATCTACTTACAAGGGAGGGCCGAATGGATATACTAATTTGGACACCTTCCAAATTAGTCTTCTTTATGAAAATCCTAATTGCTCCAAGAAAAAAACCCTTAGATCCAATAGTGCGATCTACTCCTCAAGGATTGTACCAAGATAATCACCTTAATACATATACTAATTTGGTTACTAGAAATTAAGTATATGTTCCTTTAAAATGACTAACATAATTATATTACTACTACTAGTAATTGATCTTAATATTAGTGTTTCAATGATGTTTTATTTTCTTTCTCAAAACAATTTTAGAGAGCCTTTTTAAGAGATCTAATTAAAACCATAAGAATGAATTATTTTGTAAATAAGAAAGACAATTCTTATTTAGAGAGGGGAGAGGGGGACGGTTGCCTTGGGGTAGTAAGGCCAATGCATGCTCATGTTTTCTATAAATTGTTCTTCACAAGAAAAGTTATATGAGCATGCCTAACCTTAGCATAATTAAGTTGTCTCAAACAATTAATACAAAAGCACCCAATGTCCCCTACCCATTCAATATTTCGGTCCCCTTACATAAAATGGGTTTCCATTTTAAGTTTGTGTTTTTGTCAATTGTATTATGTGACATATGTGACATGTTACTAGACATGTGACTATGTAATGCATTTTTAACTTATTAAAAAATTATTACATATAAAGTCACATACAATAACACAACTATCAATCCAAGATTACATACACTTAAAATGGGCCATTAAATTATAATTCACAACACCTTGTAATTATAATTATTCATTTTAATTATAATTGTTTCATAAACAATAATAAAGTTTCAATAATAAAACACATTATCAATTTTAAAGGATTAATTAACTTGCATCATTATACAGTTAATTAGTTTATCAATTCAGAGTGTTACCCTACAGGTATGACCTTAAGGGGTCAACTAATCACCACCGACATACGACAGTAATGTCAAACTCTAGTCAGCCAATCATTACCGATTAATGTGGATCAGTTGACAATAAAATATTACTTTTCCTCATGTATTCTTAATATGAGATTTAAAAATTTGATCGCATTATTGTCGATGACACATATTCCAACAGACCAGGCGTCTATAATAGAACTTTAGGGATTCTCTAAATGGTCACTGTCCGGCAAAGTGTCACACACTCTGCCTATGTAATCGACTAGTGATCACGTATGACCACATGGTGTTGAACAACCATCAATCGACTTACAATCTAGTCACTACGAGCCGTCACCTCATTAAGTGACTAGGGACACAATACAATGTTCATCTTGTTCACTTGAATAGTGTCCAACATTGTGTCCACAACTTATTCAGATAAACAAGGTATTAAAAATTTAGTCATACTAAATAAAAGATTCAAAAATGAATGCAAAAACAATGAATGCGATTATCATATATATAATAAGAGATACACTATCCAATTATTACATATCCATAATCTAAAGAAAATCTGGTACTCGTCTCAATCCCATTGCGACGACATGACCATCATGCTTAGCCTTTGATAAAGGCTTGGTTAAAGGATCAGCAATATTATCATCTGTCCCAACCTTACAAATGTCAATTTCCTTCCTTTCCACATAATCTCTAATTACATGGTATTTTCTTTCAATGTGTCTATATTTGTTACTAGACTTCGGCTCTTTGGCTTGAAAAATAGCTCCACTGTTACCACAATATAGAGTATAGGATCTTCGGCGGAATGGACTACTCCTATTCCCTCCATGAATTGCCTAATCCAAACAGCTTCCTTTGCAGCCTCAAACGCTGCAAGGTACTCAGCCTCTGTTGTGAAATCCGCAGTAACACTTTGCTTAAAGCTCTTCCAGCAAACAGCTCCTCCATTTAGCATAAACACATAGCCGGATTGGGATTTCATATCATCCTGATCGGTTTGGAAACTTGCGTCCTTGTAACCTCTTACACGTAACTCAGTTTCTCCTCCAAACACTAAGAACGAATCCTTAGTCCTTCTCAAGTACTTAAGGATGTTCTTTACGGCTATCCAGTGACTCTCACCAAGCTTGGCTTAATAACGACTTGTCATGCTCAAGGCATACGCAACGTTGGGACGAGTGCAAATCATAGCATACATGATAGACCCAACAACGGAAGCATAAGGGACGGTCTTCATGTGTTCAATCTCCATAGGAGTAGAGGGAGACTGTGACTTGCTCAAAGTAATCCCTTGGCCCATAGGTAGAAATCCTCTCTTGGAGTCTTTCATATTGAACCGGTCAAGAACTTTGTTAATGTAAGCTTCTTGACTCAATGCTAGTATCCTTTTGGACCTATCCCTATAGATCCGGATACCCAAGATTGGTTGTGCTTCTCCCAATTCCTTCATCTGGAAGTGTTTTCCTAGCCACTCCTTAACGTAAGTGAGCGATGGAATATCATTCCCGATGAACAATATGTCATCCACATATAGGACAAGGAATGCAACCTTACTCCCATTAAACTTCATGTATAAACACGGTTCTTCCACACTTCTAGTGAAACCGTATTATTTAATAACATGATCAAAGCGATGATTCAAACTCATAGATGCTTGCTTAAGATCATAGATGAACTTCTTAAGCTTACACACCTTATTAGGGTTAGATGTATCCACAAAACCTTCTGGTTGTATCATGTACACCTCTTCTTCTAGAATCCCATTCAAGAAGGCGGTTTTGACATCCATTTGCCAAATCTCATAATCATGAAATGTGGCAACTGCTAAGATTATCCTAATGGACCGAAGCATAGCGACTGGAGCAAAGGTTTCGTCATAGTGTAGACCATGAACTTGGGTGAAACCTTTTGCCACGAATCTATCTTTGTAAACATCTACGTGTTTATCCACGTCGAGCTTAATTTTATATATCCATTTACACTGAAGGGGTCGCACTCCCTCAGGTAAATCCACCAAGTCCCATACTTGGTTCTCGTACATGGAATCCATTTCGGACCGCATGGCTTCTAGCCAAAGCGAGGAGTCGGGACTAGACATGGCCGATTTGTAGGTAATGGGTTCATTACTTTCCAAAATTAACCAAACACCATCCTCTTCGGTGTTACCAAGGTAGCGGTCAGGTGGATTAGAAATCCTACTTGACTTTCTAGGAACAATTACCGTTTCAGAGGAAGAGGGAATGCTATCCTCCACGTTCTCCTCTACCACATACTGGGTTTGTGGCTCTTGAACTTCGTCAAGTTCAAATTTTCTCCCACTGTCTCCTAGAAATAAACTCCTTTTCTAGGAAGACAGCATAACGAGCCACAAACACTTTGTTCTCGTGTTTATTGTAGAAGTAATAGCTACGTGTTTTCCTTGGATATCCTACAAAAAGACATTTGTCAGACCTGGGTGCAAGCTTATTGTCAGACTTGATCTTAACGTACGCTTTGCAACCCTTAATACGCATGAATGACAAATGACGGACTTTCCCTGTCCATATCTCATATGGAGTCTTATCGGCCGCTTTAGTCGGGCTTCGATTTAGGGAAAATATTACAGACAAGAGGGCAAAACCCCAAAACGAATTAGGAAGCTCAGTTAGACTCATCATAGACCGAACCATGTCTAATAAAGTTCGGTTTCTCCTTTCGGCCACACCATTTAATTGTGGTGTGCTAGGAGGATTCCATTGTGATACTATACCACAATCTTTTAGGTGTGAATCAAATTCAGAATTTAGATATTCACCACCACGATCGGATCGTAGGGTCTTAATCTTTTTATCCAATTGGTTCTCTACTTCATTTTGAAACTCTTTGAACTTGTCAAAAGCTTCACTCTTGTTCTTCATTAAGTACACATATGCATATCTACTTAATTCATCAATAAAAGTAATGAAGTAGTGAAAACCTCCTCTAGCGGTGATGGTTAATGGTCCACACACATCCGTATGTATGTGAGCCAAAACCTCACTAGCTCGTGTCCCTTTTCCCGCAAAAGGTGCACGAGTCATCTTGCCTAAAAGGCAGGAGTCGCATATACCATAAGATTCGAAATCAAATGATTTGAGCACTTTTGATGAAGCAAGTCTCTTAATGCGTCTTTCGTTTATGTGGCCTAAACGACAAACCAAAGGTAGGATTCGTTTGGATCACTCGTTTTGAGCTTTTTAGTTTCCACATGATAAACGTCATTCACATCATTCAAAACATAAATGCCTCCAATTGAAATGGCCTTGCCATAAACCACATCATTTAATGAAAAAGTACAACTATTGTCCTTAATCATAAAACAAAAGCCTTCCGCGTCTAACGCGGAAATGGAGATGATGTTCTTGGTTAAAGTTGGTACAAAATAACACTTATTTAAATACAACTCTAGACCACTAGCTAAAGTGAGCACATAGGTCCCCACGGAAACGGCCTCTACTCTAGCTCCATTGCCCATGCGGAGATCTATATCACCTTTTGCTAGTGCTCGCACGTCCCTTAAGCCCGCAAATGATTAAAAATGTGAGAGCCACATCCGGTATCAAGTACCCAAGTGGAAGTGCAAGCATAATTAACGTTTATCACATAGAGAGAGGAAATCATACCCATAGGCGTCACACGCCCTTCCTTGAGATCCTCCAAGTATTTGGGACAACTCCTCCTATAATGCCCCTTCCCATTACAATGGAAACATTCGGCCTCGGAAAATTTGACACCTTTTGCCTTGGGATTGTCATTCACAACGGCTTTCCCTTTTCCCTTGTCTTGTTTCTTTGACGATTTCTTGAATTGGGACTTTTCTTTCCCCTTTCCTTTCTTAGTTCCAAGGGATATGTTCTTTAACTTCATGGTTAGAACATCCCCTTTTTCACTCCCACTAGCTTCTATGTCCCTCTCCGCTTGGGTGAGGAGTGCATGAATTTTATGATAACTCTTATCCATGTCATTCATGTTATAGTTTACCCTAAAGTGGACAAACTTGGTGGGAAGTGAGTGGAGGATACGATCCACCACAAGAGTTCTAGGAATCTTACACCCTAGACGCTCTAGGATGTCGACATATTCGACCATTTTGAGTACATGGGGACCAACCTTTTGGCTCCTCTCAAGCTTAGCTTCAAAGAAGCATGCCGCCGCATCGTATTGATGGACTTTAGGTGTTTGTGAAAATATAGTAATCATACGAGTGAATATCTCGTACGCATTTAAAGAAATGCATGAAAGCTTGAGCTTTGGGGACATCGACCATATCAACACATTCTTGATATCATTCGACATCCTCACATGGTCATCATAGGCGGTCCGCCCGCCGATGAAGCCCTTGGACCGGGCTCGATGGGAGGAGCATCGGTCAAGTAAGTGAGCACGTTGTCGGACAACGCGGCGCGTTTGATGTTGGATTCCCATTCAAGAAAGTTACTACCATCATCTTTTAAGATATATTCGTCCATTACGGACCTTAGCCATGAATCTGCCTAGTGAAGTAGTCGATGGAGTTGAAGAAGTTGCCATTGCGAATTAAAATGCTACAACAAATAAGGAAAAAATTAACATCCATTGTTTTAAAAAATATTACTTGTGAAAACATGTTTAACAAGTTTTAGCATTTATATAATGATCTCCCACTAAATTATATAAATGATTCCAAGACCCAAATATTAAACAAAAATGACCATCGCTTGGGCAAAACATCCCATAATCATGTAAATTCGGTAAGTCAACGGTTGACTAATTCTACCTCTAGAACTCTTGGTTGACGAATTTCCTTAAATTCATCTACTAGCCCCGGAATACAAGACCGTCTTATACCCCGTTGAGTCCAACCAATTTTCGCACGTGATAACCGTTTACCACCCTACTTACCCAAGGTAAAAAGAAAATACTCCGCTTAGGCGAGCGTGACTCTAATGAACAAGGGATTCATAGGTGTTACTAATTGGTAAGGCTAATCTCAATTTTAGTTATGTGAGAGATCTTGTCAATTTAGTCATAAATTCCCTATAAGTGAACTAAGTCGGTGAATGTAAATGACGTGAATTGACAAACGCGAAAATAATGCATGTGAATGGCGATTTTAGCATGCGCGAAAATAAAACAAGCAAGCAAGTAAGCATATGAAAAAATCCTAGTATGGCCACCTAGTTAATAAAAACTAGTCTATTACATTTCGAAAACCAACTCCTTGGTCCCTTGCCTCTTCATACAAAAGTGGCTTCTCCTTGTGGGATTTGGAACACCTTCCAAAAATAGACTCCGTCTCGATGTAATCCGTCTTTTGGAAACGCCGGTAAGAATAACTATTACAATTTAAATTACATAGCTATTCCTATTATACATTAATTAATAAAATAAATAAAACTATTAATTAATTACAAACCGACGATACGAGATCGTATTTAATTACAAACAAATCGCTATTCCCATACATTTCGGGTAATAACGATTAAAATAAATTAGGCCATACTAGGTACAATAAAATAAATACTTTAAATAAATGACAATCATTCATTCAACTTAAATAAATATGCTTAAAATGCTGTAAAATGATGCCAAAATCGCCCTATCTTAACAATCGTAGGTATCCATCTCGGTTTTGTGGATTTAATCGATTTTTAACTTGTAAAAATCAATAATCAACTCTTAAATCTCATTTAAGTTCAAACTAATTGTCCAAACTGTTTTGGACCTCAAAATTAGTCCTCACTAATTTAATGATGAATAATTAGTTTGATTTGATGATATTTTGCTAATTAAATCGATAAAATCACAACTTTTAAGTAATAAATCCAAAATAATTGAAAAATTATCCACAAAATTGAAACAAAAATTTTGAGTATTCTGGAACACTCCCAAGAACACCAAAATGTCAGAAAATAGTCCAAAAAGTTGGATAATATTTTATGAAGAAAAAGATCGATATTTATCGGTTTTTAACCACAAAAACTAATATACATCAAAACAAGGTGAAATCACATTTTAAATTTCACTTTTAACTTTTAAATCATATTTTTTAATGTAAATAAATTTATCATGGGCAGGAACAAAAGTTTCGAATATATGATTAATTTATTTCACTTTTATCGACTTTTATCTCATAAAATCAATAAACATGCAAAACTTCAAACCAACCTTCGAAATTTTACATACAAACTGTATAAAACATGCATGAAACACCATAAACATTTCATGACCCGAATCAACTTTTAACTATTTTTAGTTAACTCTTAACCAAAATACGGCATTTTGATTCGGTTTTCTACCAAAAATCATTAAAAATAGCAAAACAACTTCATAAATCACCAAATTTTACCATAAACCTTTTGAGATCAGTAGGTATGCATGCCCAAAAAATTTCATGCTAAAACCTCTTATAACACAATTTTTGAGTTCTTATAAATTATCTCATAATTTATTAATATGCTTAAGATCAACATACAAATTACAAACCACTTGAAGAATCATAGATCCTAATTAGACTCTCTAATTAAAAACAAATTATCTCATAATATGTTCATTTAGTGATCTATGTAACATGCATGCAAATATCAAAGCATAAAATTAAGATTAAGGAAAAACAATTTCCTTACATTGATATTTATGGTAAAAATGGACACAAACTAGATCACCTATCTAGTTTGTTTTTGAGCTAAAAATAAATGGATGATCCTCCTTGAAAAACCTTCAAAAAGAAAGTCTCCTTCAAGTTGCACCCAAAAACAATACCCAAAATAATTTTACATGTATTAACTAGATACTTATAAAATTTACCCTTGATAATATGTAAATAATATTAACAATCTTAGTAATTATTTTTATATTACTAACTACTTAGTAAATTGATGATTTTATTATTTTAGAGAGAGGAAGACCAAGAAATATATCACATGCAAATGCACAAGTGAAGTAGTGTAAAAATGAACAAAACTTGGTCTATATGGGAAGGGGTGGCCGGGTAGGTGAGAGGGCGAGTGGAGTGTTATTTTCTTATTTTTTGTCAATCTTACATCACATGCAAAAAATGATTATAAGATAACTTATGGAATTATCACAAGTAAAGTGAATGATTGTGTTTATAATCATCCACTACACTCCATTTACACGGTTCAATGTCCCATTTACGGGTCCATTTTTTGTTCTTATATTTGTTGCACAAATACGTGTAAATTTTATTTAAACATTGTATTATATTTAAATGCTTCCAATTAATTTCGTCCAAATCACTCCGTAAATATACGTGTACCACTACACATATTATTACGTACTAATATTAATCACATTAATCAATTAGTACTATTTTAGTGAATTAACAATTAATTAACTAAAACCCGTCTCCCAAAACTTATTATTCAATTATCGCATAATTAAATAATAACTGTCGTGCCTCGAGTTCGCAACTCGAAATCTCTCCAAAAATAATCGACTAACCTTTTAGTGTATAAATCAAGGGACTAAATAAATTGTATCTCATACAATTAATTAGTTATCAATTGGAGTTCATTTCTATAGGTGTGACGGAAAAGGGGTCAGTTGATCACCGTCGTCTCACGATAATAACGTCAAACTCTAGTCAGCCAACCGTTATTGATTTACGTTAATCAACTGAGGAGGATCAAATAATTAAATATCTGATGATATTCCTTTAATGAGATTTATTATGTAAACGCACTATTGTGGAGGACACTAACTCCAACACAATCTATATGGGGCGACCTTTAAGGTGTTTTCAGATCACAAGAGTCTCAAGTACATCTTCACGTAAAAGGAGTTGAGCATGAGACAGAGGAGGTGGATGGAGCTGATTGAGGATTATGGCATGGATATTATATACCATGAAGGGAAAGCTAATGTGGTTGTGGATGCTTTGAGTAGAAAGAGTGTGCATTCTCTTTGCACAACTGTGTCTTTGATGAGGTTGAGAGATGAGGTGGGGGAAGTTAGGGATACATATGATACAGAAGAGGGATGCTATAGGGGATTTGACAGTGGAACCAGATCTTTATGATGATATTCGGAGGAAACAGGTGTTAGATCCCAAGATTTAGGAGTGGAGGGCTGGAGTAGAGAAAGGGACAGTGTCTAGATTCTCTATTCATACAGATGGCAGTGTGAGATTTGATGAGAGATGGTGTGTTCCTAGTGATGAGGAGTTGAAGAAGATAATCAACACAAAGGTTCATTGTACAGCATATTCGGTACATCCAGGTAGGGACAAGCTATATAAGGATTTGAAGAAGACTTTCTGGTGGCTTGGGATGAAGAAATAAACAGCAGAGTTTGTGGCTCGTTGTTTGACATGTCAGAGAATTAAAGGGGAGCAGCGACGACCACAAGGTAAGATTCAGTCTCTTGAGATACCTGAGTGGAAGTGGGAGTCCATTTCTATGGATTTTATCGTTGGTTTGCCGAGGAGTCAGCAGGGTAATAACATGATATGGGTTGTGGTGGATCGTTTGACCAAGTCAGCTCATTTTGTGCCAATGAAAGATACATGGACCAAGATACAGTTAGCTTTGGCTTATAGGAAGCACGTGGTTCGATTGCATGGGGTGCCTAAGGATATAGTGTCCGATAGAGATGCGAGGTTCATATCACGGTTTTGGAAAGAGTTGCAGGAGTCTATGGGAACTACCTTAATGATGAGTATAGCATTTCATCCTGCGACAGATGGCCAGACGGAGAGGACCATCAAGACTTTAGAGGATATGTTGCGAGCTTGTGTTATGGATTTTGGTGGTAGCTGGGAACAGAGGTTGGACTTAATTGAGTTTTCTTATAACAACAGCTATCACACTAGTATTGGCATGGCACCGTTTGAGGCTCTATATGGGAGGAGATATAGGAGTCCAATTTGTTGGGATGATATAGCTGAGGCAGTGGTTTTAGGACCGGAGATGGTACAGGAGATGGTGGAACAGGTTAAGCTGATCAGACAGAAGATGAGAGCGGCCTAGGATCGTCAAAAGAGTTATGCAGATTTACATCGTCGTGACATAGAGTTTCAGGTTGGGGACAAGGTTCTTTTGGAAGTGTCTCTTATGCGTGGGGTCATGAGATTTCGGAAGAGAGGGAAGCTCAGTCAGAAGTTTATAGGACCATATGAAATTTTGGATTGCGTGGGTGAGGTTGCATACCGGTTAGCTTTACCAGCTGCTTTGGATAGGGTGCATAATGTGTTTCATGTGTCTCAGCTGCGGAAGTATGTGAGTGACCCTTCACATGTGTTAGAGGTAGAGAGCATCGAGTTGGACGAGTCCTTGTCTTATCTTGAGGTGCCGAAACAGATTCTTGATCGCAAGGTTAGGAAAACTAGACATGGGGAAACAGTTTTGCTTAAGATCCTTTTGTCTAACCATGAGGTTGAGGAGGCGACTTGGGAGGCGGAGGAGGCTATGAGGGAGCGGTATCCGTCTCTTTTTTATCAGGTATGGGTGGTTATGTGTGGTTATGGAGACGTAACCATGTTTCTTTTAGGGGGGTAGGAGATGATTGCATAGAGTTTTTACAAGTTTTTACATGTCTTATGTTGTTTTGGTATAGTTAGTGGTTGTCTTGAGTCGATTTGGGTGTTGTGTTGGGAATTGTGTTTTGAGTTTTGTTTCGAGTTTTGGTTGTGTTGTTATGTCGGAGTAGTCTTGGTATGTTTGTTTTTGTTTATGGGTTGAACTTCGGGGACGAAGATCTTTTTAAGGAGGGAAGTCTGTAATACTACGGTTTTATGAGTCTTTGGGTACTCGATCGAGTGGGGCTTACTCTGTCGAGTAAGTAGTTTTTGACGCAAAACAGTAGACTGCCTGTAGGGTACTCGATTTAGTAAGTTGGGTACTCGATCGAGTAAGTGAGTTACGGGCTGAGTTTTGACGGGTTTTGTTAATGATGCGGCATTAATATATAATGATGATCGTCACTTTTCTTAGTCTTTTTAACATTCTAAAAACCTACTTGAGAAGAAAGGAGTTACGTAAGTTGCTTTCATCGCATCATTAGCAAATCCCCAAGGCTAGGAGTGTCGGATCATCTTGTTCTTTATATCGTTGCGGTCGTCGTGTCGAGGGTAAGTTCCTTGTACCATTTATGTTGGGTTTCGTTGAGTTTCGTTAAAACCCTAATTGGGTGATTTTGGGGGTTTTGGGTGATTAGTATGCATGTGGTGGTAATGGTATGTATGTTTGTTATAGGAGGAGGTTTCATAGAGGAAATATTCTGATTAGCTGCTAAGACCGTCTGTGGTGTTGCATTTCAGGTAGGGCTTACCTACTCAGTATTAGTTACATGGCTTGTGGTGTTGATATTGGTAATGTTGTTGTTGTTGTTGTTGTTGATTGAATAATTATCGTATTGGATTCTGATTTGGTGATTGTTGGTAGAAGTATTGTATTATCGTATAACTGTCTGTGATCTTCAGGCTGCGTCCTTGGCTGAGTGGAGTCACTTGCGGGAATGGCTTCACGCCCTTAATTCGCCTTCTGTGGAACCCGCCACAAAAGGGATGTGCGCATTAATGGACAAGGGTTTATCGCTCGGATAAGATGAGCGGGGCTTAGGTAGGAACGGCTGCGGTCCCCCACTGGCGGTGAGGAGTACTTGTTGCGACGGGTACTCTGGCAGGACTACACACTTCAGTGTGTAGTCAGATATGTGGAGATAGGTTGGAGTTGTGGTGACTGAGATGTTGGAATTGAGTTGTTTGTGTTGTCGTTTTATTGCAGCTGTTGATTTTGTGTTTTAGTACTGACCCCGTTTAAATGTTTTAAAAACTGTGGTGATCCATTCGGGGGTGGTGAGCAGTTATTGAGCAGGTATGAGACGATGCGTATGGGATAGCTGGGATGAGTCACCACGTTGCAGTTTAGAAGTCTTCCGCTGTGTCAGACATTTTATAGTTTTGATAGTAGACAGTTTTGAGAACCTTGTATTTCGTTTTTACAGTTTTGGAGTTGGTATGTAATCACTTTAAATGTTATTTACTTTTAAGTATGTTTCCTTATTGTCTTTTGATTATCATTGCCTCGGGAAACCGAGATGGTAGCACTTCCATGCCTTAAGTGGTCCTGGTAAGGCACTTGGAGTATGGGGGTGTTACAGTAACCGCCTAAACTTGTATGTAGTTTAATTCAATATTGTTTTATGGTCTATTTGATATACGCTACCTCAGGCAACCGAGATGGTAGCACTTCCATTTGCCAAGGTAGACCTTGGTAAGGCACTTTAGTAGATGTGGGTGTTACATATTGATGTGACCATAATTGGCGCATATTTAACCCCCGAATTACCATTGTTTCCATGCTTTTTAGTGCCTATTTGGGTCATTTCTTATCTTTAGTTCTTTGTTTAGCATATTCTTTGAGATTTTGATCCCTTGGTAGGAAAGGAGTAAGAATCTTGCATTTTCATGGCAAAACGAGGCTAAATTGATCGTATTCAATGACCAAGCATCAAGGAGAGACAAGACTAGAAGGCCTTTGTACATAGCATAGTAGAAGAGCATTGTTGAGAAAGGATCCTTGAGTCCCCAAGGAAATCCCCAAGGAATTCATGAAGGAAAGGGAAGAAAAGAAGAAGAATTGAAGCTGACAGACAATCCGAACGGATTGTATACAATCCGCCCGTCCGTCCAGCCCAATCCGAGCGTCCCTCAAAGGAATCCGCTCGGATTCCCCCTCGCCAATCCGAGCGTCTTGCCCAAGGATCCGCTCGGATTCTCCAGCCCAGATCCGGCCGTCCCGACTCCCATCCGCACGGATTTCGATGCAAAGACGTTTTCATTCTTCAAGCTACGATTAGAGAAGCCCTTCTCTCGAAAAATACCGAGTCTCCTTGCTCAACTTAAAAGTGTAATTACTAGTTTAGCCCTTAGTTAACCCTAATGCATCCTCCCTAATTTTCACTATAAATACCCCATTAGTCTAATTAGAGGAGCATGTTCTTATTATCAATAATTAGTGTAGTTAATATCAATCAAATCTCTCTTCAATATTGTAATCAAGTATTAATCAAGTTTTAATCCAAGTTTTAGTTCTTTAATCTCTCTCTTGTTCTTACTTTATTTTGGGTAATTGAAGATTATTTGGGTTATTATTGGGAGATTGACAACCTCTCAATCTAGGATTCAAGTACTTCTATTATTCTTGCTTTATTATTGGAATCATTAGTAGGTATAATCTCTTAATCCCTTTTTAATTATTGCTAATTACTTTCATTTATTCATCATGTTTCATTATGTTAGTATGATTGACAACCTTTCTAGCATGATCAATATGATAATGAGTGAGTAGTCTCTTAGCTAGGGTTTAATGGGTGATTAGGGGAAACCAACATGGGGAATGATTCATGCTTAAATCAATATACTTTCATATCTTATTTGCTTGCTTGTTTTGATCTTAATACATGCACATGTTATATTTGATGAAATGCTAAGCCTATGAATCCTTGCATTTACTATCATCTTCTATCCTTTCAACTTGACTTGTAAGACATAACCCAACTCGAGTCTTGTTAGACCATGCATGTGTTGAGTAGGAAAGATTAAGTCGACTTGTAGGTGTTGTACAATCTAATCGATTCGGCTCCGGGACCCAAACTTTCCTAGGATTGTAAGATATAACCCAACTCAATCCATCACAACAATAATTGCTTGCTTATAATTTGAGAACATGTTTGTATGATCATATCCCATGAATCCCCTATGAACCCATGACACCCTAGTGCTTTTAATCAATTGTTTACACCCCTTATTTTATTTACCTTGTTAGTTTATTTTCATTGCTATTTTAGTTTAGTAACCTTCTACATCAACCCAAATTGTGACACCCCTTAGACACTACTAGTTACAATAGAATTCTCATTTCAATACCCGTCCCTTGGGATCCGACCTTTACTTGCCTCTTTACTAATTGTAGAGTTGTTTGTGAAGTATAAATTGTGTTTTGTATCGACCATTGACCAACGACCACATATGCTTAATTGTGAACACGAAATGGACCCGATCAAAAATGGCGCCGTTGCCGGGGACGGTGTTTAATTGATTTAAGATTTCTTTTATTGTTTTTAGTTGTGTCTTTTTCACCTTGGGGAAGTAAAACTCCTCAAGGTTCGCTCTAATCGTTTTCAAGTTGTTTGATATTTTGCGAGAATGGATTTCATAGATTGTTTTGTAGAGGACCACTTGAGTATCCCTTACTTCAAGGATCCCATGCAAGCATTAGAGGCCTTAGAAGCAAGTAAGGCTAAAAGCATGTATTGGGAGTTGGAGGTGGATCTCTTTGAGGCCGCTCTAGCTAACAAGGAACTTACTCATGCACAATCCGAGTTGGTGCATAATATTCTAGTAGAAGCATGTCAACCCATAGAGGATGAGCAATCCATCCTAGAGGATATTCTACAAACTCAAGAGCAAGAGGAACCCATCATGGAATTCGAATATGATGAGGTTCATGAAAGTGAAGAAGAGTATGTCATGAGAATGGAATGTTTAATGGAGATGGAGCAAATTCTCAATGAAACTCCAAAGGAGGAAAGTGAGGTACAAACTCCTATTTTGAAACCCCTTCCCCCAAATTTTAAATATGCTTATCTTGATGAATCAAAGACCAAACCCGTAATTGTTAATGATAGACTTGATGATGACCAATTGGGAAAATTGCTTGATGTGTTGAAACAACATGAGAAGGCTATAGGTTATAGTCTAGATGACCTTAAGGGGATAAGTCCCAACTTTTGCATGCATAGGATTCATCTAGAGGACGACCATAGACCTACCATTCAACCCCAAAGAAGATTGAACCCCCACATGCAAGAAGTTGTCAAAGGAGAAGTCATGAAATTACTTGATGCGGGAATCATATATCCCATATCGGATTCTTTGTGGGTTTGCCCCGTCCAAGTGGTACCTAAGAAAGGAGGTACTATGGTAGTGACAAATGAAAAGAATGAATTAATACACACAAGAATGATCACCGGTTGGCGTATGTGCATAGACTACCGTAAATTAAACTCCGCAACAAGGAAAGATCACTTCCCCTTACCATTCATTGACCAAATGCTTGAGAGGTTAGCCTCTAACAAATTCTTTTGTTACCTTGACGGGTATTCGGGATTCTTCCAAATCCCTATACACCCGGATGACCAACATAAGACCACCTTCACATGCCCCTATGGCACTTTTGCATATAGGAGGATGCCTTTTGGATTATGTAATGTCCCCGCTACTTTCCAAAGATGCATGATGAGTGTCTTCTCCGATTACCTAGAGACCATAATGGAAGTTTTTATGGATGATTTTAGTGTTTATGGAAAGGACTTTGACTCTTGCTTGCATAATCTTTCTCTTGTATTGCAAAAATGTGAAGATGTTAGTCTTGTTTTAAATTGGGAAAAGTGTCATTTCATGGTCAATGAAGGAATTGTTTTGGGTCACTTGATTTCGGAAAAAGGCATCGAGGTCGATAAAGCCAAAGTTGAGGTGATAGAGAAACTCCCACCTCCCGTGAATGTTAGAGGGGTGAGAAGTTTTCTCGGTCACGCGGGTTTTTACCGTCGTTTCATAAAAGATTTTTCGAAAATAGCGAAACCCCTCACTCAACTTTTGCTTAAAGATGCCCAATTCCAATTCTTGTGAGTGTGTTGAAGCTTTTAATAGAATCAAAGAAGCATTGATCTCGGCACCAATCATCCAACCCCCAAATTGGGAGTTACCTTTCGAGATTATGTGTGACGCTAGCAACTACGCCGTTGGAGCGGTTCTTGGCCAACGGGTAGGGAGAGCTCTTCATGCCATCTATTACATAAGCAAAACCCTCGACCCTTCTCAAGTGAATTACGATGCAACCGAAAAGGAGCTTCTTGCCATTGTTTATGCTTTGGATAAATTCCGTTCCTACTTGCTTGGATCCAAGGTGATTGTATTTTCGGATCACCGTGCTCTCCGACATCTCTTGATAAAGAAGGAGGCAAAACCAAGATTGTTGAGATGGATTTTGCTTCTTCAAGAATTTGACTTGGAAATAAGAGACAAGAAAGGAGCCGAGAATGTAGTGGCGGATCACTTGTCAAGAATCCGGTTTCATGATGAAAATGGAGAAACCCCGATCAATGACTCATTTCCCGACGATATTTTGATGGCTATTCAAACTTGTGGACAAGGCCCTCGGGAACTGCGTCCGCGGGATCCACACCAGGCATAATCAACTCGAGGTTCTTTCGAATCGAATTAAGACATATTAGAGTCGCCACCAAGTTTTTTGGGAACTTGGAACCGTTCAAGTCAACTTTACACCTTTCATCGAAAAGCATAAAGCCAATCGACTACGAGTGATTAAAGATAAAGACTTGTACCCTATATCACTCGATTTGAATGACTCTCGTAATCCAATGGTATTTAGACGGATCCACAAACCATAGATCTTGAGTAAGGGGTGAGGGTACGTGTTGGGAAGCCCATAAGGACACCCAACCCCGCCCGTCAATAACGGCCTCTACTAAGTCAAGTGTCGGATTTCAAACAAGGTCATAGCTACTGCGATGTATGATATGCAAACGTTGTTTTAACCCTATCATGTGACAACAATTTCTATGTCGTTTTAGATGCAACTAAACTAACTTTGTCAAAGTTGTAATTTAGCATGTGGGTTGATTGATCTAAGCAACATACAAAACAAAGCAAACAAGGCTTAAGGGGGAATGGGGGAGCCGTTGGGATCTACCTATTACAAACCAGGCATTTCATGCCGACACAACGATAAATAAATTACAACTCGATCTAATTACAACTGCTACATACAACTCAAAACACGACACAAAACACACGGCCATTGGGCCTTGAAAACCGTGCACATGAGGGTGGCCCACGGCTCACATGACCCACGGTCCTTGGGTCACTCCTCGTAATGCGTGCTCGCGCTTAATCTCATCGAATTAGACATAGGGCTACGCACCAAAGCATGTATTAGCATAAACCGGGCCATGTTGCTTTAAACAACATGCGGTTTACTACGCTCCTACAAGCATTGGGGAACAACCGTCTAACCAAACAAGACTAAGGTTTTTAGAAAAGGTTTTGACTCAATGAAAGAAAACAAACTTGAAAGATTACAACTCGATAAACAAACTATAAATTACAGGCTACAAAACAAACAAAGAACAAATGATAAACAAGGAACGGAAAACGAAACGAGAAAGGCAAGACACACGGCCAACTCACGGCCCAAACCAACGGCCACCCTCACGGCCAAGACAAGGTCAACCTAGTTCCTAAGTTAGATTCATTGGTTAGATCGAATGATTGCGAAAAGGGATAGGAAACAAGTTAGAAAACGAGTTAAAAACGATGTTGATTGATTGTCGCGCAAGGGTGCATTCTACACGGCCTAAAGGGTCTAATTAGGTCAAATTAAGCTAATTAACTTAACTCATCGAGTGTCAATAAGAAGGTGCTAATCACGCACTCTTATACTAGCGAGAAATTAGGTGAAAGAGGGAGATGCATTCAATTATTTACAGAATCGTCGATTGATTTTATAACTTACGTCGAAGCCACCTATCGTGTCTAATTAGGTTATTAAATTAAATTAAAGTCATCTAAATACGTCATAGGTCAAAAATCAGAGGTTAAACTAACATACAACGGGTCCTAGGGTATGTCGATTTGGCCGAAACAGTAAAGGGGTCGAAAGCGATGAAAGTTAGACAACTCGTTTTATTTATGCCCTACCTTGAACACGAGGATATGTAAATGAGACGGGGGTGTACGACCGACAGAAGTAGCGGTTTCTTTTCCCATCTCAAGTCAACGCGGGTGTTCGTGGTGGTACTTTAACTCATACTCGGGCTAACTAGTTTCATAGTTAATTAAAACAAACGATAAACAAGCGAAAAAACAAACAAAAAAAGACAATAAAAAAGGCATAAAAAAACGAAATAAAAAGAGAAAAGAGAAGGGGATTTGATGCACCCTCAACCTACATGTATCGTTGACACCGTCTTGGGTCGTAATCGATGGTAGATTTTATCTCGAGAGGCCGTCGTCGACGAAGAACAAAGCAAACACGGGTTTTGGAAAGTTTCTGGACAGCGATTTTAAAACAGTGATATCTCCCTCGTTTCACGACGAAAATTCGATTCGAAAGATGTTTTGGAAACTAGAAAGAGAGTAGAACAAGGATCTTAAAGCAACCCCGGCTCGATTTGGGTTAATGGGCACGAAAAACGAGCACAAACAGAACTGGACAGACAAGAAGAAACCGCGAAAACAGAGTGTTATTTCACTCTGTTTTTCGAGGGATTTCGTGTACTCTCAAGGGAAATTTGGCTCGTAATTCTTTGTCTAATATGTAGATGGATGTTATGTGGTTAATTAGGAACAAGAAACCCGAATTTTTATGGAGTTTTGATGGAGGAACGAATGGGTTTTCGAAGAGGACACACAAACAGTTTCAGTTTGTGTGTCGGTTTTGTTTAGGGTTTTTGGAGGATGTTTAGGGTTTGTTTCTGAGGTTTAAAGCTTGTATGTGATGCTTGGATGTATGGAGAACTTAGAGGAATGAATGTATGGTGAAGGGGTGGTATTTATAGGGAGTTAAAATAGGTTAAAAGAGAGGGAGGGCAAATCGGGCTAGCTGAACATAGCTGCTGTCCAGCAGCTTTTGGGGGGGTTTCTAGGGTTCGTTTTTGGGGTTTTCTTGGTGATTAAGCTAGGATAATATGGGTAGGATACTAGGGTATGGGTTAGGGTTAATGGGTACGGGTCTTGGTGGTGTTTGGAGCGGGTTTGGGCTCGAGAATTGGCGGCCAAAACAGGGGCCTGTTGCGGTTTAGTGCGGGCTGCTTGGGGTTGGTTTTGAACGAGAATTTGGGCCATGGTATGGGGGTTCGAACATGGGTGGCTGGGTATTGGTCTAGGTGGGTTAGTGTACTCGAGATTCGTGCCAATTCGCAAAGAAAACGGGCTCAAAAACCGAGCTAAAAACGAGCTCAAAAACAAGTTTTCAAAACGAGTTTTCTTCGCTTTTCAAATCAATTAATAAATTGAAATAAATGACTTTTCAAATCAAATATACTCATAAAATGATTTTTCAAATCAATTATTTATTTTATTTTCAATAAAATAAACTTGGGAAAATAAATTCAAAATAAAATAAAATAAATTGAATTTACCTAAAAACCATAATTTAAATATCATTCAAATTAACAAAATGAACTCACTAAAAAACATTAAATTAAATATCATTTAAAATAATAAAATGAATTCCCTTTAAAAAAAACATTAATTTAAATATCATTTAAATTAATAAAATACTTCATCGACGACGCCCATTCTACCTCGTAAAACGAGCTCCAAATAATGACAATGACAACTAAAGAATACATGTGTCCTATCATCATCGGGTGTTTGTCGGGTTCTCTATAAATTCCAATATCGACGGATACGGGTATCTACAGAGCCCCCACTTTGACCGAGGCTTGAACAAGGCGAAAGTCAAAGTATACCCAGTCCCTTTCGACACGAGGATTCTCACGGTCGTTTATAGTCCATTAGACTTGCGTATATAAGCTCGCCAGCCATAAGAAGAGATCATACCTGAAACTTCGTCGGGGATTAACTCTTTCTTCTGTTGCGTCGAATTATCTTCGTTGGTCATCGACCCATAAGTTGCATAAATGGTGGGTTGAGCCTTATCCTTAGGCGCCTACGTATCCGTTTACGACGGAATCAAACCAGCGTCGTAGTTCGGCAACTGCTGACACATGCCCAAAGTTTATCATCTGCTGGCGTTTGTCCAAAATTCATCATCTGCTGACATTTGCCCAAAATTTATCATCTGCTGGCACTTGTCCGAATGGGACGGGACTTTCCAAGGAGGTCGCCGCCGCTTTCATCATTTGCTTTCAGCTACGGAATTCTTCCATCTCATACTCTTGTATTGAATTGAATTCTTAGTGGATGTCATCCTTTTCATCCTGATAATGGTCTCTGAAGCCAACGGCTTCAGAGCCCCCAGTTTGCAATGGCTCTAAAGTCGAAGACTTTAGAGCCCCCAGTTGAAGCATATCCTACTACATTTGAAACACAAAAACGTACTAGCAATAATCATCACATAAGCACATTTGGATCATCGATCCTAAAATTAGATCATTTGAAAGATTGGGTCATCGACCCGAAAATTGAATTTGAACATTTTGAATAATTGGGTCATCGACCCGAAGTTTGAATTTGACATCACTTGGAATGTTGGGTCATCGACCAGAAATTTGAGTTTGAAAGACTGGGTCGTCGACCCGAAATTTGAACTTGAACATTTTGAATAATTGGGTCATCGACCCGAAGTTTGAATTTGACATCACTTGGAATGTTGGGTCATCGACCAGAAATTTGAGTTTGAAAGACTGGGTCGTCGACCCGAAATTTGAACATGTTGAGAATTTTGAATAATTGGGCTATCGACCCAAATTTTGAATTTGAAATGAATCACTTGGATGTTGGGTCGTCGACCCAAAATTTGATTTTGAACTTTGAGATTTGAACCTTGACTTGAAATGTACCACTACTTGGATCATCTATCCCATAATTCGCAAAAAGTTTTTTTTTTTGAAATTTTGAAATTTTGAAATTTTTTGCAATCAGACCTTGATGGGTGAGCATGATGAAGTTGTTGGGGGTGAGCATGAAACATGACACGGACACTCTGTATGACTTGCAAACAACGTGGGCGTAGCCCGCTACCGTAAAACAAAAAAAAGAAAATAAAACCGTAAGTGTGCACGAGTTTAAATTCAATTATTGACTTGTTGGGGGTAGAAATGTAAATTGGCCATTCCGGCGCCAAAATATGGCAAATGGGAATCACAAGGTCGTCGAACTTGGGATGGAGATATCGTATGGCATGGGCGTGCTCCCGAGGGCACACGGGAATCAAGATCACTTGGCATTGACAAGGTGGATTAAAATCACAGAGCAACAACGTTGGCTTCGCCCGACACTAAACACAGACTGATCTTATGAAAGCACTTAGACATCACACATCACTCTTGTTTGGGAACATTCTGTCACTCTTCTCCTCGCCTCCTTTCTTTTCAGCGAGTTTTCATCATTTCTTGCCACCGCCTTCTTTCTTTTCAGCGGGCTTTTACTATTTTTCTTCCACGCCTTCTTTCTTTTCAGCGGGTTTTTCATATTTTTCTTCCACGCCTTCTTTCTTTTCAGCGGGTTTTTCCTATTTTCTGTTCCCAACACAAACTCACATCTATATGACTCAGCATATTTGCCTAAATTGTTAAATAAAGCTCATTCCGAGACTTGGCATTACTCATCTGAACCTATATCCTTGTCCTAGCTTACATCGAGCGCTAAGACCGAGAAAACTCCTAAGACTGACTCACAGGCGACAGGTGTGTGGAAACGGTTGGGTTCAAAGGTACACTCGGGCTCAGCCTTAGGAGGGAGGCTTGGTCCTCGCTTGAGTGTAAAAGATAGGCTGGGCCCTCGGGAGGAAATGAGGATCCCTCCTAAGAAGCGCGCTAGACAGAACACAACTACCCCTCCCCCACAGGAGCCTCGGTCACGTGACCCAAAAGGCAAAGGGAAAAAGAAGATGTAGGAGCCTTCGACTCCAAATATATTATTTGATACTACTACTTATTATTTGTTGCTAGCTGTTTTCTTTTTTTCTTTTGAAGGATGTAATGGGCATCGCCCGATCTTTAATAAGACTTACTATCTATTAAAAATTCCAGTTTCTGCATAAAATTTCATTTTATTCAAGGAAGGGTCGGTTGTACTCTTTTAAAGAGCTGCCTTCGTATCTGTTATCAACAGAATCAAACCGAGCTCGTAGTTCCACAAAACAAACGCGCTACAATCATCGATTTATAACGCACAAAAAGCAGCGAAGCAAAAGTGCCGCGGCCTAGACTCGCTCACGAGCACTGCAATTCAAAATTTTATTTTGTGACATTGAGAATGAGTTCTACGGATAGTATTTCTTCAGTTGATCCAAATTTGTCGGATTCGCAAAATCATTTCCATCTAGATCTGTCGGTCATTTGCGCTCCCGATAATATTTTCTTTACTGTGTAAGGACCGGCCCAATTCGGCTTGAATTTTCCCCTCGGGTCGATTGGTAATAAAGCGCGCACAGACTTTAGGACTAAGTCCCCATCCTTTATTCCTCGAGGTTTCACCTTTTTGTTAAATGCCCTTTGTATCCTTTTCTGATAGAGTTGAACATGATGTAGTGCATTTAACCGTCGCTCGTCGAGCATGACCAAGGAATCATACGGCTTGCGGCCGATCGGCTTGAGGACCTGACTTTCTAACAGAATCCTTAAAGAAGGTACCTCTAATTCGATAGGTTGAACCGCTTCCATCCCGTATGTCAAATAGAACGGAGTTACTCCGGTGGGCTGTGCGAATAGACGTCTGTATCCCCACAAAGCGAACGGTATCTTCTCCGGCCATTCGCGATAATTGTCGTCATTTTCCGAGAATCACAAAGATTGTCTTGTTAGCGGCTTCTCTTTGCACCATTCGTTTGAGGTCGATACGGTGACGACTTGTGGTGTTTGATTTTATACTTTTCAAGTATTACGGCAGTTTCAGCCTGGAAGTGAGTGCCATGATCGCTAATGAGCTCATGCGGCACCCCATATCTGCAAATGATTTCATTCTGAATGAACTTTGCTACCTGCTTCGCTTGTAGCACTTTGTATGATTTCACTTCTACCCACTTCGTGAAGTAATCGATGGCGACCAGCATGAAACAATGCCCACCTGTTCCAGATGGGTTGACCTTTCCGATAATGTCGATTCCCCATGTTGAGAAAGGCCATGGTGATGTCAGAGTATATAACAGTGACGGTGGCACATGCTGTATGTTTGCGAAGATTTGGCAATTATGGCAATGTTTGACATATTGGCGACAATCTGTCTCCATCGTGGTCCAATAATACCCTAATCTCATGATTTTACGAACCAGCATATGGGCGTTCATGTGTGGGCCACACTCTCCGTCATGGACTTCTTCTATGACTCTTTTCGCAGTTGGTGAGTCTATGCATCGCAGAAGGACATTTTGCGCGGTCTTCTTGTACAATTGTCCGTCATTGGTTCTAACGAACTGAGCGGCTAGCATTCGAATAGCGCGCTTTCCGCAGTTATCCATGTCGGGTGGATACTCTCCTGATTCTTTAAATTTCAGAATAGCATGATACCAAGGTTCGGCCTCGGTTTCTTCTGTGTCTCCGATTGCATTAACATAAGCGGGTGATGATCTTCGTTCGACACATATCGGCATAGTATCCATATGATCAGGTAGGTTGATCAGAGCAGCTAGCTTTGATAGTGCATCCGCAAACTGGTTTTCATCTCTGGGGAGGTGCACGTACTTGACATCGGCGAACAACTTTTCTAGTTCTTCGATTTTTGCTTGGTACGGAGCCAAACTATCACTTCGGGTTTTCCACGTCCCGGCCACTTGATTGATCACTAGTGACGAGTCCCCATGTACTACAAGCTTTTTGATGCCTAACTCGAGAGCACTGTGCAAACCGAGTAGGCATGCTTCATATTCAGCCGCGTTATTAGTGACGTTAAAGTCCAATTTGATCGAGATGGGAACATGTTCACCTTCCGGTGAAATGAGTAGAACTCCTATCCCGTATCCCCTATAGTTCGATGCTCCATCGAAATAGAGGTCCCACGTATCATTGTCTATGTGAACGATATCTTCGTCGGGAAACGACCATGTATCCACAGCCTCAGTTTCTTCTATCGGGTTATCTGCCAGGAAGTCTGGAACCGCCCTTCCCTTTATCACTTTCAGCGGTACATATTTCAGGTCGAACTCGGAAAGCATCAAAGTCCATCTTGACACCCTGCCGTTCAGAACTGGTTTTTCAAACAAGTATTTGATCGGGTCCATCTTCGAGTGGATGCAGACACTATGACTGAGCATGTAGTGCCGTAACTTCTTCGTCGCCCATACTAAAGCCAAACATGTCTTTTCGAGTTGAGTATACTTGATTTCATACTCCAAGAACTTTTTACTAATGTAGTAAATCGCTCTCTCCTCTTTATCGACCGTTTGCGTTTGAAAGATTGCCCCCATTGCGATTCGTGATTTGTAAGATACAACAAAAGTGGTAACCCGGCCGTTGGTGGGCCGAGCACGGGAGGGGAAGACAAATATTTCTTTGATTTTATCGAACGCAGCCTTGACAGGTGATCATCCCATACGACGTGTTCCCCGACCTTCAATTTCTTGAAAATTGGCTCGCATATCATAGTTAGCCTTGCCACGAACCGACTTATATATTGGATTCTTCCAAGGAAACCTCGAATTTCCTTCTCGGTTTTCGGGTGAGGCATTTCCATTATGGCCTTTATTTTCGATGGGTCCACCTCGATGCCACGGTGGCTAACGATGTGACCCAACAGTTTGCCGGATGTGACTCCGAATGCGCATTTTTGTGGATTCAACCTCATGTTATACTTGCGCAATCGTTCGAAGAATTTGCGTAGTGTACCATGGTGGCCATCACGCTCCTTTGACTTGACAATCATGTCGTCGACATAAACCTCGACTTCCTTGTGCATCAAATCATGTAACAATGTTGTCGCGGTCCTCTCCTGTATGTAGCCCTGCGTTTATCAACCCGAAAGGCATTACTGTGTAGCAATAGGTTCCCCATTGCGTTCTGAACGCAGTCTTATGCATATCTTCTTTCGCCATCTTGATCTGATTATAACCGGCGTATCCATCCATAAAGGATAGTAACGCGTGTTTTGCCGTGTTGTCAACCAGGATGTCGATGTGGGGTAATGGGAAATCGTCCTTAGGACTTGCCTTGTTTAAATCCCGGAAGTCAACACAAACCCGAACTTTACCATCTTTCTTAGGCACTGGAACGACGTTAGCCACCCAGTCCGAGTATTCTGACACCTTGATGAACCCAGCTTTGAGTTGCTTGTCGATTTCTTCTTTGACTTTCAAAGACCAATCATGTGCATTTTGCGTAGCTTCGCTTGATCGGCTTATATCCCGGCTTGATTGGGATCCTGTGCTCTGCAATTTCCCTATCAATGCCTGGCATGTCTTTGTAGGACCATGCGAAAACATCTTTGAACTCATGCAACAAATCAATGAACCCCTGTCTTTCGGTGGGACTTAAAGTAGTTCCTATTTTAAGCTCCTGTGGTTCTAAGGTTGTACCTACATTGATGGTTTCGGTATCTTCGATGACCGAGGTTTTCTGTTCGTACTCTTCCAACCCTTTTATCAACTGTAGAGGTGGTTCCATTTCTTCTTCTTCTTCTTCTTCGACCAACTGTTCATCCTCGACCTCAGTCCCAATGTCATTATTAAAACAATCATTTTCAAAGTTTGAATTGCAATGTAAGTAAGACAAGTCGTAACCAAACTGGTTCATATTATTATTGATTTGAAATTGCGCGAAATGCGCTAACATTTGAGCCAACTGGTCAGAGCTCAGTGGCGAGATAGGGGTATTCGGGACAGGCCCCGGAATACCACCATTAGGAAAAGGTGCATAGGAAGGGAAAGCTAGGGGAGGGGTATTTTCAACACCTGACTCCTTAGACTCGATCTTAGGACCTATCTCAGACTCAGACTCCGACTCAGACTCAGACTCGGAATCGGTAACATCATTTGGCTTGAACATCTCTCCTTCTCCCGTTGTCAACTTGAAAAGAAGTCCTTTGTTGTCAGTCCACTTGATTGTTTTCCGCCATCCCGTGTTGGTCCTAAGAGGATCCACATCGGTGATGAGGGTAGATGGGTCGAACCGCTCGCTTCTCAGGATCATGCTTACCAAATCTTCGTTTGGTATTGGTGATTTCTTCTCTTCACCGAAAAGGAGACCCATGGCGTTCTCGTCATTCATTGGATCCGGTTTGGTTTCTATTGGCATCACGGTCAGAACGTCTTCAGGGATGTAGTAGCAGTCTTGGAATACTTCGATTCCCGGGACCATAAGGTTCTTCTTTGGGTCAAAGATGGGTTCGGGGAAGTCCATGCAAGGGAGTTCTTCCCCAGCTTTCACGAAGTGACCATTGAGAGTTAAGTGATACGGTCCCATTTTAATATCTCGATCTTCGATCGTTCTTCCCCTCTTTTCCCGTAGATCTTTCTCAGTGGGCTCATATCCAAGCCCGAAGGTTACTCCTTTGGCTACGGGTGGTTTCAACTCGAAAGCCTCCTCCTTTCTAGGATATAATGAGAAACCGAAGTACTTCCCAGTTTTGAGAATCACCTCGCAGACATGACTTCCCGTATATAGATCCATATTTTCGGAGTTCAGCTCGATCATGTTGACGATCTCGAAACCACATGCGTCATTGGTAGCTTCGACCCTTACTTCAGAAGTAATGTCTCCTCCTGCCACAGTAATTGGCGTGGCGTCAATGGTGACGGTCTTGCCATTGAGTGGGACCTTGATTTTTCGATGCAGCGTTGATGTTACGGCCTTCGCAAAGATGGATCCGGGCCTTCCCAACAATAAGTTGAAGGATGAGCATATGTCAATCACTTGGCAGCTTATTTTCTTTTTCACTTGCCCAGTCTGTACTACTAGATCGACAAGTCCACTCACTCGACGCACAGTGCCATCGAATGCCCGAACTGTCTGCGTAGTGGGGATGAAGTCATTCTTCTCCAAGCCCAGAATGTGCGCCGTTTTCAGAGGGAGTACGTTGACGGCCGATCCGTCGTCAACCAAGGTCATAGGGATATGCTTGTTGAGACACACGGTAGCAATATAGAGGGCCAGGTTATGTCGAGGCCCGAACGGTGGTAGATCTTCGTCGGAGAATGTCACGGCGTTGGTAATCTGAGGCCGATTCTGGGCGATGTGAGTGACCATGTCCGCAGGAGTAGTATTTGACGACACGGTCATGTTCATCAAAGCTTGTAACAAAGCTTGACGATGCTCGAAAGAGCTCAGGATAAGTTGCCAGATAGATACGTCGGCCTTAGTCTTTTGGAGTTGCTTGATGAGGGAAGCCTCGGAGGTCGACCCTTCACCAAGAACTTCAACCACTACCGGCTCCTTTTGAGGTGCCTTACTCGGGGTATCCTTAGCTTTCTCCACACGATATGGGCGTCCGGATCTAGTCAAATGGTTTGACTCTAGGGCATCTTGCCTCACCTTTAAGATTTCTTCTTGGGTGTGAGGAATTGTCGCACCTTTGACGAGGTAAACATCATCCTCATCATCAGCCCAAACGCCATTGATTTCATTGCCGCTTCGGAGTATGTAAGGAGTACAATCGACAACAAAATCCCCGAATGTAATCTCGTTTCTCGAGCTTGGTAGGAATTCGGAGCAATCTACGAATATTCTTCCGACGAAAACCCCTTTTAGACGACATGGGCGGATCAAGTGAGAGTAATCGACACTATCTTCGGTAGAGACAAAGTTAGTGTGGTCGCCAAACGGATTGGTGACGTTGTTGGGCTTTATGGCCGGGATTGGGAGCGTTCCGTTCTCAATCATATCTTAATTTCGTGCTTTAGTCTAAAGCACCTTTCGATATCGTGTCCCTTCCCTTGATGAAAGGCACGAGGCATTTGGTTTATACCATTTGCCTTGTTGATCAGCAGGAGGGTCTGGAGTTGGACCAATGGGCTTCAACTTTCCTTGGGCCATGAGCCTTTGGAGAGCATAGGCGTAAGTGCACCCGATATCGGTGAATACCCTCGGAGTTTGGCGCGGAGGCCTTTTTGACTGTCCATCTAAGAGATTGACAGTTTCAACAAAGTGAGCCGCTGCGGGCGCTTTTGCTTTAGATGACGAAGCCCCTTGGTATCCCTTTGGCTTTTCAAACTTGAAAGAATTCGGACATCGTCCTCTACCTTTATCCCGATCCTTATCAATTCTTTGAAAGAACCAAAATTTTGGTATTTCGAGCATTACGAAAAAGTCGTAAATTCTTCACGAACTTATCTACCATTTCAACTTCATCAGGCTTCTTAGCTAACTTCACGCTTTCAGCGCGCCATCTTGCGAGGAATTCAGTAAAGCCCTCTTTCTCCTTTTGTGTCATAACCTCCAAAGTTCTTATATTGGTTTGAATCTCAACATTGTCGATAGTGCTTACGAACTCCACCGTAATATCTTCGAAAGTGGGGAAGTTCTTGAGGTCAAGATTGTAGAACCACGCCTTCGGGTGTTCTCCCGAGATTGGGCAAAAATTTCGAGAGCATATCAGCAGTACTCCCTTCGATGCTAAGTACCCTTTATAGGCCTTAACATGGTGGATCGGATCTTCGGTGCCCTTGAACTTTGGGATGTCAGTGAGTACCATGTTCGTGGGCAACTTGTCTTGAACTGGGGCATAGGCCCTAGCATTCTCATAGTGGATGTTCTTCCCCTGGGAGAGCTTCAAACGGTCTTCGATGAACTTGAACCGTTTCTCCAGATCAGTCAGTGGTGGAGGGGAATCTTCACCCAGCTTGGATTCGATTGCATCCATTCGGGTCATCATGAGGTTCACGGCCTCAGTAAGCTTGTTAACAGCATCTTCCATTGCTTGACGTCGGGTTTTTGGCGGCCTTTCTACAAGAAAACCCCGCACTGAGTCAATATTTAAAGTAAGAGCCCCTGCACACTTAAGGACTCGACCCCAACTTGACTCAAACAAAGACTCGACTCGAGATTGATTAAACAAGGGTTCGACTCACGGTTTGATTTAGACATCGGTTCACTTTAGACTCGACAAAACGACATGACTCAAACTGTCATAACTCGATTCTAAACTGGACTTGGTGTGACTAAACCCGTGATTGGGCTAACATAGCCCATGGGTTCGTGTGAAACGTCCATAAGGGCCTAGCTTGGACGTTTTTTGTGGACTATCCTAGACCAAAAGGTCGACCAACATGACTCAAAGCCCAAGAGGTGAGTTTGGGTGACCCAACAAGGTCGTGTTCTAGACTCTTGAAACAAACCCGGCCTAACACGGCCATGACCCGGACACGACTCGACGCATTTCATGCTTGGTTGAGGTTCGAGAAACATTTTGGATTGATTTTGAAAACGAATGATCGATTTGAAAAAAAGAGATTTGAAATGGGCAGCATGCCGGCTATAAAAGCTTGTTTTGGGCCGAAATTCTAGCATTCCGCGTTTTGAAAATCATGCTAGGTTTGAAAGTAAGTTGTTCAAAAGTTCGGTTTTGAAAAGGACTTGGAATTTTCGAAAAAAAGGACTCGGGAAAACACATTGCACATTGTCATTCTCATGTTATAAGGATGTATGCTCCTAGACATCTCTAAGTCTCGGCAAGTCTTCTATAAGAAGGTCTATGCCCTCCATCCTTTTGCGGTCTTATAGAGCAAGGTGTCTTAAGGTAAAGTACCTAGAAGATCGTCCCCACCCTCAAGAACCACGCGAGGCGGAGTGGAAGCGAGCAATGTGCAGCTTCCTGGCATAGTGGGACGTCGCCCCCCACGCATCACGAAGAAACGCTGGGACGGCCCGGGAAAGTCCTTAAGGGTTTATGCATGAATCGTAGCACTATGAGTAATGTTTTACTTTCCAACACTTTCTTTTCAAGTTTCACCTCGGAGGAAAAGACCCTAGAAACACAGTGTAACTAGTCCTCTTTTCCCCAACGGAGTCGCCAAACTGTGGACAAGGCCCTCGGGAACTGCGTCCGCGGGATCCACACCAGGCATAATCGACTCGAGGTTCTTTCGAATCGAATTAAGACATATTAGAGTCGCCACCAAGTTTTTTGGGAACTTGGAACCGTTCAAGTCAACTTTACACCTTTCATCGAAAAGCATAAAGCCAATCGACTACGAGTGATTAAAGATAAAGACTTGTACCCTATATCACTCGATTTGAATGACTCTCGTAATCCAATGGTATTTAGACGGATCCACAAACCATAGATCTTGAGTAAGGGGTGAGGGTACGTGTTGGGAAGCCCATAAGGACACCCAACCCCGCCCGTCAATAACGGCCTCTACTAAGTCAAGTGTCGGATTTCAAACAAGGTCATAGCTCTTTGCGATGTATGATATGCAAACGTTGTTTTAACCCTATCATGTGACAACAATTTCTATGTCGTTTTAGATGAAACTAAACTAACTTTGTCAAAGTTGTAATTTAGCATGTGGGTTGATTGATCTAAGCAACATACAAAACAAAGCAAACAAGGCTTAAGGGGGAATGGGGGAGCCGTTGGGATCTACCTATTACAAACCAGGCATTTCATGCCGACACAACGATAAATAAATTACAACTCGATCTAATTACAACTGCTACATACAACTCAAAACACGACACAAAACACACGGCCATTGGGCCTTGAAAACCGTGCACATGAGGGTGGCCCACGGCTCACATGACCCACGGTCCTTGGGTCACTCCTCGTAATGCGTGCTCGCGCTTAATCTCATCGAATTAGACATAGGGCTACGCACCAAAGCATGTATTAGCATAAACCGGGCCATGTTGCTTTAAACAACATGCGGTTTACTACGCTCCTACAAGCATTGGGGAACAACCGTCTAACCAAACAAGACTAAGGTTTTTAGAAAAGGTTTTGACTCAATGAAAGAAAACAAACTTGAAAGATTACAACTCGATAAACAAACTATAAATTACAGGCTACAAAACAAACAAAGAACAAATGATAAACAAGGAACGGAAAACGAAACGAGAAAGGCAAGACACACGGCCAACTCACGGCCCAAACCAACGGCCACCCTCACGGCCAAGACAAGGTCAACCTAGTTCCTAAGTTAGATTCATTGGTTAGATCGAATGATTGCGAAAAGGGATAGGAAACAAGTTAGAAAACGAGTTAAAAACGATGTTGATTGATTGTCGCGCAAGGGTGCATTCTACACGGCCTAAAGGGTCTAATTAGGTCAAATTCGCTAATTAACTTAACTCATCGAGTGTCAATAAGAAGGTGCTAATCACGCACTCTTATACTAGCGAGAAATTAGGTGAAAGAGGGAGATGCATTCAATTATTTAGAGAATCGTCGATTGATTTTATAACTTACGTCGAAGCCACCTATCGTGTCTAATTAGGTTATTAAATTAAATTAAAGTCATCTAAATACGTCATAGGTCAACAATCAGAGGTTAAACTAACATACAACGGGTCCTAGGGTATGTCGATTTGGCCGAAACAGTAAAGGGGTCGAAAGCGATGAAAGTTAGACAACTCGTTTTATTTATGCCCTACCTTGAACACGAGGATATGTAAATGAGACAGGGGTGTACGACCGACAGAAGTAGCGGTTTCTTTTCCCATATCAAGTCAACGCGGGTGTTCGTGGTGGTACTTTAACTCATACTCGGGCTAACTAGTTTCATAGTTAATTAAAACAAACGATAAACAAGCGAAAAAACAAACAAAAAAAGACAATAAAAAAGGCATAAAAAAACGAAATAAAAAGAGAAAAGAGAAGGGGATTTGATGCACCCTCAACCTACATGTATCGTTGACACCGTCTTGGGTCGTAATCGATGGTAGATTTTATCTCGAGAGGCCGTCGTCGACGAAGAACAAAGCAAACACGGGTTTTGGAAAGTTTCTGGACAGCGATTTTAAAACAGTGATATCTCCCTCGTTTCACGACGAAAATTCGATTCGAAAGATGTTTTGGAAACTAGAAAGAGAGGAGAACAAGGATCTTAAAGCAACCCCGGCTCGATTTGGGTTAATGGGCACGAAAAACGAGCACAAACAGAACTGGACAGACAAGAAGAAACTGCAAAAACAGAGTGTTATTTCACTCTGTTTTTCGAGGGATTTCGTGTACTCTTAAGGGCAATTTGGCTCGTAATTCTTTGTCTAATATGTAGATGGATGTTATGTGGTTAATTAGGAACAAGAAACTCGAATTTTTATGGAGTTTTGATGGAGGAACGAATGGGTTTTCGAAGAGGACACACAAACAGTTTCAGTTTGTGTGTCGGTTTTGTTTAGGGTTTTTGGAGGATGTTTAGGGTTTGTTTCTGAGGTTTAAAGCTTGTATGTGATGCTTGGATGTATGGAGAACTTAGAGGAATGAATGTATGGTGAAGGGGTGGTATTTATAGGGAGTTAAAATAGGTTAAAAGAGAGGGAGGGCAAATCGGGCTAGCTGAACATAGCTGCTGTCCAGCAGCTTTTGGGGGGGTTTCTAGGGTTCGTTTTTGGGGTTTTCTTGGTGATTAAGCTAGGATAATATGGGTAGGATACTAGGGTATGGGTTAGGGTTAATGGGTACGGGTCTTGGTGGTGTTTGGAGCGGGTTTGGGCTCGAGAATTGGCGGCCAAAACAGGGGCCTGTTGCGGTTTAGTGCGGGCTGCTTGGGGTTGGTTTTGAACGAGAATTTGGGCCATGGTATGGGGGTTCGAACATGGGTGGCTGGGTATTGGTCTAGGTGGGTTAGTGTACTCGAGATTCGTGCCAATTCGCAAAGAAAACGGGCTCAAAAACCGAGCTAAAAACGAGCTCAAAAACAAGTGTTCAAAACGAGTTTTCTTCGCTTTTCAAATCGATTTTTCAAATCAATTAATAAATTGAAATAAATGACTTTTCAAATCAAATATACTCATAAAATGATTTTTCAAATCAATTATTTATTTTATTTTCAATAAAATAAACTTGGGAAAATAAATTCAAAATAAAATAAAATAAATTGAATTTACCTAAAAACCATAATTTAAATATCATTCAAATTAACAAAATGAACTCACTAAAAAACATTAAATTAAATATCATTTAAAATAATAAAATGAATTCCCTTTAAAAAAACATTAATTTAAATATCATTTAAATTAATAAAATACTTCATCGACGACGCCCATTCTACCTCGTAAAACGAGCTACAAATAATGACAATGACAACTAAAGAATACATGTGTCCTATCATCATCGGGTGTTTGTCGGGTTCTCTATAAATTCCAATATCGACGGATACGGGTATCTACAAAACTCAACTTGAAAGGCACATCACCCCATGGTTTGCCGATTATGCCAATTATATTGTTGGAAAGGTGCTCCCTCCTAACTTGAACCACAACCAAAGGAAGAGATTCCTATTCGAAGTGAAGAGGTACTTTTGGGATGACCCAAACCTCTACAAGGAGTGTAGTGATGGGCTCTACCGGAGATGCATCCCTCAATGGGAAATCCAAGGAATCTTGGAAGGATGTCATTCATCACCCTACGGTGGACACCATGGAGCAAGAAGAACCGTTGTAAAAATTCTCCAATCGGGCTTCTATTGGCCCACAATGTTTCAAGATACAAGAGAATTCATCATTCATTGTGATGCTTGTCAAAGAACGGGAAATATATCTTGGAGAAACGAAATGCCACAAAGGGGCATTCTAGAGGTGGAGATTTTCGATGTTTGGGGAATTGACTAGCAAGGACCCTTTGTGACATCCAATGGGAACAAGTACATCCTTGTGGCCGTAGATTATGTTTCAAAGTGGGTGGAGGCAATTCCCACCCCAAATGATGATGCGAAAACGGTCACCAAGCTTTTCAAGAAGATAATTTTCCCACGATTTGGAGTTCCTACAGCTATCATTAGTGATGGAGGAACACATTTCCATGACAAGAAGCTTGCATCCCTTTTGACCAAATATGGTGTTCAACATCGAACCGGCTTGGGATATCATCCTCAAACAAGCGGTCAAGTGGAAATTTCAAATAGAGAGATCAAACAAATTCTTGAAAAAGTTGTGAACAAGACTCGGAAAGATTGGAGCACAAAGCTTGATGATGCTCTTTGGGCTTATAGAACGGCCTATAAGACTCCCATTGGTGCCTCCCCCTACAAGCTTGTATATGGAAAAGCATGTCATTTGCCAATCGAATAGGAATACAAAGCTTATTGGGCAATCCGAGCACTCAATCTTGATCTCAAATTGAGCGGTCAAAAGAGGATGATCCAAATCCAAGAGTTGGAGGAATTCCGACTACAATCTTATGAGAATGCAAAGATTTACAAAGAAAGAACAAAATTGCTTCATGATAAGAGAATTCGACAAAAGGCCTTGCACAAGGGAGACAAAGTCCTTCTATTCAACTTCCGCTACCGACTCTTTCCGGGAAAATTGAACTCTAGATGGATGGGTCCCTATGTGATAACCGAAGTTGGGAAATATGGAGATTTCGAACTCAAGGCCGAAGATGGAAGCAAGTTCAAGGTAAATGGTCAAAGGTTGAAGCCGTACTATGAAGGAGCATTTGTTGGAGAGGTCGAGGCTACCTACCTCAGGCCTCCTCCCCCTTGAAAGGACCACCTAAGGGAGAGTTTGGTGGAGTCCTCCCTAAACCACCATTTGTAAATATACTAACCCTCTAACTTGTATTTATTATTTAATTGCATTTGTTTAATAGCATAAATTCTTTTCATGAGCGCAAGTGAGGGAGTGTTACTAACAAGTTTTTGAATGAAGGAAGGAGCAAATTCCTAAGTGTGGGGATGCATTGAAAGAAAGAAGAAAAAGTCAAGGCTCGCAGCTAGAATCCGAGCGTCTCTCTGGAAATCCGGGCGTCCTGGCAGAATACGGACGTCCAGGGGAGAAGCCGCACGTCCAATTGTGTTGAGAAATTGAAGGTTTCTGGACTGATGAAGAATCCGAGCGTCTCATGGGAGAAGACGCCCGTCTGTGAGAATCCGGCCGGATTAGTGGAAAGACGCTCGTCTTTTCCCCTGAGCATTTCAAGAAAATTCTCTGTCAAAGAATCCGTCCGTCTTTTCAAGAAGACGCCCGTCCTAACCCTGAAGAATCCGAGCGTCTTATGATCGGGACGCTCGTCTTGAGGCGAGAAAAATTTTGGGATTCTACTCTGTGGCAGAATCCGGGCGTATTGCCCAGAATCCGCCCGTCCCGTGAGAGGAGAATCCGAGCGTCTTAGCTTCGAATCCGCTCGTCTCCCTGCCCGATTTTCGACCCGACTTTTCTCAATTAAATTACACCCCACCACCCATATAATGACACATCACTACTCCTTCCACTTACCCTATAAAAACCACCTCCTTATGACTCCCATACATATCCAAATCACTCTCTTCACCCACAAAATTAAAAATCCCCAATTTTCTAGGGTTTCCAATTCTCAAACAACCTTAGCAAATCTTCAAATCAAAATAACCCAACAAAAGAAGCAAGAATGGCACCAAGGAGATCCTCCTTTAGAAGTGCAAGAAGACCAAGGATGGTGGGAAGTTCCTCTACCTCACATCTCAATACCATTAGAAGAGAGCATGTGGAGATTGTAGACCTCACAAGGCTCGATGATTTCTCGAATGTGGAATTCCTTGATGATGTGCAGCGATTGGTCTTCCATCGACTCTTAAGTAAGAATATTCTTCCCACTAAATTCCTTTGTCATGATACCTTAAGAAAACTTGGAATCTTTCACCAAGTAGAGGCACTCTTTGAGGTTTTTGGTCTTTCGACTCTCTTTCGCATGTATGAGCCAACATATCGGTCCCTTGTGTTAGAATTCTTAAGCTTTTTGAGAATCACAACCTTGAACAAAACTATTTGCATAGAGCTTAGGTTGGAGAATGTCTCTAGAATGATGACCCTTGTCGAGTTTGCCAATGTGTTCGGACTTGATGTTTCGCCTACCCGAACATCAAAGCCCAAAAAGTATAATGTTGCACCATTGTGGAGGGCCATGACGGGCCGGGATTTCATTCTTACCAAAGAGTGTCTTGCTTTTCACATCCAAAACCCGATCTTGAGGCTTACATATAGATTTCTTTCGGGTACTCTTTTTAAGCCCGTGATCCGTGATCCGGCCATTGTCAACCAATTGGACCTTGTATTCATGGAATCATACCTCAACATTCAAGGGAGAGATGAGTATCAATCCAATGCACCTCTAGTTATGCTAGAGAAATGGGCAAAGTTTCGAAATGGGAATGATGATGGAATGAAGCATATAGTGAATGGTGGACTCATAACTAGACTTGCAAAGCACTTCAACCCAAGATTCAATGAGAACAATGAGTACACTCCACTTGCGGGGAACACAAGAATTAATGAAGATCTCCTCATCGTCCAACACCATTGGATAACCCTTGAGGGGGTTGATAAGAGGATAAAGTGGTTGACAAAAGGGAGCGATCCACTTTATCTCCCAATGCATGATCTACCACGGGTCTCCCCAAGAAGAGGAAGCTTGTCCCCAATGCCCTCCTACCTCATCCCAAGTCAAAAAAGGCAAACTCCACCACCACAAAATCCACCACCACAACAACAAGAACAACAAACTCAAAATGAAAAGATAAAAGTGCCTCCTTACCCCTTTCCCTACCAACCATATAACCATCCAAATCCCTTCATCCTCCCCCGTGACGACTTTGTCACGGGAATTTTGCAAGATTTACACTACCGTCAATATGAGACCTCCGTGGATACTTATTATGCTCTTTACCCCCAATACTATGAGATGGCTCAAAAAGGACGGATTAGTGAGGAAGGAGCTTTCCCCTCATGGGCTCAAATGGAATTGCTCTTTCCTAACTCGGAGAAGGCTAATGAAGGAGCGAACGGTCGCAAAGGGGAAGAAAGTGGGGACTCTTGTGGAGGTGATACGGTGAAGCTTGAGAGTGAAGATGAATTCATGGATCCAAGTTTAAGTGATGCTTCAAAGGATACTTGGGATACCGATATTGAAGGAGATGATGCCGATATCTAGAGATTACTTCATCACTAGGTGGAGCGGGCAAGAGGCACCCACCTTAGTTCAAGTGAAGTTTTCTCATCTCTCCTCTTTATCTTTCTTGTTCATGAAAAGAACTTTGTATCTTGTTTCTTTGTATTTTATTTAACTTTGACTATTTGTTGGAGGAGTCCTAGCAACATCAAAGGACTCACACCTCGGTACCATTGAGGTGTTCTTTATTGTTCCCATTTTTGAAAATCCAAAATGACAATCTAGTTTCATGCATAGCATAGTGTGTGCATGAACTATACCCATGCTTTGACATTAGCAATAGTGTCTTATTTGGTTTGGGGAAGTTAATGCATACACAACGGGAGGTAATCTAAATTATCCTCTCCGTCATAACAAAAACCATGCATCATGTAGTATAGCTTAGTGTAGAATTGCATTTAGTATAGAAATCATGCATCATCTTTGCATAATTTCCATCATTTTGGCTATTGAGGACAATGCCCATATTAGTGTGGGGATGGGAATTCTAACACTTAACTTTTATTCAAAAACCATAAAAATTGAAAATTTTCAAAAAATCATAAAAATTTGAAAAAATTGAAAAACCAAAAACAAGTTCATTTCCTTTGTATATATTGTCTTGTATATATTGTGTTTGTTTATCCTTGTTCACTTTGATTGACTACGCCACATCCGAGACATGAGGATATTGAAGACCGCATGGTATGATCTTTCCAATCTCCTTTTTCCTCTTTATGTTAATGACTATGTGGCTTTATTTTGATTGATGCGGTAAAACAATGTGAACTTAGGACTTGCATTTAGTTTATTTGGCATATTAGTTGGTAGAATCATTTGCATTAGGATGTTTATATGTTAGTTGCATCATGGCATGTAGTTTGCATGTTAGAAAAATTTTGCGAAACCGGCTACTTGGGAAGCTTGACAAGTGTATATAGGCCCTAGTAGATGCTTTTTATTCTTAAGACTTTGCTTGTTAGAATACTTGTAAAACACCCTAGGATGTGTCATGCTAGTATCCTTTGACCCATGGTTTAAGGCCTAGTCAAGAGTACCTTGTGGTGTGATAACTCCTTGGCTACCGTTTATTCCAAGGTGACCCTTGAAACCATGCATACATCCATCATTCATCCATGTTCTACCACATTTTTGTCATCAAAGGGAATGGGCACAAAAAGAAATCAATTTGAGTTCAATGAAATGAAAAGTGAAAGAAAGTTTGCAAAAATGCATCAAATGAAAAGAGGAGCAAAAATAGAACTCCTAAAGCTTCAAAAACAAGGCACCCTCGTTACTAATTGGGGTGACTTTGAAAATGTTCAAAAAGAAATGCAAAAAAAGTTGTCAAGTATTGAAAAGCCAAAAATCAAAAAGAAATGGCAAAAAGAAAGTGTTCTCAAATGTCAAATGCCAAATGAAATTGGGGGGAAAAACAAAAATGAAAGCAAACTCCCAAAATGAAACTCAAATATCTATCGATCCCTTTATCCATCGTATCCATTTTTGTGCATGGTAGAGAGGGGACGACCCTTCTTCTTGTCTAGGCAAGAGGGGGAATTCCGCGATCCTCCAGTGTTTCTAACGCCACAGGGAGTCTACTCTTGACAAAAGCATTTAACGATTGAGGACAAAGGTACCCTAGCTTGACACATTTTGGAGGTGATTTATTGGTATCCTTCTAGGCTTAGTAGTTTGAACAAATTGCATCTATGAAGGATTGTGTACCCTTGAATTGCTTCCCTTGTAGATAATTTCCGCCACTTAGATGAGGAAAGTGGCTATTCTTTTGTAGATGCATCCATTATGTGATTTTGTGTGCTTAATGTTTGGATGTGTCGCCATTTTGGCAAGACCCACCTTGCCTTGCAAGAAGGCATCCTACCTCATGGTTGTCTTGTTGTGAGTTGAAGGGGCGGAGTGAGACCCGCTAATTGTCTCATATCGGCTATTATTATTAGGTTAGGTTAGTATTGGTCCTAGTCTTTGTCACCTCTTTACTCGGGACGAGCAAAGGTTCGGTTTGGGGATATTTGATGTGACCATAATTGGCGCATATTTAACCCCCGAATTACCATTGTTTCCATGCTTTTTAGTGCCTATTTGGGTCATTTCTTATCTTTAGTTCTTTGTTTTGCATATTCTTTGAGATTTTGATCCCTTGGTAAGAAAGGAGTAAGAATCTTGCATTTTCATGGCAAAACGAGGCTAAATTGATCGTATTCAATGACCAAGCATCAAGGAGAGACAAGACTAGAAGGCCTTTGTACATAGCATAGTAGAAGAGCATTGTTGAGAAAGGATCCTTGAGTCCCCAAGGAAATCCCCAAGGAATTCATGAAGGAAAGGGAAGAAAAGAATAAGAATTGAAGCTGACAGACAATCCGAACGGATTGTATACAATCCGTCCGTCCGTCCAGCCCAATCCGAGCATCCCTCAAAGGAATCCGCTCGGATTCCCCCTCGCCAATCCGAGCGTCTTGCCCAAGGATCCGCTCGGATTCTCCAGCCCATATCCGGCCGTCCCGACTCCCATCCGCACGGATTTCAGTACAGCACGTTTTCATTCTTCAAGCTACGATTAGAGAAGCCCTTCTCTCAGAAAATACCGGAGTCTCCTTGCTCAACTTAAAAAGTGTAATTACTAGTTTAGCCCTTAGTTAACCCTAATGCATCCTCCCTAATTTTCACTATAAATACCCCATTAGTCTAATTAGAGGAGCATGTTCTTATTATCAATAATTAGTGTAGTTAATATCAATCAAATCTCTCTTCAATATTGTAATCAAGTATTAATCAAGTTTTAATCCAAGTTTTAGTTCTTTAATCTCTCTCTTGTTCTTACTTTATTTTGGGTAATTGAAGATTATTTGGGTTATTATTGGGAGATTGACAACCTCTCAATCTAGGATTCAAGTACTTCTATTATTCTTGCTTTATTATTGGAATCATTAGTAGGTATAATCTCTTAATCCCTTTTTAATTATTGCTAATTACTTTCATTTATTCATCATGTTTCATTATGTTAGTATGATTGACAACCTTTCTAGCATGATCAATATGATAATGAGTGAGTAGTCTCTTAGCTAGGGTTTAATGGGTGATTAGGGAAACCAACATGGGGAATGATTCATGCTTAAATCAATATGCTTTCATATCTTATTTGCTTGCTTGTTTTGATCTTAATACATGCACATGTTATATTTGATGAAATGCTAAGCCTATGAATCCTTGCATTTACTATCATCTTCTATCCTTTCAACTTGACTTGTAAGCCATAACCCAACTCGAGTCTTGTTAGACCATGCATGTGTTGAGTAGGAAAGATTAAGTCGACTTGTAGGTGTTGTACAATCTAATCGATTCGGCTCCGGGACCCAAACTTTCCTAGGATTGTAAGATATAACCCAACTCAATCCATCACAACAATAATTGCTTGCTTATAATTTGAGAACACGTTTGTATGATCATATCCCATGAATCCCCTATGAACCCATGACACCCTAGTGCTTTTAATCAATTGTTTACACCCCTTATTTTATTTACCTTGTTAGTTTATTTTCATTGCTATTTTAGTTTAGTAACCTTCTACATCAACCCAAATTGTGACACCCCTTAGACACTACTAGTTACAATAGAATTCTCATTTCAATACCCGTCCCTTGGGATCCGACCTTTACTTGCCTCTTTACTAATTGTAGAGTTGTTTGTGAAGTATAAATTGTGTTTTGTATCGACCATTGACCAACGACCACATATGCTTAATTGTGAACACGAAATGGCCCCGATCACATATGTTGTCTTAAAGTTAAAATAATCAAATAAGATGGATGACATAAAAACATAATGTTTAGAGATTAGTGAAAAGTTTATCTCATCTATCTCAGTGGTATTGTAATACTCCATGGTAACCGAAGACGCTATTCGGGAGGGGTACCCCCTTGACGAGGTCCGTTGATAACTTAAAATCTGACTAGTACTTAAAGGGATTGACAGTACTACTCATATCAACAAAATGCACTTTCGTTCTGGGTATCCATGCAAAAGATCGAACTCCACAGTTAAGCGTGCTTGGCTGGGAGTAGTATTAGAATGGGTGACCTTCGGGAAGTTTCCCCGATGTGCATGAGTGAGGACAAAATCCACTGGAAAGGACCCTATTGATTTGTAGGCCATGTACACAGCCTAGCGAGTTACTTTGATTAACTGCTCCCGATCTTACGTTTAAGCCGGGGTGCTATAGATATATGTTATTTAACCGATTAATCTTACGACAGATATATATATAATGGATCTTCTCCATTTGTTTCCTCTAATACAACAAAATTAAATCATTACTCATTCTCCAAAACACCAAATAATTAACTGTTAGATCGTTTCGAGATAAAATCTGAGCCATTGTGTAGAAAGGAACAGAGGGAGGAAAAATGAAGATGATCCTAATTGATCTGAATTGGTAAGACACCAACTGTTGATAGAATATTAAACATGAACGCGTGCTTTTGTCTAAGTTTTCAAGTGAAACGTTGATGATGAAATTTGAAACACTAAGGTCTACTCCATTAGATAAACAATACTCGTAGAAAAACGAAATAAAAATAGAAAAGTTACAAATATTACACAATTAAACTACAACATGAAGTACAATAAACACAGTAGAAAGCAATAGTAGCTAGCTAGATTTTACGTAGTAGTACGAAAAATTCTTCTGTTCTCCGGGAGGAATATACTCCTTATATCTAAGCATTTATAATATTTCATTTTCCTGATTGTCTTTAGGTGTAAAAATGACGGTCCTTCCGAAAGACACAAGAATTTTTCATAGTACAAATATTTTAGGACTAATGCGTGCATGGATGACGGAGACACATGAATCACAAACGTTGAACTATTTTTTTTATCATGTCCATCGATTATGAACTTTTACTTTCAATCCATGCTTGACGTGCAAAATCATGGACACATCCGGTTGGATTTTCTGACCTTTAACGAGCTCGAACCGGAAATTATGGATCAATGTGGCTGCAACCATCTTCATTTGGGTCAGACCCGCATCTTTGCCCATGCAGCTTCTCGGACCCTTATAGAAAATCAAGTACTTACTTGATGACTCATGTTTAATCGTACCTCGATCCGAAATTCATCTTTCCGGCTCAAACTCAGAGCAATTATCACCCCATAGCGACTTTATTCTTGCCATCGCGTATAGTGCAATTAGTATCTTCGTCTTTGGGTACACCGAATGCCCAGTAGGTAGAGTGTCCGGTTGGCGGGGTGTTTTGTATTGGAATGGAGCGGGTGGATATAGCCTCATGGATTCAAGAAGCACCGCATGGAGGTAAACCAGGTTACTAGTTTCCTCAGAGTTAAAGAGTCGCCATCCTTTAGCTTTCGCTTCTGAAATTGTATCCTCTATTTCATCCCTTATTTTCTCTTCGACTTTAGGGTGGGTCGTTATTAGCCAGGAGAACCATGTCATGGCTGAGCTGATAGTGTCTCGACCTGCCATAAATTGTTGTATTGTTATGTCTTGAACGAACGCGTCATCGTTAATGTGAGTAATTTGGGTAAGACCGTCTTTCATAACATCTTTCATGAGTAATTCCAAGAAATCAACACTATCGACCTCAACCTCGTCCTCGTTAGTGTTGCATTTATTGGTTAACACATCATGTCGTTTCTTGAACACGATGTTGCTAATGTAATTGTTGATGACTTTATGATCAAGGTGTTAGTCACTAGTCTATGTTCGATGTATATATGTTCCTTGCTTGCTACTCCGTATATATTTTGTGTATCTTATTAGATTTTACTCTCTGATTTGTTTCTTTAGCTTTAGGTTATTTACATTCCCTTCCTCATCATTGTGTTGTAAACTATATATACCTGTATTCATCTTCAATGCAAATCTACAATTCTCATAATTTCTCAATACTCTAATATAAGGTTCAATCTATACTCAGGGCCAATGCGTAACATCAGTTGTAACTTCCATAATAACTCGGGAAAGGCAATGCGGTAAATGATGATGCCTCGTTCGAAATCTGCCATAGCTCCCAAGAAGGGCATCGTTGGCAAGTCAATCGTAAGAGACTTTGGGTCGTGACCGGTCAAGGACTTACATGTAACATCCAAGGCGAACCTTTGGAACACATCTTGCAAGTCCAAGACACGGTCACTGTGTTCGGATGCATGCTTCAGTAGCGGAACCAAAATATGGTTCAAATTAGCATGGGCCGTCTTGATTGAATAATTCAAGAATTTTCGGCTCTTGATAGGGTTATGAATCAGTCGCCTATACTGTATGTAATACTACGGTTTTTTGTGTCTGAGGGTACTCTATCGAGTAGGGCTTACTCTGTCGAGTAAGTTGGATTTTATGCAAAACAGTAGTCTGCTTGTAGGGTATTCGATCGAGTAAGCATGGCACTCGATCGAGTAAGGGTCACTCGATCGAGTAAGTCGCTTAGCGGGTGATTTGCGACGGGTTTGTTAATAATGCGGATTAATATATATTAAGTTCCGTCATCTTCTTTAAACACTTTTACAAAACCTAAATCACAGTCAAGAGAGATTTCAAGTTACGTTGAATCATTCCTTCGCATTATTAGCAAATCCCGGAGCTAGAGGTGTCGGTTTTCATTGTTCTTTATACAGTTGTGATCTTTGCATCGTGGGTAAGTTCTACATATCATTTTTATATCATTGGTTAATGTTGGTTAAAACCTAATTTGGGGATTTGGGGGTTTTGTGATTATGTGGTTACGGTAGTGATATTATGTATGTGTGTATAGGAGGAGGCTTTATTGAGGAGAGATTCTGAGTAGCTGCTTAGATCGTCTGATCTCGTGTTGCTTTCCAGGTAGGGTTTTCCCTACTTAGTATTAGTTACATGATGTGTGTGGTGGTTGTATTGTGATTATTGATTAATTATATTACTGGTGATTGTGACGGTTGTTGGTTTATATTGTTGATTGTTGTTGTATAACTGTTTGTGAGATTCGAGACGCGTCCCTGGCTGAGTGGATTCACTTGCGGGAGTGGCTTCACGCCCTTGGTTTGCCTCCTATGGAACCCGGCACAGGAGGGATGTGCACATTAAGGAAACTTGGGTTTATCGCTCAGTGGTTGATGAGCGGGGATTTGGTGGGTACTGTTGCGGTCTCCCACTGGCGGTGTGGAGTACTTGTTGCGATGGGTACTCTGGTAGGACTACACACTTTAGTGTGTAGTCAGTTGTGTGGATATTGATTATGGAGTTTGGAGGATTGCTGTGTTGTTGAGCTGTTTGTGTACTTGTTTCGTTGTGGCTTGTGTTGTGTAATTAGTACTGACCTCGTTTAAATGTTTTAAAATTTGTGGTGATCCATTCGGGGATGGTGAACAGTTATTGAGCAGGTATGATATGACACATATGGGATAGTTGGGATGAGTCATCACGTGGCTGTTAGAAGAGTCTCCCGCTGTGTCAGACCATGTCTTATAGTTATGACAGTTTTGCTAATAGACCTTTTTGAGTATTTTGTATTTCAGTTAACAGTTTTGGGTTTTGGAACATGTAATCACTTAAACCGTATTTTACCCTTAAATTATGTTTCTTCATTGTCTTATGATTATCATTGTCTCGGGTAACCGAGATGGTGACGTTCTTATACCTAAGTGGTCCTGGTAAGGCACTTGGAGTATGGGGGTGTCATAGGGTGGTATCAGAGCGACGATCCTGAAACCTGTAACCAATGAACCTAATGAACATAGGGAGTCAAATTTAAATGAGCCCGGGGTAGAAGTTGTAAGAGCTCATGCAAAGGCTTGGGAGACGTCCTAAAGTCGCGAACTCGCCCTACAATTTTGAACCGGCCACATGGGGTACGTGTCGGGGTCGTGATGTGTTATTTTCTTGTTTGCATGTTTATATAATAACATGTGGTGAATCGGTGGATGTATGAAAGTGGGGGATAGGAGGTATGGAATAAAGATGATGATTGTGTGATTTGTATGTTGGATAAATGAAGGCATGTTGTCTGTTTTATAATGTGGCGTGTTAGAAATACGGAAGTAAAGATGTTTGTTTGAGTATATAAAGAGTTACGTATATATATATATATATATATATATATATATATATATATATATATATATATATATATATATATATATATATATAGAAATAGGATCTCGTGCGAACCAAATGTTCGGTGCGAACTTACGAACTGACTAAAAGCCCAATCAAAAACCATTCACGCTATTTTTTTTATTAGTGCAACCAGTCTTTCGCTCCACCTCATCCCTGCTCCCTCACATCAACTATCCTCGACACCATATTTTTCTCTCGTCTCTACCCACAACCTCCACCGCCGGCGCCGGAAATCCAGACCACGCCAAAAATCTCCGGCAACGCCGCTAATCCTCCGCTCCTCACCACCGTCCTTCCAAATCGTCACTCCCCTCGTCCCATAACCAACCATCACACACAAGTACACATCCAACTTCATTATTGTCAGAACTCCGGCGTATATGTCTCCAGTAAGCCACCTTAACCCCACCATCCCGTGATTTCATGTTTGTCTTGTTATTTTTTAGATCTGGTATTTTGATCTAGAACCTATTTCGATGATGGGTTTATGTCGAGTAGCCGACGACGCTCACTCGAATCAATTGCCGTCAGATCAGAGGCAGCATGGGTGGAGCTCCAATGTGGTTTCGTGTTCTCTGGAGGTTGTGGTGGTGGTCGCGGCGGCGAAAAAGTGATGTCGGGAAGGAGAAGTTGAGTCTATTGTGTTTATTCTTGTATAAAATGGGTAATTGTTGACAAACCCAATGAACTAAGGAATTCATGTCGTTTGAAAAATCAGCCATGTTTTCAATCAGTAACTCCGGCAACAAAATCAGCCATTTGTTATAGCTCTGATGTTACTCCCTCTGCTGTGTATATTCTCACCTGAACAACACATTTTATTATTCAAATGAGTAGCTGGGAAACGACTATATTGAAGAGCGAGTTGCTGGAAATGGGTTAAGAAGTATTGGACTTACAGCAGGAGATCAAGATTGGGTTCCATAGCATAAGCCGAAAATGACATTTGAATTTATTGATTTTAGCCCGTATTGTTCATGAATGAATGCTTCCTTGGTATCCATTTCGACCTTTGTAGCGCAACCAAAATATCACGTCCATATTCTCGTTTAATTTGTTAGTTACATACCTTTAGCTAGCTAGATACACTCGTTTAAGTTGTTAGTTATATACCTTTAGCTAGCTAGATACACTTATTTAAATTTTTAGATACATAACTTTAGCTACCTAGATACACTCTTTTAACTAGCTAGATAAACTTGTTTAAGTTGCTAGATACATACATTTAACTAGCTAGATACACTCATTTAAGACACTATATACGTACCTTTAACTAAATAGATACACTCGTTTAAGTTACTAGATACACTTCTTTAAATTACTAGATACACTTTTATGTTACTATATGTACCTTTAGATAATTAGATACACTACTTTAATTTATTAGATACATATATTTAATTATCTAGATACATTCTTTTACCTTGTTAGATAAACATATTTGACATGCTAGAATATACAAAAAATATACTATTTTCTTGAGATTGCGCGATACACTACTTTACCTTACTACATACACATCTCTTACATATTAGATACGCTCTTTTAAATTTCTACATTCACTCAATTAATTTATTAGATACACTCTTATCTTACTAGAAAAAATAATTCAAATAAATTAAGGTAATACTAACAAACAAACAAGTACATTGAAAATAACACTACTACAACACATATTCATAAATGTTGTCTAAAAAAACACATATTCATAAATGACCATTTTTAATAGTCATTTCTTAATAACTTGGTTGAACTTTGTTGTGCCACGGGAAAAAGTCATAGCTAGGCCCATGTGTTCACAACTTCGATTCCTGACTCTTGCGAATGAAAAAGCCAAACTTGGGAGGGGTCAACCCATTAAATTGCCTTCAGTACTCCGAAGGAGATTGCCCCAGCTGTCGGTAGGGGATACTCCTGGTCAACACCAAAAAAAAAAAAAAAAAAAAAAAAAACTCCCAAGTTAGTAATTTCTCCATTTTATCATTTTGTCACCTTTGTCTTCAATTTTCCAGCATCTGAGATTGTATAAGCAGTAAGAACATCAACATTTACAACCTTCGCATATATTTCCAGTATCCCACGATCACCACCACCCGCACACTCGACATCACCCGAGCCACCACCACCGCAGATCAAGGACACTCAAGCCCCGACAACACGAATCCCGACTTTTACCCACAACCCACCACCAACAACTGACCACGTAAAAAAACACAAATCGCCTCAAAACGCTCGAAATCGCTAAGGAAAGTAGAAAAGGAATCGTCGATGAAGTGAACGGTCTCAAACACAGGGGATGTCGTCAGAATATGGGTAGGCCGGAGTGCAGATGATAAAGACAAAGAGAAGGTGACGATCAATGGTGATGTCACCGATTTTGTTCGAGGATGAGGTGATACTTGCGCAGTGGTCGGAGTGAAAAACAGGGAGAAGATGGAGAAGGGAGAGTGAGGAACAGGTCGCGGAACAGTAAAGGCGTTGTCGGCGGTGTTATCGAAGGTTTTCCGGCTAAGTCTGGACTCTGACGTCGGCGTTATGAAGGAGTGGGTAGGGTGAAAGATAAAGGGGGATGTGGGGTCATGTGGGATAGTTGAGTGGAGAACAAGCAGTGAAAATGTGGTAAATAGCATAGTGTGATTGATACGCATAATCTTACTTTTGAGTTTTTTGAACTTAGTTCGTACGGTTCGTACTGAACCTTAGTTCGTACCTGACCCCGACCCTATATATATATATACATATACATATATATATATATATACATATATATATATATATATATACATATATATATATATACATATATATATATATACATATATATATATATATATATATATATATATATATATATATACATATATATACATATATTGTTGTTGTCGTTATGTTGGTAGTATAAAAGTTGTATATAAAGTTGGGAAAGAAAGATAAGCATGCGGGTAGTTATACGAGTCTGCATGACTCGATCGAGTGAGAGGCACTCGATCGAGTAGGTGAGAGGCTCGATCGAGTGGGTCTGACTCGATCGAGTAGGTAGTGTTGTGTTTTCTGGGCAGAAGCAGCTTTTTGGGCGCTCGATCGAGTAGGTAGGGGCACTCGATCGAGTGGGGTCAGCTCGATCGAGTGGGTAGTAAGCTCGATCGAGTATGTTTTTGGGAGCTTTCTGATCAGGTTCTGGAGTCGAGGTACTCGATCGAGTGACCGCAACTCAATCGAGTAGGTGTGGGGGCTCGATCGAGTAGGTTATATATAGGTCGTATGCATGTTTTGGGTTATGGTATAAGTGTTTATGTCTACCTTTTCTTATATAGTTATAAGATGCCGCCGAAAAGAACCGATTTGTACGCTAGAGCTGAGAGTATGATGGTTGATGACATAGTGAAGATGTTGGAGCACCAAGATGCTCTTATAGAAGCTTTGAAAAGAGTGAGGAAGGATAAGGATGTTGATCACTCCAAGATCAGCATTCACATAGCTAGGTTCAGTCCTAAAGAGTATAAGGGAACTGGGGCTCCAATTCTGCTGGATAATTGGCACAGAGAGATGGAGAACATTCTTGAGTTAGTTCATTGCCCGAATGAGATAAAAGTAGAACAAGCAGCGTTCTACTTGAGGGAAGAGGGCGGTGAGTGGTGGGATAAGGTTAAGATGAGTGCTATGGAGATGTATATGAAGCAGGGGATACCTGCAATACCTTGGGATGAGTTCAGGAAAGCTATGAGGAATGAGTTTGTGTCGGAACATGTGAGGAGTAAGCTGAGGGAAGAGTTTGATGAATTTAAGATGACATCCGATATGACGGTATCTGATTACTACCGCAAGTTTAATGAGAAGTCCAGATATGCTGAGGGCATGAGGCTGAGTGAGGAGAACTTAGCTTTGAGGTTTGAGAAGAGGTTGACCCCCAAGATTATGGAGAAGCTACCGGTGGGAGTCCTTACAGATGTGAAGGAAGTCTATGAGTGAGCTGGAGGGCTGAGAGGTTGGTTGAGATGACCAGCGAGAGGGGTGCTGAGAAGAGGAAAGATGAGAGCGAGGGTGGTAGTCAATCCAGTTACAAGAAGAGTAACCATCATCAGGTGAGAGCATATTCGTCGGGCTCGGGGTTTAGTGATGGGGATTCATACGGGCGTGGTCGTGGTAGTGGTGGTGGTGGTAGTTGCGGTATGACCTGTTATAACTGTGGCGGTGTAGGCCACAAGAGACATGAGTGCACCCGTGCGATGAGTGGGGGTTTCCAGAGACCGTCACAGGGGAGTTTCTCACAGGGTCCTTCACAGAGTTATGCTAGTAATAGGCCGGCTGGGTCATGGAACAACAGGGGAGGTCAGAGCACTAAAGGTGGGGCTAACCGCAATGGCGGTAATTCTTATCAGAAATCGGCTACAAACACCAACAACAACCAGGGGTCGGGTACTAAACCGACTACCTCAGCTAGTATCTTGTCCGGGAGGTGGACAAGAAGACCGATGTGGCAAGTCAAGTTTATGATAGAGAAGAAAGCAGCTGAGGATGATGCTCATGTTATCACCGGTACATTTCTTGTTAATGGTGTTTTTACCTTTGTTTTTTTTTTTATTCGGGAGCGTCACAGTCGTTTGTATCATCGAGTCATGTTAAAAGGTTGGGTTTGAGTGAGTATGAGTCTGTAAGAGATGAAGTTTTTATAGCTTCGGGGGAGTCTGTATCTTGTGGGAGGTTGTATAGAGGTGTCTCCATGATAGTTGGGCAAGTTGATCTACCTGTAGACTTGTCGGAGTTTCCTTTAGATGGTTTTGAGATGATAGTCGGGATGGATTGGGTTGGAAAGTACAAGGCTAAGATGGATTGTCATCAGAAGAGCGTTTCTTTGAGAGGTCCTAAAGGGATTAGTGAGTCTTATCGTTGGTTTGTGGTCAAACCCAAAGTTAAGTTGATTGCAACAGTGACCTTGAAGTCCTATCTGAGAAAGGGGTGCCGTTGATCTTGTGCCATGTGAGGGATCATAGAGTGGAGAGTCCGACAGTTGAGCAGATACCAGTGGTGGGAGAGTTTCCAGATGTCTTTTCGCAGGAGATTTCGGGGTTACCACCGAAGAGGGAGATAGATTTCAGTGTTGAGCTGAAACCGGGGACGGGGCCAATCTCTAAGGCACCGTATCGTATGGGTCCAAAGGAATTGGAGGAGTTAAGGAAGCAGTTGGATGATTTGATTGAGAGGGGATACATTAGACCTAGTGTATCACCGTGGGGAGCACCAGTTTTGTTTATGAAGAAGAAAGATGGGAGCCTGAGGTTGTGCACCGACTATAGAGAGCTGAACAGAGTGACAGTGAAGAACAAGTATCCTTTGCCAAGGATAGATGATTTGTTTGATCAGTTGAGTGGTGCATCAGTCTTTTCTAAGATTGATTTGAGGTCGGGTTACCATCAGGTTAAGATTAGGGAAGAGGACATACCAAAGACAGCTTTCACGTCGAGGTATGGTCATTATGAGTATGTGGTGATGCCGTTTGGGTTATCTAATGCACCTGCTGTGTTTATGGATTTGATGAATCGAGTCCTCAGTCAGTTCTTAGATAAGTTTGTGGTGGTTTTCATAGATGACATCTTAGTCTTTTCTAAGACTAAAGAGGAGCATGAGGAGCATTTGAAGACTGTGTTGCAGACCTTGCGAGATCATCGATTGTATGCCAAGTTGTCCAAGTGTGAGTTCTGGTTGGAAGAGGTTGATTTTCTGGGGCATGTGATTTCAAAGAAAGGGGTAGCTGTGGATCCTGCAAAGATTGAAGCAGCTACCAAGTGGGAAACACCAAGGAATGTGGTAGAGATCAGGAGTTTCTTGGGTTTAGCAGGGTATTATCGACGGTTCGTGAAAGATTTCTCCAAGATAGCTAGACCTATGACAACTTTGATGAGGAAAGAGAACAGGTTTCGTTGGGATGACAGTTATGAGACGACGTTCCAGACACTAAAGGAGCATTTGACCACAGCTCCAATCTTAGCATTGCCTGAAGGGAGTGAGAACTTTGAGGTGTATACAGATGCTTCAAAGAATGGGTTGGGTTGTGTGTTGATGCAGAATGGGAAAGTGATTGCATATGCTTCTAGGCAATTGAAGCCTTATGAGGAGAACTACCTTACACATGATCTAGAGTTGGGTGCAGTTGTGTTTGCTCTTAAAATTTGGAGACATTACCTATATGGGGCGACCTTTAAGGTATTTTCAGATCACAAGAGTCTCAAGTACATCTTCACTCAAAAGGAGTTGAACATGAGACAGAAGAGGTGGATGGAGTTGATTGGTGATTATGACATGGACATCATCTACCATGAGGGGAAAGCCAATGTGGTTGCAGATGCTTTGAGCAGGAAGAGTGTGCATTCTTTATGCACAACTATATCTTTGATGAGATTGAGAGATGAGGTGGCGAAGTTTGGGATACATATGATCCAGAAAGGGGATGCTATGGGGGATTTGACAGTGGAGCCAGACCTTTATGATGATATTCACAGTAAACAAGCGTTGGATCCCAAGATTGTGGAGTGGAGAGCTGGAGTAGAGAAGGGGACAATGTCTAGATTCTCTATTCATACAGATGGTAGTGTGAGATTTGATAGGAGGTGGTGTGTTCCTAATGATGAGTTGAAAAAGATGATCATGACAGAGGCTCATTGCACACCATACTCGGTACATTCAGGCGGTGACAAGCTATACAAAGATTTGAAGAAGACTTTCTGGTGGCCTGGGATGAAGAAAGACACAGCTGAGTTCGTGGCTCGTTGTTTGACATGTCATATAGTGAAAGGGGAGCAGCGGCGACCACAAGGTAAGATTCAGTCTCTTGAGGTACCTGAGTGGAAATGGGAGTCCATTTCTATGGATTTTATCGTGGGTTTACCGAAGAGTCAACAGGGTAACAACATGAAATGGGTTATAGTGGATCGACTGACCAAGTCAGCTCATTTTGTGCCAATGAAAGATACATGGACTAAGAAAGACACAGTTAGCTATGTCTTATCGGAAAAACATGGTTCGACTGCATCGGGTGCCTAAGGACATAGTATCTGATAGAGATTCGAGATTCATTTCATGGTTTTGGAAAGAGTTGCAGGAGTCTTTGGAAACTACCTTAAAGATGAGTACAGCATTTCATCCTGCGATAGATGGCCAGAATGAGAGGACCATCAAGACTCTAGAGGATATGTTGTGAGCTTGTGTTATGGATTTTGGTGGTAGCTGGGAGCAGAGGTTGGATTTGATTGAGTTTTCTTACAACAACAGCTATCACACTAGTATTAGCATGGCACCATTTGAGGCTTTATATGGGAGGAGATGTAGGAGTCCGATTTGTTGGGACGATAGTGATGAGGCAGTGGTTTTGGGACCAGAGATGGTACATGAGATGATGGAACAGATTAAGCTTATCAGACAGAGGATGAGAGCGGGCCAGGATCGACAAAAGAGCTATGCAGATCTACATCGCCGGGATATAGAGTTTCAGGTTGGGGACAAGGTTCTTTTGAAAGTATCTCCTACGCGTGGTGTCATGAGGTTTGGTAAGAAAGGGAAGTTGAGCCAGAAGTTCATAGGACCGTATGAGATCTTAGATCGTGTGGGTGAGGTTGCTTATCGGTTGGCTTTACCGTCTGCTTTGGATAGAGTGCATAATGTGTTTCATGTGTCTCAGCTGCGGAAGTATGTTAGTGATCCGTCACATGTGTTAGAGGTAGAGAACATAGAGCTGGATGAGTCCTTGTCTTATCTTGAAGTGCCTAAGCAGATTCTTGATCGAAAGGTTAGGAAAACTAGACATGGTGAGACAGTGTTGCTTAAGGTTCTTTGGTCTAACCATGAGGTCAAGGAGGCTACATGAGAGGCGGAAGAGGCTATGAGAGAGCGGTACCCGTCTCTTTTTGATCAGGTATGTATGGTTACGGGGACGTAACCTTGTTTCTTTTAGGGGGGTAGGAGATGGTCGCATAGAGTTTTTACATGTTTTTATGTTGGTTTTGATATAGTTAGTAGTTGTTTTGAGTCGGGTTGAGTTGGTTTGGGAAGTATGTTTTGGAGTTTTATGTTGAGTTTTGTTTGTGTTGTTGTGTCGGGAGGATGTTAGTGTGCTTTTGTTTTGGTTGTGGTTTGAACTTCGGGGACGAAGTTCTCTTTATGGAGGGAAGACTGTAATACTACGGTTTTATGTGTCTCAGGGTACTCTATCGAGTAGGGCTTACTTTGTCGATTAAGTTGAATTTTATGCAAAACAGTAGTCTGCCTGTAGGGTACTCGATCGAGTAAGCTTGGCACTCGATAGAGTAAGGGTCACTCGATCGAGTAAGTGACTTCCTCGATCGAGTAAGTCGGTTAGTGGGTGATTTGCGGCGGGTTTGTTAATAATGCGGATTAATATATATTAAGTTTCGTCATCTTGTTTAAACACTTTTACAAAACCTAAATCACAGTCAAGAGAGATTTCAAGTTACGTTGAATCATTCCTTCGCATTATTAGCAAATCCTGGAGCTAGAGGTGTCGGTTTTCATTGTTCTTTATATCGTTGTGATCCTTGTGTCGTGGGTAAGTTCTACATATCATTTTTATATCATTTGGTTAATGTTTGTTAAACCCTAATTTGGGGATTTGGGGGTTTTGTGATTATGTGGTTACGGCAGTGATAATATGTATGTGTGTATAGGAGGAGACTTTGTTGAGGAGAGATTATGAGTAGCTGCTTAAATCGTCTGATCTCGTGTTGCTTTTCAGGTAGGGTTTTCCCTACTCAGTATTAGTTACATGATGTGTGTGGTGGTTGTATTGTGATTATTGATTAATTATATTGCTGGTGATTGTGACGGTTGTTGGTTTATATTGTTGATTGTTGTTGTATAACTGTCCGTGATATTCGGGGCACGTCCCTGGTTGAGTAGAGTCACTTGCGGGAGTGGCTTCACGTCCTTGGTTCGCCTTCTGTGGAACCCGCCACAGGAGGGATGTGCACATTAAGGAAACTTGGGTTTATCGCTCACTGGTTGATAAGCGAGGATTTGGTGGGTACAGCTTCGGTCCCCCACTGGCGATGTGGAGGACTTGTTGCGATGGGTACTCTGGCAGGACTACACACTTTAGTGTGTAATCAGTTGTGTGGAGATTGATTATGGAGTTTGGAGGATTGCTGTGTTGTTGAGCTGTTTGTGTACTTGTTTCGTTGTGGCTTGTGTTGTGTAATTAGTACTGACCCCATTTAAATGTTTTAAAAACTGTGGTGATCCATTCGGGGATGGTGAGCTGTTATTGAGCAGGTATGATATGACACATATGTGATAGCTGGGATGAGTCATCATGTGGCTGTTAGAAGAGTGTTCCGCTGTGTCAGACGATGTCTTATAGTTATGACAGTTTTGCTAGTAGTCGTTTTTGAGTACTTTGTATTTCAGTTAACAGTTTTGGGTTTTGGAACATGTAATCACTTAAACCGTATTTTACCTTTAAATTATGTTTCTTAATTGTCTTATGATTATCATTGCCTCGGGTAACCGAGATGGTGACGTTCTTATACCTAAGTGGTCCTGGTAAGGCACTTGGAGTATGAGGGTGTCACACTGCTTCCAGTCGTCGTCGTCACTGTTGAACAAGGCGTACCCCATAACGCCAAATGCCTTGCGATAGTCATCCCCTTTCGGGTAATTTGAGAAATTAGTTGTAGCTATGTAGTGGACGTTAGCCGGATCCGACGTGGCGAGAAAGTCACTGGCTCCGAACCACCTCCCACTACGAAAGTAGGTCCCGTTACTGCGTCGCAACTCGCAAGAAGCCTAACGATGTATCGTGAAATCGATAAACGTTAAGTAAAATCCATGGCAGCGAATCAGCCATGTATGTCAAATAAAATGACATTGTTTTCCTGTTGACCTAGTATGTGAAGAGTACATAAACAAAAGAGTAAATTATAAATAACTCCGTTATATAATTGACTTTTTTGAAATAACTCCCTTTTATAATTTTTCATTCAAATAACTCCGTTTTAAAACATGTTTTTATACAAATCAATGCCCCTTCACCGAAATGAGACTTATTTTTGAATTTTCTGGCCAAAAATTCGTTATTTCCTTCTTATTTCACTTATATAAGATGTTAAATTACTATTATATCCGTTTACTCACTATGTTGTTCTTTAAAATAAAACAAAACGACGAATGTATGCTTGATTCTTCTTCGTTCATAGTGCATAATTTTAGTATTATATTTAAGAAAGAGTTGGAATTGGTCACATGTTATGAAAACAGAGTAGCGATGTAGGGATTACGTTATAAGGAAGGTAAATCGATCAAATTATAACAAATAAATCTAGTTCCGGTGAATAGGCATTGATTTGTTGAAAAACAAGTTTTATAAAGGAGTTATTTGGATTAAAAATTATAAAAGAGAGTTATTTCAAAAAAGATGATTATATAAGGGAGTTATTTATAATTTACCCTAAACAAAAATCAAAATTAAGAAAATTTCTGGAATTCCAGGAAAATCCATGACATGACATTCAATATAAGATGAAATGATATAATCTATATAAAATAATAAAACAACAACCATAACATATTTTTTTTCCCTCCAAAACCTCACTCCACATTTTTAACATAGATTTTAGGATTCCTTAAAAATAGGCCCACTAACTAAATAACCCAATATATAAAATTTATTTTGTTAACATAAAATTTGCACCACTATATTTTATTGTTGTTTTTACTAACTTCTCTATATTTTAAGGTCTCCATAATATCATAATTAGTTTTAGAATTTTGTGGTTTTTTTAAATAATTTTCATATCCTATATAGTATATAAGCATCATATTTTTACTCGATTAGACAATATTATTTAATCATGCAATTTAGATAATTGTTAGTCTCAAAATCATTTCTTTTACGTTTTTAAACCGGTGTGAATATCTATTTGTTAAAGTGGTCAGTCATGTTGAAGTGTTCATAACTTTCAATCTAACTATCTATACTAATTAATAATACAATAACAATTGCCATAGTATCTTGATTAATTTTATTTTACTATGAACTTAATAGGAATAATTATAATAGTTGGGCTTCAACCATCACCTTAAGGTTTTGGTTGAGATGGTTCATCTATCATGGTATCTGAGCCAGTGTGATCAAAGGTCACGGGTTCGAATCCTAATAACTCCTCAAAACTTACGAAGTGGAATTTCAGCACACGGTACGGGGGAGCCTGTGCACTAACCACTCTTCAAGCCCAATGAACATTTGAGTGAGGGAGCGTAATATAAATAATTATAATAGTTGGGCTTCAACCATCACCTTAAAGTTTTGGTTGAGATGATTCATCTATCAGTTTTGTTGCCGATCTTCGATTATAATGTCTTTAGAGAAGGTCTCATAATAAATTTATTATGAGCTTATTTTACAATTATAATACAAACAGTACCACGGGCAATAAAACAGATGAAAACATGGTTAAAAATAAAATGAGTACACTTATTATAAGAATATATACAAAGTTAAAGAGTCGTTTCAAGTCATGATTAACAATATAATTATATAATGGTCATGAAAACGATAAATGATTACAATGTTATATCAATAACTTCTTTAGAGACTATCTCCGATTTCCCTCAAAAATTTTTATTAGTTAATGCAATTTATACGAATGAAATTTGATTATGAGTAGGTTGACATTGTTTAAACATTAATAAAGGATTAAAGGGTATGCATTAAAGAGTTTTGATTGGATGTATATTTAACGTTAGCGAACATGAATAAGGGGTTTACATTCTAGAGTGTCCATGGCCTAATTCTCAATTACAAATTATACTATGACATGATACCCTAATATGGTGAGACCACATAAAAATGAGCATTTTATGGTAAAAATTTAGCTTTTGATATTAAAAGTTATCACTATATATTTTGTTACTAACAGTGACTACTTAAAAGAAAAAAACAATCAGTTTTACACATAATGTTCACTATTTCTTATAAATTGGTCACTTTTACCAGTCTATATTCTACTTACATTGATAAAAGTGATCAATTTCTTATTTCTTATTTCTTATAAATAATAAAACACAACCCATAAATATATTTTTTAATTTCCCGCCTAAATACTCACCTCATACTAGGCACAATTTTACCAAAATTCATTAGCCCACTAATCAAATGGCCCACAATGATCACCAAATTTATATCTACTAACTCATACACGACTAATATTGAATGAAATGAGCCCACCATGTTAACAAAAATGAACCTCAAATTGATGTTTAAATTGATTTTGTACCAATTTCTAGCAGTCAAATATTGAATACCTTGAAAATAAAAAATAAAATTAACTTAGTTTATGACTTTTGAATATGTACATCAAAAGATATGAGACTCGAATAATGTTATGGGACATAGAGACCAAATATTTTTCGCGACTAACGGGTCGTAAAGTAATTTCAAAAGCTCAGAGAGGTTTTAGTATGATTATTTACATATATTGATTAGTATATCAAATAGAAAATAATTTATAGAGATATCATAATGTGTAATTCATAAGCGTTCTTTCCTTTTACGCCAAGTTTTTAAGTGTATACGTTAACTGATATTGTTTTGACTTAATTCGTAATTCTACTTTTTATTTTGTCCTCATTTCAATTTTAATTTTTGTGCAAACATTTCAAAACTTATCCTATATGGTAAAATTTGCCGATATTTGAAATTATTAACATGCTTTAACATAGGTGGAAACATGTCGGCATATGCATGCTCTAATCAAAGATATGAGATACGACGGGTGTAAACATAATATACAACAAGAGTGTAACTATGTTTTTACAATTAATACTCTCTTAATACTAATGTTATTTTAAAAAAAAAAAAAAAAAAACTAATACTAAAATTTAAATATGTAGATTATACTGTTATAGAAGTATTGTATTTGTAATTGTAATTGTCAAGTATATAATTTCCATGTAACATATGGGAAATTCATTACCTCAAATAAGAAACCAAAACAATGTTGTAAATCTAAGAATTTACGAAAATTTTTAAATACACAATCTGTACACGCCCGTGCAACTTTGCACGGGTCCTAAACTAGTGTTGAGTATATTGCATTGGAAGAAGTCGTCTATAATGATTAAGGATAATTGATGTAATGAAATTGGATTTGGAATACCAATATGTATCATAGGTAACCTCTATTTAAACGGTTTGAGTTAAGTAAAGAAGAAGGACCTCAAATATGATAAAAAGGAGAAATAAGGACCTGAACTATTTTTAGGAAGCTTTAAGGACCTCAACTACCTTATTCCGTTAACTACCAATCTTGAGCCGTTATATCCACGTTCCGCATCTAATACACTATACAAAATCAAAATTAAATTGCCTAACCACACTCTCTCTCTCTTATTTAGTCCACTACCTCAAGCCCTCATTGAACAGCTACCATAAGTTAATGTTGTTGAAATTTATTTTGTCAATTTTAATGATGTTGCGTTTAGATTATCAATTTGCTCCGACGATCGTCTTTAGCAAGACTAACTACATTCATTAAGCCTAATTACGTACGTATATACTCCCTTCCGACACGGTCATTTATTTCACCTTTACTTTTGACACAAAAGACCGAGCAAAGAGAAAAGAGTCAATTATTAGATTATAAGTGGAATAAATTGAGTGTGGAAGATTTAATTGTCCATCAAATATATTTCTAAAATAGAAAGATAATAAATGAATAAGATACCCAAAAATGGAAAAAAAAAATTGAACTGTTAGAATTTATACTTAGTGTACAGTATTTAAACATTTGACAACAGTGAATAACGGAAAGTAGAAAAGTGCTTGTGGCCTAGTGGTGATTCCAGGCTCCCTCAAAGCGTGGAAAATTCTGCGAATTGCGAGGTCCTGGGTTCAAATCCCACTGTGGGGAACGCATGCGGTTATTTCGGCCTTCGAGGGGAAACCCCGTTGAATAAGTGGACCACTGGGCTTGCCGGTGTGCGGGTGTCGAGGGGTTTGCTCGCTCCTTGGATCACCGGTCGGCCTTCGTGGGGCAACCCCGATGAAGGCTTTGGTTTGAGTAGGCTGGAGAGGATTCTCCCTTTGCTTGCAAAAAAAAAAAAAAAATAACGGAAAGTAGAAATGTTAACGGCATAAATCACTTGGGGTCCTTAAAACCTCGCAATTATGTTTGAGGTCCTCGTTGCAATGTTTTACCATATTTCTGGTCCTTCCAATATGCTTTACTCGGTTAATAATTCCATTTATCGTTTCTCTCAGTAGGTTGGTACAATGGTACGTAATCAATTTACTGAGTGTTGTCGCCACTTGCCATACTGTTTTCACAAAATTATTGAAGACCATAATTTTATTTTGATACGAGACATTTTAGTATGCCCTCACATTAGACCTGTTAAACGGGTCGGGTGGGTCGGGTCCCGGATCGAGTTATACAGGTCGGGTTATAATGCGGGTCGGGTCATACGGGTCACGGGTCGGGTTAGGGTCAGAATACGGGTCAAGAAATAATTTTTAACTTTTTTTTAAACGGTTTTTTTAATTTAAAAAATATTTTTTTAAAAAGTAAAATATATTTAAAATTATTATTTTAATCATATTCATCATATACAATAATTATATTGATATAATTATTAAAATAATTTTTTTAATAACTTTTTGGTTGAATTTTTAATTTTAAGTAATAAAAAAATAATTTTTTAACTATATTTTCAATTATAATATATAAATATTAATATTTTTAATAAAATTCATGATTTTTCCCTTGACCCAACGGGTCGATCCGTTCGGGTCGGGTCTCACCCTAAAATAACGGGTCATTTCGGATTCGGGTCAAACGGGTCGCGGGTCGAAAAAACCGGGTTTGTAACCCTAAAAAAACGGGTCAGACGGGTCGGGACGAATTTTGACATGTTTACCTCACATTCATTTCAAACTATGTAGAAACACACAAATTCTTATTTCATACCGTTTATTTTTTTTTCATTTTAAAAAAAAAAAAGAATTTTGTGATCATTTTATGGTTAAATGAACTCCCTTCGTTCTAGTCTATTATTGTCCTTTATTTTAGGCACATAGACCAAAGAAAGAGTAGGAAGTCAATTATAAGCTAATGATAAGTAGAATTGCTCATAAAATGTAATCCTAAAATACAAAAGACAACAATTGACTGAGACACTCTAAAATGGAATAAGACAGCAAATGACTGGGACGGAGGGAATATGTAACTACAATGGTCTAGCTAATTTTATGGCTTATAATAACTTGTTTTTCTAAAGGGAGTCACATTTAGCTGTAAAATGATTTCAAAATTCCTTTTTTTTTAGTAAAAAGTAAAATAGTCCCTCTTAAAAAGGACCCGACAAATATTTAACGCTTTATATATTAAATAGTAATGGTGAATAAATGATATGGGGTATATATAAGAAGTAATTTTGATAAACAAGATTGCAAAGATGGCTCTTCGCCAAATATCATCGTTCCTCCAAGCTTTGCCAATAACTTTCTAGTTAGCCCTCCTACAAATCAGGTTACTAAAAAATATACATGGTATAACAAAAAGACTGCATCATATATTTTTGGAAAATTCTACATTGTATTTTTGAGTTTTTCGATTTTCTAAGTTATATACTTATATATTTGAAATTCTATTGTGTTCCCTTAAACTCTATACATTAATCTATATCATGACCTTATATTTTTTTTTACTAACTGAGTTTCTTCATTGACCTATAAATCGCCTATTTACCATTCCAATGACTTGATAACTTACTCATTACTTAGCTGAATTACCCATTAATCCACCAAATAGTTTAGGAATCTAACTGATAGTTCATGAAATTTGAGAAAAAGGATTACGCATCTGAGGTAGTAACTCGTACCTTGTAGTTTTCGAGCATATACACATTTTTTCTGAGCATATTACCATTTATAAATATTGTTTTTGAGCAATATTATATTTTTTTAGTGTAATGTTTTACTAAATGTGCTCAAAAACTTTATACTAAATCAGAACTCAAAAACTTTAAAATAAAACTCAGAAAATAAACAATAAGAGGTACTACCTCAAATGTATAGTCTATGAACTAATCAAATTTCCATTATCATGTCATGAATCATAACGGATATTTTTTAGTAGTTTGTGATTATTAAAAATGATTTGTGATGTTTTTCATTTATGATATTGATACAACACTTATAGGTCAGAATAAAAGTCAAAGTATGGTTGTTTGATTGTGATAAAGTTAAATGGAGAGTTAAATGAGGTCATGATGGAGAAATAAGCAAGAAGTTAAGGAGTACAATATAAAATATAAAATAAGGAAGGATACAACATTGAAAACGGAAAAATTCAAGAGTACACAGTAAAATATCCCTATATTATTTTACTCCTCTCAAGTTAGAGCACTTAGGCCCTGTTCTTTTGGACTGAAATTGTCTGAACTGAACTTAACTGAACTTAATGAAGCTGAACTGAACTGAACTTAATGGAGCTGAACTGAACTGAACTGAACCGATCGGAACTGAACTGAACTGAACTGAACTGAAATAATAATAAAAATATTATATTAATAATAATAATAATAATAATAATAATAATAATAATAATAAATATTATAATAAAAATAATACCAATAATAATAATAAATATTATTATAATATTATTAATTAATAATAACAATATATTAATATAATCTAATAATAATAATCTAATAAGATATATAAAAAATAAAATATTAATATAATAATAAATATAGTAATAATAATAATAATAATATATTAGTAATATAAATAATAACATTATTAATAATAATATAATATATTAATAATAATAACTAAAAAATAAATAATAATAATAATAATAATAATAGGTCTAATATAATAACTTATTAACATAATAATATTAAATATAATAATAATAATAATAAATATGAGATTAATAATATTAATAATAATGAGTATATTAATAAAATAATAAATATTAATAATAACTTATTAATATAATACTATTAAATATAATAATAATAATAAATATGTTATGAATAATATTAATAATAATAAATATATTAATAAAATAATAAATATAATATAATAATAATAATAAATGTATTAAATATAAATATAATAATATAAACAATACGAATTAATTATTAATAAATATAATAGTAATATAATAAATATTATAATAATATTATAATAATAATAATAATAATAATAACAACAACAATAGTAAATACATTAATATAAAAATAATAATGATATCAATAAGAATAATAATAGTAATGTTGAATTAAACTAATATGAACTGAACTGAACTGAACTGAACTAAACTGAAATGAATTGAGCTGAGCTGAACTGAACTGAACTGAACTGAACTGAATGGAGCTGAATTGAACTGAACTGAAATTAAGTCCAAAAGAACAGGGCCTTAGTAAGCCAATATCCAGTTTCCAATGTCGAAATACTCCTCCAAAATCAGAGCTTTTGTAAACAAGTATGCAATTTTAGCTATATTGTTATCAGGTGAAATGACAATATGTCTTAACGCGCTTGGTACGTTGACGAAAGATAATGAATTATATAAAATTTAAAATTTAAAAAGTAATCTCATATGTATATGAATTATCTCAAAATTACTAAAAAAAATATTTTAATATATTAAAAAAACATGTTAACAAATTATTTAAATACTCTAAAAATGTTATAACTATTTAGTGTAAATGAGCTTATATATAAGATGATTTAGGTCATTTTCTTTTGGAACTTTGCTGATCTTTTCTTATAACAATCTGATCTGTAACTGTCTTAACACAATCCCAATATGATGGGATGTGCACTCTTGGACCTATTATTTGTCCTTACTTAAACCCAAAGCACAATGCCTTGTTATTAAGTGGTGGGTGGGGTCCTTTATAAATACTCCCTCCTAGTCTAATTGTTGGTTCCTCTTTCATTTTCGATGCTAGTCGGGTGTTGGTTCCCCTTTTCTTTTTCGATAAGTTTTGTGTGGTCCAACTTCAATTCTATGTAGGGTAGGGTGTTTTGTATGATCCAAATTCATTTTCTTAACTTTGGTGCCCAAAAGAAAGGGAACCAACAATTAGACTAGGAGGGAACTTATATGAGCTGAAGTTTCGTGAATCTAACTTATAGGATATGAACTTAATTAAACGGGAAAACTCTTTAAGTTTTTATTCTCTTAGTAGTAAGGACTATGGGTGATTTAGGAGTTAAGTGTACAACAAGGACCCGAATTATGAAAAAGTTTAGCAAATAAGGACCTATCCCTCATTACCATTAACATTCTGTTAGTTTATCACGTTAATTATGGGGGAATATGGTGATCATGCACAATCTGGAGTAATGGGCGGTGGAATTTTGGTAGTGGTGAAGTGACTTGTGATCGAATGGAGATTGAATATCACAAATTATTATTGAATAATATTGTGACGATATTATTACGATATTCGGTGTATGTAAGCTAAAAATTAGGAAGTAAATATTCCTAGCTTTGTATATACGCTTGATCATCTATATCCTTTTTATTCATTCAATAATAAGCAATCTTTCCCATCTTTTACGTTCATCGTTTATCATAGCATCAGAGAGATCTTGATCCTGATCTATCTCGCAAAAAAAAAAGTGAGGAATTTCTTTTCAAACAAAAATCACCATGACACAGGGAGATGGAATACAGAAAAACCAAACAAAAATTGAACAAATCCCACCATCCTCACCACTGTACCTACATCTAGGTGACTGCCCAAGTTTATCATTAACTCAAACCATTTTTAATGGGGAAAACTATGAGTTATGGGCGGATGCGATGCATAACGATCTCGACGCCAAAAACAAATTGGGTTTCGTCGAGGGTGCTATTAAACAACCAGTAATTAAGAAAGGCGAGGAAGAAACTATTGAAGTCGTGGCTTGGCGGCAGTGCAACGCAATGGTTAAATTGTGGTTGCGAAATGTAATCAATCCAAAACTCCATCCTAGCATAGCGTTCTCTGGAATGGTGATGGAGATCTGGAAAGAGCTGCATGAGCGTTATTCCACCGGGAAGGCACCGCGGGTCCATCAACTAAAGAATGACATGAATGAGTGCAAGCAAGGGAAGAACCAATTCGTAGTCGAGTATTATACTCAATTGAAAGCTATTTTGGACAAATTAGCCAATTACACACGAGTGCCTCCGTGTACTTGTGGAGCGGCAGCAACAATACTTAAAGAACGAGAAGAAGAAAAGGTTCATGAATTTTTAATAGGCCTTGACAATGTTCTTTATGATCATGTTCGGTCGAATTTATTGATGGAAGACGATATCGCATCCTTAAGCAGGGCATATGCCTTGATCCTGCGTGAAGAACGTTATCGGGCAGTAACTAAGGTGAAAGAGGAGACAGCAGGCCATGGCCGTCCAAGTCACAGGAGGTCGTGGGAGTGATTCGACCAAAGAGACAGAGAATACCGGCGTCATACGATGCACACATTGCAACAAACTCTGGCATAGTGCAGAAAATTGTTGGGATAGACGGGGCTGCCAAGGCAGAGGAAGAGGCCGTGGACGCAATGGCACACGTGGCAAAGGAGGAAGAGGTCGTGGTGGTTATACTCAACAGGTCAATGCTGCGATAGTAGATGAGAATGATCCGCAAAAACAGGAATTTACCACGGCAGATATGGTTCAATTGCGCAGCTTATTGAATGCAAGGCAAAAGTTAGTCAGACACCAATGCCGGGTATGTGATACTCGAGTTGTTAGATGGTTACTTGATAGCGAAGCGTTGCACCACATAACGGGTAGACGTGATCTACTAGGGAATGTATGGCGTGGCAAAGCATCTACCGTAGGCTTACCTAATGGGTCACACATGGTGGCGGAGGAACACGGAAGTGTGACATTAAATGATAATTTTGTGCTCAAAGACGTACTTTTTGTACCGTCATTGACTTGCGATTTAATTTCCTTGCACCAATTGATTAAAGAGATTAATTGTGTTGTGATTTTTTATAATGATCATTGTGTTATACAGGACCAATCTACGAGGATGAAGATTGGACGAGGTGAGCACAGTGATGGGGTCTATTATTTCAAGGGTGGACGAGAAAGTATTGTGGCACGAGCAAACACAGGTGGTGATTCACGGCATTGGCACAAAAGACTCGGACATCCGTCTAGCAGTATTTTACCTCTTTTCTCAAATTTAGTTGGTTTTAATTTGTCATGGAATTCTGGTGATATTTGTGACCCGTGTTGTTGGGGCAAACAGACTCGTTCGGTTTTTAAGTCTAATACTAAGAGAAGTATGAAATAAAGAAGCATATTTACATGGGTGAAGAGTTGTTCTGATAATTACAACATGAAACTCTCAAATTTAATTCTTTAATTCATGAAACATCCATCCTTTTGAATAGCATTCTTGCACAAAGAGCACAAATCCAAGGATATAAATTACAAGTAATGTTTTTATATTTATTCTTACTTTAAAAGCACATGTATCTTTAATTTGGAATGTTACTTGGTCATCTATATAAAGGATGTGATGTAGTAGAGAGAGAGGAAGAAATACAATAATAAGCAATAAAATAATTAGTTTTATATTAAATTCTATTTATTCTCTCATTATTTACATCAATTATCTTATTCATATTTTAACACTTTCACGCTATTATTTGACGACAAGCTCAAAGTTCTCAACTTGTTATTGCCGTAGTTAATACTATATTAATCTCCCTTATTAATCTCTTATTTATTTTTTTTATTTATTTATTTAAATATGTTATCTTCTATTATTAAAATTGTTATTGTAGTCATACTTATGGGTCGTGAGTAGTCTTTTATCTAGGGCTCGGTGGAGCCTTAATATGGATTGCTCAACGTTATAATTTTCTAAACATTATTTAATGGTTGTACTTAGGTTTAATAAGGTTGTGTTAAACTATTAATTTATTGGTCATAATCTATATACGTAGCTCTTGATTAATACTACAATGAGAGTTGAGTTTAGTCTTTTTGAGTTAGCATATATATTATGATTTAAATATAATTAATTATTACTCAGTTGAAATTGCAATGAGAGTTGAATTTCCACTTAGAGAGCCCGAGTCAAAATTAAACCTCTCCTATGAGAATGGTGAGAGCGATAGTTGAGACATTTTAATTTTGGTCCTTAAAACTCTTATATGTGGTATAAGACCCATGAGAATAAGATTATTTCACTATAGGAAGGCTTATTATATCTCGAGAGAGAATAACAAGTATTGGTTTTAGTTTACAGGGTTAAAACTAGAAGATTAGTCTCAACTAAGTACACGATTAAATATGTTGTTTCTTTCATTAGCCTATGTTGATCAATCTATGTTAATGGTGATACCGTTGTCCTAGAGCTTTTCATAATTGAATTAATCTCATTATCTAGTTATTATATCTTATTTTTATTCTGTCATACCTGGCACATACACAAATATTATTCCGACGTAGATAAATCAAATCTTAAATCGACTAGTACTCAACCTTCACTTCCCTGAGATCGACCCGTAAGTGCTACAATAGACACCGTTCACTTGCGTTAATTTATAACTGAACAAGTTTTTGACGCCGTTGTCGGGGAAGTAACGGTTTGATATTAGTTAATTTTAGATTATTTTAGACTACGTTTTTTTTAGCGTACGCAAGTATGACTCTTTTGTTACTGATTCTTCTTCTTTAATTTTGTTGTTAGTCTTATATGCACACGCGACATTCTGATGGTGAATTGCTATTTGACCCTTAGAATGAAGCTATACCTAGGAGACGAAATGCTCAAAGAAAGAGGAAGATAAGAGAAAGGAGCCTGAACTCGATACTATTGAGTCTCTTATAGAATTTGATACACTAATCATCATGACTTTTATGCGGGATGAAAATGCTCCAAAGCCGAATTTCAATTCAAGTATCTCAAAGCGTAAAATTGATTCAAACAATTTTGAGTTGAAGACTTATTTGATCAAGTTTGTTCAAACCGATCAATTCAGTGGATCACCAACGGAAAACCCCAACGAGCACCTGAATACATTCCTTGATAAGGCTGACATCAAGATTAATGGAGTTTCTGATGACGCCATTCAGTTCAGATTATTCCCTTATTCTCTTCGAGGGAGTGCACGTGAATGGTTGATTAATTGTGATCCTGACTCGTTCGATACTTGGGATAAGATTTCTACGGCTTTTCTCTAGGGAAGACTGCCAAGTTTAGAAATGACCTTACAGGATCCGTCCGACATGCAGACGAGTCTCTATATGAAGTTTTGGAAAGGTACAAGGAACTTCAACGGCAATGTCCTCATCACGGGATCCCATCTTGTGTATTGATTCTTACTTTCTACAATTCCTTAAAACCGGAGTTGCAAATGAACCTTAATGCCGCTGCTGGAGGGCGGTTAGACGGGATTTCTTGAGACAAAGCCAAGGCTCTCATAGAAGTTTTGGAGTAGTGTCCTCCACAATGAGTGCGTTTACATATTAAATCTCGTAAAAGGAATATCAGGGATTTATCTTTTTATTTGTCAGCTGGTCATCGTTAATCGGTAATGATTGGCTGATTAGAGTTTGACATTATTGTCGTGTGATGGCGGTGATCAGCTGATCCCTTTAGGTCACACCTATAGGATGACGCCCAAATAGAATAAATTAATTATTTGTATGAGATACGAGATAATTAATTCCTTGTATTATTTAATAGTTAATTAATTAATTTTATACGATATGTGTATATGTTTTAACGTGGAATTAATTAGCTATTAAATTTTATGAGAGGTTGTAAAATTAGCTAAGTGGGATAATATTGACACATTGTATGTTGATAAAATAGTCTTATGACCATTTAGTAGTTAAGTAGTCATTGGTAGTTAATTTGTATTATTTAAGTGTTAAATAATAAAATTAATATTTAATTATGTAAGATAATTAAATATAAGTCTTATAAGCATTTGTGGGGCAAATGTCAAAAATCGAAATGGACCCAAATGGTCCATATGGACTGATTTTTTAGGGCATTACAAGTGTTCATTTGGTGGCATTTTCCACTCATAATTGTCCCCCCCCCCCCAAATTGCCTATGAATACCACCAAACTCCACCATTTTTTGTTGTTGGAAAAATTGGAAGAAAAATTGGTCTTTTTCTTGTTGTTTTGAAAGGCTCACTTGGAGCTTTTAAAGACCATTTTTCTTCTTATTTTGTTCATCTTAAAACATTTAAAACACATATAAAATAAACTAATAATATTATCTATTACATCAAATATACAATAAACAAGGTTTACTACTACATATACCTAGTTAGTATTTTAGTAGTATTTTGGGTTGATTCTTGGGTGCTTCCTTAGGAGACCATCTATTTTGGTGGTTTGTTGCCTTGGAGGATCATCCAATTTCATAGCTCAAGAACAACATCAAGGAAGGAGTCCTTGAGTTGTGCCCAAAACTTGCCTTATACAATGTAAGGAACTTTTGTCTTAAGATGGTTTAATACCATCTTTTATATTTTTATTTGCATGCATGTAGATTTAGACCATTTTAAATTAATTTTTAATTTTAATAACATAAGATGAGTGTTAATATAGTCTAAATAACTAACAAGTGGTATCAGAGCATTGTTAAATACATGCATTTTGTTTTAAGACGATTTTAGTAATTTATGAGATAAATTAATAAAATTGATATTATGTTACTAAAATTGTTTTTGTCACATAATATGGTCTTGCATGTAAATAATCTGGTCTTAGGATGATATGGGATGAAAATTTGATATTTGTTAAATTTTTCCACTTTTTATAACTGAAAATGGCATAAAATTGAGTAAGAATGCATTAAAATTAATTAAGAGTTAATTAAATTGGGTTGCATGATAATTTTATGCATATTTATTTAGAAATAATCACATGCATGTTCTATTTATGAGATAAGTAGATACTTAAATTTAATGTGATTAATTTAGATAGTTTATTGATTTTTATTTGATAAAAATTGGTAAATAATGGTTATTTTGTAAATAAATATTGATTTAATTTTTGCGCTCGAAATTTTTGAATTTTTAGCTCCTGGAAATTTTTTCAAAATGTACAAAATTTAATTTTAAGTCATTTTAATTTTTATGGTTTGATTTAGAATTAAATCGTAAAAATTGTGATTTTACCGAGTAAATTACGAAATTGTTTTAAATAAATTTTAAAATCAAATATTTTCACATGCATGTCATTTTGGTCAAAGACAAGAATGTAAAAAATTTTAAAATTTATTTTTCCATTAATTTTATAATTAAATAGAATTTTTCCACAATAATTGTGAATTATTATGTCTTTTTGTCATAATTTGTGCTTTAAATCCCATATAACTTCAAGATAATTGTTGAGAATGATTATTTTAATATTAGACCAGATTAGTATCATTAGCATATCTTAAAATTGTTTTAAGAATTGATTATGAATTTTTATTGGTAAAAATTCCGTCAAAACAAGCTCAATTGATCGTTGTTGGTAAGTAAGACGATTTGGCATGTCATAATTTACATAATGCATTTTTTTCTTATTTATTTAGATGAATATTTATTTTTAGCATTATAATTATGTAATTTTTTCTTAATATGGTCATAGGTAGAAATTGGTATTTCCCGTAATGTAAGGAAATATCGATTTATTTTGTAATTAATTGCGATTTCGTATCGCCTAATTTGTAATTAATTAATAGCTTTTATTTTAATATTATTACAAATTGTATAATAGGGTATTGTTATGTAATTTAATTATTAGTAATTAGATGAAGCATCTAAAGACGAAGTTTTCATGAAGACGGTGTTTTCGGAAAGGCGATCCGAAATCCTAAAGAAGGAGGCAAATTTATGAAGACTCAAGGGACCAAGGAGTTGGTTTCCGATATATAATAATTTTAGTTAATTAGATTAACTAGGTGGCCATATTAGGACTTACTTGTTTACATTTATGCATCATGCCAAATCGTCACTACATGTTTTTATTTTGTTGTTATCGATTTAGTCCTCTAGCATTCACTAATTTTGTTCACTTAAAGGTGATAGACAATTAAATTGATAAGATCTCTCACATTTGTTTAAAATTGAGATTAGCCTTACCAAATAATAGCACCTATGAATCCCTTCTTCATTAGAGGTAGGTTCGAATCACCGAGGTACACTCTTTTTATGTTGGGTAAGTAGGGTAATAAAAGTTATTACGCGTGAAAATTGGTTGGACTCAACGGGATAAATATGGGTTGAATCGGTCCACCGTGCCCATATTTATTCTGCGACAAAAAGATAGATTTTAAGAAAATCCATCAACCAAGAGTTCTAGTAGTAGAATCAGTCAAAATGTTGACTCACCAAATTTATATAAATGTGGGTCGAATCGGTCCACCGTGCCCGTGTTTATATAAAATTGGATGTTGGAATCATTTATATAATTCAGTGGGAGATCATTATATAAATGGGAACTTGTTAAAATAGTTTCACAAGTTAAAATTTTTTTTGGACAATAAATGTTAATCTTTCCTTTATTTCCTTTGTAGTAATCACGATGACTTCTACTAGTGAAACCGTCACCATAGCTAGAGATTCATGGCTACGTTCTTTTATGGACAAATATGTATTAAAAGCCGACGGTAGTAATTTTAAAGATTGGGAGGAACGACTTCGATTAGCTGCCGCAGGTGATGGCAAATTACGCTACCTTGTCGATCCCTCTCCCCCTTCGCCTAATACTAGGGCCACTGCCGATGTAAGGGAGGCTTTTTCAAATTATCAAAAGGAATCCGCTGCAATTAAAAATGTTTTGATTTTTTCAATGGATCTTGCTTTACAAAGGCAATGTGTCAAGTTTCGTGATGCACATGAAGTATTCTCGAGGCTTTCGACTATGTTTTCTCAAGCCCCGAGAATAATTCAATATGACACCGCAGTTCGTTTCTTTGAGGCTAACCTCAAAGATGGTCAACCTATAAGTTCACACGTACTTAAAATGATTGAGTACGTGGAAACTTTAGAAGGGTTGGGATGTAAGATCCCCGACGAACTAGTGGTGGACCGAGTGCTCCACTCTCTCTCTCTCTCTCACGTCAAAGGATTTACCCAATTTAGGGTAAATTATAATATGACAAACATGAGAAAGAGTTTACATGAGCTCCATTCTCTGCTTGTGCAATCAAAGAAGGACATGGGATTGAGTGGGAGTACAAGGAAAGATGTGCTTGCGATTAACGTGAAGGGGAAGAAGCAGTTTAAGAGGAACGCAGGTAAGAAGCCCGTTCAGGTGGAGGGCAAAGGTAAAGCAATTGTGAATTGCTCTACCAAGCCTAAACCTATAAAGGGTAATCCTCTTAAAGATACTTGTAATTATTATAATAACAAGGGACATTGGAGACGTAATTGTACAAAGTTCCTAGATGACATAAAAGCTGGCATTGTGAAGCCGACATGTAATTTCTCAACCGAATCTTTTATGATAGACATAAATTATGCTTCAAATACAACTTGGGTATTAGATACTGGTTGTGGTTCTCACTTGTGTAATCATTTGCAGGGCCTAAAAAGCATAAGAAAGCTAAACAAGGGTGATGTCGATCTCCGAATGGGAAACGGGTCTAAAGTAGCTGCCGTCTCAGTAGGAACTTATGTACTAAGTTTAGCTTCAGGGTTGGAGTTGCATCTTAATAATTGTTATTTTGTACCAACGCTATCTAGAAATATAATATACGTATCTGTGTTAGACACAGAAGGGTTTTCCTTTGTAATTAAAGACAAGTGTTGTACTTTTTCCCTTAATGGGATTGTATATAGTCAAGCTATTTCAATCAATGGTATTTATATTCTAGACACTTGCAACGATGTTTATCATTTAGATAATAAAAGACTCAAAACAGGTGATCCCGATCAATCTTATTTATGGCATTGTCGATTAGGACACATTAACGAGAAACGCATTAAAAGACTAGTGTTGACTGGTATAATTAAACCTTTTGATTTCGAATCATTTGATACATGTGAATCTTGTCTTCTTGGCAAGATGACCCGTTCACGTTTTCTAGAAAAAGGATCTCGAGCTAGTGAGTTGTTGGGTTTAATACACACCGATGTATGTGGTCCAATGACAGTCACTGCTAGAGGTAATTATGACTATTTCATTACTTTTACCGATGACATGAGTAAATATGGGTATATCTACTTAATGAGGTATAAAAGTGAAGCTTTTGATAAGTTCAATGAGTTTCAGAATGAAGTAGAAAACCAATTAAATAAGAAGATTAAAGCATGACGATCAGATCGTGGTGGGGAGTATTTAAGCAATGACTTTAGAGATCACCTTAAAGACTGTGGTATTGTATCCCAGTTAACTCCTCCGGGCACACCACAATTGAATGGTGTGGCTGAAAGGAGGAATCGAACTTTATTAGATATGGTCCGATCAATGATGAGTCAAACTGAGTGACCTAAGTCATTTTGGGGTTTTGCCATTTCATCTGCTATACGCTCACTTAATCAAAGTCCCACTAAAGCAACTGCCAAAACTCCATATGAGATATGGAAAGGGAAAGTCCTGAATCTACGATACATGAAAGTATGGGGTTGTGATGCTTATGTCAAGAGCAAGTCTGACGATAAGCTTGCACCTCGTTCAGAAAAATGTATTTTTGTAGGCTAATCTAAAGAAACTTGGGGATATTACTTCTACAATAGTAACGAGAATAAAGTGTTTATTGCTCGTGAAGCTGTCTTTCTAGAAAAGGAGTTTATTTCTAGAAGACAGAGTGGGAGAAAATTTGAACTTGTTGATGTTCAAGAGCCACAAACTGATGTGACAGTGCAGGAAGATGTTCCTTCAACGTCAGAATCGGTTATTGTTCCTACTGAACCTAGGAGGTCAGAAATGGTTAGTCGCCAGCCCTATAGATACCTTGGTATTATTGAGGAAGATGGTGACTATGAGGTTTTACTTTTAGAAATTGATGAACCCAAGACCTATAAAGCAGCTATTACAAGTTCTGACTCTAAGCTATGGCTCAAGGCCATGCAATCCGAAATGGATTCCATGTACGATAATCGGGTCTGGGACCGGGTTGACTTACCTAAAGATGTTCGACCTCTTCAGTGTAAGTGGATATTCAAGATTAAAATCGGCATGGATGGACATAAAGATGTCTACAAAGCTAGATTGGTTGCAAAAGGTTTCACCCAAGTTCATGGTTTACACTATGATGAAACTTTTGCACCAGTTGCTATGCTTATATTTGTTCGGATAATGTTAGCGATTGCTGCATTTCATGACTATGAGATATGGCAAATGGATGTCAAAACCGCTTTCCTGAACCGGTTTCTGGAAGAGGAAATGTTCATGACACAACCTGAGGGTTTTGTGGATCCTAAAAATCCTAACAAAGTATGCAAACTTAAGAGATCCATTTATGGTCTTAAGCAAGCGTCAAGGAGTTGGAATCATCGTTTCGATCATGTTATTAAACAGAATGGTTTTTCTCGAAGTGTTGAGGAACCATGTTTATATATGAAGTTTAGTGGGAGTAGAGTTGTTTTCTTACTTCTTTATGTGGACGACATATTACTCATTGGGAATGATATTGATATGCTTGCTTCTGTTAAGAAGTGGTTGGGAAATCACTTCCAAATGAAAGATTTGGGAGAGGCTCAGCGCATCTTGGGTATCCGGATCTATAGGGATAGATCCAAAAGGATATTAGCATTGGGTCAAGAAGCCTATATAGATAAGATTCTTGACCAATTCAATATGAAAAACTCCAAGAGAGGTTTTCTACCTATGGGCAGTGGGATCACTTTGAGTAAGTCACAGTGTCCTACTGAGCCTAAGGATATTGAACACATGAAATCGATTCCCTGTGCTTCCGCTGTTGGATCGATCATGTATGCTATGATGTGTTCTCGTCCTGACATCTCGTATGCTTTGAGTATGACGAGTCGTTTTCAGAAAACTTCATGTGAGAGTCGCTGGATAGCCGTCAAGAATATTCTAAAGTACTTGAGAAGGACTAAAGATTCATTCTTAGTGTTTGAAGGAGAATCTAAATTACGTATAAGAGGTTATACGGATGCCAGTTTCCAAACCGATAGGGATGATTTGAAATCCCAGGCTGGTTTTGTCTTTTTGTTGAACGGAGGGGCGGTTTGCTGGAGACGTTTTAAGGAGTCTGTGATCTGCGATTCTACAACGGAAGTGAGTACATTGCGACCTCGAAGGCCGCAAAGGAAGTCTTTGTTTGGATTAGGCAATTTTTAGAGGGACTGAAGGTAGTTCCTACCGCCGAGGATCCTATCACTTTGTATTGTGATAACAGCGGGGCAATTTTTCAAGCAAAAGAGCCCAAGTCTAGTAACAAATCTAGACATGTACTTAGGAAATTTCATGTAATTAGAGATTTAATCGAAAGGAAGGAAATTACAGTTTGTAAGGTTGGGACAGCTGACAACATCGCTGATCCTTTAACCAAACCTTTGTCTCAAGCTAAACATGATAGTCATGTAGTTTCGATGAGGTTGAGACGAATGCCAGAACTGTTGTAAATTATACGATATGTAATAATCAAAATATTGTATTTATTATTTCATATATGATAAGTTGCATTTATCGTTATATTCAATTTTATGTCTGAATTTATATACTTTGTTTTCTCCAAATAGGTTGTAAAGACAATGTCGAACCCTATTAAGTGAACTGGATTAACATTGTATTTTGTCCCTAGTTACTTAATGAGGTGACGTCTCAGAGTGACTAGATTGTTGATGCGTGTCTTTTATATGATGTTTTATACCTCATTTTACACGCATTTAAGAGCTCATTTGTGTAGTTTAAGCTACCATTTCCCCTATTTCTGTCTACTTTCGTGTTTTTGTACATTATTGCAGAAATGTGAAGAATTCAACGGAAATTGAGCTAAATCCGTCCCCGAGTATCCTGCATTGCATTTTGACGTGGAGTATTCACTTAAGGAACGAGCTTGGTGCGCATTTCAAGGCCCGAAAGACAAATCCACGAGATCATAGAAGTCAAGTACCACTTCTAAAGCGGTCGATCGACCAAGTACCCTTAGTCGATCGACCAACTCACGGATCCGAGAGGCTACTCAGACATGCGCTAGTCGGTCGATCGACCGCCTTGCTTAGTCGATCGACCACACCGCTACTTCAGACGAGAATTAAAAGATCGAGGAAAAGCAAGCCCATTATGTTTAGGTTTTGGAAATAAAAGTTACGTTGGTTTGCTATATAACGTAACCTAGAAACATCAGAATGATCATCGAATTATTATCTAGTTTTACATTCAGTTCTTTAGACAATAATTAGGGTTTGGAATATTGGTTTGCAGTGGATTTTCGTTCGTACTTTCAATCATTCCGTTACAATTCTTCTGCGATTTTGGTATTCTTCTTATTCCAGTTTATTACTTTATTTGCATTCATAGATATAGAATTGTTAGTTAGTTCCCGAAACCATAATTATCGTTTTATGCTAGCCTTTTGTTCCGTAGTTTTAATTATGAATTCTTCTGTTTATTTCATCAATCTTATTGTTGTTATCATTCTTAGTATGAGTAGCTAAATTATTCGTGCTAGGATGTAGGGGAATTATAGTGTAGGCGGCGTAAAATAACACGGACTGAATCGCGTGTCAGTCGATCGACTGCCATACCTGGTCGATCGACTGACCACGTGAGGTTTTACCTTCGTTTTAATTGTTTTAATTTTTTATTCGATGAATCGAGTGCACACGACTAGTTGAATGTTTAGGATGTGACTGACCCATTAGATCGAGAGATAGGGAAAGTTACTTGACCACCAATTAAAATGACTAAACTATGCTGAGATCGAAAGATAGGTAAAGTTTAGATTATAAACCACTTTTCAGGACGAAATTCAGTATTAGTGATATTAGGGACTTATAGCGAGATCGAAAGATGCTGTCTGTTAAGAGTGGACCGAGAGGACCTCTTGTTTCCCACCTCATGTGTTTGATTTAGATCGACTTAGTTTGCTGCCGCCGAAACTGTAATGAACCGACCATCCTAGTACCCTTCTTTATATTTGATTTAATACATCTCTTTAGTTTAATTTTTATTGTTATTAGCTATAGACCAAATCAACTCAACCCCCAACACTTGTTACCTTAGATTAAATTTAGACAACTTTTAATTACATTCGCCTCCTTGTGGTTCGACCCTGTTACCACTAGCCTAGGTTAGTTTTAATAGGAATTATAAATCTTATTTTTGGTACTCACAACGATGGGTATCAAATTTTGGCGTCGTTGCCGGGGAGGCAATTGTTCTAATTCTTAGTTGTTTTTATTTAGTCTTTCTTAGTTTAAGGGACACCTGTTCCTTAAACTTTTCTTATATTCTTTTTGTAGTTCCTTCTTATACGCAGGTCACAGGGTGGTGAACTAGTACCGTTCAATCCTGAGTTTGAGAAATCCTTGCGCGAGTTGAGACGATCATCAAGGGTATTGCCGACAGAGGAAGAGCTGAGTACTCTGTCAAGTTACTACGAGAACACTCTGTTCGAAGAAGATCCACCTACATCTCCTGCTTCTATTTCTTCAGCTGAGACAGTCACTTCTCCAGAAATTCAAGTCATGGCTGAAGAAGCAACTATAGCAAGTCATTCTGAGCCGACAACCGAAAATCTTTACAAGGGATTCGAATTACCTGGAGCTGATAGGAAATTCGAACCGAAGCCTTCCTATATCAACTTAGTTGAGAGGAACCAGTTCGGGGGAGCTGCAAATGAAGATGCAGCCAAGCATATGGAGATATTTATCGATTACTGCTGCTCTATACCCCCGCCGACCGGTGTGACCCAGGACCAGATAAAGGAGACCATGTTCATATTCTCACTCCGTGATGCTGCAAGGGAGTGGTACAGAGATTTGGACCGAGCCGCTCATAGGATCACCGACTGGAATTCCTTGGCCCTGGCATTTTATAAGAAGTACTTCTCTGCCTCGAAGACTAATGCCATTAGAGCTCAGATCACGAGCTTTAAACAAGGGCCGGATGAGAACTTTCATGAAGCATGGGTTCGTTTCAAGAAGCTGGTGCGAACCATACCGCACCATGGGTTCGAAAAATGGAGTCTTTGCAATCGGTTCTATAACGGATCGTATGACGATCGAGGGCTATTTTGGATGTCTGCGACCAATGGCCGATTTCTTGTAAATATGGGAGAGACTAAGGGGTGGAAGATCATTGATGACTTAGCCACCCACAAGGCGAGTATGGGAATTCCGAGGGAATCAAAGGAGGAGTCTTGAATCTCCTTCTGTAGCTGCACTTGAAGCTCTCACTGCGAGATTTGACAAGTATGAACTGGGAGGAGCTTCAAAAGGAGGTATTTACCAAGTGAATGCTGTGTCAGACGATCCTTTCGTCTGTAGAAGGTGTGGAGCTGAGGGACATGTCTCAGAAAATTGTCCTAGTCCTTTCGAGTCTTGTGCTGCCTTTCAACATTATAGGCAGACAAACACCTACTATGAGCCTAATGTTCATCCCAACTTGAGGTGGAGTAGTCAGAATGTCCTAAATCCAACTCCACCTCCGCAGCAGCAACAAGCCTATGTGCCCCCTCATCATAAGCAACAACAATATCAAAAACCTCCCTATGTGCCGCAGCAGCAACAATCCCAAAATTCCGAGTTTGCTGAGTTGAAGAATATGTTGCAAAAGGAGTCCCAAGCTAGAGAGGCTGGAATGAAACTTTTAGAAAGCCAAATTCCTCAATTGGCTAGCAAGAGTACTACTCGAGCTCCGGGACACTTACCGACTCAAACTGACCAGAAAGAGACCCTAAATGCCATTACTTTGAGGAGTGGGTCTACCCGGGAGGGGCCTGCTATGGTCGAGGATGCCCCTGAAAAGAATGAGGCGGAACCGAGTCAAAAGAAAGCTTTAACGAAAAATAGCAAGAACAAGGCGTCTACCAGGTATCAGTCGATCGACTGATATACCCGGTCGATCGACTGAAGTGCGGGTTACAGGAGCTTTTGGAACTGTAGATCTCAGTCGATCGACTGAGCAAGGTGGTCGATCGACTGAGGCCACTGCTGATATTGAGAAATTTCGTCCTCCAATGCCCAATAATTTGAGAGACCACTTATTTCGGGGTATGACAACTCCGAAAGTATTGGGGCAAGACCCGAGTGCTAATGGGTCCGTCCCGATTCCGAAGTTCGACCCAATGTCGGTCAATGGCTCACATTTGAGACGGTCTAAAGAGGGGTCAAGCTTCAATAAAGAGAAGGTAGTGGACTTCCAGCCTAAGTCCACGGATGCCGGCATGCGAGACTTAGAGGAGAGGGCTAAGCTACTTCTTACAGCCCCATATCCAGAGAGACTAGTGCCGACAAAGGAACAGGTATCTTTCAGTAAATTTGAAAATGTTGTTCGTAGTCTTAACGTACAAGTACCTTTCCTTGAATTAGTGAATCAAGTGCCCGCTTATATGAAGTTCATGAAGCAATTGCTTTCTAAAAAGGGGTCACTTGAAACCGTGCATACTGTTGCACTGACTGAGGAAACTTGTTCTTATCTGACTCACACTGCACCCCATAAGCTAGAGGACCCGGGTAGCTTTTCTGTTCCTTGTAATATAGGTACCTTCTCTATTGAGAAGGCATTATGTGACCTAGGAGCTAGCATTAGCGTCATGCCTTTGAGTCTCGCTAGAAAGTTAAAATTGAATAAGTTTGCAGTCACAAACATGACCGTTCAGATGGCTGACCGATCTGCGGTCCAGCCTATAGGAGTCCTAGAAGACATTCCCGTGCAAATAGGGAAGTTTTTCTTCCCTGTAGACTTTGTAGTCCTAGATATGCTTGAGGATGCCCACATACCTATCATTCTAGGTAGGCCATTTCTGCACACTGCTGGTGCAGTTATTGATGTTGGTTCTGGGACCCTGACCTTCAAAGTGGGGAAGCATTCTATTGTCTTCGCCCAAACAGCTAGGAAGAAGGACCCCATGTGGCCTGTCACCTGTAATACGTTTTCTGAAAAGAAATCATACTTTGTGCTTCCTGATATGCCTGTCTCTACTCCTATTCCTATTATAACACCTCCTTCCCAGACTGGGAGCAAGAAGGAGGAATATTCTGTTGTTTTAGACATTACAGGAACTGGTTTGGGGAAGGAAGAGCCATGGGTTGCTCCAGCTGTGAAGGAGAAAATCGTTTCGAGAGGCGGTCTTGGATGCCTGAGTTATGACACTGATGAGGAGCTTGAAGATGAGCCAGCCAAGGTGAGACAGTCCGACATGGATTTTGATAAGCCGGAAGAGGTCATTGATTGGGGAGATGACAAAGCTGTTGATCCGTCAAGCTCTACGGATGCTGAAGTTGAGAAAGGTGCAGCTGAGAAGATAAGCACCGTTGAGGCTACTTCTTGTAGCCAGAAGCTGACGAAGTGGGCCATACCGTGGTCGTTCTTGATCAACTATTAGTTGATCACATGCCTTACAAACATTTTATTGCGTTTAAACTCTTTTTATTGCTTTTGTGTGCGCGAGACTTCGCATTTATTTTTGTTGCTTAGGATTTTTAAGTACTTTAGACTTTACTTTAAGTTTTGCGCAATTTTGGGCGCGTATTATTGTGCATTTACAGGTTTTTAGACCTCATTAGTTTAAGTAATTGAGCAAATACGAAGAAATCTGAAGTTACAGCAGTAAAACCAGTCGATCGACTGAGCTATGTGGTCGATCAACTGGTTTGCAGTTTCCAGGAGCTACTGTTCCCTTCGCCTTGGTCGATCGACTGGGTGATGTGGTCGATCGACCACCCTGCGCTGTTGTACTTATTCACAACCTCTCCCCTGCTGTGTTTGGTTGATTTGCGGACTTAAGGGAGTTTTCTACTCCACTTTATCTTCCGTCACATTATTTATTTCTTCTATTTTTCTCAATTATGCACAAATATCGCTTCTTTATTGCTCCCTCGGTCTTATGCGTGGTATTTGTTTGTCTTTCAGGTACTTATTGGTAGCACTGCTGGCTACTGAAACCTCCTAGCTTACGCTGGTTTGGGGAGGTTTCCTTTGCTGCGCTTAAAGTCTTGTGAGTTTCTAAGTCTTTAATTCATGTTTTATTTATTTAATTTTCTCGCAAATTCCCGTTTCTCTTTTCTTCATTACATGATTTTGCACAATGGGGACATTGTGCGATTTGGTTTGGGGAAGGGTTTTGCGTCGCATATCATTTGCTTGCATTCACGTTTACATTTTGTTTTGCATTGTTTTTTCATTTCATATACATATACAAAATACCAAAAAAATTGAAAAATTTCATCAAAATTCAAAAAAAATGCATGCTTATTTTAGCATGTAGGTCGAGTCGGAACGGTAGTATTTCAATGATGACATTGCATTTACACCTTCTTTTGCCTAAGCCTTGCTTGATTAACATGTTATTAGTAGAATCGTATATGCATATCTACGAGTTTTCGTTAAATTATTTGCTGAGCTTGAGACTTAACTTAAAATTTTGGCAAACTACATCATTTTCTGAGTTATTAGAGGCTATAACTGGTGACATCTATGACCAGTTCATCTAGGAATGTGAGTAGTACTCCTTATGAGGCATGTTACATAAACGTGCATAAATATGAACTTGATCTTCTTAATACCTGTGTGCATTCGGGTTCGTGGTTTGTTGACACATGTGGTAGAGGTTTCCCTTTATTCATTTTGCCCATAAGCTCCACACTGCCAAAAACAGCCCTTTTGTCCCATTACTACATCCTACATTTAGCCTGTCCTTTGTCAAACTAGTAGTCTATGTTCTTGGGATTGTTACTTAGTTTTTGGTAGCATTTGCTCTTATTTGAGATTTAGTTGGGAAGATGAAATGAAGGAGGAAAGAAGTTGAAAGGAAACAAAAGAAACAAAAAGAAAAAAAATGATTCGAAAACCAAAAAAAAGAGTTATGTACTGTTCAAAGCAGTCGATCGACTGCCATCATTGGTCGATCGACTGGAGTCCGAAAGAAAATCAATTTCGCATAATTAAAAATCCTCATCTTATGGCGATTTTTGCTCCCATGTATCATTTGTATCTTATGGGGAGTTAGTTGATTACTTTTATACCAGGAGATTGTGAGTTCTGTGCTTGCTATAGCACCGTTTCTATTGACTTATGAGCAAGAAGTTGGATGTTGCCATATGGTTCCGTTTTGGTACTAGCTTGATCACCTGTACCTCCACTTTTCCATAAATGTTTTGCCTCTTCTTACCCATACCTCACATATCCATATATACGTCGGCATGTGTCATGTTCTTTTGTTGGTTGGAATGCATATGTACGGTCATAGAGATTACTTTCATATTATATTGCAGGCATGTTCTTATAGGTCGTAGTTAGGTGAGAGTCTTTACAAAATGAATTCTTTCTGTCCTCTTATATATTCACATGTGCTTATGTGTGATTCGAGCGACCCGTGAGAGTCCAAATTGATAAGTCTCTATAGTTGACGGTTCAGCAATTTTCTAACGACTTTATAACTCGTTTGCATGATTCACTTTGCTAATTGATTGTTAGTTGCATTAAAATGGTTTAGGCTTTACATGTTGGCCATTCGCTCTGAGTTTAAACTCGTTCCATTAGGTCATTAGATCGAGTCTAGTTCTTGCTTGGGGACAAGCAAGGGTTTGGTTTGGGGAAGTTTGATGCGTGTCTTTTATATGATGTTTTATACCTCATTTTACACGCATTTAAGAGCTCATTTGTGTAGTTTAAGCTACCATTTCCCCTATTTCTGTCTACTTTCGTGTTTTTGTACATTATTGCAGAAATGTGAAGAATTCAACGGAAATTGAGCTAAATCCGTCCCCGAGTATCCTGCATTGCATTTTGACGTGGAGTATTCACTTAAGGAACGAGCTTGGTGCGCATTTCAAGGCCCGAAAGACAAATCCACGAGATCATAGAAGTCAAGTACCAGCTAAAGCAGTCGATTGACCAGTACCCTTAGTCGATCGACCAACTCACGGGATCCAGAGGCTACTGTACACTGCTAGTCAGTCGATCGACCGCCCTGCTTAGTCGATCGACCACACCGCTACTTCAGACGAGAATTAAAAGATTGAGGAAAAGCAAGCCCATTATGTTTAGGTTTTGGAAATAAAAGTTACGTTGGTTTGCTATATAACGTAACCTAGAAACATCAGAATGATCATCGAATTATTATCTAGTTTTACATTCAGTTCTTTAGACAATAATTAGGGTTTGGAATATTGGTTTGCATTGGATTTTCGTTCGTACTTTCAATCATTCCGCTACAATTCTTCTGCGATTTTGGTATTCTTCTTATTCCAATTTATTACTTTATTTGCATTCATAGATATAGAATTGTTAGTTAGTTCCCGAAACCATAATTATCGTTTTATGCTAGCCTTTTGTTCCGTAGTTTTAATTATGAATCCTTCTGTTTATTTCATCAATCTTATTGTTGTTATCATTCTTAGTATGAGTAGCTAAATTATTCGTGCTAGGATGTAGAGGAATTATAGTGTAGGCGGCGTAGAATAACACGGACTGAATCGCGTGTCAGTCGATCGACTGCCATACCTGGTCGATCGACTGACCACGTGAGGTTTTACCTTCGTTTTAATTGTTTTAATTCTTTATTCGACGAATCGAGTGCACACGACTAGTTGAATGTTTAGGATATGACTGACCCATTAGATCGAGAGATAGGGAAAGTTACTTGACCACCAATTAAAATGACTAAACTATGCTGAGATCGAAAGATAGGTAAAGTTTAGATTATAAACCACTTTTCAGGACGAGAGTCAGTATTAGTGATATTAGGGACTTATAGCGAGATCGAAAGATGCTATCTGTTAAGAGTGGACCGAGAGGACCTCTTGTTTCCCGCCTCATGTGTTTGATTTAGATCGACTTAGTTTGCTGCGGCCGAAACCGTAATGAACCGACCATCCTAGTACCCTTCTTTATATTTGATTTAATACATCTCTTTAGTTTAATTTTTATTGTTATTAGCTATAGACCAAATCAACTCAACCCCCAACACTTGTTACCTTAGATTAAATTTAGACAACTTTTAATTACATTCGCCTCCTTGTGGTTCGACCCTGTTCCCACTAGCCTAGGTTAGTTTTAAAAGGAATTATAAAGCTTATTTTTGGTACTCACAACGACGGGTATCAATTGTAAGGCGATAGATGACAGGTTCGACTGTCATATGGTCATAGTGATGACTGGTTGATTACATAGGCATATTGTGAGACAATGTGTCGGACAGTGACCGTTTATAGAGTCCTTTTGTTGCTAGGTCATGGCAAGGATTTCTATTTATTCCTTTGAGTCAATTCTTTAGACTGGTGACTATTTATCTGAGTTGGTACGGTTTCCCAGTGGCTTTGGTTTTTGTTCTAGGTCGCACCGTAAAAGGAGGCCTATGAGCATTTACTAGGTCATTGTGATCTGTATCGAATGAAGAAAATAGGTCAACGATATTGTCCTTTTAAGTCATATTTTATCTCAAGGCCACTCGAGGATTGATGACTGTGAATGCGTGGCCACGCTCGGATGCGATCTATAGTAGATTATCCGGTCAGACAGTCATTCTCCTGATCGAGGAAACCACTTTATGACATGATCACGTGCAAGAACGACCTAAAAGACATCTTGCATTGAGTGGGAGATATTATTGGACAAGAGAATTGGTAACGCACACTTGTGTCAGACAAGTGGGAGATTGTTGGAGTAGTGTCCTCCACAATGAGTGCGTTTACATATTAAATCTCGTAAAAGGAATATCAGGGATTTATCTTTTTATTTGTCAGCTGGTCATCGTTAATCGGTAATGATTGGCTGACTAGAGTTTGACATTACTGTCGTGTGACGGCGGTGATCTGCTGATCCCTTTAGGTCACACCTATAGGATGACGCCCAAATAGAATAAATTAATTATTTGTATGAGATACGAGATAATTAATTCCTTGTATTATTTGACTTTTATTTAGTCACATAAATGTATTATTGGATGACGGGTTACGAACTCGGGAAAAGGAGATTTATTATTTAATTATGTGATATTAAATAATAAATAAATGAATTAAAATGAATTAATTAATAGTTAATTAATTAATTTTATACGATATGTGTATATGATTTAACGTGGAATTAATTACGTATTAAATTTTATAAGAGGTTGTAAAATTAGCTAAATGGGATAATATTGACACATTGTATGTTGATAAAATAGTCTTATGACCACTTAATAGTTAAGTAGTCATTGGTAGTTAATTTGTATTATTTAAGTGTTAAATAATAAAACTAATATTTAATTATGTAAGATAATTAAATATAAGACTTATAAGCATTTGTGGGGCAAATGTCAAAAATCGAAATGGGCCCAATATGGTCCATATGGACTGATTTTTTAGGGCATTACAAGTGTTCAATTGGTGGCATTTTCCACTCATATACCTAGTTAGTATTTTAGTAGTATTTTGGGTTGATTCTTGGGTGCTTCCTTACGAGGCCATCTATTTTGGTGGTTTGTTGTCTTGGAGGATCATCCAATTTTATAGCTCAAGAACAACATCAAGGAAGGAGTCCTTGAGTTGTGCCCAAAACTTGCCTTATACAATGTAAGGAACTTTTGTCTTAAGATGGTTTAATACCATCTTTTATATTTTTATTTGCATGCATGTAGATTTAGACCATTTTAAATTAATTGTTAATTTTAATAACATAAGATGAGTGTTAATATGGTCTAAATAACTAACAAGAAGATCTAGCAATAAGCAATTATCATTGGGGCAGTGACCGTCATGTTCGAGGGAGTAAGACTAAAAGTGACTATGTTAATGTGATGCAAGCCAAAATTGATGATCTATCTCAACAAGTGGCTCAGCTTAAATTGAGTAGTGGTTCTAGTTCTTCATCGTCCATATGTCAACTTTTTTGGGGTAATGGGCATGACTCTTCTGGGTGTGAGAATGCTTCAATGCTTGAGCAAGTTAATGCTCTTAATGGGAAGCAGCAATGAGACCCTTATTCTAATACTTACAATCCAGGATGGGCTCATAATCCTAAGCTCTCATATGAAAATACCAGCAACATTCAGAATCCCCAACATCAAGTTAAGCAGACTTTTCAGCAACCGCCTGGTTTTCAACCAAGTTCGTCTTATCATCATTCTCCCATGCAATCTCGTCCCCCATTTCAGCAGCAACAACAACAACAACAACAACAACAATTTCAACAACCTCAAGCTCCTCAAAAATCCAATGTGGAGTTGACGTTATAGCAAGTTGTGTCCCAACAATCTCAATATATGCGGGACCAAAACCAGAAAAATGAAGAGTTTTCTACATCAATTTCTCAACTCAAATCCTCACATAAAATGGTAGAAACTCAACTTTCTCAAATAGCCCAACAAGTAATTCAATCTGTGAAATCTCAAGGTCAGTTCCCGGGAAACACTGAAGCTAATCCAACAGGTCAGATGAATGCTTTAACCCTAAGGAACAGGAAGGTACTTGAAGAGGCTACTAATCCTATGAGCATTATTGTTGAAGGTAAAGCTATTGTGATCGAGGATGAGGGCAAGGCGATGGAGGAAATTGTAGTTGAAAAGAAGAAAGCTTATGAGAAGGAAGCTTCGTTAACTCCACCTGGAGTATATGTGCCGCCTGTACCTTTTCCTCAAAGGCTAGCCAATGCAAAATTAGAGCAAAAGTACGAAAAATTTCTAGAGATCCTAAAAGGAATGCACATTAATATTCCCTTTTTGGAGGCTATTTCTGAAATCCCATCTTATGGAAAATTTCTCAAGAAGCTTCTTTTTAGCAAAAAGAAATTTGGAGCCAGCACGGCTATTAACTTGTCTAAGGAGTGTAGTGTCATACTCCTTAACAAGCTTCCTCAAAAGATTGACGATCCTGGCAGTTTTTCGATCCCTTGTTCTATTGGAGGTATTTATATTCAACGTGCCTTGTGTGATTTGGGGGCTAGTGTTAGCCTTATGCCTTTGTCGATTTTTAAGAGGTTGCAAATGATGGATCTAAAGCCGACTAGAGTTTCACTGCAATTGGCTGATCGGTCAGTCAAATTTCCACTTGGGGTCGTTGAAGATGTTCCCTTAGCTATTGGGAAACTTGTTATTCCTTGTGATTTCTTTGTCATGGACATTCCTGAAGACACTCAAGTACCCATTATCTTGGACGTCCATGTTTAGCCACTGCTGGAGCTATGATTGATGTGAGGAGTGGAAAGCTCTCATTGTAAGTTGGTGAAGACAAGGTAGAATTTGAGCTTAGAAAAACTATGGGCGGTCCTTCTATGAGTGATAGTTGCTACCGAGTTGATGTTTTAGAGGAGTACTTGTCTGAGCCCTCTTTGGAACATACATCGTCTGATAAACTACAAGATTGTCTCACCAACACTGATTCTGAGGATGTAGAGTTGTTAGCCTATGCTTGGATGCTTGATTCCTCTCCATCTCATTTAACTGAGCCTCCGTTAAAGGCGTTCCAGGTAACGGGTAACCCAGGGGAGGGTTCTAAGCCTCCCGAGGTAGAATTAAAACCACTTTCATCTTCTTTAAAACACGTGTTTTTAGGAGAAAATTCAACTTACCCAGTTATCGTCAATAGTGCACTTAATGACAGCCAAATTTCTAAATTGTTTATTATTCTTTGAAAACATAAAAGTGTCATTGGGTACGCAATTGACAATCTTAAGGGAATCAGACCATCCTTTTGTACGCCTAGAATCCTTCTTGAGGACGGCAATGCATCCTCCATTGAGCCTTAACGATGCCTCAATCCCAATATGAAGGAGGTTGTCCGAAAAGAGGTCTTAAAGTTACTTGACGCGGGCATAATCTATCCTATCTCTGATTTTAAATGGGTGAGCCCGGTTCATGTCATTCCAAAGAAAGGGGGATGACTGTCGTAAAAAACGATAAGGATGAACTGATTTTTACAAGAACTGTTACCGGGTGGCGAATGTGCATTGACTATCGCCGATTTAAAAAAAGCCACCCGAAAAGATCATTTTCCCCTTCCATTTATAGACCAAATGCTTGAAATACTTGCAAAATACTCCTACTTTTGTTACGTGGATGGGTATTCAGGATTTTTCCAAATCCCAATTCATCCAAGTGATCAAGAGAAGATGACATTTACGTGTCTATTTGGCACTTATGCTTATCGTCGGATGCCATTTGGATTATGTAATGCTCCCGCCACTTTTCAAAGATGTATGATGGCTATTTTTTCTGATTATGTGGAGTAAATTATGGAGGTGTTTATGGATGACTTCTCGGTGGTTGGCACCACTTCTGACGATTGTTTGATAATGTTGAATTGGTGCCGAGAAGCTCATCTTGTGCTAAATTGGAAGAAGTGCCATTTTATGCTACAAGAGGGGTCATCTTAGGACATGTTGTGTCTAATCGTGACATTGAGGTAGATAACGCAAAAATTTAGGTGATTGAGAATCTACCACCTCCTCTTAATGTGAAAGGGGTAAGGAGTTTTCTTGGACATGCAGGACTTTATCGCCGCTTTATCAAAGATTTCTCTAAGATTTCTCTTCCTTTGACCGAGCTTTTAGCTAAAGATACCCCATTTTTGTTCATTGATGTTTGTCTTGAAGCTTTTAACAGGTTGAAAAAAGCTTTAATTAGCGCCCCGATTATTCAGCCACCGGATAGGAGCTTACCATTCGAGCTAATGTGTGATGTGAGCGATCATGCAGTAGGAGCGGTAATGGGGCAAAGACATGATGGTAAGCTACATGCCATCTATTATGTGAGCAAGACTCTTGATGTAGCGCAGGCTAATTACACCACCACTGAGAAGGAGTTGTTGGCTGTGGTATTTTCTATTGAGAAGTTCCGATCTTATTTAGTAGGATCTAAAGTTATTATGCACACTGATCATGCAGCACTCAAGTATCTTTTGAGCAAGAAAGATGCTAAACCCAGACTGATTCGCTGGATTCTTTTACTTCAAGAATTTGATATGGAGATTAAAGATAAAAAGGGTGCTGATAATTTAGTAGCTGATCACTTATCTCATCTGGTTCAAGAAGGCCCTTCTGATGGCCTTCCTATTGATGATTCATTTCCTGACGATCAAGTATTTGCTATTACTATTGTTAATACTCCATGGTTTGCAGACATTGTGAATTATTTGGCATCAGGAGTTACACCCCATGGGTATAATTCCTACCAAAGGAAGAAATTTTTTAGTGATGTCAATCATTATTATTGGGATGACCCCTTTCTCTACAAGTCTTTTGTTGATGGTATTATCCGACGATGTGTGCCAAATGAAGAGGCTAATTCCATTATCTCCCATTGTCATGATTTGCCATGTGGTGGTCATGCTAGTACCACCAAAACTGCAGCTAAAGTCCTTCAATGCGGCTTCTATTGGCCGACCTTATTCAATGATGTTGCAACATATGTGAAGGGGTGTGATAGATGTCAACGGACAGGAAACATTTCTAGGAGGAAAGAAATGCCTCTAAAATTTATTCTTGAGGTTGATATATTTGATGTATGGGGGATTGATTTTCAAGGTCCGTTCCGGTCCTCCTTCGGAAACAAATACATTCGAGTAGCTGTGGATTACGTATCAAAATGGGTCGAAGCTATCGCCTCCCGTACAAATGATGATAGAGTTGTATCTAAATTCCTTAAGAAGGTTATCTTTTCCCGTTTTGGTGTCCCTAGATTTCTTATTAGTGATGGTGGGAGCCATTTTATTGAGAAGAAATTTGAAACTCTTTTAAAGAAATATGGGGTTCAACATCGACAAGGACTTGGCTACCATCCTCAAACTATTAGACAAGTTGAAAATTTCAACCGGAAGATAACATCTATCCTAGAGAAGACAGTTGCTAGTTCTCGCAAAGATTGGGATATCAAGCTAGATGATGCACTATGGGCTTATCGTATTTCTTTTAAAACACCAATTAGAACTTCTCCGTTTCGATTGGTGTATGGTAAAGCATGTCATTTACCAGTTGAGTTAGAACATAGAGCATATTGGGCCATCAAAGCCTTTTACTAGGATTATAACACTGTTGGAGAGCGTCGTCTTTTGCAATTAAATGAGCTTGATGAGATTCGACTTGAATCTTACAAGAATGCTCGTATTTATAAAGAGAAGACTAAAAGATGGCACGACAAGCGCATTTTAAGGCGAGAATTCCATGAAGGGGATTTAGTTCTGCTTTTTAATTCTAGGTTGAAAATATTTCCGAGTAAGCTTCGTTCTCAGTGGTCTGGGCCATTCCGTGTCACTAAGGTATTTCCATATGGAGCAGTTGAATTATTTGATGAAGTTAAAGGCTGCTTCAAAGTCAATGGTCAGCGCCTTAAGCACTATATTACTGGTGAACCTATTTATGAGAAAGTAATCTTCACACTTTCTATCGTTCCGCCTGCGAATTAATCTACAAAGGAGTCAGGCTTGTGACGTTAAACAAGCGCTACTTGGGAGGCAACCCATGGATCTTTAATTTCACAAAAAAAAATTATAAATAAAAAGTACTAATCAATACAAGCTAAATTGTACATGTCACGCTCGTGCTCAAATTTCATGCGACAATGCCTAGTGAGCTCGTTTCCTTTCCCTAATCATTTGATGTCCTTTAATTTCATACATTGAGGACAATGCTTGGTTTAAGCATGGGGAAGGGTAATTGTATTGATTAAATTTTTAAATTAGCTTACATTTATTTGATTTACATTTCATAAAAACACAAATATATATATATATATATATATATATATATATATATATATATATATATATATATATATATATATATATATATATATATATAAAAAAAAACAAACACGCAATATGCAATTGATTTGTGGCTAGTCTTGTGGATGTTAAGCATAATTTGATCAAGTTATTATATTCAAATTTACAATAATTTTTCATTTTTGATCACATGATGTAAGTAAGATAGCTTCGCCCTTGAAAATCTGATAGAGTTTTTGTTTTGTGTTTTCCTTGTGACACTGAAAGCGGTAAGATGGTTTGACTAGACTTGTGACAATATAACCATGTGACCAAAAGCCGTGAGATTACATAGCCAAATAAGATTGAGACCTCCATGCCAATATAATTCTTTCACGAGTGGTTTAGGATTAGTACTTGCCATTAGGATTGCATGAATGGTAGAGGCATTCATTTGTTTATATGCTACATGAGCCAAAAAGTCGTCCCGATTTTAATATTTCCTATTTGCAACCCCTTTGAGTTTTTAACCTTATTTCTTTGTTAACCCAACATTACAAGCCATTTCCCTACAATATCCTACCCTAGTAAGAGTTAGTGAAATATTTGTTTTTCTCGGTTTGAGTAGAGGTGTGATACAAGCGGAATATGGGGGAGTAACTGATGCTAATTTGGTGAACATTGATATATGAAATTGGTTGGTGGTTGTTTGAAAAACAAAATCGAAAACGACCAAAGTTAATGAAAAAAAAAGGAAAGAGAAAAATCTTAAAAAAAAAAAGGTTATAGTTGTAGTTGTTAATAAATGGGGTTCGAGTTTTACTATTTATGAAGGTGTATGTTGTAAATCATGGTATTTAGTAATAAAATTGGTGTTTGTTCTATATTTCATATGAAGAGTAGTTGTTGGAGGTTTTTGTGTCCATATTTCCGACCGAGATTTGACAAGTTCTTCGCTAACTCTTACTCTTAGCACCACATTCCCAAAATAATCAACACCTTTAACCCTAGCCCCGTTACAACCACTAAAAGTCCTCTTGACATGTAGTAGTCGGCAAGTTTAGGCTTAGTTTTACATGTGTGACTCGTGTCCTTATAACTTGGATATATGAGAGTAGTGATTTTCCGCGTTTACATTCCCTAAAGTGAGGGTCCACTGGTTTGTCACTTGTCTAGATGGTTGGTAGTAAGACTGAAAGGTCACTTAGGCACATTACATAATATTTTGTTGGATTTGTTAGGGTGATTGTTCTTGGGAGCTAATTTGTGATCTTAAACTCTATTTCGAAATTAAAATGATTTTGAACTTATCTTTAATTTCTTTTCGAAAACCTTGGTTAAATTATTGTTTTATCCCTTGACTTTTGCCACATTAAACCTTTTGTCGTGTATTAGTTGTTTATGCCTCTGAGTTTACTCGAAGACGAGTAAAGGTCTAGCATGGGGAAATTTGTTAAGCGTATAATTTACTATATTTTATATACTTATTTCTCATAGTTTTAGTTAGATTTTCAGCATTATAGTGCATTTTGATAATAAATTCCTTCCTAGAACATCTTACTACGATTTATATAATTATTTGTAGGAAAGAGCTATTTTGATGCTGATATTAGCTGAACAACTAAGCAAGGGGAAGAATAAAATTAGACGTCAAAATAAATAAGGACTTTAACCTCTCCAAGTCCACAAAATAAAGAAAAAGTCGTCCAAAATAAAATGAAAGCCAAGTATTGAATAATGTTGACAAGGCCATCATTTTACAAATGATGAAATAAAGAAGCATATTTGTAGAAGTTGGTGCATTGAACATCAAGTCTTGAAGCATTCAATTGATGATGAAAAATTGAAGGATTTTTACGAGGAAAACGCATGCTAACATTTACATGGGTGAAGAGTTATTCTGATAATTACAACATGAAACTCTCAAATTTAATTCTTTAATTCATGAAACATCCATCCTTTTGAATAGCATTCATGCACAAAGAGCACAAATCGAACGATATAAATTACATGTAATGTTTTTATATTTATTCTTACTTTAAACGTACATGTATTTTAAATTTGAAATGTTACTTGGTCATCTATATAAAGGATGTGATGTAGTAGAGAGAGAGAGAGAGAGGACGAAATACAATAATAAGCAATAAAATAATTAGTTTCACATTAAATTCTATTTATTCTCTCATTATTCACATCAATTATCTTATTCATATTTTTACACTTTCACGCTATTATTTAACGACAAGCTCAAAGTTCTCAACTTGTATTGCAGTAGTTAATACTATATTAATCTCCCTTATTTATCTCTTATTTGTTTGTTTCATTTTTTTATTATTTAAATATGTTATCTTCTACTATTAAAATTGTTATTGTAGTCATAATTATGGGTCGTGAGTAGTCTTTTATCTAGGGCTCGGTGGAGCCTTAATATGGATTGGTCAACGTTATAATTTTCTAAACATTATTTAATGGATGTACTTAGGTTTAATAAGGTTGTGTTAAACTATTAATTTATTGGTCATAATCTATATACGTAGCTCTTGATTAATACTACAATGAGAGTTGAGTTTAGTCTTTTTGAGTTAGCATATATATTATGATTTAAATATAATTAATTATTACTCAGTTGAAATTGCAATGAGAGTTGAATTTCCACTTAAAGAGCCCGAGTCAAAATTAAACCTCTCCTATGAGAATGGTGAGAGCGATAGTTGAGACATTTTAATTTTGATCCTTAAAGCTCTTATATGTGGTATAAGACCCATGAGAATAGGATTATTTCACTATAGGAAGGCTTATTACATCTCGAGAGAGAATAACAAGTATTGGTTTTAGTTTACAGGGTTAAAACCAGAACATTAGTCTCACCTAAGTACACGATTAAATATGTTATTTCTTTCATTAGTCTATATTGATCAATCTATGTTAATGGTGATATCGTTGTCCTAGAGCTTTTCATTATTGAATTAATCCCATTATCTAGTTATTATATCTTATTTTTATTCTATCATACCTGGCACATACATAAATATTATTCCGACGTAGATAAATCAAATCTTAAATCGACTAGTACTCAACCTTCACTTCCCTGAGATCGACCCGTAAGTGCTACAACAGACACCGTTCACTTGCGGTAATTTTTAACTGAACAGGCAGCAGGCCATGTCGAAGGAGTTTGAAGCGCTCGAGGTAAATGGCACTTGGAAAATTTTGGATCTTCCAAAAGGCAAAAGACCCATTGGTTATCGATGGGTCTACAAGGTGAAGTATAAGGCGGGCGGAACCATTGAACGATACAAAACAAGGTTAGTTGCACAAGTTTACACGCAAATAGAAGGTGTGAATTATCATGAAACGTTTGCACCGGTTGCGAAAATGACGAGCTTCCGATATTTACTTGTCGTAGCTGTTTCGAAAGGGCGGTCTATTGCACAATTAGATATTAATAAAGCCTTCCTGCACGGGGACTTGAATGAGCAAGTATATATGAGAATGCCGCCTGATTTGAACAAGGAAGATATACTAAAGTGTGCAAGCTGATGAAGCCATTGTATGGGCTAAAGCAAGCTTCGCGGAATTGGTTCGCTAAGTTGACAAAATCATTGTCGAGGTATGGTTTTATTCAATCTATGGCCGATTACTCGTTATTTACTTATAATAAAGACGACGTTTTTCTTGGGATTTTGGTATACGTTGACGACATGATAATTGTAAGTAATAATGAGGAAGCAAGCAACCGTCTCAAAAGTTTTCTTGATCGCAACATTGGTATTAAGGACCTCGGGAGACTCAAGTATTTCTTGGGAATCGAGGTAGAAACCGGGTTACGAGGGCTCTTTCTTAGCCAAAGAAAGTATGCTTTGGAAATTATAAATGAAGTGGGTTTGGAAGGAGCAAAGCCAGTAGACGTACTCATTCAGCCAAATCATCAATTAGCATTGGCCGAAGGAGTCATCTTACACGACCCAATGAAATATTGAAGGTTGGTGGGACGACTCATCTATTTGACTAATACGAGACCAGATTTGGTGTATGCGGTTCATATACTATCTCAGTTTGTGCATGCTCCGAGAAAAGAGCATCTTGATGCCGTGTTTAGAGTTATACGGTATATCAAAGGGAGCCCGGGGAAAGGTATTATAATAGAACGAAATTGTGATTTCAAGCTGGGTGGATACTCACACTCCGATCATGCCAGATGCCCATTAATGAGAAGGTCATTGACCGGATATTTTGTGAAGTTGGAGCAGTCACCCATCTTGTGGAAAGAGCGGAAACAAACCATGGTTGCAAAGTCGAGTGCAGAGACAGAATATCGAGCTTTAGCTGTCGTGACTAGTGAAGTAATATGGCTGGAATCTTTTCTTCAATCACTTGGGTTTAATCATGAAAAACCAATTGAATTATTTTGCGACAACCAAGCAGCTTTGCACATTGCCAAAAATCTGGTTTTTCATGACCGTACAAAGCACATAGAAATCGATTGTCACTTTATACGTCATCATCTCGTCAATAAAACGATCTCAACTTCATATATACAAAGCAAAGAACATGTTGCAGACATCTTTACAAAGGCATTAATGGGAGATGCTTTTCGCTACCTTCAGTTCAAGTTGGGCATTGGATTGCCAAGTGCTCTAACTGTTAGTTATTTAGACCATATTAATACTCATCTTATGATATTAAAATTACAAATTAATTTAAAATGGTCTAAATCTACATGCATGCAAATAAAAGTATAAACGATGGTATTAAACCATCTTAAGACAAAAGTTCCTTACATTGTATGAGGCACGTTTTGGGCACAACTCAAGGACTCCTTCCTTGATGTTGTTCTTGAGCTATGAAATTAGATGATCCTCCAAGACAACAAACCACCAAAACAGATGGTCTCCTAAGGAAGCACCCAAGAATCAACCCAAAATACTACTATAATACTAACTAGATATATGTAGTAGTAAACTTTGTATTATGTAATATTATTACACTAATAATATTACACTAATAATATTATATAATGAATATTATTATTTGTGAATTATATTTGATTTTTATAATCAACAAATTGATCAAGATATGATGAAGAAGATGAATACAATTGAGAGGAACATCACATGTGATTTTCCACCAAATGTTGACAAAAATGGTCTCTAATGACCTCATATATTTCGGTCCAAAAGGACCTTATTTAGTCCATTTCGATTTTCGACATTTATCCCACAAATGCTTATAAGTCTTATATTTAATTATCTTACATAATTAAATATTAATTTAATTATTTAACAGTTAAATAATACAAATTAACCACTAATGATTACTTAACTATAAAGTAATCATGAGACCATTTTATCAACATATATTGTGTCAATACTACCCCACTTAACTAATTTTACAACCTATTGTAAATTAAAATAGCTAATTATCTTTACCTCAAAACTTACACATATATCGTATAAATTTAATTAATTAACTATTAATTAATAAATTTATTAATTAACTATCAAATAATTAAATAATAAATCCCCTTGGCCCGAGTTCATAACTCGTCATCAAATAATATATTCACATGACTTGTTAAAAGTCAATTAATACAAGGATTTAATTAATTTGTATCTCATACAAATAATTAGTTTTTCCATTTGGGCATCATCCTATAGGTGTGACCTAAAGGGATCAGCTTATCACCGCCGTCACACGACAGTAATGTAGAACTCTAGTCAGCCAATCATTACCGATTAACGATGACCGGCTAACAAATAAAAAGATAAATCCCTGATTTTCCTTTTACGAGATTTATTATGTAAACGCACTTATTGTGGAGGACACTACTCCAACAATCTCCCACTTGTCCGGCACAAGTGTGCGTTACCAATTCTCTTGTCCAATAAAATATCCCACTCAATGCAAGATGTCTTTCAGGTCGTTCTTGCACGTGATCATATCATAAAGTGGTTTCCTCGATCAGGAGAATGACTGTCTGACCGGATAATCTGCTATAGATCTCATCCGAGCGTGGCCACGCATTCACAGTCATCTCTCCTCGAGTGGCCTTGAGATAAAATATGACTTAAAAGGACAATCCCGTTGACCTATTTTCTTCATTCGATACAGATCACAATGACCCAGTAAATGCTCATCGGCCTCCTTTTACGGTGCGACCTAGAACAAAAACCAAAGCCACCGGAAAACCGTACCAACTCAGATAAATAGTCACCAGTCTAAAGAATTGACTCGAAGGAATAAATAGAAATCCTCGCCACGACCTAGCAACAAAAGGACTCTACAAACGGTCACTGTCCGACAAATTGTCTCACAATTTGCCTATGTAATCGACCAGCCATCACTATGACCATATGACAGTCGAACCTGTCATCTATCGCCTTACAATCTAGTCACTCCGAGATGTCACCTCATTAAGTAACTAGGGACAAAATACAATGTTAATCCAGATCACTTTAATAGAGTTCGACATTGTCACTACAATCTATTTGGATAAAACAAAGTATATAAAATTTAGACATAAAACTGAATATGACGATAAATGCAATTTCCATATATTAAATAATAAATACAATATTTTTATTATTACATATCATATAATTTACAACAGTTCTGGCATTCGTCTCAATCCCATCAAAACTACATGACTATCATGTTTAGATTGAGACAATGGCTTGGTTAAAGGATCAGCGATGTTGTCAGCTGTCCCAACCTTACAAACTGTAATTTCTTTCCTTTCTATTAAATCTCTAATTACATTAAGTTTCCTAAGTACATGTCTAGACTTGTTACTAGACTTTGGCTCTTTTGCTTGAAAAATAACCCCACTGTTATCACAATACAAAGTGATAGGATCCTCGACGGTTGGAACTACTTTCAGTCCCTCTAAAAATTGCCTAATCCAAACAGCTTCCTTTGCAGCTTCAGAGGCTGCAATGTACTCAGCTTCCGTTGTAGAATCAGCAGTCACAGACTCTTTGAAACTTCTGCAGCAAACCGCCCCTCCGTTCATCCCTATCGGTTTGGAAACTGGCACCGTATAACCTCTTAAACGTAATTCAGATTCTCCTCCAAACACTAAGAATGAATCTTTAGTCCTTCTCAAGTACTTTAGAATATTCTTTATGGCTATCCAGTGACTCTCACCTGGAGTTTTTTGAAAACGACTCATCATACTCAAAGCATACGAGAACACATCATAACATACATGATCGATCCAACAGCGGAAGCATAGGGAATCGATTTCATGCGTTCAATATCCTTAGGCTCAGTAGGACACTGTGACTTACTCAAAGTGATCCCACTGCCCATAGGTAGAAAACCTCTCTTGGAGTTTTTCATATTGAATCGGTCAAGAATCTTATCGATATAAGCTTCTTGACTCAATGCTAATATCCTTTTGGATCTATCCCTATAGATCCGGATACCCAAGATGCGCTGAGCTTCTCCCAAATCTTTCATTTGGAAGTGATTTCCCAACCACTTCTTAACAGAAGAAAGCATATCAACATCATTCCAAATGAGTAATATATCGTCCACATAAAGAAGTAAGAAAACATCTTTACTCCCACTAAACTTCATGTATAAACATGGTTCCTCAACACTTCGAGAAAAACCATTCTGTTTAATAACAGGATCAAAACGATGATTCCAACTCCTTGACGCTTGCTTTAGACCATAAATAGATCTCTTAAGCTTGCATACTTTGTTAGGATTTTTAGGATCCACAAAACCCTCAGGTTGTGTCATGAACACTTCCTCTTCCAGAAACCCGTTCAGGAAAGCGGTTTTGACATCCATTTGCCATATCTCATAATCATGAAATGCAGCAATCGCTAATATTATCCGAACAGATCTAAGCATAGCAACTGATGCAAAAGTTTCATCATAGTGTAAACCATGAACCTGGGTGAAACCTTTTACAACCAATCTAGCTTTATAGACATCTTTATGTCCATCCATGGCGATTTTAATCTTGAATATCCACTTACATTGAAGAGGTCGAACATCTTTAGGTAAGTCAACCAGGTCCCATACCTGATTATCGTACATGGAATCCATTTCGGATTGCATGACCTCGAGCCATAGCTTAGAGTGAGAACTCGTAATAGCTGCTTTATAGGTTTTGGGTTCATCACTTTCCAAAAGTAAAACCTCATAGTCACCATCTTCCTCGATAACACCAAGGTATCTATCAGGCTGGCGACTAACCCTTTCTAACCTTCTAGGTTCAACAGAAATAATAACCGATTCAGACGTAGAAGGAACATCTTCCTGCACTGTCACATCAGTTTGTGGCTCTTGAACTTCATCAAGTTCAATTTCTCTCCCACTCTGTCTTCTAGAAATAAACTCCATTTCTAGAAAGACAGCTTCACGAGCAACAAACACTTTATTCTCGTTACTATTGTAGAAATAATATCCACAAGTTTTCTTAGGGTAGCCTACAAAAATACATTTTTCAGAACGAGGTGCAAGCTTATCGTCAGACTTGCTCTTGACATAAGCATCACAACCCCATACTTTCATGTATCGCAGATTCGGGACTTTCCCTTTCCATATCTCATATAGAGTTTTGTCAATTGCTTTAGTGGGACTTTTATTAAGTGATTGTATAGCAGATAAAATGGCAAAACCCCAGAATGATTTAGGTAACTCTGTTTGACTCATCATCGATCGAACCATATCTAATAAAGTTCGATTCCTCCTTTCAGCCACACCATTTAATTGTGGTGTGCCAGGAGGAGTTAACTAAGATACAATACTGCAGTTTTTAAGGTGATCCTTAAAGTCATTGCTAAAATATTCCCCACCACGATCTGATCGTAATGTTTTAATCTTCTTATTTATCTGGTTTTCTACTTCATTCTGAAACTCTTTGAACTTATCAAAAGCTTCACTTTTATACCTCATTAAGTAAATATACCCATATCTACTCATGTCATCGGTAAAAGTAATGAAATAGTCATAATTACCTCTAGCAGTGACTGTCATTGGACCACATACATCGGTATGTATTAAACCCAATAACTCACTAGCTCGAGATCATTTTCCTTGAAAAGGTGAACGGGTCATCTTGTCAAGTAAACAAGATTCGCATGTACCAAATGATTCGAAATCAAAAGGTTTAATTACACCAGTCGACACTAGTCTTTTAATGCGTTTCTCGTTAATGTGTCATAATCGACAATGCCATAAATAAGATTGATCAGGATCACCTGTTTTGAGTCTTTTATTATCTAAATGATAAACATCGTTGCAAGTATCTAGAATATAAATACCATTGATTGAAATAGCTTGACTATATACAATCCCATTAAGGGAAAAAGTGCAACACTTGTCTTTAATTACAAAGGAAAACCCTTCCGTGTCTAACACAGATACATATATTATATTTCTAGATAGTGTTGGTACAAAATAACAATTATTAAGATGCAACTGCATTCCTGAAGCTAAACTAAGTACATAAGTTCCTATTGAGACGACGGCTACTTTAGACCCGTTTCCCATTCGGAGATCGATATCACTCTTGTTTAGCTTTCTTATGCTTTTTAGGCCCTGCAAATGATTGCACAAGTGAGAACCACAACCAGTATCTAATACCCAAGTTTTATTTGAAGCATAATTTATGTATATCATAAAAGATTCGGTTGAGAAATTACATGTCGGCTTCACAGTGCCAGCTTTTATGTCATCCATGTACTTTGTACAATTACGTCTCCAATGTCCCTTGTTATTACAATAATTACAAGTGTCTTTAAGAGGATTACCCTTTATAGGTTTAGGCTTGGTAGAGCAATTCACAATTGCTTTACCTTTGCCCTCCACCTGAACGGGCTTCTTACCTGCGTTCCTCTTAAACTGCTTCTTCCCCTTCACGTTAATCGCAAGCACATCTTTCCTCGTGCTCCCACTCAATCCCATGTCCTTCTCTGCTTGCACAAGCAGAGAATGGAGCTCATGTAAACTCTTTTTCATGTTCGTCATATTGTAATTTACCCTAAAATGGGTAAATCCCTTGACGTGCGAGAGAGAGTGGAGCACTCGGTCCACCACAAGTTCGTCGGGGATTTTACATCCCAGCCCCTCTAAAGTTTCCACGTACTCAATTATTTTAAGTACGTGTGAACTTACAGGTTGACCATCTTTGAGGTTAGTCTCAAAGAAACGAATCATGTGTCGTCGGATTATCCTCGGGGCTTGAGAAAACATAGTAGAAAGCCTCGAGAATACTTCATGTGCATCGTGAAACTTGACACATTGCCTTTGTAAAGCAGGATCCATTGAAAAAGTCAAAACATTTTTTATTGCAGCAGATTCCTTTTGATAATTTGAAAAAGATTCCCTTACATCGGCAGTGGCCCTAGTACTAGGCGAAGGGGGAGAGGGATCGACAAGGTAGCGTAATTTGCCATCACCTGCGGCAGCTAATCGAAGTTGTTCCTCCCAATCTTTAAAATTACTACCGTCGTCTTTTAATACATATTTGTCCATAAAAGAACGTAGCCATGAATCTCTAGCTATGGTGACGGTTTCACTAGTAGAAGTCATCGTGATTACTACAAAGGAAATAAAGGAAAGATTAACATTTATCGTCTAGAAATATTTAACTTGTGAAACTATTTAACAAGTTCCCATTTATATAATGATCTCCCACTGAATTATATAAATGATTCCAAGATCCAATTTTATATAAACACGGGCACGGTGGACCGATTCAACCCATATTTATATAAATTTGGTGAGTCAACATTTTGACAGATTCTACTACTAGAACTCTTGGTTGACGGATTTTCTTAAAATCTATCTTTTAGCCCCATAAATAAATATGGGCACGGTGGACCGATTCAACCCATATTTATCCCGTTGAGTCCAACCAATTTTCACGTGTAATAACCTTTATTACCCTACTTACCCAACGTAAAAAGAGTGTACCTCGGTGATCCGAACCTACCTCTAATGAAGAAGGGATTCATAGGTGCTATTATTTGGTAAGGCTTAATCTCAATTTTAAACAAATGTGAGAGATCTTATCAATTTAATTGTCTATCACTTTTAAGTGAACAAAATTAGTGAATGCTAGACGATTAAATCGATAACAACAAAAATAAAACATGTAGTGACGATTTGACATGAATGCATATACGTAAACAAGTAAGTCCTAATATGGCCACCTAGTTAATCTAATTAACTAAAATTATTACATATCGGAAACCAACTCCTTGGTCCCTTGAGTCTTCATAAATTGGCCTCCTTCTTTAGGATTTTGGAACACCTTTCCGAAAACACCGTCTTCATGAAAACTCCGTCTTTAGATGCTTCATCTAATTACTAATAATTAAATTACATAAAAATATCCTATTATACAATTTGTAATAAAATTAAAATAAAACTATTAATTAATTACAAATTAGGCGATACGAAATCGCAATTAATTACAAAACAAGTCGATATTCCCTTACATTACGGGAAATACCAACTTCTACCTATGGCCATATTAGAAAAAATTACATAATTATAATGATGAAAAAAAAAACATTCATCCAAATGAATAAAAAATGTATTATGAAAATGACATGCCAAATCGTCTAACTTACCAACAACGATCATTTGAGCTTGCTTTGACGGAATTTTTACCAATAAAAATTCATACACAATTCTTAAAACAATTTTAAGACTTACACATCATAATAATCTGGTATAATATCAAAAAAATTATTCTCAACAATTATCTTGAATTTATATGGGAATTAAAACACAATTATGACAAAAATGATATAATAATTCACAATTATCATACAAAAATTCCATTCAATTTAAAAAATTATGGAAAAATAAATTTCAAAGCCATGAACAATCTGGTCTTACACCAAAAATGCCATGCAAGTGAAATTTTTTGTTTTTAAAATTTATTTAAAACGATTTCACAATTTAATCGGTAAAGCGACAATTTTTACGATTTAATTCTAAATCAAACCATAAAAATTGAAATGACTTCAAATAAAAATTTTTACATTTTGGAACAATTTCCAGGAGCCAAAAATTCAAAAATTTCTAGCCCTAAAATTAAATCAATATTTATTTGCAAAATAACCATTATTTACCAATTTTTATCAAATAAAAATCAATAAACTACCTAAATTAATCACATTAATTTAAAGTATCTACTTATCTCATAAATAGAATATGCATGTGGTTATTTCAAAATAAATATGCATAAAATTAACTTGCAACCAAATTTAATTAACACTTAATTAATTTTAATGCATTTTTACTCAATTTTATGTCATTTTAAGTTATAAAAAGTGGAAAATTTTAACAAAAATCAAATTTTCATTCCATATCATCCTAAGATCAGATTATTTACATGCAAGACCATATTATGTGATAAAACTAATTTTAGTAACATAATATCAATTTTATTAATTTATCTCATAAATTACTAAAATCGTCTTAAGACAACATGCATGTATTTAACAATGCTCTGATACAACTTGTTAGTTATTTAGACCATATTAATACTCATCCTCTGATATTAAAATTACAAATTAATTTAAAATGGTTTAAATCTACATGCATGCAAATAAAAGTATAAAAGATGGTATTAAACCATCTTAAGACAAAAGTTTCTTACATTGTATGAGGCAAGTTTTGGGCACAACTCAAGGACTCCTTCCTTGACGTTGTTCTTGAGCTATGAAATTGGATGATCCTCCAAGACAACAAATCACCAAAATAGATGGTCTCCTAAGGAAGCACCCAAGAATCAACCCAAAATACTACTATAATACTAACTAGATATATGTAGTAGTAAACCTTGTATTATGTAATATTCAGGGTCGTCTCAAGAAAAGTGGTGGCCCGGCGCAAAAAATAATATGAGGCCTTAAATTTACAAAATAAAGAACGTTCATATGAGGCCTTAAATTACAAAATAAAGAACGTTTATATATTGATATATATAAAATATAAAAGCAAATTAAAAATTATTTGAAAGGCGATTATCTCTTGTAGTTTTCCGAGAACTTGCACAACCGTCCGTGAAATAAAAACCAATAAAAACAAAGTCCTCCGATAATCTGATATCCAACTCTTTGTCTTTCGTTCAATAGCAGCAAATGCAGCAAATTTAGTACAATATTGAAAATTCCAAAGCAAAAAAAAAAATAATAAGTCAGTATATGAAAGAAAAATAAAGACTGAATTCACAAAAAATCGACATCATCACCATAAACAGAACAATGAATCAATTTAAGTATAAACATTTACATATACCCACTGGGTTGTGTAATTTTACACAAAAATCATGAATACAAAATTGAGAATGTGAAATTCATTAAAATTAAGAAGAAAAATTACCTATTCGATCTCTTTGAAATTGAAGCATAAATCTGGGATTTTTATAGGCATTTGAAACTGGCTACATTGAAAAGTTTTGATTCTAATTTCTCCAATTGTAAATTTGGAATGATTTGTGAGGAATTGATTTGGGGTAATCACATTTAAAGATTGATTACAAAAGAAATGTTAGATAATTTAATGGAAAAATTAAAGAGCAAGTTTAATTATTTTTGGGGAAATAAATTAATTATTTGGGGAAGGATGGAGATTATTGAGGATTGGAATAGTCAGCCTGTATTGACTATTGAATGTAAGCGTCTATACTCTGATTTCATTGTTCAATTTTTTTTTTTTTTTAAACAATCACATGGGAATGCCTAGATTTGGGCCCCAAAATTTTGAGGTCCGGTGCCATTGCCCATAGAGCAACATGGGTTAGACGGGCCTGGTAATATTATTACACTAATAATATTATAAATAAATATTATTATTTGTGAATTATATTTGATTTTTATGATCAACAAATTGATCAAGCTATGATGAAGAAGATGAAGAAAATGGACACTTTTTTCTCTTCAAAGCAAACCAACCAAAGGAGGATAATTAGAGGTTTTATTTTTCACCAAATTTTCATCACATGCAAATGTGTAAATAAGGGGTATATATAGACCTCTCAAATGTATACAATTGAGAGGAACATCACATGTGATTTTCCACCAAATGTTGACAAAAGTGGTCTCTAATGACCTCATATATTTCGGTCCAAATGGACCTTATTTAGTCCATTTCGATTTTCGATATTTGTCCCACAAATGCTTATAAGTCTTATATTTAATTATCTTACATAATTAAATATTAATTTAATTATTTAACAGTTAAAAAATACAAATTAACCACTAATGATTACTTAACTATAAAGTAATTATGAGACCATTTTATCAACATATATTGTGTCAATACTACCCCTGTAACATTCCGTTTTGATGGTTGATCTTCTTTTGTGGATTGTCTTGGTATTGAGTTGCTAGTGAGGGTTATAGACAGAGTTGGCAACATTATTCTGTGGCTATTCGGTAATGTTATGGAGTCAGAACATTATTTTGTGGCTATTCGGTAATGTTATGGAGTCAGTATTGGGAGCCTATGCTATAGTGGAGACGATATCGTGACCCATGTTGTGGAAGGAAGAGTGGTTTGTGGAGTTAGTGTTAGATGTTCCATGTTTTATAGGTTGGATTGGAACTTCGGGGACGAAGTTCTTTTTAAGGGGGGAAGATTGTAACACTACGGATTTTGTTAAGTTGTATACTCGACCGAGTAGAGCCTACTCGGCCGAGTAGTGTTAATTGTGGAGTCTGTTTTGGTCCTGCCGAGTAATACTCGGCCGAGTATGGAGAATACTCGACCGAGTAGATGATACTCGGCCGAGTATAGCTTTACTCGACCGAGTATCCTGGTCCGCGAATAATATTTTATCGGTTTGATTAGGGAATGTTAGGGTTATTTTATATTCGACGTCAGTTTCTAAAAACATCACTTCCAACCCTAATCATTCTACGATCTCTCCCTAATCACTCCCTAATCATCCTCTAATCTCGTTGGGTGTGCAAATCGTCGTGATCCTTGCGTGTAGTCCATTTATTCTCTCGTTGGTAAGTTTCATTCCCTTGTCATTTGTATTCTTTTGGGGTTACTGTATATATGGAATTGGGGAAAATGGGATTGTGCAATGTGTAATTGTATTATGTGATTATTGTTGTAGGTGACGATGTGATATTTGTTATGCATTTGTATGGTTGATTGCAGCGTAAGCGGATTGCGAAAAGGTAGGGTTTCTCCTACTCAGTACTGTTAATTGATTGAGATTGCATATGTTTCATAATTGTTGTTATCTGCTGATCACCGGAGGTTGGGTGTTGTGGTGACGGTGTTGGTGTGGTTGTGTTGTGATGGTTGTGGTGTTGTGACAGCTGTGATGCTGTATATGATTGTGGTGGAGTCACTTGCGGGAGTGGCTTCACACCCTAGTTCGCCCTCCGTGGAACCCGTCACGGGAGGGGATGTGCACATTAAGGGACAGGGATCGTTAGTCGCTCGTTGATGAGCTGGACTAGGTGGGGATGGGCTGCGGTCACCCATCGGCGGCGAGATTACCTGTTGCGATGGGTAATCTGGCAGGGCTACACACTTCGGTGAGTAGTCGGTTACCGTGTGAGATCGATGATCAGCTGGTTGTATTGTTGTTGTCTTATATTGATTGAGTAGTACTGACCCCGTGTTGTTGTTTTGTAAAACCTGCGATGATCCATTCGGGGATGGTGAGCAGATTGTGACAGGTGATACATTTATTGAGATTGGGGCAGTCATGGGAGAGTCACCACGCTGGATTAGATGACACCATCACGAGCTTTAGTTATTGTTTTGGTAGTTGTTGCCATTTGGATAATTCGTTTATTAGATTTTGGAGACTATGTAACTTTTATAATTACCGCACATTAATAAATGTGTTTGGACTGTTGCTTTTGATATATACTAACCTCGGGCAACCGAGATGGTAACAACCTTTCATGCTGGGGTAGTCCTGGTAAGGTACCTTGGTATGAGGGGGTGTTACAAAGTGGTATCAGAGCCGACGATTCCGGCACCTAAAACTAATGAACTCAATGAACTTAGGGAGTCTAAATAAAATGAACCCGGGGAGAGTTGTTTGGAGCTACCGCAAAGACTTGGGAGACGTCCCGGAGTCGCACTAAGGCCCTTACGATCTCGAGCCGGTCACATGGGGGGAAATTGTTGTATGTTTGAGTTATGTGTGTTTCATATCTATAGTTTGAATCTTGTGCCTGGTTGGATTAAATGATGAAAGAAGTGGAATGTGATAGTTGTTGAAAGATGTATCGAGGATTGTTGATGTTAAACTTTGAGCATGAATATGTTGACATGTTAAGTGTTGGAGCATGGTAAAGTATGAAGGGTGAATTGTAAATTCGTATTTGATTGATATTGAGCCTGAAGAATGTGATCATGTTACCTGTTTAATACAATGTTGAGCATGAAGTATGGTAGTGGTACATGTGCATATGAACATGATGGTGTCAATGCTTGATTGTTGATAGAAGCATGTGATTAAGGTCATGCGTCTATATATGTGAATGTCGTGTTTAATTTTAATGTGAGTATGATAAAAGTTCAACTACGTACTGGTTTTTAGAGGTTTTGAATTGTTATTGTTGCCTTATGTATGTTCAAGTTGTTTTGGCTTAGGAAACTTGATTTGTAGAAAGAACGATTACGGAAGGGTTGTCTTAAAACTGTCATACGTCGAGTTCTAGAAATGATATTGCTGTGATTCCAAGTTGAGGTGATAGCTTGTCCTCTTACGATTCTAACGATAGGTCACACGCCTAGAATGACCAAGTAACGAGTGAGATATGACTGTTTTACGAAAATTGGACGGTGCTGAGAACTGCGCCGATACTCGACCGAGTAGTCCCTACTCGGCCGAGTATCTTTTATACTCGACCGAGTATTTCATATTCGGCCGAGTAATCTCTCTGTGATAATATTGTTTAGTGTCTGGAGTCGTGAACTCGGCCGAGTAGTCTCATACTCGACCGAGTAAGGTCTACTCGGCCGAGTATTCCCAATACTCGACCGAGTAATCCTTCTTCGACAATTGAGTTTGCTTCTGGAGTCGAAAACTCGACCGAGTAATATAGTTACTCGACCGAGTACCCTGTACTCGGCCTAGTATGCCACGTACTCGACCGAGAACCTCAGTGGGCGGCCGTTTTGAGACGGTGGCTATGTTTTACCATAATTTTTAATCGGTGATTATGTTCTTACATTGTTTTGAGTCGTAGGGTATGTGTACATGTATGTTTTGGGTCTTAAATTATTCTTTTATATATGCGACGGTCTTGATACGTAAGTTACCAAATGCTATGTTAGGGAGAATGCCGGCTTATGAAGGGATAGGTGTTGGATATAAAGGACATGAGTTATATGTGGTTGTGAGCATTAGTGGAACAAGAAAAGAGTAGATTGATGCGCTCATTGAGACAAGGAGCATGTTTTGTGAGATATGATGAGTGATATAGTCATGGGTTGAGTAATATAAAAGTATATGCATATGGGCAAGGGTGATGTAAGTGTAAAGAAATGTGAGAATGAAAGTTTGAGATGAGTGATACGAATAGTGGCGTATCGGGATGTGTAAGGATTTATGGAGGGAGACGGTTTGGATTGAGTTGCTTAAGGACATATGTGATAAAAGGTCGCTATAGAGAGATGGAAATGAATAGTGTATAGTGAGGTCAAGTTATGCCGCGATGAGTATATAGTAGTTGATTTGGGAATTTGGAATATCACGATGTGAGCCTAGTGAGTAATTCCTTGGGCAATTAACGGTATGAGATGAATTTTTGGTTTTCTAGTGATGTAAAAAGGAAGATGCAATTGTTTGAACATTAAACGTTGATTTTATGGATAGATTAGTGACAATTGGGAGATTATAGTATAATGATAGAAGACCCATGGTAAGAAAGAATGAGATGATATCGACATAAAAATAATGGGATTTGAGTTTGGAGCAATGTGAAGGTAACCGGAGCACTAGAGAGTTAGATAGAAATAACGAAGAGTTGAATTATTAAGGGAGTTTGTCGAGGGTAAAAGAAAAGAATAAGGGGAGTAAAACTAAGAAAATGTTCACCGGAGTTATGTGATATAAAGTAAGGAATCGTCGAGATGTATGATACTAGCATGAGGATTTGAATTAATGGTTATATAGGAGTTTCAGAACAACATGATTAGTCAGAAGTTTCGAGGAATTAAGTAAAGTAAAAGTTGGGTAGAGAATTTGCACGATATGAAATCTTGGTGGTGAGTCGGGTAATAATACAATTAAGAATAGTATTGGGAAGAACGTTGAGGTAATTTTGTTGATGGATTTGATGTTCGTTATTAGGGATGTTGACCAAAGTTATGAAAGAAATCGTGATGTTTAGAGATGAGTGTAAGAGGCTGATGTCCGGACAATGGTAGTGTTATCGTTTGTGACTAGTGGTTAAGGGTGATGGTCTATTAGAAAGGTAGCAATTCTAAAGAGGTTGATTTTGTAGAGACCAGGTTGATATGTATAGTTGTGAGAGAGCATAAGATGTGGTTATATGAGGCGGTTGTTAGTGGTTGAGTATTAATGGTATGGTTACATTTGGCATGGGGTGATGGATATGCGAATGGGAAAATGTGTTATGAGGGGCATACGAGTTAAACTCAAGCGAGAGGTAACCTTTATCGGGGGGTAACTTACGTAATCAGGATTGACTAGTTGGATGTGAGTATGGGTCTAAGATGTATATAGATGTTTGTGTGAGGTTGTGACCTCACGAGAAGCGGTATGGTGTGATAGTTATAATGTTGTTATCTGAATGTTCTGTAATATATGTTGGATACGGTAACTTAATGGAATGATGATCAAAGTGATAGTTTGGGTAGTCTGACAAGACTGGTTATACTTGCATGTGTATTCATGATATATGTTTATTCCATGAAAAAGTATGAATGGTATGCATGAGATTCTTGTCTATTTATTCCGTATGATATATGGTGTTGTGATCTGGTAAAGCAGTTTTGAGTAAGTTTTTCTTGTCCGAGATGTTATATTGAGTCAGTGTTTATGGGATTGTGTATGTTATGATGTCTATCGGTATGGTTGTGGTGCCTCGGGTGGTGATCCGGGCACGGTACTTACTGTTGTGATGCGGGTATTTTCGCACTGCACTGCGGCTGTTGGTGGCGGTGTTGCGATGCCGTCACCGGTTGTGGTGGTGTAGGTGAGATGATTATGATACGAGTTTTCGAAAGTGCATACCAGTTAAATATAGATTGTTGTTTTGTTTGCTGTTGTTCCTTGTGAGTTTTGGTTGAACATAAAGACTGTTGTTTTGTTTGTTGATGTTTCTTACCAGTTTCAGTTTGGGAATGAGGGTAGAGTATGATATGAAAGTGAGTTGTATATGTTTTCGTTGTTGTCATGGTATAGTGATATTCTGTTGATGGGACACAGTTGTGAGAAGTTGTTACAGTAATTTTTATCTTGTTTTAAGATGAGGCATCGGTAGTCATAGTCATGGCAAGTGATTCGTGGAATATGTGTTGTAATGATCTGAAAGCGACAGGTGGTTCATAATCTTTTGTTGAGATAGTGAGTGCAGGATATTGGGAATTGGTGTCATGTTAAGTTATGTATGAGTTTTGCGGTAATGAAAGAAAAGAACTTGAGGATCTAGTGTAAGTGTACGTAACAAGTGTGGAGTGTGAGTTATGCTTTTGGTGATATGAGTTTTATATAGTTTATATAGAGATGTGTGTCATGTTGCGGTAAAGAGTTGAAGTTTTGGGTTAAGTTAAAGATTTTGAGGTATAGGTTAGGGGGTGTGACGAGTGAATTGAAGGATGAGAGCTGTTTAAGTAAGAGAGCCTTGGATATAGGAATAGTAAGTGTTTAGATTATAGGCGGGTATCTTTCACATGTGGTGGTGATGAAGATAATGAGAGGTATAGCTAAGGATCTAGTATTAGTGAGTTACGAGGACGTAACATGTGTCTTAAGAGGAGTAAGATGCGACAAAGAGCGTTTGAGGGTTGTGTATGTCGTAATATTATTGGACGTAGAGTGTTGGTGTAGCATAAGGAGTGGATGGGTACATATAGTGTTTGATAGTGTTGATAAAAGTGGATGATGTTATTTGTGAGTTCGAGAGTTTTGGCAGCTGGATGATGATGTTGATGAGTGTGAGTAAACTTCGAGGACGAAGTTCCTTTTAAGGGTGGTAGAATGTAACATTCCGTTTTGATGGTTGATCTTCTTTTGTGGATTGTCTTGGTATTGAGTTGCTAGTGAGGGTTATAGACAGAGTTGGCAACATTATTCTGTGGCTATTCGGTAATGTTATGGAGTCAGAACATTATTTTGTGGCTATTCGGTAATGTTATGGAGTCAGTATTGGGAGCCTATGCTATAGTGGAGACGATATCGTGACCCATGTTGTGGAAGGAAGAGTGGTTTGTGGAGTTAGTGTTAGATGTTCCATGTTTTATAGGTTGGATTGGAACTTCGGGGACGAAGTTCTTTTTAAGGGGGGAAGATTGTAACACTACGGATTTTGTTAAGTTGTATACTCGACCGAGTAGAGCCTACTCGGCCGAGTAGTGTTAATTGTGGAGTCTGTTTTGGTCCTGCCGAGTAATACTCGGCCGAGTATGGAGAATACTCGACCGAGTAGATGATACTCGGCCGAGTATAGCTTTACTCGACCGAGTATCCGGTCTGGCGAATAATATTTTATCGGTTTGATTAGGGAATGTTAGGGTTATTTTATATTCGACGTCAGTTTCTAAAAACATCACTTCCAACCCTAATCATTCTACGATCTCTCCCTAATCACTCCCTAATCATCCTCTAATCTCGTTGGGTGTGCAAATCGTCGTGATCCTTGCGTGTAGTCTGTTATTCTACTGTTGGTAAGTTTCATTCCCTTGTCATTTGTATTCTTTTGGGGTTACTGTATATATGGAATTGGGGAAAATGGGATTGTGCAATGTGTAATTGTATTATGTGATTATTGTTGTAGGTGACGATGTGATATTTGTTATGCATTTGTATGGTTGATTGCAGCGTAAGCGGATTGCGAAAAGGTAGGGTTTCTCCTACTCAGTACTGTTAATTGATTGAGATTGCATATGTTTCATAATTGTTGTTATCTGCTGATCACCGGAGGTTGGGTGTTGTGGTGACGGTGTTGGTGTGGTTGTGTTGTGATGGTTGTGGTGTTGTGACAGCTGTGATGCTGTATATGATTGTGGTGGAGTCACTTGCGGGAGTGGCTTCACACCCTAGTTCGCCCTCCGTGGAACCCGTCACGGGAGGGGATGTGCACATTAAGGGACAGGGATCGTTAGTCGCTCGTTGATGAGCTGGACTAGGTGGGGATGGGTGCGGTCACCCATCGCGGCGAGGATTACCCGCTTCGCGATGGGTAATCTGGGCAGGCTACACACTTCGGTGAGTAGTCGATTCTGCGTGTGAGATCGATGATCAGCCGGTTGTATTGTTGTTGTCTTATATTGATTGAGTAGTACTGACCCCGTGTTGTTGTTTTGTAAAACCTGCGATGATCCATTCGGGGATGGTGAGCAGATTGTGACAGGTGATACATTTATTGAGATTGGGGCAGTCATGGGAGAGTCACCACGCTGGATTAGATGACACCATCACGAGCTTTAGTTATTGTTTTGGTAGTTGTTGCCATTTGGATAATTCGTTTATTAGATTTTGGAGACTATGTAACTTTTATAATTACCGCACATTAATAAATGTGTTTGGACTGTTGCTTTTGATATATACTAACCTCGGGCAACCGAGATGGTAACAACCTTTCATGCTGGGGTAGTCCTGGTAAGGTACCTTGGTATGAGGGGGTGTTACAACCCCATTTAGCTAATTTTACAACCTCTTGTAAATTAAAATAGCTAATTATCTTTACCTCAAAACTTATACATATATCGTATAAATTTAATTAATTAACTATTAATTAATAAATTTATTAATTAATTATCAAATAATTAAATAATAAATCCCCTTGGCCCGAGTTCATAACTCGTAATCAAATAATATATTCACATGACTTGTTAAAAGTCAATTAATACAAGGATTTAATTAATTTGTATCTCATACAAATAATTAGTTTTTCCATTTGGGCATCATCCTATAGGTGTGACCTAAAGTGATCAGCTGATCACCGCCGTCACACGACAGTAATGTCAAACTCTAGTCAGCCAATCATTACCGACTAACGATGACCAGCTGACAAATAAAAAGATAAATCCCTAATATTCCTTTTACGAGATTTATTATGTAAACGCACCTATTGTGGAGGACACTACTCCAACACCAACTTGATGGGGAGTATTAAATAATATTGTGACGATATTATTACGATATTTGGTGTATAATATCTTAGCTAATTATGTAGCGTATAATATTGTTACCTTGTTTGTAGGCTAACAATTAGGAAGTAAATATTCCTAGCTTTGTATATATGCTTGATCATCTGTATCCTTTTTATTCATTCAATAATAAGCAATCTTTCCCATCTTCTGTGTTCATCGTTTCTCACTTATCACTTAGTAACTCGTATTAAAACTCTATAAGGGGCTCCACCCGATTTGATAAAAACGTGATAGTTTCGAAAACGCGAATTGTTTAACAACCATAATGTCCCTCCTGAGTTTCGAGCAAAGGCATCCTGATTTCGTATGATGACAAAATCCGATGATACATCCGAAAACAAATTTGCTCAAATGTTCAAAATAAAATCAAAGTGACAAAACTAAAATCACTTAAAAAAGAATAGCATAAACGTAAAATAATTGTTCTAAACTTGAAAATATAAAATAAAATATATTTTATCATTCGAATCCAATTAGACCTATAAGAGGAATCGAGCGCATCTGATCTCGGACCAGTATACAGTTCGGGTCGGGCATACAAGTCTCGGGTCGTGTTAGGGTGAGAATATGAATAACTTTCATTCATTTGATTGAAATACATACTCCATATTTGAATTCTAAGATATTAAAAAATGAAAGTGCGCCACCGGTGGCATTCAATTTGGGCGTCACCCTTTCACATGGGGTGAGTGGGGAGCCCTTCAATTATGAATGCATGTGAGAGGGTGGCATCCAATTTGGGCGCCACTGCTGTCCAAAAAAAATATCAAAGGAAAAAAAAAATCAAAAATTCAATAATTATACAAGCTCGGGTCTGGGTCAGCTCTAGATCAGCTCCAGCTCGAATTTTGTTTCATGAGCATAAGCTGAGTAAGGCCTAGCTCGTGTTTGATTCGGCTAGTTATTACCCTTAACCGCAAGTCCGCAACAACGTTTCTAAGCGACACGAGTTTAACCGCTTATATATACAAGTAACATGTATATGTATCCAATAAAGTAGAGTTTTTCAACAAAATATACGGTTTTGTACTGGTTAATATATACTCCCGAATCACCATTGTCATTGTTTTTAATAAGTGGGAGATACTTGACGCATAGAATTTGTGCATTGTTTTAATCTAATCTTCTAATTTTCTTACAAAGTGACTCTCTTTCCTCATATAGGCACTAATGCACTATCAAATTCATACAAAAGCTCCTCTTTTGATTTTATTCATAGGAACAAGCTCCAACAAGAACTTTATAGAAAAGATAAGGTGAAAAATGGAAATTTAAGGACAAACATTGAAATTATTTCACAAGGAGGTGACGGAAAATGGTGCAGAGATCCTTAACGCTTAACTGGGGAGGTTCGGGTCCTCAACGCTAAAATAGGACAAAGTTTAGGTCCTTGTTGTGATGTTAACTCGGTGATTTAGTTATTATCATTTTAAAACATATATAGTATATATTTCCTAAATGAACAATATTACTTAAGGCGCAAATTTTTTCCTAAAACATATATGTTAACTCGGTGATTTAGTTGATAAGGACCTCAACTTTAACAATTTTTTCCATCAAGGACCTATACTTTCAAACATTCCAGTTAAGGACTTCATCCTTAACTCCGTTAAACATCTCCTATTGAAAACCTTGATTAGCATATTTGACAGTAATTAGTTAACCAAAAAAACACATGAACAATATTACTTAAGGCGCAAATTAGTGGATGAATATCTTAGAAATTGGATTAATTCTCAATAGAGTGAAATAAATACAATTGTATATGAGATTATGAGCAGGCTTTTTCTTCTTTTGCACCCATAATTCTAATGCGGCATGAAATTCGTGTCTCTCGAGTATTCGACGCAAACTCGCAGGGATAGGGGAAGGAGGTGCGCTAATGCTATACGGTTCTATGGATTATGTTTATGTATTAGAAGTATTGTTGAACAAAACGTGGTCCATGATTAATGAAATTCGAAAGGCTGACGTTTAATTGATATGGCGTAGACTAGAGAAAATGTTTAATGATGTACAGGTGTTTGGGTCGGTCGACGGATGGATTTACAGGCCTTATTATAATGCGATGCTGGGTTTAAAATGTTTTTTGGATATGGTCGATGTAAATTTGCAAAGTTTGATCAGATAATTGGTTTGCAACCATTACGTCGGGATTCGAAGAATGGTGATTGATGGACCACCATCAATAATTCAAAAAAGATATTGGTTGATAATGGAGAAAAAGTTGAAGGAAGTAAAGGAGAAGCAGAGAACCAAACCAACATAAACCTAACAAATTTTTTTGTTAATGGAAGAGAGAGAAATACATGACAGGGGTAGTCAATGGGTATTGGGTTGGGGAAGATGAAGAACCAGGAAATGTCAAACTAGTCAAGGAGGATTAAATGAGCCCCACTTTTAGATTTCAGACGTTAGATTTGCCATCTAAGTTAACGGAATCCTTCACATGAGTCCTTTAACTGTAAAGTTCAAACGTTTAGGTCCTCACTTGGAAAAAATTGCATAGTATAGGTCCTTATATTACCCTTAACTCCCTTAACGCTTAACTGGGGAGGTTCGGGTCCTCAACGCTAAAATAGGACAAAGTTTAGGTCCTTGTTGTGATGTTAACTCGGTGATTTAGTTATTATCATTTTAAAACATATATAGTATATCTTTCCTAAATGAAAATTCCAATGAAAATAATACTATGTATGTAATAAATTTTAAATCCTAAAAGTATGCAATTAATAAAATTCAATGGTCGGTAAAAATAGAATCACACATTTTTTTTACACCCATATTATTTGGGGTCTCGCAATAAATGCTAGAACACGGCCTCCAAATATCATTGACCGCCCCTGATAAAATGGACATTTTTCCTCCGTCGCACCTTACAAATTACAACTGTCACGCACTATAATTTTTATTGTTTACTATGTAGTGATGATGATTAATTTTTATCAAAAACCATTTTTCTATATGTTCACAATTCTTTTTAAAATTGTGCACTCCCATTCGTAAATTTCTGGACACACCACTGATCACGATACCAGATTGTCAATGAGCTATGAAAACTTTAAAAGTTAAAGTAAACACAATTTAAGATTATATCTTACGGTAGGTCTCGCTTGTGACCGTCATTTTAAAAATACCTCTCATAAATCCTCACCTACTTGCTCTCCCATTTATAACTTGTAAGATGTTTTTTTTAAAATGCTGAAAAGTGTTCGTTTGCAATGAGAGTTTGTGTATATTTTATACATTACAACTAAACCTGGCAAAAGTAACCCGACCCGAAAAGACTGACCCGAGACCCGAAGTGACCCGAACTATATCACCCGAATGTGACCTGACCTGACCCGAACATGACCCGAGTTTTCTGGACCCTAACTGATCCGACCCGAAAATGACCCGATCCGAAACCACCAAACCCGAAAATGACCCGACAAAATATAACTCTAATTGAATAAAAAAGACTTGAAATGCTATTTCTCTATTATTCATTGACCCGAAACAGACCCGACCCGAAACAGACCCGACAACAAACCCAAAACAGACCCGAAACCCGAAAAGACCCGTCCCGACCCGAATTAACCTGAACTCAACGAGAGACCCGGCCCGAGTTGGCCCGACCCGAACCCAACCCGTGACCCGTTTTGCCAGGTCTAAATTATTTACAACGGAGTAACTGCACTAGTGTAAGACTGACACGAATTGCTTGATAAACATCGGTTCAAACTTGAAACCAAGATTTATTACAATATAAACTTGTGAAATCTTTTGAAAACTTGGACCAGTGTTAAACCCATACTGTCTCCATAAATACATCCCAGAGTGCCATTTGCCAATATGGCAATATGCAATGGAAAAAGACCAACGGACCAAATAGATTACCTCTTTGGAAAGGGAAAATGGGAGCCCTATTTAGTAACGTAGGGTAACTTATGAGCTGGTGGCTTAGTCTTGGTAGTTATGACTTGGGAAAGAATACACCCTCTGTCGTATTAGGTTATTTTTTTGCCTTTTAATTTTGACATAAAGACCAATAAAAGAGGAAGGGGCAAATTATTAGATGACAGATTAACTATATTAAGTGTGGAAGATCCAATTAACCATCAAAGGCATTTCTATAAGTATTAATTTAGACCTGTCAAAACGGGTCGGGTTCGAGTCTTTCTTTGATTTCGGGTTAATTTGGGTTTCGGGTCAAGCGGGTCAGGTTGTTTCGGGTCGGGTCATTTTCGGGTCAATGAATAATAGAGAAATAGCCATTTCAAGCCTTCTCGGTTCACTTAGAGTTATATTTTGTCGGGTCATTTTCGGGTCGGGTCGGTTACGGGTCAAGAAACTCGGGTCATGTTCGGGTCGGGTCGGGTCAATTCGGGTGATGTAGTTCGGGTCACTTCGGGTCTCGGGTCAGTTTTTTCGGGTCGGGTTGCTTTTGTCAGGTCTAAGTATAATGATAGGACGCCACCGGGTGACACTTAGATTGGATGTCACCCTTTCACAGGCATCCTTCATTGAAGGGGTCTTCACTAGGCCTGGCAAAACGGGTCAACGGGTCGGGCCAATTAGGGTCGGGTCACTTCGGATCTCTCATTGATTTCGGGTTAATTCGGGTTGGGACGGGTCATTTCGGGTTTCAGGTTTGTTGGTTGGGTCTGTTTCATGTCAAGCGGGCAGGTTGTTTCGGGTCGGGTCATTTTCGGGACAATGAATAATAGAGAAATAGCCATTTCAAGCCTTCTCAGTTCAAATAGAGTAATATTTTGTCGGATCATTTTTGGGTTTGATGGTTTCGGAATGGGTCATTTTCGGGTCGGGTCGGTTACGGGTCAAGAAGCTCGGGTCATGTTGGGGTCGGGTCGGATCAATTCGGGTTTTTGGGTCACATTCGGGTGATTTAGTTCGGGTCTCGCATCAGTTTTTTCGGGTCAGGTTGCTTTTGCTAGGTCAAGTCATCACTTGCATGTGAGAGGGTGCGCCCTATCATTATCTTTTTCCTTCCTATAATAGAAAGGCAAAATAAACTAAGCTAAACTAAAAATCTTAATCCAAGATCCGACATATACGGAGTAGGAAATAACCTTGAAGTACGACCTTCACAAATCTTAAGAACTGAAAAATAAAGTGCGGAAGTATAAATCTACGGGTCGTTTAAGTGAGCAGGACCGGCCTGTGGAAAGTAATAATAAAAAAAAAAAATTGTGCAATTCGATGGCCCGCAAACGAGTCAACCTGGTCGGTTTCGAATCGGGTTAATTTCGAGTTTACAAAAGTTCGGGTCATTTTCTGGTCAATTTTATATCAAATTATTTATGTTAATAATCAGTGTGTAACAATGAACATTCGAGTCGGGTTATATTGTGTTGAATCAATTCGGGTGCTCGAGTCTTGAGTTCGAGGGTCGAGTCAAGTACGAGTCGGGTCATTCGAATCGGGTCAGTTTTATCGGGTCTTACTGCAACCTCCTCTTGTCAGCCTGGCCCGGCCATCTCAACATCTCTCCCGACGGGAAAGTTTCTTGCCCTCTACTGTCAGGCCGGCCTGTTGCATCCCGGCCAGGTGGTCAGGTCTACTAATGACAAAAATAAAAGAGAATTGAATGGGTGATGCACAAAAACATTAAATTTCCACCAATACATGGTAGTGGGAAGTTGGAAAACAGAGCTGCTTATTTATTTTTTAGTAATAAAAGCTGCCAGTAGCCATAGTAGTCCGTACTACATAGTACCCTAGTATTTGCACAAGCCCCTGGTAGAAACTGTTATGCGGGAGCGTGAATATCCTCGTGTTGGGCCCTTGCTGTATCTGTGTCCACTGCTCATAATAGTACGATATTGTCCTCTTTTGGCCAAGCCCTCACGGATTTAGGCTCCTTCCCAAAAGACCTCGTACTATTATATTCTCTAGACACTTATAAAGATAATCTTCCATTTTTATTCCATCGATATGGGACATGAGTTTGCACCCTAACAGAAACTGTGGTGGTTGTGAATGGTGTCTATCCCAAAAAAAATCACATTTTCCAAATGAAATTTGGCATCAAGTGTTGGAGTTTCCAATTAAATGAATTTAAAAGGTTCGGTTTTATTAAAAGACAATTTGAGTCCCTCGTAAAATAGGAAAACTTGAAACAAAAAACAAATGACTGAATTGTAATTCAAAGAAATAGAGAGGATTGTAATTCAAGTTTTGGTATATAATATGCATCGTTTGATTTGTGCATGATTTGAGTCGGGTCCTAGTATTAGTCAACACAGTATTACAGGGGCGCATTAACCAATTTTCCCATCTATGTAGGTTGTGTATCATGGTAGGACTTGTAGGCGAATGTTGGTTGAGATGACTTATTATCGAAGGGGGAAGCAAGAGCCATAAGTTTGATGTTTGACTCGACCACGTACAGTACAAATAATTTATGATGCTATTATGTACTGCGTAGTTATTATTGGATTACAATCTTGCATAGTTGCATGCATGAAAGCCGAACTGTTAGACCATGTGTCCATATTCATTGTACATTTTGAAAATACATAATTTATTAGGTAAAACTTCCCTAATTATCTACTTGATTGTAGGCTTTGGATAAGCTTAATGGAGTTAGTAAAACCTTAGAACAACGAAGAATGAAAATGATCCTAATTGATCGTTTTGAGATAAAACCCGAGCCATTGAAAAGTAATAAAAGGGAAGAGAGAGAGAGGAAAACTGAAAATGATCCTAATTGATCTGAATTGGTAAGACACCAACTGTTGATAGATTATCAAACATGAAGGCGTGCTTTGTCTAATTTTTCAAGTGAGAAGTTGATAAGGAAATTTGAAACGAAATAAAAATAGAAAAGTTACAAATATTACACAACTAAACTACAACATGAAGTACAATAAACACAATAGAAAGCAATAGTAGCTAGCTAGATTTTACGTAGTAGTACGAAAAATTCTTGTGTCCTCTGCGGGGACTCTACTTCTTATACTTAAGCATTTATAATATTTCATTTTGTTGATTGTCTTTAAGTGTAAGAATGACGATAAGAACACAAAATTTTTTCATAGTAATACACTAATACTAATACCTAAGGAATAATTCATGCATGGACGACAGAGACAAATGAATCACAAACTTTGAACTGTTTTTTTCTCATGTCCATCGATTACGAACTTTGACGTTCAATCCATGCTTGACGTGCAAAATCATGGACACATCCGGTTGGATTTTCTGACCTTTAACGAGCTCGAACCGGAAATTATGGATCAATGTGGCTGCAACCATCTTCATTTGGGTCAGAGCCGCATCTTTGCCCATGCAGCTTCTCGGGCCCGTATAGAAAATCAAGTACTTACTTGATGGCTCATGTTTAATCGTACCTCGATCCGAAATCCATCTTTCCGGCTCAAACTCAGAGCAATTATCACCCCATAGCGACTTCATTCTCGCCATCGCGTATAGTGCAATTAGTATCTTCGTCTTTGGGTACACCGGATGCCCAGTAGGTAGAGTGTCGAGTTGGCGGGGTGTTTTGTATTGGAATGGAGCGGGTGGATATAGCCTCATGGATTCAAGAAGCGCGGCGTGGAGGTAAACCAGGTTACTAGTCTCCTCAGAGTTAAAGACTCGCCACCCTTTAGCTTTCGCTTCTGAAATTGTATCCTCTATTTCATCCCTTATTTTCTCTTCGACTTTAGGGTGGGTCGTTATTAGCCAGGAGAACCATGTCATGGCCGAGCTGATAGTGTCTCGACCTGCCATAAGTTGTTGTATTGTTATGTCTTTAAAGAACGCGTCATCGTTAATGTGAGTAATTTGGGTAAGACCGTCTTTCATGACATCTTTCATGAGTAATTCCAAGAAATCAACACTATCAACCTCGACCTCGTCCTCGTTAGTGTTACATTTCTCGGTTAACACATCGTGTCTTTTCTTGAACACAATGTTGCTAATGTAACTGTTGATGACTTTACGAGCAAGGTTCAATCTATACTCGGGGCCAACACGTAACATCAGTTGTAACTTCCATAATAATTCAGGAAAGGCAATGCGGTAAATGATGCCTCTTTCGAAATCTGCCATAGCTCCCAAAAAGGGCATCGTTGGCAAGTCAATCGCAAGAGACTTTGGGTCGTGACCGGTCAAGGACTTACATGTAACATCCAAGGCGAACCTTTGGAACACATCTTGCAAGTCCAAGACACGGTCACTGTGTTCGGATGCATGCTTCAGTAGCGGAACCAGAATATGGTTCAAATTAGCATGGGCCGTCTTGATTGAATAATTCAAGAATTTCCGGCTCTTGATAGGGTTGTGAATCAGTCGCCTATACTGCTTCCAGTCGTCGTCGTCACTGTTGAACAAGGCGTACCCCATAACGTCAAATGCCTTGCGATAGTCATCCCCTTTCGGGTAATTTGAGAAATTAGTTGTAGCTATGTAGTGGACGTTAGCCGGATCCGACGTGGCGAGAAAGTCACTGGCTCCGAACCACCTCCCACTACGAAAGTAGGTCCCGTTACTACGTCGCAAGAAGCCCAACGATGTATCGTGAAATCGATAAACGTTAAGTAAAATCCATGGCAGCGAATCAGCCATGTATGTCAAATAAAACGACATTATTTTTCTGTTGACGTAGTATGTAAAGAGTACGTAAACAAAAATCAAAATTAAGAAAATTTCTGGAATTCTAGGAAAATCCATGACATTCAATATAAGATGAAATGATATAATGTTGAATAAGTTGAGTAAGGATAACTGATGTAATGATATTGGATTTGGAATACCAATATGTTTGATAGGTAACCTCTATTTATAAAGGGTTAATAATTCCATTTATCGTTTATGTCAGTAGGTTGGTACGTAGTCAATTTACTCTAGATCATAATTTTATTTTGGTACAATGCTCGAGACATTTTAATATGCCCTCACATTCATGGCAATCCAAAACTATTTAGCAGCACACAAATTCTTATTTTAGATGGCTTATTTCCCGTCTTTAAAAAAAAAAACAGAATTTTGGGATCATTTCATGTTTAAATGAATTCCCTTTGTCTCGGTCGATTGTTGTCCTTTATTTTTGTCACAAAGACAAGGTAAGAGTAGGGAGCCAATTATAAGATAATGACAAGTATACCAAATTGAGTGTGAAAGATCATATTACTCGTAAAATGCAATCCTAAAATAGAAACGACAGTAATTGACTGAGACACCCCAAAATGGAATAGAACAAAGAAATGACCGTAGGACGGAGGAGTATGTAACTAGAATAGTCTAGCTAATTTTATGGCTTATGATAACTTGTTTTCCTAAAGGGGTCACATTTAACTGTAAAGTTATCTCAAAATTCCGTCTTTTTAGAAAAAACTAAAATAATCCGTCTTAAAAAAGACCCTACAAATATTTAACCCATTACATATTAAATTATAATGAAAGGTGAGTAAACGATATGGAGTATATATAACAAGTAATTTTGATAAACAAGATTGAAAGATGGCTCTTCGCCAAATATCATCGTTCCTCTAAGCTTAGCCAATAACTTTCTAGGTAGTCTGAAGAGTCACGGGCGAGAGCACCTAAGAGGGGGAGGGGGTGAATTAGGTGTCTATTTAAAATTTAAGCTTAATGAAAGCTTCTTTAAAAACTCTTAAACACTTTAAACAATGCTTAGATGAAAGGAGAAGTCGATACTTAGAACTAGAGAGTTAGAAGTATTCAACAACGATTCAGCAAGCAGAAGTTACAGTGTACCCAACAGTTGATTCTGTAGATAAAAACGTGAGTAAAGTGTGCAGCGGAAATAAAACGACATAGACACGACAAACGATTTTTTAAAAACTGGTTCGGTCACTACTCCGCGACCTACGTCCAGCGCTATTTTATTAAACGTCTAAGAAGTAAACTCATACAAACTAAGACCACCCCGAATAATAAAATAACTCCCCAACCTACTCCGGTTGCTAATGCTTAAAAGCTACTCCGCTTCCAAGACTTTTGCTTTGGGCTACTCCGCCGAAAGACTCCTTGCTTAAAGCTACTCCGCAATAAGACTTTTGCTTTGGGCTACTCCGCCGAAAGACTTCATGCTCAAAAGCTACTCCGCTTTGAAGACTTCATGCCTAAAGATAACTCTATCCTAAGACTTATTTGGTTCTACTCGGTTGTTACAAGACTCCACTTATCTCAATGTTGTTCACTTAATTGAACGGAGGAGATAAAGTTTAAGTACAAAACACGGGATCCTTGAACACGAATAAACGACTAGGTGCAATACAATAACTCAATAAAAGACTCAAAAGATAAATAAACAAACTTGCAAAATGATTCAAAGATTTTGAAATGATAAAACGGTTTTGCAAAGTTAATTTACTCGATTGAAAGCTTAAGTCTTTTTCAGTTTTAAACTCGTTATTGCACACTTGTAAAAATGAATTAAGCAAGCTATTTATAATGTCCAAGTAGTATACTTTACACATTAAAATATCTTATACTCATAACCACAAGTGAATAAAATAATGTAAGTAGTTTGCTTGGGCAACATGCACAAGCCAACCGAAATCTTCACCAAGCAACCGAGTATTCTTCCTCAAGAAATCAGTGCCTAAGATTGCAAGAAATTAGATTGTGCACACACACAAAAATAGGCTGGGTTTTTCAACAAAAAACAAGCATAAATGGTTGTGTTTATGGGAACCATAAACATTTCCATAAATGTAAAAGCAAACAACCCATTTATAGTAAGTGTCTTATTGTGCAAGCAAACTCCTTAGCAAGTCATTGAAAGCACTATATTCTTTAAAAGACTTCAAAATATTTCCAGAAAACATTTGTGAACATTGAAAGCATTTTAACAAAGATTCAAATATTTTCGAAATATTTCTTTCAAAGACGAGCCTTAATTAACAGGTGACTGAACTGTTGTTTTTGCACCTAAACGTAAATTCGTGTTAAACGATCACCTTACAACACATGACTTTAGCACTAATGACAATCTTCATCTTTGATTTCATGATGACATTCTTGATAACCTTGAATTGACAATTGGAGCTTTATGCTACATGGTTAAACTTAAGAGGCACACAATTAAATAACAAGGAGATTAATTTGTCTTAAGGCATCATCAACACTAATTTAATCAAATTGGGTCTCTTCAATTTCCCCCTTTGATGATGGCAAGACAAATAAAATTGAGTGTGCAATTCCCCCTTAATCCATGGTCAGGGTTAACAAGTCAAAACATGATCAAAATAAGATGCATAAGTACATGGTCATTGAAAATTAGTCAAATTTTTCGTTAGCCTAAGTAGAACATTTAATCGCCAAGTTAACATAGATACGGTGTACGCAAGCCTAAGAGTCATTGAATCACCACCTGCAATTTTAAACAACTTCCCCCTCTTGACATCATCAAGTAGGAAGAACAGAAGTCTAAATAAGGATTAGAGTTATACAAAATAAATTGTTCAACAACTAACAACATAACCAATATTAGCAAGATATATCACAAACACAAAGGCAAGGTAAAAAGGGATTAGAAAGGCTTTGGTTTTGATTAGGAATTAGGCATGGTTATGGCAAAAGGCTTGGTACGACATACGGCATAGGCTAGGTACGACATAGAGCAAGAGATCAATCATCGGCTTCTTCGGTTTCATCTTCTCCAACCAACCCGTGAACCATCTCCAAGAGTTCTTCATTTTGACCCTTAACCTCCTTGAGTTCCTTACGCAAACCCGTCACTTCCAAACGAAGATCCACAATCTCACCCATTTGAGCATGTTGGAGATCCAACAAGGCTTTAACATCCTTAGTGAGACGTGTCAAGGAAGACGATTGCATAGAGGAGGAGGAGACATCCGTAGCCTTCATACCCGACCAAATACGAGCAAGTTTATCACCATCAATTTTCAAGTACATTTGTGATAAAACTCCCGAGGTCATAGTGTCACATATGTGATCCACACCGAAACTAGTTAAGTCCACAAGATCCATTTTCTCGAAAATGACCGATAACCACATCCCATATGCTAACACGGTGGAACTATCAACCTTACGCTTCTCTACTATCTTAGCAAGATGATCAATGTGAAAGAGCATCAAAGCGGGTAGGTTAATTTGAAGGTGTTTAGCAAGATAATAAATCAACCACATGTCTAGCACACCACACACCACAACTCTCATTACATGGAATCAAGGTTCGATAAATGAAATTGAAAGAGAACCGGTGGTTTATTTTGATTTCTCTCGGTTTAAGTGTGATATGGGACGTAGCTTGGGACTTTGAAACTTTGTGACGGTCAAGGAACCTATATCATCAATAGTCGGCTAACCACCGTTAGGAAACGAGGACAACCCGGTTGTAGGAATACCGAGTAACTTCCCGATAATTTCAACATTGAGACACAAGGGTTTATTGTTAATCACGGCGGTAAGACTACCCGATTGTACATCGACTTTGACCGTAGTATAAAATTGAACAATCTCCGCTAAATAAACTCGGTTATATAGATTAAGAAGACTCTCCCACTTTTGTGCATGAATTACATCTTTAAAGAATTTAAAAGCGGGGGACGAATCATACCATTCGAGTTCATAGCGATGGCCCGATTTAAAGTTTCCTTGAATGACATGTTTGCAACAATCAAAGATTTCCTTTGGAAAGCGATACCCATGAAGAATCTCAAGTGCCTTGGACTTGTTCTCATCGAGAGGTTGCTCAATAGCAATCATAGCACTATTCGATTCATCATCAACTTCCTTTGCCATTTCCTCCATTTTTCTTTTCTTTGAGATCAACCGAGTGGACACTCTCTTAGCTTTGCCTTTCGGTTTGGGAACGGTTTCCTCTTTGAACAACTCGTCATCATTAAAGATGACATTCAATTTCTCCGTATCAATTTCCGTTTCCATAACTGTTGCCTCACTCACGGTTTTGCGTCTCCTTTTTCGCCTTTTATTACCAACCATATCCTTTAAATTCTCATCATTACCAACACTTCCCTTCGATTTCGATTTTGATTTCGATTTCGATTTCCCATTGCTTTTCTCAACCGATTCCTCCACAACTTTCTCAACACTCTTTTCTTTTTCCTCACTTTTTTCAATTGATTTTTCAACACTCTTTTCTTTCTCTTTCTCATTGTTTTCCTCATTCTCCTCTTCACTTTCATTTTTCTTTTCCTCACTGTTTTTCTCTCTTTCCTTTTCGACATCCTCATCAACAATCTCCTTTTCAACTTCACTTTCCTTACCAACACCAACATCAACTTCCTCAACTTCTTAAATGATTGGATTTCCATCATCATCAACTACACCAACAACCCGTGAGCTTCCTTCTTCACCCTCGGTTTCGGTTGCATACGGCATATTCAAATCGAATTGTTGATTGAAAACCCGACTTGAGAATCTTCTGGCTTCGGCCACTATTTTAGGACGATTTGCAACTGATTTCTTTCTTGTCATTGGGGCAATTGGTACAAAGACTCTAGGTTTCTTTGGTGGTTTTTGATTTTGGACAGTTTTTGATCCAAGACTTTCGATTTGTGGTTCAACCGAGGTAGTTTTCGGCTTGTAGGAGTCTCGGATTTCCTTCAATGTTTTCGGATTAGTTGATTTCGGAGGCATGACTCTTATAGTGAAAGTAAAAGTGACAGTTGGTAGAGGGATGTGTAGGACGGTTTTGGAGAATATTTGGGGAAGATGTAATTTTTTAAAATATTTGAAAATGAGAAAGGAGGTCATCATTTAAGAGTTGAAAAATTGTACATGTAGTAAATGAGGTGGGTGAATAGTGTTTGGCTTTTTTTATTTGATTGGTTGAGAGGAAGATGGGTGTAGCCGGCTAGGTGTGGGTTTAGGCGGCTAAGGACATGGGTAATGGGGAAAGTGAGATTTGATGGTTAGAAGATGGTTTTGTGGCTCCATGTGAATAATATCTTTACCCATTGGATTTACATGCAAATTAATCATCTAATTCAATAAGTAATATTAACACATAATCACTTATAAAAACATGTAAACATCTACTCTAGTCAATCATCGAGGGCAAGTCGTCATAAAATTTTACGCGGAATCCAACAAACCAATTTCAAACCAAAGTTTTACTAATTGTTCTCTTTCAAGCGATTTTGTAAAAATGTCGGCTATTTAATCTTCCGTTCTACAAAATTTAAGACGAATTTGACCTTTTTCCACATGATCACGCAAAAAATGATGTCTTATGTCAATATGCTTAGTCCTTGAGTGTTGTATAGGGTTCTTTGAAATGTTAATGTGTAAATACTCAGTATCTGCTGAGACTCCAACAAACACCCGATGATTATCGGACTATAACATGTTTTGGAATCGCGGCGTTTGATCGACAGTTTGTGTACAACTTTACGTCGGAAAACTTAAAACGATTTCGAAAATAAAACATTTCAAAACTTTTCAAAAGTACCTGGAGTGTTTAATGCACGACGACGGGGTCGCAATGACACTAACTAGAGTCAAAACCGACACCGGACCAAAAACCGACTCAAAAATTCAAATCCCGACTCCAACAACGAGTCAAACCGAGTCAACCACCAAAAACAAAACATTCAAAGCCTTCTATACTAAGATTTCCCGGATTCATGAATGCTCAAGTACCAAACATGTGACTACAAATCCTAGGATAGAACAAATCATGATTGCACTTGTGTGAAAGCGACAAGACAACTCGAAGACCCGTGACATGGCTCGCGCCTCTTTGAGCAGCCCAGGTGGCCACGTCGCTCAAAACTCACACAACCACTCATTCTCCTATAAATACCCCTCAAATGCCCCCATTTGAGAACTTACGCGAGTGTCCGCCCCCTCTTTTCTCCCTTACAATTCTCGACTCGACTTCTTAAGTCACAATCCGACGCGTATTTACGACCTACCGATCGTAAATACAAGCCTTACACATTGTTTGGTACCGTCATCGTGCATTAAATCACTTGACCGACCACTTCGAACACTACACCGTCACTAATCTTAATAAAACACTCTTTTTACTTACCAAAACGGTTTTAAACCGAGTCTTTTCCGACCAAACAAGTTGTTATACTTACGTCGGTTTCTCGCCATAACCAAACATGTAAGTATGAGGGTGTAAAAATCCTTCTTTTATCATGTCTTCATTTGTTTTATGACTATAACATGCTAAAACATGCATAACACGATCCAAAACATGGGATAAACGAGCCAAAACGAGTTTTGGCAGGCGTAACCCCTTATTGTGCACATAGGCCCGCGCCTCAATGAGGTGCCCAGTTCAGAACTCAACCGTGTTTGTTCTCGTCTTTCCCCTTTAATCCATTTTCATATTTGTAATCGGTTTTTACCATTTCAAATATTTTCAAACCTTATTTTATTTGTTTTTAACCATAAAACATTTTTCACCCTTGGTTCCTCATACCATGATGATTAAATCCGTGTTTCGGTGATAATATTTGGTTAATAACATTTAAAAGGTATTTAAAGCCTTTTATTTCATTTCTTTACATTTTGGGAGATATTTTAAAGCCTTTCATCATTTCCTTATATTTTCAAAACAAGCATATTAGTCACCAATACAAAGTCATCCTTGGTTCTACATACCATGCCGGATTTTAACCCGGGTACGATGACGAGTATCGAATAATTATATTCAAATGAACTTAAAATAATTAGTTCATAATTACTTTCAAAACTATTCATGTCAAGCTTGTCAAGTCGAACCCGACACCGAATATCATCAAAATAATGATGATTATTCGAGTCCTGCTCTTCAAATCAACAAATACGGTCTAGATGACCCTTTCAAACCAAATCGGGTCAAATACCCAATTTTCAATAGGTTTTATAAACGTTTTCCAAATGGTCAGAACACGGCATATAACCGTTGGTTGACCCGCACCTAAACATGCCCCTTTTCTGTTATTTCCAAAACCAGGGGAGGCCCCCTTATACTGCCGGCATGCTCGCGCCTCATATGGCCGCCTGGCACAGGGCCTGTTCCCTTTCCAGCATTGGTCTAGGACGATCCCGACTCCGGTTAGCCCGGATATAGGACGGATCAGATGACTATTTGCTCATTCAAAAATCATATTTGCAAAATGCTTTACTAAGACAAATGGATCACGTTATGCACCATAAACCTAATACGGTAAATGGATGTTTAACCTCCGTCTTGCATGCAAATCAACCATTAATCCAACTCGACATCTTATACCTGATACTTCGATTAAATCAACTGACTTAGAAAGCTCTCACATGTTAGGTTGAAATTATTGGATGCGCATTCATGCATTTAAACCGTTTTATCAACTTTAGCATTCAACCAACCAAGATCGATCAGTAGAGGCCGCTACCGCGGGCGGGATTGGGTGTCTGATTAAAGGGCTTCCCAATACGTACCTTCACCTCTTACTCATAAACTTTGGATAGTGGACGACCTTATCCAGGGCGTATGCGAGTCATTCTAGAGATAGGATGCTAAAGAGGGACGATTCCTTATCTTTAGTACCTATGTCAAACACTAATTTGTGCTTCGTTTGACCGAGGTATAAAGTGGATTCGAACAGGTTCCAAGCATCCCACAAATGCTTGGTGGCGACTCCAAACATCTCTAATCGTTTCGAGACCATTACCGAGACGGAACCGACCGATCTAAAGCGATCCGGTCGAAAGCATTTTTACGCCGCCGAGCGTGGCTTTCAAAAGACCGCTGCATGTCCACAATTTAGCTTGGCATGCAGGTGGCCCGTGACCGCAGATCGGTAGGTGGCCCAAATCCATAGACCGGCCTGTGGCCCATGTCCACAGATTGGCGACTCCGCTGGGGAGAACTAGGACACTTACGTCTTTCTGATCCCTAGATGGTGAGACTCGAATGAGGTCTTGGTTGGAATGCATTAATTGATATTACGGTCACGGTCGGGTTCCTTGTCCGGGCCCACAACCTTATAACCTTCATCGACCACTTGGCTCGTCTCTTCGGCGTGAGTTTTCTCATCCCCGCGTTTTGAATCCCGGTTGTGTCAAGCATACCGTTGACGTCACACATTTCTGTTTCGTCAAAGAGCTTTCATCACTTTCGAGCACAAGGCTAGGGCACCCTCCTTACGCATTTTGTTTGGATTGGTATCCCTCTCGCAAATTGGGGTTTGATTGCTTGGTGTGTAACCTACCCTTCTAAGCCAAAACCCGTGTCAGCATAATACATAATATAATGAACTGTGAGTGCTTATGTGCTACTTGATCATAAGTCCTTCCGTGTCATTTTCAAAAATTTCAAAAAAAATACACCTTTTTGCGCCGTTATAATGGTCATTTCAAAACTAGGTCTTTTGCCGACCGTTGTACGCCTTTCTAGGTCGTCGTAATGACAATTTTCAAACCCGATTTTTATAACCATTTCAACACGCCTTTTTAGGCCGTCGTAATGACGATTTTCAAACCCGGTTTTATATCCATTTCAACACGCCTTTCTAGGCCGTCGTAATGACGATTTTCAAACCCGGTTTTTATAACCACTTTAACACGCCTTTCTAGGCCGTCGTAATGATGATTTTAAAACTCAGTTCTTTACAACCATTTCAAATCACCTTTTTCTGCCATTATAATAGCCGCGTCTAGACACGGGCTTTAACCCGTCTCGCACCGACAATGGCTCTTTCAAAACCCGGGAAAAGCACACACCCTTTTCTCGAGACACTTTCGAGATCCCGAGGACCATGCACCGTCCCCGAGACCTCTTCAAACATTTCAAATTCGATTTTCAAAACATACAATTTTGAATTTCAAAAACCGTCTTGGGAGGCAATGCATTGTTTTCTGAGCCGATTCAAACTCAAACCGTCTTTTGAAAATAAACTTAAGACAACCCTTTCAACTAACCGACTTGCGGGGATCTCTATCTTCGGAAGCCGTCCACAAAGCGACGAATGAATCTTTTTGAAAATTTCTATTTTCGAAAACTTCAGTCCACCATTCCGATTCCGCCTCGTGTCTACCGAGTCGAAGCAAACGTACTTATGGGTCTTTACTTATGAGTCGTCTCACCACGAGACTCGTCCAATGGCGTCACGCCGCTACATTGGACGTGTGTCAAAGGTTCGGTTAACACCGTCACGTCATAAATCGAGTCAGCACCGATGTACCACACACGGTCATCCTCGTCTTGTCGAGTCTGATCTTTGTCTGCCCTTTATGTCGTCTGCATTCAGTCTTTGAACCGTGTCAGATTGAGTTGTAATGTGAGCCATTTTCCTGCTTCAGAACCATGGCCCCGTCATCAACTTCGTCCGTCAACAGCAACAACAATGATAACAACAGGGATGTCATGACTGCTCAGCTAGCCAGCCTGCTCACCGCTCTTAAGGTCACTCTGGATCGTGTCGAGACCCGTATCGACACCCTGGAAAACAAAGAAGCTGGAGAACATAATACTCTACCTTTGACTGAAACTGAGAAAAGGCTCAAGGTCTTGGAAGAAGAGCTCCTAGCCCGGGGTAACAATATCCATCTTGAGAACAACCGAAGGTTTGAACCTATTGGGGATCAACTACCTGACAACTTTACCCTGACTGATGTGCCCAAATTCAAGGGAGTAGAGGACCCACTCAATCATATTCGAGCCTGCAAAGACTACATGGCCATAAAAGGGGTCAAACAGGAGCTCTTCACCCGGATCTTCCCATCATCCTTTGAACCGATCCCTCGCCAATGGTACTACTCCCTTGACCCGAAGAACCTTACTACCTGGGATGAGGTCGCAGTTGAATTTGCTAAGCAATACACTGACAATGTTGAAATCCAAGCCAATACCCGTACCCTTGAGGTCCTAACCCAGAACGACAAGGAGGGATTCACCGAGTTCTTAATCCGTTGGAGGAGGGTAAGTACTCAGCTGGTCAGCAAGCCGAGTGAATCAACTTTGGTGGAAAAGTTCGTCAACAATCTCCACCCAGTATATGCTAACTTACTGAGGTATCAAAATATTAAGACCTTCCAGGATCTGCAAATTCTGGGGACATGCATTAAAGATGACCTCCGGAAGGGTGTCTTGGCCAAGACCACTAGCATAGGCTATCAGGGATCCACATCAACCGGGTCTCGCCCTTATGGTCAAACGAACAATATTGATGAGGTCAACCTCGTTGAACTAACTGCTAAGAGAGCTGAGCGCCCCCAGAGAGTGTTCACTAATATAGGGTCAACTTACGCAGGTGCCCTGGAGAGGCTCATGGACCAGGGAAAGTTACAACCAATCGGACCCTCCCTGGATCCGACCGATGCTAAGAAGTCCCGCTTCTGGAACCCCAATGCCTATTGTCACTACCATCAAGGGAAAAGGCATGATACAGAAACCTGCTTCAAACTCAAACACATCATCCAAGACATGATTGATAAAGGGGAATTGCCTTTACCCCCACCGACTAAGCCAAACAACAAAACAAATCCTCTCGGAATTCACGCTATCTCCAAAGATGAACCAACTCTGGACTACTCTCACCTCATCCTGCCAATTGACGACGAGGTGAACACCTTGGAGAAAGATCCCTCGGACGTGGTATTTGTGTTCAGTGCCGCAACTATGCTCACCATGTTCCAACAGGTTGAGGAAGCCATGGCAAGCCTCTCCGAGAGGATTACCCGACTTGATGATGCCTACCGCCGGCTTATCTTCAATCCTCCACCACCACGCCCGAGGGAGAGTCCCCCGAGCGCCTAAAACTACCCTCACCAGGACGGATTGCTCCAGGGACCATTCTGGCATGCACCTCACAATAATCACCCTCACAATAATCATCCTCACAATAATCACCCTCGCAATAATCAACCTCACAAAAATTACCCTCACAGAAATATCCCTCACAATAACTGCCCACCAAGGAATACCCCTCCAAGGTGCCTTCGATATCCCGAAATCAATGGCATCTGGAGAGACGATGTTGAAGATGTCTATATTGTCCCAGGGAAAGAGAAAAGGGCGAAAGAGATCGGTCACCTTACCCGGTCCGGACGCCCCTATCAGAACCCGAGTAGTTCAACGGTCGCTCCGACAACAAACGACCAAGTCGTCCCGGAAGCGGACACTCAACCAAGAGCTCCTGTGAATTCAATCCTCAAACAGCTCCAGAAGGCAAAAGCCGAAATCTCAATTTGGCAACTGATCGCGACATCCTTTAAGCATCGACAGGCTTTTCTACAGGCCTTGGGAAAATTAACTGTGCCCTCCACCTCTTCTCCTGAAGAAATAGTGGCGCATATGACGAGGGACGCCCCTGACTTGAACAACCCGGTCATCTTCTCTGACGAATATATCCCTCCCTTCGGAGCCAATCATAACCTCGCCCTGTACATTACCGTACAATGTCTCAAGAAGAATATACCCATGGTCCTTGTAGATGACGGATCTGCGGTAAATGTCATTCCCCTCAAGACTGCTCACAAGCTAGGTATTAAGGAAGCTGATTTGGTTGATAGGACAAGAGTTGGTCGTCACACATCCAATCAAACACATTTATAACACTCAACAAACAACTAGTTAGTGGTAAGTCGAGGTCGATCCATGGGACGCTGTGCTTTGGGTTCTAAGTCTATCTACCTCAATTTATGCTAGTGTCACGGATTAATTTGGGTTTGTAGTTGTGTTCTAGACTAATGCAAGCAATGAAGGAAGGATGTAAACAAATGATTAAAAATACTAGGATATCATGGGTTCATAGGGGATTCATGAGAGTTGACCATACAAATATGTTCACAAAGTTGCAAGTAATTAATGTTGTAAAGGAACCGAGTTGGTTTATGTCTTACGATTCTTAGGAAGAGTTGGGTCCCGGAGCCGAATCGATTAGATTGTACAACACGTACAAGTCGACTTACTTTCCCCCTAATCACTTCTATGCATGGTCTAACTAGATTCGAGTTGGTTTATATCTTACAAGTCAAATTAATTATGAAAACATATTAGATTAAGCATGATTGATTCCCATGTTTGTATCCCTTAATCACGCACTAATCCTAGTTTAGTAACTACTAACTCATTATCATGGCAAACATGTCATTAATGGTGTCAATCATTACAACAAGTATAAACATGATAAGAGCTTAAGGAAATAACCAATAGAGAGTAAAGGGTAAAAGAGTTATACCAAACTTGAGGTGATCCAAATAATAAAGCAAGAATAAAAGAAGAGAACTTGATTGATTGATGAAGGGTTGTCAATCCTCCAATAATAACCCAACAATCTTCAATTACCCAAAAGTAACAACCTTCAACAATAATTAAGGAGAGATTTATGTGAAATTTGTGGAAAGATTAAAGAGTAATCTAATCTAATCTACTCCTAATCTATTCTAAGAGGATTTTCTAATGTGGAAGCCCCCTTTGATTATCATCAAAATGGGGTATTTATAGTAGTGCCTCATTAGGTTAACAAAGGCTAAATTAGTAATTAACAATTCTAAGTTCTAAGTAGGGAAATGCAAGTATTTCGGGGAGATGCGCGTCCTTGCTGAAGACGCCGAGGGACGCTCGGATTCAAGGGTGGGACGAGCGGATTTTAGGCAAGAGGGACGCTCGTCCCGAAGGTAGGGACGCTCGGATTCATGGGCACTTGGACGAGCGGCTTCCTGCTTTGGACGCCCGGATTGTTGTTCAGAATACTTCCTCTCGCATACTTCTTATTCTTGCAACGTTGGTCTTTAGTTCTTGCGTCTTCTTCTACACTCGTCCTACCAAGATCGTCAATGTCCTTCCAAATAAGCTCAAGAGACGGGAATTTCCGCCTAATTGTCTCCTTTCCTACAAAACATATGAAATGCACTAGGAAAGTAAAATAGAAAGCATTTGACGGACAAAATGGCAATGGAATGATATAATAGTATGCATAATAGGTTCAATTAGGGGACTAAATGTGTGCAAATATGAGTCACATCAAATATCCCCAAGCCGAACCTTTAATCGTCCCGAGTAAAGAGGTGACAAAAACTAGACCTTTATTTAAACTATCCTAATAATATAGCCGATGTGAGACAATTAGCGGGTCTCACTCCGCCCCTTCAACTCACAACAAGACAACCATGAGGTAGGATGCCTTCTTGCAAGGCAAGGTGGGTCTTGCCAAAATGGCGACACATCCAAGCATTAAAGCACACAAAATCAAGTAATGGATGCATCTACAAAAGAATAGCCACTTTCCTCATCTAAGTGGCGGAAATTATCTAAAGGGGAAGCAATTCAAGGGTACACACTCCTTCATAGATATGGTTTCTTCAAACTACTAAGCCTAGAAGGATACCAATAAATCACCTCCAAGTTGTGTCAAGCCAGGGTACCTTTGTCCTCAATCGTTAAATGCTTTCGTCAAGAGTGGACTCCCTATGGTGTTAGAAACACTGGAGGATCGCAGAATTCCCCTTCTTGCCTAGACAAGAAGAAGGGTCGTCCCCTCTCTACCATGCACAAAAGTGGATTTGATGGATAAAGGGATCATTTGTATTTGAGTTTCATATGGGAGTTTGCTTTTTGTTGTTTTTCCCCCCAATTTCTTGTGGCATTTGACATTTTGAGAACATTTCTTTGCCATTTCTTTTGATGTTTGGCATTTCAACACTTGACAATTTTCAACTTTTTGCATTTTCTTTTGAACATTTTCAAAGCTACCCCATTTGTAGTGAGGGTGCTTATATTTGAAGCATAGGAGTTTTCATTTTTGTTACTCCTCTTTTCTTTTGATGCAATTGCAAACTTTTTCAACTTTTCATTTCAATTCTTGAACTCAAATTTTTTTGAATAATTTTTGTGCCCATTCCCTTTGATGACAAAATGTGGTAGAATATGGATGATGGATGGTTGCATGGTTTCAAGGGTCACCTTGGAATAAACGGTAGCCAAGGAGTTATCACACCATAGGGTACTCTTGACTAGGCCTTAATCCATGGGTCAAAGGATACTAGCATGACACATCTTAGGGTGTTTTACAAGTATTCTAACAAGCAAAGTCTTAAGAAGAAAAAGTATCTACAAGGGCCTTATATACACTTGTCAAGTTTCCCAACTAGATGATTTCACAAAGTTTTTCTAACATGCAACTATATGCCATGATGCAACTAACATTTAAACAACCTAATGCATATGCTTCTACCAACTAGTATGCCAAATAATCTAAATGCAATCCTATAATCACATTGTTTATACCGCATCAATCAAAATAAAGCCACATAGTCATTAACATAGAGAGGAAAAAGGAGATTGGAAAGATCATACCATGCGGTCTTCATATTCCTCATGCCTCGGATGTGGCGTAGTCGATCAATGTGATATGAGGACAAACAAACACAAGTATATATACAATACGACACTACAAGGGAAATGAATATGTTTTTGGAATTTTTAAATTTTCAAATTTTTATGGATTTTGTTTTTGAAACAAAAATACATGTTTTTGTATTTTTCAAAACTTTCAATTTTTATGTGTTTTGGAATATAAATTCCCATCCCCCACTTTATTTTGGACATTGTCCTCAATGTACATGTAGGAGTAGGAATGAAAAAGAAAGTACATGTTTTTTGGATTTTTGAATAAATGCAATCATATGAATGAATGCATGCTCTTACTAAATGCAATTCTATATGAGATATATAACAAATAAATGCAATCTAAACTATACTATGTGATGCATGATTTCTAGTAAACTATGGTCACCTATGATCAAACCTCCCCAAATTGATTTAAACACTATTTCTAGTGTAGAAAGAAATAGGATTGGTCATTAGTGACTATGCATGAATTCTAGTCTATACGCAACTATCTACATGAATCATGTGAGATATATTACAATCCAACTATACTATATGAACTAACTAATATAAATACAATATGAAATATAATACAAATGCAAGTGAAGGCTAAACTAAATGCAATGCATTACATAAAAGAGAGGGAGAGAAGAGTATCATACAAATGGAGGTGGTGAGGTAGGCATCTCTCACTCGTCATCATCATCTTGGTGGTAGCCATACCTACTAGAACTTCCTCCTTGGTCATACCCTCCTCATTGACCATCAAAGTTCCCGACTTGGTTCCCTTGATTAGGGAACAAAATATGTGGTTGAGCCCAAGATGGTCGAGGGCCATTAGGGTCGATATACCCTTGTTGTGCCATTTGGTAGTACTGAGGATAAAGGGCCATGTAGTTATCGACCCGCCCATCGTGTACTCCGAGATCAACCTTCTTCATAAGGTTCATCAAATCATGCATATCCGGAGCATTGGGGATTTGTGGTGTGAATGGCGTATGAGGAGTAGGGTATGGTGGGATAGGCACATAGGATGGCGGGGCAATGGGCCTTGCCGGTATCCCACGAGGTTGTGGAGGTTGGAGGGGCACTTCTTCTCTTTGAGGGGGTTTGGCGAGGATTTGGATGTCGAGAAGGTAGCTCGGCCTAGGCGAATACGGGCTCAACCTTGGGTCGGTACCGGGTATATTCCACCCCGAAAGAACAATAGAGGAACACCCTTTTGTGAACCATTCCACACTCCCATTTTGAGTGTAGGCACACCACTGGTGGTGATTGAAGATGGCGTCCTCATCAATCAAAGTACTACCCTCAAGAGGTGTATAAGTCCCATGGGTGTTGAACCCGGGACAAAGGTAGTTTGCTAAGATAGTAATTAGACCTCCCATCACGAAGGTCTTAAGTTGGGAGTTCCCTTGAGAGAAATCATAGAATCTCGTGAGCATCTCAAAGAGGGTGTTGAAGTTGTACCTCCTTGTCCCCCGTACATTTAGATAGGACTCAAGGAATGTCAAATCGAGGAGAGTGCACCTATCTTGCTCATATCTCCCATTAATGGTGCCGGCTACGAAACGTTTGGTGAACCGAATCACCGGGTGTTGAATATCAAAGGTGTAGCATTGTTTTTGGTGAATGAAATCCCTCCCCGAAATAGCCTTCCATACTATGTCCACATCAAAATCGGAGGGTTTGTTGATGTTGTTTGTTGGTACAATAAGACCAAAAATTTGAGCAAATTGGTCAAGTGATAGGCTATGGTCAAGGTTGCACAACCGGGACTCCATACCAACATTGTTCCTTGTGTTAGAAACAATACGAAGGCTAGGGTTTCCCAATCACCAAACCGTCAAGGTACGTCTCTTCATGCGCATGGAATAATTTCCCAATCACCAAACCGTCAAAGAACATTTCGGTTTGGTACCTTATACCTAGGGTTTCTAACACCCTAGTGTCAATAAACTGAGTTGGTTCGTAATGCTTACCTAGCAACTTGACGAACTTAGTACGGTGGCCATCGGATGTGAAGAGTACCTCCGGAAAGTACTCAAGTTGCTCCACCCCTCCTCTTATCACGGGATGCAAGTTTCTTGGTACCATCATTTGTTGAGGGGATAAAGAAGATGAGCCCTTGCGTTTCTTGGTAGCGGCTTCAACAAGCTTCTTGGCTTTTCCCTTGAGGTTCATCATTTTTGATTTGGGAAAGTTAGGGTTTGGTTGGTTTTTGTTGTGAAGGGGGTGTTTGGAGATGAAAATGAGTGGATTATGTTTAGATAAGATGAGGAAATGAGGGATGGTGGGAGTATTTTTATAGAAAAGAGGGGTGGGACGAGCGGCCGAGGGTCGGGCCCGGGCGGATTAGTTGAGGTAAGTGAAGGAATCTGAGCGTCTTGATGGTCGGGACGGGCGTCTTGCTGCTCGGATTTCATTCCAGGGATCTTGCTTCAGCTGGGAAGGAGAAAAGACGAGCGTCCCGAGATTTGGGACGAGCGGCTGAGTTGAGACGAGCGTCTTTTTCAGAATCCGCTCGGATTCTGGCCTAGCGTGAAAGTTTTCTTCAGGTGTCCATCAAGACGAGCGTCCCATTGATAAGACGGGCGTCTTTCTCTAGACGAGCGTCCTCATTGATAATCCGCTCGGATTTCAAGTCAGCCCCTAACAGCACCCTGAGGACGGCTGAGGACGAGCGTCCTGCCTTCGGGACGAGCGTCCCTCACTGCTTTTCAAACTTTTCTTCCTTTTCTTTTAAGATCGTACCCTTGCACCCTTTTGTCATTCCTCCTTATCTTTTTCTGAAATTTTGCTCAATTAAAAATGTAAGGGAACTCTCTCTCACTACTCTCATGCAAGAAATTATAGATAAAATTGCTAAAATGTACAATTTTATACAAGGCAAGGGTTCAAGGAATATTTTACAAATGGTGGTTTGAGATAAGACTCCACCAAAATAGTTCAAATTGCAGAAATTCTTGTCCATAGAGCCCAAGGCTCTTAGAAGGAGATCGAAAGCTTGTGAACAAGCTCCAAATAAGCATGAGTATGGTTTGCCTAGCTTCAAGACGAAGCTTGGCCAAGGGATCTTGTCATTCATTCTTGTTTTCCTCCTTTTCTTGGCACTTGAATAATTGCGATGCTTCAAACCAATTAGCCCATGATTCTTGTTAGCGTAAGGTAGGAAGTATGGTTCATGGTTGTCCAGAGACTTCCACTCACTAACTTCTTCTTCGACTTTGGTGATGATGATAGCATTTGAATTTATCAATCCTTCAAGAATAGAAGGAGAATTCTCATAGCATTGATGACGGGGTACCTTTGGAGTTGATGTTGTGGGTGCCAAATTTCCACAAGTAGCTTCATGTGCAAGTTTCTTTTTGAGCTTTACCATCAAATATCCTTTGTATGATGTTTTGACCTTTTGAAGCAGGTCCACCATATCGTCTCCAACAATTATTGGCTCCATGGTGGGTGCTAAGTAGTCTTCATGGGCAATAGGGAAGGGACATTCATCTTCCTCACGGAAGCATACCTCAAACTTCTCAAGGATAGGCTCCTCAAGCAAGGTGATATCACAAGTCCATTCTTCTCCCCTATTCTAAAGGTCCTTGTAAGACACGTATTCTTCATAGGCCTCTTTTATGGTCTTGTCATCATTACTATATTCATATGAATCATAAATGGGCGCTTCATTCAATTCTTTCTCCAACATCTCAAAGTTCACATCAAAAGACACACCCTCATACTCACAAAGGCTAAGAGTATTTGGCTTACTCATTCTCATATCTTCTTCATCAAATACCACACTTTCATACTCACAAGAGCTCAAGGAGGTTGGCTCTTCCCACTTCTCATTTTCCATGTCAAAGGTTACTACTTCAAATTCACATTCATGATCAATGTCCAAAGAATTGTGGGGAGTGATTGCTTGGGATTCTTTCATTTGGGCAATTTGAATCTCCAATTCCTCACCTTGGGCAACAATGCCTTGAAGAACATTGTCCCTCTTTTGGCTCTCCTCTAGCATTTGTTTGAAGAAATTTCGTTGATCTCCCATCATTTGGAGAATCACCTTTTGAATGGGTTCATCATCTTGTTGTGGGCATGTATGAAAGTGCTCATATTATGGCATTTGGAATTGATTGTTGTTTTGTGTAGATTTTGCGCAGGGCGAAATCAGGTCAGGGTGATATTGTGCAGGGTTAACTAGCTCTAATAAGATTACTGATCAGGTCGTCAGGATACGATATTAAGCTATAAGTAAAATAACAAAAATAACAAGACAAACAATTTTGTACGTGGAAAACCCTTGAATGGGAAAAAACCACGGGCACCAAGCCAGGAGAGGATTTCACTATATGATTTGGGAGTATAATGATATGATAACAACAATGCTTGTATTTCTCTAAGTAATGTGTATATATCTTTTTGCGTATGAATGATGTGTCGCCAATATCTTCAAAGTGTCTCTTATATAGCTTTCCTATCTTGAACGACTGTATGATCAAGCATTGACGGCTGAATATTCTCTATAATTGCTGGTAATAATTGCTGAATATTTCCCTCTTAATTACCGTATTTACTGCATAATCTTCATACTTAATGTTGCGTATTTATTTCCATTAATATACGCGGATATGGTCAAATATTGTCCTGATATTTGGACCGTTGTCCTCTCCATGGCCTGGCGCCTATCTTCATGTGCCCTGAGAGTCTGGCACCCTGAGAGCCTGGCAGCCAGGTTTAGATGAAATGCTGATCAGGGTGGTCTGCGGATTTCCAGGCCTAACAATTGCCCCTTATCTCCTTATTGGTAGTGCCAGGACGAAAAAATGAGGAGATAACTTTAGTTTTGATAAGATCACCCAACGGTTAAATTTTCCCTGATCAGTTTCCCGTAACGGCTCTTTTACTGCAATTGCTGACGCGTGGTTTATTTACTGCAACTTCCTTAATGATTTTGCGGCTGAAACTCTAATCTTCCTCACTATAAATACTTGGTTGCTTCATTAAGTTGAACTTCATTAACACAATTTCTTCTCGTCTTCTTTCTTTAACAATCTTCAGTTTTCTTAATTCCCAACTTCCCAAATCTTTAATCAATCTTCCGTAATTCTTCAAACAATGGTTGCAAAGAAAAAATCTACTAGGGCAGCGGTTCCTGCAACTCCTCCTCCTCAGAATCCTGAGGAAGTTTCTTCTGAAACTTTGCCTGCTTCTTCTGCTGCTCCATCTCCCACAGTAAACAAGCCGAGTGATCCTCCATTGGAGATGATCTCAATATCTCATGGTGCTTTTCAATTTAAGCCCACGAAGGCTTTAAATGAAGATTAGTCTCCTGCAAACCGTTTGAAGCCTGAGTTCGAAAAAATTTTAAAGGATAAGGGAATCATCCCTACTGACGCTGAGGTCTGGATCCCTGAGGATTCTCCTATTAGGGCCGATTGGGCTTGTCCTGGTTGGTTCTGCATCCATGACTGGGCCTTCAGGGCAGGCTGTAAGCTTCCTTTTTCTGCTCTTATGGTCGAGGTTATTAAGGAGATTGGTGTTCCCTCTTATCAATTAATGCCGATGGTGTGGAAAGTTGTATGTTCTATTGAGAACCTCTGTAAAAAACACAATATTTCTTTTTCTCTTGACAATTTGAAGACCTGTTATGCTGTTAAAACAAACAGTCCTGGCCGTATAAGTTTTAAGGTCAGGCCGTCAACTACTCCTCTTCTGAGTAATTTAGACAGTGGCCATGATAAGGGCTGGGCTGCTTATATATGTTTGTCGAACCAATTCTGTGGGTCCTGACCTGGCGTATTTAAATCATGAGGCCTGTGTGGCTGGTGAGTCTTTTGATTTCCTTTTTTAAACTGCATGTTTTTCCTGTTAGTGAAAAAATAAAATGAAAATAATAAGTCATACCTTTTATGTGTTCAGTTGATGACTGGATTACTGAAATTGAGTATCCTACTCCCAATGTTTCCGCTTGCTATTCTTCCTTTGGAGAGATCCTGGCCTCTTTGTTGTGGGGTTGGTCACCTTCCTCGCTGTTTGAAGGCTGACGGTGTTCCCAGGGCGGCTAAAGCGTCAGGGGCTTCTGGTGCCAGTACCTCAGGCAGTAAGTCTATTTTAATCTTTCCTTTCTTTTTATCATTTAAAACACTGATAATGTTTGGTTTGTATTGCTGATACAATATTTCGTGTTGCAGCTACCAGGTCATCTGTTCGTCTTGCCAGGTTTGGCATGGCTGACCTTTCGGCCAGGCTGGCGAAGATCAGGGAGGAAGGGCCCCAGGGGAGCGGGGATACTGAGCCTGTTATTGACTTGACTGAGCAGCCTAATGTTGCCAAGGTCACTGCTGCACCTGCTAAAACAAGTTCAGCAGCCCAGAAGAGGAGAATTGAAGATGTTGACGTTTCTGCCCCGGTCAGGGAGGTGAGAGCCAGGTTGGATAATATGGAGGCTGCTAGGGTGAAAATCAGGGACTATGCAGCTTCTAAATCGGATGTCCTGCTCACCCTTGACCTTGTTGAGACTGCTACTCAGGCAGTTGCTTTAGTGGATCATTCGGTCAGCCTCTTGGCTGGTGCCCTGGCTGCTGTGAGGGAGGTATGTTGGCATTACTTCCATGTGTTTTGGTAGTCCTCTATTGTTGGTACAAATTATTCATACTTTTCTTGTTTTTGACCAGGGTGCCGCGTCCTATCTCCATAATGCCTATCAGGCTAATTCTTTGGTAGCCAGGATTGATATGATGAGATCAGATTATGATAGGTTGAAGTCTGAGCTGGAATTTTCAAGGGCTGACTTGGCTGCCAAAACTGCTGACTTGACAAGGGTGCAGGCTGAGAGGGATGTTGCTAAGACTGAGGCAGCTTCGAGCAAGCGGCTGTTGCAAGAAGCCCTGGATAGAAATGAGGAGCTCACCCAAGAGAGGGATGACTTGGAGTTTAAGCTGGATGATGCTTCCCTCTATTTCTATATCAAAGGAAGGGCAGCTGCTATGTCGGAGCCTGTTGAGGCCAGGGCAAAATGGAACCCTGCAGCTGAGATGGCTTTTGCTGCTTCGAAGTATCCTGACCTGCATAATTTGGAGAATGAACAGAAGGTCGACTCCTAGGGGAGCAGAATGTTGAGACTGAGCCGGCTAAGAGTGGGGAGCAGGTTGTTGATGCTGCTGCTTCTGAGGAGAAGCAGTAATATTTTTTAATTCTCAGTTGGTATTTTGGCCCATCCAGGGGGGATGTCCCTGGACAAACATTATTTTCATTTTCCTGTTTTGGGTCAGGGGGGCTCTCCCTGGCCTTTATAAATATCTTGGCGCCTTTGCCCCAGGGGGTAAAGGTTTATTAATATAGGCATGATGGCCTTCTTTTGGCCGATTTCTCTTTTGTCTTTGCTTGATTTGTGAGTTTGATCCTGTTGGACCTGTCGAATATTTCGTTTGCATGATCTGCACATTATTTTTGTTTTTAATCTGTCATGAGTATTTCAACCAAGTATAGTGCTTTTGCTATAATGGTTGAAGGGGTGGTAAATCCGGCCTGTCAGGAGGGCTTATGTCCCCCGCCCGGGAGGGAGGGCTTGGTATTCGGCTTTGTCAAGAGGGCATTTTAGATCGGTGGTCGGGATAAAACACCCTTGCACCGTCTTCTTTGCGTCCGGCCCGGTTGTTATCCGTGGCGATAAACCTAGTCGGTCGGCAATTATTTCATACCGATTGGTCCTGACTTTTTACTGTATCCGGTGGTGGTTACCAACTCGTTAGGCACAGTTAAGTGCAAAATTTTTGTTTCAGGAATATATAGTGGAGTAGCCCTCAATCCTGAATATTTATGCGTGTAATCTTTTATTATGTATAATTGTTCAGGATTCAAAAAGTAAATAGGCGGGTTAGTTGAACAGGTAAAAAATACAGACAAGTCATATAAAGCATGTAGTTCATCACATAGCACATCAGGTTGAGTAGTGATTGAATTTGTACCTGACTGTAGCCTGATTTGATCTTTACATATGAAATAGTTTTAAATGAGTTACATTCCAGGATCTTAGGATCATTTCCCCTTCTAGTGTTTGGAGCCTGTATGCTCCTTGTCCAACAATTGAATCAATTAAGTAAGGGCCTTCCCATATGGGAGCTAACTTACCTACTGATTTCTCCTTTTTATTTGGAAATACTTTGCGTAGGACAAGGTCTCCTTCTTTGAAGACCCTGACCCTGACGTTTTTATTATAAGTCCTGGCAACTTCTTGTTGATATGATGCCATCCTGATTTTGGCAGCGTCTCTTAGTTCTTCTGTCAGGACTAAGTTATCTTGCATCAGGTCTTTGTTTGTTTTGATGTTGTTCAGGCTGGATTTGGATGTTGGTACTCGTATTTGCCGGAATGACAGCGACTTCGCGACCATATACCAGGGAGTAAGGTGTTTGCTGTCGTAGTTTTTGAGTTGTCTGTCTGCCCATAGTACTAATGGAAGTTCTTCACCCATCTGCCTCGTCTTCTTTTTGACTTCTTTTTTTAGGCAGCTTATGACTACCTTGTTGCTTGACTCTGCCTGGCCATTAGCTTTTGGGTATCCAGGGGTCGATGTTACCAGGTTGATATTCCATTCTTGGTAGAATGCTTGGGTCCTTTTCCCCACGAACTGAGTTCCATTGTCACATACTATTTCTTATGGGACTTCATATCTGCAAATAGTGTTTGTCCTGATGACGGATATTACTTCTTTTTCAGTTACCTGCCTGTAAGAGTCAGCCTCGATCCATTTGGAGAAGTAATCAGTCATGGCTAACATGAAGACTTTTTGTCCTAGAGCTACATGCAACTTTCCCACAATGTCCATGCCCCACTTTATAATTGGCCAGGGCGCGGAAATTGAATGAAGGAGTTCAGATGGCTGATGTATGATTGGTGCATAAATTTGGGAAGCTTCGCATTTTGAAGAGTATTCCAGGCAATCAGCCCTCAACGTAGGCCAGTAGTAGCCTGTCCTGAGAATTTTGCTTGCCAGGCTCTTTCCTCCTTTATGATTGCCACAGTGTCCATCATGTATTTCTTGAAGTACTAGTTTGGCTTCGTCAGGCTCCAAGCATCTCAGGTAGGGTCCAGCCTGCGATCTCTTGAACAAGGTGTTATTCATGATAGCATAAGTTGAAGCTCTAATTTTAAAGGCCCTTGCCTCATGCCTACCCTGAGGTAGTATTCCTCGGAGAAACCAATCATAATAAGGTTTAGTCCAAGAGTTACTTGTCTGATTGACGAGATTGACTGTTTTGTGTCTGGCGATGGTTGGCTCTAATAAGTGCACAAATGGTATTTTATCGAAAACAGCGGGGGTGAAGTTTGAACCTAGGATGGCTAGAGCATCAGCCTGGGTATTCAAGTCTCTTGATATTTGATTTATATCAAATAAAGCAAATTTGGCGGTAAGGTTTTTTGCATACTCTAAATACGAAATCAATTTTGCATCCTTAGCCGTATAAATTCCCTTTATTTGATTGGCAATTAAGAGTGAATCAGTTTTTACCTTTAGGTTTTGGACACCGAGGTTTAGACATACCTTTAAGCCTGCTATCAGGGCTTCATATTCTCGCTTCATTGTTGGTAGCTTTGAACTCACAACACATACGACTGAGCTATCACATCTCCCTGTGGTGATTTAAGTACTAGTCCTAACCCTGTCCCCCTGGCGTTGGATGCCCCATCTATGAATAGGGTCCATTCTTGGTCTAGGGTTTTATTTTCTAGTTGGTTGACCTCTTTTATTAGGTCTGGTTCTAGGTTAGGGCTAAAATCACCACAAAGTCCGCTAGGGCCTGCGATTTGATCGCGCCCGGGTTCAAAGGAGATGTCATATGTGCTAATGTCTGTCGACCATTTGGCCATCCCGCCTGAAAGTTCGGGCTTACGCAGATGATTTTTATAGGTAAGTTGGTCCCGACTATAATTCGGTGACTTTCAAAATAAGGTCTCAACTTAGTACATGACATAATTAAAGCTAAAACATATTTTTCAAGTAATCCATACCTCAACTCAAAGATCTAGCAGGCTTTTACTTACATAGTAGATGGATCTTCTTTGCTCGTCCTGTTCTTTCACCAGATCACACGATTCTTTGTGTCGTGTGATGATAGGTATACTGACAAAGGTTCTCCTTTTTCTGGTTTAGCCAGTAAGGGTGGAGATGACAAATAGGATTTTAGATCCTGAAAAGCTGCCTCATGCTCATCCGTCCACTGGAATTGTTTATTTTTCCTGAGGAGGTTATAGAATGCTTTGCATCTTTCAGAAGATCTTGATATAAAGCGGTTCAGGGCAGCTACCCAGCCTGTCAATCTCTGGATGTCTTTAACAGACTTGGGTGACTGTAGTTCCCGGATAGCCTTTATCTGTTCAGGACTTGCTTCTATGCCTCTCTTTGTGACCATATATCCAAGAAATTTGCCCGCAGAGACCCCAAAGTGGCACTTTGCAGGGTTCAGCTTCATGTTATACTTTTCTAATATCTCAAATGCTATTTCTAGGTGCTTCACATGATCTTCTGCATTCTTGGACTGAAGGAAAAGTAGATCTATATATTCAACATATTCATATATATGTTATAAATTAATTTGTCATAAAATTAAATATGGATTTTATGCATGCAAACAAATGATAAAATAGAGGAGAAATCATTTTCTCACCATAATAATTTCGGTCATATTGGGCACTAACAAGATCTCCTTCTTGTTAGTTCTTGAGCTTTCCATTAATGGATGAACATTCTTGACTTCAAATTAGAAGCCCACCAATTAGTTGCACCCAAGACAATCCCTTAAACCCACAAATAAACATGTACTAGATGTTTGTAATGTAGTTTACCTTAAAATCTATTACTAATACTCATATACTACTTCTAGTAATCTTAGTAATTCATATGAACAATTTGAATCAAATACTCATCTTTTGATGAATATTAAGGAGAGAGAAGAGAGAATATTCATGAACATTTTTCATGTTAATTGAATGGTAGTATATAAAAAGAAAAGAACCACCACTACTCAATTAAGAGGGAGTGTCACGGTTGGAAGAGCCTAAATTGGCATCATTTCTTTTTCTTTTACTCTTCTCAAAAATAGTAGGTGTGTAAGATGTGTAAGACTAGTTGTAGGTAGGCATCATTATGTTTATTTTATCAAATAAAATAAAACAACCAAAACCCACTAACACACCCTCCATTTTCGGTCCATATACATAAAATGGACTACCATTTTATTTTGTCAATTTGTCATTTGTCACACAATATGTCACATGTAATATGCTACATGTTATTAATTAATTTTAATGCATATTTATCACATAAATATCATTTCATGAATTAATTAAATTACATACAACAAATTTACTAGTGATACTTGATCATATAAATAAAATGGGTCATATAGTTATAATTCACAACTTCTTGTAATTATAATTAACCATTCATTCTTATCTTTATTGTTTCTCAAACAATAGATAATTTTAGCAACAAAGCATTTTATTACTAAAATAATCTTATTTAATCCCATTACAATAAGATATCAATATTCTCTCTCTCACAAATCGAATTGTTCAATTTTAAGGAATTAATTAATCAGATCGGTATATACAACTAATTAACCTTTTCAATTAAGGGAATCGTCCTTTAGGTGTGACCTCAAGGGATCAACTGATCACCACCGTCACACGACAGTAATGTCAAACTCTAGCCAGCCAATCATTACCGATATGTGTGGACCAGTTGACTATATATGTAATGTATCATCCCTTCCGTATTCTTGGCATGAGATTTAATAATGATATTTAAATCATGTGATCGCACTATTGTTGAGGACACATTTCCCAACAATCTCCCACTTGTCCTCGACAAGTGTGCTTCACCAATTCTCTTGTCCTATTACTATCTCCCACTCAATGCAAGGTGTCTTTCGGGTCGTACTTGCAAGTGATCATATCGAGAGTGGTTTCCTCGATCTGGAGAATAACTGATTGACCGGAATTTATCCACCATGGATACATTCCGAGCGTGGCCACGCATTTCCAGTTCATTACTCCTCGAGTGGCCCTGAGATATTGTTTTAACCCTGACAAGGGGGTGGACAATTCCTATCGCACTTATTCCCTTCGACTAGCCACAACCATCATAACCCAAAATATGCCCATTTGACCCCATTTACGAAGGTCGTAGTAACACAAATCAAAGTTAATGTGAAACTGTGCCATCTTAGGCGAATAGTCTTTAGTCAAAAGAATGGACTCATTAGAATACTATAGTAGCTCTCGCCACGACCAGGCTTTATAAATTTGCCAGAACTCTATAAGCGGTCACTGCCCGACAAAGTGTTCCTAACAGTCTGCCTATGTGATTGACTAGTCATCTCACATGACTCTATGGCACTTGAACTTGCCATCAATCGCATCACACTCTAGTAACTTCGAGACGTCACCTCATACAAGTGACTATGGGCGAATACAATGCTAATCCGTGTTCACTTTAACGGGGTTCAATGTTGTCTCTACAACCCGTTTGGATGTAACAAAGTATAAAAGAAGAAGAAGAGTTTTAGAGTAAAACTCAAACGACAAATGCGATTATCACATATGACTAGTCAATGCTTGATTACTACTTCATATTCTATAATCTAATTTGATCTTGTATGTAGTTGTTCATTACAATTTAATTGAAATGACATGACTTATCATGTTTAGCCTATGAGAAGGCTTTGGTCAGTAGGTTTTATCAACTTCTTGTACCTTACTCAACCTTACTACATACTTGTTTTCCTTTGTAATGTATACATTTGCATCACAAAACTTTCTGAGTACGTGTCGAGATTCAATCAAGACATAGGTCCTCTAGCCTAAGAATAGCTCCCACTGTTTTCACAGTGTGCGAGATTCATCCTCTTGCACATCTCATGATTGCAAGTGTACTCAATTTCCATTGTAAACATTTCATATTGTTCTTTATTGCCTAGAACGATTCTAGAAAATCTACTTCTTAATTAACATTGCCACAATGGTATCTTAACCATCCTGATGTGTTTTGATTATGGTTTTGTCGGAAACCATGCGCAATCTCAATTGTCAATTGTCACTTGTGTAACACCCTTACACAAAATTGCATCATAAACACTTTGCATCTTAGCCTTAATGCTTCTACAATCACTTAAGGGTAATCTTTATGGCTTACTTGGTAAAGATTACTTAAATTTGATTTTGAAAACAATTCATCATACTCCAAGTATATGAAGTGTTATCATTTTCTATTTAATTGATTTGGCAGCGGAAGCAAATGGAATCAATCAAATATGTTCAATTTTAATTGAACTAGTCATGAATCTTATCTACATAAGACTTCTTATTGACACTAATATCATTTGGATTTATCTTCATAAATCCGGATATTTAAGATGTATTATAATACTCCAAAAGTCTTAAATCATTCTCGATGATCAATATGTCATTCACATATAAGACTAATTAAAATTTCCGTAACTCCCACTAAACTTCATGTATAAACACAACTTCTCGACTTATCGAGAAACGTTTTATAACATGATCAAATCATTGATTCCAACTCATCGATGTCCTACTTAAGATTCTCTCTTAAGTTTCACATTATCTTAGGATTGCAAGAATCTACTAAACTCGAGACATGTATTGAATACATTCCTTCTAATTGAAGAAGTGGGTTTTAGATTCACTCGCTATGTATTTCATAATAATGAAACACAATCCCTAAGAATATCCAAATAGACTTAAGCATCTCAACGGGTGCAAAATCCTTTGCAACCGATCAAACCTTGAAATCTGTCTTTATTAGTGCAAAACCCTTTGTCACTAATCAAGCCTTTTATTTCAGATTCTCATGGCTCTAAGCCTTGTATTGAGTTGTGACTTAAACACTCTTATGTAAGTCATATATTCATTACTTTCTAGAAGTAATCAACTTGAATCAAACAATATCTTTTGTAAGTTATAAGCTCTTTACTTTCTTAAAAGTAGCATGAATTCATCATTTTTAACAAGTGACGAATTTAACCTCCTAGGTTTTAAAGAAACAATATTTTACACAAAACGTCTCATGTAGCCAAGAAATACCAGTTTCTTGCGACATAACATTCTTTGTGGCTCTTGAATAATTTTCTCCCACTCTGTCTTCTAGAAATAAACTTGCATTTTTAGAAAGACAGCTTCACGAGCCACAAACCCGGTGTACTCGTGATAATTGAAAAGGGAAAAATGAGCATTTGTTTCTTGTGAAAACTTACAAACATGGTACCCTTACCATTTCATATCTCATATGATTCGATTTAGTGGAAAAATAATTTAGACAAAATGATAAAATCCCCAAAAGGATCAAGTAACTCAAAGTAACTTGATTGAAGTTCAAACCATATCGAATAGCGTTTGATTTCTTATCTAATCACACATTATTCCATAATGCGTGCTAAGAGAGATTAACTTGTGATACTGTAACACCCCCATACTTCAAGTGCCTTACCAGGACCACTCAGGTATGAAGATATTACCATCTCGGTTACCCGAGGCATGATAATCATAAGACAATGAAGAAACATACTTTATTAAACAAGTTAAGTTATTACATAACAAAACCAACTGTAAGCAAAATACAACTGTTCTCAAACTATAAACCAACTGAAAGGAACTGTCCTAACAAACACAACGGAAGACTAAAGACTCTGATATGTGATGACTCCATCCCCAGCTAGATCCCACGCGTATCCAAGATATACCGCTAAAAATCGCTCACCACCCCGAATGGATCACCACGATTTTAAAACATTTAAACGGGGTCAGTACTAATCACACAATTTATATACATATCAACAATCCGCTAAACAGACAGCTCACACCGTCACACATACAATCACACCACTCCCAACAATCTCAATCATCGACTGTCCACTGGACCAGCCCTGCCAGTGGGGGACCGCTGCCATACCCACCAAATCCCCGCTCTTCATACCGAGCGATAAACCATGTTCATTAATGTGCACATCCCCTTCCGTGGCGGGTTCCACGAAGGGCGAAACCAGGGCGTGAAGCCACTCCCGCAAGTGACTCCACTCAGCCGAGAACGCATCTCGAGAACCATAGGCAACCAGTCACAATCACAATATCAACAACCGTCTGAATCTATCAACAATGAACAATCACAATCACAAACATCACAATACAATTACTATAACAAACAATCAATCTCAACACATCAACAATCATCCCATTATGGGACCAATACGAGTAGAAATCCTACCGTAAGCACACAATCGAGACGGTCTCTCTCTGAGTCTAAAAGCTTCCTCTATGAAACCTCCTCCTATCATACGACATATAAATGCTACCGAATCATATACTATACAAAAACCCCCAAATCCCTTAATTAGGGTTTAACCAAAATAAAGGAGATACAACAAAAAGGGTACATAGATCTTACCCTCGACGCAAGGAACTCAACGGTATAAGCAACACTAAGAATCGACCTTTCAAACTCCGGGGATTGCTAATTATGCGATTAGGATGAAGAACTTGCTTGCTTTCTCTCTTAAACAGTAATTTAGGTTTTGCAAAAGTGATTTAGAATAATGACGATAAAGCTTATATACCTTAATCGCGTAATTAACAAAACCCGAGAAAACTCCCCGTAAAACCGGACACTCGATCGAGTACCCGAGATACTCGATCGAGTACCCCCTTACTCGATCGAGTACCCACGTTACTCGATCGAGTACCCAACAGGTCAGAAACTATTTTAAAACGCAACTCACCCTTACTCGACAGAGTAAGGCCTACTCGATAGAGTACCCAAAGGCTTATAAATACGGAGTATTACAGTCTTCCCTCTTTAAAAAGAACTTCGTCCCCGAAGTTCAACCCATACATAAAAACAACCATACTGACTCGACCAAGACACCACAACTTAGCTAAGGACTCAAGAACTCGACCGAACATAGAACATGAACTCTTAACACCCACTCCACCAACTATGTTTACTTCCACAACTTGACTCACTATGTCGTATCTACCACATGTATATCTCTCACGACACCAACTCCATACATAACCAACTACCCTCCTCTAATGCTGCTAGCTCCATAATATCATCAACTATCAAATCCAATACCAAGACACTCATAGACATCAAACGGAATGTTACATTCTACCACCCTTAAAAGGAACTTCGTCCTCGAAGTTTACTCACACTCGTAACCTCATCATCCAACTGTCAACACTAGTGAAATATTCTCACACTCCTAAACATCACGCTACTACAAGCACGGTCATGACCTTTAATAAAATCACCCACAACACGAATCGAACTTATATTCTACATCAAGACTCAACTTCCGAATATATTATCATATGTACAACCATCAAAATCTGTTTTATCGCATCCTACTCTTCTTAAGCCAAATGCTACATCCTCGTAACTCACTAATACCCAAACCATATCTATATCTCATTACCCTCTGTACCGCCACATGTCAAAGATAACCGTCTATAAACCAAACACTCACCATTCTTATAACTCACGATCCGCACTCGTTACGTATACGCACACTAGATCCTCAAGTTCTTTCTTTCATTACCGTAAAACTCATACACAACTTAACATGACACTAATTCCCCAAACACCCGACACTCACTGTCTCAACAAAAGATTATGAACTACTTGCCGCTTTCAGATCATTACAACACATGTTCCACGAATCATTTTCCATTACCATGTCTACCGATGTCTCATCTCAAAAACAAGATCAAAATTATCAGTAACAACCTCTCACAACCGTGTCCCATCAACAGAATATCACTATACCATGACAACAACGAAAACATATACAACTCTATTTCATATCATACTCTACCTCATTCCCAACTTATCCTGGTAAAGAAAACATCAATCAACAGACAACTGTCTATCTGCACAAACTGAAACTCGCAGGGAGCAACATTAATCAAAACAACAATCTATGTATAACTGGTATGTACTTTCGAAACTCGAATCATAATCATCCCGCCTACTCCACCACAATCGGTGACGGCATCACAACACCGCCACCAACAGCCACACCGTAGTGCGAAAATACCCGCATCACAGCACTATGTACCGTGCCCGGGTCACCACCCGAGGCACCACAACCACACCGATAGACATCACAACTGCATACAATTCCCATAAACACTGACTCAGCATAACTTCTCAGACAAGAAAAACTTACTCAAATCGACTTTATTAAATCACCACGCAACATATTATATGGATAAACAGATAAGCATCTCATGAACATCATCTCTACCATTTCACGGAATACACATGTGTTATCAATACACATAAAATTATAACTAGCCATGTCAAATCAATCAAATTATTACCTTTTTGGATATCATTCAATTAAATTACCGTGTCCAACATATATATTACCGAACATTCATAAAACAACTTTATAATTATCACACCATACCACTTCTTGTGAGGTCAGAACCTCACACTAACATTTACACATAACATAGACTCGTAATCACAACCAACTAGTCAATCCTGACCACGTAAGTTACCACTCGATAAAGGTTACCTGCCGCCCGAGTTTAACTCATATGCCCCTCATAACATATTCCCCCATTCGCACAACCATCCCTTCCTGCCAAATATAACCATACTTTTACTATTCAACTAATAGCATCCGCCTCATCTAACCACATCTTATACCCTCTCACAATCATACACAACAATCAGGTCCCTACCAAATCAACCTCTTTAGAATTGCTACCTTTCTAATATACCATCACTCTTAACCACTAGTGGTAACACCACCATGCCACCACTGCTCGTATATCAAACCTCTTACACTCATATCAAAAGAACATGGTTTTTCTCCTATTTTTTTTTTGTTAACATTCCAAATAACGAACATCAAACCCATCCACAAAATTACCTCAACATTATTCCCAATACCATCTTATTTGTATTGTCATCCAACTCTCCACCAAATATCTCGTATCGTGCCAATACTACACCAACTTCTTACTCTCTTAATTCCCCGAAACTCATTATCAATCATGTTGTCCTGAAACTCCTATATAACCTTTAGCTAACATCCTCGTGGTACTATCACACATTTCGATGATTCCTTACCTTTATATCACATAGCTCCGGTGAACATTTTCCCCAGCTTACTTTTATCCTTCTTTTCTCTTTACACTCGATAATACCAATTAATAGTTCAACTCCTTATTCCTTCTAGCTAACTCTTTAGAAATCCAGTTACCCCTTCGTTGCTCCAAAACTCAAATTCCATTTTTTTTTCTACCGACATCATCTCACTCTTTCTTACCATGGATCTTCTCTTATTATGCTATCACTCACACTTGCCACTACTCTATCCATAGATCCAACGTTTAATGTTCAAACAATTGCATCTCCCTTTTTACATCTCTAGAAATCAGAATTCATTTAATACAGTTAATTACCCAAGGAAATCACACAGTAGTTTCATCTTTTAATAAACCAAACCTCCCAAACTCACCCATGTCTACAAATACACCTCGCGACATGTCTCCACAAAGTTTACTATATATTACTCTTCTCAACCCCTTTAAACGAACTTTCACTACATAAATCCATAACCCACACGACTCCTAACCATTTCCCTCCATAATTCTTTACACATCTCAAGCTGCCACTATCCACATCCTTACTTCCAATCTTTTTATTCTCACGTTCATTATACTCACATCATCCCTTGCCCATATTCACTTACTTTTACATTACTCAACACCCAATCATACCACTCATCCCGTCTCGCAAAACGTGCGCCATGCCTCAATAAACTATACCAATCTTCCTTTTCTTTTTCCACCATCTATCATAATCACATATAACTCATGTCCTCCCCACCGAACTCATACTCATCATAAGTGCCACTCTTTACATCATAAGATTGGGTAACTTACGCTTCAGGACCAACACATACGTAAAACAATGCATAAAGAAGTAATACAACACCTTTGAATTAAACATAATATGCAACGAATGTCAAAAGATAAACATATGACCCGAAACACGCATATGACCTGCACAGACCCCACTCGATCGAGTACCAGAACCTACTCGATCGAGTTGAGGCTACTCGATCGAGTGCCCAGTCATGCTCGATCGAGTGCCCCGACTCCAGAACCCAAACAGACCTTCTGATCTCTGACTTACTCGACCGAGTAGCCCGGCTACTCGATCGAGTGACCCCATACTCGATCGAGTGCCCGAGGTACTCGATCGAGTGCCCAAAAACACGATTCTGGTCAAAATAACGACAAATACCCACTCGATCGAATCAAACCCACTCGATCGAGTCATGCAGACTCGTGAATACTACCCGCATGTTATTTCACATACCCCTACGTACTATGCATTCATTATTATTTCAACATTATGATTACAACTACGCATTCAAATCTGCGCGACTCCTCATACACTCAACAAAATAATCTACTTCGTGTTATCAAGTGCCACGTTATAAACAACCATCATGCTTTTCATCCAATTCGTTATACAAAACACATATCATTGAACCTCTATTCTTCATGTTACTACTTACCAAAAGCCAAACATTACCATCTATCATGCTCATATAACATTCAACTTTCAATCATGTATTACCCGCATGTTTTAAACTTTCATAACTTTTCATAACACAAACCACACCCATACACTACAAATCCTATTTCCATGTTGCTAATACAACAACATTACAAATCCACTTCATCACATAAACACTTCCATAATCAAGAAATTCATATCCTTACGAAATTGCCACTTCATCTTTTCCAATCAATTCATCTAGTTCAATCACATACTTCATCTAACAAGCGCATATGATACGATAGTAGACAATTATACGAACTTAATATATAGCTTTACGCAAACAAAACTACGAAAACAAATCTTATCACACCCCCCTAACCACATGTTATTAGGATTGCCTCATTATAAATCATTCGTCCTGCAACATCATTATTCATCACACATCATCATATACGAACTACTTTCTTTTTCTACCATATCATTCATCATTCTCATATACTTTTCCAACGATTCCAACCAACATGTAAACCAACTATCATGCAACATGCCTTCAACAAACCATATACAAAATCACATCGTCACCATCTTTATCTACACATTCCCCATTCTCCACAATCATACATCAACTGGTTCATACCACACATTACTATATAGATACACAATACACAAGGTAAACACATAGCGATCCTGACTCATATCCCAAGGTGACCGGTTCAAAATTATAGGGCGAGTTCGCGACTTTAGGACGTCTCCCAAGTCTTTGCATTAGCTCCTACAACCTTTACCCCGGGTTCATTTTAGTTGACTCCCTATGTTCATTAGGTTCATTGGTTACAGGTTTCAGGATCGTCGCTCTGATACCATTTGTAACACCCCCATACTTCAAGTGCCTTACCAGGACCACTCAGGTATGAAGATATTACCATCTCGGTTACCCGAGGCATGATAATCATAAGACAATGAAGAAACATACTTTATTAAACAAGTTAAGTGATTACATAACAAAACCAACTGTAAGCAAAATACAACTGTTCTCAAACTATAAACCAACTGAAAGGAACTGTCCTAACAAACACAAATGAAAGACTAAAGACTCGATATGTGATGACTCCATCCCCACTAGATCCCACGCGTATCCAAGATATACCGCCAAAACCGCTCACCACCCCCGAATGGATCACCACGCTTTTAAAACATTTAAACGGGGTCGCACTAATCACACAATTTATATACATATAAACAATCCGATAAACAGACGACTCACACCGTCACACATAAAATCACACCACTCCCAACAATCTCAATCACCGATCCCACCTGGACCCATTAGCCCCCGTGGGGGACCGCAGCCGTACCCACCAAATCCCCGCTCTTCATACCGAGCGATAAACCCATGTTCATTAATGTGCACATCTCCTTCCGTGGCGGGTTCCACGAAGGGCAAAACCAGGGCGTGAAGCCACTCCCGCAAGTGACTCCACTCAACCGAGAACGCATCTCGAGAACCATAGGCAACCAGTCACAATCACAATATCAACAACCGTCTGAATCTATCAACAATGTACAATCACAATCACAGCCGTCACAATACAATTACTATAACAAACAATCAATCTCAACACATCAACAATCATCCCATTATGGGACTAATACTGAGTAGGAAATCCTGCCTGGTAAGCACACAATCGACGGTCTCTCACTGCGAGTCAAAAAGCTTCCTCTATGAAACCTCCTCCTATCATACGACATATAAATGCTACCGAATCATATACTATACAAAAACCCCCAAATCCCTTAATTAGGGTTTAACCAAAATAAAAGAAATACAACAAAAAGGGTACATAGATCTTACCCTCGACGCAAGGAACTCAACGGTATAAGCAACGCTAAGAACCGACCTTCCAAACTCCGGGGATTGCTAATTATGCGATTAGGATGAAGAACTTGCTTGCTTTCTCTCTTAAACAGTAATTTAGGTTTTGCAAAAGTGATTTAGAATAATGACGATAAAGCTTATATACCTTAATCGCGTAATTAACAAAACCCGAGAAAACTCCCCGTAAAACCGGACACTCGATCGAGTACCCGAGATACTCGATCGAGTACCCACGTTACTCGATCGAGTACCCAACAGGTCAGAAACTATTTTAAAACGCAACTCACCCTTACTCGACAGAGTAAGGCCTACTCGATAGAGTACCCAAAGACTTATAAATACGGAGTATTACAGATACTATATCACATTTCCTATGGCTTATATCAAAGTCTTCACTTTGATAATCCCATCACGACTAAATCGTGATTCCTTGAACTCTTTAAACTTCTTCAAAGATTTTTCTATTTACCTTATTAAGTGAACACATTAGCGTCAACTTAAATCGTTGGTAAAAGAAAATGATCAACCTATTTTGGATCAATGATTTACAACCTCGATCTCCTTTTCAACCAAAAGGCACGAGACATCTTGCTTTGAATACAAGATACGCATATACCATTAACAATCTAATGGTTTCAAGAGTACTCGATAACTCTTTGCATTCATCATTCCAAAATTTTAAGGTTTAATCTTGGGTTACCAATTTTGAGTCTTGCATCATCTTCATGATATATTATTCTAGTTTGGTTTAGAATATAATCACCTTGATGATGGGCTAGCCATACATCAAATCATGGTGTATAGGGTCACAAAAGTGAAACCTCTTTTGTATCTTTAACAAATTGTATTCTTATTTAGAGTTTATGTACTTAATAGTCACAATTAAGTACAACTCCAAACCCGAAAACTAGATTTAGTACACAATGACTCTATCTCTTGACTTCATGGTTGCTAGTCGTCATATTCTAATCATCCTATGTATCAAACATAATGATGAAAACCACCACCGGTTTCTAATATTGACGAAGTAATACTAGCAAAATTATGTTTAATCAAATAAACATTTAACGAAGAAGGTCCCATTAGATGTCCCACAACTAACTTGTTGATACTTCAATAATTTGGGGTAGTTTCCTTTCTTGTGTCCAACATTTAGGACAATGGAAACTTTATCGGTCGGGATTGATAGGTTTAGTATCGTCATTCTCAACAACTTTACCTTTAACATTACCTTGTATCAATTCCATTATAATCCTTACTTCTTGAACCTCGTCCTCATCTTAACGGTTTAAGAGAATGCTCCCACTTAATTCAATGAGTCTTTGCTTTGAGAAGCAAAATTGAATTCATGAAGATTCACTCTTCATTTGTTCGTTTTAGTCTTAAAACTTTCATTGAAGTGGTTGCGTTATTTTGGTCAATTACGAATTTTTGACAAAACTAATTACCAAAACAATTTATCGCTTCAAGGTACTTAATTCATTTAAGTACATGAAAAATAATCCATTGTAAGTAGATGTGTTAGTCAAGAATCAAAAACCTGTTTGATAATGAATAACTTTAATCTATACTCTTTACAAGAGATCCTTAGCAATGGTTCATATGAGGTTTTAGAAGCAAATTCATATTTGTCTTTAGTTACGATGTTTTAATGGAGTTTTGAATCAAAAACGAAATGATATCGTATATGAATTGTGGTAAAGAAATAGAACAATATAACAACGGAATAGTGGAAAAAACTTAACATTTATCGTTTTATTAATACTTGTAAACAACAAGTAAAACATTTACATAGTGACCTCTACCCAACTATGATAAATGATTCCAAGACCCAAATTCATATCGACTTAGGCACGGTAGGGCCGATACATCCTTTATCAATATAACTCGGTGGATTAACGTTTAATCTATTCTACTTTTAGAACTCTTGGTCGATAATATTACATTTAACAATTATCTTTAGCCCAAAACACATCCGACAAGGGCACGGTAGGGCCGATACATCCCTTATCAAAAACTTTTGTTGAGTTCAATCCAAATTTCGAATAAATGTATCCATGATCCAAATCCATATCAACTTGGGCACGGTAGGGCCGATTCATCCCTTATCAACATGAATTCGGTGGATTAACATTCATCACCCACTTCCCCTACGTAACAAGGTTTGTACCCCGGTAGGGCCGAGTGCACTCCCTCGCGAAATAGGTTTTCATGGTTTCTACTATTTGGTAAGGCTATATCTCAATTAATTGTTTTAGCGAGAGGTCATGTCAATTTATTATCTATCACGTTTGAAGTGAACTAAAGCAGTGAACTACGATAATTCGAATTGACACGGTCGATAAAGTCGATAAAATAGGATGCATGTTTTAGTTATGGCGATTTAGCGATGCATGCGACATAAAATAAAATGCAAGCATAAAAATAAATAAATCCTAGTATGGCCTTTCCTAAAATAGAAAAACTATTTAACTATTACATATTCGGAAACCAACTCCATTGGTCCCTTGAACTTCGGTTGTGGCACGCATCTCGAGGTAACACCGTCTTTATGTATCGCCATTCTTGAAGAAATCCGTCTTTGGGAACTCCGGAATGAATAAAATTACATAATAAATTACATAATTTCCTATTATACATTTGTAACTAAAATAAAATAAATCTATTAAATTACAAAACGGTGATACGAGATCACAATAAAATTACAACCGAATCGATATTCCCATACATTTCGGGAAATACCAATTAAAATCTAAGGCCATACTAAGTAAAATTACATAATTCAAAATTACATAAATTAAAATTATGACAATCATAAAGAAAAATGCAGCATTATAATATGTATGAACATGCTCAATTTTATGCTAAATCGCCTTTAATTAGCCAATATCGTATATTACTCGGTTTTTACGGATTTACGTGATTTCAACATTTTACAATCACAAAAATTACATAAATTCATATTTATGCATAAGTTAATTACCATAACCTCTTAGGACTCAAAATTTAGTCTTCACTAATAATTTGACCATAATTAACTCATATTTTCAAAATTGTTCATTAATGGACTAAAAATTACAAAAATAAGCTATAAACTTCAAATAAATCATGAAATTTCAAATAAATTCAAAATTTGAAATTTAAACTCATGAACATTCTGGAAAAATACCATGACACTCATAATGTTCAAAATCTTAGGTTAAAAATTTCGAAATTTTTCCGGAAAAACAATGTTGCGGTTTATCGGTTTTTTAATAAAATAATCATAAAACATGGAAAAATTATATTCATTAAATTTTCAATTTTAGATCTGAAAAAGATAATAAAATGCAACATTAGACGTTTTTCCTAAGTCATAGATTATGTTTTATTAATTTTTCACTAATAATGTCACTATTTATGCTATTTTTCTTCAAAAATTCATAAATCATGCAAAAAGACTTCTTTATAGCCAATTAGTTTACACACATCTTGTAAAATTGCATGTGACAACATATTAAATTTCTATGACCAGATTCGAAATTTAACTCATATTAACCTAATTTTCACCTAAATCCGAATTTAATAATGAAAAATCCATTTTTCGAGCATAACAAGTCCAAAAATTATGAAAATTTACAGGTTATCTCAAAATACTATATGTGACAACATATCCAAAAATCAACTGAAAATTCGAAGTATAGCTAATTTTAGACCGAAAATGACATTTTTACTCATAAAATCATATTTAAATGCCATTATTGTATTATATGAACAATAAAAATCCGTAAAATTAACCAAAATATCCTAAAACATTTTAGGACCAGAAATATTAACATGCATGAATTTATTTCGTGATATATCATAATAAAACAAATTTTACAAGTTTTATATGTTAATCTTTATAACTCGGAAAAACTTTTAACCGATTTGCATGCAAACAACCATGGCTCTTGATACCGATTGAAGGAAAAGTAGATCTATATATTCAACATATTCATATATATGTTATAAATTAATTTGTCATAAAATTAAATATGGATTTTATGCATGCAAACAAATGATAAAATAGAGGAGAAATCATTTTCTAACCATAATAATTTCGGTCATATTGGGCACTAACAAGATCTCCTTCTTGTTAGTTCTTGAGCTTTCCATTAATGGATGAACATTCTTGACTTCAAATTAGAAGCCCTCCAATTAGTTGCACCGAAGACAATCCCTTAAACCCACAAATAAACATGTACTAGATGTTTGTAATGTAGTTTACCTTAAAATCTATTACTAATACTCATACACTACTTCTAGTAATCTTAGTAATTCATATGAACAATTTGAATCAAGTACTCAAAGAGGGAGTGTCACGGTTGGAAGAGCCTAAATTGGCATCATTTCTTTTTCTTTTACTCTTCTCAAAAATAGTAGGTGTGTAAGATGTGTAAGACTAGTTGTAGGTAGGCATCATTATGTTTATTTTATCAAATAAAATAAAACAACCAAACCCACTAACACACCCTCCATTTTCGGTCCATATACATAAAATGGACTACCATTTTATTTTATCAATTTGTCATTTGTCACACAATATGTCACATGTAATATGCTACATGTTATTAATTAATTTTAATGCATATTTATCACATAAATATCATTTCATGAATTAATTAAATAACATACAACAAATTTACTAGTGATACTTGATCACATAAATAAAATGGGTCATATAGTTATAATTCACAACTTCTTGTAATTATAATTAACCATTCATTCTTATCTTTATTGTTTCTCAAACAATAGATAATTTTAGCAACAAAGCATTTTATTACTAAAATAATCTTATTTAATCCCATTACAATAAGATATCAATATTCTCTCTCTCACAAATCGAATTGTTCAATTTTAAGGAATTAATTAATCTGTATCGGTATACAACTAATTAACCTTTTCAATTAAGGGAATCGTCCTTTAGGTGTGACCTCGAGGATCAATCGATCACCACCGTCGCACGACAATAATGTCAAACTCTAGCCAGCCAATCATTACCGATATGTGTGGACCAGTTGACTATATATGTAATGTATCATCCCTTCCGTATTCTTGGCATGAGATTTAATAATGATATTTAAATCATGTGATCGCACTATTGTTGAGGACACATTTCCCAACATGGACTTCACCACCATGTCATCTATGTATACTTCCATGATGTCACCTATCTGGTTTTTAAACATCATGTTGACCAGGCGCTGGTACGTTGCCCCTGCATTCTTCTGGCCGAAAGGCATGGCGGTGTAACAAGATATGCCTCGATGCCTGTAATGAATGCAAGACTCTCCTGGTCGGGGTGCATCTTTATTTGATTGAATCCACTGAAGCATCCATGAATGTCGCATCTCGTGGCCTCACATTGCGTCTACCATGGCATCAATATGAGGCGGGGGAATGGATCTTTAGGACAAAGCTTTATTCAGGTCGGTGTAGTCTATACGGACTCTCCACTTTCCATTCTTTTTCTCGCAAAACAACTACATTAGCCACCACTCGGGGTACATTACTTCCCTGATCATCCTCATATCCAAAAGTTTTTCTACTTCTTCATTTATTATGGTGTTTCTTTCAGCTGCAAATTTGCGCCTTTTCTGCTGCACAGGCTTAAAAGATGGGTCAATATTGAGCTTATGGGTAATAATATCAGCGTTAATTCCAGTCATATCAAAATGTGACCAAGCAAACCAAGATGACTTATTTTTAAGGAATTTTACCAGTTCAGGCCTGACACTATCTATCTGCGTGCGTCGATCCTATTAAAACATACCTATCGGGTGCTCGGGTCTAGAATTACCTGATCTGTTTCCATTCTGGGAGGTGCTACGTAAGTGCTCCTGACAGGGTACTGTAATTGCTATGCCAGGGAATTACCTACCTTGGAAGGTTTCAAGGCTGCTGTGTAGCACTCCTGGGCTGTCTTGTGATCCCTTTTAATTGTGGCTATGCCCCAGTCTGTTGGTATCTTGATGCATTGGTGATAGGTTAATGGTACGGCCTTGACATTGTGAATACAGGGTCTGCCTAGGATGACGTTGTAGGATGACAAGCAGTCAAGGACCCCAAACTTTTCATAGGATGAGACTCCTTCCACGTAGGTTGGGAGGTGGATCTCTCCTAGAGTGCTCCTGGTTTCACCACTGAATCCTACTAGGACGTTGGATTTTTTAGTGATTTGATCCTCATTTATCTTCATGGCCTTCAGTACGTCAAGCATGATCAAGTTTACTGAGCTGCCTCCATCGACCAGGATCCTTCTTACTGTGGCTGTTCCAATCTGCATAGAAATGACCAGGCCATCGTGATGAACATTAGGGATGCCCACCAGGTCACAATCTTTGAAAGTGATTGTTGGAACAGGATCCAGCTAGTAGGGTGACACAGTCCTCTGTGTCCTGGCTATCTTTTTTGCTGCTGAACTTGTCAGGCCGCAAATTTCTGAACCGCCAGATATAAATTTTACTTCATAGAGTGGTGGTGGTGGAGGGAGATTTTGATCCTGCTTGTGCTCCTGATTTTCTTTATCCTGGTTTGCATTCCTGCCTTTTGACTTGATCAGGTCTTTAAGTATCCTGATTTCAGCAGGTAGGCCACTTCCTTCCTCAGGGTGAAACAATCATCCGTGGTGTGTCCAATATCCATGTGAAATTCGCACCATTTTGAATTGTCTCTTCTGGGATTTGGATTTTCTACCTTCCTGGGCCATCTAACAGCTGTTCCCATGTTATCAAGCCTCTAGATTAATCCTGCAGTATCAACACTAAAGTTATGTTCGGAGATAGGTGGATAAACCTTAACCTTACCTTGATATTCATGAGTCAGGTTGACTTCTGACTGATCTGGCCTGGAATATGGGGTAGGTCTGTAATTGTTCCCTCTGTTGCTTTTCCTATTGCTTCTTTCATGATCCCTTGGTCCACTGGGTGATCCAAGTTTGTAGCTTTTATCTTCTTCCAGCCTGATGAAGGCAAGGGTCTTGGCCTGAACATCTTCGAAGGTGTGGCAGGGATACTTAGTGAGTTCACTGTATAAGTCACTATTTGGTAGTAACCCCTGTCCTCGAATGCCTCCACCTTTGTTCCAACGTCACACCTGGGTATAGATACTTTCTCTTTATTGAATCATGCAAGGAATGTCCCGAGGGTTTCATCAGGCTTCGTGTAACTCGGTAAAAAGGTCACTTGATCGTTTCTCCAACTCCCTGCTACTTGCAAACCGCTGGTTGAAACTGCGTGATCGGGTTGGCAAAGGAATGGATACTTGCCGGTGGCGGGTTGATGTACCATTGCGGGGCGGGACCCGATCAAGGTCGTTCCAAATCCCTTGCACATGCAAACTTGTCTCAATTCGCTGGGAATGGATGCACCAACATTTTCTCGCTTGTAAAGAGCCACGTGATTTTGTGGATCCGTGGTTCCATCATAGACCCTCATGGATGGAATTGTAAATTTCTTTGGTAGGTCTACTTTGGCTATTTCGTCTATGAAGGGTGAATCAGCATAGCTGTCAGGGGCAGCTTCTTCCATGCTGGCAGGTACTCCTGGTATCTTGTCGAATTTTTCATTGAGTTTCTTGATCTCTTGAACTACTGCCATCATGATGGCCGCTGCAGATTCATCAGGTTTCTCTTGATCATCGTTTTTTGGCTCATCATCACCATCTACGTTAATGGCTTTGGGGATATTTGGGCTCCCAAAACTGGAAAAATCAATGTTTTTGATGATTGATGAGAATGGGGTTCCTGGTTGGAATCTAGAGCACATCCCTTGGGTTTTTTCCAATTTTTGCTTGGTGGCTGACTTAGATTCTTTCAGTTGCAGGATTTCCTTGATTTGGGCCACTTTTTCTTTCGGGCTTTCCAACTCAATTTTTTTTGGAGAGTCGCATTCAAATGTTCTTGAACGGTGGGTTGGGCCATTTATGTAGGTTTTTAAATTTTTATAGGATAAGAAAAAAGGATTAAAGAGCTAGATGCCCCACGGTGGGTGCCAATTGTTTTGTGTGGATTTTGCGCAGGGCGAAATCAGGTCAGGGTGATATTGTGCAGGGTTAACTAGCTCTAATTAGATTACTGATCAGGTCGTCAGGATACGATATTAAGGTATAAGTAAAATAACAAAAATAACAAGACAAACAATTTTGTACCTGGAAAACCCTTGAATGGGAAAAAACCACGGGCACCAAGCCAGGAGAGGATTTCACTATATGATTTGGGAGTATAATGATATGATAACAACAATGCTTGTATTTCTCTAAGTAATGTGTATATATCTTTTTGCGTATGAATGATGTGTCGCCAATATCTTCAAAGTGTCTCTTATATAGCTTTCCTATCTTGAACGGCTGTATGATCAAGCATTACAGGCTGAATATTCTCCATAATTGCTGGTAATAATTGCTGAATATTTCCCTCTTAATTACCGTATTTACTGCATAATCTTCATACTTAATGCTGCGTGTTTATTTCCAATAATATACGCGGATATGGTCAAATATTGTCCTGATATTTGGACCGTTGTCCTCTCCATGGCCTGGCGCCTATCTTCATGTGCCCTGAGAGCCTGGCACCCTGAGAGCCTGGCAGTCAGGTTTAGATGAAATGCTTATCAGGGTGGTCTGCGGATTTCCAGGCCTAACAATTGTAAAGTGAATTTTGGGTAGGAGGTTGTTGTGGATAATGGATGTGGTGATTTTGGTGGGAAAAATTGGGGTAGTAGTTAGGATTTTCATTGTAAAAATAGTAAGGTAGGTTTGTATTGACTTGCTTCTCAAACTCCCCATACCCATAATCATACTCAAAAGATCCACCACATACTCCATATGTCAAGTCTTGAGCCATCATAGCTAAGACAAGGAAACAACTACAAGTATGGAAATTACACAAAAATGGTAAGAACAATCCTTGAGGAACAAGTTCCTCAAGGTGAAAGCAAAATCAAAATAGACAAACAAGTAAGAACTTAATCATTTAGCACCATCCCCGGCAACGGCGCCATTTTGATAGGACAAGAGTTGGTCGTCACACATCCAATCAAACACATTTATAATACTAAAAAAAACAACTAGTTAGTGGTAAGTCGAGGTCGATCCATGGGACGGCGTGCTTTGGGTTCTAAGTCTATCTACCTCAATTTATGCTAGTGTCACGATTGATTTGGGTTTGTAGTTGTGTTCAAGACTAATGCAAGCAATGAAGGAAGGATGTAAACAAATGATTAAAAATACTAGGATATCATGGGTTCATAAGGGATTCATGAGAGTTGACCATACAAACATGTTCACAAAGTTGCAAGCAATTAATGTTGTAAAGGAACCGAGTTGGTTTATGTCTTACGGTTCTTAGGAAGAGTTGGGTCCCGGAGCCGAATCGATTAGATTGTACAACACCTACAAGTCGACTTACTTTCCCCCTAATCACTTCTATGCATGGTCTAACTAGACTCGAGTTGGTTTATATCTTACAAGTCAAGTTGAATAGATAAGAGATGGTTGTAAATGCAAGGATTCATAGGCTTAGCATTTCATCAAACATAACATGTGCATAGGTTGACATCACAACAAGCAAGCAAATTAATTATGAAAACATATTAGATTAAGCATGATTGATTCCCATGTTTGTCTCCCTTAATCACCCACTAATCCTATTTTAGTAACTACTCACTCATTATCATGGCAAACATGTAATTAATGGTGTCAATCATTACAACAAGTATAAACATGATCAGAGCTTAAGAAAATAACCAATAGAGAATAAAGGGTAAAAGAGTTATACCAAACTTGAGGTGATCCAAATAATAAAGCAAGAATAAAAGAAGAGAACTTGATTTATTGATGAAGGGTTGTCAATCCTCCAATAATAACCCAATAATCTTCAATTACCCAAAAGTAACAACCTTCAACAATAATTAAGGAGAGATTTATGTGAAATTTGTGGAAAGATTAAAGAGTAATATAATCTAATCTACTCCTAATCTATTTTAAGAGGATTTTCTAATGTGGAAGCCCCCTTTGATTATCATCAAAAAGGGATATTTATAGTAGTGCCTCATTAGGTTAACTAAGGCTAAATTAGTAATTAACAATTCTAAGTTCTAAGTAGGGAAATGCAAGTATTTGGGGGAGATGCGCGTCCTTGTTGAAGACGCCGAGGGACGCTCGGATTCAAGGGTGGGACGAGCGGATTGTAGGCAGGAGGGACGCTCGTCCCAAAGGTAGGGACGCTCGGATTCATGGGCACTTGGACGAGCGACTTCCTGCTTTGGACGCCCGGATTGTTGTTCAGAATACTTCCTCTCTTATATTTCTTATTCTTGCAACGTTGGTCTTTAGTTCTTGCCTCTTCTTCAACACTCGTCCTACCAAGATCGTCAATGTCCTTCCAAATAAGCTCAAGAGACGGGAATTTCCGCCTAATTGTCTCCTTTCCTACAAAACATATGAAATGCACTAGGAAAGCAAAATAAAAAGCATTTGACGGACAAAATGGCTATAAAATGATATAATAGTATGCAAAATAGGTTCAATTAGGGGACTAAATGTGTGCAAATATGAGTCACATCATTGGTCCTAACAAATGAACGAGTACGCGCCTACGACGGCACTCGCCGCAAGGTCGCAGGGCTTATCACTCTAACTGTCGCAACCGAACCACTGAAAAGGTAAACCAGTTTTCAGGTGGTCAATATGCTCCTGGGACGTCCCTAGATTCACGCCGTCAAGGCAGTTACCTCAACTCTCCACCAGAAGATCAGGGTCCCCTTCAATGGAAAAACAATCACAATTCCTGCTTCCCCGATCAAAGCTGTCATGAGGAAGGGAATAGCCTCCCAGACCATTGAGGAAGATGACAGTGAAATTTGGGGGTTCCAAGTTGTGAATGCCATAACTAATGAATCAACACCCTTTGATTGTGACCCGTTTTCCAACCTCACGGTCAACCGCATCATGATGTGCCAGGGTTACTTCCCGGACTTGCCCCTCAATCCACTGAAGAGCACCTTACCTCCCTAGAAACAGGCTAAGGTCCCCAACATTCTCTTCGGACTGGGATATGAACCTACCGATGAAGATATCCAAGAGATGAACCTCCTAGTTCAGAAACGCAAGAAGCACGGAGTTATCCTCCATCCCTATCATCTAACCCTCAATGGATACTTTGTCCCCAAGGGAGAGTCCGAGCTCTACCATGGCTTTCCAGAGCCGATCTATGACTCTTTGGCCAAGACCAGGTACCCGGGTGTGGAAGTCTTCCAGGACTGCTACTTCATCCCCGACAACACCGAAGCTGTATCAACCGAGTCTAATCCATCGTCATGCCTCGATGGACAAGTTGTCACCCTCCTCTTTGGAGAGGATAACATCAAGCACCTCGACTATGAGGACATTATCAACATCGCCCTGAAGGACAATCAATTTGACCCAACCGCCTTGATCTCTGACACTGACCCAGAGAAAGCTACACAAGGCTGGAGGAAGACCGTCAAGTGGACCGATCGCCAAGGACGCATTCTCAAGATCACAACTGGAGAAGGCCCTATGTTCAAAGAGGGAAATGGAGAAGAATTTGAATTTGAGTCGGAGTTGGAGTCAGAGTCTGTCATAGATCCTAACACTCCTGATGTCCCAGTCAAGTTCCCCTTCCCACTATTTTATCATAAGGTCGTGGCTGATTCAGAGGCTGAGTCTACAAGGGTCACCCCAACTCCCATGAAAGGTGACAACATGGTGCCTGTTCCAGGGGCCACCTCCTTTGTTGTGTCGCCTCTGACTGACCATGAGATGTCTATCCTCTCCGAGCTTTTCGCTCGTGTCAACTTAATGAACGCTAAGTTTGCTTATGACTCGTCTCAATTTAACTGCAATGCAATTCTAAAAGACTATGAGGAATTTGACTTGAGTGACTACCCACCTCACCTAGCCAAAGAACTTGACAAACGGGAAACTAGAACCCCCATTATTGAGGAGACCGAACCTATTAACGTAGGAACCGACAACACACCTCAAGAACTTAGGATAGGGACAACCCTGGACCTCTCGGAAAGACAACAGTTCATTGACCTCCTCCACCAATACAAGGACGTATTCGCCCGGTCCTACAGAGACATGCCTGGGATTGACAGGGAAATTGCAGAGCACCGGATACCCATTAAGCCCGGAGCTAAACCTGTGAAGCAGAAGCTGCGTCGAATGCGTCCTAAAAATCAAGGAAGAAGTGGATAAGCAGTTCAAGGCTGGTTTCATCAAAGTGTCTGAATACTCTGACTGGGTGGCCAACATTGTTCTTGTACCGAAGAAAGACGGGAGAATTCGGGTTTGCGTTGACTTCAGGGATCTGAACAAGGCGAGTCCAAAGGACGACTTTCCTTTGCCACATGTTGACATTCTGGTAGACAACACTGCCGAACATGCTCTCCTATCATTCATGGACGGGTATGCTGGGTACAACCAGATTAAAATGGCTGAGGAAGACATGCACAAGACTGCATTCACTGCGCAGTGGGGTACATATTGCTATACAGTCATGCCTTTCGGTCTCATCAACGCCGGGGCTACCTATCAAAGAACCGCTACCACTCTCCTACATAATATGATGCACAAGGAGGTAGAGGTATATTTCGATGACATGATTGTCAAGTCAAGAGAACAGGACGGCCACATCAACGCCCTTCGAAAATTCTTCGCTCGTCTGCGGAAATATAACATGAGACTAAATCCTCAGAAGTGTGCATTCGGGGTCACCTCCGGAAAACTCTTGGGACATGTCGTCAGCAAAAGAGGCATTGAGATTGATCCAACCAAAATCAAAGCCCTTTAGCAAATGCCTCGGCTTAGGAACTAGAAGGAGATTCGGGGATTTCTCGGTCAGGTCCAATACATCAGCCGCTTCATTGCCAAGCTCACCATGATTTATGAACCAATATTCAAGAAACTTCGCGCCTCCGATTACACCGATTGGGACGACGACTGTCAAAAGGCCTTCGACAGGATAAAGGAAATCCTATCCAAACCTCCTGTCCTCATGCCACCTCAACCAGGGATTCCTTTACCCCTATACCTGACTGTTACAAACACAGCCATGGGAGCAATGCTAGCACAAACAGTCGACGGCGAAGAACGAGCTATCTACTACATCAGCAAAAAGTTCATTGAGTACGAGACAAGGTACACCCAACTAGAAAAGACATGCCTTGCCCTAGTATGGTCAACAAAGAAGCTGCGGCATTACATGCTCAACTACACGGTCCACATCTACTCCAAGATGGACCCAGTCAAATATATCTTCGAAAAACCCGTACTAAATAGAAAGCTGTCTAGGTGGACACTCATGCTGTCCGAGTTTGATCTCAATTTTGTACCCCTGAAGGTTATCATGGGAAGAGCAGTTGCCGATTTCCTGGCAGGAAATCCCATCAACGAGGATCTAACGACCGACACATGGTCACTTCTTGACGAAGACAACCACGCATGGGACCTATACATCGATGGTGAATCTAATTATAGAGGCTTCGGGGTAGGAATCCTCCTAATATCACCGGAGGGAGAACACATTCCGATCTCGGTCAAACTAGACTTCGCCGTCACCAACAATGCCGCTGAATATGAAGCATGCCTCATCGGCCTGCAAGCAGCCGTCACGCTCGGCATCAAGAGACTAAGGGTCCACGACTATTCCTCGCTCATCATCAATCAGGTGTTCGGATCATGGAAAATCCAAAGTGACGGCTTAGCTCCCTACCGAGCAAGAATCAATCAAGAGACCGAGTTCTTCGACCAAGTCGACTACTTCCACTTGCCACGAGAGGAAAATCAATTTGCTGATGCCCTGGCAAAACTTGCCGCGCTCGTCAACATACCTGTTTTGTGTGGATTTTGCGCAAGGCAAAATCTGGTCTGGGTAGAGTTGTGTAAGGTTAACTAGCTCTAGATGGTTTATTGGTCAGGTCGTCAGGGTCAAATATAAAGCTGTAAATATAATAACAATAACAATAATGAGACAAAGAATTTTGTACGTGGAAAACCCTTGAATGGGAAAAAACCATGGGCACCAAGCCAGGAGAGGATTTCACTATGTAATTGGGAGAATTGAGTGTATGATAATGACAATGTCTAATATCTTTCTAACTATATATGGACGTATGCTTTTTCCCGTGTAAGAATGAGATGATTCCAATGTCTTCAAAGTGTTCCTTATATAAGCTCTAATCTTGAACGGCTGCCTGATACTGTATTGAATGCGGATTATTCTCCATTATTGCCTGTAATAATTGCTAATATTCCTCCCTTAATTACTGCATTTACTGCGAGATCTTCTCATTCAATGCTGCGTATATAATCCTTTTATAATACGCGTTTATGGTCTAATATCGTCCTGATATTTTGACCGTTGTCCTCTCCATGGCCTGGCGCCTATCTTCGTGTGCCCTGATAGCCTGACAACCTGACAACCTGATGGTCAAGTTGAGATGAGATATTGAACAAGGGCTTTTGCGGATTTCCAGGCCTAAAAATTGCCCCTTATCTCCTTATTTTCAGTGTGCCAGGACGAAAAATGAGGAGATAACTTTATTTTTAGGAAGATTACCCAACGGTTAAGTTATGCCCAGTCAGTTTCCTGTAACAGCTATTTTACTACAGTTTATGACGCGTGTAAGATTTACTGCAACTTCCTTAATGATTATCTACTTCTTTTGCGGTTGAAACCCTAATCTTCTCCACTATAAATACCTGCGTGCTTCATTAAGTTGAACTCCACCATAATAATTCTTCTTATTTCTCTTTAATCTTTCTCTCTAGTTCCTTTAATTACCAGTTTCTTCAATCTTCGATCAATTCTTCATAGTTTTTCAACAATGGCCGCAAAAAGGAAGTCTACCAGGGTAGCGACTCCTACAACCCCTCCTTCCCAGAATCCTGAAGGGACTTCTTCTGAGAATTTACCTACTTCTTCTGCTGCTCAACCTTCCACGATCAGTAAGCCGAGTGATTCTCCATTGGAGATAATCTCAATATTCCATGGTGACTTTCAATTTAAGCCTACGACGGCTTTAAATGAGGATCAATATCTTGCAAACCGCTTGAAGCCTGAGTTTGAGAAGGTGCTGAAGGATAAGGGAATCATCCCTATTGATACTGAAGTCTGGATCCCTAAGAACTCTCCAATTAGGGCCGACTGGGCTTGTCCTGGTTGGTTCTGTATTCATGACTGGGCTTTCAGGGCAAGTTGCAAGCTTCCCTTTTCCCCTCTTATGGTTGAGGTTATCAAGGAGATTGGTGTTCCATCTTATCAGTTGATTCCTATGGTGTGGAAGGTTGTGTGTTCCATTGAGAATCTCTGTAAAAAGCACAATATTTCTTTTTCTCTTGACGATTTGAAGGCTTGTTATGCCGTTAAAACCAATAGTCCTGGCCGTATAAGTTTTAAGGGCAGGGCTTCTACTACTCCTCTTTTGAGCAACCTGGACAACGGCCATGACAAAGGCTGGGCTGCTGGGTACATGTTTGTTAGGACCAATTCTGTGGGTCCTGACCTGGCGTATTTGAATCATGAGGCTTGCATTGCTGGTGAGTCTTTTAGTTTTTCTCTTTGCCCTGCATTTTTTACTTGTTAGTGAAAAATAAAATAAAGTTTATAACAAGTCATACCTTTCATGTGTGTAGTTGATGAATGGGTTACTGAAACTGAGTATCCCACTGCTAATATTTCTGCTTTCCTTGATATTCCTTCTTTGGAGAGGTCTTGGCCTTTCTGTTGTGGGGTTGGTCACCTTCCTCGCTGCTTGAAGGTGACGTCTTTGCCGCTGCTAAACTAAACCTTCCTGGGGTCATTAGTGCCACTAGCTCAGGCAGTAAGTCTATCTTAGTCTATCTCTTCTTTTTGCTTTGGCTTCCTGATAATGTTTGGTTTATATTGCTAATGTAGTGTTTCGTGTTGTAGCTACCAGGTAATCTACTCGTCTTGCCAGGTTTTGTATAGCTGACCTTTCAGCCAGGCTGGCTAAGATCAAGGAGGAAGGTTCCCAGGGAAGCGGGGATGCTGAACCTGTTATTGATTTGACTGAATAGTCTGATGCTACCAAGGTCACTGCTGTACCTGCTGCCCCTCCTAAAACAAGTTCAGCAGCTCAAAAAAGGAAAATTGAAGATGTTAACATTTCTGCCCCGGTCAGGGAAGTGAAAGCCAGGGTGGACAATATGGAGGCTGCTAGGGTGAAGATTAGGGATTACGCTGCTTCTAGATCAGATTTCATGCTCACCCTTGACCCTGTTGAGACTGCTACCCAGTCGGTTGCTTCAGTGGATCATTCTGTCAGTCTCTTGGCAGGTGCCTTGGCTGCTGTTAGGGGGGTAGGCTTGAACAATTTTATGTGTATCTTGTTTGGGTAATTTTCGTTGTTAGGGTATATTATTCATACTCGTCTTTTTGTTTTTGGTCAGGGTGCTGCGACCTGTCTCCATAACGCCTATCAGGCTACTTCTTTGGTAGCCAGGATTGATCTGATGAGGTCAGATTATGATAGGCTGAAGTCTCGAGCCGGATTTTTTTGCACGTGCCGACACGGCCGCTAAAGCTGCTGATTTGGGGAGGGCGCAGGCTGAGAAGGATGTTGCTAAGGTTGGGGAAGATTCAAGCAAGCGGCTATTGCAGGAGGCTTTGGACAGAAATGAGGAGCTTACCCAGGAAAGGGATGACCTGAAGTTCAAGTTAGATGATGCTTCCCCCTATTTCTTTATTAAGGGAAGGGTCTTTGCTATGTCGAGCTGTCGAGGCCAGGGCAAAATGGAACCCCGAAGTCGAGATGGATTTTGCCGCTTCAAAGTATCCCGACTCGCACAATATGAGAAATGAACAAGAGGTGGACTCTCCAGGTGAGCGGGATGTTGATCTTTGGTCCCGCCAAGGGTGGAAGTAGTGGTACTGCTTTTTCGGGAGAAGCGAATTTGATTTTTCAGTTGGTATTTGGCCCATCCAGGGGGGATGTCCCTGGACAAACAATTTTATTTTCTGTCTTGGTGTAACACCCCAAGAGATTGTGAGATAGTTGTCCCCCATCGGGAAATTGAGAGGTTTATGATATGTTTATAAAGGCTTCCACCCACCACTTAGTAACAAGGCTTTGTGCTTTTGGGCTTAAGTGAGGACAAATAATAGGCCCAAAGGTACACATCTCATCTTATTGAGGTTCTGTTACGACGTGGCGGGTCGGGTCGGGTTGTTATAAATGGTATCAGAGTAACCCTGCGACCGTGTGGTGAGCCTGTAGTCAGGAGTACTCAGGTCACCCACCTAGCGGGGGAGGATTTTGGGCTTGGCTGCGGTCAGCCTCCGGGCACAACGAGGACGTTGTGTTATTTAAGTGGGGAAGTTTGTAACACCCCAAGAGATTGTGAGATAGTTGTCCCACATCGGGAAATTGAGAGGTTTATGATATGTTTATAAAGGCTTCCACCCACCACTTAGTAACAAGGCCTTGTGCTTTTGGGCTTAAGCGAGGACAAATAATAGGCCCAAAGGTACACATCTCATCTTATTGAGGTTGTGTTACGACGTGGCGGGTCGGGTTGTTATACTTGGGTCAGGGAGACTATCCCTGGCCTTTATGAATATTTTGGCGCCTTTGCCCCAGGGGGTAAGGGTTTTTTATTAATATAGGCATGGTGGCCTTTTGTGGCTGATTTTGCTTTTAACTTTGCTTGGATTTGTGAGTTTCATCCTGTTGGGCCCGTCAAACATTTTGTTTGAATAACCTGCACATCATTTTTGTTCTATCTTGTTATTCGTGAGTAATTCAACCAAGTATAGTTTTTTGCTATAATGGTTGAAGGGGTGGGAAAACCGGCCTGTCAGGAGGGCTTATGTCCCCTGCCTAGCTGGAGGGCTTGATATTCGGCCTGTCAGAAGGGTATTTAGACTAAGTGTTTGGGACAGAACACCCTTGCACCTGTCTTGCTGCGTCCAGCCGGTTGTAATCCGTGGCAGTAAACCTAGTCAGGTCAGGCAATTAATTCATGCCTGATTGGTCCTGACATTTACTGTATCTGGTGGTGGTTACCAACTTGTCAGGAACAGTTAAGTGCAAAATTTTTGTTTCAGAAATATATAGTAGAGTAGCCCTCAATCCTGAATATTTATGCATATAATCTTTTTATCATGTATAATTGTTCAGGATTCAAGAAGTAAATAAGTAGGTTAGTTGAGCAGATATAAATTGCAGACAAGGCATGTAAAACATATAGTTCATCAGGTAGCACGTCAGGTTGAGTAGTGATTGAATTTATACCTGATTGTAGCCTGATCTGATCTTTACATATGGAATAATTTTAAATGAGTTACATTCCAGGATCTCAGGATCATTTCCTTCTCTAGCGTTTGGAGCCTGTATGCTCCTTGTCCAACAATTGAATCAATTAAGTAAGGGCCTTCCCATGTGGGAGCCAGTTTTCCTGATGATTTTTCTTTCTTATTTGGAAATACCTTGCGTAGGACAAGGTCTCCTTCTTTAAAGACTCTGATCCTGACGTTTTTGTTGTAAGTCCTGGCGACTACTTGTTGATATGATGCCATCCTGATTTTGGCAGCGTCTCTGAGATCTTCTGTTAGAACTAAGTTATCTTGCATTAGGTCTTTATTCGCCTCAACGTTGTTCAGGCTGTATCTGGGTGTTGGTACTCATACTTCCGCAAAAATGACAGCTTCACAGCCGTACACCAGAGAGTAAGGTGTTTGGCCTGTTGCAGTTTTTGGAGTGGTCCTGTCTGCCCATACTACTAATGGAAGTTCTTCAGCCCATCTGCCTCGTGTTCTTTTTAGCTTCTTTTTTAGGCAGCTTATGACTACCTTATTGCTTGATTCGGCCTGGCCATTGGCTTTTGGATATCCAGGGGTTGATGTTACCAGGTTGATATTCCATTCTTGGCAAAATGCTTGGGTCCTTTTCCCCACAAATTGAGTTCCATTATCACATAATATTTCTGATGGGACTCCATATCTGTAAATGATGTTTGTCCTGATGAAGGATATTACTTCTTTTTCAGTTACTTGCCTGAAAGGGTCAGCCTCAATCCATTTGGAGAATTAATTAGTCATAGCCCACATGAATACTTTTTGTCCTGGAGCTACGAGCAGTTTTCCCACAATATCCATGCCCCATTTTATGAACAGCCATGGTGCGGAAATTGAATGGAGGAGTTCAGATGGCTGATGTATGATTGGTGCATAAATTTGACAAGCTTCGCATTTTGAAGAGTATTCCAGGCAGTCAGCCCTCAGTGTAGGCCAATAGTAGCCTGTCCTGAGAATTTTACTTGCCAGGCTCTTCCCGCCTTTGTGGTTGCCACAGTGTCCATCGTGTATTTCTTGAAGTACTAGTTTGGCTTCGTCAGGCTCTAAGCATCTTAGGTAGGGTGCAGCCTGCGATCTCTTGAATAAAGTGTTATTGATGATAGCATAAGTTGAAGCTCTAATTTTAAAGGTCGTTGCCTCATGTCTGCCCTGAGGCAGTATTCCTCGGAGAAACCAATTATAATAGGGTTTAGTCCAAGAGTTATTGTCCTAACTGATAGGATTGACTTGTTTAGGTCTGCTGATTGCTGGCTCCAATAAATGCACAATTGGTATTTTGTCGAAAACAGTGGGGGTAAAGTTCGAACCTAGGTTGGCCAGAGCATCAGCCTGGGTGTTCAGGTCTCTTGATATTTGATCTATGTAAAATAAAGCAAATTTAGCGGTAAGTTTTTTTGCATATTCTAAAAACGAAATCATTTTTGCATCCTTAGCCGTATAAATTCCCTTTATTTGATTAGCAATTAGGAGTGAATAAGTTTTTACCTTTAGGTTTTGAACACCGAGGTCTAGACATACCTTTAAGCCTGCTATCAGGGCTTCATATTTTGCTTCGTTGTTCGTAGCTTTGAACTCACAGCTTACAGCCTATGTTATCATATCTCCCTGTGGTGATTTGAGTACTAGTCCTAACCCTGTCCCCCTGGCGTCGGATGCCCCATCTATGAATAGGGTCCATTCTTGGTCTGGGGTTTTATTTTCTAGTTGGTTGACCTCTTTTATCAGGTCTGGTTCCAGGTTAGGGCTAAAGTCAGCCACAAAATCTGCTAGGGCCTGCGATTTAATCACTGCGCTGGGTTCAAAGGAGATGTCGTATGTGATGATCTATACTGGCCATTTGGCTATCCTGCCTGAAAGTTCAGGCTTACGTAGGACAAATTTTATGGGTAAATTGGTCCTGACTATAATGGGGTGACTTTCAAAATAAGGTCGCAATTTAGTACATGACATAATTAAAGCTAAGACATATTTTTCAAGCAGTCCATACCTCAACTCAAAGATCTAGCGGCTTTTACTTACATAGTAGATGGATGTTGCGACCATCCTGTTCTTTTTCATTAGGATCACGCCGACTCATCGTGTGAGTGATGATAGGTATCTCGACAAAGGTTCTCCCTTCTCTGGCTTAGCCAGTAACGATGGAGATGATAAGTAGGATTTTAGATCCTGAAAAGCTGTCTCATGTTCATCCGTCCATTGGAACTGTTTATTCTTCCTAAGGAGGTTATAGAAATTTTTGCATCTCTCGGAGGATCTTGATATGAAACGATTCAGGGCAGCTACCCGGCCTGTCAATTTATGGATATCCTTGACAGACTTGGGTGACTGTAGCTCCAGGATAGCCTTTATCTGTTCAGGGTTGGCTTCTATGCCCGTTTTTGTGACCATATAATCATATATCCAAGGAATTTGCCTACAGAGACTCCAAAGGGGCATTTTGCAGGGTTTAGCTTCATGTTGTATTTTTCCAATATCTCGAACGCTATTTCTAGATGTTTCACATGATATTCTGCATTTTTGGATTTCACCACCGTGTCGTCTATGTATACTTCCATGATGTCACCTATTTGGTCTTTAAACATCATGTTGACCAAGCATCAGATGCGTTGCCCCCGCATTCTTCAAAGCCGAAAGGTATGGCGTGTAACAAAGATATGCCTCGATGCGTAATGAATGCAAAGATTTCTCTCCTGGTCAGCAGGGTGCATCTTTATTTGATTGAATCCAATGGAAGCATCCATGAATTTCAGTATCTCATGGCCTGCTGTGGCGTCTACCATGACATCAATATGGGGCAGGGGGAATGGATCTTTAGGACAGGCTTTGTTCAGGTCAGTCTAGTCTACACAGACTCTCCACTTTCCATTCTTTTTCTGCACAACAACTACGTTAGCCAGCCACTCATGCTACATTACTTCCCTGATCATTCCAATATCCAAGAGTTTTTCTACTTTCTCGTTATTAATGGTATTTCTTTCAGCTGCAAATTTCCGCCTTTTTTGCCGTACAGGCTTAAAAGATGGGTCAATATTGAGTTTATGTGTAATTATATCAGCGCTAATTCCAGTCATATCAAAATGTGACCAAGCAAACCAAGATGATTTATTTTTAAGGAAATTTACCAGTTCAGGCCTGACATTATCTGGTGCATCAGATCCTACTAAAACATACCTGTCAGGATTACCTAATCTGTTTCCATTCTGGGAGGCGCTACATAAGTGCTCCTGACAGGGTACTTTAATTGCTATGCAAGGTACTTACCTGCTTTGGAAGGCTTCAAGGCTGCTGTGTAGCATTCCTGGGCTATCTTGTGATCCCCTTTGATTGTGGCTATGCCCCAGTCTGTTGGTATCTTGATACACTGGTGATAGGTTGACGGTACGGCCTCGACATTATGAATCCAAGGCATACCCAAGATCGTGTTGTAGGATGACAGGCAGTCAAGGACTCCAAATTTCACATAAGATGAGACTCCTTCCACGTAGGTTGGGAGGTGGATTTCTCCTAGGGTGCTCCTGGTTTCGCCACTGAATCCCCCTAGGACACTGGATTTCTTGATGATTTGGTCCTCGTTGATCTTCATGGCTTTCAGTACATCAAGCATGATCAAGTTCACTAAGCTGCCTCCGTCTACCAGGATCCTTCTTACTGTGGCGGTTCCAATATGCATAGAAATTATCAGGCCATCATGATGAACATCAGGGATGCCCACCAGGTCACAATCATTGAAGGTGATTGTTGGGATATGATCCGGCTTGCAGGGTGATACGGTCCTTGGTGTCCTGGCTATCTTCTTTGCCGCTGAATTTGTCAGGCCGCAAATCTCTGAACCGCCATATATGAATTTTACTTCATAAATTGGTGGTGGTGGAGGGAGAATACGATCCTGCTTACGCTCCTGATTCTCTTTATCCTGATTTACGTTCCTGCCTTTCATCTTGATCAGGTCTTTCAGGTATCCAGATTTTAGCAGATAGGCTACTTCTTTCCTCAGGGTGAAACAATCATCCGTCGTCTGTCCAATGTCCATGTGAAATTCGCACCATTTGGAATTGTCCCTTCTGGGGTAGGGATTCTCTGACTTCCTGGGCCATCTGACCGCTGATCCCATGTTGTCAAGTCTCTGGATTAATCCTGCATTATCAACACTGAAATTATGTTCGGAAATAGGTGGATAAACTTTAACCTTACCTTGATACTCATGAGCCAAGTTAACTTCTGATTGATTTGGCCTGGAATATGGAGTAGGCCTATAACTGTTTCCTTTATTGCTCTTCCTACTGCTCCTTTCATGATCCTTTGGTCTACTGGGTGATCCAAGTTTATAGCTTTTATCTTCCTCTAGCCTGATGAAGGCAAGAGTCTTGGCCTGAACGTCCTCGAAGGTGTGGCAGGGATACTTAGTGAGCTCGCTGTATAAGTCACTATATGGTAGTAACCCCTGTCTGAATGCCTCCACTGCTGTTCCAACGTCACACCTGGGTATGGATACTTTTTCCTTGTTGAATCTTGCAAGGAATGGCCTGAGAGTTTCATCAGGCTTCTGTGTAATCCGATAAAGGTCACTGGATCATTTTTCTAACTCCCTGCTACTTGCGATTTGCTGGTTGAAACTGTTGATCAGGTTGGCAAAGGAATGGATACTCCGAGTTGGCAGGTTGATGTACCATTGCAGAGTAGGGCCAGTCAGGGTTGTTCTAAATCCCTTACGCATGCAAACTTGTCTAAATTTGCTGGGGATAGATGCAGCCAGCATTTTTTGTTTATAAAGAGCCACGTGATTTTGTGGATCCGTGGTTCCATCATAGACCCTCATGGATGGAACTACGAACTTCTTTGGTAGGTCTACTTTTGCTATTTCGTCTATGAAAGGCGAATCAGCATAACTGTCAGAGGCAGCTTCTTCCATGCTGGCAGGTACTCCGGGTATCTTATTGAATTTTTCATTTAGCTTCTTGATCTCCTGAACCACTGCCATCATGATAGCTGCTGCAGATTCATCAGGTTTCTCCTTGTCATTCTTTGGTTCACCATCACCATCAACATCAATAGATTTAGAAACACTTGGGCTCCCAAAACTGGAAAATTCGATATTTTTGATGATTGATGCAAATGGGGTTCCTGGTTGGAATCTAGAGACTGCTCCTTGAGTTTTTTCTAATTTCTGTTTCAAGGCTGACTCGGATTTTCTTAATTGCAGGATTTCTGCCTCAGTTTGGGCTACTTTTTCTTTCAAGCTTTCCAACTCAGCGATTTGCTGGAGAGCGGTGTTCAATTGTTCTTCAACGGTGGGCTGGGCCATTTTTGTAGGATTTTTGAATTTTTGTGAGGTCAGAAAAAAGGATTTAAAGAGCTAGATGCCCCACGGTGGGCGCCAATTGTTTTGTGTGGATTTTGCACAAGGCAAAATCTGGTCAGGGTAGAGTTGTGTAAGGTTAACTAGCTCTAGATGGTCTATTGGTCAGGTCGTCAGGGTCAAATATAAAGCTGTAAATATAATAACAATAACAATAATGAGACAAAGAATTTTGTACGTGGAAAACCCTTGAATGGAAAAAAACCACGGACACCAAGCCAAGAGAGGATTTCACTATGTAATTGGGAGAATTGAGTGTATGATAATGACAATGTATAATATCTTTCTAACTATATGTGGACGTATGCTTTTTCCTGTGTAAGAATGAGATGATTCCAATGTCTTCAAAGTGTTCCTTATATAAGCTCTAATCATGAACGGCTGCCTGATACTGTATTGAATGCGGATTATTCTCCATTATTGCCTTTAATAATTGCTAATATTCCTCCCATAATTACTGCATTTACTGCGAAATCTTCTCATTCAATGCTGCGTATATAATCCTTTTATAATACGCGTTTATGGTCTAATATCGTCCTGATATTTTAACCGTTGTCCTCTCCATGGCCTGGCGCCTATCTTCGTGTGCCCTGATAGCCTTATAGCCTGACAGCCTGATGGTCAGGTTGAGATGAGATATTGATCAGGGGCTTATGCGGATTTCCAGGCCTAACAATACCTAATGACATGACGTCGATGCCCTATGTGTCGAGGGAAGAAGCGAGCTAGCTCACATTTGTGCCATCAACAACAACGAGGAAAGCCATGATAAACCTTGGTACCAAGCCATCCTCAACTACAAAACCAAAAACGAATTCCCTCCCAACTCTGACCCAAGAGGATAAAGAGCCATCCGTTTACTTGCATCGCAATTCGTGATAAACCAAGACCAATTATACAAAAGAACACCCCAAGGGATTCTCCTCCTTTGCATTGACCATCACAAAGTCAAAAACGTCATGGGAGAGGTTCACGATGGAGAATGTGGCCCTCACATGAGCGCAATGATTCTTACCCGAAAAATCATACGGCTAGGGTACTACTGGACCACCATGGAAGCCGATTGCCGTAACTACGTCAAACATTGCCACAATTGCCAAATCTTTGCCAACATACAACATATACCACCATCCCTTTTACACACCATAACGTCACCCTGGCCTTTCTCGATCTGGGGCATCGACATCATCGGGAAAGTCAACCCGGTGGGCACCAAGGGGCATTATTTCGTCCTCGTCGCCATCGACTACTTCACCGAATGAGTGGAACCGCGATCCTATGCAGCCTTGACCGCCAAACAAGTGGCCAAGTTCATCCAGAACAACATCATCTACAGATATAAGGTACCCCATGAAATCATCAGCGATCAAGGCTCTCACTTCCGGGCGGAAACTCAGGCCTTGCTGGACAAATACAAGATCAAACGACATCGATCATCTACCTACCGACGCCAAACCAACGGAGCGGTGGAGGCAGCTATCAAAACTCTCGTCACCATTATCAAGAAAATGCAATACGAACAGAATGGAGTTAGAGGTCCCATCTCTGCGCATCCTACTGGAGAGTCAAGTCCCTAAGGCGGAATGGACCCGCCGAAGGTACGAGCAACTCACTCTTCTAGACGAACGCCGGCTCAACGTCCAGCTATACCAACGACGTATAAAATGGGCATTCAACAAGAGGGTCAAACCCAGGAACATCCAGGAGGGCGACTTGGTCCTCAAGTCGGTCCGAGCACCGTTACCCGTCGATCCGAGGGGAAAATTCAAACCCAACTGGGCTGGGCCATACCTGGTTAAGAAAATACTTTCGGGGGGCGCAGTGAACTGAGTGACCTAGATGGGGAGGATTTTACAAACCCGACCAACCTAGACGAACTCAAGAAATACTACCCTTGAACCATAGCAACAAACGATCCAAGCCTAGTTTTACAACTAGCGTCCACCTTAACCCTTTTCAAGTCAAGTTCCTCAAACAAGTTCTGATTTGAAACTGCATGTTTTATCGAGTCTAAGTTGCGGCACCTTGCCCATTTCGAATGTCCTTTGATCTGTCAAAGGCAACATCCATTTGCACTCAAACAAAAACCCCCTGAACTACGAGCATGGTTTGATTTCACCTCTTCAGATGGATACGTAGGCAGTCCCTCTTATACATGAGGGATACAACCACAAAACCCAATCAAAATTTAGAAAACATTTCGAACTACGATCATGGTTTGATTTCACCTCTCCAGGTGGATACGTAGGTAGTCCTTTCTTACACAAGAAGGATACAACCATCCCCATAATAAAAAAAACATCACCCACATACAAAAAACATCCCCATCAAAAAAGGAGAAAAGGGAAAACCATCCCTTTCCCCCAAAAATACAAAAAGTAGCCTTTCTCCCTTCCTACAAAAATCCCACTTTCCCAAGTGCAAACGTTTAGGACGATTCAAATCAAATTGCCTTTACAAAATGGATGGAAGAAACGAGCGTTCACAATTTTTGACACAAGCAATCCTCTTATTTAATTAATAATGGGAGGGATTACAATTTCAACAACAAATAAAGCTCGACGAGTCTACAACTTGTCAAAGCTAAGGTGTCAACTAAAACACCTCACATAATAAAACTAGCACAAAACACACAATAACTAGCTACTACAACATAATAAAAATTCACAACACTAATACGAGATAATAATAAAATGGGTAACGGAGGTCTTCACTCTTCCATTCTACCATTGCCTTTTCCCTCGTTCTTCTTGTTCGCCCGCCTAGCATGGATTTCCTCTTCAGAACGGATCCTCAACGGATCTACAAGGGCAACGGCCTCCGGTCTAGTTCAAGACCCCAACTTCGGCCCAAAACGAGCCCATGCACGGCCCACCATGTTCTTGGGACCCGAGCTTCTCCTCTTTGCTGGTCTCGTCACATCGGGACTAGCTCCATCAACATACTCCTCGAAGAAGGCACGATTGGCCTTGCCAACCTCTCGATACTTCAAGTCGACGACCTCGTCCTTACGAAACTTGGACCTTTCCTCCAAGGTTTAAGCTCTTTACCACTTGACATAAGCGGGAGTCACACATGTAGTGGCAACGGGGTTTGGTACCTCTCAAAGCGGCCGAGTGGCCCACCATCTTTCGAAGACCTCCACAAGCTCGGAGTTTCGGAAAACGTTCCCTTGGACAAGAGTATTGTGAGCGGGCATCTTTTGTTGACGCCCCATTTGCCTCTTTGGGCCTGTTCTCAGGATTCCCGCCTTGAATTGTCCCTTTCAAATTGTGTTTTCTCCTGACACCTCAAACCTCCCGCCGGAATGCTCGCGCCTCTTCGGGATGGTCTAGAACATTTTGTGTTTTCTCACACTCACATTTCCTTGTTTTCGCGTTTTACGAAATCCGACACGATTTCCATGACGCAGCTTTATACATACGGATTTTTCTTTCTTTTTTAAAGGGGGAAGGGCTAGTCGCCCCAATTCGCGATGGATCGTTTCCATGTCAATCAAAATTCCGAAAAAGTCCGAAATTTTTTCGCTTTTTTGCAATTTTCCCAGCCAAAATAAAAATCGAAAATTGATAATACGACATTAGTTTTCCTCAAAATTTCAAGCACTCACAAATTCGAGTCTTGACCTCAAAAAAATCAAATCAAATACACTCGCAAAAATCTTTTCTAAAATTCTTCCCTAACGGACTGAGTTTGAAATTTTTCGAGTCACAGATCAATTCCAACAATTTCAACGCAATTTAATTCAAGACACGAGTTAATTGCTCAATTTTCAAATTAATCCTTTTTGGGAGTCCAAACGTGACGCCTTGTCGCGAAAATTTTCAAAATTCATTTCAATTTTCAAAATTCAATTTTAACTTCAAGTCATCTTGGTTAATTTTGTTTCAATCAAATGCTTTTACGTGTTTACGTTTATGCATATGTGCTACCAGTTGCCTGTTTTCTACACTAACGATGCAAGAACTAGTGCGAAGCAAAAAGGAGAATTGACAGTCGACAGCGCTCCTCCGAAACACAACACAAAAAAAGAAGCCAAAAATCACAAAATCAGCTACAATCCAAAAACACATATATACAAACCGCCTCACGCAAAATACATCGACACACGTTTGATACGGACAACTGAACGTACAAACAGGATTCAGTACAGACATCTATCATATAGACACTGGCCTAAAACAACCATCTATCATACAGACACTGGCCTAAGACAACGAACTGGGGGCTATCCGCCACCTACCGAACGAAGCACTCCCTATCCTTTCGCTCGGAAAAGAAAGGGAGTAACACAGGAAATAGAGGAGAAACAGCGAAAGCATATGTGGTTACCATAACGGTAACACCGCGTTCCTCCTCCATAACAAAAAGAAAATGATGCCTGGCAGACTTCGGACGACACGACAACCGATGATCGTAACTCAACACGTTACCCCGACGTTGATCTCTAATCAGCAGAATTCAAGAGTGAAAGAGGACCATGACAACAGACACTACCCCGATGTTGACCCCTATCACCAGAACTCGACAACGATCAAAAGTGGCAACATGGGATAACACGTCCGTATTGAACCCCACTTATCGGACATCCGAACCTCTGCAGACAACGACCAATGATCGACACCCGATGATGGGCCGGGCAAAGGCCACAAGGAAGAAACACAACCAAGCCTGTAACGAAAAACAGTCGCTTCTGCTCCTCCTGGATCATCCTCTTCCTCCAAGGCCTCCGCAACGGACTCCATAGGTCCAAAATGATCCCCTGCAACCAAATGTAATCAAATGACGTCAGCCGAAATTTCGGCATCATGACGGCGTAAATCGGACAAATCCAAAGAAAAAACAAAAAACCTGCAAAGCAAAGCAAGGGCAATCTCGCCCAAACCCAACCAAACAAAAACAATTCACAAAAAAAAACGCACAAAAACAACGACTCGCCCTTCTTTTCAAGCAAAAGACGAGTCGAAACAACCAGAACGAAAAACGACACCCCAAGACCCACACAAGGTCCGCCAACATACCAAAGTACATTCCTAATGCAATGGGGAATTTTTCTACGGCTCAAAAAGGCAATTTATACGCCAATTTGAGCACAAACCGGTCAAAAATTCAAAAACGACCGCAAAGAGGCAAACTTGATTTTATCACGCCTCAAGGCGACCTAAACTACCAATCAGGTCCATTTTGAGGCAAACTGACTCAATTCAAGCCCAAACAGGCGCCCATTTTGTCAGACATAAAACCGTCACAAAAAGCAAAAATTCCAACTTTGCCCACAATACCCAACAAAGGTCCACAATGGCAAATACGGTCTTTCCCGACTACGATGCAACCTAGTGGGACCCACTACCAAAGCAAATAAACTTGGTATTGTGAGATGAGACGGTTTCTCCACCTCACTCACGTTTTTCGAACATAAGGAGCGGGAACCGGGACCAAAATGCAAACTAAAAGCACCCCTATACTCCTAAACAGCTTTCTAACCTAATGCAATCATCAATTTCACTCGAAATGGGCTCAATCAAAAACGCCCAAATCGATTTTCTAGGGTAAATATTTCGCCCTATTTCAATTCAGCTAAAAGACCAACAAATTCTAATGGATTCAAGAGGGAATACATACCTTGAGATGACATTGTTGATGATAGCACGAATGGAAACAAGCTAGAGACCTTCAATGGCGGTTTTTGGTGTGTTTATGTCGAAGGTTGAAGACGAAATGAGGGAATGGCATGCGAACCATCCTCACGTCTTTTACAGAAAAATAGGAAAGCTCCCTTGTTTCGCCAAGTAGCTCGCGCCTCAATCAGGTGTTCCCTGCTCTTTCAGCGAAATTTTAGGCTTTGGCCCAATTTCCCGTAATAAACCTCAAACTTCCAATGACGACATTAAGGACCGTAATTTTTGAAATACAAAAAAAAAAAGTGAAATCAAAATTCACTATTTTCCTTCAAAAACTTCAAACAAACGGCGATCAAAACCGCCATTTTCCTTTCAAAAAATAGTGAAAAATTCGAAATTCACTATTTCTTCAAATTTCAACGACGACAATTAAAACCGTCATTTTTTCACAATATCAGTGAAAAATTCAAAAATTCACTATTTCTTCAAATTACCATGACGGCGATTAAAACCGTCAATTTCAAAAACAAAATAATAGTGGAAAATTCAAAATTCACTATTTCTTCAATTTTCAATTTCAAGAATAATAGTGAAGATTCAAAATTCGCTATTTCTTCAAATTTCAAACGACGACAGTTAAAACCGTCATTTTCAAAATAATAGTTGGAAATTAAATTCCACTATTTTCACTACACATGTCAACGGCGGCAATATAAACCGTCACATCAAAATAATACTGAAGATTCCAAATTCACTATTTCCTTCATATGTCAACGGCGGCAACATAAACCGTCACTTCAAAATAATCGTGAAGATTCCAAATTCACTATTTCCTTCACATGTCAAGGGCGGCACCTAAACCGTCACCTCAGTCGTAATAGCAAAATTTAAAATTTCCTATTTCCTTCAAAAAATTCAAACAAACGGCGATTAAAACCGCCACTTCAAAATCAAAAACGAATAGTGAAGATTCACAATTCACTATTCCTTCAAATGTCAACAGGGGGCTTCCTCGCGGAACCCGCTTATTTCAAAAACAGTGATAGTGAAAATTCAAAATTCACTATTTTCACGGCGGCATCATGAGTCCGCTACTTTCAAAACAAGCCCATCCGATGCGGCTATACTCACGGTCGATCAACCGACCGCCCCATGGCTGGCGAGCCTTACTATGCATAGCGGCTGGCGAGCCCTCCTTATATACGCACCATGGCTGGCGAGCCTTTGTCCGCAAACACGCAAGGACATATCCGAAGATGCCTCAGGTATGACTCCTTCTTATGGCTTGCAAGCCTTAGTACGTAGTCTAACGGACTTTAAACGACCCGCACGGATAGTCGACAGACTCTAAACTGTTCCCGACGACAGGTCCTTGACTCGTACCCTCGAGTCGCCTTGGCGTTGCCCTTCCCGACGGCAGGTCCTTGGCTCGAATCCTTTCGAGCCGCCTCGACGTCGCTTGGGTCTCCAGGTTGTAATCTTTGATTGACCTGGGGGCTCTACTTTGACTTTTGGCCTGTCCAAGCCTCACTCAAAGTGGGGGCTCTGTAGATACCCAGTATCTGCTGAGACTCCAACAAACACTCGATGATTATCGGACTATAACATGTTTTGGAATCGCGGCGTTTGATCGACAGTTTGTGTACAACTTTACGTCGGAAAACTTAAAACGATTTCGAAAATAAAATATTTCAAAACTTTTCAAAAGTACCTGGAGTGTTTAATGCACGACGACGGGGTCGCAATGACACTAACTAGAGGCAAAACCGACACCGGACCAAAAACCGACTCAAAAATTCAAATCCCGACTCCAACAACGAGTCAAACCGAGTCAACCACCAAAAACAAAACATTCAAAGCCTTCTATACTAAGATTTCCCGGATTCATGAATGGTCAAGTACCAAACATGTGACTATAAATCCTAGGATAGAATAAATCATGATTGCACTTGTGTGAAAGCGGCAAGACAACTCGAAGACCCGCGACGTGGCTCTCGCCTCTTTGAGCAGCCCAGGTGGCCACGTCGGTCAAAACTCACACAACCACTCATTTTCCTATAAATACCCCTCAAATGCCCCAATTTGAGAACTTACAGGAGTGTCCTCCCTCTCTTTTCTCCCTTAAAATTCTCGACTCGACTTCTTAAGTCACAATCCAACGCGTATTTACGACCTACCGATCGTAAATACAAGCCTTACACATTGTTTGGTACCGTCATCGTGCATTAAATCACTTGACCGACCACTTCGACCACTACACCGTCAGTAATCTTAATAAAACACTCTTTTTACTTACCAAAACGGTTTTAAACCGAGTCTTTTCCGACCAAACAAGTTGTTACACTTACGTCGGTTTCTCGCCATAACCAAACATGTTAGTATGAGGGTGTAAAAATCCTTCTTTTATCACGTCTTCATTTGTTTTATGACTATAACACGCTAAAACATGCATAACACGATCCAAAACATGGGATAAACGAGCCAAAACTGAGTTTTGGCCTGAGGCAGAAGCCCCTTATTGTGCACATAGTGTGACACCCCCATACTCCAATTGCCTTACCAGGACCCCTCAGGTATGAGAACGTCACAATCTCGGTTTCCCGAGGCAATGATAATCAAATGAAAATAAAGAAACATAATTTAAATAGCCAAACTATTTAAAGTGATTACAAGTCCAAAACCAAACTAATAAAAGGTACAGTACATGTTCTCAAAAACAAAAGGTCCAAACAACTAAAGTATGACAGCGGAAGACTCTAATCAGCTCGTGGTGACACATCCCAGCTAGCCCAAAAGCCTCTAGTCAAACTTGCTCAATAACTGCTCACCATCCCCGAATGGATCACCACAGTTTTTAAAACAATTAAACGAGGTCAGTACTAATTACACAAAATAAGACACAATACAACAATTACCAAACAACACAATCGTCACATCAAACCCCGGTCTCCATGAACAATCTCCACGTAACTGACTACACACTAAAGTGTGTAGCCCTGCCAGAGTAGCCATCGCAACAGATACTCCACACCGCCAGAGTAGCCATCACAATACAACTCACAATCGCCTGAAACAATCAAGAACACTAACTACAGCACAATCACCACAAATCATGTAATTAATACTGAGTAGGGAAAACCCTACCTGAAATGCAATCACAAGCAGCAGACGATCTAACAGCTGTCTCAAAAACGCTCTTCTACGAATCCTCATCCTATTCACATAATTACAAAATTACTAACAATCATAATTAACCACCAAAACCCCCAATCCCCAAAATTAGGGTTTAAACAAACTTAACTAAGTACTATAAAATTGGTACGTAGATCTTACCCTCGACGCAAGGATCACAAGGATGTAAAGAATGATGAAATCCGACCTCTCAAGCTCCGGGATTTGTCAATAACACGGGTGATGCGAAGAACGTAGGTTGAATCTCCTTTTTAAAGTTAATAGGTTTGTAAAAGTGATTTATGAAGATGACGGAAAGAATTATATATTAATCCGTGTTATTAACAAAACCCGTTGAATTAATTATACCCGCTAACCGAGTTACTCGATCGAGTAACTGACGTACTCGATCGAGTGCCACTTACTCGATCGAGTACCCTACAGACAGAATATTGTTTCTAAAAGCAAAACACCCTTACTCGACAAAGTAAGGCCCACTCGATAGAGTACCCAAAGACTCATAAAACCGTAGTATTACTGTCTTCCCTCCTTAAAAAGATTTTCGTCCCCGAAGTTCAAACCACAACAAAATAAAAATATACTATCACACTCCCGACACAACAACCAAAACGAAATGCAACATAAAAACTCCGATACATACTACCAACCAAACTCAACCCGACACAACTCACTCTGAACTATACCTAAAAACAACATAAAAAGATGCAAAAACTCTTCGCGATCATCTCCTACCCCCCCTGAAAGAAATAAGGTTACATCCTTGTAACCATACATACCTGATAAAAAAGAAACGGATAGCGCTCTCTCATGGACTCCTCTGCCTGCCATGTAGCCTCCTAAACCTCATGATTAGACCAAAGAATCTTAAGCAAGACCGTCTCACCATTTCTAGTTTTCCTAACCTTCCGGTCCAGAATCTGCTTAGGCACCTCAAGGTAAGACAAGGACTCATCTAGCTCTATGTTCTCTGCCTCAAACACATGTGACGGATCACTCACATACTTCTGCAGTTGAGGTACATTAAACACATTATGCACCTTATCCAAAGAAGACGGTAAAGCCAAACGGTAAGCAACCTCTCCAACCCGGTCTAAGATCTCATATGGTCCTATGAACTTCTGACTCAGCTTGCCTTTCTTCCCAAATCTCATGACCCCACGCATAGGGGACACTTTCAGAAGAACCTTGTCCCCAGCCTGAAACTCTATATCCCGGCGATGTAGATCTGCATAACTCTTTTGCCTATCCTGAGCTGCTCTCATCCTTTCCCTGATCATCTTAATCTGCTCAACCATCTCATGTACCATCTCTGGTCCCAAAAACACTGCCTTAGTACTGTCGTCCCAGCAAATCGGACTCCTACATCTCCTCCCATATAAAGCCTCAAATGGCGCCATGCCAACACTAGTGTGGTAGTTGTTGTAGGAAAACTCAATCAAATCTAACCTCTGCTACCAGCTACCACCAAAATCCATCACACAAGCTCGTAACATATCCTCAAGAGTCTTGATTGTTCTCTCTGTCTGGCCGTCTGGCGCAGGATGAAAAGCTGTACTGATCTTCAATGTCGTTCCCAAAGACTCCTGCAATTCTTTCCAAAACCTTGAGATAAACCTCGCATCTCTGTCTGATACTATGTCTTTTGGCACCCCATGTAACCTTACTACATTCTTCCGATAAGCCATAGCTAATTGTGCCTTAGTCCATTTATCTTTCATTGGCACAAAATGAGCTGGTCAGTCGATCCACTATAACCGATATCATGTTGTTACCCTGCTGGCTCTTTGGCAAACCCACGATAAAATCCATGGAAATGGATTCCCACTTCCACTCAACTGTTTCTTTCTTCATCCCAGGCCACCAGAAAGTCTTCTTTAAATCCTTGTATAGCTGGTCACCACCTGGATGTACCGAATATGATGTACAATGTGCCTCTGTCATGATTGTCTTTTTCAGCTCCTCATCATTAGGGACACACCATCTCCCATCTCCCATCAAACCTCAAACTATCGTCTGTACGAATAGAGAATCTAGACGTTGTCCTTTTCTTTACTCCAGCTCTCCACTCCACCATCTTGGAATCTAACACCTGTTTACCTCGAATATCATCATATAGATCAGGCTGCACTGTCAAATCCCCCATGGCATCCCCTTTCTGGATCATATGTATCCCAAACTTCCCAACCTCATCTCTCAACCTCATCAAGGATATAGCCAAAAAAAATGTACACTCTTCCTGCTCAAAGCATCTACAACCACATTGGCTTTCCCTTCATGGTAGATAATATCCATGTCATAATCGCCAATAAACTCCATCCACCTCCTCTGTCTCATGTTCAACGCCTTTTGAGTGAAGATGTACTCGAGACTCTTGTGATCAGAAAATACCTTAAAGGCCGCCCCATAAAGGTAATGTCTCCAAATCTTGAGAGCAAACACAAGTGCACCCAAGTCCAGATCATGTGTAGGATAGTTCTCCTCATAAGGCTTCAATTGCTTAGAAGCATAGGCAATCACTTTACCGTTCTGCATCAACACACATCCCAACCTATTCTTTTAGGCATCTGTGTAAACCTCAAAGTTCTCACTCCCTTCAGGCAATGCTAAGATTGGAGCTGTGGTCAAACGCTCCTTTAATGTCTGGAATGCCGTCTCACAACTTTCATCCGAACGAAACTTGTTCTCTTTCCTCATCAAAGCTGTCATAGGTCTAGAAATCTTGGAGAAATCTTTCACGAACCGTCTGTAATATCCTGCTAAACCCAAGAAACTCATGATCTCAGCTACGTTCTTTGGTGCTTCCCACTTGGTAACTGCCTCAATCTTTGCAAGATCTACAACTATCCCTTCCTTTAAAATCACATGCCCCAGAAAGGCAACCTTCTCTAACCAGAACTCACACTTGGACAACTTGGCATACAACTCATGCTCCCTCAAAGTCTGCAACACAATCCTGAGATGCTCCGCATGCTCCTCCTTAGTCTTAGAATAAACTAAGATGTCATCGATGAAAACCACTACAAACTTGTCCAATAACTGACTGAAGACTCTGTTCATCAAATCCATAAACACAGCAGGTACATTAGATAACCCAAACGGCATCACCACATACTAATAATGGCCATACCTCGACGTGAAACCTGTCTTTGGTATGTCCTCCTCTTTAATCTTCACCTGATGGTACCCCGATCTCAGATCAATCTTGGAAAAGACTGCTGCACCACTCAACTGATCAAACAAGTCATCTATCCTTGGCAAAGGATACTTGTTCTTCACCGTCACTCGGTTCAACTCCCTGTAATATATGCACAACCTCAGGCTCCCATCTTTCTTCTTCACAAAAAGAACTGGTGCTCCCCACGGTGATACACTCGGTCTAATGTATACCCTCTCTATCAGATCATCTAGCTGCTTCCTGAGCTCCTCCAACTCCTTAGGACCCATCCAGTACGGTGCCTTAGAGATTGGCTCCGTCCCTGGTCTCAGTTCAACACTGAAATCTATTGTAACACCCCCATTTATTCAGGAGCCTTTAGCTAGACATTCCCAAATAAATAGGACTGTTACCATCTCAGTTTCCAGAGGTAGTGAATAACAAAGTCCAACTCACCAAAGTACTTTATATAAAAACTTAATGATTTCATGTTTATTACAAATTAACCAACTAAAACTTAATTCAAAATATTTACAACTCGCAGCGGAAATAAATAAAGTGATATAATTTTTTTATGTGATCTAGACTTCAACTATGGTCCAAGTCGAGTTCTCATCCCAATGCTCCCGAGTCAGCTAATCTTTAGTACCTGTCAAATCTGCTCCCCATAAAACGGTTCACCGCAGGTGTTCACGAATACACAGTCAACCACGAGGTTGAGTAGGAATAACCAACAACAAGTCAAAGTGAAATGATATGATATATAATGCAAACACAATTGTGCTCATCACCCGAAACACCCGTTCATCCCGCCAATCCCTGGCCCGGGGTATTCATCATTCCAACCGAAGTTGAAGTATTCACCATCCTAACCGAAGTTGAGGTATTCATCATCCCAACCAAAGTTGAGGTATTCACCATCCCAACCGAGGTTGAGGTATTCATTTATACACCATGCCAGTTATAAAAACCATCTCAGACACGAGCTGAGGTATCCAATGCAAACGAAATTCCAATATAAATAATCAATAATAAACAATCCAACGATATATAATGCACATCCATTAACCCATCCAATTTCACAATGCTTTTATAAATTCCACAAACCAACAAAGACAAGACGAGTTGAGTAGTTATCCTACCTTTTCGCAAATCTTCGAGTCACGCGAGTCACACAAGCAATCAAAATTGATTCTTTACCAATTCATAACCTACATAACATAATTATGTACAATTAATTTATAACCAATAATCAACCAACTAATCATGCACTTATCCTATGCCCATCACGTCCTAATCCTTTTGACAATTTCAAAGCTAAATCTCTAATTTTACCGTTTTACAGCAGTGTTCAGTCTCGCTATAAAATTCATAATTAATTCATCAAAAATCAGATGGAAGACCAGTGAGGTTGGAACCCTAAGATACATATCTACAATTCTTCTGAAATAGACTTTCTTCAAATTCCAGACTTATCAGGGTTTTCTTAAAGGAATCATAAATACTGACGAATTCCGTCGCATAAAAAGTATTGACCTCTAAAATAAGTTTAACAAATCCTTTTCAAGTGAAACAAAAGCCTAACATCATCTAGACTCTCCAATTTTAATGTTTGCAAAATACCCAACTCAATTTCAATTTATAAATTAGGTTTACAAAATAAACTTTAGACCACTAGTGCATTCGCGGATTCTCAGTCGACAAGGTCATAACGAATTTATTCTGGAAAATCTACCCGTTCAATTGCTACGGAATTTTACAGGCATCAACAAGACTTGAAAATAACCTAAGTCTATTCTTTAAGTTTTTGAAGACAATGACTTTAAGATAGTCTGGTAGTTCGTTTAAGACAACTTACAGATTTATTGAATTGCTGTAACTTTATTCTAAACATTGAAAGATTAAAGATGAACTTACAAAATAAAAGATGATGAACTTCTCTTCTTTTTTTTCCCTTTTAATTCTCTCTCTCTCTTTTATGTGATATTATGAGTTTTTATGTGGAATAAGGATTTATGGTTAGGTTAGCCTTGCTTATATACTAGTAAGGTAGTATTATTTTAGGAAAGTTTCTCTCTTTATTATTATTATACTAGTCTTACCATAAGTAGGATTACCATACATCTCTTTTACTAATTTAATTATTAAGATATTAATATAATTATTACTAATTTCCCATATTATTATTATTTCCATATTATTTATTATTAATTCGGGATATAAAAACCCGATCACACCCATAATATACTAATAAATTTCGGTCCATATAATAATGGCACACGGCCCAAAGCACAAATATTAGCTAAGCCCAATTCCCGACTTGGATGCTTAATTTATTATTTAATTAACGTCTTACTTATACTTATTATTAGAAATGTCTTTAATCAATTATTAATGTACATAAATTATTCTCATAAATTATTATCAAAATACGGGGTATTACAGTCTTCCCCCCTTAAAATGAACTTCGTCCCGAAGTTCGCCGAGGAATACTATAAAATTTTCTATAAACAATTACCTATTCCAACTTATGACATTGCAGCATGATTAATCATTTATTATTATCAAGCTATATCAACTTATCAAAATGCATAACAAAATAAAGTTTTAACACGGAAATGTATCTCAAAATAAACTCAAAACATGAGGTGTCACATTCTACCCTCTTAAAAATAAACTTCGTCCCGAAGTTTTGGAACTACTACTACCCGAGGAAAGATGGTCTAACATTTTAAACATTCTATACTTATAATCAAAACAAGGTTTAGTCAATTATATCCTATCTTACCTCTCCTTTGGTTCCCTTATCGTCACTCCTACATCTCGACTATCATAGTTTAAGAATTGATAAAACATTTATATAAAACTTTTGGTAAAACTCGCGTTTTCAGAAATCAAAGTCAAGCTGTAACTTTCAAAAATCACCATTAAATAACCGTTATATTCCACGTTGAGTTTTTATACTTTTTAGAAAATATAAGGAGTTTTCAAACCTTGAGAAAAAGAATCAAACTGAAATCTCGTTCAACCATTTTATAAAAATTTTCACAATCCTGTTGGTCCAAACAAAAACCGATCAACAATTTGTCCAAAACTAGAGTCAACTTGTAAAAATCACTATTAATTGTCAAAAATTTACCTTGTAACGTGGCTTATCAATTTGAAAACATATTTGAATCATTTAAACAGTGGAGTTAGAATTAAGTAAAAATTAAATGAGAAATTTTACAAAATCGTTTGTCGAAAATATAACTGTACAGGAACATTATGACCACTGCCCACTAATATATTTATTTCTCCCAAACTGTATATTATTTGAACATGAGACCAGCGGCATATGAAAGGTAACTCACAAGGGTATCACACATAAAACTCTCGGACTAAAACTTTAAACACACAGTAAATGGCAGCCAAAACAATCAAGGGTAAAAATCTTGTGAAATCAACCAAAATCACATTCTTCACAATTCCACACAACAATTAATACTTCACATATTTAATCATATTAACTCCTCCCCACATACATGCCCACATACGTTTCCCAAATCAACAATGCTAATAAAAATCATATCACACCCCTCCTTCGTAAAATAAGGTTACGCCCCGGTAACCGCAACCATTAATGACAACAATACGCAACCAAGACAACAAAATCCCTAAGAGAAATATACTATATTCATTTTAAATTACCCCACACTCTCAAGTATTCTCTCAAGGTTCCCGGTGCAAAACTGAGAGGGCCATGGTACGAATTAAGGCTAGCTTCTTAACCGCACTAAGAGGGGCTCCTAACAGTTTCTACCCGGGGTTCATTTTATTTAGACACATCCTAAGTTCATTATTATTCATTAGTTAGGCCTGAGGATCGTTTTGCTGTTATACAACTTTGTAACACCCCCATTTATTCAGGAGCCTTTAGCTAGACATTCCCAAATAAATAGGACTGTTACCATCTCAGTTTCCCGAGGTAGTGAATAACAAGGTCCAACTCACCAAAGTACTTTATATAAAAACTTAATGATTTCATGTTTATTACAAATTAACCAACTAAAACTTAATTCAAAATATTTACAACTCGCAGCGGAAATAAATAAAGTGATATAATTGTTCTATGTGATCTAGACTTCAACTATGGTCCAAGTCGAGCTCTCATCCCAATGCTCCCGAGTCAGCTAATCTTTAGTACCTGTCAAATCTGCTCCCCATAAAACGGTTCACCGCAGGTGTTCACGAATACACAGTCAACCACGAGGTTGAGTAGGAATAACCAACAACAAGTCAAAGTCAAAGTGAAATGATATGATATATAATACAAACACAATTGTGCTCATCACCCGAAACACTCGTTCATCCCGTCAATCCCTGGCCCGGGGTATTCATCGTTCCAACCGAAGTTGAAGTATTCACCATCCCAACCGAAGTTGAGATATTCATCATCCCAACCGAAGTTGAGGTATTCACCATCCCAACCGAAGTTGAGGTATTCATTTATACACCATGCCAGTTATAAAAACCATCTCAGACACGAGCTGAGGTATCCAATGCAAACGAAATTCCAATATAAATAATCAATAATAAACAATCCAACGATATATAATCCATATCCATTAATACATCCAATTTCACAATGCTTTTATAAATTCCACAAACCAACAAAGACAAGACGAGTTGAGTAGTTATCCTACCTTTTCGCAAATCTTCAAGTCACGCGAGTCACACAAGCAATCAAAATTGATTCTTTACCAATTCATAACCTACATAACATAATTATGTACAATTACTTTATAACCAATAATCAACCAACTAATCATGCACTTATCCTATGCCCATCACGTCCTAATCCTTTTGACAATTTCAAAGCTAAATCTCTAATTCTGCCGTTTTACAGCACTGTTCAGTCTCGCTATAAAATTCATAATTAATTCATCAAAAATCAGAACGATGCAAGACCAGTGAGGTTGGAACCCTAAGACACATATCTACAATTCTTATGAAATAGACTTTCTTCAAATTCCAGACTTATCAGGGTTTTCTTGAAGGAATCATAAATACTGACGAATTCCATCACATAAAAAGTATTGACCTCTAAAATAAGTTTAACAAATCCTTTTCAAGTGAAACAAAAGCCTAACATCATCTAGACTCTCCAATTTTAATGTTTGCAAAAGACCCAACTCAATTTCAATTTATAAATTAGGTTTAGAAAATAAACTTTGGACCACTAGTGCATTCGCGGATTCTCAGTCGACATGTTGATAACGAATTTATTCTGGAAAATCTACCCGTTCAATTGCTACGGAATTTTACAGGCATCAACAAGACTTGAAAATAACCTAAGTCTATTCTTTAAGTTTTTGAAGACAATGACTTTAAGATAGTCTGGTAGTTCGTTTAAGACAACTTACAGATTTATTGAATTGCTGTAACTTTATTCTAAACATTGAAAGATTAAAGATGAACTTACAAAATAAAAGATGATGAACTTCTCTTTTTTTTTTCCCTTTTAATTCTCTCTCTCTTTTATGTGATATTATGAGTTTTTATGTGGAATAAGGATTTATGGTTAGGTTAGCCTTGCTTATATACTAGTAAGGTAGTATTATTTTTGGAAAGTTTCTCTCTTTATTATTATTATACTAGTCTTACCATAAGTAGGATTACCATACATCTCTTTTACTAATTTAATTATTAAGATATTAATATAAGTATTACTAATTTCCCATATTATTATTATTTCCATATTATTTATTATTAATTCCGGATATAAAAACCCGATCACACCCATACTATACTAATAAATTTCGGTCCATATAATAATGGCACACGGCCCAAAGCACAAATATTAGCTAAGCCCAATTCCCGACTTGGATGCTTAATTTATTATTTAATTAACGTCTTACTTATACTTATTATTAGAAAATGTCTTTAATCAATTATTAATGTACATAAATTATTCTCATAAATTATTATCAAAATACGGGGTATTACATCTATCTCCCTCTTCGGTGGCAACCCCGGAATCTCATCTGGAAAGACATCTGAAAACTCCCCCACAACTGATATCTGATCAACTGTCGGACTCTCCATCCTGTCATCTCTCACATGACACAAGATCATCGGGCACCCCTTCCTCAGATACGACTTCAAGGTCACAGCTGCAATCAACTTAACTTTGGGTTTGACAACAAATCCACGATAAGACACATTAACGCCCTTAGGACCCCTTAGAGACACTTTCTTTTGATGACAGTCTATCTTAGCTTTGTACCTTCCCAACCAATACATCCCGACTATCATCTCAAAACCGCCTAAAGGAAACTCTAGCAAGTCTACATGTAGATCAACTTGCCCAACTATCATGGATACATCTCTATACATCCTCCCACACGATACAGACTCGCCCGAAGGTATAAAAACTTCCTCTCTTATAGACTCATACTCTCTCAGACCCAACTGTTTAACATGACTCAAAGATACAAACGACTGTGATGCCCCCGAATCAAACAAAACAAAGGTATAAACACCGTTAACAAGAAAAGTACCTGTGATAACATGAGCATTGTCCTCAGCTGCTTTCTTCTCCATCATGAACAACTTGCCACTGGTCTTCTGCCCACCTCACTGGACAATACTAGCTGAAGTAGCCGATTTAGCACCCGACCCCTGGTTGTTGTTGGTGTTCGTAGCAGGTTTCTGATAAGATTACCGCCATTGCGGTTGCCCCCACCGTTGTTGCTCTGACCTCCCCTGTTGTTCCATGACCCAGCTGGTCTGTTGCTCGCATAACTCTGTGCAGGACCCTGAGAAAAGTTCCTCTGTCCCGACCTCTGAAAACCTCCACTCACCGCACTGGTGCACTCATATCTCTTGTGGCCCGTACCGCGACAATTGTAGCAGGTCATACCCCAGCTACTCCCACCACTACCACGACCTCTCCCGAAAGAAGCCCCAGCACTAAACCCCGAGCCCGATGAATATGCTCTCGCCTGACTGTGGTTACCCTTCTTATAGTTGGATTGGCCACCTCCCTCACTCTCAGCCTTTCTCTTCTCAGCACCTCTCTCCCTGGCCATCTCCACTAGCTGCTCAGCCCTCCCAGATCTCTCAAAAGCTTGCTTAACATCCGTAAGAACTCCTACAGGTAACTTCTCCATTATCTTGGGGGTCAACCCCTTCTCAAACCTCAGAGCTAGGTTCTCATCACTCAATCCCATATCCTCAGCATACCTAGCCTTCTCATTAAACTGTCGGTAGTACTCAGCCACCGTCATGTCAGCTGTCATCTTAAACCCATCGAACTCCTCTCTCAGCTTACTCCTCGTATGCTCCGGCACGAACTGTCGCCTCATAACCTTTGTAAACTCTTCCCAAGGAATAGCAGGTAACCCCTGCCTCGCATACATATCCCTAGCGTTCACCTTTACCTTGTCCCACCACTCAGCTGCCACCTCCCTCAAGTAGAACGTAGCTTAATCCACTTTCATCTCATCCGGGCAGTGCACCAAATCCAGGATGTTCTCCATCTCTCTATGCCAATTATCCAGAAGAATTGGCTCCCCAGTCCCCTTGTACTCTTTTGGGTTAAACCTCGCTATGTAGAGACTAATCTTCGAATGATCAACATCCTTATCCTTCCCCGCTCTCTTTAAAGCTTCCGTAAGAGCATCTTGGTGCTCCAACATCTTAACTATGTAATCTGTGGTCATGCTCTCAGCTCTAGCGTACAAGGCGTTTCTCATAGGCGGCATCTTGAAACTATATAAGAAAAGGTAGACATAAACATACATACTATAACTCAGAACACGTATATAACCTGCACAGACCCCACTCGATCGAGTACCATAACATACTCGATCGAGTTGAGGCTACTCGATCGAGTGCCCAACATACTCGATCGAGTGCCCCGACTCCAGATCCCAGACAGACCTTCTGATCTCAAACATACTCGACCGAGCTGACCAGCCACTCGATTGAGTGACCCCTACTCGATCGAATGCCCCTATGTACTCGATCGAGTACCCAAAAATACGATTCTGACCAGAAAAACATCAAACTAACCACTCGATCGAGTCGGATCCACTCGATCGAGCACCTCACCTACTCGATCGAGTGCCCCCCACTCGATCGAGTCATGCAAACTCGTATACACTACCCGCATTTTAGCTCACTTCCCCAAACTTACTATGCAACCTTTATAACTCCAACATTATAATTATAACAACGCATACATATCTATGCAATTCTTCATATAATCAACAAAACAATCTACTCATGTTATTAAAATGCCACATTATAAACACGCAACATACTTTTCATTCAATTCAACATGCAAACACATCCCTTCCAACCTCTATCCATACTCCCAATTCTCCACATCCAACATCCAACAGTTCACAACACATGCTATTAGGTACACATGCAGAACAAAAGACAACACTTACGACCCTGACACGTACCCCCATGTGACCGGTTCAAAATTGCAGGGCGAGTTCGCGACTTAGGATGTCTCCCAAGCCTTTGCATTAGCTCCTACAACTTTTACCCCGGGTTCAGTTTAATTGACTCCCTATGTTTATTAGATTCATTGGTTACAGGTTTCAGGATCGTCGCTCTGATACCACTTTGTGACACCCCCATACTCCAAGTGCCTTACCAGGACCACTCAGGTATGAGAACGTCACCATCTTGGTTTCCCGAGGCAATGATAATCAAATGACAATAAAGAAACATAATTTAAATAGCCAAACTGTTTAAAGTGATTACAAGTCCAAAACCAAACTGATTAAAGGTACAGTACATGTTCTCAAAAACCAAAGGTCCAAACAACTAAAGTATGACAGCGGAAGACTCTAATCAGCTCGTGGTGACACATCCCAGCTAGCCCAAAAGCCTCTAGTCAAACCTGCTCAATAACTGCTCACCATCCCCGAATGGATCACCACAGTTTTTAAAACAATTAAACGGGGTCAGTACTAATTACACAAAATAAGACATAATACAACACTTACCAAACAACACAATCGTCACATCAAACCCTGGTCTCCATGAACAATCTCCACGTAACTGACTACACACTAAAGTTTGTAGCCATGCCATAGTAGCCATCGCAACAAATACTCCACACCGCCAGTGGCGGACCGCAACCGTACCCACCAAATCCCCGCCCATCTCCATCGAGCGATAACCCATGTCCATTAATGTGCACATACCTTCTGTGGCGGGTTCCACAGAAGGCGAATCATGGGCGTGAAGCCACTCCCGCAAGTGACTCCACTCAGCCAGGGACACGCCCCGAAGAATATGAAGACCATATCCGAGGCATGGGGAATATGAAGACCGCATGGTATGATCTTTCCAAATCTCCTTTTTACTTTATGTTAATACTATGTGGCTTTATTTTGGTTGATGCGGTTGGTGGGCACGCGGTCGTCACACGCCCAATCAAACACATTTATAATTCTCAATAAACCACTAGTTAGTGGTTAAGTCGAGCTCGATCCACGGGACGGTGTGCTTTGGGTTCTAAGTCTATCTATCTCAATTTATGCTAGTGTCACAATTGATTTGGGTTTGTAGTTGTGTTCTAAACTAATGCAAGCAACAAAGTAAAACAAGCAATAAAGCAAGTATAGGTGTAGACAAATAATAAAGGATACTAGGATGTCATGGGGTCATAGGGAATTCATGGGAGTTGATCATACAAATATGTTCTCATTTATATAGCAATCATTTATTATTATGATGGGATCAAGTTGGTGTAGAAGCTTACAATCCCTAAGAAAGTTTGGGTCCCGGAGCCGAATCGATTAGATTGTACAACACCTACAAGTCGACTTAGTCCTTCCTATTCAATTATATACATGGTCTAATGAGGCTCGAGTTGGTGTATAAGCTTACAAGCCCCATTGAAAAGATAGGTGATGGGTAGAAAAAACAAAGATTCATAGGCTCGCATTTCATCAAACATAACATGTGCATAAGTTGAAATCACAACAAGCAAGCAAAATAATTATGGAGACATATTAGATTAAGCATGAATCAATCCTCATGTTGGTTTCCCTTAATTTCCCATTAATCCTAGCTAAAGAACTACTCACTCATTATCATGGGAAACATGTCATTAATGGTGTCAATCATCACAACAAGTATAAACATGATAAGAAAATGAGGAAATAAACAATAAAGAGTAAAGAGTAAGGAGATTATACCAAACTTAGGATGAATAAATGGAAAGGAACGAATAATAGAAGAGAACTTGATTGATTGAGGAAGAGTTGTCAATTCTCCAATAATAACCCAATAATCTTCAATTACCCAATAATAAACTTGAACAATAATTAAGGAAAGATTAATATGGAATGGTTGAGATTTATCTATTCTAATCTACTCATATTCTATTCTAAGAGGATTTTCTATTGTGGGAACCTCCTCCTAGAGGGCTTACCCTTTTGATTATTACAAATGGAGTATATATAGTAGTACATCATTAGGTTAGGTAAGGGTGAATTAGTAAATAACAATGCTAAGTTTTAAGTAAGGAATTGCAAGTCTCGAGGGAGATGCACATATCACGTAGCTACTCCCACCACGATCCGCTCGGATCAGCTTGAAGCACTGTTGGTTCTGCCAAGGGATCCGCCCGTCTTGCAGGGAAGACGCTCGTATCAAAGCTCCAGGATCCGCTCGAACTGGGCATCTCGGATCTGGCCTAGGCAATCCGCCCGTCTTGCTTTAGAAACCTATGATTTACGTATACTCTTTATTCTTGCTTCATTGGTCATTGTTCTTGCCACCTCTTCATACTAGTCCATCTAAGATCGTCAACACGCTTCCGAGTATGCTCAAGACACGGGAATTCCGCCTCATGATCTTCTTTCCTACAAGTCATAAAAAATGCATTAGGAAAGCAAAATAGAAAGTATTTGACGGATAACATGGCCATGAAATGTTATAATAGTATGCAAAATAGGCTCAATTAGTGGACTAAATGTGCGCAATTAAGAGTCACATCAAACATCCCAAAACCGAACCTTTACTCGTCCCGAGTAAAGAGGTGACTAGAACTAGACCTTTATTTATATTAATCTAATAATATAACCGATGTGAGACAATTAGCGGGTCTCACTCCGCCCCTTCAACTCACAACAAGACATCTATGAGGTAAGATGCCTTCTTGCAAGACATGGTGGGGCTTGCCAAAATGGCGATACATCCAAGCAGTAAGCACACAAAACAAGTAATGGATGCATCTACAAAAGAATAGCCAATTTCCTCATCTAAGTAGCGGAAATCATCTAAAGGGGAAGCAATTTAAGGGTACACACTCCATCATAGATATTGTTTCTCCAAGCTACTAAGTCTAAAAGGATACCAACAAATCACCTCAAAGTTGTGTCAAACTAGGGTACCTTTGTCCACAATTGCTAAATGCTTTACTCAAGAGTAGTCTTTGTTAAATATATAAGTCATAACATGAACTCTAAGATCTTGAATTACATGATTATCAAAAATGTAATTTTATTTTAATCATATTAGAACAAACCTCCGGACAACATGATGATAAAAAAGCTTTGATGAATAATAAACCCTTAGTTGAGAAATGAAGTTTCTCTCCCTTTGCCTATAAACCTTTAATGTATGTGTTTGTAATGCTTTTGTGATAATCTTTGTGATGGACAAAGGTCACTATTTATAGGTAGAGAGAGGACCAAATTTCATAACATACAACATAATATTAACCTTCCATCAAGGTTTAATTAAGATTGAAACTTACTCTTTGATGTATAACCCTTAATGTTTATTAGCAAATTAATATGAAACATATGTTTTTGAATTGTAACATATTCATTATTTACAAAAGAAAACATCTCTTACTAATGACCATAAAATGAGTAAGACTAATAACATCTTATGTCATGAATTACATAGATGTTTTCTTACAGTCTCCCACTTGGTCATTAGGAAGATATTTTAGTATTTTCACATTAAAATCATAAGGCGCGCATGATATGCTAAAATTTCTTAATTGGTTATCATAAGTGTCTTTGATAATCTAGCGATCAATGGGAGTCATGGCGTGTACATGTTATTTTGCAACATGCTTACTTCCATGTACTACTACATTAATAACTTTCATATCTAGACCATAAATAAGGGTATCATAATGGTCACATAATGTCTTGTATAAAAGACTTATTCTATTTTATCCATCTAATACTTGAGGTGTACACATTAGAAAACAAAAAAGGCAAATGTAAACGTTATATATAGAGATCAATAATTGTCGTGCATAAATAGAAATCAAATGGCATAATATGGAAATTATGAACTATCTGTAAGACCCATACTCTCAGTGTGTTTCTGAAAGGTTGGTGCAGGTAGTCCTTTAGTAAATATGTCCGCCACTTGTAAATCTGTACTTATTGATTCAACGATAATTTTCTTTAGTTTAACATCTTGCTTTAGTAATAGGTATTTGAGATCCATGTGTTTTGAACCTTTGGTTATCCTATCATGCTTTGAGAAAAATGTTGCAGCTTCATTGTCACACTAGATAAGTAGTGGCTTAGAGATAAAACTTAAAGCACCAAACTGTGAGACAAAATTACGCAACCATGTTCCTTGAATTAAAGCCTCATAACATGCCACATATTCAGCCATCATGGTGGATCCGAAAAGCAACTCGGATTTTTGACTTCTCCGTGATATTGCACCTCCACATAAGAGATACACATAGTCAAGAGTGCAAATCCTAGCGTCAGGACATCCAGCAAGATCTGAATTAGAATAACCAGTCACCTGTGGATGACTTGATTTTCTATAGGTGAGCATGTAGTTTCTTGTTCCCTTTAAATATCGCAGTACTTTCTTTGCAGCTTTCCAATGAGCAATTCTTGGATTGCTTTGAAATTTACCCAACATGCCAACAACGTGGCTGATATCAGGTCTAGTACAGACCTGTGCATACATCAAACTCCCCACAAGAGATGCATAAGGATACTTTGTCATTACTTCTCGTTCCATAGGAGTCTTTGGGCATTGCTCAAGAACAAGTTTGTCTCCTTTATGCAGTGGCACAGGACTAGAGGAACAAGTCGTCATGCCAAATGTCTCAAGTACTTTGTCAATATATGCTTTATGAGACAATCCTAAAATTCCTTGTGATCTATCATGGAATATTTCTATTCCTATCACATAAGAAGCCTCACCCATATCTTTCATTTCAAAGTTTGTAGAGAGATAATCCTTAGTTTTACGTAATAAACCAATGTCGCTACTGGCTAATAAAATGTCATCAACATACAAGACCAAAAATATGAACTTACTCCCACTGAACTTGAGATAAATGCAAGGGTCAACAACGTTTTCAGTGAAACCGAACGTAGTTATGGTTTCATGAAACTTTAAATACCATTGCCTTGAAGCTTGTTTCAATCCATATATTGATTTCTTAAGTTTGCAGACCATGTCTTCCTGACCTTCAATTATGAAGCCATCAGGTTGACGCATGTAGACTTCTTCTTCCAAGTCTCCATTTAAAAAGGCGGTTTTTACATCTATTTGATGTAATTCTAAATCATAATGAGCTACTAATGCCATGATAATTCTTAGAGAATCTTTTCTTGAAACAGGAGCAAAAGTCTCATTATAGTCAATGCCATCTTTCTGATTAAAACCTTTGAAAACAAGTCGAGCTTTATATCGTTCAATTTTTCCGTTGGAGTCACGTTTGGTCTTAAAGACCCATTTACATTCGACGACTTTATGGCCCGGAGGCAATTGAACGATTTCCCATACTTGTTTACTTTCCATAGATTTTAATTCATCTTTCATGGCATCAATCCATTTATAAGAATTAACATCCTTAATGGCTTGTGAATACGAAATCGAGTCCTGAGTCCCTTGAGATTCTATTAGATAAAGCTCGTAATCATCAGGAATAGCCGATCTCCGTTGTCGTTGAGATCTTCTTAACGGGGGTTCTTGTGGTGCTTCATCATCATTATGATTGGTGAAAGTCTCATTATGAAGTTGATGATCAATTATTTGGTTTTCCTCATTATTGTGAATGGGTTCAACAATAGGAGGATTTCCAATATCATTCGAAATTAAGGGTATAGGGATTGGTACCCGTATTTCTTGAATGATCACTTCTTGTTGTTTAGTACTCCCACTGATTTCACCATTCTCATAGAATCTGGCGTTACCGGTTTCAACAATTCTCGTACTATGGTTAGGACAATAAAACCTATATCCTTTGGATTTTTCAAGCTAACCTATAAAGTGACTACTAATTGTCTTTAAATCCAATTTCTTTTCATGTGGATTGTAAATTCTAGCTTCAGCTGGGCAACCCCATATTTGGAGATGCCTTAAACTAGGTTTCCACCCTTTCCAAAGTTCAAATAACGTCTTTGGAACGGACTTACTTGGAACTCTGTTTAAGATATAAACAGCTGTTCGTAATGCATCCATCTATAACGATATAGGCAAGTTAGCATGACTCATCATGGATCTAACCATTTCCATATATGTACGATTTCGCCTTTCAGCTACACCGTTCTGCCATGGCGAACCAGGCTTTGTGTATTGAGCAACAATTCCATGTTTTTGGAGAAGTTTAGCAAAAGGTCCAGGATGTTGTCCTGTTTCGTCATACCTTCCATAAAATTCACCACCTCTATCAGATCTAATGATTTTCACTTTATTTTCGAATTGTCTTTCAACCTCGGTAATGTTTGCTTGTACAGCATCCACAGATTGAGATTTTTCATGCAATAGATAGATAACAGTAACGTCAATAATCATCGATAAAAGTAATGAAATATTTTTCTCCTCCGAAAGTTGGAACATCAAATGGTCCACAAATATCTGTATGTATAATTTCAAGAAGTTGAGTACTTCTTGTGGCTCCTTTCTTTGTCTTTTTCGTTGTTTTTCCTTTAATACAATCAACACAAGCTGTAATTTCAGCAAAATCAATGTCCGGTATAACACAATCTTTTACTAAACGTTTTATTCTTTCGCTACATATATGACCTAGTCTTTTATGCCACACGAAGTAAGAGTCATTTTTGGATGACCTACGTTTTGTTTCCTTATTATGCAAGGTGAGACAAATTTCAGCTTCAATATGTTTAAGAAGAAGTTTATAAAATCCATCTATTAATATTCCACAACCAATAAGGTTAGAATTTTCAAACAAACTGAAATTTTTATTGCCTATTTCAAATGAATATCCAAACTTATCAAGTGCGCTTACAGAAATTAAATTACGAGAAATAGACGAAACATAAAGAGTTTGACATATGTCTAACTGGTAACCGCTATCTAAAATTAGACGAAAAGTTCCAACAACTTTAACTGGAGCTTTGTCTTTATTTCCCATAAAAATAAAATTTTCACTTGAATTTGTGGTTTGGATCGTAATGAATCCCTGCATAGAATTCAAAACATGAACGTTAGCACCGGTGTCAATCCACCAAGTAGAAGAAGATACATTAGTAAGTTTTGATTCCAAATAACTTACGAAAACCATTGGGTTACCTTTCTTTTCAAACCATGCTTTACGTTTAGCACAATCCGCCTGGAAATGTCCAGGTTTCTTACAGAATTTGCAAACATCATCTTTCTTTTTCTTCTTTAATGGTTGATTAACATCATCAGATTTAGGTGCTGCTCTCTTACAGGATGAATTATTCTTTTTCCCAATGTAATACCCGCCCTTTTAGAGATCCTTTGACCAACGTTGACTGGCCTTGGGAGCGGTAATAATCCTTAGAAGTGCGTGCCAAAGTTACCTTGGGTTGCGAGTTTTGTGTGGTACTCAATAGAGTAGAGGCTAGTCGATCGAGTAGATTGGATACTCGATCGAGCAGAGACACTCGATCGAGTATGTGGGCCACTCGATCGAGTAACGGGTTTTCAGCGAGGGTTTATAATCGCGTTTTGTTAAATCCGCAAACCATTTCCGCCTCATTTCTTCAGATCCTTAGGTCACCTCTTTCCCTTCCCTTCACCATATAACCTCCATGGAAGCCTTTGAAGGTTCTTGTGCCTTAGGAGAGCATAGCTTGAGTCGGGTAGCGGTCTTTTGCCAGGTTTCTTCTTGTAGGTATGTCGTCATCATCATCTGTATCCTTATCTTTGTAGTTAGGGTTTTCTTGGTAGTGATAGATGATTGTGTTGTGGATATAGGTGTTGCTTGATTGCTAGATATTTCGTATGTTGGCATGGAGTGGTTGCAGTTGCTTAAAGGTAGGTTCGCCTACTCAGTTTCTGTGGATAGTCTAGTGTGTCGATTGTCGTGTCATTGTTGTTGTATTGTGGTTATGTTTGGGTGGCAGCGTATATGCGGTAGTCGGTTGGTATATACAGTTCGTTGGTTGTTGTTGTATTGCAGCTGTCAGTGATTGTTTGTCTCTGGTTCTCGAGGTGCGTCCTCGGCTGAGTGGAGTCACTTGCGGGAGTGGCTTCACGCCCTAGTTTCGCCCTCCGTGGAACCCGCCACGGGAGGGGATGTGCACATTTATGGGACAGGGTTATCGCACGGTATGATGAGCGGGGATTTGGTGGGTACGGCTGCGGTCCCCCACTGGCAAGGCTGGTCCAGTGGACAGTCGGTGACAGAGATTGATTGGAGTGGGTGTGCTTGTGTGTGTGACTGATTGTGTCGTGTCGTGTTGATAGATGTTGTTGGTTTTGTCATGTTTTATCTCAGTACTAACCTTGTGTGGTTGTCTTGTTGTTTTATGTGTCTGCCGTGATCCCTTATGGTGAGCAGTCTGTCTTAGCAGGTGTTGATGTCGTTGATAGTGAGTCCTGGATGAGTCTTCACGAGATTTGATAGTAATAGAGTGTAGCCAATGAGTTGTACCTTAATTTTGTTAAGTTGGTTGTAACGCTTGTAATATAACTATAATTGTTCTTTTATCGACTTTTGATGATTACTTACCTCGGGCAACCGAGATGGTAACGCCCTTATATACTAAGGAAGGCCTAGTTAAGGCTCCTCGGAATATGGGGGTGTTATAAAGTGGTATCAGAGCGACGATTTTGGAACCTGTAACCAATGAAAATAATGAACGTACTGAGTCTAATAAAATGAACCTGGTGTATGTATGATGAGAGCCCCAGCTGATGCTAGGTTTTGGGTGAGTAGGCGCCCTCATTTCAAAATCTTGGCCTCATTGTACTTAAGTCAGTCACAGGGTATGAGAATGTGGAGTCCGTGTGTATGTATGTAATGTGTATGTTGATTGCGTCGGAACTATTTGTGGCCGAGTCTTTGCTAAAGTAGATATGGGCATGGTAGTTGCGTTTGGATTGTGTGTGGTGAAGTTTTGGTAGAATTAGTGAGCTTATACGATGATTATGAGAAACGTAAAAAGAGTTTTATTTAATAGAAATACGTGAAAGTGCGGGAGTGTATACTGTAATATGAAAGGTGGACGTGTTGGTGTTTACTTTAAGTTGTTAGTGATAGCGAACCTATATGATTTTATAATTTCTACCGTAGCTATACTGATGATAGTTAAGGAAGTGTTGAGATATAGTATGAGAATTAGTAATTATTGATGCGTATATACAATGCTTGATGATTGAAACTTTCCGCTTGCGTGATGTTTAACTTTGTGGGATAAATTGTTTATATTGGAACTGGAACATGCTAAGCTTTAATTTGTTTATGTAGAATGTACCTGGATGACATGAGAATAATTATCATTAAATATATGTTTTGCATTAACATGAGGATAAGGCGATAACAATATGGTAAGACGAGTTTAGATATGGTATGATGACGTGATTATGCATATGAATGACTCGGTACCAGGTAAACCGGGTTGGGTAAATTTGTTGTAGCGTAATATGACATGAATCTTATCTGATGAGGTGGTATGATATGCTTGAGTAGTAATGTTAATACACGAGTAAGTATGATAACCAGTGACGAATTCCGAACATAGTTTGGAATCGACACGCGATATTGTTTTTGCAGGAATCTTCAATTTATTTCGTATTTCTGACCGAGTGCTCAACCTTACTTGACCGAGTGCGAGTGCTTACTAGACCGAGTAGACCTCACTCGATCTAGTTAGGAAGCTATGACATCGGGATGTAGAAATTCTATGCAATTACTCGACGAAATAGCACCTACTCGATCGAGTAGAGGGCACTCGATCGAGTACCCTAGGCACTCGATCGAGTAGGCTACAGTACAGAGCCTCTTACGGGTTTCTTAAAACCCTTATTTCTTCTTTTTCCTCTCATTCTATCCCCTTATTTCGAACCCTAAGCCCTAATTCCCTCTCAAAACTCACCTCTTCTTGTGGTTGTGGTGATTGATTTGGGTCGTTTTCTTTGTTTAATTTCGTTCTTTTACTTTCCATATAATCAAGGTATGATTTCCTTCCCTATTTACATGTTTTTATTACTTTGAATGTGTTAGAATGGTGGTGTAAGCTGAAATTTTCGATTTATATGAACATAAATTGCTTGTAGTTGTTGTAATATGATTCACATGCTTCCCTTTCATGAATGTTGGTGATTAATTGCTGTAAAAATAGACTAGAATTTGCAAAATTGGGGACGAATTTTCTAGGGTTTGCAAAATCAAAATTGATTTTTGGTTGTTTTCTACATGTTGGATGATGAAATTGAGTACTATATGTTATACATACCATGTTAGAAGTTGGATTTTGGTGATTTACATCTTAAAACTTGCCTTAAAACTCCGTCTTAAAAGTGCCCCAAATTGAAATTCGTTTTCTATATTTAGGATTTAGTGTTGGGTATGAATGTACATACAAGAGATGAACTTTATTATAGTAATGGTGATGTTAATTATTGATGAATATGTCAATTTGTTACAAATGCAGAGACCGTCTAACTAGTCCAATTGAATTGTTTGCTTCTAAAGTTGAAGGTCGACGATGACATGTTTTAAGTTGTCTTTCTATGAACATATATGAACATTTCACATGTTATCAAGTATGTATATGAAGTAGCATGTGAGCCAAGCCATGATAGCTGAATTGGTTGAGTAAATTATGTTTATTAAGTTAAATGTTTCACAGTCATAGAGATCGTCTGAATGCCAAAAACTGAACTTATATATATCAAATTGGGAATTTGTTGGTGAAAGTGTGTACCTAGATGAGTATTCAAGGTTCAATTGTATGAATTATGTGCCTTACATGCCTATGCAAGTTTGTTTAAATTATATGCTGAAACAGATGCCGAGACTAAACATAGGGACCCGTCAGAGTAAGAGGGGAAGGGCTTCACAGCCCGAGCTTGGGGAAGGTAGTGGACCTGTAGTACCCGCGGTACCGGAGTACCCTTCGGTGGTGTTTGTAGACTTTAAACAGAGAGAGCGATTCGTGGCGTTGCAAAAACGCAAAATGAGGCCTACCCGTTGTGTGGATACCACACTTCTTACTGACTTGGGAATAGACACGGATGTCCGTCACATCTTTGAGACTTTGGGATTCATGGGGTTTTATCGGCTGAGGAAGCATTCTTACCCTTTTCTTACCTTGGAGTTTATGAGCTCGTTTAATTACAAGCCAACTGCACAAACTGTTGAGTTTCGGTTGATGAACACCAGTTTCCTGTTGACCATGGACCTCTTTGCGTCTCACCTTAGGTTGGCCAAGCCTCCCAAGGATTCCATCAGTGAAATCCCTTCTGAGTGCGGTGTCTGCCGCCTAATGCCTTGTCTTACCGGAAAGCCAGCTCCCACCTCAAGTAACATGTTGATTAATGATGTTCAACATGTTACCTTGAGGATCTTTCTTCGTTCTATTTCGAACCTCCTTTATGATAGACCGGATATTAGTAAACTGAACAATCATGAGATGCTGCTTCTGATGTCTTACCTCAACCCGGAGCGGACTGAGACGGTGGTCTTTAATGCTCCTGCCATGGTCTGTGCTGGCCTTGCCTTGATGGCTACTTCCACTACCCGGTACTTGAGTTCGGGTGCTATCGCCACTCGGCTAGTCAGAAAAGCTCGCCTCCTTTGAGGCTTCTTCCGAGTATGTTCCTCTCCTCACACGGTCCCTATTATGGACCGAGACTACTACCTCGACCTGAAATGGTTGAGAATTTTAGCTGATGGCAGCCTAGCTTGGAGGGTGTCGGGCATGAGCTGGATGAAGATTCCGGTTCCTGAGCACCTCCCACCGACAGAGCCCTTAGACCCGGTGGTAGTAGCTGTGGACTCCGATGAGGAGGAGGAGGATGATGATGGACCTCGATAGTTGAGGACGTACCTCATTGATGACACGATCCTCCAGGTGATGCCCGAGCCGAAGAAGGGGGAGAACTCGGCAGCAGTGGAGGAGAGGCCCAGGTTGGGGAGAGGACCTCGGCGAGTGAGGGAGAGGACCGCTGAGACTAGACCACGACCGGCAGCACCACCGCAGCAGCACCCTTTTCCTTGTTACCCCTCGACACCCCGGAGACGCGTTCGAGCTACTTGGCAGAGAGAGTGTCATCCACCCTGACACTCCGGAAAATGCATGAGATGGCGTATGCTCAGGGGATTGGCACCGAGGGACCGCATCCGGTGTGGTTGAGCGGAGTTGGGTACTATAGTGGGGTTTTCCACTCTTACGGGGTGGATCAGTCAGCTTGGGGGACACCTCAGTCCTTTGCTTTTGGTGGCTTGACCCCATGGTATGTGAGTCCTAAAGCTGGAGCGGGGGTTGATGCGGGTATTGGGTCATCGGGAGCGGGCACCTCGGGAGGAGATGGTGGTGGAGATGAGCTGATGGAGGAGCAGCAGCAGCAGCAGCAGGAGTGACACTCCTATTCTTTATCCTTGTGTATGGTCGATGGTGTTGGATGTTCGTAGTTGTTGTTAGTTAGAACCTTTATTTTTGATTTGTACGGGTGGCCATAAGGCCGTATTTGCTAGTTTGACTTTATTGCATAGTTTTGGGAGTCGGGAAGACATCCCGACTCACGTTATGTGACATTTATATATACATATATGTGGGTTATGACAGGTATTTTCCAAGATTTTGACCTGTAGGTACTCGACAGAGTACCCCATTCTCGGTCGAGTAGCTGCAGGTGTGACAGAAATGAGGCATTCTGATCTCAGGGCTACTCGATTGAGTAGCCAAGACACTCGATCGAGTAGCGGGCACTCGATCGAGTACCACTGCATACTCGATCGAGTAGCACTATTACAGGAACTTTTCACGAATTAAAATTGTTTGATGATTATATAGTTACATGTTTTGATTTTTAACATGGTTGTTGATGATTAGTAGCATGTTTGAACCGTTAATATCATATGTTGGAGGTCGTGCTTGGTTTTTAGAGGCGTATTTGTAACGAATCGTGAAGTTGTAATTGTTTTATTGCATTCATTTTACATCCGTATTGTCTACTAGTTATATTTCACCGGGAGTGCGTCCTTCCATATATACAAATGCAAATGTAATACACATGCCTTCTTGACGGTGGCTAGTTATTCGCATATGGTTGCATATATCTTTATGGTTTACTGGTTGTACGAGTAATATGAGTAATGTCAATAATGAATAATATGGTTTGGATATATGTCAAGATGTAAGTAGTAAATAACATATGTAGTAATTTAATGGTGAACTTCGGGGACGAAGTTTCTTTTTAGAGGGGATGAGTAATGTCGCAAAATAAAAAGGCTGATTTTGAAATTATGTTGTTGTTTGTTTATAACGTTTCCTTTGACTTTAGTCACATCTCTGGTATGGAAGTATAATTGTTTGCACTTGTTAGTGGAAGTAACTTGTATGTTGAAGTAAAGTTGAATAGTATACTTAAAAGGCGGGCATAGAAAGATAGCCATGAGGTCGTGTGTTGGAATAGAATTATATTGTTGAGTACTTTAGTGGTGCTAAAGTGACATGTTTTGAGTTGTTGGTTGTTGCTAGTGAAAGTGTAACCTCGTAGCGTGTTGGGTATTTCAAGTAATATTTTGTAGGAGTTGGTCTATATGGAGTGTTAGACAGTTGATGATGATGACATGGGGGAGGGTATTTCCGGGGAGTAGTAACCTATGCAAAAAAAAAAAGATAGTGATGTTGTTTCATTTCCGTTTGTGTGCCTTGGTTGGGTGAGTTGAACTTCGGGGACGAAGTTCTTTTTAAGGGGGGAAGACTTTAATAACCGCCCTTTTAGAGACCCTTTGACCAGCGTTGACTGACCTTGGGAGCGGTAATAATCCTTAGAAGTGCATGCCAAAGTTACCTTAGGTTGCGAGTTTTGTGTGGTACTCGATAGAGTAGTGGCTACTCGATCGAGTAGCTTGGATACTCGATCGAGTAGGGAGACACTCGATCGAGTATGTGGGCCACTCGATCGAGTAACGGGTTTTCAGCGAGGGTTTATAATCGCGTTTTGTTAAATCCGCAAACCATTTCCGCCTCATTTCTTCAGATCCTTAGGTCGCCTCTTTCCCTTCCCTTCACCATATAACCTCCATGGAAGCCTTTGAAGGTTCTTGTGCCTTAGGAGAGCATAGCTTGAGTCGGGTAGCGGTCTTTTGCCAGGTTTCTTCTTGTAGGTATGTCGTCATCATCATCTGTATCCTTGTCTTTGTAGTTAGGGTTTTCTTGGTAGTGATAGATGATTGTGTTGTGGATATAGATGTTGCTTGATTGCTGGATATTTCGTATGTTGGCATGGAGTGGTTGCAGTTGCTTAAAGGTAGGTTCGCCTACTCAGTTTCTGTGGATAGTCTAGTGTGTCGATTGTCGTGTCATTGTTGTTGTATTGTGGTTATGTTTGGGTGGCAGCGTATATGCGGTAGTCGGTTGGTATATAAAGTTCGTTGGTTGTTGTTGTATTGCAGCTGTCTGTGATTGTTTGTCTCTGGTTCTCGAGGCGCGTCCTCGGCTGAGTGGAGTCACTTGCAAGAGTGGCTTCACGCCCTAGTTTCGCCCTCCGTGGAACCCGCCACGGGAAGGGATGTGCACATTAATGGGACAGGGTTATCGCTCGGTATGATGAGCGGGGATTTGATGGGTACGGCTGCGGTCCCCCACTGGTAGGGCTGGTCCAGTGGACAGTCGGTGACGGAGATTGATTGGAGTGCGTGTGCTTGTGTGTGTGACTGATTGTGTCGTGTCGTGTTGATAGATGTCGTTGGTTTTGTCATGATTTATCTCAGTACTGGCCTTGTGTGGTTGTCTTGTTGTTTTATGTGTCTGTCGTGATCCCTTATGGTGAGCAGTCTGTCTTAGCAGGTGTTGATGTCGTTGATAACTGGAGTCCGGGCAGGGATGAGTCTTCACGAGATTTGATAGTAATAGAGTGTAGCCAATGAGTGGTACCTTTATTTTGTTAAGTTGGTTGTAACGCTTGTAATATAACTATAATTGTTCTTTTATCGACTTTTGATGATTACTTACCTCGGGCAACCGAGATGGTAACGCCCTTATATACTAAGGAAGGCCTAGTTAAGGCTCCTCGGAATATGGGGGTGTTACACCCAACTCCTTGAACAAAATGAGCAACTTTAATGCCTTGCGAGCCTTGCCTAGACTCCTCTTGAACCAATTTATTAGTTAATTCATTTATACTCCACTTTTCCGTAATAGTGTTGTAATGAATTTTGAAAGGTTCATAATGAGAAGGTAAGCTTGTTAAGATAAATTGAACTAGAAAAGCATAATCCATAGTCAACCCCAAATTCTTAAGTTTGGCCGCAAGATTTTTCATTTCAATGACATGAGCACTCATTGTGCGAGGACCATCAAACTTCATGGTTACATGATCTGCCATAAGTTTCCCTGCAAGGGATTTGTCCGCAGTCTTAAACCGATCTTCAATGGCTTTTGTAAGTATTCTTTTGCACTCTCAGTTTTAGGTAGGGATGTCTTAATGTTCGTGTCAATGACCATTCGCATAAACATCATGCTAAATCTGTTAGAACGATCCCAATCAAGGTGGAGTTTATTTTCCTCAACAGTACTCTTATCAGTTAATGGTGCAGGCTTATCTGTAATAAGAGCCTTGTCCAGTTCGAGTACTCCTAAGGAAAATTCAACTTGCTCTTTCCACTACAAGAAAACAAGACAAAGGCGACAGACAAGCTACAGTCGCCAATTTGGCGACAGATAAAAAAACTCGGGCGACGGAAAACAGTCGCCAATTTTGGCGACGAGTTTCTGTCGCCCGCTTTAAAAAAATTTCGTCGCCAAAATTGGCGACGAAGTCCTGTCGCCAAAAGCGACTAAACCTAGCTACGAAGTGCGGGCGACGGGCCTTAGTCGCTTTATTCGTAATGGCGACTGTTCTCAGTCGCCTTATATTGTCGCCAATTACCTTATTTGTTGTAGTGTTATATTCTGAGTAGTTAGTTCCATTAAGTTTGATTATAGACGTAGCATATGAATTAAGATTTGATGATACATTAACTGCAAACGGGATACAACAATTTAGTCATAAAACAACACATACAATTAATTTATATAATTTTAGGTTCTCATGTGGGTAGTCACCTAATATTGCATATAGACTTGATACCGTTTAATGGTTATCATAAAAAAACATAATTATAATAGAATAATATTTCTTAATTATTACTCAAATATATATAAATACTATTTGTCTGTGGACAAATAATATATATTCTTGCATTTGACCAATATTTATTATTCGCTTAAGATGAGAAAAGAAAAATGTAGGTTAATATGTTACATTTACCATTTCTTCAGATGAAATATATAGTTATATCGTATAACATACTAATACATTAAAAGTACATTATTTTAATGTCATAAAAAATTATTGTTAAAGTAAACATATTATTTATAAATGTTAATGTTAAATAATTACAAAAACATAAAATAATATTTATAACGACATAAACAACGATAATAATAAAATGAGTTGAACATTAGTAAGAGTCGACATTATTAAAATGTTACTAAAAACATTATAATCTAGCTGATATCATTTTAATTATTATTAATGTAATCACGATAATAAAATCGTTTTTAAACTTAAAATTGCGGAATTTAAATAATTATATGTTAACAAAATATAGTTAATAATGGATCTATTATTCATACTATATCAATTCATATAAATCCTTTTAATGGATAATTATGCATTCTAAACAACGCTCTGATACCACATGTTAAATATATAAGTCATAATATGAACCCTAAGATCTTGAATTACATGATTATCACAAATGTAATTTTATTTTAATCATATTAGAACAAACCTCCGGACAACATGATGATAATAAGTTTTGATGAATAATAAACCCTTAGTTGAGAAATGAGGTTTCTCTCCATTTGCCTATAAACCTTTAATGTATGTGTTTGTAATATTTTTGTGATAATCATTGTGATGGACAAAGGTCACTATTTATAGGTAGAGAGAGGACCAAATTTCATAACATACAACATAATATTAACCTTCTATCAAGGTTTAATTAAGATTGAAACTTACTCTTTGATGTATAACCCTTAATGTTTATTAGCAAATTAATATGAAACATATGTTTTTGAATTGTAACATATTCATTATTTACAAAAGAAGACATCTCTTACTAATGACCATAAAATGAGTGAGACTAATAACATCTTATGTTATGAATTACATAGATGTTTTCTTACAGTCTCCTTATGGTAATAGAAACACTGTAGGATCGCGGAATTCCCCCTCTTACCTAGACAAGAAAAAGGGTCGTCCCCTCTCCACCATGCAACAAATAAGATCAATGGATAAAAGGGATCAAGATGTTTTGAGTTTCGCATTGGTAGTTTGCTTATGATTTGTTTTTCCCCCCAAATTGTTGTGGCATTTGACATTTGAGAATAATTTTCTCTGCCATTTCTTTGATGTTTGATATTTTTGATACTTGGCAATTTCTTCCAATCTTTGCATTTTTAAACATTTTTCAAAGTAACCCCATTTTGTAGCAAGGGTACTTTTATTGAAGAATAGGAGTCTATTTTTGCTCCTCTTTTCATTGAGGCATTTTGCAAACTTTTTTTATTTTGATTTTGGTACTTGAACTCAATTTGGAGATTTTTGTGCCCATTCCCTATTTGTTGACAAAATATGATGATAGAAGTGTAAGGACGGTTGCATGGCTTCAAAGGTCACCTTGGAATAGACGGTAGCCAAGGAGTTATCACACCACAAGGTACTCTTGACTAGGCCTTAGTCTATGGGTCAAAAGATTCTAGTATGACACATCCTAGGGTGTCTTGAGGGTATTCTAGCAAACAAAGTCTCAAGGAGAAAAATTATCTAAAAGGGCCTTATATACACTTGTCAAGATTCCCAAATAGGCATTTTCACAAAATTTTCTAACCATGCAACTATATGCCATGATGCAACTAACATATATACAACTCTAATGCATATGCTTCTATCAACTATTATGCCACTTAAACTAAATGCAAACTCCTAACAACACATAGATACACAAACCGCAACAACAAAATATACAAAATCCTCCTTGACATGTAAGACCATCCTCCTCAAATGAATAATGAAAAGAAATGGAAGGGAAATAGGGATTAGAGCGATCATACCAAGCGGTCTTCACATTCCCTTGACAATGCCTCAAATGTAGTGTTGTATCTATGTGAGAAGAGAACAAAAAACACAAGTATATACAATTCTACACTACTAAATTAAAGAACATGTTTTTGGTTTTTGAAATTTTCAAATTTTTATGGATTTTGTTTTTATGAAATTAAAGAACATATTTTTGAGTTTTTTCAAAAATTTTAAATTTTTATGTATTTTGGAATATAAATTCCCATCCCCCACTTTATTTTGGGCATTGTCCTCAATGTACATGTAGGAGTAGGAATGAACAAGAAATACATGTTTTTGGATTTTTGATTTTATGGAAATTGAGTACAAATGCAATGATATGATATGAATGAATGCATGCTCTAACTAAATGCAATTCTATATGACATATATAACAAATAAATGCAATCTAAACTACACTAAATGATGCATGTTCTCACCTATGATCAAACCTCCCCAAACCAATTTAAGCACTATTTCTAGTGTAGAAATGAATAGGTTTGGTCATTTGTGAATGCAACTAACTATATGAAATATATCACAATGCAAACTAATCTATTTATGTTATAATGCAACTATACTATATGAACCAACTAATGCAATATGGAATATAATACAAATACAACTAAATGCAAGATAATTGAAAATACAATACAACTATACATTAGAGAAAGGAAAATAAAGAGTATCATACAATTGGAGGTGGTGTGGTAGACACCTCTTGCCATTTCACTCATCATCATCATCATCATCATCATCATTGCGGTAACCACGCCCACTAGAACCTCCTTGGTCATACCCTCCTCCTTGACCAAAGAATCCTCCACCTTGGCCAAAGCATCCTCCACTTTGGCCACCAAAGTTTCCTTCTTGGTTCCCTTGATTAGGGATTAAAAGGTGCGGTTGAGCCCAAGATGGGTGAGGGCCTCTAGGGTCGATGTACCCTTGTTGAGCCATGTTGTAGTAGGAGGGGTATTGAGCCAAGTAGTTGTCAACCCTCCCATCGTAAACTCCAAGATCGACACGTTGCACGAGCTTCATTAAATCATTCATGTTTGGAGCTCTTGGATCTTGGGGAGCGAATGCCACATGTTGTGTGGGGTAGGGCGGAATGGGTACATAGGATGGTGGTGCATTACCCCGTTTCAGAAACTCACGAGGTAAACGAGGTTGACGAGGTTCATCTTCTCTTTGTGGTGGGTTGGGGTGAATCTCAATGGGGAGGAGGTAGTTCTGTGTAGGTGAGTACCGAATCATTCGTGGCTCGGTAGGTGGTACGTTCCACCCCATGAGGACGAGTGAAGAACATCCCATTGTGAACCACTCCACACTTTCGGCTTGATTGTAAGTGCACCACCGGTGGTGGTTGAAGATAGCATCTTCGTCAATCAAAGTGCTCCCTTGGAGCTTCTCATAGGCCCCATGAAGGTTAAACCCGGGGCAAAGTTCATTGACCATTATTATGATTAGGCCTCCCATCACAAAGGTCTTAATGTTAGAATTCCCTTGAGCGTAATCAAAGAGCCTTGTAAGTATCTCAAGGGGCGTGTTGAAATTGTAAGCCCTCATCCCTTGAACATTCAAGTATGATTCTAAGAAGGTCAAGTCAAGAAGGGTGCAGCTATCTTATTCTAGCCTCCCATTGACGGTTCCGGCTATAAAGTGCTCGGTGATCCGAATCACCGGATGTTGGATGGCAAAGGTGTAGCATTGTTTTAAGGAATGGAGTTCCCTCCCAGAGATAGCTCTCCAAATGTGGTTAACGGTGAATTCGGAGGGCTTATCGGTGTTTTCCCTCGGCACTTCAAGACCAAAAATGTTTGCAAATTGGTCCAAAGTTTACATATGGTCTTGATTACAAAGTCGGAACTCCAAACAAACATTTCTCCGTGTATTTGTAACAATGCGGAGACTACACAAAAACTCGAGGGTAAGACTCAAACAGGTATCCTCATGAGCATAGAATAGCTTCCCAAGACCCATACCATCGAAGAACATTTCGGTTTGATACCTTATGCCTAGAACTTCAAAAACTTTGGTATCAATAAATTGAGTGGGCTCGTAATGTGATACCGTCGTGGAGTATCAAAGATAAATTTATAATCCAAACTACTACTATAGCTAGTGGCAGTCAGGGTCGAACCACAGAGAGGCGATGTAATTAATAGTAATCTAATTTTAGTCTAAAGTAACAGTTGTGAGGGGGGTTTGATTTGAACAGTTCTATAACTAACGCCAATCAAATTAAAATTAAACTTAAAACAAATAAAAGAGCAGTAGATGACAACAGGTTAAAACAAATATTAAAAGGATGCTAAGATGGTCGGTTCACTTTAGTTTCGACGACGGCAACTCTAAGTAAACTGTTTTAAGCATGATAGACGGGAAAATAAAAAGTCCTCTCGGTCCAATTTAACAGGTAGCAACCTTTCGGCCTAAGCTACGGGCCCCTAAATCTCACTAATACTAACTTTCGTTCTTGATTAATGATACTTAAAGCCTAAATTAACTTACCTCTCGATCTTATTAATTTAGTCGTCTTAATTAAGTAGTCTATTTCCCTCCCCATCTTTCGATCTGTCGGGTCGGTCAATTCCTAAGCATTCAACTAGTCGCGTGCACTCGATTCGTCAAATATACCAATTAAATTAAATAAGACGCAGCTAATCTAACACGTGGCGGTCGATCAACCATGTAGGTCGGACGATCGACCAGAGCCCGATAACAGGGCGCCTAAGTCAAATCCGTCTAACCTACAGATCCCCTACATCTTAACACAAAGGATTTAGCTACTCATGATGGTGATAATAATAACAATAAAATTAACAAATAAAGCAATTGAATTCATAATTGCATTAACTAAATAGATAACTAACATGAAACGAGAATTTGGCTTTGGGAAATCTAAACTAGCAATTTTAAACTACTGAAGAATTAAAGCAACGAAATTGAATAAAGGAACAGAGGAATACCGTAAAGAAGAATTGAAGAGAAAAGACCAAACTCAATGCCAAACAAAACTTTATTGATGAAAATTAATCTAAACTAATGAAAATAATTAAAATTCAACTTTTGTGTATTGAACCCTAATTAATTCGATATCCTAACCCGATGCCTGTTCTGAAACATAGGGTTCACGTTATATAGGAATATAGCGTAATTCTTATTCTTAAAACCTAATTACAATTGGGCTTCTAACTTCTCGTCCTTTTAATTTGTGTCAGATTAAAATAGAGGTCGATCGACCACTAAGACAGGTCGATCGACTAAGATGCTACCTGTATCTGAAGCTTCGATAATCGTGTATCGTCGATCGACCCAAGGCATCAGTCGATCGACTGCTCCTCTTTCCTGCAGACTTCTGTTCAGCATTCTGACAGTCTATAGACCGCGTAGGTCAGTCTATAAACCACTGTAGCTGGTAATCCGCTTCTAAAACTCTCGCAAATCTATCTTTCAGGCCTTGATACGCGCACCATGTTCACTTCCCGAGTCAAATCTTCATGTCAAATCCTATGCCAAGCACTTAGGGACGGATTCGGCTCAATTTCCACTGGATTCTTCACATTTCTGCAATATTAACAAAAACACAAAAGTAGACGGAAATAGGGAAAATAGTAGCATAAACTACCTAATTGAGCTTTGAAATGCGTGTAAAAGAGGGTGTAAAACATCATATTTAGGACACGCATCAAACTTCCCCAAACCAAACCCTTGCTTGTCCCCAAGCAAGAACTAGACTCGATCTTAAAACCTAGTGGAACGAGTTCAATCTCAGAGCGAAATGCAACTATAAAGCCTAAACCAGTTTAATGCAACAACTAACAATCAATTAGCAATATGAATCATGCAAACGAGTTATGTAGTCGTTAAAAACTGGTGAACCGTCAACTATAGAGACTTATCATTATGGACTCTCACGGGTCGCTCATATCACACAAATAAGCATAGGTGAATATATGTAAAAGATAGAAAGAAGTAATTTTATAATGACACTCACCTAACTACGACCTATAAGAACATGCCTGCAGTTTAATATGAAAATGATCTCTACAACCGTACATATGCATTCCAACCATTAAAGACCATGACACATGCCGAGGTACAATTTGGATATGTGAGGCTATGGGTAAGAAGGGGCTAAGATAAATTTGGAATAGAGGAGTTAAAGCCAAGCTAAGAACTTACTAAACACCAAATTATAACAACATCCAACTTCCTTACTCAAGATTCAACAATAAAACCGGTGATAATGATTAGCACAATCTCACAATCTCCATACAAACTTAATTCCCCAAATGATATTAATCGCAACATGGGAATATAAAATCACCAACTAATGAAGATTCAATCATGTGATTTTTTTGGAATCATTTCTTTCGCTACTGCAGCAAGCAGTCGATCGACCAAGTGGGACGGTCGACCGACTGATCCTCTTTTTTTTTTCCGAATCATTTTTTTTTCTTTCTTTTTCTTTCCCATCAATCATTTCACCAACATTCTCAATAAGAGACATAAAAACCAAAATGCAATAAAATATTCCCGAACGACTACCAATACTAGCTCAGCAAGGGTAGGCTAAATATGGAATGTAGCTTATGGGACAAAAAAGGCAAATTTGGCTTTTGTGGGGCTTATGGGTAAAATGGATAAAAGGGAACTTCTTCCACATATTTCAACAAACCACAAACCCGAATGCATACAGGTATTAAGCAGATTAAGTTCATATTTATGCATATTTGTGTAACATGTCTTATAAGGAGTATTACTCACATTCCTAAATAAACCGGTCATGGATGACACCAGTTATAAGCTCTAAACCTCAGAATATAATGTAGTTTGGCAAAAATCTAATTCAAGTCTTAAGATTCAGCAAATAAATTAACGAAAACTCGTAGATTATGCATATTTTATTCTACTAATAACATGTCAATTAGCAAGGCTTAGGCATAAAACAGCTGCAAATGCAATGTCATCACTGAAATACTACCGTTCCGACTCGACCAATATGCTAAAATAAACAAGCATTTTTTTTGGATTTTTTGAATTTTTCAATTTTTTTTTCTGTATATAAGAGGAAAATAAACAACAATGCAAGAGAAAAATTGAATGCAAAACAGAATGAATGCGACGCAAAACCCTTCCCCAAACCAAATCACACAATGTCCCCATTGTGCAAAATCATATAATGTAAGATAAGCAAAGGAAATTGGGATTTGCGGAATTATAACTAAAATTGGCATACAAGAAGGACTCGGAAATTCACAAGACTTTAAGCGCAGCAAGAAACCTCCCCAAACCAGAGTGAGCTAGGAGGTTTCAGTAGCCAGCAGTGCTACCATAAGTACCTGAAAAGAAACGAAAGTACCACGTGTAATTCCGAGAAAGCAATTTACGAAACGCAAAATTATGTGAAAAAAAAAACAGAAGAAAACAGAAATGAATCGGAGAATAAAGTGGAGAAAAGACTCCCTCAACTCCGCAAATCGACCAAACACAACAGGGGAATGGTCGTGAACAGGTACAGCAGCGAAGGTGGTCGATCGACCATACCAGTCATTCGATCGACCAGGGTGATAGGAACAGAAGCCCCTGGAGTCGCGGCACAGTCGATCGACCACACAAGCCAGTCGATCGACTGTGATACCTGCTGTAAGTTTCTGATTTCTTCGAATTAGCTCAATAAATTTAGCTAATATGGCATATGAACCTGCAAATACACATAATAACGCGCCCAAAATTGCGCAAAATCCAAAGTAACAGTCTAAAGTCTTTAAATCTAAGCAAACTTATTAAAGCAAAGTCTCGCGCACACCAAAGCAATAAAAAGTCTAACAAAAGGAATAAAATGTTTTCAAAAAGTCTTAATCAACTAATAGTTGATCAAGAATGGCCACGGAATGGCCCACTTGCTCGGCTTCTTGCTACAAGAGGTAGCCTCTACAATACTCATTTCCTCAGCTGCACTCCTAACAACTCCGATATCCGCAGAAATCAACGGATCAACATCTCTAACATCTTCCTAATCAATGACCTTGTCTGGCTCGTCAAAATCCAAATCGGATTCCGTCACCTTGACTGGCTCCTCATCTGTGCCATAGCTAAAATATCCTAGACCTCCTCTTTGAACGATTGGCTCCTTCACAATTGGAGCAACATGCGGCTCTAACTTCCCCAAACCAGCCCCTGCAACAGTCAAAACAGAGGGATCTTCCTCCAATTTGCTCCCAAACTGGGGCGGAGGTGTTAGGAGCGCAGAAATAGGCATAGGGGCAGGCATATCAGGCAACACAACATAAGATTTAGCTACATTGCAAGTTACTGGGTACATAGCAGCCTTCTTCTTATAGGTCTGGGCAAAAACAATGGACTGTTTCCCCACCTTAAAGGTCAATGTCCCTGAGCCAATATCTATAACCGCACCAGCAGTGTGCAGAAATGGCCTACCCAAAATGATAGGGATGTGAGCATCCTCAGGTATATCTAGTACAACGAAGTCAACTGGGAAAAAGAACTTTCCTATTTGCACATGAATATCCTCTAAGACTCCTATGGGCTGGACCGCAGAACGATCAGCCATCTGTACTGTCATGTTTGTGATTGCAAACTTAGTCAATTTCAATTTCTTAGCAAGACTCAATTGCATAACACTAATACTGGCCCCTAGGTCACACAAGGCCTTCTCGATAGAAAAGGTGCCAATATTACATGGGACCGAAAAACTACCCGGTCTTCTAACTTATGTGGAGCAAAGTGTGAGTCAAATAGGAACATGACTCCTCGATTAGTGCGACAGTTGCACAAGATCAAGTGACTTCTTTTTAGACAACAGTTACTTCATAAATTTCATGTAAGCAGGCACTTGATTAACTAATTCTAAGAAAGGAACTTGCACATTTAAACTACGAATAACATTTTCAAACTTGTTAAACGATACCTGTTCCATTGTCGGCACCAATCTTTCTGGGTACGGGGCTGTAAGAAGCAACTTAGCCCTCTTCTCTAGGTCTGTCATACCGGCATCAGTGGATTTAGGCTGAAAATCCGCTACTTTGTCCTTGTTGTAGCTCGAACCTTCTTCAGACCGTCTCAGGAATGAAATATTAACCTTCGTAGGGTCGTACTTTGGAACCGGAACTGACCCATCAGCATTTGGATCTTGCCTCAATAATTTCTGAGTCGTCGTACCCCGAAATAAGTAGTCCCTCAAGTTATCTGGCATTGGAGGACGAAAAGGTTCACGATCAGACGCATCTTCAGTCGATCGACCATGTATGTCAGTCGATCGACTGGCTTCCGCAGGACCAGAAGCTTCACTGTTACATGAACTGGTCGATCGACCAGGTTTGTCAGTCGATCGACTGATGTACCTGCTGATCGTATTTTTCTTGCTACTGTTCATTCCAGCCTTTTTCTTACTCGGTTCCGCCTCATCTTTTCCAGTAACATCTTCGACCGTAGTGGGCTCATCAAGGGTAGACCCACTCCTCAAAGTAATCGCATTTAGAGTCTCTTTTTTATCCGGCTGCGACGGTAAATGCCCCGGAGCTCTAGTTGCACTTTTGCTTGCCAATTGAGCAATTTGACTCTCCAACATTTTTGTAGAAGTCTCTCTAGCTAGAAACTCCTTTTGCAACAAACCCGATAAATTCTGAACCATGTTTTTCAATTCAGAAATATCAGAACCTTGAAATTGCTGTTGCTGAGGCACATAGGGAGGCTTTTGATATTGTTGCTGCTTATGAGGGGGCACATAGTTTTTTGTCTTCTTTGTGGACCCGGATTAAGGACATTCTGGTTAGTCCACCTCAAATTGGGGTGGACATTAGAGGGATCGGGATAAGTACCAGTCTGCCTAAAGTGTTGAAAGGCAGCACATGTTTCATTCAAAGTAGTGCAAAACTCTGAAACATGTCCTTCTCCTCCACATCTTTTGGATGTAAAGGGACCGTCTGAAACTGCATTAACTTTATATATCCCACCTTTTTGGGATCCCCCAAAATCTAGTTTGTCAAATCTCGCAGTAAGGGCCTCTATTGCAGCTACAGTAGGAGATTCAGCTGATCTTCTCTGATTTCCTCTAGAATTCTCATGCTCAGCTTTATGGGTGGCTAGGTCATCGATGATTTTCCACCCCTTTATCTCACCGCTATTTTCTTGAAATCTCCCATTAGCTGCAGCATCTAGGACAACTCTCTGATCATCATAAATACCATTATAGAACAGGTTGCACAGAAACCATTTCTCAAACCCATGGTGTGGAATAGATCGCAACAGCTTTTTGAAACAGACCCATGCCTCATGAAAATCTTCATCAGGACCCTGTTTAAAGCTTGTGATATGAGCTCTAATCGCATTGGTCTTCGATGCAGAGAAATATTTCTTATAAAATGCTAGGGCCAGCGAATTCCAATCGGTAATCCCATTAGCAGCTCGATCCAGATCTCGGTACCACTCCCTAGCAGCATCGCGAAGCGAGAATATGAACATCGTCTCTTTTATCTGGTCCTGGGTCACACCTGCTGGTGGGGGTATGGAACAACAGTAGTCATGAATATCTTCATATGTTTAGCAGCATCTTCATTCGCAACTCCCCCAAATTGGTTTCTCTCAACCAAGTTGATGTAGGACGGTTTTGCTTCGAATTTTCTTTCCGTCCCGGCTGGCAACGTGAATCCCTTATAGAGATTCTCAGCTTTTGGCTCGGAGTGACTGGCTATACTTGCTTCTTCAGCCATATCAGGAGATGTAACGGTCTCAGCAGAAGAAGTAGAAATAGGAGACGAAGGTGGATCCTCCTCAAATAACTCGTTATCGTAGTAACTGGACAGAGTACTCAGCTCTTCCTCTGTCGGCAATACTCTAGACGATCGTCTCAACTCTCGCAAAGTCATTTCGATCTCAGGATCTAACGGTAGTAATTCACCACCCTGTGACCTGCGCATAAGAGGAAATTACAAGTAGAATATGAGAAGAGTTTAAGGAACAGATGTCCTTTAAACTAAGATAAAGACTAAAATAAAAACATATAAAAATATAAACAATTGTCTCCCCGGCAACGGCGCCAAAATTTGATACCGTCGTGAAGTATCAAAGATAAATTTATAATCCAAATTACTACTATAGCTAGTGGCAGTTAGGGTCGAACCACAGAGAGGCGATGCAATTAATAGTTGTCTAATTTTAGTCTAAAGTAATAGTTGTGAGGGGGGTTTGATTTGAACAGTTCTATAACAAAAGGCAATCAAATTAAAATTAAACTTAAAACAAATAAATGAGCAGTAGATGAAAACAGATGAAAACAAATATTAAAAGGATGCTAAGATGGTCGGTTCATTGTAGTTTCGACGGCGGCAACTCTAAGTAAACTATTTTAAGCATGTTAGACGGGAAAATAAAAAGTCCTCTCGGTCTAATTTAACAGGTAGCAACCTTTCGGCCTAAGCTACGGGTCCTTAAATCTCACTAATAATAACTTTCGTTCTTGATTAATGATACTTAAAGCCTAAATTAACTTACATCTCGATCTTATTAATTTAGTCGTCTTAATTACGTAGTCTATTTCCCTCCCCATCTTTCGATCTGTCGGGTCGGTCATTTTCTAAGCATTCAACTAGTCGCGTGCACTCGATTCGTCAAATGTAGCAATTAAATTAAATAAGACGCAGCTAATCTAACACGCGGCGGTCGATCGCCATGTAGGTCGGTCGATCGACCAGAGCCCGATAACAGGTCGCCTAAGTCGAAACCGTCTAACCTACAGATCCCCTACATCTTAACACAAAGGATTTAGCTACTCATGATGGTGATAATAACAACAATAAAATTAACAAATAAAGCAATTGAATTCATAATTGAATTAACTAAATAGATAACTAACATGAAACGAGAATTTGGCTTTGGGAATCTAAACTAGCAATTCTAAACTACGAAAGAATTAAAGCAACGAAATTGAATAAAGAAACAGAGGAATACCGTAAAGAAGAATTGAAGAGAAAAGACCAAACTCAATGCCAAAGAAAACTTTATTGATGAAAATTAATCTAAACTAATGAAAATAATTAAAATTCAACTTTTGTGTATTGAACCCTAATTAATTCGATATCCTAACCCGATGCCTGTTCTGAAACATAGGGTTCACGTTATATAGGAATATAGCGTGATTCTTATTCTTAAAAGCTAATTACAATTGGGCTTCTAAGTTCTCGTCCTTTTAATTTTCGTCAGATTAAAATAGCGGTCGATCGACCACTAAGACCGGTCGATCGACTAAGATGCGCTGTCTGATGTAAGCTTCGATAATCGTGCTCGTCGATCGACCCAAGGCATCGATCGATCGATTGCTCCTCTTTCCTGCAGACTTCAAAGATTCGATGATCTATAGACCACGTAGGTCAGTCTATAGACCACTGTAGCTGGTAATCCGCTTCTGAAACTCTCACAAATCTATCTTTCAGGCCTTGATACGCGCACCAAGTTTGCTTCCCGAGTCAAATCTTCATGTCAAATCCCATGCCAAGCACTTAGGGATGGATTCGGCTCGATTTCCGCTGGATTCTTCACATTTCTGCAATATTACACAAAAACACGAAAGTAGACGGAAATAGGGAAAATAGTAGCATAAACTACCTAATTGAGCTCTGAAATGCGTGTAAAAGAGGGTGTAAAACATCATATTTAGGACACGCATCATAATGCTTACCTAGCAAATGTATGTTCAAATTTTTGACGGTGTTCATCGCTAGTGAAGATTATCTCGGGAAAGTGTTCGAGTTGTGTAACACCTTGTATCACCACATTTTGACGGCCCCTTGTCTCCCTTGGGGCGGATGAATAAGTACCCTTGCGCTTTTTAGGTGCGGCATCGGAGGATTTCTTGCCCTTGCCTCTTAGGTTCATCATTTTTGATTGAAAAGTTAGGGTTTTGGGTTGGTTTTTGTGATGGGGATTGTTGAGAGATGATGATGTGAGATTTTTAGGAGATAAGATAAGGAAAAAGAGGGATGGTGGGGGTGTTTATAACAAGGAAATGGGTGGAAGACGGGCGAACCAGGGCTGGGCTCGGGCGGATAAATCGAGGATCCGGCCAAAAGCCGTGCCAATCCGGGCGTCTTGAGATGCTGTCCGAGCGTCTTGCTGAGAGGAGGCATGGATTCTATGTCAGTGAGCTTTCGTATTTTAAATCCAGTTGGGGACGAGCGGATTATGGGAGAGACAAGCGGATTGTTGAGAATCCGAGCGGATTCTCATCCAGTACAGAAATGTTCCCAAAGAGCTGTCCAGGACGGGCATCCTAGGACCAATCCGAGCGGATTCATTTTGAGACGAGCGTCCCTTGTACAATCCGGGCGGATTCTTAGACAGTGCTGATTTTTGCTTGTAGCGAGGCTCAGGACGAGCGTCTTACTACCAGGACGGGCATCTCGTGCCGTTCTTCGTCAATCCCTTGTTTCTTTCATTCGAATTCTTTCCCTTGCACCCTTGTGTGATTCCTTCTTATCTTTTTCTGAAAGTATACTGAATGAATGGGTAAGCAACCCTCTCTCACTACTCTTATGTAAGAAAATGCAAGAAAAATAAAGGTATATACAATATTATACAATGGAAAGGTTATGGGAATGAATATATTATAAATGGTGGTTTGAGATAGGACTCCACCAAACTAGTTCGAATTGTCGAAATTTTTTGTCCATAAAGCTCAAGGCTCTTAGAAGAAGATCAAAGTCTTGTGAACAAGCCCAAAATAAGCATAAGTATGGTTTGCTCCACTTTAATATGAATTTTGGCCAAGGAAGCTTGTCGTTCATTCTCTCTTTCACTTTTTCCTTGGCACTCGAATATTTGCAATGCTTCAAACTAACATGCCCATGATTCTTGTCAACACAAGGTATAAAGTATGGCTTATTTTCGTCCGGAGACTTCCACTTACCACCTTCTCCTCTAATTTTGGTGATGACGATAGCACTTTGATTATTCAATCCTTCCGAGGTAGAAGGAGAATTCTCATAACATTGATGATCGGATGCTTTAGGAGTTGGAATCGTGGGTTCCAAACCTCCACAAGTAAGTTCATTTGCAAGTTTGTTCTTGAGCTTTTCCACAAAGTACCCTTTATGTTGATTTGACTTTTTGGAGAAGATCCACCATATCATCTCCAATAATCATAGGTTCCATGGTGGGTGTGAAATGGTCTTCATAAGCAATAGGGAAGAGATATTCATTTTCTTCATGATATGATATCTCAAATTTCTCAAGGATGGGCTCCTCAAGTAGGGTGGTTTCACAAGTCCATTCTTCTTCCCTAATCCAAAGGTCCTTATAAGACATGTATTCTTCATGAGCTTCTTTCAAGATCTTGTCATCATGGTTATCTTTATAAGAATCATAAATGGGGGCTTTAATTTTCTTCAATAGTTCACCCTCCACCATCTCAATATTCACATTAAAAAACACACCTTCATACTCACAAAGGCCAAGAGTATTTGGCGTACTCAAGCTCATATCTTCTTCATCAAATACCACACTTTCGTACTCACAAGAGCTCAAGGAGATTGGTTCTTCCTACTTTACACCTTCTTCATCAAAGGTCATTACCTCAAATTCACATTCATGGTCAATGTTTAAGGATTGGTGAGGATTAGTTGGTTGGGTGGTTTCTTGGGTTGCGTCCTGATGGGGCATATTCTGCACCCTCTGACCGAGTCAACATATTGAGCAAGGTCAAAGATATCCACAGCAAGTCAACGACTTAGACAGCCTAACCGACGCAGCCTGTCGACCTGTCCCTTGGGTCTCGGCCACGACAACTAGCCAGCCGGGGCACATATCTGCGAACTCATATCCAAGACCCCTCGGCGGCGAGTCAGCAGGGACCGCCGGCCTGCCATAGGTCCCTCGGCCGAGGGTAGCTCAGTCTTTCCACCTGCTAGCCACTAGGCCACTTGGCCACTACGTGACAGAAGGTGAAAGTCTATAAATACTCCTCAACTCTCATTGAGGAGGAGATCGACAAATTAACCTAAGAATCACTATTCATCTGGTAATATCTTCCTTATCTCTCTACAATACATACTTCGCCAAGTAACAACAACTTATCCCTTTAAGTTTACTGACTTGAGCGTCGGAGTGAGTTCGCTCGGTCCAAAGCCGAGCCCTCAGTTTGTTCATTGTTTCAGGAGACCGCAAGGAGGATTCAATCAAGGACGTCATTCTACAAGCACGGGTGGTAACAAATAACTGCTCTGGAATTACACCCGGAACAATTGGCGCCGTCCGTGGGGATAGATACTAGAATCTAGTCACATTCATTCCCAAACAAAAAACAAAAACCCACCCAAAAGCTAAGAAGATGTCAAAACAACAAGAGGTATTCGTGACTGACGAAACCGAATTCTACCATGAGGATACCGTCCACAATTCTGGAGTTGCGCAGCCCTCCACCGGCCGGGTAATTCAACCGGAGTACGAGATGCCAATAATACCAGATATGCCGCTGCCCGCCGACCAGGTCACCATCATGGGACACGTGGTTGATGCAGCAAAACTGAAGCAACTCCTGGACCTAATCAGTAGTACGCCGACTCACACTGTCACACCGACAAGAGCGGCGGAACCCGTCCGGAGACCAGGCCTGTAAATGTGACTCCAAGAGACTTGAACGAGCACCGGAAGAAGCCGCCTGTCAAGACGCCGGGAGCCCAAAGTGCTAGTGGTAGACCGAGTCCTTCCCGCACTCGCGGAGGACGGTGTCGCCGCAAAGACCGACGAGGCATTCCCCGCAGGAGTGGAAGAAGTCCGACTTACCGAGTCGGAGAAGAAGTCCGACTCACCGTAGTCGGGAAGAAGCCCGACTCACCAGGGTCGGAGAAGAAGCCCTTCCCGCCACGGGGAGAGGAGCCGGACTAGGGATGCGAGGAGTCGATCGCCGCGTGTCGTTCGACACGTGGTCAGACAGCCCCTCAGCATCTACGTCTTAGAGACCCCGGTGCCGACTAAGCTAAAGATGCCACCCATAGCATACAAAGGAGAAGGCGACCCAACCGACCACGTCGAGGCTTACGAGTCTCACATGTCGGTATGGGAGCAACCCGATGAGGTTTGGTGCCGAGTCTTCCCAACGACACTGCATGGGATGGCACAAAGTTGGTACAAGGGGCTACCCGACGGGTCGGTATCTTTACGCCGACCTAAAGGACACATTCCTAGCCCAGTATTCTTGCAACAAGAGGAGGGCCGTGGAGACCTCGGACCTCCTGACTATCAGACATGAGGGAGGCGAGTCTCTCCGAAGTTATGTGAAGAGGTTCGACGCCAAGGTTCAGCAGATTCGCGAGCAACAAATGAATCGGCGGCCTTCGCATCGATGAAAGGCCTCCCAAGAGGAGACTTAAAAACGAGCTCATCAAGTGCGGCGGCCTGAACCTTAGACTCCGCCAGAAGATGGTCGACCATGCCATAAAGGTGGAGGACTACCACAAAACTCGGGTATGCCCAGCGAGGCCGGGCATTCGAGAGAGAAAGAGCCGGGAGGACAACCCGACGAAAGACGCCGTTACGATAATAGGTCACGGCCGGATCTGCCCGAAAGCGAGCTCGGCGGGCGCCGGGGAGTTCGGAACGTACCACCAAAGGCGGTACAATGATCACACCCCCGGTTGTATCTCGCCGAGGTCTTCGCCCGAGCAAGGGCGAGGGGCCGAGAAGTGGGAAAGGCCCCCAAGCCGAAGGGAGACGGTGACACGAGCCAAGATCGTGAGTACCACGGCCACACCGGTCACCTTATCGACAACTCCGCATCTGAAGAATGCCATTGAAGAGTTGATCCGGAAGGGGAGCCTCGGCAAGTATGTTGCCAAAGGCCAAAAGACTGATGCCGGCGGCTCAAATAAGAAATCCGTCTTCGAACGGATAGGAGTGATCCATGTTGTCATCGGGGGCAACGAGAACGGTGGGTCCGCTCATGGGCACAAACGGCACCGAACGAGTCAGTATCGGGCCATCAACTTTGTGCCCAAAACAGCGGTCCCCGCTTCCAACATCACCGACATGACTATTGGGAAGAAGGACTACGAGGGAGTCATCGCCCCTCACAAATACCCACTTGTAGTCAATTTGGACATATCCAACCACCTGGTCAAGAGGTGCCCGATTGACACAGCGCCTACACGAACATCATGTTCGGGGAGTGCTTTCAACCTTGGTCCGAAGGTTGAAGACTTGAGCCCCGCACCAATCCGTTGTACATGCTTTTCCGGGGCCGGCCTGGTACCCCCGGGGTTGATCGATTGCCGTGATGTTCGGCGAGGGAGATGCGGCTAAGAATATCCTAGCGAGTTCGTGGTCATCGACGGCTCGTCCGCCACAACGTTCTCATAGGCCGAGTCATTCGAGCGAGGCCGACGCGCAGGATGTCCATCCGGGCCCTGACACTGATGTATGTCTCGGACCGGGGGGAAGCGCATAAGCTCGTCTCCAAGGACGAGAAGGACGAGGTGGTCAACACCCAGATATCCGCCAGAGGGTGCAACATGCAATCCCTCAAAGTGGCAAAGAAGTCAGAGAAGGGGAAGAGCCCATCCTTGCAGCAGGAGGGCGATCCGATGAATACCAACGTCGGCATGGTTGAAGGAACCCCGTCCGACCAAGAAGAACCGCATCCCGGCATATGGGAAATAACTACTGACGGGTCCCCTACGGCGAACAGCTCAGGGGCCGGCATCCTTATCACCAACCCAAACGGGGACGTGTTTGAGCACGCCTTGAAATTTACCTTCTCGGCCTCAAACAACGAATCCGAATACGAGGCGGTGATAAATGGAGTCGAGTTAGCTAGGGCTGCCGGGGCGGAGCACGTCGTGGTAAAAACATGCTCACTATTGGTGGCCAACCGAATCAGGGGAGAGTATGAGGCTCGAGACGACGGGATGGTAAGATACCTGGAAAGGATAAAAGCCGACACCGCCAAATTGAAGTCCTTCCGTGACACAAGACATTCCCAGTGTCCGACGCTCTCTCAAGACACACCGGCTGACTGACATGGAGGGTGCGCCTTTGATAAGCCATTGGGACTGACAATCTCGGGAAAACTTTTGTATAGCGGCGGAGGTGCCCGAGACAACTGTGGGCACCCCGACGCATGTTTATATCTAATGAAGAATCATCCAAGTTTCCATCAAAGTGTTCATTTCCCCCCATAGTCACTATCAAGAAGCAGACGCCACGGCAGTCACCCCAAGAAGTAGACGCTACGGCAGTCACCCCAAGAGGTAGACGCCGCAGCAGTCACTCCAAGAGGTAGACGCCACGGCAGTCACCATCAAGAAATAGGCGCCACGGCAGTCACCCCAAGAAGTAGACGCTACGACAGTCACCCCAAGAGGTAGACGCCGCAGCAGTCACTCCAAGAGGTAGACGCCACGGCAGTCAACATCAAGAAATAGGCGCCACGGCAGTCACCCCAAGAAGTAGACGCTACGGCAGTCACCCCAAGAGGTAGACGCCGCAGCAGTCACTCCAAAAGGTAGACGCCACGGCAGTCAACATCAAGAAATAGGTGCCACGGCAGTCACCCCAAGAAGTAGACGCTACGGCAGTCACCCCAAGAGGTAGACGCCGCAGCAGTTACTCCAAGAGGTAGACGCCACGGCAGTCACTATAAGGAAGCAGGCGTCGCGGCAGTCACTACCAGAGCTGTTGATACTCACGAAAGCGATCAACATGCCTTAGAAACGTTAAACACAACAGATACGCACT